>NC_083335.1:47557154-50361154 GCF_963455315.2 Globicephala melas
AATAAATTTTATTAAATTACTTTTGACAAGCACACACTAATGAAGAAAAACATGGGGAATGATAATATTTCCTACCTTTATGGAAAAAAATGATGATATAATCCACGCATTGCTGCTTGATTATTTAACTGCCAGACATCACCCAAGCTGAAACAAAATAAACAGGCAATTCCTGTTGACTTCTCATTGGTTGTGACCAAATCCCATCTCTCCAGCCTGGGGTTTTGAATAAAGACACTAAAAAAAGGAATTTGGCTAATCCATTGAAAACAGCCTTGGAATGTGAAAAAACAGATGTAGTCCATCTTTTTGATATGAACAGGAAATGTCCAGGGTGCAGAAACAGTCTGTCTTGCCACATTGTATAATGCCTTACCCATATGCTCTTTTATTTGTTTTTTCTTGCTCCTACTTGTTTTTCATTTCTCGTCTTAATTTTCATATAAGGGTGAAGTATTTTCTGGTTTTTAGAAAACTGACAGAGGAGGGAATATGTTACATGTCAATGATTAATTTTGGTGTTAGTTTATATAATTAGGCACAAGGACTACATGAAGTTGCTTAAGTTTTGAGATACCATTAAATTCTCCTTCCAAAGCCTTGTCCAAGGCTTTCCTGGTTACAGAAAATATCTGATCACTCTGCCTATGAAGGCTCCTTTTTCTCATGCCCTTTAATAATAACTATCATGTGCATTGTGTTTTGTCTGTTTTATTTTCTATTTTTCTATTTGTCAGGTATAGTGCCTTGAGTTGCAGATATTTAAAATCCCATTTTCCTCTCTTCATTTTCTTTCTTTCCTTTCCTCTCTCCCCAAGCCTGTGTAGCTCAGTTTCAATCAGTATTTCAGGTCACAAAAAAAGTACATTTCTGCTTCATTTTCATCCTTTACCTTTAGTCAAGACACTCCTTTGTATGTCTTATATCCTTTGAAAGCTATGCATTTGTGGAAGGGCCAAGGCAGGGGAGAGGGGTCATCATGCATATCAGGATCAGAGTTAGTTGTCAGTTCCCTGAGGATAGTATTTCAGTCCTAGGCATATCCTTGCCAGTTGTTTATAGTGTAAATGTTTGTTGAACACATAGTGCCATTGTATTAGGGTTCTCTGGAGAAACAGAACCAATAAATATATACATCCTATTGGTTCTGTTTCTCCAGAGAACCCTAATGATAAATCATAGTCCTTATAATAAATATCATATTAACATATCACTGACCTTATAATAAATATATATATTTTATAAATAAACAAGGTTTTTAATATAATATATATTTTCATGATAAAAACCATGATTTATTATAAGGAATAAGTCCCAATATCGGCTGAGAGAATAAACTGAAGAGCCAGGAGATCTGATGGTTTAGCTGTAGCTCGAGTATGAAGGCCTGAGAACCAGGAAAGCTAAAGGTGGAGTTCTGGTCCCAAGGCCCACAGGCTCAAGAACCAGGAAGAGCCAATATTTCAGTTCGAGTCCAAAGGCTGGTGAAAACCCAGTGTCCCAGTTTGAGGACAGTCAGGCAGGAATAATTTTCTCTTACTCAGAGGAATATCAGCCTTTTTTTCTATTTAGGACTTCAGCTGATAGGATGAGACCCACCCATATTGGGGAGGGCAATCACTTTATTCAGTCTATAGATGCAACTCCTAATCATATCCAAAAACACCCTCACTGACACAGCCAGAATAATGTTTGACCATATATCTGGGCATCCCATGGCCCAGTCAGGTTGACACATAAAGTTAACCATGACATATCCCCAGTAAACTAATTCAGATTTTGATTGATCCTGACCATCAAGGAGAAATTAGACTGCTATTCCACAATGGAGATAAGAAATAGTATGTCTGCATGGAATACAGGAGATCCCTTAGGGCATCTCTTAGTATTATCATGCCCTGTGATTAAGGTCAACGGAAAACTACAACAACCCAATTTTGGCAGGATTACTAATGGCCCAGACCCTTCAGGAATTAAAGTTTGGGTCACCCCACCAGGTAAAGAACCATGACCAGCTGAGGTACTTGCTGAGAGCAAAAGAAATGCAGAATGGGTAGTAGAAGAAGGTAATTATAACTACCAGTTATGACCACATGACCAGTTAAAGCAACTAAGACTGTAATTATTATGAGTATTTCTTCCTTATTTTGTTATGAATGTGTGTGTTTCAAATATCTTCATTTTCTTTCTTCTCTTATGCCCTTATCTTGAAACATAAGATGTATTGATTTTATATCATAGTGTTTAAGTATGGATAACTTTACATCATTGTATTCAATGAGTGGATATTGAAGAGAAGATTGAACATCACCCAAGGACTTTACATCCTCTCTTGGGGAAAGAGGGCATTTTCAGTTGTACTCAGAATAATCGTATCATGTTAGACGGAAGTATAACCTTGTTATTGTCTTTATTTGGAGATTAAATATCATTTAAAGAGATGCATATGGATGCCAAGTTGATAAGGGGTGGGCTTTTTTTTTTTTTTTTTTTTTTTTTGCGGTACGTGGGCCTCTCACTCTTGTGGCCTCTCCCGCTGCGGAGCACAGGCTCCGGACACGCAGGCTCAGCGGCCATGGCTCACGGGCCCAGCCGCTCCACGGCATGTGGGATCTTCCCAGACCGGGGCACGAACCCGTGTCCCCTGCATCGGCAGGCGGACTCTCAACCACTGCGCCACCAGGGAAGCCCAGGGGTGGGCTTTTGATGGTTAACTTTATGTGTCAACTTGGCTGGGCTGTGGTGTCCAGGTATTTGGTCAAACATTATTTCATATGTTTCTGTGAAGGTGTTTTATGAATGAGATTAACATTTAAATCAGTGGACTTTTAGTAAAGGAGATTACTATCTGTAGTGTGGGTGGGCTTTATCCAATTAGTTGAAGGCCTTAATAAAACAAAGACTGACCTCCCTCAAGGAAGGAGAAATTTTACCAAGAGTCTGCTTTGAACTTGGACTGCAACTCTTCCCTGGGTCTCCAGCCTGCTAGCCTACCCTGCAGATTTTATATTTGTACCTCTACAGTCACATGAGCCAACTCCTTAAAATTGACCTCTCTCTCTCTCTTTACCCCTCTCCACCTGCTCCTGTCTCTGTCTGTCTCTTTCTTTGTCTCTCATGTATATGTATAAATGTATGTGTGTGTGTCTGTGTGTGTATATAACATATATATGATACATATCCTGTTGGTTCTTTTTCTCTGGAGAACCCTGAATAATACACTATCTTCATGCATTATGGGTGGGAATTTAAATGGTATAATTACTGTTGACACAGTATGGCAGTTCCTCAAAAAGTAAAATATAAAATTATCATATGATTCAGCAATTCCACTTCTGGGTGTATACCCCAAAGAATTGGAAGCAGGGACTCAAACAGATATTTGCATACCCACATGCATAGCAGTATTTTTCACAATAGTCAAGAGGTGGAAACAACCCAAATGCCTGTTGATGGATGAATGGATACATAAAATGGGTGTGGAACTACAATGCAATGTTAGTCATCCTTACAAAGGAATGAGATTCTGACACATGCTACAACATGGATGAATCTTGCAGACATTGTGCTATGTGAAATAAGCCAGACATAAAAGGACAACTATTGTATGATTCTGCTTCAGTGAAGTACCTAGAATAATCAAATCATAGAGACAAAGTAGAATAGTGATTGCCATGGGCTGGGGAACAGGGGATCGGGAGATACTGTTTAATGGGTATAGAGTTTCAATTTGGCATGACGGAAAAGGTTTCCAGAGATGGATAGTGTGATGATTTCACAGCAATGTTAATGTACTTAATATCAATGAAGTGTACACTTAAAATTATTAAAATTATAAATATTATTTTGTGTACACTTTACCACAAAAATGTAGTTAGAGATTTCCATTTTATTGTTTCTTAGATTTAGGAAATTTTTATTGTATGACATTAAAACTGAATTCTGCCATGGATCAAAGCCTACTAGGAATTTTTCTGAATTATTTTAAAATCTTTGAATTTTGTTTGTGTCAATGTAGTTTATTTATTTATTTATTTATTTTAATAAATTTATTTATTTATTTATTTATTTATTTTGGGCTGCTTTGGGTCTCCGTTGCTGCATGCGGGCTTTCTCTAGTTGAGGCGAGCAGGGGCTGCTCTTCATTGCAGTGTGTGGGCTTCTCATTGCAGTGGCTTCTCTTGTTGAGGAGCACGGGCTGTAGGTGCGCGGGCTTCAGTAGTTGTGGAACATGGGCTTAGTAGTTGTGGCTCATGGGATCTAGAGTGCAGGCTCAATAGCTGTGGTGCACGGGCTTAGTTGCTCCGTGGCATGTGGGATCTTCCCGGACCAGGGCTCCAACCCATGTCCCCTGCATTAGCAGGTGGATTCTTAACCACTGCACCACCAGGGAAGCCCTGTGTCAATGTAGTTTAGAATGAATGGGACTGAATGAACTTTGATTATTCTTTTTGTATATAGACTTCTTTCATATATAGACCTTTTTGCTTGTGTTAAAGTTATCTGAAACTATTCCAACTTCTGCAATATAAACTGTCATGTGGGACAAATTCAAGATGGCAGGAAGTGCTTCTATAGGAAACATAATTTTGCCAAATGAACATCACCCATGGTGGATGTGACCCTGTTCATGATAGATTATGGCAGGGGTCACAGTGAGAGTATAGGAGTTCAGATACCTCTGTCACTGTCCTAGAATTAGTCACATTAGTCACAGCCCATTTAGTCACACTTTCTGTGCCCTGATAATTAAACTGAATAATTATTTAAGGCTATCTAAAGCAATTCTAACCTCAAAATTCAAACCATTCTCTTAGTGTATCAGGCAATAGAATGTGAGGTTAAGACATTAATAAATGAAGAAAAAATTGTTGGGTGTGGTGATAGTTCTCAGATAGTTTTGGTTTTAGGAAATAGAGCAAATTTATGACATAAATTTGAGGAAAAATCAAAGCATTTGTGATACAGCAGCTCAAATATACTGGGCAGATTCAAGGTAAATAACTGGTAAAATGAATTGTTCAGAAAAGGTATTAAGTGGTTAAATAGAAATGAACACAAATTTTATTGTTTGCTGCTATGAAACTATCCAAAAGACAACATGTGAGCAAGAAATATATTGGCAAAAAATATATCATCAAACAGCCTGATCTGATATCTAGGTTATGTGAACAACTTGTCACAGTTCAGAGGCAGACCATTGTGAAAAACACCAACAGCTAGTTAAATACAGCTAAAATTAATGCCATCCAGCATGAGGTTAAAGAAATGTTTGGATTTAACCACACCACAAATAAAAGAGGCCATGCTGATAATGAATTTGGAAATTGATTATATATATTCTCAAATAACAGAGAAAGGTGAAGAGCCATCAGTGATTACAAATGAAAAACATGATGCTCTATAGTTCTTTTTCTTCATTTATTAGGAAAATATTTTGGCCATGAGTGAATTTAGGAATACTAACCAGATACGTACTGAATCAGAATCTCTGGGGCTAATGAATGCCATTTTTAAAAAGTAACCATATGATTGATTCTCTTTTGTGCTAAGGTTTCAGAATCACTAGAATCGACATAAATTCTGGAGTTTGAAAAAACTTAAAACAAATCCTGACTCAGTCACTTAGTGAGCTGATTCTCATCCCTCTCTTGCTAACTCCTGGCTCTTAAGACCTCTTATACCACCTGCTCCCCTTCACCAAAATACTATTATATCATCCTTTCCCAATTGCACATGCTCAACCACTTTGTATTTTGTTCTCTATTTCTGGACATGTCTCTGGACAAAGAATGTTCCCTCAATGGTATTGCCATCCCCTTCCTTTAAAGCACACGTGCATTTATCTATTTAACAATCATTTCATATTCCTTTGTTACCAATCTTCAGTCTTAAGATTGCTACCAGTCTTGTATTCATCCAAAAAACCAACAAACAAAAAAACAAAAAATGAAAGCACTAATTCGAAAAGATAAATGCACCTCAATGTTGATAGCAGCATTATCTACAATTGCCAAGGTATGGAAGCAACCTACATGTCCATCGACAGATGAATGGGTAAAGATGTGGTGCATACACACACACACACACACACACACACACACACACACACACACACACAGTGGAATACTACTCAGCAATAAAGAATGAAATTTTGCCACTTGCAACAACATGGATGGACTTGGGGGTGTATTATGCCTAGTGAAATAGGTCAGTCAGAGAAAGAAAAATGCTTTATGATATCCCTTATATGTGGAAGATAAAAAAAATAAAACTAGTGAATATAACAAAAAGGAAACAGACTCACAGATGTAGAGAACAAACTAGTGGTTACCCGTGGGGAGAGGGAAGGGAGAAGAGGCAAGCCAGGGGTAGGGGATTAAGAGGTACAAACTATTATGCATAAAATAAATAAGCTATAGGATATATTGTAAGTATAACAAAGGGAATATAGCCAATATTTTATAATAACCATAAATGGAGTAGAACCTTTCAAAATTGTGAATCACTATGTTGTACACCTGTAACTTATGTAATATTGTACATCAAGTATATCTCAATTTTTAAAAATTAATTAAAAAAAAAGACTGCTACAAGTCTTGCTCGCCAAGCTTGTTTGATTTGTGGTAGGCATTTCCTTCTCAGGCCTTCAAAGATCTGGTGTTTACTATTGTTTTATCTAGTTTATTGCCATTGTAGCAACCTCAACTCAAATTCACAAACTCCAGTGTTAGAGATTAGGCAGATTCCTAAAAGTGTGTCTGGGGACCATCTGCATGGAAATCATATGAGATGTTTGTTAAAAATTTTGATCCTGGGCCCCGTACTCAATACTTCCCAAAGGTCTCTGGGAGTACAATCCAGAGATTTACATTTAACAAGCTCCCAGATGATTTTATTATACCCTGACGCTTAAGAGCCACTAATAGAGAATGATTCCCTGGCTTGAAAAATATATACCTCTAAAAGAGAGGAAATAATTATGGGCCAATACCGTAAGACTCCAGGGAAATGGGCACTGAACTAACAATCCAGAGTCCTGGGGCTTAGTGTAATTTCAGTTCTGCCACACGAAAATATGTTTAGCAAATAATTTCCCATTGTGGACCTCAATTTCCTAAATGTGTTAAAAGAGAAAGTCAAAGGAAACGTATTACTTTCTGTGTACCAGATGTTTTATATATTTTACCTCATCTGTTCCTCAAAACATCCTGTTAGTTAGGTACCATTTTATAGATGAAGAAAGTGAGCCTGGGGGAAATGGAGTAACTTGCCCAAGGTTGCATAATCTAATGAGTGGCAGAGATATGTTTCAAATATAGGTGGGCCTGACTCCAAAGCCAGTCTTCCCTCCACTATGCACACCTGCCTTTTAAACTTGAACTTGAAATGGTTTCAGTTGGTCCCTTCCACCTCCTAACATTCTGTATTCTTATGAAATAGTTCTCTGGCCAATGCTGATACAACTCAGATAATAATATTCTTATTAGTTTTATTATAAATGTGCAGTTTATATTGGAGAATTTTAAAGGTTAAATTCATTGACGAACTAGGAAACAGTGGTCAAATTACCAATCAAAATTCACAAAGGCAGCAAATCATGGGTGAATAAAACACTGATGACCATAAACCAAGTTTACCTAAGCAATTGCCTATTTTTTGCCTTTGCTTTTCTCAGAAACCATTCACTCCTGATGTTTGTCAAGCAAATTAGACTACTCCTTTTGCATGTTCAGTACAATTCATATTTACTTCTCACGACATTTAGTATAGTCCATCTTATATGATAGTTTTTGCATTTTCTCTAATAATAATTTATGTAGATGCTCCACCCTCAAGGAAGTGAAACCCAGCTCCCCACTCCTCAAGTGTGAGCTGTGCATAGTCATTTCCTGATGTCAATATGGAAAGGGTCAAGAAAGGGCACGTTTATAATGGTTAATCCTGATTAGCACTACCTCAGCAGGTGATCAAGATTAACATCATTGACACATCATGTTGATAGTATGTACTCTTGCTATGTGATGGGAATGGCACTTTACCTCTGTGAGCTTCCTCCCCTAAATCCATAACCCTAATCTAATACTGAGAAAAACATCAGGAAAATCCCAGTTGAGGGATATTCTACAAAATATCTGACTGGTACTCCAGAAAACTCTGAAGTTCATTCAAAATAAGGAAAATCTGAGAATCTGTCACAGACAAGGAGACATGACAACAAAATGTAATGTGGTATCCTGGATGGGATCCTGGAACAGAAGAAGACATTAGGTAAAAAACTAAGGAAATATAAAGTGTGGACTTTAATTATAATATATCGATATTGGTTCAATGATTGTAACAAGTGTACCATACTAATATAAGATATTGATAATAGGGGAAATTGGTTGCAGGGAATGTGGTAACTCTCTGTACTCTCTTCATAATTTTTCTAAAATTTTCATAAATATAAAACTATTTTAAAAGGCTCATTTAAAAATTCATTTGGCCATGAAATAGAGTTGCCATATGATCCAGCAATCCCACTCCTGGGCATATATCTGGATGAAATTATAATTCAAAAAGATACATGCACCCCTATGTTCATAGCAGCACTATTCACAATAGCCAAAACATGGAAACAACCTAAATGCCCATTGACAGATGAACGGATAAGGAAGATGTGGTATATATAAATATATACAATGGAATACTACTCAGCCATAATAAAGAATGAAATAATGCCATTTGTAGCAATGTGGATGGAACTAGAGATTATCATACTAAGTGAAGTAAGTCAGAAAGAGACAAATATCATATGATATCACTTATATGTGGAATCTAAAATATGACACAGGGCTTCCCTGGTGGCGCAGTGGTTGAGAGTCTGCCTGCCGATGCAGGGGACACGGGTTTGTGCCCCGGTCTGGGAAGATCCCACATGCCGCAGAGCGGCTGGGGCCGTGAGCCATGGCCACTGAGCCTGCACGTCTGGAGCCTGTGCTCCGCAACGGGAGAGGCCACAACAGTGAGAGGCCCGCGTACCGCAAAATAAATAAATAAATAAATAAATAAAATATGACACACATTAACTTATCCATGAAACAGAAACAGACTCACAGACATAGAGAACAGACTTGTGGTTGCCAAGGGGGAGCAGGGTGGGGGAGGGATGCAGTAGGAGTTTGGGATTAGCAGATGCAAACTATTATACACAGAATGGATAAACAACAAGGTTCTTCTTTTATAGCACAGGAAACTTTATTCAATATCCCGTGATAAACCATAATAGAAAAGAATATTAAAAAAGAATGTGTATGTATATATATATGTATAACTGAGTTACTTTGTTGTACAGCAGAAATTAACATAACATTGTAAATCAACTATACTTCGATAAAAAAATTCAGTTGGCCATAAAAAAGTATTTAGAAAATGTAAGTGATTAAGGTTACTTGGACTACCTCAATTGTATGCCATAGATTTGTTAGCACGAAGAGAATGGTTTGCCCAGAACCTTACTAAGAATCTCTTAGTTTGAGCACCCACCAAGAAATTGAAGAAACACAGCCCTGTACTTCCTAACTGTAGGTAACTCTAATTCAACTAAAAAAGAACTTCTGATAGTAATTCAGCAACCTGCCTCTTCTGTCAACTTTACATTTATCTTCATTGTGAGCAGTCCCAAGTGCACATCAAATCCAGACCATATGCATTGCTAGTAATTTCTTCCCCTAGACACATACTGCTGAATGCAGTCTAAGTGTGCTACATCCAGTGACCTTGTGTATGTTGTAGCTATCTCATTCTGGCTAGCCTGTAGCAGAGCATTTCTGCTTTAAAAAATGAATGAAAAGAAAGAAAGCTTGCTTAATTTTTTTCTTTGCTATAATTCTTTAAAATCTTCTAGGAAGTGTATATATGTCCATGCCACTCTCTCACTCCATCCCAGCTTACCCTTCCCCCTCCCCGTGTCCTCAAGTCCATTCTCAACATCTGCATCTTTATTCCTGTCCTGCCCCTAGGTTCTTCAGAACCATTTTTTTTTAGATTCCATATATATGTGTTAGCATACAGTATTTGTTTTTCTCTTTCTGACTTACTTCACTCTGTATGACAGACTCTAGATCCATCCACCTCACTACAAATAACTCAATTTTGTTTCTTTTTGTGGCTGAGTAATATTCCATTGTATATATGTGCCACATCTTCTAGATAGCTAGTGGGAAGCAGCCACATAGCACAGGGAGATCAGCTCGGTGCTTTGTGACCACCTAGAGGGGTGGGATAGGGAGGATGGGAGGGAGACACAAGAGGGAGGAGATATGGGTATATATGTATAAGTATAGCTGATTCACTTTGTTATAAAGCAGAAACTAATGCACCATTGTAAAGCAATTATACTCCAATAAAGATGTTAAAAAAAAATCTTCGAGGAAAACATCATCTCTTTATACATCATTGTGTAAGGCTCAGATTTGGAGTTTGTGAGCAGATCCAATGTTGCTTTTTGTGAAAAGTCTTGGTCCTACCATCATATATTCCTACAGCCTTTTTCTGGGATGAGAAGATATGGTTCTACAAATAGCTTAGAAGGCAAGTCGGATTCTTCTGTTTTCAGGACAAGCATTAATTAATCCACAAAATGCTTTTATTTAAATGACACTTCTTTTAACCAAACGGTTAAGCAGTGGAAGTTGTAGTGAATTCCAACAGACCACTCTCAGCTCTCCAGAGATTGATTGTACCTTCATTTATAGCTATGAGGTAGTTAAATGAATTAAGATAGGTCAAGTTCTTAGAACAGTGTCTGACATACTATAAATGCTATATGAGTGTTCACCATTACTATGAAGGTACCTTATACATATCGATTGCACATGCAAGAGAAATAACTGTCATTAACTACAAACAGTTGTTCCTGTTGGGAAAGAGTGCTGGTGGTGAGCCTCATTCTCAGTGATATTGAAGGGTCAATGGGAGGTGATTAATGGCAGGAATCTCAAAAGATGATTCCATAAAACAAATGCCAGGACATCAATCCTCATGATTAAGAATCTCTGATTATGTATTTTTAACATAATTAGTTCTCAAATTGCAGGAATCTTAGTTTCCTTTTGAGCGTAAGTCATAACAATGAGCCTCTTCTCAAGGCAGTTTACAAAAGAGTGTCTCATGTATTTTCTCATTTGATCATCACAACAAACCTATGCAGTCAGTAGGAAACTAAAATAGAGCAAAATGTTGGTGCAACTGTGTGGAATATACTACCTGTCTTATAATTTCTGCCTTCACATTTGGTGAAAATTTAAGGGTAGAATTGGATTTTTTTCCCTTACATATTATGTTAGCATTTTGTGATGTCATTACATAAAAATAAGTTGCTGGTTCTGAATGTAATCCAATTAAAGTCCTGAGATTTTTGAAAATATTTATGAATGCTTAGTTTTCATTGCTTTACTATTTATAAGAGCATTTTCTACAATTGTGGATAACAGTGGCCATCCTATAGTAAAAATGTCATAGTTTATGATGTTCTAGGTCAAAAACAAAAGCCCAGACCTTCAAAGCCATAGTGAAGTGGATGAATTTATCAGATAATATTTATCAGATAATTCAGAATCCCTCATTCTTCTCACTTTCATAGTTTTTTGCTGTATTGGGATAGATGATCGGTTTAAACTTCTACTATACCTCACCTGAGGAAATACGGGTTCTCAAATACTTTTATTTGCCCCAAATGTGTAGTATCTAGCAGATTCTCTGGCTAAATTTAAGTGCTCAGTATTTGTTGAATGTGTTTGAATATATCAGCCGGTGAGGACTTTAACCACGAATCGTGAAGAAGAGGTTATTAATCATTAAAGAACATGTTAATTGTTCTCCTTGAAATTGTAAATGTTTATACATCCGCAGTGCCTGGAGAAGATCTATAGCTTTCATCAGATCCTTCAAAGAGACTTTCTATTAAAAAATTTGTTAAGAAGGATAAGTAAAAGCACAATAGACCTAATCCCAAATCATCCCCATTTTGCATTGATACATACCAGAGAGTTAGAAGGAAACCAGTGTTATTTGGGTAACATCTTTCATAGTTAAATAACTTAATGTTACTTTCAAGTCTATGCTCAGATATTACCTTACCAAAGAAATCTCTCCTGACCAACCTTCATAAAACAGTAACTGCTTTCATTCTCTTACTATCACCCCACTTTATTTTTTTTAAGAATATAGCAGCAACTGAAATAATGTTTTTTTTTTGTCTCTCCAAACTGCCTCCTTTATTAGAATGTATGAGCCATCATAATAGAGGCTTTGCATTGCTCATTCTCTTATCTTCAGAGCCTAAATCTGTGCCTGGGGAAATAGATGATCAATAAATATACGTTGATGACTACATGAACTAATGCTAAGAAAAACCTGTTAACTCTTGAGCAACCAAATGTGTATGAAGCTTAGTTAACAATCATGAAGTGACCAGTAAAATACAATAATCCATCAAAAACAATGTAATAAATAAGTATCACCTGTTTCAAAATGGGTATGAAGTGGTTAGATAACAATACTAGGTTCGTCTGCAGCTATAGATTTTGGTGTGGCTCATTGTGGGAGCCATTTTCAGCTCTTTCCAAGCTAAAAATATGCTTTAAAAATTAAAAGAAAATGGCTTCTATTGAAATTCTTGTATTGATTTAGTGGGGTCATAAAAAATGCAGAATTGAACAGAGAGACACATAAAGAATATATGACTCAAAGAGTACTGTGACTTGAAGGGGTACATTACTGCCTAAATAATGATGTGATTCCTGGCATGAAAAGCATCTATAGCAGGAATTTTGTAAAGTGCATTAAAGTAGAACAAACATTCAGAAATTTCACAACAGAATGGATCTAAGCAGTAGCTATGGCTAGAAACATACTAAGTGAAGAGTGTACTAGAAGTTTAAATTTTGAATTATTGTAGATCAAAGAATTACAATAAAATAAGTACACAGGCCTAAACTTAACAGAAAATATACAGAGTCTATATGATGAGAACTATAAAACTTTCTTCAGAAAAACATAATAAAAGTTTAATAAATGGGGAACCATATTCTCATTGCAGTTTTATCAGATTTTGCTTTCTGTATTTTGAAGCTCTGCTATTAAGTGCATAAACATTTAGGGTTTTTTTTTTTTGTCTTCTTGTTGAATAAAACCCCTATCATTATAAAATGAAATTCTTCATCCTTAGTAATATTCTTTGCTCTGAAATGGACTCAATCACTCCAGTTTTCTTTTAATTCATGTTAGCATGGCATATTTTTTTCCATTCTTTTGTGCTTGTGTGTTTATATTTAGAGTGTGTTTTTTTCAGGGAGAATATAGTTGGGTCTTGCTTTGTATCCAATCTGAAAACCTCTGCCTTTTAACTGGGGTGTTTAGACAATTCAGATTCAATGTAATTATTGACATAGGTTTAAATTAACCATCTTACTATTTATTTTCTATTTGTTTAATCTCTTTCTGCCTTTTTTCTGCTAATTGATTTTTTTTATGGTTTATTTGTTTTGTTATTTTAGTGGTTGCTTTTGGATTGATAGTATATACATCTTTAACTTATCACAGCCAAGCTTCAAATGATATACCACTCAGTGTATACAATTATGTATAAAATGTATAAGAACTGTACTTTTACAATTTTTAATTATTTTTAGTTAGTCAAGAGATTTTAAAAAATAAGGATAAAAAAATCCTTACTATCTACACAAAATGTTGCCATTCCTAGTGTTCTTCTTTCCCTTGTATAGACCCAGATTGTCATCTGGTATATTTCCCTTTTGCCTGAAGGACTCACTTTGATATTTCTTGTAGTATGGGTCTGCTGCTGCTGAATTCTTTCAGCCTTTATATATCTGAAGTAGACTTTATTTTACCTTTATTTTTGCAAGATAGATTCTTAGAGCATAGAATTGTAAATTGATTTTTTTCCATCTTTTAGTATTTTAAAGATGTTGCTCCACTATCTTCTTACTTGCATAGTTTCTGACAAGAAATTGGCCGTCATCCTTATTTTTGTTTTTCTGTATGCAGCAGATTTTTTTCCTTCTCACTGCTTTTAAGGTTTTATCACTGGTTTTGAGCAAGTTGTTTATCATATGCTGTGCTATGGCTTTCTTCAAGTATTTATGCTTATGGTACATTGTGCTTTTTGCATCTATAGGATTATAGTTTTCACCCAATATGGGAAATTTGTGGCCATTATTCCTTCAAAAGGTTTTCTATCTCCCCTTTGACAACTCCAATTACATATATATTAGACTGCTTTAACTTGTTCCATAAATCACTGTTGATTGTTTATTATTCTTATTTTAAAATTCTATTTTCTCTCTGTTTCATTTTAGATAGCTTTTATTGCTATGTCTTCAAGTTTATCACTCATTTTTTATAATATCTAATCAGTCATGAATTAATCCAATATATTTACCATCTCAAATATTATAGTTTTCATCTCTAGAAATCTAATTTGGGTCTGTTAAAATATCTTCTATGTTTCTACTAAACTTTTTGAACATGTGGAATGCAGTTATAATAACTATTTTAAAGTATATACTAATTCTAATACCAGTCAGGTTTGCTTTTCATGATCTGATTTTTCTTTACATTATTGGTCGTATTTTATTCTTTCTTTTCATGCCTGGTAATATTTGAATGGATGTCAGACATACATTTTACCTTTTTGGATGCTGGATATTTTTGCATTCCTATAAATATTCTTGAGCTTTGTTCTGGATAGCAGTTAAGGTAAGTGGAAACAGTTTTATCTTGGATGTGCTTTTAAGATTTTTCAGTCAGAAGAAGAGCAATATTCAGCCTGGGGCTAATTATTCCACATTACTGAGGGAAGACACTTACTATGATCCTCAATACACCATGAATCATGAGGTTTTCCTGTCTGGCTGGTGGATGCAGGCACCATTCCCAGCCCTGTGTGAGCACTGTATACCGTTACTCCCAATCCTTTATGGTGGTGCTCTTCCTAGTCTTGTGTAGTTTTCTAACATACTGTTTAATAGCAGCTGAATACTTGAGGAGGACCTTCTATGGATTTCTGGAGTTTTCTCTCTGTGCAGCTCTCTCATCTCTAGTGCTCTGTTCTGCAAACTCAAGCTGCCTGGATCCCTTCAGACTCTCAGCTGTGTTTTTTCAACTTACAGAGTTTGCCAGTCTCTACCTGTGTTCTTCCTCCCCCTTGTTGAAATCTGGAACTCTCTCAATACATTAAGCTTGAGAAATCATAGACCTCAACTAGTTTAATTCCCACCTCACAAGGATTATTGTATTTCCTTGTAAGGAATATTATATTTCATTGTCTATATACAGTGTCTTGACAACCATTGTTTCATATATTTTTGTATATTTTTTCACAATTGCTTCAAGCGGGACAGGATATCCAGTCTTTGTTACTCCATGTTGGTTGGAAGCAAAAATCTGAGTCCTTTAGTCTCATTTTGTAATGACTTACTGAATTAAATGCTTATTTCATTGATTGTTTTTTCTCACTAAAAGTGAACATTAAGGCTATGTATTTGCCTCTGTATATTGTTTTCACTAAATCTCAATTTATTTTGGTATTTTTATTATTTGAGATTATTTTTCAAATATTCTTAGTTTTATTGATTTTTGATCAAATAACATGACTTGAAATTTTTTTCTTTTTGGCTTTTTAGATAGAGTCTTTATTGCTCAATATAAGATCAAGTCTCATTAGCATATCTGAATGTTTACACAGAGTATACACATTAGTTTTGTTAACATAGTCAAGTCCAAGTAAGCATTTTAGAGTACTGTGTATATTTTTTATTTAATACTTTATCTTCAGAACCTCTCTACATATTATAATAAATAAGTTTCTGAACCTCATCATGGAAAATTGTTGTTTCCCCATTTCTCACATAAATAATACCTTCATCCATCATAGGGCAAGTGTTTTATATATGGTTACCTCATTCAGAGCTTGATTGGCTTAAGCCAGTCACCATATGCAATCCCCCAGGCAATAGAGATTGGTTCAAGGGAGGTTAATTTAGGTCACTTGGAAGTAGTACAATTTCTACCACAAAGGACTTTGTGCTTCCCTTTGAGAGCATGGGACAAGGATACGAGGCCTGCAGTTGCTAAAGCAGTTTTATGGCTATAAGTCAAGAATCTGGATTTGACAGATACAGAAATTTCAGTATAGAACCTGAGCATCAAAAACACTATGGATCAAGTTTTGCCTTAAGCCAGCCCACCTCTAAGTTTTCAGTAACTAGAAACAATAGATTTCTTTCCTTTATTTTTTTTCTATTGCATTTGAGGGGGTTTTTTGTTTGTTTGTTTTGTTGTTGTTGTTGTTTTGTTACTTACAACCAAAGGTATCCATAGATCCTGACTGATGTTTTCAATCAAGATGATCATGACAAAATAGGTGAGCAGTGCCCATTACAGAAAAAGTATGGCTGCCTGGGGTTTGCAACACATTACATGTGCTCTAATACTTATATATTTTATAAATACACAATTTCTTTAGGCCCTGGTTCAGAGTCTTTTGCCTTCTTTTCAAATGACAAAAAAGCTTTATTTGGTTTATTTGGTTTCTAAAGCCATTAGCAGAAAAGCTGCAAATGAAGAAAGGGAAGTGCTACTATTATAGGCAGGCTCTCTGATGGCAGAGGGAAGTCATAGTGAATTTTCTTATATCCAGGAGAAGATGGACAAAATGCACAAAGCATAGTAGTCTGATGGGGCACAGACTCCTATTCTACTCTATACACCTTGAACTCATTAAGGTGACCCTTAATCATCAGGAACAGTAAAATTATTTTTATAATCTTCTAAACATTATCTGTATTTAGTATATTAATTTAAAACACATATTTAGTGATAACTAGAGTTTAAAAACTAATGAGGGTTCTAGTTAATGAATTTTACTAATTATGAAGTTTTAAAAATTATGAGCTTTTTCTGTAGGTTCTTTAGGGATAAGAATAAAAAAGAAAGGTCCTTGGTCATATGACTATGACTAAGCATATTTCTTAAATAATTTTTATAACACTGCCGTTCTATTTGCTTATAACTTTGCCCTTGTTCCATTTTCTCTTTACATTTGCAAGGAATATTCTAATAGGCTTCCTTTCCTTTCTGAAAAGAAAAAAAAAAAGACCATAAAATAGTACTGATTAAACCATTTCCCAGAGGGAAAAGAAGGGGCATATTTTTCCTTGAAAATACTTAAGAAAGGAAGTACTTTATAGTTGAAATTGAAAGACATTTTTTTAAAGCGGTGGTATGATAGCTGGTTGCATGGTTTTCTGGGGGGTTTTTTGTTGTTATTTTTGGGTCAATCCCACTTAGAACACTATAGCAGCAGAATACCCTATTGAATATTCATTACTTCACAAGTAGTCTGGCTTTTGCTGAATCCTAAGAAAAATTTATCTAGGATGAAAGAAAACCATTTCTATTTTTCTTTTATCCTCCTAGTTGCCTTAGATTTGTTTGTTTCTCCAATGGAAAAGGTTGTATTCTTTCCCAAAGAGCTAACCTCAAAGAGAAGAGATGCTGATATCAGTCATAATTTCAAGTATCATTCAGGTACCTGGTGTTTCTAACATAAGGTGAGGAGCAATGGTAGAGAAACATTTCAAATCTAAGTTATAAAAAGCATGTGCATATGTTTAAATGATTAAATGGAAGTAAGCATTTCAGTGATAAAACTGTGTCTTAGGGTGCCCATCAAATGTTTAAAGAAAGGGAAATAGGCAAATTGGGTTTCCATTGAATCTCTTAAGGACACAGTCGATCACACTGTTTGACTCCAGTATCTGTCCAAAAAGGTGGTAAACTCTTTAATCAAATAACCATTTTTATTTTAACAGTGGCCTATAAAGAGTATCCTATTGATGTAATGGTTTTTCTCTCTCCACCACATAGATCTGATTAATATATCCATGATTGAAAGAATGGTCAATTTTCACAAGAAGTTGGGGGACTTTGTTTTCCTTTTTTGTTGATGTTGGATTAGAGTAGTTGTCTTTTTAATTTATTTTATTTTCATGGTATTTTTTCTAAAGAACCTGAGGAGATGTGAAGCAAGTCATTCAATTCTTTCGAGGCTCCAGTAGTATGAAGATAGTGATGAGGTCACTCACAAAATTGTTTGTTCCTTAGGTTGATCTATTTGTTTGGCTCTGTGTAAATAACTACAAAACCATTATTTTAGAACAAAAATTCAAGTTTTCTTTAAATCAGTGTCATGTTGAGATGTGACCTCATCTGAGTTTTGACCTCTATATTCTGACCCATGTTATGAAATACAAGGCATAAGTTGTAGGTATGGATAGTGCATCATTTTAATTAGCAGATAATTCAAAAACAAGAATCTCTGTCATTTCCAATTGTGAAAATGTTTAAAGACTGTATGTGCGTGTGAGTATGTGCATGTATCTGTATCAGTCAGGGTTCTCCAGAGAAAGAAACTAAACCAAGAGAAGATATATATGTATAGTGTGTGTGTGTGTGTGTGTGTGTGTGTGTGTGTGTGTGTGTGTGTGTGTGAGAGCGAGAGAGAGCAAGAGCGAGAGCGAGAGAGAGAGAGAGAGAGAGAGAGAGAGAGAGAGAGAGAGAGAGAGAGAGAGAGGGAGAGAGAAACCTAAAGAATTCGCTCAGATATTTGTGGGGGCTGGCAAGTCTGAAATTTGAATGGAAAGCTAGCGGGCTGAAAACTCAGGCAGGAGTGTCTGCAGTCTTGAGACAGAATTTCTTTTTGCTGGGAAACCTCAGTTTTTGCTCTTAAGCAAAACTTAAGATTTTGGATGAAGCCCACCCACATTATCGAGCCTAATCTCCTTTACTTGAAATCAACTGACTGTAGAGGTTAACCATGTCTATAAAGTACCTTCACAGCAACACCTAGATTAGTGTTTGATTAAATACCTAGGTATTGTCGCCTAGCCAAGTTGACACATAAAAGTAGCCATCACAATATTGAAAAGGTGGAAAAAAATTCTTTTCTTTGCTTCTACATTCTTTTGCTTGTCTAATAATCAAATTGACATAAGACAGATTAATAGGAGAAAAGCAAAAGTTTAAAAACATGTATACCTCTTGGATATACATGAGAGAGACCCAGAGAAATGGGAGTAACTCTCTAAAATGGCCAAAGCCATCACCTCAAATACCATATTTGGCTAAAGACAAAAGAAAATGTTTTGGGTGGGGAGTCAGTTATGGAAGGTGACCAAGAAAAGCATAGCAAGCGAGGTTATGGTTGTTATGCAGATTTAAGTCCTTGCCTTCTTCATTGATAAGAATTTCTAGTGATTTAGAGTCATCCTTCTCCTCCTGGTACAGAGATGGAGACACCCTTACAAATGGATATTTCCCTTATAAATGTAAATCTTTCTTATAAAAGGATAACTTCTACTCAGTTTTAAGATCTTCTCTTATGTCTGCTGTTTTTCTTAAAATAATCAATATACCAAAGAGGCATATTTTGGGGTTGCAAAATCTGCTCCCCTTCAATATCTTACAGGAACATACAATTCTTATTTTCAAGGTTTTTTGAAATTGATTAATTTCTTAAACAATTGTCTGTTACATAGAGAAATTATCCTATTTTTTTCTGTAAATCACTGAGTGAATATTCTTCATAGAGATTAAATTTATTATCTCTAACATTTTTCTTCCTGGGAAGAAGCACCATCACACTTATTACTGTCTCTCACTTGCTGTCTCAACATAACCTGTTTCTGATCATGTTCATGTTTTTGCAAGATTTTGGTGGGTGGACTTGTTACCGAAAGCTCAGCCTCTCTGTACACCTGGTGCTGAATCAAATCTCAGAGACAAAGTTTTGGGTGAAGTAGAAAAGGATAGCTTTATTACTTTGCCAGGCAAAGGGAAACACACTCGGCTTCTACCTTGAAAAACTATGTGTCCCAACCCTGGAGGATTTGATGAGGGGTTTTATAACAGTGATTCAAAGGTAGGGTCTCTGACAAGATTATGGTGTGAGCGGTGCTTGCACTACCTTAATCTTGTCTCAGGTGGTTGGTCTCCTAATCTTGATGAGCTTCTTCTGGTCCCTTTAATCTTGCCTCAGGTGGTTTCTGGGCTGCTCCTCCCTTGATTAGCAACTGTTCCAATCAGCCCTTTGGAACTCAGGGAAGGTCATGGAGGCTGGAGTCTTACCTACAAGAAAATGGGGACAGAAACGCTTCCGTGCCAGGGTGCCCCACAAGACCTCACTCAGTTTCAGTCTTAGGTCATTTCAGGTACATTCACTGTCTCCAAATTGGAGAAACAACAGCTTACTAGAGCCTCATGGACAAAGGACTATTTTGAAATAGTCCATCTTGCTTTTATGAAACAGATAATTATTGCAGAGGAAAACACATCCCATTTTAAACCAGGTTTATTCTCTTTTCCTTTTATTGCTGTTTTTGGTCCTAAGGGCCTACCATAATCCATTATAAGGATGTGATTTTTAACAACATGGTAATTAACTATTTAGTATTCCATTCTTTTACTGTCCACATTGGTGAGAAACCTCCTCCTGTTCCTTTGATAATGACAGTGACAAAAGTAACTATTCATAATTATAGCTCTAAGTTTTTTATAAAACTCTCGGTATTTAAATATCATTCTCTTGAAGATACGTCATTTTGGATTGTGAGTTGTCCAATAGATCACACAACTTACTATGGCCGAAGATAAAATTAAGTAATATCTAGCATATTTGGATAGTCTTAGGCTGTTTATAGCTAGATGAAAATAATGAATTTTTGGTTCTCTGATTACATTGGATAAGTAATTTGAAATTCAAATCATTAAAAGATTATAGATATAGATGCTATTCCAAAACATATCTTATCCATTGCTTCTCCATAACCAAAAGAAAATAGCTTTCAAAATGAGCCAGAAATATATTCTCATAGGGCTGATTAATGAGATTTGAAGAAAAGAAAAAAAAAAAAAGAATCCAGTAATAATGTTGGAGGTTATTGAGTACATGCTGTTGCCTTCAGGAAGGATGCACCAAGTTGTCCCAAACGTATACAAGCTTTGCATTTTAAGACCTTTAGGGAAAAAATCACCTTCACCAATCCATTTTAGTGTTTAAAAGCCCTAAAAATGCAGGCACACAGCAGATACCTGTTGTGATCAATTAGCTCTGCTGGTATTATACCAGAAAGTGCTTGCTTTCATGAATAATCAACAAATCTAACAATACTTTTCTTTGAAGTTGTTGAGCTATGTCCCATTTTTAAAGTTAGTATTTCAGAAGATTATGCAACAGGCATTCTGAAGTCGCAAATCTAATGTCACGGTTGTTAGACTGACTCTATAGGACATCTCAAGTCAATAGTGACCTTTAGTAAAATTTCATAGAATCTAAGCTAGGAAACAATTTTTACCTGAAAAATGGTTGGAAAGAAGGTGTTTGGTTAAATTTGTGTACTTTGTCTTTTAGGTAGTGTATCCATTAGTGAGATGCCTTTATAACACAGATGTCTTTATAACATGGTGCATGATGGAGTAAAATTTTGTGTAGTACGATTTCATCATTGATCCTGATTTAAAAAAGAAAAGGTTAGCCCATAGGAGTTAGTTTCATCTTTAACATCTCAATTCACACTTGATTTCATGCATGGCACTCATAAAAAGAAGGTTATATTGAGAATTCAGAATCCAGGGTATTAATAACTGTATTTATCAGTACAGATCTAGAAGT
The DNA here is from genome assembly GCF_963455315.2 of Globicephala melas. NCBI lineage: Eukaryota > Metazoa > Chordata > Mammalia > Artiodactyla > Delphinidae > Globicephala > Globicephala melas. The sequence goes on from NC_083335.1 coordinate 47,578,891, forward strand.
GGCAGTAGGATAATCAAACTACTTTAAGAAAATTGTACAACTGTACTCATGAAAAGAAAAATAAAATCATCAACACAGGAGTTCAGCCAAGGTGCTACATTTGATTTGTGTACCTCTATACAGCCTTGACCTATGCTACCTAGAAGATTAATGCATTAAATATATCTTAGCCTTTTAAACACAGTAAGAGAAATTTGCTCAAGCTTTTATTACACACATGTACACAAAATATTCTGCAAAATAAGGGGGAAAGTAATTTTCAATTCATTTGCGAAGTCTTTGTATAGATAATTGAAAAAGAGATTATTGCCAAGTTATGGACTTGATGTGCTATAATTAGAAATAAGACCTAAATTAAGTAATTTATTGAACTAGAAATACATTCAGGATCACAGAGCTTGGATGCAATGTATTTTCCTATGTTATGAAAATAAACATTATGGTAAGCTACCTTCTGTATTTAATATAAGTGGTGACAAAATAAAATAACTCCAAATCACATAAATGCTCCAGAGATTTTCAAGGAGATAGGAAGGTGGGTTCGTTCATTTTCAAGCATGCCATTCTATGGCACTGGGAGGAATCCAAATGAGTTTGCCTCATTCTTTGATATGGATTATGTTGACTGTTGTGCCTATTGCATTTTGATCTTTGCAGTATAAAACTATATTTTACACAGTAAATAATAAAGCTGTTCTGAATTGATTCATAGAACAGCAACAATTCATGAAATTCTTATATTACTTAACGATTCACTCTACCACCCAATGAACTGGGCTTTTCCCAACTACCCCACAGAGGAGGAATTGTCCACTGTTTGATGTCACCTGGGAGAGCAATTTGACTTTCAAGGTCACTGAGTTTAAATTCACTCAATTTTATGAACTCAAATAACATCATTCTGAATTTGTACTGTGTGTAGCAGAATTGAAATACAGCAAAATTTTAAAGTGGGTGAGGTTAATCTTTAGTTGCCTGCTATCTCTACATTGAGAACCCCTTTCTCCTTTTCTGGTAGCAGTCTAAGACTCAAAGGACATTGTATCTCATGGTGGAGTAGATATCTTTCGGCTTCACAGATTCCCATATTCTACTTCTGCTTCACTGAGAAAAGTTCACTGCTTCTAGAAAATTCCCTGAGAAAAATCATTAAAGGTAATCTTACTCTGAAGTAATATGCATTATTATTATTTGTATAATTCACTCTAACACATTGGATAATTTACAAAATACATAATACACACTTATTTTTAGTATATATAGTTTATAATGTAAATAAGACAAGACAATCACTTAAAGAGATGCACCCATAATGTGATTGGTATGGCCGGGTTAAGCACATAGATAAAATCATCAGCAAAGGCCTGCACTCCAAATGCACACATTTCTGTATGGTTAAACAATGACTTTTGTGATTTACATTAGAAATGAAGCTTATATAGACTTGAAAAATAGCAAAATGGGTTACAGGATGATCGCAAACTTAAAAACCAGAGTGGATCTTTAAAAATCCCTACAGTAAGGTAAGTAACACAGGTGTCTATACTGCAATGACTGCATTTCTTGAAGCCATAGGAAAACTTTGTTTTTTGCAATGCTTCACTGTTCAGCAGAGCCAAGGTAAATCTAACTGGATTTGGTAAGGCTTTTGCTACTGCTCTGAGCAGTTAAAACATTTCAGCATATCTCCCATTCATTTTTGGTCCTTAAGGCATCTTCCATTCACAGAGGTTTTTCCATATTAATATTCATGCCTTCTACTGGCTTTCCCTATTCTTTCAACTGATGTCTTATTAGTTGACATAATGAAAAGAGCGAATTGCCTAATCAGGCTTTTTATAGTACTAAGAACTGGGGAAAGATTTTTTAAAATTATATGCATATAATGCATGTCATCAAAATCAGCGGCATTGTTAACAAGAATGAGCTCACCACATAGTCACTTGAAAAGAAGAACTATTTCTGCCCTCCCCCTATGATCGTCACACAGAAAGGAGAAACAAAGATATACAGACTGTCAACATCTGTAAAGTGAAATTTCCAAATTTATAATGGAATTAATGCTTTCGAAGCTATAAATATCAAATTGTTGCTCTGCATCTGCTAACTCATGCTTTTTGACAACAAGCTGTGCTGAAAGGCAGTCAGTTGGTGTTGCAGGCGAGCACTATGTGCTGTGAGTTGCAACTTGTTTATTGTTTCTTGATGCACATCCATGGGCCATAGGGTCAGGGTCTTCATGGAAACAAATTGTCCATAATTTTCTTCCAGCATGAGGATAGGGTAGTAAAAGTCTTTCAGAGCTGTAGAACAACTTCAACAAAACCTGTTAATTATACACATTGTATGAAGGTGGATTTGATCTATCACTCATCTCATCTACTTGTCTACATATATCTCAGTCAGGTATGCACACTATTGCAATTGGTGTATCAGAGGTAGTTTATGCCGTCTTCTCCAGGACTTAGATGTTTTTCTCTCCATCAAGGTGAGAACTGAGTAGCACACCTCCTGATTATTCCCAGCACCAAGGAAACCCAGCTTAGAAGAATAATAAAACTCACCATAGTTGTTTAAAACTAGTTTAAAACTGTGACAGAGTTGTTACCAAGACTCAGGATGTGTATGTTTTTCTACCACAACAGATTTATGTCTTCACATTTGTTTTCTTTTGACTTTGTAGTTGTGTGTTGCTAGTATCACCGATTCAGAGTATTAACCTGGAAGCTGTATTTTCAAAAGCATTTTGTTTTAAAAAGTCTTTTCTAATTCATTTACTAAGTGCACATCATTATAATAGAAATCAATAAGAAAAGTTAGGACAGATAAAGTAAATATCAAGCACTGTGTGCTTTACACATGGTTAAAAAGGTATATATCATGGAAATCAAGTGTTTTAATAAGAAATGTGATGTCTTTAATCTTCAGAGATAATAGTGGTCAACAGTCTGTAGGTACTGAGCTTTGAGCTGTTTAGTCAGAAGCAAGATGAGGCTGTGTGCAAAATAATTTTCATTCCTTGTGCCTTGTGACCTGTGGCACAGACTTGCAATCGAGCCAACTAATTGGGGGTGCCTTCTCTAATCAGAACGTGAAATTAAACCAACTGGCCTATGTGGGAATTTGCCCCATAATGTGGATCTTTTTAATACCATGCTGTAACCACTGCAGCAAATAGGTTCTAGCTCAAAGTAGAAATAAGAGTATCTATTGTCCAAATTGCCCATAATTATTGCTATGATTACAATTCTGAAATTCTGGTTCTAGTGAGTGAAAAAATAAATGTATTATATATTATAGGAGAGGCAAAGAGTTTTTGCTTGATATAAAATGAAAGGTAAAACAACATGGTGACATCCTTTATTTTTATGGTACTTGAGAAATTATTTGAAATGAAAATTATTAAATTGCCTGAAAATGGATCTGACTTAATTGTCTATAAATGCAAAGTGTTGGGGCAGTTGCCTTTATATCTTCTGATTTGGATAGCATTAAGTTAAATGTACCCTCAAGTTCTTACACTATGGCAGAAATTCTAAGGTCTTGTAATCACCACTGCCATTCCCTCTGAAAGACCACCCACCTTTGGTAATAGCAAGTGCTCCACAGTAAAAACATGTGTGGATTTTCTCCTTTATTTAAGTTTGTCTTAAAAGGATTTGAATGTCAATTTCAACTAGTAAGTTGTTACAACATATTTTATATCACCAGTCACATTCATGTGCTATTTAAAATCTGTGATGAAAAAATCTGCATATACTTGGATTTGGCTGAAAAATGATATTATGCTCATCCAGACCACTTAGGTTTGATAATGTGAGTTTAATAGCTCAATCTCAGAAGAACAATTTCCCATGAGATTTCCAGATTGTACAGCTGTGCTCTTAGCTGTGTATCCTGTAAGAACTTCCTGGATTGTACATTTCATCTTGGGTTTACTTGGCATAAACATGCAATTTCTAGAACTGTTTTTAGTCACCACCTCTGATATGCACATATTCTTTTGCCCGTACCTCATGTTAACAGTTGATAAGTTATTAGTTAACTAGTTAATAGTTTATGCCTTGGCAAATTCATTTTCTTTTTAGAGAGGATGATTATATCACCATATTTATCTTAGATGTTTGTTAGAATTCTGCAGAGCAAAAATCAAGTGAGTTAAAAGCAGTAGCAACCAAGAACCTATTAAAATGCTACTGTGTATAAACGTATAAAGTGCTATTACCACACTTTACTGGCAGCACAGAGATATATGTGATATCTGTGGGAGGGGATTATAAATATCTAAATGTGGATTAGTGAGGCATGTAAAAATATCACATAGAGGCTGGGGATTGAATTAGAAATTGAAAAACAGACCTAAACAAGCAGCAAAGAACGATGGGAGCGCATAAAAGGCAGAGCATTCTAGACTGGAAAATGACAGGAGCAAAATGTGAGGTTATTGAGAGCTTCACCTAGTACCTCAAACAAGTGCTAAGAAAGGCTCTTTTATGTTAATCTTGCTGTTAATTGCATGTGTATATGCAAATCCATAAAAGCTATGGTTGATTGACTGCAAAGTGGTATCATTATTATTGTTATTTCAGACACAATTCTTTTTACATGAGAAGTAGCATTTCAGGCAAATTTCGGTTCACACGACTATCATCAATGTATGAAAAGTGCCCACATATGTATTTTGCATTGTTTGTCTCCTGGTGGGAGCAGGGAGGGAGAGGAGGCAAGCTAAGGGGTAGCTGTGGTTGGTCCAGTTCTCTTGACTCATGGTCTAATAGCCATTACTGACCCCTCCTTTTTCATCTTCTCAAACAGTTCCAATACCTGAAACTAGGAAGAAATAAAAACTTCCACACTTGCTACTAGCACAAAATAGCATGTAAGCAACAGACCTGCAAGTTCACAAAAAGGAGTAAGACATTGGGATGGGGTAGCTTATAGGTGTGTACATGAAACCTTCCTTGTCACCTCTTATTACCACCATCCCCGAGTATTGTGTTCTCTTTGTTATCCTCCATCAATATCTAAAATGCTGCTTTTCACCTGTTAATTTAAAGAGAGAGACTAGGTATCAGCTCCTGTGGGTGGTAACAAAATAGCACAGAACAAAAATGAATTCTGAAGTCTCATTTTCATAATAGTGAGATTTTTACCTGCTCCCTAATGTGTGTAATTGCAATCACCCTGACATATGATTTCAGAAAGCATCCTCCTTTTTGTTCACTGAAGCAACAGTGCCCTGGCTACTAAGTACATCATGTGGTCAACAAAGGGCCATCCAGTAAAGTCTGTGCTGGGCAGGCTGGAGGGTAGGCAGGTGCTCTGCTATAGGGTTCAGTAATTAGAGAACTCCATCATTTGAATTTGACTGGCCTCTCTTTCATTCCTGACAATTTGAGCCATTTCAGCTGTGCTATGCCAGTGCATTAAAAGGTCATGTTTCCACTGCCAGAGTGAAGAATTGAGGAATTCAATTACAACAAGTGATCCAGACTTTGACTTTTATTTTTCATTTTTGCCTAAAATTGCCCAAGTATTTATTCCATTGTGTTTTGACCTCAGAATATATTTACCGACAAGAAAATACAGATTAAATATATCCTTATGGTATAAACAACTCTTGCCATCCTTTGTTACAACAGGGTTTAAAATGTGAAATGGATCTATGCCATGGAGAAAATCTAACCAATACAAGCTGTTAAAATGTAATTCAATTATATTTAGTATACTGTTTGTACTTGATGGGGCATAATGTTTTGGGAGCTGCATTTTACTTCTTCATTCATGTCCATCATATTTCCACCAAAAAGAAGAGGCATTTAAGGGGTTCCTATCTCTATCCCCTGTGGCTGACCGTGTAGGTGATGGGAAATTTTCACTGATCTCTTCTGCATTTGTCTCAGGATCTTCTCTTTCCTGTTTGATTGAAGCCGTAAGGAACAGTTGTTGAATGCTGATGAGACACTGGGTAAAGCCTCCAGCCAGTTTTTGTTTGGGTTTTTTATTTTATTTTATTTTGGCAAATTTGTTTCAGAAAGTTAGACACCTGTCTTGCTCTTACTCGGGAACCTCTAAGGTCAGTTAAAACCATTTCCCATAGCTGTTTAAGATGTGTTTATGACTGCCTGGCCAGGTGAATAGGTAAACATTTCAGTCATTGCTTGGGAGAATAAATCACCTTGCTTGGACAGGGCTTGGAGAGAAAAATGAATCAAATGCCACAGAGTCTTAGCTGTAGCTGTCTCTGTGCTTGGTGGAATGCTTCCATCTTTTGTGATGCAAATAGTAATTTATTTTTGCCCAACAGCAGGTCAGCCACAAGGATTTAGTTTTCTTCCAAGGTAGGAGAGCTGATTTAACCTGCTGTTATGCTTTTCTACAAGATTCTTATTTACAACAGTTTCTTAATGAGTTATGTCAGAGTAGCTGCTGGTATGATCCTCTTGATATCAGGGCCTGTGAAGCAGAATGGTTAATGATGCACTCCTTTCTAGTTTCCAGTGGAGAACATTGCCAAATGACTATAGCGCTGTGGACAGTATTCCAAGCTCATAATAAATGGAACAGTGCCACCTTTTGGTCATAAAATAGGAAAACAAATTAAGATGGCTGGGATTCTGCAAGTCAGAGAGGTGGTTTCAAACTAACTGACTGATTTGGTGGTCATGCAATCTACAAATAATAGTAACCTAGTCCTTTACTCTCTTTTGTCCTTTTTTTCCCCTTTGTGGCAGCACCTATGATCTGACAGTATGCATTTCATATAATAACGATGCTTAGGGAGAAACTGAAGTATGCTACATTCTAATTATGTTTTGCACAGGAATGAATTACTCATGCATTATGCAGATAATCTGAAGGATTCCATGGTTACCATTTTACACATGGCAACTTGTTTTATACAGTGACAATTAATCTGAGGAAATATTTGGGAAGAATTTTGAAAGAAGGAAACAATTGAGCATTGCAGTATTTGTTTAGGATTGTGATTTGGACACTGATTTTAATTTAAAAAATTTGGGGGGCCTGCCTTGTTCTTTCCCTACATAGCCTTTCTCTTGATGCAATAAAATACCAATTAACTGAATAATAATCATTCAAATATTGAAATTCATTTTTTAAATTAATTTTTTAGAAGAAAGAGGCAAATTACAAGAAAGCAAGGAGATAGCAGGGACTTAATCAAAAAAGAAAATCCTAGGGTACATCCTTATAGATAACTATAAACAGTCAACCCAGTCTCCTATACCATCTGCAGGTCATTGCAATGGTGACTGATGTCCAGAACATGCAAGATTCAAATTCTAAAAGAAACATAAAAATATGTTCCCTGGGTACCAACTAGAAGAAAATTTTTTAAAATAAATACTAGTGTCCAAATCACAATCCTAAAAAAGTAGTGCAGCACTAAATTAGAATTTCATTCTTTCAAAATCCTTCCCAAATATTTCATATTAATTGTCACTATATAACAGAAGTTTCTCATTTTCAAAAGAGTTTTCAGCTTTTATTAAATGAGAGGTTTAATCTGCATCTTAATGATGAATTATTGGAGATAGTTTCTCTCAACTGGAAGGAATAGTGCAACTTCAAGCATATCATCAAGCTTGGTAAAAAAAAAAAAAAAAAAATATATATATATATATATATATATAAAATTAAATGGTTGGGCCTCTCCTGCAGTGAAAGTTGATACTTATTCAACTAGGCATAGGATTACCCTTTCCAAAGTGAGAAAAGATGAAAATTGTATTTCAGTAGCCAAAAAGTTTGCCTTAATGGCTATTATTCAAATACCATGCCCACCTTAGGCCTTCTTTGCCATTGAAACATTCACTGATGACCCTTGGGCTGGCTCCTGGAGCTTTTCTGCACAGACTCTATGTTTTGGTTGTTATCCTTCCAGACAAAGGTTGAAAACAGGAAGAACGTTTGCTTTTGTTTGTTTTTTTTTAACAATCAATACTATATAATCCAGCATGTTTCCTGTTGTGCTTTAGCTGCTAGAAAACAGAGGGCATTTCAGTCCCAAACAGTAGTAACTAGCATATCTCAGATACCTTAAGAACATTTAGTTTCTCTAGATCTATTTAATGATGTCTATTCTGTTTTTAGCTTTAATTATCATGAATTACATTAGTTTGATAGCATCTTAGCTTGGGCTGCTATAACAAAATGGCATAGACTGAGTGGCTTAAACAACAAATTTATTTCTCACACTTCTGGAGGTCGAGAAGTCCAAGATTAAGGTGCCGGCAAGGTAGGTTTCATTCTAAGGCCTCTTCTCTTGGCTTGTAGCGGGCTACCATCTCACTGTGTGCTCATATGACCTCTTCTTTGTGCACACTGGGAAAGAGGGAAAGAAAGAGAGAGCTCCCTGGTGTCTCTTATAAGGGCACTAATCCTATCATGAGGGCCCTGCCCTCATGATCTCATCTAACCCTAATTATTTCTAAGAGGTCCCATCTCCAAATACCATCACATTCGGGTTTAGGATTTCAACATATGAATTTTAGAGGGACACAAACATTCAGTTTATAACAAATAGCTTCTTCAAATACTTTAGGAAAGAAATGGGACCTAACTATAAAACTATAAATATCACATATATAAGACACTATTAGGGACTAGAGAGGATAGAATACATTTAACAAGGACTCTACATTTGAAGAGTTTTTGTCATTAAAGCAAATGCAAATAAGTATAGTTCAGTTTGCTTTGTGAATTAAACTTACTTTTCAAAAGTAGCATTTATACATCATATAAAATATATGTAATATTAAAACCAATGAAACGTATTTCAAATGTAATTTTTATCTTCTACTTGCATAAAATGTGTTCAATTTAATATGTTTAGATATAGAAATGTTCTTGTCACAGGAAACTGAATATATTTAATTTTCTCTCTTCTGTCTTGATTGAAAATACTACAAGCTAGTTCCATTCATTATCTTGATGTAGTTGAAACATATTGTTATATTTGATATACTTGGTGAATAGACATAATATGCTGTATGATATATCAAAGGTAATGAATTTTTAGTCCTGTGGAAAAGTACCAAATGATGGAACTGAGAAAGATTAAATATGCACTCCTCTTCAAGTCAACATATATTTAATTAAATATAATATTCTGATTAAGGAAACTCTCAGGGTTGAGGGACCATAAGTTTTGAGTTATTTTTTCTTTCTTAAATGCTTTGAAAATTCTTGTAATTATTTTTCTATGTGTATTTCTTTTCCTTCCTGAGGAACCTACTTCAAAGCCTTCTTAAATACCTCCTTTACTTCTTCTTAATGTATCATAAAAAAAGAGAATGTCCTTTCCTCAAATAGGCTAAGCTCTGAGGAGATATCACTGGTGAACCGAACAAGAATCAAGACCTTGCTCTTTTATTAGCATTTTCAAGTCCTATCCAGTAGTGAAGGACTTGTAGCAAAGGCATATGATAGGCCAACATTTAGACTTGTTTTGCCTGATTCACTCCTCTCAGATTGCAAGGGACCAGCAGAAACCAAATTTCCCTCTGCTTTGGTCTTATTTCCTCTTCTTGAGCTATGGCTTCTGCCACCTTTGGATAGAGATTTGCTGAATCATAAAATGCTGATTTTTTTATGATCCATTAGATAGGGTCAGCACATGGTCAGAGATCTACACTATCTTCTGACTCCAAACTAACTCCCCCAACTGGCCTGACCTAGTACCTGACTAAGAAAGACCCTCCTTCTTGAACTAGACTCAGCTGACCAATGAAAAGTAAAATGTAATATTCTTTAATAGCCATTAATGCATTCAGTTTTTCAGATTTGATATGTTTAAAATTAAAAAGGACTTAGAGAACACAGCAAAGAAGAGAGAACTGGAGAGAAAACTTTCCATAGTGGAGGATGATGACTTGGTTCACAAAGGCTGAATCTAGGAAGGTATTCTATAGGAATTCTTTTAGAAGTTAGTGTATATGTGTGGGTCCAGGCCCTGGATAAGGTGGTAGAAAAGGGAAGAGCAGAGAGACAATTTTACAAAATATCAACTAAGCCTTCTTCACAATTTTGCCTAAGATTGAATCTGCTCTATGTCTGTCAGTAAATCATACCTGAAGGACCGACTCTTGGAAAAATAGAAGCAGAAAGGGAATAGTAGGGAACAAGGTATTATGGAAGCCCTATACTACATTCTCAAATGATGTGAAAGTTGTCAGATTTATTCTCAGAGAATACTAACATGAATGTGCTCAAAGCGTTTGGCCAACCAGTTATTTCTTCCAGTACGCATATTTATATAATGAAAATTACATTATGTTCTTTTGTTTTAAATTTTATTTTTCTTTGGGATAATTAATGCACATGGCAAGCATTGTACTAGTCAAAAAGTTATATGGTGGCAAATGAGTCTCCCATACCTAATCCCCATGCTTTCAGTCCCCTGTTGCCCAGAGAAAATCTATATTACTAATTTTCTTGATATTCTTCCAGAGATATTCTATGAATATACAGTCATATCTATGTGTACATATCTTAATTTAACAAAAATGGGAGCATACTCTACACTCTGTTGTGCATCTTCCTTTTTTAATTAAAAATGTATCTTGAATATCATTCCATTTTAGTATAAATAGAGCTTTCTATTCTTATTAGCAGTTGCATAGCATTCCATCTTATGGATGTACTGTAATTTATGTAACCTATCACCTATTGAAGGACCTTAGGGTTGTTTTCAATCTTTCTGTACTACAGACAAACTTGCAATGAATATTCTTGCATGTCTGTCATTGTGTGCATACGCAAGCTTATGTCTAGATAAATTCCTAGAAGTGGAATTGTTGGTTCAAGGGGCATGTGCATTTTAAATTTCAATAAATATAAATCACAATTAGGTTCCAATATTATGAGTATTAGATAACATGGTGGACATTCAACATTGAAGGATGACTGCAAAAACCTGTTGCTTTAAGCTTGAGTTTGTTCCACATTTATTAAGCAAATACTTATTGAGCATCTACTATATGTCAAGCACTAATCTAGGCACCAGTGAGACAGCAAAGTCCTTCCCCTCAATTACATTCTAGTAGGGAGCTTACATGGATGATATGGAGGGCAGTTTACACAGTTACTCTCATTTATTCAGGCACAGAGCTTAGTGAAAGATAGATCTAGCTTCCTGCATTGCTCCTATTTTGCATCTCCTTTTTTCCCAGTGCTACTGTTATAGGAATTAGTCTTGGGGCTAGAGAGGAATATCCAGAAAATTCCTAGGGACATCATCGTAAATGTTACACTTCTCTCAGCAAGCTGCACCCCCAGAGTGGTGGCAATAAAAAGCAACTGTAAACTATACCATCCCAATGGTAAATAATCATTCTTAATCTGAGCACTTTTTGCTGGTAGTGGACCCCTTAGGGTATTCACCACCTTCCAAATTTGTCAGTTCTTAATATTTACCTCCATTTTGCAGATACATGTTTCATGTGTAAGTGAATGTGTTGTCCACATTGGGTTTTCAGGGAGCACAGCTGCTTCTAGTCAGCAGTAATAAAGTAATCCCTACACCCAATTATTTGACCAAACAATTAGCACCAGCCTGTGTACTCAATAAATTGTTGGTTGGTTGCTGGCTCTATTGAGAAGCTGAGAATGGTAATTATAGCAGTAGCATATTTCAGCTGGTGATACAACAGGCAAGATGAGTAAGGCATTTGTTTAGAGCAGCTGGTTCTTTGGATGGACAGAAACCCAGATGGAGTAGTTCCGAGTGACTGAGCATTAGCAAGGTTATGTAGTGTTCTGGCACACAGTCATCTCTGCTTTGGGAAGATTTCAGTGGGGCCTTCGCAGTTAAGAACTTGGAACAAGAAGCTAGAACATAAAGAAGATACTTTGAGTGAAAAAAGTGATTTAAAAAATGAATGAAGAGACTATCCCAATCATGTCTTATTTAGGCACACTCTAGTTTTTAGAAAGTATAAGCAAAACTAATTATAAATTAAATTTATAGTGAAATTTATGGAATTAGAATACATTTTACAAACCATTATATATAGAATTGGTAAACGACAAGGTCCTATTGTATAGCACAGGGAAGTATATTCAACATACTGTGATAAACCATAATGGAAAAGAATATAAAAAAGAATATGCGTATATATATGTATAACTGAATCACTTTGCTATAGAGCAGAAATTAACACAACATTGTAAATCAACTAAACTTCAATTAAATAAATACATTTTATTTTACTCTGGCTATAAATAAGACTATATTGACTTTTTTAAAAAGGATTTTATTTATTTTTTATTTTTTGGCTGTGTTGGGTCTTCATTGCTGCGTGTGGGCTTTCTCTAGTTACCGTGAGCAAGGGCTACTCTTTCGTTGTGGTGTGCGGGCTTAACGTTGCGGTGGCTTCTTTTGTGGTGGAGCACGGGCTCTAGGCACTCAGGCTTCAGTAGTTGTGGCACGTGGGCTCAATAGTTGCAGCGCATGGGCTCTAGAGCGCAGGCTCAGTAGTTGTGCATCATGGGCTTAGTAGTTCCGCAGCATGTGGGCTCTTCCCGGACCAGGGCTTGAACCCATGTCCCCTGCATTGACAGGCGGATTCTTAACCACTGTGCCACCAGGGAAGTCCTCGACTTTTATGTTTAATGAAATAGGGTGAAAACCAAATTGGAATTTGTACAATGTATATTCTAAATATGAAAAGAGAGTTGGGAAAAATAAAGAGACAGTTGGCATAGCCTGGTGGTCCCTCTATTCTGGTTTCTAGATGTTCTTTTGGGAGAGTTTCTCTGGGACAAGGTATGCTGCCCAGAGCAGTGAGAAAACTACTTTTGTGTGTCAAGAACTAGATGTCTATTAATCACTAAGATTTCATATAAAATAAGGCTTTCTGAGAGAATTTTTTTAAATTCCAGAAAATATATATTCCTACAAGGAGAAACTATCATAATTTTGGTTTTCCCTTATGGAATATCATCTGCTGAATATATCAAGGATATTGATATATTTTGTTACATTTATTGATGACTCAACTGGTTATCAGTTAAGTACTGTTAATATGATTTCAGTAGCCAGAAGAAGTATTTATGGTCCTGTGATTTCTTAACAAGTAAATTGGTGCAACTACTTGACCATGCAATCCATTGCTTGGTGCCTGAAATGCAGATTACCATGGAATCTGCATTCTACACATAAGGTCTCTTAAAAAAGCAGGTATTTGCAAAAGGCTACGCAAAGAAGTGATGTAAAAAGCGAATCCCTCATTTAATAAAAAATTTACTTATTTTGTGCCATGAGATAGTATAAACAAAAATAAAATGAGATAAATTTAATTAGGCTAAAAAGCCATGTAAAATTTAAAAAGTTGTCTCATAGGTGCAAATTTGTTGTTAGCTTTTCCATTTCCTTGCATTCATAACATATAGCTACCCAAATCTAGAAATTACCACATTTACTTAAATATTTTCCTTTCTCTTATATAGACCCACTTTTTTCATTTCTCCCACATAGTACCAATATCGAAGACAGTTTGGGTAACGATTAGCATCTTTTTACAATTATATAAATTCTGTATTTCTGAAGTCTCTGTAAAACTAGGAGGTAAAACCTTGTTTTGTGTCTTTCTCTGGCCTAGTTTTGGAGGGAGGTGGTCTGTCTCTCCCAGTTTCCACACGCAATGTATTCCCAACAGTCAGCATGGTACCGACGCTATTCTGCTGGATTTCTTGACGATAGATGTAATTTGTGGAATTTTTTTCTCCCACATTTTTCTAGTCTTTTTCAAGGGAGTTTAAGATGCTAGGGAATAAGTAACATTTAGACAACCCTCTAAATTTCTGATTTTTCAGAGGACTTCTGATTCTTGTAACCATAGAGCCTGGCAATGGAATTTATGCTGTAAGCTGCTCTGACTGCCAAGATACATCCTGTCAAAGCAATATATTTGTATAATCCCACCCTAAAAACTCTGGGTACACAGGGTAAAGTTTTTAAGGGTAAACAATGGTAACAGGAGCTTTTATTAATGTTGCTTGAGATATTACCTGTACATTTTTTTCTTTCAGGTCATTATGCCACTAGTAGTGTTTCAAAGTATTTAATAACCCCAAAGAATTAGTATCCTTTTTCACAAACCCTTACTTATCAAACATGTTTTCTTCCACTTACATCCAGTTAAAGTCTGGAGCAGTAATTTCTAAAAAGCAAAGTAATTTCCAGGTGTTCCTAGATTCCTTTTCAGAGTTGTCACTATTTGCATATAACATATATCACAGATGAGGTATAACAATCAGAATAAATTTGAGAGATTCTACATATAAGTGATATCATATGATATTTATATTTTTCTGTCTGGCTTACTTCACTTAGTATGATCATCTCTGTGTCCATCCATGTTGCTGCAAATGGCATTATTTCATTCTTTTTTATGGCAGAGTAGTATTCCATTGTTCACATATATATATAACTTCTTCTTTATCCATTCATCTGTTGATAGACATTTAGGTTGCTTCCATGTCTTGGCTATTGTAAATATGCACAGTTTAATCTTTATATATACAAAATCATATTGTAGGCATTTTTATGTGATTTGTTTTTAAGATAAGTAGTAAGTTCCTCAGACTTATTCATGTTGTTTCATGAAGTTCCAGTATGTGACTACTCAATGTATTTATAATTCTACTACTGATTGACATTTGAGTTATTTACATTTTGTTTGTTTTGTTTTGTTTTGTTTTTCTTTTCAACATCTTTATTGGAGTATAATTCCTTTACAGTGGTGTGTTAGTTTCTGCTTTATAACAAAGTGAATCAGCTATACATATACATATATCCCCATATCCCTTCCCTCTTGCGTCTCCCTCCCATGTTCCCTGTTCCTCCCCTCTAGGTGGTCACAGAGCACCGAGATTATCTCCCTGTGCTATGCGGCTGCTTCCCACTAGCTATCTATTTTACATTTAGTAGTATCTATAAGTCCATGCCACTCTCTCATTTTGTCCCAGCTTATGCTTCAACCTCCCTGTGTCCTCAAGTCCATTCTCTACATCTGTGTCTTCATTCCTGTCCTGCTCCGAGGTTCTTCAGAACCATTCTTTTTTTGGATTGCATATATATGTGTTAGCATACAGTATTTGTTTTCCTCTTTCTGACTTACTTCACTATGTATGACAGATTCTAGTTCCATCCACCTCATTACAAATAACTCAATTTCATTTCTTTTTATGGCTGAGTAATATTCCATTGTATACATGTGCCACATCTTTTTTTTTCTCTTATGTGCAAATGTCTTTATTTCATGTTCATTTCTTTTTTTTTTTCTAACAACTTTATCGGGGTATAATTGTTTCACAATGGTGTGTTAGCCTCCACTCTACAGCAAAGTGAATCAGCCACACATATACATATGTTCCCATATCTCTTCCTTCTTGCGTCTCCCTCCCTCCCACCCTCCCTATCTCACCCCTCTAGGTGGTCACAAAGCACCGAGCTGATCTCCCTGTGCTATGTGGCTGCTTCCCACTAGCTATCTATTTTACGTTTGGTAGTATATATATGTCCATGCCACTCTCTCGCTTTGTCACAGCTTACCCTTCCCCCTCCCCATATCCTCAAGTCCATTCTCTAGTAGGTCTGTGTCTTTATTCCTGTCTTACCCCTAGGTTCTTCATGACTTTTTTTTTTCTTAAATTCCATATATATGTGTTAGTATACGATATTTGTCTTTCTCTTTCTGACTTACTTCACACTGTATGACAGACTCTAGGTCTATCCACCTCATTACAAATAGCTCAATTTCGTTTCTTTTTATGGCTGAGTAATACTCCATTGTATATATGTGCCACATCTTCTTTATCCATTCATCCGATGATGGACACTTAGGTTGTTTCCATCTCTGGGCTATTGTAAATAGAGCTGCAATGAACATTTTGGTACATGACTCTTTTTGAATTATGGTTTTCTCAGGGTATATGCCCAGTAGTAGGATTGCTGGGTCCTATGGTAGTTCTATTTGTAGTTTTTTAGGGAACCTCCATACTGTTCTCCATAGTGGCTGTACCAATTCACATTCCCACCAGCAGTGCAAGAGTGTTCCCTTTTCTCCACACCCTCTCCAGCATTTATTGTTTCTAGATTTTTTGATGATGGCCATTCTGAGTGGTGTGAGATGATATCTCATTGTAGTTTTGATTTGCATTTCTCTAATGATTAATGATGTTGAGCATTCTTTCATGTATTTGTTGGCAGTCTGTATATCTTCTTTGGAGAAATGTCTATTTAGGTCTTCTGCCCATTTTTGGATTGGGTTGTTTTTTTTTTTGATATGGAGCTGCATGAGCTGCTTGTAAATTTTGGAGATTAATCCTTTGTCAGTTGCTTCATTTGAAAATATTTTCTCCCATTCTGAGGGTTGTCTTTTGGTCTTGTTTATGGATTCCTTTGCTGTGCAAAAGCTTTGAAGTTTCATTAGGTCCTATTTGTTTATTTTTGTTTTTATTTCCATTTCTCTAGGAGGTGGGTCAAAAAGGATCTTGCTGTGATTTATGTCATAGAGTGTTCTCCCTATGTTTTCCTCTAAGAGTTTGATAGTTTCTGGCCTCACATTTAGGTCTTTCATCCATTTTGAGCTTATTTTTGTGTATGGTGTTAGGGAGTGATCTAATCTCATACTTTTACATGTACCTGTCTAGTTGTCACAGCACAACTTATTGAAGAGGCTGTCCTTTATCCACTGTACATTCCTGCCGCCATTATCAAAGATAAGGTGACCATATGTGCGTGGGTTTATCTCTGGGCTTTCTCTCCTGTTCCATTGATCTATCTTTCTGTTTTTGTGCCAGTACCATACTGTCTTGTATAGTGCCAGTACCATACTGCTTTGTAGTATAGTCTGAAGTCAGGGAGCCTGATTCCTCCAGCTCCGTTTTTCGTTCTCAAGATTGCTTTGGCTATTCAGGGTCTTTTGTGTTCCCATACAAATTGTGAACTTTTTTGTTCTAGTTCTGTGAAAACTGCCAGTGGTAGTTTGATAGAGATTGCATTGAATCTATAGATTGGTAGCATCTTTAGAATTCTCTGTGTATAGAATTGTGTCATCTGCAAACAGTGACAGCTTTACTTCTTCTTTTCCAATTTGGATTGATTTTATTTCTTTTTCTTCTCTGATTGCTGTGCCTAAAACTTCCAAAACTATGTTGAATAATAGTGGTGAGAGTGGGCTACCTTGTCTTGTTCCTGATCTCAGTGGAAATGGTTTCAGTTTTTCACCATTGAGGATGATGTTGGCTGTGGGTTTGTCATATATGGCCTTTATTATGTTGAGGAACGTTCCCTCTGTGCTTACTTTCTGCAGGGTTTTTATCATAAATGGGTGTTGAGTGTTGTCAAAAGTTTTCTCTGCATCTATTGAGATGATCATATGGTTTTTCTGCTTCAATTTGTTAATATGGTGTATCACGTTGATTGATTTTCATATATTGAAGAATCCTTGCATTCCTGGAATAAACCCCACTTGATCATGTTTTATGATCCTTTTGATGTGCTGTTGGATTCTGTTTGCTAGTATTTTGTTGAGGATTTTTGCATCTATATTCATCAGTGATATTGGCCTGTAGTTTTCTTTCTTTGTGTCATCTTTTGTCTGGTTTTGGTATCAGGGTGATGGTGGCCTCGTAGAATGAGTTTGGGAGTGTTCTGCCCTCTGCTATATTTTGGAAGAGTTTGAGAAGTATAGGTTTTAGCTCTTCTCTAAATGTTTGATAGAATTCACCTGTGAAGCCATCGGGTCCTGGGCTTTTGTTTGTTGGAAGATTTTTAATCAGTTTCAATTTCAGTGCTTGTGATTGGTCTGTTCATATTTTCTATTTCTTCCTGGTTCAGTCTTGGCAGGTTGTGCATTTCTAAGAATTTGTCCATTTCTTCCAGGATGTCCATTTTACTGGCATAGAGTTGCTTGTAGTAATCTCTCATGATCTTTTGTATTTCTGCAGTGTCAGTTGTTACTTCTCCTTTTTCATTTCTAATACTATTCATTTGAATTTTCTCCCTTTTTTTCTTGATGAGTCTGGCTAATGGTTTATCAGTTTTGCTTATCTTCTCAAAGAACCAGCTTTTAGTTTTATTGATCTTTGCTATTGTTTCCTTCATTTCTTTTTCAGTTATTTCTGATCTGATCTTTATGTTTTCTTTCCTTCTGCTAACTTTGGGGTATTTTTGTTCTTCTGTCTCTAATTGCTTTAGGTGCAAGGTTAGGTCTTTTATTTGAAATGTTTCCTGTTTCTTAAGGTAGGATTCTATTGCCATAAACTTCCCTCTTAGAACTGCTTGTGCTGCATCACATAGGTTTTGGTTCATCGTGTCTCCATTGTCATTTGTTTCTAGGTATTTTTTGATTTCCTCTTTGATTTCTTCAGTGATCTCTTGGTTATTAAGTAGTGTATTGTTTAGCCTCCATGTGTTTGTATTTTTTACAGATCTTTTTCTGTAACTGATATGTATTCTCATAGTGTTGTGGTCGGAAAAGATACTTGATATGATTTTAATTTTCTTAAATTTACCAAGGCTTGATTTGTGACCCAATATATGATCTATCCTGGAGAATGTTCCATAAGCACTTGAGGAAAATGTGTATTCTGTTGTTTTTGGATGGAATGTCCTATAAATATCAATTAAGTCCATCGTGTTTAATGACAGGTCTTGTTTTTGTATCCATTGAGTGAGCCTATTTTTTTTGGTTGGAGCACTTAAACCATTTACATATAAGGTAATTATTGATATGTGTGTTCCTATTACCATTTTCTTAATTTTTTTGGTTTTGTTTTTGTAGGTCTTTTCCTCCTCTTGTGTTTCCTGCCTGGATAAGTTCCTTTAGCATTTGTTGTAAAGCTGGTTTAGTGGTGCTGAATTCTCTTAGCTTCTGCATGTCTGTAAAGGTTTTAATCTCTCCATGGAATCTGAATGAGATCCTTTGCTGGGTAGAGTAATGTTTGTTGTCGGTCTTTCCCTTTCCTCACTTTAAATATGTCCTGCCCCTCCCTTCAGGTTTGCCAAGTTTCTGCTGAAAGGTCAGCTGTTAACCTTATGGGGATTCCCTTATATGTTATTTGTTGTTTTTCCCTTGCTGCTTTTAATATTTTTTGTTTGTGTTTAATTTTTGATAGTTTGATTAATATGTGTCTTGGTGTTTTTCCCGTTGGATTTATCCTGTATGGGACTCTCTGTGCTTCCCGGACTTGATTAGCTCCTTCCTTTCCCATATTAGGGAAGTTTTCAACTATAATCTCTTCAAGTATTTTCTCAGTCCCTTTGTTTTCCTCTTCTTCTTTGGGACCCCTATAATTCAAGTGTTGGTGCATTTAATGAGGTCTCTGAGACTGTCCTCAATTCTTTTCATTCTTTTTTGTTTATTCTGCTCTGCAGTAGTTATTTCCACTATTTTATCTTCTGGGTCACTTATCTGTTTTTCTGCCTCAGTTATTCTGCTCTTGATTCCTTCTAGAAATTTTTAATTTCATTTATTGTGTTGTGCATCATTGTTTGTTTTCTCCTTAGTTCTTCTAGGTCCTTGTTAATCATTTCTTGTATTTTCTCCATTCTATTTCCAAGATTCTGGATATCTTTACTATCATTACTGTGAATTCTTTTTCGGGTTGGCCGGCTATTTCCTCTTCTTTTTCTTGTTCTGGTGGATTTTTACCTTGCTCCTTCATCTGTTGTGTGTTTCTCTGTGTTCTCATTTTGCTTAACTTACTGTGTTTGGGCTCTCCTTTTTGCAGGCTGCAGGTTCGTAGTTCGTGTTGTTTTTGTTGTCTGCCCCCAGTGGTTAATGTTGGTTTAGTGTGTTGTTAAGCTTCCTGGTGGAGGGGACTAGTGCCTGTGTTCTGGTGGATGAGCTTGGATCTTGTCTTTGTGGTCGGCAGGTCCGTTTCTGGTGGTGTGTTTTGGGGTGTCTGTGACTTATTATGATTATAGGCAAGCTCTCTGCTAATGGGTGGGGTTGTGTTCCTGTCTTGCTAGTTGTTTGGCATAGGGTGTCCAGCACTGTAGGTTGCTGGTTGTTGAGTGAAGCTGGGTCTTTGCCTTGAGATGGAGATCTCTGGGAGAGCTCTTGCTGTTTGAAATTATGTGTTGCCCCGAGGTCTTTGGTGGACAGATGTCCTAAACTTGGCTCTCCCACCTCAGAGGCACAGGCCTGACACCTGATCGGAGCACCAAGCCCTTGTCTGCCACACGGCTCAGAAGAAATGGGAGAAAAAAAGAAAGAAAGAAAAAATAAAATAAAATGATGTTATTAAAATTAAAAATATAAAATAATTATTAAAAATAAAAACAAATTAAAAAGTACTAAAAAAAGAATTAAAAAATGAAAGAAAGAAAGAAAGAAGAGAGCAACCAAACTGAAAAACAAATCCAGCAATAATAACAAGTGCTAAAATGTGTACTAAAAAAAAGAAAAAACAGACAGAACCCTAGGACAGATGGTAAAAGCAAAGCTATACAGACAAAATAACACAAAGAGGCATACACATACACACAAAAAGAGAAAAAGGAAATATATATATATATATCATTGCTCCCAATGTCCACTGCCTCAATTTTGGGATGATTTGTTGTTTATTCAGGTATTCCACAGAGGCAGGGTACATCAAGTTGCTTGTGGGGATTTAATCCACTGCTCCTGAGGCTGCTGGGAGAGATTTCCCTTTCTCTTCTTTGTTCACACTGCTCCTGCTGTTTGGATTTGGACCTGCCTCTGCATGTAGGTCACCTGAGGGCATCTGTTCCTCACTCAGACAGGAAGGGGTTAAAGGAGCAGCTGATTCGGGGGCTCTGGCTCACTCAGCTTGCCACGGCAGAGGCCAGTGTGATGTTGCAACAGCCTGAGGCACGCCGTGTGTTCTCCCTGGGAAGGTGTCCCTTAATCATGGGACCCTGGCAGTGGCAGGCTGTACAGGCTCCTGGGAGAGGAGGTTTGGATAGTGACCTGTGCTTGCACACAGGCTTCTTGGTGACTGCAGCAGCAGCGTTAGCATTTCTTTCCCGTCTCTTATGTCCGTGCTGATAGCCGTGGCATGCTCCCATCTCTGGAGCTCTTTTAGGCAGTGCTCTGAATCCCCTCTCCTCGCAGACCCTGAAACAATGGTCTCTTGCCTCTTAGGCAGGTCCAAACTTTTTCCCAGAGTCCCTCCCCGCTAGCTGTGATGCAGTAGCCCCCTTCAGGCTGTGTTCATACAGCCAACCCCAGTCCTCTCCCTGGGATCTGACCTCTGACGCTGGAGCCTCAGCTCCCAGCCCCCACCCTTCCCGGCGAGTGAGCAGAGAAGTCTCTCAGGCTGGTGAGTGCTGGTCGGCACCAGTCTTCTGTGCGGGAATCTCTCACTTTGCCCTCTGCACCCCTGTTGCTGTGCTCTCCTCAGCGGCTCCAAAGCTCCCCCCCTCCACCGCCCACGAAGGGGCTTCTAGTGTGTGGAAACCTTTCCTCCTTCACAGCTCCCTCCCACTGGTGCAGGTCCCATCCTTATTCTTTTGTCTCAGCTTATTCTTTTTTCTCTTGCCCTACCCAGGTAAATGGGGAGCTTCTTGCCTTTTGGGAGGTCTGAGGTCTTCTGTCGGTGCTCAGTAGGTGTTCTGTAGGAGTTGTTCCACATGTAGATGTATTTCTGATGTATTTGTGGGGAGGAAGGTGATCTCCAGGTCTTACTTTTCTGCCATCTTGAAGGTCTCTGCTTTTTGTTTTTAACTCTTGCAAACAGTGCTGTAATGAAAATTCCTGTAGCTAGCTCCTGATGCACATCTGCAAGAGTTTATCCAGTGTACATACCTAGGAGTGCAATTACTGGGTCATAAGGTATGTGTGACTTCACTAGATAACACCAGTTTATTTTTCAAAATGGTTTTGTATACGTGCTCCAGTTACTCTGCATCTTTTACAACACTTAAGGTTGTCGAACTTAAATGTTTGCCAATCTGGTGGATGTAAAACAGTGTCACAGTTGGGTGAATTTAGCATTTCCTCTAGTAGTGAGGTTGAGCTTCTTCCATGTGCTTCGTGGCCATTTGTGCTTCTGTAAAGTGAGTGGCCAAAATTTGCCCATTTGTCTATTAGAGTGTTGTAGTTTTCTTATTGATTTTTAAAAATACACTCCAGACCCTAATCCTTTGTCAATTATGTGTTGCAGATATCTCCTCTCAGTTTGTGATTTGTCTTTTCATTTTGATGACATGTTTCAATAAACAGAAGTTTTAAATGTAAGCATGATCAAATTTGATAATCTTTTTCTTTCTGTTTTTTTGTGTGTGTTTTCATAAATTCTTCCTTACCTTAAGTTCATAAATGTATTTCCTACATTGTTTACATTCTTGCCTTTTATATTTAACTTTCTAAATCTATTTGGATTTTTTAATTTGTTTATGGTGTTGGGTAAGGATTCAGTTCCCATATGCAGAGTAAGTTGTTCCAGAATTATGTACTGAGATGTTCTTCCTTTCCTCAATGATCTGCAGTGCTAGTTCTGTCATAAGTCAATTTTTTATATATGTATGGGTCTCTTTCTGGGCTCATAATTCTATTTCATTAATTGGTTTGTCTATCTCTATGCTAATACTAAATTATCTTAATTACTACAGCTTTATAAAAATTCTTGATCAGTGTTTTTTCTATTTCTGGTTTGTTATGACTATTCTTGGTCTTTTTGTTCTTCCATATAAATTTTCGAACCATACTGCAAAATTACACATGCATACACATCCACATACATACACACACACACATCCCTGTTAGGGTTTGGGTTTGGTATTGCATGGAATCTCTATTTTAATTGGAAGTGGGTTGACATTACTATAATATTGAGTTTTTCAATCCATAGCTACAGTGTATCTCTCAATTTAAGTGTTTAAGCTATTTTTCTAAAATTTTAGCATTATCTCCATAAAATTTTTGCAGTTTATTTGGTTTTATTCTTAAGTACCTGATATTCTTGATACTGTTGTTTAAGGTAGTTATTCTTACATTTTCGAACAATTTGTTACTGGAATATAGAGATGCAGTGGATTTGGTTTTTTGATTTTATATTCAGCAATCTTGTTAAACTGCCTTATTCTAAATATTTATCTGTAGATTACATTGGGTTTCTCTAAATATAATCTTATAACTTGTAAATAATGGTAATTTTATTTCTTTATTCCCAATGATTATTCCTCACCATTCCCTTTTGCTTGCCTCATGTGCTGGCAAGGAATTCCTGACAAATGTTGGAGAGAATTTTTTTTTTAATGTATTTATTTATTTTATTTATTTTTGGCTGTGTTGAGTCTTCGTTGCTGTATGCGGGCTTTCTCTGGTTGTGGCGAGCGGGGGCTACTCTTCATTGTGGTGTGCAGGCTTCTCATTGTGGTGGCTTCTCTTGTTGCAGAGCATGGGCTCTAGGCGTGCGGGCTTCAGTAGTTGTGGCACATGGGCTCCGTAGTTGTGGCTCACAGGATCTAGAGCACAGGTTCGGTAGTTGTGGCACACGGGCTTAGTTGCTCCATGGCATATGGGCTCTTCCCGGACCAGGGCTCGAACCCGTGTTCACTGCATTGGCAGGCGGATTCTTAACCACTGCACCACCAGGGAAGCCCTGGAGAGAATTTTTGAGAGCAGTTTCCATTTCTTGTTCCTGATCTTAAAAGGAACAACTTTAATATTTTACCATTGAGTACCATGTTTGTTGAAGGAGTTCTTTAAAATATTCTTTATCAAGTTAAAGAAGTTTTCTTTGGTTTTTAGTTTGTTGTGTTGTATCTTGAATGGTATTGAATTTTATTGAAAACTTTTTTCTGAAGCTCTTGAGATGATTTTTTTCCCTTTTAGTTGTTAATGTGGTGAATTATCGTATTGTATACCACTTGGCCACACCTTTAGATATTTCAGTCTACCTTTTACTATATTCCTTGTGGTGGCAGGCAGGGCAACCAGCTTTGTGCAGGTGTAATCTGAGAGGACTCACCTCTGTTGTCCTTCTTTTTTTTTTCTTAATTAAAGTATAGTTGATGTACAGTATTGTGTTAGTTTCAGATGTACAGCAAAGTGATTCAGTTATATATATATATATATATGTATATACACATATTTTTCCAGATTATTTTCCATTATAGGTCATCACAAGATAGTAAGTATAATTCCCTGTGCTATACAGTAAATCTTTGTTGCTTATCTACTATATGTGTAGTGGTTTGTATCTGTTAATACCATACTCCTCATTCATCCATCTCTCCCCTTCACCTTTGGTAACCCCCCTTGCTGTACTTCTTATCTCATCCTCTACCCCAGGGACTTCTCTGATGCCATGGTGTAGAAAGCCCTGGGTACCTGCTTGGAGGTTATGTACAGATTGGAAATAAGAAAGAGTTAAAGTCCCCCTGGGACAACTCAAGCCAGTCAAAAAATATTTTTGTCTTCTCTGTTTGGAATGGATAATTCTGAGATGTTTTCTTTGTGGCTCCACAATGGTCAAAGCCAAGTTACCCATAGTTGAAACTGCTCCATTATACTGGCTGTCCATTTTTTCACTTTCAATTTCCCCAAATAATTACTTGCATGCAAATCTTTATGCATGGATGGAGAATGGGGTGGAATGAGGACTCAGGTTATGACAATTATATTGTTTATTGAGTGTTATCAACTTTAAATTCCAGGATAAGCCCAGCTTTGTCATGGTGTCTAATGTTTCTTGCAGTGAATTTGACTTACTGATAATTGCTTATTATTTTGCATCAATTTCATGAGACATATTGGCTTATAAACTTCCTTTTCCTTCTAAGACTCTCATATCATGGTTTTGTTAGTCTCAGGGAAATGAGCCAGGGGGGTTTCCTCTTTTTTATACTCTGGAATAGTTTGTGAAAAATTGAGGTTATTTATTTCTTGATTGCTTGATAGATCTCACTAATACAACCATCTGGTCCTGAAGTTTTCATTGTGAGACTATTTTAAACTACTGATTCCATTTCTTTAATATTTGGATATTTATTCCTGAAACACCTTTATTAAGTCATTTTATTAAGTCCTTTTATCTAAGCTTTTTAATTTATGAAGATAAAGTTATTTCCAATATCCTATTTGTCTTTTTTATTCCAAACGTTTTTTATTTGTAACTTTCTTTATTACTCCCTCATTTTTTCTCTTTTGCCATTTTAGGTTTTTATTTTTATTTATCTATTTTGGGTCAGTTTTATCAGCCTCTTCAAAAAACACATTTTGCTTTATTTATCTTCCTTATTCTAAGTTTGCTTTGTAGTTCATTTCTGCTCTTATATTTATTTTCCCCTTGTATTTTATTTAGATTTGTTTTTCTATTCTTTTTCTCATTTCTTAAACTGGATGCTCAGCTCATTAATTTTCAGCCCTTATTCTTTTCTAATGTCATAATTTAAGAGAATAAATTTCCTTCTAAATACTACTTTAGATGTACTCACTTCGTGTTCCCTCTCTGCCTCCCTCTGTATTTCTCCACACTGCCTTTCAAACTGCCCTCTGTTAGGGCTTTTTCAATGTATAGTAGCATTAAGGTAGTTGGACTTATTACATGGTTGCTCAGGGCTTCAACAGACTGAAACAGAAGCTTCCCAGTTCCTAAAGATTAGACGTGGAACTGACAAAGCTGCACTTCCACTCTACTCTATTGGCCAAAGCAATCCTAGTCTATCCCAGATTCAAGAAGAGGGGAAAGTATGGG
Organism: Globicephala melas; assembly: GCF_963455315.2. NCBI lineage: Eukaryota > Metazoa > Chordata > Mammalia > Artiodactyla > Delphinidae > Globicephala > Globicephala melas. Next base: position 47,604,595 of record NC_083335.1, read on the forward strand.
GAAATAGAACCAATATCTCAATGGGAAGAGAGTCAAAGAATCTGAAGCCAATTTTAATGTGATACAACTTCTGTCCCTGAAATTTTAATATGTAGTATTTTATTATTGTTTAACTTAGTACATTTTCTAATTTTAACTATGATTTCTTCTTGGACCTAAGAGTTACTTAGAAGTATGTTTCTTAATTTTTTTTATTATTTATTTATTTAGTTATTTTTGCGGTACTCTGGCCTCTCACTGTTGTGGCCTCTCGCATTGCGGAGCACAGGCTCCGGACGCGCAGGCTCAGCGGCCATGACTCACGGGCCTAGCTGCTCTGCGGCATGTGGGATCTTCCCAGACCGGGGCATGAACCCGTGTCCCCTGCATCAGCAGGCGGACTCTCAACCACTGCGCCACCAGGGAAGCCCTGTTTCTTAATTTTTAAGAAACATATGGTTATTTTCTAACATATCTTCATGTCACTGATTTATAATTTAATTGTATTATTGTCAGTGAATTTGCTCTGTGTAATGCTGATATATGTTGTATTTATTGAGACTTGGATTTTTACTCAGAATGTACATTTTCTAAATGTGTTCAAGATAATTAGTATTCTGAGGTGTTCTATATTCATCTATTAGATCAGATTTGCTAACTAGATTGTTCAAATATTCTATACTCCTACTGAATTCGTTGCCTTTTTAATTTTCCAAATAAAGAGAAAGAGGTTAATTAAAAATATCCAACTATAATTGTGGATTTTAAATTTTCTCCTGTAAGTCTGTCAGTTTTTGCTTTATATAATTTGACACTATGTTATTGGTACATACATATTTAGAATTGTTATATCTTCTTGGTGAAATGATCTTTTGTCATTATTTAGTTGCCTTTTTATGATAAAATATATTTTACTTGATATCAGTGTAGGTAAACTAGTTTTATTTAATGTAGTATTTGTTATACTTTTTTGTCATAATTTTACTTTTACTCTATTTTTCTCTTATGTTTTTAGTTGTATCTCTTATGAACAACATATAGCTATGTGGAAAAAAAGTTCAATGATCTTTGTCTTTTAACAGGACTTTTTATATTTAGTTCACTTATATTTATTATAAATATTGGTATATTTGGGTATTTCTCTACTAGCTTATTTTATGCCTTCTATTTGCCCCAAATTTTCTACATTTATTTTTCTCTCCTTTCTTGGCATCTTTTGGTTTATTTTTTCCCATTCCTTTCTTGTTTCTACTATTTTAGAATGTATATACTCTGCACCCATTCCTTAACTGAGAACCACAGGAAATTTAACATGACTACCTAATTTATGAATGCCTAAATTAATATCTTTAAATTCCTCCAATCAATTAAGATCTTAGAGTACATTAAGGACAATCTTCCCTTCCCACTCATATGTTATTGTTGTGTTATTTATTTCTATATTATAACTCCATGAAATATTATTTTTATAGAGTCAATATTTACCACTGTCTTTGCTCTTCTTTCCTTCTTTATCTCAGGCATTCCATGAGGGATAATTTTTCTTCTGCTTGAAGTACTTCCTTTGGCATTCGTTTTAGTGATGGTCTGGTAGTATAAATCTCAGTACATTTTGGTTACCTTTAAATTGGCTTTATTTCACCCTCATTGTTAAAATATATTTCTCCTGGAAATAGATCTCTTGGTTGACATCTATTTTTTCTCAGCACAATGAAGATATAAATCCACTGTCTTCTGGTTTCCACTCTTGCTTTTGAAAAGCTAGCCATTGGTATAACTACAATTTTGTATGTGATTTTTTCTTTTCTTTTCCAGCTGCTTTAAAAATCTTTTCTTTCTAGTATTCTTCACTTTCACTATGATGTGTGTAAAAGTGAGTTTCTTTTTATGTAAACTCTGAGATTTATTATGCTTATTGAACTCGTATATTACTATCTTTTTTAAATTCTGGAAAATTCTTAACCATTAAATCTTCAAATATTACCTCTGCCCCTTTCTCTCCCTCCTCTCCTTTGGAACTCCAATTATATGGGTGTTAAAACTTTTACTCCATGTTCCATGTCTCTTAAATCCTTTTTGTATATTTTGCATCTCTGTCTTTCCATATGGCATACTAATGATTTATTTAGATCTATCTTCCAGTTTTCTATGTTTTTAGGTGCATTTAATGCTTTTACTAATGGTTGAGATTTTTTAAATTATTAAAGTATAAAATATAAATTAGATAACTTGAAATTCTTTTTTCATTTTTAGATATGCTTGCCATTACTTTTATTTTCAAACCTCACATTTATTTTTTGAAACTTTAAACACAATTATTTAATATTATGTGTCTTATAGTTCCAATTCCTGAATTCTTGTTGGATTACTATTCTGTTGTCTATTTCTGTTGATTCTCAGTCATGTTACTTTGTTCTCTGGTTTTCTTTTTTAAAAAATGGTCATGGCACTTGGATGGTCATACTGGTAGAAATGGAAGTCCCATAAAGTCTATTGATGTTTTACAGGAATTCATTAGTATGTGAAGAGAATTGGATTTCTTGATAAATAGTGGATACCTGCTTATATAAAGAGGTACCTCTAGGGAGTTCCCTGGTGGCCTAGTGGTTAGGATCCTGGGCTTTCACTGCAGTGTCCTGGATTCAGTCCCCGGTTGAAATAATACTCAATTGATTTTAAATATCTCAGAAATTGGTATGCTATAAAATTGGAATGTCAATTGGGTTTAAAATTTGGGGGTTAAAATAAAATGCTCCTCTTGAAATTTTGAGGAACAAGTTAGGCTGCCAGCCTTTGATTGTGCCAAGAAAGTGTACTGTTTAAGACACATGGTATCATATACTTATTTCATATAAGAAAAGACATGTTAACATCAAAAAAGTAGAAAAGAGCAATCCTTTTGAAAAAGGGACAGTGGGGGGTTAAACTGACTGTACATAAAATTGTGATTTTTGTAATTTTACCATAGATCAGTAAAAGAAGAAACCTTAACCAGTACCATGGTCCACGGATTAGCATTTTAGAACCATTATATTAGAATCCAAACCTGGAAATTTGAAATTTAGGAATTCAAACTACATAGAGATCAGTTACTTTTCTCCATTCAAATAATATAGACTCTATCCTTGACTCCATCCATATGTCTCCTAATGCATATTACTGATTGTAACATTACTGGTGACAAAATGTGGCTAGATCAGAGATAATCTATTCCTTCTACCTAAAAGGAAATTTAAAAAATAATTTGAAACTTATACCATAATACATACAGATTATCAGTACGCTTTCCTGTCTGAAAAGTAGCCTCTTATTCAGTAAGTATCATCACTTTTCTTTTTACTTTTAGTTTTGGATACTCAGGAGACTGGGAGTGATGATTATAACATAGACATATTGTCCTTATTGTATAATGCAAGCGCTGAGAAAAAGGGCCTAGTCACTTCTAACAGTTCCTCACCATCCCTTGTAAAAACAGAATATCTCAAGTCCTTTCTGTAGTTGTGCCAATCCTAGCATTAAAGTGGAAAAACACATCTTTTCCTTCTTCCTTTCATCATCTTTCCTTCCTTCTGCACCAACAGATAGTTGAAACCCTTCATCATTGCTTTATCTTATCTCTCTGTCAAACATATTTCTCCTGAGATGCTGGAACTGCTCAGCTTTCTTATTTGTGGGGTGGAAAATCAGGCAGAGTTCATTTTTTGCTTCTTATTTTCCAGTAGTCTGAGAAAGAGCACACTAAGTGTGATAATAGTGATTGTCTCTTTATTCTCACTACCCATAGCCCTCTGGTCCTGCTACCCTCACCTACACCCACTCTCACTCCAAACAGCTGGAAGGAAATTTGCTATGTGCTAGACTTTGAAGGGAGCCTTTGCTGACATTAGTTTTGCCTTTGTAATACAATAAAAAGTACCCTATTACCTCCTGGCAAGTAAAGATCTCATTAACTTTAATTGTACAAGTTTACTTCATAGATGCTGAAATAAATGGAAACAAGAACAGGTCCAGATGTACTGCAATACTTATTTGAGACCACAGTTTTATCATTCAAATTCTTCTAAGAGTTAATCACACTTTTCTAGGTGTGAAGTTAAAAAATTATGGCAACACTGTAGGAAAGGAAAAAAGGGATGATGTTTACATACTGGAGACCAAAAGTCTTAAATCATAAGCAAAGACTGAGTCATGTTGCTTCACCCTTTTACTTAACTAAGTTCACTAACTAACTAAGCCACCTGTCTTAGTTCTTTCAGTAGGTAACTTAATCATAACATCCTTTATTGAATTAATACAGTTAGAATATGTTTGCTTAATGTAACCTCTACTCTTACATTACTTCTTTTTAAGCATACAAATCTAACATAATTTATAATTTGATCAGTCTGATAAGTTCAAAGAATCTTTGAAAATAATTAAAATAGTGTTTTTATATAGATTAAACATTAATTGGAACATTTAATAGTCTTTCTCTTTTTCTTCTCAATTATAACACTAACAGTTCTCCAGGTGTCTTAGATATTCCACCAACCAGACTATATTTTTCTTCTTAAGCCTCTGGCAATGTTCTCTTTTTCAGATCATATTAGCCTGGATCAGAATTTCCAAAAGGTGTTTGCTCTGTAGAACACTAGTTCCTTTAGATGTTTATTATGTGTTACATGAGGGAAGAATACCATGATCAAACAATTTTGGAAACACTTGGTTAAGCAAATGTGAAGAGGATTATTTATTCGTTTATTCATTCATTCATTCATCCATTCAATGAATATTTGTGCTCCAGGTATTGTTTAACCATTGTTCAACAAGACAGAACAAGGCCTTACCATCATGACACTTAGACTTTAGGGAAAGACATAGATGAACAGCAAATATGTCATGTTAATATAAGATAGATAAAACTGCTGTGAAGGATATTAAAGCAGGAAAAATGATGAAGACTGATGGGGTTTTGAGGTTCATTTTAGAACAGAGGTAGAGAGATATTGGAGAAGGTGTTATTTGAACAGAAACTTGAATGTAATGAGGGAGCCAACCATGCTATGATTGGGGGTGGGGTGGGGAGAGTTTTCAAAGTAGAGGAAAGAGCAAATTCAAAGGCTCTAATATGGGAATAAGCTTGATGTATTTGAGGACCAGCATGAAGGCCAGTGTGGCTGAAGTGTAATAGTGAGGTGGAGCGAGGTGGGGAATGAGGTCCAAGATGCAGTGAAGATCTAGATTATGTAGAGCCTGTTAAACCATAGTAAGAGTTTTAGATTTTATTACTAGGAGACTTCTTAGGACTTTTGAAGCATTAATATGCAGTGGTATACTGTGAAGCAAAAGTAGGGCATTGTATATGCTTTCCCAAAGTTATATAGTCATGGATCCCCCTTTTAATTGAATATCTCTCAGGATTAGGCATTAAGTGTGATCCTTGAAAAATACTTTGAGAAAGACTTGACTAGATGCTTCTGAACCACTGGTTTTAGGTAGAATATATGAATCAGTATGATTGATTAAAGTGTAAAGTACAAAGAACTCAATTCACATTTATATTTATATTCCAACATCCCAACATTAGTATGAGTTACATTTCAGTCCACTTTTCAAACCTAATTCACTATAAATTTCCTTTGAAATGAATGAGCCAATTTATCTTAATGAGAGTTTTTGGAGGAAGAGAGACTTTGGGAAAGCAGTTTATTTAAATATTGAAAAACTTGCTATTTTTATTGAAATGGTTTTTTCCTTGCTCTTTCCACAGGCATTTTAGATTCAAGGACCATGTAATGTCTTGTTATTTTTATATTACGAATTAAGGATTGGTGCACTCTAGAAAAACTTCATCTTCTTGTGGATTTTTGTAAAACACTTTAAATCATGGGACGAATGAGATTTACACATTAGAATAATTGTCTCCCTTGTTCTTTCGTATCTCTTATCTACCTGTGCCTAAAGTCATGATTTGATATATTTACTCTGTACTTTCATGTATATATGGTGCTGTATAAGGCATTATAGAGTACAACTCAATAAATCACAGGCCATTTTATCTATGAGTTTCTTGTTGAAGGCAGGCTACACTAGATGTAAGCATACAACATTTACTAAATACTTAGTATGTGAAAGGCAGTCTCGTAGAAGTGTATAGTTATAGGGAACACATGCTAAAATTAGTAAAGAGATTTTGGTACCTACATATTTTTGTTTGTTTGTTTGTTTGTTTGTTTGTTTTTTGCGGTACATGGGCCTCTCACAGCTGTGGCCTCTCCCGTTGCGGAGCACAGGCTCTGGACACGCAGGCCCAGCGGCCATAGCTCATGGGACCAGCCGTTCCGCGGCATGTGGGATCCTCCCGGACCGGGGCACGAACCTGTGTCCCCTGCATCGGCAGGTGGACTCTCAACCACTGCGCCACCAGGGAAGCCCCATATTTATTGTTTTTGATGAAAGATGTTAGCCTCCTTCCTAGCTGTGAAAAAATAGTGAATTACTACTATCTAGCAAGCCAGGAAAAGTTAGTAGGGAGGAGAATGGGTCAATTAGTCTCCCTTAAATCCATGTTCCCAGGAACCCCTCGAACTAGGAAATCAGAGGCTAAAATCTGTTTATAGATTTTCTAGAAGTTTAGTAGTTTAATTTCAGCCATGTAAAGTCTGGTCAGTGTGGGGAAAAGCTGCAATGTTTGTGTTCTGACCTGAGGTAGCCACCACTTCTGCATAGTATAAATGAAAACTGGTCTTCCTGCTAGTAACGGAGGTAAACGAGTTCATCCAGGAGGTGATCTTGGCTTTTTCTCTGAGCTACACATGCATATATTGAGTTCTTTACTTGACATTGCCACTTGGGTGGATCAAAAGTCCTACCTCAAACTCAACATGCCCAAAATAGAATACGTAGGATCTCCCCAACATGTCCCAAATATGGTCCTCTTCACATATTCCCCTAGTTTTCTATATGATACCACCATGCATGTAGTTGCATCAGCCAAAAAGATGAAGTTAACTTCAATCGCTTCATCGGTTTTGCCTCTACATCCAATCTGTCACTAAAACCATTTATTTTACCTCTTCCTAAAAATCTCTTGAAATCACCCATTTGCTTCCATCTCCAATTAAACAAACCACTCAAACTATTGTAAATTTTGCCAGCCATATCAGTAAGCAAAGGATGTTGTGGCCGTCAGCCACTTGCAGGCACCCCTGACTGTGTACCCTGAGGGAATTTTGGATGGAGAAAAACAGGATACTGGCCCTAGATAGTTAACATGCATATCAAAGGATTGATTTCAATGAGCCAAGACTGTTGCATTGTCCCATATATAGAAAAATGCTATGTTCATTAACTTGAGATGTCTGGTTTTCTTTAATTAATAGTTATCTTTTGATGTTCTGACTAGCTGTTTTTTGGTTTGTTTTTGTTTTTGTTTGGGTTTGGGTTTTATTTTGCCAAAATTCCTATGTATCCTGGGTCCTCCTTTACGTCTTTGGAACAGTCTGTCAGAGCTGTCTGAGAGCCTGTCTCCTGGGCTTAAGTCCTTGGTATATCTGCTGAAGAAAACATAATTCTCAACTTTTATGTTGTGTATGTTTTTTTCAGTCAACACCTTGTACTATATAAAGTAAGGATTGTCTGAAAGGATCCTTTTAATTGTACCTCATTTTCTTCCTCATCCATTCTTTTTTTATATATATATATACAGCAGGTTCTTCTTAGTTATCCATTTTATACATATTAGTGTATATATGTCAATCCCATCTCCCAATTCATCACAGCACCCCCCCACCCCCGCTGCTTTCCCCCCTTGGTTTGCTCTCTACATCTGTGTCTCAATTTCTGCCCTGCAAACCAGTTCATCTGTACAATTTTTCTAGGTTCCACACATATGCGTTAACAATACTTGTTTTTCTCTTTCTGACTTACTTCACCCTGTATGACAGTCTCTAGATTCATCCATGTCTCTACAAATGACCCAGCTTCGTTCCTTTATATGACTGAGTAATATTCCATTGTATATATGTACGATACCTTCTTTATCCATTCACCTGTCGATGGGCATTTAGGTTGCTTCCATGACCTGCCTATTGTAAATAGTGCTGCAATGAACATTGGGCTCCATGTGTCTTTTTGAATTATGGTTTCCTCTGGGTATATGCCCAGTAGTGGGATTGCTGGGTCATATGGTAATTCTGTTTTTAGTTTTTTAAGGAACCTCTATACTGTTCTCCACAGTGGCTGTATCAATTTACATTCCCACCAACAGTGCAAGAGGGTTCCCTTTTCTCCACACCCTCTCCAGCATTTGTTGTTTGTAGATTTTCTGATGATGCCCATTCTAACTGGTGTGAGGTGATACCTCATTGTAGTTTTGATTTGCATTTCTCTAATAATTAGTGATGTTGAGCAGCTTTTCATGTGCTTCTTGACCATCTGTATGTCTTCTTTGGAGAAATGTCTATTTAGGTCTTCTGCCCATTTTTTGATTGGGTTGTTTGTTTTTTTGGATATTGAGCTGCATGAGCTGTTTATATATTTTGGAGTTAATCTTTCATCCATTGAGTCATTTACAAATATTTTCTCCCATTCTGAGGTTTGTCTTTTCGTCTTGTTTGTAGTTTACTTTGCTGTGCAAAAGCTTTTAAGTTTCATTAGGTCCCATTCATTTATTTTTGTTTTTATTTCCATTACTCTAGGAGGTAGATCAAAAAAGATCTTGCTGTGATTTATGTCAAAGAGTGTTCTTCCTATGTTTTCCTCTAAGAGTTTTATAGTGTCTGGTCTTACATTTAGGTCGTTAATCCGTTTTGACTTTATTTTTGTGTATGGTGTTAGGGAGTGCTCTAATTTCATTCTTTTACATGTAGCTGTCTTGTTTTCCCAACACCACTTATTGAAGAAACAGTCTTTTCTCCATTGTATATCCTTGCCTCTTTGTCATAGATTAGTTGACCATAGGTGCGTGGGTTTATCTCTGGGCTTTCTATCCTGTTCCGTTGATCTATATCTCTATTTTTGTGCCAGTACCATATTGTCTTGATAAGTGTAGCTTTGTAGTATAGTCTGAAGTCAGGGAGTCTGATTCCTCTAGCTCCGTTTTTTCCCTCAAAACTGCTTTGGCTATTTGGGGTCTTTTGTGTCTCCATACAAATTTGAAGATTTTTTGTTCTAGTTCTGTAAAAAATGCCCCCACACCCAAATTCAATGTTTTCTTTTGTTAGTAAGATATAATTAAAGTCTTTAACATGGTTTATAGTCTTTAGCTTTTGCTTTTGTCTCCAATCTTAACTTCCTGTATGCCAGTCATTCTAATTTTTTTCAGTTTTTCAAAATGTCCTTGTGCTCCCTGGCTCCAGGTCCATGCACATCCTTTTCTTTCTGCTGGGAATTCCTTTATCCCGCTATGCTTTGCTTACTTAACTGATATTCATTCTTCATATTTAAGCTCAAATATGACTTCAGAGAAGCCTTCCCTGACCTCCCTAACTAGGACAACCCCTTCTATTAAATGCTACTCAATGCTCCTCTCCTTCATACCCTTAGCATTCTTAGAGTTTTTTCTCTAAATAATAACTTTTTAATCAGGTCTGTCTTGATGACTATACTGTGATCTTCATTCTGTCAGAGTCCATGACTATTTTTGTTTACCATTTTGCCCCCAGGGCCCAACACAGTACCTGGCATATAGTAGACACTCCATATTTGTTGAAACGATGGATGGATGAATTAGCTTGAAGAATGAGTTCCTGATCTCTAGTATACTTGATAGGATCAAGGAACCTTATAGTGAATGAAATGATGATCATAAATAAATTCATGATGAGAATCGTCCTAAGGGGGTAAGGAGCTGAAATCGGTATCAAGATACTGTAGTGAGTTTGGTGTGACGCAGAGGAGAAAGTGGAGCAGAAATTTAGTAGCACTGGAGTTACGCCATGCATCTATGATTCTTACTTTCGATGAAGCAGGAGTGTTCCCCATGACAGGAATAATAACTGAAAAAAGAGAAAACTTAGGAAACACAGGCTACCAACTAGAAGACTATGTAGACTTCATGGAGAAATCTCTTTTGTCTCACTAGCTGGAAGAACTTTCACATCATTAAACTTTCCTATCCATTGGATAGGCTGCCTCGTAAGACCAGGAACTCTCTCACAGAAATTGTTTAAGCATAATCTAGATTATTATCTAAATGATATTAAAGAACAGCTTCCTGTATTATATGGGAAATAGTACAAGATGAATTCTCTGCTATATCAATATTCCATGATTTTAAGACATGATGTTTTCTACTTCAGGCACTAATTATCTAGTGAGGAGATACAGTGAAAATATAAAGAAGTGTATGATAAGTGACCTAAAGAGATAAATAAAGTATTATTGAACTTGTGAAGAGCAAAGATCTCTTCTGGTTGGGGAGACCAAACCATTTTTATTGGAGAAGGTGGCATTTGAGCAAGGCCTTAAGAGTGGATTAAGTATTCAATAGACAGAAAAAGAGAGAAAAGAGAGAAATTCATGGTAAAGTGTATGGCCATGGCTTTCCTTTGGCTGAGTCCTTGCCAGGTAAGAAGAGGAGTCTTTCCTCTTCCTGTTGAGCTCTGCTATCATTTCAAGGTGTGAGAGTGCCCCCTTCTGGTCTCAACTCTATTTAAGTTTCTGTTTATTAATTTGTTCAGAGACTTGTAGGACTGTGTTCTATGATGCAAAGAGATGGGAGAAGATGAATGTTGAATAAAGGCTGTTGATGAGACATTCACAAACACTTTTAACAATGCTTCCATACTCACAGAATACTGTGACCCAGACGAAGGGAGAAAAACCTTTCCTCCTTTCTGCTTCAGTGGGACTTGAGCCTGTTTAAGCAGAGAATGGCTCAGCTGTCATCAGGGCCCACCAGCTAACACGGGGTACTAAGTATGTCCAAAAGCTGCTTAGGAAACTGTCATATCTGAAGCTTAGAGGCTGCTGCTGCATGTATCACAAGGGAGAGTGTATGTTTCATTTTATTGCATTGACTATACCAGTCCCTATATAGAGGGCAAATTGAGTGATATGCTGCTGTGAGGTTCTCTGACTTATTGGATTAGGTTTCTCTGACAGCCATCCTCCTTTTCACTCAATTTTTTGAATTGTCAGGGTATAGAAATCATAATCTTCAAAGGCCCCCATTGTTATTTTCCTCTTTCTTTCCCATTCTACCATTTCTTTCTGTGTTTTATAATAAAAAGATGAAGGCAGTACTGGCATTTACATTGTAACTCACAGTATGATTAAGAGAAGACAATGTGATTATGACTAATCCTTTCATTTTATTTTATTTGGCTATCATTAAGTTTCCTTCCCATCCCTCTGAATTGTTATATTTTATATACCTCTTATGAAAACTTGACATTTATTAAAGATATATAATTATTATAATGGAGATAAAGTGCCTTCCTTTTACGCTGTAGAGGACCACTCCTGGATTGCTCCTTTAACTGTCTCATCTGGGTGAATCAAAATGTAACATCTATAAAGATGTTAAAAAAACAAAAACAAAAAACCAAAATGTAACATCTATAGATCATACACCTTGAAATTTTTTTCAAATGGGGTTTGTACATGCATAAATTTCCACCAAATTATCTATGCAACAGTATTTATAAAATAGCTATCTAGAGTGTAGCAAATAGAGAACAGAACAAAGTTGTGTGGCTTGGAATTACTTTTTTTTAGAATCAGGAGTTAGTTTTCTAGTTAAAAAATCACTTCATTTCATTAACTGTACTGTTTCAAAATCATTTTAGAGTCATTAAATCACATGTAGATACAGGTATATGATTTAGTCCAGTGGATTAATCAATGGCAATCATGAAGTTAACATCTCTGCCCCTATATTAGTTTAAGCCAATGGTTTTAATCAAGGGGTTTTTTGCCCTGCAAGGGACATTTGGCAATATCTGGCAAGAATTTTGGTTGTCACAACTGGGTGGGAGAGTGAGTGGGCCCTACTACTGGCATCTAGTGGGTAAAGGCCAGAGATACTGTTAAACATCTTCCACAACAAAGAATTAACCAGCCCAAAATGTCAATAGTCCTGAGGTTAAGAAATCTTGGGTAAAACTCTGCTCTTCAAACAGACCCCTCATTCTTTCACTGTAGCCAATCTTTTCATAAATATATGGAATAAATTACTGGGATTCCTGAACATATCAGTGTAATATCTCCTTGTAAGTCTTTCCCACTAGAGAAAGGATTGGGGTTGTGGAGAGGAAGTTCTAGAAAATCTGGCACTTATAAGAGCTTCCACTGTATACCAGACACTCTGTTAGGTGTCTGCATATATTATTTGACTTAATCATCATACAGAAACCTTATGAGGTAGGCCATTTTTACAGATGTTCAAAGTGAGGCTCAGAGCAGGGAGAATAACTTTCCAAGGTCATACTGCGCATCAGAAGAATTGCAATTTGCCACACCTCAGTGCATGTTCTAACACTAAACTGGAAAGGCCATGCAAAGTACTTACTGTAGATAGTGCAGCAATGGCATAATATTCCTATATGAAAGCCCTCTCATTATTATTCAGTAAGAGTACTGACACACTGAAAAAATTTTGCTTGCAAAACTGATTCAAGAACATATCAAATTCTGTCCCATCTTTGACAAAAAATAAAGAGAAGCAGACAATCTTGCCTTTATAATAGAACATTCATTGTTCAGCAAAAGTGAAGTTCTTTTCAAAGCACAATTTGCTTCATCTTACTAGATATGAACAAATTAGATGTTATCTCTAGGTCCTTTCCATTTTTAAGAGAGTATGGTCACCCAAACTTTCTTTATTCCCCCAGTTTCTGTTACTTAAGTCCTAAATTGCTATTTCATGAACAAGCAAATATTCAGGAGTAGGCACTAAAAGAGAGAGGGAGAGACACAGAGATGGAAAGGTGAAATATACATGTGCCTAAGAGTGTGCTTTTAGGATACTTCAGTACCAAGATGTGGCTGTATCACAGTTGTTGTAGTGAAAATTAACTGACAATGTTTTTGAAATAGCGTTCAGAGTCAGTCTCCATGATAGGACCAGCTTAATTAAAATTCCTAAGCAACAAGATCCTACTATATTCAGTAGCACAGGGAACTATATTCAATATCCTGTGATAAACTATAATGGAAAAGAAAATGGAAAAGATTTTGTATATATATATATGTATAACAGAGTCACTTTGCTGTACAGCAGTAGTTAACACAGCATTATAAATCAACTATACTTGATTAATAAAATAAATTTTAAAAATTTCCTATATCCTACTATCTTGGAGACTGGTAACAAGAACAACCACAAAAACCTAGTGGGTGGACTAATTTTTGCTGTAATATGTCTAGATACCTGGCGTTTAGCAAGTATGCACATAAGAACAGAAATATGTCCCCATATTTAATACAAACACTTTAGTTTGAAAACATCTAAACACTGTTCTTATGATAGCTATGTCATTGAATTGATTTGCCAACTGTTGTGTGGGAGCTGATGTGGGAAGTCGCCATCTTCCCTGCCTCCCTCAAGGACTGCACTCAGATCTCTAAAGTTAGTGATGAGTGACTGTTTCTGACGAACAGAGATATTCTATCAGATTCACAATTTTATGACCCATACCATGGCCTTAATTTTTTAAACAAATTCTACACCTCATACAGCATAATTAGAAAATGCTTAAATTGAAAGCCTCAGACTGAAAGTGGAGTGACTGAGGTGGGAGCTGTGTGTGCCGTAGAACATTATTTCCCCTCTCTGTAGTTCCAGAGGACAAAACAGAGATGTAGTGTGGTGATTTTTCTGTATTCCTTTATAGGGGAGCATTTGCACACCCCTTTGGGGGGTGAGTAGTTTTGGCAGCATGTTCTTACACTAGATATTTTAAGTCCACCAGGGATTCATAAATGGGAAGTTTTAATCCCTAGACTACTTTTAACCAAGATACCCTAGGAAACAAAGCACCCTTGGTTGCAGAGTGCTAGTCAGGCCAGAGAAAGAAATATTCATGTAATGCTGGCATTTGGATTCTTGAAATGACTTCATCTTGCTCTCAATTCATACCGTGATAAAGGAAAAATAAAAACAACATTGAAATTGGAATGTAAGAGATTGCATGGAGACGGCTGTTTATATTTTAGAGTTAATCTAATCTAGCGTCAGAGAGAGGAAAAGCAACTCTTTATCACTAAAATACCCTAAAGTCAAACAAAATATCAAATATTTGAGTTAAGTTTTAAACAAAGGGACAAAAATATATAGATTTAAGAAATGTGGTGTTTTACTGTCCTGTGGAGAACTGCACTAATGCTTCTTTATAGCCATAAGGTTGGCCATTTATAAGGTGCAAATGTAGAGTCTATTAGGATCTTGTTTAAGTCTTTATGGTCTTCTTTTCATTTGCATCCAGTTTTACAGTTTTAAATCCACCATATATATTGGTGACTTGAATTTGAAATGCAATAGAATTACTTTAAACTTTATTGGAGTGAGACTTTAGTAAAGGTAGGCATTAGAACTTTGGTATTCTTCATGTTGACCTCTAAAATCTAGGTAAGTTTTAGTGAGAGAAAGATGGAAAGAAAATGACTCATCCCAAATATTTACAAGATGAAAAAAGATGATCACGAAATTCACTGATGTAAAATGCAGAAATGTCTTTCCATTTTGTATTAATGTAATCTCCTACTTTCCAGTGTGTCTCTATTGCTCTCAAGAGACCCATCTTTAAGTAAGGCTACACTATGTCTGCAAAGTAATCTAAAACAGGCTGACAGCCTACTGAGGAAGTCCTGCCCAGTGAATATTTATGACACTTATGATTATTTAAAAATGTATTGACTTTTAACTTTTATTATGATCCATGAAATGCGGGCTATGTACCTGCATATGGATGGTGTGGACATATACACGTCCTTGTATGTCATGTCACCTGACTTAGAAAGTTCCATCTTTATTAAGAACAATGTAGTAGATTACTTTTTGAAGCTCACCAGCAGTATTTTTCTGGAATGGAAATTATCATCCAAATGACTAAAACTCCTACAGAGATGATATAAGTTATTTGTTTTGCATTTGACAGGTTAATTATAAAGATGAGGATGACAATGGTAACTCGCTTTGTCAATTTAAAATACAGGTATTAAACAAATAGCGTGTAATTTAAATTTGAAAAAACAGACAATTAATGACCACTAATGGTAATCAAAACAGGTAGGAATTTAAGTGTTATACCTTACAGAATTAGATCTGTAGACTGATTTTTGAATACTCTTTTTGATACTCGGTGTTCAAGAACCTGCTCAAGCAAAAGCAGGCACAGACAGAATTCATAAGGTCAAAATGCATAACATGAATGAAGAATACTTGGTTAATAAAGAAAATTGACTGTGCAAAGGACTTGAACATAAGGATTCAAATGGTCCTTTAAAAAGATTCCTAGCACATCATCATATGTGACCATGAGGGAAACTTGAGTTGCTCGTGTTACCATAAAAATATTAGAATATAAGTATTTGAAAGTGTTCTTTCTTCCATTTGAGACTATTCTCAAAAGTCTGAACTCCTACAGATCAAATTCCCATGAAAGGAAATAAAGGTGTTTTAAAAAGTAGGGTCTGCAGTCCCTCCAGCAGCATAATCCTGTGACAAAGAATATAGCAATTCCAGCAGCATCCTGACAGCTGCACACAGTCCCAATCTGCCTAATGGTCTGTCAGCTCACAGTGCTGCAAAGCTTTCACACATTTTGGCACTCAGCTTTAGCAAGCCCCATCCAGGCTGGCTGCATGACCACCAGGCCGAATCTGCTTTTTGGGCTAAGGGAAATGGAATCTAAAATGCAGGGAAGAAAGAATATGTGCCTCATTTAAAAATAAGTATTTTAAACCATTTCTGCTTTTGACTAATTTGAGAACTTATCACATGATTGCCTTTGAGGCAGAAAGTATTTCCGCATTCTTGTAAGGAGGCTGAATATTAAAGTATTCAGTGCTTCTCTCTTTATGGCTGTAAGTGCACTGAGGCATAATTCTCCATGGTTTGACAGATGTGTATTTTGCAACGATAATGGTCAATCTTTGCTAAGATAGAGGATGTTGTCTGAAATACTGATGAACCACCTAAATTGATTCTCTGGTAGATTGTGGAATAGGTTGTGGAATGTAGGTGAGGAAGAAAAGAAACAAAATAGTATGAATCTAGATACTGAAAATGAAATCTACATTTTTAAAAAAACATTATGCATTTGGTTACCATTAGAACATCAAGAAAAACCTAATGCTGAAGGTACTTGGCTAAAATAGGTAAAATTGACAGAAATGTTTTATCAATAGATTTTTGGTTTAGTGGTTGTTTTATCTACAGTACCAGGAAATGGACATGAGTGTGCCAATTTCCATAGTAATCTATGTCCTTCCTAAGTTCAGACAAGCACTGGAATATATAAGACCCAAATCCATGCTACTAAGCCCCCTAAAAGCATGAGTAAGCTATTCTAATGATTTAGACCCGCTAATAAATATATTTTGTTATAATATGCTAATGATAAAATATCTATTTAAATATATACATATATTTACACACACATATACACACATATATGTAATCGTGCCTGCTTTAAAGGACCAGCACTTGCAGCTGACCCTTAGAGGGTATGGTGATCTCTCCACTTTTAGATAAGGAGAGTTTCAGATAAAAATAGTATTTCCTGCAGTTAGGTAGGGACCTCTTAGGATTATAGCTGTAACTCTTCATTCCCCTTTCCATTTTCTGGTTGTAAACTGACTTTCTGGTTTAGAGACTAAGTATGTTCTGTTATTTTATATCCATGCCTCATTGAAGATGCCAATTTAGAGGATAAATGGTTGGAGTATGAGAACCATGTTTTACTCTTCTTTGAATATTTGTACAACTTTATACTGCATATTAATGATCACTTAATATTTGTCGATAAAGTGATCAACATATATTGAGTATTAATGAGCTCCGACTAAGAACCAGATACTATGCTGGAAACTGGAAATAGATGGGTAAGCAGATAAGATACCAGCTTATATTTTATAGGGTGGGGGAGGGCAGACAATAAATGAGTAACGCATTGTGATAAGTGAAATGAAGAAGGCAAAGGAGGGTGATGTGATCAAGAATGGCTGTGCCAAGAGGTGAAGAGTAATTTTAGAAAAGTCTGAGTAGGTGATGTTTGAACTAAGACCAATTTTTCTAATTTATGGCATTCTTCTTACTTGCATTTTGATCTTGTCCTTATAACTAGATTTTTAAGCAAAAACACATGCCTTTTTTTTTTCTTTACCTGTAACATTAATCGTGGTCTATAATTTTGCTTTAGGTTGAGTAGGAAAAAAGCAAATTTGGTCTTTCTGATGATTTGGGGCAGTTGAAAAAATACAAAAAAGAAAAATGATCATGTTGTTAAGGTTAGCAAACTTATATGAAGTACATTTTAAATAAAATGCTTGGTTCAAGGCTTGGACGAAAGTTCATGGCAGGTCTTATTTTATTTGAACAAGTTTGCTGCCTCTAATCACATCCCTACAGTACTTGATGCATACCAATAAAATCTATCTAATGATCTTTCTGACAGTTCCATAGCCAGACAGTGCTATATATCTCTTTCTAGAGCTCTGGAAAACATTTTTTGACTTAGCATGTGCAGCCAGCTTGGATTTGTTTCAGGAAGATGGTAAATTTTACATTAAAATTGGTATCTCCCAATAAGTTTGAAAGCTCTTTTAAGTTCTAAAATGATAATATCACTTTGCTGACTAAAACCCACCAATGGATCCTCACTGTCATTAGAATTAAATCTTAAATCCTTACTGTGGTTTACAAGGTTCTACAACTTCCTGCCTCTCTGGCCTCATGTTGTCGCCCTCTTGCACTCATTCACTTTGTTAGAACCACCCTGGACTGCTTTCTGCTCCTTGAACAGGCTAAACTCTCCTGCTTCAGTGTATGTACACATGGTACTTTTAGGTCTCAGTGCAAATGTCACCTATCTGTAAAGTTGTGTATCCACAGTCACCCACTATCAAACTGGGATATTTTAATTTCCTATTAATGTTTACCAGTGTATGATATTATACCGTAATTTGTTTGTATATTGTATATTGTTTGCCTTCTGCTTCTAGAAGTACCATGGGGTTAGAACCTTGTCTTTTGTATTGATTTCATACCCAGAACAGTGTCTTGCATATAGTGGGTACTCAACAAATGTTTCTTTTTTTAAAAATTGAGCTATAGTTGATTTGTAATGTGTTAATTTCAGGTGTACAGCAGAGTAATTCAGTTATACATATATATTTTCTCAGATTCCTTCCCATTATTGGTTATTACAAGATATTGAATATAGTTCCCTGTGCTATATAGTAGGACCTTGTTGATTATTTTATATATAGGATCTGTTAATCTGTATCCGTTAATCCCAAACTCCTAATTTATCCCTCCCCCACTTTCCCCTTTGGTAACCATAAGTTTGTCTTCTGTGTGAGTCTATTTCTCAACAAGTGTTTCTTGAATGAATCCAAGAATGAACAAGTTTGCTTGTTGCTTTGGATCAGTGTGTTGCTACACCACCAAATTTCATCTGTCTTTGTCCTCAAAATGATAAACCTTCATAGTTATTTTTTTTACTTTCAATTTCTTGAAAATCTGCTATGAGAAATCAACTACAGGAGTCCACAAATCTGTAAACTTCCCTTATAATACAGAATTATATCGTGAAACATGTTTTAAGATAGATTGTTCATTGCCCTGCAATCAAGGTATCTTTATGAATATAGCTCTACCAGTTCAGGTGGTCTCCTGACTGATTTCCCTATGAAAATGGCATTTTCAACATTGCATTTGCTTATTGTTTGGTTGTCTCAGTGGCATTAATTCAGCAAGCATTTATGTGTTGAATATCTTCTTAGATCTGTGAGTCAAAGATGAATAAGAAGTGCTCTTTACTCTTGAAGATCTCACAGTCTAGTGTAACTGAGATTAGTGCAAAATAACATTTCAGTACTACAGTAGGATAGGTTATCTGGCACTTTCCTAACTAGAACCCTCAACTAATGTGAATTCTTTTCAGTACTAGTGTGAAACTGTGTTTCTTGTCTCTGGAGAGAGGCTACATGTTATTTTAAATTTACCTCTTCCACTTGTTATCTGTGAACCTTGGGCAAGTTGCTGAACTTCCATGTGTTATATTTTCCTCATCTGTAAAATTGGGGATAATAACAGTACCTACCACATAGGTAATTTAATAGATGATTCATATAAAGCACTTAAATTAGCACAGTGCCTAACACTTAATATGTTCTTAGTAAGTGATGATGATGATGATGATGATAACTATTTTAGAAGTTCTGTCATTCAGACAGTCTGATTCATTTGACTGGGAAAAAAAATTTTTTTCTAAACACCTGCATCTAAATACAACAGCCTGCATTGATCACAATTATCATGTTATTTGCTTATTTTGTTTTCCTTTGTATCTTTAATATCATGTTTCATCAAGAAGGAAGGGACATTGAAGTGATATTTGTTTATTAGCTTCTTGGAATTTGTTTTCTTATTTTTTGTTTCCAAGTTGTTTGTCTTGATGGCATTAAATTTAACTGTGTCTCCAAGGTAGTTTAGTAGTGTTACAAGCTGAATTAACATCGTGAAGTTGTTAACCTAACTCTTGAAATTTTTTTTCAACATGGGTTTGAACTGGGAGGGTCCACTTATACACACAATTTTTTCACTAAATTCATACTACAGTTCTACACAAGCCATGGTTGGTTGAATCTCTCTGGATGTGGAACCTCGGATGTGAAACCTCAGATGTGGAGGGCCAGTTGTAAAGTTATACAGAGATTTTTAACTACACAGAGTTGGTGTTCCTAACCCCACATTGTTCAAGCGTCAACTGTACTTGTCAACCATGTTGTTTGCAAAAGCTCTGTGAGGTGGAGATATGGAGTGTTTAACCATACTTGTGGGTTTTTGGTTTGTTTGCTTTAATAATTTAAATATTTAATATTTTAGTAATTTAAAAAATAGAAAAAGGAGATATAAGGGTTTGATATAGAATTTTGTTAAATATGTTCTAAAGATTTGTAAATATTGTTATAAAGTTCCTTCTCTTTATTTAGCTGAGGGTTGGGAGGTTGGGGGCAGAAATCTAAAATCCAGAAAAAAGAAGGAATTGAGAGGAAGGAAAGTTATTTATAGCTACACTTTACTAGGGGGATGTGAGGGCATTTGGTATATTTTGACATAAGATCATTTTCATCAATTACCTGTAGCCATAAATGGTTAAATGACCCTTATTTGACCAAATGCCACATTTCCTCAAGCATTGTGATCAGGAAATGTTTTACTTTATATCAATTTCAGGTAATAATGTTCATCGATATTTCTTAAATGAATAAAATGCTTAGTGAATATATTAGGCAGCTGCTATAGAAGACCACAACATATAAAGTATATGATTATTTAGCTTAGGAGCTAGCACAGAGTAATAACTCAAAATTTGTTAGCTAATATGAAAAAATATTTTGATAGCATTCTTGCCTTTAAGGGAATTTTCTTGAAATGAACAGACACAAAGACAGACATACCTACATAGAATTAATTTATTCACTAAGCATTAATTAAGTGTATGCTATGCTTAAGTTACTGGCTGAGAGGAAAGGAAGAAGTAAAGATCAATTAAAAAAAAAAACAATGGACAAAAAGCTCACAGTCTACTTTGTGATGGGTGAGGAACTAAAAACCATTTATTGACCAGCTTACATGCTCATCTCACTTAATTCTTAGAATTTTATCAGCTAAGTATAACTATACCTATTTGACACATGATGAAATTGAGGCTCAGAGAGGTGAAAGAGCTTAACCAAAGTCACATAGGTAGTTAAGTGGTAGAATCTGAATTCCAACTCACATCTGTCTCAATCTGAATATGGTACTCTTTCCATTATGCAGTAGGTGCCTTAATAGCGGAGACTATGAAAACAGAAAATTAGTATAATGCAGAACAAAATATTAAGATCATAAAAATAGATAAATAAAGTGCTATATTATGAGAATTCAGGGTGAGGGCAAGATAAAAGGATAGCAGGTATATTTTGGGCCACTTATTAATTTTGCCCACACTTATTGTATACTATGCCCTATGCACTATGCTAGGCACAAAATGCAACACCAATATACTATGCTCTAGATTTTAATATTATTTATTTAGTTTTGAGTTAATTAAAAACATTTCGATGCAGTGGTGGTTTGTGTGTGTGTGTGTGTGTTAAATTTTATTAAAAGCAAAAGGAATACAGTTTGAGGAAGAATGGGTAACTGAGATGATTTATATATATATATATATATATATATATATATATATATATATATATATATATATATATACTTTTTTCCCATGAAAATATGCCAAGAAAGCAAATTTTCTCATCTTGAAGATTATTGACTATTGACTGTGATCAGGGAAGGAAAATACTAGATGTAGGGGAGAATCAGCTGAGAATATCTTGAAGTGATTTATTGAAAGTATTTATTCTAGAAATAAGAAGCCATGAAAAGAGAAATGGCCATCTTGTCTCAAGAATGTAAAAAAATCTCTATGTTTGCCCTAAACAAAGAAGACAATCATGAGTGGTTCAGAGACTCCCTTTGGAAGTTAGTGATAGAGACTTCTGTATGACAAAGTAATGTATAAGTGGCTTATTATTTTTCAAAAATACAAATTTATGAACCTCACTAGAATCAAGGATATTGATTGACTGTTTAACATTCTTAAATGTTTGGCTAATCTCTGTGTACCACATACTTGGAACTGTAGCTCTGTTCTTTCTAACACATCACTCAATCAGTATAATTTATAGGACAAGAGCAGCAACCAGCAGCTGCTGTAGTTAGAGATGTGGGTGTTTCAGATGGAAATCCTTAAGTACAGGTGACTTTTAAAATTTGATCTCAAGTATGTTTTGTGTTGAAACTTGCAAATCTCATTAAACAAAATCAAAAATGTTCAAGTCTTTCACTTAACTGCAGAGCATTTTGAGGACTAGTAGAATTCCTCCCTATTCACTTCCTAGCTAAATGCATTTTAGTTTTCTTTCTAATGGAAAATAGAGCCCTCTCTTGTAACTTTTGCATTTTAACTCCTTGCCAATTCAAGAATATATATAAAGAGAAGACTATTTTCATATCAACACTCCCCCTCCCCAAGCAGTCTTCATCATTGGAAAGTTTCTAATGTATTTCTAATCATATTTTCCAGCAACAAAACTGAATCAGGAAATGCAAATTTCCAGAAATTCTTTAGGGAAACAGCATTACTTCATTTGTTTTTAAGAAATCTTTTGATGTACAAGATAGTATATTTAATACCAATAATAATAATAATTTTACTATGATGATCACTCTACTAATAGAATATATTGCATTAATAAAAATTAATAAAATTCCATAGGTTTCATTTTCAGTGAGAGTTATTAGTGTATAATGTTGATTTTGATTATATATTTCAAATTTGTTAATGATCACTATTATTTTTATTGAAAAGTTATTACATTAAATAAAATATCAAACATTTTAAATTCACATATAATAATAGCATAAAATGGTACTTTTCATTATTATACATTTTACAATTATGTGTATTTTCTACATAGCTGCAATTATCCTAAATACCTTATTTCTTATTTTCTTCTTCACTCTTAATATTATATCAGGAATAGTGTTCAGTTTTCTACAGTTTTTAACAATTATTAGAATTTTAATGCATACTTAGTAGCTTACAGTGCTGATATGCCATAATTTATTAAGCTGCTTTCCTAGTCATGTGGGTCGCATCATAATTTTTACTGGTTTAGATAATACTACAGAGGATTTTGATGTTTCTTTTTTGCTTTTAAGAATTCTTTCTCTTTTTTGAGAAGAAACAACAGTAACTTTATGTCTTTCATCTGTAGGAAATTATATTTAAATACATTGAAAAACTATAAAACTTCTAACTGGCAAAATGGCAGACAATACCATTCAAGAGTTTTAATTTTATAAAATGTGTCTCACTTTGTCCTTTTACCACTACTCTTCCTTTTACCCTTCCTTATAAGTATCTGAAGTGATAAAGGATACCATATCATACAAATGCCTTCTATTTGATACATTCAAAATTTATTTTTCTTTTTTTAAAGCAGAATTCATGTATAAACATAGTACATAGTACAGACTTCCATGGCAGCAGTTGGTCTGTATCAGTTTAACTCCCCACAAAGAATGTATCAGCAGAGCCGATGCCTCACAAATTTATTTCCTTTGCATTCTGAAACAAGTGAACTTGATTCCTTTTTGTCACCTCCTCTCTCAGCCTCCAAATTCTTTCCTGCTTCTTGTAATTCATATTCATATTCTGGTGTGTGCACTTCAAAAAAGTACACTACCATCATCCAGATCATCTTTACTTATTCTACCCAACAGGCAATTCTTGGAGGAGATGTCATCATCCACAAGGGACTTTGCTTTCTTCTTTCTCTTTTTCATTTGTGTCATCAACTTAGTCAACTCTCCCTGTTCTTGTGTTGGGCACACTGGGCTCAACTTTCAAGTCTTTTCTCTTTCTTCCTTTTTGTATTCCATTATATGACTGTTGAGTGCCTGCTGATTGATTCTGCACAGATTTGAGAGCAAGGCAGATTCCATGCTATCAGACCATAATGGACTGTCCAGTCTTAAGTTACCTGAAATCATTTTGTATAAAGTCATCTTTTTAATTAGGAGATCCAAAATCAGCAATTGCTGTAACCAATCAATCACTACAATAGCTGCATTTTCTTTGCCTTGAAAAAACACTATAGATGGTACATTCCTTAAGGTCTGCTGGGACATCCGGTGTTTATTGCAGCATTATTCACAATAGATAAGATATGGAAACAACTCAAATGTCCCTCAAAAGGTGAATGGATAAAAATTATATGGTACATATACACAGTGGAATATTATTCAGCCCTGAGAAAGGAGGATATCCTTCCATTTGCAACAACGTGGATGGACCTTGAGCATATTGTTAGGTGAGATAAGATAGACAAGACAGTTATTGTATGAACTCACTTATATATGGAATCTGAAAAAGTTAAACCTGTAAAAAACAGAGAGTAAAATGGTAGCTACCAGAGGATAGGGGGATAGGGATAAGTGTGATGGTGTTTAAGGGTAAAATTTGTGACAAGTAGTAAATAAGCCATGGAGATCTTATGCACAGTATAATGAATATAGACAATAATATACTATAATTATGTAATGTGACAAATATTGCTACATCAACAATCATACTACAATATATAAATGTATCAAAGTAACACGGCACATCTTAAACTTACACAATGCTACATGCCAAACTTATTCGATTAAAAATAAAAGGGGCTTCCCTGGTGGCGCAGTGGTTGAGAGTCCGCCTGCCGATGCAGGGTACACGGGGTTCGTGCCCTTGTTCGGGAAGATCCCACATGCCATGGAGTGGCTGGGCCTGTGAGCCATGGCCACTGCGCCTGCGCGTCTGGAACCTGTGCTCTGCGGCGGGAGAGGGCACAACAGTGAGAGGCCCGCGTACAGCAAAAAGAATAAATAAATAAATAAAAGATGCCTCATATGTGCATTACGTTCCTGTAACATGGCTTCTATGTACTCCTGAAAAATTTTTCTCCAATATACTCCATATACTGAGAATTCTTGGAAAGTTCCACGTTTGGGTCATAGATCTTAGTTCACTTCAGAGGTACACAGCAAATCTGTCAGTGCTTTATAAAGAAAGCTGTTCATTGTTCTTAGGTGCACATGGTTTTCCTTCTTGTTGTTTTGTTTTGTTTGTTTGTTTTTGAGGCATTCTTCATTAGGAATTCCAACTTGGGTGGTTTGTAAGTAAAGTGAGATCCCAAGGAAGGATATTCATATCAATTTTCCTTCCTGAGGCAAGTTTCTTGAGCAAGTTCTTGTTGCTACGGGATACAGAGAAGCCCAGTGTTGCAGCCTTTCAGCAGTGCCCAGCGCCCTGCTCAGGGCCCCCTAGCACTGTGGATAGTTGCCCACATGACTACCTAAATGCCACCTCCTCAGTGCCATCTACATGCCACCTGGTCTAGGGCCAGGATGCTGGAGGCAGTTGTAGGAGTGTGGAGCAGTGTGTGGGCAGGATGCACACAGGACATGGAGTGGATGAAGCATAGGTAGAAGAATTATTTCTTGAGAATAAAGTCCTAGGAGTGGAATTACTAAGTCAATTTTAACATAATTATGGCCCTTGCTTCAAAGGTTTTGCCAATTAAATTAGTCAACATAAATAAGTTGCTACATTAGTTTCATTTCATTCTTGTCAAAATCAGGCATTGTTATTACTTCTCTAGCTGTTGCTATTTTAGTTTTTGTAGTTCACTCAATGTAAATTTACTGAGCTTCTTTTGTATGCCAGGCACTATGCTAGGTTCTGGGAATAAAAATATGAATAAGACTATATGTCTACCCTGGAATAAGTTGTGATCTACCAAAAATGACAGTTGTAAAAATAGATTTACAAAAATTACTGTTATGAGAGTATGAAAAAAGTACTATTTGACCACCACAGACAAAGCAATTAACCTCACTTATGGTAGGTAGGGAAGATTTCATAATAAGGAAACACTCTTTGATTTGGGTATTGAAGGTAGAATGATGCCAGCAAAGAAAGGGAACTTCTTTAACCATCATAAGGAATGCTAAATCAAAGGCATACAGTTACCAAAAATCGTGTAACAGGAGTATAGGGTGCATATGGGAGAGTAGCAGATTACTGAGACTGTAAAGATTGCTTGAAAACAGATTGTGAAGGCCTGTGATAAATTAAAGAGATTTACTTCAATCTTTGGAAAAGGGAGGAACCACAAAGTTTTTAATTTGGGTTACAAAGATGATATTATTTTATTAGAAATATGTAATGTCCTCTATATGAAAGATGAGCTGGAGTGGAAAAAGACTGGTTTAAGGAAGATTATGAGTGTTCCCAAATAAGTCAAAAATGAGGATTGAGAGAAAAGACCAGATTTGAAATATTGGTCATGTAGAATCAAGAAGATTTTGTGATCAACTGGATTTCGGAGTGGAAGCAGATATTACCCGAGCTTCTGGCTTGGAAGCCTGAGTGAATAGGGATGCCATTAACTGAGAACAAGAATAGAATAGGCAGGAGACTTATGATTCCAAATATGATGGAGCAGTTTGTAGCAGACTAATATTCCTGCTATGAAAAAATAGAAAACTGGATATAATACAAAACCATCTGTTTAAAAACATCGGAGAGCTGCTGAGCCAACTGAGGGGAAAAAAGGAACCTCAGAGAGGTAAGCATACATTCTGTGAGTCACTTTTTCCTCAGGGCATTTTTCAAATCTACTGTAAAGAAAGAGGCTGAGAATCAGAACAGAGGGATATAGCTAAGAGGTAGAGAAGCTAAACAAAGTTTCAGACAATCTCACAGGGCTGGAGAGTGAAAAATTAAGAGTTCAGGGATACCAAGTCAGCGAGAACTTGAGGGGCCCAGAATCCAGAGAGAAGTGTAAGAACAGAAGAGTGAGTCTGACATTCTAGAATTTCCCTTTGAGGTATTCATTAAAGTCTTAACCTATGCAAGGTCAGAGGCTAAGAAACTAAACAGAAAACCTCTGAAAAGCAGAGTAAAGTTTTTGGTATTCTTAGAGAACTAAAGTGACCAAAAGTAATTCAGGACTTGCCAAGGAGGAAGGACCCTAGTAAACACTCCAGACTTTCACTTTGGACCCCTGGAGGACTATTCCCTGGGAATAGAAGTAAAATTGAGGTAGTCTAAACTTATAAAAACTGTCACCCCAATTTCAAGCTGGCTCAGTCCCTAATTTGATTAACATGACTTGCCTCCATTTTATCTGCCTACCAGTATATAATGTGAATTTTCTCTGGAAAAATAAAACAGGATCCAGAGCCTCTGTAATTTTTATTTACAATATCTGGCATTTGACCAAAAATTACTAAGTATGCCAAGAAACAGAATGAAGAGAAAAAATAATAGAAACAGATTCATCCTCATTTTTGGGGTTATCAGACATGGACATGAAATAATGGTGGTGAATGTGTTTCAGAATATAGATGACAAGATGGAGACTTTTATCAGAGAGAAGGAATCATAAAAAAATAAAATGGTAATTATAGATCTGAAAAATGTAATAATTAAAGTAAATAACTAACAAGATAAGTTTGATAGCCGATTAGATTCAGCAGAATATAGAATTAATGAAATAGAAGATAGTCATATGAAATATGCAGACTGAAACACAGAGAGCAAAAAAGATGAAACATAGAAATGAGCATATGAGATTTATTGGACATGGTGAAATGACTAATATACTTGCAGTTGGAATCTTAGAAAGGAAAGAGAGAACAGGTCAGAAGTAATATTTGAAAAAATAATGGCTAAGAATTTTCTAAAATCAACAGAAGATATCAAGACACAAATTTAATAAGCTCTATAAGCCCCAAGCTGATGGATTAGAAAGAAAAACACACTTAGACATATACCATAGTGAAATTGCTAAAAATAAAAGCATCAAAATATCCAGGAAAAAATTATCTTCAAATGAGAAACCATAATACTGACAAGTGACTTAAAAGAAATAAGGAAGCCAGAATACAGGAAAATGACATAAAGTGTTCAAAAGAAAATAATGGCCAAGCTAGAATCCTATATTTAGCAAATATACCCTTAAAATATAAGGAAAAATACATTTTTAGATAAACAAAAAGATCATTTATTGTCAAATGACTCTCCCTAAAAACAATAGCAAAGAGATTTCTTCAGGTAAAGTGAAAATGATCCAAGACAAAAAATGGAAAGCAGTTAAAACAAGAAGAGTAACAGAAAGGATAAGTGGATGGATAATTATCAATGAATATTGATTGTAGAGAACAATAAGAATAATGTCTTTTTGAAAAAAGAATTCAGCACACTAGCAGGGAACTGAAATCTGCTACTCAGGGATAAGTGGGAGCTGTGCCTGGTGAATTTAATACGAAGACTTGTGGGCCTACTAAGGAGGGGGATTTGCCATTGGGTCACTTGAGGCCCTCCCAGTTTTCCCCCATGTCAAGGTAGCACATAATATTGGTCCTTTATTTTAGGCCATATGCTGCAATTGACCTCTGGATGCCTTCTTATCAATTTAAACTTTGTTGTTGACTAAGTCTTTGAGGAGTAGGATGAGGATGTTAAGTAGGCACTTGACCAAGAGGTAGAGGGCTACAATGTAAGCTGGTCATAAAAAAATGAACTTCATAGTCAATGAAAGCAACTGATGGCCATGTGTGGCATTGGTGTAGGGAGCTGTAAATTTAGACTAATTAATGCCTCTGGCAATAGTGACACCCAGCAGGGAAGTACAGCCATTATTTTATAATAACTTTAAATGGAGTAAAATCTATAAAAATATCACTATGTTGTACACTTGAAACTAATATATTGTAAATCAACTATACTTCAATTAAAAAATTAAAAATAAATAATAATGACACCCAGTTAGGGGCCCATTTGCAACTTTGTAACTTAAGCAGGAGTGCTTTGAGGAGCTCATTAAACCAGCTGCTGGGTCCTGCAGGAGAGGTGGAAGTTCCATTGAACACCTTCTTCAAGAGCACAGCACTGTGTGCTCTGAGAATTGAAATGAGTGCCTTGGTCATTATGAATAATTGCTGCAACTTCATAGGAATAAGGAGTATCCTGGTAAGATTTTGTATTATGGCCTTAGTATTATATTTATAGAAGCATCTGTCAGCTTGATTTATATTTTAGGTGTTGTGAGGCAAGAAATTTCTAGAGTTCTTAATCTAAACAGGATATATCAGTTTCCTAGGGGGTTATAACAAAGTACAGCAAACTGGATGACTTAAAACAACAGAAATTTATTCTTGCACAGATCTCTAGGCTAGAAGTCTGAAACCGAGGCTGGGCTGTGCTCTGAAACCTCCAGGGGAGGATCGTTTCTTGCCTCTTCCTACTCTGGTGGCCCCAGGTGTTCCTTGGCTTGTGGCAATATACCTCTCATCTCTGCCTGTATCTTCACATTGCATACTCCTTGTGTCTTTGTGTCTTCACATGGCTGTATTCTTTTAAGGACATCAGTTATATTGGATTAGAAGCCCACCTTATTCCACTAGGGCATTATCTTAACCAATTATGTCTATGATGATCCTATGTCCAAAAGAAGTCACATTCTGACATACTAGGGGTTAGGGTATCAACATAGTTTTTCTAGGGGATACAGTTCAACCATAACAGCAGATAACTGTTAGGCAATGGCTCAAAGGTTTTTGAAAATGTAAAGATGGGTCTAATTATTGGCAAGGGCACCAGTGCTAAGATGACTGCCTGAAGTTCAATCAAGTATACTAACTTGGGGTCCCATCCTTGATCAGAAACATACTGGTTAAAAAATGAAAACCAGAAATTCTCCACCAAACTCCATTATGCAAAATTGTGGCTATGCCATCTGTAAAGTGTATTGCTATTCACTCAGTTGATCCCAAGGGGCTTTTCAGGTAGCCAAGAAATCTGGGAGAGGGGTGAAATCCTCAAGCATCATGGCGAGGGACTGAGGACAGGGGAGGCCACTGCCCCCTGCATTTGGAATATTCCAGAGGGCCCAGGTTTGGTTCAGTTCTGTAGAAAGGAGACCTTGATAGCGATGCCAAGCTTGCAGGGTGCTGCTCCCATGATCCAAGACATAATGGAGAGCTGAACACAGAGGGTCCTCTATTTTCAGGAAGGCCAAGTATGTGGCCACTAATTAATGCTGTAATTATGTAGAGTGTGGGGCTGAAGAGAGCAATCTCTTGCATCAGAAGCCCAGGGGCCACTCATGAGGCACGAGAGGAGGTTGCTAAAGCCTCTATAGTAGGTCTCTACAGTGCCCTCTGAGGGCATTAATGGGGATGCCTATTATGCTGTAATTTGAACAGATTCTAAAGCCTTTTGTCGGAGGAGGCACCATTCAAAGGGGGATGATTTGCAAGTAACACGATAAATGGGCTTAAGTAAAATTTGTAAATGAGGAATAATATGTTGCCTCCAGATCTCAAAAAGGCCTAAAAGTTATTGGGCTTATATTAATATGTGGATGCTAAGAGAGTCAATAAGCTGTTTCTTGATGGTGGCAGCCCTTGGTTTACTGAATAATTTTCAGGAGTTTAATGAATGGAGTCAGTTATTTCAATAATATTGTATATGGGGACCTTAATAGATGTGACCTTAATAGAATTAGGTTACAGTAATCTACTGTGAGGCACTATTCAATCTTTCCAGATTTCTGAATAGGACAAATTGGGATGTTAGATGGAGAAGCAGTGAGGATAATCATTCCTTCATTAATTAGGTCTTTTATAGGTTTCCATCCTTAAAGGTCCTCTTGTAATTTACTTTGGGCCATATTAACTATTTTAACTGCAGGGTGGAGTGTCAGTGTCCCATTTTGTCAAGCAAATTTGTATGTGCCAGAGATTTAATTTTAATTTATTACTCATTGGGTCAGAGCAGTCATGCCTACTGTGGGATTTTTTTAGGGTAATGACATTGGGGCTTTTGGTGAGACAATAATTCTTACAGTTAAGATGAGGCATAACTAGTTGTCCTCTATTTTATATGTAGATATTCCCCTAAGGTTATAGGGAATGACATGTTTAAATTTAGTGGAATCCCCAGATGAAATGGTATTTGAGCCCTGGTATTAAGGTCATGAAGGTTTGCCAATTAGTGCATTTCAACAGATGTTAAAGTTAATTCAGAACCTATGTTGTAGAGGTACAAAACCCATTCAGTGCCCTTTTATATTTTTTATGAATAATTAATTTTAGTAAACTTTAGATTGCCAATTGGGTGAAAATGTAAATCTTTGTTTCACATTTTTTTTGTTTGTTTCCTTTCCCTGTATCCAGGTTTCTTTTCTTTTCTCTCTTTTCCTTCTGAGATACAGTAAGACCTATATATTTGGTCTTTGTTCCTGGTTCCTGGCATGCAGCTAAAATCCTTGGAATCTCCAGAGTGATAAGAGGGTCTTTTGTATGCTAATGAGATGACTGGTGGTTGGGGGCCCTAGATCGGATGGGGGTTGATTGCCAGAAAGACCAAGGTATGATTAGAGGCTTGGACCTTTGAGCCCCACTCCATGACTTTGAGAGAGTGGAGAGGGGCTGAAGATTTTTAATCACCAATGGCCAATTATTTAATCAATCATGCCTACATAATAAAACCTCTATAAAACCCTAGATGAAAGGGTTTGGAGAGCTTCCAGGTTGGTGAACAAATCAAAGTGGTGGGAATGTGACAAGCCTGGAGAAGGAATGGAAGCTCTACACCCCTTCTCTCATACCTTGCCCTATGTATCCCTTCCATTTTGCTGTTTTTGAGTTGTATCCCTTATAATAAACTAGTAATAGTAAATAAAATGTTTTCCTGAATCTTGTGAGCCATTCTAGCAAATTATCAAATCTGAGGAAGGGGTTGTGGGAATCCCCAATTTACATCTTGTTGGTCAGAAGTACAGATGGCAACCTGGAACCTATGTCTGGCATCCAAAGCAGGGGAAGTCTTGTGGGACTGAGCCCTTAACCTGTGGGGTCTATGCTAACTCTGGGTAGTTAGTGTCAGAATTGAATTGAACTGTAGAACACCCAGTTGGTGTCAAAATTGGTTGGTGTGGGAAAAAATTCCTCACATATTTGGTGCCATAAATGTTGTGAAGTAGAAAAAGTTCCCCTCCCTCTCTTCTTCCTTCCTTCTTTTCCTCCGAGGTGTGAGAACCCAGTGGCCTGCCTCGTAGGTGGCCACCTCTTCCTCCAGGGAATAACCAGCCAATCTCTCCAGAGTTGGGGTCCATATCCAATAAGTTAATTTTGTCTATGGTCTGTATGAGGCCGGCAAGTCCCATCTCCCTCTCTTCTCCTTCTGGGATACCCATTATCCTTATGTTGCCTTTTCTAATAGAGTCAGATAGTTCCCATAGAGTTTCTTTATTTTTAAAAAATCTTAGTTCTCTCTCCTTTTATACCTAAATCATTTCTAGATTTCTATCTGTAAGCTTGCTAATTCTCTCTTCCATATGGTCTGCTCTATTTCCATTGCTTTCCAATGCATTCTTCATCTCATTTATTGAGTTATTCAGCTCCAGAATTTCTGTTTGGTTCTTTTTTAGTTTCAATCTCTTTGGTAAAGTTTCCTTCTGTTCATTAATTTTATTCCCAAGCTCATTGAACTGCTTTTCTGAGTCTTCCTGTAGCTCATTGAGTTTCTTCATGACAGCTGGTTTGCATTCTGTATCAGATCACAGTCTTCCATGACTTTAACTTTGGTTTCTGCAGAATTGTCATTTTCTTTTTGTGATACTGCATTATCATGGTGTTTTATGGTGCTTGATGAGTTGTTTCTCTGCCAGTACATTTTTTTTTTAACATCTTTATTGGAGTATAATTGTTTTACAGTGGTGTGTTAGTTTCTGCTTTCTAACAAAGTGAATCAGTTATACATATACATATATCCCCGTATCTCTTCCCTCTGCGTCTCTCTCCCTCCCACCCTCCCTATCCCACCCCTCTAGGTGGTCACAAAGCACTGAGTTGATCTCCCTGTGCTATGCAGCTGCTTCCCACTAGCTATCTATTTTACATTTGGTAGTGTATATATGTCCATGCCACTCATTTGAAGTAGTGAACACCTTTCTTATTTAGGCAAAACCTTGTTTATTTACTTTGATTCTAACAGTTCAACAAGTTGGTAATTAGAGGCCCTGTGTTTTGTTTTGTTTTTCAGTAGGTGGCACTATAGCAAAAGTTTTTGGTTTCTCTTACCCGAGCTGCCTCTGGCTATATTTGAGAATCGGCACTTTCACCCTCTACTGCCTCTGCAAGAGGCGTCACCAGTGCCCTCTTCATCACTGCCTGTGCCTCCAGTGTCACCGGTGCCTTGCTACTGTCAGTATTGCTGCTGTTGCTGGTGTCGCTGCCCTGGGTACTAGGATGGCTGGCGCCACCACTGGGTCTGGGGTTGCTTGGGTCACAGGCACCACTGCTGTGGTGGAGGGGGAGGGGGTAGGGGTCTGGGACTTCAAAGGAAAGGAAAACAGTTGGAAGATGGAAAGAGCAAATGTTTGGTAGACAAATCTTTGTGATGCCATGCAGATAACTTTTTCTGATGTATTGGGTTGGCCAAAAAGTTCATTCGGTTTTAAGTAAAAATAAAACACATTTTTCATTTTCATGAAGAACTTTATTGAACAAAGTATTTACTAACCGAATGAACTTTTTTGGCCAACTGAATAAAAAGTTAATCTCTGGTAATAGCTCTTTTCCTAGTATGGCTCCCCATCCAAATTATTTTAGGCAGTTATGAGAGAGGTTTAAACAAACAAACAAAAAAAAACTATTCCTGAGTCTGTTAGGCCTTGATTGCTTTCAGCTCAAAATAATACACATGCCAAAGTGGCATATTTTGGGGTCACGTATTCTGCAACCCCTCACTATTCAGTTATCTCAACACCATTTATTAAACAATCTCTAAACAGCCCTTGTTTTGTAATGCTTACTTTATCATGTAATATTATGATTTATAATAAGAAATATATATATTTGGTCTTCATCCCTATTTCTGGCACAGAGCTAGTAAAACCCTTGGAATTTCCTAAATGATGAGAGCCAAAAAAGATGTCCTTCGTTATGTTAATGAGATGACTTTTGGAAAGCACCCAAAGATGGAGGCTCGTTGCCAGGAGAACCAACCAAGTGATTAGAAGGTTGGAACTTTCAGTCCCATGTCACCCCCCTGACCTCCTGGGAGGAAGGAGGACCTGGAAATTGAATTCAGTTGTCAGTGATCAAGGGTTAAATCAATTATGCCTATGTAATGAAGCCTCCATAGAAACTCAAAGAAGGAGGTTCAAGAGCTTCTGGGTTTATGAACACATGGGGATTTGGGGAGAGTAGTGTGCTCAGATACAGCATGCAAGCTCCATGCCCTTTCCCCAAACCTTGCCCTGTGCATCTCTTCCATCTGACTGTTCCTTAGTTATATCCTTTTATAATAAACCAGTAATCTAGTAAGTAAAATATCTCTGAGTTTTGTGAGCCATTCTAGCAAATTAATCTAACCCAGGGAGGGAGTTGTTACAACCTAGACTTGCATCTGGCATCTGAAGTGGTGGGGGGGCAGTCTTGTAGGACTGAGCCCTTAACCTGTTATAGTGTCAGAATTGAGTTGAATTGTAGGACACCCAATTGGTGCAAGATAATTGCTTGGAATTGGGTGCAGAACCTTTAATCATATATTGCTTTTGTATATGACTGTATCTATTTATGGGCATTTTA
This sequence comes from Globicephala melas, assembly GCF_963455315.2. NCBI lineage: Eukaryota > Metazoa > Chordata > Mammalia > Artiodactyla > Delphinidae > Globicephala > Globicephala melas. Next base: position 47,638,979 of record NC_083335.1, read on the forward strand.
TTCTGTTCCATCGAACTGTATCTCTGTTTCTGCCCCAGGATGAATTCTATTTCTTGATATTTTAAAAAATGTAAAAGAAATGTTTTAAAATACAAAAGGGCTGTAACTCCAGTCCTCACTTCAACCACAGTGCCTTTTATTCTCAATGTCTTTGTATATTCTTATCATGTATTTTTCCATATAAATTTGAAAATCATTTCACAGACTCATCCTGTCTTTGGATCTGACCCTGGTATGATTTTTATGGTAATTATATTAAACATATAAAATAATTTGGAGTATATAACATATTTTTACTTCATCTTCTCACTCAAGACACTCCATTTATGAATTTATAAGGTTTTAGAGTACATTTGAAGTTATATTTTGTAAAGATCTAATACATATCTCTTTAAGTTTATTCCTAAGAACTGTTGTCATTATTAATAAAGTCTCATGGTTCTTTATGCTTTTTAGCTGGGTAGTGCTGGTAGACAAGAATGCTCTTAACTTTTCAACATTTATCTTATACATGACCACATTTTTCAAAAAAGATTTTCTTTCTGAAGAGCAGTTTTAGGTTTACAACAAAATTGAGAGGGAGGTACAGAGATTTCCTGTCTGTCCCCTGCCCTCACATATGTATAGCTCCCCCCATTATCAACATCACTAAGCATAAGTTACATTTTTTCATTAAATATTAATACATCATAATCACCTAAAGTGCATAAAGAGTTCACTCTTGATGTTGTACTTTTATGGGTTTGGACAAATGTATAATGGCATATAACCATCATTATAATATCATACAGAATATTTCCATTGCCCTAAAAGTCCTCTGTGCTCTGCCTATTCATCTCTACCTTCTAGTCACCCATGGCAACTACTGATCTTTTTATTGTCCCCATAGTTTTGTTTTCCAGAACGTCATATAGTTGGATTCATACAGTATGTAGTCTTTTTAAATTGGCTTCTTTCACTTAGTAATATGCATTTAAGTTTCCTCCATGTCTTTTTTTTAATAAATGTATTTATTTATTTAAACTTTGGCTGCATTGGGTCTTGGTTGCTGTGCATGGGATTTCTCTAGTTGTGGCGAGTGGGGTTACTCTTCGTTGTGGTGCGTGGGCTTCTCATTGCAGTGGCTTCTCTTGTTGCAGAGCATGGGCTCTAGGCATGTGGGCTTCAGTAGTTGTGGCATGCAGGCTCAGTAGTTGTGACTCGCAGGCTCTAGAGCGCAGGCTCAGTAGTTGTGCATGGGCTTAGTTGCTCTGTGGCATGTGAGATCTTTCCGGACCAGGGCTCGAACCTGTGTCCCCTGCATTGGCAGGCAGATTTTTAACCACTGCACAACCAGGGAAGTCCCCCTCCATGTCTTTTCATGGCTTGATAGTGACTTTTATTTTAGTACCAAATAATAATCCATTGTCTGGATGTACTACAGTTAATTTATGCATTCATCTACTGAAGGACATCTTGGTTGCTTCCACGTTTTGGCAAATATGAACAAAGCTGCTATAACCATCCAAGGGGCACAATTGCTGGATCTTGTGGTAAGCATATATTGAGTTTTGGAAGAAACCACCAAACTGCCTTCCAAAGTGGCTATACCATTATGCATTTTCACTAGCAATGAATGACAGTTCCTATTGCTCCACGGTTAGCATTTAGTGTTGTCAAAGTTTTAGATTTTTGCCATTCTAATAGGTGTGTAGTGGTATCTCGTTGTTTTAATTTACATATCCCTGAAGACATATGATGTGGCATCTTTTGATATGTTTAGTTGCTATCTCTATCTTCTTTGATGAGGTGTCTGTTAAGGTCTTTGGTCCATTTTTTAATCAGGTTGGTTTTTTTCTTATTGGTAACTTTTAGGAGTCCTTTGTATATTTTGAATAACAACACTTTATCAGATGTGTCTTTTACAAATATTTTCTCCCAGTCTGTGGCTTCTCTTGTCTTGTCATTCTCTTGACATTGTCTTTTGCAGGGCAGAAGTTTTTAATTTTAATGAAGTCCACCTTATCAATTATTTCCTTCATGGATTGCATCTTTGGTGTTGTATCATCATACCCTAGGTCATCTAGATTTTCTCCTAAGTTATCTTCTAGCGCTCTATAGTTTTGCATTTTACATTAAGGTATATGATCCATTTTGAGTTCATTTTTGTGAAGGGTGCATGGGCAGTTGTTTCAGTACCATTTATTGAAGAGACTGTCTTTGTTCCATTTTATTGCTTTTGCTCCTTTGTCAAAGATCAATTGACTATATTTATGGGGATCTAGTTCTGGGCTCTTTTCTGATCCATTGATCTATTTGTCTATTTTTTTCACCAATACCACACTGTATTGATTACTGAAGCTTTACAGTAAGTCTTGAAGTTGTATAGCATCAGTCCTCCAACTTCGTTCTTCTCATTCAACACTATTGTGAGTCTTTTGCCATTCCATGTAAACTTTAGAATCAGTTTGTAAATATCCATAAAGTAACTTGCTAGGATTTTGATTGGGATTGCATTCAATCTATAGATCAATTTGGGAAGAACTGACATCTTGAAAATATTGATTCTTCCTATCCATGAACATGGAATATCTCTAAATTTACATAGTTCTTCTTTGATTCCATTCATCAGAGTTTTGTAGTTTTCCTTATATAGATCTTGTATATATTTTATTAGACTTATACCTAAGTTTTTTTACTTTTTTGGATGCTAATGTAAATGGTATTGTGTTTTAATTTCAAACTCCACTTGTTCATTGTTGATATATAGGAAAGCAATTGACTTTTGTATATTAGTCTTGCATCTTGCAAACTTGCTATAATTGCTTATTAGTTTCAGGAGTTTTTTTGTCAAGTTTTCAGATTTTCTATGTAGATGATCATGTCATCAGCAAACATAGACAGTTTTATATCTTCTTTCCCAATTTGTATAACTTTTATTTCCTTTTCTTGCCATGTTGCATTAGTAAGGACATCTAGTACAATGTTGAAAAGGAGACGAGAGAGGGGACATCCTTGCCTTGTTCCTGATCTTAGTGGAAAAGTAGTTTCTCATCGTTATATGATGTTAGCTGTAGGGTTTTTGTAGATAGTCTTTATCAAGCTGAGAAAGTTCCCCTCTATTTTTAATTTGCTAAGAGGTTTTATCATGAATGGCAGTTGGATTTTGTCAAATGCTTTTCCTGCATCTATTGATATACTCATGCAAGTTCTCCATTTTAGTCTGTTGATGTAATAGATTATATTATTTGATTTTCAAATGTTGAACTAGCCTTCCATATCGGGGAAAGAATCCCACTTAGTCATTGTGCATAATTCTTCTTATACTTTTTTGGATTTGATCTGCTAATATTTCATTGAGGATATTTCCAACTGTGTTCATGATATTTTAGTTTGTAGTACTCTTTTCTTGTAATGTCTTTGTCTGGTTTTTATATTAAGGTAATACTGACCTCATAAAATGAGTTAGAAAAATTTCCCTCTGCTTTTATCCTCTGAAAGAGATTATAGCTAATTGGCATAATTTCTTACTTAATTGTTTGGTACAATTCATTAGTAAACCCATCTGGGTCTGATACTTTCTGTCTGAGAAGGTTATTGTTTATTGGTTCAGTTTTATTAATGGATATAGGCTTAGTCTGATCATCTCTTTTTGTGTGAGTTTTGGCAGATTGTGTCTTGAATAGAATTACTAGATTTCATCTAGGTTATCAAAGTTGTGGGCATAGAGTTGTTTGAACTATTCTTTTATTATCCTTTTGATGTCCATGGAATCTGTAGGTAATCCTCTGTTTCATTTCTGATATTGGAATTTGTGTCTTATCTCTTTTCTTAGCCTGGCTAAAGGCTTATTGATTTATTGATCTTTTCAAAGAACCAATTTTTGGTTCTGTCAATTTTTTTCCATCGTTTTTCTGTTTTCAATTTCATTGATTTCTGCTCTGATTCTTCTTATTTCTTTTCTTCTGCTTGCTTTGGATTTAATTTGTTTGTCTTCTAGTGGAAACAGATTATTGATTTGAGACCTTTCTTCTTTTCTAATGTATGTATTCATTGCTATACAATTCCCTCTAAATAGTGCTTTCACTGCATCCTACAAATTTTGATGTTGTATTTTAATTTTCATTTAGTTCAGAATATTTTAAAATTTCCATTGAGATTTCTTCTCTGAACTATATGTTATTCCAAAGTGTGTTGTTTAATCTTGACATATTTGGGGCTTTTCCAGTTATATTTTTGCTAATGATTTCTAGTTTAATTCCATTGTGGCGTGAGTGCAGACATTGTATGATTTATCTTCTTTAAAATTTGTTCAGCTGTGTTTTATGACCCAGAATGTGGTCTATCTTAGTGCTTATCCTATGTGAGCTTCAGAAAAATTTATATTCTGCTGTTGCTGGATGAAGTAGTCTATAAATGTCAGTTATATCCAGTTGGTTGATGGTGCTGTTGAGTTCAACTATGTACTTACTGATTTTCTGTCCAGTGGATCTGTCCATTTCTGAGAGAGGGATGTTGAGTTTCCAATTATGACAGTGGAGTCATCTCTTTCTCCCTGCTGTTCTATCAGTTTTTGCCTCAAATAGTTTGATGCTCTGTTGTTAGGCACATACATATTAAGAATTTTTATGTCTTATTGGATAACTTGACCCCTTTCTCACTATGTAATGACCTTTATCCCTGATAACTTTCCTTAGTTTGAAGTCTACTCTGTCTGAAATTAATATAGCTACTCCTACTTTCTTTTGATTAATGTTAGCATGGTATATTTTTCTCCACTCATTTCCCTTTAATCTATTGAATATATGTGTCTTTATATTTAAAGTGGGCTTATTGTAGATGACATGTTTTGCATTGTGTTTTTTTGATCCACTCTTACAGTACTGTCATTTCATTTGTGCATTTAGACCACTGACATTCAAAGTGATCATTGATATATTTGGATTAATATCTACCATATTCATTACTGCTTTCTATTTGTTTCCCTTATTCTTTGTTCCTAATTTTTTCTTCCACTTATTTTCTGTCTTTGTTGTATTAATTGAGGATTTCATAAGATTCAGTCTTCTCTCCTTTCTTAGTATATCATTTATACTTTTTTTTTTTTTTACTTGTTTTAAATATTTGGTCTGATAATTCCAACGTCACTGCCATGTCTGGTTTTGATGCTTGCTCTGTCTCTTCATGATTATTTTTTTTTGCTTTTTGGTATGCCTTGTAACTTTTTCTTGATAGTTGGAAATGAAGTATAGGCTAAAAGGAGCTGCTGCTGGTGGTAGAGGAAGGTTCTATAGCCCTATGATTAGGACTTAGCCTTTTAGTGAGCTAATGCCTCTGGACTGTGAACTTCACAACTGTTTCTGTTTTTTCTCCCCCCTTAAGAGGGAGAGGATTGCTAGAGTGGCCTGGAATTGGGTATTTTCCTTCTCCCATGTGGGAGGCTAGAGCTGGCTAGAGTTGGGTGTTTCCTTTCTCCCAGGTCAGTTAGATTCTGATAATACCCAGCAGGTTAGGCTCTGGTTAACTAGTTTCTTTTGAGGGCAGGCCTTACTAAGAAGAACAGAAAGCTCTAAACTATTTCAAAACGGTTCCTTTTCCATTCCCACTGCTGAAAGCCTGAGGGGATTTTTCTCTGATATTTACTGTGGGAATCCAATTGAGCTCCTGGAGTTATATCTCACAATATTGTGGAGTCCCCCATGACTGGGTCCCTCTGGAGTTGTTAAGTCTCAGAGTTGTCCATACTAATCCTCCAGCAATTTGTCAATTACATTTCCTGTTTTCCTTCCTGGGCACTGGTTCTCAAGGCTGTTTCCACAGGTTAGTCTCTGTTCTGGTAGACTGAGAGTCCTTTTATTTGCCTGTCTCTCTAGTCTTGAGGGCAGTGGTTTGCCCTGTTTCCTCCTCTCTCCTATGGATCCAAGAATTGTTAATCTTTCGGCCTGTTCAGCTTTTTACTTGTTGGTACATAGCTGTGACTTCTAAGGTCCTTACTTATAGAACCAGAAACATGACCACTTTTAAAAATTATTGCATTATTTCTGATACTGTTGAAAAACTAATTTATTTGATTTTCTAGGTATATTATTGTGTTATCAGTGAATGACATACTCTTTTCTTTCCTACCAACATTTATTCTCCTTATTTCATTTCATTTCTTACTATTTTAAGCAAGACTTAAAATAGTACATAGATACTTTTGTTTGTTTCTAAAGTTAAAGAGAGTGCCTAGAATTTTGTTATTGGTGAGATTTTGTTTTGTTCTGTGAAAGAGGTGTTCTTGGGCTTCCCTGGTGGCGCAGTGGTTGAGAGTCTGCCTGCCGACGCAGAGGACACGGGTTCATACCCTGGTCTGGGAAGGTCCCACATGCCGCGGAGCGGCTAAGCCCGTGAGCCATGGCCGCGGAGCCTGCGCTTCCGGAGCCTGTGCTCCGCAACGGGAGAGACCACAACAGTGAGAGGCCTGCGTACCGCAAAAAAAAAAAAAAAAAAACGAGGTGTTCTTTAACATTATGTTTGCCAATAAATTCCCTGTTAGTTTTTTGACACTTACACTAAATTTACAGAATACCAAATAATTTTTTTCTTTATGAAACGAGCAAGTATATTTTGGACCACAATTTTCTTCATAAAAGAACCAATCCAAGGTGTGTGTGTGTGTGTGTGTGTGTGTGTGTGTTTAATTTGTATATCCACTATTCGTAGTTTCTCTGCTGCTACATAAAGATGATGTAAAGTTTTTGGATGGAGTTACATAAAACTTGTGTGGATTCAGCTTATTGCTAATTTTTGTTGCAGATTCTCTGTATTTGAACCGATGTCAATTGCACTTTCCATTTCCATGAGTTTCCCGGAAAATTAGATTATGGAAGAGTGCTCATGCATTTTCCCCTTCCAACACATTCAGAAGTACTTGAAAGTGTTAGCTTAGTTACCTCAAAGTGATTGGTATAGGGACTCAGCTACTAGGACATAACTTCTGGAGGAAAAATTCGCTTGTGCATGTCCTTCAGTTTCACTCACAACATTTTTAGCTTCTACTTATTGATCAATTACTAAGGATGTGGTAGTGTGTAAAATAGATACCACTGGTTTACTGATGAAGAAACTGAGACTTTACTTAACCCAAGGCCATAGAATCAATAAAAGATAAAGCTTGGATTCCTACTGATGCTTATTTGATTCTGAACCTTCTGCCCATGACTAGATGTCATACAGTATTTCCTTTTCAGTGGCCAAAGGATGTAGTGAATCTCCTTGAAGTCATTTTCTCCACTGGCCTCCTTCACATTTCCTTTATCTTGAAACTTAGATTTGGATATCACCTCAAGTCTTTCCCAATACTGCTAGCTACTCTACCATATCTAGTATGCCCTCAATTGTCTTCCTCTTTTTTTAAGCCACAATGAAATATTTAGCTCACATGTTATGTCTTAAGAGAAAGAAAGAGAAATTATTGGTGTGTGTGTTTATGTGTGTGGACACAAACTTGTGCTACCTCTTTTTCTTCTTTCATCTGCTGCCATCTTTCCTCTCTCTGTTGTGTTGTTTCAGTGATATTGGTTGTTTTTAACCCTTCTCTTTCTCTTTGCCCAGCAAGTCACTTCAGGTCCCCCCTGTAGTCACTTCCCCGTCAATCTTACACAACTCCCATGCCCTTATCCATTAAATTCCTGTTGAAGAACAGTTTACTAATTTTGTCTACTGGCAGTCGTAAGTCATAGTGCATGTTAGATGACCTTTTAGTTTGTTAATGATGGTAAATTTATGCCAATACATGTTTAGATGAGTATCAGTACAGTGAAAAGCTGAGTTTCAAGAATTGAAAGATTTTAATTTAGTCAAAAAAAAATCATTCACTATTTAACTACTTCATTATTATAACGTTGAGGTAAACCCTTGATAGCAGAAAAATGAATGCAAAGAAATGACTTTTTTCCTCTTTAAAGCTTGATGGTCCATATTACATTATGTGAGATGCAGGTTAATTGAATATAAATATGTTGTGTATAACTATATAACCTCACATATAGATCACCACATGTATTTTGATAACCAACCATTTGATTACTCAGAGTTCATATAATGAATATGTGATTCAGATTCTCATCAGAGATGTCTAGAAATGAAAGTTAATGCCAAATGTCAGCAGTGTTGGTAAATCAACACATACTAGTTGTCAAGCCTAATATATTACTGTATAACATGACTTCTATATTAGAACTTTTTGTGATTTAATTTCAAGTAAAACGTCCTCATCTTGTAGAATTAGAAATAAACTAAGCTTTAAATCAATCAGCAAAGGAACTTAAAATCACACTATTCTGCAGAAGTTTATCTATTCCCCTTGCAAATATTTGTCATGAAATACTGGGATTTTTTAAATATAAACTTTGTATTTTGCTGATCAGAATTTAACAGCTTAGGTCCAGAAGTATATTTCTTACTCTCTTAGATTTTATGCTACCACATGTCTAATCAGTATATACAATATTGAACACCACTGACAATCTCTAGCATACTCTCCCCCTAGTTTCAGCAGTATACAAAGTGACATACTTAGCTATACATCACCTTAGTTATTTTCCTGTCTTGATTAGATGGGATAGTAGAGCCATCACTTGGGTAGTTGGCCATTTTAAGAGTGTGTCCCACTGATAAACACCAAAGACTTATAATTACATGTGCTACTAACGCTTTATAGTGCTGTTAGGGGTTTAATTTAATGGTGCTTGAAGAATCATATGAGTCTTGTGTTGATGTCTTAAGTGCTTGAAAAGGAATTATCATCAGTTTACAGTATCATATTAACCAGATAAAGAAATCCCTCAGACTAGCAGAGAACAGGTAGAAATGGATAGAGTTTACAAACATTTTGTAGAGTAAAGCAAGGAGGAAGTCTTAAAATGTGTCTATTGAATAATTTCATAAAACTTGTGAGTAAGGCAAACAGAATAACCTATACTACTGCACTGCAATATTACTGTATATTTGAAATCACTTACTTTCCTTTCTCAAATTGTATCTCTTTTACTACTGAGGCTTGAAGTAGTAAATCCATAAATGGATTTTAACTGGAGATGGAGCATTTTTAGTAAAACATTTTCTAATAGAATCTAAATTCCTTAGTCTGACATTCAAAACCGTCATAAACTAGCCTTTACCAACCATTCAAGATTTTTTCATTTATACTTATATATGAACCTGCCATTTTAACAGAACTGGTTTATTCACGCCATTCCAGGTATGCCTGTGGAATTTTATATTTGTACATTTGTTCTTAATAATAACAACTACCATTTATTAAGCATTTATCATATGATGTGCAAAGTGCTTTTCATGTATTATCACCTGATGCCCTAAGCCTTCATTTAGATATTATCTCCTCTGTAAAAGCAGACACACTCATTCTGTATGCTTCTATAACACTTTGCTCATGCATCAATCATTTATTTTTCACACTCTATTGTAAATAGACTATTGTGGACTAGACTACGATCCCCTTGAGAGGAAGGACCATGTTGTATTTGACTTTGAGTTGCCCCTACCTAGTACCTAACAAAGTAGGTAGGACAGAGAAGGTGTTCAATCAACATATGTATGAAGGTTGTCATTAGTGAGCCACTGTGGATGATTGCTAAGGGAACATGAACAATACTCAAAGAGTTTATGTTATGGTAGAGAAAACATGAAAAATGCAAAATAACTATACTACTAGGCCAGAAGCAGTAAATGCCTTCAGAGATGACAAACTATTTGACAAGATAAGAAAAGGAAGAGATGACTTCTGATACGGTGCGGTTAGGAGATAGCTTAATGTTCATAGAGTTTGAAGTCATTTTGGTCATCATTCAACAAGTATTTCCTGAGAGACTGATGTGTGTCAGACACTGCTAGACCCACTAAGGGATAAACATAAGACATAGCCTTGCTCTCCCAGAGTACAAGTCTAGTTGTGGGAGAAACATGTATAAATAGACAATTAAAAAACAACCTGGAAACACAGAAAGAGGCACAAAATACTTTAACACCTCAGAGGATTTCTGAAAAATAACCGCAGTAGTAGCAGGCATTATGGTGTTAAGGAAGAGTTTCTGAAGGAAGTAATGGTTGAGCCAAGTGGAACAGAGCTGGATTTGACCATGGTATTAGTATTTAATGGCTGTATAACTTCAAAACCACCTGAGGGATGTATGTGAATAATAATTATAATTGCAGGGTGCTAGTGAAAGTTAAAGTAGGTAAAGCACATAAAGTAGGATGCACCTAGTAGATCCTGCTCAACAATGGTTATTTCCCTGTCTCCTCTCCCTTTTGTGAACCAAAATATTGCCTGCCATATCAGTAAACAAAGGATGTTGCAGCCGTCAAGCTACCACATTATAGCCGCCCAGATGGTGAACCCTGAGGGAACTCAGGAAGGAAACAAAGAATGCCTGCCACGTAGCAGTCATCAGACTGTAACTACCCTCGATGGTGTACCCTGAAAGGACTCAGGATGAGAAGGCACAGGATGCTGGCCCCAGATAGCTGAGGTGCATAACAAAGGAATGATTTCAGTGAGCCCAGGCTCTTGCATCTTCCTATAGGTAGAAAAGTGCTAAATTCCTTAACTTGAGATATCTGGATCATTTATTAACAGTAATCTTTTTATGTTCCGACTACCTGGTCTTTTGTTGCAAAAACTCCAATATATCCTGGCCTCCCCCCCCCCCACCGCTGCCACCTTGCCTCTTAAGAACAGTTTCTCAGCGTTATCTGATATGCTGTGCCCCAGGCTTGAAGTCCTCAGAGTGTCCTCCAACTAAAACATAACTCTCAACTTTTACCTTGTGCAATTCTTTTTTCATTGGACATTTTCCTCATCTCCACGTTTTGCTTTCATGTGTGAACATTTACATTTAGGTGCAGCAAGAATGATACATCAGTCCTCCAAGCTGAAACATACACATGATAAATTTCCTGTTTGGTAAATCATGCACTTAGGAAAAGTTTGTCAGTGAAAGCTGTAGCTATTCCTAGATTGAAGTTATTTAGAAAAGAAATGTATCAGCTGCTGTAGAATCTACAAGTAGCATCTGAGTGACCACATTGTTTATTGTATTAGACTAGATTATCTCCTCTTCTTTTGCTCAGTTCTTCAAAGACTCTTGGCTCCCTTGAATCATCTTACACATTTATGACCTCTGTGTGAAGTTCAAAGATTAATTGACCCCAGAGGTGTACCATCTTTATGTAAATTGAAATTTTCTATTGGGTTTCATTTCTAACAGAGCATGACTATGGTGTTAAGTGGAGCTGCTGTTAAAAGGAAGTAATCTGTTTTACTGAGAAGATACTGAAAAGGAAAAGAAATAATTCCCTGGTCAAGCACTTCAACCAGTCAATTAGTGTTGAGGCAGAGATGTTAACCTCTTGTTCTCTAACTACAAAACGGTAGACTGACAATATTCACTAGTGCTGTTATTTGAAGAAGGCTGCAAAAAAGCATTCTCACCCTGGACATAAGCAATAAAGTCTGAAGCCTCTTTTTCTTTTTTATTTTAAGAATTTATTTTTTAATTATTTTTTTTACATCTTTATTGGAGTATAATTGCTCTACAATGGTGTGTTAGTTTCTGCTTTATAACAAAGTGAATCAGTTATACATATACATATGTTCCCATATCTCTTAATGCCCAGTGTTCAGTGTAAGCTGTGTGAAAGCTTGGTCACTGGGTCACAACAGCCCAGTTTCCTGACAACTTAATCTGCAAGTCATTACCACCTGCAAATCAGTCACAAAGGATCATTCAAATTGAAATAATACAATGCAATGGAAATCTTAGCCTTTATATTTCAGTTATTTATCATAAATGGCTTTGTTTTAAATTTTTGTTTGAAACTAAGCAGTATATTAATTAGTTTTCAACAACTCGTGAATCACAGTTCAACACAAATTACCTTAAATTGAGGCAATCAGGAAATACAGCAGACCAATTTCAGCTTGGCTGCATACATTATAGGGAATGATGATATAAAAATTCTTGGCTTCATCTAGATGCTTCTGATTTTTCCCAAGACAAATGGCTTGTGCCCTGTGATATTCAAAAATGAAAACAGAGATGAAAGTTAAATGGTAGACTTTGGTGGTCTGAGGTGAGGCTTTGGCAAAGGAGCAGAGTAATGAGTCTGTGTTTAGTTTAGAATAAACAGACATATTCTCTGAACTAGTTTAGGAGAAGTGAAGATTTTTATCATGATGACAAAGATAATATATACCTTATTTTTCCTTTGCTGTGATTTCTGATTGAAAGTCAGGTCATCTTATATGAGAACAAACTAATTATCCAAGAGCATAATTCAAGTGTTAATGCCAGTTCCTTAAATGGTACTCATAATGAAATGATTCAAATGAATATTCAATTACCACATAAAAGTAAATGTAAACACACAGAAAATAAACGTGTGTGTGTTACTCTTCTTGGAACACATTCCTCTTTGTATGTCTAATTCCTTTTACTCCATACCCCAAAATCCACGGTGACTCCTTTGGGAACAGAGGAGAGGGGTGTTGTACTCCTGTTTTCCAAAATTTGCTACAGCAAAGTTGGTTTTACTTTTCTACTTGTGTTCTCTGTTCACTTGGGAAAATATTCCTTAGTTGATCTTATGGCATTTTTTTTCCTAATCATGGGAATACAGCACAGTTCTCATTAAGTCAACAGCTAGAGGTGACTAGAGAGATTCCCTTTTAGCCTGAGAATACAGTGCCATGAGATATGTGGTTCTTCAACAAGTATTTATTGATTGCCTTCAAGATCAGCCAAGCTTCCTCCTCTCTCCCTAAATTTTTAAAATTCCTGCTACAGCAATAAGTTATCTCAACTAGCAATAAGTTATTAATCCTTGAAGTATAGAATGCTCTCTGTATCATATTTTCCTCTCTGACTTTGGCACTAGTCATTGTGTTCTGATAGTGTTGTCTTTTGTGTACTGGGTCATATTAAATTCCTTAGCTTTTGTTGCAACTTTAAAACTACTACAATCCTTTCTTGACTGCAGTCTACAATGTCAGATCACAAATTGTTATAGGATGGAATTATTGAGAAGTGGCTTTCTTCATCCTTTTCAAGTTAGACTATGGGTTTTTAGACCCTTGCTACTCAAAGTACAGTCGGTATAATCTGATTTGTTAGCAATGCAGAATCTGGAGCCCTAGTCCAGACACACTGAATCAGAATCTGCATTTTAGAGCTCATGCATATGTATATTAAAATTTGAAAAGTACAGATGGATCAGTGTCTGGCATACGGTAGATGCTAAAATGAATACTTAATGGAATGAATGAATATAATAAAAATTACAAATGGGTGTTAAAAATCATACTATATTATTAGATTTAATTTAATTTAAACAACAAATAAGTATTGGAATGATTTTTTAAACTTGCAAACAAACTCTGAACATTGAAATGTGGAAATAAATTGTCAGAAAGAGGTTAGATTATTTCTGGAACGATAGCTTTACTTTTGCATAAGAAAATTGAATGAATCATAAATGTAGTCATGGATTTTAGATATGAGATCATGTGCCCAGCTCCAATTTATAAATTATATTACTAAATGACAGTCTTATTAACTTTTTTAAAAATTACACAACTTTGGAATTAATAATTATAAGGAAGATTTCTCTTTAAATGAAGTTATGGTCATTATGATATACCACCTTTCCCACTCCAATATGCGACCAAGTAGTGTCTCTGCTTTTTCTGTTGTGCCCTGTATCTACTTCCAGATTCTGGCTCTGTCCTTACTCTATAGGGATCAAAATGTATAGCATGACACTGTGACACAGAAGGGGAAGAGGACAAGCTTTTCACAAAAAACAATTGATTTAGAAAATTAAGTAGGTGATAAAATGGAATAATAAATGGCAAAAATTGATTGAGCTATGAGTAAAGTGATTTATTATTTGTTTAAAAAATACACAGATAAATCTGGTCAACCTGAAACCTTTAATGAGTTAAGTGTGAGCATCTGCTCTAATGTAAATAAATAAGCAAACAAAAACAGTATGTCAAAATTATGTAAAATATTATTTGTATTAGCAAGGGATATTGAAGATAAACAAGGTTTAAAGAATTCAAACTGTCTTGTTCCTTGTCCAACATCCTTTTAAAAAGCTCTTATTCAAAATGGAATAAATTGGATAAGCAAAGAACAAAATAAAATGTATTGTTATGAAATGTTGATGTTCTTTTTTTAAAAGCATTTTATTAGAATATAATATATAGTATATAAAGAAGAGTACAAATATCATAGAGATACAGTTCAATAAATTTTCACAAGCTGAAAAACTCCCTGAACCATCACCTGATGAGGAAACATATTTTTATCAGCACTTCAGATGCCCCTCCTACATTTTTTTTTTTTTTTGGCTATGCTGTGCAGCATGTGGGATCTTAGTTCCCCGACCAGGGATAAGACCCCCACCCCCTTTAGTGGAAGGGTGGAATCTTAACCACTGGACTACCAGGGAAGTCCCCCTAATGTTGATCTTAAAAAACATTCACAGCTTTTTTTTTTTTTTTCTTTTGGCTGCGTGGCATGCAGTATCTTAGTTCCCTGACCAGGGATCAAACCCATGCCCCCTGCATTGGGAGCTCAGAGTCATAACCATGGGACCTCCAGGGAAGTCCCTTACAGTTTCCTCTTTTAAAGTAACTGGAACAAACTGGTTAAAACTGGTAAGGTCTTCTGGATTAAGGACATTTTTACTAAAACTCTATGGCCTTGCCTTGGATTCTAAAACATACATGGGGACATTTATGCTTTAGAAGTTAATGGACTTCCTGAAATATGTTGTATTTAAGGCCATCATATCTGTTTCATAAGGCAATCAGTATTACAACCATCATTTCTACTGATCTAAAATAAGAAAATATCTGAGTTCTTGCTAATTTTTAAGGAAGGTATTGTCATTTGTGTGTAGTCTGTAAAACAGTATTAGCTGTTTCAGCACCTTGTATTTTGTATCTACAAAAAAAATGGTCAAATGCAGTTTAATCAATCAAGAATTCTTGACAATATTTTCCTGATAATATTGGTGTCTTTAGTAGGTTTCATGATGCTAATTGCGAACTGTATTTTTTTTTAAACTAAGAATTCTCCACCAGTGGATTAGTGTAAAAGCCATATTAATTGTCCAGGAAAAAAAATCAGATGCATAATTAAGCATTTTAAGTCTACCTTTATATGCTCTGAGTTTTAAATGGCTAAGCAATGAGGATTTTTTGACTTCTTAGAGACTGTTCACACAAAACGCACATATAAGCTGTTTTGGAAATGTCTTTGTACAGTTTCACATCATTACTCCTTTTGGTTTAACCTCTACAAATAAATGTGGCCTTCTGTTTAACCTTTACAAATAAATGTGGCCTTCTTGTCTTTATTTGGTCAACACTTCCACTGACGGTTATGCATGTTTACTAAACGTTTTAAAGCCTCAATTGCCTGGAATATTCAGGGCTAGACATTATGTTTACTTTGAGTTCTTGTGAAAGCTAGGGGTTAAATAAAAAGAAAATATTTTATTGTATAACTTGTTATTGAAAATACTTGTAAAATGTATTCATCTGATGTCTGGTCCTAGAGAACTCTGTATACTGAAGACAGTTTCATATGTCTTTCTTTGCCAGTTGAATGACTTGTAGGGACATCTGAACTTAAATGATTCATGTGCAACACTATACATCTCAAGGGATTAGAGGATTGGGCTAAATTTGTACTGACCCTGGATCTCCAGAGCTTTGACCAAATTGTGTATATTTTATTTGACATGCAATAAAAGAGGACTCTGTGTGTGTGTGTGTGTGTGTGTGTGTGTGTGTGTGTGTGTGTGTCTGTTTGAGAGAGAGAGAAAGACAGAGACAAAGAGAGATTGAGCTCTAAACATTCTTCTTTTCCAAGTCTGGAATAGGATCTTTCACTTATCTGTGCATATTTTAAGGAAAATATATCCAAAACTAAGTATTTTGTGAAAAAATTATAGCCAAATATGCTAGAATAATAAAGGTCATTTATTCCTTTTGGGGGATCTAAAGGTTAACTTTTAAAAAATGCAATAACCAAGAAAATAATCTTGCTTGAAACCTCATCAAAAAGAATAAAATACCAGGAGCAAATGTAACCAAAGAGGTGAAAGGCCTATACTCTGAAAACTCTAAAACATTGATGAAGGAAGTTGAAGATACAAAGAAATGGAAAGATGTCCCGTGTTCATGGATTGGGAGAATTAATATTGCAAAATGTCCATATTACCCAAGCAATCTACAGATTTAATGCAATTCCTATCAAAATACTTATGACATTTTTCACAAAACTAGAACAAATAATCCTAAAATTTATATGGAACCACAAAAGATTCCAAATAGCCAAAGCAATCACAAGCAAAAAGAACAAAGCTGGAGGTATGCTCCCTGACTTCAGACTATACTACAAACCTATCGTAATCAAAACAGTATTGTCCTGGCCCAAAAACAGACCCATAGGTCAATGGAACAGAATAGAGAGCCCAGAAATAAATCAATGCACTTATGGTCCATTAATCTACAACAAAAGAGGCAAAAATATACAATGGGGAAAAAACAGCCTCTTCAATAAATGGTGTTGGGAAAACAGGACAGCTACATTTAAAACAATGAGATTAGAACATTCTCAAACACCATATACAGAAATAAAATCAAAATGGATAAAAGACCTAAATGTAAGACCAGAAACCATAAAACTCCTAGAGGAAAACATAGGCAGAAACCTCTTTGACATAAATTGTAGCCTTATTTTTTTGGATCTGTTTCCTAAGGCAAAGGAAACAAAACCAAAAGTAAACAAATGGGACCTAATTAAACTTAAAAGCTTTTTCACAGCAAAGGAAACCATCGAGAAAATGAAAATGCAACCTACTGAATGGGAGAAAATATTTGCTAATGATATGACTGATAAGGGGTTAATATCCAAAATATATAAACAACTCATACAAGTCAATATAAAAAAAAAACTGATTAAAAAATGGGCAGGAGGTCTGAATAAACATTTTTCCAAAGAAGTCATACAGATGGCCAAGGGGCACATGAAAAATGTTCAACATCGGTAATCATCAGAGAAACGCAAATCAAAACCTTAATGAGATATTGCCTCACACCTGTCAGAATGGCTATCATAGAAAGGCCACAAATAACAAATGTTTGAAAGGATGTGGAGAAAAGTGGACCCTAGTACACTGTTGGCAGGAATGTAAATTGGTATAGCCACTATGAAAAACAGTATGGAGGTTCCTCAAAAAACTAAAAATAGAACTACCATATGATCCAGCAATTCCACTCCTGTGTATATATCAGAAGAAAATGAAAACACTGATTTGAAAAGATACATGCATCCCAATGTGCATAGCAGCATTATTTACAATAGCCAAGATATGGAAGCAACCTAAATGTCCATCAACAAACGAATGGGTAAAGAAGATGTACACACACACACATGCACATACACACTCTCACTCATAATGGAATACTACTCAGCCATAAAAAAGAATGAAATTTTGCCATTTGCAACAACATGGATAGACCTGGAGGGTATTATGCTTAATGAAATACATCATACAGAGGAAGACACATACTGTATGGTATCGCTTATATGTGGAATCTAAACAACAAAACAAACTAGTGAATATAGGAAAATAAAAGAAGACTCACAGATATAGAGAACAAGCCAGTGGTTATCAGTGGGGAGAGGGAAGAGAGGAAGGTCAAGACAGGGGTAAGGGATTAAGAGGTACAAACTACGATGTATAAAATAAGCTACAAGGATATACTGTACAGCACAGGGAATGTGGCCAATATTTTATACCTTTAAATGGAGTAAAATCTATAAAAATATTGAATCACTATGTTGTACACCTGAAACTAATATAATATTGTAGATCAACTATACTTCAATTTTAAAAAAATGGAAGAACCAGTGTTGAATTCTAGTCCTCAAGTATCAGTCCATAAAAAATTTTACCAAAGCTAGATGATAATCAAAGCAGCACTTCTTGCTATGAGGTACACATTTTAAGTTTTCTTTTCATATGTATTTTCATTTTACTGTTAAAATTTTACATTTAAAAAGGCATTTTTTTCTTTACGACCATATAAGTAGACTAATTCTGCCCATTATTATCTGCATATATGACTATTCAGTTTTATGCTCTAATATCCTTATGGATTGAATATTGTCTAGCAATACCTTGCCCAAATTCATAACCATTCCAATATTTTAAAATTATACTCTTTTTATTGTTTTTGGATTTCCCCATTTGCGGTTGGTCTAGTCCTATTTTGGTTTCATTGCTTTCTTAAAATTGTTTGCTTATTTTCATTTAAGTTCATTAGGTAAACTTCTTTCTTCCCCCTGACTTTGTTTTTTTCGGGGGGAAAAAGATGTTTTAGGTTATTTTATATTCAAGAATTTTCAGCATATACATAATGTCTGTATCTGAATAGGGTGAAAGCTGTATTATATCATAATGTTGGTGCTTAATATTTAAGAACACCAATCTATAGTTTGATATAGGCAATTTATGAAAGGGAGATTAGTCAGTTTAGTTTTTTTCTTTTCCTATTTAAATATTCATTGGCCTGCTTTTTCTTTAGAATTTCTAGTGTATTTGCAAAAATCCCTTTTTTATTTCCTTTATAGGCCTCTTGACTTGAATGAACTCCTTTTTCTTCTTTTCCACCTATATCTCTTTCTAGGCAGGCCTTGACTAACTGGATATTTATGTTCTGGTTTCTCCTCACATCTCTGCTTTCAATAAGGATCCTCTTTACATTGCTACAATGTGGCTAAGCTCAATCTCTTTGTTTTCTTATTCCATTCCATTCACAGAACTAGTGGCAATGTCTCATGAAACCAGAATGACTCTTATTTTCTTTTATATTTTTAAGTTGGTGACTAATTACCACATTTTATATGATTCTTTATTTTTAGCTAGTTCAATTATTCCCAACTCTTTCTTTTAGGTTTCCTCTTTTCTCAACATACTTTTGTTTTATATGTCCTTGTTTTTCTGTGCTTTACAAACTAGCTGTAGTTATAAACCCTGTAGTCATGGTTCACTGAGTCTGAGCTTCCTTCTCTATACAGTCTCAATTGCTTTTCTTTTAAAATAAAGAAATAAGTTCAAGTTTTACATCCTTTGATCCTTAATACTCCATTTACCTGTGATTGCTACCTTAGCATTTCCTCATAAATTCTGCATCCAGTCAGTCATTTTAGGCACCTTAGTACTTTATCCAGACAGTATTTTCTACTCCCACCACCAGATTGTCAATGACACGGAGGATTCCCAAACTTTATATCAGCCATATAAAGGCTATCATAATATTTTTGAACCTAAATACATAATATTTACGAGGTAAAGTAGCCTACAGTGTCAACCACATAATTGTGTGGTTCAGGTAAGTATGCCAGTGGTTGAACTATGTCAGTATCCATTTCAAACCACTATTGCAATCATGCTTTTTAAACATTACAATTTAGTAGGCAGGTGTAATCTGTGCAAGGGCAAATTGAAAGTTAGTGATATATGGGGAAAAAAACACTGGATTCCTGATTCTCCATCTAGGTGACTATTCTCATCAATAGAGGCAGCAAAATAGACAATAAAGTAGAAAGTGCCCTAAACTGAGACCCCAGATGCCTTGGCTCTATAGTCCTAACTTGATTACTTAATTGCTGTGTTTTGAGTAAGCCACGTTCCCCTTTTGTACTTCAGTTGGTATTAGGTAATCGAAATAGGCAATTCTGCAACTGCATTCTAGCTCTAAATTTTTGTTTTTCTATAAGAGGCGGGGACTGGATGGGGCTTGGGATCAACCTTGGTTTCTGATTGAATAAATGGCTCATAAATGTCAATTTCATAAAGAACTACTGTTGGATTGAGCATTCTGGGAGAGGTGTAGGGATAAGTCATCCTCTTCAGATATGTACTTTGGATTCAAATGTTAGGTGAGTCAAGAGCTATACACTCTTACCAGATAAATGTTGGCCTTCTGGAAAATTAGCCTTTTAAATTAACTGGGCATCTACTCTACACTGCTCTGGAATTTACCTCGCATGGTTTATCACTTTCTTAAAAGTCAGCTTATCCTACTACTGCTTGTGAGCCATTAGATGTCATTGGTTCCTTAAAGATTCAGGCCTAACAGCCGTAATTCCTTCTAGTGTCTCAATTAGATATTCTTAACTTCATAATGTTGCTGGGTGCTGCTTCACAGATGTTATTATTCAGCCTGAGGATAGATACATTTTAGTATTAAATGATCTGATCCCTTTAAATGATGACATTTGGGGGATACTTGGGTCTATTAGATCTGTTACTGTGATTGTGATTTATTAGCCAAATTTATTTTCTATGTCTCTCTGGCTCATGACATTTGAAAAATAATATGGCTACTAATTATTAAAATTTTGTTCAACTTTACTGCCATATTTAGTATAACCCAAGGAAGAAAGGATCAGAAATGAAATGCGTATCGATGTGCTTGCTGATCCTTTCTAAAAAAGGCATTTGTCTTGCAGTGCAACAACCAGCTCATCAATGTAAGTGTAGAAACTTTAATGGTAGTATCAGTTGCATCAATAAACATTATCGGAGTCCACTTAGAATCATTCCCACAATCTTGCTAGTTTTTGACAGCACTGTTGAAGCAAATTGCTGAATTGAAAACTACTACCTATTATGACATGAAGTCATCTAATAGGTCATTGGAGCATTGAGTACGTTAATAGAAATTGCAAAAGCATATTATGATTCTTACTAATTGAGTACCAAAAAGTTGACCTTACATGGTGGCTCTTTACCTAGAAAAATAAACTTCTTATAAAACAGGATTGGCCCTATTGTATTTAACATGCCCTAGATTACTGAAATGTTTGGCAGTGTCTCTAAGACTATCAATAGTAATAACAATAAGGAAATCTGGAGATGTATCTGACTGTTTAAAAAATACACCCACAGGAAATGATAGCATTCCCTTTCTGTATTTATAGGGAAGAAATGTTAAATAGCCCAGTAACCACAGATCTGATATTAGTTAGAAGGGATTTTGAATAAAGAAATGAGTAAGCATTAGGCAAATACTATTTTCAGTAAAACTAGTTAGGAGAAAGATCACACTTTGTAGAGCGAGATGTGGCAATTAAGAAATGGGAGCTAGTTTTAGAGAAAACTAATTTTGGTTACAGATTTTGATTTATATATTTGTATTTTGCATGTTTGATTACTGTGAAATGTTAGACAACTGGAAGTTATTACTGAAGTATTAGAATATCTGTGGGGAAAATTTTTGTATTGCCTGGCCATGCTTAACAGAAAAAGATGGTAGAATCTGGTGAGACAGGATGTTGATAATTAAATTTACATCTACATTGTATTTGCTTGACTAATGGCTAATATTTTTACGTGGTATCTAAGTTTAGATGCTTGTTTGAATTAAATGGTCAAACTCAAACCTTCGGAAACATCAAATTTTAAGTCATGACACAAGCAGATAATCTTTGTTTCTAATTCCTACAAACCCAATTGTATAAATCTTGTACTTTTATTTTTTCTCTCTCTTTTTTTTTTAAAGACCTTAAATTTTAGAGCAGTTTTAGGTTTAAAACAAAACTGAGATGAAGGTACAGAGATTTCCTGTTTACCCTCTACCTCTACACATACATAGCCTTCCCCATTACTAACATCACTCACCAGAATGGCATATTTTTTTATCAAGGATGAACCTACATTGACACATCATAATCACCTAAAGTCCATAGTTTACCTTAGAGTTTACTCCTGGTGGTGTACTTTCTATGGTTTTAGACAGATGTATAATGGCATATAACTATCGTTATAATATCATACAGAATATTTTCACTGCCCTAAAAATTCTCTATGCTCTGACTATTCATTTCTCTGTGCTGTCAACCCATGGCAACCATTGATCTTTTTATTGTCCCCATAGTTTTGCTTTTTCCAGAAGGTCATATAGTTGGAATTGTATATTATGTAGTCTTTTCAGATTGGTTTCTTTCACTGGGTAATACGCATTTGTTTCCTCTATGTCTTTTCATGGATTAGTAGCTAATTTCTTTTAAGCACTGAATAATATTCCATTGTCTAGATGTACCACTGTTCATTTATCACTTTGCCTCTTGAAGGGCATTTTGGTTGTTTTACAGATTGGGAAGTTATCTATAAAGCTGCTCTAAACATCTACGTGCAGGATTTTGTGTGGATATAAGTTTTCAACTCCTTTGGGTAAAATACCAAGGAGCACAATTGATAGATATTATGGTAAGAGTATATTTTACTTTGTAAGAAATTGACAAACTGTGTTTTAGAAAGCAGCTGTACCATATTACAGTCTCACCAGCAGTGAATGAGAGTTCCAGTTTCTCCACAAACTCACCAGCATTTAGCAGTGTCAGTGTTCTGGATTTTGGCCATTCTAATAGATGTGTATTGGTATCTCGTTGTTTTAATTTGTATCTCCCTGAAGACATATGATGTGGTATCTTTTCATATGCTTATTTGCCATCTGTATATCTTCTCTGATGAGGTGTCTGTTAAGGTCTTTGGCCCATCTTTTAAATTGTGTGGCTTCTTTTTTTATTGTTGTGTTTTAAGTGTTCTTTGTGTATTTTGTTTTCTTTATTTATTTTTTTACATCTTTATTGGAGTATAATTGCTTTACAATTATGTGTTAGTTTCTGCTTTATAACAAAGTGAATCAGTTATACATATACATATGTTCCAATATCTCTTCCCTCTTGCATCTCCCTCCCTCCTACCCTCCCTATCCCACCCCTCTAGGTGGTCACAAACCACCGAGCTGATCTCCCCATGCTATGCAGCTGCTTCCCACTAGCTATCTATTTTAAGTTTGGTAGTGTATATATGTCCATGCGACTCTCTCACTTTGTCATAGCTTACCCTGCCCCCCCCAATATCTTCAAGTCCATTCTCTAGTAGGTCTGTGTCTTTATTTGCGTCTTACCCCTAGGTTCTTCATGACATTTTTTTTTCTTAGATTCCATATATATATGGTAGCATACAGTGTTTGTCTTTCTCTTTCTGACTTACTTCACTCTGTATGACAGACTCTTAGTCCATCCACCTCACTACAAATAACTCAATTTCGTTTCTTTTTATGGCTGAGTAATATTCCATTGTATATATGTTCCACATCTTCTTTATCCATTCATCCAATGACGGACACTTAGCTTGCTTCCATCTCTGGGCTATTGTAAATAGAGCTGCAATGAACATTTTGGTACATGACTCTTTTTGAATTATGGTTTTCTCAGGGTATATGCCCAGTAGTAGGATTGCTGGGTCCTATGGTAGTTCTATTTGTAGTTTTTTAAGGAAACTCCATACTGTTCTCCATAGAGGCTGTATCAATTCACATTCCCACCAGCAGTGCAAGAGGGTTCCCTTTTCTCCACACTCTCTCCAGCATTTATTGTTTCTAGATTTTTTGATGATGGCCATTCTGACTGGTGTGAGATGATATCTCATTGTAGTTTTGATTTGCGTTTCTCTAATGATTAATGATGTTGAGCATTCTTTCATGTGTTTGTTGGCAGTCTGTATATCTTCTTTGGAGAAATGTCTATTTAGGTCTTCTGCCCATTTTTGGATTGCGTTGTTTGTTCTTTTGTTATTGAGCTGCATGAGCTGCTTGTAAATTTTGGAGATTAATCCTTTGTCAGTTGCTTCATTTGAAAATATTTTCTCCCATTCTGAGGGTTGTCTTTTGGTTTTGTTTATGGTTTCCTTTGCTGTGCAAAAGCTTTGAAGTTTCATTAGGTCCCATTTGTTTATTTTTGTTTTTATTTCCATTTCTCTAGGAGGTGGGTCAGAAAGGATCTTGCTGTGATTTATGTCACCGAGTGTTCTGCCTATGTTATCCTCTAAGAGTTTGATAGTTTCTGGCCTTACATTTAGGTCTTTAATCCATTTTGAGCTTATTTTTGTGTATGGTGTTAGGGAGTGTTCTAATCTCATACTTTTACATGTACCTGTCCAGTTTTCCCAGCACCACTTATTGAAAAGGCTGTCTTTTCTCCACTGTATATTCTTGCCTCCTTTATCAAAGATAAGGTGACCATATGTGCGTGGGTTGATCTCTGGGCTTTCTATCCTGTTCCATTTATCTGTATTTCTGTTTTTGTGCCAGTATCACACTGTCTTGATTAAAGTAACTTTGTAGTATAGTCTGAAGTCAGGGAGCCTGGTTCCGCCAGCTCCGTTTTTCGTTCTCAAGATTGCTTTGGCTATTCGGGGGCTTTTGTGTTTCCATACAAATTGTGAAATTTTTTGTTCTAGTTCTGTGAAAAATGCCAGTGGTAGTTTGATAGGGATTGCATTGAATCTGTAGATTGCTTTTGGTAGTAGAGTCATTTTCACAATGTTGATTCTTCCAATCCAAGAACATGGTATATCTCTCCATCTATTTGTATCATCTTTAATGTCTTTCATCAGTGTCTTATAGTTTTCTGCATACAGGTCTTTTGTCTCCTTAGGTAGGTTTATTCCTAGGTATTTTATTCTTTTTGTGGCAATGGTAAATGGGAGTGCTTTCTTAATTTCACTTTCAGATTTTTCATCATTAGTGTATAGGAATGCCAGAGATTTCTGTGCATAAATTTTGTATCCTGCTACTTTTACAAATACATTAATTACCTCTAGTAGTTTTCTGGTAGCATCTTTAGCATTCTCTATGTATAGTATCATGTCATCTGCAAACAGTGACAGCTTTACTTCTTTTCCAATTTGGATTCCCTTTATTTCCTTTTCTTCTCTGATTGCTGTGGCTAAAACTTCCAGAACTATGTTGAATAAGAGTGGTGAGAATGGACAACTTTGTCTTGTTCCTGATCTTAGGGAAAATGGTTTCAGTTTTTCACTATTAAGGATGATGTTGGCTCTGGGTTTGTCATATATGGCCTTTATTACGTTGAGGAAAGTTCCCTCTATGCCTACTTTCTTCAGGGTTTTTGTCATAAATGGGTGTTGAATTTTGTTGAAAGCTTTCTCTGCATCTATTGAGATGATCATATGGTTTTTATCCTTCAAGTTGTTAATATGGTGTATCATGTTGATTGATTTGTGTGTATTGAAGAATCCTTGCATTCCTGGGATAAACCCCACTTGATCATGTTGTATGATCCTTTTAATGTGCTGTTGGATTCTGTTTGCTAGTATTTTGTTGAGGATTTTTGCATCTATGTTCATCAGTGATATTGGCCTGTATTTTTCTTTCTTTGTGGCATCCTTGTCTGGTTTTGTTATCAGGGTGATGGTGGCCTCGTAGAATGAGTTTGGGAGTGTTCCTCCCTCTGCTATATTTTGGAAGAGTTTGAGAAGGATAGGTGTTAGCTCTTCTCTAAATGTTTGGTACAATTCGCCTGTGAAGCCCTCTGGTCCTGGGCTTTTGTTTGTTGGAAGATTTTTAATCACGGTTTCAATTTCAGTGCTTGTAATTGGTCTGTTCATATTTTCTATTTCTTCCTGATTCAGTCTTGGCAGGTTGTGCATTTCTAAGAATTTGTCCATTTCATCCAGGTTGTCCATTTTACTGGCATAGAGTTTCTTGTAGTAATCTCGTGATCTTTTGTATTTCTGCAGTGTCAGTTGTTACTTCTCCTTTTTCATTTCTAATTCTATTGATTTGAGTCTTCTCCCTTTTTTCCATGATGAGTCTGGCTAATGCTTTATCAATTTTGTTTATCTTCTCAGAGAACCACCTTTTAATTTTATTGATCTTTGCTATTGTTTCCCTCATTTCTTTTTCATTTATTTCTGATCTGATCTTTATGATTTCTTTCCTTCTCCTAACTTTGGTTTTTTTTTGTTTTTCTTTCTCTAATTGCATTAGGTGCAAGGTTACATTGTTTATTCGAGATTTTTCCTGTTTCTTAAGGTAGGATTGTATCACTATAAACTTCCCTCTTAGAAATGCTTTTGCTGCATCCCATAGGTTTGGGTCATTGTGTCTCCATTGTCATTTGTTTCTAGGTATTTTTTGATTTCCTCTTTGATTTCTTCACTAATCACTTCGTTATTAAGTAGTGTATTGTTTAGCCTCCATGTGTTCATATTTTTTACAGATCTTTTCCTGTAATTGATATCTATTCTCATAGCGTTGTGGTCAGAAAAGGTACTTGATACAATTTCAATTTTGTTAAATTTACGAAGGCTTATTTTGTGACCGAAGATATGATCTATCCTGGAGAAATTCCATGAACACTTGAGAAAAATGTGTATTCTGTTTTTTTTGGATGTAATGTCCTATAAATATTAAGTTCATGTTGTTTAATGTATTATTTAAGCTTGTGTTTCCTTATTTATTTTCATTTTGTATACTCTGTCCATTGGTGAAAGTGGGGTGTTAAAGTCCCCTACTATGAAAGTGTTACTGTCGATTTCCCATTTTACGGCTGTCAGTATTTGCCTTCTGTATTGAGGTGCTCCTGTGTTGCATGCATAATTATTTACAATTGATATATCTTGTTCTAGGATCGATCACTTGATCATTATGCAGTGTCCTTCTTTGCCTCTTGTAATAGTCTTTATTTTAAAGTCTATTTTGTCTGATATGAGAATTGCTACTCCAGCTTTCTTTTCATTTCCAATTGCATGGAATACGTTTTTCCATCCCCTCTCTTTCAGTCTCTATGTGTCCCTAGGTCTGAAGTGGGTCTCTTGCACACAGCGTATATACGGGACTTGTTTTTGTATCCATTCAGCCAGTCTGTGGCTTTTGGTGAGAACATTTCATCCATTTACATTTTTTTTTCTGTGGTACATGGGCCTCTCACTCTTGTGGCCTCTCCCGTTGCAGAGCACAGGTTCCAGATGCGCAGGCTCAGCAGCCACTGCTCACGGGCCCAGCTGCTCCGTGGCATGTGGGATCTTCCCAGACCAGGGCACGAACCCTTGTCCCCTGCATCGCCATGTGGACTCCAACCAGTGCGCCACCAGGGAAGCCCCCATCCATTTACATTTAAGGTAATTATCGATATGTATGTTCCGATTCCCATTTTCTTAATTGTTTTGGTTTGTTATTGTAGGTCTTTTCCTTCTCTTGTGTTTCTTGCCTAGAGAAGTTCCTTTAGCATTTGTTGTAAAGCTGGTTTGGTGGTGCTGAACTCTCTCAGCTTTTGCTTGTCTGTAAAGGTTTTAATTTCTCCATCAAATCTGAATGAGGTCCTTGTTGGATAGACTAATCGTGGTTGTAGTTTTTTTCTCCTTCATCACTTTAAATATATCCTCCCAGTCCCTTCTGGCTTGCAGAGTTTCTGCTGAGAGATCAGCTGTTAACCTTATGGGGATTCCCTTGTGTGTTATTTGTTGTTTTTCCCTTGCTGCTTTTAATATGCTTTCTTCATATTTAATTTTTGACAGTTTGATTAATATGTGTCTTGGCGTACTTCTCCTTGGATTTATCCTGTATGGGACTCTCTGTGCTTCCTGGACTTGATTAACTATTTCCTTTCCCATATTAGGGAAGTTTTCAACTATAATCTCTTCAAATATTTTCTCAGTCCCTTTCTTTTCCTCTTCTTCTTCTGGAACCCCTGTAATTCGAATGTTGGTGCGTTTAATGTTGTCCCAGTGGTCTCTGTGACTGTCCTCAGTTCTTTTCATTCTTTTTTCTTTATTCTGCTCTGCAGTAGTTATTTCCACTATTTTATCTTCCAGGTCACTTATCCGTTCTTCTGCCTCAGTTATTCTGCTATTGATCCCTTCTAGAGTATTTTTAATTTCATTTATTGTGTTGTTTATCATTGCATGTTTCCTCTTTAGTTCGTGTAGGTCCTTGTTAAATGTTTCTTGTATTTTCTCTATTCTATTTCCAAGATTTTGGATTATCCTTACTATCATTATTCTGAATTATTTTTCAGGTAGACTGCCTATTTCCTCTTCATTTGTTAGGTCTGGTGGGTTTTTATCTTGCTCCTTCATCTGCTGTGTGTTTTTCTGTCTTCTCATTTTGCTCTTCTTATTGTGTTTGGGGTCTTCTTTTTGAAAGCTGCATGTTCGTAGTTCCTGTTGTTTTTGGTGTCTGTCCCCAGTGGCTAAGGTTGGCTCAGTGGGTTTTGTAGGCTTCCTGGTGGAGGGGACTAGTGCCTGTGTTCTGGTGGATGAGGCTGGATCTTGTCTTTCTGGTGGGCAGGTTCACGTCTGTGGTGTGTTTTGGGGTGTCTGTGGCCTTATTATGATTTTAGGCAGCCTCTCTGCTAATTGATGGGGCTGTGTTCCTGTCTTGCTAGTTGTTTGGCATAGGATGTCCAGCACTGTAGCTTGCTGGTCGTTGTGTGAAGCTGTGTCTCGGTGTTGAGATGGAGATCTCTGGGAGATTTTCGCCGTTTGATATTACATGGAGCTGTGAGGTCTCTTTTGGACCAGTGTCCTGAAGTTGGCTCTCCCACCTGAGGCACAGCACTGACTCCTGGCTGCAGCACCAAGAGCCTTTCATCCACACGGCTCAGAATAAAAGGGAGAGAAAGAAAAAGAAAGAAAGAAAGAAAGAAAGAAAGAAAGAAAGAAAGAAAGAACGAAAGGGAGGGAGGGAGGGAAGGACAGAGAGAGAGAGAGAGAGAGAGAGAGGGAGAGAGAGGGAGAGAGAGAGAAAGAAAGAGGGTAAAGTAAAATAAAAGTAAGGTAAAAAAATAATGTATTAAAATAAAAAAATAATTATTAAGGAAAAAAAAATTTTAAGTTAAGAAAAACAAAAAAACGGACAGACAGAACCCTAGGACAAATGGTGAAAGCAAAGCTGTACAGACAAAATCTCACACAGAAGCCTACACATACACACTTACAAAACAAGGAAGAGGGGGAAAAGTAATATATCTGGTTCTCAAAGTCCACCTCCTCAATTTGGGATGATTCGTTGTCTATTCAGGTATTCCACAGATGCAGGGTACATCAAGTTGATTGTGGAGATTTAATGCGCTGCTTCTGAAGCTGCTGGGAGAAATTTCCCTTTCTCTTCTTTTTTTGCACAGCTCCCGGGGTTCAGCTTTGGATTTGGCCCCGCCTCTGCGTGTTGGTGGCCTGAGGGCGTCTTTTCTTTGCTCAGACAGGACGGGGTTAAAGGAGCCACTGATTCGGGGGTCTGGTTCACTCAGGCCGGGGGGAGGGAGGGGTACGGATGTGGGGCGAGCCTGCGGCGGTAGAGGCCGGCGGGGCGTTTTAGCAGCCTGATGTGCAGCGTGTGTTCTCCCTGGGAATTTGTCCCTGGATCATGGGACCCTGGCAGTGGCGGGCTGTACAGGCTCCCGGGAGAGGAGGTGTGGATAGTGACCTGTGCTCACACACAGGCTTCTTGGTGGCGGCAGCAGCAGCCTTAGCGTCTTATGCAGGTCTCTGTGGTCTGCGCTGTTAGCCACAGCTCGCGCCCGTCTCTGTAGCTCCTTTAAGCATTGCTCTTAATCCCCTCTCCTCGCACACCAGGAAACAAAGAGGGAAGAAAAAGTCTCTTGCCTCTTCGGCAGCTCCAGACTTGTTCCCTGACTCCCTCCCGGCTAGCTGTGTTGCACTAACCCCCTGAAGGCTGTGTTCACGCAGCCAACCCCAGTCCTTTCCTTGGGATCCGACCTCCAAGCCCGAGCCTCAGCTCCCAGCCCC
Organism: Globicephala melas; assembly: GCF_963455315.2. NCBI lineage: Eukaryota > Metazoa > Chordata > Mammalia > Artiodactyla > Delphinidae > Globicephala > Globicephala melas. The sequence continues at coordinate 47,668,667 of NC_083335.1, forward strand.
GTCCGCCCCAGCATGTGAGCAGACAAGCCTCTTGGGCTGGTGAGTGCTGGTCGGCACCAATGCTCTGTGCAGGAATCTCTCCGCTTTGCCCTCCGCACCACTGTGGCTGCGCTCTCCTCCGTGGCTCCGAAGCTTCCCCCCTCCACTACCCGAAGTGTCCGCCCGCAAAGGGGCTTCCTCGTGTGTGGAAACCTTTCCTCCTTCACAGCTCCCTCCCACTGGTGCGGGTCCCATCCCTATTCTTTTGTTTCTGTTTTTTCTTTTTTCTTTTGCCCTATCCAGGTATGTGGGGAGTTTCTTGCCTTTTGGAGGTCCGAGGTTTTCTGCCAGCGATTTCTATAGGAGCAGTTCCACGTGTAGATGTATTTCTGATGTATCTGTGGGGAGGAAAGTGATCTCCGTGTCTTACTCTTCTGCCATCTTCCTCCTCCCCCCTGTGTATTTTAAATAACAGTACTTTACCATATGTGTTTTTTGCAAATATTTTCTCCTAGTCTATGGCTTGTCTTCTAATTCTCTTGCTATTATCTTCCACAAAGCAGACGTTTTTAATTTTAATGAAGTCCAGCTATCCATTATTTCTGAGAACCAGGAGTGCTAAGGGCAGGAGAGAGAAGATTGATGTCTCAGCTCAAGAAATAAGGCAGGAATAGCTGAGGCTGACTTCTTCCTTCCTTTGTCTTTTTGAAATATTTAGGCCCTCAACAGATTGGATGATGCCTACCCACACTGAGGAGAGCACACTGCTTAACTGAGTTCCCCATTTCACATGCCAGCTTCATCTGGAAATTCTCTTACAGACACACTGAGAAATAATGTTTAGTCAAATATTTGGGTACCCTGTGATCCAATCAAGTTGACACACAAAATTAACACTATCAGGGTAAATTGGTTTTTATAACTAGTAATATTAATATTTGTTTTGCATTAAAAATTAGTTTTGATTTTGAAATAAAAATCCATGGACTTAGTGTTTAATAGTCATGAAAGTTATACTTGTATCTGATAGTATATATGCCATCATTAGATGTGAAAAGCAAACTATAGGATATCAGGGGATGTAGATGGGGTATTGTAGTTATAGACAAAAATATTAATATTTTATATGTGTTTATTTGTTACATACTTTGAACACTTTTCAGCATAAATGTACACGTTTCAGATTACTTTTACATATATTTTCTTCTTATAGGATAGTGTGTTAATCCCTATGGCTGCTATAACAAACTACTACAGACTTAATGGCTTAAAACAGCATTATTTATTATCTTACAGTTCTGGAAGTCAAATGGGTTTCACTGAGCTTAAATCAAGATGTTGGCAGGACTGCATTCATTTCTGGAGATTTTAGGAGGGAACCCATTTTCTTGACTTTTGCAGCTTCTAGAGGCCACCTGCATTTCTCGGCTCAGGATCCCTTCCTCCATCTTGAAAGCCTCCAATGGCTGGTTAGGTCTTTCTTATGATACAATTTATCTGGTTTTGATTCTTCTGCCTCCTTTTTTCCATTTAAGGACCCTTTTGATTACATTGGGCTCATTTGGACAATCAAGGATAATCTCTTTATCTTAAGGTCAGCTGATTAGGAACCTTAATTCCATCTGCAACCTTAGTTCCCCTTTGCTATGTAGCATAACATATTCATGTGTTCTGGGAAGTAGGATGCAGACATCTTTAGTGGCAGGGGGTGGAGGGGGCATCAATCTGCTTTAATAAATTACCACAAATTTAGTGACTTTTAAGAATAGAAGTTTATTCTCTCACTGTTCTGGAAGCCAGAAATCTGAAATCAATATCACTAGGTTGAAATCAAGGTGTCAGCAGGTCTGCACTCCCTCCAGAGGCTCTAAGGAGAGAAACCACTTCCTTGCATCTTCCAGCTTCTGGTAGCTGTTGGTATTCCTTGCCTTTCTTGCCTTGTGGCTGTATCACTCTAGTCTCTGCCTCCATGATCATATCACCTTCTCCTCTTCTGTGTGTGTCAAATCCCCCTCTGCCTCTCTCACTTGTGATTTGATATAGGGTCCACCTGGATAGTCCAAAATAAATCTCTCCCTTTCAAGATCCTTAATTTAATCCCATCTGCAAAGATTCCTTTTTCTTATAAGGTAACATTTATAGGTTCTAGGGATGAGGACTTGATATGTTTGGGTGGCCATTATTCAGCCTACTATACAGTCTTTGAATTTAAGTTTGTAGAATCCTGTAGAGAAATGATAAAATCTACTTTAGAATACCCTGCTTCCTACTCTGCTTCAGGATCTGTGGGAAGCTTTTGACATGTAAAGATAATAAATATAAAATAACAATATAAGATAAATTATTGACATGAAATTCTAACATCAGTTACTTCTAAACATCAAAAATACAGGTTAATTCAAGGCATTTGCTGACTTTTACAATGTTTCTATTGAAATTTTCCAAATACTATGAAGTCCACCCTACCCTGAATGTCATGAAAAAGGAGAAGTTAGGATCATATTCTCACACTGCCATTATTCTTCCTGGCCTCACTTAATGGTTGGATCAATGCTTTCATCTTTCTCTGACCCATTCCAGCTCAGGACAAGTGAGGATATGCCCATAATATGTAGGAATTTTGTCTATCTACCACTCCCCCATCAGCCTGAAAGAAAATTGGATTCTCAAAACATTCTATAGTTTTGTGAGGTATAGTTTTTCTTGAGGTACTACAAAAATTATAAACAAAGTTCTCAACCTCTAGGAATGTTACATGTTGGCAAGGTGGTGGTATCCTATTGTCATTACTTCTCAATTCCAGTCAAAGATTAACAGAGCTCCCTATACCTTAGTCATGACCACTGTTCTATTCCTAATATGAACATAGCTAAGATCATGTCCCCACTAATCTATCAATATATGTTAAATCCTTTTTTGAACATGGAAGAACAGAGGAGGAAGTCTCAGATTCTAGCTACGTTTATATTTTCTACCTCGTTTGGCTCTTGCTTTGCCTCACTATCTCAGCTTAACTTTAGTCACTTCAGTTACTCCCCTTGAAAGGAACAAAGTCTGTACTGTCTCCTACAATGTGATTAACATCAGGAAGAGTTATGTTTACCTGTCAGAAAACAAACAAAAAAGGAACGGAATCGTAGCAGAACAACAGGAGCCGTGTTACGTAGAATAAGCATACATCTGAAGTAAATGGTAACCTCTGGATATTTATGTGAACCAAATTACAGATAAAAATTTGTACACCAGTAATAACACAGATTGAATAAATCACAAACAGAAACTTTGTGAGAATTAATGTAAACCTGATCTAAAGTTTTATCAGGAAATCTCAAATGTAATAAAACTTATTTGCATTGGATCGTATAATTTCAAATTTTGTAGAAGAGGTTGTAATACAAAAAATAATTAAGATTTCCTACTGATATTTAAAAACATGCTAGAAATATGTCTAGCAGTTCTTCTAAACACTGAGATCACTTATTTTATTTTTATATTCAATTAACATTTTTCTTATTTTAACTTCTTGAAAAGCCTTACCTTTTTTGTCACTGATGCAGTACATTTAAATGCCACTCCCCTATTTTATGATACTCTCTTGATTAATTGCATTGATTTTAGTTTTAATATATTTTTATCATTATCCATTTGAAAAATCCCAGAGTGAGTAAATTTATTTTTTATCCTTACAGATTTTAAACAAAGGACAGCTTATAGTAAAGGTTGTTAGAACATCTCTACTTTGCATTTCAATGAGAAAAATAGGGCTGCTCAAATTTACTCTGTCTCAGTATGTCCTTTAATTTAAAAAGTAAGCACTAATAATAATTTAAGTAAATTCAAGAAAAAAAGAGCATGATAGTCAAATCCTATGCTCAAAATTGCTGCTAAATAAATAGACTTATTAATCAGTTAAAGTTTATTCTGTTAGGAACTGTACGAGCTAAGAGCCATGAGAAAGTAGTCTTGAAGCAAATGGCTTCATTGAAAAAAATTTTATCTTCTGCATGATAACAAGATATGTGAAATATAAAATAAAGATGATGATACTAGAAGTCTGCATTTTAGAAAACACAGCCATCCTAAAGCTGGGGATTCACTGTCCTAAGTTCTCTAAGCTTTATATGTATTTTTTCTTATGTTGGAGTATAGTTGATTTACAATGTTGCATTAGCCTCTGCTGTACAACAAAGTGATTCAGTTATACATACACATATATCCATTCTTTTTCAGATTCATTTCCCATATAGGTTATTACAGAATATTGAGTAGAGTTCCCTGTGCTCTACAGTAGGTCCCTGTTGATTATCTATCTTATATATAGTAGTGTGTATATGTTAATCCCAAACTCCCAATCCATCCTTTCCCCACACCTTACCCCCTTGGTAACCATAAATTCATTTTTGAAGTCTATGAGTTAGTTTCTGTTTTGTAAATAAGTTAACTTGTATCATTTTCTCAGATTCCACATATAAATGATATCATATGATATTTGTCTTTCTCTGTCTGACTTACTTCATTCAGTATGATAAACTCTATGTCCATCCATGTTGCTGCAAATGACATTATTTCATTCTTTTCTATGGATGAGTAATATTCCATTGTATATATGTACCATATCTTCTTTATCTATTCCTCTGTTGATGGACATTTAGGTTGCTTCCATGTCTGGCTGTTGTAAATAGTGCTGCAATGAACATTGGTGTGCATTTATCTTTTTGAATTATGGTTTCTCCAGATATGTGCCCAGGAGTGGGATTGCTGGATCATATGGTACCTCTATTTTAGTTTTTAAGGAACCTCCATACTGTTCTCCATAGTGGCTGCACCAATTTACAATCCCACCAACAGTGTGATATGGTTCCCTTTTCTCCACACCCTCTCCAGCATTTATTGTTTGTAGACTTTTTGATGATGGCCATTCTGACCGGTGTGAGGTAATACCTCATTGTAGTTTTGATTTGCATTTCTCTAATAATTAGGAATGTTGAGCATCTTTTCATGTGCTTTTTGGACATCTGTATGTCTTCTTTGGAGAAATGTCAATTTAGATTTTCTGCACATATTTTGATTGGGTTGTTTGGTTTTTTTGATGTTCAGCTACATGAGCTGTTTGTATATTTTGGAGATTAATCCCTTGTCAGTAGCTTCATTTGCAAATATTTTCTCCCATTCTGTGGGCTGTCTTTTTGTTTTGTTTATGATTTCCTTTCTGTGCAAAAGCTTATAAGTTTAATTAGGTTCCATTTGTTCATTTTTGTGTTTATTTTCATTACTCTAGGAGGTGGATCCAAAAAGTTATTGCTGCGGTTTGTGTCAAAGAGTGTTCTGCCTGTTTTCCCCTAAGAGTTTTATAGTATCTGGTCTTACACTTCGGTCTTTAATCTATTTTGAGTTTATTTTTGTATATGGTGTTTGAGAATGTTCTAATTTCATTCTTTTACATGTAGCTGTCCAGTTTTCCCAGCACCACTTATGGAAGAGACTGTCTTTTCTCCGTTGTATATTCTTGCCTCCTTTGTCATAGATTAATTGACCATAGGTTTCAGGGTTTATTTATGGGCTGTCCATCCTGTTCCATTGATCTATATTTCTGTTTTTGTGACAGTACCATACTGTTTTGATAACTGTAGCTTTGTAGTATAGTCTGAAGACAGGGTGCCTGGTTCCTCCAGCTCCATTTTTATTTCTCAGGATTGCTTTGGCTATTTGGGGTCTTTTGTGTCTCCATACAAATTTAAAAAAATTGTTCTAGTTCTGTGAAAAATGACACCGGTAATTTGTTAGGGATTGCATTGAATCTGTAGATTGCCTTGGATAGTATAGTCTTTTTGACAATATTCATTATTCCAATCAAAGAACATTGTATATCTTTCCATCTGTTTGTGTCATCTTTGATTTCTTTCATCAGTGTCTTATAGTTTTCTGAGTACAGGTCTTTTGCCTCCTTAGGTAGGTTTATTCCTAGGTATTTTATTCTTTTTGATGAGATGGTAAACGGGGTTGTTTCCTTGGTTCCTCTTTCTGATCTTTCATTGTTAGTGTATAGAAATCCAAGAGATTTTTGTGTATTAATTTTGTATCCCGCAACTTTACCAAATTCCTTAATGATCTCTAGTAGTTTTCCGGTAGCATCTTTAGGATTTTCTATGTATAGTATCATGTCATCTGCAATCAGTGACAGTTTTACTTCTTCCTTTCCAACTTGGATTCCTTTTATTTCTTTTTCAACTCTGATTGCCATGGCTAGGACTTCCAAAACAATGTTGAATAAGAGTGACAAGAGTGGACATCATTGTCTTATTCCTGATCTTAGAGGAAATGCTTCCAGCTTTTCACTGTTGAGTATGATGTTAGCTGTTGGTTTGTCATATATGGCCTTTATTATGTTGAGGTAGGTTCCCTCTATGCCCAGTTTCTGGAGAGCTTTTATCATAAATGGGTGTTTAGCCATTCTACAGCTGGGGATTCACTGACCTAGGTTCTCTAAACTTTATATATATTTTTTCAAGCTAGAATCCAGAAAGCAGCACTGGAGTACCTTTATATAACCTTCACTGTTGTGCATCTTTTCTGAAGTACAGATGCCTTCGTACTCCCCCAGAAATTTTGATTGAATACATCTGCATTGAGGCCTTAGAAGCTGTAATTTTTCAGGTGCTTCAAGGATTCTGATGTACTGCTAGTTTTGAGACCCAGTGCCTTTGGGTAATTCCAAATCCACAGAAAATGAGAGTTGCAAAGGACCTTTATGGTATCTGAGTCCAATCTTCTTATTTTATAGATGAGGAAACTTAGGTTCAGAGAAGTAAAGTGCCTTGTTCAAAATCATACTTGTTCAAATCCATAGCCATTGTTATAGCTGAGCCCAGACTAGAGCACAGATGACCTCGTGTACAAAGTATTTGTTTCATTAAGGGAAAGAAATTGCAATAGGAAAATTCAGACAAAGGGCCTGGAATGGGACCTACAATTCTGGTGTTCCTAACTGTTCTATCTAAAGTCAATAACTTGATAACAGGGACTTGGCCCTTTGGGTATAATACTGTATTCTCCTAGAGAGAAGAAATTTAATAATGTTGCCCTCGGCTCTCTATTTACCTATGTGTCTGCCATCCTCCAGGGCCCAGTTCAAAATGTCACCACCTCCAAATGGACTCCTCCCACCTCTTCTACAAATCCCGTTGTTCACCCCTCCTCTGATTTCTTGTTTGACCTGTGGTCTCTACCTCTTGTTTGGACCTAGTATTTGTTCCTTTGCAGTATTTCTTTTGGATATATTTTGTCTCTTTTCCCCATATAGACTGTGTAACTCCTGAAGGTTGTGGGTTTATTTTTGTCTTCTTAGTACCTGGTTCTATGCTTTGCTTGCATAAGCCCTCAGAAATATCACTGACTGAATTTGATGTTTCCATTAAGTACCCCACCAACATATTGCTATGACAGTAAAGGACTAAAAACACAAGCAAACAAGACAATGATTTTATTGGAGTTTGTGATTCTTATGCTGACTTTGGAGAAAATGTGAAACCAAGTTTAAAGAAAAAAATGAACTATCTGATGAAATTTCCTGATAAATCAGTCAAAAGGTGGTGCATATCTTATACAATCAGGTAGATGTGAAATTTTCATACATGCTAAACTGAATACGTTCTGACCCATGTATACTTTAGCCATCAATTAAAGGTAAGATGGGTTCCTAGACTGTACTACTTTTTACATTTTTTCCTCCCTCTTTACTATCATCACTAGTTGTTTCTTTTTTCCTATTATTTTTGGAAAAATTATTTTAATTATTTGCTACATCAGTGATTGAAAGTCACCTATCCATCCCAGGTACTAAGTGGAGCATTTAGTTGAATGCCACAAATGCCAAAAGTAATAGTAGCAAATGAAGTCATCTGAGAGAAAAGAGAAGAGGGGGGGGACTTTTGGGGGGATCAACTTAAAAATATATGTATTTGGAAGTAGGCATCAGGTATTTTGTGGGTCTTTTAATTTTTACATGAAAAATGCAAAATAATTTAAGACCTAAATGCTACTATTACTAAGAAATATCCATTTTATATTTAGAAGAAAGATCATGTAAAGAAAGGAATATAGGCTCTGAAATTTAAAAGACGGCTTCTATTTGTTGCTTAAGTATTTTGAAATTTAAAAATGGTAGGTTTCAGCAAAGTAAAGCAGATGATGCTCTGTGTTTTTACTTTACAAAAATGTGAATGTGTGTGATGCGTTTAATAGAATGGTGAAACTAGATATTGTGTTCACTACTTTCACTGACCTTGGGGATTATAAAGATTATATTACAGAGTTCTTAAAAAGATAGATTAATCTTTTCTTCACAAGTAGATGTTCCTACTGTAGGGCATTTGTTTAGTCAAACGAAGCAAGAAAGAAATGAGATAATAGGACAATTTGTCATTCAAAGCTTAAACAGAATTGGAATTGTGAATTTTATGCTACTGCAGATGAATTTTATTAATAAAATGTAAGGTTGCAGAGAATTTCCAAGAAGAGAAAGAGCTATGACTTTTGTAAATGCCAAGTATATTTGACTTTTAAATGAATCTACATGGAAGAAAAAATAGCAAATTACCAGATTTTAAATGGTTGAAAGAAGTTATACAAGAGCTAAGGAGACTAACTGTATCTGTGTGGCACCAAAATAAGATTATAGTAAAGGAAAATGTGTGATATTAAGTAGCATAGAACTTTTCTATGGAAGTAATTATTACATATACAGAAACTGAATTTTTTTCCTGATTTCTTTATTAGGTTGGTCTTATTCCCAAGCCTTAAATATGCTTTAGAAAAAAAAAAAACTTTAAAGAATGTACTCTTCTTAAGTTCTCTGATTAATTACAATCATTTAACACATGGAACATTAAGATTCTAGGATGATATTGAATAAGTCTTAAGAACTTTCAAATATACAGCATGAGGGTATCTACTATATAAATTATCCCATTAGTAAAGGAATTTGGGGGGATAACATTTTCTTAAATGAAAACAACAATTTTTTTAGTGTAATGTGAAAGCCATTTTCTAGTTGGGGAAGACATACACACACACACACACACACACACACACAATCTTTTACTGTTATTAGAAGCCTAGTGTCTTGAGCATATTAAGGCTTGAAGGGAGAAAAACACAAACCCTAACAAATTCCGAACATGAAAGAATGCCACTCAGTCCAACCTGACATAAATTATCAATTATATCAGTCTAAGACATAGGCGTTTGATTTAGCTATGGTTGGTCACGTAAAAAGTACAAATTTAGCTTGTTTCAGGAAATACTGGTGGTGAAGCATGCTGTTAATTCAAAATTGAGCATTTATGCTCACTAGGTATGGCTCACTGAACTGTAAGAATGGCCTAAAAGAGTCAATATTCTACTGGTAAACCTTAACTTGTTACTAGTAAATAACCAAATGCTGATGACCAATAATCTAGTATCAGACAAGTATAGGAAATAGCTGTCAATGAATAACTTTACTGATGATTTTAAATATGATTTTTTCCCAAAATAATCTTGAAAATAATTTAAGACTATGTTGTTCAACACAGAAATAATGATCAATTTAAGCCTGCTTCTTAAGGAAATGTTCGTTCCTGCTAGGCACAGATCATGTATCTTGGTCATCCATGAGGCAAGTGCTGGTATCTGTTAGGGTAGCTGAGGAACAGCTGTTAGATCATCCTAAAGTACAGTCAACTGAGAGCTTCAGAATATTTGGAAGATGAGTCCATCATGGAAACACACCAGAGGCAAGCCCAGTCATGCATTTTCTTCTAAGATTAAACAAAAATAAAATCAATATTACTTATTACTTAATATTGGTTTCAAGTTACTACGAATATATATTTCATTCATTTATTCAAAAGGTATTTTTAAATATCTGTTTGGTGCCAAACACTCTATGATCTGAGTAGGCACCAGTGAATATGATAGACAAGGTTCCTACCCTCACAAAACTTAGTTTAGTGGGAAAGGCTGATGTTAGACAAGTAAACAAATAAAACATTTAATTACAGTTTGTAATGAGCTATTAGTACTAGGAAGGAGTTAAGTAGGGAAATTATTACAGAATAATGTGGTTGTGGGAGAAGGCAGCAGGAAAATATTTAGATAGGATAGAAAGGGACGTCCCTCTAAGGAAGTGACATCTAAGCTGAAAGCTTTAGGGTAAAGTCAAAACTGGCTATTGAGATTTAATACTTCGAGATCTCTAGGAAGAGAAAAACAGGCTATGTAAAGACTATGAGATGATAGAGAACTTGGACATGTTACAGAAGCTGAAATGAGGCCAGTAGACTTGTGGCAGAGTCAACCAGGTAGAGAATGGCAGGGGATGCATTTGGGCAGGTAGATGGGGCTCCGATGCAGCTAAGCGTAATAGGACATGCATTTGTTGGGGACATTAGTGATTTGGGGGCTTGTCAGAGCAGTACGTTTTAAAAATAAACTTCTTTTTTTTTTCTTGCTGTTTAAAATTTTTTCCTGTCAATTTGTTAAGGCAAACTAAGACTTACCTACTGTTATTTCACCAATCTACCAGTCAGAGAAATGAAAGGTTTATTTTTTCTCCATGGCTACTCTCTGCAGCCCCTATGACTTCTTCTCTCATAGGCAAATTCTTGAGATTCAAAGTAGACTACTGCATGGCTATGGGCATCTGTAAATTATTTTCCCCATGAACACCACATGATGGTCTTTTTTTCCTTATGGGAGCAAAGCTTTCTTCATAACCAGCATGCAAACTTTTAAGGAAATCCATTTGCCAGGTGAAAAAGAACATTACCTTACCATCTTTCTAATGCTGGAACTCTGAAGATTTTAGATTCTATCAATCTGAACTATCAGTAGACAATATATTTCTTTCTTACTGACATGTAAATTCCTTAAGAGGAGATATCAGGGCCTTATTTTATTTTACCACTCTGCCCAATACAGTACCTTACATAGAATAAGCTCTCACATATTAGGAAATTTACATAGGTGAGCTAGAGAGTCCAGCTGTGTTTTTAGGTCACATATACTGTGACCACTCATCCTTTACAGGCGTCTTTTTTTGGTGAGTAAGAAATGGGAAGAAAAGTGATGGCAAAGAGGTCCTCCTTGCATTGTGATTACTTTTTTCTATTCCATTTAAATGTTATATGTCTTCCCCTCTAAATTATAAGCTCTAGTGAGGGCAGACACCATGGTTGTCCTGTTCACCACTGTGGCTTCCACCCCAGCTTGCGCCCCACCTCCCATGGAATCATTTGACTAATTATCTGGGATGGTGATTCATTTTAAAGGGGATGGGCCTAGCTTGGGCACCACTTTTCTACTAACTGAAGCTTTGAGTAATACCAGGAGACAAAGGGGTAGTGTTCAAATACTTGAGAAACAACAAAACTAAGTACACAGATTCCAAAGATGAAGATTTACTTCAGGATCAAAAAGCTTAGAGTTAAAGCCAAATGGAAATGGGATTAGGGTACAGGAATTCCTAACCAGGCTATTCCTAACCAGGAATAAGCAAAGAAGGTGGAAGAGAATTCTGGGGTGAATATTTCAAATATTACTTGCCAAAAGGGGTAGGGCTGACTAAAAGAGCTAGAATGAACAGTCATTACCTTTCTGAGCAGCATTGAAATTCAGTTTATAAGTACAGGCTTTGAATCTCGTAGTATTGGGAAACACTTATTTTTTCATATAACACTTCCATCTATGCAATGTTTGTGAATTCCCCAAGGTAATTAGTTTTTTGTGGAACATTTTCAGGTGGTATTGTTCTCTTTGCTATGGGTCCTGGAAATATATAAAATACAGGACAAACACTTTTGCCACAAAGTTATATTAGGAAATTTGCAGCAACTGATATTATAACACATATATAGTTCACCCCTGAACACCCTTGCTTTACAAATAAAATGAGGAGGATGAATGGACAGGAGGTGAGTAGTAGATTTTTTGATGATGGCCATTCTGACTGGTGTGAGATGATATCTCATTGTAGTTTTGATTTGCATTTCTCTAATGATTAGTGATGTTGAGCATTCATGTGTTCGTTGGCAGTCTGTATATCTTCTTTGGAGAAATCTCTATATAGGTCTTCTCCCCATTTTTGGTTTGGGTTGTTTGTTTTTTTGTTATTAAGCTGCATGAGCTGCTTATAAATTTTGGAGATTACTCCTTTGTCAGTTGCTTCATTTGCAAATATTTTCTCCCATTCTGAGGGTTGTCTTTTGGTCTTGTTTATGGTCTCCTTTGCTGTGCAAAAGCTTCATTAGGTCCTATTTGTTTATTTTTGTTTTTATTTCCATTTCTCTAGGAGGTGGGTCAAAAAGGATCTTGCTGTGATTTATGTCATGGAGTGTCCTGCCTATGCTTTCCTCTAAGAGTTTGATAGTTTCTGGCCTTACATTTAGGTCTTTAATCCATTTTGAGCTTATTGTTGTATATGGTGTTGGGGAGTGATCTAATCTCATACTTTTACATGTGCCTGTCCAGTTTTCCCAGCACCACTTATTGAAGAGGCTGTCCTTTCTCCACTGTACATTCCTGCCTCCTTTATCAAAGATAAGGTGACCATATGTGCGTGGGTTTATCTCTGGGCTGTTTATCCTGTTCCATTGATCTGTATTTCTGTTTTTGTGCCAGTATCACACTCTCTTGATTGCTGTAGCTTTGTAGTATAGTCTGAAGTCAAGGAGCCTGATTCCTCCTGCTCCGTTTTTTGTTTTCAAGATTGCTTTGGCTATTCGGGGTCTTTTGTGTTTCCATACAAATTGTGAAATTTTTTGTTCTAGTTCTGTGAAAAATGCCAGTGGTAGTTTGATAGGGATTGCATTGAATCTATAGATTGCTTTGGGTAATAGAGTCATTTTCACAATGTTGATTCTTCCAATCCAAGAACATGGTATATCTCTCCATCTATTTGTATCGTCTTTAATTTCTTTCATCAGTGTCTTATAATTTTCTGCATACAGGTCTTTTGTCTCCTTAGGTACGTTTATTCCTAGATATTTTTCTTGTTGTTGCAGTGGTAACTGGGAGTGTTTTCTTGATTTCAATTTCAGAGTTTGCATCATTAGTGTATAGGAATGCCAGAGGTTTCTGTGCATTAATTTTGTATCCTGCGACTTTACCAAATTCATTGATTAGCTCTAGTAGTTTTCTGGTAGCATCTTTAGGATTCTCTATGTATAGTATCATGTCATCTGCAAACAGTGACAGCTTTACTTCTTCTTTTCTGAATTGGATTCCTTTTTTTTTCCTTTTCTTCTCTGATTGCTGTGGCTAAAACTTCCAAAACTGTGTTGAATAAGAGTGGTGAGAATGGGCAACCTTGTCTTGTTCTTGATCTTAGTGGAAATGCTTTCAGTTTTTCACCATTGAGGACAATGTTGGCTGTGGGTTTGTCATACATGGCCTTTATTATGTTGAGGGAAGTTCCCTCTATGCCTACTTTCTGCAGGGTTTTTATCATAAATGGGTGTTGAATTTTGTCGAAAGCTTTCTCTGCATCTATTGAGATGATCAGATGGTTTTTCTCCTTCAATTTGATAATATGGTATATCATGTTGATTGATTTGCCTATATTGAAGAATCCTTGCATTGCCTGAATAAACTCCACTTGATCATGGTGTATGATCCTTTTAATGTGCTGTTGGATTCTGTTTGCTAGTATTTTGTTGAGGATTTTTGCATCTATGTTCATCAGTGATATTGGCCTGTATTTTTCTTTCTTTGTGACATCCTTGTCTGGTTTTGGTATCAGGGTGATGGTGGCCTCGTAGAATGTGTTTGGGAGTGTTCCTCCCTCTGCTATATTTTGGAAGAGTTTGAGAAGGATAGGTGTTAGCACTTCTCTAAATGTTTGATAGAATTCGCCTGTGAAGCCATCTGGTCCTGGGCTTTTGTTTGTTGGAAGATTTTTAATCACGGTCTCAATTTCAGTGCTTGTGATTGGTCTGTTTATATTTTCTATTTCTTCCTGATTCAGTCTTGGCAGGTTGTGCATTTCTAAGAATTTGTCCATTTCATCCAGGTTGTCCATTTTATTGGCATAGAGTTTCTTGTAGTAATCTCTCGTGATCTTTTATATTTCTGCAGTGTCAGTTGTTACTTCTCCTTTTTCATTTCTAATTCTATTGATTTGAGTCTTCTCCCTTTTTTCCTTGATGAGTCTGGCTAATGGTTTATCTATTTTGTTTATCTTCTCAAAGAACCAGCTTTTAGTTTTATTGATCTTTGCTATCATTTCCTTCATTTATGTCTGATGTGATTTTTATGATTTCTTTCCTTCTCCTAACTTTGGTTTTTTTTTGTTTTTCTTTCTCTAATTGCTTTAGGTGCAAGGTTAGTTGTGTATTCGAGATGTTTCCTGCTTCTTAAGGTGGGCTTGTATTGCTATAAACTTCCCTCTTAGAACTGCTTTTGCTGCATCCCATAGGTTTTGAGTCATCATGTTTTCATTGGCATTTGTTTCTAGGTATTTTTTGATTTCTTCTTCAATTTCTTCAGTGATAACTTCGTTATTAAGTAGTGTATTGTTTAGCCTCCATGTGTTTGTATTTTTTACAGATCTTTTCCTGTAATTGATATCTAGTCTCATGGCGTTGTGGTCGGAAAAGATACTTGATAGAATTTCAGTTTTCTTAAAGTTACCAAGGCTTGATTTGTGACCCAAGATTTGATCTATCCTGGAGAATGTTCCATGAGCACTTGAGAAAAATGTGTATTCTGTTGTTTTTGGATGGAGTGTCCTATAAATATCATTTAAGTCCATCTTGTTTAATGTATCATTTAAAGCTTGTGTTTCCTTATTTATTTTCATTTTGGATGATCTGTCCATTGGTGAAAGTGGGGTGTTAAATTCCCTAGTATGAATGTGTTACTGTCGATTTCCCCTTTTATGGCTGTTAGTATTTGCCTTATGTATTGAGGTGCTCCATTGTTGGGTGCATTAATATTTACAATTGTTATATCTTCTTTTTGGATCAATCCCTTGATCATTATGTAGTGTCCTACTTTGTCTCTTCTAATAGTCTTTATTTTAAAGCCTATTTTGTCTGATATGAGAATTGCTACTCCAGCTTTCTTTTGGTTTCCATTTGCATGAAATATCTTTTTCCATCCCCTCACTTTCAGTCTGTATGTGTCTCTAGGTCTGTAGTGGGTCTCTTGTAGACAGCAAATATATGGGTCTCGTTTTTGTATCCGTTCAGCCAATCTGTGTCTTTTGGTGGGAGTATTTAGTCCATTTACATTTAAGGTAATTATCGATATGTATGTTCCTATTCCCATTTTCTAAATTGTTTTGGGTTCGTTATTGTAGGTCTTTTCCTTCTCTTGTGTTTCTTGCCTAGAGAAGTTCCTTTAGCAGTTGTTGTAGAGCTGGTTTGGTGGTGCTGAACTCTCTCAGCTTTTGCTTGTCTGTAAAGATTTTAATTTCTCCATCAAATCTGAATGATATCCTTGCTGGGTAGTGTAATCTTGGTTGCAGGTTTTTCTCCTTCATCACTTTCAGTATGTCCTGCCAGTCCCTTCTGGCTTGCAGAGTTTCTGCTGAAAGATCAGCTGTTAGCCTTATGGGGATTCCCTTGTGTGTTATTTGTTGTTTTTCCTTTGCTGATTTTAATATGTTTTCTTTGTATTTAATTTTTGACAGTTTGATTAATATGTGTCTTGGCGTACTTCTCCTTGGATTTATCCTGTATGGGACTCTCTGTGCTTCCTGGACTTGATTAACTATTTCCTTTCCCATATTAGGGAAGTTTTCAACTATAATCTCTTCAAATATTTTCTCAGTCCCTTTCTTTTCCTCTTCTTCTTCTGGAACCCCTGTAATTCGAATGTTGGTGCATTTAATGTTGTCCCAGTGGTCTCTGTGACTGTCCTCAGTTCTTTTCATTCTTTTTTCTTTATTCTGCTCTGCAGTAGTTATTTCCACTATTTTATCTTCCGGGTCACTTATCCGTTCTTCTGCCTCAGTTATTCTGCTATTGATCCCTTCTAGAGTATTTTTCATTTCATTTATTGTGTTGTTCATCATTGTTTGTTTCATCTTTAGTTCGTGTAGGTCCTTGTTAAATGTTTCTTGCATTTTGTCTATTCTATTTCCAAGATTTTGGATCATCTTTACTATCATTATTCTGAATTGTTTTTCAGGTAGACTGCCTATTTCCTCTTCATTTGTTAGGTCTGGTGGGTTTTTATCTTGCTCCTTCATCTGCTGTGTGTTTTTCTGTCTTCTTATTTTGCTTATCTTACTGTGTTTGGGGTCTCCTTTTCGCAGGCAGCAGGTTCGTAGTTCCCGTTGTTTTTGGTGTATATCCCCAGTGGCTAAGGTTGGTTCAGTGGGTTGTGTAGGCTTCCTGGTGGAGGGGACTAGTGCCTGTATTCTGGTGGATGAGGCTGGATCTTGTCTTTCTGGTGGGCAGGTCCACGTCTGGTGGTGTGTTTTGGGGTGTCTGTGGCCTTATTATGATTTTAGGCAGCCTCTCTGCTAATGGGTGGGGTTGTGTTTCTGTCTTTCTAGTTGTTTGGCATAAGATGTCCAGCACTGTAGCTTGCTGGTCGTTGAGTCAAGCTGGGTGCTGGTGTTGAGATGGAGATCTCTGGGAGATTTTTGCCGTTTGATATTATGTGGAGCTGGGAGGTCTCTTGTGGACCAGTGTCTTGAAGTTGGCTCATCTCAGAGGCACAGCACTGACTCCTGGCTGCAGCACCAAGAGCCTTTCATCCACACGGGTGGCTGTAGGTCAGAGGCCTCAGTTCCTTGCCACATGGATCTCTCCTTAGGGCTGCTTGAGTGTCCTCATGACATGGCAGCTGGCTTACCCCAGGATGAGTGATCGGCCCGCCGTCTGCATGACTGTTGTGCCTTCGGCCGCCGGGGCCCCTCCAGTGCCGGCAGCCTCAGTGAGGCCGCCCTCCCCTCGGGCTCTGGGGCAATTCCGTGATGGCGGAGGGAATAGACCCCGAGCCACCTGGAGTTCCAGCTCTGCGGAAACGCGTGCTCCGTTCTCTATATATGATAGTTTGCATCTGCTAATCCCAAACTCCCAATTCACCCTTCCCCCATGCCCTCTCCCCCTTGGCAACCGCAAGTGTGTTCTCTATGTCTGTGGGTCTGTTGAATAAGATACTATACTTTTGTCACCCTTTCTAAATGGGCATGGTCTATTTGACAGGTTGTAAAAATAATAGTAGAATTTAGATATGAATTTTTCTAGTCTAATATACTAGAGTGAGATATTTATTATTCAGTGGGCATATTGAATATTGTGAGTATAAAAGTAACCAGAAAATGGAAAAGTCAGTGTAGTCTAATATTAGCAAAATAAGTATAGGCTTATTGATGTGATTCCCAAATCCTCCAAGATTGATTTGGTCAATTTGGCTGGGTGTCCTTAAGGGACTACTTAAGAACTGAGAAAGTATTTTATTGTAGCTTGAGTCCCAGAGATAAGGAAAGAGCAGATGAAGGACATTTTAATGTAATTATATTAATCTGCCTTATTTTTTGAATATGTAATCACTTCTCATCTGATTTGTTCTATTTGGCTAGAAATTGAATGCTGTGAAAATTTGCAATTCAATATAAAGTTTAGAAACAGAATATGACACAGATTCAAGGGAATGAGAAAAGAAATTGGGCATATGGAGAAATATCATGCTATCTAAGGGTGACCATATAAGAATTATATTTTTATATATCTTAATAAAAATCTTTGCAAACCAACTATTTATTTGGGACGTATTCACTCTTACAAAGTAACTTGCAAATAATCTGCATGCATTTTGAGGGAGCTTCAAAGTTACCCAAATCATTTTTATAATGTTTTTCTAATATTGATAAGTGATATTTATTTATTTAAAAATTCTAATTAAATATCTACTGTCAACAAAATTGTTTATTTTATTTTGCATCTTGAAAGTTTAAATAATAACTTAAAAAACAACAAAGGCAACTCGTTACCCATATGTAAATGGTGTTTTCTCACTATTGGTGTCAAATAACTCATTATATTGAAGATCTAATTCAATTTAATAATTTATTGAGTGCCAGTAACTGTGTGAGGCAGCTGGAGTATGACAGTGAAAAGGACAGTATCCCGACCCCTCAAGATGTTATAATTCAGTTGGAGATGCAGACAACCAAAGGAACAATTTTAGTAAAATTCTATTTTGGCCATTTATGAGAAATATTTAAAATTCTGGTGAATATCTCTTCTTAATTTCCTTAATTGGCCAAGTACACCAAAATTTACAGTTCCCCAGACTTAAGCTAAACTATCTCAAAAGCTTATTATTAACTGGGATGTAGGAGTTATAGGGAGTGTTTATACTGAATCTCTTTAAACTGATCATTTATTTGATCCAGAGGCTGCTCCAATTTCTAAGATCAATGCAACTCTCAGCTTGACTAAAACAAATGAATGAAAGATAAATCACCTGCCTGGTTATTGTTGTATAATTGATCCTAGAGATATAGCAGAATATGAAAGGTATAACTTAGGCACAATAATACAGATAGGCTGTGTTACCTGTTTTTGCTGCCTAATTGTCCGTTCTGTGTTTCTTTCAATTTGAAAAGAAATAATACCTAACCCCTTAATAGTGTTTAGGAATTTTCATTAATATTGAGTCAGAGTGAGCTACCTGATGAATCTGTTGTGATCACCTGGATTAGAAAGCAACAGTAAAGGTTGGAATGTGAAAACCATAGGTAGCAGTTCTATTTCAAGGATGAGTAAAAGTGCCAGCATACCTAGGGTTATCTATCATTACTATTAGAAAATCTATAAGGTAGGTACTTCAATGGTGCTTTGATATCTGGATTCATCTCAATCCCTGCCCAGTCACTTACCACTCCCAAACAAAGGACCATTTAACCAGCTTTGCATTTGACTGGACTGAGATTGCATAGCTTAGATGTAATTTTCAGTTTGGCTGAACACCAACAGAGATTCATTCATTCTAGCGCATATAGTGTGCCATGCATTCAACTTCTTTACCATTAAGTCAAAGAAAAGAAAGGAAGAAGGCAAATATCCATCTCTCAGCACGTTTTGTGGTGGTGGTAGGTGGTGGTGGTGGTGGTGGTGGTGGTTGTTACTGCTGTTATTTTACCTTAAGTGGCAGCTGTGTTCTCATTTAATGGAAATACTGATAACATGCTTTTGTGAGGTATAATGGGCCTTTGTGAACTATGACAGGAATTTCTTGCGATTGTTTCTGTTTCTTTAAGAAGATACACATTCTAGTCTATTTGCAAAAACCCATTAAGTCCTGGCCATTTTCTATAGATATGTATGTGTACAGCAAAGATGAACCTGAAATCCTTGGAGGCCATTACAAGAAAGCCAGATAAGTGAACAGTTTTGCTTTTAATCTAAACTGCAGATTTGTTTAGGAATTGTAGCATTTTCCCCTGGGTTCTCTGGTACCAGCTTTCAAAATTGTGAGGGATGGGCTTCCCTGGTGGCGCAGTGGTTGAGAGTCCACCTGCCGATGCAGGGGACACGGGTTCGTGCCCCGGTTCGGGAAGATCCCACATGCCGTGGATCACGGGCTAGGCCCGTGAGCCATGGCCGCTGAGCCTGCGCATCTGGAGCCTGTGCTCCGCAACGGGAGAGGCCACAACAGTGAGAGGCCCGCGTACCGCAAAAAAAAAAAAAAAATTGTGAGGGATTTATCCCACTCTAAAAACAATAATTCAAGCCATGTTTCCTTCATATTTCCATGTTAAAATAATACACACATAGGTACATACACATAATACACATATATGTACATTTATTTGTTCACCAAAATAGCTCAAATAGCTTTTAAAAAGCAGAAGGAAAATTAAAATATAAATGATGAATGTCACTTGGTTTTCAGATAACTCTAGATAGAGCTTATGAAGCATTCCTGGCAGAGTACAGAACTTGGCAATGTTTGGAGGCAGTAGCAATAAGTGTAGCCTAAGGGTCCCTGAAAATTGCTTCCTGAGCAGCTTCCTGGGAGTCCAGCAGTGGGCTGGGCACTAAGGAAAACAGGGAAAAGAACACAATATAGTGATAAGAACAGGAATTGGAAGTCAAAAGATCTGGATTCTAGTCTTGTTACAGTCTTCCCTGGATCTCAATTGTCTCAACGTGTATACAATGAGGAAAGGTCACAGGATGAATGACGTTTGGATTTTTATAGACCTAAGATTATATGATTCTGACTCATGAGAAATAGAAGACATTGATTCCTAACCCAGGCACATAAAGCTACTTTAGAGATGTTAGACTGGCAAACATGAAGCTATTAGTGAAGTGTTTAAAAGATAACATGAACAAGTGCTTAAAAGATAACAAGAACAGTATAGAAAATGATGTAGGATGTCAAGTAAGATTGATATCAGTGTTGTGGAAGGAAGGCTTTTTGGAGGATGCAGTCTATACTTTGGGTCTTGCAGGTTGAGTAGAGAAGAGCAGAAAACATTATTGGCTAAAAAAGCCATGGAACAGCATAGTTGGACTTACACCTTCATATTTAAACTACAATTAGGGTGACCTAGTCACTTAAATTGATCTACTAGAAATGAAGACAATGTTCAGTATTTTAAAACTGAACTAAAATGTTTTCAGAGCTTTGGATTTGTGTAACATCCCTTGCTATTACCTCGGTGTTTCTCTCTCTCTCTTTTTAAAATTTTATTGAAGTACAGTTGATTTATAATGTGGTAATTTCTGCTGTACAGCAAAGTTATTCAGTTATACACATATATACATATATTCTTTTTTTAATATTCTTTTCCATTATGCTTTATTCTAGGAGATTGGATATATTTCTCTGTGCTATACAGTAGGATCTTGTTGTTTATCCATTCTCTGTATAATAGTTTGCATCTGCTAGTCCCAAACTCCCTATCCTTCCCTCCCCCACCCCCCTCTCCCTTGTATGCTGCTCTCCCTTGGCAACCACAAGTATGTTCTCTGTGTTTGTGATTTTAGATTCTATGTCTCATATGAACATATGTCTATGTTCTCTATGTCTATATTTTAGATTCCACATATAAATGATATCATATGGTATTTGTCTTTCTCTTTCTGATTTACTTCACTTAGTATGATCATCTCTAGGTCCATCCATGTCACTGCAAATTACATTATTTCCTTCTTTTTAATGGCTAAGTTATATCCCATTGTGTGTATGTGTGTGTGTATATATATATATATATATATATATATATATATATATATATATATACCACATCTTCTTTATCCTTTCATCTGTCAATGGACATTTAGGTTGTTTCCATGTCTTAGCTATTGTGAATAGTGCTGCTAAGAATATAGGGGTGCATGTATCTTTTCAAATTATAGTTTTGTCTGGATATATGCCCAGAAGTGGGATTGCTGGATCATATGGCAACTCAATTTTTAGTTTTTTGAGGAATCTCCATATTGTTTTCCATAGTGACTGCACCAATTTACATCCCCACCTTGGTGTTTCTCTTTAATACCGATAACAATTATGTTTGGAATTCCAGAACACATTCTCTAGTAATTCTTGAAGTTAAAAATAATTATTCCTCTTGGTGAAAATAGAACACAAAAAGTACTTACTAGGTTATTGATACAAAGTGATGATACTAAATATTAAGGGAAAGACAAATTATAACTTCAATACATATAATGCGATTCTTAGGTGTAGGTGTGCATGATACTTTCTGCATGAATGATTTAATTTTATAAAGTTGTTTAATACAATTGCTAGAGACCAGTAAAAGCGTGACAAATAGCAGGAGTGAAACTTTCTGTGTTAGGTGTAATTTAAGAGTATATTTGACATCCATTTGATCATTGTTTTGAAATGTTCATTTGTTATTTCCAGCCAAAAAGACATCCATTGCCCTTTTATTGGTGCTTCATGATTAGGGTACTTATTTGTACTTTCTTCTGGATATTTTTTTAACTTTTTCAATAGAAAATTGCCTTTTATTTTTGATGAAATACGTTCCCTAGGATGCCAAGGAGTTAAAATATGAATATGGGGACTTCCCTGGTGGTGCAGTGGTTAAGAATCCACCTGCCAATGCAGGGGACACAGGTTCGAGCTCTGGTCTGGGAAGATCTCACATGCTGCGGAACAGCTAAGCCTATTTGCCACAACTACTGACCCTGCACTCTACAGTCTGTGAGTCACAACTACTGAGCCTGCGTGCCACAACTACTGAAGCCTGCGTGCCTAGAGCCTGTGGTCCGTAGCAAGAGAAGCCACCGCAATGAGAAACCCATGTACTGCAACGAAGAGTAGCCCCCGCTTGCTGCAACGAGAGAAAGCCCACATGCAGCAACTAAGACCCAGTGCAGCCAAAAATAAATAAATAAATTTATTAAAAAGAATATGACTATGGTGACTTGTTTTTGTAATTAAAATCATGACAGAGATGACTGGTTTCATGATGTATAGTCATGTGATACTTTACAATTAACCTTTACTGACTCAACATAATTTTGTGTATAGTGATACCCATTGATTCAGCTATTAAGGAAGGAAAAGGAAACTAAGAGACAATTTTCAAATTTTTGAAGAACCTCCGTATTGTTTTCCATAAGGGTTGGACAAATTTACATTCCCACCAATAATGTATAAGGGTTCCCTTTTCACCACATCCTCACCAGCACCTTTTGACTCTTTTCTTCTTGATAACAGACATTCTAACAGGTGTGAGGTGATATCTCATCGTGGTTTTGATTTGCATTTCCTCGATGATTAGTGATCTTGAGCATCTTTTCATGTGCCTTTTGGCCATTTTGATGTCTTCTTTGGAAAAATGACTATTTAGTTCTTCTACCCATTTTTTAAAAATATTTATTTATTTATTTATTTATTTATTTATTTATTTATGCTGCATGGGTTCTTAGTTACTGCACTTGGGATCTTCGTTGTGGCATTCGGACTTCTTAGTTGTGGCATGTGAACTCTTTAGTTGTGGCATGCATGTGGGATCTTGTTCCCCGACCAGGGATCGAACCCGGGCCCCTGCATTGGGAGCACAAAGTCTTACCCACTGGACCACCAGGGAAGTCCCTCTTCTGCCCATTTTAATTGGTTTGTTTGTGTTTTTATTATTAAGTTGTTTGAGTTCTTTATATATTTTTAAATATTTACTTATTTATTTATTTATTTGGCTGCACCAGGTCTTCATTGCGACACGTGGGATCTTCATTGCAGCATGTGGGATCTTTAGTTGCAGCATCTGAGATCTTTTAGTTGTGGCATGCTGGCTCTTAGTTCTTTATATATTTTTGGATATTAATTCCTTATCTGAAATATGGTAAATTTTTTTTTCCATTCTGTAGGTTGTCTCTTCATTTTGTTGTTTCTTTTGCTGTGCAGAAGCTTTTGAGTTTGACATAGTCCCACTTGTTGATTTTGCCATTTCTTGATATGAAAGAATTAAGGTAATACTTATGTGATTTTCACTTAAGGCTTTGTTTACCAAGAATAAAGACAAACAAACAATTTTCAAAAATCTACATAAGTTGAGATATGTAGAATTTGACTAGCATGGATTTGGAGCAATGGTCAATGGTTTTATGTGTGAATGTATCACCAATTTCAAATTTTTAATAAAAAATTCTTCTTATGATAGAAGAAGTCGATTAGAAATCCTCTGTATATTAGCTATGTTAAGCTTGTTTAGTTTCAGAAATTAACCAAAAGTTTTTGTTTGTTTGTTTGTTTTAAGGAAGGTGTTACCTTAGGTTCTAAGCAGGAATTATGGAACATTGTGACATACTTGAAAACAAGAAAACCAGAAAGTAAAATTTTGAATATGGCATCGGTCTCAAATGAGAACTTTTGTTTTTCCTAATACATTTCCTTAGACAAGAGGAATTGGACTTAGGAGTGGATAGGATAGCAATGGGCTTTAAGGGAGTACTATCTCTGATAATGCACCCTTAAAATACCCCTAGAGTCTACCACGTTGAAGGCTTTAACTATTTAAAAGCAAATATTCCATCAGAGGGATCATGCCTTAATTTGCTACCAATAACTTTTTAGCTATAAATTGATAGCAATAAATCAATAGAAACATCATCTAGCATAGGAACTTGGAATGGGAAAAAGGAGAGAGGGAGCAATGAATACTGGTAACGGGGAAGTGAGAGGGTACCAGGCTGGCCTCTTCAGACTTTCCTAGAGTTAATTACACATGTGCATCAATTACTCATTGTATCTGGGATGGAGCGCTTTGTGGTCTCCTTAGGTATGGAAATCCTCTCGAGGATCTAAGGTGTCACCTCCATGTCACCCCCAACTTGCAGTATTGGAGTTAAAAAAGAAAATATCCTTCTGCCAAAACTTTTATTTAACTAGCTTCAATTCACAATAGTGTTAAGTTTAGCAGATCCTTGTGACACCTGCTCTGCCTTCGCCAAATTTTAATTACATGTAGCCCTGCTTAGGAAAAGATGAGCATTTTTCTGCATTTGGTGGTGGGAGAGATGCTGACTGCCTGGGGACTAGAGTGAGCTCAGCAAACACAAATCTTTGCTCCTTAAAAAATGCTAGCAGAAAGTCACCAATAAAAAGCAGCATACAAAACAGAAACAAAACAAAAGAAAACAAAAACAATCCCTTAAAGGAGTGTGACATGAATGTTTCTTGCTGGAATTCCAATAACCCTCTTCTTAATCTGTACTAGGTTAAACTCCTTTGAGCAGAAAAGGATGCTACTCTGTTAGTGAAATTTATTTAATGTGACAGATTACATCCTTTTAGGGGACATCGGAGAAGGGAATGAAAGCATTCTCAGATCATTGCCACTAGCTGTGCAATCCTGAAACCCTGGCAGAATGGGAGAGTGAGTCTCAAAAAGAAAATATAAATAAAGGATTGTGGGTCAAAGTTTTAATGGAACAAATCCTGAATCTGAGTAGTCAGAAACTGAGTGACATGCTGTAGTTTCTTTTGTTTAGTTTTAGTTCAAAAGGAAACAAAATTTTTATAGTCATTTTAGCAGTTACCTTTATTATGTAGTTTTCTTGTTTGTGTATAAGGATAATAAACTAGAAGATGGTAGGTTATCTCTCTAATAAAAAATGCCATTTAAAATAAAGCGTGTATCAGAAGTAGGCAAGGTTAAACAGTACTTCTCCTCTCCCCAGGAAGGCAGTAACTAATAGAACTTCAGGAGATTTGAGAGGAAGATGTGGTTTGGAGGAGGAAGTGGTTAATCTTTATGTCCCTTAATTTGTTACCTACTATCTGTTCTCCTATTATAAGCAGTAGTAAAATCATTTTAATAGGGGGTTCTGAACATGCATTTATCATTATAGAAACTGCATTCTACTCCACAATCAGACTTGGGGGTAGAAGATCAAAGAAATACTGTGGCTGGTGGCAGCCTTAAAAAATAAAATAAAATAAAATGGGCTGAGGAATACTTTTAGAGTATGTATGTGTGAAACATAGTACAAGATCATTGTTGAGTGATAGGGCCTGTGGCAACCTGGAGAATGAAATGTGTGCCTGAAGACTGTCAAATTCAGATTCTTAAGAAAACAATGTACTGGCCAAACAAGTAAATCTGTGGGCTAGTGCCCGCCAACAGTTGCTAGTTCATCAATAGTTACTAGCTCACCTCTGCCCTAGGTCCTGGCAAATAAATAAATGAATAAACACATCTCACTTATAAAAGGGACTCTGAAAATCCTTCATGAGGCTGGAAAGTGATCCTAAACTTTAACTTTGGAAAGCTCCTGTGTGGTTCTCTATCATGAGTTGGCAAAGGTTTCATAAAGGAGTTGATATTTGACCTAGAAATTGAGGGATGTGTAAAGTTTTACAGATAATGAATTGGGTTTTGGATAAGGGCATGAGTAAAGGCAAAGAGGCAAGGAATATGTTTAGGAAACAGAAAATAATCTGATGTAATAATGGTGATAAATGAGGTGTAAATATAGGTTGGGGCATTGTGGACAAATTGAATGCTGTGTTAAGAAATTGGCCATGTCAAAGTCAATACTTGGCCAGCTGGGAAGATTTCTCAGATGCATTTCTATCGCTCTTTGAAAATGAGTATCTGTGAGGGAAAAAGTTTCTGGCACATTTGATGCACAGTGGATTCTAAGGTCCACTGTCCTTCCACAGGGACATGAAATAAAAGAGTATCAGACTGAAGAGAACACTTTTATCTATTTCAACCTTCTCATTTCACTGATGGGTAAACTGGGATCTAGGGAAGTGATGTAGCTTGATTAACCTTACACAGATACAATAACTAGAATATTCTTTCTACTACCCCAAACAATCTATCTCATCAAGTTTCAGCCCAATTTCTCTTTGCATGGCTGTTACATTTTGCTTTCATTTTTGCTGATTTGGAAATTCTTGGAGTTAGGCAAAGCTGCATATCACCTGTAAAGAGCTATGAAAATTTCTGCCAATGAAATCAATAGTACTTGGTACTCTGCAGTCTCCAGGTGTGAAGAAAGATTCTTTCATGGGATTCTGGGTAGCCTCTGCTATTTTAGGTGAGCTGTGCAAATGATTTGAAATGCATTGTAAATTAACGATGGCATGTCCGTTACCACAATCTTGGGCATGTTGATTTACAGGCAGTCATTCTCTTTTCAGTGCTGATTCATTTTCTAATCATGAGCTGTCTCCCCCATTTTGCATCTAGGCAAGACTGACCTTATTCAAAGGTAGAAGAGATAGATGCCTATGTGGCGTGATTTGAAGTCCAATCCGCATCTAAAGTTTTTAATTCATATGCTTAGGCTCATTCTTTAGGGATCTGCTATACATTTTAATAATGTCATATCTTCATTATTGATTGGAGCTCATATCACTAGAAAATGACCCTCCTTGTTTCCTTTAATACATTTTGCTCTAAGTTTTACTTTTATTATATTCATAATGCCATTTCTGACACTTTGCTTTTCAGTTTGATTAATATATCTTTGCAATGTATGAATTTCAAGTGTATTTAGACATTCTGTTTCTGAGAAGAGAACACACATTAACCAGGTAGCATGTTAGTGAGGATGAGTTCATCTTATTCACTCATTGTGCTAGTTTTGTAGTGCTACACAAAAAAGTATCACAAATATTTTAGCTTAAAGCAGCACAAATTTATTAGCTCCTATTTCTGTAGGTCAGAAGTCCAGCAAAGCTCAACTGATTCTCTGTTGAGGGTCCCACAAGACTGAAATCCAAGTGTCTGCTGGGTTGAGTTCTTATCTGGAGGTTCTGGGGTAAAGTCTACTTCCAGGTTTTTTCAGGTTGTTGGTCACATTCATTTCCTTGCAGTTGTAGGACTGAGGTCCCCATTCTCTTTCCAGTTGTCAGTTGGGATCCTCTCTTAGTTCCTGAAGACTTCTGCATTCCTTCCCCATAACCCCCTCCATCCTGAAACCAATAATGGCCAAGTCCTTCTCCTGGTTCAAATTCCACTTGCTTTTCTCTTGCTCTGCTGCTATCAGCTGGAGAAAGTTCTCAGCTTTTAAGAGCGCCTGCGATTAGGATAGGCCCACTTAGATAACCTCAACTTTTTAAGAAGCAAGGCCCCTACTAAGAGAATGTGGAGCTCTCTATGTTTTGAGGGGAATAGGAATTATGAAAATTCCTGGGATGAGTTGGTTCTCAGTTTTTGTTACAGCACAACATGTAGGGATGTTGGTGAGGGATAGAGAGCAATAAAAGGATGCAGTGTGGTTGTCCAGCAGAGGAAATGAAGGGTGGGGGGAAGCATGTTGGAAAGTGTGTAGGGGAAAACCACATAAAAACTTTCTACTTTCCACTTCTTTTTCTGCCTTGGTCCAGAGGACAATGTAAACTTGCCTCAAAACCACAGAGCATCTGGTATGGGTGATCCCTTCTTTTTCTTTCTTTTTTTTAAAATTTTTTTCATTTTATTTTATTAATTTTTTTATACAGCAGGTTCGTATTAGTCATCAGTTTTATACACATCTGTGTATACATGTCAATCCCAGTTGCCCAATTCATCACACCACCATCCCCACCCCCCACCCCCACGGCTTTCCCCCCTTGGTGTCCATACGTTTGTTCTCTACATCTGTGTCTCAATTTCTGCCCTGCAAACTGGTTCATCTGTACCATTTTTCTAGGTTCCACATATATGTGTTAATATACGATATTTGTTTTTCTCTTTCTGACTTAACTTCACTCTGTATGACAGTCTCTAGATGGGTGATCCCTTCTTGAGACATGTGTTTCAATTGCTATGGAAAGAGTGGTACTAATTTTTCCTATAGAATCTTACAGTGCCTATTAACCATTGATAGGAAGAGGTGGAAGGTCATTCTTCCAGCCTTGTATAACAATAGAGGTATGTCTACAAAGTAATAATAGCATCATTTGTTTATCATGACACAGTTCCATTAGGCAAAATATATCGCAGGAAAGATCCCAAAGCAGCTTTGGTACTGTGAGTTTAAGTAGGGCAGTTGCAACAAGAGTACCCCCAAACTTCTTGACTATAATTTCGAACTATTAGGGCTATTTGTAGACATCAAGAAAGCAACAGCAGATTGATTGGCTTAATGTCCAGCAATCATGGATGCAGCAGCTATCTTTAAAACAGAACCAGGATCCCCCAAACAGAGACTTCAACTAGAAATCAAATGGCAAATTTATATGCATCTTCCAAAATGGACTGGTCATACTGCATTAGTCTCCTCAGCTCTATAATTTAACAAGCAGTAATGGCATCATCTCTGAACTATAAGAGCTAATAGAAAAAAACAGTGAAGGAAAAAGGAGGGTTTATTTTGGGTTTTGTTTTTTTAGTGGAAATGGGTTATATAATCCAAGATAAGTTGGACTCTGTCCTATGACTCTGGTATCTTCAACCCTCTCATTTACTAAATTCCTTCAGAATTGATAGAATCAGTTGATGTACCTTCATTTGTTAAGGGTTTGAAAAGGCCAATCCAGTATGTCATGAATAAAGTTATTTAGTCATATCCCATAGGTATGGTTCAAATTTCTGACTTCTCTTTCTGCTTTTGGTTTTTGCTTGCCTCCAAATAACATCATTACAGTAAATGTTGAGGTGTTTGTTTTTATCAGCATTCTATTTTCTGTGGAGTTTCATTGCCTATGGATATGAAAAATTAGAGTGTACAGTAACTATAAAGATGAAGATGTCTTTCTGTGAATAAAGACAGCAATATAAATTTGAACTGTGACCTTCAGATTTTTATACTTTTCTCTGATGCCTTGCTAAATTATTTTTTGTTCTTAAAATGAGAAAAAGGGGTTTAAATTATTATAAAATGCTTTACTATTTAGACCATATTGAAATGGCATTTTATGACTTTCAGGAGTGGCAGTAAACCACATTTCACTGATCTTGTTTTATAAGTCACAATGCATTTTTAAAGATGAGATACCAATTCACTCTGCCGAATGTAGTTGGTTCTGTAGATGATAAACATCACATGGGAGAGAGCAGGTTCTTTAACTATTCTCACCTTGTTTCAGGAGAATGAGAGAATAAATAACTCATGAAAAAGTAAAATCAGAGATGTGTATGTTTGTATTCTATGTGTGAGATTAAAAGCATCCAGCATCAACTATAATATTGTAGTAGCAAGCGATCTACTTATTACCTATTTTTCCATGGAATCAAAATAAATGCTCCAAAATATATTTCCATTTCTATATGCTTCATTTCCTCTTACTTCCTCTTTGACTAGGATTTATTTGCTATAAGTGCACAGTGGTTAGTGGTATATGGACTTCTTTTATGGATGAGGAATGTGCTATATATGCTCCCTAAAGGAGGTTCAAATATCATTTAATCACTGTCAAGAAAAGCCGCAAAATATTATCTAGGCAATCATCCTGTTATCAGGGTAATCTTCTATACTTTCTCAGATACATGATTGTCACCTTGATTTTAGAATTACCCCCAATAAATCCTAGTGTTCTAAATTCCACACGCAAAATTTCATTAGTGACAAAATGAAACACAGGATCGTTTGCCCATTTTACATACACTGGGCTTGATCCTTTATTGTGCCTGAATTAAGGAGAAGGTGCCTTAAACACTCATGATAACCCAAACCCAGGCAGCACAACTTTCAGGACAGACAAGCACAGGTCACTAAGAATACCGTTTTTGCCCCTGATTAGGCATAGGATGTATCATTTCTGTTTGTAGTTAATTCCATTAAACCCCTGGTGATACAGTTCAGGCCTGGCACATGTAGGTCAGGTGTGTATAATTGTGCTTATTGGGGGTATAGACCCTTGTTCATCCATTTCCCCAGTCATACAATGGCACCAAGCTACCCGAACGCACTTATATAACAATTTGTATCCCTGTTATTGGGGACAGGGCAGAGATTTATCCCTTTAAGGGGATATTTCAAATGAAGATGCCCTTTTTGATATAATAGATATATGGCTCACTCATGTTAAAATTTGTATTCATTTGGAACTGAGATGCAGGTTCTACCTCCATCAGAGTATGGGAGGGCCCTCAAATCTATTTCACAAGATGCAAGAAAGGTAAATATTAACTAACATCAAAAGATTTGCCTTTTCAGGACACTAATTCCAATGTGCGAAAAACCCTGAAAAAATGATGTTAAATCACCTAATGGAATGTAGCTGAAGTAAGGCATAGAGTTTTTGTTTCACCACCATCGTATCAAGTATTCATGGATGGTTTTCAGCAAAAGAGTGAAAATGAAGCATGCACATGTTAAGGCTTATACATAAAAGACATCAAAGCATTACATACAAACTAGGGCTACAAATTAAGTTTTGGGGAAAAGAAACAGAATAGTTCTTCATGAACTGATGTTAATTTTCACCCAATATAAACTGATAAGGTATTGTAAATAAGAAGCAGTGGTAATTGGAACTATGGCAAGACTGCCATTAAACATAAGAAAAAAGGTAGAGTATGTATTTCTCATGGGCTAGTCCATGTTTATCCACGGAGAATTTGAGTGATTGATACTTATAATTCACAAATCTTAGACCTTGGTTAAATTATCACCCCCTCCAATAGTAATGGCCATGAATTCATTTCCAGGAAGATGCAAAGAAAGTTGGATCCAGACCAGGTCAGGGATGGTGTCTGACCTCCAGCAAGTAGCCATGTCAATTGTGGAATTAGAACATTGCTAAGAAGCAAACACATTAGTCCAACTACAGGAGACTAGACTAGAATAAAAAGCTAAAGAAAATTTCCTATCTTACAAAGCCATGTCTCCATCAGAGTAAGGAGTTTGCTTAGATGAATTGCCTTTATGCAAAGATTAGGATCAAATTATTAGAAAAGAGTGGCAGGCATGATTGAGACTTTAGCAACAGCAAGATTGAATAAAATGATTGGGAAGTTGAAGAAAATCCATGCAGATGTGTAGAGTACATACTGAACCACTTAGCTGAATCTCGTTTTCTTCTTGGTCTAATGCAATGAACTGTTGCAGATTGAGGGAAAAAGTCAAAAATGAAAAAAAAAAAAAGAAAGAAAAAATGAATCCTATTGTTTACAAGTAAAACCTTTAGGAAAAAGAAAGATAAGATAAATCAGGTAGAGTTTGATTTAAAAGAAAATCATCATTGAAAAGCATGTAAAAGTCTACATTCATGTGGACCTTATTGAAGACTTAGAATCTTATCCAAGATTTGGGAGCCTGATCTCAAGCAGCTACAAGGATAAGAAGGCAACATCAAAGGCATACTAGCAAATGAACATAAATTGCGTATACATGGATGTTTAAGTTTTTGACTTCCCACAGTTGAAGTACATCTTATTTTTCACTCTTATATCACTCTATAGCTCATTGCTCACAGATTACCTTGGTTAGATTACCCAGGTTGCCCCCTACCAGTATGACTACCCTGCCCCCCCAAAGAAAAGCACCTTGGACAAACAGTGCATGAAGTAAAACCTTTAATAAATTAGATGCCCTTGTAACAGGAAATGGACAACAATAACATGAACAACTTAAGAGGAAGAACTATTGTATATAAAGAGAATAAAAGTTAGTATGGTGTATAAATGGGGTATAGAAGGGAGACTTGAGAAGACAGAAAAGATGTCTGGAAGAGGAGCAATAAGGTTAGAGTCAAAGGAATCTAACAGTAATTCTAGCTTATCTTCTTTGTTCTATTTTCCTGAGGTTACTTCCTCTACATCAGTTTATGTCTTGAAGTTTTAGTCTTCCTTTTTTCTCTTTAGCACAAACTCTTAGGTGAAAGAGAACTCAACCTACCTGATATTTATGTAACCATTGCCTAGCTTCATCATGATCAACAGGCTCCAATACTCCTGTTGAAGCAGTGATTCTCAACCATGGATCCTCAAAGAAGCACATAGGAGATTTTACATTTGCCTATGTCTGCTCCCAATACAAGAAAATCTCCATTAACTGAGAGGGGCTTAGGGATTGGTATTTTTAAAAAGCTCTCTAGTTATATCTAATGGACATCCAGGGTTGTAAACCAGTGCTAACTCATTTGTTCTAAAATTTTTATGAAGAAATAATACTCAGGGGAACTTGTTTAAAATGTAGATGTCTGAGCCCCAGAATTTCACATCCAGTAGGTCTGAGAAGGAGCCTGGGACTTCACATTTTTCAAAAACACCCAAGTGACAGATGCAGATAGTCCAGGAGCCCATTTTGACAAATCCTGCATTAACCATCTTCTCTGTTTCACATGCTCCCGAAGCTCTAGTTTTCACTACATGATATATCAAATGTGACTATAAAATAAAGGTAATCCATAAGCCCCACTAAAAAATCCTGCCTCATTGCTATGTCTGAGTAAATTGATTTGGGGATTGTCATAGGTGTCGACCATTTAGAATCTTAGGGAATTTTCTACCCATCTTCCTGTTATTTAAGAAGAGGTTCTTAGAAGTGAGACTTCATTGATTGGAAGAATGAAAGTTTCTTAGAAGTGAGAATTCAATGACTGTGTTAGTTTTCTATTACTTGTTGACCTGAAACAAAGAGACTGCCAGTTATTTCTCTGGCAAAGATGGGTTTATTCCAGATCAGCAGAGAACTGCAGTTGAGAGTCTGCAACTATGTTGAGCCACGTGCAAGTCCTGGCATGGCAAGGGAAGGAGACTGCTTTTATAGAGAAGAAAAGGAAGCTGGAAGGGCTACAGGAAACAAAGAGTCTGTGGCTTTTCATTGTCTGAGTCCTTGCCAGGAAAGAAGAGTCTTTTCTCTTCCTGTTGGGCTCTGCTATCATAACAAGGTATGAGAGTTTCCCCTTC
Organism: Globicephala melas; assembly: GCF_963455315.2. Lineage (NCBI taxonomy): Eukaryota > Metazoa > Chordata > Mammalia > Artiodactyla > Delphinidae > Globicephala > Globicephala melas. Next base: position 47,701,917 of record NC_083335.1, read on the forward strand.
TGGTCTCCCAGGTCTAGTTAATTGAGGTTTCTGTTTATTGATTTTATATACTGCTTAACAAATTACCACAAATTCAGTGCCTTAAAAATAACATATATTTATTATCTCACAGTTTTCATGATTCAGGAATCTTGATATGGCCCTAACTAAATCAGAAGACCTCTGATCTTAGTCAAAGGATCAGAGATCTCAGGATCTCACAAGGCTGCATTCTAGGTCTTGACCAGATTGTGTTCATTTCTGGAGGCAACAAACTGTGATACTGTGATTTATAATTTAAAAAAATATGTGTTTGGTCTCCACTCACTGTTCCTAGCACAGAGCTCCTAAAACGCTTGGAACTTTCTAAATGATGGGAGCCAAAAAGTGTCTTTTGTTATGTTGGTGACTTTTGGAAAGCAGCTAAGAATGGGAGCTGGTTGCCAGGAGAACCAACCCTGTTATTAGAGGGTTCAAACATTCAGTCCCCACCACTGACCTCCCGGAAGGAGAGAGGGCCTGGAGATTGAGTTCAATCACAGTGGCCAATGGCTTACTCAGTCATGCCTATGTAATGAAGCCTCCATAAAAACCCAACGGGACTGGGTTCAGAGAACTTCTGGGTTGGTAAACACATGAATATTTGGAGAGAGTGGTGCTCTCAGAGAAGGCATGGAGTTCCGTGCCCTTTCCCCACACCTTGCCCTATTCGTCTCTTCTATCTGGCTGTTCCTAAGTTATATTCTTTTATAATAAAGTGGTAATCTAGTAAGTAAATATTTCTCTGAGTTCTGTGAACCACTCTAGCAAATTAATCGAACCTAAGGAGAGGGTTATGGGACCCTCTGATTTATAGCCAGTGAGTCAGAAGCACAGGTGACAACCTGGGCTTGCAGTTAGCATCGGAAGTGGGGGCAGTCTTGTGGGACTGAGCCCTTAACTTGTGGAGTCTGATGTTATCTCCAGATAAATAATGTCACAGTTGAGTTGAAGTGTAGGACACCCAGCTGGTGTCAGATAATTGCTTGGTGTTGTGGGAAATCCCCACCACACATTGGAATTGGTACTAGAATCATTTTATGAACTCATGCGGTTATAGGCAGAAATCTGTTGCTTGCAATTATAGGACTGCAGTTCCCCACTTTCCTGCTATCTGCTGGAGGCCACATTCACCTCCTAGAGGACCCTGCAGTTCCTTGTTACCTTGCTTACAGGCCCCCTCACAACATGGCAGTTTATTTCTTCAAAGCCAGCAGGAAAATACCTCATTCCCGTCAGCTAAAATAGTCTTATATAAAGTAGCATAACACCTTTGCCATATAGCATAACCTAATGAAGGGAGTCCTTTGCCGTACACTGTTGACTAGAAGAAAGTCATAGGTTCTGCCAGCTTTCAAGGGGAGGAGATTATACAAAGGCTCGACTCATTGGGGGACATTCTAGAATTCTGCATATGACAATGACTAAATAAAGAAGCATCTTAAGCATCAACTATGCCTTAGAAGGAAACATGGTAAATGGAAAACAAAATCAAGAGGAAGAATTTGAACAATTTTATTACTATGAAAAAATTCAGGAAGAGGAGGGAAAAAACTCCTCAAAATGAATTTCAGAAAGTGTTATTCAAAAGGCCAGCTGAGTCATAGCTTGATGAAAATATTAAAAATGTATACAGTTTTCTGATGTGGCAGATATTATCTTTGGGGATTTTTTGACTATATGTAACATGTTAATATACTCTATTTAAATTTTATAATGTTGGACAATGACCAGTTGGGTGAGAACTGAGGAGGTTGCCTTTGATGATTCGTATTAGCAATGCTTTTGATTTAATAAGAAATGGTTAGATCACCATCTGCTAGCATTCACAGTTTAAAGCAGTAGGAGTTAAAAATTGCACTTGATTTCTGAGGAAGGTTTTTCTGCTTCACTGACTATCAAGAGAATGGATCACTAATAATAACTATTGGTCATAGGACAGACCCAGCCTTGAGTCCTTTCCCATTCAGCAACACCAATGCATCTCATATATGATCTCCAGACTTTATGGAATGGGATGATTGAACAAGTGACCCTCTCTACTATTGTCTAGATACTGCACTTACTGGAAAGGCAATATTAAGCTTGAAAGTAAGTTATCTAAAAATTGAATCCCCATGCTCTTACGTGAAAGGCAGAATGTGAATCACCCATGTTGTAATGGTGGAGTGATTGACACCTTTGCAGTTGATTACGCTCTGGTTAATCCTAGCTAACCTAAAGTTAGCCATATAATCATATAATTAAGCTTTCTAATATTTTCAACTCACATCCCTTAGGCTCTCTGTTATATGGTTTGTCTAGCCTCTTAACTTGAAGCATCTTCTATAAAGAAGTAACTATCAGAGAAAGAAGTAAACTTTTTGCATATATATGACATGTGATATATATTACAATCAATTTAAGCAGGTAGTCTGTTAGCTGCCAGGCCTTTTCTACCTGTAAATGTCTCACAGATGTCTTACAAGGTTATGGACATTCAAGGATTCCTAAGCATTAGACTTATTGTGACTTTAATGGGATGCTGTTAGAGAATTTATATTCCATATCACACGATTAAAAGCCCCTTCCTTTGTTTGGCCTTAGGGAAGGTAAAATCAAAGTTAGATTGTTTTTGATGGCTCTTGTATTGAATATATTGAAACCAACTGTCAGATGATGTTATTTGCAATATGACCCTGAATGTGCAGCCACTAGTTTCTTCTTGTACAATCTGGTTTGAATTCAGAACAGAGCCCTGTGCCTAAACACATGGAAAGAGTTGGCTACTGTCTCATTCTGGCACAATTACAAATTCAGTAACTTTAACAAAATGAATGTTTTGTTTTTGTTTGATTTTTTACACTTAATTAATTTAATTCTGTGAAAGGATTCGCATGGCTTAAAAATGAACAACTATAAACAGAGTGAAAATTGTCCCTTCCACTCCCGTACTTAGTTCCTACCTCACATTTCACATTTAACCATTGCTAATTTTTTAATTCTATATTTTTCCATGCCACTATGCATTGGCTCAATTTCTGCATTTCTGTCCTGTTGCATTGATCTGTCTGTAAGTTCATGTAACAACACGACTGTGTTTTATTTTAGGGCTTTATATTAAATTTTAATACCTAGTAGGGCTGGTTTCTCCTGCTTGCTCTTCTTTTTCAATATTTTATGATTATTATTTGCTTATTTTTCCATATGAACTTTAGAATAAGCATGTCTAGTTAAAATCCTGTTGGTATTTTAAATGGATTACATATTTATGAGTTGATTTAGGGAACACTGATATTTTGATGATATTGTCGTTGTCTACAGAAGCATCCTAAAGTCGCGGATGATAGATTTGCTGATAGTGCTAAAGGACAAGTGAAATAACATTTCCAAGTATCTGGTTTAGGTTTCTGGGCAGATGTGGACTTGCAACCAAACAAGTTATAGAGTATAAAAAAAAATCAACACTTTGTATGTATGTGAGTGTGTTGGGGAGGGGAAAAAGTGGGATACTAAATTCACTCAGTTTTTACTTTTATTTGGAAATAATTTCAAACATTGAGACAAGTTACAAGAATAGTATAAGGAATACCTGCATCCCCTTCCCCCTACTCTCTCTCTCTCTCTCTCTCTCTCTCTCTCTCTGTCCTCTGTCACACACACACACACACACACACACACACACACACACTTTTTCTGAACCACTGGAAAGTAAATATTTCAGTCTGTATTTGCTAAGAATGAGATGTCCAACTGTGTTCTGACTTTTTCAGTTTATCCAATCATGTATTTTTAGTTGGGAACAGTTCCTCTGCCTTTTTTTGTCTTTTAAGACGTTTACAGCTTTGAAGAAGGCAGGGCTTTAAAAATAATAATCTTCTTCATTTTGAGTTTGCCTCTTGTTTCCTGATGATTAGATTCGGGTTATGCAACCTGGGGTGGACTACTACATAAATGATATGTCCTTCCTAGAGTGTCACATCCCTAGACACACAATGTACATCTGCACCTTATCGGTGTTGCTAATTTTATCATTTAGATGAAATGTGGCTAATTTCTCAATGGTATAGTTATTATTTTTTTCTTGCAAATAATTGGTAATCTGTGGGAAGATATTTTAAGACCATGAAAATATCCTACTCCTGCCTGATCAAGTTGGCCCTTCCAGATTTAGTACCCATTGATAATTTTTGCCTGTATCAATCTTTACTATGATGGCTGCAAATGATGATTTTTCTAACTGTAGCAATCCCTGTAACTTTATCAGGGATTATCCCAGTCTTCAGCTGTTTATTTATTTATTATTATGATAATGCTACTTATTTCTTCAGTGGTTTGTAATCCAGTGATGAATTCATTTTAGTCATAATGTCGGGGTGCCTCTGTGGGAACTGTGCTTCTGTTTCCTTCCTATTAACTTTCTTTCTTTCTACACACACATCCTCTCTCTTACACACACAGACTCCTAGTCCAGAACTCTGTTTACAGAAGTCACTTACTAAAGACTGAATAAATACCCAAATGGCTTGAGGGTACTGGCAATGACATTTGTAGCTTCAAGCCATAGACATGGTGGAGGTACCCTCTGTGGATAACTGTAGTCACCACCAAAATAAAACATTGGAAGTTTAATATGGATCCTTGTGATAATTGTTTAGAACAGTGTTTATGGAGAAGCAACATTTTTATTTTAAGTATACTTCAAAGGCTATCTTTATGAATGACCCAAATTGTAGCATGTAATTAATTGTGCATTTACCTAAAACCTCAAAATTGAATCTTTGCTCATACTGTGTATGAAATGTCACATAGCTAAGTTTGGTTTCAGTTTCTTTTACTACTCTGTAGTGTCTAATGCTCCTTCTATTGCAATATTGTTTTTTAATGTAAAGCTTACTCTGATTCTCATTTCCCACCTGAATCTCCCTGGTTTGTTTCTCCCATGGTACTCTCTAAAGCAACAGGAACAGATAATACTTTTCCTGATAACCTCAAAGTCCATATAGGACCTTGGCTTTGAAGACAGCACATTGTTGGTGGATAAAAAGCAAGTCTCTCTTTTCAGTTCATTTTCAAGAATATGAGTTTTTCCTAGATCATAGACATTACTTGCACAGGCTCTTGAGAGTTCAGAAGTCCTCTAGGAAACTCTGTGTTTATGAATATGTATATACAAACACACATCTCTCTATGCCTTGCTATATATATGTTCACGTAGGATACACACAGATATGGGTTTTTTTTCCCTCCATCTACTTCATTTGTTATTTCCAAGGTGACTCAGTGGCAGAAGGAATATTTCAGCTTCAATTAAGTCCCCCTTTTTTTTTTGTTATAGCATTTCCCCTCTTCTATCCTAGCACAGTTTGTGGGGGAAGGTGTTCTCTAAAGACATTAGCTGTTGGTAGTTGTTGTCTTAAGAGATTTCTGAGTCCCTGTTCAGGGATTTTAATTCACTTCGTCTCTAGCTTCTAAAACTAGCCTCTCCTGACATTTTTTGTGTTCTGTATTTCACTGAGGAAACGTCATCTAATCCAATATCTGCTGCAAACTTCAGGTTTGGAATAAAGCTTTTTTATACACACATACATGCACAAGTGCACACATAGGTGGAGGTAGTTTTAAAAAATTACCTGGCGGGCTTCCCTGGTGGCGCAGTGGTTGAGAGTCCACCTGCCAATGCAGGGGACACTGGTTCGTGCCCCGGTCCGGGAAGATCCCACATGCTGCGGAGCGGCTGGGCCTGTGAGCCACGGCTGCTGAGCCTGCGCGTCCGGGGCCTGTGCGCCGCAATGGGAGAGGCCACAACAGTGAGAGGCCCGCATACCGCAAAAAAAAAAAAAATTACCTGGCAAAAAAAATTCTTAGCTTTGGGTCCAGCTTGATGTAAACACAGATTAATGTGGTTTAAGAGTCACCTCTTTATAAATAGGTGGGAATACCAGTTAGGAATAACATATAAGCTGGTATAGTTGGTGATGACATTATTCTAGACAGTTTTTACCATCATTATTTTAAGATATAGCGAAAAGGTAAAGATACTCAATAAAGAGGCTCACATATCAGAATTAGGAATGTTTCCTAAATGCAACATCAAGAAAAAAGTTCAATTTGCTCTCTCTCCCTCCAACTTTTCACAAATTTGCTCTCCATTTTCCATTTATATTTTGGGAATATTTGAAAATAATATTTGACAAAGCTTAAAGATGAAGTTTCCTAATACCAGACAAAAGGATTAGTCTCTTTAAACCTAATTTTGGTGCTGTGTCCCCTCTCTTTTTTTTTCTTTATACCAACACAACACGTTTTTCTATAGTATATTTTTGGTCGGTTGAGCATTCAGGACCAAGCATCAAGAGTACTGTATTATCTTTTTTTCTCGGAACTTAATTATTTTTCATAGAAAAACTGAGTGTCATGGCAGTTTCACCATTTGAAAATGTATCCTTTACTTACATTTCAAAGTAGTTTTCTTGTTCTCCAATTTATTTTTACTCTTGTTACCACTGCCATCTCACCTTCTGTCCTAACCACTTTATGTTTAATCTATATGTTTCTGGACTTTATTATCTTTACTTCAATATGTTTTCTTAGAAGACCTTGAAAGTGTTAGTCTGACTTAGTTTGCATGTGATGTTATGCTGAGAGAGGCAGTGTCATCCAGGAAAAAGCATACAGGCCCTGGAGAATTAGAAAGAGCTGCATTCACAGCCTGAGCCTGCCACTGACTAGCTGTGTTTTTATATACAAATAACTATGGCTTCATTATTTACGTAGTATAACCAATTATATATTTCTTCACATAGTCATTGTGTAGGTTAAACTAAATAAGATAACACATGTAAACATCCAGTGCAGGTCTGGCAAATAGGCAGTACTTGGAATATGGTAGTTACTATTATTTTTATTATTACTGTTATTTTTTGTTGGGGGGGCGTTCTTTTTGTTTGTTTGTTTTTTAGAGTGTGAGACTAGGGAGAACGAATCAATCAGCCTACTCTACTGCTTGATATAAGGCGTGGCAAACAGATTTCAATTTTGTCCCTGATTGCCTCCAAGGGCTAGGAAAATTACTCAAATCTTTCTTTCTCTCTGTATGGAAGAAAAACTCATCTACGTAGAGAGTAGGGATGGCTATTAGCTGATTAGTTTTCTCCAAAGATGTTGACCTTACAGTAATCTGTAAATACTAGGTGGTAGTGGTTATTTATTTTTTTCAAATGAAATCTTTTTTAAGGTTTTAATAATCAGTTACAAGTCCTGTGTGTTCATGTGACTGTATAAATGTAATTACAAAAGTGAATTTCAGCCGAAAAATTTTGGAGAGAGCTACCATGTGTCTTTTCCCTGTAAGCAATATATGCTTATCGTTTTATTTTTTTAGGTGCCTTTTTAGCACTTCTGTGACAACCCTTCCCCCAAGCAAATCAGGGAGTATCAAAGAACAGTGGGGGCTACTAAAAATGGTATTCTGGAACATCATTCAGATTCCCTTAGGGAACCATTTTGACATTTTATCGGACTGTGTCTAGTAGTCTACAGAGCTTTTACTTAATATTTAAGACTCAAAATCCATAAACATCAATTGTATTTTTTTGTTGTATTTGCATTTATATAGATCCTTTAATATATTTTATATCATAGTTCTTTTACAGATCAATGAATTCTATAGTTTTATAGCAAGGACTATAGCTAGCAAAATTGACAGCTATTATTTATGAAAGTCCCCGTTTCACACACTTCTGCATGTAAGAAAAAATGTTGCAGATTATAGAAAAGTGTAAATGGAGAGGAATTAATTAACACCTATCAGTTACTGTCTTTCAATGTCAACAGTGATTGTAAAACATATTATACTAAATAAATGGATATTAAGGGATTTTTATCAGCTCAGGAAACCAACTACATTCATCTCAAGTATCATCACATCAGAGCTCCCTTCCATAGTATGAGGATAGGCTTTTGGCTATGATATATTTCTAGAAGTGGCAAACATTTATTCACAACTTGGACCCTTGGCTATATAAAGGATGCTTGAAAGCTATGTATCACTAAAAAGGATTCTAAGCAACCATTAACATAAAATATAGAATCTTGTCTGCACTTCAGGGCTAGTTTCACAGCAGACATTTGGGAAGATTTACCATGTATTTGTAAGAATACAGATTGTAGAATTAGCAAGTGAGAAACCTAATGATTGGGGGAAAGGAAAAAAAAGAGACAATTTATAGAAAATGTAATTTATTCCATAAATTACAAGTTTTACTATTTTCTAAGCTCAATTCCATCTCCAAGGTCCATCTTTTTAAAAAATATTGCATGCCTTACAATACTACTGTATCATAGTGTGTTAACTAGCAGAGGGGTCTCCTCTACTTCTCTGAAAAGAGATGTTTGATCTTTCATATAACTTAAATTCAATGGAAATATGCTTCAAGGACTACTATAAAAATTTTTAACTGATGCTGTCTTATACAGTTGAGGATCTTTGGGGTATATATGAAGTAAAAACTGACTGGTTCGGGGCTTCCCTGGTGGCGCAGTGTTTAGGAGTCTGCCTGCCGATGCAGGGGACACGGGTTCGTGTCCCGGTCCGGGAAGATCCCACATGCCGTGGAGTGGCTGGGCCCGTGGGCCATGGCTGCTGAGCCTGCGCGTCCGGAGCCTGTGCTCCGCAACGGGAGAGGCCACAACAGTGAGAGGCCCGCGTACCGCAAAAAAACAAACCAAAAAAAAAACAAACAAAAAAAACTGACTGGTTCATGTGAATATTAACCCTACAGTCATAAAGCCCTAGAGTTGAATGAGCTCTTCATATGACACTTATCACAGAATTAAGAATCTGAAGGTTAAAAGGTTTCTGCCATAAACTGAATGTGTTCCCCCTCAAATTCATTTGTTGAGACCTAATCCCCAGTGTTGCTGGAATTTGAAGGTGGGGTCTTTGGGGGGTGATTAGATCATGAGGGCAGAGCCCTCAGGAGTGGGATTAGTACCTTTATAAAAGAGACCTTAGTAAGATCCCTTAACCCTTCTGCCACGTGAGGACAGTGACAAGATAGCCAGCTTTGAACCAGGAAGCCAGTGCCGGACACCAAGTCTGCCAGCATCTTGATCTTGGATTTCTATTTAGTTATATCCATGGGATTCATCATTAGAATCCAAGTGAGGAGCTTTATAGAATAGATTCCTGGCTCCAAACCAGACCTACTGAATAAAGTTTCCCAGGAGTTATAGAGTGCAGGAATTTTTTTCCAGTGCCTTCTAAGGAATTCTTATGACAAGCCAGGTTTGAGAACCATGGATTTAGACCAAAGACAATAGAGTTTTACCTTTAAGTATATTCAGAAATGGGGATTCCATTAAGTCCATAGATAATATGTATTTGGAATTAGTTACACTGTCATGACATAATTTTAAATGTCTTTTTCCTGAAAAACAAAACTATAGACTCCAGCTTGACTCACCTCAGAAACTGCATCTAGCTTTACTCGCTTTTCTTTAGGAGCTACTCAAAATGTTAAAGGGTTGTGTTTAATTATCCCTCAGGCAGATTTTCTCTATAATAACCCAGTCCCCTTAAAAATTTCTTTTATAAGTCCTATTTTCTCACTCTTTAACAGCTTTTGCTCTTCTCAAAAATCTAGTTTCCTCAAATATGGAGATGTAAACACCAGTAGCATACAAACTCTGAGAAGAATAAAGTTGACTAATAACTAGTCTTACTAGAATATCCATTTCTAATGTCAGGAATTTCAACTTGGCTGTTTCAATTTGGGTCAGCCATTAGGGCTTATAATTATTGCTACATAAGCATTTCTACAGTCAATCCAGACCTAATGAAAATATGACTTAGCCATTATCCTAAGAACCATAACAAACTCTTGAACTGGGACTTTCACATCTTATTTTTTTTTAAGATAGCATCTAAATACATACATATACATAAACACATGCATAGCTGTCTGAGGGTTAATAGGACCACTGTGATCAGAAATAGTTGATTTGACATAACTCTGACATTGCATAACCTAATTTCTAACAACTAAATTAAATTCCTTGAACTAAGCATAAGACCTCCACATGAAAAATGAATTTAAGCTAATTTGCTGAACTTATATGCTGAAATCTGAACCAATCCCTACTTGTTTTCTACTGAATTTTTTAACCTTAATCAACAAATGAACCAGCTGGAACAGGAAAAAATAAATTTATATAATTTCTAAAACTGAAATATCAAAACATCTGCTACACTGATTTTGAATTGGCTGAAACTTTATTTAGTTTAATTCCTTAGTTCAAAAAGCCAAATGTGGATATAGCTATATTTTGTCTGGCTCAATAGACAAGTCAATTCTCAGTGGGACCAGTAACAAAAGCTCTTAATCAAAATCACCTAGCTTCATCAAGTTAACTCTGGTAAATTAAAGCCTATTCCTCCTAAATACTTTCTGTTGGAGGAATCTGTATGTTTGTCCTTGGTCTTGGATACATACAGACAGACAGATTCATGATTTCAACTATTGCATAATACCATTTAGTTTTGTGGATCTTCTTATTAGCCTACCTGGGGATTCGCTTTTACTTTGTGGCAACAGAGCATACCTATTTTTATAGAGTTTTCTAAAAAGAAAACATTATGTGGAACAATATTTAAATTAACTCAGTTGATTGATCTCCTGGTATTTTCAAACTGCAGTTTGATATAATATACTGTAGTACCAAAGGGCAATAAGCATCAAAATCTCCATTGCAAGCCTATTCTGGAGTGTGTGTGTGTGTGTGTGTGTGTGTGTGTGTGTGTAACACCTGATTTCTGTACAGTTATTTCAACTTTTCAAAACAGTTTCACATCTATTATTCCATTTAATCTCCATATTTTTAACAAAGTGTATTTATATATTTAAAATTCCTCCACCATTAAAGGAATGCAACTTGCTCAGATATTTAAATAATAAACATTTCCTACTAAAAATGAAAATAATTACCTCATGTTTTATGTTGCCTCCTTCTGTTTCTTTCTCTTATTCATAATACTGTATCTGCTTCTCAGTTTTGCTCCTCTGTCATTATTCAATATTTGTTTTTAAGTTCCTACTCTGTGCAAGAGCTGTAGTTTGCTATCAAGCTATCTAGCTTGCTAGATGCTAAGGAGAATACAGAAAAGAGTGCAATATATTTAGCCTCAGGATATTTGTATTCTAGTAAGGAGAGTAAATACATATGATTCTTTCTAAGTAAAATTGACTTCCTCCTCACATTTTTTTTTGCGGTACGCGGGCCTCTCACTGTTGTGGCCTCTCCCGTTGTGGAGCACAGGCTCCGGACACGCAGGCTCAGCGGCCATGGCTCACGGGCCCAGCTGCTCCGCGGCATGTGGGATCTTCCCGGACCGGGACACGAACCCGTGTCCCCTGCACTGGCAGGCAGACTCTCAACCACTGCGCCACCAGGGAAGTCCCCTCCTCACATTTTAAATTTAGTCCCACCAGAATCTTGGTTTCATGTCTGTCTTTCCTTCTCGACAGTGAGTTACCTGAAGGCAGAGATTGAGTCTCATTGATATTCGAATCCTAGCATGGAGCTCAGTGTCAGGCATGTATATTTGCTGCTTCATGTAACTCCCTGTTTTAAATCCTTTAATTTCTCCTTATTGACTTAAAGATAGAATTCAACCTCTTAGCATGTAATGTAGGCCCTTTGTAATTTAGGTTTGCACTATCCTATACGATAGCCACTAGCCACATGTATTGAGCACTTGAAATGTAGCTAGTCTGAACTGAGATGTGGTGTAAAAGTAAAATACACACTAGATTTCAATGTCTTAGTACCAAAGCAATGATGTAAAAAGTCTCATGAATAGTTATCTTGATATCTTGAAATGATATTTTGTTTATATTAAATAAAGTTTATTATTAAAATGAATTTCATCTTTTTTTGCTTTTAAAAAATGTGATTAGAAAATTTTAAATTACGTATGTGGCTTGCATGAGATTCTGGCAGACATGCTCAAGCCCCCTGCCCACCTCCTTTTCCTTATTTTCCATATGCACTTTGTTTCCGCCCTTAAAAACTTTCTTTGCTCTCTTCCAAAAGTGTGTGCTCAATTCCTGCTTCAATTCCTTTGCATGTCTGCTTGGTATTCTCTCTCTTCTTAGCACAGTCCATTGGCAAAGGCCTATCTACTGCACTCCACCTTGGACCACTCCCTCTCAAGACCTGTTTTAGATGCCCTGTGTCTGTAATACCACATCATCCTTCACAAAGCCTTATTTAGGACTTAACACACTATATTGTGTTTCCTGGTTTACTTCTGCCTCTTTTAACACTGGGGCTGATTCTCTCTGAATCTCCTGCTTTGAATATACTTTCTGTCTTAGAATAACTCTTAATGTTTGCTGAATGAAAGAAGGACCTGGTTGAATAGCAAATCTAAAGGGAAACTTTAAGGTCTGAATGTGGATGATAGTTCTAACCCAAAACCACCACCCTAGACCAAACAACAAACAAAAAAAAGGACCCCAAATTCCCCCACTCCTCTCACCGAAAAAAACAAAACAAAATACCAACACAGAACAGAAGCCACTATAGAGCTGCATATAAAGCTAGTAAACATTTATTTTTTGAGAAAACATTAACTTTCATAAAATAAAAGTCTCAAATCCTTGTGTTATCTTCTTGTTGCTCCAATGTCAAAAGGTTATGGAAAATAAAAACTGGTTCTTATAAACAGCTGTAAACAGTTTCAAAAGTTAGTGACAACGTCCTACTAAACAGTCATTCAGTCATTTCTTATTTCAGTAACATAACTTTTTCTTTCGAGGATAGAGTGGCTCTGCAGTGGCTTCATTCTTCGCCTTCAGAAAAGCTGGTAAATCCTTGGTAAGCAGTACCAAAGGGAGCCGCTTCGTTTACTTGCACATTTTAATTAGTAAATGCAGTTACACACCCATGGATCCCATAGTTATGGCCAAGCAAATAATCTCCACCATAGGTATTAAAAATTGGCTGATTATTGTAGGCATTAGGGAAATTGCCATACATTTGATCAGAAAAATTAAACCCTTCATTACTGGTTGAGAAGGGAACAGGCACAAAAACAGTAGAAAGGCTTCTGCCACCGCCGCCTCCAACTGCCCCGCAAACATTTGGGTCTGCGCCAAAAGCATTTGGGTTTGCTCCGTAAGGACTTGGGTTTGCCTGGGAGCTTCTTCCTCCCCAGTAGTTGCCTAGCCTGGCAAATGGAACATCTCTTCCTCCTCTGCTTTGTGACTTGAAATATTCTTTCGGGAGTGCAATTTTTGTTTCACACCACCCAGAGTCAGTCAGATGGTACCTGGCTTCTAACAGCCTTCTCACTGGTTTTTCATCAGTATATGTGATAAAACAGAAAGCTCGTCTTTTGTTTGTTCCTTTATACACTGGAAGCTCAATATTCTCAATCACACCAAATGCGCCAAAATACTCTCTGATTTTTACTTCAGACATATGAGGATTCAACCCTCCGACAAAAACTTTTCTTGGCAGAGATATAAATTCTATGGCTTTAGCCCTTTTAAGATCGATTGTTTTGCCATCCAGTTTGTGCTCTTTGACTTGGAGGACCTTTTCAACGGTGGCATGATCTTTAAAAAGCACAAATCCAAACCCCCTGGGAACACCACTGACTGGATGGGTTTTAATAGTAAAGTCCATTATCTCGCCAAACTGGGCCAAGTATTCAAGAAGAGCTTGCTTACTGGTATCGCGGGGTATTCCGCCGATGAACATTTTTCTGGCGTCATAGAGATTCTTGGTGACTTTGATTAGGACTCCCTCAGGGAGCTCGTGTCTGTTGTCCATTTTGCTTATCTCAAAGCTGTTGGCGTCCACCGAAGAGAGGCTGGCGGCGGCGCGGTGTAGTCGGCGGTAAACTGGCTGGCTCCGGCTCAACTGCCAAGAGAGGGGGAATATGGGAAGTGGCCGGCGAGGTGACGCAAGAAGTACGTGGTGACGTAGGACCACGAGAGCGAGCGGTTTGCGTTTTGAAATGGGCCGTAAAGACAGTGCCTGCCGGAAAACGAGCCGTGTTTGCCCCGCCGAAGTCGGCTTACTTCCGGGGTCTGATGTTTCTGCCCTTAAGACAAAAATAATAGCCCAACAAAATGAAAGTTTGTCACCAACCGCAGCCACTCCTCATCTTGTTCACTTTGGATCGCGTCTCCTTTAAGTTTTGTTGCAACTCGTTAGTTCTTTCAAGATGGAGCCTTTTGTTCATTGCTGTCCTTTTCCGTCCTTTTCATATCCGTGTCAGTATTTGGGGGCAGGGATGGGAAAGGAGTCGAGGCTGGTAGACCGGAAAGCAGACTATCGGGAAAGCACAATGCCTGTTGGTTACGCTGAAGGGACCTAAAAATCACATTAAAAAAAAAGTCACAGCTTCGTAGAGATGTAATTTACATACCATCCAATTCGCCCTTCTAACGTTTTTAGTATATTTACGGAGTTGTGCGATCATTACCACTATCTAATTTTAGAAACTATACCCTGAAAAGAAATTCTGTACCCCAATAATTAGTCACTCCTCATTTTCCCCTCAACCCTCCCAAATCATACAATCTGTGGCCCTTTAGGTCTGGTTTCTTTCACTTAGCCCAGTGTTTTCAAGGGTCATCCATGTTGTGGCATGTTTCAGTATTTCATTTTTTTTTTTAAGGCTGAATAATATTCCATTGTATGGATATACATTTTGTTTATGTGTTTCTCTAGAATAATATTTGAAAGCATTGATATTGTTATATTATTCCATATCTGCATCATAGTTAAAATAAGTATAAGGGGGTTTTCTGTCAGTCATTTGCATTTCTGGCATGGTCAGTCAGTATAGATAGGATTTGTCACAATTATCTAGATTATTGAGGTTATTAGCTTAACCCTTCCTTCCATTTGAAGACAAAAACTCAAATTTTTGAACGCCTTAGTTTGGCTACTTTCTTCCTTGGTCATTGCCTTATCCAACATAATCCAGTAATTTGTGTTTGTCTTCTTCCTTCAAATATTAGATTTTTTGAGGGGAGGGTATTTTAATTCTTCCACAGCATCACCCCACAGATTCTGTCTCTACATACTTGGACTCAGTGAATTTCTGCAATTACTCATTTGAAAAAAATATCCTATTGTTAATAATAATACCTGCTTATTTCTCTCTGCAAATATGTGTACTTGCTATCATTTGGAGATAAGAGAAAGGGAACTGTAATTTAAAAACTCCCTCTATGAAATTAAACCATAGGGAAAATGAATTTCACAGCAAAGGTAAAGTTAAAAACTCTAGGGAAAAAAAGCCCTGGCTCACATTTTAATTATAAACTATTTGAGGCCCCATCTGCTCCCACCTCTCTGATGTTATTCCACATACCTGTGCCTTTGTTCATTCTGAGCATTCTTCCTCAAATGCCTTTGTTTTCTCCTCTGCCAACCACCCCATCCTCATTCTGTCTGCCTAACCTTTATAGCTTCCTCTAAGAGCCTCCCCTCTGTGAACCTATTATACCCTTTTTATACATTTTTATCAAGATGTATATATATGTGTCTGTCAGTTAGCTTCTCATGGACAGACACGGTGCCATACTTAACCTAAAGGTTTCAACACAAAGCATAATACATGTAATACCTGGCACATTTTTTTTTAAAGGAACTCACTAAATGCTTGTTGAAATAAACTAAGCATTGGAGTTCTGTGGGCCACATTTTTGAAAATCCTTGGTCTAACTGGCCTCTGAGAGGATGAACCTGTTGCAGATAACTTCCTGAATGCTGATCTGCCACAGTTTTGGAGATCTGACCTATCTTCTTATGGAAGAGGCTGCAATATTGAAATTTTCTTATTTTGGGATCATCTGTAAACCAACTGAGAAAACCACAAAGAAGCCAGAGCTCCCTTTAGCTCCTGCTTTCCCTAGAATGAGACTCTTAGGGGCATTATACCCTCTGTATTTCTAAACTAATGAGGCATCTTGATGGCTAGTTATTTACCTGTGGCTCTTTTTCTAATTAAGCCATGGCTGATGTCATAGTTTTGACCCCTGTGAGGGCTGGTTAGCTTTATTCAATTACATGGCTACAGGCTGCACTCATGGCCCTAGTCCTTGCCCTTGCAAACACATGTTCCAAGGGGCTGCTGGGTCAGAGCACATCAATGAATCAGTGAAAAGACAGTCCTCACTTCTGGATACACAATTCAAAGCCTTTAACCTACTGATCTTGGGTCAGTAGTGTCATACTGGTACATGAAAGACAACACATGATTACTGTAATTACTTCTGAGGCAGTAAAATGGAACATTTTAAAAAAGATTGTGTCTACTCCTTGTCCCCTAATGAAAATAATTATGCTCACTGAGGTACTGTCCTCTCACACACATGCTCCGTGATCTTTAGCTGTCTAAAATGTTTTAAAATGACTCCTTTCCACTGTAATGTCTAAAGAAATTAAAATCTGTACTGTTTAGCTTTAGTTTTTCATGGCGACGGTGCCACACAACATAACATATTTTAGGTATTGAAATACTGTCATCAGATTCCTAATGTTAACTCTCCTTATGAGCAGTACAGTAACAATAATTCTGACTAGCAATTTATTCTTATTCCACATTAAATCAAAATACACATATATTGGAGAATTGAAGGAACTGGAGATTTCTTTAAGAAATGAATAAATGAATGAATGAATGTTAGGCACCCAGACAGTTATCAAAGGTATTTTACAAAAGTGGACTGCTTGTGAAAGAAAAAACCCATAACACAAAGATCAAGTGGCAAAGAAGCTAGGGATATAAAGTCAGGAATTGCTGCTTTTGGGGGTAGGGGGACCAAGAGCTATAATACATGCAGGCTGTCATATTTTTTGTATTTTAGGGAACATGGGATGCCTGACCTGGGTTTGTTTTACTGTGATCTAGACCATGCCTGCTGTATTTATAGCTCTTAATTTGATTGTCCCTTGGATGTTAGTATCTTATTTATAATTGTTGGAGAATGGGGGAGAAGATGAAGGATGACATATGCCTTTAGAATTAATCTGCCTCTCTTATCATGGGACTCAACGTTGGCAGAAGGATGCTGTGGGACCCATAAATCAGGAAGGTAACCTGGATGTATCCTGATTTGATATGCTGGCATAGACCTGTCTCTGTGATAATATATTCTTTAATGCTCTGTTGAACCTGTTCTCTTTAGTGAAATGAAAATGCATGTGTTTGACATACTTGGTCTAGTTAGTTGTTTGATAAAGTGAGATTTCCCTTACTCTTTTTCCTCTTCATTTTCCACAGAAACTGCCAGTGTCCATTACTTAAATTGAGAGCGCTAGCAGATAGTTTGAAAAATGATCATTTAGGAAATACTGTTCTGTGCTAAATTTGAGTGTATCCAAATAGTGATCTAGCTGAATGTAGTCCACTGGACATAGACTAAAAATTAATTTGACATCAAAAGTTTTTAACAGGGCTTCCCTGGTGGCGCAGTGGTTGAGAGTCCGCCTGCTGATGCAGGGTACACAGGTTTGGGCCCCGGTCCAGGAAGATCCCACATGCCGCGGAGTGGCTAGGCCCGTGAGCCATGGCCGCTGAGCCTGCGAGTCCGGAACCTGTGCTCCGCAACGGGAGAGGCCACAACAGTGAGAGGCCCGCGTAGTGCAAAAAAAAAAAAAAAAAAAGTTTTTAACAGCTGAGTCCAGCTGCTGGACTTTTGCCTAGATGACAGTCATTTAAAAAGTACTTTTTTGCCATCTGCAAAGGAGGCAAATGTGCCGGGTTGTAGGAAGACCACATAAATGTGTCAGTTTCAAGAACTGCTTGACAAGACACGTGTAGGTATTAAAACATCCATTTCTCTTGAGAATACCACTTAACATAGGCAGTTCAATTATGCTAATCTCAGACTGAATATTTACAGGTTTTTTTTAAAAGAGGGAGGATTGGTAGAGAGGAAGACTCATTCTCCATCACTATGCAATATATAGTAAAGGGAAGTCTACTGAGATGCACTCTGTGTCTCCCAGTCTTCCTTAGAAGAATTATGAAAGCCTCAAAGACTTCCTAGTTGTGTGTTTGGGTAGGATCTACCACGGAAGGAATGGGAGTCCATTCCCCAAGCACCTATGCATAACCTGGAGAATATTGGAATAACAGTACATGACCTTGCAATTCTCTTTTTCCCTCTTCACCTTCTAATTAGCCAGTGTCATCTCAAAGAATGGGGGTGCCCTACGGATGTACAGATAAAAAGACAGATTCCAAAACTGGCTTTTTTTTTTGATGTAGGTCAGAGTTGCCCACAACCGTTGAGTTCAATTAAAATCCATAAAGTTTGTAGCCTGTTTCGATATTTTGCCTCATCTAATTATTTATTTTTGTGGCTTTAACTTTTTGGTAGGGGGAAAAAGCTCTACCTGCCAACTCACTTTTTTTCTTTATAAAAGTCATTGGTGGAGGGGCTTTGCTTGGACTTTTTTAATTAATGGAATCTGTATTGCTTATATGTGAATTTGTAAAAGTCATAAAGGTAACCATACTTGCATATGAATCATGGAAATGTAGAGTTTAGATATTCTTGTTGTGCAAACATAGATATAAATAAATATATGAAATCAACTTATACACTATAAGAAGTATGTACATATAATGCTCTTTGAAGACTTATAAAGAAAGTCTGATTACTTGATTCATATACAGTCGTCCCTGAGTATCCTCGGGGGATTAATTCCAGGACCCCCTTCTGATACCAAAATCCATGGATGCTCAAGTCCCTTATCCACCTGTATACTTTAAATCATTTTTAGATTACTTATAATACTTAACACAGTGTAAATGCTATGTAAATAGTTGCTAGCACACGGAAAATTCAATTTTTGCTTTTTGGAACTTTCTGGAGTTGTTTCCAAATATTTTCAATCTGAGTTTGGTTGAATCTGCAGATACAGAGAACCAGCTATACTATTTAATGTGAATTTCTTTCTAGTTATTTTTGTTGGGTCAAGTAATCATCTATATTTAAATATTCATGGACTCTGGTCTTTCGTCTAAGAAATGAAAATACTGAGAAGAGGTTTTATTTCTGTCGTGCCTTTTTTTTTTGGCTCATAAATAATTTTTTCACATATCTCCTCTGGGGAAAAATACACTGACCAATAATTTCCAGTCGTGATTATTTTTTAATTCCTGATTTTGTGAAGAAGAACATGCTTAAAAATCAAAATATACAATCCCTGTGTTTCATGTCTCATGTCTAACCCCCTACCAGTTACAACCCACACATTCTAAGCTGATCACAGAAAGAACAGTTGTGGAGTCAGAATCACAGAGGTCTGTGCCAAGTGCATAGGACATGCAGAAAGGATTCAAGAATACAATCAATACCAACTGAGGTAGTATTGAGAATAGTCTGACAGAGATGGACAAAGGAAGTCTAATGCCGCTCCAGTGAAACCTTTGAGTCAGGTCCTTAGACAAGAGAGGTTTTAGGTACATCTAGAACTAGAGGAATCAGAGATAAGAAAACAAATACAAACTTACAAGGATATCTTTTGGACTAAAACAAAAAGATGAAGATGAACACTGTGTTAGAAAGAAATGGAATATGGTGAATCAGTAGTCAGTTATAAACTAATTTTAGGCTTCTCACTGTTTCCTTTGGCATTGATTTGCTTCTGTATGGAAGTATTATCTGCATTAAGAGACAGTGGCTGAAGAATCCAAATACCAAGTATTTATGCCCATCCAATTGTTTTTTCTTTGTTCATGCAAATGGCAGGCTTTAGAATTCTGAACTGTATAGTTCCCAGTACTTTTGTGTATGTGGGGAGCAATAATCCTTACCTGGCAGTTCATTTTTTTCTATCTGCCAATATCGAGTTTAGTTTTTCGCCAATGTAGACTCTCTGCCTGCAAACAACTACACAGGTTTGTCTTATCTTGTTTTTTCAATCTCTGGTAATCAGGGCTTCATTTTTTCCCCTGACAATTTAATATCCAAATTATCTGTGCCTTCTCTTTGTAGATGTTGTTTCCTAATAGATTGTCTATTCCAGCCTTAATAACCATTCCTAGGCTTGTCAGAGACCGAGCTTAAGGAAGAGTGTAGCACTTGTATAAATTCAATGTTTTCAAGCATTCAGCCAACATGTAATGAGCATCAGACAGAGAAGGGGGAATAATGGTATCTCAGGCAGAGAAAACAGTATGCACAAAAACTTAGATTTGTTCTTAGAGCAGTAGTGGGGTAGCTGGGGTGCCTTTCATATGAAAACATATGATAGGAGATGAGGTTAGAAATATGGGCCTTTTTGAGTATGTAATAAACATTTTTGAACCTTCATGTGTCAGGCACTGTACTAGGATTTTTGGATACAAGGATGAATAGAGAATTTTATGAACTAACAGTAGGATGGTGATAGGCTTATAAACTCAAGCTTCATTATAATGTAAATACAGTCATAGAGGTAAACACAGGTTGTTCAGGGAGTGGAGGAGGGGAGTACCAATCATAGCCTGGATGCAGGAAGGGGTAAGATGTCATGAAGAAAGAGAACAGAATGAGAAGCCAAGGGAGGCCAGCACTAAACCCCGAGATGCTCCAGCATTTAAGGGACCAGGGAGATTTTCACAGTGTATGGAGTTTATGGCAATTTAAAGTTGAAACCTATTTGGTCTTTAGAATGCTTTAGAAAAGTGCTTCCTCTTGAAGATTCAGAAAATGATTAAACTACAGTCACCATATTTAGTTGATTTCCCCTATAGAGAGTGATATATTTACATAATAACCTTTGTGTATCTTTGTGACCACACATGAATGAGCCAAAAATATATGGTTTTTGGCTTGAATTAACAGTCATTTATTTAAATATAGGACACCAAAAGCAGGAGTAATAAAAGAAACATTTGTTTTATCAGACTTCATCAAAATTAAAACTTTTGCATTTCAAAAGACACCATTGACAAAATGAAAAGGAAGGCCACAAACTGAGAGAAAATATTTTCAAATCATGTAACATCCAATAGTGAACTTGCATTCAGAATATATGAGGGGTATTTACAGTTCAATTATAAGAAAACAAATAATGCAATTAAAAAATGAGGGAAAGATATGAATAGAAATTTCACTAAAAAAGATATTGAAATGGTCAATAAGCACATGAAAAGATGCATGACATAATTAATCATGAGAGCAATGCAAATTAAAGCCACAATAAGATACTACTTCAAATCCACTTCAGTAACTATAATAAACATACATAAATAATCATAAGTGTTGGTGAGGATGTGGAGAAATGAGAATTTTCATATATTAATAGTGAGAATGTAAAATGGCAAGCTGCTTTAGAAAACAGCTTGCTGTTTCTTAAAAAGATAAACATATTTACAATATGCCCTAGCAAATCAACCCCTAGGATCTACCCAAGAGAAATGAAAACCTATGTCTTGTGCACAGATGTTTATATCCGTATTATTCATAATAGCTCAAAAGTGGAAAAAAATGTCTATCAACTTGTGAATATATAAACAAGTATGGTATATCCATATAATGAAATATAAAGAAATATAAAAGGACTGGGTACATAGATGAATCTCAAAAACATTAAGTGCAAGAAGTCAGATGTAAAAGATCACATGTTGTATGATTCCATTCACATGAAATGTCTAGAAAAAGGAAATCTAGAGAGAGAGAAAATAGAGTAGTGGTTGCTTGGGACTGGGGGTGTGAACAGGGAGCAACTGAAAATGGGTATGAAAAATTTGGAGGGATGATTGCAATGTTCTAGAATCAGATTATGTGATATCTGCATATCTCTAAACTTACTAAAATCATTAAATTATACACACAAAATGGCTTTATGGTATGTAAATTACACATTAATAAGCCTATTAAAAAACAAACAAAAAGTCAGTTATAAAACATGCCAGGGCTCCTCAAGTGAAAATATCATAAATGAGAATTAAGTAGTTGATTATATTGAAATGGTTATAACAATAGATATTTTGTATGGTTTAATCATAGAAAAATTAACTGAACATTGGAGAGTCTAAACTTAAAAATGAAATGAATTCCTGAAGTTCTAGAATTACCTATCCTTTATTTTAGCATGCTGGATTGTATGTTCATTTCTTTGTATACATATATTGTTCCAGTTTCCTTCAGATTTTTCTTCATGCTTTTGTGTTTTTAACCCTAGAAATATTAAAGGAAGATTTTAATATCAATAAAATGTTAAAAAATAATGAAGCAAGCATTTGCTTCTTGCATAAGATAATTTTGATTACATTTTCATAACCTATTTGAAAGATTTTATGTATAAATACACACACACAATTTGGTTTCAGATGTATGGAATTCCTGAAAATTCTCTAGGCTAACTTAGAAAACATCTCAATATATCTCAAGTTTGATCTACGTTGTAGTAGCAAATATATGTTGTTTATAGTGATTTAACATCTATATTCTAGAATGTTTCCTAGAGCAACTAGAAAAGTGCAATGGAATTTTGTGAGGAAATGCAAGGATCATGAAGCTTTAAAGTACTTATTTCTATGTATGCTATGAGTAGATTAGTTGACTTTTTTTTAATAACAACTTTTGAAGTGTATACCCATATATATAAGTGTATAGGCTCCATTTGGACAAACTGAACAACTGATTTTTTAATTACAGTTCTCAGGTGAAAGATGAATTTGGAAATATTCAGTAAGCACTGAAAAAACTTAATATAAATGTTGCAAAATAATTATGACATTTTGTTACTCTGAGGATTATTAATACTCTTTAACCACCTTAATGTCAGTCACATTCAGTGTTCTGAAATGGAGGTTCTGAGTCAGCCCACGGTGGAGGTGTATTTTTCCTTACCTTATTGTATCATTTTTTAGTTGTCTTATTGGATTTTGAGCATAAGAGTGCACCCGGCATCAGTAAAATCCTCTTAGAGGATTTTGTGAAGGCTTAAAGATTTTCTTGAAGAATATATATAGAAAACTATTTTCTTCAAACAGTTATAAGTTCAGAAGTCATCACCTATAGCAATATAAAACAAGAAACAAACCCTTTAATTTAGTTTTCTATTAACAGAGCAATATGTGTAAAATAACACCTAACATGGCTGCCAAATAGTTTATTGAATTACCTGCTTCTTCTCATTTTGTTTTCTGTGGTTCCACAGTAAACCTTCTGAAGCCTCACAAAAGAGAAACATTTCAGCTTCCCAATATCTAAGGAGGTAAGAAACAGAAAGGGGGCTGATTTTTCTACACTTAAGGGAGAAGGGAGAATTTTCCTGGATCAGGTTTCTATCTTGGTCTGTTTGAATTAGATATTGGCTAGGTACATTCATGTATATTCCAAAAGAATCTCTGAAAAAAATATTTATACCTATAGTGGACAGCTTGGAAAGAAAGGAAGGAAGGAAGAAAAGTTTTATAGTTATATGGTTATAATATTTTATATATGTAGTTATATATGTGTATATATATAGTTATATATGTATATATATAGTTATTTGGGTGTAAAATATGTTTAAGAGATTCAGATTTTTTTTTATACAATAAGCCTATGTTTATAATTATGATCAAACAATGGAGCCACAAAATAGCCAAACTATGGATTTAATATCTTGTCACAATCTGGATTCTAGAAGGTGAAAGTTAACTGGTAATTGTAAAGGTCCTACTTCAAAAATATTTTGATTCAGAAAAGGTAGTATGGATGGTAAAAAGATTTCATAGTTTTATTTTTTTCAGAGAGATTTAGTTGGTTTTTATTTTTTCAATAAAGAATTTTTTTTTTTAATTGTAGAATAGTAGATTTATAGAAAAGATGCAAAGATAGTAGGGAGTTCCCAAATACCCAACACTCAGTTCCCCTTATAGGACTGTGGTACATTTGTCACAAGTAAGGAACCAACATCTGTACATTACTATTAACTAAAATCCACAGTTTATTCAGGTTTCACTAGTTTTTCCTTAATATGTTTTCTCTGTTACATTTGTCATGTCTTCTAGTCTCTTCTGGGCTGTGATAATTTCTCAGACTTTCCTTGTTTTTGATAACCTTGACAGTTTTGAGGAGTACTGGTTAGGTATTCTGTGAAACATCCCTCAGTTGGGGTGTCTCTGATTTTTTCTCTTGGTTAGAATGGTGTGATGGGCTCTTGGGAGGAAAACAACAGAGGTAAGTGCCCTTTTCATCAGACATCAGATCATGGGTACATGCAAAGAGCATGACTTGGCACTGATGATCACCTTGATTGCCTTGGTGAGGCAGTGGTTGCCAGGTTACTCCAATGTAAACTACTTTTTCTCCCACTCCATACTCTACTCTTTCATGGTATAGTTATTTAAAAGTATGTTCTTTATGAAGTGGTTTTAGAATGACATTTTAGTTCATCTTGCTTTTTGTCTAAGAGCAACATCTTTTTCTGATCTAGTCAGAAATATCTAACCATTTACTTAATATGTTCCATGTGTGAGGCTCAATATTGCTTGTCTCTTAAAAAACAAAAGTCAAGATACAATTATGACTCTATTGATTCTCAACATGAATATTTTGATGTCATTTGATTATTTCTCTTCGTGATATAGCAATATATGGTTATAAACTTACTCTTTTTTTTTTTTTTTTTTTTTTTGCGGTACGCGGGCCTCTCACTGTTGTGGTCTCTCCCGTTGCGGAGCATAGGCTCCGGACGCGCAGGCTCAACAGCCATGGCTCACGGGCCCAGCCGCTCCGCGGCATGTGGGATCTTCCCAGACCGGGGCACGAACCCACGTCCCCTGCATCGGTAGGCGGACTCTCAGCCACTGCACCACCAGGGAAGCCCCAAACTTACTCATTCTTTAAAGATACTATGCTTGGACTTTATATTTTGGCTATTGCTCCAGGTTTGTGATAGAGCCTTTTGGCCTAAAGGAGGCATTGAACGGCAATGCTATTGCTGCTCCTGCCACATGATGTAGAACTGGAAGGTGATCCCTGGTAGAATACCAGGTCTTGTGTCCGTGTATCGCCTCCTCCCACGCGACTGACTAGGATTATCTCAATCGAATCCATCTTTCTGTAATCTCCACAATGGCCCAAGTACCTAGATGTGCTTCCCTGTGTTAAGGTTAGGGCAGTGATTTGACTAATTAATATAAATAGTAATAATTCTTTTACAGCTGGTGGGTGCACCCTTTGGAGTGGGTGCACTCCAAGACACATATGTAGAGAATTTGTAATGCGTTACCATCAAAAATACAGGCCCACCAGGATAGCTAAACTCATCCTTAACCTACCAAATAAATCTTTCAAGTGACTGACTATAGTGTGCAGGCTCTCAGTGTTTTCTCTGCTTCTCTGGGGCTTTATGCTAATGCAGGAATCCCTCAAGATTTTGAAACTGCAAGATTTCACTCAGTTTGACAGGTTATCTTTCCTGATTCTGGAGTTGGCTGGTGAGGCCTTTATTTTAACCATTAAACACCTTTGTAATTTTGTTGTTCTTGCCTTTGTTTTGCAAGACTAGAGCTCAATTACTGCAGTTTAGCCTGTTAAAGTGAGGGGTAGGTAGCATGAGTCTGCAAGATTAACAATATATGTCAGAGGACAGATAGGGAATGAAGCAAATAACCACTAGTGATTGCTCCTGGAATCAGTTTTATTTTTTTTTAATGGGGGTCGATGTGCAACTCTGGTATTTTTAGGGCCATCAGCAATAGCTTTGACTTGAACGCATTTCTCTTATTTAAACTCTGCTCTGATGCAAGTAATCGATATTGCAGTTTTGGTGAAAAAATCCTTTTTGACAAAAGCTCCAAGATTGATTACCTAGATCAATACCATTTTTAAGAACAATTCATCAAGATTGTATTTAAACAGAGACCATGATGCATTTAAACCGTTAATAATACAAATCTTTCCCCCTTCTCTCCTCCTTGTGGATTATCTCTTTTCACCCAGCAGTAGACTTCACAGTAGAGTATAATGTCACACAGTTTTCCAGGCTTTAAAATAAGATGACAGTTCTTCCAAATTGTTGTTACTCTCCTCTCCCCTATTCTTCTCACAGCTTTGTTGTTCCTAATTTGCAAATAAACTCTCTATTGTCCTCACAATACTGAGGTTCTGGAGTCTCCTGTTTTCTTGGTCTTATAAAAATTGAGAAAAAACATCCTGGAAGAAAATGAAGACAAAGAAATGCAGAGCTTTGCTGCAATCAAGCTCTTCCACTTTTCAATCAGCAGCCACTCTAGGGATAATGTAATTGTCTTGATAATTCAGGCAAACGCACATTTTTGGCCTGAATGACTATAGTAATTGTGGCTGTGTGGATCCAGTTTAGTGGAGGTTAAAAACTGTCCTTGTGGGCTTCCCTGGTGGCGCAGTGGTTGAGAGTCTGCCTGCCGATGCAGGGGACATGGGTTCATGACCCGGTCCGGGAAGATCCCACATGCCACGGAGCGGCTGGGCCCGTGAGCCATGGCCGCTGAGCCTGCGCATCCGGAGCCTGTGCTCCGCAACGGGAGAGGCCACAACAGTGAGAGGCCCGCATACCGCAAAAAAAAAAAAAAAAACCCTGTCCTTGTCTAAAAATCATAACAATGAGAATCAGCAACTAGCCATTACTGAAGCTCAGAATGGTTTACTGAAGTCAATTTCCTCCAACATCTTTAAAAATTAAATAATTATCATCTGTCCAGAATGCAAAACTAACCTGGAAGCACTGGGATGAGAATGGTCCTCCAAACCACTTTTTCTACATTCTTGCTGAAAATATGAGGAAAATGAAAGGTGGAAAATGGGGGAACTGGGCTAGATATAAGTTCTGTAACAACTATCAACTGGTAGCTTTAAAATTGCTTCTAACTTTCACACTGATGGGGACATTTGAGACTCTGCTAAAGGCTGGAAGAGGATCCACAGTAATCCCATGGGGGTTGCCGTGGAATTCAGGTGTCATTTTCAAAGCTCTTTCTATATGTCCTTTATCAACTTGTCTTTAGATTGTATTACGTGCAGTGCCAAGGGGGCCAAGAAGTGCTGTATGAAAACTGAGGACATATAACTCAGGGCAAGAAAAGGTAAATTGCATGGTGACTTAGGATGGTAAAAGACTCAAAATATAATTGATGCATGAGTTTTTCTTGGCAAGAGATTCACTACAAAAGAGTCTCTAAATTCCAGGTAAAAGTGTTTATCATGAAAGTTCATTTTTAAAGGCATCAGTGAAATTGAGGTTGAGGTGAATTTAGAGAGCATTCTAAGTTGGTGTACTACAAAGTTTCAAAAATAATACTCAGTTCACTTAGAGTGTTCTACATGTCCTCTGTGTGGAATTTATTTAGAAGTGAGCTGTACCTGGAAGAAATGGACAAATTCTTAGAAAAGCACAACCTTCCAAGACTGAACCAGGAAGAAATAGAAAATATGAACAGACCAATCACAAGTAATGAAATTGAAACTGAGATTAAAAATCTTCCAACAAATAAAAGTCCAAGACCAGATGGCTACACAGGTGAATTCTATCAAACATTTAGAGAAGAGCTAACTCCCATCCTTCTCAAACCCTTCCAAAAAATTGCAGAGGAAGTAACACTCCCAAACTCATTCTGAGGCCACCATCACCCTGATACCAAAACCAGACAAAGATGTCACAAAAAAAGAAAATTACAGACCAATATCACTGATGAATATAGATGCAAAATCCTCAACAAAATACTAGCAAACAGAATCCAACAACACATTAAAAGGATCATACAACATGATTAAGTGGGATTTATCCCAGGAATGCAAGGATTCTTCAGTATACACAAATCAATCAATGTGATACACCATATTAACAAACTGAAGAATAAAAACCATATGATTATCTGAATAGATGCAGAAAAAACTTTTGACAAATTCAACACCAATTTATGATTAAAAACTCTCCAGAAAGTGGGCATAGAGGGAAACTACCTCAACATAATAAAAACTATATATGACAAACCCATAGCAAACATCATTTGCAATGATATGAAACTGAAAGCATTTCCGCTAAGATCAGGAACAAGACAAGGAGGTCCACTCTCACCACTATTTTTCCACATAGTTTTGGAAGTCCTAGCCATGGCAATCAGAGAAGAAAAAGAAACAAAAGCAATATGAATTGGAAAAGCAGAACTAAAACTGTCACTCTTTGCAGATGACATGATACTATACATAGAGAATCCTAGAGATGCCACCAGAAAACTACTAGAGCTAATCAATGAACTTGGAAAAGTTGCAGGATACAAAATTAATATAGAGAAATCTCTTGCATTCCTATACACTAACAATGAAAGATCAGAAAGAGAAATTAAGGAAACAATCCCATTCACCATTGCAACAAAAAGAATAAAATACCTAGGAATAAACCTAACTAAGGAGGTAAAAGACCTGTACTCAGAAAACTTTAAGATACTGATGAAAGAAATCAAAGATGACACAAAAAGATGGAGAGATATACCATCTCTTCTTGGATTAGAAAAATCAATATTGTGAAAATAACTATACTACCCAAAGCAATCTACATATTCAATGTAATTGCTATCAAATTACCAGTGACATTTTTCACAGAACTAGAACAAAAAATCTTAAAATTTGTATGGAGACACAAAAGACCCCAAAGAGCCAAAGCAATATTGAGAAAGAAAAAAAGGGAACCGGAGGAATCAGGCTTCCTGACTTCAGACTATACTACAAAGCTACAGTAATCAAGACAGTATGGTACTGGCACAAAAACAGAAATATAGATCAATGGAACAGGATAGAAAGCCCAGAGATAAACCCACACACCTATGGTCAACTAACCTATGACAAAGGAGGCAAGAATATACAATGGAGAAAAGTGGTGCTGGGAAAACTGAACAGATACATGTAAAAGAATGAAATTAGAACACTCCCTAACACCATACACAAAAATAATCTCAAAATGGATTAGAGACCTAAATGTAAGACCAGATACTATAAAACTCTTAGAGGAAAACATAAGAAGAACACTCTTTGACATAAATCACAGTAAGATCTTTTTTGACCCACCTCCTAGAGAAATGGAAATAAAAACAAAAATAAACAAATGGGACCTAATGAAACTTAAAAGATTTTGCACAGCAAAGGAAACTATAAACAAGATGAAAAGACAACCCTCAGAATGGGAAAAAATGTCTACAAATGAATCAATGGACAAAGGATTAATCTCCAAAATATATAAACAGTTCATGGAGCTCAATATTAAAAAAAACCCAATCAAAAAATGGGTAGAAGACCTAAATAGACATTTCTCCAAAGAAGACATACAGGTGGCCAAGAGGTACATGAAAAGCTGCTCAACAGCACTAATTATTAGAGAAATGCAAATCAAAACTACAATGAGGTATCACCTCGCACTGATCATAATGGCCATCAACAGAAAATCTGCAAACAACAAATGCTGGAGAGGGTGTGGAGAAAAGCGAACCCTCTTGCATTGTTGGTGGGAATGTAAATTGATACAGCCACTATGGAGAACAGTATGGAGGTTCCTTAAAAAACTAAAGATAGACTTACCATATGACCCAGCAATACCACTACCTTGCATATAACCAGAGAAAACCATAATTCAAAAAGACACATGCACCCCAATGTTCATTGCAGCACTATTTACAATAACCAGGTCACGGAAGCAATCTAAATGCCCATCGACAGATGGATAAAGAAGATGTGGTACATATGTACAATGGAATATTTATGTACAATGGAATACATATATACAATAGAATATTTCTCAGCCATAAAAAGGAACGAAATTGGGTCATTTGTAGAGATGTGGATGGACCTAGAGACTGTCATACAGAATGAGGTAAGTCAGAAAGAGAAAAACAAATATCGTGTATTAACGCATATATGTGGAATCTAGAAAAATGTTACAGATGAACCAGTTTGCAAGGTAGAAATAGAGGCACAGATGTAGAGAACAAACGTATGGACACCATGGGGGGAAGTGGGGGTGGGGTTGGTGGTGGTGGGATGACTTGGGAGATTGCAATTGACATATATACTCTAATATGTATAAAATAGGTAACTAATAAGAACCTGTTGTATTAAAAAAAATAATAAAATTAAAAAAAAAAAAAAAAAAGGAAGTGAGCTATAGAAGATTTTCTTGAATGCATGGTGGGTTTACTAATGGCAATTCTGCTTTCCATGGAGGCAAAAGCCACTCTGCTTTGCTTTTGCTTTTGCTTTATCCATCTTCAGTGAAAAACTGTAAGTGAAGTGTCCAGTCCATTAATAATGTTTTCTAGGGCTTTCTGCCATTTATAGATGAGAGTGCAAGTGGCTCACCTGTGTCCTACACCTGGATTTGATGTCTGTCAGCACAGGGGAAGGTGGATCAAAGGAGGCCTTTGGAATTTCAGTAAGTTTCCTACAGTACCTCCATCGTCACTTTACAGTCTGTCTTCTCTACCCTAATACACTAGCAGTGTTCAAGAAGAAAATTAAACCCAGTAAATTTGAAGATCTAACTGACTTTGTTCAATGATTCATGAATTGGGCAACATACCATCTAGTAAATAGAAGAGCACTCTGAGGAAGTGTACAAAATGGAAGGATTTTATAGAAACGGGGTGGGACAAAGAGGTTATTAGGGAAATAAAAGATTGTTTCAGGCAAGGTTACCTCCCTAGTGCCGACCTAGAAATTCCAGATACTTCTTTCCTGGGAGAGGTTGAAACTGCAATTAATTCTTGGTTTGATGTCCTGGAGGCATGTGGCTCCACTTTGGGCCTGTTTCTTTATTTTTTTTTTTTTCTCTCTCTCTCTCCTTTTTTTTTGCTTAGACAGTGGCTAACTCAGGAAAGGAAGGTTTGTCTTTTGCGAGTTCAGTGTTCCTCTTAAGAGTATTTTTTTTTCTTAAAAAGAGTTATAAATTTTTTTCCCAGAAGCATTTAAAAAAATTGGAAAATGCCACAAGCAAGTACACTTATGTTTCTTTACCTGTAACATTTCATATTTGAGGTTCAAAATGTTTTGATATATATATGGTTTTTGAGTCTTAATGGAACAAAGGAAAGCTAGTTTTCTAGAATCTAGGACAGTTTCTCAAAACTTTACTGCTGAAATGTCTGTAACTTTCTCCCCCTCATTCTCATAGAAAAGACCCATTCCATCCTCCCCAATTATATTTTCATATCTAAGAAACATGTATTTTGCTTATTTTAGAAATATATAATGACTAATATATTTTATATATTAATTATAAATATAAATTATATATAATATAATGATTACATTCTTACCCAAGTTAGATATCATTCACGATCAGCAATTATTTGAAGATATACTTAAGTGGATGCATATCATGCATAGGATGAATTGCTTAACAAAGCTTGCAACTTTTCTTGATGTGGTCCTGTAAGCAGCTCTTTTGCCTCTTTTCTGTTTGTCCATCTGGTTTTCCTCAGACCTTAATTATAAAAATGAGACCACTAGGTAACATTTAACCTAACTCCTGATTTGCTCTACCGAATATATACAATGCCTTGCTTAACCTGTTGATTCCTTTCCTGGATTAGAAGGAGTAAGAATGAAGAATTAAGTAGTTAAAGAATGACTGACTATTCCCAGCTTCCCCCTTAGCAAATTTGCAGGCAGAATAGCACCCAGTTGCAAGTGGACCACGTAGGCAAGATAACATCCAAAGAAAGATCAGGAGAAATCAGCAGGATTGCACGCAATGGAAAAGTGACCAAGAATCTGATCTCCTACCTTATTGATTGACTGAGATTATTTCCCTCTTTTCCCTTTAAAAACTTTCATGGCCAAGCAAAATCTTCAGAGTTGGTTTTGGGCCATGGGTCTGCCTTCTCCCCAGGTAGCCAGCTCCCTGGTTAAAGCAACCTCTCCTTTTCCAACCAACACTCATCTTCTAAGTATTGACTGTTTGAGTGGCAAGCAGCCGAACCTGAGTTGGGTACCAGCCCTTGTTTGCTTTTTCAGGTTGGCTATTTGGAAACTCCCTTCCCCCACTTCCCACTATTATACTGTTCAGCAGACTGACAGATTCAGCCAGTAAGAAACAATGAGCTCAGATATACTTAAACAGTTTTTTTTACTTACATAGAGAGCAAAAGCAAGATCATGTCCTTTGTCCCACAGTATGACACCAAAACAAGCTTTTTGTTTCACCCTCCCCCACTTTAGATAGCTTCAGGCTATAAAAGCACTTAGTTCCCCTACACACTCAACCAGCTATCCTGAATTACCTCACAGGTCTATTAATTTTCCCTTCTCACTCTTACTTCAGGGTCTTTGTGCATGTCTGTGCCCACAGCTTTACTTTCCTTCACCTCTCTTGGTGGTTTCTGGGATTGACCCTGAGACCTAAATCTCGGATCCTGAAAATAGTTCTAGGTCAAAATCAACTAGTCAATTCATAACAACTGTTGAAATAAATTTCTAGGCCCAAGATGGAGCTGTCCCTGCCTGGGGTGTCACATCAGCAAACCAAACCTGAGAAAACTTTGGCATCCCTATAAATACTCTGCTTGACCAGAAATGCAGTATATTCAGTCAGCCCATCCACAAATGCCAAGATAACTTTGGTCTTTGTCACCCAAACAAGGTTGACTATGTGGCCCCAGCTAGTCAGATATTCTCTATTTGTTTCTTCCTTTTTCTTTATCCTTTATCATATAAAAACTCCCTGCCTTTTGTTCCATTTTGCAGTTCTTTGAAAGGAGATTGTCCACTTCATGAGTACTAAATAAAGTTTGTCCTCTTTGATAATTTTTAAGTTTTTGGTGATGAGGAATGGGATCTGAAGCTGACTGTTAATAGCCTATAGGACAATGAGATGCACAGGGGAGGTGCCCTTAGAACCCTTTGAGTTCACCGTTCCTCCCATTGTTACCAAGGGCTATGGGTAAGTCATTCTTGGATTTGAGCTTTGCTGCCTTTTGTGCAGCCCTCTGAGCCAAACAAATCTTATTTTAAAAATACTGTTCCCAGAAAGGTACTCAATCCCTGGAAACGTTCTGGGATACTTATATTGAGAGTCCATGATGGGTGACAACAACTAGGGTACTCACAAAGCCTTCAGATAAGTCCACAGCCTAAACTACTGAGAGACTTGGGGAAATAAATGAAGAGAAAAAATTCAGAATGTTTTGACCTCAAAATCAAAATCTAAGGTAGAACAAGTCACACTATTAAAAGCCATCAGGGTGTCTGCCACTAAAATCATCCCTTAGTATCTGTGGGGGATTGGTTCTAGGATCCCTTGCAGATAATAAAATCAGTGGATGTTCAAGTCCCTTCTATAAAATAGCATCATACAGTTGGCCCTCCGTATCTGTGGGTTCCACATCCACAGATACGGAGGGCCAACTATACAAAGAAATCTTCTAGTGAAGGGAGTAATAGGTCTATTGCTAATGGAAATCTTGGAAGCCAAAGCCGTGAAACTGGTGGGCATGGGTCGAGCACTTAAAAGCTGTTACAGTGCTCATCACCTGACTCTAAGACTCCCGTGTTAGGATAAGTTAGTCATGGAACAGGTTAGATTGACACTAGGTCACCCACCAACCTCAAGAAAATTTCTGTGCAATAAGGTATGCTGTAAAACACTACAGAATCCTCAACCTAGCAGCACATCCCTTTTAGGTATTAATTTGGCTTCAAGAGACCCAAGACTTAGCTAAAGAAATGGGATCCTCAAGTTTCAAAGAATTAAGTGCATCCCATTATGGCACACTGCTTATTTTATATCTAAGCGTCCTGGAAGCTATAGGTACCTATAAAAACAGCAAAACCTTACAAACACACCCTAGAATTACAATGGCCATTATGGGGAACATTCCAATTAAATAAGATCGTTCATTTTAGAAGTGTACTTGAAAGCAAGGGTTCCCAAATCAACAAATATGATAGGATACCTATTTTAATTGGCAGGCAGAAGACTCCAAAATGCTTCAAAATTCCATGATAGTCCATTGCAAAAGGCTAATGAAAAATTAAAGGCACAAGGAATACCTTAAACAAAAGACCATAAGACTGACATGATTCCTATTACTCCCCTCTATTCTCCTTTACTGAGTACTCATTCTACTAATCCTCTATCAAATTGTCTTTTCACTGTAAAGAGACCACAAGACTAGAAGCAAAAGTCCACCAAGTTAGTAGCCTTACAACTGTAACAGCTCCAAGACCAGAAACCTAAAATACCTGGTCCTCCCCTGTTGGACCCTTCTAGGGGTCTATCATCCAAACACTGGCCCAGAAATTGGTGTCTCATTTGTAATCAACTGGGATACTAGAAGAAGTTTGTCCTTGAAGGTTTTTGTCAAATCCTTTCACACCAACTTGAATGCCCCCATATCTACTCCCCATATAGCCCCTCCCCATACAGAACTCAGAGTGATTCTTCAGTAAACTGCTACCCATCATTCCCTTAAACAGCCAAGGGGAAACTAAAATTAAAATTAATGGAAAATCTTGCCAAATTCTGGTTGATACCAGGGCTACACTCTCTACTTTAACCCCCACTGGCTCAGGAGCCTGCAGAGGGGATCCTGGGAAAACTGGCAGAAGCCAGTAAAGGGTGAGAATTCTTACCAGTGTCAGTTCTTCTGAATCTGTCTGTGTCTGGTCAAGAAAGGAAGGTAAAATTTTGTGTCGTCTCTTCCTTTCCAAATCCAAAATCTTGTGAATTTCATTTTGGGGTTCCCATTGGTTATCAACCCTTTCTCTACCAGGGACAGGTATTGCCTTCTTTTTTGTCTCATTTTGTGTCCTGAGAATTTGGCTTGACTTTCTGCCTGACAGGTTCATGGCCCCCAAATACAGCCAGACAGAACTGTGGTTGCACTCCATTTACAGCTAGGGCCCTACCAAATGTTGTCAGCTCTCAGGGATATTCTTTAAGTGTTTTTCTTTCTTTCTTTTTCTTTCTTTCTTTCTTTCTTTCTTTCTTTCTTTCTTTCTTTCTTTCTTTCTTTCTTTCTTTCTTTCTCTCTCTCTTTTTCTTTCTCTCTTTCTCTCTTTCTTTCTCTCTCCCTCCCTCCCTCTCTTTCTTTCTTTCTTTCTTCTTTCTTTTGCCTATCTTTGGGAGTGCCTCTGAATCTTGGGAGGACTGTATCTTTTGCACCTTCTTTGGGGATGCCACTTTCATACATGGGGTTATTCAATGCTGCCAGGAATATTTCCTGTTTGTATCAACTGAAGCCTGACAAGAAATCTGAAAGGATTTTTTTTTAAAGTATCTCTATGTTCAGAAGTTGGCCAAATTGTAAGCTGATATTCAGAGCCTGATAGGAACATTCTTTAGGCCTTCTCCCCTAATCTAAATGAAGCTATGTACCCAGACGGAAAGAAAAACATTCCGAAGATGAACAGCTCAAAATCTAGAACATAGGAATCTTTTGATTTCTATCATAGTTCAAGATTTCTCTGATATAAAGAAGCAAATTAAAGATAACGTAGTTAGATGGGTGGGTCAGGGCCTTAATATCATTCAGGTTACAACCCAATTCTTTGAGGAATTAAAAACAACTGTCCTACAAATTGAAGACAACTTGTTTTAAAAATTGAGTCTTTACAAAAACAGAAAAAGCCCACCTATCCTTTTTATCAATCCCCAAACCTCCCCTATTCATCTCAAAAGTCTTGTAGGTATTGTAAAAATTCTGGCCTTAGGAAACAAAAACCCTTCTTGGAGGAACTTGTATTCTTTCTAGGTACTTTTGAGATGTAAATGTTCTACCTTTACATCTAAATGGTCCTCTCTAGGAACCCAGGTAATTCTTTTCAAAAAGAAACAAAAATATAAAAGGGAAAGGCTCTTTGGAAACTAGGTGAATGACAAATCTTAAAAGTCTTCTCCACAATTATTAATAAAATGTGTAAGCCATTTGAGCAAGTAACCTTAACTTATCCCTTCTACCAGAAACATGTTTTGGATCCAACTGTTCTTTTATAAACTAGTGAGTTTTGCATTATTATACCCATCCACGGCTAAATTTTTAAAACAAAAGTTGTAAGGTCTCTGTTTCTATCTGTATGTTTATCTACATATGTATGTTGTAGATGTGTGATATTTTCCTGCCTTTCGATGGTATTGCCAAATTAAATTGTAAAAAGCTCTATTTAATTGGCCTAAGGAAAATTAAACATTTTATAAATCAAGCATACTCTCAGAAATATAAAACTAACCCAAATATTTTTCAAGTTCATGTGGTTGAGGATAATCTTCAGTAAATAAAAGCTAGTTTAAGTATAATGGTTTAATTAAAACAGGCATATCTTTAGAGCTGTCAAAATTAAATATAATACAGACATACAACATTTTTCTATCTAGTTTTACTAAAAGTCAAGTAAGCTATAACAGAGATAACTGTTATAGAAATTATCATTAAGAAGCATAACTTAAGATGATGGTTACTTGCTTAATGTCTCATGAAATTTTCACAAGTAATCTAAACATAATTGTTAAGAACAAATAAATTAAATAAATGTAAGATAAAAGCTTATAAATGAACTTTTCAACAGTAATTATGTTTTATGGTATGTCTACCTAAAAATAGTTTCCAAAATCTTTTTTTGTAACTTGAAACCTTAAAGTTACACTGATATAAGTTAAATGATGGATATTCATAGAATATCTAGATCTTTTCCAAGTAAGATAAAATACTGAAACATTAATTACTGAATACCGGTTCATCCACCTTTGGCTTCCTTTCACAGAGGAACTAAAGATATTTGGTTCTATTAGTAAACATGTTCTGTGCCACATTGAAAGATTTAATATAAGGGAGAATATATTCCTGAAATTATGAAATGTATTTATAAGTTTGACAATCCACAGGATGCTGGTGTAACAGACAGATCACCATTGCTCACTTCTTAGTTTTCTCTAGGAATTAAGGATTCTAAAAAAAGAAAAAAAGGCAGAGAAGGTTTGTGGAAATGGAATCTTGGGAAAGGAATTTTATATGTGATCAAGCTGGCTAAGATTGGAATGGATTTATCTAATTTTTTAAAAATGAGTTTTAATATCAAAAGTATACTGGTGCAAAATTAGAATTTGGTTTTCTCTGTTAAAAGGACAACATTTTCTTAGCTTATTGGTATACTCTTAATAAGAAATTGTAAGCAGAAGTTTTTCTTTACCTTTTAAGTAGTCCATCAGGACAGCAAAGAATTTGTCTTACCAAAATAATTTACCGTGCTTCCCATTGTCTGCATCAGTTCTTTGATTACTTAAGAAAATCCAGTCTTCTCAGTATTAAAAGAACTAAATTTTGTTCACAGCTATGTAACTTTCTGTGTTTTCCTTCAGAGTGTTTGTCACTTTGGTTAAATGGATATTTATGACAAACTTCCCCCAAATCAAATTCTAAATGGAGTCATTTTGATCTCAAACTAACTTTGAGATTTCCCAGAGGGTCCTTGGAAAAGCTCAAAGGATTTCTCTTTCATCTTGTAAAAGAGAGATGCTCAACTAATTAGGTTTATTTGGTATGCTAAATTATATGGAAGCATTGCCCAATAAGAAGTGATGATAAACCTTAGGTTATGTGTGTATGGGTACATGTTACTAAATAGGCATTCCAGAAATTGTTTGAAATTTCTAGAAATTTGTCAATACTCTCATTGTCCATTATTATCCTAAATTATTGTATGCCACAGAAATAACTTTTCCTTATCAAATGAACACTAGCCAGATCTTTAACAATGGGCATTTTAAGTCTTTTTCATTTACATAGAGTTATTGTTTTACTCTGATGCTTTTACAAAAGTGAGATTAATGGAAAGGACTCTATCAGATACTCGAACACTGACACTGTTGCCAAATTACAAGGTGTCAAAACTAAGATTACTTATTTCAAAACTGAAGAAGCCTCCAACTGACATCTGGTCCTGTGTAAATGCCAGAGACCCCAAAATCAAATTGACTAAGAGGAGAAGTAGTTGACGTTGAGGTACACTGCTTCTTCCCAAGATGTCAAATCGAGAACATTTCTTGCTATTCCTCCTTCCCTCTCTGACCATCCTTTTTCTAATTCTTAAACCATGAAAGTCTTTATGATTATTTTGCCTACTTTTTCTTTGCTCTGGTCTGAAAAGATAATGCCATTGTTTACATATCTCAGGCCATTGCAAAGGACGGTAATTCAACCTCCAAACAACCGTTAAATTTGCTAAGATGCTGGTGATCCTGTAGGTTTTTCTGCCTGTTACAAACATCTCCCTGATTTCCAATGATTGAGTTTTTCTAAAACAAGCTCACTTCTGGAGAAATGGAGACACAGTTACATGAAATACAGAAACAGCCCAAATGGTTCAGGGGAGTATCCTCCTCTTTGCGATTATTTCTTGACTTGATTCTAACTGGTTTGGGTCATGAGGATCCTGACTCAGGAACACTCATAATTATTACTGTCTCCCTAATACGCTGAATTCTCTCAAAAGTTTTAAATGCATGTGGGTAGCCATTGACCAGCCAGCAGATGGTCACTCTCTGGCTGGAACAACAAAAGAAGATAGAAGAATGTAACCAGCTCCAAGAATAGGAGCCCGACATCTCCTCTTGTGAATATTATAATGAGACCTGGAGAGGCAATGTTAACTGAGAGTCACTCTAAGACCAATTTTTTTTTTCTCCCAGTTTTACTGAGGTATAATTGACATACAACACTGTATAAGTTTAAGGTGTACAGCATAATAATTTGACTTACATATATCATGAAATGATTATCACAATAAGTTTAGTGAACATTCATCATCTCATATAGATACAAAATTAAAGAAATAGGAAAAAACGTTTTCCTGATGAGAACTTTTAGGATTTACTCTCTTAACAAGTTTAATATATAACATACAACAGTATTAATTGTATGTATCATGTTGATCATTACATCCCTAGTATTTATTTATCTTATAACTGGAAGTTTGTACCTTTTGACTGCCTTTATCTAACTCCCTCTCCCCCACCCCCCACCTATGGTAATGATAAATCTGATCTCT
Organism: Globicephala melas; assembly: GCF_963455315.2. Lineage (NCBI taxonomy): Eukaryota > Metazoa > Chordata > Mammalia > Artiodactyla > Delphinidae > Globicephala > Globicephala melas. The sequence goes on from NC_083335.1 coordinate 47,740,943, forward strand.
TTTTCTAGGAGTTTGTTGGTTTACGAAGTATAATGACCTATAACACTGTATTAGTTCCTGCTACACTACATAGTGACTCAATATTTCTATACCTCTCAAAATAATCACCATGATAAATCTAGTTACAACACGTCACCATACAAAAATATTATATAGTTATTGACTATATTTCCCACACTATACATTTCATACCTATCACTCATTTGTTTTGCAACTGGAAGTTTGTATCTCTTAATCTCCCTATTCTTTCCTCTCTCCACACCTTCCCCTCTGGAAAATACCTGTTTCTTCTCTGAATCTATAACTCACTTTCTGTTTTATTTGTTCATTTATATTATCTTTTAGAGTCCACATATAAGTGAAATCATATAGTATTTGTCTTGCTGTGTCTGACTTACTTCATTTAGCATAATACCATATAGGTCCATCTATGTTGTCACAAATGGCAAGAGTTCATCCTTTCTTATGGCTGAGTAATATTCCACTGTGTGTGTATGTGTGTGTGTGTGTACATACATACATACATATCACATCTTTATCCATTCATCTATTGATAGGCACTTAGTTTGCTTTCATATATTGGCTATTGTAAATAATGTTGCAATGAACATAAGGGTGCATATACCTTTTCAAATTAGTGTTTTCATTTTTCTCAGATAATACTCAGAAATGGAATTGCTGGATCATATGGTAGTTCTATTTGTAATTTTTTGAGGAATCTCCATATGGTTTTCCCTATTGGCTCTACCAATTTACACTCCCACCAACAGTGAATGAGGGTTCCCTTTTCTTCACATCTGCACCAGCACTTGATATTTGTTGTCTTTTGGATAATACCAATTCTAGCAGGTGTGAGGTGATATCTCATTGTGGTTTTGACTTAATTTCTCTGATAGTTAGTGATGTCAACCATCTTTTCATGTACCTGTTGGCCATCTGTATGTCTTCTTTGGGAAAATGCCTTTTTATATCCTCTGACCATTTTTTTAATTGGGTTGTTTTTTTGATGTTGAGTTGTATGGGTTCTCTGTATATTTTGGATATATTGTTTGTAAATATCTTCTCCCATTCAGTAGGTGACCTTCTCGTTTTGTTGAGAGTTCCTTTGCTGTGCAAAAGTTTTTAGTTTAATGTAGTCCAATTTGTTTATTTTTGCTTTTGTTTCCCTTGACTGAGGAGACATACCCAAAAAATATTAGGAAGACTGATGTCAAAGAGTATTCTGCCTATATTTTCTTCCAGAAGTTTTATGGTTTCAGGTATAGCATTTAAGTTTTTAATCCATTTTGAGTCTATTTTTGTATATGGTCTGAGAGAGTAGTCCAGTTTGATTCTTTTGCATGTAGGTGTCTAGTTTTCCCAACACCGTTTATTGAAGAGGCCATATTTTCCCCACTGTATATTAAGCCTCCTTTGTCATAGATCAATCACCAAAATGAGTGTGGGTTCATTTCTGGGCTCTCTATTCTGTTCCATTGATCTAAATGTCTGTTTTTGTGCCAGCAGCATACTGTTTTGATTACTGTAGCTTTGTAGTATAGTTTGAAATGATGGAGAGTGATACCCCTAGCTTTGTTCTTCTGTCTCAAGATTCTTTTGGCTATTCAGAGTCTTTTGTGTTTCCATACAAATTCTAGAATCATTTGTTTTAGTTCTGTGTAAAAATGCCATTGGTATTTTGATAAGGATTGCATTGAATCTGTAGATTGCCTTGGGTAGTATGGACATTTTAATAATATTAATTCTTCTAATCCATGAGCAGGGTATGTCTTTCCATGTTTTAGTGTCATCTTCATTTTCTCTCATCAATGTCTGGTAATTTTCTGAGTACAAGTCTTTTACATCCTTTGTTATATTTATTCTAAGATATTTTATTATTTTGATGTGGTTGTAAATAAGATTGTTTTTTTTCACATGCAAGATGTATCCTTATTTATTTCTTATTAAAATATAGTTGATATACAATGTTATATTAGTTTCAGGTGTAAAACATGGTGATTCAATATTTTCATAGCTTATACTCCTTTTAAAGTTTTTACAAGACAATGGCTATATTTTCCTGTGCTGTACAATATATCCTTGTTACTTATGTATTTTATACATAGTAGTTTGTATCTCTTAATTTCATACCCCTATTTTTCCCCTCACCCCTTCCTTCTTCCCATTGGTAACTAGTTTGTTCTCTATACCCATGAGTCTCTTTCATTCGCTTTCAGTTTTGTTATATACATTCATTTGTTTTATTTTTGAGATTTCACATATAAGTGATACTGTACAGTATTTGTTTTTCTCTGCCTGACTTATTTCGCTAAGCATAATAATCACTATATCCATCCATGTTGTTGCAAGTGGCAGAATTTTATTCTTTTTTAATGCTGAGTAATATTCCAGTGTGTGTGTGTGTGCACGCGCATGTGTGTGTACACCATTTCTTCTTTATCCTTTCACCAGTTGATGGACACTTAGGTTGTTTCCATGTCTTGGTTATAATAAATAATGATGCAATGAACATGGAGGTGCAGATATGCCCTCAAGATTGTGATTATGTTCTCATCAGATGTATACCCAGAAGTGGAATTGCTGGATCATGTGGTAGTTTTATTTTTAATTTTTTGATGAACATCCATAGTGGTTGCACCAACTTACATTCCCACCAACAGTGTGCAAGTGTTCCTTTTTCTGCACATCCTTGCCAACATTTGTTATTTATAGACTTTTTGATGATAGCCATTCAGACAGGTGTGAGGTGATATTTTATTGCTTTGATTTGCATTTCTCTACTAATTAATGATGTTGAACATCTTTTCATGTGCCTGTTAGCCATCTATATGTCTTCTTTGGAAAAATGTCTATTCAGGTCTTCTGCCCATTTTTTTGATTGGTTTGTTGCTGTTGTTGTTTTGATACTGCATTTTATGAGCTATTTATATATTTTTGATATTAACCCGTTATCTATCATATCATTTGCAAATATTTTCTCCCATTCAGTAGGTTGTATTTTCATATTGTCGATGGTTTCCTTTGCTGTGCAAAGGCTTTTAAGTTGAATTACATCTTATTTGTGTACTTTTTTTTCACTTAAGAGACAGATTCCAAAAATATTGCTACAATTTATGTCAGAGTGTTCTACCTATGTTCTCTTCTAGGAGTTTTATGGTTTCATGTCTTACTTTTATGTCTTTAATCCATTTTTAGGATATTTTTGTATAGGATGTGAGGAAATGTTCTTATTGTTTTACATGTACCTGTCCAATTTTCCCAGCACCTAAATGAAGAGGCTGTCTTTTTCCCATTGTATATTCTTGCATCCTTTGTTTTAGATTTATTGACCATAGGTGTGTGGGTTATTTTCTGGGCTCTCTATTCTGTTCCATTGATATATGTGTCTGTTTTGTGCCAGTACCAAGATGTTTTGATTACTGTAACATTGTAGTATAGTTTGAAATCAGGGAACATGATACCCCCAGCTTTGTTCATTTTTCTCAAGATTGCTTTGGCAATTCAGGGTCTTATGTGGTTCCATAAAAATTGTAGAATTATTCTAGTTCTGTGAAAATTTGCATGGGTATTTTGATTGGGATTGCATTAAATATATATTTGCTTTGGGTAATATGGAATTTTTAACAATATTTATTCTTCCACTCTGAGAACATGGGATGTCTTTCCATTTCTTTGTTTCACCTTCAGTTTCCTTCACAAATATTTTATAGTTTTCAAAGTATAGGTCTTTCACTTCCTTGGTTAAGTTTATTCCTAGGTTATTATTATTTTTTTTTGATGTGATTTTAAACAGGATCATGTTTTTGCTTTCTCTTAGTAATAGTTAATTATTACTGTATAGAAAAGCAGCAGATTTCTTTATACCAATCTTATATTCTGCAACTTTACTGAATTCATTTATTAGTTCTAATAATCTTTTGGTGGAGAATTTAGGGCACTCTATAGAGAGTATCCTGTCATCTGCAAATAGTGAGTTTTACCTCTTCCCTTCCACTTTGGATACCTTTTATTTCTTTTTCTTGTCTGATTGAGGTGGCTAGGACTTCCAATACTATGCTAAATAGAAGTGATGAGAGTGGGCAACCTTGTCTTGTTCCTGAGTTTCAGATTTTCACCACCAAGTATGATGTTGACTGTGGATTTGTTGTAAACAGCCTTTATTATGTAGATATGCTCCCTCTATACCCACTTTGATGAGAGTTTTTATCATGAATAGATGCTGAATTTTGTCAGATGCTTTTTCTGCACTTAATAAGATGATCATGTGATTTTTATCCTTCTTTTTGTCAATGTGGTACATCCCATTGACTTGCAGATATTGAACTATTCTACCATCCCTGGAATAAATCTCACTTGATCATGGTATATGAAACTTTTAATGTACTGTTGGCCTTGATTTCCTAATATTTTGTTCAGTATTTTTGCATCTATGTTCATCAGTGATATTGGCCTGTAATTTGTGTGTGTGTGTGTGTGTGTGTGTGTGTGTGTGTGTGTGTCTTTGGTCTTGTTTTGGTATCAGGGTGATACAGGTTTTGTAAAATGAGTTCAGAAGAATTCCTTCCTTTGCAGTTTTTTGGAATAGTTTGAGAAGGATAGGTGATAACTTTTCTCTAAATATTTGGTAGAATTCACCTGTGAAGCTATCTGGTCTTGTACTTTTGTTTCTTGGGATCTTTTAAAATTACTGATTCAATTTCATTACTGGTAATTAGTCTGTTCATATTTTCTATATCTCCCTGGTTCAGTCTTGGGAGATTGTACATTTCAAGGAATTTTTCCATTTCTTATGGATTGTACATTTTATTGGCATATAATTGTTCCTAGTAATCTCTTATGATTGTATGAATTTCTGTGGTGTTGGTTGTAACTTCTCCTTTTTCATTTCTGATTTTATTGATTTGGGCTCTCTCTCTTTTCTTGATGAGTCTGACTGAAGGTTTATCAATTTTGTTTATCTTTTCAAAGAAACAGTTCTTAGTTTCACGGATCTTTCTGTTGTTTGTTTTTAGTCTCTAATTCATTTATTTCTGCTCTAATCTTTGGGATTTCTTTCCTTCTACTAACTTTGGGTTTTGTTTGTTCTTTTTTATCTGGTTCCTTTCGGTGTAGGGTTAAGTTGTTTATCTGAGATTTTTTTCTTTCCTGAGGTATGCTTGTATTGCTATAACCTTTCCTCGTACAACTGTTTTTACTGTGTCCCATAAATTTTGGACTATTGTGTTTCATTTTCATTTGTCTCCAGATTTTTAAAATTTCTTCTTTGATTTCTTCAGTGATCCATTGGTTGCAGTTTTTTCTTTTAGTTGATTTTTATTCTTATAATGTTGTGGTTGGAAACGATGATTGATATGACTTTAATTTTCTTAAATTTACTGAGACTTTTTTAGTGACCTAGCATGTGATCTATTTTGGAGAATGTTCCAAGTGCACTTGAAAAGAATATGTATTCTGCTGCTTTGGGATGGAATGTTCTATATACATCTTTTAAGTTCATCTGATCTAATGTGTCATTTAAGGCATATAGTTCCTTATTGATTTTCTTGCTGCATGATCTGTCCATTGATGTAAATGGTGTGTTAAAGTCCTCTACTATTTTTGTATGACTGTTGTTTTCTCTACTGTTTGATATTTGCTTATGTATTAGGTGTTCCTATGTTGGGTTCATATATATTTACAATTGTTATATCTTCTTCTTTGGATTGATCCCTTGATCATTATATAATGTCCTTCTTTGTCTCTTATTACTGTCTTTGTTTTAAAGTCTATTTGGTTTAATTTAAGTATTGCTATCCTGTATTTCTTTTAATTTCCATTTGCATGGAATACCTTTTTCTATCCCCTCACTTTCAGAATATTTGTGTCTGTAGATCAGAAATTAGTCTTGTGTAGGCAGCATATATACAGGTCTGGTTTTTGTATACATTCATCCACCCTATGTTTTTGGTTTGGAGCATTTAGTCCATTTATATTTAAAGAAATTGTTGATTCCTAAGTATTTTTTGCCATTTTGTTAATAGTTTTGGGGTTGTTTTTATAGTTTTTAAATTTCTTCTTCTTATGCTCTTTCCCTTGTGATTTGATGACTTTTAGTGTTATGTTTGGATTCTTTTCTCTTTTCTCCATTCATATGTATTATAGATTTTGGTTTGTGGTTACTATGAGGTTGTATATAACTCTATACATGATGATTTTCAGTTGCTGATCTCTTAAATTCAAACACATTATAATAACCCTGCATTTTTTACTCCCCCCTCAACTTTTACTGTTTTTGGCATCATATTTTACAACTTTTCTCTCATGTATCCATTATCTTCTTATTATGGATATAGATGATCTTACTCCTTTTTTTTTTTTTGATCTTACTACTTTTGTCTTTTAACATTTTTACTAGCTTTATACATGGTTGATTTACTAACGTTACTGTATATTTGCCTTTAGCAGAGAGATTTTTCTCTTTGTAATTTTCATATTTGTAGTGGTGATATTTTTTTCCTCTTAGAGATGTCCTCTTCATATTTCTTGTAATGCTGGTTTGGTGGTGCTGAACTCTTTCAGCTTTTGCTTTTCTGTAAAACATTTTGTTGTTGTTTGTTTTTTTTTAAGTTATTTATTTATTTTCTTATTAGTCATCCATTTTATACACATCAGTGTATACATGTCAATCCCAATCTCCCAATTCATCACACCACAATCCACACCCCCAGCCGCTTTGCCCCTTGGTGTCCATACGTTTGTTCTCTACTTCTGTGTCTCAATTTTTGCTCTACAAACCAGTTCATCTGTACCATTTTCTAGGTTCCACATATATGTGTTAATATATGATATTTGTTTTCCTCTTCCTGACTTCACTCTGTATGACAGTCTCTAGATGCATCCACGTTTCTACAAATGACCCAATTTCGTTCCTTTTATGGCTGAGTAATATTCCATTGTATATATGTACCACATCTTCTTTATCCATTCACCTGTCAATGGGCACTTAGGTTGCTTCCATGACCTAGCTATTGTAAATAGTGCTGCAATGAACATTGGGGTGTATCTTTTTGAATTATGGTTTTCTGTGTGTATATGCCCAGAAGTGGGGTTGCTGGGTCATATGGTAATTCTATTTTTAGTCCTTTAAGGAACCTTCATAGTGGCTGTATCAATTTACGTTCCCACCAACAGTGCAAGAGGGTTCACTTTTTTCCAAAACCTCTCCAGCATTTGTGGTTTGTAGATTTTCTGATGATGCCCATTCTAACTGGTGTGAGGTGATATATCATTGTAGTTTTGATTTCCATTTCTGTAATAATGAGTGATGTTAAGCAGCTTTTCATGTGTTTCTTGGCCATCTCTATGTCTTCTATGGAGAAATGTCTATTTAGGTCTTCTGCCCATTTTTTGATGGGTTGTTTGTTTTTTTAATATTGAGCTGCATAAGCTGTTTATATATTTTGGAGATTAATCTTTTGTCTGATGATTCACTTGCAAATATTTTATCCAATTCTGTGGATTGTCTTTTCATCTTGTTTATGGTTTCCTTTACTGTGCAAAAGCTTTTAAGTTTCATTATGTCCCATTTGATTATTTTTGTTTTTATTTCTATTACTCTAAGAGGTGGATCAAAAAATATCTTGCTGTGATTTATGTCAAAGAGTGTTCGTCCTATGTTTTCCTCTAAGAGTTTTATAGTGCCCAGTCTTACATTTAGGTCTCTAATCCATTTTGAGTTTATTTTTCTATATGGTATTAGGGAGTGTTCTAATTTCATTCTTTTACATGTAGCTGTCCAGTTTTCCCAGCACCACTTATTGAAGAGACTGTCTTTTCTCCATTGTATATCTTTGCCTCCTTTCTTGTGGATTAGTTGATCATAGGTGTGTGGGTTTATCTCTGGGCTTTCTATCCTGTTCCATTGATCTATATTTCTGTTTTGGGGCCAGTACCATATTGTCTTGATTACTGTAGCTTTGTAGTATAGTCTGAAGTCAGGGAGTCTGATTCCTCCAGCTCCCTTTTTTCCCCTCAAGACTGCTTTGGCTATTTGGGGTCTTTTGTGGCTCCATACAAATTTTAAGATGATTTGTTCTACTTCTGTAAAAACTGCCGTTGGTAATTTGATAGGGATTGCATTGAATCTGTAGATAGCTTTGGGTAGTATAGTCATTTTCACAATATTGATTCCTCCAATCAGAGAACATGGTATATCTCTCCATCTGTTGGTATCATCTTTAATTTCTTTCATCAGTGTCTTATAGTTTTCTGCATACAGGTCTTTTGTCTCCCTAGGTAGTTTTATTCCTAGGTATTTTATTCTTTTTCTTGCAGTGGTAAATCGAGTGTTTCCTTAATTTCTCTTTCAGATTTTTCATCATTAGTGTATAGGAATGCAAGATATTTATGTGCATTAATTTTGTATCCTGCAACTTTACCCAACTCATTGATTAGCTGTAGTCATTTTCTGGTGGCATCTTTAGGATTCTCTATGTATTGTATCATGTCATCTGCAAACAGTGACAGTTTTACTTCTTCTTTTCCAGTTTGTATTCCTTTTATTTCTTTCTCTTCTCTGATTGCCGTGGCTGGGACTTCCAAAACTATGTTGAATAACAGTGGTGAGAGTGGATATCCTTGTCTTATTCCTGATCTTAGAGGAAATACTTTCAGTTTTTCACCACAGAGAATGATGTTTGCTGTGGGTTTGTCATATATGGGCTTTATTATGTTGAGGTAGTTTCCCTTTATGCCCACTTTCTGGAGAATTTTTATCATGAATGAGTGTTGAATTTTGTCCAAAGCTTTTTCTGCGTCTATTGAGATAATCATGTGGTTTTTATTCTTCAGTTTGTTAATATGGTGTATCACATTGATTGATTTGCATATATTGAAGAATCCTTGCATTTCTGGGATAAATCCCACTTGATCATGGTGTATGATCCTTTAAATCTGTTGTTGGGTTCTGTTTGCTAATATTTTGTTGAGCATTTTTGCATCTATATTCATCAGTGTTATTGGTCTGTAATTTTTCTTTTTTTGTAGTATCTTTGTCTGGTTTTGGTGTCAGGATGATGGTGGCCTCATAGAATGAGTTTGGGAGTTTTCCTTCCTCTGCAATGTTTTGGAAGAGTTTGAGAAGGATGGGTATTAGCTCTTCTCTATTTGATAGAATTCACCTGTGAAGCCATCTGGTCCTGGACTTTTGTTTGTTGGAAGATTTTTAATCACAATTTCCTTACTTGTGATTGGTCTGTTTATATTTTCTACTTTTTTCTGGTTCAGTCTTGGAAGGTTATACCTTTCTAAGAATTTGTCCATTGCTTCCAGGTTGTCCATTTTATTGGCATAGAGTTCCTTGTAGTAGTCTCTTAGTATGCTTTGTATTTCTGTGGTGTCTGGTGTAACTTCTTTTTCATTTCTAATTTTATTGATTTGAGTGCTCTCCCTCTTTTTCTTGGTGAGTCTGGCTAATGGTTTATCAATTTTGTTTATCTTCTCAAAGAACCAGCTGTTAATTTTATTGATCTTTAGTATTGTTTTCTTTGTTTCTATTTCATTTATTTCTGCTCTGATCTTTATGATTTCTTTCCTTCTACTAACTTTGTGTTTGGTTTGTTCTTCTTTCTCTAGTTCCTTTAGGTGTAAGGTTAGATTGTTTATTTGAGATTTTTCTTGTTTCTTGAAGTAGGCTTGTATAGCTATAAACTTCCCTCTTACAATTGCCTTTGCTGCATCCCGTAGGTTTTGGATCATTGTGTTTTCATTGTCATTTTTCTCTAGGTATTTTTTTGATTTCCTCTTTGATTTCTTTAGTGATCTCTTGGTTATTTAGTAATGTATTGTTTAGCCTCCATGTGTTTGTGTTTTTTACATTTTTTCCCCTGTAATTGATTTCTAATCTCATAGGATTGTGGTCAGAAAAGATGCTTGATATGATTTCTTAAATTTACTGAGGCTTGATTTGTGACCCAAGATGTGATCTATCCTGGAGAATGTTCCAGGAGCACTTGAGAAGAAAGTGTAATCTGCTGGTTTTGGATGGAATGTCCTGTAAATATCAATTAAATCTCTCTGGTCTGTTGTGTCATTTATAGCTTGTGTTTCCTTATTAATTTTCATTTTGGTTGATCTGTCCATTGGTGTAAGTGAGGTGTTAAAGTCCCCCACTATTATTTTGTTACTGTCAATTTCCTCTTTTAGAGCTGTTAGCAGTTGCCTTATGTATTGAGGTGCTTCTATGTTGGGAGCATATATATTTATAATTGTTATATTTTCTTTGTAGATTGATCCCCTGATCATTATGTAGTGTCCTTCCTTGTCTCTTGTAACATTCTTTACTTTACAGTCTATCTTATCTGATATGATTATTGCTACTCCAGCTTTCTTTTGATTTCCATTTGCATGGAAGATCTTTTTCCATCCCCTCACTTTCAGTCTGTATGTGTCCCTAGGCCTGGAGTGGGTCTCTTGTAGACAGCATATATATGGGTCTTGTTTTTGTATCCCTCCAGCAAGACTGTATCTTTTGGTTGGAGCATTTAATCCATTCACATTTAAGGTAATTATCTATCATGTTCCTATGACCATTTTCTTAATTTTGGGTGGTTTGTTTTTGTAGGTCTTTTTCTTCTCTTGTGTTTCCCACTTAGAGAAGTTCTTTTAGCATTTGTTGTAGAGGTGGTTTGGTGGTGCTGAATTCTCTTAGCTTTTGCTTGTCTGTAAAGCTTTTGATTTCTGCATCGAATCTGCATGAGATCCTTGCCAGGTGGAGTTATCTTGGTTTTAGTTTCTTCCCTTCCATCACTTTAAGTAGGTCATGTCACTCCCTTCTGGCTTGTAGAGTTTCTGCTGAGAAATCAGCTGTTAACCTTATGGGAGTTTCCTTGTATGTTATTTGTCATTTTTCCCTTGCTGCTTTCATAAATTTTTCTTTGTCTTTAATTTTTGCCAGTTTGATTACTATGTGTCTTGGTGTGTTTCTCCTTGGGTTTATCCTGTATGGAACTCTCTGCACTTCCTGGATTTGAGTGGCTATTTCCTTTCCCATGTTAGGGAAGTTTTCAACTATAATCTCTTCAAATATTTTCTTGGGTCTTTTCTCTCTCTCTTCTCCTTCTGGGACCCCTATAATGCAAATGTTGTTGCGTTTAATGTTGTCCCAGAAGTCTCTTAGGCTGTCTTCATTTCTTTTCATTCCTTTTTCTTTATTCTCTTCCACAGCAGTGAATTCCACCATTCTGTCTTCCAGGTCACTTATCCGTTCTTCTGCCTCGGTTATTCTGCTATTGATTCCTTCTAGTGTATTTTTCATTTCAGTTATTGTATTGTTCATCTCTGTTTGTTCTTTAATTCTTCTAGATCTTTGTTAAACATTTCTTGCATCTTGTCCATCTTTGCCTCCATTCTTTTTCTGAGGTCCTGGATCATCTTCACTATCATTATTCTGAATTCTTTTTCTGGAAGATTGCCTATCTCCATTTCATTTAGTTGTTTTTCTGAGGTTTTGTCTTTTTCCTTCATCTGGTACATAGCCCTCTGCCATTTCATCTTGTCTATCTGTGAATGTGGTTTTTGTTCCACAGTTCTCCAGGATCATAGTTCTTGCTTCTGCTGTCTGCCCTCTGGTGGATGAGGCTATCTAAGTGGATTGTGGAAGTTTCCTGATGGGAGGGACTGGTGGATGGTAGAGCTGGTTGTTGCTCTGGTGGGCAGAGCTCAGTCTCTGTAAAATTTTGCTCTCTATCAAGTCTGAATGAAAGCCTTGCCAGGTAGAGTATTCTTGGTTGTAGATTTTTCACTTTCATTGCTTTAAACATATCATGCCACTCCCTTCTGGCCTGTAGAATTTTCATTGAAAATTCAGCTAATAGTCTTATCGGAGTTCACTTGTATATAACTTGGTTTTTTCTCCCTTTCTTCTTTTAATATTATCTCTTCATCTTTAATTTTTGCCATTTTACTTAAGTGTGTCTTGGTGTGGTCCTCTTTGGGTTGATCCTGTTTGGGACTCTCTCTGCTTCCTAGACCTGGGTATCTGTTTCCTTTTTTCAGTTTAGGTTATTTTTAAGCTATTATGTCTTCAAATATGTTCTGTTTCTTTCTCTCTTCTCCTTCTGGGACCCTATAATGTGAATGTTAGTATGCTTGTTGTTGTCCTAGAGGTCTCTTGCCCTGTTCTGATTATTTTTTCTGCTAAGCTTCAGTGACTTCCACTACTCTATCTTCCAACTCACTGACCTATTCCTGTGTATTATCTTATCTACTGTTGATTCTTTCTAGTGTATTTTTATTTCAGCTATTGTATTCTTTATCTCTGTTGATTCTTCTTTATATTTTTTAACTCGTTGTTAAAAACTTCCAAATCCTCACTCTGTTCATCAAATCTTCACACAAGTTCACTGAATATCTTTACAATCATTACCTTGAATACTTTATTGGGTAGATTGCTTATCTCCTTTTGATTTAGTTCTTCTTTGGGGTTTTATCTTGTTCCTTCATTTGGAATATATTCATCTGTCACCTCATTTTGTCTAATTTGCTGCTTTTATTTCTATGTATGTGGTAGGTTGTTTATATTTCCCAACCTTGGCCTTTTGTAGGAGACTTCCTAGGTGGCCCAGCAGTGAACCCTCCTCTGGTCACCAGGGCTATATGCTCTAGGGGTGACACCTATGTGGGCTTTGTGGGTCCTTGTGTTGTTGTAGGGTGACTTCTGTGGGCAGTTTTATAGTTGTGGCTGGCCCCTAGTCTAACTGGTTGCCAGGCCTTGCCTTGCATGGAGGCTGCTGTTCTCTCATAGGTGGGACCTGGTCACAAGGTGGCTGGCCATGGTGCCTCAGGGGGTCCTGGGCCTAGCACTGGTCTACTAGTGGGTGGATTTGTGTTCCAGGATGGATGGTTGTGGGGATGGGGGTCCTGTATCTAGTATTGGTCTGCTGGTGGGTAAGGCCAGTTCCTGATATTGCTGGCTACAGGATCCAGTGTGTCTCAGGGCTGGTCCCAGCCTTCTGGTGGGAAGATCCTTGCCCCTGGGGGTCCTGGGGCTAGTACCCACCTGTAGGTGGGTTAAGCTAAGTCCCTGGATGAAGGGCCCTTGATGAAGGGCCCTGTGGGTCCCAGTGCTGGTGTCAGTCCACTGGTGGATGGGGCTTGTTCCTGACACTGCTGGCTGCAGGGTCCGTGGTGGTCCAGAGCTGATGTTCACATGCTGACTTACATGGCCTGTGCTCAGGGTGTCCAGGGGCTGGTGCCGGCCTGCTGTTGGGTGGGCTGGGTCCCACCATGGAACACTGTAGGGCTGTGGTAGTCCTGAGGCTGGTGTCTCCCTGCTGGTGTGCAGAGTCATGTCCTAGACCCTCTGGTGGATTGTGCTGTGTCCAAAGGTGGCTATGGGTTCAGGAGGTCTTAAGGCAGCTGGCTTGTTGCTTGGTGGGGCTGTGTCCTTGCCTGGCTAGTTGCTTTGCCTGAGACTTCCTAGTACTGGTACCCACAGGCTGGTGGACATGGCCAGGTCCCAGAGCTAATAAGCTAGGTGGAAGATTCCAAAATGTCACTTGCTAGCACTAGTGTCCTCTTGGTAGTATGAGCTCCCAAATATGGTTGCTGCCAGTGTCTGTGTCCCTAGTGTGAGCTCCAGTCTCTGAGAAGCTCTCCAAGATCAGCAGGTGGGTCTGACCAGGCTCCTTTCAAATTATTGCTTCTGCCCTGGGTCCTGGAACTTGTGAGATTTTGTGTGCTCCCTTTAAGAGTGGAGTCTCTATTTCCTACATTCCCCTGGTCTCCCGAATATAAGTCCCACTGGCCTTCAAAGCCAAATGTCCTGGGGTCTTGTCTCCCTTGTGCAGGACCTCCCCAGGCTCAGGAGCCCAATGTGGGGCTCAGACCCCTTGCTCCTTAGGGAGAAGCTCTGCAATTGTAAGTATCCTCCCGTTTGTGTGTCACCCACCCCAGGGTATGTATGTGTCTTACTATACTGTGTCTCCACCACTCCTACCGGTCTCATTATGGTTCCTTATTCATGTCTTTAGTTGTAGAAGATTTTTTCTGCTCATCTTCTGGTCTTTCTCATCAATAGTTGCTCTGCCAATTGTTGTAACTTTGGTGCCCATGGGAGGAGGTGAACACTTGCTATTCCACTATCTTGGCCACTACTCTTAAACTGATATTTTTTATTAAAGCTTTTGAATGGTCAAGAGGGTGATCAAAAGGAGGAAAGGAGGACTGTTGAAATAAATGTCTAGTCCCAGAATGGGACCACTCCTGCCTGGGGTGCCACATCATCAAAATGAAAGTTTGATAACTTACAGAGGTAAATGCTTTTCTTGACCAGGCATGCAGTGTATGCAGTCAACTAATCCCCAAATGCCAAGTCAGCTCTGGGGCTTCTCACTGCAAATAAGGTTGACTATGTGGCCCCAGCCAATCAGATATTTTCCACTTGTCTCTTCCTTGTTCTTTATTCTATAAAATTTTACAATAGTATTGTGTTTGACTGCTTTGTCTATATTCAAATTTTCAACTAGTCTTGTATCATGTAAATGTACCTATTCAGAGAATAATTACATAGCTTTTTATTTCCCTTACCCATAGTCACAAAGTTCAAATGACTTACTATTAAGATTATAGACCCATATAAGAAATTTAACCTTCTTTTCTCCTAAGTTCACCCTGAATATTTTTAATAAAAGGTGGTAAGAAATCAATAAAGGCATCAAAACATAGATGTTTTGCCCTATTCAAACAGAGAAAAATGAGAAAATAAACTATGTATGGACACTATTTTAATAAAGGCATTTAGTAAAAGCCTATCTTTAGATAGATATATAGGTAGGTAGTAGGTAGATAGAGATGTAAATATGTAGTATCTATCTATCTATCTATCTATCTATCTATCAGTCATCTCTCCTAAAATATAATGGGGTAGCTTGGTTATTTTTCTTGAAGATAATTTTAATACCTTGTCCTGAGATAAACCTTATAAAGAATGAAAAACACATGTATAATTATATTCCCTAGATGACTAGGTAGACACTCTTGCCCTTTCAGTTCAGTTTCTCATATCCTTATTTCCAAGACTAGAACAGGAAAAAAGTATATCATCTAGGAGTAGCTCAGCCCACATACATGTAAATATACATAATGCACACACATACTTATATGTGCTACCTTACCCCAGCCTAACTCTTCTGAGGAAAAAGAAAAGGTCTCTAGAAAACAATGCTGTTCCTTTTAAAGTTCAGAGATTCACTTACTTGATTTAAATAGATTGTCTTATTTCTTTTTTAACAGAAGAAAACTGAGTGACCTGTTTTCAAAATTTGTAAGATGAGTTTGTAGATGTAGTCTTTCTTCTCCACTGCTATGTTACTTAGTGTCTAGAAGAGTACCTGGAATGTAGGAGACATTCAATAAACAATTGTTCAGTGAATAAATAAATTCCACACTTACATAAAAGATAGCAAATGCTGGCATAAGTTTGTTGCTTTGGCATGCATTTATTGACAGAACCAATTTACCATCCAAGAACTTAGAATGTTTCATTTAAGATCTCTTTTCAGAGAGAAAAAAGGATAAATATTATTACAATTGCCTTACCACCCAAATTGGGATAGTTGAAAGTAATTTAAACACATTCTCTTTTTCAACTCCATCTCTCAAAATTAGCTATGTGCATATAATTATCCTAAATTTTTTCTGGAGTGTCAGAAAAATTGGCTCTCTAGAAAGAAAGGAAGTCCCTTTAAAATATTTTTTAATGATTGTGGGTGAATAAAATATAGTCGCTATGAACTATGAATAAGTTACATCTCTTATTTTGGGCCATTTAACTAAGTAGTAGTCTTTTTTCTCTCTGTGATTCCTCCAGTTAAACCCTATGGAGGTAAAACAAAGTGAAAAGTAGATTTATGTAATTTGACCTTTTTTTTTTTTTTTTTTTTTTTTTTACAAAAATCCACCCATCCCTAAGCATAGGCAGATGAAGAATCACGTAAATAGTTCTGTTTGTTTTGTTTTGTTTTTTAAGGCTGGCAATAAGATCTGTACTCAAAGCCAGTGACACATCTTGTATCCTGTATTGGGTCTCTAGGGAGCTACAGTTTAAAATCAGAGTGCACTCATAGAATTAAGGCATGTTAAGCTCTCATCCTTTAAGATTGAAACTTGAAAAGTTTATCAGACACATTCTTCTATATGTCAGCCTTAAGCCAGTGAGACAGGCCAGGGAAGTTTTGATGAAAAGTTTGTAAAAGTTTTAGAATAGAAAATGCTTCTAGAAAGGTCCTGGGAAGTCTGGGGCAGCATTAACAGATTGTGCATGTGGGCTGGGCAGCAGCAACCAGGAAAAGGGGAAGGGCTGTGTGTAACAAAGTATGAGGGTTAGGAATACCAGCTGGTTCACCTTTTACAATTTTATCTGGCATTTATCCCTGGTTTGTCTTCAAATATTAATTGGTAGCTCTGTGATTGAAAGTTAGAATGAAATTAAGGAAAAAAGGGGAAATTTTCTAAAGAAAATATTTGTTTCTCAACATTAAAGAGACTTCCCTGTGGCTTAAACAGGCCTCACTTCCTCACATTCAAATAGTTGTCAGAGATTTTATGGCAAACTTTAAGGGAAACCAAAAATCACTCAAACTCTAGAGAGTTTTCACAGATTAGAAATAAATGTAGCCATAACTAAATTGTCTAACTTACTTGGTGTTTATCATTTTATTACTTTATGGGAAAAAAGCAATCACTTCCTTTTGTCATCTTCTGTAACACAGAATCTAGGAAAGCTTTCATCAAGGAACCATTAATTCTACTTTGTGTTTGTATCTGATCACTGAACTTATGGCATGACAATATTTCCATCACTGTCCTGGTTAAAAAATGTCAATGCCTCCTCTTCAACAAGTAATAGTTATCTTTATTATGCAAACACATATCTTAAATTCCTAAAGAGTAATTCATTCAACTCTTCCTTAGGAAATAATACTTATGTGTAGTTGTTGTTGTTGTTTTAACCAGCACTTTCTAAACAGGGCAATGATTATTTCCAAATTTGATGCTCAGTGGTTTTTTTTCTTTTTTTAAACATCTTTATTGGAGTATAATTGCTTTACAATGTTGTGTTAGTTTCTGCTGTATAACAACGTGAATCAGTTATATGTATACATATATCCCCATATCTCCTCCCTCTTGTGTCTCCCTCCTACCCTCCCTATCCCACCCCTCTAGGTTGGTCACAAAGCACCAAGCTGATCTCCCTGTGTTATGTGGCTGCTTCCCACTAGCTATCTATTTTACATTTGGTAGTGTATATATGTCAATGCTATTCTCTCACTTAGTTCCAGCTTACCCTTCCCCTTCCCCATATCCTAAAGCCCATTTTCTACCTCTGCACCTTTATTCCTGTCCTGTCCCTAACTTCATCAAAACCATTTGTTGGTTTATTTTTTAGATTCCATATATATGTGTTAGCATATGGTATTTGTTTTTCTTTCTGATTTACTTCACGCTGTATGACAGCCTCTAGGTCCATCCACATCACTACAAATAATTCAATTTCACTTCTTTTTATGCCCGAGTAATATTCGATTGTATCTGTGTGCCACATCTTCTTTTTCCATTCATCTGTCGATGGACACTTAGGTTGATTCCATATCCTGACTATTGTAAATAGTGCTGCAATGAACATTGTGGTACATGTCTTTTTTGAATTATAGTTTTCTCATGGTATATGCCCAGTAGTGGGATTACTGGGTCATATGATAGTTCTATTCTTAGTTTTTTAAGGAAACTCCATACTGTTCTCCATAGTGGCTATATCATATACATTCCCACCAACAGTGTAAGAGGGTTCCCTTTTCTCCACACCTTCTCCAGCATTTATTCTTTGTAGAAATTTTGATGATGGCCATTCTGACTGGTGTGAGGTGATACCTCATTGAAGCTTTGATTTGCGTTTCTCTAATGATTAGTGATTTCAGCATTTTTTCATGTGTTTGTTGGAAATCTGTGTATCTTCTTTGGAGAAATGTCTAGTCTTCTGCCCATTTTGGATTGGGTTGTTTGTTTTCTTGATATTGAGCTGCATGAGCTGCTTGCATATTTTGGAGATTAATCCTTTGTCCGGTGCTTCATTTGCAAGTATTTTCTCCCATTCTGAGGGTTGTCTTTTTGTCTTGTTTATGGCTTCCTTTGCTGTGCAAAAGCTTTTAAGTTTCATTACGTCCCGTTTGTTTACTTTTGTTTTTATTTCCATGTCTCTAGGAGGTAGATCAAAAACATCTTGCTGTGATTTATGTAGAGTGTTCTGCCTATGTTTTCCTCTAAGAATTTTATAGTGTGTGGTCATACATTTAGGTCTTTTATCCATTTTGAGTTTATTTTTGCGTATGGTGTTAGGGAGTGTTCTAATTTCATTCTTTTACATGTAGCTGTCCAGTTTTTGCAGCACCACTTACTGAAGAGGCTGGCTTTTCTCCATTGTATATTCTTGCCTCCTTTATCAAAGGTAAGGTGACCATATGTGCATGGGTTTATTTCTGGGCATTCTTTCCTTTTCCATTGATCTATATTTCTGTTTTTGTGCCAGTACCATACTGTCTTGATTACTGTAGCTTTGTAGTGTAGTCTAAAGACAGGGAGCCTGATTCCTTCAGCTCCATTTTTCTTTCTCAAGAATGCTTTGACTATTTGGGGTCTTCTGGGTGTCCATACAAATTGTAAAATTTTTGGTTCTAGTTCAGTGAAAAATGCCATTGGTAGCTTGATAGGGATTGCATTGAATCTGTAGATTGCTTTGGGTAGTATAGCCATTTTCACAATGTTGATTCCTCCAATCCAAGAACATGGTATATCTCTCCATCTGTTTATCTTGTCTTTAATTTCTTTTGTCGGTCTCTTATAAGTTTCTTCATAGAGGTCTTTTTCTCTTTAGGAAGGTTTATTCCTCGGTATTTTATTCTTTTTGTTTCAATGGTAAATGAGATTGTTTCCTTAATTTCTCTTTCAGATTTTTTGTCATTAATGTATAGGAATGCAAGAGATTTCTGTGCATTAATTTTGTATCCTGCTACTTTACCTAATTCATTGATTAGCTCTAGTAGTTTTCTGGTAGCATCTTTAGGCTTCTCTTTGTGTAGTATCATGTCATCTGCCAACAGTGAGTTTTACTTCTTCGTTTCTGATTTGGATTCCTTTTATTTCTTTTTCGACTCTGATTGCTGTGGCTAAAACTTCTGAAACTATGTTGAATAATAGTTGTGAAAGTGGACAACCTTGTCTTGTTCCTGATCTTAGTAGAAATGGTTTCAGTTTTTCACCATTGAGAATGATGTTGGCTGTGGGTTTGTCATATATGGACTTTATTATGTTGAGGTAGGTTCCCTCTATGCCCATTTTCTGGGGAGATTTTGTCATAAATCAGTGTTGAATTGTGTCTAAAGCTTTTTCTGCATATATTGAGATTATCATATGGCTTTCATCCTTCAGTTTGTTAATATGGTGTATCACATTGATTGATTTGCATATATTGAAGAATCCTTGCATTTCTTGGATAAACCCCAATTGATCATCTTGTGTGATCATTTTAATGTGCTGTTGGATTCTGTTCGCTAGTGTTTTGTTGAGGATTTTTGCATCTATGTTCATCAGTGATATTGGTCTGTAGTTTTCTTTTTTTGTGACATCTTTGTCTGGTTTTGGTATCAGAGTGATGGTGGCCTCATAGAATGAGTTTAGGAGTGTTCCTCCCTCTGCCATATTTTGGAAGAGTTTGAGAAGTGTAAGTGTTAGCTCTTCTCTAAATGTTTGATAGAATTCACCTGTGAAGCCATCTGGTCCTGGGCTTTTGTTTGCTGGAAGCTTTTTAATCAGTTTCAATTTCAGTGCTTGTGATTGGTCTGTTCATATTTTCTATTTCTTCCTGGTTCAGTATTGGAAGGTTGTACTTTTCTAAGAATTTGTCCATTTTTCCAGGTTGTCCATTTTATTGGCATGTAGCTGCTTGTAGTCGTCTCTCATGATCCTTTGTATATCTGCAGTGTCAGTTGTTACTATTCCCTTTTCATTTCTAATTCTGTTGATTTGAGTCTTCCTTTTTTCCTTGATGAGTCTGGCTAATGGTTTTTCACTTTTGTTTATCTTCTCAAAGAATCAGCTTTTAGTTTTATTGGTCTTTGCTATTGTTTCCTTCATTTCTTTTTCATTTATTTCTGATCTGATCTTTATGCTTTCTTTCCTTCTGCTAACTTGAGTTTTTTTTGGTTGTTCTTTCTCTAATTGCTTTAGGTGTAAGATTAGGTTGTTTATTTGAGATTTATCTTGTTTCTTGAGGTAGGATTATATTGCTATTCACTTCCCTCTTAGAACTGCTTTTGATGCATCCCTAGGTTTTGGGTCATCTTGTTTTCATTGTTATTTGTTTCTAGGTTTTTCTTGAATTCCTCTTTCCTTTCTTCAGTGAT
Source organism: Globicephala melas (assembly GCF_963455315.2). Classification (NCBI taxonomy): domain Eukaryota; kingdom Metazoa; phylum Chordata; class Mammalia; order Artiodactyla; family Delphinidae; genus Globicephala; species Globicephala melas. The sequence goes on from NC_083335.1 coordinate 47,761,378, forward strand.
CTCTTGCTTATTTAGTAGCTTATTGTTTAGCCTCCATATGTTTGTATTTTTTACAGCTTTTTTTCTTGTAATGGATATCAAGTCTCATAGCACTGTTGTCAGAAAAGATACTTGATATGATTTCAATTTTCTTAAATTTACTGAGGCTTGATTTTTGACCCAAGATGTGATCTGTCCTGGAGAATGTTCCAGGATCACTTGAGAAGGAAGTGTATTCTATTGTTTTTGGATGGAATGTCCTATAAATATCAATTAAGTCCATCTTTTTAAATGTATCATTTAAAGCTTGTACTTCCTTATTTATTTTCATTTTGGATGATCTGTCCATTGGTGAATGTGGGGTTTTAAAGTCCCCTATTATTTTTGTGTTACTGTCGATTTCCCCTTTTATGACTGTTAGCATTTGCCTTATGTATTGAGGTGCTCCTATGTTGGGTGCATAAATATTTACAATTGTTATATCTTCCTGTTGGATTGATCCCTTGATCATTAGGTAGTGTCCTTCTTTGTCTCTTGTTCTAGTCTTTATTTTAAAGTCTATTTTGTCTGATATGAGAATTGCTACTCCAGCTTTCTTTTGATTTCTATTTGCCTGGAATTTCTTTTCCTATCCCCTCACTTTCAGTCTGTATGTGTCCCTTGGTCTGAAGTGGGTCTCTTGTAGACAGCATATATATGGGTCTTGTTTTTGTATCCATTGACTGAGGCTGTGTCTTTTGGTTGGAGAATTTTATCCATTTACATTTAAAGTAATTATCAATATGTATATTCCTATTCCCATTTTCTTAATTCTTTTGGGTTTGTTTTTGTAGGTCTTTTCCTTCTTTTGTGTTTCCTGCCTAGAGAAGTTCCTTTAGCATTTGTTCTAATGCTGGTTTTGTGCTGCTGAATTCTCTTAGCTTTTGCTTGTCTGTAAAGGTTTTAATTTCTCCATCAAATCTGAATGAGATCCTTGCTGGGTAGAGTAATCTTTGTTGTAGGTTTTCCACTTTCATCACTTTAAATATGTCCTGCCACAGCCTTCTGGCTTGCAGAGTTTCTGCTGAAAGATCAGCTGTTGACCTTATTGGGATTCCCTTGTATGTTATTTGTTGATTTTCCCTTGCTGCTTTTAATATTTTTTTCTTTGTATTTAATTTTTGATAGTTTGACTAATATGTGTCTTGGTGTGTTTCTCCTTGGATTTATCCTGTATGGGACTCTCTGCACTTCCTGGACTTGATTGACTATTTCCCATATTAGAGAAGTTTTCAACTATAATCTCTTCAAATATTTTCTCAGTCCCTTTCTTTTTCTCTTTTTCTTCTGCGACCCCTATAATTTGAATATTGATGCATTTAATGTTGTCTCAGAAGGCTCTGAGACTGTCCTCAATTCTTTTCATTCTTTTTTCTTTATTCTGCTCTGCAGTAGTTATTTCCACTATTTTATTGGTCAGGTCACTTATCTGTTCTTCTGCCTCAGGTATTCTGATATTGTTTACTTCTAGAGAATTTTTAATTTCATTTATTGTGTTGTTCATCATTGTTTGTTTGTGATTGGTCTGTTCTTTAGTTCTTCTTATTCCTTGTTAAACGTTTCTTTAGTTCTTCTTATTCCTTGTTAAACATTTCTTGTATTTTCTCCCTTCTATTTCCAAGTTTTTGGATCATCTTGACTATCATTACTTGAATTCTTTTTCAGGTAGACTGCCTATTTCCTGTTCATGTGTTAGGTCTGGTGGGTTTTTACCTTGCTCTTCTTCTGCTACATATTTCTCTGTCTTCTCATTTTGGATAACTTACCGTGTATGGGGTCTCCTTTTCGCAGGCTGTAGGTCTGTTGTTCCCATTGTTTTAGGTGTCTGCCCCCAGTGGGTGTGGTTGGTTCAGTGGCTTGTGTAGGCTTCCTGGTGGAGGGGACTGGTGCCTGTGTTCTGGTGGATGGGGCTGGATATTGTCTTTCTGGTGTGCAGGTCCATGTCCAGTGGTGTTTTCTGGGGTGTCTTTGGCCTTATTGTGATTTTAGGCAGCCTCTCTGCTCTGGGTGGGTTTGTGTTCCTGTCTTGCTAGTTGTTTCACATAGGGTGTCCAGCACTCTAACTTGCTGGTCATTGAGTGGAGCTGGATCTTAGCATTGAGATGGAGATCTCGGGGAGAGCTTTTGCCATTTGATATTACATGGAGCTAGGAGGTCTCTTGTGGACCAATGTCCTGAACTCAGCTCTCCCACCTCAGAGGCACAGACCTGACACCTGGCCGGCACACCAAGGCCCTGTCTGCCACACGATTAACAGTTGGCAATAGAAAGCCTGTAAACCTCTCTTCATGGTATCATCTGGTCCTGCTTGTCCTCCAGTTTATTCATGATTCTGTCCTGGAGTACAGCCTGTGAGTTAAGTCTTAAGTGTTAATTCACTGCCTCCTCCATCTTTATAACAGAATTTGGCTTATATCCTACTCTACTAACATAAACTTTGCTTACAGACTGATTACCAGTGTGGAATGCTAACTCCTGTACCACAACAATTAATGGTCTTGTGATCTATCATAATTATGCAGAGTTAGACATCCCTCTTCACCAGCACTAAAATGCAGACTAAGATAAGAAATTTTCTAGTCATAACTCTGACAACTCAACTGACTTTAGTCAGGTCATCTGCCAGATGACCACATTATCTTTATTTAATATTTAAGTCTAATATAGCTCTCACTGTGTGCTAGGAATGGCTACATGTACTTTATAAACATTAGTCCATTTAAACTTCACAACAGTGTGATGATTTAGATATGCTTATTTTCATAACTTAACATATAAGGGAACTGAGGTGCAGAGAATCCAAGTTACCCAGTGATGAATTGGGTAACTTGGAATCATAACCTGGCAGTCCAACTCCAACTCCTCACCACTACACTCTATCACCTTTCAGTACAGATTATTTTAAGGCAGCAATTATCTGAATGTTGGTTTTCTGTCTTTTCTATAAATTGGATTAAATAGCACTAAATGGTTTTCAGGGCACCAGGGATTACCCTTGGTTAGACCGTGGGTAGCAACAGGTCTTCAGATAATGCCAAAGGCTTTATCTTCAGTCAGTGGCCCCAGGAAGATCTCAAGGTGATATGAGTGACAACAGATAGATTCAAGAATCAGGGTGCTGTGCTGTTGGAAGTGATCTTAGTCAAGTTCCAGAGGGTGTCAGTATCATCTCAAGGTTACCAGATCACTTACAAGTACCAAAAGGAAAAAGAATTATCAATCATTAAGTAGTCTCCTATGGAAGGTCAATTAAGAGATACTAAACCATGGAAGAAATTAATAAGTCTCATTTCTAAAAAAAATATCAGGCTCATGGATATTCATTATTAAAAGAAAATTTCCTATATTTTAAAGATAGGTGAAATCCCTCCATTTGGGATGATCATGAATAACAGAGGATCACTTTCATTTGGAGTTTCTTATTTACTTATCCAGATACTTGAGTTCTTAATTAGCCATGAAACTAAAATCGCTGACCATCTTCTTCAATTGGTATTCAGTACTATTTACAGAAACTAGTTCAGAAAACTCAGAGAAAAAAGTCTTAACAATCATGCAGTTCCAGTTTTAAATCATATGTTCATGACTATTAGTAGTCCTAAGTTCTTAAGTAGGAACTCACAATTCAGAAAGCTGTTCCAATCCAAGATAAACTCTTCTAGAGCTGGCTCTACATTACACTGACCCAACAGATTTAATTATTTTCCAGATTAGTATAACCAAATGCGATTCTACAGAACTGATATTCATTAAATTCCTAGGAAATTACTTGTATTTTCAACGAATTCTGAAGCTGAAACAGTAGCTTTTTTTCTTCCTAAAATCTTGTAAACTTAATAATTTACAAGGTTCTCAGTGTCAGATCTTACAAGGTTAACATTCTAGCAGATGAGGTCATACAAATTAATGTTGAACAAAAAGGAAAGACCAGATGAATGTTGCACTTCAATCATCTGTGACCTAATCGTCTTGTGACGTACAGGATGACCCAGGAAAAGGGAGAAATGATGGCACCAACAATTAAATCTAATTAAATAATTAGTAAAATTTGGCCAATAGATCTGATTAATCAAAAAATGCAAGATAAAAAGATCCAGTATAATAGTCAACAATGTCAGGGTCTGTTTGGACAATGTTTAGCAATTGATATCTTACAAATAATTCTGACGAAACTTAAGGTTATTACGTCTTACACCCTATCTGCCAAACTCAAGCCTCTCTTTGGCACCCTGAGCCTTCTATTTAATTCTAATTAACTTTCTCAGAGTAAATTTAGGATAAATATATTCTAGTAATTGTGTAATTCTAAATAAATGAATGCACATTCATATGAAAGAGATTAATTCCAGAATAGTCTCTGATCTCTTTTAGAAACAGTGTCCAGCACTAGACCATGCTTTTTCTTTGACCAAGTGAGTTTTTATTGGAAAAGTTTGCAATCAGTCCATGATTTACATTGAACAAGTATATCTATTACTATAACGTGCTAAATACCAACTATAAAAATCAAAATACATATTTATCACTTATTTATTAATCTATCTCTCTATCTTTACTTTTGTCTGTGGTAATACTGTCTACCTTCTGACAATGAAAACAAATATGTTCAAGTCCTTCTCCATAAAGTATGGCCACAGAAAACACACCAAATGATTTGCCTTGTCATTGTAGTTATATTACATTAAAATTTAAAAAAACAAATAAAATTTGAAAATCCCTAATTGGGAGAGATTTCAAACATAAAATGTTTATACATCTTAAATAGTTGCTTTATAAGTTTGTCAAATTCTCCTCTCTTTAGTATATCCTTATTTAGTATCTGTTCTTGTTTTCTACAGCAGCTTAGCTTAGAACATGCAGATATCTCACCAACTGAAAAGTAAATTAATAATAAAAAATCACACCTAAATCAAAGTGATTTTAGCTTTCACATTAAGACAGATCCATCATTAAAATCAATATCCCTCCTTGAATTAAAAACCTGTCAGATAACTGACAGGCTCAGTCCTTCATTCTTTTGGATCCAATGTATTTTTTAAAAGTCTTTTTGCAAAACGCTACTGTACTTTGCTTTAATGTTAATATTAAAACTGTAATTTAAATGTACTCTGTGTTAAAAAGGCACAATAAAAACAAATTATTACAAATAGCTCCACATCAGAAATTTCATTTGTCAGCTACTAAAATGAAGAAATTAGTATTCAGAGGTAAACCTCCTAAAATGATCAAAATATTAAATTGCTATTTTATTTCCTAACTTTATTATTTGATATTAGTTAAGTATAATATACTTACTGTATATTAACTAAAATTAACAAGTTTATAAGTTTTTTTTAAGTTTCAAGAAATACAATCGTGTGACATATGGTTACACAAGCTTATTCAACATTCACATTAATTAACCTGTGCTAATTTAAAAATCAGATAAAAGTACAACTAGGAAAAACAAATCACATTTACAAAGGCCATTAACCCATAATACTCGGTAAACTTTTTAATTTCACTATATAAATTACCAAAGTTTTCATAGGATTTGTAAAATTTTCTTTTACAGATACCCCGAGTGTAATCAGATTCCTTTCATCAACTGCTTCTAAGAGATTGGGTCAAGATCTAGGAGCACAAAGGAAGAACTTTACCAGAGATACTCTGAGAAGGAGGCTGACAAGATTTTTCTGCTAATCCACACAACATTACAGGAAATTATAGGACAAGGCTTATACACCTCATTGGTGTAAATCACCTATACCAGACAACAGCTCAACAGATTGGTCAACTACTGAAAATCAAGTGGACATAATAATGCCACCAGCTGAGATGATTGTGCAGATCCTTCTGTAAGATTTCTTTAGCATCTGAATTTATATAAAGCTGCCCTGCTCAGACAGAACCCATCTCATCTTGGAGGACTAATATTCCAATCCTGTGAACTGTGTCACTGGGAAGTGACAAATTCCATGCTGTACCGAACTGGCTCTTAAGAACTAAGACTGCTCTTAGAAGTGAGAGAAAAAGAGACACTGGTTCTCAACAAATTCCACTGAGGTGTAGACACATCTTTCCAGTGTGTGATAGACTTCTAGACTGTTGCTAAAGTTAATCCTAATATTAATAATATCCTACTTAAATACTTCTCCCTAGTATTCCTATTTAATGTCAGTAGGTTTATTTATCATTTAATGTACTGAGAATTTACAAAGTTAAAATTGTTAACTAGATCATTATTATTTTGTGGATAAGATGTTCTTCCATTGTTGTTACTATATTTTCCTGGATATAGAGGCTGAAAACTAAGGGATAAGTAAGCACAAAGTGTATTTTTTCAGACTTAAATCTTAAGTCTAAAGTTATTTTTGTAATAATGAATTAATACCCCTGTAATATTTAATGCTGTTGTTTTTTGTTAACTAATTCTACTATCTTGCAACAAAGATGCCTTTAGACAAGTGGTGTTGCCCTGATTGTAAAGAGCCATGTCTCCCTACTCTGGCTCTAGGTCATTGGTTACTACAGACTAGACTTGTTCAAAATGATTATTCAGAAGCTGACCTAGATCGAATGTTCAGAGCTAGTTTTTGCCCTCAGTGTCACCACTCAATTACAGGCCTTACTCAGCCTCCTTTTCCCATTGAGTGGGCTCCCTCAAATTTTACCAGGTGGACACATGAGAAGGCCTTTCATCCCATTCACCAAGGCCCTCCACTGGTTAGGAAAAATATATATCAGTCCAAACTGGTTACATTTAATGCTGCATTGCATTTTATTTTGTCCAGGACCAATAAAGTCTTAGACCACAGGCTTGGCGGTTATATTGAAATGGCATCTGAAAGAGAAATAACATTAACTACATCTTCAGTTCCTTTATTGGATGACTCTGTTCCTGAGGGTTCTGCCACGGAGTACACAGACTTAACGCCATCAAATGATGGCTTTATTTCTGAGGAGTTTTCATGGAGAAACCAGACTACTTTTAAATAGCTCTCTTATTCTGCTATCCAGTTAGTTCCAGATAAGATCATTGCCTCTTTCTATAGTCATAAGTCTAATGTTATGTTTCTAATTACTGAGGTTAAAAATGTAATCCAGGTATAGTACCTAGAACTCTATTTAAAAGGTACTATCACAGTGCTGTCTTAAATAATTATAACTTAACATGATATAAAGTGAAAAGGACAATATGCTTTTGTTAACTGCTGTAAATTTGTTCTTAGAGCTTTCCAAACTATTTTAAATATAGTTTTCTCTGAGTTATTTTAGGGCTTAATATGTGGCTTGTATACATCACCTTCACATATATAAACTTAAGTAAAAAGCTTTATCACTTGGACATGATTTAACATAATTCTGATTTGCTTCTTATATCCCTGAGGCTTATTCTCTTAATGCTAAGCATAACACTTTGGGACTAGGTAATTTACATCTATTAAAAACCTCACTCAAATACAATGGCTTACAATGAAGATAGTACATACCTTATAGTTGCCTACTTGTATAAGATTTTTCCTCAACAGTTCCAATGTTCAAACCAAGGAAGACGACCAAACATATCACAAGTGTAATAATTGTGGTAAAATTTATGGGAAGCGAAGGGAAAGCATTTGGACATATGAGTGAATTCCAAAATAAAAAATAATCATAATATTTCTGATTCTTACAAGTATGCAGAGGTTTGTTTGGTTTTCTTTGTTTTCTTTAAACTACTGTTTGGAGAAAGAAATACTTCCCCATTTCTGTCGCATTGTATTTACCCTCAATAATTCAACTGTTTACATACAAATTTCCAGAAAGTTTTTTAGAATTTTATTTTAACCGCATGGGTGAGGTTTCTTATAATGATCTAAAACATCAAGATGTTCTGTAAAAAAGAGCCCAATGAGATGTACTAATAATACCTGTGTCTCGTCACATTGTTTCAAAGCTTTCTTCATCTTTGTTGTCAAAGTTATTCTTGCCTATAAAATAAACGTTTGCTTACAGATGAATTACCAGTGGAGAGTGATTAATAATTTCCTTTTTCATGAAAAGTATTTAGGGCCATCAAAATCTTTAGATTCATTCCTTTGCCTCCTATTTAGTGTAAATGAAGATGTGCCACAATGCATAATACTCTTTTTTTCCCATTTACTCATTCATTCAATAAAGACATGAGTTCCTATACTTTATCAAGCACATTGTAAGCACTAGAGGTATAGTGTCAAGCAAAAACATGCACAATCCCTGCCCTCATAGTATTTAAAGATATAGTGGTGGAGACAAAAAATAATCAACTAATGATACAAATTAAAGCAAAGTTACAACTCTGATAAAGCCTAGAAAGAGTTTCACAGAGCTCTGAGAGCAGTTAGTGGTGGGTTTGGCCCAGGCAATGCCACTGAGATGACATCTGAAGTATACACAGGAGTCAGGTGAACAAGTGAGTGAAGAACATTCTATGCAGAGGACAAGTGCATAGCTTTATAAGACAAAATAGGAAAAAGATTATGAGAGGGTGAGACAGGGTCATTGTGGTTTGAGCATGGTATAACATGAGGCTAGACAGTAGGTAGGAACCAAACCATTTGGGGACTTTACACCTCGTGCAGCAGTTCTGTCTTGATCCTAAGAGCAAAGGGAAGCCAAAAATCATCTATAGACCATTCTTCTGAGTTTCATGACTGACATACTTTCACATTAATATGGCAATGCTCTTCTGAAACTTATCAGGGAAACCTGTGGGAAACTAAGTTTATCACTTTGAAAAATGACAATGGCAAATAATGCATAGCACTTTCTATCGAGGTACTGTTCTAAGTGTTTCACATACATTAACATATTTAATCTTCCCAATAATGCCCTGACATAGATCCTATAATCATCACCAGTTTACAGATGAGGAGACGAAAGCACAGAGACCTTCAGTAACTTTTCCCAGTTCACACTGCTATTAAATTGCATTTGAACCCGAGTGATCTGTCTCCTGAGATTCTGTTTTTAAGAATTATGCTTTTTATGCCCCTCATACCAATAAGCATATTTTGGCACTAGTATTCAGCAACACTAAAATCGTTGTAAGTTTATTACTGTTTTCATACAAAAAGTTAGTGTGATTCTGCATGAAGAACTGGAGAAGGTTTTTTATGTTTGGTTGGTTTTGTTTTGTTGTTTCTTTCTGCATGGGGTTGGAAAAGGGGATATCAGGGATTTTGATGTAGTTCTGGCAGTCAGTAAAATGACAAAAGAATCTTTGGAACCTGAATTTCTTGTGTTCAGCTGCTTAGCTTCCAAATTTTGAAGTGGATTTACATCCATCATTTAGAGAAATGCCTGTGATTAGTTGAAACAGAGACCACATGAAAAATGATATTTCATGGGCACATTTAAAAAGAAGTTAAAAGCCAGAGTAACAAACAAATGAAAAAAATACATTTCAAGCTTTAGACAATTAATAGCTTGGGATAAGATTAAGTCGTACTGTGAATTTAATTATAAGTTATGAAAATGTATTAATATGTAATATTATCATCAAATCTCTAATATAGTGAATGTGTGCAGAACCTTGTGTGATAATGCATTGCTATGTTAAGTGCAGTTTCAGTTTTGTGCTGATACTTGAAAAACAGTTATATAGGTTATTGTAACTGTCTTTTCATTCTCAAGTTATCTGTATGTTGTAATTAAATGAATTCATATTTTCAGAACACCACGATGATTGGAAAGTAGAACCTAGAAATCTATTTATCACAATTATGACAACATAATTGCAATTGGGTTTTTACCTGTAAGATCGGTTTACATGCTCACTTTTAAAGATAGAAGATATTTTTTTAACTTAGACATTTAAAACTATAAATTATAAATTATGCTTTTTAGATAACATTTTATGGCAATATAAAAAAGAGATCTAGATAATATATTGATTAGTTTTATGGGACTGACATATACCAACAAAAATAGATACTGGCAGCCAATTATACGGGACTATACAGTGAGAGACTTCCTGACTGTGTACTATTATTCTTTCTTTCACCAACAAAAGGTCTCATTTGGAAAGAAATTTCATGCCAACTACTAATAATCAACTACCTTAGTGAAAATGGAAAAAGAGATGACCTGCTTTCACCTGGTAAACTTTTAAATGCCATATCAACATTTGGGGGGGATTTTTTTTTAAGCATGAAATTTGTTATATTTTTATTGGTTTGTTCTGTCTCTTCCTCTGTCTCCCTATCTCTGCAGTTGTTACTATACTACACAGTGGTAAATTATGTGTAACTATATATTTTAATGCTGCAACACATTGGATCAATGATTGAACAGACATTATGAACCGATACCTGGTATGTTATGTTTAAATATATCAATCCCTAGAGGTCTACACTCTGCTGCAAAATCTGTTTGGATAACTTACTAGTGAGTATTCATGAAAATGTTTTCACAGTAAAATGTATAGGTTACATTGTTAGATAATGATCTGTACCTGTGGATTATCCAAGAGTGGAAATGGAGAGCCAACATAAGGATGCCATGCATCTAGTAAGATGCTGAATGCCAGCTATGCTTTCTCCACTACATCATGATGAAGATAGTGCTCCTCACCCAATAACAGCCATCAGACTTTCTTTCTAAATTATCTTCCTCCAGTTCCTCTCCCTATATTCTAGGACATTAAAATCCTCTTTCGATAAATCCATGAATATTGGAAGACAGGGATTGAGCTAGAATCTTTTATAAATATAATGTAACATGGGGGAAAATGGCATTAAGCCATATGGACTTGATAAAATTTTGAAATATGTTGGTTACATAATTCTCTCCAAAGGGAGATTTTAGGCAAGGACCATAGACACTCCTTTTTATATTTCCCTTTGTTGTTTCTCCTGCTTTATTTCCTATAAAATGGTGTTCATTGTTTAGATAAACACAATGTGCTGTTCATTGACCAACAACCCATCAGAAGAACATCCATAAGGATGAAACTAGGACATTTGCATTGATTAAAGAAAAAAACCAGTTTGGAATATAACCTGGAATTAAAATCAGTTAAGGGACCTAAAATACACTTCATAGTACCAGCTTCTTTTATGTATTTTTATTTTTTATAGAAAACTGGGATTGTAGAAAAATTCTGAATATAAGAATCAAAGACAAACTGTTTACATTCTCTTTCTCTAATAATGTGGTGTGATGAGCACTTGACAGTGCACATATAGTAATGAACAAATAAATATTAATTGATCAACTACTATGTGCCTAGCACTCTTGGTGCATTTATGAAGCTTATGCTTTGAACAAAGATATAACACATACAAATATGTAATAAAGTTCATTTTGAGACACTATACTCAGAAATTCCTAATTATCAAGCGATCCTTTTAGGAAGTTTGAGTAAACCTGCAGGAGATTATTGTCTAGAGTTTCAGGGTAGAGTTAGGTCAGTGGACATGGCTGCTCGGGATGCTATGAAATTTGTACTATCTCCAGAACAACTTTTTATATGTGAAGAGAAGTCCAGCCCTTGGAAGATCTCAAGGCCAAGTCTCTTTGTAGTTGGTGGGCAGTCATAAAAGCAAAGTTGTATAGTGAAAATAGCACTGGACCAAGAACTTGAAATTTGGATTCTAGTGTTTGTTCTTGTATTAAATAATTTGGGACCCTGCATACATTACTTAATTTTTCTGTGATTTTTGTTCCTCATTTTTAAAGAGGTGCTTGGGAAGAGAGAGGTATGTTAAGAGAAAGGTATGTTGAAAATAGGTGACCTCTTTCCAGAAATAAACATATGTTATTCAAAAACACAAATGATGATATTTCTGTTATTGCAAATAGATGGAACTATCTAGGGCCCCTGTGTTCAGCGGCACTGACTATACACTGAATAATAAAGGAAATCATTGACATTGACTAAGACTGATGTTGTGGCCATTCCATAGAAGCAGGGTGGATTTCCCCATATTCAAAATGTAGTTCAGGGCTTCCCTGGTGGCACAGTGGTTGAGAGTCCGCCTGCCGATGCGGGGGACACGGATTCGTGCCCTGGTCCAGGAGGATCCCGCATGCCGCGGAGCAGCTGGGCCCCATGAGCCATGGCCGCTGGGCCTGCGCGTCCGGAGCCTGTGCTCTGCAACGGGAGAGGCCGCAACAGTGACAGGCCCGCATAACGCAAAAGAAAAAAAAAAAGTAGTTCAGATGTCAAATGATGAAAACACATACACACACCAAGAAGGTATTTTAAAAGTTTCTTATTTTTAATGAAGCTTTCTAGAGAGAACAGAGTGATTCCCAAGCTGGCCTGAAAATGGCTTGAGAGGTCAGGGAAAGGAGATTGGCTTGGGGTGTTTTTATGTGATTAGTGGTTGAGGTCAGGGTTAGGGTTCTTAGAAGCAGTTCAGGGTTGGTGTGGTTTTAACTTCCTGCTGGTACCCAAAAAGAGAGAACACTGCAGCTTTCTCGTCAGCTTGCTCAGATGTGGGATAGAAGGGAAAAGGAAGAGTGGTGGGACTTGAAACCTGTCAGCAGTGAAACATCAAAAATGATGTCAACCTTTTTTATTACACACAGGAATGGTGCCTCCTAATGTCATGCAACTTGGAAGTCCTGAATTTATTTTTTAAAAATGTTTTAACTTATATTTGTATAGCATTTTGTCTACATGTGGTCTTCTTAGTTTCATCTCCCGATTTTATAGATGAAGACACTGAGTCTTTGAGAGGTAAGTTTCTCGTCTATAATCATAGCTAGTAATATAAAGGTATCAAGCGTATTATTACAAATGCTCCTCAATTATGGAATTACTATGTTTGAGTATGCAATTATTATATTGTCCAGAAAACAAACAAACATATAATTCCTCATTCAAATGTTTGTGCTGTAGAGCTAGGCAACATGTTTTTCTACTTCTGCAGTTTATTCCACAGACCATTACTGAGATGCTATTGTATTCAAAGCACTTTTCTAGGTGCTGAGGGAATACAGAGATTAATGAAAAGAGACTTCTAGGAGCTTATTGTTTAACACATTGTTTGAGTAATCATTTGGTGATGAATTTGCTTAGTATAGGATGCAAATATAGATAATCCAAGCCGACAGAAAAGACTCTATAATGTTAATTTATCATAAATTTAGTTGAAATCTTTTCTTATTTTGCTTTCATAGATTCCACACTAATTGCTCGGAATATATTGATTACAAGACCTATGCCCACAGTAATTCAGCAGCCCAAATGTTCTGAAGTTTGAGTGAAGCCACAGTTAATTATTAGAAACTGTGTTTCATATTACAAATTATAATATGGTACTAAGTATAATACATTCTCAATTTGTATGCTTCAAGAGATAGATATTAACTGATAAATCATTTAACTTATTGTCTGAATTTTTATGGTACATGTTAATCCATATTTCCAAATGACATTTTGATGCCAACAGAAGTACACTAAAATCTTATTTTTTTTAATTGGAGTACAGTTGCTTTGCAATATTGTGTTAGTTTATATTGTACAGCAAAGTGAGTTAACTATATATATATACATATATCCCCTCTTTTTTTGATTTCCTTCTCATTTAGGTCACCACAGAGCATTGAGTAGAGTTCCCTGTGCCATACAGTAGGTTCTTATTAGTTATCTATTTCATACATAGTATCAATAGTGTATATATCTCAATCCCAATCTCCCTAAAACTCTTATTTTTTATCATTGCCATTTTATGCCATATATAAATATTTTTATTTTTATTTATTAATTTATTTATCTCTGCCAAAATAAAATTTAGGGCCAAAGTTAAAATGTTCTTAGTAACCTAGTTTGAATTTGTTTGACATTGGCAAATTAAAATACTAATATTAGTGTGATACTAAAGAAGTTTTCTATAATAAACAATAGAGGAGTTACTTATTTTATGAAAAAATTGAAACAAATATCATAATTGATGCTTCCGTCAATCTAGTCTAGTCAATAAATATCTCAGAGTGTGGATATGGCATGCCAATCCTTACAGTATTTTAGTTTATGTGAAAGAGAATTGCAGCAAAGTAGCATTAAATTAAATTATGACTATTCACAACAAAAGATATTAAAATAACATTATGATTTCAGGATTCAGGATGTTATTATGGCAGAAACTTAACATTCTTGGAAGCTTGAATAATTAAAAGAAGTAGAAAATAAAGTGTATATAAATATGGTAACAATAACAAGGTAATACCATATTTTATCAAATCTAGAATGCCATCAATTATAAGATGCATTATATTTTTATGTCAAGAAAGAAAAAGATTCTACTTGCTAAACTCTGATATACCATTAATTTTAAGGGGCATCTTGATTTTGGGGATGCTAAAATGTGAAAAAAATCAATGAAATATGGTTTATCCTGAAATCTTCAAAATTTTTAAATTTAGCAATATCCATTTAATGGAGCTCTGTTCTCGATCCTCTACAAGATTTGATGATTAAGGCACAGTGTGGATCTTATTAAAGTCAGTGTTTCTTGTAAGTCTGTACATTTACAACGTTTCAAATGAAATTTTTAGCATGAACAAAAATGAGATTCATAATATGGCTTCATTGTGTATGTTGAAAATCTTGCTCCTCCCCCCATTTCCTTCAGTAGCTGTGTTTCATATCATGACTTTGAATAGATTGCTTGAATTTGCTTTAGCTACCTGATTTAGAATTTATCTTTTCTATATTTTTGGTATGAAATCACAGCACTACTTATTATGCCCCTAGGCTTTAGAAGTACAAGGAGAAGCAAGAGGCACATAGATTATGGTGAAAGTTCACTCATTATGAAGTGATCATTATACAGGTTAAGTTCGGGGTCTAAAGGGAAGAAAATATGATAGAAAGTGATGAAAAAAGTTAAATCTTCTTTCCTCTCAAGAATTCTGGCACTGAATCTCAAAACTATGATACTCATTGAAGTACTCTGGAATGATCACTAAGGAGTATGGTTCCAGAAATACCATATGCTCCCTATGAAACAACTAGGGTAGAAATTACCTGTTTCCTGGTTCCAGGGCTATTGGGTTACAATCTATAATTAAATGATCAGGTTTTTAAAAGAAAATTAATTTGAGAACTAATTGGTTTTTAGATACTGATGTTCACAGTACAATTCATAGTTTTTCTAGAGGTAAATATTGAATCCCTCAGCCCTAGAGAAGACCTAACTCAAAAAGAAGACGTTTTCAGAAATAATTGCCTCAAAAACAAGCAGGAGGAAAATAGGACAGTGTCCACTTTATGTCTTTGGTATAGGAAACATATCATTTTTTTAAATAAATTTATTTATTTATTTACTTACTTTTGGCTGCATTGGGTCTTCATTGCTGCGTGCGGCCTTTCTCTAGTTGTGGTGAGAAGGGGCTACTCTTTGTGCAGTGCATGGGCTTCTCATTGTGGTGGCTTCTCTTGTTGCAGAGTACAGGCTCTAGGTGCACAGGCTTCAGTAGTTGTGGCACGTGGGCTCAGTAGTTGTGGCTCATGGGCTCTAGAGCACAGGCTCAGTAGTTGTGGCTTCCGGGCTTAGTTGCTCCGTGGCATGTGAGATCTTCCTGGACCAGAGCTCAAACATGTGTTCCCTGCATTGGCAAGTGGATTCTTAACCACTGCGCCACCAGGGAAGCCCAAAATATCATTTTTTATAGCTTGTCTTTCTTTCCCTTTCACAAAAAAATGTATTCTCATGTGAATTTTAGAAAGACAAAAAATTATAAGAATAATCCATTTGAATATTAGTGCCATTGTCTATTACATATGCTATCTCTCTTCTCTTTGCCATGGTGGTCCATATCTATACTATCAGTGCCATTTTTATGTCTTACTTTTCAACTGAGTCTACTATTGAGTTGAAAAGATGTTAAGCAAAATGAACTGTGAGAGGAATAGATCTAGATCTAGCAGTTGGAGCAGGAAGTAAGTTGAAATTAAAACCACTAGGGACTAGTAGATATTGAGGAATAACTAAGAGAAGAAGTGAAAGAATATGAAAGGAAGGAAATTAAGTTTCTCTTTGCAACAATATAGGAAAGCTTCTCTACGGTTCATTTACTTATGTTCCATGCATAGAAATGTCTCTTTTTGGGGAAGTGAATCATGAAATTGCAAGCATGAAATAATTGTCCCTTAATGAATCTTATTCCTTTAGAGTTTTACTGAAGTACAACTTCTATTTCTGCTGTCCCTAAAGCAACACAAAATCTCTTGTTTTGTTAAAGACAGCTAAGTTGAGGGTGTTTTGTTTTCTGGAGTTCAATTGTTGCTGTGTTCTTTTTTTTAAAATAAAACACGCCAAAGTTAAAAACAACATGGCCACAGGAGAAGCATTAGAGAAAGCTGCATAGCTGAAAGTAAATTAAAAAAAAATTATGAGCACAACATGATGCTAATACCCAGTACCTGTTTCTGTACTCTGTGCCATGCCTGCAGGTCAAGACCAATCTCTTTTTCAGCCTGGGATTCAGCCCCCTATTCAAATTGGGAAATGAGTCTCCTGTGATGTTACCTAGAAGTACTATCACCCTTAACTCACTTTCTTTTAAAAAAAGTATCTTTTCCCTCCTGAAATGCCATGTTTGCTGTGTCTTTTATTACCAATGGGCCATTGAATGGCATGTTATTCTATTATTTGCCTGATCAAAGAGGAAAATATGTATGTGTGGGGGTTTATGAGAAAAAACAAACAGTTTTTTATATAAAGTCAGACTCATATCTAGATGCAGTAGACAGGAGCCTTCTTACAATTTGAGTTGCACAAAGAAAGTGCAACCTAATTGTCCATTGACAGATGAATGGATAAAGCAGTTTTGGTACATATATACAATGGAATATTACTCAGCCATATAAAGGAATGAAATTGGGTCATTTGTTGAGACATGTGTGGATCTAGAGACTGTCATACAGAGTGAAGTAAGTCAGAAAGAGAAAAACAAATATCATATATTAACACATATATGTGGAACCTAGAAAAATGGTACAGATGAACCGGTTTGCAGGACAGAAATTGAGACACAGATGTAGAGAACAAACGTATGGACACCAAGGGGGGAAAGCAGTGGAGGTGGTGTGGTGGTGCTGTGATAAATTGGGAGATTGGGATTGACATGTATACACTAGTATGTATAAAATGGATAACTAATAAGAACCTGCTGTATAAAAAAATATAATAATAGAATTAAAAAAAAAGTTCATCACTGCTAGTCATTAAGGAAATGCAAATTAAAGCCACAATGAAACACCATTACGCACCTATGAGAATGGCTAAAATTAAAAAAGCACTGACACTTGGTAAAGTGTTGATGGGGTTGGAGAGCAAATATACATTGTTGCCGGGAGTGTAAAATGGTGCAGCCACTCTGGAGAACAGTTTGGCAGTTTCTCACCAAGTAGATATACACTCACCATATGAACCATCAGTCCCTCTCTTGGGTATTTGCACTAGAAAAGTGAAATTTTCAGTTCACACAGAAATGTCACAAACTGGAAACAATCCAAATGCCCTCCAGTGGTGAATGAGTAAATAGAGTGTGGTATATCCATACCATGGAATAAGTCAGTGATAAAAATGAAAGAACTGCTATTGATACACCAATAACTTGGATGAATCTTAAAGGCATTATGCTGAGAGAAAGAAGCCAATCTCAAAAGATCCGTTTATGTGACGTTCTCACAAAGAAAAATCTCAGGGATAGTGAACAGATCAGGAGTTTTCAGAAGTTAGGGGTGGGAAGAGATTGTGACAACAAAGAGAGCACGGAGGGAGGTTTTTGGACTGGTAGAATTGTTTTGTGTTCTGATTGTAGTGGTGGCTGCGTGAATCTAGACCTGTGTTAAAATTCATTGCATTGTACACCAAAAGGTCAATTTTACTGTATGATAATGTTTTTAAAGTAAAAGAAAACCAATTTTAATGAGTTGGAATTTAGTTGAATATGAAGCCTCATAGAATTTGCCATCTCTGTTTCTGTTGAATATAAAAAATTTTGAGCTGCTGCGTATAAAAAATTTTGAATAAAAATATTTTTGGTGTATTTAAAAAAGAAAACAAATAGTCACAGATGTAGGAAGCAATCTAATGGTTACCTTGGGGGAAGCAGGGGAGGGATAAATTGGGAGATTGAGACTGACATACACACACTACTATATATAAAACAGATAACTCATAAGGAGCTACTGTATAGCACGGGGAACTCTACTCATTACCCTGCAATGACCTATATGGGAAAAGAATCTAAAAAAGAGTGGATATATGTACATGTATTACTGATTCACTTTGCTGTACAGCAGAAAGTAACACAACATTGTAAATAAACTCTACTCCAATAAGAAAATAATTCTGGTGACATGACTTTTAATCACTATATAACACTGTCTTCAACAATGAAATATAAAAATGAATAACATTTTCTGTCAATAGTCTATTGATAGATTATTTTATAGCCCTACCTTGAATGATGCCAGGCATGGTGAGTTGTTAAATCGGAAAACATTTATGTTTTCTATGGATATGTAAGTGATTGATAAAAGAATTAAAATTCTTAACAGTGTTCTTCTGGTGGTACAATGAAAGCCAAAAGAGTAAATTTCCAATGACAGAATGTCAGACGTTATCACAGGATAGTCTATCAGCCAGAGTGCTGGTGGAAAATAGCTGATAATCCCCAATTAAATAATTTCAGGGATTAATAATAAAGGGCCTATTTACAAAGCTGTAAGCCTGCCATACAAAAACCGTAAGGGATGGTGTAGGGTTCTAGGATTAATAACACGGAGTTAGGGGTGAGAGTGACAGTTACCTTCCTAGGTCTGAAAGGTCAAAGGAGAAGGAACAGAGAGAAAAGGAACTGTGTAGGGAGAGCTTCCTGATATGAGCTGCGACCTTTAGTCAAGGGTACAGCCAGCCCATGGAGTCTATAGGGAGAAAGACAAGAGAGTAAATTTGCCACCTTCATTCTCCTCACACCTGCTAGTCTCCTACCAGGGCTCCCCATTAATCAAACCCAATCTAAGCTAGAGGAGAAGGGGACTATGTTCATGTGATTCTTGCAGGTAAGTCTCCTGTAACACAGGGTAAGGTATAGCATGGATGTATAGGATGAATGAAAGATATCCAGAGCAGATGGTAGTGTAAAAAATTTTTTTTTAAATTTCTATAACAACTGTTAAGTCACATCACTCTTTTTCCCATATAAGGCCAGCTCTGCTTCTCAGTAGTGCCAATAAGAACAAGAAAATATAAAAGAGGGTCATGGTTTGGGATTTATCTTATTTGTTTAAATAAATGACCCACTAAAATTCCAAACTTTCAAGTCTGTTAAGATACACTCTGTGCCACACTTATTTGAATTCTTGGAAGATGAGTGAAGCCTCAAGTTTCTCACCAGAAAGGTGCTATTAAAATTCAAGGCATTGCACTAGCATCATTGAAATAATGCCTCTGGCCTCCACTCTGATTTCTGACCCAAGGTGCATTGAATATAGATAAGAAAAACTAGTGCTCCGCCTGGTTCCCATTATATTTGTATGTTGTGGAGTAGCCCTGATAATACATAATATTCTTATGCAGAGTTAGAACACAAATGAAGTTTCAGCCTCCAACTCTTTGTCACACAGAAAAAAACTGCTTGCTTATTTGCTGAACATAGTAAACCTGTCTTGGCATAAGTTAAATTGGCTGATGCTTTCTTAAACTTAATTTAATTAATTAATTAATTTTTGGCTACGTTGGGTCTTCGTTGCTGTACGCAGGCTTTTCTCTGGTTGTAGCGAGTGGGGGCTACTCTTCATTGTGGTGCGGGCTTCTCATTGCAGTGGCTTCCTTTGTTGCGGATCACGGGCTCTAGGCACGCGGGCTTCAGTAGTTGTGGCACGCGGGCTCAGTAATTGTGGCTCGTGGGCTCTAGAGTGCAGACTCAGTAGTTGTGGTGCACGGGCTTCGTTGCTCAGTGGCATGTGGGATCTTCCCGGACCACGGCTTGAACCCGTGTCCCTGCATTGGCAGGTGGATTCTTAAGCACTGAGCCACCAGGGAAGCCCCAGCTGATGCTTTTTGATGACCTGTTAGAGCACTCCATGTTATGGGTGCCAATTTCAACACCTGGAAAATGAGAAAGGATATTATAAAATATTAATGAAAGTTGCACACCTTAAATTCCCAATATCCAAATGAATATTTACTCCAGATCTTCACATGCTGAGATCTGAACATTCCATCTTGATTAGTTCTCAATTTCTTCTGCTGAATTTTATATTGCTGAAATTAATAATGCCAATAATTATATAATCAAGCAGGGATACTAATAATGGCTGTCAGGCATAATGTTTTGAGAAGGTTGGCTGGGAAAAGATGAGGATATAAGACAAAAGATATAAAGCTATTATAATAGAGGCTCAAAGGAAATTGAACATGGCTTTAGAAATTATTTCAAATGAGGGAGTTTTGGGGAAAAGAATCTCAAAACCCAAACCTTTTCAACCAATCTTATTAGTGATAGTTTAATTACATTTAATTTTACTTTGATAAGCACTGGACATTTTATTTACATTTAAAACTAATTCTTGGACTTCCTTGTGTGGCTCAAGTAAGAAAAAAGTTGGATTACTCACATTATTCCATTTACAGACTTGCTATAAAGCTACAGTAATCAAGACAGTGTGGTAGTGGTGAAAGGATACATGCAGATAAATTGAATAAAATAAAGACTCCAGAAATAGACTTACACAAATAAACTGATTTTTGAAATAGATGCAAAGAAATTCAATGGGAAATGGATAGTCTTGTTAACAAGTGGTGCTGAAAAATTTGGAAGACCATATGAAAAAAAAAATTCTATACCTATACCTCACATCTTTTGCAAAAATTAACTCAAAGTGGATCACAGACCTAATTATAAAATTAAAAGAATATAAAACTTCTAGGAGAAAATCTGCATAACCTGTGTTTGGCAACGAGTTTTAGACACAGCAAAAGCATGAGTCATGAAGGGAAAACCCCAACATATTGGACCTTATCAAAGCTAAATGCTTTGATTTGCAAAAATATGTTGTTAAGAGAATGACAAGACCAGGAGTGAAAGATTAGGAGAAAATATTTTCAAATTATATACCTGATGAAAACAGTCAAATTTGTGTCTAGAATATACAAGGAACTCTTTAAACTCAATAATAAGGGGAATAAATGAAAAAATGAATAAAAGACCTAAACAGACAAATATATACTAATGGCAAATAAATATATGAAATATGCACAACATCATATGTCATTAGACAAACACAAATTAAAAAAATATAATTGACAACACCAAATGCTCACAAAGTTGTGGAGTAGCAGAAACTCTCATTCATAGTGGGTGGGAATGCAAAATGGGACAGCCACATTGAAGACAGTTTAGTAGTTATTCATAAAGTAAAATACAGAATTACCACAATCCCATCAATCATACACCGAAGTATTTACCCCAGTGAACTGAAAATTTATATTCACACAAAAACCTGTACATGAATGTTTATAGCAGCTTTGCTCATGATCACCAAAAATGGAAGCAACCAAAATGTCTGTTTTTTACTTCAATAGGTGAATACAAAAACAAATTGTGGATATAATTATAAAGAACATATTATTCAGTAAAAAAAAGAACTAAGTATTAATTCATGCAACAACATGAATGAAACTTAAATGCATTTTGTTAAGTGAAAAAAGATCAAAAAGGCTACATATTAAATGATTCCATTCCTATGATATTCTGGAAAAGGCAAAAATATAGAGAAAGAAGACAAACGTGGTTTCAGGGGTTTGGAGGGGAGTGGTTGGTTACAAGGGTATGCACTGGTAATTCTTTAGGGTGATGTAATTTTTCTATGTGGTACTGATGTGGTAGATACATAACACTGTATTTGTCAAGCCACATAGTACTGAACATTGCAAAGACTGAACTTCAATGAATGCAAATTAAAAAAAAAAAGTCAATCAGTAGGTCAGGGATCCAAGGATGAAATGCAGAATCTAACTGTATTAAAACAGCATGAATTCACTGAAAGGAATGGGGGAAAAAAAGCTGACCTAAGTAAGTTTTGAAAATGGTGATTTGACTAGAAACTTTAAGGCTAAATATAGAAAGACCTATATATAAACATTGTTCTCTAATTGGTAAAGTTGTTTCTCACAGAGGTATAGGTTACTACTGTACTACTATAGTAGTAGTAACTACTTTACATGTATAATGGGGTTGAACTAAGTGGAAAGTGCATGGTAGCAACTACGTTTTTTGTGGTTGGAGAAGGAAGTTCCAGATAAGAAAGGAGAGAAAGGCTGGTATGAGCCATATGATATTGCATTGTGATTGAAGACATCAGCATGATGGAGATACAGATGGAGAGATAAAGAAATAATTATAGATAGGTGTGTATACATGGGTTAGTATACATACATGTATTTCCCAAATCCATCAACTGAGAGAACTGGGAAGCAATGACCCCAGTAGCATTGAGCACAGCAGTGCCATATCTAGGTTTCTAGGTACCATTCCCCCAATAAAAGAAAATCAAGGCTCCTAGGAAAAATTATTAGGGCTGGGGTAGGGAATATACAAATGAGCCTGGAACATCTTGTAGGGTCAGAAAGTAAGGTAGTGCTCAGAAAATAGAGTAGTGCTCAGAAAATAAAAGGATGAGGGAATATCAAAGGGACACAGGAGCCAACCTAAAATATCTCCTAATAAGCAAAGCTGGAACAATTTGTGCAACATAATAAACAATATAGTATTTGATTATAATGCAAAGAGTAAAACAAATCTCCACAAGTTCATACTGATATAGATAAATGATTGAATAAATATTAAATAAATAAATGTGGGAGAAGTGGGAACAGTTCCTTACATAAAAATTCCAAATAATTTTTTGTAGACACTCCTCTTTCCAAGAAGTACAGCTTAATCCCTCTCTTCCTATTGCACGTGAACTTTGTTTGGTGACTTGCTTGCAAAGAATAGAGTATAAATAATGGAAAAAAGTAAATGTTTTTGAGAAACTTGGAGAACACTACCAGGGGCAGGATATTATGTTTAACATCATCAGTGATAATTCATGTTGATACCATGTATCCCTGATGTGATGTGATGAAAATAGCACTTTACCCCTGTGGTATTATTCCCCCCTGAGAAAATTTTCTCCAGTCTAACACTGAGAAAAATAACAGACAAACCAAAATTGAGGTATTTTCTACAAAATACTTGATGAATACTCTCTAAGACTGTCAAGGTCATCAAAAACAAAGAAAGTCTGAGAAACTCTCACAACCAAAGAGCTTAAAGAGACATAATGACTAAATGTGATGTGGTTTCCTGGATGGGAGTTTCTGGAATAGGTAAAGGACATTAGATAGATCTAAGGGCACCCATACAAAGTATAGATTTTATATAATAATAGTTTATCAACAATGGTTTATTAGTTGTGAGAAATGTACCATACAAGTGTAAGAGGCTAACAATAGGAGAAATTAGGCCTGAGGTTTATATGAACTCTCTGCACTATCTTTGTAACTTTTCTGTTTATCTAAAACTATCCTAAAAAATTAATTTTATCCTATTTTTAAAAATTTGTTTTAAAAACTAGAGACTCCCTGTTTCTGGTCCAGCATGCAAGAAGCTTAGAAGTCACCACTCCATCCTAGAAACAAGTAAAAAGCTGAACAAACTGAAGAAAAAACATTCTTCTTTGATTCATCAAAGAAGTGAGGTCACAGGGCAAACCAATGCACCCAAATTGGAGAGAGAGACAGGCAGATACAGAGAATCATAATTTACAGAGCAGAAATCCATGAGCAAAAACTTCTGTGGGGACCAATTCCAGGGTAGGAAAACCTGAAGTGTAATTGACAAATGCTAGAGGCTCAGTGTGGACAACTCTGAGAGTTAAAACTCTAGGAGGACCCAGTCACAGAAGGGCCTATACACTTTTGTTAGATTTACCTAGAGGAGTTCTACCAGGTCCTCACAGTGAATATTGGAGAAAAATCCCCTCATGTTTCTGGCTGCCAGAGGGGAAAATGAACCATTTTGAAATATGGCAGAGCATTCTTTTCTTCTTAACGAGGCATGCCCCAAGTAGAAGCTATTTTACCGGAGAATAACTTGCAAGGTTTCTATCAGAGCCTAAGGGGAAAACTTAACTCCAGGTAGCTCTAGCCTTCTACATGGGAGAAGGGAAACACCCAACTCCAGCCTCCTGTAACTTTCCTATGTGGGGAAAGGCAATACATAATTATGGCCACCAACAGCCATCCTTTCCTACCTGAGGTTGGGAGGGAAGGACTGAGAACAGTGGTGATATCCACAGTTCAGGGGCACAGGCTCACCATTAGACTGAGACCTAATCACCTTACAACTACCTTATTAAAGGCCTATATACTGCAGTTCTTTTCACACAGTATATTATGTCCAACTATGAACAAAAATTACTACAAAGCATACCAAAAAGAACAAACAAAAAAAAACTACAAAGCATACCAAAAAGTTGAAAAAAGATAAAGGTAGGGAATTAAGAGGTACAAACTACAACGTAAAAAATAAATAACCTACAAGGATGTATTGTACAGTACAGGGAATATAGGTAATATTTTATAATAACTTTAAATGGAGTATAATCTAGAAAAATTTTGAATCAGTCTGTTGTACACCTGAAACTAATATAATGTTGTTAGTCAGCTATAACTTGATAAAAAAAGAAAAGGAAAAACTATGATTAATATGCTAAGGGCTATAATGGATAAAAGTACACATGTAGGAACAGTTGGAAAATGTAAACAGGGATGTGGAATTCTAAGAATCAAAACAAATGTTAGATGTTGAAAACACTGTGACAGTGGAGAAAGGACAGCCTCTTCAATAAGTGGTGCTGAGAAACCTGGACAGGTACATGTAAAAGTATGAGATTAGATCACCCCCTAACACCATACACAAAAATAAGCTCAAAATTGATTAAAGACCTAAATGTAAGGCCAGAAACTATCAAACTCTTAGAGGAAAACATAGGCAGAACCCTCTATGACATAAATCACAGCAAGATCCTTTTTGACCCACCTCCTAGAGAAATGGAAATAAAAACAAAAATAAACAAATGGGACCTAATGAAACTTCAAAGCTTTTGCACAGCAAAGGAAACCATAAACAAGACCAAAAGACAACCCTCAGAATGGGAGAAAATATTTGCAAATGAAGCAACTGACAAAGGATTAATCTCCAAAATTTACAAGCAGCTCATGCAGTTCAATAACAAGAAAATAAACAACCCAATCCAAAAATGGGCAGAAGACCTAAATAGACATTTCTCCAAAGAAGATATACGGACTGCCAACAAACACATGAAAGAATGCTCAACATCATTAATCATTAGAGAAATGCAAATCAAAACTACAATGAGATATCATCTCACACCAGTCAGAATGGCCATCATCAAAAAATCTAGAAACAATAAATGCTGGAGAGGGTGTGGAGAAAGGGGAACCCTCTTGCACTGCTGGTGGGAATGTGAATTGGTACAGCCACTATGGAGAACAGTATGGAGGTTCCTTAAAAAACTACGAATAGAACTACCATATGACCCAGCAATCGCACTACTGGGCATATACCCTGAGAAAACCATAATTCAAAAAGAGTCATGGGCTTCCCTAGTGGCGCAATTGTTAAGAGTCCGCCTGCCGATGCAGGGGACGTGGGTTCGTGTCCTGGTCTGGGAAGATCCCACATGCCGTGGAGCGGCTAGGCCCGTAGGCCATGGCCACTGAGCTGTGCGTCCGGAGCCTGTGCTCCGCAACGGGAGAGGCCACAACAGTGAGAGGCCCGTGTACCGCAAAAACAAACAAACAAACAAACAAAAGAGTCATGTACCAAAATGTTAATTGCTGCTCTATTTACAATAGCCAGGAGATGGAAACAACCTAAGTGTCCATCATCGGATGAATGGATAAAGAAGATGTGGCACATATATACAATGGAATATTACTCAGCCATAAAATGAAACGAAATAGTTATTTGTTGTGAGGTGGATGGACCTAGAGTCTGTCATACAGAGTGAAGTAAGTCAGAAAGAGAAAGACAAATACCATATGCTAACACATATATATGGAATCTAAGAAAAAAAAATGTCATGAAGAACCTAGGGGTAAGACAGGAATAAAGACACAGACCTACTAGAGAATGGACTTGAGGATATGGGGAGGGGGAAGGGTAAGCTGTGACAAAACGAGAGAGTGGCATGGACATATATACACTACCAAATGTAAAATTGGTAGCTAGTGGGAAGCAGCCGCATAGCACAGGGAGATCAGCTGAATGCTTTGTGACCACCTAGAGGGGTGGGATAGGGAGGGTGGGAGGGAGGGAGATGCAAGAGGGAAGAGATATGGGAACATATGTATATGTATAACTGATTCACTTTGATATAAAGCAGAAACTAACACACCATTGTAAAGCAATTATACTTCAAAAAAGATGTAAAAAAAAAAGAACAAAGGCAATAAATATAAAATAAAAACAAATCTGGTATTAATTCAAGTATATCAATAATTACTTTAAACATCAATTTTCTAAACATATCAATTAAAATACAGAGATTGCCAGAGTAGATAAAAAAATAAGACCCAACTTTAAGTTGTCTACAAGAAACTCACTTTAAATATAAAGACACTTGTAGATTAAAGTAAAGGGATGGAGAAAAGTATACCGTCTAATACTAATCAAAAGAAAGCACTAATCAAAAGAATGCAGGAGTATCTATATTAATTTCAGACAGAGGAGACTTCAGAGCAAGAAAATTTTCAGGGATAAATAGGAGCATTATATAATGATAAAATGATAAATATTCCAAGAGGATGTAACAGTCCTTAATGGGTATGTGCCTAACGACAGAGCATCAAATTAAGTGAGGCAAAACCTGATAGAACAACAAGGAGAAATAGATGAATCCACTATCATAGTTGGAGACTTCAATATCTCTCTATCATAAAATGATCCATCAGGTAGATAATCAGTAAAATGATCCCAGGAGCACCATTAATCAAATGGATATAATTGACATGTACAGTCAGCCCTTTGTATCCACGAGTTCTGCATCTGATTGAAACAATCAAGAATTGAAAATATTTTTTGAAAATTCCAGAAAGTTCCAAAAAGGAACCTTTGAATTTTCTGTGTGCCAGCAACTATTTACATAGCATTGCATTGTATTTATAACTATTTACATAGCATTTGCATTATATTAGGTATTATAAGTAATCTAGAGATTATTTAAAGTATATTGGAGGATGTACATAGATTAAATGCAAATACTACCTTATTTTATATAAGGAACTTGAGCATCCATGGCTTTTGTATCGACTGGGGGTCCTGGAACTAATTTCATGTGGATACTGAAGGATGCCTGTATAGACTACTTCATCCAACAACAGCAGTTCTCAAGCTCACATGGAACATTCACCAAGATACACCACATTCTGGGCCATAAAACACACCTAAAAATTTAAAAAGAGAATTTTTTAGAAATCATATAATGTCTGCTCTCAGAACACAATGAAATTAAACCAGTAATCAATAACAGAAGGATAACTGGAAAATCCCCAGATATTTAGAGATTAAGCAACACATATCTAAGTAACGCATGGGTCAGAAAAATCTCAAGAAAAATTAAAAATACTTTGAACTAAATTATAATGAGAGCACAACTTAAAATTTATGGGATACGGTGAAGCAGTGTTTTGAGGGAAATTTATTGAATTCATATATGAGAAAAAAAGATCTAAAATCAATCATCTAAACTTCTAGCTTAGGAAACTAGAAAAAAGAAAAAAAACAAATTAAATCCATAGTTAGCATATGAAATAATAAAAATTAGAGCAGATGTCAATGAAATTGAAAACAGAAAATCAACAGAGAAAATTAACAAAATTTAAACTGGTTCTTTGAAAAGAACAATAAATCAATAAGCTTCTAGCCAGGCTAAGAAAAAAGAGACAAGACACAAATTACCAATATCAGAAATGAAAGAGAGAATATCACTATGGATCCCATGGGCATTAAAAGGACTATAAAATAACACTTTGAACTCTATGCCTATAAATTTGTTAACCTAAATCGAATTTAGAACTCCCTGAAAGATACAATCTTTCAGAAAGAAGAAATAGATAATTAGAATAGGCCTGTATCTACTAAAGAAATTGAATCAATAATTAATTACCTTCTAAAACAGAAAGCACCAGGCTAAGATGTGTTCCCTGGTGAAGTTTACCAAACATTTAAGGAAGAAATTATACCATTTCTCAACAATCTCTTTCAGAAGATAGAATCAGAGAGAATACTTTCTAACTCAATCTATGAGGCCAGCATTATCTTAATGCCCAAACCAGAAAAAGACACTACAAGAAAAGAAAACTACAGAACAATATCTCTCATTAACATAGATGCAAAAATCCACAATAAAATAAAATATTAGCAAATTAAATCCAAAAATTATAAAAAGAATTATATACCATGACCAAGAAGGATTTATCCCAGGTATGTAAGTCTGGTTCAATATTCAAAAATCAATTTATGTAATCCATCACATCAACAGGCTAAAGAAGAAAATCATATGATCACATCAATAGGTGCAGAAAAAGCATTTCACAAAATCCAATACTGATTCTTGATTTAAATAAATCACAGTAAACTAGGAACAGAGAAGAACTTCCTCAACTTGATAAAGAACATCTATATAAATCCTACAATCTAACATCGTACTTAGTGGTAAGAAACTCGAAGCTTTCCTGTTATGGGTCAGAAACAAGTCAAGGATGCCCCCTCTCACAACTGTTGTTGTGCATCACACTGGAAGTCCTAGTTAATGCAATAAAGGAATAAGACAATAATAGGAAATAAAAGGCATACATATAGGGAAGAAAGAAGTAAAACTATCTTACTTCACAGATGACATAATTATTTATGTAGAAAATCCAAAAGAATTGACAAAAAAACTCTTGGAACTAAAAGATGATTACAGTAAGATTTCAGGATACAGGTTGATATACAAAAGTCCATCAATTTCCTATATACTGGTAATGAACAAGTAGAATTTGAAAATAAGATAATATTACCATTTACATGATCACTCTCCAAAAATGAAATACTTAGGTATAAATCTAACAAAATATGTACAAGATCTATATGAGAAAAAATACAAAACTATGATAAAAGAGATTAAAGAAGAACTAAATAAATGAAATGATATTCCACATTCATTGATAGGGATTTTCCTCTCCCCTAAGGGTTCACTTTGCTGCCTTTTCTTACTAACCACTACACATAGCTTCTGATAGACCTCTGCTATGTGGTACTTCCCCCACATACAAACAGATCAAATATCACCCAATAAAGCTTACATGTGCAACTGCAATCTCATGGTCGTATTTTTGACTTGATCAGTCCCAAAGTCCCATGACTCTCCTACAATTATTTAAAACATTCACATTTAATGTTATTATTGATATGGTGGGATTCATGTCTATCATTTTTATCTGTATAGCTTATATCTTTTTTCCTTGTTATTGCCTTCTTTGATATTAAGTATATATTTTTTAGTATGGCACTTTAATACCTTTAAGAGTTTTAATGGTGTATTTTAAATTATTTACTAGTGATTCTCTAGAACTCACAATATGTACCTTAACTTATCAAAATATACTTCAAATTTATACTAACTTAATTCCAGTAAAATAGTGAAACTTTCATAGTATACAGCTCTCTTCACTGTCATTTTCTTCTTCCAATACAATTTTGCCCCCCCCGCTTCCTTTGTGATTTTATTGTCAAATATATAACATTTCTATATGTTTTTGATTCTTTAATACAATTTTATACATATTGTTTTGCACAATTTTAAAATCAGTTAGAAGACAGGGGGATAAATATGCAATTACACCATCCTGTATAATAACCTACATAATTACCTTTACTGTTGTTTTTTGTATATTTGTGCAGATATGAATAAATGACTGGTGTCATTTGCATTAAGCCTAAAGATCTCCCCTTAGTATGTCTTTTAAACTAGGTCTGCTGGCAACAAATTCTCTCAGTTTTTGTTTATCAAGGATGTATTTATTTACCTTTATTTTGGAAATATAATTTTGCTTGATATAATGTTCTTAGTTGACAGGTTTTATTTTTTCCCCAGTACTTTGAATATGTCATCACAGCGCATTTGGTCTCTATTGTTTCTGATTAGAGGCCAGCTGTTAAAACTTAGTTTCTCTGAACATGACAAGTCTTTTTTATATTGCTACATTTATTGTTCTCTCTTTGCATTCAGTTTTCAAAAGTTTGACAGTGGTGTCTTTTCATTTTTCTTCATTCTTATTTTTTTTTCCTGTATTTGAAACTCTATTGATATATCAGGCTCACTGATACTTCTGTCTGCCTATATCTGCTGTTGAGCCCCTCTAGTGAATTTTTCCTTTCAGTGTTTCAACTGAAGAGTTTCTGTGTGCTTCCTTAGTATCTTTTCTGAGTACTTATATTCTCTATTGAGACCTTGTTCTCATAATTTAGTTCTTTAGGTATGGTTTCCTGTAATTTTTGGAACATATTTATGACAGTTGATAATTATCTTTGTCTACTAAGTCTGATATCTAAGCGTCCTCAGGGGCAATTTCTTTTTATTTTTTTAACATCTTTATTGGAGTATAATTGCTTTACAATGGTGTGTTAGTTTCTGCTTTATAACAAAGTGAGTCAGTTATACATATACAAATATCCCCATATCTCTTCCTTCTTGCATCTCCCTCCCTCCCACACTCCCTATCCCGCCCCCTTAGGTGGTCACAAACCACCGAGCTGATCTCCCTGTGCTATGTAGGTGCTTCCCATTAGCTATCTGTTTTACATTTGGTAGTGTATATATGTACATGCCACTCTCTCACTTTGTCCCAGCTTACCTTTCTCCCTCCTGTGTCCTCAAATCCATTCTCTAGTAGGTCTGCATCTTTATTCCTGTCCTGCCCCAAGGTTCTTCATGACCATTATTATTTTTAGATTCTGTTTATATGTGTTAGCATACGGTATTTGTTTTTCTCTTTCTGACTTACTTCACTCTGTATGACAGACTCTAGGTCCATCTACCTCACTACAAATAACTCAATTTTATTTCCTTATATGGCTGAGTAATATTCCATTAAAGATACGTGCCACATTTTCTTTATCCATTCACCTTTTGATGGACACCTAGGCTGCTTCCATGTCCTGGGTATTGTAAATAGAGCTGCAATGAACATTGTGGTACATGACTCCTTTTGAATTATGGTTTCCCCAGGATATATGCCCAGCAGTGGGTTTGCTGGGTCATATGGTAGTTCTATTTTTAGTTTTTTTAAGGAACCTCCATACTGTTCTCCATAGTGGCTGTAACAATTTAAATTCCCACAAACAGTGCAAGAGGGCTCCTATTCTCCACACCCTCTCCAGCATTTATTGTTTGTAGATTTTTTGGTGATGGCCATTCTGACTGCTGTGAGGTGATATCTCATTGTAGTTTTGATTTGCATTTCTCTAATGATTAATGATGTTGAGCATTCTTTCATGTGTTTGTTGGCAATCTGTATATCTTCTTGGGAGAAATGTCTATTTAGTTCTTCTGCCCATTTTTCGACTGGGTTGTTTCTTTTTTGATATTGAGCTGCATGAGCTCCTTGTAAATTTTGGAGATTAATCCTTTGTCATTTGCTTCATTTGCTAATATTTTCTCCCATTCTGAGGGTTGTCTTTTTGTCTTGTTTATGGTTTCCTTTACTGTGCAAAAGCTTTTAAGTTTCATTAGGTCCCATTTATTTATTTTTCTTTTTATTTCGATTTCTCTAGGAGGTGGGTCAAAAAGGATCTTGCTGTGATTTATGTCATAGAGTGTTTTCCCTATGTTTTCCTCTAAGAGTTTTATAAAGTCTGGCATTACATTTATGTCTTTAATCCATTTTGAGTTTATTTTTGTGTATGGTGTTAGGGTGTGTTCTATATTCTTTTATATGTAGCTGTCCAGTTTTCCCAGCACCACTTATTGAAGAGGATGTCTTTTCTCCATTGTATATTCTTGCCTCCTATATCAAAGATAAGGTGACCATATGTGCATGGGTTTATCTCTGGGGTTCTATCCTGTTCCACTGACCTATTTTTCTGTTTTTGTGCCAGTAACATACTGTCTTGATTACTGTAGCTTTGTAGTATAGTCTGAGGTCTGGGAGCCTGATTCCTCCAGTTCCGTTTTTCTTTCTCAAGATTGCTTTGGGTTTTCAGGGTCTGTTGTGTTTCCATACAAATTGTGAAATTTTTTGTTCTAGTTCTCTGAAAAATTGCAGTGGTAGTTTAATAGGGATTGCACTGAATGTCTAGATTGCTTTGTTTACTATAGTCATTTTCACAATGTTAATTCTTCCAATCCAGTAACATAGTATATCTCTCCATCTGTTTATATCATCTTTAATTTCTTTCATCAGTGTCTTATAGTTTTCTGCATACAGGTCTTTTGTCTCCTTAGGTAGGTTTATTCCTATGTATTTTATTCTTTTTGTTGCAATGGTAAATGAGCGTGTTTCCTTAATTTCACTTTCACTTTTTCATCATTAGTGTATAGGAATGCAAGAGATTTCTGTGCATAAATGTTGTATTCTGCTACTTTACCAAATTCATTGATTAACTCTAGTAGTTTTCTGGTAGCATCTTTAGGCTTCTCTTTGTATAGTATCATGTAATCTGCAGTGACAGGTTTACTTCTTCTTTTCCAATTTGGATTACTATTATCTCTTTTCCTTCTTTGATTGCTGTGGCAAAAACTTCCAAAACAATGTCGAATAAGAGTGGTGAGAGTGGGCAACCTTGTCTTGTTCCTGATCTTAGTGGAAATGGTTTCAGTTTTTCACCATTGAGGAAGATGTTGGCTGTGGATTTGTCATATATGGCCTTTAATATGTTGATGTAAGTTCCCTCTATCTTACTTTCTGGAAGGTTTTTATCCTAAATGGGTGTTGAAATATGTCAAATTTTTTTTCTGCATCTATTGAGACTATCATATGTTTTTTACTCTTCAGTTTGTTAATATGGTGTATCACATTGATTGATTTGCGTATATTGAAGAATCCTTGCATTCCTGGTATAAACACCACTTGATCATGGTGTATGATCCTTTTACTGTGCTGTTAGATTCTGTTTGCTAGCATTTGGTTGAGGAATTTTGCATCTATATTCATCAGTGATATTGGCATGTAATTTTCTTTCTTTGTGACATCGTTTTCTGCTTTTGGTATCAGGGTGATGGTGGCCGCGTAGAATGAGTTTGGGAGTGTTCCTCCCTCTTATATATTTTGGAAGAGTCTGAGAAGGATAGGTGTTACCTCCTCTCTAAATGTTTGATAGAATTCGTCTGTGAAGCCATCTGGTCCTGGGCTTTTCTTTTTTGAAAGCTTTTTAATCACAATTTCAATTTCATTGATTGTGATTGGTCTGTTTATATTTTCTGTCTCTTCCTGGTTCAGTCTTGGAAGATTGTGCTTTTCTAAGGTGTCCATTTCTTCCAGGTTGTCCATTTTATTGGCAGAATTGCTTTTATAATCTCTCATTATCCTTTGTATTTCTGCAGTGTCAGTTGTTACTTCTTTTTCATTTCTAATTCTCTTGATTTGAGTCTTCTCCCATTTTTTCTTGATGAGTCTGGCTAATGATTTATTAACTTTGTTTATCTTCTCAAAGAACCAGCTTTTAGTTTTATTGATCTTTGCTATTGTTTCCTTCATTTCTTTTTCATTTATTTCTGATCTGATCTTTATGATTTCTTTTCTTCTGCTAACTTTGTGGTTTTCTTGTTCTTCTTTCTCTAATTGCTTTAGTTGTGACTTTAGGTTGTTTATTTGAGATGTTTCTTGTTTCTAGAGGTAGGATTGTATTGCTATAAACTTCCCACTTACAACTGCTTTTTCTTCATCCCATAGGTTTTGGGTCATCGTGTTTTCTTTGTCATTTGTTTCTAGGTATCTTTTGATTTCCTCTTGGATTTCTTCAGTGATCTCTTGATTATTAAGGAGTGTATTGTTTAGCCTCCATGTGTTTGTATTTTTTACAAATATTTTCCTGTAATTGATATCTAGTCTCATAGCGTTTTGGTCAGAAAAGATACTTGATATGATTTCAATTTTCTTAAGTTTACCAAGGCTTGATTTGTGACCCATGTTATGATCTATCCTGGAGAATGTTCCATGAGCACTTAGGAAGAAAGAGCATTCTGTTATTTTTGGATGGAATGTCCTATAAATATCAATTAAATCCATCTTGTTTAATGTAACATTTAATGCTTGTGTTTCCTTATTTATTTTCATTTTGGATGATCTGTCCATTGGTGAAAGTGGTTTGTTGAAGTCCCCTACTCTGATTGTGTTACTGTCGATTTCCCCTTTTATGGCTGTTAACATTTGCCTTATGTATTGAGGTGCTCCTATGATGGGTGCATAAATATTTTTAATTGTTATATCTTCTTCTTGGGTTGATCCCTTAATCATTATGTAGTATCCTTCTTTGTCACTTGTAATAGTCTTTGTTTTAAAATCTATTTTTTCTTATATGAGAATTGCTACTCCAGCTTTCTTTTGGTTTCCATTTGCATGGAAGATCTTTTTCCATCCCCTCATTTTCAGTCTGTATGTGTCCCTAAGTCTGAAATCGGTCTCTGGTAGACAGCACATATATGGATCTTGTTTTTGCATCCATTCAGACAGTCTATGTCTTTTGGTTGGAGCATTTAATACACTTACATTTAAGGTAGTTATTGATATGTATGTTCCTATTACCATTGTCTTAATTGTTTTGGATTTCTTATTGTAGATCTTTTCCTTCTCTTGCGTGTCCTGCCTAGGAAAGTTCCTTTAGCATTTGTTGTAAAGCTGGTTTGGTGGTGCTGAATTCTCATAACTTTTGCTTGTCTGTGAAGCTTTTGATTCCTCTGTCAAATATAAATGAAATCCTTGCTAGGTAGAGTAATCTTGGTTGTAGGTTTTTCCCTTTCTTCTCTTTAAATATGTCCTGCCACTCCCTTCTGGTTTGCAGAATTTCTGCTGAATGTTCAGCTGTTAACCTTATGGGGATTCCCTTGTATGTTATTTCTTGTTTTTCCCTTGCTGCTTTTAATATTTTTTCTTTGTATCATTTTTTGATAGTTTGATTAATATATGTCTTGGTTTGTTTCTCCTTGGATTTATCCTATATGGGACTCTCTGTGCCTCCTGGACTTGATTAACTATTTCCTTTCCCATTTTAGGGAAGTGTTCAACTATAATCTCTTCAAATATTTTCTCAGTCCCTTTCTTTTTCTTTTCTTCTTCTGGGACCCCTATAATTCGAATGTTGGTGCATTTAATATTGTCCCAGAGGTCTCTGATACTGTCCTCAATTCTTTTTATTCTTTTTTCTTTATTCTTCTCTGCAGTAGTTTTATCCACTATTTTATCTTCCAGGGCACTTATCCATTCTTCTGCCTCTGTTTTTCTGCTTTTGATTCCAACTAGAGAATTTTTAATTTCATTTACTGTGTTGTTCAGGATTGTTTGTTTGCTCTTTATTTCTTCTAGGTCCTTGTTAAATGTTTCTTGTATTTTCTCCATTCTATTTCCAAGATTTTGGATCATCTTTATTATCATTATTTTGAATTCTTTTTCAGGTAGACTGCCTATTTCCTCTTCCTTTCTTTGGTCTGGTGGGTTTTTACTTTGCTTCTTTTCTGTGTGTTTCTCTGTCTTCTCATTTTGCTTAACTTATTGTGTTTGGGGTCTCCATTTCGCAGGCTGCACGTTCATAGTTCCCGTTGTTTCGACATCTGCCCCCAGTTGCTAAGGTTGGTTCATTGGCTTGTTTAGGCTTCCTGGTGGAGGGGACTCGTGCCTGTGTTCTGGTGGATGAGGCGGGATCTTTTCTTTCTGGTGGACTGGTCCACCGCCGGTGGTGTTTTTGGGGGTGTTTTTAACCTTATTATGATTTTAGGCAGCCTCTCTTCTAATGGGTGGGGCTGTGTTCCTGTCTTGCTAGTCGTTTGGCATAGGGTGTCCAGCACTGTAGCTTGCTGGTCATTGAGTGGAGCTGGGTCTTGGCGTTGAGATGGAGATCTCTGGGAGATTTTTGCTGTTCAATATTATATGGAGCAGGGAGGTCCCTGGTGGACCAATGTCCTGAACTCAACTCTCCCACCTCTGAGGCACAGGCCTGACGCCTTACCAGAGCACCAAGACCCTGTCATTCACAGGGCTCAGAATAAAAGGGAGAAAGAAAGAAAGAAAGAAAGAAAGAAAGAAAGAAAGAAAGAAAGAAAGAAAGAAAGAAAGAAAGAAAGTTATTGAAATAAAAATTAAAAAGAAATGTAAAAAGTAATAAAATAAATAAAGAAAGAAAGAAGAGAGCAACCAAACCGAAAAACAAATCCACATATGTTAACAAGTGCTAAAAACTATACTAAAAATATATATATATATATATATATATATATATATATATATATAGGTCACACAGAACCCTCAGACAAATGGTAAAAGCAAAGCTATACAGACAAAATCACACACAGAAGCATACACATACACACTCACAAAAAGAGAAAAAGGAAAAAATATATATATGTATCATTGTTCTCAAGTCCACCTCTTCAATTTGGGACGATTTGTTGTCTATTTAGGTATTCCACAGATGCAGGGTACATTAAGTTGATTGTGGAGATTTAATCTGATGCTTCTGAGGCTGCTAGGAGAGATTTCCCTTTCTCTTCTTTGTTTGCACAGTTCCTGGGGTTCAGCTTTGGATTTGGCCCTGCATTTGCGTGCAGGTCACCTGAGGGCATCTGTTCCCCGCTCAGACAGGATGGGGTTAAAATAGCAGGTGATTGGGGGCTCTGGCTCACTCAGGTGGGGGGTAGAGAGTGGTACGGGATGCGGGGCGAACCTGTGGCCACAGAGGCAGGTGTGACATTGCAACAGGCTCCTGGGAGGAGAGGTGTGGATAGTGACCTGTGCTTGCACACAGGCTTCTTGGTGCCTGCAGCAGCAGCCTTAGCATCTCATGCCTGTCTCTGGTGTCCGCGCTGATAGCAGCTGCTTTCGCCTCTCTGGAGCTCCTTTAAGCGGTGCTCTTAATCCCCTCTCCTCACGCATGGGGAAACAAAGAGGCAAGGAGTCTCTTGCCTCTTAGGCAGCTCCAGACTTTTTCCCGGACTCCATCCCGGCTAGCTGTGGTGCACTAGCCCCCTTCAGGCTGTATTCACGCAGCCAACCCCAGTCCTCTCCCTGGCATCTGACCTCAGAATCCCAAGCCTCAACTCCCAGCCCCCACCTGTCTTGGCGGGTGAGCAGACAAGCCTCTCGGGCTGGTGAGTGCTGGTCGGCACCAACCCTCTGTGCGGGAATCTCTCCACTTTGCCCTCTGCACCCCTGTTTCTGTGCTCTCCTCCATGGCTCCAAAGCATCCTCCTCTGCCACCCACAGTCTCTGCCTGTGAAGGGGCTTCCTAGTGTGTGGAAACCTTTCCTCCTTCACAGCTCTCTCCCACTGGTGCAGGTCCCATCCCTATTTTGTCTCTGATTTTTCTGTTTTCTTTTGCCCTACCCAGGTACGTGGGGGAGTTTCTTGCCATTTGGGAGGTCTGAGTTCTTCTGCCAGCGTTCAATAGGTGTTCTGTAGGAGCTGTCCCACATGTAGATGTATTTCTGATGTATTTGTGGGGAGGAAGATGATGTCCACTTCCTACTCTTCCGCCATCTTGAAGCTCTTCCCAGGGACAATTTATATT
This sequence comes from Globicephala melas, assembly GCF_963455315.2. NCBI lineage: Eukaryota > Metazoa > Chordata > Mammalia > Artiodactyla > Delphinidae > Globicephala > Globicephala melas. Next base: position 47,799,193 of record NC_083335.1, read on the forward strand.
AACTGCTTTTTTACTCTTCTGTATGGGTTATACTTTTGTATTTCATTTCCATGCTTCAAATTTTTTTGTTGAGTAGTAGATATTTTAGGTAACATATGGTAGCAACTTGGATACTGATCCCTCCCACCCCACACTGGGGGGCGGGTGGTGGTGCTGCTGCTATTGTTTGAGTAGTCATTTATTAATTTATTTGTTTTATGTTTTGGCTAAAGTAATTCTGTGAAGTCTATTTTCCTCACAGTGTGGGGACCCTAATACTCCTGTCCAAATTATTTTTCTTATGTTTATGTTTTAGCTTTGCTACCCAAGTATCACCCCTGTGTTACCATAAGCCACTTATTGGTCAAAGGTTGTGCTTAAGCTACTTTGAGTAATTATATTTTTGCATTTTATCATTGGATCTGTGAGTGGCTTGGAGGCAGCTATTCAGGAAGTTTATTGTTGTTGCCCCATGGTCAGTCAAAGCCTAGTTAGATATATTTTCCTGAGAGGTTTCAGCCTCTGACATGCACACAGTTTCCGAGACTGCCAGGGATACATCTGATTTTATGTTTACATCTGGCTTCCTTGGCGTTGGTACTGGGTCCGAGTACCTTATTGTTCAGGCAATGTTTTATTGGAGGTTATATGTAGGCCCCTCGTGCCAGTGAAGCTTCCATCCTTTGTTGATTGATATGCATACGACTTGGAAATGTTTTCAGGTCTGTCCCACATAATTCTCTTACTGTAATTCGGGTTGGGGATAATGGATTGGCCATGGCTGAAATGCAGACAGACTCTTTCTGTTTTATCAAGATTTATTAATTTTTCTTGAATGAATGTCTCTCCATTTGTTGTATACCCTTAGGATTATTTCCAGAGACATTAAGTAATTAAAAAAAAATAATTTTCTCCAGTTAATTTGTTGTTTCCTGGGAAGAGAGTATGTTTGCACTTCTTACTCCACCATTCTGGAAGTCAATCACAATTGATTTTTGTACATAGATTTTGCATCTTGAATTATTACAAGGTTAATTGATTGATTCTAGTAGCTTTTTTGATGGATTTCACCAAATTTTCTACATAGATATTCATATCATTTGCAAATAAAGGCAGATTTACTTTTTTCCCAAACTTGTATGAATTTTATTTTTTTCTTATCTAATTTCCCTGGCTAGAAACCTCAGTACAGTATTGAATGAAGTAACAAGAGCTGACATCTCTGTCTCACTCGTGGTCTTAGGGAGAAAACATTTAGTCTTTTACCATTAAATATGATGTTGACTGTGGATTTTTTGTAGATGTCTTTCATCATGTTGAAAAAGTTCCTTTTTATTCTTGATTGGCTGAGAGGTCTTTTCTCCACCACCCCCCTTTCAGTAATTCATATTGGATATTTTCAAATGCCTTTTCTTTTTCTATTGATACACTCATATGTTTTCCCCCTTTTAATATGGTAATACAGTGAATTGCAGTAATTGGTTTTCTAATGTCCAATCAACCTTGCATTTTGGGGCTACATCCCAATTGGTCATGTTATATTACACTTGAGATTTATAAATTTTGTTAATCTTCTTAAAGAAGATTTTTATTATTTTTTGTTTTCTATTTTGTTGATTCCTATTTTGAACTTCATTATTTCCTTTCTTGTTTTACTTTGGGTTTAATTTGCTCTTCTTTTCCTAGTCTTCGAGGATGGAAGCTGAAATCTTTGATTTGAGATGTTGCCACTATTCTAAAAAAAAATTTAGTGCTACAAATTTACTTCTAAGCTATGAACCCAGTTGAATTATATTTTCTGAGACCTAAACTGAAAATATGCTAAATGATAAATAAATGGTCCACTTTTCTTCTTTCAAAATACCCTTCCACATAAACACAACTTGGGACAGAGGATATGTTTATAGGTTGGCTTAGATTTTCTCTTAATGATTATAACTTGTTTTCATGCATTCTTAGTGGTGTATAATTCTTTTTATACATGCTGAATTCTATTTGCTAATATTTTGTTGAGGATTTTTGTATTTATGTTCATGGGAGGTATCATTCTGTAGTTTTGTTTTCTTGTAATTGCCTGGTTTTGACATTAAGGTACTTCTGGCCTTATATAATGAGTTGGGAAGCACTCCATATACTTCTATCCTCTGAGAGAGATTCCAGAGAAGTTTTATAATTTTTTTCTTTAACTATTTGGTAGAATTCACCAGGAAACATATTCAAGCCTAGTACTCTACCTTTTGGAATGATAATTAATGATTCAATTTCTTTAATATATTTAAGCTTATTCAGATTGTCTATTTCTTCTTGTGTGAGTTCTGGCAGATTGTGTTTTTTAAGAAATTGGTACATTTCATCTAGGTTATCAAATTTGTGGGCATAGATTTGTTAATAGTATTTACCTTCCTTTCTTTCTTCCTCTTTCTTTCTTTCTTTCTTTCTTTCTTTCTTTCTTTCTTTCTTTCTTTCTTTCTTTCTTTCTTCCTTCCTTCCTTCCTTCCTTCCTTCCTTCTTTTCTTTCCTTCTTTCTCTCTCTCTCTCTTTCTTCCATTGTTTCCTTTCTTTCTTTTGTGTTTGCTGAGGGGGTATTTTACATACTCAGATGGGAGAAATTCTCATCTGAGACTAATACAGTTTAAGAAGCAGAATCTACAATTTTCTCATATTTTAATGTTTAATAATCAACAAAATTGGGCAACTTGAAATTTAACAGAACTCTCATGTTGCACTGGTTTTTGTCAATGTTGTAAATGTTGAAATTTTGCAAATTGTCCACCCTAAAGCTTAACAAGATTCACATTCCTGAATAGCTTCAAATATGTCCTTGATTTCATGTTTTATTTTTAATATACGTATAAGTGAGTCTTCCCAACTATTACTAGTGTTATTAAAAGCAACCCTCTCTTCTTCATATTATCATGTTATCATACAGCTCATATTAACTCCTTCTTTAAATCTTATGATGTTAACAGTCTTTAGGGCATAATTACCATTGATTTTCATATGTGTGGGCCATGATTCTCAAATTAGTTTTCAAGTACTTTGTGGATTAGAAGTTTAAGTGCTTTTATAGCCAAATAACCCTGTTTTTAAAACAATTTGGTCATTAAATTATTTTATATCTTTCAATTTTTAAAAAATTGAGACATAATTGACATATAACATTATATTAGTTTTAGGTTGTAACATAATGATTTGATATATGTATACATTGCAAAATTATTACCACAATAAGTTTAGCTAACATCCATCACCACACATAGCTATAATTTTTGTGTGTGATGAGGACTTTTAAGGTCTACTTTTTGAGCAACTTTCAAATATACAATACAGTATTGTTAACTATAATCACCATGCTGTACATTACATCCCAGGACATATTTCTCTTAAAACTGGCAGTTTGTACCTTTGACCACCTTCTTCCATTTCATCCATACCCACCCCTCACCTCTGGCAACCACCAATCTGTTCTCTGTATCTATGAGTTTTGTTTCCTTTTTATATTCCATATATAAGTGATATCATATGGTTTCTGTCTTTTCTTGTTTGACTTATTTCACTAAGCATAATGACCTCAAGTTTCATCCATGTTGTCACAAATGGCAGGATGTCCTTCTTTGTCATGGCTGAGTAGTATTCCATTGAATATATACACCACATCTTATTTATCTGTTCATCTGTTGACTGACACTTAGGTGGTTTCCATACCTTGGCTATTGTTCACAATACTGCAATAAACATGTAGTGCATACATACCTTTGACATACTGTTTTCATTTCCTCTGGGTATATACCCAGAAGTGGAATTGTTAGATCATATGGTAGTTCTATTTTTAATATTTTGAGGCACCTCCATATTGTTGTACATAGTGGCTGAACTATTTACATTCCTAACAACAGTGCAGAAGGGTTCCCTTTTCTCCACACACTCACCAACACTTGTTATGCCTTGTTTTCTTAGTGATAGCCATTATAACAGGTGTGAGGTGATAACTCATTTTGATTTTGTTTTGCATTTTCCTGATGATTAGTGATGTTGAGCATCTTTTCGTGTAGCTGTTGGCCATTTGTATGTCTTTGGGAAAATATCTGTTGAGTTCCTCTGCCCATTTTTCAATTGGATTGTTTGTTTTTTGTTATTGAGTTGTATCAGTTCTTTATATATTTTGGATATTAATCCCTTATCTGATATATGGTTTGCACATAGTTTCTCCCATTCTGTAGGTTGCTTTTACTTTTGTTGATTGTTTCTTTTGCTGTGCAGAAGCTTTTAAGTTTAATGTAGTCCTACTTTTTTCTTTTTAAATTAATATTGAGGTAAAATTTATATACAATAAAACACACTTATTTTAAACTACAGTTCAACAAGTTTTGGCAAATGTTTATACCAGTGTAACCACCACTATGATCAAGATATAGAATACTTCTACTACCCCCAAAAGTTCCTTCTTACTCCTATGTTTTCAATCTGCCTGCTTCCACTCTCAACCCCAAGCAAACACTGACCTACTTTCTATAATCCCAATATTTTGAAACTGGATTACTCTAGGTACACATAACAACAATCAGGATCAGTTTAAAAATTGCATAATAAAACTGTTTCCAACATTTTAAATAAAATAAGAGAACCTAAAAATCTAGTTGTAATTTAAAAAGTTCAAGGAAATGTATATGCTTCAATTTCTTGATTATGTATAATATTCTCAAATTATTACAATAATTTAAATGATAAAATAATGTCAGAAAAATTACTAAACTCTAATTGTACATTTTACACTTTTCTGTCTTAAGGCCTAGTTCCACATTCAACTTTAAAGTCCCACAGGAGCCAAGTCTTTTATTCAAGTTGATATTCCTGGTACCTAACACAGCACAGCAAATGTTCAAAAATTGCTGAGTTACTGATCTAGGTAACTAGATCTAATTTTATGCTGAAACTGAGTAGCTCCTAAACCTGTTCCAATTAACAAGTTAAATAACTGTTGCAGACTCAAACACCATTTTTAAAATGCTGTACAAGTAATCAGATCTTCCATAATTTTAGTTTTAACCAAAGAGCTTAAGAAAAAATGGTAAGATGCTGATAATACAGAAGAGTGGCTTTTTAAATCCTATTTCCAAAAAATAATTCATTCTTAAGTTGTTTAGTACTAAAAGATGATAGATTTTGAGCTGGAGTGTTCTCAGAGCCTAGATTCAGAATGAGCTAGTGTAAGCTCTAGGCTCTGAGAGTACCCCAACTCAAAATCACTTTTTGATTTTTGCTTTTGTTGCTTGTGGTTTTGGTGTCATATCCAAAAAGTCATTGCCAAGACCTATGTTGAGGAGCTTCTTTCCCTAAGTTTTATTCTAGAAATTTTATAATATCAGGTCTTATGTTTAAGTCTTATATCCATTTCAAATTATTTTTTTGAGTGGTGTAAGATAGGGGTCCAATTTCATTTTTCTGCATGTAATTATCTGATTTTCACAACACTATTTGAAAAGGTTATTCTTTCCTCATTGGGTGTCCTTAGCTCCTTTGTTGAATACTAATTGATCCTATATACAGGGCTTAATTCTGGGCTTTCTAGTCTATTCCATTGGTCAATGTGTCTTTTTTTTTTTCTAAAACCGTACAATTTTGATTCCTATAATTTTGTAATGTAGTTTGAAATCAGGAAGTATAATGCCTCCAGCTTTGTTTTTCTTTTCCAAGATTACTTTAGCTATATGAAGTCTTTTGTGCTTTCATACAAATTTTAAGATTGTTCTATTTCTGTGAAAAATGCCATTAGATGTTTGGTAGGGAATGCATTGAATCTGTAGATTGCTTTGGGTAGCACGGACATTTTAACAATATTATTTCCTTTAATCCATGAGCATGGAATGTCTTTCCACTTATTTGTGTCTTTTTCAGTTTCTTTCATTAATGTCATATCTTTTCAAAGAATTGATCAATCTCTCAACTACATTATCAAATTTGTGGGCATAGAGAGTTGTTCAAAGTATTTATTATTCTTTTAATATCCATGGGATCTCTTTCCAATAGTAGTAATTTGTGTAGTCTCTCTTTTTTCTTGGTTTATTTTTAAGTTATCCTGACTAAAGGCTTATTAATTTATTGATCTTTTCAAAGAACCAGATTTTATTTTGTTGATTTTTATCTATTGATTTTCCCATTTTCAATTTTAGTGACTTCTGCTCTAATTTCTATTATTTCTTTCCTTCTGCTGTGGTTTAATTTACTCTTGTTTTTTTAGTTTCCTAAGCTGGAAGCTTAGATGATTGATTTTAGATTTTTTTTTCTTTCCTTATACATGAATTCAATGCTATAAATTTTCCTCTAAGCAATGTTTTCCCTACATCCCAGAAATTTTGATAAGTTGTGTTTTTATTTTCTTTTAGTTCAAAATATTTAAAAAATTATCTTGAGATTTCTTCTTTGATCCATGTATTATTTAGAAGTGTGTTGCTTAATCTTTACATATTTGTGGATTTTCCATTTACTTTTCATTACTGATTTCTAGTTTAATTACATTGTGTTCTGAAAGCAGATATACAATTTCAATTCTTTAAAAAAATTTAAGCTGCATTTTATGATCCAGAATGTAGTCTACCTTGGTGGGTGTTCTATGTGAGCTTGCAAAGAATGTGTATACTGCTGTTTTTGGATGAAGTAGTCTATAGATGTCAATTATATCATCCTGATTGATGGTGTTTTTGAGTTCAACTATGTCCTTAATGATTGCCTGCCTGATAGATCTGTCCATTTCTGATAGAAGAGTGTTGAAACCTCCAGCTATGATAGTGGATTTACCTACATCTCCTTGTAGTTCTATCAGTTTTTGTCTTTCTTAGTTTGATGTTCTATTGTTAACTGCATACCTTTAAGGATTGTTATGTGTTCTTGGAGAGCTGACCCCATTATTATGTAATACCTGTTTTTATCACAGACCATTTTCCTTGCTCTGAAGTCTACTTTGTCTAAAATTAATATAGCTATTCCTGCTTTTTTTAAAATTAGTGTTAGCCTGGTATATTTTTCTCCATCCATTTACTTGTATTCTATATATATCTTTGTACTTAAAGTGGGCTTCTTCTAACCAACTTACAGTTGTCTTATTTTTTGATCCACTCTGACAATCTGTGTGTTTTAATTGGTGCATGTAGAACATTGATATTCAAAGTAAATATTGATAAATTTGGATTACTACCTACCATATTTGTTACCATTTTCTATTTTGCCCTTGTTCTTTGTTCCAATTTTAATTTTCTACTCTCTGTCTACCTTTTATGGTATTCATGCAGCATTTTATATGACTGCATTTTTCTCTCCTTTCTTAGTTCATCAGTTATACTTTGTTTTTTGCTTTTTTAAATGGTTGCCCTGGAGTTTGCAATATACATTTACAACAAATCCAAGTACCCTTTCATATAACACAGTACTGCTTCAAAGGTAGTGTGATTACATTATAATAGCAAAATAATACTCATTCCTCCCTCCTTTCCCCTGTATCATTCATTTCACTTCTTTATAAGCACACATAAGCATTTATTTATTTTTTTAATTTTATTAAAAATTTTTTTAAACATCTTTATTGGAGTATAATTGCTTTACAATGGTGTGTTAGTTTCTGCTTTATAACAAAGTGAGTCATCTATACATATACATATATCCCCATATCTCCTCCCTCTTACATCTCCCTCCCACCCTCCCTTTCTAAGCCCTCTAGGTGTTCACAAAGCACCAAGGTGATCTCCCTGTGCTATGCAGCTTCTTCCCACTAGCCAGCTATTTTACATTTGGTAGTATATATAAGTCCATGCCACTCTCTCACTTCGTCCCATCTTACCCTTCCCCATCCCCGTGTCCTCAAGTCCATTCTCTACGTCTGCATCTTTATTCTTGTCCTGCCCCTAGGTTCTTCAGAAGCATTTTTTTTTTTTTTTAGATTCCATATATATGTGTTAGCATACGGTATTTGATTTTCTCTTTCACACATAAACATTTATATGATATACACATAAGCATATATAATTGAGTACATTATTAATATTGTTATTTTGAACAATATCTTATCTGTTAGATCAAGTAAGAATAAGAGAAAATAAACATTTTTATTTTACCTTAACATATTCCTTCTTCATTTGTCTTCCTTTCTTTATGTAGATCTGAGTTGCTGACTTATTTCCCTTCTGTCTAAAGAAATTTTTTTTAACATTTATTGAAAGGTAGATTTACTGGAAACAAATACCCTCTATTTTTGTCTGAGAAAGTCTATTTCTTTTTCACTTTTGAAGGATAATTTCACAACATAGGGAATTTTGTGCTGATTTTTTTTCCTCAACACTTTAAATATTTTACTCCATTCTCTTCTTGGTTGCATGGTTTCTGAGGAGAAATCATATGTAATTCTTATATCTGTTCCTCTATAGTAAGGTGTTTTTCACTTTAGCTTCTTTCAGAATTTTTTTAAAAAGTTATCTTTGCTTTTCTGTAGTTTGAAAATGATATGCCCAAATGTAGGGGGGTTTTGTTTTTGTTTTTCATTTATCCTGTTTTGTATTCTCTGAGTTTCCTTTGTCTGTGGTTTAGTGTCTGATGTTAATATGGAAAAATTCTCAGTCATTATTGTTTCAAATATTTCTTTTGTTCCTTTCTCTCTTTCTTTTCCTTCTGGTATTTCAATTATACATATGTTACACCTTTAGTTTTTGTCCCAAAGTCCCTGTACATTCTGTTTTTTTTTTTTTTTTTCTTCTTCTTTCTTTCAGTCTTTGTTCTCTTTGATTTTCAGTTTTGGAGGTTTCTATTGGAATGGCCTTAAGTTCAGATTTTTTTCCTCAGCTGTGCTCAGTCTATTAATATGCCCATGAAAGACATTCTTCATTTTTGTTAGTGTTTTTGATGTCTAAATTTTTTTGGGGGGGTCTTTCTAGGATTTTCACCTCCCTGATTATGTTGCCCATATGGTCTTACATGCTATCTATTTTATCCATTAGACGCCTTAGTGTATATATATATATATATATATATATATATATATATATATATATACATATTTTCCCTTAGTATATTAATCATAGTTATTTTAAACTCCTGGTCTGGTAATTCCAGATTCCCTGTCATGTAGTTCTGATGCTTGCTCTGTCTGTTCAAAATGTATTTTTTGAGTTTTTTGTATTTTTTTCTTGACAGCCAGACATGATGTACCAGGTAAAAGGAACTACTGTAAATAGGCCTTTAATAGTGGGGTGGTAAGTTTTAGGGGAAGAGGAAGCAGTCTATAGTCTTCTGATTAGATCTCAGTCTTTTGGTGAACCTATGCTTCTGGACTGTGAACTTCACAAGTTTCTCAGTTTTTTTCTCCTCCCTTAGGTTGGACAGAATGGCTACAGTGGACTTGGGTTGGGTATTTTGCTTACTTCAGTTAGACTCATAATACCCCAGCAGGTTAGGTTCTGATTAACAAATTTTCCTGAAGGCTGGCTTTTTTATGAAGAATGGAGCTCTGGAGTATTTCAAAATGGCTCTTTTTCCCCCTCCCACTGCCAGAAGCATGAGTTGATTTTTCTCTAACAATTATTGTGAGAACTTGCCCTACCTTCTGTATATAAAACTTACAAAATGTGGGGACCTCCCTATGACAGGGTCAGTCTGGGGTTTTCAACTATTAGAATTGACCATGGTGAGCCTATAGTAATTCATCAATTATAGTTCAGGTTTTCCTACCATGGCAGAGTTTCCTGAGGCAGTTTCTGCTCATGAGTGTCTGCTCTGATAAGCTGTGACTCTTCCTGTATTTGCTTGTCTTTCTCTCCAACCTTGGGCGTGGCAGTTTGCCCTGTGTTCTCTACTGTCTTATAGATCCAGGAAGAGTTGACTTTTCAGTTTGTTAGGATGGACTGGCAACTTCCAAGCTCCTTACATGTGGAACCAGAAATCTTCCATTTGAACCTATAGTGAGAGCAGAAGGATACTAATGGAAAGGATCTATGCCCATGGCTCTCTTCCTGTGGCACTCAGTTTGATACTCTGCTTTTCTAGTTCTACTTTTATAAAAAGTCTTCCCTCTCTGCTTATCATGAAAATGAACCTCAGTTCCTCCAGTTTTCTTAGTTTACCCCACTACTTCTTTTAACCTCTTCATTTTCTGAGCCTCTTTTATTCTAGCTTTCAAAACTTACTTAGCTTTCAGCTAACATTTACTCTACTTGAAATTTAGAATCCAATTCTTTAACTTTGTCACTTCATTTCAGTCTTGTATTTGAAAAACAAAAATGGAAATATAACTTAATGGATTTCCTAAGCTCTAAGTAAAAGAAGCATTATTTACCTCTTTTTAAAAATTTTATATTGGAGTATAGTTGATTAACAATGTTGTGTTAGTTTCAGGAGTACAGCAAAGTGATTCAGCTATACATTAACATGTATCTATTCTTTTTCAAATTCTTTTCCCATTTAGGTTATTATAGAATATTGAGCAGGGTTCCCTGTGCTATGCAGTAGGTCCTTGTTGGTTATCTATTTTAAATATAGCAGTGTGTACATGTCAATCCAGGAGTTTGGCATTATTTACCTCTATTAGCAATCCTGGTGCTTTATTTAACTCTTAAATAGACCTCCTACTCTAGTCTCAGGAAGTTCTCTTGGTCATGGATATTCTGATTTTCATAGGCATGTTAAGGCGCGTTAAGATTGCCTATATTTGAAACATAGTTCCTGGGCATACAGTGTAGTTCTGGAGAAATATGATGTTGGAGTGTTAAAGTAGAGACCGACCATCATTAACCGACATTTAATGAGAAGCTTACTATGTGTGAGGCATTGTACTGGGTGCTTTATTATGATACTTTGTTTCTGACATATACCCTATGCTCTCTTTTCAAATAATATATTTGAGGCTTACAGAGATTTAACAACTTATTAAGTTTCTAAACGGTGAATTCAAACCTACCTACTTAGACTCCAAACACTAGGTTCTTTTTACTATATCACATTCCCTTCCAAAATAATTATAAGCCTATCCCTCCAAAGATCTGCTATTATACTGTGAGGTTTTTTCCCCATTACTATACATTTTCTAACCCAAAATAGCATGGAATTAAAATAATTGTTTCCAGTTAGTATAATCTCATTAGTTAACCTAAATTTTTATGCCACCCAATCTGAGGATTGTGTTTTTCATGACAACAAGAAAATGATAGCTATCATTTTTGGTAAGTGCTCACCCATTTGGAAATTTTTCCCCATCAGTCAAATAACAGCATTAACAGCTACCATTTAGTGAGAATCCCCTATGAATCACTTTGTATTTATCAACCACTAATCTCACAATAACCTTCCATGGTAAAGATATTTCCTGCCACTTTACAGTTGGGCCAGCAGAAGTTATATATTGCCAAAGTCAGGCAGCTAGTAAAGTGAAAAAAGCCAGGATTAAAACACAGATCCCTTTTACTTCAGAATCCCTGTGCTTTTTCCACTACATCATACTGATGATGCTACTCATCACCCAATAACATTAATAATTTCATCCCCCTGAACTACTTTCCCCATCATTGACAACTTTGTTTATTAGATGATTCTCATTTATTATAATTAATTTTCTTCACTTGTCAACCATAATTAGTTTATACCTCTTTCTACATCTTTTTTTTTTTTTTTTTTTTTTGCGGTACGTGGGCCTCTCACTGTTGTGGCCTCTCCCATTGCGGAGCACAGGCTCTGGATGCGCAGGCTCAGCGGCCATGGCTCATGGGCCCAGCCGCTCCGCGGCATGTGGGATCTTCCTGGACCGGGGCATGAACCCGCGTCCCCTGCATCGGCAGGCATACTCTCAACCACTGCGCCACCAGGGAAGCCCTTTCTACATCTTTTTAAACCACCCTCTTCCTGATGAAATGGAGCAAGAATCCCATCACTCTACCATATACCATCACCCCTCACATCACACCACTATGAGTGAATATCTATAGTAGTTGTAGCCCCATAAAAAAATAAAACTGGTGTATCTCTTCTGCCCCATTGAACAATGACTATATAGCCATATTGGAATTTTGAGACATGGAAAAGCAAATTAAAATATTGATCATTTAGTTTCTGGCTGCATTAAGAACTATATTCAAATGTGTAGAATTAAGAGAAATTAGTTGCTTTGTATACACAGTTGCATATTGAGGTAACTAGTAAAGTAAGTATAGCTCAAATATACTGAGTTTACTTGACATCAGAGGTAAGTCTCTGAATAGGGAACATGTGTATATACAACTATCTGGCTATTAATCACTCTCCCTTCATACTTTCCCCTCCTTATTTAGTTAAGAATGAGTTACTTACATCTTCTTATTTTGCAAATTGTTTTCCCAAACCATCTAGCATATAGTAATAGAATTAGGAAAGGCATAGTTTCAGGTATTTAGTGGTTTAAAAGCACAAGATATTCTCTTTTCCTTCCCACGTGACTTTACACCTTAAATGAAACCCAACTGAATACTAATTAGAGGCCACCATAGGTATGTGAATACCAATTTCTTTACTTCCCAAATTTTAGACTTGTCATAGGACAAGGAGATTAAAAAATAAAATGTGTATTTGTTTCTCCTTCTTACAAAAGACCTTGATATGTGCTAATATCTCTGTTCTTACCATAAAATGTAAGCAGGTTTTAACATAATAGTGTACAAAGACACACGATGGAATGCTGAAGTGCTCCATGGTGCTTTAATGTTCTTTTTTAATCACACTAAATCATTTATAGCTAAATTTCAACACTTGCTGTCATTAAAAAAAATGTGTAGCTCCCTCCTCCATTTGAGAACCACAGTAGCCAATGAATGGTTATTGATCTGAGATAACTAAAAGAGTAAAATGCAGAGATTGAAATTTGGATTGGCCTCTTTTTATTGGGCTTTAAGATTTCCCAAAGAAAAGGTCACATGGTCACAAAACAGAGGTCATATCACTTCCCTGATAGCATCGATCAGGTGTAAAGCAGATGACATTTAGGTGATCTTGTTTGGCTAACTGCAGCAATGAGCCTGATTGTCCCTTCTGCATCTGGAAACAAAGCACTGTGTGAGGGCAGAGATGATATTATTCATTTCCAACCCCTCTCTGGTATTTCTCTCTAGCTCCCAAAGCACACTGACAGTTAGGTGAGAATTCCTGTCAGCCCAGGTACTTATCTATCTGCACATTATGTGAGAATTGGTTCCTGGGGACTGATGCTGTTCACATATGGAAGTGTGCAAACCCCTTTTCCCCTAGGCTGCTCTCACTTTCTCAACATTATGGCAATCTCATCACTCTTGTTTGATATTTCATCACAAACAGCTACTCATGATCTAAATTTACTCAGTCCTCTTACTGCTAAATTTACTCAGTCCTCTTATTGCTATCACTCATTCCTTCTTTTCACCTCATTGCTAGTTCCCTGGTAAGGAAGTGGTCATATATGGTTAATATTCACTAGGGTGTTACTGAGTGACTACTCCAGGCTAATGCTTTACGCTTCTCAGTGATACTTATAATTTAGAGTAGGATTCTCAGAGAGATAAATATTCGAAGTCTAAATGTTATGCCCTGTTGCAAACCACGGTGAAGAAATATTTTCACTTGTTTACAGGGAGTAAGATTTATTGTGAAATAGTATACAAAGATAATAATTTACTTGTGCAAGAAACATGGAATGGTAAATTCTTACTATTAACAAAATCATTCAAGCTAACAAGTTATTTAGATTAGAATCTTCTTTGGAAATCTTCTTCACTTAGAATAAGCCAGGGTTACCTGCAACTAACAAATGCAGAATTGGTACTGGTATTGAAGGTTGCATGAACACAGAAACCTATAACACACTCTGTTGAAATGTCTAGTTACCATGAATGAAGGAGTATTAATATTCAGATATTTTCTCCCATTGTTTTTGAGGTTGAATCCACGACTATTCTGACTTTTTTCACTTAATTTTCATAATCCTTCTTATTTCCATGGAACAAGCTGATTCAGCCTTTACATGAAATGAAATTGTTCTAACAAGAATAAATAAACTTTGTCTGTTGTGAAATGATATTCTTATGAGAAAACTGTAACTTTCCACTACTGAAAGGCCTAGCTACACAGGCAAAATACTACTGAGCAAAATACTATTTGGGCAAAAACATTATCTTCATTTTTTTCTCTATAAAATGAGAACTAATTATGCTCACCAACACTGTAGTAGTATTAATTCCAAGAGAATGAAAGATTCATCATTGAATTCTTGCAATGCACCATATGCCAATGTAAGATGAAGATTAATGAAGAGAAAGTCTAATAAATAAAGACTTAAAGTTTCTTCACAAAAATAGAACACTCTGGGTATTGCTGTGTCTTTTTTTTTTTTTTAACATCTTTATTGGGGTATAATTGCTTTACAATGGTGTGTTAGTTTCTGCTTTATAACAAAGTGAATCAGTCATACATAAACATATGTTCCCATATGTCTTCCCTGTTGCGTCTCCCTCCCTCCCACCCTCCCCATCCCACCCCTCCAGGCTGTCACAAAGCACCGAGCCAATATCCCTGTGCCATGCGGCTGCTTCCCACTAGCTATCTACCTTACTGCGTTTGTTAGTGTGTATATGCCCATGACTCTCTCTCGCCCTGTCACAGCTCACCCTTCCCCCTCCCCATAACCTCAAGTCCGTTCTCTAAGAGGTCTGCGTCTTTATTCCTGCTTTACCCCTAGGTTCTTCATTACATTTTTTTCTTAAATTCCATATATATGTGTTAGCATACGATATTTGTCTTTTTCTTTCTGACTTACTTCACTCTGTATGACAGACTCTAGGTCTATCCACCTCATTACAAATAGCTCAATTTCGTTTCTTTTTATGGCTGAGTAATATTCCATTGTATATATGTGCCACATCTTCTTTATCCATTCATCCGATGACGGGCACTTAGGTTGTTTCCATCTCCGGGCTATTGTAAATAGAGCTGCAATGAACATTTTGGTACATGACTCTTTTTGAATTTTGGTTTTCTCAGGGTATATGCCCAGTAGTGGGATTGCTGGGTCATATGGTAGTTCTATTTGTAGTTTTTTAAGGAACCTCCATACTGTGTCTTTGTTATTCTTTCTTTCTAAGAATAATCTGAGCAGAACCAATTTTTACTGTGTAATCAATGTACTGAAGAATAAGATGTAAAATATTTAGTTTCCTCCTACAGAATCAGAGCCAACAATCAATAATTGAATGTGGGTTATTTTTTTTTTCACTTTTGGGTAGTTTAAGATCCTCAAACTGTTTTAAAAACTATAAAAAAATATATCTGGCAATCATTTTGCAGGGAAGCTAGATCAAGGTAGCTTTTGCAAGTTATTTGCTTGAGAAGGTATCTTAAAATTTTGAAAGCACATGGCACATCTGATTAAGTAGCATTCAAAGAATAAATTGATTCTCATGATCTAGAGTATTTATGTTAGTCTGTGAAAGGACAGCTAGATCAGCTTAAAAGGGCAAATCTATGTGTGCATAACCCTATAACAGTTTACTCTCTGCCTTTGCTGAAACCAAGGGTTAGATAAAACTAGGACTATTTTGTTTGATACTAACAGAAAAAAAGTTACTTAAAGTTGAATGAGTTAATATTTATAACAAGTAATAAATCTTTAGTTTACATTTAATGATAATTACTTTTTCCAGTTTGATATTGGAGAAGGTACGGTAATAGAAAGAGGTCATGGTATTAGAATGTGTTGGGGTTTACAGTACAGTGGTTATCAAACTTTAGTATGTTTTGGAATTGCCAAGATCGCTTGATTGAACAAAGATTGCTTATCCCCACCCCAAATGATTATAGGTCTGGGTTGGGGCCTGAGAATTTGTGTTTCTAACACGGTTCCAAGATGATACCATGTTACCTGCCCAGGGACTACATTTGGAGAACCACTAGCATAGCATAAAGAATGAGCCAGAAGTAAAGAAATCTGGGTCCTAATTTATTGCAGTCACTGAGCAGTTTACCCTCTCTATGTATTTTCGTAAAATTAGTGAACAGTTATTGAATCTTTATTTTTGAATATATTAGTTTCAAACTCTTGACAGTCACTCATTAATTTGATAAATATTTGAATACCTTCAATGAGATAAACCATGATACTGGGGGTATAGCGATATAAAATAAATCCTTTTCCTTATGGAACTTACATACTAGTGGGAGAATATAAAATGAACAAATTTAAAAATATGCAATATAATGTCAAATGGTGATAATACTATTGGAGAAAAAATAAAGGCAAGTTGGGGGACTAGAGAGTGATAGGATAGGGAGGTGAAGGGTTAAAATTTTTAAATCTCATTTGATCATAAAACAATCTCCCTGTGAGATAGGCATTTGTATTCTCATACTGTTGCTGAGGAAACCTCAGCTCAGAAAAGTAATCTTCCCAGTATTACACAGCTAGCAGATAGTAGAATTACGAATTGAACATAGATCTGACCCCAAATGTTACTCTCTTAACTAATATTCTATCTCCTAAATAGACGAAGCATCTAGGCACAGTGACTGGCACAGAGGAATCATGCAATTAATGTAGTTATTATCACTGCTTCCATAACTGAATTTATTTATCACATAACAATCCTGTTTCAAATATGGAGAAACGAGGTCTCAGAAAGATCAAATGCTTCGCCTAAATTCATCCAGTTAGCAAGCAATAAATCTGACATAAAAATTCTGGCCTGATGGATGACAAAACGCATACTTTTTCTATTATGATAATCTGCCTTTTCTCCATAAAATGAGGACAACAGTATAATTTCACAGGAAAATCCACCCAACACTTGTGAATAGGCTTTGAAAAAATTATAGAATGGCATGTGTTTGTAAATTGTATGTTTATAGTAATTGTTATTTTCTTTTGTATTAACAATGGTTAATATTTTGGATATTGGGGAATCTAGAATACCAAAGAAGGAAACATTTCTCATGTGGTTTTGTTAAGATTATTAAAAAGTTCACCTAAGCCTTTTAGCCTCATTCAATTATAAAGAATCTTTCAGAGATATATGATTTTAATTAAGGTATACCTTTGCTGAGCATCATGAGGGAAATGAGCACATATGAGCATGTAAACACATATTTCTAGTCATTCCTAAGTGAAATGCAAGCTGAGGTTCCAAATCAGAATGTTCCTTCTTTGCAGGAGTCAAGAAAACTGGTTTAGCAGCAGTATTCATCAGGGTGATACTTCAAAATAGTGGGGAAGTTCAAACTACTCTAACCATCCTATTCATGGTTTTCAGCCAGCCTTTGGAAGTACTTACTGCCAGTTTTAAGATGGAAGTTGAAAGACTTCCCTCGCAGTATTGATCAGATTTCCCTTTTCATTATATAGGAGCATTAGTTCCATTGAAACATTAAACTCTGTCAAATCTCCTGGGAAATATTGTATTCAAGCTAAACCTAAGGGTCATCTTTGCAATTGTCTTGCACTTGCAACATCCATAATTAGAAAATAATAAAACTACGATATGCTTAGTGGTTTGAAGAGCTTGGAATCTGAATTACTATTTTAAAGATTTTGCTGATGACATCAGCAAAACTGGGCTGTGGGAGACAGACACTAGGAGTTATTTTCTTAATTTCCTCAACTGGAAAGCACTAAACAAAAACCTTTTGGGGGTTAGTATTCTGCTTCCAACTCAGGGTGTCTAAGGGAAAATATAATACTGTGATATGCTTATAGTTAGAGCATAGGGTAGTTGGAACAGCAAACTGGATTTCAAACTCCATACACATTCATATATGATTGTACCATTGAATGATTTTCCAGTGAGTTTTATCTGCTGTTCTTGGTTTTCTGATCATAGTTTATCATTAGGTTGCTTACACGAAAGTAGGAGGGGACTTCTTTGGACAAAAAAAAAATGAAAACTTTAAAGGAATTCTCTAATATCCCCATCCTCAAAAAACTTTAGTCCTTCCTGGGAAAGCAACATAAAGTTTGAACTTAAAAACAGCAGTTTTCCATTCTCTCATCTTGATGTGATTTAAACTTTCATCAGTAAAGAACAAGATATGTTATTTCAAATCAAAAGAAAATGCCAAAAATTCATCCTAAAAGGTAAAGTCTATGCATTGAAAAGTAATTGAGCATTTCATTCGAATCATTGAAACTTTCTCATTTTCAACAACTCTGTTTTGAATCTTCTTGTGTTTCCAATTCAGATGTTGAATATTACCCCCCCAAAATTTACCATTTTTGCTTTTCAGAAATTTATTGAGCCAAATATTTGACAAAGTTAGTGTCTATAAGTGCTGAGATGCAGGTGTACATGGCTAGGTTTGGCACCCAGAAGTGGTCATTGATGCCAAACCCAAGTCCATTGTACTTATATTGCTGTGGGCACAACAGATGTAGGTGCAACTTGTTTTGGAAATCGTTCCTATTTTCTATAAATCTAGTTAGTGCTTCAACAACATTCTCCAATTATGAAACCAAGACAATTTAGAAAGTCATCACTGGTAAATATATATAATTATAAAATATGAACCTCATCACAATACAGTGCTCATGTATTCGTTAGTCATCTAGATCAAGTTCATTTCTCAGGGTAGTCAGAAATGAATGTCAAACTTGCAAGGTTTTAGAATTCTCATGCCTTTGTTATATAGCAGGTGGCCACATGCTGGTCTTTAAATAATGAGTGTGGCCTGAAAAATTGCTCATCTGTGCCTTGATGAAGATCTTATGACAGAGAGTTAGCATAAATGGTGCTTATTTGAATTGATCCTTATTCATAATCAGAGGCCAGTTGCAATCAGCCCTATGATTTGAATCTCCTTTTCAGCTCTTCTAAATATGCAAATCTTCGTTTCTTTTTACATAGATTTCTATGTTTGAGTGTACACTGGAAAACTTCGAGTGTTACAACTGCACATTTGACACCCTGTAGGAATTGAAGGCAAAACATTCTTTCATATCCCTGTTACAACACTGTTAGAGTTTAAAATTGGGTCAACTTAGTAACCTCTATTTAGGAGAGGGTGGAGGTGGAGAAGAAGGATCATCTCACACTTTTTGATTTGCCAGTACACAGATGTAATTCTACTTGTGGCTTAGATTGTGCATGCATCTTGGTACCTATATATTCTTTATTGTTTAAAGAAAATTTTATTAGACATGGATAAAAGTGTTTCTGTTAATTTTTGGCATATTATATATGACACTGACACTGAATTCTTGAAATAGGTAACAAATGGGAGGTAGATATCTGAGCTTATTTACTAGAATGAGCAAACACCTTGATGTGTAAAGGTTATGAAATTGGCTTCATGTAAAGCACACTCCAATTTGTGGGGTCATATCTCAGGCCTCTCTTTGATACAGTTAATCAGTCTGACCATGTTATAGAGTAGCTAGAGCCCAACAAGTCTATGAATTATTTTGATAGTGCAGTTTAGAAAAGAGATCTTTCCTGAGAAGCCATGTGAGTTGCAGTTTTTGAATTGATGTGGCTGGATGGAAAAAGGGTGTTTAGTTCAAGGTAACTTGGGATCACTGGAAAGCTATATGAACAAGTCAAAACATGAATTTCTTATGTATTATATCAACTGTTTTGATAGGTTCATATAAATTCAAGATGCTTGTTATCTTTGTAGCTCTCACAGATTTGCATGGAAGCCTCTTCATCTTCAAAAGGAATAATAAGCTTCTTAAGGAAATATATGTATTTTTATTTCTATCAATGTCTAAGTATCACCTGGAACATAATTGGAGCTCCATAACTATTTGTTGAATGGATGATATTGTAGAATGAGTTTTGAGGAATTAGGAAATGTGGGCCTTTTAAAGCTGAGTTGTAATGATGAGACTCCATAATGATCTTATTTGAATGAATGGAGAGGAAAAAGTAGAGTGATAATGAATATGACCACAATTAAAAATAGCATCAGCTTTCAAAACTAGATAATCACTAATAAAATTATATTTATTTTGTGAAATCTATGAAAGGGCTCTGTCATTACAATACTAAAATCAAAGAAAAGTTCTACATTACCTTCTAAAGCAGAGTGGTTCTTTAAAATAAGGCTTTTTCAGAGGTAATGAATCATCATAACTTTATCATGCCTCTTAGTTTTAACAATTAAGTATCGTATCATAAATGAATTGTCAGCTTCATAGTGTATGAGTTAGTGACATAAACTTATGTTTGGTTTAAGTGCATGTTACATTTTATATTGTTATACAGATTGTCATGTCAGGCCAGATTGTTCATTTGTTCATATTCATATTATATGCTCAAAAAGCATATAATATGGTTGGTTTCTTTGTGCACATCATTAAATTTTTTGAACTGTTGACTTGAATTCATTTAAGTCTATTGTACTAATACAGCTATTGCATATGCCTATTAATTTTCTGATCTGCAGTAAAGATTGAAACAGTTGTCTTATTTAAAGCCATGCCTATATTTCTGATACTCAAGAAACAGAATTATCATCATGTTTATATTACTCAACATAAAAGTGATTTGATTTTATTATGCATACTTTGGGTGTGGGATGCATTTGAATTATGAAGATTCTATTCAAAACCAGAAAATGGGTATTTCATGATAAGAAGTAAAGTAATCTTTTATTGAAGATCTAAGTGTTTAAGTGAACTCCTTGCAATTTTTAAGGCACTGACACTGGTTGGTGGCAATTTATTTTAAACCGTATTGGTAAAGAAATAATTAGAAAAATTTTTCCTTGGAACAGCACATTTGCTGAATTTCCATACACTGGGAATTTATATATTTTCAGAGTTTTACAAGTTTCTTGTGATAGTTTCTAATGAAATATCAACACTCAGAGTAACTGTTGAGGTAAAGTGCTGCAATATTATTTTAGAATATAAACATTTTAGACAGGCTGCTGCATCACTGAATAAATTTCACTGCAGCACGAGCTCAAAACTGGCAGTGCAGTCTATCACATAAGGTAATGATTTCTAGGTTTTTCCCCTTTATTAACATATTAAGTACAAGAGTAATATATGCTCATTGTAACTAGTGAAACAATGCAAAGATATATAAAAACTATGCCAATAACCTTTCTCATCCTCTCTTGACACATTTCTCCATGTTCCTATAAGCATAGACAAATGTAATTATATTTATATGAGATTTTGTGGTTGTCTATTTTTAAAATCATATTCAAAATGTATACATTATTTGGTAGCTTGCTTTTCTTAGTCAACAATATATTATGGACATCAGTCAAGAACACTAGCCATAGATTTAAGATATTCTTTTTAATAATATGGATGTTCCATAATTTAATGACTCTCATATTAATGGAGAGTTAAATTGATTTACTTTTTTCTAGCATTAAATACAATGCTAAAATAAACATATATTTATAGACTTGTGATTTTATTTCTGTAGGGACAAATGTATGCATTCTGGGTGATACCACAGGTATCTTTTTCAAAAATATTATAGTAATTAATATGTCCCCAAAGCAACAAGTAAGTGTAATTACTTCTCCATATTTTTGCCAGAATAAATGCCATTGATGTGTTACTTTTGCAAATTCTATAAATAAAATATGGTTCTTATGGTTGTTTTAATGTGCATCTCCCTATTAGTCTATAGCTTCATGTATATATGTAATATATACATATATATGTAACATTTTTTTCTTCCATGAATGTATAATCTTAGCCCTTTTTTATATTTGGCCTGTTTCTTTTTCTTAATAACGTATAGAAACATTATATACCAGAGAAATTGATCCTTTGTAAATGATATGCCCTACAAACATTTTAGTATATATGTTTTTTTGTTTGATTCATTCTTTATATCTTTTCCCTTTATTATTTTTATTATGAAATCAAATATATTTTTCTTCTCTTTATGTCTTATTTTTCTGACGTGTTTGGGAAGATTTCTCCCACTCTTAGATTATGAAAACATTTACTTAGATTTTATTTTAATACACACACCAAGACCATAAACATAAAATTCTTCTAGAATTTTTTTTAAATTCTATTACCCAGAAGGGAAGTCTGTCTTTTTTATTCAAAATGATTGGTCTATCATGTTAACTACATTAATTAAATGAAACACTCCTTTGGCACTAAATTGAAATAGCACTGTACCAAAATTTAATTTCCCATAGACATTTAGACCTATTTTAGGTCAGTATGATCTTGGTGGCCTTGGCCTGCAGTGGCTAGAAGCAGGATTTCAGTTCCTGGCCAGAGATTGAAGGCAGGCTGCAGCAGTAAGAGCACTGAATCCTAGCCACTAGACTACCAGGCACCAATGGCATATGACAGGCCCTGGCCTGTCAGCTGTATAGAAATGAATTTCCACATAGAAACAGAAAGTAGTGAAATAAGTAAAGTGATTATTAGGAGGAAAAAGAGTACATGCGGATAGACACACAAGTGGGCTCAGAGAGAGAATCGCACCATCATGGTAGTTTGAATCACTTATATGGGGCATTTCTTCCCAGTTTCCTTTAACCAATCAACTTGTTTTGCCTGGTTCTGAGTCCAGATTTGGTATATCTCAGGGTCCTCTGCTGTGTGCGTGCGCATCTCTTAGTCAAGATAGATTCTAGTGAAGAGGCCCATGAGTAGTTGACATCATTTACTATGCTGACTTACTTCACTCTGTATGACACACTCTAGATCCATCCAATTCACTACAAATGACCCAATTTTGTTCCTTTTTATGGCTGAGTAATATTCCATTGTATATATGTACCACACCTTCAGTATCCATTCATCTGTTGATGGGCATTTAGGTTGCTTCCATGACCTGGCTATTGTAAACAGTGCTACAGTAAACATTGGTGTGGATGTGTCTTTCTTTTTTTTTTTTTTGGTATACACGGGTCTCTCTCTGTTGTGGCCTCTCCCATTGAGGAGCACAGGCTCCAGACACGCAGGCTCAGCAGCCATGGCTCACGGGCCCAGCCACTCCATGGCATGTGGGATCTTCCTGGACCGGGCACGAACCCATGTCCCCTGCACTGGCAGGCGGACTCTCAACCACTGCGCCACCAGGGAAGCCCGGATGTGTCTTTTTGAATTATGATTTTCTCTGGGTATATGCCTAGTCGTGGGATTGCTGGCTCATATGGTAATTCTATTTTTAGTTTTTTAAGGAACCTCCAAACTATCCTCCATAGGGGCTGTATCAATTTACATTCCCGCCAACAGTGAAAGAGGGTTCCCTTTTCTCCACACCCCCTCCAGAATTTGTTGTTTGTAGATTTTCTGATGATGCCCATTATAACCACTGTGAGGTGATATATCATTGTAGTTTTGATTTGCATTTCTCTAATAATGAGTGATGTTGAGCAGCTTTTCATGTGCTTCTTGGCCATCTGTATGTCTTCTTTGGAGAAATGTCTATTTAGGTCCTCTGCCCATTTTTGGATTGGGTTGTTTGTTCATGCAGCTTATATATTTTGGAGATTGATCCTTTGTCTGTTTATTCATTTGCAAAATTCTCTCCCATTCTGAGGATTGTCTTTTCATCTTGTTTGTAGTTTCCTTTGCTTTGCAAAAGCTTTGACGTTTCATTATGTCTGATTTATTTATTTTTGTTTTTATTTCCATTACTCTAGGAGATGGATCAAAAAGGATCGTGCTGTGATTTATGTCAGAGAGTGTTCTTCCTAGGTTTTCCTCTAAGTGTTTTACAGTGTCCAGTCTTACATTTAGGTCTCTAATCCATTTTGAGTTTATTTTTGTGTATGGTGTTAGGGAGTGTTCTATTTTCATTCTTTTACATGTAGCTGTCCAGTATTCCCAGTACCACTTATTGAAAAGGCTGTCTTTTCTCCATTGTATATCCTTGCCTCCTTTCTTGTAGATTAGTTGACCATAGGTGCGTGGGTTTATCTCTGGGCTTTCTATCCTGTTCCATTGATCTATGTTTCTGTTTTTGTGCCCGTACCATATTGTCTCGATTACTGTAGCTTTGTAGTATAGTCTGAAGTCAGGGAGTCTGATTACTCCAACCCGGTTTTTTTCACTCAAGACTGCTTTGGCTATTCGGGGTCTTTTGTGTCTCCATACAAATTTTAGACTTTTTGTTCTAGTTCTGTAAAAATCGCCAGTGGTAATTTCATAGAGATTGCACTGAATCTGTAGATTGCTTTGGGTAGTATAGTCATTTTCACAATGTTGATTCTTTCAATCCAAGAACATGGTATATCTCTCCACTTCTTTGTATCATCTTCAATTTCTTTCATCAGTGTCTTATAGTTTTCTGCATACAGGTCTTCTCTCTCCCTAGGTAGGTTTATTCCTAGGTATTTTATTTTTGTTGTTGTTGCAATGGTAAATGGGAGTGTTTCCTTAATTTCACTTTCAGATTGTTCATCATTAGTTTATAGGAATGCAAGAGAATTCTGTGCATTAATTTTGTATTCTGTAACTTTACCAGGTTCGTTGATTAGCTCTAGTAGTTTTCTGGTAACATCTTTAAGATTCTCGATGTATAATATCACGTTATCTGAAAACAGTGACAGTTTTATTTATTTTCCAATTTGTATTCCTTTTATTTCTTCTTCTTCTCTGATTGCTGTGGCTAGGACTTCCAAGACTATTTCGAATATTAGTGGTGAGAGTGGACATCCTTGTCTTGTTCCTGGTCTTAGAGGACATGCTTTCAGTTGTTAACCATTGAGAATGATGTTTGCTGTGGGTTTGTCGTATATGGCCTTTATTATGTTGAGGTAGGTTCCCTCTATGCCCACTTTCTGGAGAGTCCTTATCATAAATGGGTGTTGAATTTTGTCAAAAGCTTTTTCTGCATCTATTGAGATGATCATATGGATTTTACTCTTCAATTTGTTAATATGGTGTATCACATTGATTGATTTGTGTATATTGAAGAATCCTTGCATCCCTGGGATAAATCCCACTTGATTGTGGTGTATGACCCTTTTAATGTGTTGTTGGATTCTGTTTGCTAGTATTTTGTTGACGATTTTCACATCTATATTCATCAGTGATATTGGTCTGTAATTTTCTTTATTTGTAGTATGTTTGTCTGGTTTTGGTGTCAGGGTGATGGTGGCCTCATAGAATGAGTTTGGGAGTGTTCCTTCCTCTGAAATTTTTTTGAAGAGTTTGAGAAGGATGGGTGTTAGCTCTTCTCTAAATGTTTGATAGAATTCACCTGTGAGGCCATTTGGTCCTGGACTTTTGTTTGTTGGAAGCTTTTTAATCACAGTTTCAATTTCATTACTTGTGATTGGTCTGTTCATATTTTCTGTTTCTTCCTGGTTCAGTCTTGGAGGGTTATACCTTTCTAAGAATTTGTCTGTTTCTTCCAGGTTGTCCATTTCATTGGCATAGAGTTGCTTGTAGTAGTCTCTTAGGATACTTTGTATTTCTGTGGTAATTTCTCCTTTTTCATTACTAATTTTATTGATTTGAGTCCTCTCCATCTTTTTTTTTTTTTTTTTTGCTAGGTCAAAATGAAGTATATTTTTTATTTTGTTGGATATTGCCAAGTCACTTTCTTCGGGCTTGTGCTCACATCAGCCATACAGAAGTATCTCTCTATCCAGGTCTCAACAGCGTGGAAGGGTCTTGGAGTACTACCAGAATTTACTTTTGCTGGGTAGGCCGGTTGAGTGGTATTACTGCATTGTAGTTTTAGTGCATAATTCCCCTCATTACCAGTGAACTTGAACATCTTACACATGTTTAAAAGCCATTAGTATTTCTTTTCCTGTGAACTCTTTTTTCTTTTCTTAAACTTTATTAAGTTTAATACTGGGTTATCAATCTTTATTATCAATTTTTTTCTTTTATTTATTTATTTTTCACACACACACACACACACACACACACTGTATTTTATTTTTACAAAAGATAAATAAACTGACACCAAGCATTGTAAATGGATGAACACAACAAAAGCAACAATGATTGCAATTACTAAACACAAAACACACTCATACTATGTCATAATGTTGACATTCAGTCCAGTAGACCTCCACTGTAACAGCTCCTTTACTTTGCAGTGAAAATTGATTTGTATAGTTTTTTCCCTCTGAGTCCTTGTGGGATTTTGTTTTTTTTATTCAAACAGTAAGTCACAAAAATTATAATCATCCTCATCAGTTCACTCAGTCATATGTAATTAATTTTTTTCATCTTTATCTTTTCTTAGCACTTTTATGAATTCATCAGTTTTCCATTAGAGTTCTGAAAATACTTATTCATTCAGTTCAGCAGTATAGTCAGTTACCAGAAACCTGTACTTGTCAGAGTCTTTTCCATGAATTACT
The DNA here is from genome assembly GCF_963455315.2 of Globicephala melas. NCBI lineage: Eukaryota > Metazoa > Chordata > Mammalia > Artiodactyla > Delphinidae > Globicephala > Globicephala melas. The sequence continues at coordinate 47,825,452 of NC_083335.1, forward strand.
TGAAGAGGAAACCTTTTTATAGGAACATTTTTGCAAAAGCATCAGAGTACATCCAGAACTGTCTGTAAATGACAAAAGACTTAAAAATGATCACGGTTAAAGATTTGACGAAAGGTCATAATAATGCAATTGACAAGGAAATTTAGTTATTTCTTAGATATACATTTTAAAGCAATAACTAGAATTATGACTTATAACATTATACCACAACGTATAAGATTTTTAGAAATTTCATGAAATGTCTGAAACATTTATATTAACATATTTCCATACAAATAACCCAAAGAAAGTTTAGTATTAGTTTTTTTTTTTGTTTGTTTGTTTGTTTATACTGCAGGTTCTTACTAGTCATCAATTATATACACATCAGTGTATACATATCAATCCCAATTGCCCAATTCAGCACACCACCATCCCCACACCACCACGGTTTTCCCCCCTTGGTGTCCATACATTTGTTCTCTACATCTGTGTCTCAACTTCTGCACTGCAAACCAGTTCATATGTACCATTTTTCTGGGTTCCACATACATGAGTTAATATGCGATATTTGTTTTTCTCTTCCTGACTTACTTCACTCTGTAAGACAGTCTCTAGATCCATCCACATCTCAACAAATGACCCAATTTCATTTCTTTTTATGGCTGAGTAATATTCCATTGTATATATGTATCACATTTTCGTTATACATTCGTCTATCAATGGACATTTAAGTTGCTTCCATGACCTGCCTATTGTAAATAGTGTTACAATGAACATTGGGGTGCATGTGTCTTTTTGAATTATGATTTTCTCTTGGTATATGCCCAGTAGTGGGATTGCTGGATCATATGGTAATTCTATTTTTAGTTTTTTAAGGAACTTCTATATTGTTCTCCATAGTGGCTGTATCAATTCATATTCCTACCAACAGTGCAAGAGGGTTCCCTTTTCTCCACACCCTCTCCAGCATTTATTATTTCTAGATTTTCTGATGCTGCCCATTCTAACTGGTGTGAGGTGAGACCTCATTGTAGTTTTGATTTGCATTTCTCTAATAATGAATGATGTTGTGCAGCTTTTCATGTGCTTCTTGGCCATCTGTATGCCTTCTTTGGAGAAATGTCTATTTACGTCTTCTGCCATTTTTGGATTGGGTTGCTTGTTTCTTTAATATTGAGCTGCATGAGCTGTTTATACATTTTGGAGATCAATCCTTTGTCCATTGATTCATTTGCAAATATTTTCTCCCATTCTGAGGGTTGTCTTTTCATATTGTTTATGGTTTCCTTTGCTGTGCAAAAGTTTTGAAGTTTCATTAGGTCCCATTTGTTTATTTTTGTTTTTATTTTCATTACTCTAGGAGGTGGATCAAAAATATATTGCTGTGATTTATGTCAAAGAGTGTTCTTCCTATGTTTTCCTCTAAAAGTTTTATAGTGTCCGGTCTTACATTTAGGTCTCTAATCCATTTTGAGTTTATTTTTGTGTATGGTGTTAGGGAGTGTTCTAATTTCATTCTTTTACATGTAGCTGTCCAGTTTTCCCAGCACCACTTATTGAAGAGACTGTCTTTTCTCCATTGTATATCTTTGCCTCCTTTGTCATAGATTAGCTGAACATAGGTGCGTGGGTTTATCTCTGGGCTTTCTATCTTGTTCCATAGATCTATGTTTCTGTTTTTATGCCATATTGTCTAGATTACTGTAGCTTTGTTGTATAGTCTGAGGTCAGGGAGTCTGATTCCTCCAGCTCCGTTTTTTTCCCTCAATACTGCTTTGGTTTTCAGGGCCTTTTGTGTCTCCATACAAATTTTAAGATGATTTGTTCTAGTTCTGTAAAAAATGCCATTGGTTAATTTGATAGGGATTGCATTGAATCTGTAGATAGCTTTGGGTAGTATAGTCATTTTCACAATATTGATTATTCCAATCCAAGAACATTGTATATCTCTCCATCTGTTGGTATCATCTTTAATTTCTTTCATCAGTGTCTTATAGTTTTCTGCATAGAGGTCTTTTGTCTCCTTGGGTAGGTTTATTCCTATGTATTTTACTCTTTTTGTTGCAATGGTAAATGAGAGTGTTTCCATAATTTCTCTTTCAGATTTTTTATCATTAGTGTACAGGAATGCAAGAGATTTCTGTGCATTAATTTTTATCCTGCAACTTTACCAAATTCATTAATTAGCACTAGTAGTTTTCTGGTGACATTTTTAGGATTATCTATGTATAGTATCATGTCTGCAAACAGTGTCAGTTTTACTTCTTCTTTTCCAATTTGTATTCCTTTTATTTCTGTTTCTTGTCTGATTGCCATGGCTAGGATTCCCAAAACTATTTAGAATAATAGTGGCAAGAGTGGACGTCCTTGTCTTGTTCCTCATCTTAGAGGAAATGCTTTCAGATTTTCACCTTTGAGAATGATGTTTGCTGTGGGTTTGTCGTATATGGCCTTTATTATGTTGAGGTAGGTTCCCTCTATGCCCACTTTCTGGAGAGTCCTTATCATAAATGGGTGTTGAATTTTGTCAAAAGCTTTTTCTGCATCTATTGAGATGATCATATGGATTTTACTCTTCAATTTGTTAATATGGTGTATCACATTGATTGATTTGTGTATATTGAAGAATCCTTGCATCCCTGGGATAAATCCCACTTGATTGTGGTGTATGACCCTTTTAATGTGTTGTTGGATTCTGTTTGCTAGTATTTTGTTGACGATTTTCACATCTATATTCATCAGTGATATTGGTCTGTAATTTTCGTTTTTTGTCGTATCTTTATCTGGTTTTGGTATCAGAGTGATGGTGGCATCATAGAATGAGTTTGGGAGTGTTCCTTCCTCTGAAATTATTTGGAAGAGTCTGAGAAGGATGGGTGTTAGCTCTTCTCTAAAGGTTTGATAGAATTCACCTGTGAAGCCATCTGGTCCTGGACTTTTGTTTGTTGGAAGCTTTTTAATCACAGTTTCAATTTCATTACTTGTGATTGGTCTGTTCATATTTTCTGTTTCTCCCTGGTTCAGTCTTGGAAGGTTATACCTTTATAAGAATTTGTCTGTTTCTTCCAGGTTGTCCATTTTATTGGCATAAAGTTGCCTGTAGTAGTCTCTTAGGATGCTTTGTATTTCTGCAGTGTCTGTTGTAACTTATCCTTTTTCATTTCTAATTTTATTGATTTGAGTCCTCTCCCTCTTTTTCTTGATGAGTCTGGCTAATGGTTTTTGAATTTTTTTTTTTAATCTTCTCAATGAACCAGCTTTGGTTTTATTGATCTTTAGTATTGTTTTCTTTGTTTCTATTTCATTTATTTCTGCTTTGATCTTTATGATTCCTTTCCTTCTGCTAACTTTGGGTTTTGTTTGTTCTTCTTTCTCTAGTACCTTTAGGTGTGGAGTTAGACTTTTTTTCTGAGATTTTTCTTGTTTCTTGAGGTATTCTTGTATAGCTGTAAACTTCCCTCTTACAACTTCTTTTGCTGTATCCCATAGGCTTTGGATTGTCATGTTTTCATTGTCATCTGTCTCTAGGTATTTTCTGATTTCCTCTTTGACTTCTTCAGTGATCTGTTGGTTATTTAGTAACGTATTGTTTAGCCTTCATGTGTTTGTGTTTTTTACATTTTTTCCCCTGTAATTCATTTCTAATCTCATAGCGTTGTGGTCAGAAAAGATGCTCGATATGATTTCAATTTTCTTAAGTTTACTGAGGCTTGATTTGTGACCCAATATGTGATCTATCCTGGAGAATGTTCCAGGAGCACTTGAGAAGAAAGTGTAATCTGCTCTTTTTGGATGGAATGTTCCCTAAATATCAATTAAATCTATCTGGTCTATTGTGTCATTTAAAGCTTGTGTTTCCTTATTTATTTTCATTTTGGATGATCTGTCCATTGGTGTAAGTGAAGAGTTAAAGTCCTCCACTATTATCGTGTTACTATTTCCTCTTTTATAGCTGTTAGCAGTTGCCTTATGTATTGAGGTGCACCTATGTTGGGTGCATATATATTTATAATTCTTATATCTTCTTCTTGGATTGATCCCTTGATCATTATGTAGTGTCCTTCCCTGTCGCTTGTAACATTCTTTATTTTAACGTCTATTTTATCAGATATGGGTATAGCTACTCCAGCTTTCTTTTGATTTCCACTTGCATGGAATATCTTTTTCCATCCCCTGAGTCTCACTCTGAATGTGTCCCTAGGTCTGAAGTGGGTCTCTTGTAGACATCGTATATATGGGTTTTGCTTTTGTATCCATTCATCAAGCCTGTGTCTTTTGGTTGGAGCATTTAATCCATTCATGTTTAAGGTAATTATCAATATGTATGTTCCTATGACCATTTTCTTAATCGTTTTGGGTTTGTTTTTGTAGGTCCTTTTCTTTTCTTGTGTTTCCCACTTAGAGAATTTTCTGTAGCATTTGTTGTAGAGGTGGTTTGGTGGTGCTGAGTTCTCTTAACTTTTGCTTGTCTGTAAAGCTTTTGATTTCTCCATCGAATCTGAATGAGATCCTTGCCAGGTAGAGTAATCTTGGTTGTAGGTTCTTCCCTTTCATCAATATAAGTATATAATGCCACTCCCTTCTGGCTTGTAGAGTTTCTGCTGAGAAATCAGCTGTTAACCTTATGGGAGTTTCCTTGTATATTATTTGTCATTTTTCCCTTGCTGCTTTCAATAATTTTTGTTTGTCTTTAATTTTTGCCAATTTGATTACTATGTGTCTGGGTGTGTTTCTCCTTGGGTTTATCCTGTATGGGACTTGCTGTGCTTCTTGGACTTGGGTGGCTATTTCCTTTCTCATGTTAGTTTTCAACTATAATCTCTTCAAATATTTTCTCTGGTCCTTTCTCTGTCTCTTCTCCTTGTGGGACCCCTATAATGCAAATGTTGTTGCATTTAATGTTGTCCCAGAGTTCTCTTAGTCTGTCTTCATTTCTTTTCATTCTCTTTTCTTTATTCTGTGCCACAGCATTGAATTGCACCATTCTGCCTCCAGGTCACTTATCCATTCTTCCACCACAGTTATTCTGCTACTGATACCGTCTAGTGTAATTTTCATTTCAGTTATTTTATTGTTCATCTCTGTTTGTCTGTTCTTTAATTCTTCTAGGTCTTTGTTAAACATTTTTTGCATCTTCTCAATCTTTGCCTCTGTTTTTTTCCGAGGTCCTGGATCATCTTCACTATAATTATTCTGAATACTTTTTCTGGAAGGTTGCCTCTCTCCACTTCATTTAGTTGTTTTTCTGGGGTTTTATCTTCTCATTTCATCTGGTACATAACCCTCTGCCTTTTCATCTTGTCTATTTTTCTGTGAATGTGGTTTTTGTTCCACAGGCTGCAGGATTGTAGTTCTTCTTGCTTCTGCTGTCTGCCCTCTGGTGGATGAGGCTATCTAAGAGGCTTGATGGGAGGGACTGGTGGTGGGTAAAGCTGACTGTTTCTCTGGTGGGCAGAGCTCAGTAAAACTTTAATCCACTTAACTGTTGATGGGTGGGACTGTGTTCCCTCCCTATTGGTTGTTTGGCTTGAGGCAACCCAACACTGGAGCTTCCCTGCATTTTTTAGTGAGGCTAATGACAGATTCTGGGAGGGCTCACACCAAGGAGTACTTCCCAGAACTTCTGCTGCCAGTGTCCTTGTCCCCACGGTGAAATACAGCCACCCCCTGCTTCTGCAGGAGACCCTCCAACACTAGCAGGTAGGTCTGGTTCAGTCTCCCCTGGGGTCACTGCTCCTTCCCCTGGGTCTTGATGCACACACTACTTGGTGTGTGCCCTCCAAGAGTGGAGTTTCTGTTTCCCCCAGTCCTGTCCAAGTCCTGCAATCAATTCCCACTAGGCTTCAAAGTCTGATTCTCTAGGAATTCCTCCTCCCATTGCCAGAACCCCTGGTTGGGAAGCCTGACATGGGGCTCAGAAGCTTCACTCCAGTGGGTGGACTTCTGTGGTATGAGTGTTCATCAGTCTGTGAGTCAGCCACTCACCAGTTATGGGATTTGATTTTACTGTGATTGAGCTCTTCCTACCATCTCATTGAGGCTTCTCCCTTGTCTTTGGATGTCAGGTATCTTTTTTGGTGAGTTCCAGTGTCTTCCTGTCTATGATTGTCTAGCAGCTAGCTGTGATTCTGGTGTTCTCTCAAGAGGGAATGAGAGCATGTCCTTCTACTCCACCATCTTGGTTCCTCCTCTTTACCTCCCTCTTTTTCTTAATGAGTCTGGCTATTTGTTTATCAATTTCATTTATCTTCTCACAGAACCAACATTTAGTTTTATTGATCTTTGCTATTATTTTCTTTGTTTCTACTTCATTTACTTCTGCTCTGATATTTATGATTTCTTTCCTTCTACTAACTTTGGGTTTTGTTTGTTCTTCTTTCTCTAGTTTCTATAGGTGTAAGGTTAGATTGTTTATTTGAGATTTTTCTTGTTTCTTGAGGTAGGCTTGTATTTCTATAAACTTCCCTCTTAGAACTGCTTTTGCTTCACCCCACAGGTTTTGGATCATCGTGATTTTGTGGTAATTGGTGTCTAGGTATTTTTTGATTTCCTCTTTGATTTCTTCAGTGATCTCTTGGTTATCTAGTAACGTATTGTTTAGCCTCCATGTGTTTGTGGTTTCTTTCATTTTTTCCCTGTAATTTATTTCTAATCTCATAGTGTTGTGGTCAGAAAAGATGTTTGATATGATTTCAATATTCTTTTTTTTTTTTTTTTTTTTTTTGCGTTATGCGGGCCTCTCACTGTTGTGACCTCTCCTGTTGCAGAGCACAGGCTCCGGACGCACAGGCTCAGCGGCCGTGGCTCGCGGGCCTAGCCTCTCTGTGGCATGTGGGTTCTTCCTGGACCGGGGCATGAACCCGTGTCCCCTGCATCAGCAGGCGGACTCTCAACCACTGCACCACCAGGGAAGCCCTCAATTTTCTTAAATTTATTGAGGCTTGATTTGTGACCCAGGAAGTGATCTATCCTAGAGAATGTTGCATGTGCACTTGAGAAGAAAGTGTAATCTGCTGTTTTTGGATGGAAAGTCCTATAAATACCAATTAAATCTATCTGGTCTATTGTGTCATTTAAACTTGTGTTTCTTTAGTAATTTTCTGTCTGGATGATCTGTCCATTGGTGTAAGTGAGGTGTTAGATCCACCACTATTATTGTGTTACTGTCGATTTCCTCATTTATAGGTGTTAACAGTTGCCTTATGTATTGAAGTGCTCCTATGATGGGTGCATATATATTTATAATTGTTATATTTTCATTTTGGATTGATCCCTTGATCATTATGTAGTGTCCTTCCTTCTCTTTTGTAATATTCTTTACTTTAAAGTCTATTTTATCAGATATGCATATTGCTACTCCAGCTTTCTTTTGATTTCCACTTGCATGGAATATCTTTTTCCATCCCCTCACTTTTAGTCTGTATGTGTCCCTGTTCTGAAGTTGGTCTCTTGTAGACAGCATATATATGGGTCTTGTTTTTCTATCCATTCAGTGAGCCTGTGTCTTTTGGTTGGAGCTTTTAATCCATTCATGTTTAAGGTAATTATCAATATGTATGTTCCTATGACCATTTTCTTAATTGTTATGGGTTTGTTTTTGGAGGTCCTTTTCTTCTTTTATGTTTCCCTCTTAGAGAAGTTCCTTTAGTATTTTTTTGTAGGCTGGTTTGGTGGTGCTGTATTCTCTTAGCTTTTCCTTGTCTGTAAAGCTTTTGATTTCTCTGTCCAATCTGAATCAGATCCTTGCCGGGTAGAGTAATCTTATTTGTATGTTCTTCCCTTTCATCACTTTAAATATAACATGCCACTCCCTTCTGTCTTGTAGATTTTCTGCTGAGAAATCAGCTGTTAACCATTTGGGAGTTCCCTTTTATGTTATTTGCCGTTTTTCCCTTGTTGCTTTCAATAATTTTTCTTTGTCTTTAATTTTTGTCAGTTTGATTACTATGTGTCTCAGCTTGTTTCTCCTTGGATTTACCCTGCCTGGGACTCTCTCTGCTTCCTGTACTTGGGTGGCTATTTCCTTTCCCATGTTAGGGAAATTTTCGACTCTACTCTCTTCAAATATTTTCTCAGGTCCTTTGTCTCTCTCTTCTCCTTCTTGGACCCCTATAATGTGAATGTTGTTGTGTTTAATGTTGTACTAGAGGTCTCTTAGGCTGTCTTCATTTCTTTTCATTCTTTTTTCTTTATTCTGTGCCACAGCATTGAATTCCACTATTCTGTCTTCCAGGTCACTTATCCGTTCTTCTGCCTCAGTTATTCTGCTATTGATCCTTCTAGTGTATTTTTCGTTTCAGTTATTTTATTGTTCATCTCTGTTTGTTTGTTCTTTAATTCTTCCAGGTCTTTGTTAAACAGTTGTTGCCTCTTCTTGATCTTTGCCTCCACTTTTCCCCCCTCACCCCGAGGTCCTGGATCATCTTTATCATATTCTTAATTCTTTATCTGGAAGGTTGCCTATCTCCACTTCATTTAGTTGTTTTTCTGGGGGTTTATCTTCTTATTTCATCTGGTACATAACCCTCTGCCTTTTCATCTTGTCTATCTTTCTGCGAATGTGGTTTTTGTTCCACAGTCTGCAGGATTGTAGATCTTCTTGCTTCTGCTGTCTGCCCTCTGGTAGATGAGGTTATATTAGAGGCTTGTGTAAGTTTCCTGATGGGAGGGACTGATGGTTGGTGGAGCTGGCTGTTGCTCTGGTGAACAGCGCTCAGTAAAACTTTAATCTGTTTGTCTGCTGATGGGTAGAGCTGGGTTCCCTCCCTATTGGTTGTTTGGCCTGAGGCAATCCAACACTGGAGCCTACCTGGCTCTTTGGTGGGGCTAATAGTGGACTCTGGGAGGGCTCACACCAAGGAGTACTTCCCAGAACTTCTGCTGTCAGTGTCCTTGTCCTCACGGTGAGCCACAGCCACCCCCATCTCTGCCAGAGACCCTCCAACACTAGAAGGTCCACTTCAGTCTCTTGTGAGGTCACTGTTCCTTCCCTTGGGTCCTGATGCACACACTTCTTTGTGTGTGCCCTCCAAGAGTGGAGTCTCTGTTTCTCCCAGTCCTGTGGAAGTCCTGCAATCAAATCCTGCTAGCCTTCAAAGTCTGATTCTTTAGGAATTCCTCCTCCCATTGCCGGACCCCCAGGTTGGGAAGCCTGATGTGGGGCTCAGAACCTTCACTCCAGTGGGTGGACTTCTGTGGTATCAGTGTTCTCCAGTTTGTGAATCACCCACCCAACAGTTATGGGATTTGACTTTATTGTGATTGTGCCCCTATTGTTCAGCAGTTAGTTGTGATTCCATTACTCTCGCAAGAGGGAGTGCAAATCCTTCTACTCCACCATCTTGAACCAATGTCCTCTTCTAAAGTGTTTTTTTTTTTTTCAGATATTGAATTGTCTATTTTTGATTGGGTCTATTTATGTTTTCTAGTTCCCTGTTAAAATGATCTGTGTTTAGATCAATTATTTTGCCTAATTCAGTTAGCATTTTTATTTACTTTTATCTGATAAATTGTTTATTTTTGTTTCTTTATGTATTTTTCACAGTTTTCCTCTTGATCTTTCATTTGAGATTAGTTCCTCTGCCTTTTCATTTTACTTAACTTTCTTTGCTCCTATGAATTTAGATGAAACAGTTAACTATTGTGGTTTTGAAATGTGTTCTTCTGTGGGAACATCCCTATGCAGGCTGCATGTGCCCAGTGCCTTTGGTTGGAGAGCTGGATTTGATGTGAATCCAATCACATCTTTCCTCAGGGTGTGCTGGCAGCTATCAACTTGAAAGGGGGTGTGGCTGGAGATGAAGTGGATAGAACCAGTGTAGGGTGTGAGGTGGGACTTCCTATCTGCTCAGTGGCCATCACCACCCTGTCAGGGGCTGGGTCTGCTCACAAGTTTCTGTTGCAGAAGCCCTGAAGGGCAGATCTGAGTTGGCTCTGTTTCCTCCAAGTGTATGTTTTTCCTTCCCACAGCAGTGGGAAATTTGCCCCAAAGGAGAGGATTGTTGAGGCAAGTGGAGTTTGTGTGCCTAGAGTTTCAGTGGATGTTCTGGCTGTGTAAATGTCTGTGCCTCTGCTCAGATGCAGCTCACTGTCACATAATTTCCCCAGTCATGATCATCCCAGATTTAGTGTTATGCTCTGACTTGGAGTTTGCAGAGCTGGGGCATTTGCTTGGCTTGGGCTTGGGCACCCATTGACATGGTCACAGGAATCCCAGCAGTTGCTGGGGCAGGCTTCCCTCTTCCTTGCCTGGGGTCAAGCCAGCACCTGCCTGCTCCTCACAAGTAGAGTCTACGTTTCTCTAGCCTTTCTATCTTTCCCAACAATTCTCCAACCAGACAATGGGGTTTGTCTCCTATGTGTGAGACCCCAGGACTGCGACACCCATTCTATGGCTCTTTCAGAGTGATGTCCACCCATGCCATTCCCCTTTTTTCTTTGAGTCCCAACCCAGGGGCACAGATCCCAACCCAATCACTTCCCCCCCTGCCCAATTACATGTGTATGTTTCTTACAGCCTTGGTTCTACAGGAGTCCTTCTGCCAGTTTCCAGTTAGTTTTCAGTGAGAATTTGTCCAGATGTTGATTTATTTTTGATGTGTTTGTGAGGGGAGGTGAGCTCCACATCCTCGTACTCTGCCATCTTGATCTCTTCTGATAGAACTTCCACTACCTTTCTAATAATATCTATGGTTACTCTGTTGGTTTTTCTTTTACTATTTCTTCTTATGTGAATTTTATTGATTAATTTTTTTCTGTGAAATCATCAGTAATATTCCCTTAATACTTATACCCCTTTTATATCTACAGTTATTACATATGCTTTATTTCTAATATTGAAAGACTTTAAGCTTTTCAAAGTTTTATTTCCAAGAACAAGTTTTTAATATTATTTATCCATTTTACTATCTTTCTGGTTATTTCTTTACATATTTCTTTATGTCTTTTATTCCAGTTTCATTTGTTTTTTATTGATATTGATTTTATAATGTGTTAGGTTAATATTTAGTTAATTTATTTTCAGTTTAAAGCACCATATAGGGGCTTCCCTGGTGGCACAGTGGTTGAGAGTCTGCCTGCCGATGCAGGGGACAAGGGTTCATGCCCCGGTCTGGGAGGATCCCACATGCTGCGGAGCGGCTGGGCCCGTGGGCCATGGACGCTGAGCCTGCGCGTCCGGAGCCTGTGCTCTGCAATGGGAGAGGCCACAGCAGTGAGAGGCCCGTGTACCGCAAAAAAAAAACAACACCATATAAATTTCAAATTTTAGGTGTGTCTCATATGTTATGATAATGGTTCTCTTTTTCATATGTTTACACATAATTTGTAATTTTTGTTTTTATTTGCTTGCTGATCAGGGGCTATTGGGAATAAATTGTTTATTAATTTTCATATATTTCAAGTTGTTTTTATTAATTTTAAATGTTACTGTGATTAAGAGAATATAACCTCTAAAAGTTTTACTTTGCTGAATTTATTAACCTTTTTAATAGATAAACACATTAATTTCTGTAAATATTCCAGGATTATAAGAAAATGTATGTTTTCTTTTGTAGGATAAAAAATGTTGTATAATTGAGCTTGTTGCATATATTTTCAAATCCTTACGTTCTTATTTGTTGATTGCTTGATCTCTCTCTCTCTAGCTTATGTTTCACATATATAAAGTTAATGTCCATCTTTTTTCTGTTTAATGCTATTTGACCATGGAATCAACTTTTTATGATAATAATGGTAACCCTTCTGCTGTCTTTTCATTTATATTCACTTGTAATATAATAGTCCATTTAAAAATTTTAAACACTTTTCCACTTTGTTTTAGATATATTTCTTGAAAACAGCATATGTTTTGATATGGGTTTTAACTACACCTGACTTTTTTATTTTAAAATATGTAGGTTAGGCATTTAACATTTAATGCAATAGCTGATATATTTGGCTTTCTTCCTTCAATCTTATTTTATATTTGCTATTTATTTTGTTGTTGCTGTTTTCCTCTGTTCTTATTTTTGCTTAATTGATCAAGATTTTGTTCATTACTTCTTCTTGTTAAATTTGACATTCTACTATGCTTTTTAATTCTGCAAGTGGTTACATTTCTATTCTTAAAAGTGATTTTCAAATGAACCTTAAGGCACTAGTTTTAAAAAATTAGTTCTAGGCTATAATATTTTCTTTTATATGTTTATTTTCTGTTTTAGAAGTCCTATTAAACTTGTATGCTATAAATTCTAAATTACATAAAAAGCATTAGTCTAAATTTTAAATACTTTAAGAAATACATTTATCACTATTTTTTCTTTACATTGCTCTTTCCCCTCTATTGATTTCTCTGTTCTAACTAAATTAGCATTTGTAACACTTTCTCACATATTTTCTTAGATTAGGGTTCATGCTGTTAATGATATATGAATGCTCATGTGTTCTTAAATTTTTTTTTTCCTTTACAGATGAATACAATTTGGCTGGGTATTATAGTTTTTGATTATAAAACTTTTCTCTCAGTGGTTTGTGGATCATTCCTCTTGTCCTCTAACCTTCAATCTCACCTTGCAGCTCTGAAGTCCTATAGGTACATTATAGGTAATGGCCTGATTTTATTTCCTTTGTAAGTAGGCTATTCTTTCCTTTGGTAAGCTTGTAATATTTTCTTTTATCCTTAAATTCAGAAATTTCACTATGATATATCTACATTATTTTTCTCATAAATCTTACCTGTTATTCAGTGAAAAATTTCAACCTACTCTCAGGTCTTTCTTCAGCTTGGAATAATCTTTTACTCTATGTTTAATCATTACTCCTCCTACATTTATTCTTTTATTTCCTTTTGGGAATTTTATTATTCATGTACTTGATATCCTGTACCTGTCCTCTGAGACTCTTATTTTCTTTTTAGTGTGTGTGCATGTGTCTGAGCTAGAGAAAGAGATTGGAAATTTCATTTCTTATTTTTGTTGATGCTTTTATGCTTTGGGGACTCAAGGGGAAGGAGCAGAATACTAGGTTTTCTTCTCTATGGGAGCTACAGTGAAATAAGTGAAATTTAGGACTTTTGGATTCCCTGAGGAAGTTTGTTTTGCTGAGGCTCTTGAGTCTCTTTCAGTAAGTGATGAACTTACAAATTCTTTGGCTTACTTTGATACTCTTAGAGATTTCCAATATTTTTACCCAGGCAAACCTGTAGGAGACCTGCACTGGTGAGGCAAATGGATTTTTTCCCTCTGATTAGGAAAGGTCTGCTACTTGAACTTGGAGAGGTCTGAGCATAGGCTATTGTTCTCAGACCCTCACCTGAGAGAGTGGTTTGTCATGTGTATTTAGTCAGATCACAGGAGTAGCAACTGCTCTACCTTCAACCACTTACTTGTGTAGTGCAGCTTGAGTGTGACCAGTAACCTGATTTATATGGGAAATAAAAGAACACAAATCCATTAGCTGGCAAAGAGAACAAAACTGCAACCCACTTGAGTACTCGGACACTTGAGGGAGAAAGGCAAAGCTCAACATAGAGCAAATGCTTCCACTGAAGGTGGAAAAGAGACAATGAGAATTTTAACAACAACAATAATGCAAGAGCAATTCTAGAAGCACTTAAGAGCACACATACATAAAAATAAACGTTTTATGGAACAAAAACATTCTTTTAGTTAAAAAATCAATCAAATATATATCCATTTGTCTCTAGGTAGTCCATCAAATCTGTTAAAGTATTTCTTATGCAACTAAGTGGATAGACCTTTGTGAAGCACTACTCACAGATAAATTCTGTTCTCTTTGTCTAGTCCTGTCAGAGCAGATGTAAATTTTGACTATATTCTGGTGTAAACATATATATTTTCATGGTCTTCTCATCACAGTTCTTCATCTTTGTGTATAAGAGAATGTTAAGTGATCAGTGTATTTGCCATATTTGACCATTAATCTTAATGGGGTAATAAGAGCAGTGCTAGAAAGGAGAATGAATTTTTTTCACAGACATAAGCTATGTGGAAATAATAAACAAACTTTAAATGTCATGCACATATGTTTCAATTTCCATTGTTTTTAAAGTCAGTGAAATGATTGTTTGATAGTAAATAGAAAAATAATCAGTTGATTCAATTATTTTCCATGGCATTTGTCATATTATTCAATTGAAGGGCAAAGTTTCATCTATTTTGTAACATAATTGAGATTAAATGCCTTCCTGCTTAAAACCTGAATGAGCCAGGTGGGAGCCTATACTGATGATATTACCTATAAAATTATAAACTTGGTTTTACTTTTGTTTTTTTAGGTTTTTCCTGTTTGATCTACTTATGGGTGTTTAGATAAATAGCATACGGAAAAATATACTTTGAACATGTATTTTTAAAAAAATTGGTTCCCTTCATTCTGCCTAAGTGGATACCAACATTATTTATGAATGCATTAAGGTAACTATATTAAGATTTATTTATGTGCTGTATGAGAAATTTTTTGACTTGCGCCATCTGTTATACATTTCATTTACATTTTTCACTTTATGCAAAAGTATTTTTAGATATTTTATGCAAAAATATGTCCTCATCACAATCTTTCCATATGTTTTTCCTACCTATTTCTATTGGCATGTCTTTCCTTTTCAGTTATTAGATACAAAGTGATAAGTGCAAGCTGATTTGTACCTGGTATCTTCTGAGAAATTACTGAGTATATGCTTTTATGAATCATTCCTTACTCTTTTACTTGGTTCTGTTTAATTAAAAACTATTGATGTAGTGCCAGCTGTGGGTCAGGTACTGTGCTAGGGAATAAAAAAGAAACAGTGTTCCTACCTTCATGGAGCTTATATTCTAGTGTAGAAGGGTAACTTGTAAGAATCTAAACATAGTGCTATTTAATCAGATTTATAAGCACTAAAAAGTAGATGGTTGTAAGAAATAAACACACATTTAGAACATTACCCCTATAAATAAGGAAGTATATTAGATTGTGGGTAATCAAAATTACATATGATGAAGTCCCAAATATCAAGGACTTTTCAAGTCTAATGTGGAAGACAGACAAATAACAGGCAATGCAAATAGGTGTCATAAGTGCTCTGGGAACACATAGAAGGACCACCTAGTCCCATCTTTGGAGCTCAAATAAGGCTTCTTAGAGAAGGGGATATCTAAGTTGAGTGTCCTGAAGTAGGATTAGTAGATAGTCAGGTGAGGATGGGAAAGGGGGTGGTGGAATTATTCTGGGACCTAGAATCTAGGCAGTGAAGACAGAGGCCAGAGAGAGACTAAATAATTGGGGACCAAAAGTAGTTAATTATGACTAGAGCATTACATTTTGTCTAATTTTTAATATACAGTAATGTGTTTCCAAAGGAGTAGAGGGTTCATAGCTTCCTACTTGTGTTGAATGAGTTCATGTAGTGTTAGGAGTTTAAACTTTGGAGCAAAAGTCTCTGAGTTTGAAAACCATCCCTTCCTGGCTGTGTGACCTTGTGTAAGTGACTTAATCTCTCTGTACCTCATTTTCCTTATCTGTAATTTGATGATAACAATACCTTCCACATATGCTTCTCATGAGAATCATACATCTCTACATTAAAAGTGCTTAGAAGAATGTGTGGTATATAGGCAGTACTGAATATGTATTAGCTATTATTATTTTTAATAACAGACATACATATTAATGGACAACAGGCAAGGATGATCTAGTGTAAGGCATTGTGATGGAATAGAAAGGGTATGGACTCAATGTTCAAAAGACATGGCATATAGTCTTGGCTTTATCATTTACTACTTGCTGTATGACCAGGAAATTTACTTAACCTCTTTGAGCTTTAGTTTCCTCATTTATAAAAAGGAAATAATGATATCTCACCTTTCTCACTAAATCAGTATAAAAATGATAGTTGTTGCTGTTGTTGTTAGCAATATTAATTACAGAGGAGGAATATCCAAATTTGGGTAGATATTATTTATCATAAAGAACAGCTATTAACCTGGGCCCCCTTAATATTTGCATTGAGAATCATTTTTAGTTATAAATGTGATCCTTTGTCCTTATGAGAATTATCATCCTATAAACATATCATAGGATGAACTAGTTTAAAATACCATCAACTTCATATATAGGTAAAATATGAGCTCAATAATCCTTAGTATAGGTAATAAGAAAAATCTTATTTAAACATATTAATTTGCTTTATAAAATATTATAGATATTTTATATTATAACATTATAAATATGGTTCTAATAATTTGCTTATATTTTAAATTTGTAGACTTTCAGTTTACATCAGCTTTCATCCTGAGATGGATCAGAAGTATCTCCTTTGTCTGCTGAGATTCTCTTGTAGAACTTACAACATGTCATGTTTTCATTTGCCTTCTTGTCTTTACTATTGTGTAGTACACTTAGGGAAAGGAAAGGTGCCATATTTCTTAGTGAATCTCTATAATACCTAACCAAACTCTTTGAATATAACATCTACATAAATGTTTATTGAATAAATGAATGAATGAATGAAGAGCATGCATGGATTTTCAACTATGTGTTCTCATCAATGTTATAAAATACTGACAATCATACCTCAGGCTTCTTTTTGTATTTGTGTATATAGTGACTATGAAATTTAACACCAATTTTGGAATAAAAATATGATTGACTCTCCTCCTGTTCCCTAATGTCCTGTTAACTCCTGCTTATCCTTCATATCTCATTCTAAATGTCTGTTTATTAGTGCTGCTCTTCCCTAGATCCCTAGAGTAGGTCATTCTCCTTTGTCACATGCATTCACAATAGTTTATTTCTCCTTTGTTTCACCTATTACTATTGTAATGAAATAATTAAAGTGCATCTATTTGCTTAATGTCTCTCTTACCTGCTAGACCATAAACTTCATTAGTTTTTCTCTGGTGCAGCACTGTATACCTACCCCCTTGAATAATGGTTTATATAGATGCTCAATAAATATTGGTTGAGTGAATGTATCAATACAGTGTCAATGTCTGTGTAGTCCAGTATATTACATACTTTTCTATGTGGTGGTTATAACTTAGATACTATACAATGTTTGTCTAAAATTCAGATAGATTTAATAAAAAGATAACCAAAACTATAATGCTGTAGGGTATATGTCACAAGTAGAGTTCTCCAAGAATCAGACTCTGAAATGGACAATTGCTTGCAGAAAGTTCATTGGGTTGTACTTTCTGAGTCAATATCTGTGAGTAAAGGAAGAAGGGCTGGGAAGAGAGGGAATTTAAGCTGTAAGGAAATCACAACAAAGATCTCAGCTCATTCCATGGGGAGCTCTGTAGCTGGGAAAACCCTTCAGATTTGTCCTTAACTGTGGCAAGGAAACCAGATCTTTGTACTTATGCATCAATTAATCATTGGATATATGGACTATACCTCAAGGGGTTGTTTATCTTTAGTGAGGTAGCCCTCTTAAGCTGAGGGTACATGCTAGCAGATAATACTCAGCTGTGATCTTTCAGCTATCAACCTTCTCAAAGAATGAGTGCATCAGTCCCAAATTGGGGGGAGGGGGTGTAATCTGAGAAACACATTATAGTACCCATTACAGTCTACTCTTGTCAAATGGATCTATTTACTTCATTTAAGTTGGAGATGCAGCTCCTTCTGCATTCTAGTGGGCCTATTGTATGAGGGGAACATTACAAGATGAAGGTGTGCTAAACAAACTACAGCCTCAACCACAGCAGCTGGTCTTGGTGCCACAAGTGTTATTCATTTTTCTCCCTTATTATTCATTTTAGATGTCTTTTATCTAGTGCCTCTGCTGGTCTACAGGACTTCCTCATGGGATGACTCAAACGCTCATTCATGAGGGGTCTCGGCTTCTACTCAGCATGTCCCTTCTGAGGCTATAACTGCTTTGTTTGTTCATTTACCTTCAAAATTAGGAAAAAGTATTCCAAGAAATAATCAAATGGGTCACCTGAGTGCAAACATATTATTCCATGCCCTCACTGAGTAATGACATCCTTACTCCCTCCTTGATGATCAGGGTCAATTACCCTGCAATGATGGTGACTCCTTTCCTTGTCTGCTGATCTCTTGGTAGAATGAGTCCAAAGTAAGAGAGTAGCAATGATAGTTTGAAATTTAAATGGGAATTTTGCTTTGTCTCTTGATAGATGCATTTACATCTTAAAGCCAAGACTCCTAAACCTACAGAGTTCAAAATTGCCATTTAGGGAAACATAGATTCTACAAATTGGTCACTGAAAGTGTCAGTAAGCAAGTTCACTCCCGTATTTTTCTCATCTTCATCCTTGGATGTATATATTCCACCAATCTGGGATACCAGCCCATGTAATTGTCATTAATTTAGAATATTCCCTGTGTCCTGGAATATGGCACTACCTTTTTCTCACAGGATAATAGCTCTAAACGAGTGCCTTAGCTGTGCCTTTAACAGATTATTACATTGCTCTATCAGACCAGCAGCTTCGGGGTGGTGTAGCATGTAATTAGAACCAGGTACCCATTACTGTATCTTCTTTGCTTTAAAGTGGGCCAATCTCTTGGTTTGATGCCACATTAGGTAATGTTCAATATCGGTGAAATACTCAATAAGCCTTTGCTTCAGGCTTTGTATGTAGTTAAGGCAAACATTTACCCAGCCAAGATGAATTAATATTTAATGTATTCAAGTTACTACTAAGTGGATGGTTGGTCTCCTCAAGGAACAGGGCCATATCAGTGATTTGAAAATAGTCTTTATTGCTGGCATGTTGGATATTTGGGAGCTACAGTTGTAATATCATCTTTGGTGTATGCCAGCTTATGCTGGTGGCCACCATAGGTACTCTGTTCTTTATTATTTTTTCTGGTTTTCATCCAGCCCTAAGTCTATTTTTTTAATTGAGGTATAGTTGATTTACAATATTATATTAGTTTCAGGTATACAACATAGTGATTCAAAACTTTTATGTATTACACTCCATTTATAGTTATAAAATATGGGCTATATTCACTGTGCTGTACAATATATCCTTGTACCTTATTTTATACATAGTAGTTTGTACCTCTTAAAGTCCTACCCCTATCTTGCCCCTTCCCCCTTCCCTCTCCCCACTGGTAACTACTAGTTTGTTCTCTATATCTGTGAGTCTGTTTCTTTTGTTTGTTTTATTCATTTGTTTGTTTTATTGTTTAGATTCCACATATAAATGAGAACATACAGTATTCCTCTTTCTCTGGGTCCAGGTCCATTTACATTGTTGAGAATGACAGAATTTTATTCTTTTTTATGGATAAGTAATATCCATTGTATATATATATGTATCATATGTTCTTTATCTGTTCATCTGTTGATGGACAACTTGCTTCCATGTCTTGATTATCGTAAATAGTGTTGCTATGAACATCGTGGTGCATGTATTTTATAAAATTAGTGTTTTCATTTTCTTCAGATATACAATGGGTACTCTGTTCTTCTGCACGTTCTGTCAGTACTATGTGTGTGATGACAGATACTTGCTGCTGTCAACTGGATAAATCATTCTATTGGTTGTTTACTGACACTTTGGTGATGGGTGCATGAGATATAAACATCTTCACAGTTTGTTCCTATTCCCATAGGACCAATCACATGATTCTTCCCCAAGCCACCTTATCCTTGATCTTCCAGTCTTCCTTCTTTCAGGCTCCCAACCAACTATCCACAACACTAGCTATTGTCTATGAATCTGAACAACTTCTAATCTCAGGCCACTTCTATTTCTACAAGTGGATAACCCAGTGTACTGACTAACACTCTGGATAATTTGAGATTTTCCCAATTCTGGATTGGAATAATTTCTTCCACATGGCTTTCTTTCATCCCTGAGTGGGCTTGTAGTATAGCCATAGTCCAGTTTCTGCTTCCACCCACATGCCAAACCAACCCATCTATAAACCGAACTCAGTCTTTCTCTTCCTTTACCAGCTGGTTGAATGTGACCCACCTCTCCCAGTATCCATTAAGCATAAGCTGAAGGAGAGGTTCTAGGGTTACAGTGGCAGATGATATGGGGGTATAGGCCACATAAAGATCTATTTTGTGATTGATTCTCCTGTTGGGGTTTGCCATACCTCTGCATGGTCACTTTACTATTGCAAACATTTAAATACAATAGAGTCTTATGGATCACAGTAGTTGCTTACACTGCCGTCTGACTTTGCTACAGAGTGCTTTCTTGCTCTGAAGTCCATCCAAAGCTGACAGAGTTTTGTGATGCCCATTACATGGGTCAAAATAGTATTCCCAAATATGTAATATGATTTCCACAGAACCTGTAGAGGCCTAGCAGGATTTGTTCTTCCTTCTTAGTAGTTAGAAATGTGGGTTGCAATAACTTGTCCTTTATATTGGAAGGATATTCTGTCATGTTCCAGACCACTAGGCCCTTCATTATTCACTGATGTGGTTGGCCCTTGAACCTTTGTATATCCCCCACGTTCTGGAATGCATGCTTCCTACAAAGGTCTCTAATGTACTTTTGTACTTTCTCTAATGTACTTCTTGCTACCCCAATTTCATTAACATCATATCATGGTATGTTGGATCAGTAGGATGTCATGCATCATATTCAGATTGTCCAGATATCTTTAGACTATTTTATGACAGGGAGCAGGAGAGTTAACACAGCCATAAGGCAAGACTATAATTGTACACCGTGGTCCATCCCAAATGAATGAGATCTGCTTCTATCCTAACTTCTGATTAGGATTGAAAAGAACACATTTGCCATATCTATAACTACATGCCGGGTACTTGATGGCCTTGTTAACCTGCTCTATCAACAATATCACAGCTGGCACAGCAGCTGGAAATGGAGCTAGTACATAGTTGAGTTTGTCATAGTCCTCTGTCATCTTTTAGGATCCAATTGGTTTTTGCATGGGCTAAACTCAGACTAGTGAATTAAATACAGATATAATAGGGATCACCACCCCTCTATCCTTTAGGTCTGTATAGTTGGCATTAATCTGTACCTCTCCCCAGGAGACACATTTTTTACTAAGTTGTCTTGTACGGGAAATAGTTTGAGAGACTTTCAACTGGCATTCTCTACTAAAAGAACTTTAACCCAAGGAAACAATATGGAGCTACCTGCCAACTACCAAGTATATCCATTCCAATTATACATTCATGGATCATGAAAATGACCACTGGCTGGATGTGAACCCAATAGACTCACTGTAAACCAGACCTAGACCAAGACTCCTCCATATATTACCTGCTCACATATACCCCCACTCCATTTGGGGGCCATAAATGACACCTTGTGTCCCTGAGTATCAATGTTAATTCAGACCCTGTGCCCAACGGTCCTCAAAATGTTTGGTGTTCCTCTATGCATAGTATACTCTTATATAAGAAAATGGTCATAGGTTTCTTTGAGGAATGATTGGCAGAATCATTGCTATATGCTTGCCACATTGCAAGTTTCTTCCTCATGGAGACCTGGCCTCTTCTTCAGACAATGGGTTATAGGCTCAGTCTAGAAACTAGACAAATGATCATGACATTTTTGAGGCAGCTGCCCTCAGTAAACCTTGACTTCTTTCAACTTCATGGTTTGAGCTCTACAGGGCACAATATCCTTTTAACCATCTCCATTGCTCTCTGAAGATCATACTCCCCTCCCATACTGCTATGACCCTGTTGCTTATAGTAATTATACTTGCGTTGCTTCTGATGGCAAAGCAGGGAGTTCATTCTTAATAATATCTCCCACTGTCACAGTTGAGCTTCTCAGTGATGTTGGTGCTCCTCTCACCAGAAAGTTCTTTATTGTTTGATTGATGATGTCTCTTCCAGGCCCTCCAATGGAACACAATTATTTGGTGGTTTTCTAGCTTTACCTGATATATCTATTCTAACATGATTAATTCTCTAAGACTTTTTTTTTCTTTTTATCTCTAAGCCTTTTGATCTATTATTTCATGTTCTTCCATGGCTGTTTTGCCATTTCTTCTTTACTTAGTGAGGTTAATTTCTTTCTCTACATTTCTAAGAGCAATTCTCGTAGCCTGGTAGTATCATCTATTGTGAATCCTTTTTACAGATCAGGTGTTAGCAAACTTTTTTTCTGTAAAGGGTCAGATAGTGAATATTTTAGGTTTTTCAAGCCATATAGTCTCTGGCTAAAGAAAGCTTTCTCTATAGAAAAAGGAGTGGGCTGTACTTTGCTGACCATCGTTATAGACTATATTCTGGGGTACTTTCATATTGATATTCTCTCATATTGATAAATTCTCTCTCATCCAAATTTATCTTTCAGCTTCCTTGAGCCAGTATCCTCAGAATCCAGGGCTATGTATTCTGTCCTGGCCACTACCAGTATATGCTGCCTAGGTAACACAGCTACTTTGGGGTATATGCCCTGTTTTCTCCTAGCCAGCACAACATTTCTCTGGCAAAATCATGTTGTAATTTAACACTAATAATTGGCATAATTGACAACAGGAGAGATGGGAGAATGAGTATTTTAGTCCTGATGAGGGGAGATGTTAATGGCACACCACATCATTTGCTATAATTCAACATCTTTCTAGTCAGGTTAGTATGAGGCTGAGTAACTACAAATGCAAATGGATAAATAGCTATGAATAAAATCATATTTAAGCATTCATCCTACAAACCTCACTTTGGTATATAAATTCACCAAATTTGTTGTGTACATAAATGTGTTGTTGGAAGATGACTGTATCTTCATTTCTATTTCTGAAATATGTAGCGCCAGTCTTATTCAAAACAGGGCCAGGCTTATTCAAAACAGTAAAGCAAGGAAAATATCACTAGTACACTAATTTCTGCAACTTTTCTCTATCTTGAGAATAGGAAATCCCTATCCCATCCTTCCCCACACCTTAATATCAGGTATCCAGTGTCATGTATGCTGCCTTTTCTTTTTTCTCACAATAAGGAATTTGATCCATAGAGCTTCACTGAGATTTACCTGACTGATAAGCCTTCTTTCCTTTCAAACATATTTAATATATTTGAGTCCTAACTTTGTGATGTTTTTTCATGTGCTAGGACTACAACATTGAACAAATAAAGAAAATGCCTACCATGTTAAATCTTACATTCTAGTGTATATGTGGGTGACATAAGTTGTAAAATAAAATATTTCAGAGAACAAAATGTCTTATAAACCAAATGGAAAGAGTGACTGGAGGTGGAGGTCAACTTTAGTTAGACTTGTTAAGTAAGACTTATTAGCTAAAGTCTGAATGATGCTAAGGAGCTGGTCAAATGAAATTTTGAGATTTTTTTCCAGGAAATAGGGTAGAAGGAGAAAAGTCCCTGATGCTGGAATGTATTGAGCATATGTAAGGCCTATGAGAAGGTCATTTTGGTTAGAGGGAAGAAAGTAAGATGGAGGAACATAAGAAATGAAGCTAGAAAGACAGGAGCCAGATCATTTTAAACCTTGTTAATAAAGAGTTTGAATTTTATTATAATTATATTAGGAAGCCTTTGAAAGATTTTTCCATGGAAATAATATCAGAATATCATTTGAAAAGATTATTGTTTCTACTGTGTAGAGACTCAAAGCACTAGTAGAAGCAGAGTACTGGGAAGATGCTATTGTAGTCTCAGTGAGAGATTTTGGTACCCTCCAACTAGGATGGTAGCATTTTCAGGAATATTTTCACTGTCAATACGGATCGAAGCTCTAAGTATGTTGGATAAAGCAATAAGGGTATAATATAAAGAACTAGCCACTGGTGGATGGACATATATTTTAACAGAAAATACCCAATCCCATGCAATCTCACCACAGAGGTAGCTAGACAATGGGCCAGAGCATATATACAACTTTGAGACATTAAAACAAAAGCATGAACCTAAAAGATTCTGAAAATATATTGGTGGTGACTTTTTCTTACTCTTTAGAAGGAATTCATGTCAGATTTGGAGTAAGAACATTGTATTACAAAATATTTGTAGTATCATAATTAGAATCAACTTAGGGTAACCAACTTTCTACTCAGTGAAATGAAGTTCACCCCTTGAAAATTATTAAAATTTTATGAAAATCCTTTTCAAATATTTTCTCAAAATGCAAATATCTATAATTTTTATGTACTGTTCTTGTTATGATTGAAAAATCCTAAACTTTTCATTTTTTTTGAACTCCTAAAATCATCAAATTTTGACTAAATTTCTAAAGGAACTTGTTATATCATATTACATGTCCCAAACTATAATTTAATATGTTTTCTCTAGATGTACTATTTATTGTTACCAGCCAGCATTTTATGTTGAGTTCAGATAAATATGTATACTGTGGAATCTTGGCTCATGTTCTAGAAATTTGTTGCAAAATGACTCTGGGAGTTACTAGAATTCCAAATTAAAAAAAATATATTTATAAATTTTCTGGTACAAAAATTCCTGTCAAAGTGGTTAAAGACCTAAGGCAAGAAACAAAAAGTTTGGCCTCATTAAACTAAAGACTTTGCCAACCTAGAATACCAAGAATTTAAGAACACTTAAAGAAAGTGACTATGGAAAGTTGAAACTAAGAGTGAGGTTAATATTTGGGAGCAATACTGTGTTAGTTTCTGTTGCACAACAAAGTGAATCAGCCATATGCATACATATATACCTATACATCCTCCCTCTTGAGCCTCTCTCTGCCACCCTCCCTAACCCACCCCTCTAGTGGTCACAAAGCACTGAGCTGACCTTCCTGTGCTATGCTGCTGCTTCCCATCAGCCAACTATTTTACATTTGGTAGTGCATATATGTCGATGATACTCTCACTTCACCCCAGCTTCCCCCTCCCACCCCATGTCCTCAAGTCCATTCTCTATGTCTACCTCTTTATTCCTGACCTGCAACTAGGTTCATCAGTACCATTTTCTTTTTAGATTCCATATATATGCATTAGTATATGGTATTTGTTTTACTCTTTCGGACTTACTTCACTCTGTATGACAGACTCTAGTTCCATCCACCTAACTACAAACAACTCAATTTTGTTCCTTTTTATGGCTGAGTAATATTCCATTGTATATATGTGCCACATCTTCTTTATCCATTCATCTGTCAATGGACATTTAGGTTGGTTCCATGTCTTGGCTATCGTAAATAGTGCTGCAATGAACATTGTGGTACATGTCTCTTTTTGAATTGTGGTTTTCTCCAGGTATATGTCCAGAAGTGGGATTGCTCGGTCATATGGTAGTTCTATTTTTAGTTTTTTAAGGAACCTTCATAGTGTTTTCCATAGTGGTTGTATCAATTTACATTCCCACCAACAGTGCAGGAGGGTTCCCTTTTCTCCACACCCTTTCCAGCATTTATTGTTTCTAGATTTTTTGATAACAGCCATTCTGACTGGTGTGAGGTGATAGCTCATTGTAGTTTGATTTGAATTTCTCTAATAATTAGTGATGTTAAGCAACTTTTCATGTGCCTCTTGGCCATCTGTATGTCTTCCTTGGTGAAATGTCTATTTAGGTCTTCCACCCAATTTTTAACTGGATTGTTTGTGTTTCTTTATATTGAGCTCCATGAGCTGTTTGTATATTTTGGAGATTAATCCTTTGTTCTTTCATTTGAAAATATTTCTCCCATTCTGAGGGGTGTCTTTTTATCTTGTTTATCATTTCCTTTGCTGTGCAAAACCTTTTAAGTTTAATTAAGACCCATCTGTTTATTTTTGTTTTTATTTCCATTACTCTAGGAGGTGGGTCCAAAAAGATCTTTCTGTGGTTTATGTCAAAAAGTGTTTTACCTATGTTTTCCTCTAAGAGTTTTATAGCGTCTGGTCTTACATTTAATTCTTTAACCCATCTGAAGTTTATTTTTGTGTGTGGTGCTAGGTAGTGTTCTAATTTCATTCTTTTACATGTAGCTGTCCAGTTTTCCCAGCACCACTTACTGAAGAGGCTGTCTTTTCTCCATTGTATGTTCTTGCCTCCTTTGTCATAAATTAGGTGCCAGCATGCTCATGGGTTTATCTCTGGTCATTCTATCCTGTACCATTGATCTATATTTCTGTTTCTGTGCCAGTATCATACTCTCTTGATTACTGTAGCTTTGTAGTATAGTTTGAAGTCAGGAGCCTGATTCCTCCAACTCCGTTTTTCTTTCTTAAGATTGCTTTGGCTATTCGGTGTCTTTTGTGTTTCCATATGAATTGTAAAATTATTGTTCTAATTCTGTGAAGAATGCCATTGGTAGCTTGATAGTGATTGCATCGAATCTGTAGATTTCTTTCTTTGGGTAGTATAGTCATTTTCACAATATTGATTCTTACAGTCCAAGAACATGGTATATTTCTCCATCTGTTTATGTCATCTTTGATTTCTTTCATCAGTGTTTTGTAGTTTTCTGAGTGCAAGCCTTCTGCCTCCTTAGGCAGGTTTGTTCCTGGGTATTTTATTCTTTTTGTTGCAATGGTAAATGGAAGTGTTTTCTTAATTTCTCTTTCTAAGTTTTCGTTGTTCATGTATAGGAATGCCAGAGATTTCTGTGCATTAATTTTGTATCCTGCAACCTTCCCAAATTTATTGATTAGTTCTAGTAGTTTCCTGGTGGCACCTTTCACATTTTCTATGTATAGTATCATGTCATCAGCAAACATTGACAGTTTTACTTCTTCTTTTCCAATTTGGATTCCTTTTATTTCTTTTTCTTCTCTGATTGCTGTGGCTAGGACTTCCAAAACTATGTTGAATAAGAGTGGCGAGAGTGGACATCCTTCTCTTTTTCCTGATCTTAGTGGAAATGCTTTCAGTTTTTCACAATTGAGTATGATGCCTGCTGTGTGTTTGTCATATATGGCCTTTATTATGTTGAGGTAGGTTCCCTCTATGCCCATTTTCTGGAGAGTTTTTATCATAAATGGGTGTTGAATTTTGTTGAAAGCTTTTTCTGCATCTATTGAGATGATTACATGGTTTTTATTCATTTGTATGTTAATATGGTGTATCACGTTGATTGATTTGCATATATTGAAGAATCCTTGCATCCCTGGGATAAATCCCACTTGATCATGGTATATGATCCTTTTAATGTGCTTTTGGATTCTTTTTGCAAGTATTTTGTTGAGGATTTTTGCATCTATGTGCATCAGTGATATTGGTCTATAATTATCTTTTATTGTGATATCTTTTTCTGGTTTTGGCATCAGGGTGATGGTGGCTTCATAGAATGAATTTGGGAGTTTTTCTTCCTCTGCAATTTTTTGGAAGAGTTTGAGAAGGGTTGGTGTTAACTCTTCTCTAGATGTTTGATAGAATCTACCTGTGAAGGCATCTAGTCCTGAACTTTTCTTTGTTTGAAGATTTTTAATTAATTACAGTTTCAATTTCATTACTTGTGATAGATCTGTTTATATTTTCTAATTCTTCCTGGTTCAGTCTTCGAAAATTATAACTTTTTAAGAATTTGTCCACTTCTTCCTGGTTGTCCATTTTATTGGCATATAGTTGTTTGTAGTAGTCTCTTCTAGTCCATTGTATTTCTGCAGTGTCCGTTGTGATTTCTTCTTTTTCATTCTAATTTTATTGATTTGCATCCTTTCCCTTTTTTTCTTGATGAGTCTGACTATGGGTTTATCAATTTTGTTTATCCTCTCAAAGAACCAGCTTTAGTTTTATTGATTTTTGCTATTGTTTTCTTCATTTCTATTTCATTTATTTCTGCTCTGATCTTTATGATTTCTTTTCTTCTACTGACTTTGGGTTTTCTTTGTTCTTCTTTCTCTAGTTGTTTTAAGTGTAGTGTTAGATCATTTAAGATTTTTCTTGTTTCTTGAGGTGACATTGAATTGCTATTAACTGCCCTCTTAGAGCTGCTTTTGCTGCATCCCATAGGTTTCAGGTCATCATGTTTTTGTTGTCATTTTTTTCTATGTTTTTTAAAATTTCTTCTTTGATTTCTTCAGTGATCTCTTGGTTATTTAGTACTGCACTGTTTAGCCTCCATGTATTTGTGTGTTTTACAGTTTTTTTCCTGTAATTGATTTACAATCTCATAGCGTTGTAGTCAGAAAAGATGCTTGATATGATTTCAATTATCTTAAATTTTCCAAGGCTTGATTTTTGACCCAAGATTTGCTCTATCCTGGGGAATGTTCCGTGAGCACTTGAGAAGAAAGTGCATTCTGCCACTTTTGGGTGGAATGTTCTATAAAGATCAACTATATCTATCTGGTCTATTGTTTCATATAAAACTTGTGTTTCCTTATTTATTTTCTGTTTGGATGATCTGACCTTTGGTGTAAGTGGGGTGTTAAAGCCCCCTACAGTTATTGTGTTAGTGTCGATTTCTCCTTTCATGATTATTAGCATTTTCCTTATACGTTGACATGCTCCTATGTTGGGTGCATAAATATTTATAATTGTTATATCTTCTTCTTGGATTGATCCTTTGATCATTATGTAGTATCCCTCCTTATCTCTTGTAACAGTCTTTATTTTAAAGTCTATTTTATCTGATACTAGTATTGCTACTCCTGCTTTCATTTGATTTCCATTTGCATGGAATATCTTTTTCCATCACTTCAATTTCAGTCTGTATGTGTCCCTAGTTCTGAAGTGGGTCACTTATAGATAACATATATATGGGTCTTGTTTCTATATCCATTCAGCCAATCAGTGTCTTTTGGTTGGAGTGTTTAATCTGTTTATATTCAAGGTTATTAGCAACATGTATGTTCCTATTACCATTTTCTTAATTGTTTTGTTTTTGCTTTTGGGGGTCTTTTTCTTCTCTTGTGTTTCCCACTTAGAAAAGTTTCTGTAGCATTTGTTGTAAAGCTGGTTTGGCAGTACTGAATTCTCTTAGCTTTTTCTTGTCTGAAAAGCTTTTGACTTCTCCATTGAATATGAATGAGATTCTTGCTGGGTAGAGTAATCTTGGTTGTAGCTTTTTCTGTTTCCTCACTTTAAGTGTATCCTGCCACTCCCTTCTTGCCTGCAGAATTTTTGCTGAAAAGTCAGCTGATAAACTTATGGGGATAACTTTGTATGTTATTTTTTATTTAATTGTTTATTTATTTATTATTATTATTATTATTTTCTTTTTGCGGTACGCGGGCCTCTCACTGTTGTGGCCTCTCCCATTGCAGAGCACAGGCTCCGGATGTGCAGGCCCAGCGACCATGGCTCACGGGCCCAGCCACTCTACGACATGTGGGATCCTCCTGGACTGGGGCACGGACCCGTGTCCCCTGCATCGGCAGGCGGGATCTCAACCACTGCACCACCAGGGAAGCTCTTGTATGTTATTTTTTGTTTTTCCCTTGCTGCTTTTGATATTGTTTCTTTGAATTTAATTTTTTTTTTAGTTTTATTGATATGTGTCTTGGTATGTTTTTCCTACGGTTTATCCTGTATGGGACTCTCTTTGCTTCCTGGACTTGGGTATTTCCTTTCCCCTGTTAGGGAACTTTTTGACTATAATCTCTTCAAATATTTTCTCAGACCCTTTCTTTTTCTCTTCTTCTTCTGGGACCCCTATAATTCGAATGTTGGTGCATTTAGTGTTGTCCCAGGGGTCTCTGAGATTGTCTTCAATTCTTTTCATTCTTTTTTCTTTATTCTGCTCCTTGGCAGTTATTTCCACCATTTTGTGTTTCAGCTCACTTGTTCGTTCTTCTGCCTCAGTTATTCTGTTATTGATTCCTTCTAGTGTATTTTTCATTTCAGTTATTGTGTTGTTCATCTCTGTTTGTTTGTTTTTTAATTCTTCTAGATCTTTGTTAAACATTTCTTTTATTTTCTTAATCCATGCCTCCATTCTATTTCTGAGATTCTGGATCATCTTTACTATCATTACTCAGAATTCTTTTTCAGGTAGACTGCCTATTTCCTCCTCATTTATTTGATGTTGTAGGTTTGTACCTTGCTCCTTCATCTCTGACATACTGTTTTTGCCATCTCTCTTTTTTAAAAAAAGATTTATCAGTGGGATTTTGTTTCTGTCTTACTGGTGTTTGGCCTGAGGCTTTTTACACTGGAGTTTGTAGGCTGTTGTGTAGAGCTGGTCTTGGTACTGAGAGGAGGAAGTCCGTGAGACCTCACTCCAATGAATATTCCCTGGGGTCTGAGGTTCTCTGTTTATCCAGTGGTTCAGGCTCAGAGCTCCCACACAGGTGCTTCGGCCCAACCCCCAACTCATGAACCAAGATCCTACAAGCCATGTGCAATGGCAAAAAAATAAAATAATATAAAATTAGACTAGGAAACTAACAGATATGTTAGAAAGAATGTAAAAATAAAAATATAGATGAATCAACAACCAAAACGTATATCAGTACTACAATAGTAAAAAAGAGGAGGAGGGAAAAGAAAAACAAAAAGAAGGAAGAAAAAAGGGGGGAATATCTTGGCTGTGGAGGGTGGGGCCTAAGCAAGGACAAGGTTTGGGCAGTGACCAGGGCCTATGCTTAGGCCCTACAGGGCTGGAAAATGCCCTGGAGTTTTTGCGGGGTGGGGCTTCAGTTCAACGAACAGAAGGGGCCCAGGCGTGCCCCCCACCCATGGTCTCAGAGAGTAGGGGACTTCACCTGGGAGCCCAGCAGGCTTCCTGGGCTTGAGTGAGAAGGGCAATTGTCCTCCTCTACTTTCCTACTCCTCCAGTCTGGGAGGGCCCCTCCTGTCTGCCTCTCCTGATATCCCTGGCATCCCTCCTAAGCCCCCAGGACCAATGCGGCCGGGGGGAGAGGGAGGGGCCTTGGAGGGCAAGGCACTGGCCTGGGAGCTCAGCAGGCTCCCTGTGGCCGAGTGGGTGGGGCAATTGCTCTCTGCTCCTCTCCCACCTGCCTCCCCTGATCTCCCCGACCTCCCTCCTATGGCTCCAGGACCCACACTGCCCAGATGGGGCTTTGGGGGGGGTACTGGCTTGGAAGCTCAGCAGGCTCCCCAGCCCAAGTGGGCCAGGCAATCGCCCTCTGCTTCTCTCCCGCTCTTCCCAGAGAGTCCTTCCTGCCTGCCTCTCCTGACCTCCCTCCTATGCCCCCAAGCACCCACATGGCCTGGAGGGGTCTTTGGAGGGCATGGGACCAACCTGGGAGCTCAGCAGCCTCCCCATGCCCCAGTGGGTGGGCAATTGCCCTCCACTTCTCTTTCGTTCCTTCCGGAGGGCCCTCCCACCTGCCTCTCCTGATCTCCCTGGCCTCAGGGGTGCCAGTCCTGTCTGGCCTCCACTTCTCCTCTCCTCTCAGTCCCCCCACATCCTACCAGTTCACTTGGGAGTTCCTCCTGTCTCCTTGGGCATCAGAGTCCCCCACCAGCAACTGGCAAGTACCCTAGTTGTGGGGAGAAGCTAACTCCACGTCTTCCCACACTGCCATATTGACTCGGCCTCTGACACTTTTTATAGATATAAGAAAATTCTTTCCT
The DNA here is from genome assembly GCF_963455315.2 of Globicephala melas. NCBI lineage: Eukaryota > Metazoa > Chordata > Mammalia > Artiodactyla > Delphinidae > Globicephala > Globicephala melas. The sequence continues at coordinate 47,856,785 of NC_083335.1, forward strand.
CAAAGGTTAAGTGAAATATCACTATGTCTAAAAATAGTTTCCTTTTGGTGAATTATAAACTTAATCACCAGGGAATTAGAAATGATAAGATACTTTCTTTTTAGGTTCTATACAGCAAATCCCTGTGGCTTTCACTGAAATATCTAAAGTTCATTTATGTAGTACCTCTTAAAGTTATTGCATGGTTTAGTATCTGTCAGGGAACTTTATTTATTTATTTATTTATTTTAAAAGACAGTTATGTTTCTTTCTTTTTTAAAGATTTTTTTTGATGTCGACCATTTTTAAAGTCTTTATTGAATTTGTTACAATATTTCTTCTGTTTTATGTTTTCTTTTCTTGGCCACGAGGCATGTGGGATCTTAACTCCTCAACCAGGCATTAAACCCACACCCCCTGCATTAGAAGGTGAAATCTTAACTACTGGACCACCAGGGAAGTCCCAGTTAGCTTTAATATACAATTACTTTTGCTTATGTGCTTTGCAATTTAATATTCTAAATTGTGCTTGGGACATTTTTGGAGATAGATAGGTAATCTCATGAAGACATATATATATATATATATATATATATTTTTTTTTTTTTTCCGGTACGCGGGCCTCTCACTGTTGTGGCCTCTCCCTTTGTGGAGCACAGGCTTCAGATGTGCAGGCTCAGCAGCCATGGCTCACAGGCCCAGCCGCTCCGCGGCATATGGGATTTTCCCAGACCAGGGCACGAACTCGTGTCCCCTGCATCGGCAGGCGGACTCTGAACCACTGTGCCACCAGGGAAGCCCTTGAAGACATATATTTAAGAGTAATATATTGGTATCCACTGTTTCCTATTTTGGTTTGTGGTTTTTGAAATATGTAGTTTGGGGTTGACTTTAAAGTTTTGTACATTCTGTACGTATTTTCTCACATTCTAGATTAAGCTTTGTTTTTAAAATCACAGTCAAATACATGTCTTTTAGGGTTTTTTCCAAACTATATATTATTTAATATATATTTAGCCAGTTTCTTTCATCCCTTGCCATTATTTATCTTTCCTAGTGATTTTAAGTATGTAAAATGAGTCAAATGCCTTGCTCTTGTGAATATTACAGTTTGAACAATAACAATGAATAATGTAGTGATGCAAGAATTTTAAAGGTGAGGATTAGACAAACATGCAAAGAAAATCACATAGGTTTTTGTCTGAATCCAGTATATGACAGCCATGTAACCTTAAAAAATTGTTCAAACTACCTGAATCTTTGTTTTTTTAAAAAATCCATAGAACAAGAATGATGATATCCTTCTTGCCTACCCCACCAGGTTCTTATAAGAATTAAAAGTGTTAAAATAACTGAAGGGTTAATAACATAGTTTAAGACAATGAAAATGGGAAATTCCACTTGACATACATATAGAAAAAAAGCATATTCTCTTTTACATAAGGATTTGAAAACAAGCTTACTATCTTAATAAGTATTTTTGATGCCTTAATGTGCAGGAGTCAGACACAGACTTTCTCTGAATGTGATCACATGCTTATGAAGGAGGCATTCAACTAAACAGAGAATAATGAAACAATATGAAACCCCTTGATGTAGATGCCTATTCTCTATATGAGCACAATATCATGTCACTATATCTATCTCTGAACTAACTTTTAAGGATTAGAAGAGAAAGGGGAGCTTCTTAAAAAAGAAAGAAAAAAAAAGGAAAATAGTGGTCAGAGATGTATGAGAAAATTTAGGTGAACTTGGAGTCACAGAAGCCAGGGAAGAAGAAGAGTTAAAGCAGATATCATCGGGCTTCCCTGGTGGTGCAGTTGTTGAGAGTCTGCCTGCTGATGCAGAGGACAGGAGTTTGTGCCCTGGTCCAGGAAGATCCCACATGCCACAGAGCAGCTGGGCCCGTGAGCCTTGGCCACTGAGCCTGTGCGTCTGGAGCCTGTGCTCCACAACAGGAGAGGCCACAACAGTGAGAGGCCCATGTACCACAAAAACAAAACAACAACAACAAAAAAACAACAAAAAAAGCAGATATCATCAATGTCAACTATAAGAGTGAGGGCCATCAGGACATATACTAGAAAATGCCCATTGAATTTGGCAATTGGCAGTTATTGGTGAATTTACTTAGGCTGCTTTCAATAGAATGTGGAAAGCAGAAACAAAATTACAGTAGATTGAGAATCCAGGAAAGTGTAAGGAAGTACAGGCATTGTATGCATATTATTCATTCAGAAAGCTTAGCTAAGAAGGGTAAGCAAGTTTGGGTAGTGACCCAAGAGGAGGTAAAGGATCAAGGGATAGCTACCAATCCTTTAACATTTATTTTAGGCAATTTGTAAACGTAGGTGGGTTGACCTTGTGTAGAAGTAGAGAAATCATTATTCTTTTAGTCTGGAGAAATCTATATTAATTGCATTGGTTTTAAATATGAGTCATTTTTAGATAGAGAAATATGAATATGAGAAAATCATACTTTAACACCACATATTTCTCAGTGAAATACAATATTCAACACCAATTTATAAAAATTTTCCAGAAAGCGGGCATAGAGGGAACATATCTCAACATAATAAAGGTCATATATGATAAACCTACAGCTAATATCATACTCAACGTGAAAAGCTGAAAGCATTTCCTCTAAGATCAGGAACAAGAAAAGGATGTACAATCTCACCCAGTTTATTCAACATAGTTTTGGAAGTCCTCGCAACAACAATCAGAGAAGGAAAAGAAATATAAGGAATCCAAATTGGCAAAGAAGTAAAACTGTCACTGTTTATAGATGACATGATACTATACATAGAAAATCCTAAAGATGTGACCAAAAACCTACTAGGGCTGATCAATGAATTTGGTAAAGTTGCGGATACAAAATAAATACACAGAAATCTCTTCCATTCCTATACACTAGCAACAAAAGATCAAAAAGAGAAATTAAGGAAACAATCTCATTTACCATAACAACAAAAAGAATAAAATACCTAGGAATAAGCCCATGTAAGGAGACAAAAGACCTGTACTCAGAAAATTATAAGATACTGATGAAAGAAATCAAAGTTGACACAAACAGTTGGACAAATATACCGTGTTCTTGGATGGGAAGAATAAATATTGTGAAAATGACTATACTACCCAAAGTAACCTACAGATTCAGCACAATCCCTGTCAAATTACCAAGGGCATTTTATTCAGAATTAGAATTAAAATTTTTACAATTTGCATGGAGACGTAAAAGATCCTGAATAGCAAAAGCAATCTTGAGAAAGAAAAATGGAGCTGGAGGAATCAGGCTCCCTGACTTCAGACTCTACCACAAAGCTACAGTAATCAAGACAGTATGATATTGGCACAGAAACAGAACTATATATCAGTGGAACAGAATAGAAAACCCAGAGATAACCCCACACACCTATGGTCAATTAATATATGACAGAGGAGGAAAGAATATACAGTGGAGAAAAGAGAGTCTCTTCAGTAAGTCGTGCTGGGAAAACTGCACAGATATATGTAAAAGAATGAAATTAGAACACTCCCTAACACCATACACAAAAATAAACTCAAAATGGATTAAAGACCTAAATGTAAGGCCAGACAGTATAAAACTCTTAGAGGAAAACATAAGAACACTTTATGACATAAATCACAGCAAGATCCTTTTTGACCCACCACCTAGAGTTATGAAAATAAAAACAAAAATAAACAAATGGAACCTAATTAAACTTAAAAGCTTTTACACAGCAAAGGAAGCCATAAACAAGAGGAAAAAACAACTGTCAGAATGGGAGAAAATATTTGCAAAGGAAGAAACTGACAAGCAATTAATCTCCAAAATATACAAACAGCTCATGCAGCTCAATATCAAAAAAACAAACAACCCAATTAAAAAATAGACAGAACATCTAAATAGACATTTGTCAAAAGAAGACATACAGATGGCCAACAAACACATGGAAAGATGCTGAACGTCACTAATTATTAGAGAAATGCAAATCAAAACTACAATGAGGTACCACCTCACACCAATCAGAATGGCCATCATGAAAAAATCTACAAACAATAAATTCTGGAGAGCATGTGGAGAAAAGGGGACCCTCTTGCGCTGTTGGTGGGAATGTAAATTGATACAGCCATTATGGTGAACAGTATGGAGGTCCATTAAAAAACTAAAAATAGAACTACCATAGGACTCAGCAATCCCACTCTGGGCATATACCTGGAGAAAACCGTAATTCAAAAGGATACATGCACCCCAATGTTCATAGCAGCACTATTTGCAATAGCCAGGACATGGAAGCAACTTAAATGTCCATCAGCAAAGGAATGGATAAAAATGTGGTACATATAAACAATAGAATATTACTCAGCCATAAAAAGGAACGAAATTGGGTCATTTGCAGAGACATGGATGGACCTAGAGACTGTCATACAGAGTGAAGCATGTCAGAAAGAGAAAAATAAATATTGTATAATATTGCATTTATGTGGAATCTAGAAAAGTGATACAGATGAACTTATTTGCAAAGAGGAAATAGATACACAGAGGTAGAGAACAAACATGAATACTGAGAGTGGAACATAGGGGGTGAGATGAATTCAGAGATTGGGATTGACATATATACACTACTCTGTATAAAATAGATAACTAATGAGAACCTACTGTATAGCACAGGGAACTCTACTCAGTGCTCTGTGGTGACCTAAATGGGAAGGAAATCCAAAAAAGAGGGGATATATGTATGTGTATATCTGATACACTTTACTGTACAGCAGAAACTAACACAACATTTTAAAGCAACTATACTTCAATAAAATTTAATTTAAAAAATCTGGTTCAACACAGAGCAATGAAGAGCATTGGGAATGGTAATTATATCAGTAAATATACAAGTGTTTTATTATTATTTAAATCTCTATAAAATGTAACTGACTGCTTAAACAAACAAATAAACAAAATAACAATTAAATTTGGTAATAGCACAAAGTCCAGGAGAGGAGGATTGGAAGTAAACGGAGTTTACATTATATGTGAAGTGTTATAGTATCACTGAAAATGGACTGTTAAGTTAACAATGCATCCTATAAACCCTAAAGCCAACAGTAAAATTAGAAAACAAAGAGCTATTGGTAATAAGCTATAAATGGTGATAAATGTTAATCATAAATATAACCACTTAATCTAAAGAATACAGACAAAATAGGAAAAGGAGGACAAAAACAGATGAGACACATAGAAAACAAATTGAAAGATGATAGACTTAAACCTAACCACAATAATAAACATGTTAAATGTTAATGTCTAAATACTTCCAATTAAAAGGAAGAGACTGTCAGATTGGATGAAAAAGATAGATCCAACTATATGTTGCCTACATGAAACCTGCCTCAGGAAACTAGAAAAAGAAGAGCAATTTTAACTTGAAGAGAAAGAAAATAATAACGATCAAAGAAAGAATCAATTAAATAGAAAACAGAAAAAAATAATAGATAAAATCAATGTAAACAAAAGCTGGTTCTTTGATAAAAATCAATAAAATTGATAAATCTCCCATCAGATTTATCAGGGGAAAAAAGAATGAAGGCATGCCTTAAAAATATTAGGAATTAGAGAGATGATCTCACTATAAATTCTAAAGAGATTAAAATGATAATTTGAGAAATATATAAATAACTTTATGTCATCAAATTCAAAACTTAAAGGAGACATTTCTTTAAGGATACGTACAACCAAAATTTACTGAAGAAAAAAGAGACATTTGTTCACTAAATAAGTTGAAATTTTAGTGGAAAACCTTCCTACCATGAAAACTCCAGTTTCAGAAGGTAGGTATCTCTGAAAATATCTACAAACTAGGAAGAAGGAATACCAATTATATACATATTCATCTACTAATTTGAAAAGGAGAGAATACTTTCCAATTTATTCTGGGAGAGGAGCATCACTGTAATTCCCAAATCAGGAAAAAAACATGCAATATTTCAAGTTAACTGAAGATCAATATCCCTCAGGAATCTATATGTAAAAATTTTAAACAAGATTTTATAAAATACAGTCCAACAATTCATAAAAACTATAATATACCATGACCAAGATTGGGTTAACGTTTTTAAATCAGCCAATGTCATTCACCATATTAATAAGCAAAAAAAAAAAAAAAAAAAAAGACAAAATTCAAGACTCTTTTATGATAAAAACATTCAACAAATAAGGAATAAAAAGGAACTTCCTCAGCCTGATAAAGAGCATCTATTAAAGTTTTCTGGTATCATCATACATAATGGTGAAACACTGAATGCTTTCCTCTAAGATTAGAAACAAGACAAAGATGTCTGCTCTCAACAATTCTATATAACATTGTACTGAAGGTTGTAGCTAGTGCATTAAGGCCAGCAATTTAAAAAGGCAATCACATTGTAAGGGGAAAAGTAAAATTGTTTTAATTGGAGATAACATGGTTGTCTATGTAGAAAATTTGATGTGATTTATAGAAACATTACTAGAACTAGTAAGTAAATTTAGCAAATTTACAGGTAACAAAATCAATATACAAAACTCAACCGTATTGCTGTATACTAGTAACAAAAATTAGAAATTAAATTTAAGGTAATATTACTTCCAAGAGCATAAATAATATGAAATAGTGGTAAATCTGATAAATATCTGCAAGCCCTCAACATTTCTGAGGGAATTTAAATAAGACCTGAGTACTTAGAGAGATGTGTCTTTTTCATGGTCTGAAGAGTCAATATAGATACAGTGTTAAATTTCCTGAAACTAATGTATGTGTTTAACACAATTCCAATCAAAATCCCAGCAGGATTTTGTGTATTTGTGAATTTGACAACCTGATTTAAAGTTTACATGTAAATACACAGGACCTGGAATAGCTAAAGAACTTTGAAAAGGAAGAACAACATCAGAGAGGCAATACTTACCTGTTTTAAAGACATTATAAATAAAACTACATTAATCATGCCTGTGTGGTACTGGTGTAACAACAAAAAATACATCAATGAAACATAATAAAGTCCCTCAATAGACCCACACACACACTAAAAGCTGATTTTTGACAAAATTGCAAGGATAATTTAGTGAGGAAAAAAATGGTTATTTCAACAAATAGGGCTGAAACAATTTGATACCCCTATGCCCATATGCAAAAAACAAAAAAAACTTTGATTCATAACTCAAACCACATGCCAAATTAAACACAGAATTGATCATAGACATAAATGTAAAACCTAAAACTATAAAACTTTTAGAAAAATAATAGGAGAAAATATTTGTGTCCTTGAATTATTCAAATATTTTGTAGGTATCATGACCATCTATGAAAGAAAAAAATTAGTAAATTGGACTTCATTGAAATTAAGAACTTCTCCTTTCTGAAAGATGCATTCAAGAGAATGAAAATACAATCCACAGACTGAGAGAAATTATTTGCAAAGCATGTATCAGATAAAGTTCTTATGTCTGGAATATGCAAAGAACTCTAAGGAGTTGATAATAAGGAAAAAATAATAACAAAAATGTACAAAATATTTGAACAGATTATCATCAAAGAAGATACATGAGTGACAAATAACCTATGAAAAGAGGCTCAACAGCATTAGTGATTTTGGATATGCAAATTAAAAACACCATAAGATACCACTACATACCCATTAGAATGACCAAAATTAGTTTGACATACCAAGTGTTGTTGATAATGTGGAGTAACAAGGTATTTTTTAAATTGTATGTTAAATTCCCTTGCATTCTTGGGATACATCTCACTTGGTTATGGTGTATAATCCTTATCATATGCTGCAGCATTTGGTTTGCAATTATACTGTTGAGAAATATTGCATCTATTTTTAAAGGGATATCAGTCTGTATTTTTCTTTTCTTATATCTTTGCATAGTTTAGTATCAGTGTAATTCTGGCCTCATGTAATGGACTAAGAAGTATAACATTTTCTTGTATTGTTTGGAAGATCATGAGAAAGATGGGTTAATTCTTCTTTAAAGTTTCGGTAGAATTCACCAGTGAAACTACCTGGTACTGAGTGTTTCTGTGTTGGGAGGTTTTCAATTACTCACTCAATCCCTTTATTTGTTAGAGATCTATTCAGCTTTTCTATTTCTTCATGATTCATTCTTTTTTTCATAAATTTATTTATGTTTATTTTTGGCTGCTTTGGGTCTTTGTTGCTGCATGTGGGCTTTCTTTAGTTGCGGTGAGCAGGGGCTACTCTTCGTTGTGGTGCACGGGCTTCTCATTGTGGTGGCTTCTCTTGTTGCAGAGCACGGGCTCTAGATGTGTGGGCTTCAGTAGTTGTGGCTCACAGGCTCTAGAGTGCAGGCTCAGTAGTTGTGACGCACTGGCTTATTTGCTCCAAGGCAATATGGGATCTTCCCAGACCAGGGCTCGAACTGTTGTCCCCTGTATTGGCAGGCAGATTCTTAACTACTGTGCCACCAGGGAAGCCTATGATTCATTCTTAGACTGTGTTTCTAGGAATTTCCATTTCATCTAGGTTATTGAATGTGTTGGTCTACAGTTGCTTATTGTACACTCTTATAACTTTTTTATTTCTGCTAAATATTTAGTGTTTCCATTTCCAATTTCATTTTGGTAATTTGAAAGTTTTGTCTTTTTTCATAGTCAATCTACCTAAAGGTTTGTCAATTTTGTTGATCTTTTCAAAGAACTGACTTTTGGTTTAGTTGATTCCTTCCATTGTTTTCTATTCTCTATTTCATTTATCTCTGTTCTTATATTTATTATTTCCTTCTTTCTGCTTGCTTTAGGTATACTTTGCTTTTCTTTTTGCAGTTTCTCTAGGTTAGATTATTAAGATACTTCTTCTTTCTTAATATAGACATTTAAAGATCTAAATTTATGTCTAAGCACTGCGTTAGCTGCATTCCATAAGTTTTGTTACGTTTTCACTTTCATTCATCTCAAAATATTTTGTGATTTCCCTTTTGATTTCTTCTTTGACCCATTTAGGAGTGTTTTTTTGAATTTCTACATATTTGTGAGTTTCCCAAATTTCTTTATGTTACTAATTTCTAACTTCATTGAATTGTGTTAAAGAACATACTTTGTATTTCTTCTATTCTTTCAAACTTATTGAAGTTTGTTTTATGACTTAGCATATAATCTATCCTGGAGAATTTTCCATATCCACTTGAAAAAAGTGTATTTTCTGCTCTTGTTGAGTAGAATATTCTCTAGATATATGTAAGATCTAGTCAGTTTATAGGCTTAAGTCTTCAATTTCTTGTTGGGATTTTCTGCCTAGTTTTCTACTCATTATTCAGAGAGGGGTATTGAGGTATTTCAACTATTTTTGTTGAATTGTCTATTTCACTTTTATTTTTTGTCAGAGCATGGTTCTTGTATTTTGGTGCTCTGTAATTAGGTATACATATGTTTATAATCATTCTATCTTCCTGGTAGATTGACCCTTTGTCATTATGAAATGTCACTCTTTATCTCTAATAACATTTTTCTTATTGTTTTAAAGTCCATTTCATCTGATATTAATTTAGCCACCCCAGCTATGTTGGTTGCTACTTTCCTGGTATATATTTACCCATCCTTTCAGTTTTAATTTATTTGTGTCTTCAGATTTAAGTACTCTTTTATAGACAGCATCTAGTTGGATTATGTTTTTAAAAATCCATTTGGTCAGTCTCTGCCTTTAATTGGAGTGTTTAATCCATTTACAATTAATTTAAATGTTGATATGGAAGGAATTATTTCAGTCAGTTTTCTATTATATTCTATGTTATTGTTTTTAGTTCTCAATTCCTTCATCACTGCCTTCATTTGTGTTTAATTGATTTTTATACTGTACCATTTGATTCCCTTCCTCTTTCCTTTTCCGTATTTTTTTGTTTGTTTGTTATGCTCTTAGTGGTTATTTTGGGGATTACAATTAATGTCTTAAGTTTATAAAGATTTAGTTTATATTAATACAAACATAGCTTTAGTAGTATACAAAAATATCTCTCTGCTCCTATATATATACATGTTCCTCTTTATATGTTTTTATTGCAAAAAATAACATCTTTATATATTGTGTGACCATTAACATAGATTTGTAATTATTCTTTTATGCATTTTTCTTTTAAATCACATTGAAGAGTATTTACAAACCACAAATATAGGCTTTTGTATTTGCCAACGTAGTTACTTTTACTATGTTCTTTATTTCTTTATACAGCTTTGAGTTACAGTCTAGTGGCCTTTTATTACATCCCAAAGGCATCCTTTTACCATTTCTTACAGGACAGGTCCACTAGGGAAAAACTCCTTCAGCTCTCATTTATTTCAAAATAGCTGTATTTCTCCTTCATCTTTGAAGTATAGTTTACCAAATATAGAATTGTGGCTGATAATTTTTTTCTTTAAGCACTTAAAAAATATTACCCCACTGTCTTTTCACCTCTTATTTCTCCTGAGAAATTGGTCACAATACTTTTTTTTTAACATCTTTATTGGAGTAAAATTGCATTAGAATGGTGTGTTAGTTTCTGCTTTATAACAAAGTGATTCAGCTATATATATACATATATCCCCATATCTCCTCCCTCTTGGGACTCCCTCCCACCCTCCCTACCCCACCACTCTAGGTGGTAACAAAGCCCTGAGCTGATCTCCCTCTCCTATGCAGCTACTTCCCACTAGCTATTTATTTTATATTTGGTAGTATATATAAGTCCATGACACTCTCTCACTTCGTCCCAGGTTAACCTTCCCCTTCCCCATGTCCTCAAGTCCATTCTCTAGGTCTGCATCTTCATTCCTGTCCTGTCCCTAGGTTCTTCAGAACCTTTTTTTTTTTTTTAGCTTCCATATATACATGTTAGCATATGGTATTTTTTTTCTATTTCTGACTTACTTCACTCTGTATGACAGACTCAAGGACCATCTACCTCACTGCTAATAACTCAATTTCATTTCTTTTTATGGCTGAGTAATATTCCATTTTATATATGTGCCACATCTTCTTTATACATTCATCTGTCAGTGGACATTTAGGTTGCTTCCCTGTTCTGGTTATTGTAAATAGAGATGCAATGAACAATGTGGTAATTGTCTCTTTTTGAATTATAGTTTTCTCATGGTATATGCCCAGTAGTGGAATTGTTGGGTTGTATTGTAGTTTTATTTTTAGTATTTCAAGGAACTTCCATACTGTTCTCCATAGTGGCTGTATCAATTTACATTCCCACCAACAGTGCAAGAAGATTCCCTTTTTTCCAAACCCTCTCCAGCATTTATTGATTGTAGATTTTTTGATGATGGCCACTCTGACTGGTGTGAGGTGATACCTCATTGTAGTTTTGATTTGCATTTCTCTAATGATTAGTGATATTGAGCATCCTTTCATGTGTTTGTTGGCAATCTGTATATATTCTTTAGATAAATGTCTATTTAGGTCTTCTGTCCATTTTTGGATTAGGTTGTTTGTTTTTTTTTGATATTGAGTTGCATGAGCTGCTTGTAAATTATGGACATTAATCCTTTGTCAGTTGCTTCATTTGAAAATATTTTCTCCCAATCTGACAATTGTCTTTTGGTCTTGTTTATGGTTTCCTTTGCTGTGCAAAAGCTTTTATGTTTCATTAGGTCCCATTTATTTATTTTTGTTTTTATTCCCATTTCTCTAGGAGGTGGGTCAAAAAGGATCTTGCTGTGATTTATGTCATAGAGTGTCCTGCCTATGTTTTCCCCTAAGAGTTTTATAGTGTCTGGCCTTACATTTAGGTGTATAATCCATTTTGAGTATATTTTTCTGTATGGTGTTAGGATGTGTTCTAATTTTATTCTTTTACATGTAGCTGTCTAGTTTTTCCAGCACCACTTATAGAAGAGGCTGTCTTTTCTCCATTGTATATTCTTAACTCCTTTATAAAAATATAGTGACCATATGTGTGTGGGTTTATCTCTGGGTTTCTATCCTGTTCCATTGATCTATATTTCTTTTCATGTGCCGGTACCATACTGTCTTTATTACTGTAGCTTTGTAGTATAGTCTGAAGTCTGGGAGCCTGATTCTTCTGGCTCTGTTTTCCTTTCTCAAGATTGCTCTGTCTATTCAGGATCTTTTATGTCTCCATACAAATTGTAAAAATTTTAATTCTAATTCTGTAAAAAATACCCTTTGTAATTTGACAGGGATTGCACTGAATCTGTAGATTGCTTTGGGTAGTATAGTCATTTTCACCATGTTGATTCTTACAATCGAAAAACATGGTATATCTCTCCATCTGTTCATATCATCTTTAATTTCTTTCATCACTCTCTTATAGTTTTCTCCTTAGAGGTCTTTTGTCTCCTTAGGTAGGTTTATTCCTCTGTATGTTACTCTTTTTGTTGCAATGTTAAATGGGAGTGTTTCTTTAATTTCTCTCTCACATTTTTCATCATTAGTGTATAGGAATGCAAGAGATTTCTGTGCATTAATTTTGTATCCTGCTACTTTACCAAATTCAGTGATTAGCTCTAGCAGTTTTCTGGTAGCACCTTTAGGATTCTCTATGTATAGTATCATGTCATCTGCAAAGATTGAAAGTTTTACTTCTTCTTTTCTTATATGGATTCCTTTTATTTCTTTTTCTTCTCTGATTGCTGTGGATAAAACTTCCAAAACTATGTTGAATAAGATGGTGAGAGTGGACAACTTTGTCTTGTTTCTGATCTTAGAGGAAATGGTTTCAGTTTTTCACCACTGAGAACGATGTTGGCTGTGGATTTGTCACATATGGCCTTTATTATATTGAGGTAAGTTCACTCTGTGCCTACTTTCTGCAGGGTTTTTATCATAAATGGGTGTTGAATTTTGTTGAAAGCTTTTTCTGCATCTACTGAGATGATCACATGTTTTTTACACTTTAATTTGTTAATATGGTTTATCACATTGATTGATTTTCATATATTGAAGAATCCTTACATCCATGGAATAAATCGTACTTGATCATGGTGTATGATCCTTTTAATGTGCTGTTGGATTCTGTTTGCTAGTGTTCTGTTGAGGTTTTTTGTATCAATGTTCATCAGTGATATTGGCCTGTAGTTTTCTTTCTTTGTGACATCTTTGTCTGGTTTTGGTATCAGGGTGATAGTGGCCTCATAGAATGTGTTTGGGCATATTCCTCCCTCTGCTATATTTTGTAAGATTTTGAGAAGGATAGGTGTTAGCTCTTCTCTAAATGTTTGATAGAATTCACTTGTGAAGCCATCTGGTCCTGGGCTTTTGTTTTTGGGAAGATTTTTAATCGCAGTCTCAATTTCAGTGCTTGTGATTGGTCTGTTTATATTTTCTTTTTCTTCCTGGTTCTGTATCAGAAGGTTGTTCTTTTCTACCAATTTGTCCATTTCTTCCAGGTTGTCCATTTTATTGGCATATAGTTGTTTGCAATAATCTCTCATGATCCTTTGCATTTCTGCAGTGTCAGTTTTTACTTCTCCTTTTACATTTTGAATTCTATTGATCTGAGTGTTCTCCCATTTTTGCTTGATGAGCCTGGCTAATGGTTTTATCATTTTGCTTATCTTCTCAAAGAACCACCTTTTAGTTTCATTGATCTTTGCTACTGTTTCCTTCATTTCTTTTTCATTTATTATTGATCTGATCTTTATGATTTCTTTCCTTCTGCTAACTTTGGGGTTTTTTTTATTGTTGTTCTTCTTTCTCTAATTGCTTTAGGTGTAAGATTAGGTTGTTTATTTGAGATGTTTCTTGTTTCTTGAGGTAGGATTGTATTGCTATAAACTTCCCTCTTAGAACTGCTTTTGCTGCATCACATAGGTTTTGGGTCATAGTGTTTTCATTGTTATATGTTTCTAGGTAATTTTTGATTTCCTCTTTGATTTTTTCAGTGATCCTTTGGTTTTCAAGTAGTGTATTTTTTGGCCTCCATGTGTTTGTATTTCTTACAGATTTTTTCCTGTAACTGGTAGGTAGTCTCATAGCATTGTGGATGGAAAAGGTACTTGATATGATTTCAATTTTCCTAAATTTACCGAGGCTTGTTTTGTGACCCAAGATATGATCTATCCTGGAGAATGTTCAATGAGCACTTGAGAAGAAAGTGTATTCTGTTGTGTTTGGATGGAATGTCCTATAAATATCAATTACGCCCATCTTGTTTAATGTATAACTTAAAGCTTGCATGTCCTTACTTGTTTTCATTTTGGACGACCTGCCCATTGGTGAAAGTGTGGTGTTAAAGTCCCCTACTCTGATTGTGTTACTATCAATTTGCCCTTAAATAGCTGTTAGCATTTGCCTAATGTATTGAGGTGCTCCCATGTTGTTTGTGTAAGTATTTGTAATTGTTATATTTTCTTCTTAGTTGATCCCTTGATCATTATGTAGTGTCCTTCTTTATCTCCTTTAGTAGTGTTTGTTTTAAAGCTATTTTTTCTGATATGAGAAGTGCTACTCCAGCTTTCTTTTGATCTCCATTTGAATGGAATATCTTTTTCCATTCCATCACTTTCAGTTTGCCTGTGTCCCTAGGTCTGAAGTGGGGCTATTGTAGACAGCATATATATGGGTCTTGCTTTGTATCCATTCAGCCAGTTTATGTATTTTGGTTGGAGCATTTAATTCACTTACATTTAAGGGAGTTATCAATATGTATGTTCCTATTACCATTTTCTTAATTTTATTGGGTTTGTTATTGTACGTCTTTTCCTTCTCTTGTGTTTCCTGCCTAGAGAAGTTCTTTTAGCATTTGTTGTAAAGCTGATTTGGTGCTGCTGAATTCTCTTAGCTTTTGCTTATCTGTAAATATTTTAATTTCTCCATCGAATATGAATGAGATCCTTGCTGGGTAGAGTAATCTTGGTTGTAGGTTTTTCCCTTGCATCACTTTAAATATGTCCTGCTACTCCTTTCTGGCTTGCAGAGTTTCTGCCGATCGATCAGCTATTAAACTTATGGGGATTCCCTTGTATGATATTTGTTGTTTTCCCCTTGCTGCTTTTAATATTTTTTTTTTGTATTTAATTTTTGATAGTTTGATTAGTATATGTCTTGGCCTGTTTCTCCTTTGATTTATCTTGTAGGGGAATCTCTGTGCTTTTTGGACTTGATTAACTATTTCGTTTCCCATAATAGGGAAGTTTTCAACTCTAATATCTTCAAATATTTTCTCAGTCCCTTTATTTTCCTCTTCTTCTTCTGAGACCCCTATATTTCGAATGTTGCTGCTTTTAATGTTGTCCCAGAGGTCTCTAAGACTGTCCTCAATTCTTTTCAGTATTTTTTCTTTATTCTGCTCTGCAGTAGTTATTTCCACCATTTTATCTTTCAGGTCACTTATCCTTTCTTCTCCTCAGTTATTCTGCTATTGATTCCTTCTAGAGAATTTTTAATTTCATTTATTGTGTTGTTCATAATTGTTTGTTTGCTCTTTAGTTCTTCTAGGTCCTTGTTAAACGTTTCTTGTATTTTCTCCATTCTATTTCCAAGATTTTGGTTCCTCTTTACCATCAGTACTTTGAATTCCTTTTTAGGTAGACTGCCTATTTCCTCTTCATTTGTTTGTTCTGGCGGGGTTTTACTTTGCTCCTTCATCTGCTGTGTGTTTCTCTGTCTTCTCATTTTGCTTAACTTACTGTGTTTGGGGTCTCCTTTTCACAGGCTGCAGGTTTGTAGTTCCCTTTGTTTTTGGTGTCTGCCCCCAGTGGCTAAGGTTGGTTCAGTGGGTTGTGTAGGCTTCCTGGTGGAGGGGACTAGTGTCTGGTTCTGGTAGATGAGGCTGGATCTTGTTCTTCTGGTGGGCAGAACCATATCCAGTGGTATGTTTTTGGGTGTCTGTAACCTTATTATGATTTTAGTCAGCCTCTCTGCTAATGGGTGGTCTTGTGTTCCTGTCTTGCTAGTTGCTTGGCATAGGGTGTCCAACACTGTAGCTTGCTTGTTGTTGAATGGAACTGGGTCTTAGCGTTGAGTTTGAGATCTCTGTGGGAGCTTTCACCATTTGATATTATGTGGAGCTAGGAGGTCTCTGGGGTATCAATGTCCTGAACTCTGCTCTCCCACCACAGAGGCTTAGGCCTGTTACCCGGCCAGAGCACCAAGACCCTGTCAGCCACATGGCCAGGTATATGGGGAGTTTCTTTCCTTTTGGGAAGTCTGAGGTTTTCTGCCAGCGTTCAGTAGGTGTTCTGTATGAGTTGTTCCACATGTATATGTGTTTCTGGTGTATTTGTTGGGAGGAAGTTCATCTCCACATCTTACTCCTCCACCATCTTGAAGGACTCCTAACCCAACTTCCAATGCAAGGACATGATACAATGTAGTTTTCAATGGCAGACAAGATCTGGAGATGAGGAATTTACTCTTGGGTTGAGTGGCTTGACTTGCATGGGTGCCAACGGGGGTGAGACGGTGAGAGGTGACCTCCCAAAGCCGGTCAGAAACAAGAAAGTGTGTGAGTGGTGGGCCAGATAAGCAAGCGTCCATGGTGCCTGAGCTCCAGGAAGCTGGCTTCCAGTCACAATTCTTATTGATAACCCCTGTAAATGAGGAACCATATCTCTCTTGCTGCTTTCAAGATTTTTTCTTTATCTTTGCTTTTGAACAGTTTGATTATAATTTGTATTGATGTGGAATACTTTGTGTTTATCAGTCTTTGAGCTTTTAATCTTCTTGGGTGTGTACATTTATGTTTCTCATCAAATTGGGGAAATTTTGGCCATTAATTCTTCAATTATTCTTTCTGACTCTTTCTCACTCTCTTTTCCTTCTTGGACACAGTCACCATTAACCTATATTAAACTAGTTTATATCTCTCCAATGCCTGTCATAAGCTAGATGTGATGATGGTTGTTAGGGTGTGTGTGTGTGTGTATGTGTATGTGTGTGTGTGTATCTCTGAACTTATCAAATTGAGCAATTTCTTTTATGTCAATTATACTTCAATAAAAATAGATAAAAGTGCAGCCTTTGCAAGTTGTTCTCTCATGAAAATATCCTTGCTTATATAGAGAAGTGGCAGAAAAAAAAACTGAATTATTAGAACAAAGCTCTTAATAGGCTAAGAACCATACAGATAAGATAAATGCTCAATAAAATGTTGTGAAGCTGTAAAGTGAAAATTTTATATATATATGTTAGACTTTTTCCTGACTTAACACTAGCTATGCTATGTTTATGTTACATCTCTCACAGGATGCACCATAGCCCCAAGGATTTTATCTTTCATAAAGTTTTCAAGGTCTAATTGGAAAAACTATTTTCCCCAAATTCTTGGTACTCTGTTTTGGAGGAGGCCAGTCTCAATCAGTGTTTCATAGAAATCTAGAAATTCTGTTTGTTAAGAGAGAAACTTATATCAAGGGAACTCTGGTGAATGCAGTTTCATTACAGTAACTCAAATCCTGTGTGAGTTAGAGATCTTGGTAGAGCAAACACTTCCATGCAATAAATCTCACTTACCAATATAAGCATCTGTATGAAGATCCAAGTGCACACCACCTCTTACCAACCTGCACACAGATAAATTTCTATGTATATGTAGGTATTTTTCACAAGACTCCTTCACAAAACATCATTGTTAATAATACTTTTCTTCTAACTGTATAATAATATATGTCTGCTATTGTGGTCAAAATACCTATTAAAAACATAAGCTAACTTTTATAGTTTATATATATATATATATATATTTTTTTTTTTTTGAGGTACATGGGCCTCTCACTGTTGTGGCCTCTCCCGTTGCGGAGCACAGGCTCCAGACATGCAGGCTCAGCGGCCATGGCTCACAGGCCTAACTGCTCTGCGGCATGAGGGTTCTTCCTGGACCAGCGCACGAACCTGTGTCCCCTGCATCGGCAGACAGACTCTCAACCACTGCACCACCAGGGAAGCCCAGTTAATATATTTTAAAATTAACCTATTTAGCTTCTACATTACACTGAATATAATAAGAGTGAAAGATGAAACAACAAGGTCCTACTGTATAGCACAGGGAGCTATATTCAATATCCTGTGATAAATCATAATGGAAAATAATATGAAAATGAATTTACCTATGTAAATTTACCTATGCTGCTGAAATAGCATATATTTGCCAAATAGTAGAATATAGATAATTAAACATTACAACATTATTTTAAATACCGTAGGCTAACACATATATATGGAATCTAAAAAAAAAAAGTTCTGAAGAACCTAGGGGCAGGACAGGAATAAAGATGCAGAGGTAGAGAATGGACTTAAGGACACGGGGAATGGGAAGGGTAGCCTGGGACAAAGTGAGAGAGTGACATGGACTTATATATACTACCAAATGTAAAATAGATAGCTAGTGGGAAGCAGCTGCATAGCACAGGGAGATCAGCTCAGTGCTTTGTGACCACCTAGAGGGGTGGGATAGGGAGGGTGGGAGGGAGACACAAGAGGGAGGGTACATGAGGATATATGTATACATATAGCTGATTCACTTTGTTATACAGCAGAAGCTAACACAAGATTGTAAAGCAATTATACTCCAATAAAGATGTTAAAAAAAAAAAGTGCACTACCTTACCTCTTGAAGTTCTTTGCTCACAGGTGAATTTGTGAACTCCACTGATGGGGTTTGAAATCTTGAAAATGTCTAATTCATATTATACATTTTTTTTCTATCCAGAATTCTTGCTTTTAAAAGAAACATTAATTTGATCCAATTTTCCTAAGGGATATGAAGGGCTGAGAATGAAAGAGAGATTTTCATCTTCAGGGAAATTTTGTATTTATTTACAAGTACAAACTTCAACATCCTTGGGGGTGCCATTAATACAAAGAAGAAATCCCAATGATATTTTTTATGGTTCATTAAAATTAGGTTGTGGAAAGGACCTCTGTTTAGTCAGAGGGGGAAAAGGTCAAATTTCTTGGAATACCATTAACTGGATAATTATCCTAGAAGTACAGAGAGTTGGTGAGGTAAAGGAATTGATCATTAAGTGGTTTCCTTTGATAACAAAGGAGAAATACAAACTATAATAGACCCTGGGCCTAATCTTTTACCATTTTTAGAAGATATCATGAAAGTTGATTAATAGCTTGTTTTAAAATATAAGTAAGGAAGAAGTTTTTTTTAATTAATAATTTTAGTATCTTTAGAAAAAGCAACATAGATATAGATATGTATCTCTAAGATATTAGAAATACAATAAAATATTATAATATGTTTGGCTAAGAAGAAAAGTTTTAATAAGATTCATAAAATATTAGCTTTGGATAATACTTTAAAATGAATGTGAAATCCGAATTGTAGATCACTGGTAAGGATATTCAGTTTATTACTTTTAGCCATAGTCTATAATAGTAAAATAAAATAAGGTAAACTAATCACAAAACTCTTCAAAATAATTGATCACAATACATAATAGGATATCATACCAAAAATGTTCTAATATACAGCACTTATTTCTAACTTTGTGAATATTAAACTTTATGAATATTACGCTTTATAAATCATATAACTGGAATTAATGCCTTAAAAAATGATGCGCTATACTATAATAATGTGTGTCCCTATATATACCTGGGAAGATATATCAGCAAGAACCTCAGCAATTTTCTTAATTCCTTGGCTGAACATTGCTCATTATGCTTTTTTAGCCTTAGGTTCTTACATACAAGTCAGCTGCACAAATATTCCATTAAAAAAACAAAGCAAAACAAAGTAACAGTTAAATTTGCAAAGTTACCCATTTACTGTGGTCATAATAAAGATGCCTCACTTCCTTCCGAAAGTATTAACTTATATATGTTAAGATATTGCATTTAAGTAAGGGATCAAATAAACTTTCCCACTGAATTTTTAAATTCCCCTCCTATCTCAACTCAGATATTCTCCACAGGAAAGATAACTGGAAGATTATGCTATATTTTCTGGTTAGATTATGAAATGAAAAAAAAAAAAGAATTAAGGTGAAAGAAGAACTGAAAGAAAGCACAACCCCCCCTCACAATTTTACTTGGTGTAATGTTGAATAGATGTTCTTTGAATCTGTGATGGTAATTGTGGGGGGTTTAAGTGAATGCAGTCCCTTTTTTTCCTTCTAGACACAGCCTATGTTTATAGATCACTGATTCTTGATAGGAAAAATAAATAGCAAAAACAGTTTGGTGCTGTGGGAAAGATTGAATTTCTAATTTAAATTTCACTTAGATTCATCCAAATCATTTTATTTCTTATTGCCTTAGCTTCTCAATTTATAAAAAAGATAGAATAATCTCTTTATTTTGGTGGGATGTGTGAGTATCAAATAAAATACTAGACAACAAAGTGTGCTGGAGAAAAGTGAAAATATCATACAATTCCAAGGAATAATTATTTATATTTAAATTGACCATTGGTAGCGTGATGTTTTAAATTAAAGAATTTGCTAATTTATTCTCTACTATATATTTCAATAGAATAGATTAGCTGCAGAAGTTTCTGTTTCCTCCTGATCATGGATGTTGGCCCTATCTTTGGAATCAGAATATTAACAATAATTGTGATCTATTTTTTTATTATAACAATAATAATCCCATGTTGTTAGAATCCTCAGGGATCTAATAGAAATATATGTGTGTGTATATATATATATATACATACTAGTCCCAGTTAGGTAAATTGAAAACTTTAGCTTAAATAATTTTAAGGCAATCATTGTATGGGGTAAAAAATGGTCTCCCCCTACCTTTAACACAGTATGTCAGCTAGATAATTTTTACTACAAACTGGTTTGGTAATCTTTTTTAAATGAATAGGAAAGCATAATAAATTATAATAAATAAAGATGTATATTTAAATGGGTTAATGAATATTTGATCATTTCTGCTGCACTTGCACATAGGACTCTCATAGTAGATGTGAGGATGATTTGTTCATTGTGTTATTGAACAACAGGCTCTGTGGCTTTTAATTAACGTATATTGAAATATGATATTGAGCAAAAAATGAAAACTTTAAAGTTAAACCAAGATTACTATCACTCCACATGTCATGCATTTTGGTGCCACATGCTTTATTATATATAGAAAATAAATTCTAACTTATCAAATGATGAGAATGTTGATGCAATCATTAAAAGTTGATATTAGTGAATGTGGATTGAAAGTGTCAAAGTAAAACACATACCATAGTAACATTTTTGTGGCACTATAGGACACAAAATACTACAAGTATTTGACAGAAGTACTGAAATTGCAGTGAAAGCATTCCCATATTGATGTAAAAATTCTAATGTAATTTTAATATTGCTTTCAACAAGGGACAGATTGAAATATAAATAGAACATTTATGAAAATGCAGGGAGGACCAAGGAGTGTAGAAAAAATGTCTTGGTAGGTAAAGCATTCTTGTCTCAGATGTCAAGCCAACATTGGTCAAACAAGATTTTTAACAATCAACATAGAATGTTTTAAAAAATTAATGAGCTGTTTCAATGTTTCTGTGGCTATATCACACTTGTATTTGACAAAATTAGGACATTATAAGGCAGTATGTTGCAGAGAAAAGTGATCAGGCTTTGGAGTCTCCACAACTTGGAATTGAATCCCACCCAATTCTATTACTTAATACTGCATGATATCAGGCAAATTACTTCATCTCTCTGAGCCTCAGTTTCCTTATCTGTAAAATACATCTGAAAGCACTTTGTTAAGGACTCTAATGTCCTATTACTTGAATACATAGTTTTAAATCAGTTTGGTCAAATCCCCGTATGTATTTGTGTTGAGATAAATTGATAATCATTTAGAAGGAGAATGTCTTATAGCAGAACAAACATTGGGCTAAAAATCAAATAGCCCAATTCTTCTAATAACTGTCTGTGCTATATTACGCAAGTTCTTTCCCCAATCTGAATTTTTCCAATCCATAAAATGAGGAGGGAGAACTAGATCGTCTTCAAATTCATTCTCTGTTCTTACTTAAAGTACACAGAATAGTTATATATTTGCAGCTCTGTGGAATGATAGCTGACTGTTTAATGAACATCTTTTCTTTAACCACACAGTACTAGGCACCATTAAATATATTATTTCACTTTTTAAGGACTGAAATTAATTGTTAAGTGTGTTATTTGTCACATACATACATAATTATGTGCAAATTATAATTATACAACTTATTTTTACTAAGTTTACATATTTGTGTAACCAACACCCAAATTTTGTTGGTTTGTTTGTTTTTAATTTTTGTTTTATACTGGAATATAGTTGATTAACAATGTTGTGCTAGTTTCAGGTGTACAGCAAAGTGATTCAGTTATACATATATATGTATCAATTTTTTTTCAAATTCTTTTCCCATTTAGGTTATTACAGAATATTGAGCAGAGTTCCCTGTGCTATACAGTTGGTCATTGTTGGTTATCTGTTTT
Organism: Globicephala melas; assembly: GCF_963455315.2. NCBI lineage: Eukaryota > Metazoa > Chordata > Mammalia > Artiodactyla > Delphinidae > Globicephala > Globicephala melas. Next base: position 47,879,146 of record NC_083335.1, read on the forward strand.
AAATATAGCAGTGTGAACACGTAAATCCCAAACTCCCAATCTATCCCTCCCCTCTACCCTTTTCCCCTGGTAACCATAAGTTCATTCTCTATGTCTGTGAGTCCATTTCTGTTTTGTAGATAAGTTCATTTGTATCATTTTTTTTAGATTCTGCATATAAGCAATATCATATATTTGTCTTTCTCTGACTTAGTATGATAATCTCCAGGACCATCCATGTTGCTGCAAACGGCATCATTTCATTCTTTTTAATGGCTGAGTAGTATTCCATTGTATATTTGTACTGTATCCTCTTTATACATTCATCTGTCAATTGATTAGGTTGCTTCTATGTCATGGATATTTTAAACAGCACTGCAATGAAAATTGGGGTACAAGTATCCTTTCAAACCATGTTTTTCTCTGGATATATGCCCAGAAGTGGGACTGCTGGATCATATGGTAGCTCTATTTTTAGTATTTTAAGGAACCTCTATAATCTCCACAGTGGCTGTACCAATTCACATTCCCACCAACAGTGTGGAGGGTTCCCTTTTCTCCACACCCTCTCCAGCATTTATTGTTTGTAGACTTTTTGATGATGGCCATTCTGACTGGTGTGAGGTGATATCTCATTGTAGTTTTGATTTGCATTTCTCCAATAATTAGTGATGTTGAGCATCTTTTCATGTGCCTCTTTGTCATCTGTATGTCTTCTTTGGAGAAATGTCTATTTAGGTGTTCTGCCTATTTTTTTATTGGGTTGTTTGTTTTTTTGATATTGAGCCACATGAGCTGCTTGTAAATTTTGGAGACTAATCCCTTGTTGTTTGCATTGTTTGCAAATATTTTCTCCCATTCTGAGGGTTGTCTTTTTGTTTTGTTTATGGTTTCCTTTGCTGTACAAAAGCTTTTGAGTTTAATTAGGTCCCATTTGCTTATTTTTGTTTTGATTTCTATTACTCTAGGAGACGACTCAGAAAAGATATTGCTGCAATTTATGTCAAAGAGTGTTCTGCCTATGTTTCCTCTAAGAGTTTTACAGTATCTGATCTTACATTTCAGTTTTTAATCCATTTTGAGTTTATTTTTGTGTATGGTGTTAAAGAGTGTTCTAATTTCATTTTTTTACATGTACCTTTCCAGTTTTCCCAGAACAATTTATTGAAGGGATTGTGTTTCCTCCATTGTATAGTCTTGCCTCCTCTGTCATAAATTAATTGACCATAGGTGTGTGGGTTTATTTCTGGGCTTTCTATACTGTTCCATTGATCTATATTTCTGTTTCTTGTGCCAGTTCCATACTGTTGTGATGACTGTAGCTTTGTAGTATAGTCTGAAGTCAGGGAGCCTGCTACATTTTTCTTTCTCTAGAAATCTTTGGCTATTTGGATCTTTTGTGTCTCCATACAAATTTTAAGATTTTTTGTTCTAGTTCTGTGGAAAAAGCAATTGGTAATTTGATAGGGATTGCATTGAATCTGTAGATTGCCTTAGGTAGTATAGTCAGAATGTCTCAAGATGGCAGAGTAGAAGGATGCAAGCTCAATTCTTCTTACAGAAACACCAAAATCACAACTAACTCCTGAACAATCATCGACAAAAAAAAGCTGGAATCTATGAAAAAAGATACCTTACATCCAAAGACAAAGAAGAAGCCATAATGAGATGGTAAGAGGGGTACAATCATGATAAAATCAAATCTCATTATCTTACAGGTGGGCAACCCACAAACTGGAAAATAATTATATGACACAAGTTCTCCTATGGGGTGAATGTCCTGAGCCCTAAGTTAGGCTTCTCAGCCTGGGGATCTGGGCACATGAGGAGGAGCCCCCAGAGAATCTGGCTTTGAAGGCCATTGAGGTTTGATCCCAGGAATTCCACAGGACCGGGGGAAACAGAAACTCCATTCATAGAGGTTGTACACAAGGTCTTGCACATAGCAGGACCCAGGGAAAAAAGCAGTGACCTCATAATAGACTGAGCCAGATCTACCTGCTAGTATTGGAAAGACTCCTGCTGAGGCAGGGGGCAGGTGTGGCCCACTTCAGGGACAAAGACCCTGGCAGTGGCAGTTCTGGGTAGTACTCATTGGCATGAGCCCTCCTAGAGGCCACCATTTTCTCCCCAAGACCTAGCTCCACCCAACAGCCTGTAGACTCCAGTGTTAGGATGCCTCAGGCCAAACAACAAACAGGGTGGAAACATAGTCCCACCCATAAGCAGAGAGGCTCTTAAAGTCTTCCTGAGCCCATCCTGCCTGCCAGAGGGATAAGAACTAGCTCCACACACCAGTGGGCAGGAACCAGTCACTCCAACCCAGAAGCCTGCACAAGCCTCTTAGACAGCCTCATCCATCAAAGGGCAGACAGCAGAAGCAAGAACTACAATCCTGCAGCCTTCAGAACAGAAACTGCAATTGCAGAAATTTAGACAAAATTAAACAGCAGAGGAATATGTCCCAGATGAAGAATAAAGATAAAACCCCAGAAGAACAATTAAGTGAAGTGGAAATAAGCCATCTACTGGAAAAAGAATTCAGAGTAACGATAGTGACGATCTAGGAAAAAGAATGGAAGCACAAATGGAGAAGGTACGAGAAATGTTTAACAAAGATCTAGAAGAACTAATGAACAAACAGAGATGAACAATACAATAACTGAAATGAAAAATATACTAGAAGGAATCAACAGCAGAATAATTGAGGCAGAAGAATGGATAAGTGAACTGGAAGACAGCATGGTGGAAATCACTGCCATGGAACAGAATAAAGAAAAAAGAATGAAAAGAAATGAAGTCGGTCTTAGAGACCTCTGGGACAATTTTTTTATTAAAGAACATTTTTTACATTGCCCTTCCCCCAAAACATTGAGCTAGCCTAGATTTTTACTTATTCTAATGTAGTTATTTGAAAAAAAATACTAAAAGGAGATGATGTTGGCTAAGATTACAAAGTCTAGGAAGTCATTTGAAAAATTCTCTCTCTTAAACTACAACCATTAAACAGTGCACAGATTGATTATCCTGTTAGGGGAGTGGTGACCCATGCCAACATTTCACATACCCAAGTCTCCCTCATAACTTCCTGCCAAGTTGAGTTACTTTCAGAAAGTTCTTACAGAGCAAACCCTGCTAATGGAATACTGACAGATAGCCATAATATTGCTTAATCAAATTTAAATGGACTCAGGTTTTTTCTTTAAATATCAAACTTATCTCAACTCAAGTTAGGCATAGAAGAATCTGGCACAAATAGTATGCTTTTGTTATTGTTTTCCGTACAATCTACTTTGTAGAAATATCTTGGATAACACCTGTGGACCAATTCAGAGGCTCAAGTTTAATCTGTTTTTCTTAAAGAATATATACTAAAGGTGTCTTCTCTTTCCAGTTTTATGATGTATGACCTTACTCAGTGTTTATTTGAAAAAATATCTCATGGTTTGTGCATTCATTCAAAGAAGAGACTGTGCCATTGACTGTGGCTGTGTGCCAGTAACTTCAAATTGTTGTATCTCAGTGATAAAAAATATCTAGCTATTTTAAACTAGAACATTTATTTTAAACTAAACATTTCAGTTTCATCTAGATATTCAGCACTATTTAGACAGTCTTATACCCACCTATTAATTCCCCTCTCTTTCCTTTTAACTATTGCCAAGTGACAAGAAATTATATGAGTATGCTTTTGTGTGTTTGGATTGGTGGTAGGAAAGGAGAGTGAATAGATGTAAGGGTAGGAGGGAGATGGGTAAGAGGGTGGAGAGGACTGCTCAAATTGGATAAGAACAATTTAAACTAGGGCTTTGAAAATTCTTTTCTTGCTAGTTGATGGCTTTTCTTTCTGTACTTTACAACTCTCTGAAGCTCATTATCTCAGCTTTCCCCAAGAAAGTTGTGATTAAAACCCAATGTAAACTGCACAGATCCCCTGACTCCTTCAATGACCTGGTTCTACCCTTTCAGACTTAAGATTATGTATTTCAAAAACACCAGTTGCAACTATTTATTTAGTTTATTGACTCCCTTGAGGACACAGTTCTGTATTTTCAGAAAATTAAAATACAATTTATTTTAGTGGCTTGTTAAATGATATGAACATATAAAAGACTATTTTGGGACCTAGTCTAAATTTGCCAGTTTATCCTATTAGCTTTCTTTTAATTTTTTTAAAATTTTGTGTTCTTGCTTCCATCTCTTCCAGATTCTCATCAGTATCCCAAAGATTACTGCTATTTAGGAGGAAATGGCTATGTTCTTGAGGCATCGAGTAAGAGAAAAAAGTCCTAAGGCCTGTTGAGAATTAAGTGTTTGTATGAAAAAAAGTTACCTATGAGAACAAACATCCTGTGTGATATTTGGGAAATCAAATAAAATTAGAAAAGCCCCTTTAGGTCAACATACATGAAACGTTTGAGGAGGATATGTAGTCTTCTTTTCCCTATCTAAGAAATCGTATTAGTATTAGATTTCATGTCTTTACCTTAATCTGCATCTAAACTGTCAGAATTAAACCGAGTTTCAAAAGCCATCTTATTGTGGTTGTGTCTGGAATTTTTCAAACTATGTTGATCCCAAAGAGAAGAAACCTTTTAAAAAGAACTGAAACTGTGCAACTGGATTATAGCTGGGGTCTTAATGACTAAAATATGCATCTGATACAATGTTTGAACCTATTGCTTTGGGAAACTGTTTTGTTTTACTACATTAAAGTCTTTCTTTGGTCAGTTGGCTGATCAAAAATATGGTGTCCAAAATGCTATTTGCTTAAGTTTTCAAGCTGCTCTGCTGGCTGCAGACTTCACCAATTTATAAGTAATCCTAAGTGTCTAATTTCCCTGTGCTTGTTTCATCATTTCTCCCAGATTTCTTTCTTACTTTTCAATGAATTTTCTTGTTTCAGTATCTCTGAGTGCTAAACTTTGTGGTTTTATTTTAGAAGCTTTTCTAGCTTCCATATAGTTCAATTCATTATTTTGGCTTGGCACAGCAAACACAACTATTAATTTTGTGTCCAATAGCTTATTATATCTTGCATCTTTGTATACAACTTCCATGTCAAAAATACTTTGTGGAGTAAAATTCATTTGCCAGGTTGATTTTGACACTTAATATTTGTTGTAACTACATCTTTGCTTGGTGCAACATTATATTATGGACATGGATAGTATGTGGGGTATAATCCCATTCCTTGAATGTTCCCATAAAACTCCTCTAAGTCATAAAAGGGTGCTCCTAAAATTAGAGGAGTTACCACCATCTCTTTGGCCAGTAATAGAGCAACGAATCTTTAAGGGAATTGTGTAAATAAAATTATACTGTGAGGAAGATATGAAAATTAAAGTTATGAGTGGGGATAAAACACCAGGCATATCATATTGAAGAGAATAAAAATTAGTTATGTGGGAGAGCAAATGAAAGTATATTTAGAGACAGGGGAATATCAGCAGTAGCTGGCTCAGGTAATAATGATATTACTACCATTGTTGCTGACTTTGCTGACATTTTTTGCTGAAATGTAGTCTCAGGCCTACGTATAGCTTTAAATCTGCAATTCACCTAGGGGACAGAGAGAGAAAGCAATACAACCCTAAGTATAGCACCATATCAGTGTAGCTGATGTCATATTTTCAACATTTATAGAGACAAATAATAGCCAATTTCTAAAGAAAAGTAATTAAATTCAGAATTCATAGAAATCATATAAATTCTGCTTTAAATTGAACCGTATATATTTTAAAATATATTGCATACATATGCATATATTATATGTACATACATACACATAGATATATTTTAAAATATTGCTTTTTTTCTGTACGCGGGCCTGTCACTGTTGTGGCCTCTCCCGTTGTGGAGCACAGGCTCCAGACACGCAGGCTCAGTGGCCAAGGCTCACGGGCCCAGCCGCTCCACGGCATGTGGAATCTTCCCGGACCGGGGCACGAACTCATGTCCCCTGAATTGGCAGGCGGACTCTCAACCACTGTGCCACCAGGGAAGCCCTAAAATATTGAATCTTTGAATTGATGTTTTCTTGGAAATTAAGAAGCAAAGAATTAGGTAAGGAAAGTCTGAATCTTCCCTCAACTCTCCAGTTATTTTGGAAATAAGCCTGTCATCTTCAAATGATGGCCATTGATGGATAGAAGAAAGATTCATTCATTCAACAAATATTTTATAGAGTACCTAAGAATGATACTTCTAAAAGCATTAAGTCTTAGGGGCTTTTAAAATTCCGCTGTAAAAAAACATGTTGGCCCTTGGTAACCCTATAACACAATCAGGTGAGCTCCATCCCTAGTTTTTGTATTAGTTGAATACAGGAGAATCATTGAAAAGTGAAGTGGGGGAAGAGAAAGGGCATTTGGTATCTGGAGTTTATTGAACGTTCCTATCATGTGTTCAGAAATTCCTTGACAGGCTGTTATTATACAGCTCCATTGGCAGATTAGGTTCTCCATTCTGCACACTAATTGCCAAGCATTATTGCCTAATACTTGTGCAATTAACCTAAGCTGTGTAACTGTTTTGTCCTCTGGACCATGCCAGGAATAGTTGATACATCTAACCTTTTGAAAATGGAGAATAAGTATAGAGTGGGATGTATTTGTCTTTGAATATTTATAGACATATACTTGCACAGTATTGTTATTTTTCTGACACATTTTTCTTTCTACATATTTACTTAGCAAAATGAGATATTGATCCTTCCTTCCCTTCTACATACTGTAATACGTGCTTACTATCAAGTCACCATCAATAACATACTGAATTAAAAATGCTTCCCTGGTGGCGCAGTGGTTAAGAGTCCGCCTGCCAATGCAGGGGACATGGGTTCATGCCCCAGTCTGGGAGGATCGCACATGCTGTGGAGCGGCTGGGCCTGTGAGCCATGGCCACTGAGCCTGTGTGTCCGGAGCCTGTGCTCTGCAACGGGAGAGGCCACAACAGTGAGAGGCCCACGTACCACAAAAAAAAAAAGATTCCTGACTTCAAGATTCTTAAAGTCTGGTAAAGGAGACATAAAAATAGAAAATGAGAATACAATATAAGAACAAATGTAGCAGTATGAATAGGACATCAAGGACACCGTAAGCAGTGATTGTATGTGTTGTTGAAGGATGCCAGAGCAAACTTATTGGTGGAAGTACTACCTAGACTGAGTCTTGAAGAATGAACAGGAGTTGCTAGTCAGGGAAAGGTTGGGGGAAATTAAATTTTCAATTTTCAAATTAAATTTTCAATAGAAGAGTTCATTGAGTACCCAGTGATCCTCTCTACCACTGGTCTCAAAATCATTCTGGACATCATCAGTGCCTATGTGAAAAACGTCTAAAATGAAAACCCAATAGTTCACTGATTTCTGAAAATCTAATGAATCCTGCACAACACTGCAGTGCCATTTTGAATTTGTGACCTCCAAACTTAACTAGGGTATCAACACTGCAGCTATGTCAAACTTGTACTTCTTTCCATAGACACATAATTCATCCTTTTCTTTCTAATTCTTGCAAATGATTCTTCCTTCTATTTTGTGAGAAAATTGAAGTCCTCAAGCAGGGAAAATTCACTTTCCACCTCAATTATTTACAAGTGATTTCCATTGGTGTTCATCTTCTCCTCATTCTTTGCTGTATCTCCTGCTAGAACTTGCTACACTGACCATCCCCTAACCCTCTTGGGGGTTCAGGAGGAAGGGAAAAATGAAAGATGTAGAAATTATGTAGAATGCTGTGAATTTAATTCTACATGTTTTATCTAATTCTATGTACTACTATATGAAAAGCATTTAATATTATTCATGTTTTGAGAACTTCAGAAACTAAGGAAGGAGAGAAAGTAGATAGAAACTCTAGGGCAAAAAAAATTGTGGGGAAATTTTTGATCAATGAATTATTGTCTGAGCTTTTATTTTCTATTGTTAAATAGCAACATATAGCCTTAACTACAGTTTAGAAAATTAGTGGCCTAATTTTATAAATTAAAAAAATTTTATATGGGAACAATGCCAATACTACTTCTAAAATATATCCCAGAACTGTCCACTTCTCTCCATTTCCTTTTCTACCACCCCATTACAAGTCACCATCATCTCTCCACCCAAGAAAATGCAATAATCTCCTCTCTGATACTCTGTCTACACACCGCTTCACTAAATTCCAATATTAACAACATCGAGAAACATATTTGAAATACAAATCACATCACAATTTACTTCAGCTATTTTCATTGCCCCCAGAAGAAACTCCAAACCCTCCAAAGCAGTTTCCATACATAGGACATATTATTTACTCTTCCTGAAATATTTTATCCAGTTATGTTTAAAATACATAAGGAATTTTAGATACATAAATGCTTAAGAATGACCTGTGTAAAGATGAAAAAGCCTTTCAAACTACCATGATCCAATTACTTCCATATATTCTCACTATAGCCATTTATTCTTTATTTCTTTTTAAAAAATTTTTATTGGGGTATAGTTGATTTACAATGTTGTGTTAGTTTCAGGTGTATAGCAAAGTGAATCTGTTATACATATACATATATCCACTCTTTTTAAGATTATTTTCCCATATAGGCCATTACAGAGTATTGAGTAGTGTTCCCTGTGCTATACTGTATGTCCTAATTAGTTAACTATTTTATATATAGTAGTGTGTATGTGTCAATCTCATTCTTCCAATTTATCCATCCCCCCCTTAACCTCCGGTAATCATAAGTTTATTTTCTACATCTGTAACTCTATTTTTGTTTTGTAGATAAGTTTATTTGCAGCCTTTTTTTAGATTCCACATAAAGTGATATCATATGATACTTGTCTTTCTCTGGCTGACTTCACTCAGTATGACAATATCTAGGTCCATCCATGTTTCTGCAAATGGCATTATTTTGTCCTTTTTATGGCTGAGAAGTATTCCATTGTATATATATACCACATATTCTTTATCCATTCCTCCATTGATGGACATTTATGTTGCTTCCATGTCCTGACTATTGTAAATAGTGCTGCAATGAACATTGGGGTGCATGTATCCTTTCGAATTATGGTTTTCTCTGGATATATGCCCAGGAGTGGGATTGCTGGATCATATGGCAGTTCTATTTTTAGTTTTTTAAGGAACCTCCATATTGTTCTCCACAATGGCTGTACCAATTTACATTCCCACCAACAGTGCAAGAGGGTTTCCTTTTCTCCACACCCTCTCCAACATTTATTGTTTCTAGATTGTTTGATGATGGCCTTTCTGACTGGTGTGATGTGATGCCTCTCTGCAGTTTTGATTGGCATTTCTCTAATAATTAGTGATGTTGAGCATCTTTTAATGTGCTTTTGATCCATCTGTATGTCTTCTTTAGAGAAATGTCTGTTTAGTTGTTCTACCAATTTTTTGATTGGGTTGGTTTTTTTTTGATATTGAGCTGCATGAGCTGTTTGTAAATTTTGGAGATTAATCCCTCGTTGGATAGTTCATTTGCAAATACTTTCTCCCATTCTGAGGGTTGTCTTTTCATCTTGTTTATGGTTTCCTTTGCTGTGCAAAAGCTTTTGAGTTTAATTAGGTCCCATCTATTTATTTTTGTTTTTATTTTCATTACTCTAGGAGGGGAATCAAAAAAGATCTTGTTGTGATTTACATCAGAGAGTGTTCTGCCTAAGTTTTCCTCTAAGAGTTTTTTGTTTTTTGGTTTTTTTCTTTTTTGCAGTACATGGGCCTCTCACTGTTGTGGCCTCTCCCGTTGCAGAGCACAGGCTCTGGACACGCAGGCTCAGTGGCCATGGCTCACGGGCCCAGCCACTCTGCGGCATGTGGGATCGTACCGAACCGGGGCACGAACCCATGTCCGCTGCATTGGCAGGCAGACTCTCAACCACTCTGCCACCAGGGAAGCCCCCTCTAAGAGTTTTATAGTATCTAGCCTTACACTTAGGTCTTTAATCCATTTTGAATTTATTTTTGTGTAATATCCGTAAATCAATCAGTGTGATATACCACATCAACAAATTGAAGAATAAAAACCATATGATCATCTCAATAGATACAGAAAAAATATTTTGACAAAATTCAACACCCATTTATGATAAAAACTCTCCAGATAGTGGACATACCTCAAAATGATAAAGGACATATATGACAAACCCACAACTAACATCATACTCAACAGTGAAAAGCTAAAAGCATTTTCCTTAAAATCAGGAACAAGACAAGGATGTCCACTCTCACCACTATTATTCAACACAGTTTTGGAAGTCCTAGCCACGGCAATCAGAGAAGAAAAAGAAATAAAAGGAATCCAAATTGGAAAAGAAGAAGTAAAACTGTCACTGTTTGCAGATCACATGATACTATACATAGAAAACCCTAAAGATGTTACCAGAAAACTTCTAGAGCTCATCAATGAACTTGGTAAAGTTACAAGATACAAAATTAATACACAGAAATCTCTTGCATTCCTATACACTAACAAGGAAAGATCAGAAGAGAAATCAAGGAAACAATCCCATTTACCATTGTATCAAAACAATAAAATACCTAGGGATAAATCTACCTAAGGAGACAAAAGACCTATAATCAGAAAACTATAAGATACTGATAAAAGAAATCAAAGATGACACAAACAGATGGAGAAATATACCATGTTCTTGGATTGGAAGAATCAATTTTGTGAAACTGAGTATACTACCCAAAGCAATCTACAGAGTCAATGCAATCCCTATCAAATTACCAAGGGCATTTTTCACAGAATTAGAGCAAAAAATTTAACAATTTGTATGGAAACACAAAAGACCCTGAATGGCCAAAGAAATCTCGAGAGAGAAAAACAGAGCTGGAGGAAACAGGCTCCCTGACTTCAGACTATACTACAAAGCCACAGTCATCAAAAGAGTGTGGTACTGACACAAAAACAGAATATAGATCAATGGAACAGGATAGAAAGTCCAGGGATAAACCTATGTGCCTATGGTCACCTAATCTATGACAAAGGAGGCAAGAATATACAATGGAGAAAAGAGAGTTTCTTCAATAAGTGGTGCTGGGAAAACTGGACAGCTACATGTAAAAGAATGCAATTATAACACACCTTAACAGCATACACAAAAATATTCTTTATTTCTTGATTTGCATTCCTCACCTCTCCTCTCCTTCAGAACAATTCATTGAACCATTCTTTGCTTTTTTCATGCTCTGTATTGATGAAAGAGCTTAAAAGCACTTTTGAGAATATGGCTGTACCCTATGAGCACATATCTTCTTTTTGTGGCTCATATTCTCTGGTTACTCACCCTAATACTGACTTAGCTTATTAAATTACAAATTTATTATTGGCTCTGAGCATTTATAGATGTCTCTAAACCAAGGGTCAACAAACTTTAGCCTTTGTCTTATTACAGCTACTCATTTCTTCCTTTGTGGTATGAAAGCAGCCATACATTATATGTAAGTGAATGAATATGGCTTTGTTGCAATAAAACCTCATTTAAATAAAGATGCAGATGGTCAGATTTGGCCAACGGGCTGTAGTTTACTGACTCCTGCTCTGAGGAGAAGGTTAACTGCCTTATCTTACCTCAAATGGCAATAGATTATTGTCTATTACCCCATAAACCCTTGTGATTATTGTTCTTTTAGCCCAACCTGCTACTCAAGGATCTGGTACCTTCATATACCATGTCTGCCTGGCACTTTTCACTACCACCTCCAATCTACTAGTTCCAGAGAGCACTTGATGGTCCTTATCTCTTCTTAATAAATATTGTCCTGCAAGTTTTTTTTTCTGTTACTTTAGGTAACAATCAGGGTAACCATATAATTGATCATTCAAATGACAATTCTTTTGAGAGTGATAAAGGGGCACACACCATAACTTTCCTAGGCAAAATGGGATGTATGATCACTCTAGTTATAATGGACCTACCCAGATAAATGAATCCTTTCTATTGGGTTAGCTAGCTGTTGAGTCATTCAATTAATGTTACCATCTCTCATTAATCAAGGTAAAATATATCACTGTCTGTAACTGGAGAGAGATTTATTGGAAGTTCCTTTATTGGGTGGATGAGTGAGGATATGTTCTTTCCTAGGATATTCATATCAGGCCATTGGTAAAAATAACAAAAAAAATAATTAAAGCTATCATTAAGTGAAAGAGTATTAGATGCTAGTCACATGTTAATAACTTTCAATACATTATCTCATGATTCCTTCCAAAATATTAAGAAATAAATATTACTATCTTTTTATAAATGAGGATACCAAGTTTCTGATAGAATAAGTACTTTGCTCAATGTTTCACAATTAGCAGGTTTAGTGCTCCTCTCATGAGAATCCTGGGAATAATTAGGGTTAATCTTGTATTTGAAAATGTCTACTCAATTCTAACATTTCCATTCAATCCACCCAAAGGCTCATAAACAGATTGTTCATTTAAGTGCATCTTCACTTAAAAATGCTCACTCCACTATTGAGGGGTACAAAGGTGCAGGTGACAATTTAAATGTTCCTTTCAAATATGGGTTCCTTTGGGTTTATTTTTGTATCAATAGAAAAAAAGTTTTCTCTTGGAAAAATAAAACAGAATACCTAGCTGGAGAGAATTAGAAGAAATTGATTATGAATTGCTATTGTTTTCCATTTTAATGAGTTACATAGCTGTCCTTCATGGTTTATAAAAATATTTCAACAGCAAATAATGCTCTGAACTCTGCAAAATGCTATTTAAAATACTTGACAACCCATAAGCTGCTGTTGATACAGATGTGAATCTTTCAGCTAACAGTAATTCAACACTATAATTTAGGAAAGTGCAAAGTGATAATCCTCTTGTTTTCTCTTAACAAGAAGATACTGTTAAACATGAAAAAAAATGCTGATTAAGTACCCATGTCCAATATACAAATCAGATGCACTATTAGATTATTATTTGGAAAAATGATTTGCAAGTACAAATCACTCAATATTTGTTAGATTTTTTTAAAAAGGCAAAGTGACTTTCTTCTCTTTTCTTATTTAATTCTGACACTGATATACTTTATATTAGTGTCCTAGGTCTGTCATAACAAAATACTACAGACTGGGTGGCTTAAGCAATAGAGATTTATTTTTTCACAGTTCTGAATGCTGGAAATCCAAGATCAAGGTGTTGGCAGGTTTGGTTTCTTCTGAGACTTCTCTCCTTGGCTTGTAGATGGCCAGGTTCTCATCGTGTATTCATATGGTTGTATCTCTGTGTGCACACATGTCTGGTGCCTAATCTTCTCTTCTTATAAGGACACCAGTCATATTGAATTAAAGCCCACCTCAATGGCTTTGTTTACCCTTAATTACCTCTTTAAGGACTTATTTCCAAATATAATCATATTTTGAGGTACTAAGGGTAAGGGCTTCAACATATGAACTTTGGGGAGACACAATTCAGCCCATAATACCTTTGTTTCCACTTGGATTATTAGTTTTCTTTTAAAGAGATATGAGCTATGCAGTCATACATGTATCTGCTTATGCAATCCAAATGTACCCTCTGTAGCACTGCTGTCACTCTTGGCTACCACAGCTTAATGCTTCTTTTGAGATTTAGGAATGGAGGTTCTTATATCAAGTGAAGTGGAGGTGACCTAAAATAAAAACTATCAAACTTTTAGTTAGTAATACTTCAAAGGCCCTACTAATCCACCACCCTTTTGGCTTCAAAATTCCATGAAGCTGACATCAGCAAAATATTGGATTAGGAAGTGCCAAGCCCTTGTCCCTCTATAGAAATATAAAAACAAAAAAATCCAAAAAACCCCCAGAAACTGACTAAATAACCTTATAGGAACTCTGGAAAACAACCATAAATCTACAACTAAATAAGTGAATGCCCAATCACAGCAAAGCCACATTTAAAATGGTAGAAAATGTCACGGCACTTTTACTTACCTAAGTCCCGAAACATTCCTGATGTGTGATCTGGAGGAGACAGCAGCCCAGTTCCCAATTCCTTCCCTTAAACCAGAGAACAGAGAGTAGATCTTATGTGCAATGTTTCATGTGTCTGATCTGAGGCAAAGAAAGGCAGTGGTCATTGGTCATGAAAGCTACAGGAGGACTACAGAACCACAGATGCACAGGGCAAGAGATTATAGGTAAAGGCATAGAATATTTAGAATGTCTAAGGCTCTGAGGAGAAGCTGGTTGAGACTCTTTGGAAATTGAAATATTTGATAAAATTCTGTATATGGGGAGGTTGAGAAAGCTATGCATAGACCCATGCAAAACACATATGCAGAATGGACCAGAAAAGGCCTTAAGCTTTCATTTTGAGCTGATACTTTTTCTCAGAGCATACTCAGCTAACCAGTGAAGAACTGCCTTGGCATAGAGCCAATTTACAAAAACTGGGAGAGGTTTTTTTTTTTTTTTCAAATGCCCAATTTTCAACAACAACAAAAAATGCAGACATACAGAGAAACAGAAAAACATGGTAAAGTCAAAGAAAAAAAAATTGCAGACAGGGCTTCCCTGGTGGTGCAGTGGTTAAGAATCCGCCTGACAATGTAGGGGACATGAGTTTGAGTCCTGGTCCGGGAAGATCCCACATGCCGAGGAGCAACTAAGCCTGTGCTCCACAACTACTGAGCCTGCACTCTAGAGTCCGTGAGCCAAAACTACTGAGCCCACGTGCCACAACTACTGAAGCTTGCACACCTAGAGCCCGTGCTCTGCAACAAAAGAAGCCACTGTAATGAGAAGCCCAAGCACTGCAACAAAGGGTAGCCCCTGCTCACCACAGCTAGAGAAAAGCCCACACGCAGCAATGAAGACTCAACACAGCCAAAAAAAAAAAAGAAAGAAAGAAAAAAAACTTGCAGACATACAGAGAAAGAGAAAAACATGGTAAATTCAAAGGAAAAAAATTCCAGAAAACTATTTTGCACATGGATATCCCATTTTCCCAACATTGTTGAAGAGACTATTCTTTCCTTATTTTGTGGTCTTGGCACCCTTATTAAAGATTATTTGCCTTTTACACAAAGGTTTATTTCTGGGCACTGTATTCTTTTCCACTGGTCTATGTCTGTCTTTATGCCAGTACAACACTGCTTTGTTTACTATAGCTTTGTTTAAGTTGGTACTAGGAAGTGTATGAGGATTCCAACTTTGTTGTTCTTATTTAAGATTGTTTTGGATATCAGGGTTCCTTGAGATGCCATATGAATTTTAGGATGTTTTTTCTATTTTAACAATATTAAATCTTCTAATCCATGAGCAGAAGATGTTCCATTTATTCATGACTTCTTTAACCTCTTTTAGCAATATTTTGTAGTTTCAGTGTGCAAGTCTTTTGCATCCTTGGTTAAGTTTATTCAAAATATTTTGGTTTTTGTCATGCTATTGTAAATGGGGTCCTTTACTCAATTTCTTTATTTGTTTTGTTCTTTATTAGTGTATATAAACACAACTGATCTTGGTGTGTTAATTTTGTATTCTGCAGCTTTGCTAAATTTCTTTGTTTGTTCTAACAGTATTTTTTATGGAATCTTTAGGGTTTTCTGCCTATAAGATCATGCCATCTGTGAACAGAAAAAAATTTACTTCTTCCTTTACAATTTGGATGCCTTTGTTTCTATTTCTTATCACTCTGGCTAGAACTTCTAGTGTTATATTGAATAGAAGTGGTGAGAGTGGGTATCGTTGTCTTATCTTAGAGGAAAAGCTTTCAGTCTTGCGACATTGAGTATAATGTTAGCTGTGGCCTTTTCACATATGGTCTTTATTATCTTGAGGCAGTTTTTTTGTGTTCCTATTTTGTTGAGTGTTTTCATCATGAAAGAGTGTTGAATTTTGTCAAATATTATTTTTCTGCATCAGTTTAGATGATCATGTGGTTTTTGTCCTTCATTTTGTCAATGTAGTATATTACATTGATTGATTTTTTTATGTTGAAACATCCTTGTATTCCAGGAATAAATGTCACCTGATTATGGCATATAATTCTATCACTGTGTGGTTGAATTCAGTTTACAAATATTTTATTGAGGATTTTTGCATCAACATTCATTAGGGCTGTTGGTCTGCAGTTTTCTTTTCTTGTAAAATCTTTTTATGGCTTAGGTACCCAGTTGATGCTAACCTGTTAGAATGAGTTTGGAAGTGTTTGATCCTCTTGAAATTTTTGGAAGTGTATGAGGAGGATTGGTATTAAGTTTTCTTTATATGTTTGGAAGAATTCTCCAGTGAAGCCATCTGGTCTTGGGCTTCTCTTTGTTGGCAAGTTTTTATAATTTAATCACTGTTTGTATTTTGATAACTATATCACTAATATTAATTATAGATCACTTTTTCCCCCTTCATGATTCATTCTTGATAGGTTGTAAGTTTCTAGGAAAGTATTCATTTCTTCTAGGTAATCCAATTTGTTGGCATGTAATTTTTCATAGTATCTTGTTATGGTCCTTTTTATTTCTGTGGCAGCAGTTGTAATGTCCACTCTTTCATTTATAATTTTAGTTGTTTGAATCTTTTATAACTTCTTGTAGTTAATTTCACTGAGGGTTTGTGCAATTTTTAATCTATTAAAAACAATCTCTTAAATTGTGATTTTTTCTATTGTTTTTCTATTCTCTATTTTGTTTCTCTGCTCTAATCTTTATTATTTCCTTCCTTCCTGCTAACTTTGAGTTTACTTCATTCTTCTTTTTCTAGTTTCCTAGAGATGTAAAGTTAATGTGTTATTTTGAGATTTTTCTTCTTTTTTAATGTAAGCATTTACCTTTATAAACTTCTCTTGTAGTACTGCTTTCACAAGCAAAACCCATATGTTTGCTCTGTTATGTTTTTGTTTTCACTTGTCTCAAGATATTCTCTAATTTTCCTTGTGATTAATTCTTTATCCCATTGTTTAAGTGTGCTGTGTAATTTTCATATATTTGTGAATTTTCCAGTTTTCTTTCTGCTATTGATTTGTAGTTTCATTCCATTTTGGTTGGAAAAGGTATTTTATATGATTTTAACCTTACTAAATTTGTTAGGACTTGTTTTTTGGACTAATATATGATCTATCCTTGAGAATGTTCTTTGTGAGCTTGAGAAGAATGTGTATTCTTCTGTTGCATTAAGCATTCTGTATATGTCTGTTAGCACCAATTGGTCTACAGTATTGTTCAAATTCTCTGTTTCCTTAGTGATCTTATGTTTTCTTGCTTAATTCATTACTGAAAGTGGGGTATTGAAGCCACCTACTATTATTGTGTGCTATTTCCCCCTTCAGTAGTGTCATGTTTACTTCATATATTTGGAAGGCTTGATGTTTGATGCATACATATTTATAATTGTTACATTTTCTTGCTGAATTGATCCTTTTATCATTATACAATATTATGCCCTTTGTATCTTGTGACAGTTATTGACCTAAAGTCTCCTTTGTCTGATATAATTACAGCCACTCTTGTCTTTTGGTTACTATTTACATGGAATATATTTTTCCATCTTTTTACTGTCATCATATGCTTGTCCTTAAATCTAAAGTTAGTTAATTATAGACAACATATAGTTGAATTTTATTTTTATCATCTATTCAGCCAATCTTTGTCTTTTCATTGGGAAGTTTAATTTACATTCATTTAAAGTAATCACTGATAGGGAAGGGAGCACTATTGCTATCTTGTTAATTTTTTCAGTATGTCTTGGATATATTTTGTCCTCCTTTTCCTCTTTTACTGTTTTCCTTTGTGTTAGTTAATTTTTGTGGTAACATGTTTTGATCCCCTTCTTTTTTCCTTTTCTGTATCATCTATAGGTATTTTCTTTGCTCTTACTATAGAATATCTTAAAGCTATCTTAAGATATCTTAAAAGTGATAACTTTAACCCCTTTTAAGTTTGTTGCATATACTACTCTTGGTTGGCAATTTATTTTCTTTCAGCATTTTAAATATATCATTCCACTTCTTTTTGATCTGCAAAGTTTTGCTGAGAAATTTTATAGTATTCTTATAAGATTTCTTTTATATGTGACCAGGCACTTTTCCCTTGCTGCTTTCAGAGTCTCTCTTTGTCTGTGACTTTTGACAGTTTAACTGTCATTTATCTAAGTGTAAGTCTCTTTAGATTTATCCTACTTGTATTTTATTGAGCTTCTTTAAATTGTATGTCAACTTCTTTCCTCAAATTTGAGAAGTTTTTAGCCATGATTTCTTCAAATAGGCACTCTACCTCTTTCTTTCATTCTCCTGAGACTCCCTTAATGCATATATTGTTCCACTTTCAGTTATCCTATAATAACCATAGGCTCTTTTCACTCCTTTTTTTCTCCTCTGACTTGAAAATTTTAAATAACTCCTCTTCAAGTTTGCTGATTGTTTCTTCTACTTGATCTAATCTGTTAATTGTACATCTCTTTTGAATTGTTCAATTCAGTTATTGTATTCTTGAGCTTCAAAATTTTTGTTTCACTCCTTTTTAGTAGTTTCTATCTCTTTATTAATATTCTCTTTTTGTTTATGCATTGTTCTCTTGATTTTGTGTAGTTGACTATGTGTTTCTTTTTTAGCTCTTTGAGCATATTTAAGATGGTTATATTGGATTCTTTAAAATGTAATTAATAGGCTTCCATTCCTTTGGTGCTAGTTTCTGGAGATTTATTTTGTTTCATTAGTTGGACCATGTTTCCTCATTTGTTTGTATGCCTTGTGATCTTTTGTTGAGATTTATGCATTTAAAAAAATAGCCACCTCTCCCAGTCTTTATGGACTTGCTTCATACAAATTTCTAGAATCTAAACAGCATATTCTCAAACAACCAATGGGTCAAAGTGAAATAACAAAAGAATTATAAAATACCTTGAAACAAATGAAAACAAAAACAAAGCATAGCAAAATTTATGGAATGCATAAAAAGCAGTGTTGAGAGAAATTTATATCTAGATATAAATTCTTACATTAAAATTGAAGGGAGATTTCAAATCAACAAGCTAACTTTTCACATTTGGAGCCAGCAAAAGAGAAGCAAACTAAACCCAAAGCTAACAGAAGGAATAACAAAAGGGAGGAAATAATAAAGATTATAGTGGAGATAAATAATATATCTAATTTAAAAATAGGGAAAATCAAACCTTTATATAGTCTGACTAAGAAAAAAGAGCAAACTCAAATTACTAAAATCAGAAATTAAAGTGGGGACATTGCCACCAATTATATAGAAATAAAAAGAATTATAAAGAATACTATTAACAATTGTATACCAACACATTCAATAACCTAGGTGAAATGAATACATTCCTAAAAACACACAATCTAACAAGAATGAATCATGAAGAAGTGGAAAATTGGAATAGAAATATAACTAGTTAGGAGATTGAATCAGTAATCAAAAACCTCCCAATAAAAGGAAGTCATGGGGACTTCCCTGGTGGTCCGGTGGTTGGGACTCCATGCTCCTAATGCAGGGGCCGGGGTTTGATCTCTGGTTGGGGAACTGGATTCTGTATGCTGCAGCTAAAGATCTGTGTGCCACAACTAAGACCCGGTGCAGCCAAATAAATAAATATTAAAAAAAAGTCATGGACAAAGTGTCTGCACAGGTGAATTTCTACCTTAACATTTAAAGAATAATTAGTACCAGTCCTTTTCAAACTCTTCTGAAACACTGAAGAGGATAGAATAATTTCCAACTTATTCTATAAGGTCAGCATTTCCCTGATGCAAAACCAGACAAAGACACTAGGGAACACCTCCCCACCCCTGCAAAAAACAACAGATCAAGAGTCCTTGTGAATCTTGATGCAAAAGTGCAACAAAATACTAAACTGATTTCAGCATCATATTAAAGGGATTATACACCATGACCAAGTAGGGTTTATTTATGGAATGAAAGAAAGTTTCAACATACAAAAATAAATTAATATAATACACCACGTTAACAGAATGAGGGGGAAAACCCCATGATCATTTTGATTCAGAAAGAGCATTTGACAAAATTCACCACCCTTTCATGATAAAAACAACAACAACAACAAAAACACTCATTAACACAGAAATAGAAGGAAACTACCTCAATATAATAATGGTCATACGTGAAACCCCACAGCTAACATCACACTCAGTATTGAAAGCCTGAGAACTTTTACACCAAGATAAAGAATAGGACAAAGATGCCTGCTTTTGTCCCTTCTATTAAACACAGTATTGGAAGTTCTCTCCAAAACTATTAGTCAAAAGAAAATAATAAAAGGCACTCACTTTGGAAAGGAAAAAATATAACTATCTCTTTGTAGATTGCATGACCTTGTGTATAAATTTCTAATGATGCCAGGAAAAACAAACTATTAGAAATAATAAATTCAGCAAATTTGACAAATACAAAATTAAAACACAAATATTTGTTGCATTCTTACACGAACAATGAATAATCTGAAAATTAAATGAAGAATACTATTCTACTTATAATAGAATAAAAAATAATAAAATACTTAGAAATAAATTAAGGAGCCAAAAGACATATATACTAAACACCGCAAAACATTGCTGAAATAAATTAGAGATATAAAGAAATGAAAACACATACAGTGTTCATAGATTGGAAAAATTAATATTTTTATGATGACAGTACCACACAAATCAATCTACAGATTCAATGAAATTCCCATCAAAATTCCAACAATGTTTTACAGAAATAGAAAAACTTATCCTAAAATTCAAATGGAATCTCAAAGGACCTCGAATATTAGAATGGTGGTTGCTAGGATTTTTAAGAAGGGAGGAATGGGGAGTTATTTTTTAATGGGTATGATGTTTCACTGTGGCAAGATGAAAAGTTTTTAGATGGATGGTGGTGATGGTTACACAAAAAGCGAATGTATATAAAACATGTGGGGGAAAAGCTTCATGGTATTGGATTTGGTAAAGATTTCTAAGATATGACACCAAAACACAAGCAACAAAAGAAAAATTAGATAAATTTAATTTCATCAAAATTAGTGCATCTAAGAGCACTATCAACAAAGTAAAAAGGCAACCCACGGAATGGAAGAAAATATTTGCAAATCACATATCTAATAAGAGATTAATATCCAGAATATATGAAGAACTCCTACAACTCAACAACAGAAGATGAACAGCCTAATTTAAAAATGGACAATTGACTTGAATAGACATTTTTCCAAAGAGATATACAAATGGCCAATAAACCCATGAAAAAATACTCACCATCGTTAATCATTAGGGAAACATAAATCAAACCCACAATGAGGTGTCACTTTATATTCATTAAGATGGCTATTATTGAAAGCAAAACAGAACAAAACCCAGAAATAAAAAGTGTCAGTGAGGATGCAAAATTGGAACCTTGTACATTGCTAGTGAGAATGTAAGATAGTACAGCCTTTGTGGAAAACAGTTTGGTGGTCCCTCAAAAATTTAAACATAGAACCATCACCCAGCAATTCTGCTCCTAGACATAGATCCAAAATAAGTGAAAGCAGGGACTTGAACAGATATTTGAACACCAATATTAAAAACAGCATTATTCACAATACTCAAAAGGTGAACCAACCCAAATGTCCATCAATGAATGAATAGCTAAACAAAGTATGGTATACACATATAATAGAATATTATTCAGTCTTAGAAATGAAATTCTGATACATGGCACAATATGGATGGACCTTGAAAACATTATGCTAAATCAAATAAACCAGACAAACAGGACAAATATTATATGATTCCACTTATGTGAGGTACCTAGAATAGTCAAATTCATAGAGACATAAATTCCCTTTACTGGAACTATTGGGAAAGAAAAGTCTTTTGGTGCTTACGTTGCCAAGCTGGTATAACATACTACTGAAGATGATTTTTTTCTTTTTTTCATAATTTAGATTATGCTTGGTTAAAAATTAAGCCAACACTGAACAGAACAGAACTGACAGTTTCCTGATCATGTCGTTTTAATACCTGAATCCACTTGTATCTGGATTATCATTTATGTGAGCTAGTAATCCCAATCCCCTTTTAAAGCCACTTTATCTGTCACTTTCAATAGAAATAGTCCAAATACAGTAAATTGTGGAGAATCACTGTAACTCACACTAAAGATGATTTTGCTGAAACATACCCTTATTAAGGGCTCTGCACATGGAAATAGTTTTAAGTAGCAAAATCTTGGAGCCATGTAGAGGGTGGGCCAGGTGAAAAAGAATGAAAATTGCCAGTTCTAAGCACTTAACTAATCTCTAATGGCCCCAAGATTGGCATTCTGAATATCAGTTTTCCCTGTACTGAACTGGGGATACAGATTGTGTAGGAAGTTGTAAGTATGGTAAATGAGACCAAAATTTGTCAATTAATTGATCATAGAAGAGAATATCAGATCAAATTCATCAAATATGTACTGAATGTTTACTATGGCCCAGGTACTGTGTGGATACTGAAGATATAAAGTTGAATAAAACAAACCCTAATAGGAAAGAAGAGGTAAAAGGATACTTAGATTACAGTGTCCTAAGTGGAAAATAATCATATGTACAAAGTACAAATGTAACTTATTGCTATTTATTTATTTTGTAGGGAGATTGCAAGAAAGGCTTTGTTCACAAAGAACGTGACATGTGAGCTGGATTTTGGAGATAACAGCATTATGCCTTGAAATATTTCCAAACTCTTCCAAGAAAACATGTATCTGTAGTGTAGACCAGTCATTTTATGCTATTATGTAGTTGGATGTTATATTGCTCCTGATTTTAATTCTATGCACTTGTCTAAGTTCATTGGCCATGTCATGACTTTGGCAAGAGATGAAGCAGTTGACACACTTAATTCAGAATATACGTAGGTGAAAAAATGCTCTTACTCCTTTCCATTCCCAAAAAATTAATCCGATTTTCCTCAGTTTATTTTAATAAATATAAATGTAACATGAAATAACAAAATGCAGTAGCTGTAAGACAAATTATCATTGCCTAATTAACAACCAATTAGCAATTGGAACTCTTTACTTTCCTTGGAAGAACTACTTTAATATGGTAAAAGTAATCAAGGCAGATCCACAGATATTTGTGATAGTTCCAGCATGCATTAAACCATCTATCATGTATTTATTCCATTGATGATGAGGGGGAAAAGTGCCACAATACTTTCATAGTCGTTAGGTCAGTGAATCTGTGAATCAATTGTTTTTTCCTACCGATGCTGATCATTCCAACAGTTTTCTTTCGTTGGAATTTTCTGCTTTTTTATTTGGTGTTTGTTTCTTCACTTCCCTTCTCATTCTTATTGCTAGAGTCAGAGCTTCACTGTTGAATCAAATACTCCATTAAGAACTATTTAAAACAAATGTCTTTGGCTTCCTTGGAGTGAACAATCTTTATTCTGTAGTAAATTAGTTCTGGTAATGAACACACATCCCAGATCTTTGCAGGTAATTAGCGACTCCTGTTAAGTACAAGCCTCAGTCAATTTCTTTAGAAGCTGCAGGCTGACCTGATAAGCAAGTTCTGTGATTTTAACACATTTTCCATTTGAAAAATCAGCATGTGACAGGTGTAGGAAGTGATGCAGGAAAATTTTTCAAGGTATACTTTTTGGAGAATACTGACCATAAGTGTACAGTGAAGTCACTGAAAAATCTCAGAGCACTGTTTGCAAATGAAGTGTTGATTGTTGCCTTTCCTGTTCTGGGAGACCCTTCAGGATGTTCTTGGTAAATAGAAGCTTTTCATTCTCTCTTTTTTTTTTGGCATAAACATTGCACAGATGTCTGGGCTCTTTGGAATATTTCTTGAAATAAAAATTATATCAACTTCCTTTTAGAAATAGTTTAATATTCATTTGAAATACTGAAGATGAAAACATATCACTATTAAATTCAGTGATTTCTTCTCTTGTTATAACATCTTTATTGGAATATAATTGCTTTACAAAGGTGTGTTAGTTTCTGCTCTATAACAAAGTGAATCAACTACACATATACATATATCCCCATAACTCTTCCCTCTTGCATCTCAATACCTCCCACCCTCCCTATTCAACCCTGTAGGTGGTCACAAAGCACCGAGCATATCTCCTTGTGCTATGCGACTTCTTCTCACTAGATATCAGTTTTACATTTGGTAGTGTATATATGTACATGCCACTCTCTCACTTTATCCCAGCTTACCATTCCCCCTGCCCGTGTCCTCAAGTCCATTCTCTAGTAGGTCTGCGTCTTTATGCCTGTCCTGACCTAGGTTCTTCATAACCATTTTTTTTTTAGATTCCATATACTTGTGTTAGCATACGGTATTTGTTTTTCTCTTTCTGACTTACTTCACTCTGTATGACAGACTCTAGGTCCATCCGCCTCACTACAAATATCTCAATTTTGTTTCTTTTATGGCTAAGTAATATTCCACTGTATATATGTATCACATGTTCTTTAGCCATTCATCCGTCAATGGGCACTTAGGTTGCTTCCATGTCCTGGCTATTGTAAATAGAGCTGCAATGAACATTGTGGTGCATGAGTCATTTTGAATTATGTTTTTCTCAGGGTATATGCCAAGTAGTGGGATTGCTCGGTTGTGTGGTAGTTCTATTTTTAGTTTTTTAAAGAACCTCCATACTGTTCTCCATAGTGACTGTATCAACTTAAATTCCCACAAAGACTGCAAGAGGGTTCCCTTTTCTCCACACCCTCTCCAGCATTAAGTGTAGATTTTTTGCTAATGGCCATTCTGACTGGTGTGAGGTGATGTCTCATAGTAGTTCTGATTTGCATTTCTCTAATGATTAATGATGTCAAGCATTCTTTCATGTGTTTGTTGGCAATCTGTATATCTTCTTTGGAGAAATGTCTATATAGGTCTTCTGCCCATCTGGGGATGGGGTTGTTTGTTTTTTGATATTGAGCTGCATGAGCTGCTTGTAAAATTTGGAGATTAAGCTTCTGTAGTTGCTTTATTTGCAAATATTTTCTCCCATTCTGAGGGTTGTCTTTTCATCTTCTTTATGATTTCCTTTCCTGTGCAAAAGTTTTTACCTTGCATTAGGTCACATTTGTTTATTTTTGTTTTTATTTCCATTTCTCTAGGAGGTGGGTCAGAAAGGGTCTTGCTATGATTTATGTCATAGAGTTTTCTGCCTATGTTTTCCTCTAAGAGTTTTATAGTGTCTGTCCTTACATTTAGGTCTTTAATCCATTTTGACTTTATTCTTGTGTATGGTGTTAAGGAGTGTTCTAATTTCATTCTTTAACAAGTAGCTGTCCATTTTTTCAGGCACCACATATTGAAGAGGCTGTCTTTTCTCCACTGTATATTCTTGCCTCCTTTATCAAAGATAAAGTGACCATATGTGTGTGGATTTCTCTCTGGGCTTTCTATCCTAGTCCATTGATCTATATTTCTGTTTTTGTGCCAGTACCATACTGTCTTGATTACTGTAGCTTTGTAGTATAGTCTGAAGTCAGGGAGCCTGATTCCTCTAACTCCGTTTTTCTTTCCCAAGTTTTCTTTGGCAATTCGGGGCCTTTTGTGTCTCCATAAATGTGAAATATTTTGTTCTCGTTCTGTGAAAAATGTCAGTGGTAGTTTGATAGGGATTGCATTGAATCTGTAGATTGCTTTGGGTAGTATAGTCATTTTCAAAATGTTCCTTCTTCCTATCCAAGAATATGGTATATCTTTCCATCTGTTTGTATCATCTTTAATTTCTTTCATCAGTGTCTTATAGCTTTTTGCATACAGGTCTTTTGTCTCCTTAGGTGGGTTTATTCCTAGGTATTTTATTCTTTCTGTTGCAATGATAAATGGGAGTGTTTCCTTAATTTATCTTTCAAATTTTCCATCATTAGTGTGTAGGAATGCAAGAGATTTGTGCACCTTAATTTTGTATCCTGGTACTTTACCAAATTCATTGATTAGCTCTAGTAGTTTCCTGGTAGCACCTTTAGGATTCTGTATGTATAATATCATGTCATCTGCAAACAGTGATAGCTTTACTTCTTCTTTTCTGATTTGGATTCCTTTTATTTCTTTTTCTTCTCTGATTGCTATGGCTAAAACTTCCAAAACAATGTTTAATAATAGTGGTGAGAATGGGCAACCTTGTCTTTTTCCTGATCTTAGTGAAAATGGTTTCAGTTTTTCACCACTGAGGATGATGTTGGCTGTAGGTTTGTCATATATGGCCTTTATTATGTTGAGGAAAGTTCCCTCTATGCCTACTTTCTGCAGGGTTTTATCATAAATAGGTGTTGAATTTTGTCAAAAGCTTTTTGTGCATCTCTTGAGATGATGATATGGTTTTTACTCTTCAACTTGTTAATATTGTTTATCACATTGATTTGCATATATTGAAGAATCCTTGCATTACTGTGATAAATGCCACTTGATCATGGTGTATGATCCTTTTAATGTGCTGTTGGATTCTGTTTGCTAGTATTTGGTTGAGGATTTTTGCTTCTATGTTCACCAGTGATATTGGCCTGTAGTTTCCTTTCTTAGTGACATCTTTGCCTGGCTTTGGTATCAGGGTGGTGGTGGTCTCGTAGAATGAGTTTGGGAGTGTTCCTCCCACTGCTATATTTTGGAAGAGTTTGAGAAGGATAGGTGTTGGCTCTTCTCTAAATGTTTGATAGAATTCGCCTGTGAAGCCATCTGGTCCTGGTCTTTTGTTTATTCAAAATTTTTAAATCACAGTTTCAATTTCAGTGTTTGTGATTGTGTCTGTTTATATTTTCTATTTCTTCCAGGTTCAGTCTCAAGGTTGCACTTTTCTAAGAATTTGTCCATTTCTTCCAGGTTGTACATTTAATTGGCATAAAGTTGCTTGTAATAATCTCTCATGATCCTTTCTATTTACACAGTGTCAGTTGTTACTTCTCTTTCTTCATTTCTAATTGTAATGATTTGAGTCTTCTCCCATTTTTTCTTGATGAGCCTGGATAATGGTTTATCAATTTTGTTTATCGTCTCAAAAAACCAGATTTTAGTTTTATTCATCTTTGCTATTGTTTTCTTCATTTCCTTTTAATTTATTTCTGATCTGATCTTTATGATTTCTATCCTTTGGCTAACACTGGGGTTTCTTTGTTCTTCTTTCTCTAATTGCTTTAGGTGTAAAGTTATTTATTTGAGATGTTTCTTGTTTCTTAAGGTAGGATTGTATTGCTATAAACTTCCCTCTTAGGACTGTTTTTGTTGCATCCCATAGGATTTCAATCATCGTGTGCTCATTTTTGTTTGTTTCTATGTATTTTTTGAATTCCTCTTTGATTTGTTCCGTGATTTCTTGGTTCTTAAATAGTGTGTTGTTTAGCCTCCATGTGTTAGTGTCTTTTACAGATTTTTTTTCCTGTAATTGATATCTACTCTCTTAGCGTTGTGGTCAGAAAGATATTTGATACAATTTCAATTTCATTATATTTACCAAGTCTTGATTTGTGGCCCAATATATGATCTATCCTGGAGAATGTTCCATGAGCACTTGAGAAGAAAGTGTATTCTGTTGTTTTTGAATGAAATGTCATAAAAATATCAATTAAGTCCATCTTGTTTAATGTATAATTTAAAACGTGTGTTTGCTTGTTTATGTTCATTTTGGATGATCTGTCCATTGGTGAAAGTGGTGTGTTAAAGTTCCCTACTACGATTATGTTACTATCGATTTCCCCTTTTATGGCTGTTAGCATTTGCCTTATGTATTGAGGTGCTCCTATATTGGGTGCATAAATACTTACAGTTGTTATATCTTCTTCTTGGATTTCTCTCTTGATCATCATTATGTAGTGTCCTTTTTGTCTCTTGTAATAGTCTTTGTTTTAAAGTCTATTTTCTCTGATATGAGTATTGCTACTACAGCTTTCTTTTGATTTCCATTTGCATGGGATATCTTTTTCCATCCCCTCACTTTCAGTAGCTATGTGTTCCAAGGTCTGAAGTGGGTCTCTTGTAGGCAGCATATATACAGGTCTCGTCTTTGTATCCATTCAGCCCATCTATGTCTTTTGGCTGGAGCATTTAATCCGTTTACATTTAAGGTAATTATCAGTATGTATGTTCCTATTACCATTTTTGTAATTGTTTTGAGTTTGTAATTGTAGGTCTTTTCCTTCTCTTGTGTTTCCTGCCTAGAGAAGTTCTTTTAGCATTTGTTGTAAAGCTGATTTGGTGCTGCTGAATTCTCTTAGCTTTTGCTTGTCTGTAAAGGTTTTAATTTCTCCATCGAATCTGAATGAGATCCTTGCTGGGTAGAGTAATCTTGGTTGTAGATTTTTCCCTTTCATCACTTTAAATATGTCCTGCCATTCCCTTCGTCTTGCAGAGTTTCTGCTGAAAGATCAGCAGTTAAACATATGGGGATTCCCTTGTGTGTTATTTTTGTTTTCCCCTTGCTGGTTTTAATATTTTTTCTTTGTATTTAATTTTTGATAGTTTGATTAATATGTGTCTTGGCGTGTTTCTCCTTGGATTTATCCTGTATGGGACTCTATGTGATTCCTGGAATCCATTAATTATTTCTTTTCCCATATTAGGCAAGTTTTCAACTATAATCTCTTCAAATATTTTCTCAGTCCCTTTCTTTTTCTCTTCTTCTTCTGGGATGCCTATAATTTGAATGTTGCTGCATTTAATGTTGTCCCAGAGGACTCTGAGACTGTCCTCAATTCTTTTCATTCCTTCTTCTTTATTCTGTTATGTGGTAGTTATTTCCACTATTTTATCTTCCCAGTCACTTATCCATTCTTCTGCCTCAGTTATTCTGCTTATTTTTCCTTCTAGAGAATTTTTAATTTCATTTATTGTGTTGTTCATCATTGTTTGTTTGCTCTTTAGTTCTTCTAGGTCCTTGTTAAACATTTCTTGTATTTTCTCCATTGTATTTCCAAGATTTTGTATCGTCTCTGCTGTCATTATCCTGAATTATTTTTCAGGTAGACTGCCTATTTCCTCTTCATTTCTTTGGTCTGGTGGGTTTTTACTTTGCTCCTTTGCTGTGTGTTTCTCTGTCTTCTCATTTTGCTTAACTTACTGTGTTTGGGGTCTCCATTTCACAGGCTGCACATTCGTAGTTCCTGTTATTTTGACGTCTGCCCCCAGTTGCTAAGGTTGGTTCATTGGGTTGTGTAGGCTTCCTGGTGGAGGGGACTCATGCCTGTGTTCTGGTGGATGAGGCTGGATCTTTTCTTTCTGGTGGACTGGTCCACCTCTGGTGGTTTTTTTGGGGTGTCTGTGACCTTATTATGATTTTTGGCAACTTCTGCTAATGGGTGGGGCTGTGTTCCTGTCTTGCTAGTCATTTTGCATGGGTTGTCCAGCACTTTAGCTTGCTGGTCATTGAGTGGAGCTGGGTCTTGGCATTTAGATGGAGTTCTCTGGGAGATTTTTGCCATTTGATATTACATGGAGCTGGGAGGTCTCTGGTGGAATGATGTCCTGAACTTGGCTCTCCCACCTCAGAGGAACAGGCCTGATGCCTGTCTGGAGCACCAAGACCCTGTCATCCACATGGCTCAGAATAAAAGGGAGAAAAAAAGAAAGAAAACTGAAAAAATAATATAAAGTTATTAAAATAAAAATAATTATTAAAAATAAAAAGATTTAAAAAATAATTAAAAAAAGAAAGAAAGAAAAGAGCACCGAAACCAAAAAACAAATCCACCAATGATAACAAGTGCCAAAAACTATACTAAAAAAAATAATAATAAGGACAGACAGAACCATAGGACAAATGGTAAAAGCAAAGCTATGCAGACAATATCACACACAGAAGCACACACATACACACTCACAAAAAGAGAAAAAGGAAAAAAAAATATATCATTGCTCCCAAGTCCACCACCTCAATTTGGGATGCTTCATTGCCTATTCAGGTATTCCAGAGATGCAAGGTACATCAAGTTGATTTTGAAGATTTAGTCCACTGCTCCTGTGGCTGCTGGGAAAAATTTCCCTTTCTCTTCTTTGCTTGCACAGCTCCTGTGTTTCAGCTTTGTATTCGGCCCTGCCTCTGCATGTAGGTAGCCTGAGGGCGTGTGTTCTTTGCTCAAGCTGGACGGGGTTAAAGCAGCAGCTGATTAGCGGGCTCTGGCTCAGTCATGCGGGGGGTGGGTGGAGGGAGGGTGGTGTACGGAATGCGGGGTGAGCCGGTCCCATCCCTATTCTGTTGTCTCTGTTTATTCTTATTTTCTTTTGCCCTACCCAGGTACGTGGGGAGTTTCTTGCCTTTTGGGAGGTCTGAGGTCTTCTGCCAGTGTTCAGTAGATGTTCTGTAGGAGTTGTTCCACGTGTAGATGTATTTCTGGTGTATCTATGGGGAGGAAGGTGATCTCCGTGTCTTACTCTTCCACCATCTTCCCCCTCTCCAAACTGCCATATCCTTTTGATGAGTCTTCCTTAGGTCCCCAGACCAGTGCTGCTGTGTGTGGTTGTTTAGATTGTGTACTTCACAAGGGAACTCCACATAATGGGGGTACCAGTCACATTGTATGCATTCTGGATTTGTATATGTTCTACAAATTTCTGAAAGATAGCACTAAAGAGCCTTGGTCTAAACAGATCAGTATACTATTAAATCTTTTTGAGAGATGGAAGTAAATTTCCCTAAGGAAAAGGAAATTTTTAAACTTTCATTTGCACAAAATTACTGTTTCAGCTAATAGCAACCCTGACCTATATCTTTAGCTTCCCCCAGCTGTTCTTCCCTCAACACATTACAATTCCCAAATTCTTTTACATACCTGGTAACTCTTATACAGTATAGACGAATATCACCCTTTACCGACTAAAGCTAAATGAGTCGAATTTAGGAACTTTGACAGGTAAATGAGATATAGTGGAGATGTATCTTACCTAGGAATAGATTATAAAGTCAACCTGTAAAGTGAAGGGGTATATGGTCAAAATTACTCTTGAAATACCATAGGAAGGCATATGTTGACAAATAATAAATAGAATCTTAATTAGTCCTATATTAGTTCTCTGCTAGTATTGGAATATATCACTATTTTCTTGTTAGTGCATAGATGCATTGGCTTGTTGTCAAGGTCCATGGGCTATAAAATAATGTACCTTTGAAAACTTAGATTTGCATTTAGGATGTCAAAAAGCTTAGCTCCTAAATGGCATACAAGGTCACTGACTAAAGGATGAACATAGTTCACTCTTGGTCTAATTTTCAATGAGTGCAGTTGCAGGCAAATTACTAGTATACATACTTGTACTGTATTTCTCTCTCTCTCTCTCTCTCTCTCTCTCTCTCTCTCCTTTCTCTCTCTCTCCCTCTCTCTCTCCATGTACAGTGGGATTGGTATTGGTATAAGAAAAAAAAAAAAGAAAATGCAACTTCAGCACATTTTTGGTCTGAATGGGTATTTTAATGTCCCTCAAATCATGCCATGCAGGATTTTAAAAATAAGTTTGTCTATGTGGGATGCAGGGGTCAAATCAATGGATATCTATTTGATTATTTCTAAAGTGCTCATGGTATAAAAGCAAAGATGGGGTTTGAAAAGTCTTTCAAGCCCTTCACATTTCTTTTCATAGCATATCATCAGTTTTAATAATGAAACGCCACTATTGCCTAATGTTCAACTATTTTCTACTATTTAGATAAACTTAATGAATAATTAGGAATGCTAAGAAGAGACACAAGAGAGATGCAATGTTACAGTAGAGAAACGGAGAAATTTGACCTGGAAAGAAACAGAGAGGGCATTTAGTCTTATCCATTGTATAGGTTATGATACTCTTGTCCAGAGTTATTAGATTAATGACGTATTTGGCTAAGGCCACAATTTAAGTAACTGCCATAAATTCATCTATCTACCTGCCTACCTATCCATCCATCCATCCATCCATTCATCCATCCATCTATGCAGTCACAGTATATTGAATATCTTGTATGTACCAGGAACAGAATGAGGCACTGGGATAAAGCACAAATTAGGAGCCTCAAGGGTCTTATGGCCTAGAAAGGGAGACAAATATATAAATAGGTCATTTTTTTCTGTGCTATACTGTTATGATAGAGATATGCAGGGGAATAAAAGGGAGTACAAAAGAAGGTAACATAGACATTACAGAAGATGGCGGAAGAGTAAGACGCGGAGATAACCTTCCTCCCCACATACACACCAGAAATACATCTACAGGTGGAAAAACTCTTACAGAACACCTACTGAATGCTGGCAGAAAACCTCAGACCTCCCAAAAGGCAATAAACTCCCCACGTACCTGGGTAGGGCAAAAGAGAAAAAGAATAAACAGAGACAAAAGGATAGGGATGGGACCTGTAACCTTGGGAAGGAGCTGTGAAGGAGGAAAGGTTTCCACACACTAAGAAGCCTCTTCGCGGGCGGAGACTGCAGGTGGCAGAGGGGGAAAGCTTCAGAGCTGTGGAGGAGAGCACAGTAACAGGGGTGTGGAGAGCAAAGCGGAGAGATTCCCGCACAGAGGATCGGTGCCGACTGGCACTCACCAGCCCGAGAAACTTGTCTGCTCACCCACTGGAGCGGGCAGGGCTGCGAGCTGAGGCTCAGGCTTCAGTCAGAGCACAGGGAGAGGACAGGGGTTGGCGGCGTGAACACAGCCTAAAGGGGTTGGTGCACCACGGCTAGCCGAGAGGGAGTCCGGGGAAATGTCTGGACCTGCCGAAGAGGCAAGAGACTTTTTCTTGCTTCTTTGTTTCCTGGTGTGCGAGGAGAGGGGATTAAGAGTGTTGCTTAAAGGAGCTCCAGAGACAGGCGCGAGATGCGGCTAAAAGCTGGGACCCCAGAGACGGGCATGAGACGCTAAGGCTGCTGCTGCCACCACCAAGAAGCCTGTGTGCAAGCACAGGTCACTATCCACACCCCCTTCCAGGGAGCCTGTGCAGCCCGCCACTGCCAGGGTCCTGGGATCAGGGACAACTTCCCCTGGAGAACGCACGGCGCACCTCAGGCTTGTGCAATGTCACGCCGACCTCTGCCGCCGCAAGTTCGCCCTGCACTTGATACCCCTCCCTCCCCCCTGCCTGAGTGAGCCAGAGTCCCCGAAGTAGCTGCTCTTTAAACCCGTCCTCTCTGAGCGAAGAACAGACGCCCTTCGTTGACCGACATGCACAGGGGGGCCAAATCCAAAGCTGAGCCCCGGGAGATGTGAGAACAAAGAAGAGAAAGGGAAATCCCTCCAAGCAGCCTCAGAAGCAGTGGATTAAAGCTCCACAATCAACTTGATGTACCCTGCATCTGTGGATTACATGAATTGACAACAAATCATACCATATTGAGGCGGTAGACTTTGAGAGCAAGGTTTATTATTTTTTTGCCTTTTCCTCTTTTTGTGAGTGTGTATGTGTATGCTTCTGTGTGAGATTTTGTCTGTATAGCTTTGCTTCCACCATTTGTCCTGGGGTCCTATCCGTCCGTTTTTCTTTTTTTTTTTTTCTTTTAAAAAAATTCATTTTCTTAAAAATTATTTTTTATTTTAATAACTTTATTTTATGTTACTTTATTTTATTTTATCTTCTTTCTTTCTTTCTTTGTTTCCTTCCTTCCTTCCCTCCTTCCTTCCTTCCTCCCTCCCTCCCTCCCTCCTTTCTTTCTTTCTTTCCTTCTTTCTTTCCTTCTTTCTTTCTTTCTTTCTTTCTTTCTTTCTTTCTTTCTTTCTTTCTTTCTTTCTTTCTTTCTTTCTTTCTTTCTTTCTTTCTTTCTTTCTTTTTACATTTTCTCCCTTTTATTCTGAGCCATGTGGACGAAAGGCTTTTGGTGCTGCAGCCAGCAGTCAGTGCTGTGCCTCTGAGGTGGGAGAGCCAACGTGAGGACTCTGGTCCACAAAAGACTTCCCAGCTCCACATAATATCAAATGGAGAAAATCTCCCAGAGATCTCCATCACAACACCAGCACCCAGCTTCACTCAATGACCAGCAAGCTACAGTGCTGGACACCCTATGAAAACAACAAGCAAGACAGGAGCACAACACCACCCATTAGCAGAGAGGCTGCCGAAAATCATAAGAAGTCCACAGATACCCCAAAACACACCACCAGACGTGGACCTTCCCATCAGAAAGACAAGATACAGCCTCATCCACAAGAACAAGGCACTAGTCCCCTACACCAGGAAGCCTACACAACCCACTGAAATAACCTTAGCCACTGGGACAGACACCAAAAACAACGGGAACTACAAACCTGCAGCCTGCAAAAAGGAGACCCCAAACACAGTAAGATAAGCAAAATGAGAAGACAGAAAAACACACAGCACATGAAGGACCAAGAAAAAAATCCACCAGACCTAACAAATGAAGAGGAAATTGGCAGTCTACCTGAAAAAGAATTCAGAATTATGATAGTAATGATGATCCAAAATCTTGGAAGTAGAATAGAGAAAATGCAAGAAACATTTAACAAGGACCTAGAAGAACAAAAGATGAAACAAGAAATAATGAACAACACAATAAATGAAATTAAAAATACTCTAGATGGGATCAATAGCAGAATAACTGATGCAGAAGAACGGGTAAGTGACCTGGAAGATAAAATATTGGAAATAACTATTGCAGAGCAGAATAAAGAAAAAAGAATGAAAAGAACTGAGGACAGTCTCAGAGACCTCTAGGACAACATTAAATGCACCAACATCCAAATTATAGGGAATCCAGAAGAAGAAGAGGAAAAGAAAGGGACTGAGAAAATATTTGAGGGAATCATAGTTGAAAAATTCCCTAATATAGGAAAGGAAATAGTTAATCAAGTCCCGGAAGCACAGAGAGTCCCATACAGGATAACTCCAAGGAGAAACATGCCGCGACACATATTAATCAAACTGTCAAAAATTAAATACAAAGGAAACACATTAAAAGCAGCAAGGGAAAAACAACAAATAACACACAAGGGAATACCCATAAAGTTAATGGCTGATCTTTCAGCAGAAACTCTGCAAGCCAGAAGGGAGTGGCAGGACATATTTAAAGTGATGAAGGAGAAAAACCTGCAACCATGATTACTCTACCCAGCAAGGATCACATTCAGATTTGATGGAGAAACTAAACCTTTACAGACAAGCAAAAGCTGCGAGAGTTCAGCACCACCAAATCAGCTTTACAGCAAACGCTATAGGAACTTCTCTAGGCAAGAAACACAAGAGAAGGAAAAGACCTACAGTAACGAACCCAAAACAACTAAGAAAATGGGAATAGGAACATACATATCAATAATTACCTTAAATGTAAATGGACTAAATGCTCCCACCAAAAGGCACAGATTGGCTGAATGGATACAAAAACAAGACCCATATATATGCTGTCTACAAGAGACTCACTTCAGACCTAGAGACACATATAGACTGAAAGTAAGGGGATGGTTAAAGATAGTCTATGCAAATGGAAACCAAAAGAAAGCTGGAGTAGCAATTCTCATATCAGAGAAAATAGACTTTAAAATAAAGACTATTACAAGAGACAAAGAAGGACACTACATAATGATCAAGGGATAGATCCAAGAAGAAGATATAAAACTTGTAAATACTTATGCACCCAACATAGGAGCACCTCAATACATAAGGCAGATACTAACAGCCATAAAAGGGGAAATCGACAGTAACACATTCATAGTAGGAGAACTTAACACCCCACTTTCACCAATGGACAGATCAGTCAAAATGAAAATAAATAAGGAAACACAAGCTTTAAATGATACATTAAACAAGATGGACTTAATTGATATTTATAGGACCTTACATCCAAAAACAACAGAATACACATTTTTCTCAAGTGCTCATGGAACATTCTCCAGGATAGATCATATCTCGGGTCACAAATCAAGCATTGGTAAATTTAAGAAAATTGAAATTGTATCAAGTATCTTTTCCGACCACAACACTAGGAAACTAGATTTCAATTACAGGAAAAGACCTGTAAAAAATAAAAACACATGGAGGCTAAACAATACACTACTTAATAACGAAGTGATCACTGAAGAAATCAAAGAGGAAATTAAAAAAATACCTAGAAACAAATGACAATGGAGACACGACGACCCAAAACCTATGGGATGCAGCAAAAGCAGTTCCAGGAAGGAAGTTTATAACAATACAATCCTACCTTAAGAAACAGGAAACATCTTGAATAAACAACGTAACCTTGCACCTAAAGCAATTAGAAAAAGAAGAACAAAAAAAACCCAAAGTTAGCAGAAGGAAAGAAATCAAAAAAATCAAATCAGAAATAAATGAAAAAGAAATGAAGGAAACGATAGCAAAGATCAATAAAACTAAAAGCTGGTTCTTTGAGAAGATAAACAAAATTGATAAACCATTAGCCAGACTCATCAAAAAAGAAAGGGAGAAGTCTCAAATCAATAGAATTAGAAATGAAAAAGGAGAAGTAACAACTGACACTGCAGAAATAAAAAAAGGTCATGAGAGATTACTACAAGCAACTCTATGCCAATAACATGGACAACCTGGAAGAAATGGACAAATTCCTATAAATGCACAACCCACCAAGACTGAATCCGGAAGAAATAGAAAATATGAACAGACCAATCAGAAGCACAAAAA
Source organism: Globicephala melas (assembly GCF_963455315.2). Classification (NCBI taxonomy): domain Eukaryota; kingdom Metazoa; phylum Chordata; class Mammalia; order Artiodactyla; family Delphinidae; genus Globicephala; species Globicephala melas. The sequence goes on from NC_083335.1 coordinate 47,915,620, forward strand.
TTGAAACTGTGAATAAAAATCTTCCAACAAACAAAAGCCCAGGAACAGATGGCTTCACAGGTGAATTCTGTCAAACATTAGGGAAGAGCTCACACCTATCTATCTCAAACTCTTCCAAAATATAGCAGAGGGAGGAACACTCACATACTCATTCTATGAGGCCACCATCACCTTGATACCAAAACCAGACAAGGATGTCACAAAGAAAGAAAATTACAGGCCAATATCACTGATGAACATAGATGCAAAAATCCTCAAGAAAATCCTAGCAAACAGAATCCAACAGCACATTAAAAGGATCATACAGCGTGAACACGTGTCTTTATTCCAGGAATGCAAGGATTCTTCAATATATGCAAATCAATCAATGTGATACAGCATATTAACAAATTGAAGGAGAAAAACCATATGATCATCTCAATAGATGCAGAGAAAGCTTTTGACAAAATTCAACACCCATTTATGATAAAACCCTGCAGAAAGTAGGCATAGAGGGAACTTTCCTCAACATAATAAAGGCCATATATGACAAATCCACAGCCAAAATTGTCCTCAATGATGAAAAACTGAAAGCATTTGCACTAAGATCAGGAACAAGACAAGGTTGCCCACTCTCACTACTCTTATTCAACATAGTTTTGGAAGTTTTAGCCACAGCAATCAGAGAAGAAAAGGAAATAAATGAATCCAAATCAGAAAGAAGAAGTAAAGCTGTCACTGTTGGCAGATGACATGATGCTATACGTAGAGAATCCTAAAGATTCAACCAGAAAACTACTAGAACTAATCAATGAATTTGGTAAAGTAGCAGGATACAAAATTAATGCACAGAAATCTCTGGCATTCCTATACACTAATGATGAAAAATCTGAAAGTGAAATCAAGAAAGCACTCCCATTTACCATTGCAACAAAAAGAATAAAATATCTAGAAATAAACCTACCTAAGGAGACAAAAGATCTTGTATGCAGAAAATTATAAGACACTGATGAAAGAAATTAAAGATGATACAAATAGATGGCGAGATATACCATGTTCTTTGGTTGGAAGAATCAACATTGTGAAAAATGACTCTACTACCCAAAGCAATCTACAGATTCAATGCAATCCCTATCAAACTACCACTGGCATTTTTCACAGAAATAGAACAAAAAATTTCACAATTTATATGGAAACAAAAAAGAACCCGAATAGCCAAAGTAATCTTGAGAACGAAAAATGGAACTGGAGGAATCAGGCTCCCTGACTTCAGACTATACTACAAAGCTACAGTAATCAAGACAGTATGGTACTGGCACAAAAACAGAAAGATAGATCAATAGAACAGGATAGAACGCCCAGAGATAAACCCATGGACATCTGTTCACCTTATGTTTGGTAAAGGAGGCAGGAATGTACAGTGGAGAAAGGACAACCTCTTCAATAAGTGGTGCTGGGAAAACTGGACAGGTACATGTAAAAGTTTGAGATTAGATCACTCCCTAGCACCTTACAAAAAAATAAGCTCAAAATGGATTAAAGACCTAAATGTAAGGTGAGAAACTATCAAACTCTTAGAGGAAAACCTAGGCAGAACACTCTATGACATAAATCACAGCAAGATCCTTTTTGACCCACCTCCTAGAGAAATGGAAATAAAAACAAAAATAAGCAAATGGGACCTAATTAAACTTCAAAGCTTTTGCACAGCAAAATAAGCCATAAACAAGACCAAATGACAACCCTCAGGATGGGAGAAAATATTTGCAAATGAAGCAAATGACGAAGGATTAATCTCCAAAATTTATAAGCAGCTCATGCAGCTCATTACCAAAAAAACAAACACACCAATCCAAAAATGGGCAGAAGACCTAAATAGACATTTCTCCAAAGAAGATATACCGACTGTCAACAAACACATGAAAGAATGCTCAACATCATTAATCACTAGAGAAATGCAAATCAAAACTACAATGAGACATCATCTCAGACCAGTCAGAATGGCCATCATCAAAAAATCTAAAAACAATAAATGCTGGAGATGGTGTGGAGAAAAGGGAACACTCCTGCACTGCTGGTGGGAATGTGAATTGGTACAGCCACTATGGAGAACAGTATGGAGGTTCCTTAAAAAACTACAAATAGAACTACCATATGACCCAGCAATGCCACTACTGGGCATATACCCTGAGAAAACCATAATTCGAAAAGAGTCATGTACCAAAATATTCATTGCAGCTCTATTTACAATAGCCCGGAGATGGAAACAACCTAAGTGTCCTTCATCGGATGAATGTATAAAGAAGATGTGGCACATATATACAATGGAATATTACTGAGCCATAAAAATAAATGAAATATGAGCTATTTGTAATGAGGTGGATAGACCTAGAGTCTGTCATACAGAGTGAAGTAAGTCAGAAAGAGAAAGACCAATACTGTACGCTAATATATATATATATATATATATATATATGGAATTTAAGAAAAAAAATGTCATGAAGAACCTAGGGGTAAGACAGGAATAAAGATACAGACCTACTAGAGAATGGACTTCAGGATATGGGGAGCAGGAAGGGTAAGCTGTGACAAAGTGAGAGTGAGGCATGGACATATATACACTACCAAATGTAAGGTAAATAGGTAGTGGGATGCAGCCACATAGCACCGGGAGTTCAGCTCAGTGCTTTGTGACCGCCTGGAGGGGTGGGATAGGGAGGGTGGGCGGGAAGGAGACGCAAGAGGGAAGTGAGTTGGGAACATATGTATATGTATAACTGATTCACTTTGTTATAAAGCAGAAACTAGCACACCATTGTAAAGCAATTATACTCCAATAAAGATGTAAAAAAAAAAGAAGGTTACATTGCTTAGCTTGGTGTGGAATGGGCTGTCAGGTAAATAATCCTGGAGGAAATAATACATAAAGTAGAAGCCAATGAATAGATCAGAGACCAAGAAGAAATTGGTCAGAGGACAAAAGGAGCAAAGGCCTGGAGGTGAGAATAAACATGGTGTGTGTATGTGTGTGTGTGTGCTTGAACTGCATGCAGTTTTGCATTAATGGATTAGGAGTATATATTGTCAGTCAGATTTGAGGGTGGGAGGGTGTGTCTGGAGAGTATGGCAGAGGCAATGATGGAGATGTTCGTATTTTATGTTTAAAAGCTTGGGCTTTATCCTAGACTTTTTCTAGAAATCAGTCTTATGTTTAGTGTGAAATATCTGGAAAATAATTTGCAAAATTAATAGAAATATTTGAAATGTGCATATCTCATCATAGTCTTAGTAATAAAGCTCCAATAACAAAACCAGCCTACTAAGAAATAATGATAAGAATGTTTTAGAATCAAAAGAATTCCAGGATATATTAACCAAATCAGAGTCTTCTCCAATTTACAATTTTCTTGGCTAAAACTATATATGTTAAGATTAGAGTAAAATGCAGGCTTGAAGGCACACACAAATAAATGTGACACAATACATCTCACTACCCTCCTCACAAATAAAACTAGTTTGCATAGTTTATCTGAACAATCTATTATAAAGATGCATATTATGGAAAAACAATTACAGATAGATATTTCTTATATGATAAATAGATTAGGTATATCTCAGTTTTATTTATCATGTACTGTTTATTTGACTATATCAATCTAAGAAGCTTTTGAGCAGGAAAGGGAACAATAAACCAAGAGAAAGGGCAACCTAGACTTCTGGTTTCCAGTTCCACATGTAAGGAGCTTGGAAGTCACCACTACATCCTAACTATAAGAAACAAGCAGAACTGACTGAAAAGTCAACAATTCTTCTAGGATCCATAAGGAAGGGGAAGACACAGGACAAACCACAGTCTCTAGGATTGGAGAGACAGGTGAATACAGGGAGTCATGGTTTACCAGAGCAGCGACTCATGAGTGGAAACCACCACAGGAAGCAAAAGTGTTGAAGTCTCCTAGCTGATGGACATATTCTAAATCTTGATAGGGGTGTTGATTATATGAGTATATTCACTATCAGAACTCATTGAATTGTACCCGTAAGATCTGTGTATTTCATTTTATGTAAATTATACCTCAGTACAAAAAACCCCATAAGAATACTGTTTTCACAGAATTCATAATACATGGGAAAATATTAAGCTTATAATGTTAGGCATAAAGAAATTCAAAATTGTGTGTAAAGAATAATTCTGTTTGTGTGTGTGCATGTGTGTGAGAGTGATGAGAATACACACTAGGAAGAATTCACTTACATTTTGTGAACAGTTGTTATCATTGGGATTGAATGCTTTTGTCCTTATACATTTTTATATTCAAAAATTTCTAAAACTGGCATGCAATGCATTATAATAAAAATGGCTAAATATATAACAACTGGATATGAACTTTGGGTTGTCTCATGGTAATCTTGTAAATCAGGGGCTATCAACCACACACTTCACTGAACCCTTAGCTCTCTGGGTTCCTGAGATAAAGGAAAAATGAAAAAGCACCTCATGCACATTATTACTTGAACCTTAATTAAATATATGCATGCATAAAATTTTGTTTTTCTTCATTGGCTCCTGCCCCAGAAAACTCGATTTAGGAATTTGGGTCTCTCAGACTGTCCTTGTATCCTTTGTTTCAAATAACATTTTCAAAACTCACCCATCTTGTCTGTGTGTTGCTGACTAATATATTAGTTCTCCCTGCCCTTTCTACTGGAACACTCTTGGGTTAAGTATATTCATTCATGAATAACTGTTTAATTATTATAATTTTGTTATTTGCAAAATCCTGGCAGTATACCCAGAGCTATATAAGCAAAGGCATGTTTGCTGACTAAAGGGCTTACTATTGAACAAAAGGCAATTTACTGAGTACAAAGGAACATGCTTTGAGTAATGAAGGATTTCACCATGGTGCTTCAACTATTATATGCTGTGCCAAGTGACACAGCAATGGGGGTGGGGTCACTATGATCAATATTGCTTTGAGGATTTGATTTTTTCTTGAAGCTGTACGGTGACTTTATGATCTCTCCTAGAAATAAAAGTGGAATTAGAGATTGAAAATAACTTTTAAATATGGAAGAATTGATGCAGTAGTAATGTAATGGTAATGCTATTTCTCAGCTTCATGGGAATTTTAAAATCTATGTATACCTTCTAATGCCTAGATAATCTACTTTGTGACCTTACCTTCTTCATTTTTGGATCACCAGTGGCTACTAACCCAGTGGTAGGAATTCAATAAATACATGTTAATTGGCCTAAAGATTGATAGTTGGAGCATTCTGATTCTGCGATTAGATGTAGATTAACAGCCTTATTAGCAGACATTTTTTATTTTTTGTCACATCCTTAAGATATACTGTGACCTATTTTATATGTGTAGATCACAATGTTTATTATGTAGACATAACCGATCATAATTTTGAGATCATGTCTTATTTTATTTACTTGCTAATCCCTATGTGTCCTACTAAGTTCCCAAAGTCTTATCTCCTGCCCTCTAGAGAACATTCCTGTGATCTGATTCCTGCCAGTCCCCCATCTCACCCTGCCAGCCTCCTTTCCTTCATACTTTTCCTAACTACCTCCTTAACTTCAACTTTATCTATCCAGTAGCTCTTCCACTCAGAATCCTGCTGGAGAGGTGTTAGGACAATAAATAAATCTGTGTTTCCACATTAATAACTGATAATGGGTTATTCTGTTGTCTCTCCTCAGTAATTCATATGATATTTCACTCATCTGGGCATTTCAGGCTCCATGTCTGGGCTAGTAGGGAAGATATGTTTGTCTAGTACTCCTGAAATGGCACCATGTGGGTAACCTGCTGCTCTGACACCTTATCGTTTGGTTTGTTGTACAGTTATAATTACCTTTTCCCAGTCCTGTCACTGCTGTGGCTCAACCTCTGTTTGCTTCACGGATTGTGTGAAGCCTTTGTTCAAAATGAGTCACCTCTGATTGCAGCACACCAGGAGGCCTCTTAGCTGTTGTTTTTCAGTGTGTTTTTCATACCATCATTCTCATGGTCTTAGAATGCTTATTTTAAAAAATACATTATTATATCCCCTTCTACTCTAAATTATTTACGTATACGTTCCTCATTAAGTTAACAGATTGAATGAATAAACAAATTAGCAACTTAATATAAAATGTTCTTGATTACCCTATGAAACACCATTTTATGAATGAGAGATACTTCTCTTTGACATTTCTTCTATAGATGAAAAAGACATATAAAACCTAGTTTTTCGATAAAGATGCAAAAATAATTCATCCCAGTATGAAATATGTTTTTGGTTTTAAAAGCTTACAGACACTATTGGCAACTTTATAGAAACCTGTAGAAGGTCAGTTAATTTTTTTCTATCCCTGTTACTACTTAATTATTTGGAAAGCATTTTGTTTGCTGAATTTTGGCAGACATTAATATACCCGACCTGTAAGGTTCATTATAGTGAAAGATATGTCTAATCAGTAATTCCCTAATTTGAATGTTTTCTGGTCCTTCAAAGGAATAATTGTGTAAAATCCAAGAGAGAAAGTATACTTTTGCATGCTGTTTCATATTGCTTTTATTTTTATTATATTATGCCTATTAACATTAGAGGTTTTATATTCTAATATAGTTATTTTTTGGGTATCTAGTCTATTACTGTTTATTTAAATAATTATGGTAGTACCATATTGCAAAATTTAAACCTTCTCCTCTGGAACTGAATTTTTATTTTAACTTAAGGTGAAAATATCCTTAATCAAAAGTAGTAAGGTATGTGGGGATCTCAGACTCTGTGATGGTGCATTCTGTGGCCAAGACTGCTCCTGGCCTCCAATATATATCTTCCTTTTTATCCAGAATAAACAGATCCTAATTTTTATCAGGACACATTGACTCTTAGAATAAAATACATTGTTTCCCAGAATCTCTTGCAGTTATGTGTGGTGAAGTGACTGACATCTGATCAATTAGATTTAAGCACAAGTTTTGTGTATTTTGGAAAACCTTCTTAAACAAGAGGGAAATAACTCATACATCCCTTTCTTGTTCTTGAATGCAGATATAATTTAAGGCTGATGAAAACCCTCACATCATTCCATAGAAGCATACATCTACTCCACCCTGGATAAGCTATGTTTACTGTGGCAGAGTAACAAAGTGAATTCTTATTTTCACTTTGTCGTGGAGCAGGGCACCAGTATTTTTCTCTTCCAATTAGGCATTTTACTCCACCACAAAATGATAGCAGGTCACTTGCTACCTTTGTGACAGTAGATCCAAAATAAAATATTTGGATTTTATAGGTGCCAAAAGTAGCCTCTCTTTCATATTCAGTGGGGGCCCAGTTAGGGTATGTGCATAATATTATTGCATAATACCCATGGGCATGTCATTAAGAACTTTCCTAGGCAAACATTGAAGTTGTCTAGGCTAGTGCCAGTATCTATATGCAAGCTCTTGGTTCCTTGGAACATCCTTCCATTATTTTCCTGCCCTTTTCCCTTCATGTCAAACTTTCCTTTTCTTAGTTATATTCCCTTAGGCCCCTGTTAGCTAATCTAATAAACTGAATCAAGTTAAGGTTTTAATGGTGAATGGCTTATTGTACAGCCCTTCTCAGATAATATTTGCCTTTTAATAAAGGACTCAGTGTTTGAACCCAAAGGAGCAAATTATACAGGAACTTTAGCAAGACTATTGGGGAAGATTTAGTCATAGAATATTACAGCTGGAATGGACCTTAGAAATCTTATGAAAATGTCCTATTTCAAAACTGAGGAAACTAAGGCCAGGAAGAAAATGTCACTTGCTTGTGGTCTTAGGGCTTGTTAGTGGCAAATCAAAAACTTTATGTCAGACTATTAATTCTCCGTAGAGAGCTCTTTCCACTTCCCCACAATTGGAGAAGGTAAGCCTTTTGGTAATGACCAAATCACCATCTAGAAGGCTATTTACTCCAAATACAGAGTATTTTGCAGTCATTTTTACTATCCAACCAAAGAAGAATTTATGTAAAAATGATATTAAAATTTTTAAAAGTAATTTCCACTTACTAAACTTCAAATCTTGTATGTTTTTAATACCATTTGAAATTGAAAATCAATTAAATGTCACCTCAAAGAAAATAAAAGTATTTTAAATTTTAGAATATACTTTTTCTAAGAAAACATGTCCCCTTGTTCAAGTTAATAGTATGTACTGTCAAGGGATTTAGGCTTCTTAATGAAGTCATTTGTTCTACAATACATACTTATAATAAGGCATAGTATTATGTATGAAGAAACTAGGACTACTATCTGACGTTTTGTGTTCTCAAAACTTATGCCTGCCTATTTAATGACACATGTGATTTTTCATTTTTACAGTTTTATTCCTCCAAAAGTGAACTCTCTGTTATTTTCAGAAACAGTGTGATATGGTTGACATTGTGGTCTTAGTTTTGCTTTTGCAGATATTACCTTTTATCTCTGATCTTTCCTGAGAACTTCCTGGCTAGTTTATAACTGAAAGTAATGAATTTCCCAGTAGATACAAGTACACATCCTTATTTAGTAGAAGTCCTTTGCCATTTGGCATGAATATAAATGACTACACACGACAGGCAAAGGTAATTTCAGTCATAAAGCATGATGTTACTTCACCTAAATAACCATGAATAATAACAGATAAGTCCTTTTAAATTTAGCATCTAGTACTTGGGAAAGACCCACAGGGTCCTGCTCAGTTTCATGCCTGCTTGAACTAGTACACCTAAGCAAAAGGAATCGAATACAAGGTTAAAGTAAAAGAAACTGATCCAGTATGGAGTCAGATTTGTTCTTCCTGATTACACACTAAGTTTCTGTGATGGACCAAGCATTGTAATAGGCCTAGAAAAACAAGGATATCAAGGATCTTCCTTGTGGTTTGCGAGGAAATGAACTCTCTGAAATTCTCAGGATCGAGTTTATGTACATTTGGCAAATAGCCACATGCATTTTCATCCTCTTCCATTTTCATAGTGGCTCATTCTTGAGCAGGGAAGAGGCTCAAGGAATTGGAGGACCTTCAAGATGGCGGAAGAGTAAAACATGGAGATCAGCTTCCTCCCCGCAAATACATCAAAAATACATCTACATGAGCATCAACTTCTACAGAACACCTACTGAATGCTGGCAGAAGACTTCAGACTTCCCAAAAGGCAAGAAACTCACCACATTCCTGGGTAGGGCAAAAGAAAAAACAGAGACAAAAGAATAAGGACGGGACCTGCACTAGTGGGAAGGGAGCTGTGAAGGAGGAAAGGCTTCCACACACTAGGAAGCCCCTTCGCGGGGGGAAACTGCGGGTGGCGGAGGGGGAAGCTTCGGAGCCATGGAGGAGAATGCAGCAACAGGGGTGTGGAGGGCAAAGCGGAGAGATTCCTGCACAGAGGATTGGTGCCGACCAGTACTCACCAGCCCGAGAGGCTTGTCTGCTCACCTGCCGGGACGGGTGGAGGCTGGGAGCTGAGGCTTGGGCTTCGGTCGGAGCGCAGAGAGAGGACTGGGGTTGGCTGCGTGAACACAGTCTGAAGGAGGCTAGTGTGCCACAGCTAGCCGGGAGGGAGTCTGGGAAAAAGTCTGGACCTGCCTAAGAGGCAAGAGACCATTGTTTGGGGGTGCGTGAGGAGAGGAGATTCAGAGCACTGCCAAAATGAGTTTCAGAGATAGGCACAAGCCGCAGCTATCAGCGCGGGCACCAGAGACGGGAATGAAATGCTAAGGCTGCTGCTGCAGCCACCAAGAATCCTGTGTGCAAGCACGAGTCACTATCCACACCTCCCCTCCCGGGAGCCTGTGCAGCCTGCCACTGCCAGGGTCCCGTGATCCAGGGACAACTTCCCAGGGAGAACAAACAGCATGCCCCAGGCTATTGCAACGTCACACAGGCCTCTGCCTCTGCAGGCTTGCCCCACATTCTGTACCCCTCCCTCCCCCAGGCCTGAGTGAGCCAGAACCCCTTAATCAGCCCCTCCTTTAACCCTCTCCTGTCTTGGCAAAGAACAGACACCAGAGGGTGACTTACATGCAGAGGCTAGGCTAAATCCAAAGCCGAACCCCAGGAGCTGTGCAAACAAAGAAGAGAAAGGGAAATTTCTCTGTGTAACCTCAGGAGAAGCAGATTAAATCCCCACAATCAACTTAATGTATCCTGAATCTGTGGAATACCTCAATAGGCAATGAATCATCCCAAAATTGAGGCAGTGGACTTTGGGAGCAATGATAGACTTGGGATTTGCTGTATGCAACTGACTAGCTTCGGATTTTTATGTTTATCTTAGTTTAATTTTAGTGCTTGTTATCATTGGTGGTTTTGTTGATAGGTTTTGTTGCTCTCCTCTCTTTTTTAATTACATTTTTTATATTAACAATTTTTAAACAAATTTTTATTTTAATATTTTATTTTATTTTATTTTTTCTTTCTTTCTTCTTTCTCTGAAGGTGAGAGGCCCTAAACTATGGCGTGGTTAGTTTTTATGGGCTGGGTAATTTCATAGGCTAATGAGTTGCTTTTGCTATATTTGGTAAATTGGTGAAGCCACTATGAAAAACAGCATGGAGGTTCCTGAAAAAATTAAAAATAAAATTACCATATGACCCAGCAATTCCACTTCTGGGTATGTATCTGAAGATAATGAAATCACTATCTCAAACAGATATCTGTACCCTCATGTTTATTATTACAGCATTATTTACAGTAGCCAAGATATGGAAACATCCTAAGGGTTGATTGATGGATGAATGACAAAGAAAAAATTACACACACACACACACACACACACACACACACAAAATGGAATATTATTCAGCCATAAAATAAATGAAATGCTGCTATTTGCCACAACATGGATGAACTTTAGAGCATTATGCTAAGTGAAATAAATACAGAGAACAGATTGGTGGTTTCCAGAGGTGAGGGTTGAGAGGTGCACGAAGTGCATGAAGGTGGTCAAAAGGTACAAACTTCCAGTTATAAGACAAATAAGTTCAGGAGATGTAATGTACAGCATGGTGAATATAGTTAACAATACTGTACTGTATATTTGACAGTTGCTAAGAGAGTAGATCTTAAAATTTCTCATCACAAGGAAAAAATATAACTGTGCGGTGATGGATGTTAACTAAAATTATTGTGATAATCATTTTGCAATATATACATGTATCAAATCATTATGATGTACACCCTAAACTAATACAGTGTTATATGTCAATTACATCTCAATAAAACTGGAAAATAATTGAATGTAATAAAATAAAATATAGGAGTTTAAATTTTTAAAAATAAATGATGAGTCCGTTTATAAAGAAAATCATGCCTTCTTCACATCACATTTTTCAAAGTAGGACAGGGAACAAACTCTGAAGCAAGCTTTGAGATATCAATTTGAGGTAGTTAGACACTACTACTTTTGTCTTCATTTAGTATACATTGGTAAATGTAATGTTGGAGGGATTTTATTCTTATTTTGATTGTGTCTTTTATTTGTTACTTAATTGGTGACTGTGGATGGTATCTGCTCTAACAAGTAACTTTTAACAAAACCATCATTTTATACTTGCCCAGTCATTCCAAATTCTGTCCTTTTAGTATAACAGATTTTCCCATCATTACTCCCTTGCTTCGACTTTACTTGTGGAAATCATAGTTTGCCGAGGTAGCAAGGAGCTCTGTTATTTTATAATTTCTTCAGTCTTACAGTGTCCAGGCAGCATGGATGATTCCTTAAGCTATATGACAAAAAATAATTATTTTGCTCTAATTAAGAGGTAGGTGGGAAAGTTAACTATGTTTTTCCCCCATTATTTTATCATTCTTCTGATCTTTGCTGTTTTTTAAAATCCAATAATGCTTCATAAAGAAGTACTTTTATAAAAATTCATTTCAAAATGCTTTTTGAAATAGTTACTGTAGACTAGGTATCTCATTAGTGAACTCTGCTTAACTCTCTTATAAGTGATGTATGCCATTTTGGCTTTCAGAGTTACTCACCAAAATGTTCTGGTAGATTATTTTTTCAGGCAAAATATGTTTTAGAAAAAAATTAATAGGTTTTGTTGGTGAAAAATATTGGAGGTAATGGTTCTAGTTCTTTGATCTTTGAGCACACAGATTCTGACAGCAGAACTTGGGGGTGCTACAAAGTGCTTTTACATCCACTATCGTATTTGACCTTACAGATTCATTGTTGAGGTAGGTATTAGTTTTCTACCAATTCTGCAAATAATGAAACTAAGACATAGATTAGTGATGTTGAGCACCTTTTCATGTGCCTGTTATTCAGATACTTTGTCTATATATATATAAAAATTTCATTCTTTGGTCAATCTTCCAGGCATAATAATCTTGAAAATATGGGCTAGAAGCTTTAGCATCATTGCAGTTGCTTCCCAACCTTAACAGGTAGGACGGGAGGAAAGATAAATAATATTTATTGAACTATTACAATATTCCACGAATTACTCTAAGTACTTTGCATGTTATCTCATTTAATCCTTAGAAAACTCTGAACATAGATTTTATTCAAAACTTCTTATGAGGAAATTAAGAGTTTGACTGTAGTCTTTCCCAAGACCACATTCTAAAGATCATGTACACATCTTCTATCAACTTCCCACAAAGAATTTAAATTTGTGGTAATTTATTACTTAGTAATAGAAAACTGGTACAACTTTCTTCCTTGTGTGATCATGGTGGAGATAATAAATGTGTCTAGTGAACTCATGGAAAAAAGGATAGGAAATAAAGCTTCAGATGGCAAAATGTGGAGTTTAAGTTTTAGTCTATTCTTATGTAGACATGGAGAGCATATGGTAGTTAATTCACTCAGGAAACAGAACACACACACACAAATAGAGTCCCTGCTTATCATCTAAAATAATCATCCACATAAATATAATAGATATATTTTATTAGATTTATGGAAAATTGTCTCTGTACTGTAAAACAATAAACAATCTGAGCTGTACTGATTATTATGAACACAGCATTCATGAGGTGACTATCTTCCAGTCATTTATTCTCATCTTTTATTCCCTGATTTATTTTTAGAAGTAGTCAAAATCATTCTCTTATTAACAAACAAGTGACAGCCTTTCCCTTTCTATTACCATGGAAAGGAATCCTAGATAGTAAAAGTAAAAGAAGAAAGCAAGTGTCTGGAAGAGCCCCCAGTGACTCATGATAAATATTCCATAAACTTGTAATTAAGTCTGTATTTATTTTCAATGTTTGTCTTTTTCAAAGCTGTTACTTTAATTTGAGCAATTTATAGTATTGACTGTACATCTTATTCCATTGTTCATTGCCTATTGACTAAATGGTCAATGCAGATAGAACAGTTGCAAAGGCAATCAGTATGAAAACTAGTTCTACATTGTTCATAACTCTGAACATTTTTCATACAGTGGTTGTGGTTTCTCATTTTTGAGACCAGTTTTCTCACAGATGTAGACACTATGGGTAATATATGAGGTATGTTTGCCACTGGCTTTTCAACGTCCATGAACATGTCACTCTAATTTTCAGGAAATGTTAAAGACCACTTAACTTTTCAAAGAGGGTATTTTGGCTTAGAATATCCCATACAGAGCAAGAAAGTTTCCAAGGAGGGTGGTGAGGTATCATGTGATATCCTCATATGATAAACAGTACTTTTATTGGAAAGAAAAATAAATACAGAATCATGGCTCCTGGCCAGGTGGCAGCTGCTGTATAAAAAATCAACTAAAATGGTCCCTGGCCATCCTCAGATAAAAATTCCAACAGCCATTAGGTTAAACTATGATCTTCTCAATTTTGCATGTGCAAACTTCAGCAATTTAAAATGAGTACTTTTGGTAAAAGTGCAATTTATTAGTTTGTAGGAGAGGCTAAGAGGAAGTTACATTGTGTGTCTTCAATAAATTGTGTTGGGAAAACTGGACAGACATATGCAAAACTTGAAACAGAACCACTATCTTACACCATGCACAAAAATCAACTCGAAGTGAATCAAAGACTGGAACATAAGACTGGAAACCATAAAACTCCTAGAAGAAAACACAGGAAAAAAATTGCTTGATGTTGGTTTTGATAATAATTTTCTGTAGTTGACTCTAAAAGCAAAGGCAACAAAAGCAAAAATAAACAACTGCGACGACATCAAACTAAGGGGTTTGAGAAGGGGTTGATATCCAAAATATGTAAAGAACTCATAGAACTAAATAGACAAAAAGCAATCAGATTAAATATGGGCAAGGAAACTGAACAGAAAGCATTCCAAAGACATATAAGCAGACAACAAGTAAATGAAAAGATGCTCAACATCACTAATCATCAGGGAAATGGAAGACAAGAGTTAAGTGCTGGAGAGGGTGTGGAAAAAAGGGAACCCTTGTAAACTGTTGGTGGGAATGAAAATTGCTGCAGTCACTATGGAGGCTCCTCAAAAGATTAGAAATAAGACTACCATATGATCCAGCAATACCACTACTCAGTATATATCTGAAGAGAACATAATCACTATTCCAAGGAGATATCTGCACCTCCATGTTCACCATAGCATTATTTAAGATAACCAAGATATTGAAATAATCTAAATGTCCATCGACCGATGAATGGATTTTTACAAAGATATATATGTATATATCTGCAACAGAATATGATTTAGCCATGAAAAAGAAGTTCTGGGGGAGTTGAGGAAGATGGCGGAAGAGTAAGATATGGAGATCACCTTCCTCCACACAGATACACCAGAAATATATCTACACGTGGAACAACTCCTACAGAACACCTACTGAATGCTGGCAGAAGACCACAGACCTCCCAAAAGGCAAGAAACTCCCCACGTACCTGGGTAGGGCAAAAGAAAAAAGAATAAGCGGAGACAAAAGGAAACGGACGGGACTTACACCAGTGGGAGGGAGCTGTGAAGGAGGAAAGGTTTCCACACACTAGGAAGCCCCTTCGTGGGCGGAGACTGTGGGTGGTGGAGGGGGGAAGCATCGGAGCAACAGGGGTGCAGAGGGCAAGCAGAGAGATTCCTGCACAGAAGATCGGTGCTGACCTGTACTCACCAGCCCGAGAGGCTTGTCTGCTCACCCGCCGGGGTGGGCAGGAGCTGGGAGCTGAGGCTCGGGCTTCGTTCAGCTCGCAGGGAGAGGACTGGGGTTGGCGGTGAGAACACAGTCTGAAGGGGTTAGTGCACCACGGCTAGCCGAGAGGGAGTCCGGCAAAAAGTCTGGACCTGCCAAAGAGGCAAGAGACTTTTTCTTCCCTCTTTGTTTCCTGGTGCGAGAGGAGAGGGGATTAAGAACACTGCTTAAAAGAGCTCCAGAGATGGGCGTGAGCCGCGGCTATTAGCGCAGACCCCAGAGACCGGCATGAGACGCTAAGGCTGCTGCCACCGCCATGAAGAAGCCTGTGTGCGAGCACAGGTCACTATTCCCACCTCCCCTCCCAGGACCCTGTGCAGCCCGCCACTGGAAGGGTCCCGGGATCTAGGGACAACTTCCCCGGGAGAACGCACAGTGCGCCTCAAGCTGCTGCAACGTCACGCTGGCATCTGCTGCTGCAGGCTCACCCCACATCCGTACCCCTCCCTCCTCCCGCCCTGAGTGAGCCAGAGCCCCCTAATCAGCTGCTCCTTTAACCCGATCCTGTCTGAGTGAAGAAAAGACACCCTCAGGCGACCTACATGCAGAAGCGGGGCCAAATACAAAGCTGAACCCGGGGAGCTGTGCGAACAAAGAAGAGAAAGGGAAATCCCTCACATCAGCCTCAGGAGCAGTGGATTAAATCTCCACAATCAACTTGATGTACCCTACATCTGTGGAATATCTGAATAGACAAAATATCATCCCAAATTGAGGAGGTGGACTTTGGGAGCAAGATATATTATTTTTTCCCCTTTTCCTATTTTTGTGAGTGTGTACGTGTGTGCTTCAGTGTAAGATTTTGTCTGTGTAGCTTTACATTCATCATTTGTCCTAGGGTTCTGTCTGCCTGTTTTTTTTGTTTGTTTGTATTTTTACTTAAATTTTGTTTTATTTTCTTACTAATTATTTTTATTTTAATAACTTTATTTTATTTTACCTTATTTTATTTTATTTTATCTGCATTCATTCTTTCTATTTTTTCTCTCTTTTATTCTGAGCCATGCAGATGAAAGGCTCTTGGTGCTCCAGCCAGGAATCAGTGCTGTATCTCTGAGGGGGGAGAGCCAAATTCAGGACACAGGTCCACAAGACACCTCCCAGCTCCACATAATATCAAATAGTGAAAATCTCACAGAGATCTCCATCACAACGCCAAGACCCAGCTTCACTCAATGACCAGCAAGCTACAGTACTGGACACCCTATGCCAAACAACTAGCAAGACAGGGACACAGCCCCACTCATTAGCAGAGAGGCTGCCTAAAATCATAATAAGTCCACAGACACCCCAAAACACACCACCAGACGTGGAGCTGCGCACCAGAAAGATGAGATCCAGCCTCATCCACCAGAACACAGGCACTAGTCCCCTCCACCAGGAAGCCTACACAACCCATGAAACAAACTTAGCCACTGGGGACAGACACCAAAAACAACAGGAACCATGAACTTGCAGCCTGCAAAAAGGAGGCCCCAAACACATATTGCTTATAACAATAAGCAAAATGAGAAGACAGAAAACCACACAGCAGAGGAAGCAGCAAGGTAAAAACCCACCAGAACAAACAAATGAAGAGGAAATAGGCAGTCTACATGAAAAAGAATTCAGAATAATGATAGTAAAGATGATCCAAAATCTTGGAAATAGAATACAGAAAATGCAAGAAACATTTAACAAGGACTTAGAAGAACTAAAGAGGAAACAAGCAGCGATGAACAACAGAATAAGTGAAATTAAAAACACTCAAGAAGGGATCAAGAGCAGAATAACTGAGGCAGAAGAACGGATAAGTGACCTCGAAGATAAAATACTGGAAAAAACTACTGCACAGCAGAATAAAGAGAAAAGAATGAAAAGAACTGAGGACAGTCTCAGAGATTTCTGGGACACATTAAACGAACCAACATTCGAATTATAGGGGTTCCAGAAGAAGAAGAGAAAAAGAAAGGGACTCAGAAAATATTTGAAGAGATTATAGCTGAAAACTCCCTAATATGGGAAAGGAAATAGTTAATCAAGTCCAGGAAGCACAGAGTCCCATACAGGATAAATCCAAAGAGAAACACGCCAAGACACATATTAATCAAGCTGTCAAAAATTAAATACAAAGAAGACATATTAAAAGAAGCTAGGAAAAAACAACAAATAACACACAAGAGAATCACCATAAGGTTAACAGCTGATCCTTCAGCAGAAACTCAGCAAGTCAGAAGGCATTGGCAGGACATATTTAAAGTGATGAAGGAGAAAAACCTACAACTAACATTACTCTACCCAGCAAGGATCACATTCAGATTTGATGGAGAAATTAAAACCTTTGCAGCAAGCAAAAGCTGAGAGAGTTCAGCACCACCAAATCAGCTTTACAACAAATGCTAAAGGATCTTCTCTAGGCAAGAAACACAAGAGAAGGAAAAAACCTACAATAAAAAACACAAAACAATTAAGAAAATGGGAATAGGAACATACATATTGATAATTACCTTAAATGTAAATAGATTAAATGCTCCCACCAAAAGACACAGATTGGCTGAATGGATACAAAATTAAGACCCATGTATATGCTGTCTACAAGAAACCCACTTCAGACCTAGAGACACATACAGACTGAAAGTGAGGGAATGGAAAAAGGTATTCCATGCAAATGGAAATCAAAAGAAAGCTGGAGTAGCAATTCTCATATCAGAGAAAATAGACTTTAAAATAAAGACTATTACAAGAGGCAAAGAAGGACACTACATAATGATCAGGGGATCGATCCAAGAAGAAGATATAACAATTTTAAATATTTATACACTCAACATGGGAGCACCTCAATACATAAGGCGAATACTAACAGCCATAACAGGGGAAATCAACAGTAACACTATCATAGTAGTGGACTTTAACACCCCACTTTCACCAATGGACAGATCATCCAAAATGAAAATAAATAAGGAAACACAAGTGTTAAATGGTACATTAAACAAGATGGACTTAATTGATATTTATGGGACATTCCATCCATAAACAACAGAATACCATTTTTCTCAAGTGCTCATGGAAAATTCTCCAGGATAGATCATATACTGGGTCAAAAATCAAGCCTTGGTAAATTTAAGAAAGTTGAAATTGTATCAGGTATCTTTTCTGACCACAACGCTATGAGACTAGATATCAATTAAAGGAAAATATCTGTAAAATAAACAAACACATGTAGGCTAAACAATACATGACGTAATAACCAAGTGATCAGTGAAGAAATCAAAGAGGGAATCAAAAAATACCTAGAAACAAATGACAATGGAGACACGATGACCCAAAACCTATGGGATGCAGCAAAAGCAGTTCTAAGAGGGAAGTTTATAGCAATACAATTCTATCTTAAGAAACAGGAAACATCTCAAATAAACAACCTAAACTTGTACCTAAAGCAATTAGAGAAATAAGAACAAAAAAAACCCAAAGTTAGCAGAAGGAAAGAAATCTTAAGGATCAGATCAGAAATAAATGAAAAAGAAATGAAGGAAATGATAGCAAATATGAATAAAACTAAAAGCTGGTTCTTTGAGAAGATAAACAACATTGATAACCATTAGCCAGACTCATCAAAATAGAAAGGGAGAAGACTCAAATCAATAGAATTAGAAATAAAAAAGGAGAAGTAACAACTGACACGACAGACATACAAAGGATCATGAGAGATTACTAGCAGCAACTCTATGCGAATAAAATAGACAACCTGGAAAAAAATGGGCTAATTCTTAGAAATGCACAACCTGCTGTGACTGAACCAGGAAGAAATAGAAAATATGAACAGACCAATCACAAGCACTGAAATTGAAACTGTGACTAAAAATCTTCCAACAAACAAAAGCCCAGGAACAGATGGCTTCACAGGCAAATTCTATCAAACATTTAGAGAAGAGCTAACACCTATCCTTCTCAAACTCTTGCAAAATATAGCAGAGGGAGGAACACTCCCAAACTCATTCTAGGAGGCCACCACCACCTTGATACCAAAACCACAAAAAGATGTCACAAAGAAAGAAAACTACAGGCTAGTATCACTGATGAACATAGGTACAAAAAACCTCAAAAAAATACTAGCAAATAGAATCCAATGGCACATTAAATGGATCACACACCATAATCAAGTGGGGTTTATTCCAGGAACGCAAGGATTCTTCAATATACGCCAGTCAAACAACGTGATACACCATAGTAACAAATTGAAGGAGAAAAAACATATGATCATCCCAATAGATGCAGAGAAAGCTTTTGACAATTTCAACACTCATTTATGATAAAAACCCTGCAGAAAGTAGGCATAGGGAACTTTCCTCAACATAATAAAGGCCATATATGACAAACTCACAGCCAACATCATCCTCAATGGTGAAAAACTGAAACCATTTACACTAACATCAGGAACAAGACAAGGTTGCCCACTCTCACCACTCTTATTCAACATAGTTTTGGAAGCTTCAGCCACAGCAATCAGAGAAGAAACAGAAATAAAAGGAATCCAAATCGGAAAAGAAGATGTAAAGCTGTCACTGTTTGCAGATGACATGATACTGTACATAGAGAATCCTAAAGATGCTACCAGAAAACTACTAGAGCTAATCATTGAATTTGGTAAAGTAGTAGGATACAAAATTAATGCACAGTAACCACTGGCATTCCTATACACTAATGATGAAAAATCTGAAAGTGAAATTAAGAAAACACTTCCATTTACCATTGCAAGAAAAAGAATAAAATATCTAGGAATAACATACCTAAGGAGACAAAAGACCTGTATGCAGAAAATTATAAGACACTGATGAAAGAAATTAAAGATGATACAAATAGATGGAGAGATATACCATGTTCTTGGACTGGAAGAATCAACATTGTGAAAATGACTCTACTACCCAAAGCAATCTACAGATTCAATGCAATCCCTATCAAACTACCACTGGCATTTTTCACAGAACTAGAGCAAAACATTTCACAATTTGTATGGAAACACAAAAGACCCCGAATAGCCAAAGCAATCTTGAGAACGAAAAACGGAGCTGGAGGAATCAGGCTCCCTGACTATACTACAAGCTACAGTAATCAAGACAGTATGGTTGTGGCACAGAAACAGAAATATAGGTCAATGGAACAGGATAGAAAGCCTAGAGATAAACCCACTCACATATGGTCACCTTATCTTTAATAAAGGAGGCAAGAATATACAGTGGAGAAAAGACAGCCTCTTCAATAAGTGGTGCTGGGAAAACTGGACAGGTACATGTAAAGGTATGAAATTAGGACACTCCATAACACCATACACAAAATAAACTCAAAATGGTTTAAAGACCTAAATGTAAGGCCAGTCACTATCAAACTCTTAGAGGAAAACATAGGCAGAACACTCTATGACATAAATCACAGCAAGATCCTTTTGACCCACTTCCTAGAGAAAAGGAAATAAAAACAAAAATAAACAAATGGGACGTAATGAAACTTAAAAGCTTTTGCACAGTAAAGGAAACCATAAACAAGGCCCAAGGACAACCCTCAGAATGGGAGAAAATATTTGCAAATGAAGCAACTGACTAAGGATTAATCTCCAAAATTTACAAGCAGATCATGTAGCTTAATAACAAAAAAACAAACAACCCAATGCAAAAATGGGCAGAAGACCTAAATAGACATTTGTGCAAAGAAAATAAACAGATTGCCAACAAACACATGCAAGATTGCTCAACATTATTAATCATTAGAGAAATGCAAATCAAAACTACAATGAGATATCATCTCACACCAGTCAGAATGGCCATCATCAAAAAATCTGGAAACAATAAATGCTGGAGAGGGTGTGGAGAAAAGGGAACACTCTTGCACTGTTGGTGGGAATGTAAATTGATACAGCCAGTATGGAGAACAGTATGGAGGCTCCTTAAAAAACTAAAAATATAACTACCATATGACCAAGCAATCCCATTACTGTGCATGCACCCTGAGAAAACCATAATTCAAAAAGGGTCATGTACCAAAATGTTCATTGCTGCTCTATTTACAATAGCCAGGACATGGGAGCAACCTAAGTGTCCATCATCAGATGAATGGATAAAGAAGATGTGGTACATATATATGATGGAATATTACTCAGCCATAAAAAGAAACAAAATTGAGATATTTGTAGTGATGTGGATGGGCCTGGAGTCTGTCATACAGAGTGAAGTAAGTCTGAAACAGAAAAACAAATACCATATGCCAACACATATGTATGGAATCTAAGAAAAAAAAAAGGTCATGAAGAACCTAGGGGTAAGACGCGAATAAAGACACAGACCTACTAGAGAATGGACTTGAGGGTATGGGTTGGGGGAAGGGTAAGCTGTGACAAAGTAAGAGAGTGGCATGGACATATATACACTACCAAACGTAAAATAGATAGCTAGGGAGAAGCAGCCGCGTAGCACAGGGAGATCAGCTCGGTGGTTTTTGACCACCTAGAGGGGTGGGATAGGGAGGGTGGGCGGGAGCGAGACGAAGAGGGAAGAGATATGGGAACATATGTATATGTATAACTGATTCACTTTGTTATAAAGCAGAAACTAACACACCATTGTAAAGCTATTATACTCCAATAAAGATGTTAAAAAAAAAGAAATACAGCTTAGAAGTCATAAAAAAAGAAAAGAAGGATAAAGAAGTTCTTCCTGCCCTTTGCAACAACATGGATAAAATTTGAGGGCATTAATGCTAAGTGAAATAAGTCAAACAGAAAGACAAATGCCATACGATCTCACTAATATATGGAATCTAAAACAAAGCAAAACAAAACAAAACAAAAGCAACAACTAAACTCATAAATACAGAGAATAGATTGGTAGTTGCCCGAGGTGGAGGGTGGGGATGGGAGGTGGTCAAAATGTTTCATTTTTAATGATTTTCTTTGACAGAATAACTTTACACCCTTCTAAATTCACATTCTTATTTTAATGATTTAAAAATGAAATAAAGGGCTTTCCTGGTGGTGCAGTGGTTGAGAGTCCGCCTGCCAATGCAGGGCACACGGGTCCGTGCCCTGGTCCGCGAAGATCCCACATGCCGCGGGGCGGCTGGGCCCGTGAGCCATGGCCGCTGAGCCTGAGCGTCCGGAGCCTGTGCTCCGCAACGGGAGAGGTCACAGCAGTGAGAGGCCCGAGTACCGCAAAATAAAAAAAAAAAGAAGAAGAAGAAATAAAATACACCTATATAATACATTATTCATTTGAATCCAGAACACCTCCCTTGTCCTAAATTTTGGAAAGTGAGACTTAACATACAGAAGTGACCTCTTCATGTTTCCTGGAATAAACAGCACAGTAGAAAGAGAGCTTAGGATCCTTGGCTGAAGTCTTGGTCTTAAATCACTTGTGGAAGGGAATTTGCATGCTTCAAGCATACTAGCAAAGCTCTCTATCCAAAATACATCTCCACCTGAAGTGGGATGCCATCCTTGACAATTCTTTGTATTAAGCATTTTCTTCACCTGACATTCTTATTTTGACATTTAATATTCCTGGTATGATTCACACTCTAAACCATCAATATATTCAAATGAGTTTGTCAGCTCACTTTCTTTGATATATTCAAATGAGTTTGTCAGCTCACTTTCTTTTCAAATGAGTTTGTCAGCTCACTTTAATCAACCTTGTGAGATTATTAGACACCTGTTAAAAGGGACCTTGTACTTTGGAGAAGAATTATTCAAACAGAGAAGTAGGGAATGCTGAAAACAAGTTTTCCCTGGAATCAGCCATGAATGGCTCTATATTTATTATTTTCTACATTAGCATGATTGATATAACTGACATAAGGCTTATCTCTAGACTTTAAAAAATTTGTTTCTATGCCTGGTTCTCTCTAAAACTATCTTGACTCAGATCTGTTGTCCTTGATTTTCTAATATTATTCTTTCTCCAATGTTTTCTTTTGGACGACTGGCTTTCTTAGAGCTCCTTTACTTGAAATGAAACAGTATTTCTGGGAAAATTACAATCCAGAACATTTATAAAATTGTTTTTATCAACCACCAAATCCTGGCTAGAGTGATTCACATTATCTACCAACAAAAATCACAATAATATTACTAATAATAACAATATTAATTATATATAACAGTTATTGGGATTTATTATATGTTAGGCATTCTTCTGAGCAGTTTGCATGGATTATCTTATATAATTTTCAAAATTACCCTATGAGGTAGGTATTATCTTCATTTTTTTGGATGATGGAACCAAGGCACAAAGAGTTTCCAAAACTTTCCTAGGGTCACACAAACAACCTGCAAGCAGACAGTGCCAGATTTTGAACTCACATCTTCTAAGAACAGGGCCTATGTACCTTTACACTGTGTAATATTTCTTATATAGAAAATATTTTCAATACTTTTAGCATAGCAGTAGTTCTATGAACACAGTGGTCTTATGTTAGTTAGCACATTTACAAAGCATAAATACTACTCAGTATAACAGAAACCATTATTATTACAAATTTCCAGCATGCAAAGCTGGTAATTCATCTATACACATTTCTTTTATTAGGAATAATTTTTTATTCTGTATTAAAAAAATTTGAAACCAGCATGCCATTCCAGATTTTCATTATTAAGTATAAGTTATATAATAATTTGGCTTAAGTGGCTGAACTCTAACCAGCTTGTAATTTATTGCACAATAGCACAAGTAGTATCACATGAAACCAGAAAGAGAGGCAAAATTTTGGTACGTGTGTTTTAGAATAATGAATATTTTGTCTTGATTCTTTTTCAGTACATTTTAATTAGGAGCAAAATGTTGATCACTAGCTTGACTGAATGGCTCTCTGAGAGCCATAGTGGAGCATAAGACAGACTATATGCTTCTTATCTGGATTAAGTGAATTATTCTTTTTTTTTAACATCTTTATTGGAGTATAATTGCTTTACAATGGTGTGTTAGTTTCTGCTTTATAACAAAGTGAATCAGTTATACATGCACATATGTTCCCATATCTCTTCCCTCTTGCGTCTCCCTCCCTCCCATCCTCCCTATCCCAGCCCTCTAGGTGGTCACAAAGCACTGAGCTGATCTCCCTGTGCTATGCGGCTGCTTCCCACTAGCTATCTATTTTATGTTTGTTAGTGTATATATGTCCGTGCCACTCTCTCACTTTGTCACAGCTTACCCTTCCCCCTCCCCATATCCTCAAGTCCATTTTCTAATAGGTCTGTGTCTTTATTCCCGTCTTGCTCCTAGGTTCTTCATGACCTTTTTTTTTCTTAGATTCCATATATATGTGTTAGCATATGGTAGAGTGAAGTAAGTCAGAAAGAGAAAAACAAATAAGTGAATTATTCTTAATGGCAAATAATGAAAAACTTTTATCCATTGTTATTGTTATACACAAGACCTTTTTTTCTTGAGTTAGAAAACAATTTCCAGCTAGTAATAAGTTATTTCTGCCTGTTTATATCCTAGTGAGGATTATTTCCCATTAGTTTTGTAGACATGACACATTTCCCCCAAGTAATCAATAGAATACCTAGGCAACATTGAATATCTCCACATATGGAAAATGACACTGAGAAATGTTTTGGTATCCCTAAGTTCACTCAACAATTTGGCAGATGATGAATATATGGCCAAGAAATTTAGAGTTTAATCTAAAGTGTTTGAATTATTATAAAGAATTATACATGTTACCATTTAAAGAGCAGGAGAAATATATTTTAAATGCAATGGAAAATAAAATACGTTATGTTCATGTCTATCATTTGAATACAGCTTGGGAACTATAAATAAAATAAGAAACTGGTCATGTCAATCAATACAACTCTTGGTGAATTTGTGTTCACATCACAAATTATACTTATTGGTATACCAGATTATCCAAAGACAGAACGAGCCATGGAAATGGAACTCTCCTTTTGTCACTCTGAGTAGCAATCTCAACTGCCTCTCCCTACTCACGTTCTTTATTTTCATTCTTTTCTCTCTCTGTCCCACTCTTCCTTCCATCAATTTTTCCAAGAATATTTACAATTTCTAAAATATCTCAAATAACAGAGAAAATTATTACTGAATAATATATATAGACTTAATAAATTATTGTTGAATTAATATGTTATTGTGCTGAACTAGAGTATGTTGTATTACAAATACTCTATACCTCTTCCCCCAAATTTAAGAGGGGATACTTTTTTAAACTCAGGATTCAAGACTTTCATAACCATATGCCATTGCTATATAAGAGATGGTAGGGTGAAATATGTGTTGCAGAAATAAACAAAGATAATATCAAGGAACCAGGGAGGGGGAGGAAACTAACAGTGTTGTGGGTATGAAGTCAGTAAAATCACATCATGAAAACTTTTTCTAATTACCATTATATTTAACCTCTTTAGAATCAAGTTGTATGGGGCAATATAACATCATTTGTCCAGTACAGGTAAATGCAAATGAAGTATAGTGCTTTTAGTAGAACTTAGACACAACCTTGAAGATCAGATGATTCATGAGAGATGGATGAATCACAAATTTGCTAGGTGGATTAAGGCCCTGACCTTGTATTTTTGAGAGGGAGACTGAAGGGTAAATCTTCTATTATGACATGAATTTTTAAAACTCTGTGTTCTACTTTTAATAAACTTCAGAAAAAATAATGAAAATTCATCAAATATTTTCAAGATCCATGTGTTTTGATACTCTCACAAAAAGAAAATGTACAGTTATGACTGTACAGTTAGAGAGAAAAATAAAGAATTTTTTAATCTAGATATCATCATTACTTCTTTCAATTCAGATTTTCAGAACATATCTATAGAACATAGCTATATTATCATTACACTGCTTACCATATTCTTTGGATTTTGTCAAATGAATCTGACTGTAGTAAGATATTTTGGTCAAGTAGTGAAGGGAGTCAGTATAGTTTTAATTGCATAGTTTTTCTTTAGATGCCTGAACTAATTCTTATAGATAATGGGAGTCAGACATACAGGGGTATTTTACAAATTTCTTGTGTTTGGGGGAATGCCTAATTAAAATTGCAAGATCAGTTCTCTAAAGTGATACAAGGGAAGTTCTTGGAGGAAGGAGACAGAGATTAGAGGATAGATCGACACAGGCAATGAGCGTGAGAACAGCTTGGATAATGTTAGAAACTGAATGGAAAGAAGGTGGGTAGCAGCGGAAGAAATATCACCTGTGGCATAACTAGGATGAGTTCCTACATGAAACATGCTGATAATTCTTAGGCTTTTGAGGTGTGGGGACAGGCTTTCTCAGGGAAGGGCTGAAGGGGACCGGCCTAGTGTCCCACAATGTTTTTCAAACTTGAATTTGGCAAATACAGGCCTCAGTGTCCAAGAGAATCTAATGTGGTGAAAAGGATGTGGCATTGGAATTGCAAGAGACAGACATTACTTGAATGAGCAATCAGTATATTTACACTGTGATCCCTTCAACTGACAAGGGAGACAAACAGTGCAATTGATCTTCATATCCCTTCTCTAGTGTATTTTAAAAAGCATTACAAATGGACCAGTAGATTAGGACTTTGTTCCTATAGAATATTAAATCACAAGTCAGGTTGAACTTAGGCGGAATCCCAGTTGTATGGCCTGAACATAGAGGAATGTCTTAGTCTGTTTGGGCTGCTATAACAAAACACTGTAGACTGGGTGACTTATAAACAATAGAAATTTATTTCTCAAGTTCTTGGGGAGTCCAAGATCAAGATTCAGGCAAATCTAATGCATGGTGAGATCCTTCTCCCTGGTTCACCTTCTTGCTGTGTTCTGCATGGTGGAAGTGGGGAGGGAGTTCTCTTGGTCCTGTTTCTTAATGGCACTAACTTCATTCATGAGGGCTGAGCCCTCAGGACCTAATCACCTCCCAAAAGTCACACCTCCCAATACCATCACTTTTTTTTTTTTTTTTTTTTTGCGGTACGCGGGCCTCTCACTGTTGTGGCTTCTCCCATTGCGGAGCACAGGCTCCGGACGCGCAGGCCCAGCAGCCATGGCTCACGGGCCCAGCCGCTCCGCGGCATGTGGGATCCTCCCAGGCCGGGGCACGAACCCGTGTCCCCTGCATCGGCAGGCGGACTCTCAACCACTGCACCACCAGGGAAGCTCCCTAATACCATCACTTTTAAGGGTCAGGATTTCAAAATACAAATTTGAGGGTGTCAGCTTAAAGAAAAACACACAACACAATAAATGTGAGTTTAGGTTTTATTCAGGGTCTTACTGAGGACTACAGCCTGGGACAGCTACTCAGCTCTGAGGAAACTGCTGTGAAGAGGTAGGGGAGAAGTCAGTTTCTATATGATTTTTGGCTAGGAAATATGTACAGTCAAGCATACATCATGGTAAAAGATTGCTGGTAATCACAAAGGACAGATGCCTCAAGTTAATGATTTTAGTGCTTTTTCTATGTATGGGAAGATGCAAGAATCTGGGTTCATTAAAATTCTTCCTGTGATATACATTTAACTATCTAAGGGGCCTGCTTTTCCAAAGCACAGAGTACCTCATCCTGTTACTGTCTTAGTTTCTGCTCAGAGTGCACTGTTGGTCAGTGACTGCAGTGGGTTATGACTTAACCCTTGTAGAACTGGGTGGTGAGCAATGCTCTTTGTTCTTCTTTGTTCATGGGGG
The DNA here is from genome assembly GCF_963455315.2 of Globicephala melas. NCBI lineage: Eukaryota > Metazoa > Chordata > Mammalia > Artiodactyla > Delphinidae > Globicephala > Globicephala melas. Next base: position 47,943,405 of record NC_083335.1, read on the forward strand.
GCAGGGGCGGGGGCGGGGGCTGGGTGGTGGAACACAAACATTCAGGTTATAGTTAGGAAGGTGTGAGTGTTTATCCCGGAGACACAAGAGCCCAGGTCTGTGATAGGAAGGAAAATTCCACTATAAATTACTTTGGTTTTTCAGTTAAGTGAGAAGAATTTCTGGGCTAGGTGGTAACCAAAGAACCAACAGTACAATGAGGCCTCTCTTAGCCACTGTGCAGCTGTGATGATGTGTTATGAAATGACATTCCCCAAAGCCAAAAGAATATCATCTAAAGCAAAACCCAAGTTTAATCAATTAATGAGCCTAATACAAAAGAGATCCATCTGTAAAGCGAGTACTGTAGTCTGAAAACAAAGCAAAATACAAATGAGTACCAGCCAAATAGTCAATATAGTTAAAGGTGACAGGAGTGGATAGTGGGTGTACATATTTTCTCAGCTAACGAACAAACAATTTTTATTTGACCATTATTATGGTTAGAGCTTAGGTGTATAGGACAATTAAAATGGTCAGATTTTGATCATTTTGGATTTTTCATCAAGCTTGCTTGTTATAGGCATCATTGATTCAAGATGAGAAGGGCTGATCTATGTTCCTTGGAAATTGTGAAGAAACTAATAAGGCTTTCTTCCATTCCACTTAGCATAGACTTCTCAGCTCTCTACATAAACACCCTCCACCCCCCAAAAAAGTACAAGAAAAGACTTTGGTTTGAATTTCATTTCAGTTCAGTTCTTTTACTATCTCATATGTTAGAAGAATTAATCACTTTAATGAGGGAAGAATTACACAGAGCATTAAATAAGTATTACATAGATGAATATCAGTTTCAGACATACATCACTATTGGAAGTCTTCAATGGTTCAGTTAAGTAACCAGTCATGTTTGATTTCTCGAGGTCATAGCTGAGTGTGTTGTATTAACCAAGGAGAGGTTCAGATAAAAGTAGGGTTGGATGTGGTGAATTGTTTCACTTATTTAAAGTAACTAAAGACAATATAAGAATTATGTCAGCTGGACAGTGGGTAGGTTTTAGAAGTAGAAAGTCGAGAACACTTGACTGTAGAGTTTTATTACAAAGGCGCTATCAAAAGGGAGATATATTGTCCTATTGTCCCATATTCTATGGGGCTATATGCATTTCTGAATAAGATACTCCTGAGGGTACTTAACATAATTTTATTTGGGACTAAACACAGGTTTGAAAGGAAAGTTTAAATCAAACATGTAGCTTGGTACTATAATATGGTTCACAGTAAAATATTCTATCCAAGTTAGGGCTTGGTTAAAGCCATAATTTTTAATTTTACAACTGGTAAAACTGAGTGGAGTTAATTATTTTTAAAACCTCAGGCATTCAAACTTTTATCATCATCGTGCAGATTGAAGTGCTTGAGGGAACCTGAAACCAGAGTCTTCTGAGGAATACAAGATGAAGAGAAACATTTTGTTAAGTTGAAGCTTAAATTTCCAAGGTAACAACTAGTACTATGCATTTAATTGTACTCTCTCCTAATTCAGATACTCTTAGGAAGTAAGTTTCTTGCTGCATATAATTATGTATGTTAAATACACCGTGGGAACATAATGTTAATTCTCTGAACCAGGGCATAACTGTTTATCTTCATTAGTTGTGTTTGGTCCAAGCAAATGGTTGGACATTCTCAGCTTGCTTGCATAAGACTTATCACTCAATCAATATGCTCTTCAAAGAATTTATCAAATTATATAGTTTGAATTGTGGAATTATACAGGCACTTTACTTCAGCTATTTTGCCATTGTCAAAATCCAACCTCAGAATAGTTTGGCTAAAGGAAGCCAATGATTATAAATTATTTTCCTTGAAATCTGAATGTTTCATTTCCACATTTGGTATTGGGGAGCCACAGTTCTTAATATAGGTCCATGGGCCTGTTACCGACCTGGGTTTTTGTACTCTTTAATCAATAGAAATTGATTACGAGGACAGAGGAGAAATTCAGGCAAGGCTTTATTGGGATTCGTGCTGCAGCAGGGTGGAGCAAAAACAAGTAACAGTTTCCCTTGCTTGCTCTCCGATTAGGGGGGCCTAGCTGGTTCCTTAAATGGGGTGAGGGTGGGAGCAGATCAGTGATTTGGGCCGTAGGGGTGGCTTAGGTTGTCTGCCCACCCTCTTGGTGGTGCTGTGTGCAGGGATCATGCATGGTGCCTGCTTTTGCTCCCTGCACCTCACCAGTGTCAGTTGGGTTTTGGCCTTTTTGTATCTTGCTCATAATTTGCCCCAACTGTTCACATGTGCAGTTATTTTTAGTGCCTTATAGTTTGTTGTATTCCGCTGCTGGAGGGGACGTTTGTCCATGTGCAAGCACTGTAGTAAAGGATCCCAGGTCCCAGGTCCCAGCCTGCCTCAGACCTAAGAAAATACAGGAAGTATTTATATTTGCATTCAATATTTTATGAATAAATGAAACTGTATTATCTAGAGAAAAGATTCAAAATTTTCATGAGATATTCAAAGAGGTCTGTGAACCAAAAATTGATAAGAACACCTTACTTACAGCAAATGACCAATTTTCATCTCAAGGATTGCCTCTAACTGAAATTTAAGTAACAGTATTCAAAGTATGAGTGAGTTAAAGAAATAAAGACTACTTGGAGAGAGTTTCATTCATTTAAAAGTTCTCAGTAATCCTGCCTTAAGCATAATCTCCAAACAGGTGTCATTCTGAGAGATAAGAATAACATTCGGGTGCCCATGACAGCCTTGATTTGTGCTCCCTCAACTGAGATGCCTAGTTTACTCCTTCACATGGAAGTTCACCATCGCAGAGTATTCTTAGTTTTACAACTGCTACATGGCTTCCATGTGGTAGCTCTGGAGAGTCGTCATCCAATTGTACTGAAATGAAGGTTACAACAATTTCTCTTGTGACTTTCACAGCAACCTACACCATTCTGTCAGTCAGACAGTATAGCAGCATAATGACCCCATCCTCGAAGGCCACTTGATAGGTCCACATGAGACAGCCTAAGAGGGTATGATTATGCCATTTCTTTCCAGCATACGCGTGTTTATTCATTGCTTTAAACCATCGTGTGTGTATTTGAAGCTCTTTCCAAGTACTCCTTTACATCTGCCTAGTAATTAGGATAGGATCAGCTGAGATGTCCCTGCTTCTGCTCCTCCGATTTTAAATGGAGATAAACAAAGGTGGATGTATTCCTGTGAGAGCTGTGCTTTCAGGAGTCTTTGCTGTTTCAAACTGACAGGAAAATGAGGCTGCATCTTTCAGTCTGTTTTATTCCAGCTAGTAGAGTCTTTCTTCATTTCTTTTGTGAGTTCACTGTTATAATGTGCCTGATTTGTATGTTTCGAACTATATCTTATAAATGACCTTTTAATTTCTGCTTTAAAGGAAAATAGAGAAATCTTCGTGGGGTTAAATGAATTTTTGGAAGCTATTTTGTTTCAGCATTAAAAATCAGGAGGGATGCTTATTTCTCATTTCTCAAAATGAGTTTTACCAGTAGGACTGGTAGTGAGTGAATTGGGAGTAAGATATTATCATTTTGCTCCATGAAGAAGAAACAGGGAAAAAGGGGATAATATAATGGTCATACTAGGGAAAAGAGATGGGTCCCTGGGGACATGAGCTCTCTCTGGTATCTTCTACGTTTATGATTCTGTCTACATAAAATCATGACAACTCAATGGGAATAAATTATTAGTCAATATTCTGATCAGATTGCATACATCATATCAAAATATAAAGTTGACTTTCCCCCCATACTCCCAATTATCTTTTCTTTTCACATACTGCTTTATCAATAAAAATTACCAGCACCAATACATATGATATTGAGTTTATATTTTATAAATCAGAGACACCTCACTGATTTTCTTTGGATTATATTTACAAATAGAAAAATATGTGCATGTATTAGAGAAGTGGTTCAAATTGATTTGAACCTGGTACTTTAGGATTAACACAGTTTTTCTTAGCAGCCAAGAAGGAATTCTGCCTGCTATTTTGGCTGTGTAGCAATCTATTTAGTTTACTCATTTTGAGATTTTTGATCATCAGATTTTTTTTGGGGGGGGGTAGAATGTGGAGGAGAGTCATATAAACAGACATAAACATATTCTGAACTGCTGTGATCTATGGACATTTATAATATACATTGAGTCTTTTGTAATCTAAAAAATGACAAAATATCAGTTTTTCTGAAAGTGGGACAAATGGTTAAAAATATTTTTTATGTATAGGAATGGGAAAAATGGCTAAGGAAGAAAAGATAATGTGGAAAATTAAATCTACAAATATTTGCTTCTATGGTTTTCTGATTTGCTTAGTGAGTCAGTAATAGTTACACTCTTTTCCATTTGTTAAAATTCCAATGAAGAGTAAAAAGGAGAGACTAGATTTGAAACAAAACAATGACAAAACAAAACAAAACAAACAAACAAAAAGATTTAAATAGACTGAAATTGACAGAAACCTGAGTCCAACTAGAAATAAGCTACAAAGTAACTTAGAAAAGAGAGTACACAGAAAAGAAGGGAAGCCACCATCAGGTACCCATGGAAAGACTTCCCACTTTGTACATATCCTCTGTCTCTGAAAAGATCAATCCATTGCCTTCAAATGTGCACCAATCTTTTTTTCTTTTCTTCCTTGAGCAGTACATGTGTAATGAAAGAAATTACCTCCAACAACTGCACAAATAATATGCTGAAGTAATTAATCCCAATAAAGCTATTTTTTTTGGCCAGGTTAGGTTAAAGACAATTTTCTGTTAATGGCCGAAGTCCAGAAGAAATAAGTAATGAGAGAAAATATTTATTTTTTAATCATAAATCAGCATTTGAATCTGAAAAATAACTCAATAATTCAATGTTCCTACAAACGGCAGTGTGGAGGGAGGGTGTATGTAGTTGAAGCACATGCAAGGAAGTGAAGACTTGGTGACTATAAAGACACTGGCACCATTAATTTTTAGTGCTAAATTTGATTTTCATATTAATTGAATTAAAGTTGTGAAATTTAGGTTTTGTGTGTTTACAATTGTGGCATTGGAAATTCATGTTTGGGGTCAACATTGGTGGATGAATGTAGTTATACTTTCTGTTGACATAACAGATTTTTAGTGTTGTGGCATAATTAAGTGTACTACATATCAAATAAAATCTTTTTATCTATTCCCCTGATAATAATAAAGTAAATCTTATATAAAAGTTCTCTTTATTTAATAGCTAAGTGCTTTGTCTCCCAGTATGTAACACATTTATAAAGCATTGTAGAATTTAACATTTTTAACCAGACTCACTATATAAAAGTACCAAAAAATGTAGTAATACAGACTACTATAATTCTACCTTTTCCATGTGTGTGTGTGTGTGTGTGTGTGTCTGTGTGTGTGATTATAGGAGTGTGCTTCCCTTTTGGAATTGTTCTTCTGGACAATACAATCCATGAAGTCCTAATGGGAACCCAGGAACAGCAATGATTTATGGCTTTATATCACTCTTGGGCATACACATCAATATGAAACACCTACAAATTATATTGTATGTTGTAAAAAGCCATAAATTGTCAATCTTCTTGTGTATTATAACCATTAAATGCTTTTGTACCTAACTGCAAGTGTGATTTTCTATAGTTCCATTACATATTCTCTCATTAATAATTTCAGCATCTGCTGAATGGAGAACTGTAGATGTAGTGGCTGATTAGGTAGCACAGTTGCCTTAAAGCTGCAAAGTCAGAGATTAAACTACTTTCCAGTGAAAATATAACGAACTACCAGCCAACAACTTTGTCAGTGGACATTTCTGAGTAACAATTAAACCGGGTTGCCTTTTTCATTTACCTTGTTTATATTTACATAATAGAAATCAGTGAAAATTCATCTAAACAGAGAATGTTAACTTCCAATCAGTGAGACTAAGTCTTGGAGGAAAAGCTTGTAACTTTTCTGTAGGTAATCATGTTCAAAATTAGTACATGATTTTCAAACACATAAATGTTCTCTTTCTTTAGCCTTTGAACTATGATAGAAAATCTCTACTTGAAAACCTTTCAAACACTTTCAAAATCTTTGTATTAGTATGACAGAATATAAATAAAAAATCGACCAGATATTCAGATGCCTGGCCATAAATGGTCAATGGCTTTTCAAAGATTTATCTGGTTATATTTGCATTGAACAGCATCTCACAAAATGAAAACAAACAAACAAACAAAAACTCTCATGTACATCTTACCTTAAAATACTCCAGAAAACTAGGTTCTATTATTTAGGACTCACACTTAACATGAAGCTTAACTTTAACATATTTTTTCCTTTTTAAACCTACTACCCACTTCCTGTGTTTCTGGCAATAAATATCACCAATATAAAAATTATAACAAACATCATGGAAATTAAATGAGTCAAAGAATTTTCTTTTTCTAGTTTTCTTTCTATTCCCTGTGTAAGATCAATCTTTCCCCTGAAGAGGAGTTCAGCATTGCTAGATTTAGCAAGGATTTGAAAGCTTTCTTAGTCTTGCCACACTTTTTTTTTTTTGAAGGGAAATTTATTTTATTTTATTTTATTTTTGAAATGAAACCTACATTTATATTTATTTGTATATTTTAAACTTATTTTTTTTAACACCTTTCTTGGAGTATAATTGTTTTACAATGGTGTGTTAGTTTCTGCTTTATAACAAAGTGAATCAGCTATACATATACATATATCCCCGTATCTCTTCCCTCTTGCGTCTCCCTCCCTCCCACCCTCCTTATCCCACCCCTCCAGGTGGTCACAAAGCACCAAGCTGATCTCCCTGTGCTATGAGGCTGTTTCCCACTAGCTATCGATTTTACATTTGGTAGTGTATATATGTCCATGCCACTCTCTCACTTTGTCCCAGCTTACCCTTCCCCCTTCCCGTGTCCTCAAGTCCATTCTCTAGTAGGTCTGCGTCTTTATTTATGTCTTGTCCCTAGGTCCTTCATAACCATTTTTTTTTACATTCCATATATATGTGTTAGAATACGGTATTTGTTTTTCTTTCTGACTTACTTACTTCCCTCTGTATGACAGACTCTAAGTCCATCCTCCTCATTACAAATAACTCAATTTCATTTCTTTTTATGGCTGAGTAATATTCCATTGTATATATGTGCCCCATCTTTTTTATCCATTCATCTGTTGATGGACAGTTAGGTTGTTTCCATCTCTGGGCTATTGTAAATAGAGCTGCAATGAACATTTAGGTACATGACTCTTTTTGAATTATGGTTTTCTCAGGGTATATGCCCAGTAGTGGGATTGATATTACATGGGGCTGGGAGGTCTCTTGTGGAACAGTGTCCTGAAGTTGGCTCTCCCACCTCAGAGGTACATCACTGACTCCTGGCTGGAGCACCAAGAGCCTTTCATCCACACGGCTAAGCATGAAAGGGAGAAAACTTAGAAAGAATGAAAGAAAGAAAGAAAGAGAGAGGATAAAAGAAAATAAAATAAAGTAAGGTAAATAAAATAAAGTTATTAAAATAAAAAAAATTATTAAGAAATTGTTTTTTTAAAAAGTAAAAAAAAAGAAACGGACGGATAGAACCCTAGGACAAATGGTGAAAGCAAAGCTATACAGACAAAATCTCACACAGAAGCATACACATACACACTCACAAAAAGAGGGAAAGGGGAAAAAATAATAAATCTTGCTCTGAAAGTCCACCCCCTCAATTTGGGATGATTCATTGTCTACTCAGGTATTCCACAGATGTAGGGTACATCAAGTTGATTGTGGAGATTTAATCCTCTGCTCCTGAGGCTGCTGGGAGAGATTTCTCTTTCTCTTCTTTCTTCGCACAGCTCCCGGGTTTCAGCTTTGGATTTGGCCCCGCCTCTCCGTGTAGGTCGCCAGAGGGTGTCTGTTCTTCGCTCAGACAGGACAGGGTTAAAGGATCCTCTGACTGGGGGCTCCGGCTCACTCAGAACGGGGGGAGGGAGGGGTACGGAGTGCGGAGCGAGCCTGCGGTGGCAGAGACCGGCATGATGTTGCACCAGCCTGAGGCGCGCCGTGTTTTCTCCCAGGGAAGTTGTCCCTGCGTCCTGGGACCCTGGCAGTGGCGGGCTGCACAGGCTCCCCGGAAGGGAAGTGTGGAGAGTGACCTGTGCTCGCACACAGGCTTCTTGGTGGCGGCAGCAGCAGCCTTAGCGTCTCATGCCCGTCTCTGGGGTCTGCGCTGTTAGCCGTGGCTCGCACCCGTCTCTGGAGCTCCTTTAAGCAGCGCTCTTAATCCCCTCTCCTCGCGCACCAGGAAACAAAGAGGGAAGAAAAAGTCTCTTGCCTCTTTGGCAGGTCCAGACTTTTTCCCGGACTCCCTCCCGGCTAGCTGTGGTGCAGTAACCTCTTCAGGCTGTGTTCACGCCGCCAGTCCTCTCCCTGCGCTTTGAATGAAGCCCGAGCCTCAGCTCCCAGCCCCACCCGACCCGGCGGGTGAGCAGACAAGCCTCCTGGGCTCGTGAGTGCCGGTGGGCACCAATCCTCTGTGCGGGAATCTCTCCGCTTTGCCCTCCGCACCCCTGTGCTGCACTCTCCTCCACAGAGCCGAAACTCCCCCCTTCCGCCACCGGCAGTCTCTGCCCGCGAAGGGGCTTCGTAGTGTGTGGAGACCTTTCCTCCTTCACGGCTCCTTCCCACTGGTGCAGGTCCCGTACCTATTCTTTTGTCTCAGTTTATTCTTTTTTCTTTTGCCCTACCCAGGTACGTGGGGAGTTTCTTGTCTTTTGGGAGGTCTGAGGTCTTCTGCCAGCATTCAGTACGTGTTCTGTAGGAGTTGTTCCACGTGTAGATGTATTTCTAATGTATATTTGGGGAGGAAGGTGATCTCCGCGTCTTACTCTTCTGCCATCTCCCCCCTCTCCTAAAACCGCGTTTTAAAGATATATCTAGTTTCGCTGGTTTAACTGGATTTATCAGTCAATTTCAATAGCATTTCAATAGTTGAATCAGCTATCAGACTTAGTCACACTGGCTACTTTGTGCTTTTGTAGAAAAAGCCTGAATGAATGAATAATGTAATTTTAAAAAATACGTTTGAAAACAATGAATTTAATTTGAAAACTCTATTTCAAATGTGAAAGTGATCTTATCTTGTCTATTATATGAATTTGGTCAGCTTTCAAGGTAATTGCTCACAGGATGATCCTTTCTCAGTGCCTTTTTAAACAGATAGTTTTAATGAGAGTATATGCAAGACACAATTTCTATGTATGTACATTTACACAGTAAAAATCAACCAATTGAGATGAAATAATACGATTGTGGTTCTTCATGGTATAGCCTGTCAATCCATTTCTCTTTAAACAATTGTGGTTTTTAAAAATAATTTTGTTATATAAACCAATCTATTCTTTCATATCATATGATGGCTTTTCTTTAGGTCAATTGATTAAATGTAATGTGTTCATTAAGAAGGCAAAGTTGTCTTCTTTCTAGGGCTTGAACTCCTGTTCTGCCTTAGTACTTTGAAAAAACAAGTCTGCAATTCTATTTCTTGGGGACTATTAAAGAGGTGCCATTAGTGATGGTGAGTTTTACAGTGCCTGTTGCGGTCTATGGACTGATTGAGGAAGCAAAATCAGGTAGATGACAGGAAGTGGGAAAGTGGCTATAATAATGTTCTGAACACAGCGACATTAAGGGGAAGAGATAAATTGACAGACAATTCTATGGAGGTCTCAAGGAAAGGTGGCAAAGGGCAATACATGTAGAGTGGAAAACTAGCCGTTCATTCAATAGCAAAAGCAAAGGCAACATAGTATGTCCACAATTTACTCATTCACACAGTAGGGGGTGGAGGTAGGTTGAATAAGACATTTTGTCTTTATCTACAATGAAAATATTAGTGGCACTCTTTGGGATAGAAAGATCAGAGTACTTTTATTTAAATTAAGACTAATTTTTTTACAGCAGTTTAACTTTCACAGCAAAGTTGGAGAGAAGGTACAGAGAGTTCCCATACACCTCCTGCCCCCACATACATAGCCTCCTCCATTAGCAACATCTCCCACCACGGTGGTACTTTTGTTACAATGGATGAGTCTACATAACACATCATAACACACAAAATCCATAGTTTATAATACAGTTTACCAGGTGTTGTACATTCTATGGGTTTGGACAAATGTATAGTGGCATATTTTCATCATTATGATAACATACAGAGCAGTTTTACTGCTCTAAAAATCTTCCGTGCTCAGCCTGTGCATCTTCCCACCCCAACCCTGGAAAACACTGATGTTTTTACTTTCTCCATGGTTTTGCCTTTTCAAGAATGTCCTGTGGTTGGAATCATTTAGTATGTAGCCTTTTCAGATTGGTTTCTTTCACTTAGTAGTATATAATTAAGGTGACTTCATGTCTTTTCATGGTTTGAAAGCTAATTTTTTAGCATTAAATAATATTTCATTGTCTGGATATGCCACAGTTTATTTATCCATTCACCTTCTGGAGGATATCTTGGATGATTCCAAGTTTCGGCAATTAAACATTCGTGTGCAGATTTTTGTGTGGACATAAGTTTTCAATCCCTTCAGGTAAATACCAAGGCATGTGATGACTGGAATGTATGGTAAGATTATATTTAGTTTTGTAAGAAACTGCCAAACTGTCTTCCAAAGTGATTGTACCATTATACATTGCCACCAGCAGTGAATTGTACAGTGAATGTACAACATGCATTCCTACCACCTATTCCTGTTGCTCTACATCTTTACCAGAATTTGGTGCTTCAGAGTTCAGATTTTTGACATTCTGAAAAGTGTGTAGTCGTGTCTCATTATTACTTTATTTTGCATTTCCTTGATAACATATGATGTTGAGAATTTTTTTGTATGATTGTTTTTGATCTCTATATCTTCTTTGGTAAGGTGTCAAAGTCTTTGGCCCATTTTTAAATTGGGATGTTTGTTTTCTTATAACTGTGTATTAACTGTCCTTTTTATATTTTGGTTAACAGCCCTTTATCAGGTGTATCTTTTCTCCCAGTCTGAGTCTTGTCTTCTAATTATCTTGATATTATTTATTGCAGAGCAGAAGTTTAAAATTTTAATAAAGTCCAACTTATCCATTATTTCTTTCATGGATTGTGTCTTTGGTATTATATCTAAGAGTTGTGGCCATCATTTAGGTTTTCTGCTATGTTATTTTCTAAAGTTTTACACTTTTGAATTTTCCCTATGTATAGGTCTATGATTCATTTTGAGTTGATATTAGTGAAAGGTAAAGACCTATATTTAGATTCATTCTTTTGCATGTGGATGTTCAGTTCTTCCAGCACCAATTGTTGAAAAGACTGTCTTGGCACCATTGTATTGCCTTTGGTCAAATATCAGTTGACTATATTTATGTGGGTTTATTTCTAGGCTATCTGTTTTGTTCCATTGATCTATTTGTCTATTCTTTCACCAATATCACATTATGTTGATTACTGCATCTTTACAGAGAAATCAAGTGTGGTCAGTCCTTCAACTTTTTATTCTCCTTCAGTATTGTGTTGGACATTCTGTGCCTTTTGCCTCTCCATATACATTTTAGAATCAGTTTGTCCATACCTACAAAATAACTCCCTGGGATTTCAAATAAGATTGCATTGAATCTACAGATCAAATTGGGAAGGACGGACATTTTGATAATATTGAGTATTCCTATCCATGTACATGGAATGTCTCTCCATTTATTTAGTTCTTATTTGACTTCATTCATCTGAGTTTGGTAGTGTTCCTCATATATACTATGTGCATTAAAAAATTATTTATACCTAAGTATTTCATTTGTGGGGCACTAATATAAATTGTATTTATATTTGTTTTTAATTACAGATTCTACTAGTTCATTGGTGGTAGGAGGTATATAAGAAAGCAATTGACTTTTGTATATTAACCTTCTATTCTGCAACCTTGCTTTAATCACCTGTTAGTTCCAGGACGTGTTTTTTTTGTTGTTGTTGATTCTTCAGACTTTCTAACATATGATCATGTCGTCAGTGAATATAGATAGTTTTATATCTTCCTTCCAAATATGTACTGATATATATTTTATGTATTTTTCTCCCCTTATTGCATTAGTTAGGACTTCCAGTACAATGTTGAAAAGGAGTGATGAGAGGGCACAGTTTTACCTTGTCCTTGATCTTAGTGGGAATGCTTCTAGTCTCTCATTCTTAATTATGATGTAAGCTATAGGTTTTTTGTAGGTATTCTTTATCAAGTTGAGGAAATTCATCCTCTATTTCTAGATTACTGATAATTTTTATCATGAATAGGTATTAGATCTCATCAAAAGCTTTTTCTGAGTCTATCAATGTGATTATGTAATTTTCTTCTTTAGCCTATTAATGTGATGGATTATATTAATTGATTTTCAAATGTTGAACCAGACTTTCATACTGCAATAAATCCCAATTAGTTGTGGTGTCTAATTCTTTTTGTATACTGTTGAATTTGATTTGATGATATTTTATTGAGGATTTTTGCATCTATGTTAATGAGAAATATCTATGGTACTCTTCTCTTGTAACATCTTTTTCTGGCTTTGGTATTAGGGAAATGTTGGCCTCATAGAATGAGTTAGGAAGTGTTACCTCTGCTTCTATCCTCTGAAAGATATTGTAGAGGATTGGCATAATGTCTTCCTTAAATGTTTGGTAGAATTCACTGATTAATCCATGTGGGCCTGGTCCTTTTTATTTGAAAGGTTTTTAATTATTGATTCCATTTCATTAACAGATATAGGCCAATTCAAATTGTCTATTTTGTCTTCTGTGGGTTTTGGCGAATTGTGTCTTTCAAGGAATTCGTTGATTTCATCTAGGTTATCGAATTTGTGGGAATAGAGTTGTCACCTAATTCCTTTATTATCCTTTCAATGGCCATAATAATGTCCCCTCTTTCATTTCTGATATAGTAATTTGTGTCCTTTCTCTTTTTTTCTTATTAGCCTGGATATATATGTATCAATTTTATTAATCTTCTCAAATAACCAACATTTGGTTTCATTGATTTCTCTATTGAATTCCTATTTTGATTTCATTGATTTCTAATCTAATTCTTACTATTTATTTTCTTCTGCTTACTTTGGATTTAATTTGCTCTTTTCCTAATTTTCTAAAATGGAAAATTAGATTATTGATTTTAGATATTTCTTCTTTTCTAATGTATGCATTAAATGTTATAAATTTTCCACTAAGTACTGCTTTCACCACATTTCACACATTTGATACATTGTGTTTTAATTTTCATTCAGTTAAAAATAATTTAAAATTTTTCTTGAGATTTCTTCTTTGCCCCATGTGCTATTTAGAAGGGTGTTATTTAATTGCTATATGCATTTAGGGATTTTCCAGCTATCTTTCTGTTATTGATTTCTAGCTTAATTCCATTATGGTCTGAGAACAGATGTTGTATGATTTCTATTACTTTAAATTTTTGAATTTGTTTTATGGCCCAGAATGTGGTCTATCTTGGTGAGTGTTACATGCAAAATTGAAAAGAATGTGTATTCTGCTCTTGTTGGATAAAGTAGTATATAGATATCAATTATATCCAGTTGATTGATGGTGTTGCTGAGTTCAGCTATGCCCCTACTCATTTTCCTCCTGCTTGATCTGTCCCTTTCTACAGAGAAGCATTGATGACTCCAACTATGATGGTGGAGTCATATATTTCTCTTTGAAATTCTATTAGTCTTTGCCTCATGTAGTTTGACATGCTATACTTAGGTGCATATATATTAAGGGTTGTTATATCTTCCTGTAGAACTGACCACCTTATTATTATGCAATGCCTTTTTTTCTCATTGATAATTTTCCTTGCTTTGTGTCTGCCCTGTCTGAAATTAATATACCTACTCCTGCTTTATTTTGATAAATGTTACCATGGTATATTTTCTCCATCTATTTACTTTGATCTATGTGTCTTTATATTTAAAGTGGGTTTCCTGTATACAACCTATAGTTGGGTATTGCTTTTTTATCCACTCTGACAATTGCTGTCTTTTAATTGTTGCATTTAGACAATTAATGTTTAAAGTAATCATTGATATTATTGAGTTAATATCTGCTATATTTGTTATTATTTTCTATTTGTTGTTCCTGTTCTTTGTTCCTGTTTTTGTCTCTACTCTTTTACAGCCTTTTGTAGGTTGTTTTTTTTTTTTTTTTTTTTTTTGTGGTACGTGGGCCTCTCACTGTTGTGGCCTCTCCCATTGTGGAGCACAGGTTCTGGACGCACAGGCTCAGCAGCCATGGCTCACAGGCCCAGCCGCTCCGCGGCATGTGGGATCTTCCTGGACCAGGGCACGAAACCATGTCCCCTGCATCGGCTGGCAGACTCTCAACCACTGTGCCACCAGGGAAGCCCAGCCTTTTGTAGTTTTTTTTTTTTTAATTAATTAATTTATTTATTTTTTTGGCTGTGTTGGGTCTTCGTTTCTGTGCGAGGGCTTTCTCTAGTTGCGGCGAGCGGGGGCCACTCTTCATCGCGGTACGCAGGCCTCTCACTCTCGCGGCCTCTCGTTGTGGAGCACAGGCTCCAGATGCGCAGGCTCAGTAGTTGTGGCGCACGGGCTTAGTTGCTCCGCGGCATGTGGGATCTTCCCAGACCAGGGTTCGAACCCGTGTCCTCTGCATTGGCAGGCAGATTCTCAACCACTGCACCACCAGGGAAGCCCCTTTTGTAGTTTTAATTGAGTATTTTATGATTCCTATTTCTCTCCTTTCTTAGCATATCAGTTATACTTATTTTTTTAGTGGTTGTCCTAGATCTTGCAATATACATTTACAGCTAATGCCAGTCTACTTTCAAATAACCTTATACCATTTCATGGTAGCATGAGTAACTTCTAACAATATTTCCTAATTCCTCCTTCCTGTCCCTTGTATCATCACTATCATTCATTTCACTTATATTTAAGTACACATAAGCACATACAAGCATGCATAATTGAATACATTGTTGTCATTATTATTTTGAATGAAATGTTAACTGTTAGGTTAGTTAAAAATAAGAAAAATAAATGTTTTTATTTTACCTTAACTTATTCCTTCTTTGATGCTCTTTCTTACTTTATATAGATCAGTTTCTGATCTATAATCTCCTTCTCTCTAAAGAACTTCTTTTAACATTTCTTTAAAAGCAGGTCTACTGGCAACAAATTGCCTAATGTTTTGTTTGTCTAAGAAACTATTTATTTCTCTTTCATTATTGGAGGATAATTTCACAGACTACAGACTTCTAGGTTGGTGGGGTTTTTTTCCTCTCAACACTTTAAATATTTAACTCAACTCTCTTCTTGCTTCCATGGTATAATTCTTACCTTTTTTCCTCTATAGGTATGCTGCATTTTTCCTCAATTCCTTTGAGGGTTTTATCTTTACCTTTGATTTTCTGTTGTTTGAAAATAATATGTCAAGGTGTCGTTTTTTTTGCATTTGTCCTGTCTGGTGTTCTGTGAGATTCCTGCATCAGTGATTGATATCTGACATTAATTTGGGGGAATTCTCAGTCATTAGTGTTTCAAATATTTCTTCTCTTCTTTCTCTCTTTCTTCTCCTTCTGGTATGAGTATTATGAGTATGTTATATCTTTTGTAGTTATCCCACAGTCCTTGGGCATTCTGTTCTATCAGTGTTTGCTCTCTTTGCTTTTCAGTTTTGGAGGTTTCTCTTGAGACATTCTCAAGCTCAGATATTCTTTCCTCAATTATGTCAAGTCTACTAATAAGCATATCAAAGGTACTCTTCATTTATGTTGCAGTGTTTTTGATCTCTAGCATTTCTTTTTGGTTCTTTCTAAGGATTTCCATAGTTCTGCTAATATTGCCTACCTGTTCTTGCATGATACTGTATCCATTAGAGCTCCTAGCATATTAATAATGGTTGTTTTAAATTCCTCATATGATAATTCCAACATCCTGATAAGCATCTAGTTATGATGCTTGCTATATTCCTTCAAAACATTTTTTTTTTTTTGTCTTTTGGTATGCATTGTAAGTTTTTTCTTGATAGCTGGACATAATACACTGGGTAAAAGGAACTTCTAGAAGTACACCTCAGTAATGTATTTGTGTGTGGGGGTAGATGAAGCATTCTGTAGTCCTATGATTAGGTCTCAGTCATTTAGTGAGCCTATGCCTCTGTACTGCAAGCTTTAGAGGAGTTTCTCAATTTTTTTCTCCTCAGTTAGGTGGCACATTAACATGGCTAGAGTGAGCTGGAGGCGGATATTTCCCTTCTGTGACATGTCAGGATATAGGTAGCCAGAATTGAGAGTTTCCCTTTCCTCAGTCTCTGACAATAGCCCAGCAGATTAGGCTCTTATTATCTCTTTTTCTCTGAGAGCAGGCATTGTTAATAAGAATAGAGTTTTCTGGTGAATTTCAAAATTGTTCTCTTTCTCCTCCTCCTGCCAGAAGTAAAGGGAGATTTTTCTCCAATGTTTAGTGTAGAGACCTGGTCAAGCTCATATAGGTAAATCTCATGCTATTGTAGGTGACCCCTTATGACTGAGCTGCCTTGGAAATTTTAGCCCTCTGACTTCTGAATACTGAGCCTCCAGTGATTCATCAGTTACAGTTCAGGTTTTCCTACCCAAGCATGGGTTCCTGTGGTTGTTTCCACTTCTTAGTCTGCTCTGGTAAATGGTGACTCCCTGTATTCACTTGTAGGTCTCTCCTATATTGAGGGTAGTGGTTTGGCCTGTGTCTTCCCTTGCCTGAGGGTCCAAGAATAATTGTTGATTTTTTAGTCTGTTAAGCTTCTTTCTTGTAGTTAGGATGAAGTGTCAACTTCCAAGCTTCTTACATGTGGAACCAGAAACCTGGCCAATGTACTCTTCACAGCCATTGTCTCTTCCATGAAAAGACAATAGCATCTCATTTTATTTTCCCCAGTTCCATATATTTGCTTCTAAACTGTAGGCATTTTTGTGCAAATACATATATCTGTGTGCACATACATTTTTTATTGCCTTTGAACAATAATGTCTCATTCTGATCACTTTCCCATGTTCTTATGAGAATGTTTCTCTTGAGTTTCATTCAGTCTTTCCAAGGAAACACCATACTCAAGGGGAAAAACACAGAAGCAAAAGAAATACAAATTTTAAAAAGCCATCTAGGTCTTTTTATATTAGTCAAATAGAATAATATTTCTATTCCCAACCATAGTCAAAGTTATTTAAACAAAAATAGAAGCTCTGATTCTGGCACTACTATTGATGTTGAATTAAAGGATGTAATTGTTCCTGGGAACTGATTCTTTTAAGGCCAAAAGTGAAAGATACATGAAATGTTTGGATATTTCTGATTGACTGATTCCTAAGTACATACCATTTTGAAATGTGCTTTTCCCAGCACATAGACTGTAATATAGATATTGGATATTATTACTCAGAGTGGGAATATATGATTAGAAAACTGTATATTTGTTTAAGGATACTTATATTGATCATTCTTATCAGGGATGGATAGATCATAGATAATGTGCATCATAAAATGACATGTTAATACTGTACACAAAATTCTGTTTCTCTCTCTCTCTCTCTCTCACACACACACACACACACGACTGTACATGTTCACGCACACTAAATGCCCTTTAGTTATAAGACAGGTAGCTGATCCTGTAAGAAGAGAAGAGATTGTTCAATCATTCATTTAAAAATTTTATTTTATTTATTTATTTTTTATACAGCAGGTTCTTATTAGTTATCTATTTTATACATATTAGTGTATATATGTCAATCCCAATCTTCCAGTTCATGCCACCACCACTACCCATCCCCCAGGTTCAGTCATTTTTAATTATTTTTTTCCCTTTGCATATTATTTGGTTGCTAATAGTTGCTTTTCTAAATTTTTTCATTAAAGTTTGGTTACAAATCCAAGGCCCTTTATGAAAAGCCTAGTCATTCAATGAATTCAAAAGCAAGCACTGTTAAAGTATACCTGGTGGTATTAGTAGGCATCTGGCTAATCTAAGTGGGTCCTCATCATAACACTTTTTCTGAATGAGCTTATGGTTTCTCTCCTATGTGAAGTGTCTAGGCTTGTTGTACTCTTCAGGGTGTGGAATCTAATAAGAAACTATTAGGATCAAAAAGATCTGGTCTTAAATATGGTGTTCTGATTCAGTAGCTGTGTGATATCAGATAAGCCACAAAACCTCTCTGAGATGTCTTCTCGGCTGTGAAATATATTAACTTACAAGATTGTTATGAGGATGGAGTAAGATATGAATGTGGAAGTAGTTTGTAAACAAAGTGATATACAATTATGAAATATTAGTTTTTCTCAGTTACATTGAGAACATCGGATTAGTCTCTTGAGTTATATGTTTTTGAAATCTTATTAAAAATGTGAGCAAGTTTTTAATTTCTGTTTATTTTTAACTTATTTGCTTTACTGAGGACCAGCATGCTTTATTTCTCAGCAGCCTTGTTTATCTAGTATATGAATTTAGGTATCTCTACTCTGGAAGAAAGCTCTTATACATAATGAAAAGATGATCTTATTTACATGCAAAAATTCTACTATCATCTCTGTCACTCCCTCCTGCTTTGCAGATTCAGAAAAACCTACTGAAACTTAGTTAGGATTATATAACTATGATTTAACATATTTTTTTCTTTATGCTTTGTTAAATGATGATGAGGTCAGGTTCAAAGAAACAGGTAGGTTTTAAAAGAGTAAGCTATCAATTCATTTCCAATTTGGTGGTAAGACTAAGGTGATTATAGAAAATGACACAAAACTAAGAGTTTGTATTATGCAGAACAGCAGCATTAATATATTGATAGAGACAAGTCGTACATGCAAACCATTTACAATTATTTATTAAATCATTCAGTCTTTGTGGAAGTAGAAAAATGCTGTCAAACCTATTTTCTAGGTAATAACTTGTATCACAGGTAAGGTTCAAAGCAGTGATGATAGAAATCTAAAATTTTTGCTTCTGATGATTTTTTTCCTTGGCTGTATATTCTACCCTTTTTCCATTTAGTGATAAAAGAATTCTCAGTGTTTCCGATGGCAAAATCCAAAACCAGTATCAGAACTAAAGGACGTAATGCAGAAGTTCTGACTGAAGTGCAGTAAATATTTTATTAATAGAATATTGAGCTCACTACTCCCGATTTTGGAGGGTATGTAAAGTGAGTCATGTGTTGGCTAGGCTTTGAGGCATAATGTTTCCTTAATTATTACAAAGCAAGATATTAACAAAAGACAATTGAAGAAAGCATCAATTATTGATGTTTTATTTTAGAGATGGTCTCTCAATAAGCATTTTCTTCCTGTGCTAGGCAATGTTGGGTAATATTAGAAGGCAAATCTTGCCTACCCATTGTGGAACTAGTGCTCTCCTTTCTCCTCACCTCTTTCTTGTGAACTATATCACACTCGTGTGAATCAGATACATATGTGAATATTAAAAATAATAAAAAACAAACATTTGTCTATCTACAACATAGGTTTAGGAACAATATCTTAATTATTCCTTAGAAACAAAGTTCTTATGTGCCCTATTTACATTGCACTCCCTTTCTCCAGAGTTAACCACTCCCTCATTTTTCTTATTAATCTTTATCTTGCTTTTCTTTATAGTTTAACCAATGATGTATTTATCTCTAAATAAAATATTTTTATTATTGCCAATTCTTAAACTTTAAGTTTAAGCATAATGTATGTATTCTTCTGTGCCTTGTTTCTTTCTCTGAACGTTTTTTCTTTTTTTTAGTATCTGGTACATTGCTATCTGATGGTTTTAATTTTTTTATTGTGGTAAAATGTACATAACATAAAATTTACCATTTTAACCATTTTTAAATGTAAAATTCAGTGACATTAAGTACATTCTCATTGTTATGCAACCATCACCACTATCCATCTTCAGAACATTTTCATCATCCCAAAGTAAAACTCTCTACCCAGTAAACAACCCCTCATTACTCCCTTCCTCCAACCCCTGGTACCAGCTAGACTACTTTCTGTCTCTATGAACTTAACTATCCTTGGTACATCATATAAGTGGTGGAATCATACAATATTTATCCTTTGGTGTCTGGCTTGTTTTACTTAGCAAAATGTCTTCAAAGTTCATCCATGTTATAGTATCTATCATAATTTTGTTCCTTTTTAAGGTTGAATAACATTCCATTCTATGTAGGGGTCACATTGTGTATATCCATTCATCCTCATCCCTGTCTCCTTGAGATGGTGCGTGATTCCTTTCCTCAGGTCTGAGCTTCAGGGAGGAGGATGGAAGGGAAGGACCTTCTCTGAGAGGAAGCCCCCAGCTCAGCACGTCGGGTCCTGCAAGGGCTGGCAGGAGTGAGGTACCTGCACCACACAGCTCATGCCCTCCCATCCCCACCTGGGAGACCTTGGGGCCTGTGGTCTGTGACTAGCATGAGTCAATAGACGTTTGGATTGTTTCCACCTTTCAGCTATTGTGAATAATGCTACTGTGAACATTAGCATAAAAATATCTGTTCAAGTCCCTACTTTCAATACATTTGGGTATATACCTAGAATTCGAATTGCTGGATCATACTATTATTCTGCTTACTTCTTCGAAGTACAATTATACTGTTTTCCACAGCAATTTCACCATTTTAGATTCGCACCAGCAATACACAAGGGTTCCACTTTCTCCACACACTTGCCAACACTTATTTTCTTTTAAAATAGCCATCCTAATGGGTATACACAGGTGATTTTGAAAGTCTTAATTTCACAGAATCTCACTCCAGCTTTTCTTTCTTGATTTATATGTTCTGTTGGTATGTCTCCACCCATAATGTCATGCCTCAACCATATATGGGCATGTAATCCTCCTTCAGCTTTCCCAAAAAGTGAGGCCCATTTTCCCACCTGCTATCCGAGAAGGATGAGACAGAAACCAGTCCTGCAGGCAGCCCTCAAACAGATTGGGGTGTTGCAAATAAGCTCTGCTCTGCTCCTTTTGGGCTGAGGGATCAGGAACTGGGAGACTGTCTCCTCCAGACCAAGACCATTCCACACCGCTGGGAAGGTTATGAGGCAGGGGTGAAAAAATATGCCATGAAAATTACTACTGATTTTAATACAACTTTTTCTGGATTGGGCCTGTATTTGTTTGCTGTAGAATTTTAAATGTTTTCCAGAGTTCCTATAAGATATTTTTCAGTCAGTTTATGGTTGCTTTATGATGGGAGAATGAGGGCCTGGAGCTTCCTGGTCTGCCATATTGCTGATGTTACTCTGAATATTACTGGAGTCATTCATATATGTGTGTGTGTGTATATATATATATAACTGTAGTTCATTAATTTTCTCTCCAGTGTAGTAGTTGAAACTATACACCAATACAGAGAATAGACAACATAACAATATTGAGACTTTTGACCTAAGAACAAGGTATAACTCTATATTTATTTACGTCTTTTCAAAATCTCGCCAATATTTTACAATTTTCAGCATGCATTTTACAGATTTTGTTGTATTTTTTCATATTTTTGAAGCTAAATATTTTGCATGTTTGATGCTATTTTAAATGGTAATGTTTTTATTTCAATTTCTGATTGCTTATTGCTACTTTATAGAAATATAATTGAATTATTGAATTTGTATATTGCTTAGCATCCTGCAACCTGTGATAAACTTACTTATTAGTTCTACTCTCTTTTTTTGTGTGAATTTTATCAAATTTTCTACATAAATAATCTTATTGTCTGCAAATAAAGGCAGCTTTACATCATCCTTTCCAATCTGAGTGCCTTTTACTTATTTTTTTCTTTCTTGATTGAACAGGGTAAGATTACAATGTTGAGTAACAGTACTGATAGTGGTCTTGGGGGAAAAGAACTCTCTTTTACCATTAAGATTGATGTTAGTGTAGATTTTTTGTATATGTCCTTTTACAGGTTGAAGAAGTTCCTTCTACTTTCCTGAGAGATTTTATCAGGAATAGATACTAGATTTTGTCAAGTGATTTCTCCGCATCTATTGAGATGATTCTATGTTTTTTTAAAAACTTATTAATATGGCAAATTATATTGATTTTTGAATGTTAAACCATCTATGCATACCTCAGATGAACCCCATTGGTCATGATGTATTATATTTATATATTGTTGGATTTGATTTGATAAAAATTCAATGAGAATTTTGCATCTGTATTCAAGAGGAATATTAGTCCATAGTTTTATTTTCTTGTGAAGTCTTTGACTGTTTTTGATATCAGGATAATGCTGGCCTTATAGAATGAATTGGAAGTATACTTTCTTCCTCAATTTTCTGGGAGATTTTGTGTAGAACTGCTATTATTTCTTCAATAAATGTTTTACAGTATCAAGCAAAGAAGCTATCTGGCCTGGAGTTTTCTATGTGGGAAGATTTTTAACTATGAATTTCATTTATATAATATATAGAGAGCTCTTCAAGTTATTGATTTTTAAATATTATATAATTTTCAGGTGTACAATATAGTGATTCACAATTTTTAAAGATTATACTCATTTATAGTTATATAAAATATTGGCTATATTTCTTGTGCTATACAATATATCATTGTAGCTTGTTTATTTTACACATAATAGTTTGTACCTCTTAATCCTCTACCCCATCTTGCCCCTCCCCCCTCTCTCCCCACTGGTAACCACTAGTTTGTTTTCTATATCTGTGAGTCTGTTATTTTTTGTTATAGTCACTATTTTGTTTTATATTTTAGATTCCACATGTAAGTGATAACATACAGTATTTTTATTTCTCTATCTTATTTATTTCACTAAGCGTAGTACCCTCCAAGTCCACCCATGTTGCTGCAAATGGCAAAATTTCATTCTTGTTTTGGCTGAGTGATAGTCCATGGTGTGTGTGTGTGTGTGTGTGTGTGTGTGTGTGTGTGTGTATCACATTTTCTTTATCCATTCATCTGTTGATGGACACTTAAGTTGCTTCCATATGTTGGCAATTATAAATAATGCTGCTATGAACATTGGGGAGCATGTAACTTTTTGAATTAGCGTTTGCATTTTCTTTAGCTATATACCAAGGTGTGGAATTGCTGCATCATATGAGAGATCTATTTTTAGTTTCTTGAGGAACCTCCATACTGTTTTCTGCAGTGACTGCACCAATTTGCATTCCCACTAACAGTGTATAAAGTGTTCTCTTTTCTCTGCATTCTCGCCAACATTTGTTATCTGTGGTCTTTTTGATGATAATCATTCTGACAAATGTGAGGTGACATCTCGTTGTTTTGATTTGCATTTCTATCATGATTAGAGATGTTGAGCATCTTTTCATGTGCCTGTTGTCCATCTGTATATTTTCTTTGGAAAAATGTCTATTCAGGTCTTTTACCCATTTTTTAATTAGGATTTTTTTAAATTGATATTGAGTTGTATGAGCTGGTTATATATTTTGGATATTAATCCCTTATAGGTCATATGATTTGCAAATATTTTCTCCCATTTGGTGGGTTGTCTTTTTGTTTTGTTGATGGTTTCCTTTGCTGTGCAATAGCTCTTAAGTTTAATTAGGCCTCATTTGTTTATTTTTGCTTTTATTTCCTTTGCCTTAGAAGACAGATTCGAAAAAATATTGCTACAATTTATATCAAGAAGGTGTTCTGCCTATGTTTTCTTCTAGGAGTTTTATGGTTTCTGGTCTTACATTTATGTCTTTAATCTATTTTGAGTTTATTTTTATAAGTGTTGTGAGAAAATGTTCTACTTTCATTCTTTTATATGTAGCTGTCCAGTTTTCACAGCATCACTTACTGAAAAGACTGGCTTTTCTCCACTGTGTATTCTTGTCTCCTTTGTCATAGTTTAATTGACTGTAAGTGCATGGATTTATTTCTGGGCTCTCTATTCTGTTCCATTGATTTATGTGTCTGTTTTTGTACCAGTACCATAATCCCAATGAACAGAAGTCCAGGACCAGATGGATTCACAGGTGAATTCTACCAAACATTTAGAGAAGAGTTAACACCTATCCTTCTGAAACTATTCCAAAAAATTGCAGAGGAAGGAACACTTCTGAACTCATTCTATGAGGCTGCTATCACCCTGATACCAAAAGCAGACAAAGATATCACAAAAAAGAAAATTATATGCCAATATCATGGATGACATAGATGCACAAATTCTCAACAAAATACTAGCAAGCAGAATCCAACAATACATTAAAAGGATCATACACTGTGTTCAAGTGGGGTTTATCCCAGGGATGCAAGGAATTTTCAATATCTGCAAATCAATCAATGTGATACACCACATTAACAAATTGAAAAATAAAAACCGTATGAAACTGAAGATGACACAAACAGATGGAAAGATAAATCATGTTCTTGGATTGGAAGAATCAATATTGTTAAAATGCCATACTACCCAAGGCATTCTACAGATTCAATGCAATCCCTATCAAATTATCAATGGAATTTTTCATGGAACTAGAACAAAAACTTTAAAAATTTGTATGGAAACACAAAAGACCCCCAATAGCCAAAACAATCTTTTTTTTTTTTTTTTTTGCCGTATGCGGGCCTCTCACTGTGGTACGCGGGCCTCTCACTGTTATGGCCTCTCCCCTTGCGGAGCACAGGCTCTGGACATGCAGGCTCAGCGGCCATGGCTCACGAGCCCAGCCGCTCTGCAGCACGTGGGATCTTCCCGGACCAGGACACGAACCCATGTCCCCTGCATCAGCAGGTGGACTCTCAACCACTGCGCCACCAGGGAAGCCCCCAAAACAATCTTGTAAATCAACTATACTTCAATAAAAAACAAACAAATAAAAAACCAAACTAAAAATGACAACAAAAAGGGAAAGTATTTGCCTTCATTTCTGAAGAACACGTTTGCTGGGTAAAGTATTCTTGGTTGGCAATTTATTTCTTTTAGCACTTTGAATAACAATCCCATTCTCTCCTAACCTGTAAGGTTTCTTTTGAGAAATTAACTCATTGCTTTATGAGTGTTCTCTTTTATGAGAGAATTTTTTCTCTTGCTACTTAAAAATTTTTCCCTTTTCTTTGATTTTAGAGAGTTTATTATTATGGTTCTTGGAGAGTATTATTTAAGATTGAAGTTTTGTGGTAGCCTATTAGCTTGATGAACTTGGATGTCCAAATCTCTCCCTAGATTTGAGAAATCTTCAGCCATTACTTATTTAAGTAAGCTTTCTACTCCTTTCTCCTCCTTTGTTCCTTCTGGGCCTCCAATGAGGAGTACATTACTTATCTTAATGGTTTCCAGTAAGTTCAGTAGGCTTTCTTCATTTCTTTTCATTATTTTTTACTTTTTGCTCCTCTGATTGGATAGTTTCTATTAATCTATCTTATACCTGAGTGATTGTTTCTTCTGTTTGGTCCAGTCTGCTGTTGAAGTTCTCTATTGATTTCTTCAGTTGAGTCATTGTTTTTTTCAGCTATAAAATTTCTGTTTGGTTCTGTTTTTTGTTTTCTCTCTCTTTGTAGAACTTCTATTCTTTTCTTGTACTGTTTTACTGAAATTGTGAAATTGTTTTTCTGTGTTCTCTTGTAGCTACATGAACATCATTCAAACATCATTGAAAAGTTGGTTTCATCATTTCAGTCTTTTTATTGAGAAATTCCTAGATCTGGATCTTCATTTCTTTGGGACCTTCACTGGAGGTTAACTGTGTTATTTTGGTGGTCATGTTTCCCTGATTCTTCATGATCCCTTTAGCTTTGTGTAGGTATCTACGGATTAAAGAAGCAGTTACCTCTTCCAGGATTTATGGATTGATTGTGGGTAGGTGATGCTTGAATGTGCTATGATCCCAGGTCTTATGGTGGAGGTTGCCAAGTGTGGAGTCATGACTCATCACTGTGTTTGGGTTGGTGTGATGTGTCTTCTGCTCAGGCTGCTGGTATCCATAGTGTTGACAATTGTGTGGTCTATGGTGAATACTTCATGGGGTCCTCAGTGTCTGCAAGAGATGTTGGGGCCCTCAGCAGTGCCTCTAGGTCCAGTATCTAGGGACCAGTCAGGCAGAGGTGATGACCAGAGTCAATGGCATACACTCATCTATGGAAACCTGTTGCAAGTGCCTATCAATGGCAGGGGCTAGTTGCCAACACACACACAGTGGTGTGGGCAAGTGTATGTGACATGGACCAGAGCCAACTACAGGCTCATTGGCAGCTACAGGGACCCTGGCTGTCTGCATGCTTTCTGGTGGGTGCCCACACTCCCTTTGGGTGTGTGCTATTTACTGCAGGTTGAAGATGGGTGTCAGGATGATAGTGTGCAGGTGCACAGCTGTGGTGGGTATCTCCAAGCATGAACATGGTCGTGAAGACATCCAGGTAGTTGAGATTGGTTTCTGCATTTGTGCAGCTTCAGAGGCCTGAGATGGTTGCTGTTGTGGTTCAGGGCACTAGTTGGGGATGCAGGGAGGGAGTTAGAGGGATTCAGGTGGCTGACATTCACAAAGGTGAATACATGGGTGAAAACTGGTGGAATCTGTAGGGGTTCTGCAGAAGCTGTGCCAGAAGTTGGTTTCATCAGTGGTGAAATCTCCTGAGTTTGTCTGCAGAGCTGGTCTCTATGAACTGCAATTACTTCTATTGCATGATTGCATTCATAGCTTCTGCTTTTCTTCCTTGTTTCTAGCCATTTCTGTATGTCTCAGCTTTTCCTGTATGGATGGGGTAAATCCAAAGTGGGACCTTTGTGCCATACCCTAAAAGGCTAGAAAAGCTGGTTGCTCACTCCACTTAAGACAGTTGGTTTAAAGTCAACTAGTAAGTCCAAAGTCTGTGCCATTTTGGGACGATTTCTATTAATTTCTTGTGCTTTTTCTTTTTTCCTTCTAATGGGCTGTAGTTTCTTGTTTCTTTGTGTGTCTAATAATATTTGTTGAAGACTGGTCATTTTGAATATTATAACTTGGCTATTCTGTAAATCATATTCTCTCTACTTCCTAGGATTTTTAAAAATTTGCTTTACACCATAGCTATTTGTTTGTTTAGTGACTTTTCTAAACTATTTATGTATAAACACTTTTATCGATACATTGCGTGGTCTCTGAAATCTATGTTCTTTTAGTTTAGTGATATGGCAGTACTTTGACAGAGATTTCCTTAAATGCCTGGAGCCTCAAAAAATTAAGAAGAAAAAATATTACATAATCTCCAGATGTTGAAGATTGACTGTGTTTTGCACTCTGATTCTTACCCAGGCTGTTTACCACTATACCTTAGCTTTCTCTTCCCACATTGAACCAAAAGATTAGCCAGATATGAAAGCTTATGAGCATCTCAGGTCTTTCCTGAGCATGTGTCCTATCCTGGGCATGCATGTAGTTTGCCAGAGTCCATGGTATATGTGAGGGATTTTCAAAGTTCTGATTCTGCAGTGTACTTCAATCCCCATCATTTGTCCTTTTTGTTTTGTCTTATTTTGTTTTGTCCCAGATAGCAGTAGCATTTTCATTTTTCATTTAATGTTTTATAGAAATGTCCTTCATGCAGCTGCTTCTCCACCATATTCTAACTCTGAGTTTAACAAAACAAAAGCATGCCCCTCGTGTCAGTATTTAAAGAAACCCGTAGACAGCTCACAACAGATAAACACATTTCCGTGGAAACAAGGTCTGCTCTGCTTCCTCTGGAATCAGGTACCACAGTAGGCATGTGGGCTGCTATTTCCAAGACCATTACCATACTGGAGAGGGCTTTTGAACAAGGATAAGGTAAACCACACAGAGATATACTACTGTGTTTCAGTGGATTTTCTCCTGATTAAGAATTCATTTAGTTGCTTCAAACCTTTGACTATCTTTCCAGAGTTCTGATAATATTGATTCTGACATTTTTTGTCAGGTATTCCAGTGTTTTCCCTGGTGTGACTTGATAAATTTTTGATGATATTTTTATTATTATCTTACAAATTACATTATTCAATGAATAGAACACAATTTTCCCTGATGATTTCATTGTAATTAAATACATTCTATATGAATAATGAATATCCAACTTTGACTTTACATAACCCATTAAATTTATTCTTGAAAAGTTACATGTAGATGATCAACTTACATTCAATTTTATTTTCTTGGCTTTTGTTACAATTTTAGATATTTCTAACTTTGGGGGAAACTGCTTAATGCAAGATATATAAAAAATATACTTCAATATTTCCATTCACCTCAGGGAACATTTTGACTTCACGCATGCAGTCTACGTACATTTAATTTGACAATATAACCCCTGCAAAAAGTCAAAGGAACAGTCAATCTATGTGTTCTTTCCATCTGATCAGGAAGCATATATACATTTAAATGTGCTGCAAATCTAATTCTCACTTTGTGGAAAGTCCTTACTGTGCCATTGGCTAGGTAGATGAATTTTCTGCTATAATCTAGGGTGAGCTAGTTCAACATTATCTTGCTACAGTTATTTTTTAAATACTTCTTTTGACTTTTCTTGATAAGTCAACTTGGTCAGGGTATATTTGCCAGTTATTCAATCAACTTAAAGTAGATGTTGCCATGAAAGTATTTTGCAGACCTAGTTAAACCTCTTAATCAGTTGACTTTAACTGAGGAAGATTACCCTGCTTATTATGGGTAACCTGAATCAATAATTTGAAGGACCTTAAAATCAAGGCTGATTATGTTGATGTAAGTTTGCTCTATGCCTACTTTCTGGAGGGTTTTTATCATCAGTGGATGTTGAATTTTGTCTAAAGCTTTTTCTGCATCTACTGAGATGACCATATTGTTTTTTTCCTTCAATTTGTTAATTTGATGTATCACATTGATTGATTTGCATATATTAAAGAATTTTGCATTCTTGGGATATACCCCACTTGATCATGGTGTATGATCCTCTTAATGTGCTGTTGGATTCTGTTTGCTTGTATTTTGTTGAGGATTTTTGCATCTATGTTCATTAGTGATATTGGCCTGTAATTTTCTTTTCTTGTGACATCTCTGTCTGCTTTTTGTGTCAGGGTGATGTTGGCCTCATAGAATGAGTTTGGGAGTGTTCCTTCCTCTGAAATATTTTGAGAGTTTGAGAAGGATGGGTGTTAGCTCTTCTCTAAATGTTTGATAGAATTCACCTGTGAAGCCATCTGGTCCTGGACTTTTTTTGTTGGAAGATTTTTAATCACAGTTTCAATTTCAGTGCTTGTGATTGGTCTGTCCATATATTCTCTTTGTTTCTGGTTCAGTCTTGGAAGATTATACCTTTCTAAGAATTTGTCCATTTCTTCCAGGTTGTCCATTTTATTGGCATAGAGTTGCTTGTAGTAGTCTCTTAGGATGCTTTGTATTTCTCCTGTGTCTGTTGTAACTTCTCCTTTTTCATTTCTAATTTTATTAATTTGAGTCCTCTCCCTCTTTTTCTTAAAGAATTTTGCCCATTTTTATATTGGGTTATTTTATTTTGTTATTTGGTTGGAGATGATTCTTATATATTTTGGGCATTAACCTTTTATTAGATATAGAATTTGCAAATATTTTCTCCTATTTCATAGGTTGCCTTTTCATTCTTTTGTTTCCTTTGCTGTGTAGAAGGTTTTTAGTTTGATATAGTCCCACTTGTCTCTTTTTCTTTTTGTTGCCTGTGCTTTTGGTGTCAAATCCAAGGAATCATTGTCAAGGCAAATATCAGGAAGCTTTTCCTTTAATGTTTTCTTAAAGGAGTTTTACAGGTTCATTTTTTACATTTGTCTTTAATCCATTTTGAGTTGATTTTTGTTAAAATATCCATACTATCCAAAGCACTCTATAGATTCAATGCACTCTATCAAAATCCCAATTGCATCTTTTACAAAATGTTTCTTAAGGTTGTGAAATGACTCTGTGTGATACCATAATGGTGGATGTCATTATAGATTTGTCCAAACCCATAGAATGCACCACACCAGAGTGTACCCTAATGTGAACTATGGACTTTGGATGAATATGGTTGGTCAATGTAGGTTCATCAATTGAAACAAATGTACCATTTTGGTGGGGGATGTTGATAATTGGAGAGGCTATGCAAGTGTGGAGGCAGGAAGTATGTGGAAAATCTCATTACCTTCCTCTCAATTTTGCTGTGAACTTAAAATTTCTCTAAATAATAAACCCTTTAAAAAACACATGCTCCCCCCACTAAAAAATATTTGAAAGAATTATGTTAAGGATTGTTCTAACATTTCTCCTACTAATATAGACTTTAAGAAACCCCAACACTTTCCACTTCTCAGAACCTCCTTCTCCTGGTGTCAAAGTGGCTGTGGTAAAATATACCCCCATTACAAGCTACTGGAAATAAAGCTCTTCCTTAGGTAAAATCTTCTGTTTTAAGACACAAAACTTGACAGATATATGGTGCAAATGATAGTTTTGAACCTGAATATGGGCCGTTTTTGTTTACCCATCTTTTTTTTACTGTCCTAGTGGCACCTACTGAGATATTTTGAAAGGTTCAGATTCAGTTCTTAGTCACCTATTTGTGGCTATAAAAATGAGGGGAAAATCACATTTATCCTATTTTCACATAATCCCAATATTCCTTCTCAACATTCTAATTGAGAGTTTGTGATAAAATGTATTAATAAACCAAGGAAAATAGTGTTAGCTGATGAGACTTTGTCAAATACAAGGTTCTATCACTATTTTAGAATGTATTTTAGAAATATAGATATATATTATTGGATTTTAGAAGGTTTGGTTTATAGGAGGATAAATGGATTTAACCTTGATTATAATCTAATCTGAGCACTCCATTTCTGCTGAGGAAACTGACCGACAGAGAAGTTAAGCGACTTGTCTAGGGTGAATAGAATACACAGAACTGTACTAGACCCTAAATACTGTATTCCCTATGTGTTTTTCTGCTACTTCATAATTTAGATTAATTAATGTGTATAGATTCAAAGATTAGTATAACTGTGAACTCCAGAGAGTTAGAATTACAGTATGAATTGACTTACACAGCCAATGGGAAGTTAAACTTAGTAAATATCACTTGATATTCACAAATTATTTTACAAATAATCACTTTACTCTTATTTTTCCTGTTTTACTTTTTGGTAGAATAAGTAGAACTTTTTAAAAATCTATTTTACTTTTTCAAATATTTCCTTAGTAATGATAATAAATCAGATTAAGACTAGAGCTCAAACATTTTTGAAACATTTTTTCCCAATTTTTCCACTGGGATAACCTTTTAAAATAAACAACACCATCTGCTCATAATGCCCATTATGTTCACACCATTACAATACAGACATTTTTAAAGCTTTTGTTAAGGTATATTTACAAAATGTCTGTGACATGTGAATACTGTTTTCTGGATTATTGAGAAATATGAATATATACCTAATTACAGTTTAAAATGAGATTATTTTTGTGTTTAACATTTGAGTATATGTCCAATTTAATAGGTTTACATGTCATATGCATACGTTAAATGACAGGATGCAACATACTGAAATACATGCATAATAGACTATTGTCAGAAAACTATAAAATCCCACTTCTTTGAAATCTTCTAATTTCTTTCAAAAACAGATGTCTGCATTTTCATGCACTCTATTACTGTTATTGTGTACCTTATTTTTAATGTCTTGTAACAGACTAATCAGTGCTTTGAGGGCCCATCATTCTGAGCATGAAGTATTGTACACTATGAAAATAGTGTACATTAGACTAAATTATCTGACTGCAGGGAATAACCAGAAGTTGTACTTTTTAAATAGAACTTTGATATTTCTGTGTCATGTTATTTACTTTCAGCTAAAACTTAAGTAAATAGAAATGAATTGTGTTAGATTCTAGTTAAGAGAGGCTTTCCTGTAATTGGATGTCCTCAGATAAGTTATTCAACTGGTTCCTTATGACTTATTTATCTTATAATAAATTTCCAAGCCTCTTGCCCTTAAGCTTATAGACTGCCTCAAAAAAAAAAAAGTACTCTACACATTTAACATTTTAGTTATTATTTTGAATCCTACTGAAAATGAATGCATAGGGTAACACTGTTTACTGGCTTGTGCAAACTACCTATAATTCACTGGCTCCAGAGTTATTTCAACTATTTTATCTTTGATAACTTTTCTTATAGACTGACCTTAAATTCAACTCAGGTAATTAAGCAAATGGGTATATTAGAGTCCTTTCATTCCTGTTTCCTGTTTCTACAGGACACTATATGCTTTTTATCTTCCTGAGATTTTTGAGTGGCAGGAAAGTAGAAAATAACTAAGGACCAAATCATGAATAAACTCTCAGCATGAAGCTAATATTTAAAAGACATTTTTCAGCTAAAATTCAGCAGTTCTGTTAAAGGATTAATGTTAATGATGGTGAAGAAAAGAAAAGCAAAATCAACATATTATTTTTTTATAGGGACTGAGCCTTCTCTTTTCCTCATCGACCACAACTTTATGGTAATCAAATGACTGTTTTTTCCCTCTATTTTTAAACTAATAGACTGTTATGTTTTTAGAGTAGTTTTGGGTTTAAAGAAAAATTGAGAAGAAAGTTCAGAGAGTTTCTGAATGACATCAGCAAGACGGTAGAATAGGAAGCCTGGGCCTGGATCCTCTTTCCTTCCACAAACACACCAGTTGAACAGCAATTCATGGACAAACTCCTTTTGTGATACGTCTAGGACCTACTTGAGAGGTTCCTGAACCCTGGATGAGCATGAAACTACCAACAGCAAAGCCAGTAGTAGAACTTCAGACACTTTCTTGTCATAATCTCCAGTCTTATCACAATGTCATTTAACCAGGAAGAAACTTCTCAGCTGCAAGCTTCTCCCTGGGGAGAAAGAGGGGGATTGCATGTCCAATGTCCCAACTTTTCCATGGTCAACCAAGAAGAATGGCTTTTATCTGGCCTGTCTCAGAATACTGAGGTGACCTTGCATAATCTAGCCATGTGGGGCCTGTAAGAACAGAAAAAATGTTTGAGTTGGTAGTCACCATAGCACTATAAACCCTCCCTTTAGCTTAGCACAGAGTGAGCAGACAAAAATCCTAGCTCCCAGCTCCTCCCTGAGAAGAAATAAAAGGGGACCACACATCTAATGCCCAAGCCACAGCATAATAGCCCCTCTTCTAATTCATCATAGAGCAAACAGACAAAATCTCAGCTCATAGTTTCTCCCTGAGAAAGAGGTAGACCACAAATTCAGCACCCCAACTTTTCTGAGAGTTGCCTAGAGGACTGGCTTCTTCTGTCTAGCCTGTCTCAAAACACTAAAGGGATCCAGCAAAATCTAGCTGCCTGGGGGCCAGTGAAAAAAGTTTAATGTGACACTCAACAAGTCACCATGGACATTCATCCCAGCTCAGTGAAGAGCAAATGGGCAAAACAAACAAGAAAACATAAAACCAAATTCCAGCTTCTCCCTGGGGAGGAAAAGAATTGAACAAAGTATCCAACAATCCAACATCTTTGGAGGATGCCTGAGGAAGTGGCTGTAGTCTCACTTGTCATGGAGTGCTGAGGGGACCCAGCATACTCTAGATGCTGGCTGATAAGAACAAAGAAAGCAAGCTGATTGGTGAGGGTGCTCTTCTGTATAAGGCCAATACATGAGGAAAGGAAAAAAAATGGCTGTTTTGTTTAATGTGCAGCACCAGTACAGAGAGTTAAGAAAGATGATGAAATGGCGAAATATGTTCCAAACAAAGTAACAATATAAATCTCCAGAAACTGACTCTAATGAAACGTAGGCATATAATTTACTTGACAGAGAATTCAAAATAAGTGTCAAAAATGCTCATCGAGGTAAGGACAACAATGCATGAACAAAGTGAAAAGTTCAACAAACAGATAGCAAATTTTAAAAGTACCGAACAGAATTCATGAAGCTGAAAAATACAATAACTGAACTTAAAAACAAATAAACAGGAACAACAACAACAAAAAAGAAAGAAAAACCACTAGAGAGCTTAACAAAACACTAGATCCAGCAGAAGAAAGATTTAATGAATTTGAAGACAGGCCATTGGAAATTATACAGCCAAAGGAGCAAAAAGTAAAAGAATGATAAAGGGTGTAGAAAGTGGAAGAAGCATATCGAACTAATATATACATTATGGCAGTCTCAGAAAGAGAAAAGAGAGAAAAAGGACCAGAAAGAGTATTCAAAAAATAATGAAAAAAAAAGTGAGATTTATCTCTGGTATGTACAGCTGTATCAGCGTTCAAAAATCAATTAATGTAACCTAATGGAGTTATATAATATCAATGGAGTAAAAAAGAAAAATCACATAGTTATACCAATAGATGTAGAAAAAGCATTTGACA
The DNA here is from genome assembly GCF_963455315.2 of Globicephala melas. Taxonomy (NCBI): domain Eukaryota; kingdom Metazoa; phylum Chordata; class Mammalia; order Artiodactyla; family Delphinidae; genus Globicephala; species Globicephala melas. The sequence goes on from NC_083335.1 coordinate 47,977,722, forward strand.
AAACCTAACACCCATTCATGATAAAATCTCTCAGTAAACTAGGAATAGAGGGGCAGTTCCTCAACTTAATAAAGAATGTCTACAGAAAACCTACAGTTAACATCATACTGAATGGTGAGAAACTTGAATTTTTTTACAAAGATCAGAGACAAGACAAAGATGTCTCCATCATTGCTTTTCAATATCATACAGGAATATCTTGCTAATGTAATAGGAAAAGAAAAAGAAATATATATATATATATATATATATATATATATATATGGAGGGAAGAAATAAAATTGGCTTCGTTAGTAGATGACATGATTGTCTATCTAGAAAATCTGACAGAATTTCTTTTTAAAAAGCACTGGAAATAATAAGTGATTATATCAAGGTTGCAGGACACAAAGTTAATATACAAAAGTCAATTACTTTCCGATATACCAGCAATGAACAAGTGGAATTTGAAATTAAAACAAAAAAAATTAACACCCCTAAAAATTGAAATACCTAGGTATAAATCTAACAAAACGTATACCAGATCTATGTGAGGGAAACTATAAATCTCTGAAGAAGGAAATAAAATAACTAAAAAAAACTCACAAAACAAAATCCAAGATTCAATAATATGTTGTCTACATGAGACTCAATTTAGATTTAGGAACACAGAGGCTGAAAATAAAGGGATGGAAAAGGTATTCCACACAAATGGAGAGCAAAAGACAGTAGAGGTGGAGATATAGATAAAACAGAGTTTAAGTCAAAAACTATCTCAGAAAACGAAGATTATTATACAATGATAAAAGGGTCAAATCACCTGAAAGATATAACAATTATAATATATATGCACCCAACATCAAAGCACCTAAATATATAAATCAAATATTGACAGAAGTCAAGGCAGTAATAAACAACATACAATAATTGGATGAGACTTCTTCAATAGCCCACTTTCAATAGTGGATCCACGTCCTAAATGTAAGACCTAAAACTATAAATGTCTCAGAAGAAAACATAGGGAAAAATCTTTATGACATTGAATTTGGCAAGATTTTCTGGATATGACAACAAAGCATATGCCAAAATAGACAGGGTAATGGCAACCCAGAACTTACAGTTTCTGATCCTGCATGCAAGGAGTTTGGAAGTCACCACTCTGTCCTAACAACAAGTAAAAAACTGAACAGTCTTTAACAATATTCCATAAGAGAGGGAAGGACAAAGTGCAAACCACTGCCCTCAAGATTGGAGAGACAAAGAGACAAATACAAGGAGTCACAGCTTACAGGGTGACTCACTCATAAGGGGGCCTGTTCAATATTGTGCAATTTTTCCCCTAACGCTCTACCAGAGTCTCAAAGTAAATGTCACTGAACAATGCCCTCATACTACCAGAAAAATGAGGGGAAAAATCTTTTAAAGATATACCAGAAAATTCTGTTATTCTTAACAATCCTTCACCTCAGAGGAGCCTTCTTAATGAGAGACTAACCTATTGGCATATTATCAGAGCCTAACTGAACTGAATGAAAGGATATGCACAATTTCAGCCAGCTCTAGCCTTGCATATGGAAGAAGGGAAATACCCAAATTGGGCCCACGGTAGCCATGTTAATGTCCCACCTAACTGAGGAGAAAAAAATGTGAGAAACTCTTGTAAGACTTAGAGTATGGAGGCATAGGCTCACTGAATGACTGAGACCTAAGCATAAAACTACAGAACACTTCATCTCCCCCTACAAACCAATACATTACTAAAGTCTATCTATAGCAGTTCGTTTTACCCAGTGCATCATGTCAAGCTATCAAGAGAAAATTACAAGGCATACAAAAAGACAAAAACTACAATTTGAAGAGATATAGCAAGAACTAGAGCCTGACATATGAGGATGTTGGAATTATCAGACAGGGAATTTACAAAAACTATGATTAATATGCTAAGGGGTCTAATGGATAAAGTAGCTGTTATGCAAGAAAAGAAGGGCAATGTAAGAAAAAATATAAAAATCCTAAGAAAGTACCAGAAAGAAATGTTAGAGATAAAAAGCACTGTAACAGAAATATGGAATGTCTTGATTGATTCATTAGCAGAATGGACATAGCTGAGGAAAGAATCTCTGCACTAGAAGATGTACCAAAAGAATCTTGAAAACTGAAAAACAAAGAAAAAAATACTGAAAAATCAAAGCAGAACAGAATATTCAAGGTCTGTGGGAAAATTACAAAAGTTGTAACATACACATAATGGGAATACTGGAAGGAGAAGAAAGATAAAGGAGCAGAAGTATATTTAAAACTTAATGTCACAGAATTGTCCCAAATTAATGTTAGATACCAAACCAAACATCCTGGAAACTCAGAGAACACCAAACAGGATAAACACCAATAACCTACACCTAGCCATACCATTTTAAAACAACAGAAAATCAAAGATAAAGAAAAAATCATAGAGAGGACATTCAAGATGGCAGAGGAGTAGGATGTGGAGATGACCTTCCTCCCCACAAATACATCAAAACTACATCTACATGTGGAACAACTCCTACAGAACACCTATTGAATGCTGGCAGAAGACTTCAGACTTCCAAAAAGGAAAGAAACTCCCCATGTACCTGGGTAGGGCAAAAGAAAAAAGGAAAAACAGAAAGAAAATAATAAGGATGGGACCTGCACTTCTAGGAGGAAACTGTGAAGGAGGAAAAGTTTCCACACACTAGGAAGCCCCTTCACTGGTGGAGATTGGGTGTGGACGGGAGGGAAACTTTGGAGCCACCAGGGAGAGCGCAGCAACAGGGGTGCAGACGGCAAAGGGGAAAGATTTCCACACAGAGGATCAGTGTCAACCAGCACTCACCAGCCTAGATCCTTGTCTGTTCACCCACCAGGGCAAGTGGGGGCTGGGAGTTGAGGCTCAGACTTTGGAGGTCAGATCCCAGGGAGAGGACTGGGGTTGGCATCGTGAACACAGCCTGAAGGGGGCTAGTGCTCCACAGCCAGCAAGGAGGGAGTCTGGGAAAAAGTCTGGATCTACCTAAGAGTCAAGAGACCATTGTTTTAGGGTGTGCAAGGAGAGAGGATTCAGAGCAACACCTAAATGAGCTCCAGAAACAGGCACGAGCAGCAGCTATTAGCACAGGCACTAGAGACGGGCATGAAATGCTAAGGCTGCTGCTGCAGCCACCAAGAATCCTGTGCAAAAGCACAGGTCACTATCCACACCCCCTGGAGCCTGTGCAGCCTGCCACAGCCAGGGTCCCATGATCCAAGGACAACTACCCCAGGAGAACAAGGAGCGTGCCTCAGGCTGTTGTAATGTCATGCCAGCCTCTGCTGCCACAGGCTCACCCAGCATTCTGCACCCCTCCCTCCCCCCAGACTGAGTGAGCCAGAGCCACCGAATCAGCCACTCCTTTAACCTCAACCTTCCTGGGCGGGATCAGATGCCTGAGGACAACCTACACATAGAGGTGGGGCCAAAACCGAAGCTGAACCCCAGGAGCTGTGCGAACAAAGAAGAGAAAAGGAAATCTCTCTGTGCAGCCTCAGGAGCAGCAGATTAAATCTCCACAATCAAATCCATGTACCCTGAATCTCTGGAATACCTGAACAGACAAAAAATCATCCCAAAACTGAAGCAGTGGACATTGGGAGCAACTGTAGACTTGGAGTTTTCTTTCTGTGTCTATTTTTTTTCTAGTTTTATGTTTATCTTAGCTTATTATTTAGAGCTGATAATCATTGGTAGATTTTTTTATTGATTTGGTTGCCCTCTTCCATATATATATATATATATATATATATATAATTATTTTTTTCTTTTCCTCTTTTTGTGAGTGTGTATCTGTATGCTTCTTTGTGTGCTTTTGTCTGTATAGATTTGCTTTCACCATTTGTCCTAGGGCTCTGTCTGTCCGCTTTTTTGTAGTATAGTTTGTAGTGATTGTTACCATTAGTGGATTTCTTTATTGGTTTAGTTGCTCTCTTCTTTTATTTTTAAAATTATTTTTTATTTTTCTATTTTAATAATTTTTAAATTTTTTATTTTATAACTTTATTTTATTTTATTTCACTTTTTTTTTCTTTTCTCACTCTTCTTCTGAGCCATGTGGCTGACAGGGTCTTCGTGCTCCAGCTAGTTCTCAGGCCTGAGCCTCTAAGCGGGGAGAGCTGAGATCAGGACATTGGTGCACCAGAGACCTTCTGGCCCCTTGTAATATCAATCGACCAGAGCTCTCCCAGAGATATCCGTCTCAAAGCTAAGACCCAGTCCACTCAAAAACCAGCAAGCTCCAGTGCTGGACACCCCATACAAAACAACTAGCAAGACATGAACACAACCCCACCCATTAGCAGAGAGGCTAACTAAAATCATAATAAGTTCACAGACACCTCAAAACACACCACCAGATGTGGTACTGCCCACCAGAAAGACAAGATCCAGCCTAATCCACCAGAACACAGGAACCAGTCAACTCTACCAGGAAGCCTACACAACCCACTGAAACAACCTTACCCACTGGGTGCAGACACCAAAAACAATGGGAACTATGAACCTGCAGCTTGTGAAAAGGAGATGCCAAACACAGTAAATTAAGCAAAATGAGAAGACAGATAAATACACAGTAGATGAAGGAGTAAGGTAAAAACCCACCAGAACAAACAAATGAAGAGGAAATAGGCAGTCTACCTATAAAAGAATTCAGAGGAATGATAGTAAAGAGGATCCAAAATCTTGGAAATAGAATGGAGAAAATACAAGAAACATTTACAAAGGACCTAGAAGAACTAAAGAGCAAACAAACAATGATGATCAAAAAAATAAATGAAATTTAAAATTCTCTAGAAGGAATCAATAGCAGAATAACTGAGGCAGAAGAACGGATAAGTGACCTGGAAGATAAAAGAGTGGAAATAACTACCACAGAGCAGAATAAAGAAAAAAGAATGAAAAGAATTGAGGACAGTCTCAGAGACCTCTGGGATAACATTAAACACAACAACATTTTATTTTTAGGGATCCAAGAAGAAGAAGAGAAAAGAAAGGGACTGCGAAAACACTCGAAGAGATTATAGTTGAAAACTTCACCAATATGGGAAGGAAATAGTCAATACAGTTCAGGAAACGCAGAGAGTCCCATACAGGATAAATCCAAGGAGAAAAATGCAAGATACATATTAATCAAACTATCAAAAATTAAATACAAAGAAAAATATTAGAAGCAGCAAGAGAAAAGCAACAAATAACATACACGGGAATCCCCATAAGGTTAACAGCTGATCTTTCAGCAGAAACTCTGCAAGCCAGAAGGGAGTGGCAGGACATATTTAAAGTGATGAAAGGGAAAAACCTACAACCAAGATTACTCTAACCAGAAAGGATCTCATTCAGATTCTACAGAGAAATTAAAAACTTGATAGACAAGCAAAAACTAAGAGAATTCAGCACCACCAAACCAGCTTTACAATAAATGTTAAAGGAACTTCTCTAGGCAGGAAACACAAGAGAAGGGGAAGAAATACAACAACAAACCTAAAACAATTATGAAAATGGTAATAGGAACATACATACCAATAATAAACTTAAATGTAAATGGATTAAATGCTCCAACCAAAAGACATAGACTGGCTGAATGGATAGAAAAACAAGACTCATATATATGCTGTCTACAAGAGACCCACTTCAGACCTAGGGACACATACAAACTGAAAGTGAGGGAATGGAAAAAGATATTCCATGCAAATGGAAATCTAAAGAAAGCTGGAGTAGCAATACTCATATCAGAAAAAATAGACTTTAAAATGAAGACTATTAAAAGAAACTAAGAAGAACACTACATAATGATCAAGGAATCAATCCAAGAAGAAGATAGAACAATTGTAAATTTTTATGCCCCCAAACATAGGAGCACCACAATAAATAACGCAAATGTTAACAGCCATAAAAGGGAAAATCGACAGTAACACAATAATAGTAGGGGACTTTAAAACCCCACTTTCACCAAAGAGCAGATTGTCCAAAATGAAAACAAATAAGGAAAAACAAGCTTTAAATGAACATTAAGCAAGATGGGCCTAAATGATATTTATAGGACCTTCCATCCAAATACAACAGAATACACTTTCTTCTCAAGTGCTCATGGAACATTCTCCAGGATAGATATTATCTTGGGTCACAAATCAAGCCTTGGTAATTTTTTAAAAATTGAAATAATATCAAGTATCTTTTCTGACCACAGTGCTTTGAGACTAGATATCAATTACAGGAAAAAAACTGTGAATAATACAAACACATGGAGGCAAAACAATAAACTACTAAATAACCAAGAGAGCAATGAAGAAATCAAAGAGGAAATAAAAAAAAATAACTAGAAACAACTGACAATGAAATCATGACAACCCAAAAGCTATGGGATGCAGCAAAAGCGGTTCTAAGAGAAGATTATAGGAATACAGTCCTACCTCAACAAAAAAGAAACATCGCAAATAAACAACCTAATCTTACACCTAGAGCAATTAGAGAAAGAAGAACCAAAAAACCCAAAGTAAGCAGAAGGAGGGAAATCATAAAGATCAAAACAGAAATAAATGAAAAAGAAATGAAGAAATAATAGCAAAGGTCAATAAAACCAAAAGCTGGTTCTCTGAGAAGATAAACAATATTGATAAACTATTAGCCAGACTCATCAAGAAAAAAAGGGAGAAGACTCAAATCAACAGAATTAGAAATGAAAGTAACAATAGACACTACAGAAATACAAAGCATCATGAGAGATCACTACAAGCAAATATATGCCAATAAAATGGACAACCTGGAAGAAATGGACAAACTTAGAAAAGTACAACATCCTGAGACAGAACCAGGAAGAAATAGAAAATATAAACAGACCAATCACAAACACTGAAATTGAAACTGTGATTAAAAATCTTCCAACAAACAAAAGCCCTGGACCAGGTGGCTTCACAGGTGAATTCTATCAAACATTTAAAGAAGAGCCAACACCTATCCTTCTCAAACCCTTCCAAAATATAGCAAAGGGAAGAACACTCCCAAACTCATTCTTTGAGGCCACCATCACCCTGATAACAAAACCAGACAAAGATGTCATAAAGAAAGAAAACTGCAGGCCAATACCACTAATGAACATAGATGCAAAAGTCCTCAACAAAATATTAGCAAATAGAATCCAACAGCACATTAAAGGAACTATACATCAAGTGGGGTTTACCCCAGCAGTGCAAGGATTCTTCAATATACGCAAATTAATCAATGTGATACTGCATATTAACTAACTGAAAGACAAAAACCATATGATCATCTCAATAGATGCAGAAAAAGCTTTTGACAAAATTCAACACTCGTTTATGATAAAAACCCTCCTGCAAGTAGGCAGAGAGGGAACTTACCTCAACATAATAAAGGCCATATATGACAAACCCACAGCCAACATCGTTCCCAATGGTGAAAAATTGAAAACATTTCCACTAAGATCAGGAACAAGACAAGGTTACCCAACTCACCACTATTATTCAACAAAGTTTTGGAAGTTTTAGCCACAGATATCAGAGAAGAAAAATAAATAAAAGGAATCCATATTATAAAAGAAAAAGTAAAACTGTCACTGTTTACAGATGAAATGCTACTATATAGAGAGGATCCTAAAGATGCTACCAGAAAATTACTAGAGCTAATCAGTGAATTTGGTAAAGTAGCAAGATACCAAATTAATGCACAGAAATCTCTTGCATTCCTATATACTACTGATGAAAAATCTGAAAGAGAATTTAAGGAAACACTCCGGCTTACCACTGCAACGAGAAGAAAAATATACCTGGGAATAAACCTACCTAAGGAGACAAAAGACCTGTATGCAGAAAACTATAAGACACTGATGAAAGCAAATAAAGATGATACAACCAGATGGAGAGATATACCATGTTCTTGGATTGGAAGAATCAACATTGTGAAAATGACTAAACTACCCAAAGCAATCTACAGATTCAGTGTAATCACTCTCAAACTACCAATGGCATTTTTCACAGAACTAGAACAAAAAAAATTACAATTTGTATGGAAACACAAAAGACCCTGAATAGCCAAAGCAATCTTGAGAAAGAAAAACGGAGCTGGAGGAATCAGTTTCCCTTACTTCAGACTATACTACAAAGCTACAGTAATCAAGACATCATGGTACTGACACAGAAACAGAAATATAGATCAATGGAACAGGATAGAAATCCAGAGGTAAACCCATGAACATATGGTCACCTTAACTTTGATAAAGGAGGCAAGAGTATCCAATGGAGAAAAGACAGCCTTTTCAATTAGTTGTGCTGGTTAAACTGGACAGCTACATGTAAAAGAATGAAATTAGAACACTTCCTAAAACCATACACAAAAATAAACTCCAAATGTATTTGAGACCTAAATGTAAGGCCAAACACTATAAATCTCTTAGAGGAAAGCATAGGCAGAAAACTCTATGAGATAAATTACAGCAAGATGCTTTTTGACCCACCTCCTAGAGAAAGGGAAATAAAAACAAACAAATGGGATCTAATGAAATTTAAAAACTTTTGCACAGCAAAGGAAACCATAAACATGATGAGAAGACAACCCTGAGAATGAGAGAAAATATTTACAAATGAAACAACTGACAAAGGATTAATCTCCAAAATGTACAAGCAACACATGCAGCTCAATATTAAAAAAACAAACAAACAACCTAATCCAAAAATGGGCAGAAGACCTAAATAGACATTTCTGCAAAGAAGGTATAAAGATTGCCGTCAAACACATGAAAGGATGCTCAGCATCACTAATCATTAGAGAAATGCAAATTAAAACTACAATAAGGTATCACCTCACACCAGTCAGAATGGCCATCATCAGAATGGCCATCATCAGAAAGCAAACAATAAATGTTGGGGTGTGGGGACAAGGGAACCCTCTTGCACTGTTGTTTGGAATGTAAATTGATACAGCCACAATTGAGAACAGTATGGAGGTTCCTAAAAATCTAAATATAGAACTACCATATGACCCAGCAATCCCACTATTGGGCATATACCCAGAGAAAACCGTAATTCAAAAAGAGTCATGTACCACAATGTTAATAGCAGCACTATTTACAATAGTCAGGACATGGAAACAACCAAAGTGTCCATCGACAGATGAATGTATAAAGATGTGGCACATATATACAATGGTGTATATTGTATAAACCAAGATACATCAAGATACTCAGCCATCAAAAGAAATGAAATTGAGTTTTTTTAGTGAGGTGGATGGACCTAGAGTCTGTCATACAGAGTGAAGTAAGTCAGAAAGAGAGAAACATGCACTGTATGTAAAGACAAATACATGGTATCTAAAAAAAAAAAAAAAGATTCTGAAGAACTGAGGGTCAGGACAGAGATAAAGACGCAGGCATAGAGAATGGACTTGAGGACATGGGCAGGGAGAAGGGTAAGCTGGGCTGAAGTGAGAGAGTAGCATGGACATATATACACTACCAAGTGTAAAATAAATAGCTAGTGGAAAGCAGACTGCATAGCACAGGGAGATCAGCTTGATTCTTTGTGACCACCTAGACGGGTGGGATATGGAGTGTTGCAGGGAGACACAAGAGGCCAGGGATATGGGGACATATATATACATAAAGCTGATTCACTTTGTTATACAGCAGAAACTAACACACCATTGCAAAGCTATTATACTCTAATCAAGATGCTAAAAAAAAAGCTGTACTAAAATTAAAAAAAACAGAAAGAAAACATCATGCAAGAAGCTAGACAGAATAAACACCTTACCTATAGAGGAATAAAGATAAGATTTATATCTGGTTTCTCCTCATAAACTAGCAAGCAAGAAGAGAGTGAGTGAAATATTTGAAGTATTGAGATAAATAAACCACTGAACTCAAATTCTGTACCCTGTGAAATTATCCTTCCAAAGTGAAGGATAAATACTTTCTTGGACAAACTAAATTGAGGGAATTTGTTGCCAGTAGTCCAGGCTTGCAAGGAATATTAAAGAAGTTCTTTAGATAGAAGGAAAATAATATAGTTCAGGAATTTGGATCTACATAAAAAAAATGATCCTTAAAGAAGGAACAAATGAAGGTAAAATTAACAATTTACTTTTCTCTTTCTTAATTGATCTAACAGATAAAAGTTTGTTCAAAAATAGTAGCTACAATATATTTGATTATGTATGCTTATATGTAAGTAAAATTAATGACCTCAAGGATACCAGGGATAAGACAGCAGAATTAGGATTATTTGTTATTATAAGTACTCCTACTACCCATGAATGTTATAGTGTTATTTGAAAATGGACTTAGATTAGCTGTAAATGTGTATTTCAAATATGAGGGCAACCACCAAAAAAAGTTATAAAAGAATTACAACTGACATGCTAATAAAGGAGAGAAAGCGGAACTTACAAAATGCTCAGTTATTATGACAAAAGGCAGAAAAAGTTTGGAAGATAAAAATAGAAACAAAGAACAAGGACAACAAATACCAGACAGTAATGAATATGATAAATATTAATTTAACTGCATCTATACTCACTGTAAACATGAATGGACTAAATGCACCAATTAAGGCAGAGATTGTTAGAGTGGTTCAAAAAGCAAGACCTAAGAGAAACCCAATTTAAATATAAAGACATTTATACATTAAAAGTAAAAGGATGGATAAAAATTAACATGCTACACCAATCAAAATAAGGAGTAACTATATTAATTTCATACAAAGCAGGCTTCTAAATAAGGAAAGTTGTCAAGGATAAAGAAGGACATTACATAATGATAAAGGGATCGATTCTTTAATTAGACATAATAATCCATAATGCACCTAACTAAAGAGATCAAGCTAGGTGAGGCAAAATCTTAGTATTGCAAGGAGAAATAGATGCATCCACTATAATAGCAGGAGATCTCAAAATCCCTTTATCAGAAAAATACAGATCCAGCACAAAAGTTAACTCAAAATGGATCACAGACCAAAATATAAAATGCAAAATGAGCAAACTCCTAGATGATAATATAGACGAAAACCTTAGATGACTTTAATATGGCAATGACTTTTTAGATACCACACCAAAATCCCAATCCATGAAATAAATAACAGATAAGCTGGACTACACTAAAATTAAAAACTTCTCTGTGAAAGACAAGGTCAAGAGAATAAGAAGACACCACAATCTGGGAGAAAATACTTGCAAAAGGCATACCTGATAAACAACTGTTATCCAAAATATACAGAGAAGTCTTAAAACTCAACAATAAGAAAACAAAAAACATGATTTGCAAATGATGCTACTGACAGGGGACTAATATCCATAATATGCAAACAACTCATACAGTTTAATATCAAAAAAACAAACAACTATATTAAAAGGAGGCAGAAGACCTAAATAGACATTTCTCCAAAGAAGACATACAGATTCAAACAGGCACATCAAAAGATTCTCAATATCCCCGATAATCAGATAAATGCAAATCAAACTATAGTGAGGTATCACCTCACACCAGTCAGAAAGGCCATCATTAAAAAGTCTACAAATAATAAATGCTGGAGAGGGTGTGGAGAAAAGGGAACCTTTCTACACTGTTGGTGGTAATGTAAATTGATACAGCCACTATGAAAAACAGTATGGATGTTCCTTAAAAAATTAAAAATAGAGTTACTGTATGATCCTTCAATCCCACTTCTTTGCATATATCTGGAGAAAACTCTAATTCAAAAAGATACATGCACCCCAATGTTCATAGCAGCACTATTTACAATAGCTAGGACATTAAAGCAACCTAACTATCCATCAACAGATGAATGGATGAAGATGTGGTACATATATACAATGAAATATTGCTCAACCATTTAAAAAAATGAAATAATGCCGCTTGCAGCAACATGGATGGACCTGGGGATTATCATACTAGGTGAAGTAAGTCATAGAGAGAAAGAAAAATATCATATGGTATCACTTAAATGTGGAATCTAAAAAATGGTACAAATGAACTTAGCTACAAAACAGAAATAGACTCACAGACATAGAGAACAAACTTATGGTTACCAAAGGGGATAGTGGGGGGTAGAGGGAGATAAATTAGGAGTTTGGGATTAACATAAACTACTACTATATATAAAATAGGTAAACAACAAGGACTTATTATATAGCACATTGAACTATACTCAATATCTTGTAATAACTTATAATGGAAAAGAATCTGAAAAAGAATATATATATAAATATAAACCAATCACTTTGCTGTACACTTGAAACTAACACAACATTGTAAGTAAACTATACTTCAATAAAAAATAAATAAATAATTAAAGATGAGAAAATATATAAATAAATAAAGATGTGCCAAAAACCTTAACAGGCACCCAACAGAGAAGATAAATGGAAAATAAGCATATAAAAACATTCTAAACAGCATATGTCATAAGGAAAATGCAACTTTAAACAACAATGAGATACCACTATATACCTATGAAAAATGTTATATTCCATACACTAACAACACCGAATGCTGGGAGGATGTAGAATAACATAGATTCTCATTCATTGCTGGTGAGAATGCAAAATGGTACAGCCACTTTGGAAGACAGTTTGGTGGTTTCTTACAAAACTAAAATACTCCTACCTTATGATCTAGTAATCATGCTTCTTGGTATTTACTCAAAGGATTTGAAAATTTATGTCCACAGAAAAACCTGCACATCAATTTTCATAGCAGTTTTATTCATAATTGCCAAGTCTTGGAGTGACCCAAGATGTCCTTCAATAGGTGAATGGATAAATAAATTATAGTACATCCAGATGATGGAATATTATTCAGTGCTAAGAAAGATATGAGTCATGAAACAAACATTGAGGAACCTTAAATGTATATTACAAAATAAAAGTAGACAAGCTGAAAGTGCTACATACTGTATTATTCCAACTATATGACATTGTGTAAAAGGAAAAACTGTGGAAAGAATAAAGACATCAGTGTTTGTCAGGGGATGGAGGGGTGGAAGGATAAAATACTCTACATCATGCCATTATGGTGGATAACATGTCATTATACATTTGCCCAAACCCGTAGAGTGTACAATACCAAGAATGAAACTTAATATAAAGTATGGACTTTGGGTGACTATGGTTGGTCAATATAGGTTCATCAATTGTAACACATGTACCAATCTGGTTGTGGATGTTGATAATGGGAGCATATGTGGAGGCAAGGAGTATGCAGAAACTCTCTGTATCTTCTTAAATATTGTTGTGAATCTAAAACTTCTCCTAAAAATAACCTTAATAAAAAAAGGCAACCGATGGAATGGGAGAAAATATTTGCAACTCATATATCTAATAAGATATGAGTGTCCAGAATATATAGATAACTCTTAAAGCTCAACATCAAAAAACTTAAAAGACAAATACCATGATATCACTTATATGTGGAATCTAAAATATGACACAAATGAACTTATCTATGAAACAGACTCACAGACATAGAGAACAGACTTGTGGTTTCTCTGGGTTGGGGTGTGATTGATTGGGAGTTTGAGATTAGCAGATGCAAACTATTATGTACAGAATGAATAAACAACAAGGTCCTACTGTATAGCACAAGGAACTATATTCAATTCTTGTGATCTACCATAATGGAAAAGAATATGAAAAAGAATATATATGTATAACTGAATCACTTTTCTGTACAGCAGAAATTAACACAATATTGTAAATCAACTATGCTTGAATAAAATAATTTTTTAAATGGGTAAACAAATGACATTTTTCCAAAGATAATATACAAATGGCCAATAAGTTAATGAAAAGATACACAATATCACTAATAATTAAGGAAATGCAAATCAAAATTACAATGAAATACCACATCACACACATTGGGATGGATACTGTCAAAAATTAAAAAAAAAACAAACAAAATTGCAAGTATTGGCAAGGATGTGGAGAAATTGGGAACCTTGTGCCTGCTGGAGATAATGTAAAATAGTATAACTGCTGTGGACAAAAAGCACAACAGTTCCTCAAAAATTAAAAATAGAATTAACCTATGATCCCCAAATTCTGCTTCTGAGTGTATACTGCAAAATAAATGAAAGCAGGATCTTAAAGTATTTGTACATCCATGTTTATAGAAGTATTTATTCACAATAGCTAAAATGTGGAAGCAACCTAAGTGTTCACGGATGAATGAACGTATAAGCAAAAGGTGGTATATACATACAATAGAATATTATTCAGCTTTGCAAAGGAAGAAAATGTTGACACATTCTCAATATGGTTGAAACTTAAGGATATATGCTAAATGAAACAAGCCACTCACAAGACAAATACTGTATGATTCCACTTTTATGAGGTATTTAGATGAGCAAAATAATAGAGAATGAAAATAGAATAATGGTTGCCAGGGTCTGGGGGTGGGGTAAACAGAAATTATTTTTTAATGGGCACAGATTTTCAATGTTGCAAGATGAAGTATCTGTTGGAAATGAATAGTGGTTATGGTTGCACGACAATATGAATGTACTTAATACCACTGAACTCTACATTTTAAAAGGGTACAGGTAGGGCTTCCCTGGTGGCGCAGTGGCTGAGAGTCCGCCTGCCGATGCAGGGGACACGGGTTCATGCCCCAGTCTGGGAGGATCCCACATGCAGCAGAGCGGCTGGGCCCGTGAGCCATGGCCACTGGGCCTGCACATCCGGAGCCTGTGCTCCACAGAGGGAGAGGCCACAGTGGTCAGAGGCCTGCGTACCGCAAAAAAAAAAAAGTGGTACAGGTAATAAATTTTGTGTTATGTGAATTTTAGCACAATTAAAAAGTTGAAAAACAATAAATTCTAAATAAAAACATTAACAGATCAAAAGAAAAAAGTGGGTGTTCACCACTAGCAGAAATACTCTGCAAGAAATACTAAGCGAGTTTTTCAGGATACATTGAAAAGACACTTGACGGAAATTAATATCCACACAAAGAAATAAAGAGCACTAGCAAAGACAACTACATAGGTAAATATAAAAGATAGTATAAATGCATTTTTTGTAATCTTTTTCTTCTCCTACATGATTTAAAAAGACAAATGCATAAAGCAATAATGATAAAACTGTGTTTATGAGTTTGTTTATAAAGATGTCATTTTATGAAAATAAAGCATAATGAGGGCAGAAGGAATGTAGCTACATTGGATCAAATATTCTGCATGCTATTGAAATTAATTAATTTAGTATTAATATGAACTACTTTATTTTAAATTAAGGTACTAATTTTAATCTCAAAGGCAACTCCTAAAAATAACTCAAAATATACTAAAATGAATTACAAGCTACACTGCAAAATGTATTTTAAGACCAAAAGGACAGAAAGGAAGAGTAGAGAAAGAAGGGCATAAGACATATAGAAAACAAAGTAACAAAGTGGTGAATATATCCTAAATTTTGAGTAATAACATTACTTGTACTCCAATCAAAAACTGATATTGGCAGACTAGTTAAATAGCATGATTCAATTACATGCTGTCTTTAAGAGGCAGACTTTAGATTCAAGACATAAAAATGTTGAAAGAAATAAGAATGGTAAAAGATAGATCATGCAAACTTTAACCAGAAAAGATCTGGAATGCCTATAATAATTTCAGACAAAATATATATTAAGAAAAAAATTGTTACTGGAGATAAAATGGAACATTTTATGATGATAAAAGGCTATTTCCATCAAGAAGGTATATTAACATAAAAACTAATATCATATTTCCAAAATATATTAAACAAAACCTGAAAGAATTGAAAGGAAAATAGACAACTTAACAAAAATAAGTGAAGAATTTAATTCCCCACTTCCATTAATGGATAGAACATCCAGGTAGTCAATCTGCAAGGGAATAAAAGACCTAAAGCATCATAACCCCATTAGAACTAACAGACATGTATAGAACACTCCATTCAACACCAGCAGAATATTTGTTCTTCTCAAACGCAATAGGTACGTTCTCCAAGATAGACCATATTCTAGAGCAGAGCAGGCCTCAATACATTTAAAGGGATTTAAATCAAACAATGGAATTAAAATAGAAATCAACAATAGGAGAGTTCAGGTTCAAGATGGTGATATAAGAAGATCTTTAACTCACCTCCTCCCATGGACACACTGAGTCTACAGCTACATATGGAACAATTTCCTCTTAGAAAAACCTAAAGGTTGGCTGAGTGATGGCTACACATCAGGCAAATAGATACAAGCAAGCTAAAATTAAAAATATGGAAAAAGATGTATCATGTAAACATTAACCGAAGGAAAGCAGAAGTGGTTATTTAATATCAGATAAAGTAGATTTTAGAGCAAAGAACTCCCACAGAAATAGAGGAATCTTATACAATTATAAAAAGATCAAACTACCAAGAAGACATAGCAATCTTGAATGTGTATTCACCATGTGACAGACCTGAAAAATATATGAAGCAAAAAACTGATAAAACTGAAAAGAGAAATAGACAAATTCAAAATTATAGTTGGAGGTTTCAATACATCTCTTGATAGAGCAACTAGACAGATAATCAGCAAAGACGTAGGACCCAACAACATCATTAACAGGATCTTATTGACATTTACACAACACTTCACCCAGCAAGAGCAGAATACACATTCTTTTCAAGTGCCCATGAAACATATGCAAGATTGATCATATCCTGGGCTTCAAAACAAATCTCAGCAATTTAAGAAGAATTGAAATCATACAGAGTGTATTCTCAGACCAAAAAGAATCAAATTATAAATTAATAAGAGAAACATAACAAGAATAACTTCAAATACCTGGAAACAAACCACACTATTCTAAATGATGCAATGGGTCAAAGAGGGACTCTCAAAGGAAGTAAAAAAAACATTGAAATGGATGAAAATAAAAATACAACATATCTAAATTTGGGGGACATGGTGAAAGCAGCATGCAGATAGATATCATTAGCATTAAATAGTTACATTAGAAAAGAGGGAAAGTCCCAAATCAATAATCTATGCTCCCATTTCAAAAACCTAAAAAAAGGAGCAGAAAAAACTCAAAGCCAGCAGAAAGACGGATATAATAAAGATAAAACCACAACTCACCCAATATGAAATGGATAATTTGAATACTCTTATAAATAGTAAGAAAATTTATTTTGTAATTTAAATCTTCCAAAAAAGAAATCTCCTATACCCAAATGGTTTCATTGGGGATTTCTGTCAAACATTTAAAGAAGAATTAACATCAATTATTCCAGACAATAGAAGAGGAAGACACAATCCCCAATTCAGTTTATGAAGTTAGTATTACCTTAATACCAAAATAAAAGACAATAAAAAAGAAAAAATAAAGACCAATGTCCTTCATGAATATAGATGTAAAAATCCTTAAGAGAATATTTGCAAAGAGAATTCAGCAATATATAAAAATAATTATGACCAAGTGCACTTTATTTCTGGGTTTCATTGATGTTTCAATAATTAAAACTTATTCATTGTAATTCATATTAACAAGCTAAAGAAGAAAAATCACATGATCATGTCAACTGATACAAGGAAGCATTCAATATCCATTCATGGTAACAACCCTCTGAATATCATGAATAAAGAGGGTTTCCTCAGCTTGAAAGAGAATCTACAAAAATTCTTCAGCTTACGTTATACTGGATGTTTTCCCCCTGTAATCAAGAACAAGCAAAAGATATCCATTTACATCACTCTTATTCAAGATAGTGCTTGGTGTTCTCAGCAGTGCAATAAAACAACAAATGGTGCTGGAACAACTGGATTAGGGGAAAAATATTAATCTCAGACTACACCTCACACCTTATAAAAATGGACTCAAAATGCATCGTGAACTTAAATATAAAACATAAAACTATTAAACTATTAGAAAAAATAAGAAAAGTTACAGTTAATAAAAGATAAGTTTAGAGATCTGCTGTAAAATATAGGGCCTATAGTTAATATTACATTGCTGTGCACTGAAAAACTTGTGAATATATCTCATGCTAAGTGTCCTTAACACACACACATGCACACACACACAAAGTAAGTGGACACAAGAAATCTTTTGGAGGTGATACATATGTTTACTACCTTGATTGTAGTAATGGTATCACAGGTGCATGTATATGTCCAAACTCACCAAAATGTATAAAATAAATACATGTGATGTTTTGTATATTAAGTACATGTCAATAAAATGGAAAAAAAAGAGATTTTTGAGACCTAAGGCTAAGCAAAGAGTTTATAGACTTGATATCAAAACACAATCCATAAAAATAAAAATTGGTAAACTGGGCTTAATCAGAATTTAAAACTTTTGCTCTGTAAAAGACTATAAAGAGGATGAAAAAACTAGCTACAGAGTGGGAGAAAATATTTGTAAATCACATATCTCATACGAGACTACCACCAGTATATATAAATAACTCACAAAGTTCAATAGTTAAGAAGTAAACAGACTGATTAGAACATAAGCAAATGACACAAACACATTTCACCAAAGAAGATGTACAGATGGCAAATAAGCACATAAAAAATTGTTCACCATCATTAACCATTAGGAAAATGCAAATTAAGCTATAATGAGATACCTCTACACACTTATCTGAATGATTACACTAAAGATTAGTGACAACACCAAATACTGGTGAGGATGTGGAGAAACCAGATCATTATGCATTACTGGTAGGAATGTAAAATGGTATAGACATCCTGTTAAACAATTTGACAATTTCTTTAAAAAGGTATGCAAACTACCATACAACTTTAGCAACACACTCATAAGTATTTATCCCAGAGAAACAAAGAAAAATGTTCACACAAACCCTGTACATCAATATTTATAGCAGTCTTGTTCATAAGAGCTGAAAACTGGAAACAACCCAAATGCTTTTCAATGGGTAAATGGTTAAAAAAAATACTCAAAACTGTGATACATCCATTTCATGCTGTTATGAGCTGAATCATGTCCCTACAAAAGCCAGTATGTTGAAATCTTGAGCCCCCAGTACCTCAGAATGAAATTGTATTTAGATATGAAATTCTTACAGGGGTGGTTAAGTTAAAATGAAGTCATTAGGGTGGACTTTAATCCAAAATGACTGGTGTTCTAATAAGAAGAGGAACTTTGGGGGAAAAAAGAAAAAAGCATGCAGAGGGAAGACAATGTAAAGATATAGGGAGAAAATGTTCCTCTACAAGTCAGGGAGAGAAGCCTGGAACAGATCATTCCCCTATAACTCTCAGAAGAAACCAACCCTGTGGATACCTTGATCTCAGACTTCCAGTCTCTGAAACTATAAGAAAATTAATTTCTGTTGTTTAAGTCACCCAGTCTGTGGAACTTTGTTATGGCATCCTTAGCAAACTAATACAGATTCATGATAGTTTATTTTATGTGTCAATTTGGCTAAGCCACAGCACACAGTTATTTGGTTAAATACTAGTCTAGAAGTTGCTGTCAAGATATTTTTAGATGAGATTAATATTTAAATAATTTTTCTTTGAGTAAAGCATAATGTGGGTGGGCTTCATCAAATCAGTGAAAGCCTTAAGAGAATAAAAAGACAGGTTCTCTGAGGAAGAGGGAATTCTGCCTCCAGACTGCCTTCTGACTTAAGCTGCAACATCAACTCTTCTCTGGGTTTCCAGATTGATGGCCTACCTTGTAGATTTTGGACTTGCTAGCCTCCACAATTGTTTGAGCCTTAAAATCTCTCTGTGTCCTCCCCCACCCCCCCCACATATGTATCCTATTGGTTTTGTTTCACTGGGGAACTCTAACTAGTACACATATAAAATTATTGAGTTATAAAAATAAATGAGCTATTGCAACAACCTGGATGAATCACCAGAGAACAATACTGAGTTTTTTTTTAAAAAAAGCCAATTCCAAAAGTTTCGTATGGTATAATTTTATTTATATAACGTTCTTGAAATGACAATAGTATAGCAATGGAGAACAGATTAATAGTTACCAGAGTTTGTTTCTTTTTCTTTCAAAAAGAAAGTAGATGTGGCTATAAAAGGGTAACACAAAGATTCTTGTGGTAATTAAAATGTCTTGTATGTTGACTATATTAATATTAATATCCTAATTATGATATTGTACTATAGAATTATACTGCTGGAGGAAAATGGGGATGAGTACATAGAATCTTTCCATATTTTTTCTTAAAGCTGTATTGAATCTACAATTATCTTAAAATTTTAATTTATTTTAAATATCCATTACGTTTCTGTATAACAGTAATGAATAATTCAAAGTTGAATTAACAAAAGCATCCAATTTTTAAAACATCAACAATATGAACTACTAAGGAATAACTTTACCAAATTAAGTGCAAATATTGTATGCTGAAAACACCAAAAAATTATTGAAATGAATTAAGGATTACATAAATAAATGATATAAAGTGCCATATTCATTCACTAAAATACTTAATGTTGTTAGGATGGCATTACTCCCAAATCCCATCTGCTAGATTTTTGTAGAAATTGACAAGAAATTTAAGTGAAAAGACAACGCACAGATGGGCGAAATTATGCAGAAACATATATTGGATAAGGAAACTATATCAAGAGTATATGAAGAAATCTTGCAGTTTAATAATATAAAGACAAATAACACAATTTTTAAAATGGGCAAATAATCTGAACAGGTATTTCTCCAAAGATGATATAAAAATGAAAACAAGCACATTAGAAGGGTGTGCAACATCATTATCCATCAGGGAAAAGAAAATCAAAATCACACTGAAATAAAAGTTCACACCCTATAGAATGTTTCAAATCAAAAAGACAGACAATAACAAGTGTTGACCAGGATGTGGAAGAATTCAAATCCTCGTATACTGCTGGTGGGAATGCAAAATGTAGCTGCTATGGAAAATACCTGGCACTTCCTCAAAATGTTAAACATATAATTTAACCTTATGATCCAGCAATTTTTCTCTTATGCACATACCTAAGAGAAGTAAAAACATATGTCCTCTCAAAATTTTGCACACAAGTGTTCAAAGCAGCATTATTCATTAGTCAAAAAGGGAACAACTGATAAATGAATAAACAATGTGTGTGTGTGTGTGTGTGTGCACATGTACACAGTGATTGTAAAATGAATGAAGGCCATAAAAAGGAATGAATTACTGATTGTTGCTACAACATTCATGAACCTTGAAAACGTTATGCAAAGTGATAGAAGCCACATATCACATGATTCAATTTATATGAAATGTACAGAGAAGGTAAATCAAGTAGAAATAGAAAAGTAAATTAGAGGTTGCCTAAAGCTGTATGGGAGGGTAAAAATGACTATTAATAGGTACAGTGTTTCTTTTTGGGGTGATGAAGATGTTTTAAATTAGATTGTAATGGGATTTCCCTGGTGGCACAGTTGTTAAGAATCCTCCTGCCAGTGCAGGGGACATTGGTTCGAGCCCTGGTCTGGGAAGATCGCACACGCCAAAGAGCAACTAAACCCATGCACCACAACTACTGAGCCTGCGCTCTACAGCCCGCGAGCCACAGCTACTCAGCCTGTGAGCTGCAACTACTGAAACCCAGGAGCATAGAGCCCCTGCTCTGCAACAAGAGAAGCCACCGCAATGAGAAGCCCGCACACCACAACAAAAAGTAGCCCCAGCTTACCGCAACTAGAGAAAGCCCGTGCAGCAACAGAGACCCAACGCAACCAAAAATTAATTAATTAATTAATTAAAAATTAGATTGTGATGGTGATTGTACAACTCTGTGAATAACAAATCTGTTTAGTTATATCATTGAATCGTACCCTTTTAATAGATGAATTTCCTGATACTTGAATTACATCTCGTCAAAGGTGGTGCCACAACTAAGAACTGACACAGCCAAATAAATAAATAAAATATTTAAAAAATCAAAAATAAAGTATAATTTAAAAATTAGAAACAATATTTTGGATAGTTTTTTTTGTTATTCTTATTTCATACCATCAGATCCTGTTTTCCAACAGTACTTGGATTAATTCTTTACTTCTCTACTCCATTCATTGAGGTTATATTACTCATTGGTAATGCAATTAATTTCTCCTTTTATTGTTTTTATTCCATCTTGGGTTCCCCCACATCCTGGCTGATTTTAATTCTTTATCTACTTTTGGTGTCTTTGAAATGTTAATGTTGTTCTGAAAGTTAATATTATATAAAAAGTTATACTCAGAGACACATCATTAACCTCCACTTTATCCCTTCAAAAATTTTCACATTCCTCAATATTTCCACCTCATTCCCACTTAGCCCATGTTAGGTAACTCATCTCTTTAGTTTCTGGCTTGTCCTTCCTGTATATCCTTTTTTGAACAAATTAACATATATGTGTATATTTCCTCATACATCCTGCTTATGAAATTTAGAAAATCATAAACACTTTCTGGATGTTGCCCTTTTTCACTTAGCATATTTTGGAAACAGAGCTATTTCTTATTCTTATTTTACACATTACAGTCATCCATTTCAAAACTATACTTAGGTTCATTCAACCACTCTTCCATGTATTTTTCTCATATTTTAGAATTACAAACAATGCTGCAAAGAATAACTTTGTATATATGCATTTTCATAACATTTGATGAATAGTTCCAGAGAAAATTCCTATAACTGGAATTGCTGGCTGAAAGGGCAAGTATATATAAAATTTTCTTAGGTATTGCCATATTCTTCTCCTGAAGTGCTGCACTTGTTTTCTTTCCCATTAACAGCACATGAAAGTTATTTCCCCACAGCATCACCAACAGAATGTGTTTTCATGGCTTTAAATTTTCACCGATCTGACATGTAATAAATGTTATTTCAGCATTGTTTTAATTTGCATTTCTCTAATGACGAGTGAACTTGAAATTTTTTTGTATATTTAAGAGTAGTTTTACATCTTTTTGTCTGAATTGTATATTTACTTTTTTCTCCTATTTTCTATATGCTTTGATAATTGTTTTTTCTTGGTAGTAGCATTTGATAAAGTGTCACAGTCCTCATATTCAGGATTTTGTTCTAATTCAGGTTGACTTCAGAAAAATTTGGTCAAAATACTTAATGCTTCAGAAAATTGTACTCTAGGTCCATTATTTTATATTACAGTTAAATTATTTAGAATTGTTAAGTCTTACCTATAAGGATTATTCCTCACTGCTTTAGTCATTATGGTAGCTATTTCCTGGACAGTTTTCAAATCTATAATGTATCCATTTTAAGCTTCTGTTTCTGCAGAATTTTACAAAATGACTAAAACTGGTCTCTCTGGAAACCCACTTAGCATTTAGTTGTAAACTCTACCAGAAATTCTAAATAGTGTTTGTGGGGGGAATAACTAGGATAATAACCTTATATGCAAAGAGTAGTTTGTGAAGAAAGAGAGGTTACAGATGAGAAACTTTGGAGGATCTAGCAAAATGCTAGTTGAATCTAACAAAATTAATTGCTTCTAATATCAATGTGTTCTTCCCTTCATGACAAATTAGATCCAAACCTTTCAAAGTTAAGTGAAACTGTTTATATTTCCAAACTGTATTATATATCATGCCACATGTGCTGTGTATTTTTCCAGCCCATATGTAGCAGCACTGTCTTTTCTTTTTCTTGAAAATTATTGTTTAATAAAATTTAAAGAGAGTGATCCAATGTCCTGGAATATTTACATTTGGTGAATAAGTATGTGCTGAGTCTATTCAACTCTTCCTTTTTGATTGTTTAGTGAAGTAAACTTATGTGCAGTAAAATTCACAGATATTATATTCAACAAGTCTTGGGAAATGTATGCACCTATGTTACCAACACCCCACTAAAGCATTTCTTTACACATCTTTACACCCCACATTTCCTGTGCCTTTTTCAGTTAATCCTCTTCTCCACTATTCTGATTTATATCACCATGGATTAATTTTTCCTATTCTTGACTTGTTAGACTTATTCATATCTCTTGTAATTTTATAAACTCCTATTCAATTTAAGAAATGCTTATTGAGTCTCTTCATGAACAACAGTACCAATACCACATTTGTTCTTATCTTATGTCTGTGTTATGCTTTTCATCCTTCTAGCTTCCTTGTTCCTACTTCATCACATCATGCTTTGGATGGAGAAGTACAATAACTAAAATAGCACACCTTGTTGTAATTGGAGATGAATTTGTATGATAGGAAGAGGATGCTATAAATTTTTTTGAATACAAAACCATTGTGGTGCTGCCCATCATGTATTGGTCTTATTTAGATTGTAGAAATATGTTTGACCAGTGTCCACAGTGATCCTGAGATCTATATAATTGAGTGGTAGAAATCTAAACATGAAAGAGATATATTTTTAAATATATAAAAGATGGGCAACCTAAATGCCCATCGACAGACGAATGGATAAAAAAAGTGTGGTACATATATACAATGGAATATTACTCAGCCATAAAAAGGAACAAAACTGGGTCATTTGTAGAGACGTGGATGGATCTAGAGACTGTCATACAGAGTGAATTAAGTCAGAAAGAGAAAAACAAATATCGTATATTAACGCATATATATGGAACATAGAAAAATGGTACAGATGAACCGGTTTGCAGGGCAGAAATAGAGACAGAGATATAGATAACAAATGTATGGACACCAAGGGGGGAGAGTGGCAGGGGGGTGGTGGTAGTGTGATGAATTGGGAGATTGGGATTGACATATACACTAATATATAAAATGGATAACTAATAAGAATGTGCTGTATAAAAAAATAAAGTAAAATTCAAAACATATGTATAAAAGATGAAAGTAATTTTTAATGATAGGAAGTACAAGACTAGGTTGGTATAAATGCATTCATCACTCAATGAACTAGAAATGATGGGAAAATTAAAAAGACTTCCTAAACACAATCAGAGCAGTTTATAACTTGAAATTGCTATTTAAACCTATCCTACAGCTAAAAATGCTACTCTTTGTGAACCACCAAAGCTAGAATAGAATAAATCCATGAAATGTGTCAACTGGTTAAGTCAAATAGTGCTTTGATTTGTAGTGGACAGTAGTGTTGTCAGTTAAATTCATACATGTTTTGAGGCCATATCTTTGAAAATATTCAGTTAGTCTCTAAAAAAATAAAACCTAGTTTTCACATGGTTTTAGGGCTTGATGTCTGCCCTTAAGTTTTTTTTTTTTTTTAATAATCCTGGTTAAGAAAATAAGTGAATATTCAACCCATATCAGTAGACAAAGATGAATAAAATAATTATAAATATTATGAACAGGGTAATGCTTTTCTTGCTTGGAAATTTCTAGAACAAATGGTGTCAATCTTGAAAATTTTGAGGAAGATATGGGCTTTATACTCCATTCTAAATTAAAGAATAATATCGCATGACAGATGGGGTTATAGAAGCATTCCCTATGTTAGACTTTGCTTAGTGAAATACACAGTGTAGTAAAATAAAGTATATAATAGGAGACATTGGATTTAGATATTCATTAAGAATTTTATTGGGTCTTGGCAAGTTGCCAGTAAACTATAGTAGAAGTTGATTTTAGAAGAAGAATATGCTTTAGAAAATTTAGCTCTTTAGTAATAATATAAAACCAAAGGTACTTGTAATTTTAGTAATCATCGTAACCCTACATCACTGTTTTTACCTCTCAACTTTCAGTAGATTAATTTCTGTGACTTTTCTAAAATGGCCTCATTGAAACTCATGCATATGAAATCATAATATAATAGAAAATACAAAAGCACTGCATTGCTTTTAGAATGAAACACTGGAAAAAAGCTTGTTAAAAGTGACTTTGTAACTTGTCAGGACATGTATTTCAGTTTTCGATGGATAAGAAATATAGATAAAATATGGATAAAAACTTTTAAGAAAAATTGTTCTGAAATTTTTTTGGAGGGGAGACATCATGGTTGAATGCTCCTACCATAAAATGATTAGTACATATTATGAAAAAAATATTTTATTCAGTCTTTCACTTGTCAGAATACAAACAAACTTCTCATAATCTTACACCATGAAATACAGCACCCACCACCCCAGCTTTTGCACTTGTAGAGTGTTCAAATTATTGGTGAGGAGTCATGCAGTAGAGATCTTAGGATGTTTTCTTTGGGATAGTTAAGTTTTTGTTAGTGATATACCAATATTTTTTTTCTTATTAACTCTTATGTGTACTGTGGCTCTATAATCATACCATTATTATGGCATTAGGGTCTTAAAATACAGGAAACTAGACTTAAAATTGAATTAATGATACTAGATTTCTTTCTTCTTTCCTTAACTTCTTCCTATAAAAATTGCAACTTTTATTTTGTTTCATGAGTTTTTAAAAAGATAGCCAGCACTCATATATACAGAAAAAAGAATATATGAGATAATGTTTTATGAGCATCAGCATCTATTGTGTACCAACACTTGTATTTGTTACAAAAAGTAACTCAGTTAATCGTCAAAATAAATGCATGAAATAGGTGTTACAGAATCCATTACACAGAAGAGAAAACCGTGTCTCGGAAAATTTTAAATAAATAGTCTGGTATCTTATAGCTAACAGGTGGTGATGCCAAGAGCAGACCCAGGCTTGTATGGTTCCAACAGTGATTCTCTTTCTACTACACCATCCCACATCTAGAGATACTATACTTTAAATATTAATGGAGTAAATCATTTATCTTTCTTAGAGTGCTACTAAGTGTGCTGGGGGGCACCGTGATTGAGTGCTACTATTTTATTCCTTTTTAATTCTTGCTGCTGCATGTTTCAGCTATTCTGGGTAAAATTAATTCAAAATATTTTTTTTTTGCTGCAACAGGAATCACTTGATGAAAAACATCTTACCTTCTTTTGTTTTCTACCCTCTCTATATATCGTCTTCTAGTAAAGTCTGAGATGCTGTTGCAAACTGTATAAGAGCAGAGAATCCATTTTTAAGTACTAGAGTTAAACAATTTAGTAAAGACTTTATATCCTAAAAACTGAGTACTCTTCCTGCTTATAAATGAATGCTTTGTGAGTCTTTTAAAATAATTTATGTCAGAGATTCATATGCTGAAAATTTTCATTCTATCTTGAAGCAAACTAGAGCATATAATCTAAAAGCAGTGTGTGGGACCCTAATGCTTGTTATATAAACTCCTTCTTTAAATAACCCTATAAAAATTTTAGTTGATCTTGACACAATTCTTCCTGTCACGGCAAGACATAAAAATCTTCTAAGCCAGCTTTGGCAAATTTTTCCTATAAAGTCAGTAAATATTTTTCATTGTTGTGAGTCACAAAAAGTCTCTACTGAACCCTTGACACCTACACTCCTTCTCCTCCATCTTTTTATTCTTTTTCTAACCCTTCAATAATGTAAGAAAAACAACAACAACACATTCTTAGCTAGTGGATCTTGCAAAAAACAGGCTGCTGGCCCAAGGTGGGCATGGCTCTAAACTGATGGCATATTTTTCTTTTCTTTTTTAAAATCATAAACTGGGTATACTCTTAGGAAAGCAACCATCCCCATGTCTAATTACTATCAGGAAGAACAGCTCAATAGCAGTTTTGCCAAAATCAAAGTAACTGTTTAGAGTAAAAACTTCTTAGTGTTCTATAGGTGATTCTAAGCAAATTTATCTGGTAAGTTGAGATTTTCAGTTTTGTTGCTTTCTCACTCTGGTAGCCTTTTTAAGAGTCTGCACTACTTAAAATTAGACATACTACAGGAGTCAGTTAGAGGTTAGAGTTGTATTTTCCAGAGAGAGATTAGGTTAAAAATTTTATTCTAAGTTCTTTATTGCAGAAATTTGTGGTTTCAAGGGGGAATTTGTTAATATAAATATAACTAAAATTGTTACCTATATTATGATAAAGTCTCTCTCCATCCCTGCTTCACCTAACTCTAACATTTTAAATTGAATTATTGAAGTTATACCTCTCACTAAACATCAGTCACTCTCCAGAGATTTCAGTTTCACAAATTAAGAGTTTGGTTTCGCTATCACAACTCATATTGCAGAGATGCTACATCTGACTTAGAATAGCAGTTTACTAGAATCTCAAGATACATACCTAATCATATCATGCTCTTTAAAATATCTATCTTTTCATTGCCTAACAATTAAAATTCCAACTTACCTTATTATTTCCTGCCATTAACCCTCTTATATCTTATTCATGAGCCACACTAATCTACTCACCAATCCCCAAATATATATTTTTTTGCCTAAAAGTGACCTTTCCCAATTTCTTCATATTAAGAAAAAATATCAACTTATTTTTATTATTGTGACACCATCTGACTGAACTAAATTTGGCATTTAAAATTGCCTAAGGGAAAAGAGATGTTTAATCAGTGAAGCTGTTCCAATACATGACACAAATTTTAAAGAAGTAGATGTTATATCTCAGCAGAGAACTCTTATCATCGACTTTTATTATCTAGAATATCTTTTTTAATTAAAGTATAGTTGATTTACAATATTAGATAAGTCAAGACATGCCAGCTTCCATGGTGGAGTGTTTTTACATAAATTCTGCTTGTGGAATCAAGGATTTGAAGTAAATGGTCTTCAAAAATTAGGCACCCATGGATAGAATATATCATTCAAATTTCTTTTTCTTCTTTCCTTTTTTTTTTTTTTTTTTTTTTGGCCGTGCCATGCAGCATGCGGGATCTTAGTTCCCTGACCAGGGATTGAACTTGTGCCCCCTGCATTAAGAGTGTGGAGTCTTAACCACTGGACTGCCAGGGAAGTCCTGTCATTCAAATATCATCAGATGAAATCACAAGAAGTGGGAATTAGGTGATCATGATTATTTACATGAGAATGGAACGTGTATTAATATCATCAGTAATCCCTAGGTAGAAGAATGCAGAGTAATGTTATATTTCCCAAAGATTTTCACATGCCTATGAGTTTACAACAGAAATAAACCTGGGAAAGTGTGCAGAAGCATCTGTTAAATATAAATCCCATTATATTTTCTCATAAGGCCCTTTGCCACTCTTAAACATAACAATTTATTTTTAGAAAGCAGTGTTTCAAAAGTACCATTTGGGGGCTTCAATTAAAAAGTTAAAATGCCTTTTGAGAAAGAACTGATTCACAATGTTAAGATTTATGTACAAATGTTTGTACCATTGGAATAAGTACACTAGAGAAAGTTGCCAACATACTTCTGCAATTATATCCAAAGAAACTCTGATCTCAAAAGGGGAAATTGGTGCCATTCCATCTCTATATAACTACTAAGCCAATTTATTCAAAGCAAGAAACACCATTTTTACTTTAAAAGAGGAATAAGCTCAAGGAAATTTAGCATCTAATGAAGTAAATGGTATTGAATCAGTGGACAATTTTAATCTAATGTCTAATTGTAACATGAGAAATAACAAAATTATACCATTAAATAAGGTATCTGGTATAGCAAAATATGGATGTACATTATAACACTTATTGGTTAAATGATTACATTAGCCAAGGAGGAAAGGATGTTAGTAATGCCAAATGTTACTGGCTCCTGTGTCAATATTTTGGTTGTGGTTTAACTTGAGATTCTATACAGTGATTTAAGTAGATGTTAGGCCAGAATAGTTTTGCCATAAACAAGGTCTTTTGACACAAGGTTGATTCCTCCCTTGGCTAACATTATCTACCAAAATAAGTACTCATATAAGGACCTTAAGTTAAACTATAAAGAATAGTTGTGCTTTGAAAATGTTAATATATATTCAAAGAGTGAAGAAAAATTTTACTGACTTCACCATTTAACATTCTGGCAATAGTTGTTTTACCAATATGCTTATTTCACCACCATCCCCCCCCACCAGAAAATCACAAGAAAGATGGATGAAGTTATATTTTAGTTTTAAATTTGAGACTTCCTAGTACAACAAATAAGACCTGAATGGTAATTTCTTTTAAAAATTTGTATATATACATATAGATAGATAGATACATACATACATACATATATACATGCATACATGCATACATATATACGCACAAAATCTCAGGTGAATTTATAGAATATAGAGGAAACCTTAAAAGTACAAATATTTGTTATAATATACTTTTAAGAGTGTGCTATGCTACAACAGAGAAATGAGAAATGAAAATTGTCTTTTATTAACCTGAGCATTTTGTTTTGAGGTTTGCATTAGTTATCTATTTTATAGATAGAAGTGTATATGTCATAGTAGTGTATATATGTCAACCCCAATCTCCCAATTCATCCCACACCCCCTGCCTCCCCCGATATCTATACATCAAATTTCTATGTCTGTGTCTCTATTTCTGCTTTGCAAATAAATTCATCTATATCATTTTTCTAGATTCCACATATAAGCAATATTATATATTTGTTTTTCTCTTTCTGACTTACTTCACTCTGTATCTCTGTATGACAGTCTCTAGGTCCATCCACATATCTTCACATTGCACAGTTTCGTTTCTTATTATGGTTGAGTAATATTCCATTGTATATATGTATCACATCTTCTTCATGCATTCTTCTGTTGATGGACATTTAGGTTGCTTCCACGTCCTGGCTATTGTAAATAGTGCTGCAATGAACATTGGAGTGCACACATTTTTTTTTAACATCTTTATTGGAGTATAATTGCTTTACAATGGTGTGTTAGTTTCTGCTTTATAACAAACTGAATCAGCTATACATATATCCCTATATCTCCTCCCTCTTGCATCTCCCTCCCATCTTCCCTACCTTACCCCTCTATGTTTTCACAAAGCACTGAGCTGACCTCCCGGTGCTATGTGGCTGCTTTCCACTAGCTATCTATCTTACATTTGGTAGTGTATATATGTCCATGCCACTCTCTCACTTCATCCCAGCTTACCCTTCCCCCTCCATGTGTACTCAAGTCCATTATTTATATCTGTGTCTTTATTCCTGTCCTGCCCCTAGGTTCTTCAGAACCATTTTTTCTTAGATTCCATATATATGTGTTAGCATACGATATTTGTTTTTCGCTTTCCAATTTACCTCACTCTGCATGACAGTGTCTAGATCCATCCACTTCACTACAAATAACTCGATTGTGTTTCTTTTTTATGGCGGAGTAATATTCCCTTGTATATATGTGTCACATCTTCTTTATCCATTCATCTGTCGATGGACACTTAGGTTGCTTCTGTGTCCTGGCTATTGTAGTGCTGCAATGAACATTGGGGTGCACGTATCTTTTTGAATTATGGTTTTCTCCAGGTATATGCCCAGAAGTGGGATTGCTGGGTCATAGGTTAGTTCTATTTTTAGTTTTTTAAGGAATCTTCATGCTGTTGTCCATAGTGGGTGTACCAATTTACATTCCCACCAACAGTGTAAGAGGGTTCGCTTTTCTGCACATACTCTCTAGCATTTATTGTTTGTAGATTATTTTAATGATGGCCATTCTGACTGGTGTGAGGTGATACCTCATTGTAGTTTTTATTTGCATTTCCCTAATAATTAGTAATGCTGAGCATTTATTTTTTCATGTGTTTGTTAGTCATCTGTATATCTTCTTTGGAGAAATGTCTATTTAGGTCTTCCATTCATTTTTTGATTGAGTTATTTGTTTCTTTGATACAAAACCTGAGCATTTTCATACTTTGGACATTTATCACCTTTTGCCTGGATGATGCAAGAGCTTTCAAACTGATTTCTATGAATCCAATCCCTCCTTACAACAAGATTTACTATAGACCAATCTTCCTATTCACTCCCTCCAATGCAGCAGAGGAGAACACAGATAACTCCTTTTTTTGAGTCAGACTTATTGAGGTACACTTTATGCGCAGTAAAAGTTACACTTTTTAGCGCACAATTCCATGTCTTTTCACAAATGTTATGTAATCATTACTCTAATCAAGTTAAAGAACAGTTCCATCACACCAAAAACATCTTTCATACCACTTTGTACTCAGCTTCTCCTTCCACTCTCAGCCCCTGAAAACCAACTGATCTGTTTTGTGTACCTATAGTTTTGCCTTTTCCAGAATATCATAGAAATAGTCTAATTTTAAAAATCTTCAGGTAGTTGTTTTTTGTATTCTGTGCAACAATTTTAGCTGTAATCAGTGGGAGAGATAGGCTGATAGGCTTTCTTCATGTTGGCTGGATTTTTTTCTGCATTTATTGGAATCATCATATATATTTTTTATTTACTCTGTTGATGTGGTAAGTTATGTTAATTGATTTTCAAATGTTGAACCAAGCCTTGCATTCAGAGGTAAACACCATTTGATCATGATATATTATACTTTACTGGATTCAATTTTCCAGTTTTTGTTCAGAATTTTTACAACTATATTCATGAGAAATATTTGTCAGTATATTTTTTTTATCTCTATTTTAATTCTTTCCCTCGTTTTGGAATCAGAATAATGCTGACCTCAGAAATGAGTTGGGGAGTATATTTACTCCTCTGTTTTCTGGAACTGTTTGTGCAGAATTGATATTATTTCTTTTATAAGTATTTGATAGAATTCACCAGTGAAACCATCTGGGCTTGGATTTTTCGTTATGGGAAGGTTATTTAAACTACAAATTCAACTTTTTAACTAGATGTAGGAATATTCATGTTATTTATTTCCTCCTGACTGATCATTGGATGTTTGAGTCTTCCAAGGAATTTGTTCATTTCATCTAAGTTGTTGAATTTATAGGCACAAATTTGTTCATAATATTCCCTTACTGTTCTCTTAGCATGTCTAGAATATTAGCAGCAAAAAGCCTCCTGTTTTATTTATGATACTGGTAAGTTGTTTCTTCTCTATTTATTGATCATTTTGGTTAGAAGTTAACTGATTATATTGGTGTTTTCAAAGAAGTAACTTTTGGATTCATTGATTTTTTTCTCTATTTTCGTGTTTTCAATTTCATTGATTTCTATTCTTATCTTTATCATTCTTTCCATTTGCTTCCTTTGGGTTTAATTTTCTCTTCAATTTCTAGTTTCTTAAGGTGGAAGCTTAGGTTTTTTGCAACATTTCCCATTTTCCATCATAAGCATTTTTTTAAAAAATCACTTTACTGAGGTATAATTGATATACAAAACTTGCACATATTTAATGTGTACAATTTGATGGATTTCGACATCTTTAAACATCAATGATACCCATCCCCACAACGGGATACGCATATCCAACCCCTCCCCAAATTTTCTTGCGTAGCTTTTTAGTATAGTATGAAGTCAGGGAGCGACGGGTGGGATAGGAACGGTGGGAGGGAGACGCAAGAGGGAGGGGATATGGTGATACAGGTATACGTATAGCTGATTCACTTTGGGATACAGCAGAAACTAACACACCATTGTAAAGCAATTATAATCCTATAAAGATGTAAAAAAAAGATGTTAAAAGAAAAAAAAAAACTTTTCTGTGTCCATTTTGTTTTTGTTATTGTTTGTGTATGTGAAGGAACACATAAGATGAAATCTACCTTCTTAATAAATTTTGAAATGTACAACACTATATTTTAACTATAGGTACTGTATTGTACAGCAGATCTCTAGAACTTATTCATCTAGAATAACTGAAAATATATACCCATTGAAAAAAACTCGCCACTTCTCTGACCTTTCAGCTCCTGGCAACCACTTCTATGAGTTTGACTATTTTAGATACCTCATATAATAAGAATCAAGACTATTTGCCCTTCTATGATTATCTTATTTCACATAGCATAATGTATTCTAGGTTCATTCATGTTGTCAGAAGTGGCAGGGTTTCTTTCTCTTTTTTAAGGCTAAATAGTATTCTATTGTATGTATATGATATCTTTTTTACTAATACTTTTTTACTGTACTGTAATATATATACTAAAAAGTGCACAAATCATAATATATAGACTGATAAATTATCACAAAGTAAATTAAACTTGTATAAGAAATAGAACATTCCTAGCACTCCAAAAGCCCTGATTGCGGCTCCCACTTTCCTCTTCAAAGGTAAAAATTATCCTGACTTGCAACACCACAGATTAATTTTGTGTGTGAGTGTGTGTGTAAATATGTTTTGTAAAACAATTATTTTTAGAGCAGTTTTAGGTTCACAACAAAATTGAAAGGAAGGTACCAAGATTTCCCATACATTTAATTTCCTTTTCAGATAGTTTGTTGTTGGTGTATAGAAGTACAAGTGATTTTTGAATGCTGATTTTGCATCCTGCAAGTTTACTGATTTCATTTATGAGTTATGACAGTTTTGTCCTGTAGATTCTGTAGGGATTTCCACCTATAGGTTCACATCATCTTCAAATAGGAATAATTTTACTCTTTCCTTTTGGATTTGGATTTATTTAATTTCCCCCAATTGCTCTGGCTAGGACTCCAGCACTATGCTGGATAAAAGTGCTAAGAATGGGCATACTTGTCTTGTGTTTGATGTTAGAGAAGAATTTAAAAATTTTTCACCATTGAGTATGATGTTAGTTGTGGGATTGTCATATATGTTATTTTGTTGAGGTGAATTGTTTCTACACCTATTTTTTGGGGCATTTTTATTATGAAAGTTTTTCAATTTTGTCAACTGACTTTTCTGCATCCATTGAAATAATTGTGTGATTTTTATCTTTCATTCTGTTATTGTGCTATAACACAATTGTTGACTTGCACATGTTGAATGGTCCTTGCATCTCAGGACTATATTCTTCTTGATCACGGTGTATACTCCTTTTAATTCTATTGTGTTTGATTTGGTAGTATTTAGTTGAGGATTTTGCATCTATGTTCATTATGGACATTAGCCTGTAATTTTCTTTTCTTGTAATGTCTTAGTCTGGCTTCAGTGTTAGAGTAATGCTGGCCTTGTTAAATGAGTTTGAAAGTATTCACACCTCTTTAATTTTTTGGAAGAGTTTGAGAAGGTTTGGCATTCATTTTTTAAATGTATGGTAGAAATCACTAATGAAGCTATCTGGTCCTGGGATTTTCTTTTGGGGGAAGTCTTTGATTACAGTTTCAATCTCCTTGGTCATTGTTTGTATGCTCAGATTTTCTATTTGTCATGATTTAGTCTAGTTAGGTTGTATATATCTAGGAACTTATCCATTTCTTTTTGGTTATCAAATTTATTGATGTGTAATTGCTGATGCTAGTTGCTTTTTATCATTTTTAATTTTGAGTCTTCTTTTTGATTTGTTAGTCTAGATAAAGTTCTTAAATTTTTTCACCTTTTCAAGATTACTTCTTGGTTTCGTTGACTTTTTCCTATTCTATGTTTCATTTATTTCTGCTATAATCATTATTTCCTTCCTTCTGCTAACTTTGGGCAGTTCCTTCTTTTTCTAGTTTCTTGACATGTAAAGTTAGATTGTTTATTTGAAATCTTTCATCTTTTTTGATGTGGGTATTTATCAGTATAAACTTCCTTATTACTTTGTTTTTGTTTTTTTGCATTCTATAAGTTTTGGTTCATTGTATTTTCATTAATTTCAAGAGATTTTCTGATTTCCCTATTGATTTTTTCTTTGACCCATTGGTTGTTAAGGAGTATGTTGTTTAATTTCCACATATTTTAAAATCTTCCAATATTCCTTCTGCTATTGATTTCTAATTTCATATTCTTATGGTTGAAAAAGATACTTAGAATAATTTCAATCTTTTAAAATTTGTTAAAACTTGTTTTGTGGCCTAAAATTTTATCTATTCTGGACCATCTTCCATGTGCACTTGAGAAAAATGTGTTTGCCTGTTGCTTTTGAGTGCAATGTCCTGTGTATGTCTGTTAGTTCCATATGTTTGTAAAGTCCACTGTTTCCATATTGATTTTCTATCTAGATAGCCTATCCACTGTTGAAAGTGGGGTATTGAGGTCTCCTCTTCTTTTACTATCTATCTTTTTCTTTAGTTCTGTCCATGTTTACTTTATATATTTTTGTGTTCTGACGTTGGGTACATATATAATTATAATTGTTATATCTTCCAGATGATTGACATTTTTATCATTATATAATGTCTTTCTTTGTCCTTTGTGACAAATTTTTACTTAAAGTCCATTTTGTCTGGTATAAGTATAGCCACCCATGCTCTCTTTTCTTTACCTTTTGCATGGAATTACTTTTCCTTCCCTTCACTCTGAGCCTATGTGTGTCCTTAAATCTGATGTGAGTCTTTTGTATACAATATATAGTTGGTCTTCTTTTATTATCTGTTCAACCACTCAATGTATTTTAATTGGGGAGTTTAATCTATTTATGATTAAAGTAATTATGGTATGGAAAAGCTTACTATTACATTTTTAAATGTTTTCTGTCTGCTTCTTACTCTTTCTTCCTGTATTTCTCTCTTGTTGTCTTGCTTTGTTTTCTGTTGACTTTTTATTGATATTCTTTGTTTATTTTTCTTTTTTCTCTGTGTATCTTCCCCTTCTCCTCCTTCTTCTCCTTCTCCTTCTCCTTCTCCTTCTTCTTCTTCTTCTTGCTGGGATTACATAAAGCATCTTATAACAGTTTTTTTTTTAACCAGATGACAACTTACCTTCAATTGTATAAAAAAATTTACACATTTAATTCTTGCTCCCACACTTTATGTAATTCATAATTTGAGTATTTTATATTATGAATCCATTAAAATTTTTAAAGTTGTAATTATTCTTAATATTTTGCCATTTAACTTCTATACTAAAATTTAAAGTGATTTACACACCACCCTTACAGCATTATAGTTTTCTATATTTTATATATTTACCTTTACCAGTGAATTTTATATTTTCATGTGCTTTCATATTGCTGATTAGTGTCTTTTCATTTCAGCTTGAATAACACCCTTTAGCATTTCTTATAAAGCAAGCATCATGGTGAAAAATTCCCTCAGCTTTGTTTGTCTGGGAAAGTCTTTATCACTGTTTCATTTCTGAAGAACTGTTTTACTGGATGTAGCAGTTTTGATTGCCAGAGTTTTCTTTCAGTACTTTGAATATATCATCTCACTTTCTTGTAGCTTGCAAGGTTTGTTCTGAGAAATCCTTGGGGTTAGTCTTATGGATGTCTTCTTGTACATAATGTGTCATTTTTCTCTTGCTGCTTTCAGATTTCTCTTTGTCTTGAATTTGACAATTTGGTTATAATGTGTCTTGATGTAGACTTACGTGAGTTATTGGCTTTTAGAATCTGGATGTTCATTTCTCTTCCCAGATTTGGAACATTTTTGACCATAATTTCTTTAAATAAGCTTTATGCCCCTTTCTCTATCTCCTTCTGGGATTCCCATGTTGCATATTTTGCCTCACTTGTTTGTGTCTCATAAATCTTGTAGGCTTTCCTCATTCTTTTCCTTTCTATTCCTAGAATTCCCAGAATTCTGTTTGTTTTTGTTGTTGCTGTTGTTGTTTCTATCTCTTTTTTGATATTCTCATTTGTTTATGAATTGTTTCCCTGATTTGGTTTAGTTGTCTATCTGTGTTCACTTTTAACTCACTGAGCTTCTTTAAAATGATTACTTTGAATTCTTTGTCAGGCAATTCATACTTCTCCATTGTTTTAAGGTTGGTTACTGGAGATTTATTTTGTTTCTTTGGTCATGTCATATTTCCCTGATTCTTCATGTTCCTTAGTATTGCTGTCTGTAAATTTGATGAAACAGTTCCCTCTTCCAGTTTTTAAGGAGTGGTTTTGGCAGGGAAAGTTCTTCATTAATCAGCATGTCTAAAGATACTGGGAACCTCTCAAACATTTTTTATGTTTATCATGCCCCACTCCTTCCCCTCCTTTTGGATTGAGAAGTTTCAGGTTTGCATGCCTTCTTTCAATCTCATAGAGCCATGCTGCTTGCCATAAGCCACCCTCCTTTTTCCCCTAATGCAGTGCACTGATAGGTTGGGATATTGGATGTATACTCCACTCCTCTCCCTCCCTCCTAGAGGAGAAGTCTCAGAGTTGTGTGCTTTATCTCATTCTCTCAGAGCTGTGTGTCTGCCATAAACCTCCTGCCTCTTTCTCTAGGGCAGTGCACTGAAATTCCACAATGTTGGGTGCACGGTCCACTTCTTTCCCTTCCTCTTGAAGGAGAGGCTTCTGGGTTGTGTGCTTTCTCCTTATCCTGTAGCGTTTTGCCAGCCACTAAGAGCCACCTGTCACTTTTTTTTCTAGGGCAGTGCCCTAAATGCCAGGAAGTTAGATGAAATCTCCACTCTTCTCCCTACCTCCTGAAGAAGTATCCAAATGGTGCGCCTTCTTTCATTCCCACAGAGTCATGCTGGATGCTGAGAGATGTCAACTCTTTTGGTGCAAGCTCTACTTCTCTACCTTCCTTCCAAATGAGAAGTCTCAAGATTTTGCAGCTTCTCTCAATCCCTTTAGAGCCATTTATTCTGTTGGGAACCCTTACCCTTTTCTTTGTTCTTAACTGCCTGCAGGCATTCAAACTATGCTGGTTGCTTTAGCAGTCTGAATGAGGTGAGATAGAAGTAAGTCTCTCCATTCAGTGCGCAGAAAGGCTAGGAATGTTGGATGCGTACTTCACTCATTTCCCTCCAGGGAGAAATTGTGGGCTGAATGGATCTCTCTGTCTTGAGTGGTGTTGGCTTGGGGAAGAGGCTGATTCAGGTAAAAGGAAAGCTCTCTTTCTACCAGTTTCAAAGCAGTTTTTCTCAGTTTTGTGCTCATCTGGTATGTTGCAACTTCTTAACTGGAATTTGGATGTTTCATAAAAGTATTTAGGTTCAAATATCATTGTTTTATTGGTGTTTCTGTGGAGGGATAAGGTATAGGACTTCCTATTCTGTCATCTTGCTAACATCACTACCTCCATAGCTTCTTGGAGTACAGTTTAAAAACCACTGACATAAAATACACTTTCAATTCCTCAACAAAGATATAAAGATTCTTCCCAATCTGATTCCAGTCTATATTTTCAGCTTCATGCCTGCTATATGCATGCCATCTTCCTTCACATACAAATGCTTTAATTGTTCCAGACACTAATCTTATAATTTAGTATCTTTATTCATGCTATTAACTTAGTTTGCAGTGATCATTCCTCTTTCTATGCATGGCAAATTCTTACTCATCCCTCAATGTTCAACTCAGAAATCTCTTTATCACTTCTTCCACTATGATCCCAGAAAATATGTACATTCCCTAAGAGAGTATTTACCACATTACATTTGTTTTGGTAATTGTTTTTTCAGTTAGGATGTAAACTACAATGGTTAGGGATATTTTAAAAATTACTTTATGATTTTTTGTGTGTAGTACAGTGTGGGGCACATAATATACAATTTTAAATATCCATAAATAAGTAAATTGACTAAATAATGTTATTTATTCCATAAGTGTGGGTAAGACGATTAGACTAGAAGTTGTAAAATCAGGTTATATTTCCAGATTTGCCCCAAATAACTTTGTGATATTTACTGGAAAAGTCACATGACCTTTTTAGTTTCAATGTAACTATTATCATACATATTCATTCTAGTTTTGAAGATCTGTGATTCCAGCATATCAAATAGAATGTCATTTATTAGTGTAAATAAAACAAGTAAAATTATATGATGATAGACCTGTGAAGTAATTCATATATCACATGGTATATTCTCTTTATTTCACAGATGGGTGAACTGAAACCAGAATGGTAATTTTACCTGACCAAGGACATGTAATTAATTAGTAGTCACTATTAGTAAAACCCCTAACTCTCAATATAGTCTTCTTTCAATTTTTACCTTATTTACTTATTCATCCAGAAAATAGTTTTACATTTTACATTCAGTTGTTTGATCTATTTTTTAATTGAAGTGTAGTTGATTTACAATGTTATGTTAGTTTCTGGTGTACAGCAAAGTGATTCAGTTATACATATATATACATATTTTTTCATATTCTTTTCCATTATGGTTTATTACAGTATATTGAATATAGTTCCCTGTGCTATACAGTAGGACCTTCTTATTTATCTATTATATATACAGCAGTTTTTATCTGCTAATCACAAACTACTACTTTATCCCTTCCCCTTTTCCCCTTTGGTAACCATAAGTGTGTTTTCTATGTCTTGAGTCTATTTCATAAATAAGTTCATTTGTGTCATATTTTAGATTGCACATATAAGTGATATCATATAGTATTTGTCTTTCTGTTTCTGACTTACTTTACTTAGTATAATCTCTAGGTCCATCCATGTTGCTAAAAATGATACTATTTCATCCTTTTTATGGCTGAGTAGTATTCCTTTGTGTATATATACCACATCTTCTTTATCCATTCATTAGTAAGTGGACATTTGGGTTTCTTCCATGTCTTGGCCATTGTAAATAGTGCTGCTATGAACATTGGGGTGCATGTATCTTTTGAATTATGGTTTTCTCTGGATATATGCACAAGAGTGGGATTGCAGGATCATATGGTAACTCTATTTTTCGTTTTTAAGGAACCTCCATACTGTTTTCCATAGTGACTACACCAATTTAAATTCCCACCAACAGTGTAGAAGGGTTCCCTTTTCTCCACACCCTCTCTAGCATTTATTATTTGTAGACTTTTTAATGATGGCCATTTTGACTGGTGTGAGGTGATACCTCATTGTAGTTTTGATTTGCATTTCTCTAATTATCAGGGATATTGAGCTTCTTTTTATGTGCCTGTTTGCCATCCGTATGTCTTCTTTGGAGAAATGTCTATTTAGGTCATTGGTTCATTTTTTGATTGGGTTGTTTTGTTGTTGTTTTTGCTGTTGTTATTGAATTGTATGAGCTGCTTTTTATATTTTGGAAATTAAGCTCTTCTCAGCCTCATTGTTTGCAAATATTTTCTCCCAGTCCATAGGTTGTCTTTTCATTTTGGTTATGGTTTCCTTTGCTGTGCAAAAGCTTATAAGTTTAATTAGATCCCACTTGTTTATTTTTGCTTTTAATTCTATTGCCTTGGGATACTGACCTATGAAAACATTGGTAGGATTTATGTCAGAGAATGTTTTGCCTATGTTCTCTTCTAGGAGTTTTATAGTGTCGTTTCTTACTTTTAAGTCTTTAAGCCATATTGAATTTAGTTTTGTGTATGGTGTGAGGGTGTGCTCTAATTTCATTGATTTACATGTGGCTGTCCAAATTTCCCAGCACTACCTGCTGAAGAGACTGTCTTTATTGTATATTCTTGCCTCCTTTGTCAGAGATTAATTGACTGTAGGAGTGTGGATTTATTTCTGGGCTCTCTATTCTGTTCCACTGATGTTTGATCTATACTGATGTAAGGTAAGGATTCAACTTCATTTTTTTTACATGTAGATGTCCCGTTTCCCAATACCATTTATTGAAAAGAATTTTCTTTTCCCATTGAATGGTTTTGGCACCCTTGTCAAAAATCATTTGACCATAGGTAAGGGTTTATTTCTGAGCTCTCTATTTTATATTATTTAACTCTATGTCTATTTTATGCCAATACCACACTGTTGATTAATATAACTTTTTATTAACTTTTGATATTAGAGAATGTGGCATCTCCAATTTTGTTCTTTTTAAAGATTGTTTTGACTATTCTGGGTTGTTTGAGATTCCAAATGAGTTTTAAAGTGAATTTTTCTTTTTCTGCAAAAACATTTAGGTTTTTTATATGGATGCTTTGAATCTGTATATCACTTTGTATAATATTGATATTTTAACATTAAGTCTTTTAATTCATGGACATGGGATGTATTTTTATGTATCTGTGCCTTTATATTCTTTTAGCAAAGTTTATAGATTTTTGTGTACAAGTGTTTCACTTCCTGAGTTAAGTTAGCTCATAAATATTTTATTCTTTTTGATTCTATTGTATATGGAATCATTGTCTTAATTTTCCTTTTGTAGTGTTCATTGTTATGAATCTATTGAATTAACACTTGTTAACTGGATCACAGGGTGCCAGATGGTAAACCATGGTTTAGCAAGAAACCACAAGAGAAATTGAGATAGAGTTTATTATTCACAGGTCCTGGAGGATGTGCATGCCTTGAAGGGCCGCAGAGGGATATCAAGGCAGAGTGTAGACCAAGAGAGATAACACTTGTGGCATATGCTTTTATTAGAGTCCACGTGTGGAGTGCTTTGAGTTCCCAGGTTAAGGCCAGGTTGGTCAATTCAAAACAAAAGAGTGGGGTTTTCTTAAGACCCACAGAGGGATATTATCTAAAGAGTGCACAAAGGGAAGACGCTGGGAGGCAGAGTATCACAAGGGCTGTTGGGGAAATCATATCAGAAACTTGCATTTGCTTGTCACTCTGTGGGCTCTTATCTAGGGCATGTGTTTACAGGAGGGAGTTAGAATCAGTTTAAGGTTCGCAAAGGCTGCTTGTTCAAGAAAATGGAAGCCGAAGCAACAATACCATGGAATAGGTTAGCTAAATTTGACAGTCTATCTTGTGTTGTCACAATATCAGGAATAGCAATTATTTGTCTAGCAGATATGTTAAAGGACATAGGTATTGTTTTCTGAAGCCACAGTAAGGCACATTTAACAAAGGCAGTAATAATGAAGCCTATGATAAGTAGAATTGCTACTGTTTGAAATTCAGTTCTTAGCCATTGTCCCCAGGTGGATGCTAAGAGCCATAGAAAAATTCAGGGACCTTGGGGAGTGTGAGAATTTGTTGATATATCTTAGTTATATTATTCATGACCTGTATATTTTGAGATATATTCTGAAGTTTGGTCTGTACCTATCCTGAGTTATTAGTATACATTCATGCAGCAAGAGGTGCCCTGTATAGAACAAATTTCACCCCATTCAGCCAATAGGAAATCTAACACCAATTATATGTTACTATTTGTGCTAGTGAACCATGCTCTCATCACATCAGACTCAGACTGTGGTGTGGTGTCTGCATGTGGTTGAATAGGGTGGCTGGTATTAGCTGGGTGGCTTTTTTAAAATTAATTAATTAATTTATCTTTGGCTGCATTGGGTCTTCATTGCTGCACACGGGCTTTCTCTAGTTGTGGTGAGTGGGGACTACTCTTTTTGTGTGCGGACTTCTCATTGTGGTGGCTTTTCTTATTGTGGAGCATGGGCTCTAGTCGCATGGGCATCAGTAGTTGTGGCACATGGGCTCAGTAGTTGTAGCTTGCAGGCTCTAGAGCACAGCTTCAGTAGTTGTGGCAAACGGGCTTAGTTGCTCCGCAGCTTGGGGGACCTTCCCGGACCAAGGCTAGAACTTGTGTCCCCTGCATTGGCAGGCAGATTCTTAACCACTGTACTACCAGGGAAGTCCCAGCTGAGTGGCTTTTAATATTTGATATTAATGGGATAGGGTAGCAACACCTGTTTCTATGCTTGTAACTTCAATGATAATTGCCAGTCCCAACATCATATGGATAAGAATCGTTCTTTTGTTATGCAAGTGGAATGTTTCTAGTGGAGAGTTGTGGTGAGAATAAAGGGGGACTAGAATATTAAAGGTAGCAATGTTGCAATAATAAGGGTCATCTCCATGAATAGCTTGTGGATGGGACAGGGTCAAGTGGACTTGCTCCTTGCCTCTTGAGTCAGGTCTACAATGAAGTCAGAATGAGGGGTTATTTATGATTAAGTGTTGGTGAGTATACAGGCTGAGGTCCAGCCTTTGTATTTGACTATAGCTGGTAGCACTTAAAAAGTACCACCCTGGGGGTTTGGCTATTGATACTTATCCACAGTGTGTCCTGTTTAGGGTCTAGATTATGAGTTTGGTCTAGCCTGAATGAGGCTCACATAGTTTTGGAAGGAATAGCACAAGGGGTTGATCACTAGGAAGAACTGTGGGATAGTGACATGAGGCTGTTGGTCTGGCGCTATGTGGTGACAAGTCCAACATCATTTTACTTGCAAGTCTTGGGTTGCTACCTTGGACGTTTGTATGAATATATTTGTTGTGTCAGATCTAGGCCACAGGGTTGTGGAATGGGGCAGGGTTATGGTGTACAATGGAGAGGGGCTTATGGATAAGATGTGAAGAGGAGTGGAGTTGGCAATTTTAGGTATAGAAGAGGTACTTGAAGTAATGAGGGGAGTAGGGTACGTCACAATGCATTGGGTGGAAAGAAAAAGCTGTAATGTAGTATTCTGAACAGCAAACAGCATCCAGAGTTCCCCGACCATCGGGTCTAGGCAGGTCAAGTTAGAGGCGTTGCAAGGAAGTGTCTTTTTGTGACTAGTATGGTTTTGAATACATTGTTAGGCTTGCCATAAAGGTGAGCTGCCAGGTAATTGACAGGGTGCTTACAATTTTGCAAGGGTTTTGATAAAGGCAAGGTTTGCAAGGCAAGCAGTCAGCTATTCAGAAAAATAGTACTCTATGGGGCCCTCAGGGTCGATCAACTGTAAGCATTTTTGCAACTTGGCCTTGAGACTGACAGTCACCACAGTCTTTGCTTTCCTGGTGCAGAG
Source organism: Globicephala melas (assembly GCF_963455315.2). Taxonomy (NCBI): domain Eukaryota; kingdom Metazoa; phylum Chordata; class Mammalia; order Artiodactyla; family Delphinidae; genus Globicephala; species Globicephala melas. Next base: position 48,022,058 of record NC_083335.1, read on the forward strand.
GTAACCTGGGAGGGGAAAGACCCAATGTCTGGTGAGGTGCAGGTACATTGTTTCCCTTGTCATCCTCTTGAATTGTGGCATCATCATCTGAGGCATAGTCATGTCCAACGGTAAGCTCTTGGGCTGGAGTGATGCCATCTGTGGAGTTGGGGTGCTTGGAGGTGGTGGAGTCCAGGCCGGGAGAGGGTGGCCTTCCCAGGTGGAGATCCATGAAGGATATGAGTGGCTGGCTGGTGTTAAGCTCTGTGTATATATGGTAAAGTCCACTGAGGATGAAACTACAATTATTGGCTCTACTACTGCCAAACAATGAGCAGATCTCAGTGAACCCCATCAGGTCTTCAGGGGTACACCTCGCAAAGGACCTCATGATGTTTGTGACCAAGCTTTGTGGGGACTCCATCTGTAATGCATATAGATTCTGGGCACACTGATATGCTAATTGTAGGGAAATTTTGTGGATAGTAACTTTGCAATCCAGAGATCACCCCATTAAAACTGTAGTGAGGTTATTAGAGAACAAAACTACCAACAAGATGGGCCTGATTTACTTACAGTGGGAGGGTCATTCTTCTTGGGATATAATGTGAGGTATGATACAAGGAGAGAGCAACATGTTTAAGTATCACTTCCACTGATACCATTTAATGTAGAAAGATGCAAGCTCTAGGTCAGAATCCATGCCTGCTAGCACCTGGCACTCAGCCATCCTGTGATGCAGTTGTATACCTGGCTGCATCAGGTTTAGCCCTTCCATAAAGGTACCAATTTCACTTTAACAGTGAGGCCTCAGTGGCCATGCCAAGCCTTTGCTGTGTTGTATCCCTGACCCAAGGCAGGATGGGGACTTGCATGTGAAGCAGTATGGGCTGTATGCCTGTTAATGCCTCTGTCTCTGAAAGGGTCAAGTAGGCTGCTAAGATTTGGCACTTGAGTGATATGTTCTGAGCTGAATTCTTGAGAAGACATTTGGTCCAGAACCCTGTGGGCATCCAGGCAGAGCCATGCTTAGTCTAGATACTGCACAAAGTGTAATCAGGCATCACTAGTGATTTAACTTGGAAGTATGAGCCCGGAAGGACTAAGGGTATGACTGCTGTATGGCTTGTTGGACTCACCGTTGTAAGGAAGTTTGTTGAGATTCTCTCCAATGGAAAGAAGCCAATTTGCATGTAATGACATGAATAAGCCTAAGTAGAATGGATAAGTGTAGAACGTGTTACCTCCAAAAGTTGAAAAGACCTAATATGTTTTGTGTTTGTCATAGCGTACTGGGAGTCTTGATTGTGAAGAGTTGATGTTTTACAGCAAGAGGAACTTCTTGGCCCCAAGATAACCATGTTATGCCATGAAAGTTAACAAAAGTGGTTTGTCCTTGGAGCTTACACAAGACAATGGCCCATCCTATCTGCTGCAAGTGTTGTGCTACTCGATGCAAGTTTTCCCAGATGACACCCTCATAGGGCTCCTCATAGTAGAATGTCATCTGTATAATGCCAAAGGCAGAAATGAGTTAGTTTTAATAAATTTAAAACTTGTCTGCATAGGTGATGTGTTATGACAGGTCTATTTAGGTAACCCATGGGCAGCTGAGTAAAGGTGTAGTGGGTGCACTCAAAAGTAAAGCAAACTTACTAAATTTGAAGTGAATTTTCAGTTATTGGAATTCAGTGAGTCTTCAGTTGTTGGAAACAAGTAGAACATGTTGGCTATATCTAGGACAGCAAACTAGGGGCCCTGAGCCTTTTGGACATCATCTATCATCTCTATAATATTGGGACTGGGAGACTTAATGGCAGGAACCTGTGCAATTAAGTTTTGATAGTCAATTGTTAATTTCCATTCAGTGGCTGGTTTTAACACTGGCTAGGTAGGGATATTAAAGGGTGATATTGTGGACCTAATAACACCACTGTCAAGCATTTCTCTAACGATGAGCTGAAGGCCCTCTATACCTTACTTCAACCTATATTGTGGTATATTTACTATTTTCACAGGAAGAGGCAATTGGACAGGTTACCATTTGGTATCTCCCATGACAAAGGCCAGGAATTTGTGTTCATTCTACTAGACATGTCACTGGGTGAAGGCATCCATACCTATAATAGGAAAAGAGAGAGCCAGGGAGGCTACCACCACTGGCAATTGTTTTAGAAATGTGGTGCCAATAGTAATTTCTTACCCTCTTTACAATTTTACCTGCTACGCATTGTAGGTTGTATGAGGTTCCCTTGAGGAATTTATAAGGGTTACCTGGAGTTACTGTAACTTGGGCTCCTGTGTCTAACAGAGCCATGAAAGTCTGTTACTGCTTTTTTCCCAGTGGACTACTTGAGCTATAAATGGGTGATTCTTCCCAGTAGGTGCGACAAGCTCCAGGGAGCCACTAAGTCTCTAGCGTAATGCTCTGGAAGACTTCCAAGCCCACAGGCTAGGGAAGTTGTCTGGGTGGAGTATCTCAGAACTCTCTGAAGTCCTCTGGATTATTTAGATTGGACTCTGTAGTGAGGCAATCACTTATTTTAAAGAGAGAAGCTTGTGCCAAGGTTGTCTTGGTATAAGATTATTGAGCACTCCCAACTGATGGAGCTGCCAACACAAGGCCCTCTGCTCTTTGGAATCATCCTAGGAATTGTTTCTCCACAGGGTTAACATGGGGGTTGTGGGACCAAGAGATAAGAAGGATGCTCTGTGAGGTGGGTTTCAAGGCTTGGCACCCAAGGGCTAGCCTTGGAGCTATGAGCCAACTTGGTACTGTAAAATCTGGCAATCTGAGTGAACAACTTTCATGGAGGGCCACAATATCTACTTCCTCCAAGGCCTCCTGAAATACTATGTGAGGTCTCCACAAAGTAGAGGAGGGTAGCTCTATAGTTTGAGGGGCTTCCTGTAAGAAAAATTTTGGGGGGTTTGAGGTCAGTTGAAACCTCTTCAGGATTGGAGATGAAATCCAGGTCATTTAGTATGTTATGTTCAAAGAAGTGATAGACCTATTGGATCATACCAATCATATGGAGGAGTCTGGTTTCTCTAGTGTCTTCCACTGGCTTTGAGCCTTTTTTGTTGTCATTGTAGTAGATGAGTGAGCTCAGCACCAAGCCATAAAGTGTAAGTAAGGCAGGGGAAGGGATTCTCCCTCTGTATCTTTTGACCTTGTGCCTTTGGGTTTGGACTCTCCCTGGTTATTGGAAATCTTGATTATGATGTTGGGATTGACCAAAATGGCATCCTTTGCTTTGATCCTAGTTGACCTAATGGTATGGGCCCTGGGGAAGCCCCTAATGGGTAGGGGATTTGGGTCACGCATGTCTCTACAGAATTTCGCCTTCAGGCTCTTTTTTTAAAAGGTTATGCATTTTGAGATCTTTGGAAACACTGGCTAGTTGCCTCATTTCTGTGGCTATGAGTAGTAACTCAACAGACAGTCAGCCCCCTTTTCTCCCTCTTGCTGTATAAAGTCTTTTGAAATATTTTGAATATCAAGAAATGTAAAATTTTGAGTTTCAGTCTTTAACTCTCTATGATTTCCCACTGATTGGATCTTAGGAATTGTTACCAGAAAGATATGTGGTGGATGTCTCCAGTGGCTGGATTAAAGGTGACCACGCCCTTCTCCAGGGTGTCCCAATCAACCTCTTTAGGATTGGGCTTGGCCTCCACTAGCACAATGGTGGCAGGATCATTGAGCCTGGATCCTAGACCCCAAGAGCATAGGAGCAGGGCTTTGGCACCCAGGTTGTTTCTATGGCTGTTTTATAGTTTGTGAGGAGTGTGGTAATTTCCTCTGGCATTTTAGGTGGCATTGGCAATAGGTTCTCAGGCTGTTTATATTGGACCATTAGATCTTGTGCCACCACGTACCAGGGGTGGGACCTACAATATCCCATAACATTGGGAAACGAGGTGTGGTAACAGTAAGGTACACAGGCAATAAAGGGACTGCAGACCCCATCTGCACTTGCCTTTGCAAGGAAACATGTCTTCCTCAGTGAGGGTATTCCTATTGTATTGGTTAGCACTTGGAGTCCCAGGGCCACCCTGCAAACACAGTGGTCAGGGAAGGGTAATCACCCTCTCTTCCTTGTAAGAGCACTGCCTGGCACCTTTATCCAGTAGTGCTCACTAGTGGGTGGGAAGTTGTCACTCCCATGTCTCAGTTGTTAACTAATGCAGAAGGATCTTGAGTAATGTTAGGCGATTCAGCTAAAAGTCAGCAGCAGTGTCCATGCTTAGAGTAAGAAAATACACCCAATGTCTAACACTTGCTAGGGAGAACTTACTCTGTGTGGGGTGTTAACAGGTAGAAAACATATCTATGGCTTTTCAAACCATCTCTGATAAGCACAGCTCTGAGGTTCAGGAGGACTCTTTTTTCTTTTTCTTTTTCCTGGAGATTATACTTTTGGGTAGGAAGCTTTGTTAGTATGCTGCAAAGACAGTATGCTGCAGTGCAAAGCAGTGCAAATGAATGCTAGCAGGTGGTGGACCTACCCTAGAAAGAATTAACCACCTGAGGAGAGCCAGTTAGTCAGCGATTTGCAGCTAAAAGTCATTCCCCAAGGCTGATTATGAGAGTAACTCTATCATCCTGTTTGTGAAGTCAATTGTTATGAATCTGTGAAATTAACATGTGTTAAGTGAAGCACAGGGTGCCAGATGGTGAGTCCCTTCAATAACAGACCAAAAGAGAAATTGAAATAGAAAAGTTTATTATTCACAGGTCCTGGAGAAAGTACCTGGCATGCCTCCAGGGGCCACACAGGGAGGTCAAGACAGAGTGCAGAAAAAGAGAAATAGGACATGGGGTACATGTCTTTATTAGGGTGCATATGTGCAGTGAATTGGGGTTTCCAGGTTAAGGCTGGATTGGTCAATTCAAACCAAAGGAGTGGAGTTTTCTCAAGTCCCATGGGGATCTTATCTAAGGGGTACACAAGAGTAAGGCACAGGGAGGCAGAGAAAACTTGATCGCAAGGGTCATTGGGAAGTCATATGAAAAACTTACAGGGTGGATCAAGATGGCTGAGGAGTAGGAAGCAGAGTTACCTCCCTCACAGAAACGTTGAAAATACATCTACAAGTGGAAGGATTCACACATAACAGCAACTGAGCCCCTACAGAAGACCTCAGATGTTCAAAAAGACAAGAAAACATCCACATAACCAGGTAGGATAAAAAGAAAAAGAAGGAATCAGGATGGGACCTGAGCCCTGGGGAGGGAGCTGTGAAGGAAGAAAGGTTCCCACACACTGGGAAGGCTCCTCACCAGCGGAGAAATTAGACTGGATGGAGTGGGAAGTTTTGGAGCATAAAAGGGGAGAGCAGCAACCAGTTTGTGGAAGGCAAAATGGAGAGTAACCTACACAGAGGGTCGGCGCTGCCATCCTGCACTCCCCAACCTGAGATACTCCTCCATCAGTGAGGGTGGGGGTCTGTTGCTGAAGCTCAGGCTCCGAAGCTCAGTCTCAGGGAGAGAACCAGGGTTAAGTGCAGAAACAGCCTGAGGTGTTCAGGCCATGGAAACTGAGAGTGTACTAGGAAGAAGCCTGAAGCCTGGGCCCAGCAGAGAGGCAAGTCACCACTACTGGAAGGTGCACAAGGAGAGGGGTAGGGCCACCATAAAAGCTTCTTTCCCTGTGAGTGCTCCCAGGCAACAGGACACCTCCTACAAGAGCTCCAGGTGTGGGTGTGTCACTGCCACTGCCACCTTGGGCTCCAGAGGCGGACACTGGCCACCTCTTCCAGGTCCTCAGGCTGATGCCATGCCCCACCTCTGGTGACTTGGAAGGGCACAGACATCTTCACCCACAGGGAATTCTGCTGGTGGGCCATAGGACTACCCATGCCAGAAGGGTGCAGACAGAGCCAGCCACTGGTAATTCCACCAGTGGGTCCCAGGGCCTGCCCATGTTGTCCCAGGAGGGCGTGGATAGCTTCCACAGCTAGGAGGTCTGTCAGTGGATGCTGTGACCTGCCCTGCTGTCCCAGGAGGGTGCAAAAATCTTCCACAACTGGGAAACCCATCAGTGGGTGCTGGAACATGTCCTGCTGTCTCAGGAGGGTGCAGATAGCTCACACTACTGGGAAATCTGTCTGTGCATGCCAGGACCTGTCCCCGCTATCCTGGGAGCATGCTGAAACCTCTTGCTACTATGAAATCTGCCAGTGGGTGCCAGGACCCGCACCTTTGTCCCAGGAGGGCACAGATAGCTCACTAATAGGAAACACACCAGGGATGCTGGGACCTGCTCTGCTGTCCCAGGAGGGTGCAGACAGCTCCCCCAACTAGGAAACTCGCCCAGAGGAGCGGCTGAAAATACAGCTGAGCCCCAGGGGCTATGTGACTAAGGAAGAAGAGCTGAAACCTCTCCTCATGGCTGTGCAAACTGCAGTTACACCTTCGCTGACAGCTTCCTAAATTCAGCACCTATGAAATATCCAAAAGGACAACAAGTGCTCTTGTAGCTGTGATGTGTCTGGCTTTAGCAGCTGTGGGCTCTGTGGGCATATACACATGGGGATAGAGCCAGGTCAGAGTCTGAGCTGTCTCTATAGCTCCCAGAGCAGGTCCAGGTGCATGATTACTGCAGTACTGGGACCTAACCTCAGTGGACCCAGACAGGTGGATGGGTGAAAACAGCACCTGAGAATCACCAGGGCCAATTGTTGAAATACCCACAGTTAAGGCGAGACTGAGAGCAGTGCCAACAACAGTATACTTTATGAGCCTGCACAACAGGTGAAAGGGGAGACAACAGAGCACATTCACAGGTGAACAGCTCCAAAGGAAGAAAACTAAGTGGCTTCTCTCCCAGTGGGAGTGCTCCAATCCCTCCTACCTTGCACTGCAGATCAGGATCACAGCTAAGAAACAGATCTGGGGGTCTCTACTCCAACAACTAGGAAGCAGACCCCACCCCTGATGGGCCAGTGACAACCACAGAACAAAGGAGAGGCCCTGCTCTATATCTAGGGCAGACTCAGATCAACACAACACCAATCAAACTCCTTATCAAGAGGATAAGAGCACAAGCATCTGGACCAACCTCACCCACGAGGGGGCAGACACCAGAAGCAAGAAGAGCTACGACCCTACAGCCTCCAGAAAGGAGACCACAATCACAGTAAGTTAGAAAAAATGAGATGACAAAGAAATATGTTACAGATGAAGAAGCAAGATAAAAACCTACAATAACAATTAAACGAAGAGGAGATAAGCAATCTCTCTGAAAAAGAATTCAGAGTAATGATAGTAAAGATATCAAAGATATCAGAAAGAGAATAGAGGCACAGATCAAGAAGACACAAGAAAAGTTGAACAAACAGAGGTGAACAAGACAATAACTGAACTAAAAAATACACTAGAAGGAATCAGTAGTAGAATAACTGAGACAGAAGAACAGATAAGTGACCTGGAAGGCAAAATGGTGGAATTTCTGTCATGGAACAGAAAAAAGAATAAGAAGAAATAAGGACAGTCTCAGAGACCTCTGGGACAACATTAAATGCACCAACACTTAAATTTTAGGGGTCCCAGAAGAAGAAGAAAAAGAGAAAGGGCTTGAGAAAATATTTGAAAAGATCACAGTCAAAAACTTCCCTAACATGGGAAAGGAAATAGACAGCCAAGTCTAAGCAAAGCTGAGAGTCCCATACAGGATAAACCCAAGGAGGAACACAGTGAGACACATATTAATCAAATGAACAAAAATTAAATACAAAGAAAAAAATATTAAAAGCAACAAGGGAAAAGCAAAAAATATCATACAAGGGAATCCCCATAAGGTTATCAGCTGATTTTTCAGCAGAAACTCTGCGGGGCAGAAGGGAGTGGCAAGATATATTTAAAGGGATAAAAGGGAAAAACTACAACCAAGAATACTCCACCCAGCAAGGCTCTCATTCAGATTTGACAGAGAAATCAAAAGGTTTACAGAGAATTCAACACCACAAAACCAGCTTTAAAAAAATTGCTAAAGGAACTTCTCTAGGCAAAAACACAAGAGAAGGAACAAAAGAGGAAGGGAAGAAAAAAGACCTACAAAAACAAACCCAAAACAATTAAGAAAATGGCAATAGGGACATACATATTGATAATTACCTTAAATGTAAATGCATTAAATGCTCCAACCAAAAAACATAGACTGGCTGAATGAATACAAAAAAAGACCCATATATATGCTGTCTACAAGAGACCCATTTCAGACCTAGGGACACATACAGACTGAAAGTGAGGGGATGGAAAAAGATATTCCATTTAAATGGAAATCAAAAGAAAGCTGGAGTAGCAATACTCATCAAACAAAATAGAGTTTAAAATAAAGTCTGTTACAAGAGACAAGAGAGAGCACTACATAATGATCAAGGGATCAATCCAAGAAGAAGATACAATTGTAAATATTTATGCACCCAACATAAGAGCACCTCAATATATAAGGCAAATGCTAACAGCCATCAAAGGCAAAATCCACAGTAACACAGTAATAGTGGGGGACTTTAACACCTCACTTACACCAATGGAAAGTTCATCCAGACAGAAAATTAATAAGGAAACCCAAGCCTTAAATGAAACATTAGACCAGATAGAATTAACTGATATTTATAGGATGTTCCATCTGAAAGCAGCAGAATACACTTTCTTCTCAAGTGCACATGGAACATTCTCCAGGATAGAGCACATCTTGGGTCACAAATCAAGCTTCAGTTAATTTAAGAAAATTGAAATCATATCAAGCATCTTTTCCAGCCCAAACAGTATGAGATTACACATCGACTACAGGAAAAAGAAAACTGTAAAAACACAAACACATGGCAGCTAAACAATATGGTACTAAACAACCAATGGATCACTGAAGAAATAAAAGAGGACATCAAAAAGTACATAGAGGACTTCCCTGGTGGCACAGTGGTTGAGAGTCTGCCTGCCGATGCAGGAGACACGGGTTCGTGCCCCGGTCTGGGAAGATCCCACATGCCACAGAGTGGCTAGGCACGTGAGCCATGGCCGCTGAGCCTGCGTGTCCGAAGCCTGTGCTCTGCAACGGGAGAGGCCACAACAGTGAGAGGCCCGTGTACCGCAAAAAAAAAAAAAAAAAAGTACATAGAAACAAATGACAGTGAAAACACAACGACCCACAACTTATGGGATGCAGCAAAAGCAGTTCTAAGAGGGAAATTTACAAAAATACACTCTTACCTCAAGAAACAAGGAAAATCTCAAATAAACAACTTAACCTTACACTTAAAGCAACTAGAGAAAGAAGAAGAACAACAACAAAAAACCCCAAAGTTAGTAGAAGGAAAGAAATAATAAAGATCAGAGAAGAAATAAATGAAATAGAAATAAAGAAAACAATAATAAAAGTAAATAAAACTAAAAGCTGGTTCCTTAAGAAGAGAAACAAAATTGACAAGCCTTTAGCCAGACTCATCAAGAAAAAAGGGAGAAGACTCAAATCAATAAAATTAGAAATGAAAGAGAAGTTACAACTGACACTGCAGAAATACAAAGGATCAGAATAAAATTCTCCAAGCAACTATATGCCAATAAAATGGAATACCTGTAAGAAATGAACAAGATCTTAGAAAGGTACAACCTTCCAAGACTGAACCAGGAAGAAATAGAAAATATGAAGAGACCAATCACAAGTAATGAAATTGAAATTGTGATAAAAATCTTTCAACAAACAAAAATTGAGGACCAGATGGCTTCACAGGCAAATTCTATCAAACATTTAGAGAAGAGGTAACATCTATCCTCAAACTCTTCCAAAAAATTGCAGAGAGAGGAACACTCCCAAGCTCATTCTACGAGGCCACCATCACCCTGATACCAAAATCAGACAAAGATATCACAAAAAAAGAAGATCACAAGGCAATATCACTGGTGAACATAGATGCAAAATGCCTCAATAAAATACTAGCAAACTGAATCCAACAACACATTAAAAGGATCATACACCATGACCAAATGGGATTTATCTCAGGGATGCAAGCGTTCTTCAATATAGGCAAATCAATCAATGTGATACACCATATTAACAAATTGAAGGATAAAAAACATATGATCATCTCAATAGATGCAGAACAACTTTTGACAAAATTCAAAACACATTTATGATAAAAACTCTTCAGAAAGTGGGCATAGAGGGAACCTAACTGAACATAATAAAGACCATATATGACAAACCCACAGCAATCATCATTCTCAATGGTGAAAAACTGAAAACATTTCCTCTAAGATCAGGAACAATACAAAGGTGTCCAATCTCACCACGATTATTCGACATAGTTTTGGAAGTCCTAGTCACAGCAATTAGAGAAGAAAGAAATAAAAGGAATACAAATTGGGAAAGAAGCAGTAAAACTGTCACTGTTGGCAGAAAGCTTGATACTATACACAGAAAGCTACTAGATCTCATCAATGAATTTGGTAAAGTTGCAAGATACAGAGTTAATACACATACAATGCATTCCTATACACTAACAATGAAAGATTAGAAAGAGAAAATTAGAAAGAGAAATTAAGGAAACACTCCCATTTACCACTGCAACAAAAAGAATAAAATACTTAGGAATAAACCTACCTAAGGAGGCAAAAGACCTATACTCAGAAAACTGTAAGATACTGATGAAAGAATTCAAAGATGACACAGATTGAGAGATATACTATGTTCTTGGATTGGTAGACTCAATATTGTCAAAATGACTATACTACCCAAAGCAATCTACAGATTCAACGCAATCCCTATCAAATTACTAAGGGCACTTTTCACAGAATTAGAACAAAAATTTTTACAATATGTATGGAAACACAAAAGACCTCGAATAGCCAAAGCAATCTTAAGAAAGGAAAAACGGAGCTGGAGGAATCAGGCTCCTTGACTTCAGATTACACTACAAAGCTACAGTAATCAAGACAGTATGGTACTGGCACAAAAACAGAAATATAGATCAATGGAATGGGATAGAAAGCCCAGAGATAAACCCACACACATATGGTCACCTTATTTTTGATAAAGGAGGCAAGAATATACAATGGAGAAAAGACAACCTCTTCAATAAATGGTGCTGGGAAAACTGGACAGCCACATGTAAAAGAATGAAATTAAAACACTCCCTAACACCATACACAAACATAAACTCAAAATGGATTAAAGACCTAAATGTAAGGCTGGACACTATAAAACTCTTAGAGGAAAACATAGGCAGAACACTCTGACATAAATCACAGCAAGATCCTTTTTGACCCACCTCCTAGAGTAATGGAAATAAAAACAAAAATAAGATTAGTAACAAAGCAAGGATGCTCACTCACACCACTTCTACTCAGCATAATACTGGAAGTCCTAGCCAGAGCAATTTGAGAAGAAAGAGAAAAATTATATCCAAACCAGAAAAGAAGTAAAATGTGTCTTATTTGCAGATGACCTCTCAATGGGAATGCAATATAGTGCAGCCACTCTAGACAACAGTATGGAAGTTCCTCAAAATCTTAGAACTCACAAAAAATCTCTTAGAACTAATAAACAATTCAGTAAATTTGAAGGATACACCATCAACAAATAAAAATTATTTGCATTTATATATCCTAACAATTAACTATCTGACAATGAAATTAAGACAACAATCTCATTTACAATAGCATCCAAAAAGAATAAAATACTTAAGAAGAAACTTAATTAAGGAGGCAAAAGACTTGTATAGTGAAAACTATAAAACACTGATGAAAGAAATTAAAGAAGACACATATTTAGGTTGTTACTGATTTTCTTTCTTTTTTTTTTTTAAACATCTTTATTGGAGCATAATTGCTTTACAATGGTATGTTAGTTTCAGCTTCACAACAAAATGAATCAGTTATATATATACATATGTTCCCATATCTCTTCCCGCTTGCGTCACCCTCCCTCCCACCCTCCCTATCCCACCCCTCCAGGCGGTCACACAGCACCGAGCTGATCTCCCTGTGCTACGCGGCTGCTTCCCATTAGCTATCTACCTTACGTTTGGTAGTGTATACATGTCCATGCCTCTTTATTGCTTTGTCACCATTTACCCTTCCCCCTCCCCATAGCCTCAAGTCCATTCTCTAGTAAGTCTGTGTCTTTATTCCTGTTTCACCCCTAGGTTTTTCATGACATTTTTTTTTCTTAAATTCCATATATATGTGTTAGCATACGGTATTTGTCTCTCTTTCTGACTTACTTCACTCTGTATGACAGACTCTAGGTCTATCCACCTCATTACAAATAGCTCAATTTCGTCTCTTTTTATGGCTGAGTAATACTCCATTGTATATATGTGCCACATCTTCTTTATCCATTCATCCGATGATGGACACTTAGGTTGTTTCCATCTCTGGGCTATTGTAAATAGAGCTGCAATGAACATTTTGGTACATGACTCTTTTTGAATTATGGTTTTCTCAGGGTATATGCCCAGTAGTGGGATTGCTGGGTCATATGGTAGTTCTATTTGTAGCTTTTTAAGGAACCTCCATACTGTTCTCCACAGTGGCTGTATCAATTTACATTCCCACCAACAGTGTAAGAGGGTTCCCTTTTCTCCACACCCTCTCCAGCATTTATTGTTTCTAGATTTTTTGATGATGGCCATTCTGACTGGTGTGAGATGATATCTCATTGTAGTTTTGATTTGCATTTCTCTAATGATTAGTGATGTTGAGCATTCTTTCATGTGTTTGTTGGCACTCTGTATATCTTCTTTGGAGAAATGTCTATTTAGGTCTTCTGCCCATTTTTGGATTGGGTTGTTTGTTCTTTTGTTATTAAGCTGCATGAGCTGCTTATAAATTTTGGAGATTAATCCTTTGTCAGTTGCTTCATTTGCAAATATTTTCTCCCATTCTGAGGGTTGTCTTTTGGTCTTCTTTATGGTTTCCTTTGCTGTGCAAAAGCTTTGAAGTTTCATTAGGTCCCATTTGTTTACTTTTGTTTTTATTTCCATTTCTTTAGGAGGTGGGTCAAAAAGGATCTTGCTGTGATTTATGTCATAGAGTGTTCTGCCTATGTTTTCCTCTAAGAGTTTGATAGTTTCTGGCCTTACATTTAGGTCTTTAATCCATTTTGAGCTTATTTTTGTGTATGGTGTTAGGGAGTGATCTAATCTCATACTTTTACATGTAGCTGTCCAGTTTTCCCAGCACCACTTATTGAATAGGCTGTCCTTTCTCCACTGTACATTTCTGCCTCCTTTGTCAAAGATAAGGTGACCATATGTGCGTGGGTTTATCTCTGGGCTTTCTATCCTGTTCCATTGATCTATATTTCTGTTTTTGTGCCAGTACCATACTGTCTTGATTACTGTAGCTTTGTAGTATAGTCTGAAGTCAGGAAGCCTGATTCCTCCAGCTCCATTTTTCGTTCTCAAAATTGCTTTGGCTATTCGGGGTCTTTTGTGTTTCCATACAAATTGTGAGATTTTTTGTTCTAGTTCTGTGAAAAATGCCAGTGGTAGTTTCATAGGGATTGCATTGAATCTGTAGATTGCTTTGGGTAGTAGAGTCATTTTCACAATGTTGATTCTTCCAATCCAAGAACATGGTATATCTCTCCATCTATTTGTATCATTTTTAATTTCTTTCATCAGTGTCTTATAATTTTCTGCATACAGGTCTTTTGTCTCCTTAGGTAGGTTTATTCCTAGGTATTTTATTCTTTTTGTTGCAATGGTAAATGGGAGTGTTTTCTTGATTTCACTTTCAGATTTTTCATCCTTAGTGTATAGGAATGCCAGAGATTTCTGTGCATTAATTTTGTATCCTGTTACTTTACCAAATTCATTGATTAGCTCTAGTAGTTTTCTGGTAGCATCTTTAGGGTTCTGTATGTATAGTATCATGTCATCTGCAAACAGTGACAGCTTTACTTCTTCTTTTCCGATTTGGATTCCTTTTATTTCCTTTTCTTCTCTGATTGCTGTGGCTAAAACTTCCAAAACTATGTTGAATAAGAGTGGTGAGAGTGGGCAACCTTGTCTTGTTCCTGATCTTAGTGGAAATGCTTTCAGTTTTTCACCATTGAGGACGATGTTGGCTGTGGGTTTGTCATATATGGCCTTTATTATGTTGAGGAAAGTTCCCTCTATGCCTACTTTCTGCAGGGTTTTTATCATAAATGGGTGTTGAATTTTGTCAAAAGCTTTCTCTGCATCTATTGAGATGATCATATGGTTTTTCTCCTTCAATTTGTTAATATGGTGTATCACGTTGATTGATTTGCGTATATTGAAGAATCCTTGCATTCCTGGAATAAACCCCACTTGATCATGGTGTATGATCCGTTTAATGTGCTGTTGGATTCTGTTTGCTAGTATTTTGTTGAGGATCTTTGCATCTATGTTCATCAGTGATATTGGCCTGTAGTTTTCTTTCTTTGTGACATCCTTGTCTGGTTTTGGTATCAGGGTGATGGTGGCCTCGTAGAATGAGTTGGGGAGTGTTCCTCCCTCTGCTATATTTTGGAAGAGTCTGAGAAGGATAGGTGATAGCTCTTCTCTAAATGTTTGATAGAATTCACCTGTGAAGCCATCTGGTCCTGGGCTTTTGCTTGTTGGAAGATTTTTAATCACAGTTTCAATTTCAGTGCTTGTGATTGGTCTGTTCATATTTTCTATTTCTTCCTGATTCAGTCTTGGCAGCTTGTGCCTTTCTAAGAATTTGTCCATTTCTTCCAGGTTGTCCATTTTATTGGCATAGAGTCGCTTGTAGAAATCTCTCATGATCTTTTGTATTTCTGCAGTGTCAGTCGTTACTTCTCCTTTTTCATTTCTAATTCTATTGATTTGAGTCTTCTCCCTTTTTTTCTTGATGAGTCTGGCTAATGGTTTATCAATTTTGTTTATCCTTTCAAAGAACCAGCTTTTAGTTTTATTGATCTTTGCTATCGTTTCCTTCATTTCTTTTTCATTTATTTCTGATCTGATTTTTATGATTTCTTTCCTCCTGCTAACTTTGGGGTTTTTTTGTTCTTCTTTCTCTAATTGCTTTAGGTGCAAGGTTAGGCTGTTTATTCGAGATGTTTCCTGTTTCTTAAGGTAAGATTGTATTGCTATAAACTTCCCTCTTAGAACTGCTTTTGCTGCATCCCATAGATTTTGAGTCGTCGTGTCTCCATTGTCATTTGTTTCTAGGTACTTTTTGATTTCCCCTTTGATTTCTTCAGTGATCACTTCGTTATTAAGTAGTGTATTGTTTAGCCTCCATGTGTTTGTATTTTTTACAGATCTTCTCCTGTGATTGATATCGCGTCTCATAGCGTTGTGGTCGGAAAAGATACTTGATACAATTTCAATTTTCTTAAATTTACCAAGGCTTGATTTGTGACCCAAGATATGATCTATCCTGGAGGATGTTCCATGAGCACTTGAGAAAAATGTGTATTCTGTTGTTTTTGGATGGAATGTCCTACAAATATCAATTAACTCCATCTCATTTAATGTATCATTTAAAGCTTGTGTTTCCTTATTTATTTTCATTTTGGATGATCTGTCCATTGGTGAAAGTGGGGTGTTAAAGTCCCCTACTATGAATGTGTTACTGTCGATTTCCTCTTTTATGGTTGTCAGTATTTGCCTTATGTATTGAGGTGCACCTATGTTGGGTGCATAAATATTTACAATTGTTATATCTTCCTCTTGGATCGATCCCTTGATCATTATGTAGTGTCCTTCTTTGTCTCTTCTAATAGTCTTTGTTTTAAAGTCTATTTTGTCTGATATGAGAATTGCTACTCCAGCTTTCTTTTGGTTTCCATTTGCATGAAATACCTTTTTCCATCCCCTTACTTTCAGTCTGTATGTGTCTCTAGGTCTGAAGTGGGTCTCTTGTAGACAGCAAATATATGGGTCTTGTTTTTGTATCCATTCAGCCAATCTGTGTCTTTTGGTGGGAGCATTTAGTCCATTTACATTTAAGGTAATTATCGATATGTGTGTTCCCATTCCCATTTTCTTAATTGTTTTGGGTTTGTTATTGTAGGTCTTTTCCTTCTTTTGTGTTTCTTGCCTAGAGAAGTTCCTTTAGCAGTTGTTGTAGAGCTGGTTTGGTGGTGCTGAACTCTCTCAGCTTTTGCTTGTCTGTAAAGGTTTTAATTTCTCCATCAAATCTGAATGAGATCCTTGCTGGGTAGAGTAATCTTGGTTGCAGGTTTTTCTCCTTCAACACTTTCAATATGTCCTGCCACTCCCTTCTGGCTTGCAGAGTTTCTGCTGAAAGATCAGCTGTTAACCTTATGGGGATTCCCTTGTGTGTTATTTGTTGTTTTTCCCTTGCTGCTTTTAATATGTTTTCTTTGTATTTAATTTTTGACAGTTTGATTAATATGTGTCTTGGCGTATTTCTCCTAGGATTTATCCTGTATGGGACTCTCTGTGCTTCCTGGACTTGATTAACTATTTCCTTTCCCATATTAGGGAAGTTTTCAACTATAATCTCTTCAAATATTTTCTCAGTCCCTTTCTTTTTCTCTTCTTCTTCTGGAACCCCTATAATTCGAATGTTGGTACGTTTAATGTTGTCCCAGAGGTCTCTGAGACTGTCCTCAGTTCTTTTCATTCTTTTTTCTTTATTCTGCTCTGCAGTCGTTATTTCCACTATTTTATCTTCCAGGTCACTTATCCGTTCTTTTGCCTCAGTTATTCTGCTATTGATCCCATCTAGAGTACTTTTAATTTCATTTATTGTGTTGTTCATCGTTGCTTGTTTCATCTTTAGTTCTTCTAGGTCCTTGTTAACTGATTCTTGCAGTTTGTCCATTCTATTGTCCATTCTATCTCCAAGATTTCGGATCAACCTTACTATCATTATTCTGAATTCTTTTTCAGGTAGACTGCCTATTTCCTCTTCATTTGTTAGGTCTGATGGGTTTTTATCTTGCTCCTTCATCTGCGGTGTGTTTTTCTGTCTTTTCATTTTGCTTATCTTACTGTGTTTGGGGTCTCCTTTTTTGCAGGCTGAAGGTTCGTAGTTCCTGTTGTTTTTTGTGTCTGTCCCCAGTGGCTAAGGTTGGTTCAGTGGGTTGTGTAGGCTTCCTGGTGGAGGGTACTAGTGCCTGTGTTCTGGTGGATGAGGCTAGATCTTGTCTTTCTGGTGGGCAGGTCCACGTCTGGTGGTGTGTTTTGGGGTGTCTGTAGACTTATTATGATTTTGGGCCACCTCTCTGCTAATGGGTGGGGTTGTGTTCCTGTCTTGCTAGTTGTTTGGCATAGGATGTCCAGCACTGTAGCTTGCTGGTCGTTGAGTGAAGCTGGGTGCTGGCGTTGAGATGGAGATCTCTCGGAAATTTTTGCTGTTTGATATTATGTGCAGCTGGGAGGTCTCTTGTGGATCAGTGTCCTGAAGTTGGCTCTCCCACCTCAGAGGCACAGCACTGACTCCTGGCTGCAGCACCAAGAGCCTTTCATCCACAGGGCTCCTTAATTTGGGATGATTGGTTGTCTATTCAGGTATTCCACAGATGCAGGGTATATCAAGTTGATTGTGGAGCTTTAATCCGCTGCTTCTGAGGCTGCTGGGAGAGATTTCCCTTTCTCTTCTTTGTTCTCACAGCTCCCAGGGGCTCAGCTTTGGATTTAGCCCCGCCTGTGCGTGTAGGTCGCCGGAGGGCGTCTGTTCTTTGCTCAGACAGGACGGGGTTAAAGGAGCCGCTGATTCGGAGGCTCTGGCTCACTCAGGCCCGGGGGTAGGGAGGGGCACGGAGTGTGGGGCGGGCCTGCGAGACGTTGCAGCCTGAGGCGCGCCTGTGCGTTCTCCCGGGGGAGTTGTCCCTGGATCCCGGGACCCTGGCAGTGGCGGGCTGCACAGGCTCCCCAGAAGGGCGTGTGGCTAGTGACCTGTGTTCGCACACAGGCCTCCCGGTGGCGGCAGCAGCGGCCCTAGCGTCTCATGTCTGTCTCTGGGCTCCGCACTTTTAGCCGCGGCTCGCGCCCGTCCCTGGAGCTCTCTCAAGCAGCGTTCTTAATCCCCTCTCCTCGTGCACCAGGAAGCAAAGAGGGACGTAAAAGTCTCTTGCCTCTTCGGCAGTTCCAGACTTCTCCCCGGACTCTCTCCTGGCCAGCCGCGGTGCACCAACGCCCTGCAGGCTGTGTTCACGCCGCCAACCTCAGTCCTCTCCCGGTGCTCCGACAAAAGCCGGAGCCTCAGCTCCCAGTCCCGCCCGCCCCGGCGGGCGAGCAGACAAGCCTCTCGGCTGGCGAGTTCCGGTCGGCCCGATCCTCTGCGCTGGAATCTGTCCGCTTTGCCCTCCGCACCCCTGTTGCTGTGCTCTCCTCCGCGGCTCCCAAGCTCCCCCACTCCGCCTGCCGAAGCCTCCACCCGCGAAGGGGCTTCCTAGTGTGTGGACACTTTTCCTCCTTCACAGCTCTCTCCCGCTGGTGCAGGACCCGTCCCTATCCTTTTGTCTCTGTTCAGTTTTTTCTTTTGCCCTACCCAGGTACGTGGGGGGTTTCTTGCCTTTTGGGAGGTCTGAGGTCTTCTGCCAGCGTCCAGTAGATGCTCTGTAGGAGTTGTTCCACGCGTAGATGTATTTCTGGTGTATCTGTGGGGAGGAACGTGATCTCCGCGTCTTCCGCCATCTTCCCCTGATTTTCTTTTCTATAACAAGTATTAATTGCTTTAAATTTCCCCTTAGCACCACTTTAGCAGCATCCATCACATTTTGATATGCTGTGTTTTTATTTTCATTGAATTCATAGTACTTTTAATTCCCCCTAAGACATCTTCTTTGATGTATGGATTATTTAGAAGCATGTTAGTTTCCAAATATTTGGGTACTTTACAGATATCTTTTGGTTATTGACTTTAATTGTGGTCCTAGAATATTCTTTGTATAATTTCTATATCTTTCCATTACTTAAATTTTCTTTTATGGTCCAGACTATGGTATATATATGTGAATGTTCTATGTGTATTTGTGAAGAATGTGTAGTCTGCTGTTGTTGGTTAGATTTTTCTATAAATATCAAAGATAACATTGTTCAGAAAATCTATATTCTTACTGCTTTTTTGTTTGTTTGTTCTTTTTTGCCTATGTACTTATTCTATCAATACCTTAGAAAGAACTGTTGAAGTGTCCAATTTTAATTGTGGATATGCCTTTTTCTCTTTTCAACTCTTAAGTTTTTGCTTCCTGTATTTTGAGGCTGTCTTGTTTGAGGCATGATATTTAGGATTGCTATATCTTCTTGGTGAATTGACTCTTTCATCATTATCTAATATCCCTGTTTATATCTGTTAAAATTCCTTGTTCTGAAGTCCTAAGTGTACAGTTTTTGTTATTCTTCCCTGCAGATTAAGGCTTTTCTTCCATAGGAGAGTTCAAGGAGATGGATCTGTGTGGAGTTTTATCTGAGACTACTTTTCCCTTCCCCTAGACAGCACCATGAAGAAAATTTTATCAGGATTCATTCCACCTTCCTTGTGAGCACCTGGTGGGGTTCATGGAGGAAAAGTTCTCCAGAGAGTACTAACCCCAATATATCTGCCACTCCTAAAGTCTTTGCACTCTCACCCTAGCCCATGCTCTCAGCCTTCAGCAATTTGCTAATAGTTTTAGCTGGATCTTCTTACTGTCTTATATGGAATCCAGTGGCTTCTTCTTGAAGTAAGCCAGTGTTAGAGCCTGGTTTCTTGTTGTAGGTTTCAATCTTTCCCTAGATTTTGGGATAATTATTTGACCTTTGGCTTTAGGGTTAGGGTCAAGAAAGTTCTTAATTTTCAGTTTCTCCAATTTTTTCTTTTTGTAAGCATGAGAGTGATGCTCTTTACAGCTCTCTATACTTCTGAGCAGAAACCAGAAGTGGCACCCACCACATTTTGCTTTCTATTGAGAAATTTCTAGTGAGATATCCTTATATTTCAAACAATGCTGCAATAAATATCCTCTTATATATTCCCCTATGGTACTATGTGAGAATTTTCCTGGATTATAGATCCAGTAGAGAGATACTAGATCATAATAGATGTGTGTAGTTAATTTGGCCAATGGTAATACTGCTCTCCAGAATGGCTACAAATGTCTATATGCCTACCAATAGTGAATAAAATACTGTTTCTCCCATTCTTGCCATTATGTAACATTATAATTTTTAAAATTTTCTTCAAATATGAATATAAAGTGGCCTAGCTTGGTTTTAATGTACATTTCTCTGATTACTAATGATTTTGAGCAAGTTTTCCTATAATTAGTCTCTGAATTTTCTTTTTCTTAACTTGACTATTCTTGTCCTTTGCCCATTTTTGTTTTATTTTTGTCATCATTTCATATGTAGTTTAATCATTTATTTTAGATATTAGTCCCTGATCAGTTATAGACATTGCAAATACCATCTATCAGTAGGTTGACTGGAATCATTCACTACACAGAAACCCTTAGTCTTGATACAGTCAACCCATCAAATTTTGTCTTACAGTTTTTTTGGGTTTTTTTGGCCTTAAGTTGTTTTTCTTTACACTTAGACTACAAAAATAATAGGACTTTTTTTTGTTGTTTTTACATTTACGCATTGTTTCAAACCTTGTCACCAACCTTTGATTTGGTATACATTAAAACATGTAAATTAATCTTATTTTGAGACTTAGAGGAAAGATAATACTTTAGCAATGTCATATAATATAGCATAAAGAATACTGGACTAGGAGTTGGAAGGCAAAAATTCTTGTTCATACATTACCACTTACTAGCTGTGACCTTGATCAACAGATAACCTCATTGAACTTGATAATGCTTGACTGGTAAAATGAAACTAATGTCACCAAATATGCCTTAGACTGCTACAAGAATTAAATGAGTAATTGTTTTGAAAGTACTTCGAAAAGCATGTATTGCAATACAAATATAAAATCATGGTGTAGTCAGTTTGTATCATTAGTTTCACTTTATTAGTGAGATTCCTAAACCAGTGGCCTCAGAACACAGTTTCAAGGATATTAATAAATATTCTTGAAAAAGGATTTCTATGTTCAAATCAGTTGGGGATTATAAATTGTAATTATAAATTAAGCCAGTTATTTACTGTGGTACTTCCTTGAACAATCACTGCACTTCATATACAATGAACTTTGTCAATAGTCATGAAATAGTGTGAGTCTTTTTTTCCCCATAGATATTTTCCTCCTCAACCTCTTCTTTTTTTTCTTTTTTTTTTTTTGTGGAATACTTATGAAACATCTCCCAGAAAATATCTTATAAAATACAAGTTTGGGAAAAATGATTTACTGGAAAGAACATTGGGCATTTTATATTCTGATTTTGCTACTTAGATGAGACTTTGGGAAAGGTACTTAACCTCTTTGAGATTCACTTTCTTAACCCTTGAAAAAAGGGATAAAGACTTTCACTGAAGGTTTTTGTAAGTAATATATATAAAATAATTGCCTGGTACATAGTAGGAAGTCAGTAAATAGTGGTGGTGTTTTATTTGTTTTTGTTATTATTGTTTTTATTATGATTAAGTGTATCAGTGTTGGACTTCCCTGGTGGTGCAGTGGTTAAGAATCCATCTGCCAATGAAGAAGACATGGGTTTGAGCCCTGGTTCAAGAAGATCCCACATGTCATGGAGCAACTAAGCCCATGCACCAAAACTACTGAGCCTGCGCTCTAGACCCACATGCCACAAGTACTGAAGCCCATGTGCCTAGAGTCTGTGCTCTGCAACAAGAGAAGCCACCACAATGAGGAGCTTGTGCACCGCAATGAAGAGTAGCCCCTGCTCACCACAACTAGAGAAAGCCCTCACACAGCAATGAAGACTCAACACAGCCAAAAATAAAAAAAATTAAAAAAAAAGAGTATCAGTGTAGACATTGATCTTTGGTCAAGTTTGTATTCATCACATCTCAGCCTTTTCTTCCCATATCTAAGAGAATGAAATAGAGATTGGTAATGCTTCTTTGCACCAAGACATCTTTTGGTATATCTGCTAATTGTATAACTGAAATCACAAATGTGCTGGCTGTCATATTTCCTGCATTATTATTTCACCTACCACTGAAATGAAAATTGGTGGATTGGAGTTCTTTCTCAAAAAAGTTTCTGTGGTTGTTATGTAGGTAAGTACATAAGGTGGGAAATTCCTTAATCCATGATCCTGCACAAAACTCCTGAATGGAGTTTTATTGTGATATGTGATAAAAAATATAGGCTTGTCTGCCATCCTTTTCAATTATTATTAGCATCTATATCTCACTTTCAATGTGTTCTTTTTTATTTATCACTTTCTATATATGATTTACTTCATTACCTCATTTAGATTCTGAATTCACACCCCACCTCAAAAACCATTTATTTAATTGAATATTGTCCAATGAGAAGTTGAATCATCACTCTTTCTGAGTACTGCTCAGGAACTTTTCTAAATCTATGAAGCTATTATCAACTGGACCAAACTTACAATTACACAAAATCCATTCTGAAGAGTTAAATAATTTTCAGTTTGTCAAACTGTGAAAAACACATCCTTTTATAGTAACCTTACAGTGATATCTTAAGCCTGATAGATTTAGAAGTGAACCAGAATTCCTTTGAATCTGACCTTTGTAGGATTCCAGTGGGGAGAGGAAACCTCCATAGCCAAGACTTCTGTCCTGTCATCTTTCAAATGCTCAAACTGCCAGTAGCCCTTTCAGTTTGTCTGTGACGATGAGACAAGCCGCTAACAGTCTTTGTCATTTCAATTTTTCACACATTTTGTAACAGTCCTTGCCATTGCATTTTTTCACACATTTCCTCTCTCTCTCTCACTCTCGCTCTTGCACTCTCTCTCTCTCCCCCCCACCATGTATGTATGTGTGAGTGTGTGTGTGTGTGTGTGTGTGTGTGTAGTCTCTGAGTGAAAACTACTCTCGACAACCAACTGCCACAGGCCACTCAGCTGTAAGAAAAGTACAGCTTCAGAACTGTCAAACAAAATAAAAATGAGGCAAATCACAAAGGAGCCAGTTGGCTACGATTAGGCCTGGGGATCCCACTCTAGCTATGCCAGGTTGCTATGTTTCATCAGGAAAGCCTGAGGTAGGAAGACATTTTGCCTCCATTTTTGCTGCCACTCTCACAGGAACACCATTTATCAAAAGGTTGTTTCCTGAAGCTTGATGTGTAAGGGTTGATTACCAAAAAGCAGTCAAGGCCAACTCAGTCTGCCTGTTCTTTTGATACTTGTGCAAAGACAGTTGGTGATAAGAGAGAATTTGCAGCAGATGCTATGAATATACCTATTCTGAGTGTTATTTATCCACTTATGACCATCCTATGAAATCCGAAACAATATTCTCTCAAGTTCTAGAGAGGCAGTAGGAAGAGTGACTCTCATAATTTTGCCCCAAAGAGTGTTTCTTCAATGACGTTCAAGAGTAATGGGTGAAATGAAAACAATTGACTGATCTTTGTACTTTATGTCAGTAAAACTACAATGGACAGTGCTGTGAAAATGATCTGTCTCTTAGGTGGAAAACATATCCAAAATCAAGTCTATTCTTTTCAGGGAGTAGGATTTCTTCTAAGGGTAACTAGTCTATTGAGCCTGATTTGATCCATTATATTTTTTTGTAGAGTCAGGTGATGGGAAAACAACTCCTGAGCTAACTTGGAAACATGCTGAGCCAGCTTCTGCAAAGGCCTGAGCTACTCCTAGGTGGGTGGTACATTAAGCATTTACTTTTTCAGAACTCCAAACTCTGCTGATACAGGTTTAATAAGTCCTACTCTGAGAACATGAAAATGAGAATTCCTGATGAACTTCCTAACAGTACCTTTCAGGCCCCAGGAGAATTTACCTTTTTATTTCTCTCCATATGAGTGGTAAATTAAAACAGAATTCCTTTGAATTTATTTCAGTCCCAAACATCAACACTTGAGATGTGCAGAGATTATATTCACATTCAGACAAACTATAGCATAACCAATGGTTTCCCTTATTACTTGTGACCCCTAGCTGTTTTTCTTGCTGTGGGCTCAGCATCCTAATCCATACAATGTGACCATTTGCCTTTGTATCTCCTGTTGTACAGTAAGGGAAATGAAGTAGCCAGCACTTCACTGTGGGAATTTCTGTTCCATGTGGAGAACTGCTTTTGCTTTAACACCACTTCTAACATTTTACTTCAGTGGGAGGGAGAAAAAAATAAGTGATAATTTTCATGACATTATAAATTTGCAAACTCCTTAGCAGAAGTTAAAAGAAGAATAGAATGATTAAGGGGATTATAGGTTTGAACAGATAGCTTGAAGGAGTTAAATATTTGGGGTTGGATAACTAAAGTCTGTTTATTTAGAAGTAGAAATGGAGTTATACAGTTCTCGAAGAAGGAAGACAACTATTTAAAGTGGATTTTGCTAGCAGAATTGATGAAACATTGAGATTGACTTGTGGCATACACTTGCTTTTTGAATTTTAGTTAGTGGAAAGAACCCAGCTCTAAATTGGGAACTGAGTTTTGACCTAGTTTTATTGATTACTAGCTATGTAATCTCTTATCAATCACTTCTTCCTTTTGGGGCCTTAGTCCTTATCTGTAAAATAAGGGATTTGAGGATGATTTCATAGGTCACTTTTTGCTCCACCATATGGTGATTCTGTAATTTGTGAATTTTCTACTGTGGTAGTCATTATCACTGATCAGCAAGTATTGCTGGTGCTCTGTTTTTTGGACTTTTTCTGGCACCCTTGTGTTTGAGTGGAACTCTGTGTCTAGCTCTTATAAATTAGAATTTCTGTAAAATTTTCTATAAGCTGAAGTGATATATATCACTTCTGGGCCAGAGCATTCATTTGCTAGTGTGAGACCTTCCACAGATATGTTTCTCTTTTGCATGGCCAGAAACGTCAAGATAAAGGTTATTCTGTCAACTTGAGTCTCTGAGATATTACCATGAATATGTAACTGCTACCCAATAGACATGTAACATGAGTGAACAATAAACATTTACTGTTAACATACTGAGTTTGGGGACTTGTTTGGTATTGCAACATAATCTAGCCTATCTTTACCAACATGTCTGCCTCCCATGTTAAACTGTAAATCTCTTAAGGGGAAGATGATGTTTTCTACAACCTTTACAGATCTTCACCCTGCAACTGAAGGTGTTAAACAAATATTGTCAACAAATAAGTTGACTTTTCAGGAGTTTATGACAGAGTGACAGGGTATAATAGAAAAATAAGGAGGTAAGAATTATTTTTAAACTCTCTTAGGTCTAATAAGATTAGTGGTTCTATAATAAATAAGTCTCAATTAAGCAAAAACCAAATATTAATACGTTTGAACATTGTATCGTGCAATCTTTTATTTCTGGTTATACTAACTACAAAGCAGGTACAATTAATAGTTGATGTTCTTTAGTAAGATCATATTTTGATCAATATCAGTCAACTATTTTACAAGTTAATAGGAAACATACAGATTTATTAATATGAAATGCATCTACTATGTGCTAGCATGTACTAAGATGATGTGAATACAGAGCTGTTGTTATAAAGTTCATAAACAAGCAGGTTGAAAAGTAGATAGAAGCCATGTGAGATAGATATCTTATGTTTATTCAGTAAGAAACAATGCCAAAGATTAATTTTACAAAGTGTATCAATCAACCAGTGATTAAGTCCACATAATTCTAGGCAAATAACTTGATTTTTCCCCCATGGGAGGTTTATTCCATGCATTGCTTCATCAACGAGTTCTTTTTCCTTTGTAAATAAGGTTTATTGCAATGTTCAAAATGGCAAAAAGCAAATCTAAATGTCCAACAATAGAGAAAATATTCAATTAAAGTCACTGAACATATATGGAGGGGGATATTTATTGACATAGAAAAATGTTTATATATTTTTAATTGAAAAAACAGGTAACAAAGCCATGTACACTATTGTACTAATTTTTTAAAAAGTATATATATTCATAGAAAAAGTCTGGAGCAATCTCAAACATCACTTGTGGTTATTTCTATGTGGAGAGTTTATGGTTGAGTCTTACATTTCCATTGTATGTATTTTTACATAATTAGATATTTAATAATTTTTAAAGATCCACTTGTGTATTTTTTGTATAATAGTAATAATAATAATAATCCACCTATCCATCATGTCTGGTATCTGATAATCTCCTTCTAGCCCAGATTTCCCTTAACAACTTCTATTTTCTCAGAGAGCAGGTATGGTGGAACCAAATTAATTCTGCACCCTCACTCTATTCACTTCCACAAAAGCTCTTGCAAATAATGTTCATTCTATTTAGTTTTTTAGTTTGAGACATACTTAGTGTGTGCCTACTATTCAATACCCAGGCCCTTATTTAGGCATTGGGAATAAAACCTATCTCAGTTTGGTTAAGGCCACCATGTTCATTGTTTGAGTGCCTGTTATGCTAATTAATAGCTGTGTGATTTTGGAAGGTTACAATCAGTTATTTTTATAGTGTCATTTAGACATAGTTTTATTTTTTCTCCCTTGATGAAATAACTGATTGTTTTTCTTAAAAGTCTCACATCACCATTGTGTTTTCATCAAGAATTTTTGTTCATTAAATGCCATAGCTGAGTTGACGACTGTAATCCTGATAAGGCATGTCATCTTGAAGAATTTACTCAACCTATGTTGATTTCAGTTTTCTAAATTGTAAAATGAAAGTATTGGATTATATAGTCTTTAAGAATCTTTCAATTCTAAACTCCTATGATTATAAGGTTTTGCCTCTCTGTTCAGTGGAGGTAAAGAAATTAGACCAATTGAGAATGAGAAAATAAATTCTTATTTTTCAACAATCCCATGAAGCTTTCTTAATAATTCTGTAGAGTCAGAACTTGTGTATTATCAACTGAATGTTTGCAAATCCCAGGTTGGCTAACTCCTTGAAACATCACTTTATTCTGAGTTAGTTGCCACTACTATCTGTTCACGAAATGCCCATTAAGATAACACTTTACCAAATATAAGCAGGAAGGGGATCTTCTAGACATTAAAAAAAAGCAATCTAAATGACTTGAGATGATCTGCTTTACTGTTCCCTTTGTTCTTTGATGCTTTAACATCTTATAGTTTCATTCCTTAGTATTTCTTGTAATTGATCACGTCTAAGAAAATTTGTGTTCAAGAAGGAAGTAGACCTTTGTTTATATCTATCTCTTCCTCCCTTTAGAATCTTATCAAAATTTCAGCACAATCTTTATGTCCTAGTGGTGAAATTGGTTGATTTTGAAGGCTTGTAATGCCACCTTGTGGATAAATGATGGCAGCAGTGTGCTATGTGAGAGTACTTTCACATATTATTTGGTAAGTATGCTGAAATTTGAATCTTTCTAACTTGTGGTTTTATTTCAAGGTTTTACTTCCTAAGACAAAAATTAGATCAGAATACATTTCACAGTCAGTTTCCTTTTTAAAATAATAGTTGAAGAATAGATCATTTTGTTGCTGCTGATAGCTTATTCTGGGTATTAATTTAAAATGCACAGCCCATCAAAATTATCACATCAAAAGTTTCTGCTTTAATGATATATAAGGAGTGACATTTAGAACAGCTGAGTTTCAGTGACAGATTTGTGACTGCTTGTTTTTGTTATCTCTATGGATAATTCCTATGTACTTACTTCCTATATACTTACTTCTTAAGTAAGATTTTCTTGCTTTGAGCATAGTTAAATAACATACATACAATTAATTGTAAGAGGTTTTAGAATCAAACTCAAACTCTTTACAGTGGTATAGTGTATTCCATATCCTGAATGACCCTCTCACTTCCTCCTACCGAAAACACCTAAAAATGCTGAATAAAATAAAAACAAAAACAAATGTGTCAATTAAATGAAAATCTAGATATACTCAGAGATTAAACAGTAAATGAAAATAGGAAACCAAAGAAGATATCTGGACATTTAATTTACCTTTTATCTTAAAGACATTTGCTAAACATAGGAACTTTGATTTTCATGTCTTCTTAGTGTGAGGGGCAAGGTTGGAGGCTAGAGACAAACAAATCCGTCAAAGTTAGGGATTTTAATCAGATACCCCAGGCAGAGAGTAACAAAAAATGATATAAATGTTAAAACCCAGTCTATGTAATACTACTAGGAAAAATTAGCTATGGGGTATATGAAGATTGTCTGTACTATGTTTACAAGTTTTCTGTAAATATAAAATTTTCTAAAGTAAAACACTGATTTACACAAAAAAGTGGATGTAGTAAAGCATAAAAAAGACAAACAATATGAGAATAAGTGAATTGAAAGACTGATTTTAAAAAATCATCGATAATAGAGTATGGAGAAATAAAAAGGTGAAAAATTATGAGCAATATTTTAAGAGATGTGGTGGAAAGTGTGAGAAGCTCTAAAATTAATCTATTTGGAAATTCAAAGGAAATGATGTAATAATGGAGAAGAACCTTTATTTGTATACAAAATATTATTGAGCTTATGAAAGGTAGCAGTACACTGATTCAAGAAGACAAATGAATACCAAGCAGGTTAAATAAAAAATGATCTGTGTCTACATAAATGATAGCAAAACTGCAGGTAACCAAACACAAAATCTTAAAAGCAACAAGAAATAAGAAATATATTACTCCCAAATGCAAAAAAAGAATAATCTAAAAGATTAACATTCTTTCAGTGGAGACCATTATGAAAGTGAAATAATATATTCAATGTACTAAGGGAAAGTAAAAGAAATTGCCTTGAACTGAATACCTAGCAAGGACATCCTTCAAAAATTATATGGAAATATATGTTAAGAAACATTAAAATGGATTCTCACTAAAAGAGATTTTAAGTATGTTCTTGGGTAAAGGGAAAGTCTTCCCAGGTAGAAATTCTATGATAAAAGAGGGGTAAACAACCAAAAAGTTGTCAATACATTGGTAAATTTAAACGAACAATACTTTTATAAAGCAATAACAGTAATTTCTCAGGAAGTAAAAACTAAAAGTAAAAACTAGATAGATGTAGAACGTAAAGTAGCAATAGATGAGTTATCAGAGATAGTGTTAATGGTCCTTGTATTGTTCAGGAGAAAGGTAAAAATATTGATTAAGTGTAAGAGTCAATAATTTATGAAATGACATCAACAAGATGGTGAAAAATTAAGTCTTGGATTCTCCTTCCACTGATGGACTCACTGATTTTAACAGCAACACTTGGATCAATTCCTTTGTGAGAAATCCAGAAACTAGATGTGAAGCTCCAGCACCTCAAATGAGTGCAAAACCAGCCACATCAAAACCAGTAGGAAAACTGAAGACACCCTCTAACCATAATCCTCATACCAGCGAAAGTACCATATAATCAAGAGAACCAGGAAACTCCAAGCTTCTCCCTGAGGAGGGAATGAGTTGGGCCACATATTTAAATCCCAACTTTTCTAATTGGCACCTGAGGTAATGATTTCTCTCTCACATGTCTTGGAGTGTGGATGGGACCTGGCATATGCTAGTTGTCTGTGGGCTACAGAGAAAAGAGTGGTGGTTTGAACTAGTGTGCAGGCACCCACAACTCCTCCAGCATCTCAGCACAGAGAAAAAGGATGAACACCCTCAGCTCTCAGATTCTCCCTGTGGAGGAATAGAGTTGTAATGCACATCCACTATCCAATCTTTTCCAGGTGCTGCCCAAGTATCTGGCATTTGTTTCACCAGTCTTGGAGCACTGACAGGATTTGGCATATTCTATACACCTGGTGATTCCTAAGAACAAAAATGGTGGTTTGGACTAGCATGAAGGTTTGAGAGGCCCTCAGAAGCTTCCACCATGTTTAATGGACAGGATCTTCTGTACAAGGCCAGTCCATGAAAACTAGGAGAATTGGTGTTTTTCTTTTTTTAAATAATGTGTAGCTACCAGCACAGTCAATAAAAATGATGAAAAAGGGAAATGCAACCTAGAAAAAAGAACAAGTGAAAACTCTAGAAACAAACCTTAATGGAATGGAGACATATGAATTACATGACAGAAAATTCTAGATATCCATTATAAAAATGCACAATGAGATCATGAGAAAAATTCATGGACAAAGTGAGAATTTCAAAAAGAGAGAATTTTAAAAAATAACAAAATAGAAATCTTGGAGTCAAAGGATATAATAACTGAACTGAAAGCACCAATGGAAGGATTCAGCAACAGACTAAAGCAAGCAGAATAAAGAATCAGCTAACTGGAAGACAAGTCATTGGAAATTAGTCAGAGAAGCAAAAAGAAAAAAATATTGAAAAATAATTAAGGAAATTTAAGGGACTTATGGGACACCATAAGTGTGCCAATATATGCATTATGAGAGTCCTAGAAGGAAAAAAGAGAGAGAAATGACCAAGAAGTTTATTCAAAGAAATGATGGCTTAAAATTTCCCAAATCTAGGGAAAGAAATAGACATCCAGATCTAGAATACCCAAATGACATAAAATTAGATGAGTCAAATAAAATTCATGCTGAGACACATTATAATCAAATTGTCAAAAGTCAAAGACAAAAGGAATTTTGAAAGCAGCAAAAGAAAAATGACTTTTATCATGTAAAAGGGAGCATCCATAAGGCTATCAGCAGATATTCCAGCAGAAACCTTGCAGGCAAGAGGGAGTGAGATGACATATTCAAAGCGCTGAAAAAAAAAAGAACTGCCAAACAAGAATACTATATCCAGCAAAACTCTCCTTCAAACATGAATGAGAGATAGACTTTTCAGATAAACAAAATCAAAAGGAGTCCTTTACCACTAGATCTGCCTTACAAGAAACGCTAAAGGGAATCCTTTAATTTGGTATGAAAGGACACTAAGCAGCAACACTGTAGAAAAAGAAAATAAACTCTTTGGGACATGTAAATATATTGACAAACACAGAATTCTGTATAATTGTAACAGTGGTGAGTAAATAATTTTAGTTCTACTTTAAAAGCCAAAAAAAAAAAGTAGTAAAAATAACCCTTGCAGGATATTTGGTCCTGTCCAAAATGCCCATAAGACATTTTTCTAAAAGACATTTGGTCCATAAGATATTTATATCATAAGAAATTTAGTTCACAAAGGTCCTTAATATCTGTAGGACTCTTTGGTCCAGTTTAAAATGTCTATAACACATTTGGTCCATGCCAAAAAGTCCTTGATATTTGGTCCTGTGCAAAACCATTTGGCATGGGCCAAATATGCCCATGAATGCTTTGAATAGGGCCAAATTTTAACATGGACCAAATATCTTATGGGTGTTTTGGACAGGAACAAATGTCTGCTAACAGAAATAACTATAACTGAACAATATTAATGGATACATAGCATAAATAGATGTAAAATGTGACATCAATAACTTAAAGCGTATTGAGGAAATAAAAGTGTAGAGTTTCTGTATGTCATCAAAGTTAAGTTGCTAACAGCTTAAAATAACTATAAGATATATTACGTAGGCCCAAAGGTAATGACAAATAAAATATCTGTAGGATCTTTTAAAAAGAGAAAGGAGGGCTTCCCTGGTGGCTCAGTGGTTGAGAGTCTGCCTGCCGATGCAGGGGACACGGGTTCGCCCCCTGGTCTGGGAAGATCCCACATGCCGCAGAGCGGCTGGGCCCATGAACCATGGCTGCTGAGCCTGCACGTCCAGAGCCTGTGCTCCACAACGGGAGAGGCCACAGCAGTGAGAGGCCTGCGTACCGCAAAAGAAAAAAAAAACAAAAACAAACAGAAAGGAATCAAAGCATATTGATTAAAAAAAGCAAAAACAATAAAACACAAAAAAAGAGAGGAGAAAAGGAATAAAAATAGCTACTAAACAAAAAAATTAACAAAATGGCAAGAGTAAAATCTTTGCTACCAAAATTACCTTAAATGTATATAGATTAAATTCCTCAATCATGGGACATAGAGTGGCTGAATGGGTACAAACACACAAAAATCCAACTATGTGGTGTCTACAAGAGACTTTAGATGTAAGGACGTGCATAGGTTGAAAATGAAGGAAAGGAAAATGATATTCTGTGCAAATGACAAACAGAGAGGAACAGGAGTGGATATTCTTATATCAGACAAAATAGATCTTCAGTGCAAAACTGACACAAAAATCAAAGAAGGACATTGTACAGTGATAAAAATGTCAATTCATCAGGAAGATATAACAAACGTATATTTGTGTCTAATCAGAAGAACTAAATATATAAAGCAAACATTGACAGAACTGTAAGAAGAAACAGCAAGAAAATAGTAGTAAGAGACTTCAATATCCCACCTTCAATAATAGAAAGAATTACCAGAGAGAAATTCAACAAAGAAGCAGTGGACAAGAACAACAGTATAGACTATTCTATTCATGTAGAATACCCAACCTAAAAGCAGCAGAATACACATTCTGAGCACACATGGACCATTCTTAAGGATAGACTGCATGTTAGATCACAAACAAGCCTTAATAAATTTAAGCTTGAAATCATACCAAGGCCATTTTCCAACTACGATGTATAAATTAATAGCAGAAGGGAAACTGAAATATTCATAAATATATGGAAATTAAACAACACACTTTTTTTTACCATTTTTATTGGATTATAATTTCTTTACATTGTTGTGTTAGCTGCTGCTGTATAACAAAGTGAATCAGCTATACATATACATATGTCCCCATTTACCCACCCACTTGCGTATCCCTCCTACCCTCCCCATCCCACTCCTCTAGGTGGTCACAAAGCACTGAGATGATCTCCTTGTGCTATGCAGCTGCTTCCCACTAGCTATCAATTTTACATTTGGTAGTGTATATATGTCAATGTCACTCTCTCACTTCATCTAAGCTTACCCTTCCCACTCCCCATATCCTCAAGTCCATTCTCTATATTTGGGTCTTTATTCCTGTACTGACCCTAGGTTCCTCAGGACCATTTTTTTTTCTTAGATTCCATATATATGTGTTAGCACATGATATTTTTTTTCTCTTCTGACTTACTTCACTCTGTATGACAGACTCTAGGTCCATCCACATCACTCCAAATAACTCAATCTTGTTTCTTTTTATGGCTGGGTAATATTCCATTGTACACATGTGCCACATATTCTTTATCCATTCATCTGCTGATGGACACTTAGCTGCTTCCATGTCCTGACAATTGTAAATAGAGCTGCAATGAACATTGTGGTACATGACTCTTTTTGAATTATGGTTTTCTCAGGGTCTGTGCCCAGTAGTGAAATTGCTAGGTCATACGGTAGTTCTATTTTTAATTTTTTAAGGAACATCCATACTGTTCTCCATAGTGGCTGTATCGATTTACATTCCCACCAACAGTGCAAGAGGGTTCCCTGTTCTCCACACCCTCTCCAGCATTTATTGTTTGTAGATTTTTTGATGATGGCCATTCTGACTGGTGAGAGGTGATACCTCATTGTAGTTTTTGTTTGCATTTCTCTAATGATTAATGATGCTGAGCATCCTTTCATGTGTTTGTTGGCAATCAGTGTTTCTTCTTTGGAGAAATGTTTATTTAGGTCTTCTGCCCATTTTTGGATTGGATTACTTTTTTTTTTTCATATTGAGCTGCATGAGCTGCTTATATATTTTGGAGATTAATCCTTTGTCAGTTGCTTTGTTTGCAAATATTTTCTCTCATTCTGAGGGTTGTCTTTTTGTCTTGGTTATGGTTTCCTTTGTGGTGCTTTTAAGTTTCATTAGGTCCCATTTGGTTATTTTTGTTTTTATTTCCATTACTCTAGGAGGTGGGCCAAAAAGGATCTTGCTGTGATTTATGTCATAGAGTGTTCTGCCTATGTTTTCCTCTAAGAGTTTTATAGTGTCTGGCTTTACATTTATATCTTTAATCCATTTTTAGTTTATTTTTGTGTATGGTGCTAGGGAGTGTTCTAATTTCATTCTTTTACATGTAGCTGTCCAGTTTTCCCAGCACCACTTATTGAAGAGACTCTCTTTTCTCCATTGTATATTCTTGCCTCCTTTATCAAAGATAAGGTGACCATATGTTCATGGGTTTATCTCTGTACTTTCTATCCTGTTTCATTAATATATATTTCTGCTTTTGTGCCAGTACCATACTGTCTTCATTACTGTAGCTTTGTAGTATAGTTTGAAGTCCAGGAGCCTGATTCCTCCAGCTCTGTTTCTCTGTCTCAAGATTGCTTTGGCTATTTGGGGGTCTTTTGTGTTTGCATACAAATTGCGAAATTTTTTTTGTAGTTCTGTGAAAAATGCCAGTGCTAGTTTGATAGGGATTGCATTGAATCTGTAGATTGCTTTGGGTAGTATAGTCATTTTTACAATGTTGATTCTTCCAATCCAAGAACATGGCATATCTCTCCATCTGTTTCTATCATCTTTAATCTCTTTCATCAGTGTCTTATTGTTTTCTGCATAAGGTCTTTTGTCTCCATAGGTAGGTTTATTCCTAGGTATTTTATTCTTTTTGTTGCAATGGTAAGTAGGAGTGTTTCCTTAATTTCTCTTTCAGATTTTTCATCATTAGTGTACAGGAATGCAAGATATTTCTGTGCATTAATTTTGTATCCTGCTACTTTACCAAATTCATTGATTAGCTCTAGTAGTTTTCTGGTAGCATCTTTAGGATTCTCTATGTATAGTATTATGTCATCTGCAAACAGTGACAGTTTTACTTCTTTTCTGATTTGGATTCCTTTTATTTCTTTTTCATCTCTGATTGCTGTGGCTAAAACTTCCAAAGCTATGTTGAATAATAGTGGTGAGAGTGGGCCACCTTGTCTTGTTCCTGACCTTAGTGGAAATGGTTTCAATTTTACACCATTGAGAGTGATGTTGGCTGTGGGTTTGTCATATATGGCCTGTATTATGTTGAGGTAAGTTCCCTGAATGCCTACTTTCTGGAGAGTTTTTATAAAAAAATGATGTTGAATTTTGTCAAAAGCCTTTTCTGCATCTATTGACATGATCATATGGTTCTTACGCTTCAGTTTTTTAATATGGTGTATCACATTGATTGATTTGCATATATTGAAGAATCCTTGCATTCCTGGGGTAAACTACAGTTGATCATGGTGTGTGGTCCTTTTAATGTGCTTCTGGATTATGTTTGCTTTTTTTTTTTTTTTTTTTTGCAGTATGTGGGCCTCTCACTGGTGTGGGCTCGCTCGTTGTGGAGCACAGGCTCCGGATGCACAGGCTCAGTGGCCATGGCTCATGGGCCCAGCTGCTCCGTGGCACATGGGATCTTCCCAGACTGGGGCAAGAACCCGTGTCCCCTGCATTGGCAGGCGGACTCTCAACCACTGCACCACCACGGAAGCCCACTGTTTGCTATTATTTTATTTTATTTCATTTTATTTTACTTTTTAAAATTTTTTTGCAGTACACGGGCCTCTCACTGTTGTGGCCTCTCCCGTTGCGGAGCACAGGCTCTGGACACACAGGCTCAGCGGCCATGGTTCATGGGCCCAGCCGCTCTGCAGCATGTGGGATCTTCCTGGACAGGGGCACGTACCTGTGTCCCCTGCATCGGCAGGTGGACTCTCAACCACTGCGCCACCATGGAAGCCCATTTGCTAATATTCTAAACAGCCTACTTTTAAGTAGCCAGTTGACCACAGAGTAAATCAAAAGGGAATTTTGAAAATATCTTGAGATATAAACAACTACAACAAAGCAAGTATATACAATGCAGTTAAAAAAGTAATAAGGGGAAAGTTTATAGCAATAACCACCTACCTTGATAAAGAATAAATATTTCAAATAAAACCCTAGCCATATAACTTTAAAAAACTAGAAAAGAGGAAGAAACTAAACCCAGATTTAGCCGAAAGAAGGATATAATTAAGACTACAGCTAAAATACATGAAATAGAGACTAGAAAGATTGCAAGAAAATTTATGAAACTGAGTTGGTTTTTTTGACAAGATGAACAAAATCAACAAAGCTCTATCTAGACTAAGGAAAATAAAAATATTAAAATCAGAAATGAAGAAGGAGACATTACAATTGATGCTAGAGAAATAATAAAGGATCATAAGAGACTACTATGAATAATTATAAAACAATAAACTGTATAGCCTAGAAGAAATGGGCAAATTTCTAGAAATACTCAGTTTTCCAAGACTGAACCATGAAGAACTAGTGTCTAAACAGTTATTTAACTAGTAACAAGAATCACTCATCAAAGTCCCCAACAAAGAAAAGCTCATGACCATATGGCTTTATTGACAAATTCTACCAAATATTTAAAGAAGAATTAATGTCAATTCTTCTCAAATTTTTCCAAAAATTTGAAGAAGAGAGACCACTTACAAATTCATTTTATGAAGCCAGCATTACCCTGATAACAAAGGCTAACCAGGACACCACAAAAAATGAAAAGTATAGGCCAATATCCCTGATTAAAATAGATAAAAAATAATCAAAAAAATTCTAGAAAATGAAATTCAACATCCCATTAAAAAGGTTATAAACCATAATCATGTAAGATATATCCTTGGCATGAAAGGATGGTTCAATAAAGAAAACCAATAAACGTGATATACCACATTAAGGACAAGAAGGATAAACCACAACAGTGAGAGGCCCGTGTACTGCAAAAAAAAAAAAAAAGAAAAGAATTTAAGTCAGGATCTTGAGGAGATATAGGCACTTCCATGATTATTTCAGCAATATTTACAATAGCCAAGATGTGGAAATAATCCAAATGTCCATTGACAGATTAATGGATAAACAAAACATAGTATATGCATATAATAGAATATTATTCAGCCTTTAAAAGAATGAAATTCTGCAATATATGCCAACATGAATAAATATTGAAGACATTATACATAGTGAAACAAGCCAGTCATGAAAGGGTAACTTCAGCATGATTCCACTTATATGAGGTATCTAAAATAGTCAAACTCTTAGAGGCAGAGTATGCAATGGTGGTTGCCAAGGGCTGAGGGTATAGAAAATGGACAGTTGTTAATCAAATAACATAATGGTTTAGTTGTACAAGATGAATGAAAATCTAGATATCTGCTGGACAACATTTTGCCTCTAGATACCAGTGTTTTATTGTACACTTATAAATCTGTTAAGAGACTAGATTCATGTTAAGTGTTCCTACAACGATAAAGTAAAAGTAAAAGTACAAGACTTTACTGGATCTAGGGTGGCCAGGACATGGGAAAAACCTCCACCTATAGACTCAGAGGCAACACAGGGTCCTGAGGTGTAACCAAGGTAAGGCAGTGGCAGCCATTTTTGGCACATACTCAAGTGGCACATGAAAAGCAGCCCAGACTTCTGACAGCAGCAGGGATACCTGAATTTCTGAGACTGCCTTGTTGCCCACCCCAGACCAATATAAGCCGAACTGCTTGGCTTTGCCCACTCCACACCACAGTTGTCTCTAGATCTGGGGAAGCTACAACAGGCAAAAAAAAAAAAATGACCTTGGGCTGTGTCTGAGGGGAGCCACAAATGCTTACACAAGCAGAGCATCAGACCTCTGTAAGCACATTAGCCCCGTTTGCTTCAGCACTCCCCTCCTTTGGGGCAAAGACCCCACTGTGAGGAGAAAAAGAAATGCACGCTTAAAAAGAACAGAACCAGCTTTAGCCTGACCCTCGGGGCTTATGTTTTAGCCACCTGGGGACAGACCCTGACCCTGACAGGGTGGTGATGGCCACTGAGCAGAGGGGAA
Organism: Globicephala melas; assembly: GCF_963455315.2. Lineage (NCBI taxonomy): Eukaryota > Metazoa > Chordata > Mammalia > Artiodactyla > Delphinidae > Globicephala > Globicephala melas. The sequence continues at coordinate 48,059,683 of NC_083335.1, forward strand.
TTCATGTCTCACAACCTGCAGAGGCTCTAGCTTCTCCATCACCAGCCACACCCATTATCAAGTTCATAGCTGCCAGCACACCCTGAGGAAAGACGTGACTGGCATTCTCATCAAATCCAGCCATCCCACCTAAGGCACTGGGCATATATAGTCTGCATATGGATGCTCCCATATAAGAACACCACTTTAAAGTGAAGTAGTTAACTATTTCACCTAAGTTCATAGAGGCAGAGAAAGCTAAGTAAAATGAAAACACAGAGGAATTATTTTCAATTTAAAAAACAAGAGAAAAACCCTGAAAACATAAAGAATGAAACAGAAATAAGCAATTTATCAAATAATTCAAAACATGGCTAATAAAAATGCTAATTGAATTAGGGAAGAGAATTGATCTAAACACAGATCATTTTAAAAATGAACTAGAAAATAAAAAAAGACCCAATCAAATATAGATAATTCAATATCTGAGATAAAAGCCCTCTAGAAGCAATGAACAGAAAACTAAATGACACAGAAGAACACATAAGTGATCTGGATGATAAGAATAATGGAAATCACTCAATCAGAACAGCAGCTAGAAAGACAAGTGAAACAAACACAGAAACAAATGTAACACATGAGATCTCTGGAATAGCATCAAACATGACAACATTCACATTATAGTGGTCCAGAAGGAGGAAAGAGAGAAAAGGGTATCAAATAAATTGAAGAAATTATAATTGATGAAATTATAGCTGAAAAATTCCTAAACCTAAAGAAGGAAACAGATATGCACATACAGGAACCAGAGACAGTACCAAACATGATGAACCCAAATAAACCTACAGTAAGATATATCATAATTAAAATGGGAAAAATTAAAGATAAGAAAAAAATTTTAAAGGCATCGAGATAAACAGAGTCATATACAAGGGAATCCCCATAGGCTATCGGTTGATTTCTCTGCAGAAAATTTGTAAGCCACAAGGGAGTGTCAAAATATATTCAAAGTGCTAAAAGGAAAAAGTCCACAAACTAGGATACTCTACCCAGCAAGGTGTCATTTAGAAGAGAAGGAGATATAAATAACTTCACTGACAGGCAAAAACTAAAAGAATTCAGCAATAACAAATATACCTTAAAAGAAATGTTGAAATATTTTCTCTAAATGGAAAAGAAGTAAGAATATATTGGAAAGAGAAAATCCCAATAAGAAAGACAAACATATAGTAGGATTGAAGATCATTTACATAAACTAGTATGTTGATTGAAAGACAAAACAATTACAAAAGCAATTATAATTATGATAAACAATAAAGACATAAGCATAAAGACGTAAAATATAAAAGCGAAAACACAAAATGAGAATGGGGAGGTAAAGATGTAGATATTTTAGAATGTGTTTAAATTTAAATGACTATCAGTTTAAATCAAGAAAATATAATTATTGGTCAACATATATGAACCCCATGGCAATCACACATCAAAACCCTACAATAGGACGAGGGAAAGATGGCAGAAGAGTAAGATGCGGAGATCACCTTCCTCCCCACAGATACACAAGAAATACATCTACACGTGGAACAATTTCTACAGAACACCTACTGAATGCTGGCAGAAGACCTCAGACCTCCCAAAAGGCAAGAAATTCCCCACGTACCTGGGTAGGGCAAAAGAAAACAAAAACAAAAAACAGAGACAAAAGAATAGGGACAGAACCTGCACCAGTGGGAAGGAGCTGTGAAGGAGGAAAGGTTTCCAAACACTAGGAAGCCCCTTCGCAGGCGGAGACAGCGGGTAGTGGCGGGGAGAAGCTTCAGAGCTGCAGAGGAAAGCGCAGCAACAGGGTTGTGGAGGGCAAAGCGGGGAGATCCCCACACAGAGGATCAGTGTCGACCGGCACTCACCAGCCCGAGAGGCTTGTCTGCTCACTGGCCGGGGTGCACGGGACTGGGAGCTGAGGCTCGGGCTTCGGTCGGAGCGCAGTGAGAGGACTGGGGCTGGTGGCGTGAACACAGCCTGAAGGGGTAAGGGCACCACGGCTAGCCGAGAAGGAGTCCGGGAAAAGATATGGAGCTGCCGAAGAGGCAAGAGACTTTTTCTTCCCTATTTGTTTCCTGGTGCATGAGGAGAGGGAATTAAGAGCACTGCTTAAAGGAGCTCCAGAGATGGGCGCGAGCCGCGGCTAAAGGTGTGGACCCCAGAGATGGGCATGAGACAATAAGGCTGCTGCTGCCGCCACCAAGAAGCCTGTGTACCAGCACATGTCACTATCCACACCTCCCTTCCGGGGAACCTCTGCAGCCCATCACTGCCGGGTTCCCAGGATCCGGGGACAATTTCCCTGGGAGAATGCACAGCGAGCCTCAGGCTGGTGCAACGTTATGCTGGCCTCTGCCGCCGCAGGCTCACCCCGCACTCCGTGCCCCTCTATCCCCAGGGACTGAGTGAGCCAGAGTCCCCGAATCAGCAGCTTCTTTAACCTCGTCCTTTCTGAGCAAAAAACAGACACCCTCCAGCGACCTACATGCATAGGCGGGGCCAAATCCAAAGCTGAGCCCCTGGGAGCTGTGGGAGCAAAGAAGAGAAAGGGAAATCTCTCCCAGCAGCCTCAGAAGCAGTGGATTAAAGTTCCACAATCAACTTGATGTACCCAGCAACTGTGGAATACATGAATAGACAATGAATCATCCCAAATAAAGGAGGTGGACTTTGAGAGCAAGATTTATGATTTTTGCCCCTTTTCCCCTTTTTGAGAGTGTGTATGTGTATGCTTCTGTGTGAGATTTTGTCTGTATAGCTTTGCTTCCACCATTTGTCCTAAGGTTGTATCCATCCGTTTTTTTTCCTTTTTTTAAAAATATTTTTTAATAATTATTTTTTAATTTAATAACTTTATTATACGTTACTCTAATCTATTTTACTTTATCTTACTTCTTTCTTTTTTCCTTCCTTCCCTCCTTTCTTCCTTCCTTCCTTCCTCTCACCGACCCTCCCTCCCTCCCTCCCTCCTTCCTTTCTTTCTTTGTTTCTTTCTTTCTTTCCTTCTTTTCTTCTTTCTTCCTTCCTTCCTTCCTTTTCTTTCTTCCTTTATTCCTACTTCTACTACTTCTTTCTCACTACTTTTTCTCACTTTTATTCTGAGCCGTGTGGATGAAAGGCTCTTGGTGCTCCAGCCAGGAGTCAGTGCTGTGCCTCAGATGTGGGAAAGCCAACTTCAGGACACTGGTCAACAAGAGACCTCCCAGCTCCACATAATATCAAACAGCAAAAATCTCCCAGAGATCTCCATCTCAACACCAACACCCAGCTTCACTCAACGACCATCAAGCTACAGTGCTGGACACCCTATGCCAAACAACTAGCAAAACAGGAACATAACCGCACCCATTAGCAGAGAGGCTGCCAAAAATCATAAGTTCATAGACACCCCCAAAACACACCACCAGACATGGACCTGCCCACTAGAGATACAAGATCCAGCCTTACCGACCAGAACACAGGCACTAGTCCCCTCCACCTGGAAGCCTACACGACCCACTGAACCAACATTAGCCACTGGAGACAGGAATCAAAAACAACGAAAACTACGAACCTGCACCCTGCAAAAAGGAGACTACAAACACAGTAAGACAAGTAAAATGAGAAGACAGAAAACCACACTGCAGATGAAGGAGCAAGATAAAAACCTACCAGACCTAGCAAATGAAGAGAAATAGGCAGTCTACCTGAAAAATCATTCAGAATAATGATAGTAAGGATGATCCAAATTCTTGGAAATAGAATAGACAAAATGCAAGAAACATTTAACAAGGACCTAGAAGAACTAAAGATGAAACAAGCAACGATGAACAACACATTAAATGAAATTTAAAATACTCTAGATGGGATCAATAACAGAATAACTGAGGCAGAAGAACGGATAAATGACCTGGAAGATAAAATAGTGGAAATAACTACTGCAGAGCAGAATAAAGAAAAAAGAATGAAAAGAACTGAGGACAGTCTCAGAGACCTCTGGGACAACATTAAACGTACCAACATTTGAATAATAGGGGTTCTAGAAGAAGAAGAGAAAAAGAAAGGGACTGAAAAGATATTTAAAGAGCTTATGGTTGAAAACTTCCCTAATATGGGAAAGGAAATAGTTAAACAAGACCAGGAAGCACAGAGAGTCCCATACAGGATAAATCCAAGGAGAAATATGACAAGGCACATAATAATCAAACTGTCAAAAATTAAATAAAAAGAAAGCATATTAAGAGCAGCAAGGGAAAGAAAACAAATAACACACAAGGGCATCCCCATAAGTTTAACAGCTGATCTTTCAGCAGAAACTCTGCAAGCCAGAAGGGAGTGGCAGGACATATTTAAACTGATGAAGGAGAAAAACCTGCAATCAAGATTACTCTACCCAGCAAGGATCACATTCAGATTTCATGGAGAAATTAAAACCTTTACAGACAAGCAAATTTGAGAGAGCTCAGCACCACCAAACCAGCTTTACAACAAATGCTAAAGAACTTCTCTAGGCAAGAAACACAAGAGAAGGAAAAGACTTACAATGACAAACCCAAAACAATTTAGAAAATGGGAATAGGAACATACATATCAATAATTACCTTAAATGTAAATGGACTAAATTCTCCCACCAAAAGACACAGATTGGCTGAATGGATACAAAAACAAGACCCATATATATACTGTCTACAAGAGACCCACTTCAGACCTAGAGACACATACAGACTGAAAAAAAGGGGATGGAAAAAGATATTCCATGCAAATGGAAAGCAAAAGAAAGCTGGAGTAGCAATTCTCATATCAGAAAAAATAGACTTTAAAATAAAGACTATTACAAGAGACAAAGAAGGACACTACATAATGATCAAGGGATCAATCCAAGAAGAAGATATAACAATTGTAAATATTGATGCACCCAACACAGGAGCACCTCAATACATAAAGCAAATACTAACAGCCATAAAAGGGGAAATCGACAGTAACACATTCATAGTAGGGGACTTTAACACCCCACTTTCAATAATGGACAGACCATCCAAAATGAAAATAAATAAGGAAACACAAGCTTTAAATGATACATTAAACAAGATGGACTTAATTGATATCTATAGGACACTCCATCCAAAAACAACAGAATACACATTTTTCTCAAGTGCTCATGGAACATTCTCCAGGATAGATCATATCTTGGGTCACAAATCAAGCCTTGGTAACTTTAAGAAAATTGAAATTGTATCAAGTATCTTTTCTGACCACAACACTATGAGACTAGATATCAATTACAGGAAAAGATCTGTAAAAAATACAAATACATGGAGGCTAAACAGTACACTAGTTAATAACGAAGTGATCAGTGAACAAATCAAAGAGGAAATCAAAAAATACCTAGAAACAAATGACAATGGAGACACAACGACCCAAATCCTATGGGATGCAGTAAAAGCAGTTCTAAGAGGGAAGTTTATAGCAATATAAGCCCACCTTAAGAAACAGGAAACATCTCAAATAAACAACCTAACCTTGCACCTAAAGCAATTAGAGAAAGAAGAACAAAAATACCCCAACGTTAGTGAAGGAAAGGAATCATAAAAATCAGATCAGAAATAAATGAAAAAGAAATGAAGGAAATGATAGCAAAGATCAATAAAACTAAAAGCTGGTTCTTTGTGAAGATAAACAAAATAGATAAACCATTAGCCAGACTCTTCAAAAAAAAAAAAAAGGGAGAAGACTCAAATAAACAGAATTAGAAACGAAAAGGAGAAGAAACAACTGACACTGCAGAAATACAAAAGATCATGAGAGATTACTACAAGCAACTCTATGCCAATAAAATGGACAACCTGGAAGAAATGGACAAATTCTTAGAAATGCACAACGTGCCAAGACTGAATCAGGAAGAAATAGAAAATATAAACAGACCAATCACAAGCACTGAAATTGAAACTGTGATTAAATATCTTCCAACAAACAAAAGCCCACCAGATGCATTCACAGGCGAATTCTACCAAATATTTAGAGAAGAGTTAACACCTATCCTTCTCAAACTCTTCCAAAATATAGCAGAGGGAGGAAAACTCCCAAATTCATTCTACAAGGCCACCATCACCTTGATACCAAAACCAGACAAGGATGTCACAAAGAAAGAAAACTACAGACCAATATCACTGATGTACATAGATGCAAAAATCCTCAACAAAATACCAACAAAGAGAATCCAACAGCACATTAAAATGATCATACACCATGAAGAAGTGTGGTTTATTCCAGGAATGCAAGGATTCTTCAATATATGCAAATCAATCAATGTGATAAACCATATTAACAAATTGAAGAAGAAAAATCATATGATCATCTCAATAGATGCAGAGAAAAGTTTTGACAAAATCCAACACCAATTTATGATAAAAACCTTGCAGAAAGTAGGCATAGATGGAACGTTCCTCAACATAATAAAGGCTATATATGGCAAACCCACAGCCAACATCATCCTCAATGGTGAAAAACTGAAAGAATTTCCACTAAGATCAGGAACAAGACAAGGTTGCCCACTCTCACAGCTCTTACTCAACATAGTTTTGGAAGTTTTATCCACAGCAATCAGAGAAGAAAAGGAGATAAAAGGAATCCAAATCGGAAAAGAACTAAAACTGTCACTGTTTGCAGATGACATGATACTATACATAGAAATTCCTAAAGATGCTACCAGAAAACTACTAGAGCTAATAAATGAATTTGGTAAAGTAGCAGGATACAAAATTAATGCACAGAAATCTCTTGCATTCCTATATACTAAGGATGAAAAATCTGAAAGTGAAATCAAGAAAGCACTCCCTTTTACCATTACAACAAAAAGAATAAAATATCTAGGAATAAACCTACCTAAGGAGACAAAAGACCTGTATGCAGAAAATTATAAGACACTGATGAAAGAAATTAAAGATGATACAAATTGATGGAGAGCTATACCATGTTCTTGGATTGGAAGAATCAACATTGTGAAAATGACTCTATTACCCAAAGCAATCTATAGATTCAATGCAATCTCTATCAAACTACCACTGGCAGTTTTCACAGAACTAGAACAAAAAATTTCACAATCTGTATGGAAACACAAAAGACCCCGAATAGCCAAAGCAATCTTGAGAATGAAAAACGGAGCTGGAGGAATCAGGCTCCCTGACTTCAGACTATACTACAAAGCTACAGTAATCAAGATGGTATGGTACTGGCACAAAAACAGAAACATAGATCAATGGAACAGGATAGAAAGCCCAGAGATAAACCCTCGCACATATGGTCACCTTATCTTTGATAAAGGTGGCAGGAATGTACAGTGGAGAAAGGATAGCCTCTTCAGTAAGTGGTGCTGGGAAAACTGGACAGATACATGTAAAAGTATGAGATTAGATCACTCCCTAACACCATACACAAAAATAAGCTCAAAATGGATTAAAGACCTAAATGTAAGGCCAGAAACTATCAAACTCTTAGAGGAAAACATAGGCAGAATGCTCTATGACATAAATCACAGCAAGATCCTTTCTGACCCACCTCCTAGAGAAATGGAAACAAAAACAACAATAAACAAATGGGACCTAATGAAACTTCAAAGCTTTTGCACAGCAAAGGAAACCATAAAGAAGACCAAAAGACAACCCTCAGAATGGGAGAAAATATTTGCAAATGAAGCAACTGACAAAGGATTAATTTCCAAAATTTACAAGCAGCTCATGTAGCTCAATAAGAAAAAAACAAACAACTGAATCCAAAAATGGGCAGAAGACCTAAATAAACATTTCTCCAAAGAAGATATACAGACTGCCAAAAAACACATGAAAGAATGCTCAATATCATTAATCATTAGAGAAATGCAAATCAAAACTACAATGTGATATCATCTCACACCGGTCACAATGGCCATCATCAAAAAATCTAGAAACAATAAATGCTGGAGAGGGTGTGGAGAAAAGGGAACACTCTTGCACTGCTGGTGGGAATGTGAATTGGTTCAGCCACTATGGAGAACAGTATGGAGGTTCCTTAAAAAGCTACAAATAGAACTACCATATGACCCAGCAATCCCACTACTGGGCATATACCCTGAGAAAACTGAAATTCAAAAAGAGTCATGTACCAAAATGTTCATTGCAGCTCTATTTACAATAGGCCAGAGATGGAAACAACCTAAGTGCCCATCATCGGATGAATGGATAAAGAAGATGTGGCACATATATACAATGGAATATTACTCAGCCATAAAAAGAAACGAAATTGAGCTATTTGTAATGAGGTGGATAGACTTAGAGTCTGTCATACAGAGTGAAGTAAGTCAGAAAGAAAAATACCGTATGCTAACACATATATATGGAATTTAAGAAAAAAAAAATGTCATGAAGAACCTAGGGATAAGGCAGGAATAAAGATGCAGACCTCCTAGAGAACGGACTTGAGGTTATGGGGAGGGGGAAGGGTGAGCTGTGACAGGGCGAGAGAGAGTCATGGACATATACACACTAACAAACGTAGTAAGGTAGATAGCTAGTTGGAAGCAGCTGCATGGCACAGGGATATTGGCTTGGTGCTTTGTGACAGCCTGGAGGGGTGGGATAGGGAGGGTGGGAGGGAGGGAGACGCAAGAGGGAAGAGATATGGGAACATATGTATATGTATAACTGATTCACTTTGTTATAAAGCGGAAACTAACACACCATTGTAAAGCAATTATGCCCCAATAAAGATGTTAAAAAAAAAACTAGAAACAATAAATGCTGGAGAGGGTGTGGAGAAAAGGGAACACTCTTGCACTTCTGGTGGGAATGTAAATTGGTACAGCCACTATGGAGAACAGTATGGAGGTTCCTTAAAAAAAAATACAAATAGAACTACCATATGACCCAGTAATCCCACTATTGAGCATATACCCTGAGAAAACCATAATTCAAAAAGAGTCATGTAGCAAAATATTCATTGCAGCTCTATTTACAATAGCCCAGAGATGGAAACAACCTAAGTGCCCATCATCAGATGAATGTATAAAGAAGATGTGGCACATATATACAGTGGAATATTACTCAGCCATAAAATGAAATGATATTGAGCTATTTGTAATGAGGTGGATAGACCTAGAGTTTGTCATACAGAGTGAAGTAAGTCAGAAAGAGAAAGACAAATACCATATGCTAACACATATATATGGAATTTAAGGAAAAAAATGTCTTGAAGAACCTAGGGTTAAGACAAGAATAAAGACACAGACCTACCAGAGAATGGACTTGAGGATATTGGGAGGGGGAAGGGTGAGCTGTGACAAAGCAAGATAGAGGCGTGGACATATATACACTACCAAACGTAAGATAGATAGCTAGTGGGAAGCAGCCACATAGCACAGAGAGATCAGCTCGGTGCTTTGTGACCACCTGGAGGGGTGGGATAAGGAGGGTGGGAGGGAGGGAGACACAACAGGGAAGAGATATGGGAACATATGTATATGTATAACTGATTCACTTTTTTATAAAGTAGAAACTAACACACCATTGTAAAGCAATTTTACCCCAATAAAGATGTTTTAAAAAGTTAAAATAACCTACAATAGAGACATAAAAAGTAAACAGAAATGAAACTAAGCCTACTACAAAAAAATCATTACATCAAAATGGGAGAAACAAAAGGAAGAAGAAATGGACAGAGAAGAACCACAAAAACAACTGGAAAACAAGGAATAAAGTGGCAATAAGTATATACCTATCAATAATTATTTTAAATGTCAGTGCACTAAATGTTCCAAACAAAGAAATAGGGTGGCTGATTGGGTAAAAAATAAGACCTTTTAATATGCTGCCTATAAGAGACTCACTTCAGGGCTAAAGACACACACAGACTGAAACTGAGGGGTTGAAAAAGTTATTTCATGCAAACGGAAATGACAAGAAAGCATGAGGAGAAATACTCATGCCAAATAGACTTTTAAACGAAGGTTATAACAAAAGACAGAGAAGAGCATTATACAATGATAAAGGGTCAACACAAAAAGAGGATATTACACTTTTTAACATATATGCATCCAATACAGGAGCACCTAAATATACAAAGAAAATATTAACAGATGTAAAGGGAGAAATTGATAACAATATAATAATAGTAAGGGACTTTAACACTCCATTGACATCAATGGGCATATCATCCAGATGGAAAATCAATAAGGCAACAGTGGCTTTAATGACACAATAGGCCAGCTGGACTTACGATATCTACAAGACATTACATTCAAAACAGCAGAATATACATTCTTTTCAAATGCACCTGAAATGTTCTCCACAAAAGAAGCCTCAATAAATTTAAGAGGATAGAAATTATATCAATCAGTTTTTTCCAGCCACAATGGTATAAAACTAGAAATCAACTACAGAAAGGAAAACAGGAAAAAGGCAGAAACGTGGAGACTTAACAACATGCTCCAAAAAGCAATGGGTCAATGATGAAATCAAACAGGAAATCAGAAAAATCATCAAAACAAATAAAAATGGAAACACAACTTCCCAAAATCTATGGGATGCAGCAAAACAGTTGTAAGAGGGAAAGTCATAGTGATATAGGCCTTCCTCAAGAAACAAGAAAAATCTCAGATTACCTAACCTACCACCTAAAAGAATCAGAAGAAAAGAACAAAGCCCAAAGTCAACAGAAGGAAAGAAATAATAAAGATCAGAGAGGAAATAAATAAAACAGAGACCAAGAAAACAAAAGAAAAGATCAATGAAACCAAGCACTGGTTTTTTGAAAAGATAAACGAAATTGATAAACCTTTAGCCAGGCTCATCAAGAAGAAAAGAGAGACAAAATAAACAAAATAAGAAATGAAAGAAAAATAATAATCAATACCACAGAGATACAACAAAATAAGAGAATACTATGAATACTTATATGCCAAAAAATTGGACAACATAGAAGAAATGGACAAATTTCTAGAAACATCCAGACTGCCAAGACTGAATCAAGAAGAAACAGACAAACTGAAAAGACTAATCACTAGAAGTGAAATTAAACTCATAATAAAAACTTCCTAGCAAACAAAAGTCCAGGACCGGACAAATTCACAATGGAATTACACCAAACATATAAAGAAAAAATAATACCTATCCTTCTCAAACTATTCCAAAAAATTGAAGATGATGGAACACTCCCAAATTCATTCTATGATGCCATAATTACCCTGATACCAGAACCAGACAAAGACACTACAAAAAAAGTACAGGCAAATAGCTTTGATGAATATAGATGCAAAAATCCTCAACAAAATATTATCAAATGGAATCCAACAATAAATAAAAAGGATCATACACCATGATCAAGTTGGATTTATTCCAGAGTCAGAAGGGTGGTTCAAAACTCACAAATCAATCAATATTATACACCACATTAACAAAAGGAAGAATAAAAATCACATGATCGTGTCAATAGCAGCAGAAAAAGTGTTTGATAAAATTCAACATCCATTCATGATTAAAAAACTCTCATCAAAGTGTGTATAGAGGAAATATATCTCAACACAATAAAGGCCATTTACAACAAACCCACAGCAAACATCATACTGAAAGTTGAAAAGCTAAAAGCCATTCCTCTAATTTCAGGAACAAGACAAGAATACCCATTCTTGCCACTTCTATTTAACATATTATTTTTAGTCCTAGCCACAGTAATCAGAAAAGAAAAAGAAATAAAACATACCCAAATTGGAAGGGAAGAAGTAAAACTTTCACTATTTGCAGATGACATGATACTTTATATAGAAAACACTGAAGTATCCAACCAAAAACTATTAAAGCTAATAAATGAATTCAGAAAAATTGCAGGAAAAAAGATTTATATACAAAAGTCTCTTGTGGTTCTATACACTAAAAATGAAGTATCAGGAAGAAAAGAAATCCCATTTAAAATTGCATCAGAAAAGAATAAAATGCCTAGGAATAAACTTAACCAAAAATATGAAAGACCTACACACTGAAAACTATAAAACATTGATGAAGGAAACTGAACATGACACAAAGAAACAGAAAGATATCCAGTGTTCTTGGATTGGAAAATTAATATTGCTACAATGGCCATACTTCACAAAAAATCTACAGATTTAATGAAATCCCTATCAAAGTACTCATGACATTCTTTAACATCTTTATTGGAGTATAATTGCTTTACAATGGTGTGTTAGTTTCTGCTTTATAACAAAGTGAATCAGTTATACATATACATATGTTCCCATATCTCTTCCCTCTTGCATCTCCCTCCCTCCCACCCTCCCTATTCCACCCCTCCAGGCGGTCACAAAGCACTGAGCCGATATCCCTGTGCCATGCGGCTGCTTCCCACTAGCTATCTACCTTATGTTTGTTAGTGGATATATGTCCATGCCTCTCTCTCGCCCTGTCACAGCTCACCCTTCCCCCTCCCCATATCCTCAAGCCCGTTCTCCAGTAGGTCTGGGTCTTTATTCCTGTCTTATCCCAAGGTTCTTCATGACATTTTTTTCCTTAAATTCCATATATATGTGTTAGCATATGGTATTTGTCTTTTTCTTTCTGACTTACTTCACTCTGTATGACAGACTCTAGGTCTATTCACCTCATTACAAATAGCTCAATTTCGTTTCTTTTTATGGCTGAGTAATATTCCATTGTATATATGTGCCACATCTTCTTTATCCATTCATCCGATGATGGGCACTTAGGTTGTTTCCATCTCTGGCCTATTGTAAATAGAGCTGCAATGAATATTTTGGTACATGACTCTTTTTGAATTTCAGTTTTCTCAGGGTATATGCCCAGTAGTGGGATTGCTGGGTCATATGGTAGTTCTATTTGTAGCTTTTTAAGGAACCTCCATACTGTTCTCCATAGTGGCTGAACCAATTCACATTCCCACCAGCAGTGCAAGAGTGTTCCCTTTTCTCCACACCCTCTCCAGCATTTATTGTTTCTAGATTTTTTGATGATGGCCATTGTGACCGGTGTGAGATGATATCACATTGTAGTTTTGATTTGCATTTCTCTAATGATTAATGATGTTGAGCATTCTTTCATGTGTTTGTTGGCAGTCTGTATATCTTCTTTGGAGAAATGTTTATTTAGGTCTTCTGCCCATTTTTGGATTCGGTTGTTTGTTTGTTTTTTTTTGTTATTGAGCTGCATGAGCTGCTTGTAAATTTTGGAAATTAATCCTTTGTCAGTTGCTTCATTTGCAAATATTTTCTCCCATTCTGAGGGTTGTCTTTTGGTCTTCTTTATGGTTTCCTTTGCTGTGCAAAAGCTTTGAAGTTTCATTAGGTCCCATTTGTTTATTTTTGTTTTTGTTTCCATTTCTCTAGGAGGTGGGTCAGAAAGGATCTTGCTGTGATTTATGTCATAGAGCGTTCTGCCTATGTTTTCCTCTAAGAGTTTGATAGTTTCTGGCCTTACATTTAGGTCTTTAATCCATTTTGAGCTTATTTTTGTGTATGGTGTTAGGGAGTGATCTAATCTCATACTTTTACATGTATCTGTCCAGTTTTCCCAGCACCACTTACTGAAGAGGCTATCCTTCTCCACTGTACATTCCTGCCACCTTTATCAAAGATAAGGTGACCATATGTGCGAGGGTTTATCTCTGGGCTTTCTATCCTGTTCCATTGAGCTATGTTTCTGTTTTTGTGCCAGTACCATACCATCTTAATTACTGTAGCTTTGTAGTATAGTCTGAAGTCCAGGAGCCTGATTCCTCCAGCTCTGTTTTTCATTCTCAAGATTGCTTTGGCTATTCAGGGTCCTTTGTGTTTCCATACAAATTGTGAAATTTTTTGTTCTAGTTCTGTGAAAAATGACAGTGGTAGTTTCATAGGGATTGCATTGAATCTATAGATTGCTTTGGGTAGTAGAGTCATTTTCACAATGTTGATTCTTCCAATCCACGAACATGGTATATCTCTCCATCAATTTGTATCATCTTTAATTTCTTTCATCAGTGTCTTATAATTTTCTGCATACAGGTCTTTTGTCTCCTTAGGCACGTATATTCCTAGATATTTTATTTTTTTTGTTGCAGTGGTAACTGGAAGTGTTTTCTTGATTTCACTTTCAGAATTTTCATCATTAATGTATAGGAAATCCAGAGATTTTTGTGCATTAATTTTGTATCCTGATACTTTACCAGATTCATTTATTAGCTCTAGTAGTTTTCTGGTAGCATCTTTAGGATTCTCTATGTATAGTATCATGTCATCTACAAACAGTGACAGCTTTGCTTCTTCTTTTCTGATTTGGATTCCTCTTATTTCCTTTTCTTCTCTGATTGCTGTGGCTAGAACTTCCAAAACTATGTTGAATAATAGTGGTGAGAGTGGGCAACCTTGTCTTTTTCCTGATCTTAGTGGAAATGTTTTCAGTTTCTCACCACTGAGGATGATGTTGGCTGTGGGCTTGTCATATATGGCCTTTATTATGTTGAGGAAAGTTCCCTCTATGCCTACTTTCTGTAGGGTTTTTATCATAAATGGGTGTTGAATTTTGTCAAAAGCTTTCTCTGCATCTATTGAGATGATCATATGGTTTTTCTCCTTCAATTTGTTAATATGGTTTATCACATTGATAGATTTGCGTATATTGAGGAATCCTTGCACTCCTGGAATAAACCCCACTTGATCATGGTGTATGATCCTTTTAATGTGCTCTTGGATTCTGTTTGCTAGTATTTTGTTGAGAATTTTTGCATCTATGTACATCAGTGATATTGGCCTGTAGTTTTCTTTCTTTGTGACATCCTTGTCTGGTTTTGATATCAAGGGGATGGTGGCCTCGTAGAAGGTATTTGAGAGTGTTCCTCCTTCTGCTATATTTTGGAAGAGTTTGAGAAGAATAGGTGTTAGCTCTTCCCTAAATGTTTGATAAAATTCGCCTGTGAGCCATCTGGTCCTGGGATTTTGTTTGTTGGAAGATTTTTAATCACAGTTTCAATTTCAGTGCTTGTGATTGTTCTGTTCATATTTTCTATTTCTTCCTGATTCAGTTTTGGCAGGTTGTGCATTTCTAAGAATTTGTCCATTTCTTCCAGATTGTCCATTTTATTGGCATAGAGCTGCTTGTAGTAATCTCTCATGATCTTTTGTATTTCTGCAGTGTCAGTTGTTACTTCTCCTTTTTCATTTCTAATTCTATTGATTTGAGTCTTCTCCCTTTTTTTCTTGATGTGTCTGGCTCATGGTTTATCTATTTTGTTTATCTTCTCAAAGAACCAGCTTTTAGTTTTATTGATCTTTGCTACTGTTTCCTTCATTTCTTTGTCAATTATTTCTCATCTGATTTTTATGATTTCTTTCCTTCTGCTAGCTTTGGGATATTTTTGTTCTTCTTTCTCTAATTGCTTGAGGTACAAGGTTAGGTTGTTTATTCGAGATGTTTCCTGCTTCTTAAGGTGGGCTTGTATTGCTATAAACTTTCCCCTTAGAACTGCTTTTGCTGCATCCCATAGGTTTTCGGTCGTTGTGTTTCCACTGTCATTTGTTTCTAGGTATTTTTTTATTTCCTCTTTGATTTCTTCAGTGATCACTTCATTATTAAGTAGTGTATTGTTTA
Source organism: Globicephala melas (assembly GCF_963455315.2). Lineage (NCBI taxonomy): Eukaryota > Metazoa > Chordata > Mammalia > Artiodactyla > Delphinidae > Globicephala > Globicephala melas. Next base: position 48,075,282 of record NC_083335.1, read on the forward strand.
GCCTCCATGTGTTTGTATTTTTTACAGATATTTTCCTGTAATTGATATCTAGTCTCATGGCGTTGTGGTCAGAAAAGATACTTGATACAATTTCAATTTTCCTATATTTACCAAGGCTTGATTTGTGATGCAAGATATGATCTATCCTGGAGAATGTTCCATGAGCACTTGAGAAAAATGTGTATTCTGTTGTTTTTGGATGGAGTGTCCTATAGATATCAATTAAGTCCATCTTTTTTTAATGTATCACTTAAAGCTTGTGTTTCCTTATTTATTTTCATTTTGGATGATCTCTCCATGGGTGAAAGTGGGGAGTTAAAGTCCCCTATTATGAATGTGTTACTGTCGATTTCCCCTTCTATGGCTGTTAGTATTTGCCTTATGTATTGTGGTGCTCCTATCTTGGGTGCATAAATATTTACAATTGTTATATCTTCTTCTTGGATCAATCCCTTGATCATTATGTAGTGTCCTTCTTTGTCTCTTGTAATAGTCTTTATTTTAAAGTCTATTTTTTCTGATATGAGAATTGCTACTCCAGCTTTCTTTTGCTTTCCATTTGCATGGAATATCTTTTTCCATCCCCTTACTTTCAGTCTGTATGTGTCTAGGTCTGAAGTGGGTCTCTTGTAGACAGCATATATAAGGGTCTTGTTTTTGTATCCATTCAGCCAATCTGTGTCTTTTGGTGGGAGTATTTAGTCCATTTACATTTAAGGTAATTATCGATATGTATGTTCCTATTCCCATTTTCTAAATTCTTTTGGGTTCGTTATTATACGTCTTTTCCTTCTCTTGTGTTTCTTGTCTAGAGAAGTTCCTTTAGCTTTTGTTGTAAAGCTGGTTTGGTGGTGTTGAACTCTTTCAGCTTTTTCTTGTCTGTAAATGTTTTAATTTCTCCATCAAATCTCAATGAGATCCTTGCTGGGTAGAGTAATCTTGGTTGCAGGTTTTTCTCCTTCATCACTTTCAGTATGTCCTGCCACTCCCTTCTGGCTTGCAGGGTTTCTACTGAGAGATCAGCTCTTAACCTTATGGGGATTCCCTTGTATGTTATTTGTTGTTTTTCCCTTGCTGCTTTTAATATGCTTTCTTTGTATTTAATTTTTGACAATTTGATTAATATGTGTTTTGGCGTATTTCTCCTTGGATTTATCCTGTATGGGACTCTCTGTGCTTCCTGGACTTGATTAACTATTTCCTTTCCCATATTAGGGAAATTTTCAACTATAATCTCTTCAAATAATGTTTTCTCAGTCCCTTTCTTTTTCTCTTCTACTGGAATGTTTGGTGTGTTTAGTTGTTGTCCCAGAGGTCTCTGAGACTGTCCTCAGTTCTTTTCATGCTTTTTTCTTTACTCTGCCCTGCAGTAGTTATTTCCATTATTTTATTTTCCAGGTCACTTATCCGTTCTTCTGCCTCAGTTATTCTGCTATTGATCCCATCTAGAGTACTTTTAATTTCATTTATTGTGTTGTTCATCATTGCTTGTTTCGTCTTTATTTCTTCTAGGTCCTTGTTAAGTGTTTCTTGCATTTTGTCCATTCTATTTCCAAGAATTTGGATCATCCTTACTATCATTATTCTGCATTATTTTTCAGGTAGACTATTTCTTCTTCATTTGTTAGGTCTGGTGCCTTTTTATCTTGCTCCTTCATCTGCGGTGTGTTTTTTAGTCTTCTCATTTTGCTTGTCTTACTGTGTTTGGGTTCTCCTTTTTGCAGGCTGCAAGTTCGTAGTTCCCGTTGTTTTTGATTCCTGTCTCCAGTGGCTAATGTTGGTTCAGTGGATTGTGTACGCTTCCTGGTGGAGGGGACTAGTGCCTGTGTTCTGGTCGGTGAGGCTGGATCTTGTCTCTCTAGTGGGCAGGTCCACGTCTGGTGGTGTGTTTTGGGGTGTCTGTGGGCTTATTATGACTTTAGGCATCCTCTCTGCTAATGGATGGGGTTGTGTTCCTGTTTTGCTAGTTGTTTGGCATAGGCTGTCCAGCACTGTAGCTTGCTGGTCGTTGAGTGAAGCTGGGTGCTGGTGTTAAGATGGAGGTCTCTGGGAGATTTTTGCCATTTGATATTATGTGGAGCTGGGAGGTCTCTTGTTGACCAGTGTCCTGAAGTTGGCTCTCCCACCTCTGAGGTAGAGCCCTGACTCCTGGCTGGAGCACCAAGAGCCTTTCATCCACACGGGTCAGAATAAAGGGGAGAAAAAGTAGAGACAATTAGTAGAAGTATGATGGAAGGAAGGAAGGAAGGAAGGAAGGAAGGAAGGAAGAAAGAAAGAAAGAAAGAAAGAAAGAAAGAAAGAAAGAAAGAAAGAAAGAAAGAAAGAAAGAAAGAAAGGAGGGAAGGAAGGAAGGAAGAAAGAAAGAAAGAAAGAAAGAAAGAAAGAAAGAAAGAAGAAAAGAATGAAAGAAGGCAAGAAGGAAAGAAAGTGAGAGAGGGAGGGAGGAAGGAAGAAAGGAAGGAGAGAAGGAAGGAAAAAGACAGACAGAAAGAAGATACAGTAAAGTAAAGTAAAGTATAATAATGTTATTGAATTAAAAAATAATTATTTATAAAAAAAAAAGAAAAGGCACGGATAGAACCTTAGGACAAATGTTGGAAGCAAAGCTATACAGATAAAATCTTACACAGTAGCATACACATACACTCTCACAAAAAGAGGTAAAGGGGAAAAAATTATAGATCTTGCTCTCGAAGTCCACCTCCTCAATTTGGGATGATGTGTTGTCTAAAGGAGGGTAGGAAGGAAGGAAGGAAAGAAAGAAAGAAAGAAAGAAAGAAAGAAAGAAAGAAAGAAAGAAAGAAAGAAAGAAAGAAAGAAGGTAAAGTATAATAAAGTTATTAAAATTGAAATTAATTATTAAGACAAAAATTTAAAAAACAAACAATGGAAGGACAGAACCCTAGGACAAATGGTGAAAGCAAAGCTATACAGACAAGATCTCACACAGAAGCATACACATACACATTCACAAAAAGAGGAAAAGGGGAAAAAATCATAGATCTTGCTCTCGAAGTCCACCTCCTCAATTTGGGATGATTTGTTGTCCATTCATGTATTCCACAAATGCAGGGTACATCAAGTTGATTGTGGAACTTTAATCCGCTGTTTCTGAGGCTGCTGGGAGAGATTTCCTTTTCTCTTCTTTGTTCTCACAGCTCACAGGGGCTCAGCTTAGGATTTGGCCCTTCCTCTGCGTGTAGGTCGCTGGAGGGCGTCTCTTTTTTGCTCAGACAGGACAGGGTTAAAGAAGCCGCTGATTCGGGGGCTCTGGTGCAGTCAGGCTGGGGGGAAGGAGGGCACAGGGTGTGGGCCGGCCCTGCGGCGGCAGAGGCCGGCATGACGTTGCACCAGCCTGAGGCCCACTGTGCGTTCTCCCGGGGAAGTTGTCCCTGGATCCCAGGAACCTGGCAGTGGCGGGCTGCACAGGCTCCCCGGAAGAGGGGTGTGGATAGTGGCCTGTGCTCACACACAGGACCCTTGGTTGTGGCAGCAGCAGCCTTAACATCTCCTGCCCGTCTCTGGGGTCCGTGCTTTTAGCTGCAGCTCGCGCCCATCTCTGGTATCCGCGCTTTTAGCCACAGCTCACGCCCATCCCTGGGGTCTGCGCTTTTAGCCACAGCTCGCACCCGTCTCTGGGGTTCGCGCTTTTAGCCATGGCTCGCGCCCGTCTCTGGAGTTCCTTTAAGCAGCGCTCTTAAACCCCTCTCCTTGTGCACCAGGAAACAAAGAGGGAAGAAAAAGTCTCTTGCCTCTTTGGCAGGTGAAGACTTTTCCCCGGACTCCCTCCCGGCTAGCTGTGGTGCACTAACCCCTTCAGGCTATGTTCACGCCACCAGCCCCAGTCCTCTCCCTGCGCTCTGACAGAAACCCGAGCCTCAGCTCGCAGCCCCACCCGCCCCAGTGGGTGAGCAGACAAGCCTCTCGGGCTGGTGAGTGCCGGTCGGCACAGATCCTCCATGCAGGAATCTCCCCACTTTGCCCTCCGCACCCCTGTTGCTGTTCTCTCCTCTGTGGCTCCGAAGTTCCCCCCTCTGCCTCCTGCAGTCTCAGCCCACGAAGGGACTTCCTAGTGTGTAGAAACTTTTCCTCCTTCACAGCTCCCTCCCACTGGTGCAGGTGCTGTCCCTATTCTTTTGTCTCTGTTTCTTCTTTTTTTCTTTTGCCCTACCCAGGTATGTGGGGAATTTCTTGCCGTTTGGGAGGTCTGAGGTCTTCTGTCAGCGTTCAGTAGGTGTTCTGTAGGAGTTGTTCCACGTGTAGATGTTTTTCTTGTGTATCTGTGGGGTGGAAGGTGATCTCCACGTCTTACTCTTCCGCCATCTTCCCAGCCCTCATGACATTTTAAAAAGTACTAGAACATATAATCCTCTAATTCACATGGAACCACAAAAGACTCTGAATTGTCAAAGGAATCTTGATAAAAAAGAACAGTCCTGGAGGTATCATGCTCCCTGACTTCAGTCTATGCTACAAAGCTATAGTAATCAAAACAACATGGTACTGGCACAAAACCAGACACAGAGATCAGTGAAACAGAATAGAGAGCCCAGAAATAAACCCATGCACCCATGGTCAATTAGTCTACGACAAAGGAGGAAGAAATATATAATGGAAAAAAGACAGTCACTTCAACAGGTAGTGCTGGGAAAACTGGACAGTCACATGTAAAACAATGAGATAAGAATATTCCCTCACACCATATACAAAAATAATCTCAAAATGGTTGAATGACCTAAATGTAAGAATGGAAACCATAAAACTCCTAGAAAAGAATACAGGCAGAACACTCTTTGACATGTCATAGCAATATTGTCTTGAATCAGTCTTCTAAGGCAAAAGAAATAAAGTTAAAAATAAACAAATGGGGCGTAATTAAATTTAAAAACTTTTGCACAGCAAAAAAAACTACTGACAAAACAAAAACACAACCTAGGGAATGAAAGAAAATATTTGCAAATGACGTGAGCAGCAAGGAGTTAATATCCAAAATATACAAACAACTCATAGAACTCAATATCAAAAATAAAACAACTCATCAATAAATGGGCAGAAGACATTTTTCCAAAGAAGACATTCAAATGGCTAACAGACACATGAGAAAATGCTCAACATCATCAATTATTGGGTGGGGAAAAAGTTCCTTTGGCTTTTTAAGTAAAAATAAAAGACACATTTTTAATTTTCACCAAGAATTTTATTGAACAATGTAGTCACCCTTTTGTTCCACTACCTTCTGCCATTTTTCAGGCAACTTCGTAATTCCATCTTCCCAAAACTTTTTATCTTTTTGAGCAAAGAACTCTTCCAGGTGCCTTTTACAGTCTTCCAGGGAATTGAAAATTTTTCCATTAAGAGGTTTTGTAAAGACCTAAATAAATGGAAATCCGAAGCTACAATGTCTGGTGAATACAGCAGATGAATCAGAACTTCCCAGCCAAGCTGTAACAACTTTTGCCTGGTCATCAAAGAAACATGTGGTGTTGTGTTATCCTGATGGAAGATTATGCATTTTCTTTTGACTAATTCTGGACGCTTCTCATCAAGTGTAGTTTCAGTTGGTCTAATTGGGAGCAGTACTTATTGGAATTAATCCTTTGGTTTTCTGGAAGGAGCTCATAATAGAACACTCCCTTCTAATCCCACCATATACACAACATCACCTTCTTTGGATGAAGACCAGCCTTTGGTGTGGTTGTTGGTGGTTCATTTCACGTGCCCCATGATCTCTTCCATTCCACATTGTTGTACAGTATCCACTTTTCATTGCCTGTCACAATTTGTTTTAAAAACGGAACGTTTTCATTACGTTTCAGTAGAGAATCTCATGCGGAAATATGGTCAACACGTTTTTTTTCGCTTAACTTAGATGGAACCCAAATATCAATGCAATTCACATAACCAAGCTGGTGCAAATGATTTTCAACGCTTGATTTGGATATTTTGAGTATGTTGGCTATCCCTCGTGTAGTATAACGTAGATTTTTCTCAATTATTGTTTCGATTTGATCGCTATCAACTTCAACTGGTCTACCTGACCGTGGAGCATCGTCCAGCGGGAAATCTCCAGCATGAAACTTCACAAACCACTTTTGCAACTTTCGATCAGTCACAGCACTTCCTCCATACACTGCACAAATCTTTTTGTGCATTTCATTTGTATTTTTAACTTTTCGTTAAATAATAAAGCATAATATGCCAAAAATGTTTTTTTCTTCCATCTTCAATATTAAAAGGCTATACAAAAATTCAGCAATTTTGATGTCTTTTTGTAAATGCATGCTAGGACAGTGGTCACATACAATCTAACAAAATTGTTTCGAATGAAGTTACAGACAACTAAGTGCTACTAGAGCCATCTATAGAAAAAAACGAATGAACTTTTTGGCCAACCTAATATTAGAGAAATGCAGATCAAAACAAAAGTGAGGTATCACGTCACACTTATCAGAATTGCTATCATCAAAAAGTCTATGAATAACAAATGTTGGAGAGGATGTGGAGAAAAGGAAACCCTTGAACACTGTTGGTGGGAATGTAAATTGGTGCAGCCACTATGGAAAACAGTATGAAGGTTCCTCAGAAAACTAAAACTAAAACTAGAAGTTACCATATGATTCAGCAATTCCACTCCTGGGTATATAATCAGAAAAAAATTGAGACACTAATTCGAAAAGATTAATGCACCCCAATGTTCATAGCAGCAGTATTTAGAATAGCCAAGACATGGAAGCAGCCCAAGTGCCCATCAATAGTAAACTGCATTAAGAAATGTGGTATATATGTATATATATATATATATATATATATACACACACACACACACGATGAAATATTACTCAGATGTATAAAAAGAATGAAATACTGCCATTTGCAGCAAAATGGGTGGACCTAGAGAATATTATGCTTATTGAAATAAGTCAGACAGAAAAAGACAAATACTGCATGATATCACTTGTATAAATAATAGAAATGAATGTATATGCAAAACAGAAACAGACTCACAGGTATAGAAAGCAAATTTGTGATTACCAAAGAGGAAATGGAAGGCAGGAGGGACAAGTTAGGTGTATGGGATAACCCTATCATATGTAATAAACTACCATATATAAAATAGATAAGCAACAAGGACATACTCTATACAGAGGGGATTATAGCCATTACCTTGTAATAACCTATAATTGAGTATAACCTGCAAAAATACTGAACCACTATGCCATACATCTGAAACTAACATAATATAATAAATCAAATATACCTCAATTAAAAATATATAAAATATATTTTAAAAAACTAATTTAAGGAGCTACATTAGGATTTTTTGTGGTAATGCTTAAAAAATAAAAATCACAGTGAATAAGTTTTTTAAAATATTAGAAAGAAAATTAAAATTACAAATCATCTAAATGAAGAAAAGAACGGATTGTAAGCAAAAATATCTCAGGACAAATAGGAAACACAAAATCAGATCATCAAAATAAATAAAAATATACCAGTAATTCAAGTAAGTGTAAGTGGTCCAGATATTCAAATTAAAAGACAAACTTTGGGCTTCCCTGGTGGCGCAGTGGTTGAGAGTCCGCCTGCCGATGCAGGGGACACGGGTTCGTGCCCTGGTCCGGGAGGGTCCCGCATGCTGTGGAGTGGCTGGGCCCGTGAGCCATGGCCGCTGAGCCTGCGCATCTGGAACCTGCGCGTCCGGGGCCTGTGCTCCGCAGCGGGAGAGGCCACAACAGTGAGAAGCCCACGTACTGCAGAAAAACAAAACAAACAAACAAAAAGACAAACTTTGTTAGTCTGGTTAAAAATAAAATATAAGAAAACAAGATCCAGCTGTATGTTGTTCAAGTGACACATAATAAACAAGAGACTAAAGAAGAATTAAAAGTAAAAGAAAGGAATATATATACATATCATATCAAATATATATATATATATAAAATATAAACAAAATAGAAGTGTGTGCATTTATTTTAATATCAAACAGTATAGGTTTATAGACTTTAGAGCCAAAATTATTTGGTAGAGATACTACATAAAAGATATAATTCACACACACACACACACACACACGCATATCAAAATTGAACTTGCATGCATCTAATTGCATAGACAAATATATGATGCAAAAAATGATATAATCACAGGAAGAAACAACCCATTCAGTCATCATGTTGGGAGATTTTTAAATTCACATAGCATGACTTGCCTCTGACCATATCCTCCAAGAGATGATTGATCTTGCTCTAATGTATTCTTTTATTAGCTTCATTTTTGATTATTTTATTGTCCTTCATATGAGGGGATGATTAAACATTTTAAGGCTAAAAATTAAAAATGGATTCTTAAACTGGAAACAGGATATTCAGGTCCATTCAGGTACTTTTCCTAAGATTGCAAGTTTTCATAATATTAGATGAATGTAATGCAATTAATTAGTATGGATTGATATTTGAATATGTGAGTTGAAACTTTGTTATGAGAAGTGATAAAGACTCCATTCTTGACCAGTCTTTAGTCACCAATCTTTATTCAGGCTCCTCTAAGCCCTCTTCTCAACTAGGTCTTGATCTTAACTGGCTCAGCCTAGTTTTAGCAGAGAATTCTGTGAAGTCAGTTAGTGAGAATCTTACCACCACTTGATATTTGATCAAATTCTTCAACAGCCCCATCCTTAATATCTAAGCCCTTGGCATTCTTTTAGTGAGAATTTTATTAGGTCAGTTTAGGAAGAATCCCTCTCCTTGGTATCTAATCTAGTTCTCTTTAGTAATTTTCCATCCACTGATCCCCTCATTCTGTTCTTTAGCTATAAATTTCCAGCTGTCTCTGCCATATTTGAAGTTGAGTTCAATCTCTCTCCTCCATTGCAGTAGTCTTGACCACTATTGCAATTGTTTTGAATAAAGTCTTCCTTATTTTTTAAAAATAAGTGTTAGATTTTTTTTTTTATAGAAGACTATGATTGGGAACCACCACCATAGTCATTTTCTTAAAGCTGTTGAAATGACAACAAAGACAATTTAAAAGCTTGTCTTTTTCCCCCCCATAATAATGGGTCTTAAAGATGATAAGAATGTGTAAGGAATAGTGCTTTCTGGTGGTGATAGGGCAAAATAGGATGTGGGTCTCTGTCACTTACAAGGAGTTCAGGTGTGACTATAAAGGAATAACTATGTTACTGGTACATTAGAGTCATACTTTTTATTGCCCATATAGAAGTAGAATGACTGGAAAAGCAAGATGTGTTCAATGCTTGATTTGTTTAATGATGTTAAAGTTTTATAGATATACCCTTATAGCCATTTTAAAAAGGAAAATTGTTACAAGCTTTTAGAAAAACAAAATAAAGAATTTTGTATTATAAATCTGAAACTCTTTAGTATCACATCTACTTTTTTCAATCATTTTTTCAACAGATTGGTACTGAATGCTTAGTGTGTTGCCAGGCACTATCCTATGCAACTGGGATACAGCTGTGGACAAAACAGAAAAAAATAATTCACGTGTCTTGAAATTTAGAGGTTAATAAAGAATTCTGATATTAATCAAATAACTATTAAATTACAACTCCGATAACTTCTAGGGATAAATAATACACAGTGCATGGTGAATGTATAACAATAGGATGTCTAGTAGATCAAGTGATCAGAGAGGGCTTTCCTGAGTAAGTAATTTTTGAACTGAGATCATAAGAAGGAATAGTTAAATAATCTTGGAGTATGTCAGGAAAGACTAAAAGTCTTCCATGCAAGGGGAACATTATATAAAAATTCCATTAACAAGAAGGAGTGTGGTGACTTTGAAGAACTGAAAGAAAGTGAGTGTGGCTAAAATATTGAATGAAGGTGATTACAGTTCAAGATGAAGATGGAAAGATAGGCAGAGGTCAGAACATTCAAATTTTGTTAGATCATGTTATAGATTTTAGTAATTGTCCTAATGGGATAATATTTAAAATACTATTTAAGGGCTTTAAAGTGCTGAAATATTTAAAGGAGCATGATAATGGGCGGTGGTGACATGAACAGGTTTGCATTTTGAAAAGATTACTCTAGCTAGCTTCAGAACCTGAATTAGCTTAGAAAAGGATAAAAATCTCTTTGTGGTTGCTTCAAATAAAGACAGTGGATATTGAAAAGAAAATGGATAGATATGAGAGACCAGAAATGAAACCAGTACCATTTATTGCTGGATTATATATGGGAAGTGAGGAGGAAGAAAATGTCAAGAATTAGTGCTAGGTTTTAATCTGGATGAATAGCGGTGCTATTTATTAGGGAGGGAACATTTGGAGAGGATCTGTTCCTGTGCTCCCCAGGCAGATGGTGGTTTGCTTATGAGTAAAATCTGGGGCCTTTTGAGTTTCAGGTCCTTTTTAGTTATCCAAATGTAAGTGCTAAAAAGGTAGTTGAATTATAAGGTCTGGAGTATCAGAAGAGAGTTCTGAGCTAGAGATATGATTTTGGGAGTCATGAATGATCATTGATGCAAATAGAATGGATGTGATTTCCATGGGAAAAAATATAGAGTGAGAAGTAATGTACATAAATTTACTTAATGAATGCCAGCATTTAGTGACTAAATAGCAATGCTTGAGTCAACAATGAAACTTAAAGAAATAGCCATAAACGAACAAGGAAGATCAGGAAAGTATGTTAACATGAAAGCCAAGGAAGAGATAACTATTTTATAACGTGATGTTCATAAATATCATTTATTATATATGTGATAGTCAAGATGTAACCAAGTAGATTATGTATTTTTATCAGTGGCTACCATGAGCCATTCTGAGAATTCTCTTTTTTGGTCTTAGTGATTGACTAAACCTCAAAGTTCAATCTACATAGTCTTATAATTAAATGAATCACAGTTTTGCTCAGGATAGTAACTTGTAGGGTCTCTAAGACTTACACAAGTAGTTTAGGTGTGACTATAAAGAAATAAGTAGTTTCCTTATAGTGTCTAAGTTACTGGTGCTTTAGAGTTATACTCTGTATGGCCCATAGAGAAATGGAATGACTAAAACCATTGACTAAATCATTCCGAACGCTGAATTTAGATCAATTAAATGAATCATATCACTCTTACATTTCCAGGAATTTATGCTTGTGCCAAAATATCATCAATTAACTGCAAGATATTAGGTCAGGACCACACTTACTCAATTCCTCCTCATATTATCTTTCTGATTACTTCACCCAATTGTTTTATTTATTTATTTATTTTTGTCCTCTCTTCAGGTTTGAGAAATTTCCACCAGCCACCACATACTCCCTATGGCCTCCTTCAGTTTCTCTTTTCAGACAGGTTCACCATCATATTACAGCTTCCTCATTTTTTTTAATACCTAATAATCTAGTACCTAAAGTTTCAGAACCCATTGTTCTGAAACAAGCACAGCAATTTCTTTTAATTTTTAAAAGTTTTTTGTTGTTATTACAACAAATGTTTAAAATGGTTTTCGTTGTTATAAAATAATTATACACAGTAATTTTGTGATTTCTGCTTTTTTTTATTTAACAGTTTTTCATTTGATACAGAAATTTCTCTGTTTTTAATATTTTAGCCTGAAATGTTTTAAAGAAAAAGTGAACATTAGAACAAAAGTATGTCAACCATGTCTGCAATTGATAACTAGTGTAAGCACTCCCTTGTATGATATCATATTGGACTTAAATGAACTTACAATTCCTTAAAACTTAACTTGTTCATAAGTAGGGGGATGTATATATTACTAAATTTCCTTTTTATTGAAACATAAATAATGTGAGGTTATCTTTTTCATGTCTTTTGTAGACTTCTTAATTCACTCCCTAGGTTCTGGTAAAGTGTAAAATGGTTGTATATTTCTTTGAGTAGAAGTGGTGGTTGAGTTCTGGACATTAACTCAATAGGCTTCCATTATGAGTCAGTGTGCTAGTAAGTTTTGTTATCTTTATGTAACTATTAGGAAGTTTACCAGCATATCCAGGAAGAATTCTCTTGCTTCCGGTTCCAAAGTCTCTAAATAATTTGAGATCAGAGACTATATCTTACTCATTTCATCAGTAAATAGAACATAGTACATACTTAATACAATATTTGCTAAACTGAACTGAAAGCTGTTAACTCCCTTGTTAGTCTTCACAGTAAATCCCTCTTACTGGTTTGAAAGATATCTCTAATTCAGAGCTCTTTTATAGTGCTGAGGTGATTGCCATACAGTAGATTGAGGAAATTATTAAGGCAAGTGTGGCTCAAGATCACCAGGAATGTCAAAGAAACTTCTTTCCCTATCCATAAAAGCACAAGTATTGCCACAATGAAAATATGCTTGAGATATTCAGCAGGAGAAATAGGAAGAAGAGACAGGCCTTGGTTTGAAACTTAGCTCCAAAATTGTACAAATTATACTTTTCAATCATGACTTCCTGATTGACAAACTGGAAGTAATTATACATTATTTTGACAATTGATAAAAACATTATACAAAACTCCAAGTACAGTAGCTAGCATAGAGTAACGTAAGCAATAATAGTCAATTCCCTTCCCTAGGATCAGATTGTCAGTTTCACTCTCTGCAATACAGTTACTTTCATTTATCTGTCTCCTTTACACTCCCCCTCCTCCATCTCACTATCTAGTCTTCTAGAATCGTATTGTTACTATTTTCCAATTACTTTAAGTTAATGAAGAAAAGCATCTGTATTCTCTACCCAGAATTTCAATATTATATGTTTTCATCAATAGGGACAAAAAGTTGACAATTGGTCTCAGTAGTCTTTTGAGTTTATCCAAAATCTTCTAAAATCCAGAAAGGCATGCTCACATCTATTGATACTCCTTTGTGTTCAAAATGAGAGTTTAGTAAAGACCTTTAAGAAGATAGAAGTAATTTTAAAGTGGATGTTGACTCACTCTTCTCTTCTTTGTATTAAAAATATCTAGCTTTTCTAACAAGTCATAGTAGATTTTATCATTCTGAGCTATATACTCTTTCTTCTTATAAGAGTATCTATAGGATCTATGTCTATTGCCATGGGTATTGCAATGCCTCCTGAGGGAGGAGTCTATTTACTCACCTTGTTGATGTTTGACCAAGAAATGTGAGCAGACATGATGTATAACTAGTTGCTTTTAAAGCCATTGAATGTTTTTGCCAGATCAGTTTTTTTTTTTCCATTTGCCATAATGACATGTTATCAAAGCATTTTCCAGATAGGGGCTTATCAGGCAGACTGAGTGATGGAAAAAAGAAATGGGAGTCAGAGTTACAGCTGACCTACAACTAACATAAAATGTGAACAAAAATTAACTTCTGTTGTGATAAGCTCCTGGGAAGTTAGTATTGTTTGTTACCACAGCAAAGCTGACTAATATATATATTAATATTTAAGGTGCTAACATCACAAAACACTTAATATATATGTCATTGTTTTGGGGATCAAGTCATGGGTAGAAAGGAAATTATCTTCAGAGACTGGAAAAATAGCAGCTCATATATGCAATGACAAATATTTTTATAAAAGTGTCACATGTGGGCTTCCCTGGTGGCGCAGTGGTTGAGAGTCCGCCTGCCGATGCAGGGGATACGGGTTTGTGCCCCGGTCCGGAAGGATCCCACGTGCCGTGGAGCGGCTGGGCCCGTGAACCATGGCTGCTGGGCCTGTGCGTCCGGAGCCTGTGCTCCGCAACAGGAGAGGCCACAACAGTGAGAGGCCCGGGTACCACAAAAAAAAAAAAAAAAAAAAAAAAAGAAAGAAAAAAAAGAAAAAAGTGTCTCCTGTGATAACTTGGAAGGCAAATAATTATCTAATAAACCTGTTTTAGATGAAGAAGTGGAAAACAGAATGTTGGATTCATTATTTGATTGTTTGGTGCTATAATTTGACAAGGTATTATAAGAAAGAATTAATAAAAATAACAAACAAACAAGCAAAAGAACAACCAGGTACTTTATAAGCAGAAAGCAAAAAGAGAGAAAGGTACAACTGCTCCTAATATCAAACTGGAAAATGAAAAAAATTAATAAGAAATGCTTTGAGCAAGAAAAGCCAATTAAGACAGTTAAGATTCAGCTTCTATCAAGGACCAAATCAAGGACAGGCATGGTCACATGTTTTGTTAAAAACCTCTGAACAGATTTAGGTGATTCTCAGTAAATCCTTTAAATTGTATTAAATAGCGCAGGGAAAACAGACTAAGAGAGTGGTTTCACTAAAGTGTAATAAATTCAAATTACCTGTAAGTCTAATAAAGGGGCATAATTTGAAAAGAATTGTGCATGTAGCTATTGGCATATTAAACTGACTAGAGTGAAATAGGAGAACATAGTTTCCATGTTCTCTTCAGATGTGGCTAAGGAGAATCATGGAAAAGGAATTACTTTCCATAGGGTAGAACTAAGCGATGGAGAAAACTTGACTGCAAAGCTCCTCCCAAAAAGTGGGACTGGAGTGTAATCAAGAAACAATTCTTATCTACAATCATTTTTCCAGCAGGTTTTACAATTCCTACTGTCCAGTGAGTTACTACAGTTTATGTGTTTTCACTTTGAGATGTGAGTGTCACTGATTCATCATTGTATGTTAGGTGTTTGGAAGACTGTGAAACTTGTCTTTAATTCTACTTCTTGAATTTAGAAAAAAACCTGATGTAGAGACCATTCCAAAATCTCAAACTTTCATTTTGATGCCACGATTTGGTGAGATTTTTGAATGCCTTCTTGGGAAAGAGTGAGTTTATTTACATTCAGGAAGAAGGAAAGTGAATATTTGTGACTAAGAGGGTGGAATGTAATAGAGAATATATTTTCTCATCTGTTCAATCTATTTACTTTTCTTTCCAGTAAGAGAGTTCATACATTCCTAATTGTTGACATTTGACTTACAGTGCTTCCTATGGCCTCATTTCCCAACACATTGACATTGAGCTTGGCCATATGATTTGCTGTGCCCAATCGAATATGAGTCAATTTGACTTCTGAGCAGAAACTTTAAGTGCCGTCTGCCAGATTATTGTTCTTTCCCCTTTGCCACAAGCATATCATGTTCTAGAACATGTCACAGATCGGGACTATTCCTTTTGTCTGGGTACTGAATGAAGGCGTATGGAACAAAGCTATGGCTGGCCCATAGCTGTATAAAATGTGAGGGAGGAATAAACATTTGATGTAAGATACAGATTTGGGGGCTGTTTATTAATATAAAAATGACTTATTTTAAATCTCCAATGAATGCAGAAATACCTTCAGATATATACCAAAAGGCACTGGGAAAATGTATGACTGACTGAATGAATAATATGAGAAGGGAGAAAATTTATTTTCATTCAGTGGGGAGTAACTGTTTAGTGAGAGAGATACACTGATTGAATTATACTATCTTGGAGTGAGAGTAGCTTTTGAATATGAGAAAACCATTTCTTAATTTCTAAACTATTGCTGATAATATTATATTGAATTGGCTAAGTCTTTGAACACCCACAATGTCACAGCTTTTAGACAGAGATGGTTACCTGGCTGAAAGGCAACCAATATATTGCCTGACCTACAGAATATGATTTGATCTCTTAGAAAAAAAATTTGTCCACCTGTGGTATAGTGTTTAAATGAACTAGCCAAGTCATCTTTATAGAGGAGTTTAAATATGATACAGAAAGAGTATTGGTTATCTAGTAGGGGGAGCAAAAGTGGGAGGACTGCATCAAACTAGAAAGAGTATTGGTTATCTAGTAGGGGGAGCAAAAGTGGAAGGACAGAAAGAAAGCAGTAGGTGGAAATATTGAAGCTATAAAAGTCATGAAGAAGAAAAAACTTTGAATAAGTAGAAGTCAAGAAGATTTATAGATTATAAAGTGAGGTAGTTGATTGGTAGCAACAAAAGAGTAAAAGATCAATAAAACATGGCTGTTAAAAATAGGAGGGAAATTAACAAGATAACCTAGCAATTAGATCTGTTTTAAACACTGACCAAACTCCAAATTCCCATCTATTTAAGGCCTGTATTCTATTCTTCCATGAGGCCTAGCTATATGTATTTGACTAAATTGTGTGAGGCATGGCACTGGGATTAAGAATACATGCTTCTCTTATTTTCTATGTCTTAAAAATAAAGTAATAATTACTTAAAGTAACCTCTACTTTTTGCAAACAAGGGTCCAACAAAATGTATAGATTTTTATGCCACTTATATTAATTGAATCTAGAAAATTTTGACAAATATGTGGAAATCAGATCACATCATCTCTCTGCTTAAAAATTTTCCATTGTTTCTCATCATATTTAGAATAAAATTTAAATTCCAATCATGACATAAGTATGGCCATATATCTAGTTTTTCCAGTAGAGTCCTGGTTTATGCCTGTTGTTCCACATAATTGTAATAGCTTTCTCTTTCATTCTCAAAATTGTTTGGGGGCTTCCCTGATGGCGCAGTGGCTGAGAATCCACCTTCCAAAGCAGGGGACACGGGTTTGTGCCCCGGTCTGGGAAGATCCCACATGCTGCGGAACAGCTGGTCCCGTGAGCCATGGCCGATGAGCCTGTGCTCTGCAACAGGAGAGGCCACAACAGTGAGAGGCCTGTGTACTGAAAAAAAAAAAAAAAAGTGTTTGGGTTTACATAGTGGGTAAGATCCTTGATACTGGTCTTGGAAATGATTTTTTTTTTTCAGATTTGACAGCAAAGAAAAGGCAAAAAGAGCAAAAAATAACAAGTGGGACTGCATCAAACTAGAAAGCATTTGGAGACCTCCCTGGTGGTCGAGTGGGTAAGACTCCGTGCTCCCAGTGCAAGGGGCCTGGGTTCAATCCCTGGTCAGGGAACTAGATCCTGCATGCATGCAGCAACTAAGAAGTCTGCATGCCACAACTAAGAGTCCACATGCCACACTGAGAAATCCACATGATGCAACTAAAAAAGATCTCACAGGCTGCAATTGAAGATCCCACATGCTGCAACTAAAGATGCCATGTGCCACAACTAAGACCTGACACAGCCATGTAAATAAATAAATAAATAAATATTTTGAAAAAAAGAAGGTATATGCAAAGGAAACAATCAACAAAATGAAAAGACAACCTACAGAATGGGAGAAATATTTGCAAAGCCTATATCTGATAAGGGGTTAATATCCAAAATGTATAAAGGACTCATACAATTCAATATTTAAAAAAAATCTGATTAAAAAGTGGGCAGAGGAACTGGAAACGCATTTTCCAAAAGAAAACATACAGACGACCAACAGGTATATGAAAAGATGTTCAACATCACTAATCATCAGGGAAATGCAAATCAAAACCACAACGAGATATCTCCTGGCACCTATTAGAATGGCTATCATCAAAAAGACAAGAGATAACAAGTGTTGGCAAAGATGTGGAGAAAAGGAAACACTTGTGCACTGTTGATGGGAAATTAAACTGGTGCAACCATTATGGAAAACAGTATGGAGGTTCCTCAGGAAATTAAAAATAGAACTACCATATGATCCACCAATCCCACTTCTGGGTGTATATTTAAAGGAAATGAAAATAGGATCTTGAAAAAATATCTGTATCTCCATGTTCATTGCAGCATTATTTACAATAGCCAAGAAATGACAAAAAACTAAGTGTCTGTTAATAGGTGAATAGATAGAATTATATATATTATTCAGACATGAGAAAAAGAAATCCTGCCTCTTGCAACAACATGGATGGACCTTGAGGAAACTATGTTAACTGAAATAAGTTAGAGAATGACAAATACTGTATGATGTTACTTATATGTGGAGTCTAAAAAAGCCAAATACAGAGAAACTGTGTAGAGTGGTGGTTACCAGGGGTGGGGTTGAGGAAAATGGAGAGATACTGGTCAAAATACACAAACTTCTAGTTATAAGATTAACAAATTCTGGGGATCTAATGTACAACATGGTGGATATAGCTAATAATACTGTATTATATACTTGAAAGTTGCTAAGAGAGTTGATCTTAAATGTTCTCACAACAAAAAAGAAATGGTAATTATGTGACGGTTTGGAGGTATTAGCTAATGTTATTGTGGCAATCATTTTGCAGTATATAAATATATCAGGGGGATTTGAGAAGATGGCAGAAGAGTAAAACGTGGAGATCATCTTCCTCCCCACAGATACATCAGAAATACATATACATGTGGAACTTCTCCTATAGAACACCCACTGAACGCTGGCAGAAGACCTCAGACCTCCCAAAAGGCAAGAAACTCCCCATGTACCTGGGTAGGGCAAAAGAAAAAAGAAAAAACAGAGAAAAAAGAATAGGAACGGGACCTTCACCAGTGGGAGGGAGCTGTGAAGGAGGAAAGGTTTCCACACACTAGAAGCCCCTTCGCGGGCAGAGACTGCGGGAGCAGAAGGGGAAGCTTCAGAGCCATGGAGGAGAGCACAGCAACAAGGCTGTGGAGGGCAAAGCGTACAGATTCCCGCAGAGAGGATCGGTGCCTACCAGCACTCACCAGCCCGAGAGGCTTGTCTGCTCACCTGCTGGGATGGGTGGGGGCTGGGAGCTGAGGCTCGCGCTTCAGTCAGACACGGGGAGAGGACTGGGGTTGGTGCACGAACACAGCCTAAAAGGGTTAGTGCACCACGGCTACCCGGGAGGAAGTCCGGGAAAAGTCTGGAGCTGCCTAAGAGACAAGAGACTTTTTCCTGCCTCTTTGTTTCCTGGTGCATGGGGAGAGGGGATTAAGAGCGCTGCTTAAAGGAGCTCCAGAGATGGGCGTGAGCCACGGCTATCAGCGTGGACCTCAGAGACGGGCATGAGATGCTAAGGCTGCTGCTGCAGCCACCAAGAAGTCTGTGTGCAAGCACACGACACTATCCCCACCTCCCCTCCCGGGAGCCTGTTCAGCCCACCACTGCCAGTGTCCCGTGATCCAGGGACAACTTCCCTGGGAGATTGCACAGCGCGCCTCAGGCTGGTGCAACGTCACGCTGGCCTCTGCCGCCACAAGCTCGCCCTGCATCCATACCACTCCCTCCACCCGGCCTGAGTGAGCCAGAGTCTCCAAATCAGCTGCTCCTTTAACCCTGTCCTGTCTGACCGAAGAAGAGACGCCCTCAGGTGACCTGCATGCAGAGGCGGGGCCAAATCCAAAGCTGAACCCCAGGAGCTGTGCAAACAAAGAAGAGAAAGGGAAATTACTCCCAGCACCCTCAGAAGCAGTGAGCGGATTAAAGGTCCACTATCAACTTGATGTACCCTGCAGGTCTGGAATACCTGAATAGAAAATGAATCACCCCAAGTTGAGGAGGTGGACTTTGGGAGCAAGATATATTATTTTTTCCCATTTTCCTCTTTTTGTGAGTGTGTATATTTCTGTGAGAGATTTTGTCTGTATAGCTTTGCTTTCACAATTTGTCCTAGGTTTCTGTCAATCTGGTATATTTTTCATTTTTTATCATTTTATTTTTTATTTTAATAAATTTTATTTTATTTTATCCTCTTTCTTTCTACTTTGTCTCCCTTTTATTCTGAGCCGTGTGGAGGACACGCTCTTGGTGCTCCAGCCAGGCATCAGTGTTGTGCCACTGGGGTGGGAGAGGCAACTTCAGGACACTGGTCCACAAGAGACCTCCCAGCTCCATGTAATATCAAAGGGTGAAAATCTCACAGAGATCTCCATCTCAACACCAAGACCCAGCTTCATTCAACGAGTGGCAAGCTACAGTGCTGGACACCTTATGCCAAACAACTAGCAAGAGAGGAACACAGCCCCATCCATTAACAGACAGGCTGCCGAAAATCATAATAAGGCAATCGAGACCCCAAAACACAGCACCAGACATGGACCTGCCCACCAGAAAGACAAGATCCAGCCTCAGCCACCAGAACACAGGCACTAGTCACCTCCACCAGGAAACTTACACAACCAACTAAACCAACCTTAGCCACTGGGGAGGGACAACAAAAACAACAGGAACTACGAACGTGCAGCCTGCAAAAATGAGACCCCAAACACAGTAAGATAAGCAAAATGAAAAGACAGGAAAACACACAGCAGATGAAGGAGCAAGGTAAAAACCCACCAGACCTAACAAATAAAGAGAAAATAGGCAGTCTACCTGAAAAAGAATTCAGAATAATAATACTAAATATGATCCAAAATCTTGGAAATAGAATAGACAAAATGCAAGAAACATTTAACAAGGACCTAGAAGAACTAAAGGGGAAACAAGCAATGATGAACATCACAATAAATGAAATTAAAAATATTCTAGACGGGATCAGTAGCAGAATAACTGAGGCAGAAGAACGGATAAGTGACCTGGAAGATAAAATAGTGGAAATAAATACTGCAGAGCAGAATAAAGAAAAAAGAATGAAAAGAACTGAGGACCATCTCAGAGACATCTGGAACAACATTTAACACACCAACATTCGAATTATAGGGGTCCCAGAAGAAGAAGAGAAAAAGAAAGGGAATGAGAAAGTATTTGAAGAGATTATAGTTGAAAACTTCCCTAATAGGGAAAGGAAATATTTAATCAAGTCCAGGAAGCACAGAGAGTCCCATACAGGATAAATCCAAGGAGAAATATGCCAAGAAAAATATGAATCAAACTGTCAAAAATTAAATACAAAGAAAGCATACTAAATGCAGCAAGAGAAAAACAACAAATAACACACAAGGAATCCCCATAAGGTTAACAGCTGATCTTTCAGCAGAAACTCTGCAAGCCAGGAGGCAGTGGCAGGACATATTTAAAGTGATGAAGGAGAAAAACCTACAACCAAGATTACTCTACCCAGCAAGGATCTCATACAGATTTGATGAAGAAATTAAAACCTTTACAGACAAGCAAAAGCTGAGAGAGTTCAGTACCACCAAACCAGCTTTACAACAACTGCTAAAGGAACTTCTATAGGCAAGAAACACAAGAAAAATAAAAGACTTACAATAATAAACCCAAAACAATTAAGAAAATGGGAATAGGAACATATATATCGATAATTACCTTAAATGTAAATAGATTAAATGCTCCCACCAAAAGACACAGACTGGCTGAATGGATACAAAAACAAGACCCATATATATGCTGTCTACAAGAGACCTACTTCAGACCTAGGGACACACACAGACTGAAAGTGAGGGGATGGAAAAAGATATTCCATGCAAATGGAAATCAGAAGAAATCTGGAGTAAAAATTCTCATATCAGAAAAAATAGACTTTAAAATAAAAACTATTACACGAGACAAAGAAGGACACTACATAATGATCAAGGGATCGATCCAAGAAGAAGATACAATAATTGTAAATATTTATGCACCCAACATAGGAACACCTCAATACATAAGGCAAATTCTAACAGCCATAAAAGTGGAAATCGGTTATAAAGCAGAAACTAACACACCATTGTAAAGCAATTATACCCCAATAAAGATGTTAAAAAAAAAAGTGGAAATCGACAGTAACATGATCATAGTAGGGGAATTTAACACCCCACTTTCATCAATGGACAGATCATCCAAAATGAAAATAAATACGGAAACACAAGCTTTAAATGATATATTAAACAACATGGACTTAATTGATATTTATAGGACATTCTATCCAAAAACAACAGAATACACATTTTTCTCAAGTGCTCATGGAACATTCTCCAGGATAGGTCATATCTTCGGTCACCAATCTAGCTTTGGTAAATTTAAGAAAATTGAAATCATATGAAGTATCTTTTCTGATCACAATGCTATGAGACTAGATATCAGTTACAGGAAAAGATGTGTAAAAAATACAAACACATGGAGGCTAAGCAATACACTAGTTAACAACGAAGTGATCACTGAAGAAATCAAAGAGGAAATCAAAAAAATACCTAGAAACAAACAACAATGGAGGTATGATGACCCAAAACCTACGGGATGCAGCAAAAACAGTTCTTAGAGGGAAGTTTATAGCAATACAATCCTACCTTAAGAAACAGGAAACATCTCGAATAAACATCCTAACGTTGCACCTAAAGCAATTAGAGAAAGAAGAACAAAAAAAACCCAAAGTAAGCAGAAGGAAAGAAATCATACAGATCAGCTCAGAAATAAATAAAAAATAAATGAAGGAAATGATAGCAAATATCAATAAAAGTAAAAGCTGGTTCTTCAAGAAGATAAACAAAATTGACAAACTGTTAGCCAGACTCACCAAGAGAAAACGCAGAAGGCTCAAATCAATAGAATTAGAAATGAAAAAGGAGAAGTAACAACTGACACTCCAGAAATACATAGAATCATGAGAGATCACTACAAGCAACTCTGTGCCAATAAACTGGACAACTAGGAAGAAATGGACAAATTCTTAGAAATGCACAACCTGCTGCGAATGAACCAGGAGGAAATAGAAAACAGGAACAGAACAATCACATGCAATGAAATTGAAACTGTGATTAAAAATCTTCCAGCAAACAAAGGCCAAGGACCAGATGGCTTCACAGGCGAATTCTATCAAACATTTAGAGTAGAGCTAAAACCTATCCTTCTCAAACACTTCCAGAATAGAGCAGAGGGAGGAACACTCCCAAACTCGTTCTGTGAGGCCACCATCACACTGATACCAAAACCGACAAAAATGTCACAAAGAAAGAAAACTAGAGGCCAATATCACTGATGAACATAGATGCAAAAATCCTCACCAAAATACTAGCAAACAGAATCTAACAGCACATTAAAAGGATCATAAACCATGATCAAGTGGGGTTTATTCCAGGAATGCAAGGATTCTTCAATATACACAAATCAATCAATGTTATACACCATATTAACAAATTGAAGGAGAAAAACCATGTGATCATCTCAATAGATGCAGAGAAAACTTTTGACAAAATTCAACACCCATTTATGATAAAAACCCTACAGAAAGTAGGCATAGAGGGAACTTTCCTCAACATAATAAAGGCCATATATGTCAAACCCACAGCCAGCATCGTCCTCAATGGTGAAAATCTGAAACCATTTCCACTAAGATCAGGAAGAAGACAAGGTTGCTCACTCTCACCACTCTTATTCAACATAGTTTTGGAAATTTTAGCCACAGCAATCAGAGAAATAAAAGGAATCCAAATTGGAAAAGAAGAAGTAAAGCTGTCACTGTTTGCAGATGACATGATACTATACATAGAGAATCCTAAAGATGCTACCAGAAAATTACTAGAGCTAATCAATGAATTTGGTAAAGTAGCAAGATACAAAATTAATGCACCAAAATCTATGGCATTCTTATACACTAATTCCGAAATAACTGAAAGTGAAATTAAGAAAACACTCCCTTTTGCCATTGCAACAAAAAGAATAAAATATCTAGGAATAAACCTACCTAAGGAGACAAAAGAACTGTATGCAGAAAATTATTAGACACTGATGAAAAATATTAAAGGACTCACAAGCAGATGGAGAAATATACCATGTTCTTGTATTGGAAGAATCAACATTGTGAAAATGACTCTACTATCCAAAGCAATCTACAGATTCAAGGCAATCCCTATCAAACTACCACTGGCATTTTTCACAGAACTAGAACAAAAATTTCACAATTTGTATGGCAACACAAAAAGCTCGAATAGCCAAAGCAATCTTGAGAACGAAAAACAGAGCTGGAGGAATCAGGCTCCCTGACTTCAGACTATACTGCAAAGCTACAGTAATCAACACAGTATGGTACTGGCACAGAAACAGAAATATAGATCAATGGAACATTATGGAAAGCCCAGAGATAAATCCACGCACATATGGCTACCTTATTGTTGGTAATGGAGGCCAGAATATACAGTGGAGAAAAGACAGTGTCTTCAATATATGGTTCTGGGAAAACTGGACTGGTACATGTAAAAGTATGAAATTACAACACTCCCTAACCCCATACACAAAAATAAACTCAAAATGGATTAAAGACCTAAATGTAAGGGCAGAAAGTTTCAACCTCTTAGAGGAAATCCTATGCAGAACACTGTATGACATAAATCACAGCAAGATCCTTTTTGACCCACGTCCTAAAGAAATGGAAATAAAGTCAAAAATAAACAAATGGGACTTAATGAAACTTCAAAGCTTTTGCACAGCAAAGGAAATCCTAAACAAGACCAAAAGACAACCCTCAGAATGGGAGAATATATTTGCCAATGAAACAACTGACAAAGGATTAATCTCCAAAATTTACAAGCAGCTCGTGCAGCTCAATAACAGAAAACCAAACAACTCAATCCAAAAATGGGCAGAAGACCTAAATAGACATTTCTCCAAAGAAGATATACCGATTGCCAACAAACACATGAAAGAATGCTCAACATCATTAATCATTAGAGAAATGCAAAGCAAAACTACAATGAGATATCATCTCACACCAGTCAGAATGGCCATCATCAAAATATCTAGAAACAATAAACACTGGAGAGGGTGTGGATAAAAGGGAACACTCTTGCACTGTTGATGGGAATGTAAATTGATACAGCCACTATGGAGAAGAGTATGGGTGTTCCTTAAAAAATTACAAATAGAACTACCATACGACCCAGCAATCCTGCTGCTGGGGATTTACCATGAGAAAACCATAATTCAAAAAGAGTCATGTACCAAAATGTTTATTGCAGCTCTCTTTACAATCGCCAGGACATGGAAGCAAGCTAAGTATCCATCAACAAATGAATGGATAAAGAAGATATGGCACATATATACAATGGAATATTACTCAGCCATAAAAAGAAATGAAATTGAGTTATTTGTAGTGAGGTGGATGGACCTACAATCTGCCATACAGAGTGAAGTAAGTCAGAAAGAGAAAACCAAATAGCGTATGCTAACACATATACATGGAATCTCAGTAAAAATAATTTAAAAAAAGGTCATGAAGAACCTAGTGATAATATGGGAATAAAGACACAGATCTACTAGAGCATGGACATACATACACTTCCAAACTTAAAATAGATAGCTAGTGGGAAGCAGCCTCATAGTACAGGGAGATCAGCTTTGTGGTTTGTGACCACCTCGAGGTGTGTGATAGGGAGGGTGGGAGGGAGGGACACACAAGAGGGAAGAGATATGGGAACATATGTATATGTGTAACTGATTCATTTTGCTATAAAGCAGAAACTAACACACCATTGTAAAGCAATTATACTCCAATAAAGATGTTAAAAAAAGAGAGAGAATATTCAATAAGAAATGTTGACAAGTTGAAGATTTAGTTTTCCTTTTACTAAGAAATAAAGTTAAGCATAAGTAAAAAAAAATAAATAGAATAAAATAGTTTCGTGACTCATGAAAAAAATAAAAAAATAACGTATCAAATCGATTTGTTGTACACCTTAAATTTACACAGTGCTCTATGTCAGTTATATCTCAATAATGCTGAGGAAAAAGAGTCAATCAGTAACAGAGATTAGAAAAATGATTGCCAGGGTCTTGGGTAGGGAAAAGTAGGGAGAGGTTAATAAAAAGGTACAAACTTTCAGCTATAAATTGAATAAGGTCATAGGAGCTAATGTAAAACATGGTGACTATAGTTGATTACACTATATTTTTTAATGAAATTAGCTTAGACAGTAGAACTCAAATATTCTCACCAAAGAAAAAAATATATATATAGGTAAGGTGATGGATGTGTTAATTAGATGAGAGAATCCTTTCACAATGTATATGTAC
Organism: Globicephala melas; assembly: GCF_963455315.2. Taxonomy (NCBI): domain Eukaryota; kingdom Metazoa; phylum Chordata; class Mammalia; order Artiodactyla; family Delphinidae; genus Globicephala; species Globicephala melas. Next base: position 48,100,922 of record NC_083335.1, read on the forward strand.
ATAAATTCGCCATGATATACCATTTAAATATCTTACAATTTTATGTATCAATTTTACCTCAATAAAGCTGAAATTTTTACAAAAGCGATTGGATTTAGATGATAAGTTATATGGTTGACAAACCTGTAATACTCTCCATGATTTGGCCCCTCTATTACATCTCTGACCAAATCATCTGTCACTCTCTACTTTTTATGCACTATCTTTCAGTCAAACCAATCTTTTTTCTACTGCAATATATTTCAAGTTTGTTTCCATTTCAGTACCTTCATACTTTCTGCCTGGAATATTCAGCAATCAGATCTTCACCAAGGCTGATAACTTCTAGTCATTCAGATCTTAGTTCAAGTGTCACCTTAGGACTACATTCTCTGATTGCCCAATTTAATATAACCCCTTTCCAATATCCTTTCTAATGATACCCTATTTTTCCTTCATTACACTTATTCTAAATTGAAATTAAATATCTATTTGCTTGATTAGTTTCTGATTCCTCATTAGACCACAAATCCCGTGGGGGGTGGTGGAATGAATTTTTGGCTCACTTTCATATATCCAGTGTTAATCTGTTTTTCTAAAACCCTATTTCACCTCCAGCTTTTGTTTGTCTGCTCTTTGATGCCCAGGAGTCAGAGTATCCTTCTTAAATATTCTAAAATCTCTCAACCTGGCTAAGTCTGTACTATGTAAATTTCCCTTTTCTCTTCTCAACCTTAGTCAGAATCTGTACTATTTTGAGTCGTGGCCCCTAGTCTAAATCTGATTTAATTTTTAAAGAAGATACTTGTATTTTCAGAGATTCTTAATACCAATGAGTCTGTACTATTTTGGAGTATTTGAGAAAATATTATAATATTTTCTAGATTCTAGCATTCTTCACTTATTCTGTCAGGGATTAGAATATTTAAAATCAGCATTGTAGCTCAAATAGTTTGCCTTCCCTATCAACAACAAAGACAATGCTTCACATTTTTATATTCCTTTATAAGCGTACTGGGTATTTTAAAATAACTTTCATTCATTGTTAATAAAGAGAAAATTAAAGAAAAAATACTAATAATTTCATTGCCCAGTTGAATTTTGACAAAAAAAGTTAAACACATGCTTTATGTATACATAGTTGAAAAAATCAAACTGTACACAGAAGTACAAAATTGAAAATAAGAGCCCCTCTTCTCTCCCAAGTAAAAAATAAAATAGCTTGTTGTATTCCTTTCAGAAAAATATATTTAAAGTATATGTGTATGAAATACCTTAAGTTTTACTTGGGATTATCTAAACTTGGAGGAAGAGAAAATATTGTTAAGCAATTGTCAGCTTGTGCACTGAGAAGTTTTATTCAGGGTATTATTATTGGAAAATTTCTCAAATTCATACTACATTTAGGGTACAAAAAGCAAGCATGCTTTGCTCTAAAATTACAGATGACTCTTAATTTTATTACAAAGTTGACTTCTACTTGTAGCAACGTGAGTCTCAGTTCATAATCTTGGGTGGGCCAAGAATGTTATTCTATTTCAGTATCAACTGAATTTTCATTTTGGATACCAATTCTACAAGGTGTCAAAACCTTCTTAAAGACAAATAAGTATAATCTTAATACAAGATTTTCTCAGTCAATTAAAGGTGCTATTTCTCCTCCTATTCTCTTTTATTTCTTCTAAGTTTAGGAGCCACAATAGTGCCAAAATAATCCAACCGGATAGGCAAAGTTGGTCATATATCAACATTTGTCCTCCTATCTGCTCCCTAGTTGGCCTCCATATAGGTGCTAACATCATCTTCCTCATCTTAACTACAAGGTACCTGACATCAGATGCTTCTCTGTACCATACTCATGATGCTCTGTCTCATGAGAAAACATTCAGCTACTCTCCATAACATGCACTCTGCAAGGCTCACTCAGGCCCAACTGTAAGGACACAAGTGGCCATCTCTATTACTCCAGAGCCATCCTGGATGTGGAACTCTGTAAGACTTGTTGCTGCTTTAACCTTTAAGACATACCATATCTATATTCTCATACTTACCCCCCTCAAAACTATCTGTGGATTCTATGATTTACCTCACCTCACTGTGACTCATACTGGGGCAAGGGCAGGGAATAGGACTCCTTCTCTCTGACACAACACCATCTAAGATGTTGCTTTTAGGTTTTCTCTTTCCTCTCTTTAGGCTGTATGATTTTTAGCTGGGGTGTGTGAATGGTAACTAGTACCACTTCCTTTATTGTCTACAACCCCTCCCACCAATAGACTTTATTTTAAATAAGTGTCTGGTGTATATGTTACTTCATCACTTACAGCATGCAGATGGGTTAAGGAGAACTGAACCAGGCTCTCTGTAAGTTATTTCTGCCAGTCCAGAAGTCATTCTGCAAAGGAACTTTTTGAAGATTTCCCACACATCACCATATTTATTTCTCAAATCTAATCTGGTTGATAAATAGTAGCTGTATTCCACTCTTTCAGATGAAGAAAATAAGGAATAGAAGAGATTAAGTTTCTCAAGGTCATAGAGCCAGTAAGTAGTATTCATTTATTCATTCACTGCATTTTAAATAAGAGCCACCTGCTGTATGTCAGATACTACACTACATATTCTACTATATGAAATGCAGACTTAAATTTTCTGACTACAAAACCAGTCTTCTTTAAACTATATCACAAGCATCAACTCACCTTCATCTTAGGGTAGGCAATTGAAAAACTCCATTGGAGGGACATTCAGCACAGAGGTGGATATATAAAAGTGAAAATCAGATCTCTATGTGCATAATACCCTCCATGTGTTTGTTATATGCAATCCCTCATATGTCTAAAATGAAATGTCATAGGTATGTGTATATATATATATATATATATAAACTATAATTTACATTATGTAGAGCTTTTCTATATTCTGATTTCAATTAACCTTTCTTTTAAAAATGTGCTTACTTTTACTTCAAAATATGTTATTCTTTTTTAAAAAAAGTTTGTAAAAGCACTTATGAATACCTCCCCCCATCAATCAGCCTTAAAATGTCTTTATGTACAAAATCATCCAAGGTGTGGAAACAGTTAAGTAAATAAACTTTTGAAAGAGTAATATTTACTTATTTGTTTAATGAGTAATCACAATCCATTTTAACAGTTATTTAACTTCCAGAAGTACGTTTTATTTATTTCTTTTAGGACACAAAAGAGTTTTGATTCTAAATTGCTTTGGAGGAATCATGTGGGCACTGCCATTCAGAGATAAGCAATGATTTCATTTGGGTGACACTGCCTTTTTAAATGCAGATAAATTCCTGTTAAGAAATACCTTAATCTTAAGTGTATTTCTCTTCCAGACTTTGACTCTCAGCTCTACCAATTAACAGCTGTGAACACTTGGGCAAGTTCCTTAACCTCTCTAAGTCTCTATTTCCCCAGGTCTATTATTATATCCCCCATCAATCTCATAGTGTTATTTTGAGAATTAAGTGTCATGATACATATAAACATTTTCAGCATGGTGACAGAATGGCACATAGAAAGCACTAATGAAATTTTTATTATCATTATTAATTCATACCCTTATACAGGGGATTGATCAAGATGGCAGAGTAGGAAGACATGGAACTCACATCCCCCCATGAACACATTGAAAATACACTACACCTAGAACAATTCTTACTTACACCTAATTGGAAACTGGTCGAAAGACTCCTGTACAACCATGGTTGTAAGAAAGATACACACATAGTCAAGTAGGAAGGGCAGAAAAGTGATTGGGTTGGAATCTGTGCCCCTGGGAGGAGACTCAGAAGCAGGGCAGAAAGGGCAAATTAAAACAGTGAGGCTGGCTGACTCACTTCCTATGACTGCCTCGGGTTGCAACCCAGCCTGAGCCTAACAAAGGCTCCAGCCTCACTTACTCCATGTCACAGCACAGCAATGGATCTAGGGATGCCACAAAGTGGGAGAAAACTGGACAAAGGGACACAAAGGCAACCTGGTCCTGGGGCAGAATCTGGGTTGGGCAGCAGCAGCCATTTTTGGTGGTTACTCAGACAGCACATAAGAAGCAGCCCATATCTCTGATAGCAGCTGCACCACCACCACTCACACTATGATATATGCCAAGAGTTCATGCAGGCACTGCCTGCCCTGCAGTGTGTTTCCACAGCAAGGTAGGGGTGGCAGAGGCTGTGGGGAGTGATTGGCTGTGATGCACAGTGGGGACTTGGACCCCCTCACAGAGCTAGGAAAACGATTGCTGGCACCTTCATGGGCAGTATATCTGAGAGAGTTTAGAATTTTGTCTGCTGCACAGGCTCCCCCTTGCTTTGGTGTCTCCCTGCTCTGGGGCAAGGGTCCTGATGCTGGGGGACTGAAAGTACATGCTTAAAGGAAATAAGGCCAGCTCAGGCCCAACCATGAGGGGTTCTGCTCCAGCAACTTGGGATCAGACCCCACCCCCAATGGGGTGGTGACTGCCACTGAGCAGAGAGGAACTCCCGCCTCACACTGAATTCCAGCTCTAGACCCACCATCTCCAGCCTGACCCCCCTACCAAGGTGGCAACTGCCAGTACATCCTGAGGAAAGAGGTGATTTGCATCCACATCAAACCCAGCTCTACCACCAAGGATACTGGGTACACGTACTCTTTATAGGAACACACACATAAGAACACCCCTTCAAGACCACAGTAGGTAACTGGTTCACATAATTTCATAGAGACAGAGAAAGTTAAGCAAAATGAAAATGTAGAGGAACTGGTCTCAATTGGAAGAGAAAGAGAGAACCCCTGAAAAAATAAATAATGAAACAGAAGTAAACAATTTACCAGGCAAAGAATTCAAAGCATTGGTAATAAAAATGTTAACTGAATTAGAAAAAAAATAGATGAACACAGTGAGAATTTTAATGAGGAATTAGAAAATATAAAAAAAGGAGCCAGTCAGAAATGAAGACTTCAATAACTGAAATTAAACACACACACACACACACACACACACACACACACACACACACACACTATAAGGAATGAAGAGCAAGCTAAGTGATACAGAAGAACACATAAGTGATCTGGAAGATAGAACGATGGAAATCGCCCAATCAAAACAGCAAAAAGAAAAACAATTTAAAAAAAGAAAACAATTTAAGAGATCTCTAAAACAACATTAAGTATATCAACATTCGTATTTTAGGGGTCCCAGAAGGAGAAGAGAGAAAAGGGTATTTTTGCAGATTATATCCCATTATAGGTTATTAAAAGATAATGGTTATGACTCTCTATGCTTTACGGTATATGCTTGTGGCTCATCTATTTTATACATAGTATCAATAGTTTGTATCTCTTAATTCCATATCCCTAATTTGTGCCTCCCACACTTCCCTTTCCCCTTTGGCAACCACAAGTTTGTTTACTATATTTGTGAATCAGTTTCTATCTTGCAATATATATATTTGGTTTTATTTCATACAGTATTTGTCTTTCTCACTCTGACTTATTTCACTAAGCCCAATATTCTCTAGGTCCATCATGTTGCTACAAATGAAAATATTTCATTCTATTTATGGTTGAACAGTATTCCATTTTGTATATATACCACATCTTCTTAATCCAATTATCTGTTGATGGACACTTGGTTTCTGGCCATGTCTTAAAAGAAATGGAAAGATATCCTGTGCTCTTGAAGTGGAAGAATTAATATTGTTAAAATTACAATACTACCCAAAACAATCTACAGTTTTAATGCAATCTTATCAAAATACCCATAACATTTTTCACAGGACTAGAACAAATAATCCTAAAGTTCATATGGAACCACAAAAAATTCAGTTGCCAAAACAATCGTGAGGAAAAAGAAAAAAAGAAAAAATCAAAGCTGCAGGTATAATGTTCCCTGACTCCAGACTATACTACAAAGCTGGAGTAATCAAAACAGTGTGGTACTGGTACAAAAACAGACACATAGGTCAATGAAACAGAATAGAGAGCCCAGTATTAAACCCTTGTACCTATGGTCAATTAATCTATGACAAAGGAGGCAAGATTATACAATGGAGAAAAGACAGTCACTTCAATAAGTGGTGCTGGGAAAACTGGACAGCTACATGTCAAAGAATGACATTAGAACACACCCTCACACCATATACAAAAGTAAATTCAAAATGAATTAAATAACTAAATGTAAAAATGGAAACCATAAAACTCCTAGAAGAGAACACAGGCAGAAAACTCTTTGAGAGTCATAGGAATATTTCTTTTATCTGTATTCTAAGACAAAATAAATAAAAGCAAAAATAAAGAAATGGAACCTAATTAAACTTAAAAACTTTTGCACAGCAAAGAAAACCATTAACAAATGAAAAGACAACCTAATGAATGGAGAAAATGTTTGCAAAGGATCTGATTGACAAGGGGTTAATATTCAAAAATACAAACAGCTCATACAACTCATTATCAAAAAGACAAACACTCCAATCACATAATTGGCAGAAGACCTAAATAGACATTTTTCCAAACACAAAAAGATGGCTAATAGGCACATGAAGAGATGCTTAACATCGTTAATTGCTAGAGAAATGCAAATCAAAACAACAATGAGAAATGACTTCAAACTTCTTAGAATGGCTATCATTAAAACATCTACAAATAAGAAATGTTGGAGAGGATGTGGAGAAAAGGGAACCCTTGTGCACTTGTGCATTCCCACCAATGTAAAATTGTGCAGCCACTATGGAAAACAGTATGGAAGTTCCTCAAAAACTAAAAATAGAACTACCATATGATTCAGCAGTTTCACTCCTGGGTATGTATCTGGAGAAAACAAAACCACTAATTCAAAAAGATACACACACCCAAATGTTCATAGCAGCACTATTTACAATAGCCAAGACATGGAAGCAACCCAAGTCCATCAACAGACGACTGACTCAGAAGATGTGAGATATATATACATACACACACATACACATACATACACAAAGGACTACTACTCAGCCATAAAAAAGAATAAATTTTTGCCATTTGCAACAACATGAATGGACCTGGTGGGTATTATGCTAAGTGAATTAAGTCAGAGAAAGAAAGACAAATACTGTATGATGTCACTTATATGAGGGATCTAAAAAATAAAACCAAAAAATATATATATTGCAAAACAGAAACAGACTCACAGATATAGAAAATAAACTAGTGGTTACCAGAGAGGAGAGGGAGAGTGGAGGGACAAGACAGGAATATGGGATTAAGAGATACAAACTACTACATATAAAATAGATAAGCAACAAGGATGTATTGTACAGCAAAGAGAATTATAGCCATTATCTAGTAATAACTTTTAAAGAGGTATAAGCTATAAAAATACTGAACCACTATGCTGTATCCCTGAAACTAATATAATATTGTAAATCAATTATATTTCAATAAAAAGCTGCATGCTCTTGAAATAAAAGATGTTTCTATGGACTATTTTATTGACAAACTAGGTGCACTTGTTAAGAACACAAAGGTTCGATTCATGTGGCTAACTATGCTTGTCCTGGACTCACCACTTACTACTTGTGTGACTTTAAGCAAATTAACTAATTTCTTTGTTCCTTAGTTTTCTCTATTATAAAATGAGAATAAAAGAGTGCCTTCCTTATAGGATATTCTGAAGATTAAATTAAATAACTTGTAAAGCAAAAAGCATATCTAAAAATCTCCTCAGATCTTTAATCTACTAATATGTGTTCTGACTCTCCAAGAGAAGGGCTAGGTAATGTAGTATTTCCCAAATGTATGGACCAAAAAACTTCTTTACCAAAAGAATATCTCTTTGAAAAAAAAAATGACAAGGACTTATATATACTACCAAATGTAAAATAGATAGCTAGTGGGAAGCAGCCACATAGCATAGGGAGATCAGCTCAGTGCTTTGTGACCACCTAGAGGGATGGGACAGGGAGGGTGGGTGGGAGATGCAAGAGGGAGGAGATATGGGGATATACGCATAGGTATAGCTGATTCACTTTGTTATAAAGCAGAAACTAACACACCATTGGAAAGCAATTATACTCCAATAAAGGTGTTAAAAAAAAGAATATCTCTTTGAAAATCACTTTTAGTAAAAAAGCATGTTTTCTTGTTTCCTAGCTAAGAAACTAAGGAACCATGAAATTGCTTCATACTAAAAAAAATGCATTTAAGGTAAAGGAATTCAGGAAAAGACATCAGGGGACATAATTAGAATTCTGCTATAATCAGAAGATAATCTTAGTTCCTATGGACTCCAAAAAGTGAGGACATTACTTGTTAGAGATTCTGTGTGAACTAAAAGGTCAAGACAGTCCTGAACTCCTACACAAAAAGGAATCTGAGGCTCCAGAATCATTATCAGTTGATTTGTGTATTGACTAGCTGCTATGTGTTCAAACTTTGGTGGAGGGTGGTGCCCAACATTATAAGACATGGTACTTTGCCTTAGAAATGCTGGACACTTAGGAAACAGATAACAATGAATGACTATACGAAGTCTAACATAAAGCTCTATAGTAAGTGTTATTTCTGAGAACTAAAGTAGACTGAAGTGATTTGGGCAGATGAAGGAAGAAGAATTGTTAAAGCCACAACAAATGGTTAGAAGTCAATTAGAGGGGCAAGATAATGAACATCCAAAAGAGAAGAATGACATGGGTGAACATTCTAAGGTACAAGTTTGCATGGCAGTCATTCTTTCAGCAAATATTTTTTAATATTTAATATGTGTCATGCACTGTGCTAGATTCAATAATACAAAATTACAGGCTTCCGGGAAGATGGTGGAAGAGTAAGACGCAGAGATCACGTCCCTCCCCACAGATACACCAGAAATATATCTACACGTGGAACAACTCCTACAGAACACCTACTGAACGCTGGCAGAAGACCTCAGACCTCCAAAAAGCAAGAAACTCCCCACGTACCTGGGTAGGGCAAAAGAAAAAAAGAAAAAAAATAGAGACAAAAGGAAAGGGATGGGACCTTCACCAGTGGGAGGGAGCTGTGAAGGAGGAAAGGTTACCACACACTAGGAAGCCCCTTCATGGGTGGAGACTGTGGGTGGTGGAGGGGGGAAGCATCAGAGCCATGGAGGAGAGCACAGCAACAGTGGTGTGGAGGGCAAAGTGGAGAGATTCCCGCACAGAGGATCAGGGCCGACAGGAACTCACCAGCCCAAGAGGCTTGTCTGCTCACCCGTTGGGGCAGGCGGGGCTGGGAGTTGAGGCTCGGGCTTCGGTCGGAGCACAGGGAGAGGACTGGGGTTGGCGGCGTGAACACAGCCTGTAGGGGGTTAGTGCACCACGGCTAGCCGGGAGGGAATCCGGGGAAAAGTCTGGACCTGCCGAAGAGGCAAGAGACTTTTTCTTCCCTCTTTGTTTCCTGGTGCACGAGGAGAGGGGATTAAGAGCGCTGCTTAAAGGAGCTCCAGAAACAGGCGCGAGCCGAGGCTAAAAGCGCATGCCCCAGAGACGGGCATGAGACGCTAAGGCTGCTTCTGCTGCCACCAAGAAGCCTGTGTGCAAGCACAGGTTACTATCCACAGCTCCCTTCTGGTGAGCCTGTGCAGCCCGCCACTGCCAGGGTCCCAGGATCCAGGGACAACTTCCTCGGGAGAACGCAAGTCACACCTCAAGCTGGTGCAACGTCATGTTGGCCTCTGCCGCCGCAGGCTCACCCCGCACTCCGTGCCCCTCCCTCCCCCCCGGCCTGAGTGAGCCAGAGCCCCCGAATCAGCGGCTCGTTTAACCCCGTCCTATCTGAGCGAAGAACATATGCCCTCCTGCGACCTACATGAAGAGGCAGGGCCAAATCCAAAGCTGAGCCCCTAGGAGCTGTGGGAACAAAGAAGAGAAAGGGAAATCACTCCCAGCAGCCTCAGAAGCAGTGGATTAACGCTCCACAATCAACTTGATGTCTGTGGAATACATGAACAGACAACAAATCATCCCAAATTGAGGAGGTGGACTTTGAGAGCAAGATATATGCTGTATAGCTATGCTTCCACCATTTGACCTAGGGTTCTATCCATCCATTTTTTTGTCTTTTTTTAATTTAATTTAATTTAATTTTTTTCTTAATAATTATTTTTTTATTTAAATAACTTTATTATACTTTATTTTATTTTATCTTCTTTCTTTATTTTTTCTCCTTCCTTCCCTCCTTCCTTCCTTCCTTTCTCCCTCCCTCCCTGCCTCCCTCCCTCCCTTCTTTCCTTCTTTCTTTCTTTCCTTCTACTTCTACTAATTCTTTCTTTCTACTTTTTCTTCCTTTTATTCTGAGCCGTGTGGATGAAAGGCACTTGGTGCGGCAAGTGCTGTGCCTCTGAGGCGGGAGAGCCAAATTCAGGACACTGGTCAACAAGAGACCTCCCAGTTCAACAAAATATCAAACGGCAAAAATCTCCCAGAGATCTCCATCTCAACACCAGCACCCAGCTTCACTCAACGAGCAGCAAGCTACAGTGCTGGACATCCTATGCCAAACAACTAGCAAGACAGGAACACAGCTCCACCCATTAGCAGAAAGGCTGCCTAAAATCATAATAAGTCCACAGACACCCCAAAACACACCAACAGACGTGGAGCTGCCCACCAGAAAAATGAGATCCAGCCTCATCCACCAGAACACAGGCACTAGTCCCCTCCACCAGGAAGCCTACACAACCCACTGAACCAACCTTAGCCACTGGGGACAGACACCAAAAACAAGGGGAACGATGAGCCTGCAGCCTGCAAAAAGGAGACCCCAAACACAGTAAGATAAGCAAAATGAGAAGACAGAAAAACACAGCAGATGAAGGAGCAAGATTAAAACACACCAGACCTAACAAATGAAGAGGAAATAAGCAGTCTACCTGAAAAAGAATTCAGGATAATGATAGTAAAGATGATCCAAAATCTTGGAAATAGAATAGACAAAATGCAAGAAACATTTAACAATGACCTAGAAGAATGAAAGATGAAACAAACAATGATGAACAACACAATAAATGAAATGAAAAATACTCTAGAAGGGATCAATAGCAGAATAACTGAGGCAGAAGAATGGATAAGTGACCTGGAAGATAAAATAGTGGAAATAATTACTGCAGAGCAGAATAAGGAAAAAAGAATGAAAAGAACTGAGGACAGTCTCAGAGACCTCTGGAACAACATTAAACACACCAACATTCGAATTATAGGGGTTCCAAAAGAAGAAGAGAAAAAAGAAAGGGACTGAAAAGATATTTGAAGAGCTTATAGTTGAAAACTTCATTAATATGGGAAAGGAAATAGTTAATCAAGTCCAGGAAGCACAGAGAGTCCCATACAGGATAAATCCAAGGAGAAATACACCAAGACACATGTTAATCAAACTGTCAAAAATTAAACACAAAGAAAACATTAAAAGCTGCAAGGGAAAAACAACAAATAACACATAAGGGAATCCCCATAAGGTTAACAGCTGATCTTTCAGCAGAAACTCTGCAAGGCAGAAGGCACTGGCAGGACATATTTAAAGTGCTGAAGGAGAAAAACCTGCAAACAAGATTACGCTACCCAGCAAGGATCTCATTTAGATTTGATGGAGAAATTAAAAACTTTACAGACAAGCAAAAGTTGAGAGAGTTTAGCACCACCAAACCAGCTTTGCAACAACTGCTAAAAGAACTTCTCTAGGCAAGAAACCCAAGAGAAAGAAAAAACCTACAATAATGAACCCAAAACAATTAAGAAAATGGGAATAGGAACAAACATATCGATAATTACCTTAAATGTAATGGAGTAAATGCTCCCACCAATAGACACAGATTTGCTGAATGGATACAAAAACAAGTCCTATATATACGCTGTCTACAAGAGACCCACTTCAGACCTAGAGACACATACAGACTGAAAGGAAGGGGATGGAAAAAGATATTACATGCAAATGGAAACCAAAAGAAAGCTGGAGTAGCAATTCTCATATCAGGGAAAGTAGACTTTCAAAATAAAGACTATTAGAAGAGACAAAGAAGGACACTACATAATGATCAAGGGATCGATCCAAGAAGAAGATATAACAATTGTAAATATTTATTCACCCAACATAGGAGCGCCTCAATACATAAGACAAATACTAACAGCCATAAAAGGGGAAATCGACAGTAACACATTCATAGTAGGGGACTTTAACACCCCACTTTCACCAATGGACAGATCATCAAAAATGAAAATAAATAAGGAAACTCAAGCTTTAAATGATACATTAAACAAGATGGACGTAATTGATATTTATGGGACCTTCCATCCAAAAACAACAGAATAACCATTTTTCTCAAGTGCTCATGGAAAATACTCCAGGATAGATCATATCTTGGGTCACAGGTCAAACATTGGTAAATTTTAGAAAATTGGAATTGTTTCAAGTTTCTTTTCTGACCACAATACTATGAGACTAGATATCAATTACAGGAAAAGATCTGGAAAAATACAAACATATGGAGGTTAAACAACACACTACTTAATATCAAAGTGATCACTGAAGAAATCAAAGAGGAAATTAAAAAAATAACCTAGAAACAAATGACAATGGAGACATGACAACCCAAAATCTATGGGATGCAGCAAAAGCAGTTCTAAGAGGGAAGTTTATAGCAATACAATCCTACCTTCAAAACAGGAAACATCTCGAATAAACAACCTAACCTTTCACCTAAAGCAAGTAGAGAAAGAAGAACAAAATAACACCAAAGTTAGCAGAAGGAAAGAGATCATAAATATCAGATCAGAAATAAATGAAAAAGAAATGAAGGAAACAATAGCAAAGATCAATAAAACTAAAAGCTGGTTCTTGGAGAAGATAAACAAACTTGATAAACCATTAGCCAGACTCATCATGAAAAAAAGGGAGAAGACTCAAATCAATAGAATTAGAAATGGAAAAGGAGAAGAAACAACTGACACTGCAGAAATACAAAAGATCATGAGAGGTTACTACAAGCAACTCTATGTCAATAAAATGGACAACGTGGAAGACATGAACAGATTCTTAGAAATGCACAAACTGCCAAGACTGAATCAGGAAGAAATAGAAAATATAAGCAGACCAATCACAAGCACTGAAATTGAAACTGTGATTAAAAATCTTCCAACAAACAAAAGCCCAGGACCAGATGGCGAATTCTATCAAACATTTAGAGATGAGCTAACACCTATCCTTCTCAAACTCTTCCAGAATATAGCAGAGGGAAGAACACTCCCAAACTCGAGGCCACGATCACCTTGATACCACAACCAGACAAGGATGTCACAAAGAAAGAAAACTACAGGCCAATATCACTGATGAACATAGATGCTAAAATCCTCAACAAAATACTAGCAAACAGAATCCAACAGCACATTAAAAGGATCATAGACCATGATCAAGTGGGGTTTATTCCAGGAATGCAAGGATTCTTCAATATACGCAAATCAATCAATGTGATATATCATATTAAAAATTTGAAGGAGAAAATCCACATGATCATCTCAATAGATGCAGAGAAAACTTTTGACAAAATTCAACAGCCGTTTATGATTAAAACCCTCCAGAAAGTAGGCATAGAGGGAATTTTCCTCAACATAATAAAGGCCATATATGACAAACCCACAGCCAACATCGACATCAATGGTGAAAAAGTGAAAGCATTTCCACTAAGATCAGGAAGAAGACAAGATTGCCCACTCTCACTACTCTTATTCAACATAGTTTTGGAAGTTTTAACCACAGGAATCAGAGAAGAAAAGGAAATAAAAGGAATCCAAATTGGAAAAGAAGAAGTAAAGCTGTCACTGTTTGCAGATGACATGATACTGTACATAGAGAATCCTAAAGATACTACCAGAAAACTACTAGAGCTAATCAATGAATTTGGTAAAGTTGCAGGATACAAAATTAATGCACAGAAATCTCTTGCATTCCTATACACTAATGATGAAAAATCTGAAAGTGAAATCAAAAAAACACTCCCATTTACTATTGCAACAAAAAGAATAAAATATGTAGGAATAAACCTACCTAAGGAGACAAAAGACCTGTATGTAGAAAATTATAAGACACTGATGAAAGAAATTAAGTTGATACAAACAGATGGAGAGATATACCATGTTCTTTGATTGGAAGAATCAACATTGTGAAAATGACTCTACTACCCAAAGCAATCTACAGATTCAGTGCAATCCCTATCAAGCTACCACTGACATTTTTCACAGAACTAGAACAAAAATTTTCCAATTTGTATGGAAACACAAAAGACCCCAAATAGCCAAGGAAATCTTGAGAACGAAAAACGGAGCTGGAGGAATCAGGCTCCCTGACTTCAGACTATACTATAAAGCTACAGTAATCAAGACAGTATGGTACTGGCACAAAAACAGAAACGTAGATCAATGGAACAGGATAGAAAGCCCAGAGATAAACCCACGCACATATGGTCAACTTATCTTTGATAAAAGAGGCAGACATGTACAGTGAAGAAAGGACAGCTTCTTCAATAAGTGGTTCTTGGAAAACTGGACAGGTACATGTAAAAGTATGAGGTTAGATCACTCCTTAGCACCTTACAAAAAAATAAGCTCAAAATGGATTAAAGACCTAAATATAAGGCCAGAAACTATCAAACTCTTAGAGGAAAACATAGGCAGAACACTCTATGACATAAATCACAGCAAGATCCTTTCTGACCCACCTCCTAGAAAAATGGAAATAAAAACAAAAATAGATAAATGGGACCTAATGAAACTTCAAAGCTTTTGCACAGCAAAGGAAACCATAAACAAGCCCAAAAGACAACCCTCAGAATGGGAGAAAATATTTGCAAATGAAGCAACTGACAACGGATTAATTTCCAAAATTTATAAGCAGCTCATGCAGCTCAATAACAAAAGCAAAGACCCCAACCCAAAATTGGCAGAAGACCTAAATAGACATTTCTCCAAGGAAGACCTGCCAACAAACACATGAAAGAATGCTCAACCTCATTAATCATTAGAGTAATGCAAATCAAAACTACAGTGAGATATCATCTCACATCAGTCAGAATGGCCATCATCAAAAAATCTAGAAACAATAAATGCTGGAGAGGGTGTGGAGAAATGGGAACCCTCTTGCAGTGTTTGTGGGAATGTAAAGTGATACAGCCACTTTGGAGAACAGTATGGAGGTTCCTTAAAAAACTACAAATAGAACTACCATATGACCCAGCAATCCCACTACTGGACATATACCCTGAGAAAACCATAATTCAAAATTAGTCATGTACCAAAATCTTCATTTCATCTCTATTTACAATAGGCCAGAGATGGAAACAACCTAAGTGTCCATCATCGGATGAATGGATAAGGAAGATGTGGCACATATATACAATGGAATGTTACTCAGCCATAAAAAGAAACGAAATTGAGCTGTTTGTAATGAGGTCTATAGACCTAGAGTCTGTCATACAGAGTGAAGTAAGTCAGAAAGAGAAATACAAATACCGTATGCTAACACATATATATGGAATTTAAGAAAAAAATGTCATGAAGAACCTAGGGGTAAAACAGGAATAAAGACAAAGATCTACTAGAGAATGGACTTGAGGATATGGGGAGGGGGAAAGGTAAGCTGTGACAAAGCGAGAGAGAGGCATGGACATATATACACTACCAAACATAAGGTAGATAGCTAGTGGGAAGCAGCTGCATAGCACGGGGAGATCAGCTCGGTGCTTTGTGATTGCCTGGAGGGGTGGGATAGGGAGGGTAGTGGTGGGAGACACAAGAGGGAAGAGATATGGGAACATATGTATTACTGATTCACTTTGTTATAAAGCAAGAACTAACACACCTTTGTAAAGCAATTATACTCCTATAAAGGTGTTAAAAAAAGCAAAAAACAAAACAAAACAAAAAAACCTAAAAAACAAAAACACATAAGAAATTTCCCCAAATGTTAAGGGATAATGGTCTAATTGGTAGACCAATATATCCATATTGAAGTATGTGTAGAGCTCAATTCAGAATGAAAAGGAATAAGGCTGGACGTAGGAGTATTGGAGTGGCTTCAATGATGAAGTGAAACTTGAGTCCTGGAAGAATGAATGGTGGTTATGTCTCTTTTATGTCTTAACAGGATGCAAGGAAAGATGAATGCCAGAAGTTGACACTGAGAAGACATGATGAGGATAGATTATGGAAGATTATTGTACAGCGTTCACAAATCTGGTCTTTATTTTATAAAGGTTGACAGTTTAGGGCTCTTAAGGGATTGGCGTAATTACATCACAGGATGTAAGTTGAGGAGGAAAGGCAATATGTAAGTAGTGTGTCAACAGGTTTTAAAGAATTTAGAATATGGAGAAGACTTTAGCCTATCATATTAGGCAGGAAGGAGTCACTGAAAGTCCTTGAGCAAGAAGGAGTTTTTTCTTTCTTTCAGCTAATATATATTGATTGCTTACTATATGCCTAGAGAAGGGCTTGGCATATAGTAAGCACTCAATAAGCATATGTCAGTGAACAAAAGAAGAATTAAAAAGCTCTGCTCTCATGGAACTTAAATTCTAGCAATAACAGATAGATAATGAGTTAGAAAAACAACAAATTACTAAATCATACAGAGTGTTAGCAGGTGATAAGTACTATGGATAAGATAGAGAGCTGTGTAAAGAAGATTTTAAAAAGTGGAATTGGGGGAGAAGTGGTTGGTTGCAGCTTTTATTAGGGTGGATAATGTAGACCTCGCTGAGAAGGTGACATTTGAACAAAGACTTAAAAAGTTGAGGGAGTTTATAAAAGTGTAGTCTGAGAACCATATTAATTCGCTTGATAGAGAAATAGCCTGAAGTCAAGGATCCCAAATTATTTAAAACTTGAGAGGTCAATCCAATATAAATCCAGGAATACTCCTCAAATCAAGTCTTTAGAAAGAACTGCTGACTGAAAATCAAGAAATGGTCATGAAAAAGTCCATGCCCTCTGAAAATTCATGTGCACATCAGACCATGCTGACTCCAATGAGGACAAATGAGTTTGAAGTTCATATCGCAGAACATTTAAGTGACACAATGAGAATGAATATTCTTTATTAGCTCTAAATCACTGTATACATGTAAATTTTTATTATTGTTATAAATATGAAATCTTTGAAAAAGTATATGTTATCAATTTTAAACATTATTTCATGTGTATTACTTCTACAACGTGTTTATTAATATTTTTTGTTCTCTAAAGCATGTAAAGTTCTCGTTAATTTCACCTTTGCCCATGTGGAAAAAAAAATAATAGGGTATATGCACTGCAACTCATACAACTTACAGTTACATAAGACGCATGCCTACAGAGTAAAAGTTGATAAAAGAAATACAATACTGGCCTCGGTGTCTGGAGATCTGAGTTCTAATCTCAATTTGGTAAATAATTACAATGTGCAAAGTTGGTTGATTCACATCACCACTTACTACCTAAAATGATGAGGTAGTATAAGGACAATGTTTCCTAAATTGATATCAAGGGAAACTTTTATATTAAGATGTTAACGTTTTACCAAAAAGAAAGGATCCCATGACCAAATATATTAAGAAAATGGTGATTAATTGATGTTAAATATAGACATCCATTGTTATCCAAACTCACTTTTATGTGTTAGGAGACATTTGGTTTCATAGCTGTTGTCAAGTTAAAAATACAAAAAAACGTATTTGTAAACTTTACAGTTAATGAGTAACTTTAGTACTACTTATTGCATTGTTCGTATCATACCTTTTATGTCATAATACTAATGCATGTGCATGAAGGAATAGGATGGTTTCTGAATAAGGTACATAAATAGTAAATGATCGTTGTGGAAAATGTGAGACATCAATATTGCATTGTTGGACATTTAAGTATTTCTTCCTAATATTTTCGCTATTATAAATAATGCAATATGAGTATCCTGGTTAATAAATCTGTACTGGAGTAATTCATTCTTTATGATAAATTATTATAAATCATCAGACCTAGAGATATAAAACTTTAAAAGTGATTTTGATACATATGAACATATAGGTTCCCAGATTGTATTTATTTACAATCTGACTCAAAGCATATGGATCCCTTTTCACAATTTGATCTGTTTAGTAACATGATAAGTGAAAAACTGAATATTTATTTCTATTTTTTTCCAGTGAGACAGAAAAGAACATTCTTACATTAGTTTTTGATCCTATAGGATTTCTAAGAGAGTTTGGGGAAGCAAACTCATTTTGATAGATGGAGTGTTTAATGCTACAAACACAGCAAAACGAGTTGCATCCTCCTTGCTTGTTGTTAACACCTAGAAATGTTCCCATTTTGTAAGTACCTATCCTGACTGGAATCAGGCATGGACTTTCTCTCTCTCTCTCTCTCTCTTTTTTTTTTTTTCTGCGTATCTCTTACTTTGGATTTGAGCTCTGTATTTATGTGGCAAGAAAAGATTTATGGAGGGGCAAACATGGAAGAAGGGAATACCCATGTTTGTCCTTGTATAAATTGTTTTGTCCAAAGAATAACCTTGGGTTTACCATCTCTTTGTAAAAGTTGTTCCACAAATGAGGATGGCTACTAAAAAATCAGCTCTAATTCCCAATTTCAAAGAGAAAGGACTGACAAGTTTGGTTTGATGTTGTACATAATCACATATACATTCTTGATTGGGCTCATATATCTACTGACAGTCTGTGAGACTGGTTTGTTAAGAATTTTTCTTGCAACCAACAACAGTAACAAAGTCCTTACCCTTATGAAGTGTATTAAGTGGATTATGTTACATGGTAATAAATAGTATAAAAAAAACAGAGAAGAAAAAAGGAGTGCTCACTGAAGGAGGACTATCTCTATTTTAAATATTATGGTCAGGCAAGACATCAGAGACCTGAATAAAATGAGGGAGTAAGCCATGTAGATATCTGAAAGAAGAGTATTCTAGGGAGAGGGAGTAGCAGGTGGAGAGGCCTTAAGGGAGAAACTGTTTGGTGCATTTAAAGAATAGTAGAGGCCAGTATGGCTGGATCAGAGTCAATGAGAGTGAGAACTATAATGGAAGAGGTCAGAGAAACAGCAGGGATCAAGATGATAAAAACTCTCAAAAGCCATTGTGAGGACTTTGGCTAATATCCTGAATGAGATGAGATGGCACTGATGAGTTTTGAACTGAGGAGAAATGTGATCAGACTTGCATTTTTAATGAATTATTCTATTCATTTTTCTATACTTTTTCTGTATTAGTTTCATTTCAGGCTTCTTATATTGGCAATACATTTTTTTTTAAATATTAAATACAAGATGCTAAAGCCCAAGAATCCAGATGAACTAGAAAATGTGGTTCAGTTCAGAGAACACAACACTAGAGGTTTGAGATCTGAATCCTAGAATTACTATCTTCTACTGTATGACTATAGGCCCTAGTATACTCTACTGTAAAATGGGGGAGGGGTGGAACCAGAGGGTTTTAAGTTCCTTCCCAGATATGATAATATTATTTTGTTAAAAGGAATATTAGTTAACCCAGTCATATCTATAATTTGGGGGTGATGCAAAGTAGAGAAAAAAATATGGTTGCACAAAGCAACCCAATAAAGATGATGAGAATAGGGATAAAATTATAGAAAATAGACTAGAAAGTTGAATTCCTTTTGAAAACTCGAATAAAAAGAGTGGATAATTTTTTCTGAGCCCAATCCTCTTAATGTACAGAAAGGGTATTTAAAATTATGTATCAGTGAAAATATGACCTTATAGAACTTCCTCCAAAATCTCTTGAAGTGGCTGCAGTGTGTTTGGGAAACATCATTTAAAACTAGATAATGATGAGTTTCTTAGAATATGGAATACTCCTCTTTCCAATTTATTATAAGTTTGAGGATTAATTTCATATGCCCAGTAGGAATGTTCAAACACCATGATTCCTAAGGACAATTTCAGACTTTGCCCCACTAGATGAATAACTACAACGAGGTAAGTGTTCTGGGAAGTAGGTTTTATTTGATGTTATATGAAATGCCTACTAGTATATAACACTTAAATTACAATTTACTCTCACCTTTTTAAAGTGTCCTTCTAAATTATTGGTTGTTCATAGGCTATAGGTCTAATGCTGGATGGTTTTAAGTCTTGCAACTCTCAATATATTCACAGGGACAATACCATCTTGCTTCTCCTCTTCCTTGGTAAGATAGGTGGTGTCTTGATTCTTCTGAGATTTGTAAGAATGGAGACATGGGCTTGCACCTAAGGCTGAGTGTTGTTTAGTTATTTTTCCTCTCTGCTGCACAAAATCTTTCAATCTCTGCCCCTCTTAGATTATTTCTTCTCCCTTTCTCCATTCCTCTTCCCCCAGTGGATGTATATTCAGGGATCAGGTGGCAGACATAAGCATTTTCCATTAATCTACCACATAGGTCCTAGGAGTTCAGGTCCAACAGTCACAGATCTCTGGCAGTTAGAGGAGCCATGATCTTAGTGAGAGGACAAGACTTGAATGCCACTGTACTGACATCACCTGAGTACCTTCGAATCAGAAATAGTGAAAGTTTAGAATATTGGGGGGGGCGGTTAGAACCTTAGAGAGAACTACTGAGAGACCAAGAATGCCTACAATACAAATAGAGAGGTAATCCTGGAAAATTTTTAAAAGGTCTTTTCCTTTTGTGATTGAGGAAATTTTATTACCTTCAAAGAAAAAGATTATGCATTTATTTTTTCCATTTATGAGTTCTAAATTCACCCTGACTACACAGTAGATTAGTATTAGGAATGTTCCTCTATTAACAAATCTACACTTTTTCATGTATAAATATGTATAAGGAAACAATGCCATCACACTTTATACTCCTAGAAATAACCAAATACCTCCTAATAATAATCTTTAGGAAAGTCTTATCTACTTTCACATCTGCCTCTACCGTTTTTCTGAAGCATGGCCGTTTCAGATGATTTTTTTAAAAAATAATTATATTTGTTTCTTTCATTTGTTTTTGTTAGATAATAGTTCAGCATATCAGGAAACTACTGTGAACACTTTTTGAAAATTTAGTGACATAATTATCATTTTTAAATGAGGACAAAAGCTGTACATAACGGTTATTTTCAATTTTTTTGCATGCTAACTTTACATATACAACATGTAAACAACATTATGGATTAAATAAGCCCTTGTGGGTTAGACTAGGAATCGTTGTGTCATTCATAGGTGAGTTTTTTGAATTGTGTTTTCTGTCCAGCATATCATAAAAGTCACTTACAAATGAACTTTCCAAAAAAAAGCCATTTATAAGTTGCTAACTACATGTGTTGAGAAGTTGTGTTTACTCCTTTAGGAAAATAGTATACTACATTTGTGCTCACCTTAATTTTTTTTTTTTTTTTTTGAGGTACGTGGGCCTCTCACTGTTGTGGCCTTTCCTGTTGCGGAGCACAGGCTCCGGACGCGCAGGCTCAGCGGCCATGGCTTACGGGCTCAGCCGCTCCGTGGCATGTGGGATCTTCCCGGACCGGGCATGAACCCGTGTCCCCTGCATCGGCAGGCTGACTCTCAACCACTGCACCACCGGGGAAGCCCTCACCTTAATTTTAAGCAAACGGACCAGTTTAGTCCCTTGAAGAATATGCTTCAATTGCTACATGATGATTATCAATTAATATTTCATAGTACAAATTATAGCATGCTTTGATAGTAAAAAATATTTTTTTCAACAGACTCATAAAAAGTGTTTCATTTCACAGTTTAATCTGTCATTTCCTTCACTATGATCATAGATTATATCCTCCAGATAACAGATTTATTCTGAGGAAGAAACAATTCTTCCTGAAAATGATTAGATTAAGGAAAACTATTGAGCATGAGACTGTCTCTTCAGAAATAAGTTCCTTTAAGTCTGTTTGGGAAAAGTCTTACATTCAATTTAAATTTCTTTTGTGTTTATTTCACAGGTGGTAACTGGGGAGATGAAATGAACATTTTAAAATCTACTTGATGAAAGAATTTTCACATAGAGGTTTCTTTCTGTTTGGGGAATTAGAGAAACAACACTAGAAGACTGCATTTCAGTAGTCAGCATCCAATAGATATGCCTGAGTTAGTTAAATGATTTTAAAAGCTATTATTCCAAGCATGCCATCAAGGTATGTAAAATAGAAATGTGTACAGTACACCGAATACTGTTTTCCTCTTGACTCTCAATATAAAGCAGGTGATATGTTCATAATAGAGTATTTATTCTCAGAATGTCATAAAAATGCAAGGTAAGAATATATTTAGTCTCTTTTAAACCATAAATGAAAAGGTAAAACATGAACATTTAGTGAGAATATTGATATATCCATATCTTTAAAGAGCCTGATAGTGAGAAATGAGAGCTGGAGGAAAATATTATTAAGTTAAGATCAAATAATCTTAATTTATTCTTTAAATATATAACTTTATAAAGTTAGTGGCTCAGCTTTTTTTTTCACTAAAGGAAGTTGACAGAAAATTAGCCACTTAAATGATCTTAAAGTTGCAGCTAATATGGGCTGTGAGGGGCCATTTTTGGAACATTTGTTCATTGCTCTATGATATGAGTAGCTCAGACTGCCTCTAGACTGTACTTCAGTTGAATATGCTTCACTGATTTGGGACTTGGTTCCCACAGAAACTATAATCTATGAATCACTTGAACCTGTAGCCAGTATGATTTGGAGACATGTTCCCACCATGTATTGGTGTTAAAAGGGATCAGCGACCTCTGACTACACAACAATGTAGCCTTTGCTAGTTTGTTATAAAGATGTGAAGTAAACCAAGTATGCTATTTCCATCCTCCTTCCATTTATGTTTTCCTTATTTGGAGACAATTCCAACCTCCACCAACATTTACAATTTTCATTTAGTGTTTCATTACCTCACACTTGCCTACCTTAAAATATTTATTAATTAGTTTAAAGCCTACTTTTTCCTGAAATATTTATATTTTAAGAAGGGTGAGGGCTTCCCTGGTGGCACAGTGGTTGAGAGTCTGCCTGCCAATGCAGGGGACACGGGTTCTTGCCCCAGTCTGGGAAGATCCCACATGCCACGGAGCGGCTGGGCCCGTGAGCCATGTCTGTTGAGCCTGCGCATCCGGAGCCTGTGCTCCGCAACAGGAGAGGCCACAACAGTGAGGGGCCCATGTACCACAAAAAAAAAAAAAAAAAAAAAAAAAAAAGAAAGGTGAGTCTTCAGATGAAGTTCAGGAAGCATTTTGTTGGTGTGTGGCATTTAATTACTAATCAAAATAGGATTTACGTGCCATACATGTTGATTCCAATGGAAAAGGAATTACTTGTTTTAACTTAAATATATAAAGTGGCAACCTGGTCATTATGAATGTTGTGGTGATTAATCAACCTATAAAGTTACTTTTCATTCTCACTCTAAGTCACACTGATTAAAGTTTGTTTTGTCTTGTTAACACAGCAAAATGTAATGACTTCCTTGATTAAACATATGTTTGATTAAACATGGTGAATTATTGGTAAGCTACCTTCTGTGCCCACCAAATTTCAATGTAGGCATGAATACAGGAAAATCAGAGAGAGAAGTTTCTGCCTACATTGATATGCTTTCTTATCTATGAGAAACCTAGTAAGATACAGCATCATGGAGTTTAGAACAGACTAACCTTGGAAAATATAAAAATTGTATGCTCTAGTAAAATTAACTGCACAGGAGGCAGATTCATGGGTATTTTTGTTGACCATTTAGTGTAACATCTGAAGATTCAATCAATTTCATATTAAAATGAATAAACAAGGTAATATTTTGAAAAAGTGTATATACATTTTACTTTTGCTTTTCCAAACACACAGTTGTAATTCTACTCTGCCTAAGGCATCCATCGGTCTGAAGGGGAATTAGGGTTTGCTACAGAAGAAACACAAAGACTAAGATCCAAATAATGTTCAGCTTTTGACATTGAAAATTAGGTTTTTGCACAGCCCACAAGCCTGAAGCTTTTCTCCTATGTATTTTTCTAATATTTTGTCTAATTTTTTTTCTAAAAAATCAGATAACAGTTCCTAACTGTTTAGCTGATTAGCTGTTTGCCAAGTGATTAGCTGCCTCTCTGTCCTCCTCCTGGTCCCTGTGGTTGGAGAAGCTACAGGATGGTGTGGAATCATTCACGCTTAGCTTGTGATAGGCCAGTTTGCTTCATCTCACCTTGGGAGTTCACTGGCCCCTGACAAGATCTCAACCCGCCAAGAGCAACAATGTGTCATTTCATCCCCCATTTTTATGGAATGGGTCACAGGCAGGGTGACTAGTTTAATAGTACACTCCATTTGTAGCTTTATCTCAGAAAATATTCATAGTTTTACAGCCTGAAGCGATCTTCTCATAGGGAATAGGCTAAAACCAAGGAAAGTTGTGATTTTCTCCAGTTTACAGAAGCTTCAGCTTCTGAATCCCAGCATGGGCTCTTTCCATTGTCCCCGCAAAACACCAGCCAGCTGACTGCATGTCACTCCTTAGAGGACCATGAGCTGCCTACTAGCCCACCTTGACCTCTGCCCCGTCACAGAGAGCAAACATTCCTGGCAGCTCACAGAATCTGCCAGGTTTTAGTAATTTAACCCAGTGCTCTCACGAGGATCTGCTGTCCCAATGCCCAGCAGATGGCTGGCCTGGGTCTTCCTGGCAAGGGCTCCAAGCATCCTGCCCTGGCAGCCAGACAAGAGGGCACCAAGGGCTGGCGGTTTGCCTTCTGAAAGGACTGGCCAGGAGAATCATGTCTCCTTCCCATCGGGGTGGGGGAACGGTAGGGGCCTGCTGAGAGTGCCCGGTCTGTGCGGACCCCACTCATCTGGAGGCAGGCACTAATTCATATTCTTTCCTTTCTTCAGCTGGCATTTTGGGGAACACCTGCTGGGTGTGTGTCCCTGAATTTAGTGTTTTTAATTCTGTGCCAGCTTTTCTATTTAACCTCTTTCTCCGCACAGAAGATGCTCTTAAAAATCTTTCAGTTTCAGTGGACACCATCATCAATTTGGTCCATTAACATAGGTACCATCACCACCCCTTTCTGTGAGGAGAACAGCTCTTGCTCCCACAGCCTTAGCTGATCTGCCCGTGAGCAGAAAGTCATGCACTAAGTTGGTGGAGAGAAGACACTGTAGAAATGGAAGGTTGTTTGGGTGTTTTTGATCCTTACTTACTTAGT
Source organism: Globicephala melas (assembly GCF_963455315.2). Lineage (NCBI taxonomy): Eukaryota > Metazoa > Chordata > Mammalia > Artiodactyla > Delphinidae > Globicephala > Globicephala melas. The sequence goes on from NC_083335.1 coordinate 48,126,101, forward strand.
GAAGTACTTGTGTTTTTTAAAAATTTATTTTATTGAAGTATATTTTATTTACACTGTTGTGTTAGTTTCTGGTGTACTGCAACGTGATTCAGTTTTATATATATATATACATATATACACATATATACATATATATGTATGTATATATATATATTTTTCATATTCTTATCCATTATGGTTTATCACAGAATATTGAATATAGCTCCCTGTGCTATACAGTAGAACCTTGTTGTTTATCCATTCTATATATAGAATTTGCATCTACAAATCCCAAACTCCCAATCCATCCTTTCCACTCTCCCCTTGGCAACTGCAAGTCTGTTCTCCATGTCTGTGTGTCTGTTTCTGTTTTGCAGATAAGTTCGTTTGTACCACATTTTAGATTCCACATATAAGTGATATCATATGGTATTTGTCTTTCTCTTTCTGACTTACTAGTAAAGTACTTGTTGTAGCTCATCTGCCCTATAACATGTTGTCAACAACCTTCCCTAGTACCATCTTGGGAAGATCAGTTGGGGTATGAGGGTTGTCAGGCTCTCTTTTTATTATTCAGTTTAATTAAAATGGGATAGTCTATAGTGGAATTATTGACTTGAGCAGATTCTTATTAGCTGGAGCTTGCAGGAAAAATGGAAAAGCCTTAAATGATTTAGCCTGGGCCAGCCCTATTATCTGAAGAGGTTTGGGGACTACCTCCTTCTCTTTCTCCCAGCCTCACTTCCTCAGGCAGCCCAACACAGATTCACTTTCTTCCCTGGGTCTACTTATTAAACATTTTCCAGTTTCTTTTGTCTGAGATTCTCCAACTAGTCCTGCCAACCACTGGGCTCTTTTCTAGCATCTCTGCCTCCCAGGGAGACAGCATTTCCTTAGGGTCTATGGCATTTCCTCAGCCTAGTGCTGAAGCGCCCCAAGATTGGTGAGCAGCTGACCTAATGTGGCTGAGGCAGGACTACTTTGTTCATAGCTTTCAGTTATCCCTGCAGGGGCAAGATGTTCACACCATTGTGTGGCAAATAGTCATTTCTTGCAGGAAGAAAGTGCTATCACTGCTCTCAAGTATCATAGCTTTCAGCTTGCCTGGATTTTTCTTATGATGAAGCATATTTGAGGTCCTGTCCTGGTAGCGTGTTAAAGAGGAGATGTTTGTCCCCTTGGTGTTCTTGGTGAGCTGTAGTGGGGCTAGGAGGTCAACACTAGGCCAGCCCTGTGCTGGGAGGGGTGGGTTTGCCCACCCTGGGCATCTCTGTCTTCAGCATTGCTGTCAGAACACAGGAGAGTTGACCTGACTCTCTTCACCCAGCTCTGGCCCCACATACATCCAGTGACCCATAAGGGCAGATGAGGAAGCCTCTGAAAAACAGCATGGGAGCTGTGCTGGATCCTTGCGGGGATGCAGGGTTTGTGGTCCTGACCCTGTCTTGTTCTACAGCCTGCACATCACTTTAAGGCCAGTGTGGTCCTGGATCTAGCAGGATACATGGCAGTGTGCTCATGGAGTCACCCAACTGCAGTCCAGCTCTCTTCCTGGGCAGCTCAGGGCACCTCCTTCTAGGTGGTGAGCAGTGCAGGTCTGAAGGAAGCCTACCCTGCTCCAGTCTACCACTTCTTGGTGCAGGCTAATGCTAATTTGTGACTGGAAAAGTGGTAATGTACACTAGATGTGGTCACCAAAGCCATAAGCCCAAACAGTCCCTAGGACACAGCATTTATTGGGCCAAAGGTGTAGGCTTGAGAGTCATGTAAGGGCAGGATCTGGCAAAGGGCTCCATTTTGTCTGTTTTATGTTTTCACCTGACTAATAAACAGATTTAATTTAAAATAAAGTACCAGCATTAGGATTCTCAATGCAATTCCTAGATGGTCCCAGGCTCTGGGACTTATAGGCAGTAAGAGCGGATGGTCTACGTGGAAGCTGGGACCAGGTGAGGGATGCACCTGTACTGGGTCTGTGGCTGTCTGTGCCACATGAGCACCCCCAAGCCAGTGTGAGGAGGACATGAGGGGCCACATTGGACAGGCAGATGTGTAAGACCAGGCAGGGACTCTTCTGGGCCTCTGCACACTCACAGTCACCACCGGCCCCCAACTCAGGGGACTGTGGCAGACAGTGTGGAGCAGATGTCTTGGGTACACAGGCCTGGCCAGAGGATGAGAAAACATAGCCAGTGAGTGTAGCCAGGGCAAGTGGGGAGGACTTGTGTGTTAAATGAGAGAACTGAGCTGTGAACATGAGCACTGAAGAATTTGAAAGGCTTATAAAGTGTTTACATGCCCTGTTACTTCCTTCTATTTTCTCCTCTTTGCTTGAAGTTCCCTGTATATGAAACAGACAAGAAGTTGATTAGGCTTGTTTGCCAGAGATCTGCCTGTGGGCCTGCATCTCATGGTGCTATCAGCTACCAGGGCCTCCTCAGACAGGAGTGCCCAAGGTGGCGGGCAACTGTCTGTCTGTCCGCGCCTACCTTCTGGGGACCTAGAATGCAGCCTATATTTTATGCCCAAAACTCTGACTCGACTATATGCACATGCACCTTTCTTTCAGAGAAGTCCATCTTGCCTTCTGCCAGGCTCCTGGCACTAATTTTGTTTCAAGAGTCTTGGAACATCTTCTCTATGTGCAGAGTTCAGTAAATATGATGGATTCATATGTAAAGAAATTATTTTTATTAGGAGAATATATTGATTTGCTACACATGAAATAGGAGTCCAAAAAGTCCAAAGGCTCTGTAATGGATTTTAAAGACTTAACGATGTGTATTGTATAATGAACTAAGTTACTATAATTTTGTATCATGCATGCCTTTCCAGCATACGACCAGCAGCTTCTAAATAAAACTAGATTATATCTTTAAAAAAATGTTTTTGTCTAGCCCTGAATCCTGAAGATTTTCTCTGATATATTATTCTAATAATTTTTGTCTAAAATTGTTTTCTAAAAAGTTAAAAATTTATATTTACATTTAAGTCTATAATCAATTTTGAGTTAATTTTTGTATAAAGTGTGAGGTTTAGTTACTTTTTTTTCAGTCTTTGAATGTTCAATTGCTCCAGCAACATTTATTGAAAAGGAAAAGTAAGGCTTGATAAATCAGCCCTTATCAAAATTAACAATTTGCTCTAAGACCTTATGAGGATGAGAAAATAAAGCAGACTGGGAGAAAATATTTCTAAACCACATAGCTGACAAAGGACTTGTATCTTGAATGTATAAAGAAGCCTCAAAACTCATACAGAAAAAATGCAATTAGAAAATAAGCAAAAGACATGAACAGACAGTTCACCAAAGAGAATATGCAAATTATAGATATGCACATGAAAATATCTTCAACATCATTAACTATCAGAGAAATGAATATTAAAACCACACTGAGCTATTACTATATACCTAACAGAATGACTAAAATAAAAAATAGTGACAACACCAAATGCTGGTAAGGATATGAAGAAACTGGATCACTTGTTACTGCTTTTGAGAATGTAAAATGGAGCAACTCTGAAAAAGCGTTTGGCAATTTCTTATAAAACTAAACATGCCACTGCTGTGTGACCAGCAATAGTACACTTTGCGATTTATTGCAGAGAAATAAAAAGTACGTTCACACAGAAACCTGTACACTAATATTTATATCAGATTTATATGTAATAGCCAAAAATTGGAAACCACTCAGATACCCTTCAAAAGGTCAATAGTTAAACACGTTGTGGTACATTCCTACCATGGAATACTATTTAGCCATAAAAAGAAACAAACTATTGAAATATGCAACAACTTGGATGGATCTTAGAGAAAACGTGCTGTGTGGCAAAAAAGCCAATTCCAAAAGTTTATACACTGTATGATTTCATTTATGTAACTTTTTTTTTTTTTTTTTTTTTTTTTTTTTTTGCGGTACGCGGGCCTCTCACTGCTGCGGCCCCTCCCGTTGCGGAGCACAGGCTCCAGACGCGCAGGCTCAGTGGCCATGGCTCACGGGCCCAGCCGCTCCGCAGCACGTGGGATCTTCCCGGACCGGGGCACGAACCCGTGTCCCCTGCATCGGCAGGCGGACTCTCAACCACGGTGCCACCAGGGAAGCCCTATGTAACATTCTTAAAATGACAAAATTATAGAAATGGATGACAGTGATTACCATGAGATAGAGATGGTGAGCTATAACAGATAGAAGGTGGATATTGCTATCTCTCACATGGCATAAACAGGACCTATTGTAGTTGAGTGTTTGGCTTAAGAATTTGTAAAATGTAGTCACTAAAATGGAATCAAAGTGGCTTTGATTAGTGGCAGTACAGCTGAAAGTCCAAGTAAGCAATTTCATATAAGGTAAAAGCAGACTGGATATTTTTGCCCTGTGCTAACAAGTGAGCTGCTCCTCAAGAGGAAAGTAACATTAGCCAAAGACAAAAAGGAAATTACTTTATATTTTCTGTGTACTTATTCTATAATTGAGAATATGATTAGTTATCTAAAAAGCATCTATTCTTAACAGGTTTATTCTCTGTTAATTATTCAATCCAGCTTGATTAAATTGAATCTCTGCTAACTAGAGGTTTGTCTTAAAATTTCATCCTACTGCTCAAAAAAGTAAGAGATTCCCAGGTGAACCAACAAAAAAGAATTTGTTCCAGAACTGAATTTATTTATTCTTCACTTTAGAAAACATGGCAGTACAGACCCACAATAAAATGATAAAAATACCACAGAAAATTCGTAAGGACAAGGTAGTCAATTAACACAAGAGTTCAAAATGGTTAACTATTATGTAAAAACTATTTAACCTTACTGAAAAATCAAAGAATCATATATAGAAATAATGAGGTTCCATTTCTTTTACCCATCAAATTAAAGATTATCATCACTACCATTTTGTCTGAGCTTGGGGAAATAGGCAATCTCAAGTATCACTGATGGAGCGTAAATTGTTACACCTTTCTAGAGTACAATTTGTCAGTATTATCAAAATCTCCCAAAACATGATATACTTTGACTAAAAAATACTGTTTCTAGAAGTTTATCTGAAAGAAGAAAAGCCAAGACAAATCCACAAAACATATATACTAGGATGCTCATTGAAACAGTATCTAAAATAAAACAAAATGTTTTTAAAGAGTAAAAAGACCAACAATAGGGGTGTGGCTAAACTATAGTGCATCCATGCAGTGGGATACCCTGGAAGAAATAATGATAACTTGTCTTTATGTTTATTGACCTAGAAAGAGGTTCACAAATGTATTTCTAAGTGATGAAAACAAATCAATAACTATATATATATATATATACCATATATAGTTATAGCTTAAAAAACATGTGCATACATGCAAACACACAGGTAAAGATACCTTGAAGTGTATACACAATAATACTTATCTCTTGGTGATAGGATTATAAAATATGGGACATAGTGGGGAGCTTTTCTGTGCTTTTATTTATTCTTTCAACAAATATGGATTTTTTTTAAGAAAAGGTAACACTTTCTTTTGTATGAAAGAAAGAACATCAAAGTGGGTTAAATGAGATTCTGCTTAAAGGTGAAACAGAAGAACAGGTTATTTATGATCTCAGGAGTCTATGATTTGTTGGTTATTATCTTGCATATCAAAGGCCAAAACATGTACACTGAAATGATTGTGAACTCTACACAAATGACCTTTAGCCATTAAAACTTATTTAACATAATATTCACTAGTAGCTATCTTGTTACATCAAAATTAAATATGATTTAAAATAGTTAATTTCAAGTATGAATCATAGATTAGTGATCAAATGTAAATCATAAAATGGTATTTTTCTGTCCCTTACTCAGGAAATTATTTTTATGGGTATAGTCTAAGCAGAGCAGACGATAGATAGGTGAGAGCATTTAAAGGAGATTCCAGGTGGTAATGGGAAGTAAATTAATAGCCTTTCTTCCATATTCTGGTGATTCTCCTTTGAGATTCGGTTTCTTATCCAATTTCCACTAACATTTAAAAAATTGATATTCAGCTCTGAAGACTATAAAATGTCAAGTAATATATTTAGAAGTTTAAGATTAGTTTTTGCACAGTGAACTGGGATTGAAAAGCAGCTTAATTCAGAGATTTTGAATAGCTTTTTCTAAAATAAAAATAAAAACAATATCTTTTAGAACTGATCTTTCCAGTTCTTTTAATGTACGCCAAAATCCAAAGACTCTAAATACGAATAGTTGAGGTTTCACCATTTTTTTATGTTGTGTGTTTAGTAAACAGTCTTCTAATGCATGCAGCCTAGGTATGGTAAAGAAAGCAGACAACCATTTTAGAATAAAGAACCTAATGCTTTGGCTATGCACATTCTCTAAATTTAGTTGGCTTCAGGTTGCTTTACAAATAAATGGCTTTTGGGTGAGGGAAGTAGCACCTTATTAAGATAATTCAACTCAGTCAGTATTCTCGTATTGGTCCTCCTTTGTAAGACAAGCACGATCCAGGTATTCAATAAATGCCAGAGAGAACTATAACTATAAAGGTGAAGAATGTCTTTTTCTTAAAATTTGATTATTTACCATAAATAAAATGAGAAGAAGAATTTTCTCTTTGTTAATATACAAATATATGTGTATTTTTATTTTAAAAAATTAAGTGTGGGACTAAGATAAGAATGGTAATATATGGCCAATTAACTTGCTGAGCACAGAAAGACAATTCTCTGGTTACAAATTCTTTCAACTGAGTATTGTAGGGCTTGAAGTAGATATTCTGTATGATGACTTATGGGTCTAATATCCTACGGTTTAAAACTTTTTCCATTTCTCAAATCAAATATATTAATCCTACTGTGATTCTATAGTGAATGTATCCAGTGGAAAGTTCTAAGGAAACATTTTCCACATTGGTGATGATTTGTATGCATCAATATTAATTTTAGAGCTTTTTGTCAAAATGTTACTTTCCTTAGTGGCATAGTTGAAGGATATACAGCTAGTTCTTTAATAATTAGAGATATTAATTTGTTGGGCTATGCCTAACTGTATGCTAGGGAATACAATAGTCTAAAATATATAGCAATATCTTACCCACAAGGATCTTACAGTCTTGTTTAAATTAGAATATGTTTCTTCCAACTGTAATATATGTAGGTATATATTAATGAATTCTGTATCTTTAATTAGTGTAATAAGAAATGAAATGGTTAATAGGGTGGATTTTCAATTAGTTTTAGGTGATTGAACGCTTGTTTAGTGCACCTCCCTGTTCCTTTAGCCTGACCTAAAATCTGAATATTTAAGAACTCAAAATATTAGAAAGCATGTGTATTAATATAAAATTCTTACATAGAATATTCTTCAGTTTCACCACATTTTCCTCCTGAATTATCTAGGCATAAAATGACAATTTCTTCATTTGTATTGGAAAAGAGTTGGCATTTCAATTATTTCTAAAATACTAATTACACTGTCCATTAAATTAAATCAGCTTTTGATTGATTTATGACTCAGATTACAGTATTTTACCATAGAATAAAATTCCTTAAGAAAATGATTTCAGGATTATTATGGTTCAGCAATATGGACAAGAAAAGTGTGTATATTATAGAAGACAACTACTAAAATACAAGTGTGGCAAAGAGTTCCCCTAAACTTCAAGCTAATTATTATTGCATGTCAGAAAACTGTTTCAATGTTTGTTAACTTACAAACATTCTCTAATAGACTCAGAGGGTAATTTTAATAAATATGGATAATGGAATCTGCTGCAATATTTTTTATTGATAATCTGTGAACTGGACATAAAGAAGAAACTGACCATTAATTTTTATTATGCAAATAGTTCATTAAGGTGTCTATTTCCCTACCTGCATATTTCTCATTTTAATACAGACAACTTCCCTGAAAGAAAGTGCATACCAACCATTAGATTAACTGTTCAGAGGATTTCAAACTCCAGAGGGCTTGTTAAATTTAGCTTTATGTTGGCATAAGTATCTGCAATTGTGTTAGTAATTTACATTTTGGAAGAGCTGAAGTCCTCTTCTTTCTTCTTTTTTTTTTCTTTTTCCTGCATTTGAATGAATAAATCTGCTTAGTCAGAGTAAGAAATTAAATAAACTAGTACTTTTTCCACACATATATGTCAGCATATGGCATTTGTTTTTCTCTTTCTAACTTACTTCACTCTGTATGACAGACTCTAGGTCCATCCACCTCACTACAAATAACTGAAATTCATTTCTTTTTATGGCTGAGTAATATTCCATTGTATATATGTGCCACATCTGCTTTATCCATTCATCTGTTGATGAACACTTAGGTTGCTTCCATGTCCTGGCTATTGTAAATAGAGCTGTGATGTACATTTTGGTACATGGCTCTTTTTGAATTATGGTTTTCTCAGGGTATATGCCCAGGAGTGGTATTGCTGGGTCGCATGGTAGTTCTATTTGTAGTTTTTTAAGGAACCTCCATACTGTTCTCCAAAGTGGCTGTATCAAGTTACATTCCCACCAACAGTGCAAGAGGGTTCTCTTTTCTCCACACCCTCTCCAACATTTATTGTTTCTAGATTTTTTGATGATGGCCATTCTGACCAGTGTGAGGTGATATCTCATTGTAGTTTTGATTTGCATTTCTGTAATGATTAATGATGTTGAGCATTCTTTCATGTGTTTGTTGGCAATCTGTATATCTTCTTTGGAGAAATGTCTATTTAGGTCTTTTGCCCATTTTTGGATTGGGTTGTTTGTTTTTTTGGTATTGAGCTGCATGAGCTGCTTATAAATTTTGGAGATTAATGCTTTGTCAGTTGCTTCATTTGCAAATATTTTCTCCCATTCTGAGGGTTGTCTTTTCATCTTGTTTATGGTTTCCTTTGCTGTGCAAAAGCTTTTAAATTTCATTAGGTCCCATTTGTTTAATTTTGTTTTTTATTTCTATTTCTCTAGGAGGTGGGTCATAAAGGATTTTGCTGTGATTTATGTCATAGAGTGTTCTGCCTATGTTTTCCTCTAAGAGTTTGATAGTGTCTGTCCTTACATTTAGATCTTTAATCCATTTTGAGTGTATTTTCATATATGGTGTTAGGGATTGTTCTAATTTCATTCTTTTACAAGTAGCTGTCCAGTTTTCCCAGCACCACTTATTGAAGAGGCTATCTTTTCTCCACTGCATATTCTTGCCTCCTTTATCAAACAAAAGGTGACCATATGTGCATGGGTTTATCTCTGGGCTTTCTATCCTGTTCCATTGATCTATATTTCTGTTTTTGTGCCACTACCATACTGTCTTGATTACTGTAGCTTTGTAGTGTAGTCTGAAGTCAGGGAGCCTGATTCCTCCAGCTCCATTTTTCTTTCTCCAGATTGCTTTGGCTCTTCAGGGTCTTTTTTGTTTGATATTATGTGGGGCCGGGAGGTCTCTGGTTGACCAATGTCCTGAACTCGGCTCTCCCACCTCAGAGGCTAAGGCCTGACACCCAGCCAGAGCACCAAGACCCTTCAGCCACATGGCTCAGAAGAAAAGGGAGGAAAAAAAAAAAAAAAGAAATCCACCAATGATAACAAGTGCAAAAAACTATACTAACGAAAAAATATATAAAACACAAAAAAACAAAATAATGGACAGGTAGAACCCTAGGATAAATGGCAAAAGCAAAGCTATACAGCTAAAATCACACAAAGAAGCATACACATACACTCTCACAGAAAGATTCAAATGAAATAAATATATAAATATATATATATACATATATATATATATATGGAAGAGAGCAACCAAATGAATAAAGAAATCTACCAATAATAATAAGCTCTAAATACTAAACTAAGATAAACATAAACCATAAATAAATTAGATGCAGAAAGCAAACCCCAACTCTACAGTTGCTCCCAAAGTCCACTGTCTCAGTTTTGGCAAGATTCATTGTCTATTCAGGTATTCCAGAGATGCAGGGTACATTAAGTTGATTGTGGAGATTTAATCCACTGCTCCTGAGGCTGCTGGGAGAAATTTCCTTTTGTCTTTTATGTTTGCACAGCTCCTGGGGTTCAGTTTTGTATTTGATCGTGCCTCTGCATGTAGGTCACCTGAAGGCATCTGTTCCCCACCCAGAGAGGATGAGGTTAAAGTAGCAGCTGATTAGGGGGCTCTGGCTCACTCAGGACAGGGGGAGGGAAGGGTACAGAATACGGGGCTAGCCTGTGGTGGCAGAGGCCAGCATGATGTTGCAACAGCCTGAGTCACACCGTGTGTTCTTCCCGGGAAGCTGTCACTGCATCATGGGATCCCGGCTGTGGCGGGCTGCACAGTCTCCTGGGATGGGAGGTGTGGATAGTGACCTGTGCTTTCACACAGGCTTCTTGGTGGCTGCAACAGCAGCCTTAGCATCTTATGCCCATCTCTGGTGTCCGTGCTGATAACCACAGCTTGCACCTGTCTCTGGAGTTCGTTTAGGCAGTGCTCTGGATCCCCTTTTCTTGTGCATCCTGAAAGAATGGTCTCTTGCTTCTTAGGCAGTTCCATACTTTTCCCCAGACTCCCTCCCGGCTAGCTGTGGTGTACTAGCTGCCTTCAGGTTGTGTTCACGCAGCCAACCCCAGTCCTCTCCCTGGGATCTGACCTCCAACGCCTGAGCCTCAGCTCCCAGCCTCCACCCGTCTTGGCCGGCAGGTCAGCAGACAAGCCTCTCAGGCTGGTGAGTGTTAGTCAGCACCAATCCTCTGTGCAGGAATCTTTCCGCTTTGCCATCTTCACCCCAGTTGCTGCGCTCTCCTCCATGGCTCTGAGACTTCCCCCTCAACCCTCTTGCCCACCATCTCCTCCAGTGAAGGGGCTTCCTAGTGTGTGGAAACTTTTCTTCCTTCACAGCTCCCTTCCAGAGGTGCAGGCCTCATCCCTATTCTTTTGTCTCTTGTTTTCCTTTTCTCTTTTGCCCTACCGAGGTATGCAGGGAGTTTCTTGCCTTTTGGGAAGTCTGAGGTCTTCTGCCAGTGTTCAGTACATGTTCTGTAGGAGTCGTTCCACATGTAGATAGTTTTGATGTATTTGTGGGGAGGAAGGTGATCTCCACGTCTTACTCCTCTGCCATCTTGAAGGCGTCTCCCCTATAATATGGGAATTTTAAAGATGATGTGTGGAGAAGGGAAACTATCCGGAGCCATAAGTGAAATGAACAGGAAAAAAAAATTCAAGAGACTATTAGCCATTTATTACCTTAGATAAATTAATGAAATTATAGTTCTGAGATAAACTTAGGGCATCATTTGGACTAACCTTTCTCCTGTTGGAAGAATTGTCCTTAATGCACAGTGAAAAGGACAGTGATAGAAATTTTTACTCAGCTATGCAGACAGGAGAGATGTTGAAAAGTATATCTTGTGACTCTTAAATTCAATAAACTCTTTGTAAGTTCACACCATCTTTTTGATAAGATTACTTCAGTAAAATGTTCACAGTTCCTTAAAATTGTGTGCTGTCAACCTTTGGTAGGAAAATTCTTGGGGAAAAAGTAGGTCACATTTGTAGGGGGAAATGCTTTGTTAAACTTTTCTCTAAACACAACAGGTTAATCTCATGTGTTTATCTACTCTCCCAACTGAAACCTTACTATAATGACATTGAAGGTATGTATAAGGTATAAATTTACAATGACACAGTGAACAGGAAGGGAATATCAGTGGGCAAGAGATTGCAATACTCTTATTAAAAGCAGAAAGTGAATAAAAGTGTGGTATCAGTCTTTGCAGAGTTGAGAAAGCTACAATCTAAAATGCCTTGTAAAGGACATGATAAAATTAAATGGATCAATCCCTTCCGCAGAACCTCTGGAAGCCTCACAATTTAAAGATCTGAAGTATGATTGAAGGTTGGGGAGCAGAAGTGTTAGAGAGTGATGAGGAGGGAATGACTGAACCCAGGGAGATTAAACACTGTTACATGCAGTCATTAGATCCCCTGTGATTTTTACACCATTCAGCAATGTGAAAACTCTTTCTCCACCCAGGCAGAAGACTGCAGATTTATTCTTAGAAGAAATTGAGCAAGATAAAACTATGAGGTTTTCACATATGACTAGTGGTACTTTCAAAAAGAGAACAGAAAAAAGACAGTAGATGCAATTATATACATGTAAAAAAAGAAAAAAAAATTATAAAAGAATGGTCCAGTCCTAGGACACTGATTTGAAAAATTCAAAAACAAAAAACACAACCTTACCATGGCACATTGTTACCAAACCAAACTTGGTCCATTCATCCATGCAGTAAAGCCAAAGACCCTGAGTTGTGATGAAGGAAAGTACAATGTTTATTGCAGGGCAGCAAGCAAGGAGTCCAGGGAAGCTAATACTCAAACACCTGAACTCCCTGATGGGGTTCAGGAGAGCATTTTTAAAGGCCAGGTAAGAGAGGGTGGTCACAGGGTATGTGATCAGCTCATACAAAATTCTCTGATTGGTTGATGGTGAGGTAGCAGGGCAGTGTCACTGGGGATAACATTATCAGTCCTTAGGCTCCTGTAGGCCTGGAGGCCTATGTGCCCATGGTCATCAAGTAGTTAACATTTTCCTTTTGGTGGGGGTTTTAGCACCTGTAAAACAACTCAGGAAATGTGCATTGGGTACTGTTATCTAGGTACTTCAGAGAGGAGCTAAAGCCCAGGATATGGGGGAGGGATCTGATCCAGGAAGGTCCCATAGGGTCCTGCTTGGTTATAACAAGATTTAAAAATGTCCTATCCCTAGGGACAAAGAGAAACCTTAAAATTATTGGGAAGAAAATGTCACATACATAAATAGTAAGTAATTAGAATGTCATTACACACTCTAAAAGAAACATTACAATATAGAAAATAATAGTCAAATGCCTTCAAAATTCTGAGGGAAAATAATTTTCCATATGGAATTCTATATCAGACCAAACTAAGAATCAAGTATAAGGGTAGGTCATCAAAAATTTACCTTCTATGCACCCTTTCTCTGGAAGCGTCTCCTTTAAAAAGAAAGATTTAGACAAAATATAAAGAAGATATGTGATATATGAAATAGTGGTTCCATGGAAGAAAAGGAATTAATGGAAGTCCCAGAATAACTAAACAGCAATCCTACAGAACAAGTCAGGAATGAGACAAGTGGACAAAAACCTCCAGGAAAGAGATTTCCAGAGAAAGAGGGAAAAAAAGTTCTACATTGTCTAACAATTTTATTAGGAAATTAATGTTTAAAGGTATATAATTACAGATCTGAGAGTATATGAAAATAATTGTGGATAGGTACATAGAAAACTAAGCATTTTTTTTAAAAAATAAGGCAATTATTAACTCATGGAGAAAATTGTTGCCCAGGAAAGGAAAGACGGTCATAATGTATTTATATGGCTCTGCAATGAACACCATTAACTTAGTTTAATGTTGCAAATGTTAACTATCCATTTAAGAAAACATAATATATATAAATTAATTAAAAGGATGGGGAGAAGGTACTAGAAATAAATCAAGTACTAGAAATAAATTTTCCTTTGCTATTAAAAAAATCAGAAAATTCTGTCTAGAATTGATTCATCAAGTAAAACAGTTTAAGCTCATTGTTTTGAAACAGAAAGGTAAGTTTCAGAAAAATAACTAAAATATTTGAAAACAGTTGTTTCTGGGAGTAAAACTGGTGATGGAGAAAGATGAGGCATTGAACTCTTTAATTTTTTCTCAATATAAGTCTTTGTGTTTTAGTTTTAAATCACATTAATGCATTACATAAATAAAATGTAATTAATTTAAAAATGTTAGGTAGATTCATGGAATCCGTAGGTCTTTTATGATTTATGAGAAGCAATATACATAGCAGTTAAGGGTACAGACTCTAGAGACAGCCTGCCTGGGTTCAACTCCCAGCCTCAGTAAATGCTAACTTTGTTATGTTGGACAGGTTACATAGTGCCTGTGCCTCAGTTTTCTAAGCTGTTAAATAAGGATAATAAGTGTCTGCTGTGATTGCTATGAAAGTTTAATAAGTCAATAAATGGGAAGTGTTTAAGATAGCATCTGGCATCATATGGTAAGCAAAACATAAATGTTAGTGTTTATTATTGTTATCATTTATATCATGTTATTCATCCATAAATTGCTGCTACTCAGACCATAATGAGGACAGATTTCCTTGCCATTTTAATCAGAATTAGTAAGTGACCAAAGTAGAAGGTAAAGCAAAAATAATTTGTTTTCAGTGAATATGTCCTACTGAACAAATGGCCTTAAAACACATCAACATTTACACACCATATATATATTCATATACAGTAAATGTTCACATGTAATAAATAATTTATATTGAATACAAGTAGAAAATAAAGAAATAACTTGGCATTTAAAATGTGTGACGATGCAAGTTAAGTTTTTTTGTACCTAATATTTGTGGACTTGTCTTTTCAAATGGAATGAGCACTAGATTAAATCAAACTTCTGTAATAAGAATTCACTTTGACTTTTCCTGTCATATAATATTTTAGAAAAATTTCTGCAGTATATAAAAAGTAAGATGAATTCTCAGTAAATTATAACTTATGATTGTAATACCCTCCTTAGTTTATCTCAAATGCACAAGCTAACAATGCAGAATATTTTAAAACAAAGAGTTGATGAACAATTTATTAATCTAATTTAACTCTGTTATTCTAAATCCAGAATTTTAAGAAGTGGAAAAAAAGGATTTGTAAAGGAAAATATTGCCTATTTTGGTCAGGGAGTATTCATGAAGAAATAAGATTATACTTCAACCGAGCTTCAGGTGCCCAAGGTATGGAAATGGAAATCCCCAAATGATATAAGCAATTAGCATATCAGTTGAAATGATAAACTTTGTGTCTTTGCTATGTGAAGCTATTACTACTAATTGTAAATTTTTTTTCATTTCATTTTTTAAAATTATAAATTTATTTTCACCTTCTCATTCTGTTCCTGTTATGGGCATTGCTGCTATTTTTAAGATGGTTGTCTGTGTCTGTAACATGGAATAAAGTAAGACAGCAATCTATCCTTAGAAACCTGACCTTCACTTTATTAAATTAACATCCTTCTCTAATCAATGGAATTCTCCAGAAAGAGTCAGCTTACCAAAAGGCAACAGACCTACATAATAAAACGATCTTACCTAAATTGATTATTTGGCTTCTTATCTCTTGGGTGTGACTAGACTGGTGTAACAAAGTCTGAGGGTGACTTTCTGTTACTCTGAGGAACAATGTGCAGTTCTGAATGTTCTGGAGAGGAGTACAGCTTAGAGATAGCCCCTGAATTGACCATGACCCCTAAATATACCAACATTTGCTTGGTTGAGATACTGTCGTTTAAGCATTCAAGAATTCCAAGGACTTTTAATAATTTAAGTATTTATATATCATCAGTACCAGAATGGCATTACAAGCACATCTCATTTGACTGCTCTTCACTTTATTGCTCCTTGCAGGTATTGTGTTTTTTTTTTTTTTTTTTTTACAAATTAAAGTTTTATGGTAACCCTGCATCAGACAAGTATATCAGCACCATTTTTCCAACAGCATTTGCTCACTTTGTGAGCAGTCTCAAAAAAGGCCTCAGCTGACCCAATGGGAATCTCTCAAACAGAAATGACTCTTCAAAATTGTCCCAAGATAGGACAAGGATATCAGGCCTTTTTAAGCCCACATGAATTTGTATTAGATATGAGCTACTCTTGGAGAAGAGGGTGAAACAGCTTTCTGCAGTGTAGGGCAATTTCTTCAAAGGACTGACAGCAAAGGACTGTCAACAAGCAACACTCCTAGCCACTGGGGAAATGAATCATTTCAGTTCTTATGGGAGATCCAGATGGTGCATTGCAGCCCCCACGTGTCCTCCAAAAACCCTCTAAATTTTTAATATTGTCCTTGAGGAACACACGTCTCTTTCTAGTATAAGTTCTTTAAATATGAATATTTAAAAGTATATATCAATTTTAATATTATCATTTCCTTTCATTTCATATCAGGACTAATTGTGAGCCATCAGGAAAAAGATCTTTGCAATTGTTTATTTGGAAAAAAACTACTTACATTAGGTTTTCACCAAATTATTTGTATTTATTTTCATACTTTCTGTGCAATAACTTCATTCAAGTTATATTAATCAACCACTATTTACATTGGGTGATTGAATCAGCCTAACACATTGCAATAAAATGTGATAATTTTCTGAATCATTATGAACAAATAGAAGGTTTAAAACAGAATCTTAACTATTGTCTCAATAAAATTAATCACTTAATTAATCACTGTTTTAAAAGTTAGATTTGCTATGTTTCTCATGTATCTTTTCCTCTGAAATTGTAGTGATGTACTTAAGCTTCAGACTTTAAGCTTCAAAGTCTGAAGTATTTGTACACAGTCTGTTAATCTTTTGTCTTTGTCTATTAAGCACAAATAAGGATTAGGAAATTGAAAAGCTTGGATTGATCACCATAGTAAAGAAGACAGTATTTTACATATACTCTCCAGCTATGGAAAGGAGCAATAACTTAAGTGATCAGAGTTTTCATAGAATTAAGAGACAAGGCTTTCAGTAGGAAGATGAAGAGCCCTGAAAAAAATAGACTTGTTTCTCCTAACATATTCATCCATGTGAAATCAGATTAAAATGAAAAAGTATGAGTAGGAAAGGGAAGTGATATTATAGAATAAAATCTTATAAACTGGACTTGAGGAAAATAATGATATTGGAGTAGGTAAAGAGGTTAAAAAGCATTTTTGTCTGGGAGATAGCCCTCCATCTTTATTCTCAGTTCTTTTACTTTCTGACTGTGCTGCTGGATTTGTACAGAGCCCATGGTAATTTTCAGGGTCAAGTGGCATAAAATAATTTAATATTCAATGAGTGCTAAATACAGGCCAGGGATTGTGTTAGGCTTTTTGCAGACATATCTTAGCATATTCTCAAACCAGCCCCATGAAATGACATTATTTATAACATTTTGAGGAATCTCAGTACAATTTTGCATAGTGACCACTCCAAATTACTTTCTCACTAGCAATGCACAAAGGTGCCCCATTCTCCACATCCTTGCAAACACTTGTCATTTGCTAAGTTTTTTTTTTTTTTTGATAGTAGTCTTTCTGATGGGTGTGAGGTGATATTGTGGTTTTGATTTGCATTTCCTTGATGATTAGTGATGTTGAGTAGCTTTTCATATGTCTGTCACCATCTATATATCTTCTTTGGGAAAATATCTATTCAAATTCTCTGCCTATTTTTTAATCAGGTTGTTTGTGTTTTTGATGTTTAGTTATATGAGATCTTTGTATATTTTGAATATTAACCTCATATAGGATATATGATTTGCAGATATATTCTCCCACTCAGTAGGTTTCCTTTGCATTTTGTTGATGGTTTCTTTTGCTGTGCAAAAGCTTTTTAGTTTAATGTAGTGCCATTTGTTTATTTTTCCTTTTGTTGCCCTTGCCTGAAGAGAATTATTGAAAAAATATATTGCTAAGTCTGAGGTCAAAGACCATTTAGCCTATATATTCTTCTAGGAGTTTTATTATTTCATGTCTCACATTTAAGTCTTTATGACATTTTGAGTTTATTTTTGTATATGGTGTAAGAAAGGAGTTCAGTTTCATTCTTCTGCATGTAACTACTCAGTTTTCCCAACACCATTTGCTGAAGAGACTTTTTCCCATTGTATATCCTTGGTTCCATTGTTGTAAATTAATTGATCATATAAGCATGGGTTTATTTCTGGGTTCTCTATTCTATTCCAATGATCTATGTGTCTATTTTTATGCCCGTATCATGCAGTTTTATTACTATAGCTTTGTAATATAGTTTGAAATCAGGCAACAAGATACATCCAGTCTTGTTCCTTCTTAAGATTCTTCTCACTATTTCAGGTCTTTTGTGGTTCCATAAAAATTTTAGGATTATTTATTTCAGTTCTGTGAAAAATGCCATTGGTATTTTGATAGAAAATACATTGAATCTGTAGATTGCCTTGGGTGATATGTTGAATTTGTAGATCTTTTCAAATTGAAGTATAGTTGATTTACAATATTAATTTCAGATGTACAGCTTAGTGGTTCATTATTTTTGCAGATTATACTACATTATAGGTTTTTACAACATAATGACTATAATTCCCTGTGCTATTCAATATATACTTGGTGTTTATCTATTATATACATAGTAGTTTGTATCTGTTAATTTCATACCCCAAATTTGTGCCTCCCCTTTAGTAACCCCTCTTTCCTTCCCCTTTAGTAACCACAAGATTGTTTTCTATATCTGTGAGTCTGTTCCTGTTTTGCATGTACATTAAATTGTATTTTTTTCTTAGATTTCACAAATAAGTGATATCATACATTATTTGTCTTTCTCTGTCTGACTTATTGCACTAAGCATAATATTCCCTAGGTTCATCCATGTTGTTGTGAATGGCAGAATTTTGTTCCTTTTTAAGGCTAATAGTACATTGTGTATATATATATACTATATATTCTTTTTTCTTTTAACATTTTTATTGGAGTATAATTGCTTTACAATGGTGTGTTAGTTTCTGCTTTATAACAAAGTGAATCAGTTATACATATACGTATATCCCCATGTCTCTTCCCTCTTGTGTTTCCCTGCTTCCCACCCTCCCTATCCCACCCTTCTAGCTTGTCACAAAGCACCGAGCTGATCTCCCTGTGCTATGCAACTGCTTCCCGCTAGCTATCTATTTTATGTTTGATAGTGTATATATGTCCATATATACACTACCACTCTCTCACTTTGTCACAGCTTATCCTTCCCTCTCCCCATGTCCTCAAGTCCATTCTCTAGTAGGTCTGCATCTTTATTCCTGTCTTGCCCCTAGGTTCTTCATGACCATTTTTTTAGATTCCATATATATATGTTAGCATACGGTATTTGTTTTTCCCTTTCTGACTTACTTCACTCCGTATGACAGACTCTAGGTCCATCCACCTCACTACAAATAACTCAGTTTCATTTCTTTTATGGCTGAGTAATATTCCACTGTATATATGTGCCACATCTTCTTTATCCATTCATCTGTCGATGGACACTTAGGTTTCTTCCAAGTCCTGGTTATTGTAAATAGAGCTGCAATGAACATTGTGGTACATGACTTTTTGAATTATGGTTTTCTCAGTATACTATATATTCTTTTCCCATTCTTATGTTGATGGGTATTTAGGTTACTTCAATATCTTGACTATTGTAAATAATGCTGCTCTTAACACTGGTGTGCATGCATCTTTTCGAATCAGTGTTTTTGTTTTCTTCAGCTATATACCCAGGATTGGAGTTTCTGGATTGTATGGTAGTTCTATTTTTATTTTTTTGAGGAACCTCCATACTGTTTTTCATAGTGGCTGCACCAATTTACAATCCCACCAACAGTGTATTAGAGTTCCCTTTTCTCCACATTATTACCAAAATTTGTTAATTATGGACTTTTTGATGATAGCTTTTCTGACAGGTGTGCAGTGATATCTCTTTGTGGTTTTGATTTACATTTCTCTGATGATTAGCTATGTTGAGCATTTTTTCATGTGCCTGTTGGCCATCTGTATATCTTCTTAGAAAGAAATGTCTATTCAGGTCTTTTGCCCATATTTAAATTTGGCTTTTTGTTTTTTTGATATTCAGTTGTATGAACTGTTTATAAATTTTTGATATTAACCCATTATTGGTCATATCATTTGCAAATATTTTCTCCATTTCAGTAAGCTGTCTTTTTGTTTTGTTGACGGTTTCCTTTACTGTGTAGAAATATTTAAGTTTAATTAGGTCCCATTTATTTATTTTTCCTTTTATTTATCTTGCCTTAGGAAACAGATAAAAAAAATTGCTACCATTTGTGTCAAAGAGTGTTCTAGGAGTTTCATGATTTCAGGTCTTACATTTAGTTATTTAATCCATTTTGAGTTTATTTTGTATATGGTGTGAGGAAATGTTGTAATCTTATTCTTTTACATGTAGCTATCAAGTTTTCCCAGCACCACCTATTGAAGAGAATGTCTTTTCTCCATTGTATATTTTTGTCTTCTTTGTCATAGGTTAATCAACCACAAACACATCAGTTTATTTCTGGTCTTTCTATTCTTTTTCATTGATTTATGTGTCCGGTTTTGTGCCAGTAACATGATGTTTTGATTACTGTATTTCTGTAGTATATTCTTAAGTCAGGAAGTGTGATAACTCCAGCTTTGTCCTTTTATTCCTCAAGATTGCTTTGGCAATTTGGGCTCTTTTGTGGTTTCATATAAATGTTAGAATTATACGTTCTAGCTCAATGAAAACTGCCATGGGTATTTTGATAAGTATTATGTTAAATATGTAGATTACTTTGGGTAGTATGGACATTTTAACAATATTAAGTCTTCTAACCCAAGAACCCAGACTATCTTCCCATTTATTTGTATTATTTTCACATTCTTTCATCAGCATTTTATAGTTTTCAGAGTATAGGTCTTTCACCTCTTTGGTTACGTTTACTCTTAGGTATCTTACTCTTTTTGAGGTTATTATAAAAAATATTTTTTTTACTTTCTCTTTCTGATTGTTCAATATTAGTGTAATGAAAAGCAACAGATTTTTGTATATTAATTTTGTAACCTGCAACTGTCTGAATGAATTTATTAGTTCTAACAATTTTGAAGTGGACACTTTAGGGGTTTCTATATATAATATCATGTCATGCAAATAGTGACAGTTTTACTTCTTCCCTTCCTATTTGGATTCCTTTTATTATTTTTTCTTGTCTGATTGCTGTTACTATGACTTCCAATACTATGTTAAATAGAAGTGTCAACTAAATGAAAATGAAAATACAATATCAATATTTGTGGGATGCAGCAAAACAGTCCTTAGAGGGAAATTTATAACACTGAATGCATGTATTAGAGAAGAAAGTTCTAAAATCAATAACCTAAGCTTTTACCTCAGGAAACTAAAAAAAGAGAAGGAAATTATGTATACAGTAAGCAGAAGAAAAGAAATAATAAGAATTAGAACACAAATCAATGAAATTGAAAAAAAAAAGATCAATTCAGAAAATTAACAAAACCAAAATCTCATTATTTGAAAGCACAATAAAATTGATAGGCTCTAGGCAGGAAAAAAGACACAAACTACTAGTACCAGAAATAAGAGAGGGGGTATCAGAACATATTCAATGAACATTAAATGGATAATAAAAAATATTATGACAAACTATAACCACAAATTAGATAACAAGATGGAATTGACTAATTCCTTGAAAGACACAATCTGCCAAAATTCACACAAGAAGAAATAAATGATCTGAATAGGCCTATATCCATTAAAAAATTGAAAAAAAAATTAATATTCTTTCCAAATTAAAAAAAAGGCACAGATGTGTTCAATGGTGGATTTTTACTTATATTTAAGGAAGAAATTATAGCAATTTTCTACAATCTCATCCAGAAGATAGAAGTAGAGGGAATACTTTCTAAATCATTTTATGAGGTCAACAGTACCCTAATATCCAAACTAGATGAAGATACTAAAATAAAACTGTAGACCAATATCTCTCATGAATATTGATGCAAAAACCCTCAAAAAATATTAGCATATCATATCCAACAATTAATAAAATAATTATACACCACAAACTAGCAGGATTTATTCCAGGTATACAAGTCTGGTTCAACATTGTAAAATCAATTTATGATATCCATCACCTCAACAAGTAAGAAGATAATTTAGATGATCATATGAGTAAATGCAGAAAAATCATTTGACAAATTACAAAACTCATTCATAATTTAAAAACTCTCAACAGGGCTTCCCTGGTGGCACAGTGGTTGGGAGTCCGCCTGCCAATGTAGGGAACATGGGTTCTTTCCCCTGTCCAGGAGGGTCCCACATGCCACAGAGTGGCTGGGCCTGTGAGCCATGGCCACTGAGCCTGTGCATCTGGAGCCTGTGCTCCACAACGGGAGAGGCCACAGCAGTGAGAGGCCCACGTACTGCAAAAAACACCAAACACAAAAAAAAAAGCAAAAAAAGAACTCTCAACAAACTAGGAATAGAGGGAAACTTTCTCAACTTAATAAATCACATCTACAGAAAACTTACAGCTAGCATCATACAATGTTGAGAAACTAGATTTCTTGCTAAAATTAGGAAAAAGAAAGATGTCCCCACTTACCATTATAGTTTCATCATAATTCACCAGTATTGGAAGTCCTAGCTAATGTAATAAGAAAAGAAAAGGAGGTGTGGCCCATATGTTGCAGTAGGAAGACCCTGAGATCACGTCCTCCCAAGGACACACCAAAATTACAATGATTTATAGAACAACTATTGATAAGAACAACCTGAAGACTAGCAGAACAGATTTTCCATAACTATGGATATAAAGAAGGAACCAAAATTAGATGTTTGGAAGGCATGGAGATGAGGTACAGTCATGACCCACACCCTTGGGTAGGTGACCTATAAATGGGAGGATAATCATAATTTTCCTGTTTATCCTCAAAAAGGAAGGAGTCACACATTAGGCTCCCCAGTCTGGGGATCATGCATCAGGAAGATGAAGCCCCCAGCACATCTTGCTTTGAAGGCCAGTGGGGCTTTCATACAGGGGAGCTGGAAGGCTGTAGGAAACAGAGACTCTGATATTAAAAAGCACATGCAAAATCTCACATGCTTTGTGACCAAGTGCAGAGGCAACAATTTGATAGAAGCTTGGGTCTGACACACTTGCTGATCTTGGAGAGCCTCCCAAAGAGGAGGAGGCCAATGGGACTTCCCTCTGGGGAAATAGACAGCGGTGGCAGCCATTTTGCAGAGTTTGTTCTACCATGAGGACATTGGTGCTGGAAAGTACCATTCTGGAGTCCTCTCTCTAGACTACTAGTGCCAGAACCTGCCCTTGCTCACCAGTTAAGTGACACCAGTCCTGGAACCTCACCCCTGCCCAGGCTGAGCATCTTGGTATGTTGAGACACAGAATTACCCACCAGTAGACTGGCAGCTGAAAGTGCCCTGAGCCCCAGAGCCAACTGCTCCAGGACAACCCTAAACCCTCATCCAGCTGAACTGAGACCTAGTTCTACACACAAGTGAGCTGACACCAGCCCCAGGACCCATGTCCCTGCAACTAGAGGCTCTGGGACACCAGGCCAATTGTGCTAGGACCCAGCCATGCCCACTAGTGGGCTTGCACAGGCTTTAGGACCCCAGTGCCCCACAGCCAGCTGCACAAGAACCTGACCTCACGCTCCAGAGGGCCAGAACCACCTTGGAACTCCCCAGGGCACACAGCCATCTGTATAAGAACTTGGCTTTGCCCACAAGCAGCTGGGAGCTTTTGCACAAGACAAGGTCAAGCAGCCCATTGTGCCAGAGACCAGCTACACCTATCAGAGTGACCCCAGTAGTTGGGCCTATATCAACAGAAGGGCCCACTCAGCCTACATGAGGGTTCTGGTGCCTAGAGGGTAGCATGCTGCTGGGCCCCATAGGATATCTCCCACATAATGTCACTTCTCCAAGACTGGGAAATATAACTGACATACACAAAACATACAAATAAAATAGATGAAATGAGGTGACAAAGGAATATGTCCCAAACAAAAGAAAAAAATAAAATCCCAGAAAAATAACTAAGCAATTTACCAAATAAAGAGTACAAGTATATGATGCTCAGTGAACTCAGGAGAGAATGGATAAACATAGTGAAAATATTAACCAAGAGTTAGAAAACACAAAGAAGAACAAAAGAGATCTGAAGACTACAATAACTGAAATTTTTAAATTCACTAGAAGTAATAAATAGTAGATTAGATGATACAGAGGAATAGATCAGTATACTGGAGGACAGAGGAGTGGAAATCACCCAAGCTGAGCAGATAAAAAGGGAAAATAATTTTTTTAAATGAAAACAGTTTAAGAAACCTATGAGACAACATCAAACATACTAATATTAACATTTTAGGGGTCCCAGAAGGAAAAGAGAGAGAGACATGGGAAGCAAACTTATTTGAAGTGGTAACAGCTGCAAACTTGCTTAACCTGGGAGAAGAAATAGACATCCAGGTCCAGGAAGCAAGAGAGTCCCAAACAAGATCAACACAAAGAGGTCCACAACAAGACACATTATAATTAAAATGTCAAAAATTAAACATAAAGAGGGAATATTAAAAGCAACAAGAGAAAAGAAACTGATTACATAAAAGGCAACTCAATTAAGACAGTCAGTTGACTTCTGAGCAGAAAATTTGAGGCCAGAAGGGAGTGGCATAATATATTTTAAATGATAAAAGAAAAAACCTACAACTAAGAATACTCTAACTGGCAATGCTATCATTCAGACTTGAAGGAGAGGTAATTGTACAGACAAGCAAAGTTAAAATAGTTTAGTACCATTAATCTGGATTTACAAAAAATGTTAAAAGTAATTCTCTAAGTGAAAAAAAAGTTCACAAAAGTGAGGAAATGGAAAAAGTTATTCCATGCAAATGGAAACAGAAAGAAAGCTGGAGTAGCAATACTTATATTACACAAAATAGACTTTAAAACAAAGACTGTAAAAAGAGACACAGAAGGACATTACATAAGGAGGTCAATCCAACAAGAAAATATAACAATTATATATGCACCCAACATATGAGCAAATAAATACATAGAACAAATATTAACAAATGTAGGGAGAAAGTGACAGTAACGTAATAATAACAGGGGACTTTAACACCCCACTTATATCAATGGACGTATCATCCAGACAGAAAATCAAAAAAGAAACATTGGACTTAAATGACACATTAAATCATACAGACTTAACAGATATATCGAGAGCATTCCATCCCAAAACAGCAGAATACACTTTCCTCATGTGCTCAAGGAACATTCTCCAGGATAGATCACATGCTAGGCCACAAAGCAAGCCTCAATAAATTTAAGAAAATTGAAATAATATCAACCATTTTTTTTCTGGCCACAACACTATGGGACTAGAAATCACATGGAAGCTAAACGATATGCTACTGAAAAACCAACGGTCATTGAAGAAATCAAAGAGGAAATTAAAAAATACCTTAAGACAAGTGAAAACGGAAATGCAACATTTTCAAAATCTATGGGACATATCAAAAGTAGTTCTAGGGCTTCCCTGGTGGCGCAGTGGTTGAGTCTGCCTGCCGATGCAGGGGACACGGGTTCGTGCCCCAGGCCAGGAAGATCTCACATGCCGCAGAGCGGCTGGGCCCATGAGCCATGGCCACTGAGCCTGTGAGTCCAGAGCCTGTGCTCCGCAATGGGAAAGGCCACAACAGTGAGAGGCCTGCGTACTGCAAAAAAAAAAAAAAAGTAGTTCTAAGAGGGAAGTTTAGACTGATGCAGACCTTCCTCAGGGAAAAAGAAAAAAAATCTCAAATAAACAACTTAACTAACACCTAAATGAACTAGAAGAACAAATAAAACCCAGTTAGTAGAAGGAAAGAAATAATGAAGATCAGAGCAGAAATAAATACAATAATAACTAAAAAGCAATAGAAATGATAAATGAAACTAAGAACTGGTTCCTCGAAAATATAAATAAAATTTATAAACCTTTAGCCAATCTCTTCAATGATATAAGAGGACTCAAATATAAAAATCAGAAATAAAAATGGAAAAGTTACAACTGACACCACAGAAATTCAAGAGATCATAAGAGATTACTATGAACAATTATACCCAATAAAATGGACAACCTAGAAGAAATGGATAAACTCCTAGAAAAGTACAATCTCCAAAGATGAATCAGGAAGAAATACAAAATATGAACAGACCAATTGCCAGTAATGAGAATGAATCAGTAATCAATTAATTCCCAAAAAACAGAAATCCAGGACAAAGGGGCTTCAAAGGTGAATTCTACCAAGAATAATGAGAAGAATTGACACCTGTCCTTCTCACACTATTTTTAAAAAACTGCAGAGGAAAGAACACTTTTGAACTCCTTCTATGAGGCCAACATTACCCTCAAGCAAATACCAAAAACACTACAAAAAAATTAAATTCCAGGCCAATATCACTGATGCACATAGATGCAAAAATCCTCAGCAAAATACTACCAAACTGAAATTGACCGTACACTAGAAAGGCTCATACAACATGATCAAGTGGTATTTATCCCAGGGATGCAAGGTTATTTCAATATCTGCAAACCAGTCAATGTGATACACCACATTAACAAATTAAATAATAAAAATCACATGATCATCTCAATAGACACAAAACAATTGTGACAAAATTCAACATCCATTTATAATAAAAAATCTTAACAAAGTGGGTACAAAGGGAACATACCTCATCCTAATAAAGGCCACATATGACAAACTTCCAGCAAATATCATACTCAAAAGTAAAAAGCTAAATTTTTTCCTATCAGATAAGGTATAAGACAAGGATGACCACCCTTGTCATTTTTATCCTACATAGCATTGGATGTCCTAGTTACAGAAATCAGACTAGAAAAAGAAATAAAAGGAATATATATTGTCAAAGGAAGAAGTAAAACTGTCACTGTTTGCAGATCACAAGATATGATATCCAGAAAATCCTAGAGAGGCCACCAAACAAGTATTAGAACTAATAAACAAATTCAGTAAATTTGCAGGATACAAAATTAATACACATAAATCTGTTTCATTTCCATACATTAACAAAGAAACGTCAGAAAAGAAATTAAGAAAATAATACATTTACGATTACATGAAAAAGAATAAAATATATAGGAATAAACCTACCTAAGGAGCAAAAGACATGTAGTTCAAAAACTATAAGATACTGAAGAAATAAATTGAAATTGAAGATGACACAAACGGATGGAAAGATACCAAGTTCTTGGATTGGAAGAATCAATATTGTCAAAATGACTATACTATCCAAGGCAATCTACAGATTCAATGCAATCCCTATCAAATTACCAATTTTTCACAGAACTAGAACAGAAAAAAATTAAATTTGTATGGAGACACAAAAGACCCCAAATAGGCAAAGCAATCTTGAGAAAGAAAAACAGAGCTGGAGGAATTGGGCTCTCTGACTTCAGACTATACTACAAAGCTACAGTAATCAAAACTGCATGTTAGGGCTTCCCTGGTGGCACAGTGGTTGAGAATCTGCCTGCCAATTCAGGGGACACAAATAGGCCAGTGAAACACAAATACTGAGGCTGTGCGTCTGGAGCCTGTGCTATGCAACAAGAGAGGCTGTGATAGTGAGAGGCCCATGCATCGTGATGAAGAGTGGCCCCCACTTGCTGCAACTAGAGAAAGCCCTTGCACAGAAATGAAGACCCAATACAGTCAAAAATAAATAAATAATTAAAAAAAGAAGAAATCAAGTGCCTCCTGGTTATACACACTGCAACTCTGTCTTTAGCTCCAAACTGGCTTCACTAGGTCATGCCCTGAAATCTAAGTTATCAATGACCTCTCCCTCCTCTTCCCCATATCAAATCCATCAGCAAATCCTGTTTTGCATTCCTCCAAAGTCAAATCTGAACCTGCCCACTTAAAAAACAAAACAAAACAAAAAAATAACTGCATGTTACTGGCACAAAAATAGAAATATAGATCAATGGAACAAGACAGAAAGCCCAGAAATAAACCCAGGCAACTATGGTCAATTAATCTATGACGAAGGAGGCAAGACTATAAAATGGAGAGAAATCAATCTCTGAAATAAATGGTGCTGGGAAAACTGTACAGCTACAGGTTAAAAAAATGAAATTAGAACATTTTTAGCACCATACACAAAAATAAAATTAAAATTGATTAAAGAACTAAAGGTAAGACGGGATACTATAAAACTCTTAGAGGAAAATATAAGAAAAACACTCTTTGACATAAATCACAGCAATATCTTTTTTGACCCATCACCTAGAGTAATGGAAATAAAAACAAAAATAAACAAATGGGAACTAATTAAACTCAAACACTCTTGCACATCCAAGGAAACTATAAACAAAGTGAAAAGACAACCTACAGAATAGGAGAAAATATTTGCAAGTGATGTGACCGACAAGGGATTAATCTCCAAAATTTACAGCTATTGTGGCTCAATATCAAAAAGCAAAACCAAAATAAAAAAATAAATAAATAAATAAAACCACAAACAACCCAATCAAAAATGGGCAGGAAAACTAAATAGACATTTCTCCAAAGAAGACATACAGATGGCCAAGAGACACATGAAAAGATTCTCAACATTGCTAATTATTAGAGAAATTCAAATCAAAACTACAATGAGATATTACCTCACACCACTCAGAGTGGCCATCATCAAAAAGTCTGCAAACAATAAATGCTGGAGAGGGTGTGGGAAAAAGGGAACCCTCCTACGCTGTTGGTGTGAATGTAAATTGGTACAACCACTGTGGAGAACAGTATAGTGGTTCCTTAAAAAACTGAAAATAGAGCTACCATATGATCCAGCAATCACACTCCTGGGCATATATCTGGAGAAAAACATGGTTTGAGAGAATACAGGCACACCAATGTTCACTGAAGTGCTGTTTACAATAGCCAAGACATAGAGCTACCTAAATTTTCATCCACAAATGAATGGATAAAGAAGATGTGGTACATATGTGCAATGGAATATTACTCAGCCATTCGAAAGAATGAAATAATGACATTTGCAACAACATGGATGGACCTGGAGATTATCAATCTAAGTGAAGTAAATCAGACAGAGAAAAACAAATTCACATATCTCTTATATGCAGAATGGTAAAAATTTGATACAAATGAACTTATATACAAAACAGAAACAGACTCATAGACTTAGGAAATGAACTTATGGTTACTGGGGGGGAAGGGTAGGGGGAAATAATAGATTGGGAGTTTGGGATTGACATATAGACACTGCTATATTTAAAATAGATAACCAACAAGGACCTACTTTATAGCACAGATTACTCAGCTCCATATTCTGTAATAAACAAAATGGGAAGAGAATTTAAAAAGGTGTAGATACATGTATATGTGTAACTGAATTACTTTGCTGTACACTGGAAATTATCACAACATTGTTAATCAAATATATTCCAAAATAAAATTAAAATAAAAAAATTACCAACAGCATATTCTGAAAGTAACTTCCTTTCCCTACATCATTTTATTATATTTTTTAATCCTTGAAGTACAGGAGAAAAAAAAATAAAATTCTTGTGGAAACACAATAGACCCTGAATTGCCAAAACAATCTCGAGAAGGAAAAACAAACCCAGAGACATTACATTTCCTGATTCCAGAATCTATTACAAAGGTATAGTAAATAAAACAGTATGGTTCTGAGAGGAGCTTCAAGATGGCAGACGAGTAAGACGTGGAGAACACCTTCTTCCCCAAAATACATCAAAAAGCCATCTACATGTGGAACAACTCCTACAGAACACCTACTGAACGCTGACAGAAGAACTCAGACCTCCCAAAAGGCAAGAAACTCCCCACGTACCTGGGTAGGGCAAACGAAAAAAGAAAAAACAGGGACAAAAGAAAAAGGACGGGACCTGCACCAGTGGGAGGGAGCTGAGAAGGAGGAAAGGTTTCCACACACTAGGAAGCTCCTTCACTGGCGGAGAGTGCAGGTGGCAGGGGGGAAGCTTTGGAGCCACAGAGGAGAGTGCAGGAACAGTGGTGCGGAGGGCAAAGCAGAAAGATTCCTGCACAGGGGATTGGTGCCGACCAGCACTCACCAGCCCGAGAGGCTTGTCTGCTCACCCGCTGGGGTGGGTGGGAGCTGGGAGCTGAGGCTCCGGCTTTGGCTGGATCCCAGGGAGGGGACTGGGGTTGGCGGCATGAACACAGTCTGAAGGGGGCTAGTGCACCACAGCTAGCTGGGAGAGTCTGGGAAAAAGTCTGGAGCTGCTGAAGAGGCAAGAGACCATTTCTTGCCTCTTTGTTTCCTGCTGCAACAGGAGAGGGGATTAAGAGCACCGCTTAAAGGAGCTCCAGAGATGGGCATGACCCGTGGCTTTCAGCACGGACACCAGAGACTGGCATGAAATGCTAAGTCTGCTGCTGCAGCCACCAAGAAGCCTCTGTGCCAGCAGAGGTCACTATCCACACCTGCCCTCCTGGGAACCTGTGCAGCCCGCCACTGCCAGGGTCCCGTGATCTAGAGACAACTTCCCTGGGAGAACACAGTGCGCCTCATGCTGGTGCAACATCATGCTGGCCTTTGCCGCTGCAGGCTCGCCTAACATCCGTACCTCCCCCCCAAGGCTGAGTGAGCCAGAACCCCCGAATCAGCTGCTCCTTTAACCCCATCCTGTCTGAGCGAAGAACAGATACCCTCAGGCGACCTAAATGCAGAGACGGGTCCAAATCCAAAGCTGAACCCCAGGAACTGTGCAAACAATGAAGAGAAAGGGAAATCAATCCCAGCACACTCAGGATCAGTGGATAAAATCTCCACAATCAACGTGATGTACCCTGCATCTGTGAAATACCTGAATAAACAATGAATCATCCCAAATTGAGGAGGTGGACTTTGGGAGCAATGATATTTTTTTTTCCCTTTTTATCATTTTGTGAGTGTGTATGTGTATGTATGCTTCCCTGTGTGATTTTGTCTGTAAAGCTTTGTTTTTACCATTTGTCCTAGGGTTCTGTCTGTCCGTTTTTGTTGTTTACTTAATTACATGGAAAAAAATTTTTTAATAATTATTTTCTTTATTTTAATAATTTATTTTATTCTATTTTAATTTATTTAATCTTCTTCTTTCTTTCCTTCTTTTTGTCTTCTCCATTTTATTCTGAGTCATGGGGAAGACAGGCTCTTTTTGCTCCAGCCAGGCATCAGGGCTGTGTCTCTGAGTCGGGAGAGGCAATTTCAGAACACTGGTGCACAGGAGATCTCCCAGCTCCACGTAATATCAAATGGTGAAAATATCCCAGAGAACTCCATCTCAACACCAAGACCCAGCTCCACTCAATGACGAGCAAGCTACAGTGAAGGACACCCAATGCCAAAAAACAAGCAAGACAGGAACACAACCCCATCCATTAGCACCTGCCCACCAGAAAGACAAGATCCAGCCTCATCCACCAGAAAACAGGCACTAGACCCCTCCACCAGGAAGCCTACACAACCCACTGAACCAACCATAGCCACAGGTGACAAACACCAAAAAAAAAATGGGAACTACGAACCTGCAGCCTGCGAAAAGGAGACCCCAAACACAGTAAGTTAAGCAAAATGAGAAGACAGAGAAACACACAGCAGATGAAGGAGCAAGGCAAAAACCCACCAGACCTAACAAATGAAGAGGAAATAAGCAGTCTACCAGAAAATGAATTCAGAATAATGACAGTAAAGATGATCCAAAAACGTTGAAATAGAATGGAGAAAATAAAAGAAACGTTTAACAAGGACCCAGAAGAACTAAAGAGCAAATAAACAGTGATGACCAACAAAATAAGTGAAATTAAAAATTCTCTAGAAGGGATCAATAGCAGAATAACTGAGGCAGAAGAACGGATAACTGACCTGTAAGATAAAGTAGTGGAAATAAATACAGCAGATAAGAATAAAGAAAAAAGAATGAAAAATATTAAGGACCATCTCAGAGATCTCTGGGACAACATTAAATGCACCAACATTCGAATTATAGGGTCCCAGAAGAAGAGGAGAAAAAGAAAGGGACTGAGAAAATATTTGAAAAGATTATAGTTGAAAACTTCCCTAATATGGGAAAGGAAATAGTTAATCAAATCCAGGAAGCACAGAGAGTCCCATACAGGGTAAACCCAAGGAGAAACACACCAAGACACATATTAATCAAACTATCAAAAATTAAAAACAACGAAAGCATATTAAAAGCAGCAAGGGAAAAACAACAAATAATAGAAGGAAATTCCCATAAGGTTAACAGCTGATCTTTCAGCAGAAACTCTACAAGCCAGAAAGGAGTGGGAGGACATATTTAATGTGATGAAGGAGAAAAAGCTACAACAAACATTACTCTACCCAGCAAGGATCTCATTCAGATTTGATGGAGAAATTAAAACCTTTTCAGACAAGCAAAAGCTAAGACAATTCAGCACCACTAAACCAGCTTTACAACACATGCTAAAGGAACTTCTCTAGGCAGGAAACACAAGAGAAAGAAAAGACCTACAATAACAAACCCAAAACAATTAAGAAAATCATAATAGGAACATAGATATTGATAACTACCTTAAATGTAAATTCATTAAATGTTCCAACCAAAAGACATAGACTGGTTGAATGGTTACACAAAAAAAGACCTGTATATATGCTGTCTACCAAAGATCCATCTCAGACCTAGGGACACATACACACTGAAAGTGAGGGGATGGAAAAAGTTATTCCATGCAAATGGAAATCAAAAGAAAGCTGGAGTAGCAATTCTCATATCAGACAAAATAGACTTTAAAATAAAGACTATTACAAGAGACAAAGAAGGACACTACATAATGATCAAGGGATCAATCCACGAAGAAGATATAACAATTGTAAATATTTATGGACCCAACATAGGAGCACCTCAATACATAAGGCAAACACTAACAGCCATAAAAGGGGAAATTGACAGTAACACATTCATAGTAGGGGACTTTAACAGCCCACATTCACCAATAGACAGATCATGCAAAATGAAAATTAATGAGGAAATACAGGCTTTAAATGATACTTTAAGCAAGATGGACTTAATTGATATTTATAGGGCATTCCATCTAAAAACAACAGAATACACATTCTTCTCAAGTGCTGATGGAAGATTCTCCAGGATAGATCATATCGTGGGTCACAAATCAAGCGCTGGTAAATTTAAGAAAATTGAAATCATATCAAGTACTTTTTCCGACCACAATGCTATGAGAATAGATAACAATTAGAAGAAAAGATCTTTAAAAAATACAAACACATAGAGGACAAACAATACACTACTTAATAACCAAGAGATCAGACAAAAGACCTGTATGCAGAAAATTATAAGACACTGATGAAAGAAATTAAAGATGATACAAATAGATGGAGAGATATACCATGTTCTTGGATTGGAAGAATCAACATTGTGAAAATGACTATACTACCCAAAGCAATCTACAGATTCAATGCAATCCCTATCAAACTACCACTGGCATTTTTCACAGAACTAGAACAAAAAATTTCACAATTTGTATGGAAACACAAAAGACCCGGAAGAGCCAAAGCAATCTTGAGAACGAAAAACGGAGATGGAGGAATCAGGCTTCCTGACTTCAGACTATACTACAAAGCTACAGTAATCAAGACAGTATGGTAGTGGCACAAAAACAGAAATATAGATCAATGGAACAGGATAGAAAGCCCAGAGATAAACCCACGCACATATGCTCACCTTATCTTTGACAAAGGAGCCAGGAATGTACAGTGGAGAAAGGACAGCCTCTTCAATAAGTGGTGCTGGGAAAACTGGACAGCTACATGTAAAAGTATGAGATTAGATCACTCCCTAACACCATACACAAAAATAAGCTCAAAATGGATTAAAGACCTAAATGTAAGGCCAGAAACTATCAAACTCTTAGAGGAAAACATAGGCAGAACACTCTATGACATAAATCACAGCAAGGTCCTTTTTGACCCACCTCCTAAAGAAATGGAAATAAAAACAAAAGTAAACAAATGGGACCTAATGAAACTTCAAAGCTTTTGCACAGCAAAGGAAACCCTAAACAAGACCAAAAGACAACCCTCAGAATGGGAGAAAATATTTGCAAATGAAGCAACTGACAAAGGATTAATCTCCAAAATTTATAAGCAGCTCATGCAGCTTAATAACAAAAAACAAACAACCCAATCCAAAAATGGGCAGAAGACCTAAATAGACATTTCTCCAAAGAAGATATACAGAGTGCCAACAAACACATGAAAGAATGCTCAAAATCATTAATCATTAGAGAAATGCAAAGCAAAACTACAATGAGATATCATCTCACACCAGTCAGAATGGCCATCATCAAAAAATCTAGAAACAATAAATGCTGGAGAGGGTGTGGAGAAAAGGGAACCCTCTTACACTGTTGGTGGGAATGTAAATTGATACAGCCACTGTGGAGAACAGTATGGAGGTTCCTTAAAAAACTACAAATAGAACTGCCATATGACCCAGCAATCCCACTACTGGGCATATACCCTGAGAAAACCATACTTCAAAAAGAGTCATGTACCAAAATGTTCATTGCAGCTCTATTTACAATAGCCTGGAGATGGAAACAACCTAAGTGCCCATCATCGGATGAATGGATAAAGAAGATGTGGCACATATATACAATGGAATACTACTCAGCCATGAAAAGAAACGAAATTGAGCTATTTGTAATGAGGTGGATAGACCTAGAGTCTGTCATACAGAGTGAAGTAAGTCAGAAAGAGAGAGACAAATACCGTATGCTAACACATATATGGAATTTAAGAAAAAAAATGTTATGAAAAACCTAGGGGTGAAACAGGAATAAAGACACAGACTTACTAGAGAATGGGCTTGAGGCTATGGGGAGGGGGAAGGGTAAATGGTGACAAAGCGAGAGAGAGGCATGGACATATATACACTACCAAACGTAAGGTAGATAACTAGTGGGAAGCAGCCACATAGTACAGGGAGATCAGCTCGGTGCTTTGTGACCACCTGGAGGGGTGGGATAGGGAGGGTGGGAGGGAGGGAGACACAAATGGGAAGAGATGTGAGAACATATGTATATATATAACTGATTCATTTTGTTGTGAAACTGAAACTATCATACCATTGTAAAGCAATTATACTCCAATAAAGATGTTAAAATGAAAAAAAAAATAACCAAGAGATCACTGATGCAATCAATGAGGAAATCAAAAAAAAAAAAAACCTAGAAACAAGTGACAATGAAAACACAATGACCCAAAAGTATAGGATGCAGCAAAAGCAGTTTTAAGAGGTTAGTTTATAGCAATACAATCCTACCTTCAGAAACAAGAAAATCTCAGAAAACAACCTAACCTTACACCTAAAGCAATTAGAGAAAGAAGAAGAAAAAAACACCAAAGGTAACAGAAGGTAAGAAATCAAAAAGATCAGATCAGCAATAAATGAAAAAGAAATGAAGGGAAGAAGAGCAAAGATCAATATAACTAAAAGGTGGTTCTTTGAGAAGATAAACAAAATTGATAAAACATTAGCCAGACTTATCAAGAAAAAAAGGGAGAAGACTCATATCAATAGAAATAGAAATGAAAAAGGAGAAGTAACAACTGACACTGCAGAAATACAAAGGATCATGAGAGATTAGTACAAGCAACTCTATGCCAATAAAATAGACAACCTGGAAGAAATGGACACATTCTTAGAAATGCACAACCTTCTGAGACTGAACCAGGAAGAAATAGAAAATATGAACAGACCAATCACAAGCAATGAAATTGAAACTGATTAAAAATCTTCCAAAAAACTCAAGTCCAGGACCAGATGGCTTCACAGGGGAATTCTCTCAAACATTTAGAGAAGCACTAACACCTTTCCTTCTCAAACTCTTCCATAATATAGCAGAGTGAGGAACATTCCCAAAGTCATTCTATGAGGCCACCATCACCCTGATACCAAAACCAGACAAGGATGTCACAAAGAAAGAAAACTACAGGCCAATATCACTGATTAACATAGATGCAAAAATCCTCAACAAAATACTAACAAACAGAATCCAACAGCACATTAAAAGGATCATACACCATAATCAAGTGTAGTTTATCCCAGGAATGCAAGGATTCTTCAATATACGCAAATCAATCAATGTGATACACCATATTAAAAAATTGAAGGAGAAAAATTATATGATCTTCTCAATAGATGCAGAGAAAGCTTTCGACAAAATTCAACACCCATTTAGGATAAAAACCCTCCAGAAAGGTGGCATAGAGGGAAATTTCCTCAACATAATAAAAGCCATATATGACAAACCCACTGCCAACATCATCCTCAATGGTGAAAAACTGAAAGCATTTCCACTAAGTTCAGAAAGAAGGCAAGGTTTCCCACTCTCACCACTATTATTCAAGATAGCTTTGGAAGTTTTAGCCACAGAAATCAGAGAAGAAAAAGAAATAAAAGGAATCCAAATCGGAAAAGAAGTAAAGCTGTCAGTGTTTGCAGATGACATGATACTATACATAGAAAGTCCTAAAGATGCTAACAATAAACTACTAGAGCTAATCAATGAATTTGGTAAAGTATCAGGATACAAAATTAATGCACGGAAATCTCTTGCATTCCTATACACTACTGATGAAAAATATGAAAGTGAATTTAAGACAACACTCCCATTTACCACTGCAACAAAAATAATAAAATACCTGGGAAGAAACCTACCTAAGGAGACAAAAGACCTGTTTTCAGAAAATTATAAGACACTGATGAAAGAAATTAAAGATGATACAAATAGATGGAGAGATATACCATGTTCTTCGATTGGAAGAATCAACATTGTGAAAATGACTATACAACCCAAAGCAATCTACAGATTCAATGCAATCTCTATCAAACTGCCAGTGTTATTTTTCACAGAACTAGAACAAAAATTTTCACAATTTGTATAGAAACAAAAAAGACGCTGAATAGCCAAAGCAATCTTGAGGAAGAAAAACGGAGCTGGAGGAATCAGGCTCCCTCTCTTCAGACTGTACTACAAAGCTACAGTAATCAAGACAGTATGGTGCTGGCACAAAAACAGAAATATAGATCAATGGAACAGGATAGAAAGCCCAGAGATAAACCCACACTCATATGGTTACCTTACCTTTGATAAAGGAGGTAAGAATATACAGTGGAGCAAAGACAGCCTCTTCAAAAATTTTTGCTGGGAAAACTGGACCACTCCATGTAAAAGAATGAAATTAGAACACTCCCTAACACCATACACAAAAATAAAGTCAAAATGGATTAAAGATGTAAATGTAAGGCCAGACACTATCAAACTTTTAGAGTTAAACATAGGAAGAACACTCTATGACATAAATCACAGCAAGATCCTTTTTGACCCACCTCCTAAAGAAATGGAAATAAAAACAAAAATAAACAAATGGGACCTAATGAAACTTCCTTTTGCACAGCAAAGGAAACCAGAAACAAGTCCAAAAGACAACCCTCAGAATGCGAGAAAATATTTGCAGAAAAAGCAACTGACAAAGGATTAATCTCCAAAATTTACAAGCAGCTCATGCAGCTCAATATCAGAAAAACAAATAACAGAATCCAAAATGGGCAGAAGACCTAAATAGACATTTCTCCAAAGAAGATATACCAATTGCCAACAAACACATGAAGGAATGCTGAACATCATAAATCATTAGAGAAATACAAATCAAAACTACAGTGAGATATCATCTCACACTAGTCAGAACGGCCATCCCCAAAAAATCTACAACCAGTAAATGTTGGAGAGGGTGTGGAGAAAAGGGAACCCTTTTGCATTGTTGGTGGGAATGTAACTTGATACAGCCACTATGGAGAACAGTAAGGAGATTCCTTAAAAATAAAAATAGAACTACCATACGACCCAGCAATTCCTTTACTGGGCATATTACCTGAGAAAACCATAATTCAAAAAGAGTTATATACCAAAATATTCATTGCAGCTCTATTTACAATAGACAGGACATGGAAGCAACCTAAGAGTCCATCAACAGATGAATGGATAAAGAAGATGTGGCACATATGTACAATGGAATATTACTCAGCCATAAAAAGAAGCAAAATTAGTTATTTGTAGTGACGTGATAGACTTAGAGACTGTCTTACAGAGTGAAGTATGTTAGAAATAGAAAAACAAATACCGTGTGCTAACACATATATATAGAATCGAAAAAAATAAAAAATAATAAATAAAATGGTCATGAAGAACCTGGGGCAAGATGGGAATAAAGATACAGACTTACTAGAGAATGGATTTGAGCATATGGGGAGGGGGAATGGTAACGTGGTACAATGTGAGAGAGTGGCATGGACATATATATACTACCTAACGTAAAATAGATAGCTAGTTGGAAGCAGTCACATAGCACAGGGAGATCAGCTCTGTGCTTTTTGACCCCTTAGAGGGGTGGGATTGGGAGGGTGTGTGGGAGGGAAATGCAAGAGGGAAGAGATATGTTCACATATGTGTATGTATAGCTGATTCACTTTTTTATAAAGCAGAAACTAACACACCATTGTAAAGCAGTTATTCTCTAATAAAGATGTTTAAAAAAAAGAAATTAATTAAAGAATACTGTCTAAACATGAAAAACAGAAAACAAAAAGCAAAAAAAGAGAAACAGTATAGTTCTGGCATTACGATAGACATATAGATGAATGGAACAGAATAGACAGTCCAGAAATTAATCCATGCAATCAATCAACTGATTTTCGTCAAAGGTGCCAAGAATACACGATGGGGAAAAGATATTCTTTTCAACAAATGGTGTTACGAAAAACCACATATCCACATGTAAAAGAATGGAATTGAACACGTATTTTATACCATATAGAAAAATCAACTCAAAAGGGGTTAAATAGTTGAATATGACACTTTATAAACATCAGGTATGGATAGAAAATTTCCAGAATATGTTTTATGGGAAATTCAGTAAGAGAGAACGTAGATAGTGGAGGACAGGCAACATTTGAAGACATAATGATTAATAGCTCTCCAGATTTTATGAAAATAACCAATCATTTCCAGACAACATAAATAAAGTAGAATTTATACTTACACAATTTCTTATTTTTTAACTTTTCATTTTATATTGGAGTATAGGTGGTTAACAGTGTTGTGTTAGTTTCAGGAGTAAAGCAAAGTGATGCAGTTATACATAGACATGTATGTATTCTTCAAATTCTCTTCCCCTTTAGGTTGTTACATAATATTGAGCAGAGTTCCCTGTGCTATATATTAGGTCCTTGTTGGTTATACATTTTAAATATAGCAGTGTGTACATGTCAATCCTAAACTCATTATCTATCCCTTCCCCCACACTTACCCCCTCATAACCGTAAATTTGTTCTCTAAGCCTGTGAATCTGTTTCAGTTTTATAAATAAGTTCATTTGTATCATTTTTAAAGATTCTGCATATAAGCAATATCATATATTTTCTTTCTCTGACTTCTTTCACTTAGTATGACAATCTCCAGGTCCATCCATGTTGCTGCAAATGGCATTATTTCATTCTTTTTAATGGCTAAGTAATATTCTATTGTATATATGTACCATGTCTTCTTTATCCATTCATCTGCTGATGGACATTTAGGTTGCTTTCATGTCTTGGCTATTGTAAACAGTGCTGAAATGAACATTGGGGTGCAGGTATCCTTTTTGAACCATGTTTTTCTCCAGATATATGCCCACAAGAGGGATTGTAGGATCATATGGTAGCTCTATTTTTAGTTTTCTAAGGAACCTCCATACTGTTCTCCACAGTGGCTGTAACAATTTACATTCCCACCAATAGTGTATGAGCATTCACACCCTCTCCAGCATTTCTTGTTTTTGGATTTTTTGATGATAGCCATTCTGACTGGTGTGAGGTAATATCTCATTGTAATTTTGAATTGAATTTCTCTAATTATTAGCGATGTTGAACATCTTTTCATGTGCCTCTTGGCCATCTGTTGTCTTCTTTGGAGAAATGTCTATTTAGGTGTTCTGCCCATTTTTGATTGGGTTGTTTGTTTTTATGATATTAAGCCCCATGAGCTGTTTATAAATTTTGGAGACCAATTCCTTGTTGGTCTCACCATTTGTAAGTATTTCCTCCCATCCTGGGGGTTGTCTTTTCATTTTGTTTATGTTTTCTTTGCTGTGCAAACAATTTCAAGTTTAACTGGGTCCCATTGGTTTATTTTTGTTTTTATTTCCATTCCTCTGGGAGACAGATCAGAAAAGATATATGCTGCAATTTATATCAAACAGTATTTTGCCTATGTTTTCCTCTAAGAGTTTTATAATGTCTGGTCTTACTTTTAGGTCTTTAATTCATTTTGAGTTTATTTCTGTGTATGGGGTTCTAATTCCATTTCTTTGCATGTAGATGTCCAGTTTTCCCAGCACCATTTATTGAAGAGACTGTTTTTCTCCTCCATTGTATAGTCTTACCTCCATTGTCATAGATTAATTGAACATAGGTGCTTGAGTTTATTTCTGGGCTTTCTATCCTGTTCCATTGATCTATATTTCTATTTTTGTGGCAGTACCATAAAGTTTTTGTTTATTTTATTTATTTTTTTTTTTTTTTTGCGGTACACGGGCCTCTCACTGTTGTGGCCTCTCCCGTTGTGGAGCACAGGCTCCAGACGTACAGGCTCAGCAACCATGGGTCACGGGCCTAGCGGCTCCATAGCATGTGGTATCTTCCTGGACTGGGGCACAAACCCATGTCCCCTGCATTGGCAGGCGGACTTTCAACCGCTGCGCCACCAGGGAAGCCCCCACCATAAAGTTTTGATTACTGTAGCTCTTGTAGTATAGTCTGAAGCCAGGGAGCATGATTTCTCCACCTCCATTTTTCTTTCTCAAGATTTTTTTTGCTTATTCAGGGTCATTTGTGTCTCCATAAAAATTTTAAGATTTTTTGGTTCTAGTTCGGTGAAAAATGCCATTAGTAATTTGATAGGGATTGCATTGGATCTGTATTTGCCTTGGGTAGCATAGTCATTTTGACAATATCGATTCTTCCAATCCAAAAACATTGTATATTTTTCCATCTGTGTCCTCTTTGATTTCTTTCATCATTATCTTATAGTTTTCTGAGTACAGGTCTTTTGCCTCCTTAGTTAGTTTATTCCTAGGTATTATATTGTTTTAAATGCAATGATAAATGGATTTTTTTAAAAAAATTCTCTTTCTGATCTTTCTTTGATAGTGTACAGAAATGAAACAAATTTATGTGTATTAATTTTGTATCCTGCAACTTTACCAAATTCATTGATGTACTCTAGTAGTTTTCTGGTAGCATCTTTAGGATTTTCAATGTATAGCATCATCACCTGCAAACAGTGACAGTTTAACTTTGCCTGTGAAGCCATTTGGTCCTGGACTTTTGTTTGTTGGGAGTTTTTAAATCACAGTTTCAATTTCAGTACTTGTGATTTGTCTTTTCATATTATCTATTTCCTCCTATTTCAGTCTTAGGAGATTGTACCTTTCTAGGAATTTGTCCATTTCTTCCAAGTTGTCTGTTTTATTAGCATACAGTTGCTTGTAGTAGTCTCTTATGATCCTTTATATTTCTGTGGTATCCATTGTGACTTCTCCTTTTTCATTTCTAATTTTATTGAATTGAGTCCTCACCCTTTTTTGCTTGATGAGTCTGGCTAAAAGTTTATCAATTTTGTTTATCTTCTCAAAGAACTAGCTTTTAGTTTCATTGATCTTTGTTATTGGTTTCTTTGTCTCTATTTCATTTATTTCTTCTCTGATCTTTATGATTTATTTCCTTGTACTAACTTTAGGTTTTGTTTGTTCTTCTTTCTCTAGTTGCTTTAGGTGTAAGATTAGGTTGTTTATTTGAGATTCTTTTTGTTTCCTGAAATAAGATTGTACTGCTATAAACTTCCCTCTTAGAGCTGCTTTTGCTGCATCCCATAGGTTTTAGATTGCTGTGCTTTCATTTTTATTTGTCTCTAGGTTTTCTTTTTATTTCCTCTTTGATTTCTTCTGTGATCCATTGGTTGTTTAGTAGCATATTGTTTCGCCTCCACTTTTTTTGTGGGTTTTTTTTTTTACAGTTTTTTTCTTGTAGTTTATTTCTAATCTCATACCATTGTTGTCACAAAAGATGCTTGATACAATTTCAATTTTCTTAAGTTTACCAAGGCTCACTTTGTGGCCCAGCATGTGGTGAATCCTGGAGAATGTTCCATGTGCACATGAGAAGAATGTGTATTGTGCTGCTTTTGGATGGAATGCTCTGTAAATATCAATTAAGTCCATTTAATCTAATGTGTCATTTAAGGCTAGTGTTTACGTTTTGATTTTCTGTCTTGCTGATCTCTCCATTGGTAAAAGTGGGGTTTAAAGTCCCCCACTACTGTGGTGTTACTGACATTTTCTCCCTTTATGACTGTTAGTATTTCTTTATATATTGAGGTACTCCTATGTTTGCCACAACAAACATATACAATTGTTATATCTTCTTCTTGGCTTGATTCCTTGATCATTATGTAGTGTCCTTCTTTGTCTCTTATAACAGTCTTTATTTTAAAGTCTATTTTGCCTGATATGAGTATTGTTACTCCAGCTTTATTTTTCTTTCCATTTGCATGCAATACCTTTTTCCATCCCCTCACTTTTAGTCTGTATGTGTTCCTAGGTCTGAAGTGGGTCTCCTGTAGACAGCATATATATGGGTCCTGCTCTTGTATCCATTCATTCAGTCTATGTCTTTTGGCTGGAACATTTAATCCATTTACATTTAAGGTAATTATCAATATGTATGTTCCTCTTTCCATTTTCTTAGTTGTTTGAGGTTTATTTTTGTAGCTCGTTTTTCTTCCCTTCCTCTTTTGTTCTCTTGTGTTTTGATGACCACCTTTAGTGCTGTGTTTGTGTTGCTTTTTCTTTTTTTGTGTGTGTTTAAACTGTAGTTTTTGGGTTTGCTTTCCCATGAGGTTTTGATATATCAGACTATATATAAACAAGATTGTTTTTAGTTCCTGGTCTCTTTCCCACTTAGAGAAGTTCTTCTAGCATTTGGTGCAAAGCTGGTCTGGTGGAGCTGAATTCTCTTAGCTTTTGCTTGTCGGTAAAACTTTTGATTTCTCCATCATATCTGAATGAGAGCCTTGCTGGATAGAGTATTCTTGGTTGCAGGTTCTTTCCATTCATCACTTTAAATATATTCTGCCTCTCCCTTCTGGCCTTCAGAGTTTCTGCTGAGAAATCAGCTGATAACATTATGGGAGTTCCCTTGTATGTTACTTGTCATTTTTCCCTGTTGCTTTTAATATTTATTTTGTCTGTAATTTTTGTCAGTTTGATTACTATGTGTCTCAGCATGTTCCTCCTTGGGTTTATCCTGCCTGGGGCTCTCTGTGCTTCCTGAACTTGGGTAACTGTTTCCTTTCCCATTTTAGAAAAATTCTCAGCTATTATATGTTCAAATATTTTCTCAGGTCCTTACTCTCTCTCTCATCTTCTTCTGGGAACCCTGTAATGCAAATGTTAGTGCATTTACTCTTGTCCCAGAGGTCTCTTAGACTGTCTTCATTTATTTTCATTCTTTTTTCTTTACTCTGTTCTGTGGCAGTGATTTCCACCATTCTGCCTTCCAGGTAACTTATCTGTTCTTCTGCCTCACTTATTCTGCTATTGATTCCTTCTAGTATATTTTTCATTTCAGTTATTGTATTGTTCATCTCTGTTTGTTTGTATCTTTAGTTCTTCTAGGTCTTTGTTAAAGTTTTCTTGCATCTTCTTGATCCTTGTCTCCATTCTTTCTCCAAGATCTTAGATCATCTTCACTATCATTATTCTAAATTCTTTTTATAATAGGTTGGCTATCTCCATTTCACTTAGTTGTTCTTCTGGGATTTCATCTTGTCCCTTCATCTGGGATATTTTCCTCTGTCATCTCTTTTTGACTAATATTCTGTGATTGTGGTTTCTGTTCTGCAGGCTGCAAGACTGTAGTTCTTGCTTCTGCTGTGTGCCCTCTGGTGGATGAGGCTGTCTAAAAGACTTGGACAGGCTTCCTGATGGGAGGGGCTCATTCCTGCTCGGTGGTGGGTGGGGCTGGGTCTTGTCCCTCTGGTGGGCAGGGCTGTGCTCAGGGAGTCTTTATGCCACTTTTCTCCTGATGGATGGGGCTGTTTTCCCACACTGTTAGTTGTTTGGCCTCAGGCGACATAGCAGTGGAGCCTACAGGTTGTTTGGTGGGGTAATGGCAGCCTCCAGGAGGGCTCACGCCAATGAGTACTTCCCAGAATTGCTGCTGTCAGTGTCTTTGTCCCTGCAGTGAGTGAGAGCCACACCCTGCCTCTTCAGGAAACCTTCCAATAGTAACAGGTATGTCTGGTCCAGTCTTTTATGGGGGTCACTGCTTTTTTTCCCCTGGGTCCTGGTGCACATGAGACTTTGTATGCACCCTCCAAGAGTGGAGTTTCTATTTCCCCCAGTCCTGTGGAAGCCCTGTGATCAAAGCCTGCTGACCTTCAAAGCCAGATTATCTCGGGACTCTTCCTCTTGTTGCCAGGCCCCCAGGCTGGGAAGTCTGATGTGGGGCTCAGAACTTTCACCCCTGTGGGAGAACTTCTGTGGTATAATTGTTTTCCAGTTTGTCGGTCACCCACCCGGTGGGTATGGGATTTG
The DNA here is from genome assembly GCF_963455315.2 of Globicephala melas. NCBI lineage: Eukaryota > Metazoa > Chordata > Mammalia > Artiodactyla > Delphinidae > Globicephala > Globicephala melas. Next base: position 48,170,410 of record NC_083335.1, read on the forward strand.
ATTTTATCATGACTGTGACCTCCTACCATCTTGTTGTGGCTTCTTCTTTGTCTTTGGTTGTAGGGTATCTTTTTTGGTAGATTCCAGAATTTTTTTGTCAATAGTTGTTCATCAGTTAGTTGTGATCTTGGTGTTTTCATAAGAATGGTGTGAGCTCATGTCCTTCTACTCCACCATCTTGAGTTCTATACTTACACAGTTTCTAATGAAACTGCAGAGCATGTAAATATAGAGAAAATCTTAGAACCAAAATATTTAAAAAGATAGATTACCTATATGGAAATTATTCAATTGGCAAAAATCTTTAGTTAACAACTACAATAGACCAAGATTACAGTAAAATAATATCTCAAAGAATGAGAAAAATAATTGTTAATTGAAAATTCTATATTCAGCTAAAATAACATTCAAAATTCTGGGTGAAATAAGACAATACAGAAAAAAACTGAGAGATTTTACAACTAACACACCTTCACTGAAATATCAATTAAAAGTTGTACTTCAGGAAGAATAAAATTGAAACACATTAAGTAAGTATCTTTTAAATACATAAACTTTACATAAACTTTAGCTCATTTATTCATTTGATTACATGAGCTTTAGCTCATTTATGCATTTGATCACTATACAAAACTACATGCAGCAATGTAGGTAACTCTCAAAGCCTAATTCTCTGTGAAAAGGGCAAATTACAGAAAGAGACATGAAATATGATATCATTTATATCATTATACACAGTTTAAGCATGCAAAATTGATATGTATTATTTATGGATACTGCATATGTAACAAAACGTTTTCATAAATCAGTATAGTATTTACCAACAGGGAGAAAAAATGGCATTGGGCAGAGGTACATATCAAACTTGAAATATATTATTATTGAATTATTTTCTGGAAACACTCTGAGAAAATGTCAAAATATTAAGATGGTCTAGAGCTTATTGATAGGTTCACATATTTTATCAAATTTTCCTCTGAAATTTTCTGTATTATTGAAATTTACATAAATAAGGGAATTAATTTTAAAAGCTAAGAGCAAGCACAAGTCCTGAGGAAGAAGCATCCTTTCTACGAATGAAATAGACATGTCCTAAAATACTGTATCCTATAAAAAAGTAATTAAGTGCATTGGTTAATATGAAAGCATGCTCGTATAACAACTAAGTTGGACCCCTTCCCCATACCACACACAAAAATTAACTCAAAATGGATGTAAAACCTAAATTGTAAGAGCAATTCCACTTCTAGCTATATACCCCAAACATTGAAAGCGAGTACTAAAACTGGTACTTGTAAACCAATGTTCTTATCAGCATTATTCATGACAACCAAAAATAGAATTATACACACACACACACGTGCACACACACATACAGTGAAATATTATCCAACCTTTACAAGCTGAGGCATGCTACCACATGGATGAACTCTGAAAAAATATTCTAAGTTAAATAATCCAGACAGAAGAGAAAAATATTATATGATTACAGCTATATGAAATCCTCAGAATAGACAAATTCATAAAGACAGAAAGTAGAATAGAGATTACCATAGTATAGAAATAGGGGGAATGAAGAGTAATTGTTTAATAGATGCAGAGTTTCTGCTTGGGATGATAAAGAATTTCTGGAAGTGAATAATAATAATGGTTTCATAACATTGTGAATATAATGTCACAATTATAAATGGTTAAAAGGGTAAATTATGTATATTTTACCACAATAAACACTTACAACAACAAGTAAATTTACATGTAGCATGAATCTTTAAGAAAGTTCTTTCTGAGTAGTTTATACAGAAACAGAGTTTTTCAAACTCAATTCTAAAATTTGACCTTCTCAAATTGGAAAAAAATCTGAAAAAATTTTCTTTGATTTCCAATTTTTTTAGAAAGGGAATTGCATTTTGCACATTTTCATCTGGTGTCTTCTAAGTTAAAAACAGTTTCTTACTTGGTCATGACTGTCAGAATATACTTTAAAGAGTATGACCTCTGTCTGTCTCCTTGTTAATTTATTTGAAAGATGTAAAAAGAGAAATGCATATGTAAAAAGAGAAACTTTCTTTTATCCTGTTAGAAAAAGAAGAACCATTTGGAATCAGTATGCTGTCTGAGTAATTCTTAGTATGTGATTTAGAAAACGTAGGCTATCTTCCTTTTGAAATTTTGACATCAAGCAGAACTAAATAGATAGTTGTAGCTAGCATATGCTTGGGCTGGAGAAAGAGATTGGACAAAGGGGCAGTGGTTGGAAAGAACAGGCTGAATTTTGTCTTCTACTACAAGGGTCCCCAACCCCCAAGCCACAGACCGCTACCAGTCCACAGCCTGTTAGGAACTGGGCCGCACACCAGGAGGTGAGTGGCAGGTGAGTGAGCAAAGCTTTATCTGATGCTCCCCATTGCTCCCCATTGCTCACATTACTGCCTGAACTATCCTCCCCTCCCCCACGTGGAAAAATTGTCTTCCATGAAATTGTCCCTGGTGCCAAAAATGTTGGGGACTGCTGTTCTACTAGATGGTTCCTCAAGTTCCTTCTACTCTCTCTGGGCAATGATATGAGCATCCTTGATTATAGTGATATTCATAGTTCCTAGGGAATTCACATGTTAATATTTACCACACAAGCTTTCTTGAACCATTCATAATTTAACATGAACAAAGCAACCTGTCATTGATGTTTAATTATTTTCTATTTTAGGATTTTTCTTGTGGAATTTTTTGAGTTCCAGACATTCATTACTTAATTGAAATGAAGAGGAATTTCTCATCCTGAGCATGATTTTGGGAAAGTAAATTTTTGAGGCAAGATGGTAACCTCTGAAAGAGTCCTCAAAAAAATAAAAATTAACTGAAATGCCAAACCACTTAGAAACAAACACAGAAATTAATGATAGTAAATGGATTATCACTAGTGTAGGATACCTCATTATAATGACTGTGAATTTGTACTGGGAAACAATGAATTTAGCATCTCATACTAGAGAGGAAAAAGCAGGAGAATATCATTGACCTTTGGAGTAAGCAGCAACACATGAATGTTCTTGTGATTTGTTGTGTTTTTAAGTTATTAGTGGAAAATTAACCTGATTGATTTGTCTATGGTATTAAAGAGAGGAAATGGCACAATAGAAGTTATATTGAAAAATGCAGACAGAATAGAGAATATGTTCTAACATATGCATCTGCAGAGATAGGTGGTAAACACAGATCTGGATAAAGCACTTTAAATACTGCTCATGATATTTTCACTACCTTTCACTAACTCAGTATTGAGTAATTTTGAGATTGTTTTCCAGCTTAAAGGCTGTTTTTTTTTTTTTCTCACTTATAGGGCAGAGCATGCTTTCCAGCACAGGATGTCAGAATGTGGCATATATATACAATGGAATATTACTCAGCCATAAAAAGAAACGAAATTGAGCTATTTGTAATGAAGTGGATAGACCTAGAGTCTGTCATACAGAGTGAAGTAAGTCAGAAAGAGAAAGACAAATACTGTATGCTAACACATATATATGGAATTTAAGGAAAAAAATGTCATGAAGAACCTAGGGGTAAGACAGGAATAAAGACAAAGACCTACTAGAGAACGGACTTGAGGATATGGGGAGGGGGAAGGGTGAGCTGTGACAAAGCGAGAGAGAGGCATGGACATATATACACTACCAAACGTAAGGTAGATAGCTGGTGGGGGGCAGCCGCATAGGGCAGGGAGATCAGCTCGGTGCTTTGTGACCACCTGGAGGGGTGGGATAGGGAGGGTGGGAGGGAGGGAGACACAAGAGGGAAGAGATATGGGAACATATGTATATGTATAACTGATTCACTTTGTTATAAAGCAGAAACTAACACACCATTGTAAAGCAATTATACCCCAATAAAGATGTTAAAAAAATAATAAAAATAAAATGCTAGATTAACTTTTATTATTAAAAAAAACAATTAGCACTTTAATACACCAGTTAAGATAAAAGCATTTTCTGAACCTCTGCCTGGAAAGGGAGACAGCTCTTATTCTGGAAAATAATGAGAGTTTTCAGTTTCACATCTGAATGCTTTCCAATGTTCCATTTGAATGATTTCAACTTGATCAATAAATGAGACTGTGATTTAAAAGAAACTACCATGCAAATTTCAAACTTAGAGAAGCATGTAGTACAACAAATGTGATAAAATTTAGTTAGAAATATGGGCACTTGACAAGTGGTAGTATATTTTCTGCAAGGTAATTTTTACTTTCAGCCCTGTCTGCTGTTTAAATTTTATACTACCTGAAAGCCCCATTGTGACAGTTCTACTCATCTACACTATTATTTAAATAAAATCTTTCTGTTTAGGATACAGCCCTGGAAGAGTGGAGAGTGAGTGCTCTTTATTTTCCATTTGAAATAATTATTATCCATGAAAATAAATGCAACCCAGAAATGAATGTCTATTGTATTATTTTTTGACACTAAATTACCCCATTTATCACTAAGTGTACAGAGATTATCTAAGAAGATGATCAATTTAAAAATAATGAAAATTTATCATTTATTCACAATTTAAATCTTTTATTTAGTAAAGTGGCTTTAGTAAACTAATGAAATACCAACTAGTTGGTATTCAGTCCTAACATGATTTTCATTTTTGGTTGTTGGATTTAGATAATTAAAAAATAAGCTGGAAATTAAGAAAATTAAATTATTTGTTTGAATACACTACATTTTAAAATGTTTTCCTTTGTGAAGAATGTTAATTGAAAATCTCAACTTGTGCTCTATTCCCACCACAGTCATTACTGAGACAAAATAACTAGCAATATTTTATCTAATTAATAACCTAGATGAGCAGACAGAACTCTTTCAGGGAATGTGGCTTTAAGTATAAAACATGATTGTTTTCTTTCATTAGTTTTCTTTATATAAATACCATAAAATCTCAATTGGCTTTGCAGGGCTACTAAATATTCCATCATCAAACAAAATGACAAGGACACAGTCCAAGAGGCTATTAGATCACATACTCACAGAAGAGGATCCTACTCTTACTCTATCTTCTTGTCTTACTACCTGTTAATCTTGTTTAAATTAAAATGCCTCTATAAGGAGACAGAAACACTCATAGTCTGCACTGGAAAATTGCTTTTGTTGACATCATAGGAGGAATGATCCAAGAATGTTAGTCTGGTAATGATGGTGATCGTACAATAATAGCTGCTTGTACTTATTACTAAAACAAGATCCCAGATATAGGTTGGATGCTGTATGAAGAGAAAGTTTGAAGTGGTTCTATTTTCAAACATAATTCTGGTTATATGGGCAGCAGAATTTTTGTTTGTTTGTTTATTTGTTTTTGCAGTACGTGGGCCTCTCACTGTTGTGGCCTCTCCCTTTGTGGAGCACAGGCTCCGGACGCGCAGGCTCAGCAGCCATGGCTCATGGGCCCAGCTGCCCCACGGCATGTGGGATCTTCTCAGACTGGGGCACGAACCCGTGTCCCCTGCATCGGCAGGTGGACTCTCAACCACTGTGCCACCAGGGAAGTCCGGGCAGCAGAATTTAACTCAGGCTTACCTATGAGGGGAAGACCGTGCAATTCTATAGCTTCAGAAAGAATTGATATGAATTGTAATGGAGATTATTACAACTTGAGCTAATTCCCCCTCACCAAATGATAGGTAAAATCCTTACTGAAGGTTAGCTTAAGACTGAAAGAGGTCACATGAAGTTTCATCATTAGGAGTGTGATGAAAAAGAAGTTCTCAAAAGTTTAGCTTATTGTACTATATACCAGGAGTTGTTTATTCCTAATTTATTTTTGCACAATTGGAAAATACAGCTTTGGTATTTCTCTGTCTTTCACCCTTAAAGGCAGAAGTGTCCCATGAGTAAGGTGATGAGGGTGGAAAACTTTGGCACAGTATTTAGGGTGACGGTGAACATAGCACTGTACCTGATTCCCCTTATCTCAGCATAATTAGAATTCAATTTAAAATACTATGAGATATCAAATTGTGTCATTAATGATATCCTAAAGCTCTGATTTTAGGTGTAATTCTTTTAGGCCAGCCTAATATCACTAAGTTTTTCCAGGCTCACACTCTCCTAATAAAATCTCCACTTACTGGGTTATCTTATTGCTCTTCTTTAAATATTGAAATAATATGGGCTCTGCTTCCTATCTCCACTGTGGAGGGAATGACACCTGACACAGATTATCCCAGAATTCTTTCAAAAGGCAAATTTCTTCTCATTCACTTTTTTTACAGCTTTGTTTAGACATATTTCACATACCACACAATGTACCCTTTAAAGTATTCAATTCAATGGTATTTAGTATTTTCAAAGAGTGTGCAACACATCTTCAAAATCTAATGATGCTGAGCATATTTCCATGTGACTATTGTCCATTTCTACACATTCTGTGAAAAAGGATCTATTCATATCCTTTGCCTTATTTTAATTGGGTTATTTAGTATTTTATTAGTGAGTTGTAAGTGTTGTTTATATATTCTACATAAAAGTACTTTATCGGGACGAGGGGAAGATGGCAGAAGACTAAGACACAGAGATCACCTTCCTCCCCACAGATACACCAGAAATACATCTACACATGGAACAACTCCTACAGAACACCTACTGAATGCTGGCAGAAGACCTCAGACTTCCCAAAAGGCAAGAAACTCCCCATGAACCTGGGTAGGGCAAAAGAAAAAAACAGAGACAAAAGAATAGGGATGGGACCTGCACCAATGGGAGGGAGCTGTGAAGGAGGAAAGGTCTCCACACACTAGGAAGCCCCTTCGCGGGCGGAGACTGTGGGTGGTGGAGGGGGCAGTTTCGGAGCCGCGGAGGAGAGCGCAGCAACTGGGGTGCGGAGGGAAAAGTGGGGAGATTCCCGCATAGAGGAGCGGTGCCGACCAGCACTCACCACCCAAGAGGCTTGTCTGCTCACCCGCCGGGGCGGGCGGGGCAGCGAGATGAGGCTCGGGCTTTGGTCGGAGCACAGGGAGAGGACTGGGGTTGGCTGCGTGAACACAGCCTGAAGGGGTTAGTGCACCACGGCTAGCCGGCAGGGAGTCCGGGAAAATGTCTGGAGCTGCCGAAGAGGCAAGAGACTTTTTCTTCCCTATTTGTTTCCTGGTGGGCAAGCAGAGGAGATTAAGAGCACTGCTTAAAGGAGCTCCAGAGACAGGCGCAAGCCGCGGCTAAAAGCACAGACCCAAGAGACGGTCAGGAGACTCTAAGGCTGCTGTTGCTGCCACCAAAAAGCCTGTGTGCGAGCACAGGTCACTATCCACAGCTCCCTTCCAGGGAGACTGCCACGGCCAGGTTCCCGGGATCCAAGGACAACTTCCCCGGGAGAGCGCACAGTGAGCCTCAGGCTGGTGCAACGCCACGCCGGCCTCTGCCGCCGCAGCCTCGCCCCGCAATCCATGACCCTCATTCCCCCCCGGCCTGAGTGAGCCAGAGCCCCCGACTCAGCGGCTCCTTTAACCCCGTCCTGTCTGAGCGAAAAACAGATGCCCTCTGGTGACCTACATGCAGAGGTGGGGCCAAATCCAAAGCTGAGCCCCAGGGAGCTGTGAGAACAAAGAAGAGAAAGGGAAATCTCTCCCAGCAGCCTCAGAAGCAGTGGATTAAAGCTCCACAATCAACTTGATGTACCCTGCATCTGTGTAACACATGGATAGACAGCAAATCATCCCAAATTGAGGAGGTAGACTTTGAGAGCAAGATTTATGATTTTTTCCCCTTTTCTACTTTTTGTGAGTGTGTATGTGTACGCTTCTGTATGAGATGATGTCTGTATAGCTTTACTACCACCCTTTGTCCTAAGGTTCTATCGGTCCGTTTTTTTTTTTTTTTGGTTTGTTTGTTTTTCTAAATTATTTTCTTAATAATTTTTTAATTTAATAACTTTATTATATTTTACTTTATTTTACATTATCTTCTTTCTTTCTTTCATTTTCTTTCCTTCCCTCCTTCCTTCCTTCCTCCCTCCATCCCCCCTCCTTTCTTCCCTTCGTTTCTTCTTTTATTCTTTCTTTCTTTCTTCCTTCCTTCCTTTCTTTCTTTCTTTCTTTCTTTCTTCCTACTTCTACTAATTCTTTCTCTCTACTTTTTCCCTGTTTTATTCTGAGCCATGTGGATGAAAGGCTCTTGGTGCTCCAGCCAGGAGTCAGTGCTGTGCCTCTGAGGTGGGAGAGCCAACTTCAGGACACTGATCAACAAGAGACCTCCCAGTTCCACATAATATCAAATGGCAAAAATCTCCCAGAGAACTCCATCTCAATGACAGCACCGAGCTTCACTCAACGACCAGCAAGCTACAGTGCTGGACACCCTATGCCAAACAACTAGCAAAACAGGAACACAACCCCACCCATTAGCACAGAGGCTGCCTAAAATCATAATAAGTACACAGACACCCTAAAACACAACACCAGACATGGAACTTCCCACCAGAAAGAAAAGATCCAGGCTTATCCACCAGAACACAGGCACTAGTCCCCTCCACCAAGAAGCCTACACAACCCACTGAACCAACTTGAGTCCCTGGGGACAGACACCAAAAACAACGGGAACTACGAACCTGCAGCCTGCAAAAAGGAGACCCCAAACACAATAAGATAAGCAAAATGAGAAGACAGAAAAACACACCGCAGATGAAGGAGCAAGATAAAAACGGACCAGAACTAACAAACGAAGAGGAAATAGGCAGTCTACCAGAAAAAGAATTCAGAATAATGATAGTAAAGATGATCGAAAATCTTGGAAATAGAGAAAATGCAAGAAACATTTAACAAGGATCTAGAAGAACTAAAGATGAAACAAACAATGATGAACATCACAATAAATGAAATGAAAAATACTCTAGATTGTATCAATAGCAGAATAACTGAGGCAGAAGAACGGATAAGTGACATGGAAGATAAAGTAGTGGAAATAATTACTGAAGAGCAGAAAAAAGAAAAAAGAATGAAAAGAACTGAGGACAGTCTCAGAGACCTCTGGGACAAAATTAAACACACCAACATTCGAATTATAGGGGTTCCAGAAGAAGAAGAGAAAAGGAAAGGGACTGAGAAAATATTTGAAGAGCTTATAGTTGAAAACTTCCCTAATATGGGAAAGGAAATAGTTAATCAAGTCCAGGAAGCACAGAGAGCCCCATACAGGATAAATCCAAAGAGAAATACACCAAGACACATATTAATCACTGTAAAAAATTAAATACAAAAAAAAGCATATTAAAATCAGCAAGGGAAAAAAAACAAATAACACACAGGGGAATCCCCATAAGGTTAACAGCTGATCTTTCAGCAGAAACTCTGTAAGCCAGAAGGGAGTGACAGGACATATTTAAAGTGATGAAGGAGAAAAACCTGCAACCAAGATTACTCTACCCAGCAAGGATCTCATTCAGATTTGATGGAGAAATTAAAACCTTTACAGACAAGCAAAAGCTGAGAGAGTTCAGCACTACCAAACCAGCTTGAAAACAAATGCTAAAGGAACTTCTCTAGGCAAGAAACACAAGAGAAGGAAAAGACCTACAATAACGACCCCAAAACAATTTAGAAAATGGAAATAGGAACATACATATCGATAATTACCTTAAATGTAAATGGACTAAATGCTCCCACCAAAAGACACAGATTGGTTGCATGGATGCAAAAACAAGACCCATATATATGCTGTCTACAAGAGACCCACTTCAGACCTAGAGACAAATACTGACTGAAAGTGAGGGGATGGAAAAAGGTATTCCATGCTAATGGAAACCAAAAGAAAGCTGACGTAGCAATTCTCATATCAGACAAAATAGACTTTAAAACAAAGACTATTAGAAGAGACAAAAAAGGGCCCTACCTAATGATCAAGGGATCGATCCAAGAAGAAGATATAACAATTGTAAATATTTATTCACCCAACATAGGAGCACCTCAATACATAAGGCAAATACTAACAGCCAAAAAAGGGGAAATCAACAGTAACACATTTGTAGTATGAGACTTTAACACCCCACCTTCACCAATGGACAGATCATCCAAAATGAAAATAAGTAAGGAAACACAAGCTTTAAATGATATATTAAACAAGATGGACTTAATTAATATTTATAGGACATTCCATCCAAAAACAAAAAAAATACACATTTTTCTCAAGTGCCCATGGAGCATTCTCCAGGATAGATCATAACAAATCAAGCGTTGGTAAATTTAAGAAAATGGACATTGTATCAAGTATCTTTTCCAACCACAATGCTATGAAACTAGATATCAATTACATGAAAGCATCTGTAAAAAATACAAAAACATGGAGGCTAAACAATACACTAATTAATAATGAAGTGGTCACTGAAGAAGTCAAAGAAGACATAAAAAAATACCTAGAAACAAATGACAATGGAGACATGATGACCCAAAATCTATGGGATGCAGCAAAAGCAGTTCTAAGAGGCAAGTTTATAGCAATATAAGCCCACCTTAAGAAACAGGAAACATCTTGAGTAAAAAACCTAACCTTGCACCTAAAGCAATTAGAGAAAGAAGAACCAAAAAACCACAAAGTTAGCAAAGGAAAGAAATCATAAAAATCAGATCAGAAATAAACGATGAAGAAATGAAGGAAACAATAGCAAAGATGAAAAAAACTAAAAACTGGATCTTTGAGAAGATAAAAAAATTGAAAAACCATTAGCCAGACTCATCAGGAAAATACGGGAGAAGATTCAAATCAATAGAATTAGAAATCCAAAAGGAGAAGTAACAACTGACACTGCAGAAATACAAAGGACCATGAGAGATTACTACAAACAACTCTATTCCAATAAAATGGACAATCTGGAAGAAATGGACAAATTCTTAGAAATGCACAACCTGCCAAGACTGAATCAGGAAGAAATAGAAAATGTGAACAGAAGAATCACAAGCACTGAAATTGAAACTGTGATAAAAATCTTCCAACAAACAAAAGCACAAGACCAGATGGCTTCACAGGCAAATTCTACCAAACATTTAGAAAAGAGCTAACACCTCTTCTTCTCAAACTCTTCCAAAATATAGCAGAGGGCAGAACACTCCCAAACTCATTCTACGAGGCCATGATCACCCTGATACCAAAAGCAGACAAGTATGTCACAAAGAAAGATAACTACAGTCCGATATCACTGATGAACATAGATACAAAAATCCTCAACAAAATACTAGCAAACAGAATCCAACAGCACATTAAAAGGATCATACACCATGATCAAGTGGGCTTTATTCCAGGAATGCAAGGATTCTTCAATATACGCAAATCAATCAATGTGAAAAACCATATTAACAAACTGAAGGAAAAAAAAACATATGATCATCTCAATAGATGCAGAGAAGGCTTTCAGCAAAATTCAACACCCATTTATGATAAAAACCCTGCAGAAAGTAGGCATAGAGTGAACTTTCCTCAACATAATAAAGGTCATATATGACAAAGCTACAGCCAACATAATCCTCAATGGTGAAAAACTGAAAACATTTCCACTAAGATCAGAAACAAGAGAAGGCTGCCCACTCTCACAGCTCTTATTCAACATAGTTTTAGAAGTTTTAGCCACAGCAATCAGAGAAGTAAAGGAAATAAAAGGAATCCAAATCAGAAAAGAAGAAATAAAGCTTTCACTGTTTGCAGATGACATGATACTATACATAGAGAATCCGAAAGGTGCTACCAGAAAACTACTAGAACTAATCAATGAATTTGGTAAAGTTGCAGGATACAAAATTAATGCATAGAAATCTCTGGCATTCCTATACACTAATGATGAAAAATCTGAAAGTGAAATCAAGAAAACACTCCCATTTACCATTGCAACAAAAAGAATAAAACATGTAGGAATAAACCTACCTAAGGAGACAAAAGACCTGTATGCAGAAAATTATGACACTGATGAAAGAATTAAAAAATGATACAAATAGATGGAGAGAAATACCATGTTCTTGGATTGGAAGAATCAACATTGTGAAAATGACTCTACCACCCAAAGCAATCTACATATTCAATGCAATCCCTATCAAACTACCACTGGCATTTTTCACAGAACTAGAACAAAAAATCTCACAATTTGTATGGAAACACAAAAGATCCCGAATAGCAAAAGCAATCTGGAGAACAACAAACAGAGCTGGAGGAATCAGGCTCCTGGACTTCAGACTATACTACAAAGCTACAGTAATCAAGACAATATGGTACTGGCACAAAAACAGAAACATAGATCAATGGAACAGGATAGAAAGCCCAGAGATAAACCCATGCACATATGATCAACTTATCTTTGATAAAGGAGGTAGGAATGTACAGTGGAGAAAGGACAGCCTCTTCAATAAGTGGTGCTGGGAAAACTGGACAGGTGCAGGTAAAAGTATGAGATTAGATCACTCCCTAACACCATACACAAAAATAAGCTCAAAATGGATTAAAGACCTAAATATAAGGCCAGAAACTATCAAACTCTTAGAGGAAAACATAGGCAGAACACTCTATGACATAAATCACAGCAAGATCCTTTTTGACCCACCTCCTAGAGAAATGGGAATAAAACCAAAAATGAACAAATGGGACCTAATGAAACGTCAAAGCTTTTGCACAGCAAAGAAAACCATAAGCAAGACCAAAAGACAACCCTCTGAATGGGAGAAAATATTTGCAAATGAAGCAACTGACAAAGATTTATTTCCAAAATTTACAAGCAGCTCATGCAGCTCAATAACAAAAAAACAAACAATCCAATCCAAAAATGGGCAGAAGACCTAAATAGAAATTTCTCCAAAGAAGATATACAGACTGCCAACAAACACATGAAAAAATGCTCAACTTCATTAATCATTAGAGAAATGCAAATCAAAACTACAATGAGGGGGCTTCCCTGGTGGCGCAGTGGTTGAGTGTCCACCTCCTGATGCAGGGGACATGTGTTCGTGCCCTGGTCCGGGAAGATCCCACATGCTGCGGAGCGGCTGGGCCCGTGAGCCATGGCTGCTGATCCTGTGCATCCGGAGCCTCTGCTCCGCAACGGGAGAGGCCACAACAGTGAGAGGCCCACGTACCGCAAAACAACAACAACAACAAAAAAAAAACTACAATGAGGTATCATCTCACACCAGTCAGAATGGCCACCTTCAAAAAATCTAGAAACAATAAATGCTGTAGAGGGTGTGGAGAAAAGGGAACACTCTTGCACTGCTGGTGGGAATATGAATTGGTACCGCCACTATGGACAACAGTATGGAGAGTCCTTAAAAAACTACAAATAGAACTGCCACATGACCTAGCAATCCCACTACTGGGCATATATCCTGAGAAATCCATAATTCATAAATAGTCATGTACCAAAATGTTCATTGCAGCTTTATTTACAATAGCCCAGAGATGGAAACAACCTAAGTGTCCATCATCGGATGAATGGATAAGGAAGATGTGGCACATATATACAATGGAACATTACTCAGCCATAAAAAGAAACGAAATTGAGCTATTTGTAATGAAGTGGATAGACCTAGAGTCTGTCATACAGAGTGAAGTAAGTCAAAAAGAGAAAGACAAATACCGTGTACTAACACATATATATGGAATGTAAGGGGAAAAAGTGTCATGAAGAAACTAGGGGTGAGACAGGAATAAAGACACAGACCTCCTAGAGAACGGACTTGAGGATACGCGGAGGGAGAAGGGTGAGCTGTGACAAAGCGAGAGAGAGGCATGGACATATATACAGTACCAAACGTAAGAGAGATAGCTAGTGGAAAGCAGCCGCATAGCACAGGGGGATCAACTCTGTGCTTTGTGACCGCCTGGAAGGGTGGGATAGGGAGGGTGGGAGGGAGGGAGATGCAAGAGGGAAAAGATATGGGAACATATGTGTATGTATAACTGATTCACTTTGTTATAAAGCAGAAACTAACACACCATTGTAGAGCAATTATGCCCCAATAAAGATGTTAAAACAAAATTAAAAAATAAACTTCCTTTATCTGTTAAATGATTTGCAAATATTTTCTCCCATTCTCCGAGCTGTTTTCTATATTTCTTGAGTTTATTCTTTAAGGCACAAAGGCTTTAATTTTGATAAAGCTTCTTAACCTATTTTTTTTCTTTTGTTGTTTGTACTTTGGGTGTTGTATCTAAGAAAACTGGCTAATGCACAATAGTGCATATTTCAGTTATGTTTTCCTTCTAAGAGTTTTTAAATTTAACCTCTTAAAGCTTAAGTGTTTTCTTCAGTTTGAGTTTCTTTGTCTATATTGTGTGGGGTAGGTAGTCCAACTGCATTATTTTGAAGGTATATTATTAAGTTTTCCCAGCACTCTTTGCTCAAAACACTATTCTTTTTCCCATTGAATATTATTGACAACCTTGTTGAAAACGAATTGACTCTAAATGTGAGGGTTTATATGTGGAATCTCAACTCTATTCCTTCTTTTTTTGCCTTTTGTTCTATTCAAACCCTCAGCAGATTGTATGATCCCATCCACTTTTGGTGGGCAGTCTACTTTACTGAGTCCATTGATTCAAATGTTAATCCCATCCAGGAACACTGTCACAGACTCACCCAGAAATAATATTTAATCTCGGCAACCCATGGCCAGTCCAGCTGACACATAAATTATCCATCACAAGTCCATCCCACGTAATCTTAAAAACTATACACATCTCTTTAACAATACTTAATCTCCAATCTCCAAATAAAGACAATAACAAGTTTATAATTACACCCAGCATGATACAACTATCCTGTGTACAACTATAACTACACTAACTCTTTCCCCAGGAGAGGAAGGTAAGTGTTTTAGTGGTATTTACTCTTCTCTTTGATATAAAATACCTTAAATATTATGATGCAAAATTAACAATACTTAAATACTATCATATAAAATCAATACATCTTGTGTTACATGATTGGGGAATAAGAAAGGAAAGAAAACAAAGATGTTATACACACATACATGTATTTATAGTAATATATGACAATTGCTTTTCTCATTTATGCAACTGGTCTTTTGGTCATAGCTGGTATTTATAATTACCTTCTGCCACTATCCATTCTGTATTCCCTTTTGTTTCAGCAAGCATCTCAGCCTTCTTAGTTCTTTACCTGATAAAGTGACCCAAAGTTTAATTCCTGAATGGTCTGGGAAATTACTAGTCCTGACTCTATTGGGTTGTTGTATTTTTCCATTGACCTTAATTACAGGACCTGGTAATTCTAAGTGACACCCTAAATGATCTCCTTTATTTCAGGCGTTATTTTGCTTACTTCTATTATGGAGTACTAGTACAATTTCTCCTTGATAGTCAGGATCATTTACCTAGCTTACACAGCAATACCCTTTTTTCCGTGTTGATTCAGAGGTATGAGAAGCCAAAAGTAGCCAGGTGTCAGAATGAGCTTCCAGTTCCGTGTAATCATTGTTGTATCTCCTGGTAGAAGCATTCCTCCCTTTGGCTTTTGGGTCATGAGAGGAACAAGGATCACAGGAACTCCCTTTGGCTTTTGGGTCACAGGAACAAGGATCAGAAATGTTGCTGGTGCAGTGCTAGGGGTAATAGTGAGTGATGCCATTCCCATTTCCACACTTTGATTCCTGAACCTGTGAATCCTGGCAACTAGAAAAACAGCATCATATACTACATGCTGATTAAGAGCATATATAACCTTCTTGTCCCAGCCCTACAAGGTATTGTCACCTAACTGTAATTTTAACTGAATCTTCACAAGGTCCTTCCACCTTTCTATCAAGTCAGATACTTCAGAATTATAGGGAACATGGTAAGATGAATGAATTCCACAAGCATGTACCCATTGTTGCACTTCTTCTGCTGTTAAATGAGTTCCTTGATCAGAGGTAATGCTGTATGGAAAACCATGATGATGGATAAGGTAAGTCCAAGAATGGTGGTTTTGGCAGAATCATTGTGTACAAGGAAGGCAAATCCATATCCAAAGCATCTATTCTAGTAAACATAAAATACTGCCCCTTATGCAATGGAAGTAGTCCAATGTAATCAACCTTCCACCAGATAGCTGAATGATCACACTGGGAAATGGTGCCTTATCAGGGACTAAGCAATAGTCTCTGCTATGGGCAGATAGGGCACTAAGTGGTGGCTGTAGCCAGATTGGCCTTGGTGAGTGGAAGTCAATATTGCTGAACACATACATAACCTCCATTCCTGCCACCATGGCTATTTTGTTTATAGACTAATTGGTGATGACAAGGGTTGCTGAGGGAAAAAAGCTGACTGGTATACACAGAGTGGGTCATCCTATCCACTCAATTATTAAAATATTTTTTGTTGAAGTAAGGTAAGTATTCACATAGGACACATATCTTTACATTTTTTTGCCCATTCAGAGAGGTCAGTCCACATACCTCTTCCCCAAATTTCTTTATCACCAACTTTCCAATCATGCTCCTTCCAAGTCCCTGAATATTCAGCCAAACCATTGGCATAGCCTATGAATTGGTATATAATCACACATTTGGCCATTTCTCCTTTGAAGCAAAGTGAAAAGCCAGGTGAACTTCTCAAAGCTCTGCCCACTGGTAGGATTTCTTTTTGTCATTGTCCTTTAGGAATGCCACAGATAGGGGCTGTAGTGCTACAGCTGTCCACTTTTGGTGGTGCCTGAATATTGTGCAAACCATATGTGAGCTAGGTTTCAGTCTTCTTTTCCTTTGTTAACAGATTGTAGGGAACTCCCCATAAGACCATTGGCACAGGGTGGGAGAAAGAAGGCAGTGTGGCAGAAGTGGGGACCATGGGCATTTGGGCCACTTCTTCATGTAACTTACTTGTACCTTCAGGATTTGCTGGAACCCAATCACATATATGGAAATTTTATTAAAATTCTCTATTTTTAAGTTTTCTTATTTGTAGAGTGAAAATTCTAATAAAGGTAACTCATAGAGTTATTGTGAGAAGTAAATGAGTTAATACATGTAAATCTTTTTTTGTGTGTGTGTGTCACGTGGGCCTCTCACTGCTGTGGCCTCTCCCGTTATGGAGCACAGTCTCCGGATGCGCAGGCTCAGCAGCCATGGCTCATGGGCCCAGCCGCTCCGCGGCATGTGGGATCCTCCCAGACTGGGGCATGAACCCGTGTCCCCTGCATCGGCAGGCAGACTCTCAACAACTGTACCACCAGGGAAGCCCCATGTAAATCTTAAAATAGTGCCCCACACATAACAGTGACTCATCAATGCTAGTTAATGGTATTGTCATTATCTTATTCCTACATGAAATCACACTTGTTAGTTTACCAATTTTAAAATCATTTGGTATGTCTGGCTTACTTTTGTTACTTAATTTCAACCTCCAAAGCCTTGAAAACTCTGCCAATTTTATTGTCTTGACATATTTCCCCGTCTTAAGCATCTTCAAAGTCAAGTGTTTCTCAAATTGTGGATGATAGATAGATCATCACATCAGGATCATTTGGGATGCTTGTTAGGACTACAGATTCCTAGGGACTTCCCTGGTGGTTCAGTGGTAAAGAATATGCCTTCAAATGCAGGGGACATGGGTTTGATCACTGGTCAGGGAAATAAGATCCCACATGCCACAGGACAACTAAGCACACGCACCACAACTACTGAGCTCATGTGCAGTGAGAGACCGTGTGTCACAACTATGGAGCCCATGCACCCAGGAGCCCACGTGCCACAACTCGAGAGAGAAAATCCACATGCCACAACTACAGAGAAGCCTGTGCACCACAACTACAGAGAAGCCAGTGCACCACAATGAAGAGCCCACACCACAGTGAAAGATCCCATGAGCCTCAGTGAAGATCCCGCATGTCACAACTAAGACCTGACAGAGCCAAAAAAGTAAAGAAAATAAATAAATAAATAAAAAGAATACAGATTTCTAAACCTCACCAAGAAGGTGAAAGACCTATATGATGGGAACTACAAAACATTAATAAAGGAAATTGAAATGATTCAAAGAAATGGAAAGATATCCTATGCTCTTGGATTGGAAGGATTAATATTGTTAAAATGACCATACTACCCAAAACAATGTATAGATTTAATGTGATTCCTATAAAATTACCCATGACATTTTTCACAGAACTAGAACAAATAATCCCAACATTTATATGGAGCCATAAGAGACCCAGAATTGCCAAAACAATCCTTAGGAAAAAGAAGAAAGTAAGAGGCATAACCCTCCCATATATCAAACAATACTACAAAGTTACAGTAATAAAGACAGCATGGTATTGGAACAAAAAGAGACATATGGATCAAATGAACAGAATAGAAAGCCCAGAAATAAACTCACACACCTATGGACAATTAATCTTCAACAAAGGAGGCAAGAATACACAATGGGGAAAAGACAATCTCTTCAGCAAGTGATGTTGGAAAAGTTGGACAGCCACATGTAAATCAATGAAGTTGGAACGCACCTTCACACCATACACAAGAATAAACTCAAAATGGTTTAAAGACTTAAATATAAGGTATGACACCATAAATCTCCTAGAAGAGAACATAGGCAAAACATTCTCTGACATAAATCATACCAGTTTTCTTAAGTCAGTCTCCCAAGGCAATAGAAATAAAAGCAAAAATAAATGAATAGGACCCAATCAAACTTACAAGCTTCTGTACAGCAAAAGAAAACATAAACAAAACGAAAAGGCCACCGACAGACTGGGAGAAAATCTTTGCAAATGATGCGACTGACAAGGGATTAATTTCCAAAATATACAAACAGCTCATACAACTCAATAGCAAAAAAACAAACAAAAAAACCACAACCCAATTGAAAAATGGACAAGACCTAAATAGGCATTTCTCCAAAGAAGAAATACAATGACCAATAGGCACATAAAGAGATGCTCATCATCATTAATTATCAGAGAAATGCAAATCAAAACTACAATGAGGTACCACCTCATACTGGTTAGAATGGCCATCATTAAAAAGTCTACAAATACTAAATGTTGGAGAGGATGTAGATAAAAGGAAACCATTTTACACTGTTGGTGGGAATGTAAATTGTAGCCTTTATGGAAAACAGTATGGAGGTTCCTCAAAAAACTAAAAATAAAGTTGCCATATGATTCAGCAATCCCACTCCTGGGCATATACTGAGGCAAAACTCTTAATTCAAAAAGATACATTTATTCCTATGTTCATAGCAGCACTACTCACAATAGCCAAGACAACCTAAATGTCCATTGACAGAGGAATGGATAAAGAAGATGGGTACATATATAAAATGGAATATTACTCACCCTTAAAAAGGAACAAAACAATACCACAGCAACATGGATGGACCTAGAGATTATCATACTAAGCAAAGTAAGTCAGAAAGAGAAAGACAAATACTATGTAATATCACTTACATGTGTAATCCAAAATACGACACAAATGAATATATCTATGAAACAGAAACAGACATAGGGAACAGACTTGTGGTTGCCAAGGGGGAGGGGGGTTGGGGAGGGAAGGATTGAGAGCTTGGGATTAGCAGATGCAAACTAATATATATATAGGGTGGATAAACAACAAGAGCTTACTGTATAGCACAAGGAATTATATTCTATACCCTGTGATAAACCGTAATGGAAAAGAATATGAATAAGAATATATATATATGTATAACTGAGCCACTTTGCTGTACAGCAGAAATTAACACAACATTGTAAATCAACTATATGTCAATAAAATTCTGAAAAAGCCAAAGAAAATAGATAAAACTAAATGTAACAATATGTTTTACTTAGACTAACATATCAAAAATATTATTTCTACATGTAATTTATATAAAACTGATTTCTGGGGTATTTTCATTCTTTTTTTTTCTTTGTATTAAGTCTTTGAAATCTTATAGTACATTTCAATTCAATATGTAATCAGTGTAAAACATTTTTAAAAAATTCCTGAGCTTGACTCCAAAGGTATTGAATCAGTCTCTTGTGGAATACAAGAATATTCTGTATAGAATATTCTGTATAGAATACAGAAAATTGATTTTTTAAACTGATTCCAAACATGTTTCTAATGTGTACTCAATTTTGAAAACCACTGTTCCAAGTACTTGTGAATAGATAGTAATTAAAGGGTAAGATTCTCAAGATACTAGCACAATAGCTTCCATGCCATTCTCTTGTAATTAGAAAAATACTTTTGTAGGCAACTTTTTTGCCCTTCTAATCAAAATTCTTGACCAAATTTGTTCAAAAATTATCTGTAGTAGGAAATGAGCAGTGGTGAAAATAAGGGAGAAAAAGATAAGTTTATGGAATATTATGATGAGATATTTCTCTATTTTTGATGGTTGACTATGTAGACTGGGTGGTTCCTAGTAGAGACTAATAATGTTAACTGACAATACTTGAAACATTATCAGTGGTTTCCAGGGAGCAGGAAGGGAGTAGACAAGTAGGGTTAAAAACTCACTTGTTGACTCAAGAGTCCAGATGTGCTTAATAAGCACAGCAAATAAGCAGAGTTTTCATGACACATAACATTGCTATGCAATGTTCAGTGTTGTCAGTCAATTATCATATTATGTTTATGCTTAAAAATACCATATTTTATATTAAAGATGTCAGATTCATATTTTATAATATCATAATGCATTTATATATGTTTTATCTGTTAGAGATACAGAGGAAGAGAGAACATGATAGCACAAGAGTGACAGCGTTACTTAAAATATGTATATCTTGATTTCTTGTATCTCCTAGGACAAGTGGTTTGGAGAATATTGTTTATATAAACTACATATCAAATTTCTAATATTCATTTTTACCTATATAACATAAGGATTATAGAGAAACATTTTTTAAAATTTTATATCTGAGATTGGAGAATGAGAATATAGCCTTGATTTACAAACATGTTCATGTTCTTTCCCCACCCACCTAATGTGGCCTTTCTTTACAATTTATTCCCTATATAATGGTGGTCCAAACACAATTCTGGCCTCAATCATGTATCACTTGCACTACTGCAGTAAGTTCCTAATTGGCCTCCTTGCCACTGGCCTCTCATTTCTCTAGTATATCTGTATGTCAATACCCCACTTGAAAACTTCCAATGTTTTCCTGTTGCTTCATAAATCAAATCCAAACTCCATAGCAGAGTATTCAAGGGCCTAGATCCATCCTACAAACCAAACTAAACTTCTCTGAATATGCCATACATTTTTAGGCCTCCTTTCTCAATTTTAATAGTTTTAATCTGGAATGACTTTTGTATATTTTTTAACTAAAATTTATTAATATTTCAAATTTTAGTTAAAATGAGAGCACAATGAAGCACTTTCCACTTGGTCTAATCAAAAGTATTCATCCTTTCTTTTGTGCTATTGTGGTATTTATTTCATTGGGTTTTATTATATTTAATGCTGTCTGTCCCTGTAAATTATAAATTACATGATGCTATTTACCTAATTATTGACATAACTTGGCGGTATCTAATATGTGTTTATTGAATAAATGATTCTATTTAGTCTAGAGAAAAAGGGACATTTGTAGAAGAACCCTGAGATCTCAATGCAAAAATGATGTGTCTCCATGAGTCTTCACACTGATGTATTTCTGAGGAAACAGTCATGTGTTTTTTAAAAATACTCAGCTTCAAATATAGTTAGGCAAAGTGAAAACAAAACTTGCCCATTTTTATCTAAAATAGCTCTATTCTTTCAAAGTTATAAAACAAAAGCTAAGTCGATTAGAAAGAAAAATTTCCAGATAAGAGTTCAAAGTTTTTAATGGGAAATGAGAAAGTAGTAGTTACAGCCACACTGAAACAATTCAGCTCTCTTAGCTCACCACCGTTAAA
Organism: Globicephala melas; assembly: GCF_963455315.2. Lineage (NCBI taxonomy): Eukaryota > Metazoa > Chordata > Mammalia > Artiodactyla > Delphinidae > Globicephala > Globicephala melas. The sequence goes on from NC_083335.1 coordinate 48,192,251, forward strand.
GTGAAACATTTAAGTAAACAAGCAAAGTTAGAATCAGAAATTTAAACCAAATAATAAGATTTGTTTGGATCATTACAAAGACTATCAGTAATTAGCTTAGCTCTTTTCTTTCTCTAACACTCATATTCAATTCATCTTTATTCTTAAGAGGAAAATTGACATTGTATTTGCAACCAGAGTGGAGCATTGTAGACTCTTGAGATAAATCACCTGTAACTCCAGTATTATGTAAAATTTTTGATAATCCTCATGAAAACCTTTAATTTAAAACATTAAGAAAACAGAATTTTAGAAGCCCAAAAGTCTAAAAGCCAAAATTTTAGAAGCCTTTGGGAAATATCTTTGTCTTTATCATAGAATCTAAAATATGCATATAAGATTGAGATTAAATGTCCTTTTGCTTTGAGATTGTTTGTAGTGATTATTTCTTGGCAGTTTTAAAATATAATTTTTTCTGTATTGTTCTGAAGATGAAAAGATTTTTACAGAAACTACAATGGACAATTCTGCTGCACTCGAAGAACCCATAATCTTCAGAATATTTACTGTTTTATGAATACCATATAGATATAAATATGGGTATGTGTATAGATATGGTTATAGACATAGATATGTCTGTCCATTTTGAGAAACCAAGTCTTCACCAATATGTTGCCATTTCGTCTTCCATAACACTAATACAAAAATTTAATTATTAAAACTCCTGCTAATATTAGTAACTATTCACAATTTAAACGATTCTGTTAATGTATTCAGAAATGACATGGCCAATCTGAAATATTGCTATTTAGTGAAATTACTAAAATGTTAAGATCAGCTTTATTGCCATTAGGAAATATTACTTTAATAAAAGTAAGCATAAATGAAGCAATTAATGGACCTAAAGTAGAAATTGTTTTCAATATTTATCACAACTATTTTTAAGATTTTATAGTTTTCAATTTATGAACCTAATTTGAAGTTGGTATGCTGAATTTTGGTGCATCAAAATTTTCATATACTGGTTAATTTTCACATGTCCAACTTTGTCTTTTGCTTTTGTAATACAGTTGATTGTACTACTAATTGAGATCTGAATGAAAGCATTTAAAAACACTGGTTACAGTACTAATGCATTTTAAAGCACTAGTATGCAAATTTACTGATTTTTAAGTTAACTTTCCCACTCCATAGCCAGATGTTTCTGTTTGCAATTCATTTTATTGTTCTATGTGAAAGGAAGTGGCATATAAAGCTACAAAAGCCATTTACTGATCCATAGAAAAGATACAGCTTCTTTGTATGAAGAAAAAAATTTCCATATCCTGCTTCCATTAGTGACTTACTGTGAAGCTGATTTAGATAGAGCACTAAATTAGAAACTGGGGTAAGATGCTCTCTGAGCTCAAACATAGGAAGCTCCCTTAATAACATCTTCCAGATTACCTTCTCTCCCTGAACATCACCTGACTACCACTAGAAGACCTGTATCTGAAAATAGAAAAAAGATAAGTTTAGCAAGTTTGACGATGACAATGACTAGATTGAATCACCAGCAGTTTTCAGATTGGAATGGCTGAAGGACTAAGTAGAAGATGAATAAATGGAATACATTTGATTAATATGGTAAATCTAATCTTCATTGTGTGGGAAGTAAAAGCAGAGGGAAGCTCATATATGGGAAAACAAAGAGGTGTCAATGGACTGGAGGTCCTTACAAGGTCAGAGAAGAGATATAATGCCAATAGTAAAGCTAACAAGCTGTAAAGGAAAGAGTTTACATATTGCAGTTTCAGGTTTTAGTCCTAGATGTGGCCATGGGGGAGGGTAGCTGAGGTGGGGTGTAAATCCATATGAACATCAAACTCAGCCAGAACAATGAAGTGGTTTGAGACAGAGATGACAGTCTGGTAAATAACATAATTTCAAAAAATCACTGGCACATTACTGGAAGAGTTGAAAGCACAGAAGCATCAAGCATACAGTAAAAAATTAATTTGTTTTTCTAGTTAATATAAATGTATCATAATTGTCATATCTTCCTTTGATGCACAAATGCATTAGATAGAATCCTCCTCATCCTTTCATAGCATTAGCTGTATCACCATCAATGCTGACAACTATGAAAAAAGGTAATTATTTGAATAATCTATTGATGATGAAATGAATTTTAAAAAATTGGTTAACAAGGTAATAGCTTATAATGTAAATCCCTTAAGTAAATTGTGTAAAACATTTTAGGTAGTTTACCCAACTTGTAAGTTTAAATGTATTTTCTAGCCTTGGAAACTTAACCTTTTAAATTCAAAGATGTAAGATTAGTTTGACTTAAAATTGCAAGATGTATGTTAAAGAGGTTGTATGTTCCAATCAAATTTTGAATAACAGTAATTTTTTAGGATATATGGAAATATCACATGCTTAAATATTCTTAGTATACTTACCAACCCAGATAACTAGATAATTTAATAATGCTTTCTGATTTATCATTTTCTCATTTGTTCACCATGAATTTTTTTGTATTATGATAAAAATTCTAAGAAAAAGTTAGAAATTAGGAAGTACTGTTATGAAAATAGCACTCGTTTGAACGTCTGGGACTTTTATTCTAGTCCCAGATCCTATTTTATCTAACCATACAATAATTAACATTACTTCCCTAAAACTTAATTTTATTATTTGCAAAATGAGGTAATCTGACACATGAATAACCTCTGACATTCTATGGCTCAAAATTTCTCTTGAGAATATCTCTCATTCATTCCACTTTTGCCCTTTGTCTTATTTGGATATTCTTCTTCCCCAATGCCATAGCCAATGCAACCACAAACATGGCTGCCAAATATTTTCCATCATGGTATCCTATGTTCAAGAGTTTTGTTGTCTCTTCTTTTCTTCCAAGATCATAGGATAGAGAATGTGGAGAATGGTATTTCTTTAGGCCTGAGTTCCTTTACTAAAAATCTTCAAGTCAGTGTATATACATAACTGCCTTCATATAATATCAACCCTTTAAGGACATGATTTTTACTCATACCTGATTTTATTCTGTGGTTTAATGCATTTAAAACCAAACTGAAATATAAGAAGACTTTATTCTCACAAGAACAGAAATTGGCAAGATACTCTGCATGATAAGGTATCTTAGCAATGAACCATATGTTCCTCTTAAGAGACAGAAAATAAGAAGCCCTTACCATAGCTGCTTTTATCAATAATGATAGATTCAACCACAAAAAAGCTACTAGTTTGAGAGACTTATAGTGTCTATGAGTTGAAGCAAGATATAAGCTACCTCTCAATTATTTGAGTTGAAGTTAAATTTTAGATTTGGGCCATTTTTTCCTTCAACAAATGCTTCAACTTGTGAGTGAGTCCAACCACAATAGGACAGATTTGAAACTTTGCATCTGATATTTCACAAAAGTTAGGTTTGGGGGAAAAATGAATAATGAATATTTTTTTTCTTTTTTTAACAGATTTGGGAAGTAAACAATAGAGGCATGCCAAAGGAAAGTAGAAAAGTTTGGAATTATTGGATAATTTACAAAAACATTTTTTAAGAAAGCTGAATGAGAGATGATCATGGTCAATGATGTTATTAAACTTTAGAAATAAAGGTTAGAATCTTTTAAGGGATGTTTGTCTAAAAATATTTCTCTATTTATAGCTATTTTTGCCCATTCTTATAACAAGGAAAAACTGTCTAAATCCAACTTTGTGTTTAAATAAATATGGGCTGCATGAGAGCTAGTACAGTATCTTATCGATGTATCCTTGCATATAGACATTTAAAATGTTTCTTAAGTAAATGAAGGAAGGAACAAAGGAACAAAGAAATGAGTGCTAATTTTCTGGAGGATTTACTTGGAATATGCAAAGATTTGAAATAACAAGGCCATTAATGGACATTAATGAAAAAACTGTTGAAATTCAAATAAAGTCTGTAGTTTGTTAATAGTCTGGTACCAATATTAATTTCTTAGTTTTGACAAACATACCATGGTTATGTAAGATGTTAAATTTAGGGGCAAATGAGTGAAAGGTATACAGGAACTCTATCTTTGCATCCTTTCTGTATATCTAAATTTGTTAAAACATTAAAAAAAATAAGCTTGCCTTCAAAAGTTTATAAATGGTCACTGGAGACATATAAGGTAGTAAATAATAGGTGTTTTAATATCCAGGCAGTCCTTAGTTTATATGGTAGTGTGGAAATCTAAAAATGACTGGACAAGCTGAAGCCACGAAAAGCAACTTTAATAATTAATCAGAAAATTCACAATTGTTCTGTGACCTCTCCCATGTTTTGTCAAAACAAACAAACAAAAACCTCTCTATCAATTATAAATGTATAGGAAAATAGAAATAGTAAACCTAATATTTATTTCACTGTCATTTAAAACATTAGAAACATTGGAAATCGAGGTGTTTTAAAATTTTGTAAGAAAACTTATCAAGAGTGGTTTCAACAAGAGAGCATCTTTTCTATGCTTTGGTGAATTGTCTACTGTTTTGTAAGTTTGGATCAGCTTCCAACATTTTATCCTTGTGCTTTCAATGTTTGAAATATCTCTGAGAGTTCCTTTAATGTGAAGTTTTGGCTGGTATAATTCCTCTGGGTCATTTTTATCCTTTTGGTTTCCTCATTTATATCAATAAGTTCTCCTTCACCAAGTTCTTCCAGCTGCATATATGGAGTTTCTTGGGCAGCTATTTCTTCTATAATTGCATTTATGTTTGATTCTAACTTCACTTCAGTGTTATTACTTCTTGTTTCTTTGCTGCACTTGCATCTTCATTGACCAGTTTCCTCTTTTGTTCTCAAATAGCCAAAGATAAAGATGAATTTTATTTTTTTTTTAATTTTTATTTTATATTGGCCAATTTCCTCTTTTGATTGTCTATTTTTGTAGACTGTCTCAAGGGTTTATCATTGGGAGACAGAAGCCAACACAACTACATGCTTTGCTGCTATGTGTCAACTAAAAACATGAACAGCGAGCCAATCACCAACAGGCTTTGAAAGAAGTGATATGATTGGTCACTGATTATGATGTGACTGTTATTTATGTAGTGATTTGTGGACTGAAAACCTAGTTGTAAAGCTTGTACTTTTATGCAATTACTCACAGTTAATGTACCGTGGTAAAACACAAAAACTTGAACAATAATTTTCATAGCAGTATTATTCATAATAAACAAAAGTGGAAACAACCAGAATGTCCATCAGCTGATGAATGGATAGACAAAATAAGGTATCTTTACACAACGTAACATTATTTGGCAATAAAAGTAATGTACTCTGACACATGATGTTACATGGATGAATACTGGAAAACATGTTAAGGGAATTGAGCCAGTCACAAAGGGAAATATGTGATTCTATTTATATGAAATGTCCACAGAAAGCAAATATTTAGAGATAGAAAATAGATTAGTAATTACCTATGTTTGGGAAGTTTGGAGGAAATAAGGAGTGACTGCTAACGGATAGAGAGTTTCTTTTTGGCGTGATGAAATTATTCTAAAACTAGATTGTGGTGAGGACTGTACAGCTCTATGAACATACTAAAAACTAATCATACACTTTAAATCAATAAATTTTATGGTATGTGAGTTATATCTCAATAAAGCTACACTTACACACACTGCCTAACAGAAATTTGTGCATATAACAACTGTGGGAAGTAAGGAATGCCTGTATTAATAATGGTTTTTGATTGTTAACTAGTAAGATACATAGTCAAGAGGTTACTTAAAGGAGGTAATCTAACCTCTCTTTAAAAACTGAAGTGTTGTGCTTTGTTCTAATTATTAATGAAAACTAATGTTATATAGGAACTATATTTACATACTATGCATCTAAAAATGATGCATAGTAAGTGTTCAGTAACTAGTTGTTATTAGTCTTTATATTATCTAAAATATTTATTCATTAAAGATTTTTTTTTACCAAGTGTGCTTGTGAGGAACAAAAATAGCAGAAAAAGTCAATGTTAAAATAAGAATTTTAACTTGAAACTTAAAAAAAAAACATTAAGCAAGCACTTTGTTGTTGTTGAAATGACCTTTGCAAAAGGAAATTATTTGGATTGTATAAGGAAGTTTAGGAATGTGGTGGGAAAACAAGACTCATGAAACTAAGATGGGATAGAATATTCTAGGCATAAGGTACTGGAAGTTTTTGTAAGAGACTGTATGTCTATGTGGGTTTGGATTTGGTGGTAAAGGAGAGGAAGAGTAAACATAAAGAATGAGTCAGAAGAAATAATACAGGTTGAAAGTTTTGGTTGTGGAGCTGAAGCAAGTAGAACTTGAAGTGGTGAGTTCTTCACTTGTAGTTTCAACCATAGTAACCAGAATTAAGAATTGAAAAAAATCATTGTTTCACTACCTTGCTTTTAGGAAGATATGTATGGCAATCTGTTTATATCTAAAGAATATGATTCTTTACACCTAATACATGGCCTGTTATAAACCCTGGTATAGAAATATCAGTTCATTTTTACTTGGTATTTCTTAGCTCGACTCTTAGGGAAAAAGAACTTAGATACAGGAAAAGTTAGTATTCTTTTGAATACCATAAACATATCTTATTCAGTTAGACGTCCTTCAACATTTTTCATTTTTTTCTTAACAGAGTAACAGACTACAGTGTGAAAAGTTGGCATTCATTTCCTTTGAAAGGTCTTTGGCTTTATCACAAGTATTCCATAGTTTAGTTTGTATAAAAATCTTCGAAATCCTTAACTGGCTATTTAATGACTTTCTTCATCTTAATATTTAGCCACAAAGAATGATACTTACCTCATCTGCTAAAAGAAATTATAGATGAATTCCTAGGTGAACAATACTGAGGGTTTTATATCAGCAATATACTACTTTTTTGTACTTGGAAGACCATGGAGATTAAATTTCTTATGACAATACATTTTAAATGAAACTTACCCTATAATAAAACTTGCTACTGACTAAAATAAAATGACTTTATTTCTCAAATATTAAAAGTTCAATGAGAGACAGTTGAAGAGACTATTAGAAGGATGAGTGATGAAAGTAATTTACTTCATAAGAGAATTTACTTTTACACTTGTTTCTCAAAATGAAGAGAAAACTACCTCCAATTCCACTTTAAAAACTAAAACATAACAGAAAAAAAGTACATGTCAGGCAGGGAAGACATTTCAGTTACATAGTCTGTGTCTATAAGGAGACTATATTTTATTTTATTCTTTTTGTTTCTGTTTATTGATAAATGTTTGCATTACAAATTTAACAGTATCAAATTCTTGAAGTAAGTTATTATTTTAAATGTCTTTGTTATAATTATCATTGTTGCATAAAAAAATACCCCAAAACTCACTGACTTAAAACAACATAATCATTTATTTTTTTTCTTATGAATACACAATTTGGTCAGGGCTTTGTGGGGACAACTCATTTCTATTCTATGTGGCATTAGCTAGGGCATCTCCACAGGAACTGGAGAATCCTTTTCCAAGTTGGATCACAAATATGCTAGCAAGTTGATGGTGGCTGTCAGTTCCATTCTGTGTAGCTCTCTCAGCAGAGGAGCTTTGGCTTCTTCACACTGTAGTCTCTAGATTCCAAGAAAAAGCATCTCAAGACACAACAAGTGGAAACTGTAGATTTCTTAAGGCTTCAGCCCACAAAATGACAAAGTATCACTACAGCTGTATCCTGCTGATCAAGCAACCACAGAATTCAAATCCAAGGAGAGCAGACATAGACACTCCCTTCTTTGGCAGAGTTTCAAATAATTTTATAGCCATGTTTCAAAACCACCACAGGAAAAAAATATACAGGGAAAAATAGAACCTGCCCATGAGGTGAGGTCTTACAGTTTATTGTCCCAAAGAAAATATTTTATATCTTATCTTAAAAGCATATATCCAGAGTTTAGCTGAGCTACTCCATGGTATCGCTGCTTTGGCATCCAATTTATTTGGCCAAGTAGTTTTCAGGGACCTTACACTGACACCAGCCCCCTCATGCAAGCACACACCCTAGATAGCAGCCTGCAGAGTCACAGGCAAATAAAAATTCTTAGTGTGCCTTATATGCCCCTTAGATATGAATCCCATGGGGATCACCAACATCCCGCTCTTTTGATTTGAATTGACCAAACCAGCCCTAACCCAGGATTACCAAAGCACTCCACCCATGGACCCTAATAAAGGCATATGCCCCAGGTCCTGCCTCTCTCTCTCTCTCTCTGCACTCTGCCTTGATGTCCCCATGTGGCTCCTTGAGGCATGCCATGTACTTATTCCAGGACCTGTAAGTAATAAATTTATCTAACTCAATTTCTCTTCTGGTCTTTCATTGAACCTCAGCTCACCTTTGGCACCCACTTTATAAATGTGAATTTAACAACCACGATTATAAGCTAGTCTATTTTTACCTAACTTACTATTACTTTGTAGTGAAATATCTTATTTCCAAGGGTGAATAATTTCAAAGTATGCAGATACCAATATACAATCGAATACTATAATATTATATTCTCTAATGGTTAAAGTAATAAATTGATTCAAGTCAATGTAAAATTTAAGTATGACATTTTTGTAGTGAGGATCTGTTTATGCAGCAGGAGTAGATGGCACAATTTAGGACTGCCCAAGGTATAGACTGCCTAAAATATAGTATTCTGTCCCAGACTCTGAACATCCTACTGTTAGAGTCATTTGGTTCATTTCAGTATCTCCAGAAATCTCTGAAAAAGTGTAGATGTCAACTGGAAGTGTATGACTTAGTTTTCTAACAAGCAAGTTCTCATATGGAAGATATATTTAGACATTGGACATAAGATTGGTCAAAGTTTAATAGGAGGAAAGAGATATATAAAATGTTGGCATACTGCCCAAGGATAGCTGAATACAGCAGGGAAGGCTGTATAACATATTTAGGGTGACCATTTTATTTATCACCCAACTGCGATACTCTTGAGTGTCAACAAGGATACTAACTGGTTGAGATGCTGGAGCAAAAGGCTCTAACTAGGATCTGTTTAATCCCTGGCAAACAGATATTTATGGTTTTACTAAGCACAGTGCTTTAGTGCACAAGGTTTGGAAGCAGAGAGAAGTGAATTCAAGCCATGGTTCTGCTACTTAAGAGTTATGTGAACCTTAGCAAGGTATTTAGTCTTTCACATCTTCATTTCTCTTATCTCTAAAGTGGGATAAAATTACTTACCTGAATGATTTGTTATAAAGATTAAATAATAGAAGTTAAGAACTTAGTACATGGTAAGTATTCAATAAATGATGTTATTTATTAATGTTTTTTTCTGATGCTGTTGTTATTGATATTGGTGATATTGTTGCTAGTGTTATTGAGATGCCAAGGTATACAAAGATATGTTCTTATCTTCAAATAGTTGACAATCTGTATTACTTGGGGATGCAAAATTAGCATGCTGAAAATTATCAAGTGCTGTAGATTTAGTAGTTATCTGATTTTTTATTCTGCTGAAGTTTAGTTGAGGCTGTGTTCTCATAATGAGAAACAATAGCTTCAGTGGAAACTTCTTTGGTTCTACTCTTTCTGATTTGTGAGGCTTTCATCTGGGGAGTCAGACTACATATAATTCAGAACAAGTTGAGGGAGGTGCAATAAATAACAACCTTCTCCCAGCCTGAGAGTTAAGAAATATAACAAAGGAATAAGATATACAGTGGTCAAAATCCACCTTTATTGGATACTTTCTAATTTTGAACCTCAATATCACATAGACTTTGCTACCATTTCCCAGACAATGCTCAGCTCCTATAGGCTTCCCTATATGGGCAATATGCCCCCATAAGACTTACCAAATGGAGGGGTAGAGGAGAAATATACTCTGAAGATAAATCTCCTCCAATAGTAAGAGAAGAGGAAGTGGCCAGGCTATGCAGGCTGTGTTTTTCCTTACAAACTCACTAATCAGTTAAGTCCCTTTATCTTTTTAGAGGATGAATGAGGGGTAAAATTAGGCCAGAGATGACATATGTGTTTCATTCTATATGGAAGAAGGCATCAGGAGTAGGGAAAATGTGTTTCTGTCCAAGAATTAGTTTCAAATCTTTTCATGAACCTGTATTGCAGAACACACCTAGTATTTATAAGTAAATAATATAAAATATAATCACAAATTTAACAGTAATATATCACCTTTGCAATGAGTATCTTTATGCACATTCTTATTCCTTTATGATTATTTCCAAGATATAGAATTTCTAGACACCTTTTTAATGTTTTGATATAAATTACCTGCTTGTAACAGGATACATTTTTAATGTTTTGGTTTACTCATTCCTGATGTGTGGGAACCCATCTCTCTAACACTCTCTTTCTCTTTCTTAAATTAGTTATGAAGCTAACAAGCTAAGTTTTTACAGTCTTTATTTTTCCCATGTGGTATACTTAAGCCATCTTTACCCATTTGTGCTTTTCTTATCATAGCTGTAGGACAAACATCTCTCCACAATTGATCTTTAATATTAACCTGAAGAAATGGACAATTTAACAGTAGATATGATCGCATCTGTTTCATAATTAAATTTTATGTATTCCCTAAGGAAGGTAATTTTTCTTTTAACCTGGTAACTAACTACTGGTTTGTACAATACTTACTATTAACTTACTTAAACTTTTCTTCTCTGGGTAGAGAATATCTGTGAATTAAAGACTATATCATTCATTCACTAATTCATATGGGTATTTAATTAATATTTAACAAATGTTGACTATGTGTGCTAGAGCAGGAGATATATTAGTGAATGAGAAAAATACAGTTCGTAATATCACAAAGCCATATCTACAAATTTAATAATAATCTCAGGGAATTCCCTGGCAGTCCAGTTATTAGCACTCTGTGCTTCCACTGCGGGGGCCTGGGTTTGATCCCTGGTCAGAGAACTAAGATCCTGCAAGTCACAGGACCAAATAATAATAATAATAATAATAATAATAATAATAATAATCTCGGCTAGGACTTTTTTGCTAACTAAAATTACTCTTAACCAAAAAATACCCTTAAAGTAACCTAAAATTACTTTAGAACAATAGTAAATACTTTAAAATATTGATATGAATATTTAATTTCTTAGAGTTATTTAATAGGCTGATAGCTTGATAGCTCTATATAAATTACAGACTCACTATTGGAAGCATTACCCGAAGACTGGCCAAATCTAAACCTGGGGATCTTTGACAAATAAATCGATGGCTATATATTCTGGGGACTAAAGAAAGTAATTGATCTCGTGTGGTGCTATATTGCTTTAGTGATTCTTGTGCATAGGTTATTCATTAAAATAAAAATGGGTTTTCTCATGGACTTAATCCAATTAGTTGATAAGAGTCCTTGAAGTCAAAAGGATTCTTTATTTTGTAAGTTTTTATTTATGAGACTACAGCTTTTTTTAAAACAATCATTTGATTCATTTTAAATTAGTTCTATTTGTAATTCTGTATGTGTATGTGTGTGAGTAACCTCAGACATTTAACATTGGACTCTATATAAAGCACCTTACATAAAATGTTACCCTAAAAATATTGAGGTCTTCAAAGCTCATGTCCTTGGAACTCACAGTTTATCATAAAATGGTTCTGGATATAAATTAAGTGCCTCGAGATTCCTAATTAGAAAATATATTTTCAACTTTTTTGACCTGACAGCTCATTTTTTGTTTCTTAATTCAAGGTGATAACAGTGGTCTTCTGTTTGATGATTGTCTCCATTTTAGTACTTTTGAAATAATTTTTATGTTTGCAATTTTCCACAATGCTGAATTATATGTTGATAATTATGTATCACACATATTTTATTGTTTCCTTTATTTTGGGGGGTTTGATTGTTTTTTGTTTTTCTTTTTGGTTTGTTTGGTATTTGGTCAGATTCTAGAATATAGCTCTCAAAGTATTAGAGGTGCTGGAAATTTTTCTTAGTGATACCAAGTGTCCAGTAGACCCTTCTATTTCACCATGGTATGCACTTCCCCAGGCAGGGGTTAGATCTGAATGGCCATGATAAAAATTGGATGTGATCAAGAGTAAATAAATATGACCTGTGCAGTTCATAAAGACTGCTATATGATTAAATAGATGCATGTTTTTTTCACTTCAATCAAAATCAATTAGCCAACCATACATGTCTATCCATACTACATTCATTGACCTATATTTTAAGTACTAAACATGGTGTTTAAAATAATAAATTACCCAGAATCTTCCTCACTTGCTCCTCTCCTGCTTCCTTCACTGGAATTAACTAGCTTCCTGCCTCCACCTCCTGGTTTCAGTCATATTCATACTTCTTTGGATATTTTGTTTGTTTTGTTTTGGTTTGGTTTTAAACTGATAATTTTGGTATCTAAATCTTGTTCCTTTACAATAATTCATTTTCATTTACTTCACTAGTTTTATCTGGCATAAGCTATCTTGGGCAATTTACCTTCTCTAGCCAGTTCCTCATAAACCAATACTGGCCCTAGACCATAGTCAGTGCTCTGGCTGGTCTTCCCATTCCTCCTTACAAGGAGAGGAAAGAGGTGACTATACACAAATTTTTAAATTAATTTATCTTCATAATGTTTCCAGACAAAATGAATGAGTTTGACCAGAATTTCTATCATGTCTAATTTGGTTACATCCATTTACACCCTTCATGTTTCATGCTTAAGCATTCAAGCACCTGACTTGAGTGTTGAATGATGCCTTACTAACTTCTGAATGATTTTGTTTATTGACACAACATCCAGAAAATTTACTGAATTTTTAATTCATTCAAATAATTTCAATATAGATACTCCTGGGTGTTACATTCAAATGCAGATATTCCTGGAATTTCTATGTACAGAATTTTAACACCTGCAAATAAGATTTGCCTCCATTCTTTTGCCCTTCTTTCTCTCTCCCTCTCTCTCTCTCTCCCTCTTTCCTTTCCACTCCCTTTATATATATATATAGATAGATAGATAGATAGATAGATAGATAGATAGATAGATAGAAATAGATATAGATATAGATGGATAGATAGATAGATATATTCATTTGACAGTAAGTTGGCAACATCATGCCTCTTTACCCCTAAATACTTTAGTATTTATTTCTTAACAATAAGAACATTCCCTTTATAACCATAGTGAAATTATAAAAATCAGAAAATTTTAACACTGTATATTATAATACTACTATACAATTAAGAGACCTTTATTGTTATTTTGTTCTGGTCCTACTTAATCTGAACTCATATATTTCTTTGAGTTATGGTGTTCCTTCAGTTTTCTTTACTCTGAAAAAGTTTCTTGGCCTTTTTTGTCTCTTTTGACATCAACATTTCTGGAGTAAAGAGGTTAAATATATTTTTATTGAGGTAGAGCTGATTTATAATATATTAATTTTATGTATACAACATAGTGATTCAAATTTTGTATATATTATGCTCCATTTAAAGTTATTTTAAAATATTGTTTATATTCCCTGTGCTGTGCAATATATTTTTGTAACTTATTTATTTTATACATAGCAGTTTTTTCTTTGTGGTAAGTTCTTTTAGTTTTTATTACCATGATAATAATGGACTCATAGAATGAGTGAGAATGTATTTTTCTTTTAATTTCTGGGAAATTTTGTATAGAATTGATTTTTTTTTCTTTTTTTTTTTTCTTTTTTTGTGGTACGCGGGCCTCTCAATGTTGTGGCCTCTCCCATTGAGGAGCACAGGCTCCGGACGCGCAGGCTAAGCGGCCATGGCTCACAGGCCCAGCCGCTCTGCTGCATGTGGGATCTTCCCGGACCGGGGCATGAACCCGTGTGCCCTGCATCGGCAGGCGGACTCTCAACCACTACGCCACCAGGGAAGCCCGTAAAATCTCTTTTTACATGATTTTGTTAACGTATATCTTCTTTTCTCCTGATCATTCTGGCTAGAGGATAATTAATTTCATTGACCTTTTTAAAAAAATAAATTTTTACATCATTTATATTTACCCAGTTACGATTTTTGATTTGTCTGTTTGTCTATTCAGTTCTATTAGTTTTGCTGGATGTATTTTTAAGATTTTTCATTAGGTGAATGCTCATTTAGGTTTTTAAAATTTCCTCTTGATGAATTGAGATATTAATAGCTATGGATTTTTCCTTTTTGCTTTAGAATCTATGTTGCCTGATATTAATATACCCACTCTAGTTTTCTTTACATTTGTGTCTGAATGATGTATATTATCCAATATTTTCTTCTGACGTGTTTCTATATACATGGTGTGGGATTTTTTTGTTTGTTTGTTTCTTGTAGACACTGTTTTGTTGTTGTTGTATGGCTTTTGTATCCAAAATGACAGTCTTTTCTTTCTTGGTGGTGGTGGGGGGTTGTCCATTTACATTTGTTGCAATAATTGATATTATCAGTCCTAGTTAAGTATCATGCTTGGTGTTTACTATTTTTCCATCTTTTCTTTTATTATTATATTTCCCTTGCTTTTTGATTAAATAAGAATTTTATGATTTTATTTTAGCTACATCATTGGATATATGAGATTTCTCAGTTGTTTTGGTATTTCTTGATTGCTCTCGGTAATATAACAATAATACATAGAATCAATAAAATATCAGAAAATGAAATTAAGAAAATACCTTTTACAACACCAAAAGACTACAATGCTTAGGAATACCTTTACCCAAGGAAACGTAAAAACAAAAACACTTGTAATTCAATAATTAAAAGACAAATAGCACAATTTAAAAGGACAAAAGATTTGAATAGGTAATCTCCAAATAATATATACAATTGGCAAATAGGCACATGGAAAGATGCTCAAAATCATCACTCACTAGGGAAATGTAAATCAAAACCACAATGGGATACCACTTTTTTATCTACTCTTATGGCTAATTATAAGAAATCAAACAATAATAAATTTAGCAAGGATGTGGAGAAATTGGAATCCTTATTTATTTTTGTTGGGAATGTAAAATAATTCAATGAATCCTTTTAGAAAACAGTCTGGCAGTTCCTCAAAAAGTTAAACATAAGCGTTGACATATATACACTACCAAATGTAAAATAGCTAGTGGGAAGCAATTGCATAGCACGTGGAGATCAGCTCGGTGCCTTGTGACCACCTAGAAGGGTGGGATAGAGAGGGTGGGAGGGAGATGCAAGAGGCAGGGGGTATGGGGATATATGTATACATATAGCTGATTCACTTTGTTATACAGCAGAAACTAACACAACATTGTAAAGCAATTATACTCCAATAAAGATGTTAAAAAAAAGTTAAACATAGAGTTATCATATCATTCAGCAATTCTGCTTCTCGATATATACCAACAAAGTTGAAAACATGCATCTCCACAGTAATTTGTACGAGTATTCATAGCATCATTATTCATGATAATCAAACTGTTAAAATAACCTAAATATCCACCAATTGATAGATGAAGAGGCACAAATAGAATATTTTCAGCCATAAAAATGAAGTCCTGATACCATGCTGCAACATGAATGAAACATAACATTATGATAAGTGAAATAATTCAGACATAAAATACCACATAATGTATTATATTTATATGAAACCTCCAGGATATGCAAATCTATAGAGATAGAAATTATATTAGTGATTGCTAGGAGTTAGGGAATGGGACAAATGAGGATTGACGGCCATGGGTATGTTTTTTCCCCCCAGGGTGAAGAAAATGTTCTGAAATTAGAAAGTGGTGATAGTTAACAATCTAGTGACCATATAAAATCCACTGAATTTTACACTTTAAAAGGTGAATTTTGTGGTATGTATTATATCTCAATTAAAAATTAAGATAGTGGAAAATTCAGAGATTACTTCATTGAAAAATTTCTTTAATTTTTTTTCTGGAATACTTTTCCTTTATCATATCTAAACTGTCACACATGTGATAAATTACTTTTTTTTCAAAGTGAAATTTATCTATATCAAGTTAAATTAATTTTTTCATGTGTATGTGTATACCTGTAACACCTCTCCATTTCTGCAGTCAGCATCTGATATAGGGTCAGCATCATCATACTTATTAATTTTACAAGGCAAGGGATAAATTTCATAGTGAGATACTTTTAATGAGCTTTGATTTTTTAATAATATCTCAATAATGTTTGTATTGTAATTATTTCATTTTCAGTATGGAGAGAAGGGTAAAAATAGTACGTAGAACCATAAATAAACCAAACTAACCACAATAAGTTTTGATATAAAATCATTATGTTAAATATATTTATATGTGTGAACTATGATATGAAAAATCTCATATAAGGGTAATATAATTCTTAGGTAAAAAAATCTAGTTGGCAAAATAATTTTAAAAATTTGGGTTAGTCAGCATCTTAAAAATCAACCTAAATGTTATAAAAATTAACAAATTTCTTGCAATAATACTATAAAAAATCTCTCCAATTGTGTATTTTATGGAAGCATTAGTTGTTAAGGTGGTTCTTTAAATATATATATATATATATATATATATAAAATAGGGTTGCTGTGATAATTAAATGACCAGAAGTAGGACACTACCTTAACAAATATTAGTGTGAAATAAAATTCATATTTTATGGCAAGATAAGAAAAATTTAGACATAAAATTTTTCTCTGCCTTTTGGCCTCCTCTCTCCCCTCTACTATGCATTGTGTATCTGCATTATGCATCGATCAAACCTCCTGCATTGGCAGAAATACCTGCTCAACCATAAATAGGAACATTGTCCTAGCACCAAGACAACTCCTTGAAAGATAACATTCCTTTTCTTTTTTGAAAATTTTATTGAAATATAGTTGATTTACAATGTTGTGTTAGTTTCAGGCATACAGCAAAGTGATCCAGTTATACATATGTATATAGATTCTTTTTTAGAATTCTTTTCCATTGTAGGTTACTGCAAGATATTGAATATAGTTCCCTGTGCTCTACAGTAGGTCCTTGTTGGTTATCTATTTTATATATAGTAATAGCGTGTATATTTTAATCTCAAACTCTTAATTTGGGATAACATTCCTTCTTGATCTTGTAAAGGATTATGATGACCTACAACTTTGTACTTGCAGATCTGAATTGTATAAACTGTCAATAATACCTCATTTAATGTACATCTCTCTGACTCAAAGAAACTTGTATAGCTGTGCTTTGACTACTAATGAGTGGAACAGTTTTCTGGAGCTTTCTGAGATGCTGTTCCCAGGTTGTAATCTCAATTTGGCTTGAATAAAAATTTCCATTTCTTTCTTGGATCAAATGATTAATTTTTATGTTGACATTAGTTATTATTTTCCCAGAAGTGTGTGAGCTTCTGAAAGCAGAGATTTTGAATATTTGATTCACTGCCTTTTCTCTAACATCTAGAAAAGTGCATAGCGTATGAAAGACAGTCAATAAATAATCATTGAAAGAATGATGTTGAGTGAATGAAGGCGCTAGAGGAAATGGTCTTAACCTACTCTTTATCACCAAAACTTGTGAAGCTCTTTTAAGAATTCTTAATGTAAATTGAGTTTTTCAGTACAGTTCCTAGTAGATTTGCATCCCTAAAATCAAAGCTAGGATGACTCACTGACTTTACTTGGTCCTAACAGTTAAAGGAACCAAGTTCCTGTGGTCAAAAATGAAACATTTTCAAGAGTGACTTTTAACAATTAGAAAACACAATGTGGAGCATTTTTCTCTGACACTTTCAAGGTTGTAAATCTGGAGTGATTAAAAGGTGGCTTTGCCTGCACTGTCAAACTAGCCACCTTCTATAGTGATAGCTTTACTAAAAACATTCTCAAACATAATCACCCTTCTTCTTTCATCCATTCCAACTAAGGATTATATGTTTTATGAAAGATAGCATTACTAGCCCTATGTCTGCTTCTGCCACTGATGATTTTCATCGTGATGCTCAATATCTTGAGGGAGCAAGATTTGGTAGTGGGTTAGTAATTTAACATCAACAAAATAGAAATATTAAGCTGTTGTTGTCCTTTGAGCAGTGAGAAGTGTGACAGTAAATGTCAAAGATAAGTATGTCAATTGGCAATTGTATTGCTTTTAGTTTTAATATAAAGCATAAATCTGCCAAATGGAGAAACACCCACAGTGCACAATAAGTGAATTTTGACAGAACTAATTGGTTTTCTCTCCATCATCGATGCTGTATTATCTAAAAAAAAAAAAAAAAAAGCAACATGGTTGCTCAGAAAAGTATCAGAGAATGTTTGTTTCTGGCAATCAAATACAGTTTGTCTAAAATCTGAGGAGCTTGAGGCTATAACATAATAAAAGAGAGATTACACTCTTCTGTTCCTGATCAAAGGTGCCTGCTCAGTTGACTACTTCTTTATCATCACCTGATATCACATCTTTGATCCACGTCTAATGCTCTCAATAAGCTACAACAAAGCCTTTCAGTTTTAGAATATGCTTTTTAAAATTTCTGTACGGTTTTATTTTAACAATGTATCAAATGCCATGCCAGATAATCTAGCAGGGTATCTTGCACATAGTAGGCATTTGGAAGCAGCAGGATATCATGGTAAAGGGCAGTGAACTAAGACACAGCTCTGTTACAAATTGTTGTATGCTCTTGGACAAGACATTCTATCACCTCAATGAATATTTGTTCCTAATTTGTAACATGGATCTGATGTTTTCTTTACCGGATTGATGTAAGTGGCAAGTGAGATAATTTATTAGAATGTCCTTTGAGGAATTTAAGAAATATGCAATAGTAAGTAGGAAGTGCTTATTACTATAAAGTTAATTTGATTTACTTTCCAATTCTGAAAATGAACTTTTTGAAATAATTGAGATATTTCTCATTTAAAAAAATATGTATATATATAAAATAAGTTAAATATCTTTATTCAGATATTTCATATTACTATATGGAAACAATTCTAGACTTAAGAAACTTGTAAAAATATCACAGAGGTTTCCTTATCCCCTTACTTAGTTTCCACTAATGTTAATATATCTTACATAACCATAGTATACTTATGTGAAATAAAATTCATATTTTACGGCAAGATAAGAAAAATGTAAACATAAAATTTTTTCTCTGCCCTTTGGTCCCCTCTCTCCCCTCTACTGTGCATTGTGTATCTGCATTATTCACTGACCAAACCTCCCCATCGGCAGAAATACCTATTCAACTATAAAGAGCAACATTCTCTTAGCACCAATAAAACAACTCCTTAAAGATAACATTCCTTCTTGATTTTGTAAGGGGTCATGATGATGCTTAGATACATTATTTAATATAGAGCAATCTGTCTCAAAAAACTTATATTACTATGTTTTGACTTCTAACAGGAAAAACAGTTCTTGGAGCTTTCTGAGATGCAGATCCCAGATTATAATCTTCAATTTGACTCAAATAAAAAATTCCATTTCTTTCTTAGATTGACTGATTAATTTTTCATGGATACTTATTAAACCCAGGAAATTAAATTTAGTACAATACTGTTAAATAATCTACAGAATTTATTTTACCAGTTTTCTCCCTAATACCCTTTATCTGGTCCAGGATCCAACCCAGGATCCCACAGTTCATATCTATTTAGTACTTATATCTATTTAGTCTCCTCCAATCTAGATCAGTCCCTTGGTCTTTCTTTGCCTTTTATAACTCTTGAAGAGCATTGATGTGCTATTTTGTAGAATGCCCTTTTATATTGGGTGTGTCCAGATTTTTTCAATGAGTAGTCTGAGTTATTTTTAGTAAGAATGTTATGGTCATCACAGCTGAATTGTTCTGATTTCTTTTCTTTTTTTTCTTTTTTTTTTCTTTTTTTCATTGTAATGTTGGAAGCAGTGGTTTTGCCAGCCACATTCTCAGGTGGAAACTGTAAGCACATGTATTTTTTTTCACTGTAGTTTGTGCTCTCTCTTTACAGATAACTCTGTGTGTGTGTGTGAGTGTGTGTGTGTTTTAATTTTTAGAATTAGAGTGTGTTTCTCTGTCTTCAAGTTATAATGAGTGTATAAACTTTGTGTTGATTTATTTTTATTTTACTCTTCTTGCTGTTTTTTTTTTTTATTTTTTTCTTTTTTTTTGCGGTACGCGGGCCTCCCACTGTTGTGGCCTCTCCCATTGCGGAGCACAGGCTCCGGACGTGCAGGTTCAGTGGCCATGGCTCACAGGCCCAGCTGCTCCGTGGCATGTGGGATCCTCCCGGACCGGGGCATGAACCCGTGTCCCCTGCATCAGCAGGCAGACTCTCAACCACTGCGCCACCAGGGAAGCCCGAACTTCTTGCTGTTCTTTATGGCTTTAATGGATATCCTTCTCTTCGGCACCTGGAAGTCTACTTTCTATGTATATTTATGTTACTACCTCTTCACACTAACAAACTCTCATTTATTAATCTTTTAAAGGGAAGTGTGTGTTTTTCAGATAACAGGTGTGTTAAGAAGTGCTATGGGATAAAAACTAATATGAAAAATGTGTTAAAATTTGTATCCCCACAATCATAGTGTCTCGTGGGTACTGAGAATATTTGCAAGTGTTGAGTTATATCCTCAATTTAAATTTAGAAAGTTGAATTGTGAAAATGACTCTACTACCCAAAGCAATCTATAGATTCAATGCAATCCCTATCAAACTACCACTGGCATTTTTCACAGAACTAGAACAAAAAGTTTCACAATTTGTATGGAAACACAAAAGACCCTGAATAGCCAAAGCAATCTTGAGAACGAAAAAAGGAGCTGGAGGAATCAGGCTCCCTGACTTCAGATTATACTACAAAGCTACAGGAATCAACACAGTATGGTACTGCCACAAAAACAGAAAGATAGATCAATGGAACAGGATAGAAAGCCCAGAGATAAACCCATGCACATATGGACACCTTATCTTTGATAAAGGTGGCAGGAATGTACAATGGAGAAAGGACAGCCTCTTCAATAAGTGGTGCTGGGAAAACTGGACAGATACATGTAAAAGTACGAGATTAGATCACTCCCTAACACCATAAACAAAAATAAGCTCAAAATGGATTAAAGACCTAAATGTAAGGCCAGAAACTATCAAACTCTTAGAGGAAAACATAGGCAGGACACTCTATGATATAAATCACAGCAAGATCCTTTCTGATCCACCTCCTAGAGTAATGGAAATAAAAACAAAAATAAACAAATGGGACCTAATGAAACTTCAAAGCTTTTGCACAGCAAAGGAAACCCTAAACAAGACCAAAAGACAACCCTCAGAATGGGAGAAAATATTTGCAAATGAAGCAACTGACAAAGGATTAATCTCCAAAATTTACAAGCAGCTCATGCAGCTCAATAACAAGAAAACAAACAACCCAATCCAAAAATGGGCAGAAGACCTAAATAGACGTTTCTCCAAAGAAGATATACAGACTGCCAACAAACACATGAAAGAATGCTCAACATCATTAGAGAAATGCAAATCAAAACTACAATGAGATATCATCTCACACCAGTCAGAATGGCCATCATCAAAAAATCTAGAAATAATAAATGCTGGAGAGGGTGTGGAGAAAAGGGAACACTCTTGCACTGCTGGTGGGAATGTGAATTGGTTCAGCCACTATGGAGAACAGTATGGAGGTTCCTTAAAAAACTACAAATAGAACTACCATATGACCCAGCAATCCCACTACTGGGCGTATACCCTGAGAAAACCAAAATTCAAAAAGAGTCATGTACCAAAATGTTCATTGCAGCTCTATTTACAATAGCCCAGAGATTGAAACAACCTAAGTGCCCATCATTGGATGAATGGATAAAGAAGATATGGCACATATATACAATGGAATATTAGCCATAAAATGAAAGGAAATTGAGCTATTTGTAATAAGGTGGATAGACCTAGAGTCTGTCATACAGAGTGAAGTAAGTCAGAAAGAAAAAGACAAATACCATATGCTAACACATATATATGGAATTTAAGAAGGGAAAAAAATGTCATGAAGAACCTAGGGGTAAGACAGGAATAAACATACAGACCTACTGGAGAACGGACTTGAGGATATGGGGAGGGGGAAGGGTGAGCTGTGACAGGGAGAGAGAGAGTCATGGACATACACACACTAACAAACGTAAGGTAGATAGCTAGTGGGAAGCAGCCACATGGCACAGGGATATCGGCTTGGTGCTTTGTGACCGGAGGGGTGGGATAGGGAGGGTGGGAGGGAGGGAGATATAAGAGGGAAGAGATATGGGAACATATGTTTATGTATAACTGATTCACTTTGTTATAAAGCAGAAACTAACACACTACTGTAAAGCAATTATACCCCAATAAAGATGTTTAAAAATAAATAAATAAATTTAGAAAGTTGAATGCTATTGTTCCACTAACAGAAGATCATTCATATTGTATGATGAACTTGATGTTTATTCTATTATATTCTCTGCTGTGCAGAGAAAAATCTTGTCCTGATTCATTCTAGTGTAATTATAGTCTATAACTACCATTCAATGTTTTTAATTTAAAATTATCTATAATAATTTTGCATGTTGGTGTATATGTACCAAAACTTGTAGAACAGTAAGTGTCCTAACGGGGATCTTTGGAAATGCTCTGAATTCCAAATATTCATTTCCTGTCATTGAGTATCATCAAGATTTCATGCATTAAAAAATAAAATTAAATATTTAAATGCAATTATCCAAGTTTATTTTCCTCCCCCATTTTCGTATGACACAATAGAACAAGAATCATAGTTGTAGCTGCATATTAGGGACTACCTAATAATGTCTTATTTGAATGTCTTAGCATTTGGGATATATATCTTTAGGCTTGGGTTATATTCAAAGCAAAAAAAAAAAAAGAAACAAAAAATAAAATAAAAATTAGGTCAAATTATGCATTCAGAGACATATTTCTTATTACTAATATGATTGGCTCTACTCATCCATATGAAATACAGACTATAAAAATCTGAAACATTGCTCAAACTGATGACAGTTATTAAGCTGGTTTGTATGTTGAAATGAGCAATTTAAAAATGTGTAGAATAATTGAGAAGCTCCACAGCTTTTTCATAGTAAAGTTTTGCCATGTAAAGGTGAAAACTTTTGACAAAAACAGGCCTTCAAACTTTTTATTAAGTAACACTTGAGTTAAAAGGCAGCTATTTTTATGTGTGAAAATGAGTTTGGTGGCCTCAGTCCAGGTTCTAGCAAATATTTGTCCATTCAAAAATATTTTTCTTTGTACATTTGTGTAATTATTGGAGAATATTCTGTACTCATCATATGATGCATTTTGGGAAATATAGACTTTTGCTCCTCAGGGAAAGGAAAGCAGCAACTCTCACTCTTTGCCTGCATAGCAGAATTTTTGTAATGTGCTGCAGTTGCCAGCTCCTGTCTTCAGCAGGACAGTATTTTCCAAGTTAGAGTTTCCTAGAAAAAATATAGGAGATAATAAAAAGTGTGTTTTGATATTGGAGCTAGTGCAATAAGATAAGAAAGTAAATAGAAGGTATTCAGATGGAAAAGGAAGGTGTAAAATGTCATTCACAGATTATACAATTGCATATGTAAAAAAAAAACCAAATCATAGATTTTTAAAACTCCTGAAATTAATAAACAAATATAGCAATGTTGTGGGATTCAAGGTTAATATACAATTATTACTTGCCTTCCTATACTAGTAATGAACAGTTGAAATTTCAAAAGAAACAATGTTATTTACAAAACACCAAAAAATGAAATGCACAGATATAAATCTAATAAAATATGTATAGAATCTATGTGGGGAAAGCTAAATAACTGTGAAAGAAATCAAAGAATATCTAAATAAGTGGAAAGATATTCCAGGTTCATGGATTGAAAGATGCAGTATTGTTAATATGACAATTTCTCTCAAATTGATCTATAGATTCAATTAAAGTCCCAGTAAGCACTTTCGTACCTATCATGAAACTGATTCTAAAGTTTATATGGTCATTTTTTAGTATACTAAAAACAAAAATGAAGAACAAAGCTGGGTTATTCACATTACTTAGTTTCACTGCTTTAAACTACAATAATCAAGGCAATATGGTATTAGCAAAAGAATAGACATATACGTGAATGGAATAGAAACAGTCCATAAATAAACCCACACAAATACAATCAATTTATCTTTGACAAAGGAGCAAAGACAATTCAATGCACAATTTTAAATATTTGATTTGTTGAAGATATGCTTAGAAAAAGAATGTCAAGTCTTGGGCTGGGAGAAAATATTTGGAAAACAAACATCAGATGAAGGATTTTTGTCCACAGTGTACAAAGAACTATTAAAAGCTGACTAATAAGAAAAAAACAAAATCCAATTTTTAAAATAGGGAAAAATCTATGTATTTAATTCAACAAATAAGATAAGCACATGAAAAGATGCTAAACATAATTTACCATTAAGGAAATGCAAATTGAACAATGATAAGATACTACTACATACCTCTTAGACTGGCTATAATTATTGCTAGTAAGGATGTGGAGTACAAAGAACTCTTATTGCTTGCTGGTAGGAAGGTAAAGAGGAATAGCCCTTTTGGAATACAGTTTAGTAGTATCTTACAAAGCTAAACATAATACTATCATGTGATCCAGGAATTGTGTTTCTGGGTATTTATCCCAATGAGTTAAAAACTTATGTCCACAGAAAATTATGAATGCAAATATATATAGTAGCTACAGTCATAGTCCACAAAAACTGGAAGTCCCCAATAAGTCCTCTGATGAATGGATAAAGAAACAATGGTACATCCATACAATGGAATATTGCTCAATGATTAAAACAAATAAGCTACAAAGTACCCTCCTCAATGCCCCCCCCCCAATTAATGTATCTTTAATGCACATTGCTAAGAGAAAGAAGCTACTCTAAACAAGCTAGGTATTACATGATTCCAATTATATGATATTCTGGAAAAGTTCAAAATATAAAGATGTTAAAAAGATCAGTGGGGATTTTCGGTTTCTGACCTAGAAAGTATGGAGCTAGGAAGTCACCCCTCCCAACCAAACACACACACACACACACACACACACAAATGCTGAACAAATGGAAAATCAACAACTCTGTCTAGGCCAATCAGAGAACTGAGGTCATAGGGCAAATCACTTGTCCTCAAAATTAAAGAGACAGACAGAACAATACAGAGAAACACAATTTACCTGAGCAGAAGTCCTGGAACAGAAAATTCCGTGAAAACTAGTACTGAGATAGGAATGATTAAACTGTAATTGAAAAACTACTGGAGGTTCAGTGTGGACAGTTTGAGAGTAAAAGTACCAGGGGGTGGGGAAGAAAAGTGAGTCCCCACACCTTCATGAGTTTTACCACCAGGACTCTCCCAGGTTATTACATTGAAAGCTGAGAAAACTCCTCCTCTGCTTCCAGTGGAAGTAGGGAAGAAGAAGCCATTTTAAAATATGCCCAGAGAATTCAGTTCTTCTTAAAAACATATGCCCTCGAGAGAAACTATTTTACCAAAGCCTAACTCATCTTCATAGAGGAATATACCCAACTCTAGTCCCCAATAGTCTTTCTATTTTACTTAAGAGGGAATAAACCAAGAAAAACTGAGAACTGAGAGGAGACTCAAGATGGCGGAAGAGTAAGATGTGGAGATCACCTTCCTCCCCATAAATACATCAGAAATACATCTACATGTTGAACAACTCCTACAGGACACCTACTGAATGCTGGAAGAAGACCTGAGACCTCCAAAAAGGCAAGAAACTCCCCACGTACCTGGGTAGGGCAAAAGAAAAAAGGAAAAACAGAGACAAAAGAATAGGGACAGGACCTGCACCAGTGGGAGGGAGCTGTGAAGAAGGAAAGGTCTCCACACACTAGGAAGCCCCTTCGCGGAGGGGAGACTGCTGGTAGTGGAGGGGAAGCTTCGGAGACATGGAGGAGAGCACAGCAACAGGGGTGCGGAGGGCAAAGTGGAGAGATTACCGCACAGAGGATCGGTGCTGACCAGCACTCACCAGCCCGAAAGGCTTCTCTTCTCACCTGCTGGGGCAGGCAGGGCTGGGAGCTGAGGCTCGGGCTTCAGATTGCACGGAGAGGACTGGGGTTGGCGTCGAACACAGCCTGAAAGGGGCTAGTGCGCCACGGCTAGTGGGGAGGGAGTCCGGGAAAAGGTCTGGAACTGCCGAAGAGGCAAGAGACTTTTTCTTCCCTCTTTGTTGCCTGGAGCGCGAGGAGAGGAGATTAAGAGCACTGCTAAAAGGAGCTCCAGAGGGGCGCAAACCGCGGCTATCAGCGCGGACCCCAGAGACGGGTAGGAGACACTAAGGCTGCTGCTGCCGCCACCAAGAAGCCTGTGTGCAAGCACAGGTCACTATCCATACCTCCCCTCACAGGAGCCTGTGCAGCCCGCCACTGCCAAGGTCCCATGATCCAGGGACAACTTCCCCAGGAGAATGTATGGCGCGCCTCAGGCTGGTTCAACGTCATGTTGGCTGCTGCTGCTTCAAGCTTGATCCAAACTCTGCACCCCTCCATCGCCCAAGCCTGAGAGAGCCTGAGCCCCGGAAGCAGTTGCTGCTTTAACCCCGTCCTGCCTGAGCAAAGAAGAGACGCTCTCAGGAGGCCTATATGCAGAGGCAGGGCAAAATCCAAAGCTGAACCCCAGGAGCTGTGTGAACAAAGAAGAGAAAGGGAAATCTCTCCCAGCAGCCTCAGGAGCAGAGGACTAAATCTCCATAGTCAACTTGATGTACCCTGCATCAGTGGAATACCTGAATAGAAAATGAATCATCCCAAATTGAGGAGGTGGATTTTGGGAGCAACGATATATATATATTTTTTTCCCCGTTTTCTCTTTTTGTGAGTGTGTATGTGTATGTTTCTGTGTGTGATTTTGTCAGTATAGCTTGCATTTACCATTTGTCCTAGGGTTCTGTCTGGCCATTTTTTTTTTCTTTTAGCATAGTTTTCAGTGCTTGATATCATTGGTGGATTTGATTTTTGGTTTGGCTGTTCTCTTCTTTCTTTCTTTATAATTACTTTAAAAAAATTTTATTAATTATTTTTTATATTAATAAATTTTTTATTTTATTTTATTTTTATCATTTTCTTTCTTTTTTTCTCCCTTTTATTCTGAGCTAGGTGAATGACAGGCTCTGGGTGCCCCAGCCAGGCATCACGGCTATGCCTCTGAGGTGGGAGAGCCAGGTTCAGGACACTGGTCCACCACAGACCTCCCAGCTGCAAGTAATATCAAACAGCGAAAATCTCCCAGAGATCACCATCTCAACGTCAAGCACCAGCTCCACTCAAGGACCAGCAAGCTACAGTGCCGGACACCCTATGTCAAACAACTAGCAAGACAGGAATACAACCCCACCCATTAGCAGAGGGGCTGCCTAAAATCATAATGTCACAGACACCCCAAAACACACCACCAGATGTGGATCTGCTCACCAGAAAGACAAGATCCAGCCTCATCTACCAGAACACAGACACCAGTCCCCTCCACCAGGAAGTCTACACAACCCACTGCACCAAACTTAGCCACTGGGGGCAGACATGAAAAACAACGGCAAGTATGAACCTGCAGCCTGCGAAAAGAAGACCCTAAACACAGTAAGTTAAGCAAAATGAGAAGACAGAGAAACACACAGCAGATGAAGGAGCAAATAAAAACCCACCAGACCTAAAAAATCAGGAGGAAATAGGCAGTCTACCTGAAAATGAATTCAGAATAATGAAAGTAAAGATGATCCAAAATCTTGGAAATAGAATGGAGAAAATTAAAGAAATGTTTAACAAGGACCTAGAACAACTAAAGAGCAAACAAACAATCATGAACAACACAAAAAAGAAATTAAAAATTCTCTAGAAAGGATCAATAGCAGAATAACTGAGGCAGAAGAATGGATAAGTGACCTGGAAGATAAAATAGTGGAAATAACTACCACAGAGCAGAATAAAGAGAAAAGAATGAAAAGAAATGAGGACAGTTTCAGAGACCTCTGGAAGAATATTAAATGCAACAACATTCGAATTATGGGGGGTCCCAAAAAAAGAAGAGTAAATAAAAGGGACTGAGAAAATATTTGAAAAGATTACAGTTGAACATTTCCCTAACATGGGAAATGAAATAGTTAATCAAGTCCAGGAAGCACGGAGAGTCCGATACATGGTAAATCCAAGGAGAAACACCAAGATACATATTAATCAAACTATTAAAAATTAAATAAAAAGAAAAAAATATTAAAAACAGCAAGGGAAAAACAACAAATAACATACAAGGGAATCCCCAGTAGGTTAGGAGCTGATCTTTCAGCTGAAACTCTGCAAGCCAGAAGGGAGTGGCAGAACATATTTAAAGTGATGAAAGGGAAAAACCTACAACCAAGATTACTCTAACCAGCAAGGATCTCATTCATATTTGATGGATAAATTAAAACCTTTACAGACAGGCAAAAGCTAAGAGAATTCAGCACAACAATACCAGCTTTATAACAAATGCTAAAGGAATTTCTCTAGGCAGGAAAAACAAGAGAAGGAAAAGACCTACAATAACAAACCCAAAACAATTAAGAAAATGGTAATAGGAACATACATATCGATACTTACCTTAAATGTAAATGAATTAAATGCTCCAAGCAAAAGACAAGGACTGGCTGAATGGATACAAAAACAAGACCCATATATATGCTGTCTACAAGAGACCCACTTCAGACCTAGGAACACATACAGACTGAAAGTGAGGGGATGGAAAAATATATTCCATGCAAATGGAAATCAAAAGAAAGCTGGAGTAGCAATTCTCATTGCTACTAAAGTAGCAATCTATTTTGCTAAAGACAAAATAGAGTTTAAAACAAAGACTATTACAAGAGACAAAGAAGGACACTACATAATGATCAATGGATCAGTACAAGAAGAATATATAACAATTGTACATCTTTATGGACCCAACACAGTAGCACCTCAATATATAAGGCAAATTCTAACAGCCATAAAAGTGGAAATCGACAGTAACACAATCATAGTAGCGGACTTTGACACCCCACTTTCACCATCGGAGAGATCATCCAAAATGAAAATAAATAAGGAAACACAAGCTTTAAATGATACCTTAAACAAGATGGATTTAATTGATATTTATAGGACATTCCATCCAAACACAACAGAATACACTTTCTTCTCAAGTGCTCCTGGAACATTCTCCAGGATAGATCATATCTTGGGGCACAAATCAAGCCTTGGTAAATTTAAGAAAATCGAAATCGTATCAGGTATCCTTTCAGACAACAAGGCTATGAGACTAGATATGAATTAGAGTAAAAACTCTGTAAAAAATACAAACACATGGAGGCTAAACAATACACTACTTAATAACCAAGACATCACTGAATAAATCAAAGATAAAATCAAAAATACCTAGAAACAAATGACAATGGAAACACGACAACCCAAAACCTATTAGATACATCAAAAGCCATTTTAAGAGGGAAGTTTATAGGAATACAATGCTACCTTAAGAAATAAGAAACATCTCAAATAAACAACCTAAACTTACACCTAAACCAATTAGGGAAAGAAGAACAAAAATATTCCAAAGTTAACAGAAGGAAAGAAATCATAAAGACCAGATCAGAAATAAATGAAAAAGAAATGAAGGAAATCACAGCAAAGATCAATAAAACTAAAAGCTGGTTCTTTGAGAAGATAAACAAAATCAATAAACCATTAACCAGACTCATCAAGAAAAAAAACGCAGAAGACTCAAATCAATAGAATTAGAAATGAAAAAAGGAGAAGTAACAACTGACACTGCAGAAATACAAAGGATCATGAGAGATTAGTATAAGCAACACTATGCCAATAAAATAGACAACCTGCAAGAAATGGACAGATTCTTAGAAAATCAAAACCTTCTGAGACTGAACCAGGAAGAAATAGGAAATATAAACAGACCAATCACAAGCACTGAAATTGAAACTATGATTAAAAACCTTCCAACAGGGCTGCCCTGGTGGCGCAGTGATTGAGAGTCCGCCTGCCGATGCAGGGGACATGGGATCGTGCCCCGGTCTGGGAAGATCCCACATGCCATGCAGCAGCTAGGCCCGTGAGCCATGGCCGCTGGGCCTGCATGTCTAGAGCCTGTGCTCTGCAACGGAAGAGGCCACAACAGTGAGAGGCCCACATACCGCAAAAAAAAGAAAAAAAATTCTTCCAACAAACATAACCCAGGACTAGATGGCTTCACAGGTGAATTCTATCAGATATTTAAAGAAGAGCTAACACTTATCCTCCTCAAAGTCTTCCAAAATATAGCAGAGAGAGGAACACTCACAAACTTTTTCTACAAGGCCACCATCACCCTGATACCAAAACTAGACAAAGATGTCACAAAGAAAGAAAACTACAGGCCAATATCACTGATGAACATACATGCAAAATTCCTCAACAAAATACTAGCAAACTGAATCCAACAGCACATTAAAAGGATCATACACCATGATCAAGTGGGGTGTATCCCAGGAATGCAAAGATTTTTCAATATACGCAAATTAATCAATGTGATACACCATTTTAACAAATTGAAGGAGAAAAATCATATGAACTTCTCAATAGATGCAGAGAAATATTTTGACAATATTCAACACCATTTATGATAAAAGCCCTCCAGAAAGTAGGCATAAAGGTAACTTACCTCAACATAATAAAGGCCATATATCACAAACACACAGCCAACATCATCCTCAATGGTGAAAAACTGAAAGCATTTCCACTAAGTTTAGGAAAAAGACAAGGTTGTCCACTCTCACCTCTATTATTCAACATAGTTTTGGAAGTTTTAGCCACAGTAATCAGAGAAGAAAAAGAAATAAGAGGAATCCAAATTGGAAAAGAAGAAGTAAAGCTCTCACTTTTTGAAGATGACATGATACTGTACATGGAGAATACTAAAGATGTTACCAGAAAACTACTAGAGCTAATCAATGAATTTGGTAAAGTAGCAGGATACAAAATTAATGCACAGAAATCTCTGACATTCCTATACACTAATGATGAAAAATCTGAAAGTGAAATTAAGAAAACACTCTCATTTACCATTGCAAAAAAAAAATAAAATATCTAGGACTAAACCTACCTCCAGAGACAAAAGACCTGTATGCAGAAAATTGTAAGTCACTAATGAAAAAAATTAAAGATGATACAAACAGATGGAGAGATATATCATGTTTCTCCATTGGAAGAATAAACATTGTGAAAATGGCTCTACTACCCAAAGCAATCTACAGATTCAATGCAATTCCTATCAAACTACCAATGGCATTTTTCACAGTACTAGAACAGAGAAGTTCACATTTTTTATGGAAACACAAAAGGCCCCGAATAGCCAATGCAAGCTTGAGAAAGAAAAACGGAGCTGGAGGAATCAGGCTCCTTGACCTCAGACTATACTACAAAGCTACAGTAATGAAGACAGTATGGAACTGGCACAGAAACAGAAATATAGATCAATGGAACAGGACAGAAATCCCAGAGATAAACCCACACACATATGGTCACTTTATCTTTGATAAAGGAGGCAAGAATATACAATGGAGAAAAGGTAGTCTCTTTAATAAGTGGTGCTGGGAAAACTGGACATCTATGAGTATAAGAATGAAGTTAGAACACTCCTTGAAACCATACAGAAAAATAAGCTCAAAACTGATTAAAAAACAAAATTTAAGGCCAGACACTATCAAACTCCTTGATGAAAACATAGGGAGAACACTCTATGACATAAATCACAGCAAGATCCTTTTTGACTGACCTCCTGGAGAAATGGAAATAAAAACAAACATAAACTAATTGGACCTAATGAAACTTAAAAGCTTTTGTACAGCAAAGGAAACCATAAACAAGAACAAAAGGCAACCCTCAGAATGGGAGAAAATATTTGCAGATGAAGCAACTGACAAAGGATTAATCTCCAAAATTTACAAGCAGCGCATGCAGCTCAATAACAAAAAAACAAACAGCCCAATCCAAAAATGGGCAGAAGACCTAAATAGACATTTTTCCAAAGAAGCTATACAGATTGCCAACAAACACATGAAAGAATGCTCAACATCATTAATCATTAGAGAAATGCAAATCAAAACTACAATGCGATATCATCTCACACCGGTCAGAATGGCCATCATCAAAAAATCTAGAAACAATAAATGCTGGAGAGGGTGTGGAGAAAAGGGAACCCTCTTGCACTATTGGTGGGAATGTAAATTGATACAGCCACTCTGGAAAATAATATGAAGGTTTCTTAAAATGCTAAGAATAAAACTAACATATGACCCATCAATCCCACAACTGGGCATATTCCCTGAGAAAACCATAATTCAAAAAGAGTCATGTATCACAATTTTCATTGCATCTCTATTTTTAATAGCCAGGACATGGAAGCAACCTAAGTGTCCATTGACAGATGAATGGAGAAAGAAGATATGGCACATATATACAATGGAATATTACTCAGCCATAAAAAGAAATGAAATTGAGTTATTTATAATGAGGTGGATGGATATGGAGTGTGTCATGCAGAGTGAAGTTAGTCAGAAAGAGAAAAACAAATACCGTATGCTAACACATATATATGGAATCTAAAAAAAGGAAGAACCTAGGGACATGATGGGAATAAAGACTCAGACCTAGTAGAGAATAGACTTGAAGACACGATGAGGGGGAAGGGTAAGCTGGGAAAAGTGAGAGAGTGGTAGTGTATATATGAACATGTATACACTACCAAATGTAAAATAGATAGCTAGTGGGAAGCAGTCGCATCGCACAGGGAGATCAGCTTTGTGCTTTTTGACCAGCTAGAAGGGTGGGATCGGGAGGGTGGGAGGGAAATGAAAGGGCGAGGATATATGGTGATATATGTATATGTATAACTGATTCACTTTGTTAAA
The DNA here is from genome assembly GCF_963455315.2 of Globicephala melas. Taxonomy (NCBI): domain Eukaryota; kingdom Metazoa; phylum Chordata; class Mammalia; order Artiodactyla; family Delphinidae; genus Globicephala; species Globicephala melas. The sequence goes on from NC_083335.1 coordinate 48,225,149, forward strand.
AAGCAGAAACTAACACACCATTCTAAAGCAATTATACTCCAATAAAAATGTTAAAAAATAAAATTAAAAAAGAAAAGAGAAACAATACTCACTATAAAAAACAAAATAGAAAAACTGAGATATGCTTATAAAGGCCACAGCCCTGGGGTACAGCCTCCGTAAAAGACTGAGACAATTATAGGTAGATAGAATGGCTCCCTTCTCTCTCCATGCCTTACCACTACATCAATAGGGCTCTTATATAGTAACAGAATACAAGTTAAAGAACTGTAGGTTCCCTATGATTTTTAAGAAATCTCAAGGGAAACCCAGAGACAACAAGGGCAACAAAAACAAGGATAGCAGAAGAAATTTAAGCATCTGACACCTACAGCTGTAGCAAACAGTAAAGACAAACTAATCCCTAGACAGATAAACATGAAACCTCACTCTAAAGGCCTACTAACCTCAGTTTTTTAACCAGTACCTCTTATACAGCTTGCAACAAAAATATTATAAAGCATACTAAAACATACAAAACAGTTTGAAAGAGCAGGGCTTACATCAAAACAGAATTATATATTATGGAAATTTTGGAATTAGTAGACTTGGATACAACAATAAAGATTAATAGACTAGGGCTCTAACAGAAAAAAGTTGAAACTATGCAAAAACAGATGGCTAATGTAAACATGTGAGCAGACAAATAGAAGCTCAAAGAAATAATTAACTGGAAATAGTGGAAATCAAAAACAGCATCACAAAAATGAAGAATGCCTTTGATAAGTTCTTTAAATAACTGGACATGGCTGAGGAAATAATTATCAAGCTTGAAGAAATGTCAAAATAAACTTCCCAAACTAAAAAGTGAGGAGAAAATGAATGAAAATAAAAAAAAAGGATATTCAAGAATGTGGGAAAATTATAAAGTGTGTAACATAAACATAATAGGAATAAGAAAAGGAGAAGAAATATGGGAACAGAATAGTGCAGAATAGCAAAGACAAAGAAAAAATCTTGAAAGAAGCCAGAAGACCAAACTAAACATAAAATAAATCAAAACAAAAACTTACCTATAAAGGAATAAGAATAAAAATTACATTGGGCTTCTCTTCAGAAACTATGCAAGCAGGAAGAGAGTATACAATCTAATGATCTGACATGTGTATATACTGCAAAAAAGAAAATAACCACAATAAGTTTAGTTAATGTTAATCACCTTATTTAGTTACAAAATTTTTCTTGTGATGAGAACACTTAATATCTACTCCCCACCCCCCCAAAAAAACTACTCTCTTAGCAACTTCCAAATATACAACATAATATTGTTAACTATAATAACCATGCTGTTCATTACATCCCAGAACTTATAACCAGATTTTACATTTCGACCACCTTCACCCCTTTTCTCCACGCCACCCCTGCCTGTAGCAACTACCAATCTGTTCTCTGTATCTAATTTTGTTTTTAATTCCACATATAAGTGAGATCATACAGTATTTATCTTCTCTATCTGAATTATTTCAATTAGCAAAATGCCATCAAGGTCCACGTCCTCACAAAAAGCAATATTTCTTTCTTTTTATGGCTGAAAAATTATGTATGTATATATATATATATATCCATCACATTTTCTTTATCCATTCATCTGTCCATGGAAACTTAGGTTGTTTCCATGTCTTGGCTATTGTTAGTAATGCTGCAATTAACAAGGGGATGCAGATATTTTTCAAGGTAGTGATTTTATTTCCTTTAGATATATATCCAGAAGTGGAATTGCTGGATCATATGGTAGTGCCATTTTTAATTTTTTGAGGAATCTCCATACAGTTTTCCATAGTAGCTGCACCAATATACAGGGTTTCCTTTTCTCCACATCCTCGCCAGGACTTGTTATTTCTTGTTTTTATGATAATAGACATCTTAACGGCTGTGAGGTGATATTGTGGGCTATTTTCTTATTAAAGTATTGTTGATTATAATATTATATTAGTTTCAGGTGTACAACATAATGATTCAGTATTTTCATAGATTATGCTCCATATGAAGTTATTATAAAATATTGGCTATATTTCCTGTGTTGTACATTACATCCTTCTTATTTATTTTATACCTACTAGTTTGTACCTCTTAATCTCCTTCACCTATCTTGCCCCTAAAATGCCATACTATCCAAAGCAATGTTCAGATTTAATGCAATCCCAATAAAAATACCTATGACATTTTTTACAGAACTAAAATAAATAATATTAAAATTTGTGTGGAACCACAAGATTCCAAATAGCGAAAGTAATCTTGAGAAAAAAAAACAACAAGGTATCATGCTCCCTGACTTCAGACTATAATACAAAGCTCAAAACAGAATGGTACTGGCACAAAAACAGACACACAGACCAATGGACTAAAATAAAGAACCCAGAAATAAACCCACACACATATGGTCAATTTATGACAAAGAAGCCAAGAATATACAATGGGGAAAAGACAGCCTCTTCAGTAAGTGGTGTTAGGAAAACTGTAAATCTACATGTAAAAGAATAAAAGTAGAGTATTTTCTCAGCCCATAAACAAAAATAAACTCAAAATGGATTAAATATATAGGTGTAAGACCTGAAACCATAAAACTCTCAGAAGAAAACATAGGCAGTGCAGTCTTTGACATGTCTTAGCAATATTTTTTTTGGATCTCTCTGCTCAGGCAAGGGAAACAAGAACAAAAGTAAATAAATAGGACCTAATTAAAATTCAAAGATTTTGCACAGAGAAGGAAACCATCAACAAAACAAAAAGGCAACCTACTGAATGGGAAGAGGTGTTTGCAAATGTATGTCTGATAAGAGGTAAATGTCCAAAATTTGTAATGAACTCATACAACTCAATATCAAAAAAAAGCCCAACAAACTGATTAAAAAACGGACAGAGATCTGAACAGGCATTTTTTCAAAGAAGACATACTGATGGCCAACAGGCACATGGAAAGATGCTCAATATCACTAATCATGAGAGATATGCAGAAGCTTTTTTGTTTGATGTAATCCCACTTGTTTATTTTTGCTTTTGTCACCTTTGTTTTCAGGGTCTAATTCAAAAAATCATTGCCAAGACCTATGTTAATCTTACACCTATGTTTTCTTTTAGCAGTTTTATGGTTTCAAGTCTTACACTGAAGTCTTACATCCAATTTGATATGATTTTTGTGTATGGTTTAAGATAGGTGTCCAGTTTCATTCTTTTGCATGTAGCTGTCCAGTTTGCCAATACCACTTATTGAAGAGACTACCGTTTCCCCATTGCATATTCTTGGCTCCTTTGTCATAAATTAATTGATCATGTATGCATGGGTTTCTTTGTGGAGTATGCTGTTTTATTGATCTGTGTGTTTGTTTTTATGTCAATGCCATATTATTTTGATTACTGTAGATTTTGTAATATAGTTTGAAATAAGAAAGTGTGATACATACAGCTTTAATCTTTCTCAAATTTGCTTTGGAATCTTTTGTGGTTTCATAAAAATTTTAGAATTGTTGTATTTCTGTGAAAAATGCCACTGAAATTTTTAGAGATTGCATTGAATCCTTAGATTACTTTGTGGAGTAGAAAAATTTCACAGTATTAATTCTTCAAATCCATGAATATGAAACATGTTTCCATTTATTTGTGCCATCCTCAATTTTTTTCATCAGTGTCTTATACTTTTATAGTTTTCAGTGTACAGATGTTTCACCTCCTTGGTTAAGTTTATTCCTAGATATCTTATTCTTTTTGTTGCAATTGCAAATGGGATTATTTTCTTAATTTCTCTTTCTGATAGTTCATTCGTAGTGTATAGAAATGCAAGAGATCTTTCTATATTGATTTTGCATCCTGCAATTTTACTGAATTCATTTATTATTTCTAAGTTTTTTTTTGGAATGTTTAGGGTTTTCAATATATAATATCATGTGCAGATAGAGAAAGTTTTATTTCTTCCTTTCTGATTTAGATGATTTTTATTTTTTTCTTGCCTAATTCCTCCAGCTAAGATTTCCAGTATTATGTTGAAAAAAAGTGGTAGAGTGGGTCACCTTGTCTTGTTCTTGATACTAGAAGAAACACTTTCTGGTTTTCCCCCATTGAGTATGATGCTGTCTGTGACCTTTGGGATTTTAAATTAAAGATCAGTTATGTTGCAACTTTGTGTCTAGCACATACCAAATCCCAAACTCCCAGAAGTAAAGCAGGCATTCAATATAAACCACATTGTTTATTCAATTTTTTAGGCACAGTGAACTACTCTAATTATTTAGGATACATTTTATGTTAGTGTAGGAAACTGGTTTCCAGTTAATTTTCCAGATACCAGCCAATGTTCAATCTAGCAAGCAAGTCTCTTTTAAGGATAGCAGTTTCAGGCATACCATTAACTTTTCCACACATTGTTTAAAAGAATGAAGGCTGAAAAGTCAGTGAGCTTAGCAAACATATAAAAATGTTAGGAAAAAAACAGCTAGTTAAGCACATAAAGAAAAAAGAGACATTAGAAGATACAGAAAAAGAAGAAAACTAATAAAAACAGAGGATCAATATGACAAACAGTTACTTCTTTGAAATAATAATAATATCGAAACATCTATAGCTAGAATGATGAAAAAATAAAAAATGTAATGGAACAAAAAACAAATATCTTGCTTAAAATAGGGGACATTATTAAAAATTCTATGTACATGAGAAAGTTTAGCAGGAATTTATCATAAACTACTCTATGTCATATAATTGGAAATATAGATGAAATAGAAAAATTTCTAATAAAAATACCATAGGGGAAATGTAAATTGTGATTAGCTCCATAACTATTAACAACATTCAGCTGGTAATGAAAAACCTTTCTTAAAAGCAACCCAGGCCAAAATGGCTTTAATAGTTAAATCTACCAAACATTTAAGGTAGAAATAGTACCAATCTTACCATAGGACAGTCTCATCCATGAAGGTAAATGCAAAAGTTATAAATAAAATCTTAGCAAGACAAAGTGTGCAATATAGGAAAGGGGTAATACAGTAAAGCTAATTTTGGTTTATTTTAGGAATTAATAGGTGTTTTAACAAATGAAAATCACTCTATGTATTTTATCACATTAGCAGAAAAAAGAGAAAAATAATGTGATCACTTCAACAAATACAGAAAATGCATTTGATAAAATTCAGCTCCTATTTATGATAAAAATTTCTTTAAACTAGAAATAGAAAGGGTCTTTCTTAATCCAATATTAAGAGATATCTATTAATTAGCTTATAGCAAACAACACACCTAACGGTGAAATGAAAGATTTTGCACTGACATCTAGAATGAGATAATGATACCCACTACCTCCACTTTTATCTAATATTGCACTGAGAGTACCACCTATTGTGGTAATGCAAATATAAATAAATAAAAATGATCATATTTGGAAAGGAAAAAATAAAAAAACATCATTTTCATTTGGCATGCTTGTTTACATTGAAAATTCAAGAAAAATCAGGTAAATTATTGGAATTAAGATTTGAGATTAATAAACTTGCTGATATACATACACATATACTTGTTTATAAACATACTGACAGAGGATAAAGATAGATAGATGCTAACTAAATAGATAATAGATAGATAACTTGAAGGGGACAGAACATAGATCCAGTTATTGGGAGTGTGGTACAAGGGTAAGAGGAAGCCAAAAGCAAAATTCCATGAAAGCAGTGATGATGATCTTTGGTTCACTACTTTGTCCTAAATGTGTAGCACATTGTAGGCAGTCAATGTTTGTTGAATGAATGAATGCTCAGTGAATGAGATATGTAACCAAAACTCTTTATATGTGCCCTCATAAGAGTTGCATTAGTCAGAGAGCCTGAAGTAAAGTTACAGTTAGGGAGGAAGTGGCTCCAGAGCTAAAGATGACAGGACGATAAAGACAGGAAACATAAATGGTCATTTTAAGAAAAATATCTTAAGTCAACTTGTATCCCTTAGAATTAATATTTAAAAATAAGGATAAGTAATAAATTTTCCAATTATAATTTTTTGAAGATATTAACAATATTGTTTCTTTATCATATGAATTCAGTTATTTTTATCAATCAATTCACCTATTTGGACTCTGTTTGCAGGTTGATTAGATTGAAATATAAAGAATTCATCTGAAATTTAACCACACTGACCAATCTAGACGGACAGTTTGATATTGTTTATGGACTCCTGGTTTTGACAACAAATAATAAAATAACGTAAAGCAGCTTGTACATTTAAGAATAAAATATGATTTCTGTACCTTGGTCTTAAAGTGTCTGATTAAAGCTGGAAGTTAAAATATAAGTAAGAGAAAGTTGTTAAATTTAATTAGTAATTTTATTAATATAATTATGGATGTGCTACCTGTGCCAAGATCTATCAGAGTTTGAGATTTCATAGGAATGTAAAAGTTAATATTCCCTTAAGGAACACAGTCCCCAGGTAGAAGAAATCATAGTCTGATGATGTTGTTTGTCATTAGTTATGTATCTAAGGAAAGGTCTTCATCTATGTTTAAATGTTTAAAAAATTAGAATTTAAAATACATTATGAGAAATTGTACTTTTCCCCCCATTTGCATTATTATTTGAGTTTAAGGGTTGCTAGCAACTTAAAGGCTCCTTTAACAAGATAAATTTTGTTTGCCACATATGTCTCTATTTCATTTGGGACCTTATCAAAATTTAAAGTTGTTAAAATGAAATCAAGATTTGTAGTTGAAGAGTCACTAAAAACGTGCATCACACTTACTACTAAAAATGATTCCCTTTGCCTAATTTCATTACCAAAACCTTGAGAAATTGTAACTTTATTTATTTACTGCTTGCATCTAGAAATTATATTTTAAATCATTAACTTAAATTTAAAGGGCAATATAAAATAATGCCTTTAAACCTACTACTAGAAAGATTCATTCTCTTTTAAAGAAAATTTAAACTTTTTCATGCTAAGATTTGATTTAGAAAACAAGAAGATAAAGGTTAGTAAGCAGACTTTAGTTTAAAAATTTGGAAGGTTTTTCAGCTTGGATGTAAGCCAAGAGGCCAACAGCCATGTTCATCCTTGACTGAGCAAGTCATAGTACTGGAGCTTACAAGCTGATTGTACAACAGGGAAAGCAAGGCAGAATCACAGCTAATTAGAATTCCTGCAGGCTTTATCAACAGGTCTGCAAAATACAGTAATTAAGCTACGGCTGTGAAAACATGTCACTTTGATGTTTTGGAGATGATGCAAACTAGCTTAAAATTACCCAGCTCAAAAATAATCACTTAAGAACTTCCTTAAAGTGACACATGGAATGTATATTTGACTACTGTGATTTAAAAAAAAAAATACTTCAATAAAAGCCAAGGCTAATTTAATATCTCAGTAAAGAATATCATGGGCTCAATTACTGACTTGCTTTTGTGCAGATGTATTCTGGACCAAAAAAAAAGCAGAAGTAATGAAATATTATATATTGATATCTTAATATTTTCAAATATCAAGATCTGTCTATACATGTAATAGGCAGGGCAATTGTCATCTCAGAAATAAATTCATTTTTAACATATTCAAAAGTCAGAATCTTTTTTGTTAATAGAATTCAACAAAAGAGTATATTCATAAATAACTTAATAATTTTAATTGTAGAGCCTGACAGTGAATTGAATCTAAAAATGAAATTGAAAAAAAATTCTAAAATATGCCTCTATTTTTTTTTTTTTGCAGTAGGCAGGCCTCTCACTGTTGTGGCCTCTCCTGCTGCAGAGCACAGGCTCCAGATGCGCAGGCCCAGCGGCCATGGCTCACAGGTCTAGCTGCTTCGTGGCATGTGGGATCTTCCCAGACCAGGGCATGAACCCATGTCTCCTGAATAGGCAGGTGGACTCTCAACCACTGCGCCACCAGGGAAGCCCCCTATGTCTCTATTTTTAAGTGCTGTTGTAAGTGTGATTTGATGAACTTCATATGAGAAGAATGACAGAGTTGACATCTGCTTTGTTTTTTTTTTTAGAAATTGGAAACCGTACACATTGCTTGTGGAAATGTAAAATGGTGCAGACAATATGTATGATAGTTTGAAATTTCCTCAAAAAGGTAAAATACAGTTAGAGTTTGGTTCAAGAATTCCACTCCTAGATATATGCCACAAAGAATTGAAAATGAGTGTTCAAACAAAAACTTGTACATGAATATTCATAGCAGCATTGTTGACATTGGCCCAATGGTAGAAACAATTTGAATATCCAACAGTGGATGAATGGATCAGCAAAAGAGGGTAGATCTATAAATTTCCATATTACTCTGCCATATATAGAAAGAGTAAAATGGTGCATCCACTGTGGAAAACAGTATGGCAGTTCATCAAAAACTTAAACATAAATTAACATATGATCAATTCCAATTCAGGGTAGACACACAAAAGGTTTGAAAGCAGGGAGTAAAAGAGATATTTGTATACATGTATGCATAGCAGCATTACTGACACTGACCAAAAGGTGGAAGCAACCAAAGTGTCCATGGTCCATGGATAGATGAATTAATCAGCAAAATGTGATATATACACAAAAGTATATTTTTCAACCTTAAAAACTAAGGAAATTCAGACACATGCTACAACATGTCTGAGCCTTAAAATCATTATGCTAAGTGAAATAACCCAGTCACAAAAGAATGAATATTAATAAATGATTCCACTTCTATGAGGTATCCAGAGAAGTGAAGTTCAGACACAGAAAGTAGAATGTGGTTGACAAGGGTTAAAGAGAGTTAGTGTTTAATGGATGCAGTTTCACTTGGAAAAAATGAAAAAGTACGGGAGATGGATAGTGAGGATATTTGTACACAATGTAAATGTAGTGAATGTCATAGAACTATATAGTTTAAATGGTTTAAATGGTAAATCTTATGTTCAATGGATTTAATCACAATGGAAAATGTAAATGAAGTACTGATACATGTTACAACATGCATGAACATTGAAAACATCCTGAGAGAAAGTAGCCATATATACAGAAAAGGCCACACAGATCATACTCATCTTGTGTGTTTTAAATCCATCAAGGTTGTGAAAATGAGGGAAAGTCTCAAGAACGCTTCCAGAAAAAGTAAACTGTATCAGAATTGAAAAAGACATTTTCATGCTTTGGGGCAGGTGGTGAAAGTGGAAGTGGGCCTGTGGAATTGGATTAGAAGGTGAAAACTACAGTGATTTCTCATTTGGGGATTATGTGGGTGTTCCCTGGGAGAGTGTCACTTTTTAGAGTAAAACAAAATGGAAGTTGTCATTTAAATTGGCATATGTGGTAAATCAATGATGACTGGGACATCTGAACTTGCAGGTAAAGAGTACATTGTACTGCTACTGCAAATTTTCTGTAGTTTGAAATTATTAGAAAGTAAATAACTTTGCAAAACAAACATGTCAATACCATGCCAGAAAAGTAGATAAGACATGAAACTTCATGATAGGGACCAAGCCCTATGCAGATTCAGTTCACCCAAAATGGTTAAGCTAATTGCTCTTGTGGGAATCCACATATTATTAAGAGGTACTGTAACAGGGAAGAGCAAAATCTGACTCAGTGTTGGATCTGTTTCTTTTACTTTAACCTTTGCTTTTCATTGCTTTTGTTATTATAATCATACATAATGGCCTGCTTCAGGGAACCCTGCCCCTCTGCCTGAATGTAAAACTAAAGTGCCCTTGTTCAGCTCACAGGGAGACCATTTGACCCTGCCCACCTGTGAATGGCTACAGAAAAGAAGAAATTAATGCATCCCTCCCCGATGTTGGCCAAGCCAGGAGATATTTTGCAAAACTAATGGCCTTTTTACTTTACTTCCTGACCTCCTCCCCCTCTCTGTTCTATAAAAGAAACTGGCATCCAGACCCCGATAAGATGTTTTTTGGGGGACACTAGTCTGCAATCTTCTTGGTCTGCTGGCTTTCCAAATAAAGTTGCTATTCCTTGCTTCAACACCTCATCTCCCAATTTATTGGCCTGTCGTGCGGAAAGCAGAGTGAGCTTGGACTCAGTAACAGTACTGTGGGAAGATTATATTAGTAGTTAATGTGTCTTGGGTGTTGTGGATGACCTGGGATACAGTAGAAACAATGGGATTTCAAGTTACAATTTTCCACATCAAACCACCAAAAGGTACAATACATGAATTTAGTAAAGTTGCATAATACAAAAGCAATACAAAAAAATCAGTTGAGTATCTATACACTAATAAAGAAGTAACAGTAAGAAAATAATACCATTAACAATTGCATCAAAAAGAGCAAAATACCTAGGTATAAATTTAACCAATGATATGAAAGACCTGCACAATGAAAACTGTAAGACACTAATAAAGAAACTGAAGAAAAAACAAATAAATAGAAAAATATTCTGTGATCAAGAATATTATTAAAATGTTCATCCAGCCAAAGCAGTGTACACATTCAATTCAATCTCTAACACAATTAAAATGGCATTTTTCACAGAAGCAGAACAAACCTATCATGTGTGCAGAACAAAAAGGACCCCAAATAGCCAAAGTAATCGTAAGAAAAGAGAGCACAGCTGGAGTGAAATAGCTCCCTAACTTCAAACTATGCTAGGAATCCACAGGAACCAAAACAGTGTGGAAGTGGCACAAAAACAGGCACATGCACCAGAAGAACAGAACAGAGAACCCAGAAATAAACCCACGTGTATGTGGTCAGCTAATTTATGACAAAGCTGCCAAGGACATACACTAGGGAAAGTCCCCTCAATAAATGATGCCAAGGAAACTAGATACAACAAACCAAAGAAAGACACTGGAAACTAACTACACCACACACAAAACTACCTAAAATTTATTGTTTTCCACATCAAGGCTTTCCTCTGCTGGCTCCTCTGAAAATGGACTCCCCTCAGCAGTCAGCCACATACAGGACGCTTCTCCCCACTTTTTCTTCACCTTTTACTCCCAAGGTGTCACCTCCCAGCAGGTCCTGAAGACACTGGGCTCCTGTCTACGTGGACGAGGTCCAATGTTTTCCAGAAGCTGAAGCCCCAGTATGTCCTGAGGAGACCAACCTCCTGTCTGTGTAGACTTGGTCAGGCTTGTCCAGAAGCCAAAGCCCTGGTGAATCCTGAAGAGCCAACATCCTTCCTCCAATATTTAGAAAACTGCTCTGAAGAATCCGGAAGGACTCCCAGCTCAGCATCTCTGGCTCAGTGTCTCTTCCCTCCCCCAGCACTGAGCTGCTCCAGAGCCCGAGGGGAGGGCGGCGCCACCCCTGATCCCTGACCCCTGACCCTGATTTCACCCTGGCTGCACTGCCACTGGGAGGCACCCAGTGCCCAGATTCTGTGCTGTTCAGTGGGCAGCCAATGATGTGGAATCTGCTGCTTTCACTAAGTCAGCATCTGTCCTCATGTCCAAGTCCAGCACGTCGGCTTTTCTTCCAGGCCAGTTTCAGAAGTCTGACACAGGTTCCACCCACCTGGAAGATGGGTGTATGATACACGTTTAGCCAATCCCATTTTCCATTCTCTGCTTGCTGTGATTGGTGCAGTGATGAGAATGTTATCCAAGCCAGGCCAAAGGCATACCAAACCATGAGTTTTCATAAGCATGATTCCCTCAACTCTGTTCTTTCTCAAGATTATTTTGGCTATTCGGAACCTTCTGTACTTTCACAAAAAAATTTAAATTATTTGTTCTAGTTCTGTGAAAATTGCCTTTGGTAGATTGATAGCGATTGCATTCAATCTGTAGATTGCCTTGTTAAGTTATATTCTGAAAATATAACAGGTATACAGGTATATTTAACTGTGCTCTTTTTCTTAAAATGTCTCCATTTGATCAGTATTTTAATATTCTTTGAGCTTGATAAGGAATTGGGGAATGCTTGAACTTTCCTTTCACCTCTCATCTTTCATGCTATTCTATATTATTTAATCCCACTTTGTTTTTCTCTTTGACAAAAGAATGGATATGTATGCATGCATGCCTCAGTGTGTGTTTCAGTATGTATATTTACAATCACTATTACTGCATTTTACCAAATTGTCTTAGAATTTTCTTTGGTTAACTTTGCTTTATGCACCCATTCTTTCTTTCTAGTTTATCTTTCTTCTTACTGGAATACATTCTTCCATATTTTTTCACTGGGATGTGAGAATGTACTTAGTACACCTCACTATTGAATGTTACTTTTTCTAGATACCAAATATGAGTTAGCAATCATTTTCTTCTGAACTGAGATATTACTCCATTATCTTCTGGCACCTCGTATTTATGATGAAGAGTCTGACAATCAGTCTGAAGTTTTTTTTTTTTTTTTTTTTTTGCGGTACGCGGGCCTCTCACTGTTGTGGCCTCTCCTGTTGCGAAGCACAGGCTCCGGACACACAAGCTCAGCGGCCATGGCTCACGGGCCCAGTTGCTACGTGGCATGTGGGATCTTCCTGGACCGGGGCACGAACCTGTGTCCCCTGCATTGGCAGGCTGACTCTCAACCACTGTGCCACCAGGAAAGCCCAGTCTGAAGTTTTATATGATGGTTAGTCTAGTATTGTTCCTTTGTGAATATTCTTTTTTGGGTACCTTTTAAAAGTAAGTTCTTCATCTTAGAATTCTACTAAATATCTATTCATTTTTATGTATCATGCTCAAGCCATTATCTTTCTCTCTGTTTTTTACTTAAAACATTCATCTATTTTATTTTTATTGAGATTAAATTTATATACTGTCAAATAATCAAATTTTACCCATATAAATTGGTGAGTTTTTGCAAATGTATGCATCCATTTAACCAGCAGAACCCCCTGAAGATATAGAACATTTCAATAACTCCAGGAAATTTCATGTCCTTTTAGCCAATCCTCACCACTCATTGGATAACACTGTTCTGATTTCATCACTCTCAATCAGTTTGCCTATTCTAGAACTTTATATAGATAGAATAATACAACATGTACTATTTTGTGCTCAGCTTCTTTTGTCCAGCATAATGTCTATATATGTATCTATGCTGTTTCACATATTAGTAGTTTATTCTTTTGTTGTTTCTGTTGAGTAATAGTTCTTTGTATAAAAATACCACAATCTGTCATTCCATTCTCCTTTATATAAGAATTTGAGCTATTTTAAATGGTTTTCTATAGTAAATACAGTTTTTTAAAAATGTTTTATAAGTTTTTGGTAAGCATGCATTTTTATTTCTCCAGAGTAAGTTCATAGAAATGGAATTGCCATATAATATGCTGGGTGTATGTTTTCAAATTTTTATCTTGTTGCAAATCAGTTTTCCCAAAATGGCTGAAACATTTTACATTCCCACCAGTGATATGTGAGAATTCAGTTGCTCCATATCCCTACAAGCATTTGTTATTTCCTTCTGTTTTTGCTTGTTTGTTTGTTTTAGCTATTTTGATAGGTGGGTAGTTATATTTTATTGTAGATTTAATTTTTATTTCCCCAATAATTAAAGATGTTGATCATAATTTTTCCTGTGCTTATTAAGCGTTCATATATTGCCTGTGTCTTTTCAATTCTTTTGCCCATTTTTATTGGTTTACTTTTTTAAAACTTTGAGTTGCAAGAATTTCTCTCTGTACACAGGCATAACACACACATACACATACATACACACACACATACATTTTGTAACAAATCTATTTGTGACTTACCTTTTTATCTTCTTAACAGATACTTTTGATGATTACAACGTATCAACTTTCCTTTATTGTTATTGCTTTTTTGTGTCCTATATAAGAAATTTTGGCCTATCTCAAGGTGGCAAAAATGTGTGCCTGTGATCCCTTTACAAAAGTAATAGTTTTAGCTTTTAGGTTTAGCAATAGGATCCTTTGAATCATTTTTTTATATGATGTGGAGAAAGGCACTAGGTTTATTTTTTCACACATTATTATTAATTGATTCCATCACAATTTTTGGAAAGGCTGCCCTTTCCCCCACTGAATACTTTTAGCACCTTTGTTGACTATGAATATAAATTGCCTGGGTTCTACTATATAGCAAAAACCTTGTCTGTTCTTGCCCCTGCACCACATCACCTTGATTCAGTAGCCATATGAGAACTGGTTAGTCAAATAACTGAAGGCTATTAAAAACAGTGGAAGTATCAATATACATTAATGTGAGTTGCTAGGAATACGTAAGTTAGGATCCCTCTAAATAAAAAGACAAAACAGTAAATAGTACTAATCATATTATATGTCATTTCTTACCATTAAAATTAAAAAGACAGGAATGTGCATAATAACCAATTATTTATCATTGTTCTGTACATTAGCCAACATACAATAGGTAGAAAACAGAACAAAAGATATAACTCTTGGATATCTGCTTTTCTTTTCTTTTTGGAGAGCAAGACATATATTCTGACAAAGGATTTGAATGCAGATATATAGAGATTTGTGCTTAGAAAACTTAAGATTAATAACTGTAAAAAGTGAGTTTAAGGGATTTTAGCAAATTGACTAGATAAAACATTAATATACAAAAATCAATAATCTTTCTCAAACCAACAATAAAAAGTTATAAAATATGATAGAAAAATCATACTTACAACATAAACAAAAATACTAAGTACCTAAGAAATTTAAAAAATATGTAAAACTTAAAGAAATAAAATAAGGGAAGATGGTTGCATATTTACAGGCAAATAATTTTATGGATTATAAGGCATGCTAAATAGTTTTCATAAAATAATGATATTTCGCTAATGTCCACAATTAGTAAATAAACCAATTTGAGGTTAGTTTATGTCTTTTTTTTGCAACTATAACCATTTGCTGTGTGAACTAAGTTCTTCTGTCTTTACTACGGACACACATGTTACCTGAAAAGTTATAATGGGCAAGAGTACATACAGTTCTCTGTATTTCATTCATCTTGAATTTCTTATGAGGGTCCTCAGTTATAAGAAATCAGGGAACATGATGGTTTATGATACTAGAACTTTTAACTGATTTTGAAACATAAATATTTCTTATAAAAATACATTTGTATTTAAAAAGTACATAAAGTTGTTTCTTATATATTATCAATTGAATCATGCCCTCCCCCCATTTATCAGTTGAACACCTAACACCCAGTTCCTCAGAATGTGACCTTATTTGGAAACAGTCTTTGCAGATGTAATTAGTTAAGATGAGGTCATCGGGATGGGCCCTAATTCAATATGACTGGTGTCCTTATAGAAAGGAGAAATTTGGTCACAAACATAGATACTTAAAGAGGGAAGGTGATGTAAAGAGACACAGGGAGAAAATGGCCATCTATAAGCCAAGGAAAGAAGCTTAGAACTGATCCTTTCTTCACAGCCCTCAGAAGGAACTAACTTAGGAGACACCTTGATTTTAGACTTCTGGCATACAGAACTATGAGGCAACAAATTTCTGTTGTTTAAGCCACACAGTCTGTTGTACTTTGTTACAGCAGCTTTGATAAATTAATACACTATATATGGCATGGAATTAAAACAATATGTGCTATCGAATGTAAAATAGTTAGCTAGTGGGAAGCAGTAGCATAGCGCAGGGAGATCAGCTCGGTGCTTTGCGATGACCTAGAGAGGGGGGATAGGGAGGATGGGAGGGAGACTCAAGAGGGAGGGGATATGGGGACATATATATACATATGGCAGATTCACTTTGGTGTACAACAGAAACTAACACAATGTTGTGAAGCAATTGTACTTCAATAAAGATTTTTTTAAAAAAATAAAGATTTTTTTTAAAAAATGTGCTTTATAGAATACATAAGTTTCAAAATGTTCTGTTCATGTGTGACTTCAAATGCAGTAAACCTACAGCTATGTTAAAGCTATAGGAGATTCCATATATATGTGTTAGCATATGGTATTTGTTTTTCTCTTTCTGACTTACTTCACTCTGTATGACAGAATCTAGGTCCATCCACCTCACTACAAATAACTCAATTTCATTTCTTTTTATGGCTGAGTAATATTCCACCGTATATATGTGCCACATCTTCTTTATCCATTCATCTGTTGATGGACACTTAGGTTGCTTTCACATCCTGGCTATTGTAAATAGAACTGCAATGAACATTTTGGTACATGACTCTTTCTGAATTATGGTTTTCACAGGGTATATGCCCAATAGTGGGATTGTTGGGTAGTATGGTAATTCTATTTTTAGTTTTTTAAGGAACCTCCATACAGTTCTCCATAGTGGCTGTATCAATTTACTTTCCCACCAACAGTGCAAGAGTGTTCCCTTTTCTCCACACCCTCTCCAGCATTTATTGTTTCTAGATTTTTTGATGATGACCATTCTGACCAGTGTGAGATGATATCTCATTGTAGTTTTGGTTTGCATCTCTCTAATGATTAATGATGCTGAGCATTCTTTCATGTGTTTGTTGGCAATCTGTATAGCTTCTTTGGAGAAATGTCTATTTAGGTCTTCTGCCCATTTTTGGATTGGGTTGGGGAGGGGGAAGGGTAAGCAGTGAGAAAGTGAGAGAGTGGCACTACTAAATGTAACATAGATAGCTAGTGGGAAGCAGCCGCATAGCACAGGGAGATCAGCTCGGTGGTTTGTGACCACTTAGAGGGGTGGGATAGGGAGAGTGGGAGGGAGGCAGATGCAAGAGGGAAGAGATACGGGAACATATGTATATGTATAACCGATTCACTTTGTTATAAAGCAG
This sequence comes from Globicephala melas, assembly GCF_963455315.2. NCBI lineage: Eukaryota > Metazoa > Chordata > Mammalia > Artiodactyla > Delphinidae > Globicephala > Globicephala melas. Next base: position 48,241,826 of record NC_083335.1, read on the forward strand.
AAACTAACACACCATTGTAAAGCAATTATACTCCAATAAAGATATTAAAAAATACCCAAAAACTGTAGGAGAGCAAGGATCCTCAGTTGCAAGGATGACAGGAGCACAGGAAAACAGTCAAGAGTTATAGGAGGAGCTGGAAGATTCTGAGTCAGATTGGAATGGGACAAAATCTAAGAGATACACATCCCTAAGAGGAAGGTGTAATGGTATTCAGAGAACCTGATGTACCTGGCTTCAGCTGATGATACCTTATTTATTTCAGCCTGGCTTCCAGATCAAACCCTTGGGGCTTCTTCCTCACAGTATTCTGATAGTAGTGAAAGATCAAATTTACCACACTGAAAAACTCTTCTTATGTACTTTCTCTGGACTGACTTCATTCAGCTCCCACTCATTTACTGGAAGCCCACAAAACTTACTTATGTTTATTATAGAGCATAAAAGTTTAATTTCTGAGGTAGTTTATTTTTAATTATTTTATAAGATGTTGATTTCTCTCTAGTCCATTCACTCTAAACCCCTTCACTGGATTCCACATCTCATTGGATAAATGTAAAATTCCTTAAAATGGCCCACATTACTCTAAATAATTTGGTCCTTGCATACCTCTTCACTCACATCTTATCTCACACTCTTGTTCATTTTCTGCCCTCCAACCTCTCTGGTGTCCTTTCAGTCTCTTGTATTCACTTTGCTCCCTCCCTTGCAGGACCTCTCTGTCTTCCTTCACTCTTCACCTCCTAGTCATATTATATCTTTCAAGTCAGGTGTCATTTTCTCATGAAAATACTTCCATATATTTCAATGAGGTCAATTTCACCCCATTATTTGATATCCTGGCTCCATATACCTATTTTTTATGTAACATCTATTAAAATTTAGTCAAAAGGTACAAACTTCCAGTTATAAAATAAAGAAAAATACTGGTGATGTAATGTACAACTTGATGACTATAGTTAACATTGCTGTATGGTGTATTTGAAAGTTGCTAACGAGAGTAAATCCTAAAAGTTTTCATTGCAAGGAAAACACCCTTTTTTTTTCTATCTACATGAGATATTAGCCAAACTTATTGTGGTAATTATTTCACAGTATATATGTCAAGCCATTACACCATCACCTTAAACTTATACAGTGCTATATGTCAATTATATATCTCAATAAACCTGAAGGAAAAAATTCCCCCGCAAATTAAAATTTGTTATTATCATCTGCTGGATATTTCAATTATTTGCATAATATCTGGATCTTTCACTAGATCATAAAAATCTATGATAGGAAACATACCTGCTTTTATTTACCATTGTAACTTAAGCATATACCATAGAACATTTTGTGTATTAGTAGTTCAATAAGTTTTTTTTTAAATAAAGATACATATGAAACCTCCTGTTTGAAAAGTATGTCCTTTTGAATTCATATTTCATAGAAATTACAACTATAAGGCCTGGCAATTCTACCATTATCAGGTTGACTTATTTTTTGAATCGTTAAATCAAGTATTATGAAATCATAAGATATTCAAGCTGGAAGTAACTTTAGATTCAATCTAGTACAGCGGTTTTTAAACTTTGTGGACTTGCCACAGGGACCACCTGAAGGAGTTGTGAGGATAATTCTGATAAGGTAGAGCTTTGGAACTCCAACTTTGGGAAACAACAACTCTACTTTCATCTATTTTATATATTGGAATTTCATGTACCTTTAATTTTAATTAAAAAATTCTACTGCTAGAGTTTTTTTAAAAATGTTGATATATCTCAATTCCTTTCATTGTAATTTTCAGAAAACAGAATCTACATGAGGGAAAATTACTTTAATAAGGTCAGCCAATTAGTTAATGCCGGAGGTAAAACTAGGACACAGGTAATCTGATTCCCAGAAATTTCAGGTTGGCTACTTTACCCATCAATGGATTAATATTTCATTCTTAAGCCAATCTAATTTTAGTTCTCCAGTTAACAAGATAAGTTGCCTGTGAACATGATTAATTTAAATGAGCTAATCATGGTTTCTCATGCTTTCAACCAACGAAGACCTATGGACCTATGTGTATGGCACTGAGTTTTGGGATCCATCATGGTTAAGCAAAAGAAATATAAATTTTTGTCTCCAACAGATCTAGGTGGGTTTGAGTCCCTATTCTACCAATTATTACTATAAATTATGTACAGTAGTAAAGTCTCTGAGCTTCATTTTACTCATCTCAAAAATGAGAATTAATCAACTTCCAACTGGGGTTGCTTGGAGGATTAAATGAAATATACAAAAGTGCTTAGCACAGTGCCTGGTACAGAATTAGTTGTCAATAAGTATGTTTCCTTTTTATTCTTCCTTTCATATTTCTTTTGCATTTGTATTTACATGAGTTTATAGATCTATGGTTCATAAATATGCCTGTACTTATCAAACTTAAACATGTATTTCATCTACATCCAAGTAATTCAAATCCATCAATAAATAGCAATGCATAAGTAATTCCATGAGCTTATTTTGTTTTTGAATATTTCACATTTCATAGTGAAGGCCTAGTCAAATTACTACTTTCCTTTTACAACACCTATAATTATCTTAAGCTAAGAAATGAATATTTTTCTTAATACTAGTAGGACTAGAATTTTACTTTGTGCATTTGATAATTAGACTATATGTCTTGTGAATGTTACCCACTATTCAGTCTTATTTTTGTGGTGAAATTTTGTGTGACCATAGGTAAATTTGAGTTAAAAATGAAGAAATCTTGAAGGGAAACAACTCTTTTTAATATCCAGATATTTCACTTTGTTCTGAATCCTTGCTCTCCTTTCTATTATTTCTGCCTGTGCTACAAAAGTAATCCTAATTAAATATATATGTATTATATATAATATATATGCATATATATATATCTTTACAGAATTACCTTATTCTCCACTCTTATGCTCACCTGCCCGCAGGTATTACATATCATTTAATAACTAACTTACAAAAAGCAACTGCCCAGTTTCCAAGCTCAGAAACAAACTGCAATTCTTTCCCTCTGGTGTCATCTATTGGTTAGATGTTAAAATTACAAATACTGTTTTATATAAATATTCTTAAAAGTACCTGCCTCCTTATTTTTACTCTCCTATGTAATACTGCTTAATTGTACTGCTTTAAATTAGGGTTGTTTAACTTATTGTTAACTATTTAATAGTCTTTCCAAGTCTCCAACCTACAAATGATGACATTATTCAGTCATAAATTGTTCTATTGAAGGAGAAATTGTATTAAAAATGTGAACCAACTGAAAACTGTCAGACACTACATAGAATTCTCATTTCACTCTCCATTACAATATAGTAAAGCACAATCCAAATTAAGCAATGTCTTTTAAGTATTAGGTGAAAATATCATAAAATATACTTATTTTGAATTTCTATATTAGTGCCATTTTGCATGACAAAATATTTCTGTTTTATGCGTTCCTCATTTTAAATAAAAAGAAACTACTTGAAGTCATAGTAAAGCCAAAACTAATAATAAAAAAAAGAATCACTCATTTCACATGTTGAAATTGTCAGTTACAAATATTTAAATGGATCAACAGATTTCCATTACTGGAGCAACACATCAGAGTAACAAAATATTTTGAAGAAATGCTTGTGAAGAGATTGAGTATGCATAATAGATCTGTTTATCATGATATTTTCATATTCCTTTTTATAGGGCTTCAGAGAAAAGCTACAGTATATGGAAATTGAAAATGAAAAATTGTTGTTGCAGATGAGGTATTTCAGGGAAGCCAGATAAATCACTATGTTTGCTAGATGGCTTGAGAATTACTATTATTAGTTATCCTAGAATAAAATTTCACTTTCTCTAGCATTTACAATATATTGTTTTATACTTTTGTATTTAGAATCTCTAGTTCTTTATTTTGAAACCTTAATGCTTTTCAAAATTTATCACTGGTCCAACAGATGAATTAATCAAATGGTAAGCTCTGGATGAAGGTGAATGTAGATCCTTAAATCTAGTTCTCTTATTTTCTCCTACTGATAGTATATGATTTCACAGCAAGTCTAAATGAAACTAAAAAAATATAATGTAGCTTTTCCCTTGCAAAAAGAGTTCTTAATCATTTAATTCTCATTGAATTACTTTATTTTAGTGTAAATCATTGCTTATTGCACTTATTTTACTTGGTTGAGAGATAGTTTATTTTGTTATCAGATCTAAGGAGCTGGTTGCGTCACCATTGGTCTCTTAACTAATTAATATATAGACCAGATTTTATTAAACAACAAGTATCTTGTAGAGAAACAATCACTGGACTATGGATAAGCTCACCAAGGGGCTAGTTTCTTTATCTATTTATATTAAAATACAGGTATAACTGTTGTCAAACCTGCTCATATGCCCAATGTGCAGTGAGGCCAAACAAATCAAAATGTCAGAGTTTGGGGCAGAAAAAGATTTATTGCAGAGTCAAGCAAGGAGAAAATATGGCTCCTGCTCAAAACACCTGAACTCCACAATAGTTTTCATGGAAGAGTTTTTAAAAGCAACATTTGGGGTGGGGCTGCATGATGCATGACTTTCTCTGATTAGTTGGTGGTGAGGTAACAGGGTGGTGTTCCTGGAATCTCAATCATCAACCTTCTGGTTCCAATCAGTGTAGGATCTCAGCATGTATTTGCTATCCTCTACTTGGGTGGAGGCCTTAGTTCCAGCAGAACAATTCAGAGATATATATCAGATTATTATGTATATCCCTTGAAGAGTAGCTAGGACTCTATTTTATTGTTGAACTATTGTTTCTTAACTGTTCTTCTTTTGTTTCTGCATCCCTCACTTCCCTAATTAGTAACTGTTTGAATCTGCTCTTTGGAACTCAGGAAGGCCTAGGAAATTAAAGCTTTTTTCTACAAACAAGAGATGGGGGTGTGCACAGAGGGTCTTTTGTATCCAGGAGGGCCCCACAGGTTCCTTTTCATTTTCAATCTCCCATTTTCTTTGGTACTCCTCAATCCTGAGAGGAACAGGTGCAGGAAAAGAAAGGGAATAAAGTTTTGGATAGAGAGGTTAATCATAAACTCAGCAGAGGAACTGGGTTTCAGGGGTACTCTGTTTCATAACTATTTCAATTTTACTTTCTTTAATTTTCTCTCTGTCCCTATTTGTTAGTGCTTCAGCTTTTCACTTGATACCTTGCTCTAGAGTAGGATTTATTATATGAGGTTATTGATTACAGGTATTGCAAAGTGATTCTGACATGAGCTAGTGGAGTTAGGCCAAATTTCACAGGTTAAATACACAGCCTTTCACAGAACTCCTCTCACTTCAGATACTAACCACAAGCTCCAGGGATCCCGGGTTCTCTGAACTTCCTACAAGTTTGAGAGTTCTCACTACCCTCTCAGATTTGATAACTTGTTGGAATGAATCACAGAACTCAGAAAAGCATTATAATGACAATTACAGTCTTATTATAAAGAATACAAATTAAGATTAGTGAAATGAAAAGACACATAGTGTGAAACCTGTGAAGGTTCCAAATGCAAAGTTTCTGTGTCCTCAGAATGCCTCACCCTCCTGGCACACTGGCGTGTATTAACAACTTGGAAGTTAAACCAAACTTCCGGTATCCAAAGTTTTTACTGGGGTTTTATTGCATTTATGGCTTGAATCATTGGCCACATAACTGTGCTCAATATATAACCCCCCTTTCCTTTCTGAAGTTTGGGTGGTCGGAATTATGTCACATGGCTCAAAGGCCCAATCCTATAATGATATGGTTGGTCTTTCCAGAATGGCTGTCACCCATTCTGAAACTATCCAGGAACCCAGAATGAGTGTCTTTAGTAGCATAAACATAAGTGTGGTTTGAGGGACCCACCATGAATAACAAAAACATTCCTATCACTAAGGAAATTCCAAAGTGTAGAAGCTCCCATCCAGGAACCAGATACAAAGACCAGACAATTGTTTATTATAAAACAGATTTCATTATCTTTGTTTTCCTTAACATGACACAACATAGTATAGTTATGGAAAATTGCCCTTGAATCCAAGATATCTGTGCTGTATTTTAATGTTCTATAAGCTGTTTCACTGTTCTATAGGCAGGCTCTGTAAGACCAGCTTTATCTACTTAAAATTTAACCCAATAGTTTCAACTTTAAGATGAGGGGAATTGACCTCATCTTAAAAGTCATCCAAATGCCTAGTTCAAATTCTTCCTGCTCCATAAAACTTTTCCTAGTAATGGTACTCAAAATTAACGTTTTTCTTCTTTATTTTACCAGAGTTCTTTATAGCTGGTAAATAATTAATATGCATTAAAAATTACCTATAATTGGATTAATTATGTGAACATATATTTTCCTTCAGCAATTTGTAAAATTTGAATAACGTACTACCAATATGTAGCACAATGTTGTGTGTATTAGAGTTATTCAACAAATATTTGATAAATTCGTGGTATGTGCATTTATTCTGGCTCTGAATGCACTACATAAAAAATAAAATTACAATTAAAAATGAATATCTGTACACATACTTATGTTTAAAGAAGAATTTAATATTCAAACAACTGACAAATTTGCAAAAACACTTTACTAATTAATTACTTTTGTTTTATCATGCCTAAGATAACATAGTCCCAGATAAAGGAAACACAGTGTTCACTCAGATAAATATGAGATGACATTGAAGACTCAACAGGTAAACAAAACATTTAGAGAACAGGATTACAGCAAAAAAAGATTAAATATTTTGTAAAAACAACACAAATGTGCACAAAGTATACGGAAATTTTTAAAAGCTTGTATAATCAAATATTTGAATAATGGGAGAGACATATGTTTCAGAATGGAAATGTTAGTATTAAAATATATCAATAGCCCTTAAATATATTCACATATTTATTGAGTGTCACAGCAAAACCCAATTATATAATCTTGAAACAGTTATTATAAAAAACACACCTGAAGGAATACAAGGTGAAATTATTCAAGAAAATTTTACAGCAGGAAATAACAAGGAGAACTTCCACTAACAGATATTAAAATGAGGCAATATCATGAAACCATGTGACTGTGATAAGAGTTGTGCATAAATAGAAGCCTGTCTTAGTAGTGTCATTAGCATCATGGTGACATAAGACATCCTCATTTTTGTCTCCCCCTTCAACAACAAAAATTTAGCATCTATCCATGAACAGAGGTGCCTCTGTGGGAGGTATGGGACCTAGCATCATGTGCCAAGGGACCCAGGAGGAGATGTTTGCACTGTTGCTTTGGGTAATAGGCATACAGACTTCCATACCAACTGTGGAACCTGCAGGAGACTGAATCATTCTGGCCTTTATTGGGCATGGTTCAGCAATGCTTGCAGAATAATGACTTGGGCCATAACCTATGGACAAAAGAGCCTTTGTGGATATTGAGGTTTTCATGAAAGAAGTTCCACCACTCCACTAGAGAAAAAAATTTGTCTGGATTGAGCAAGAGAAAGAGCTTGACTTTGTCAGAATCATTCCTCCCCCAAAGAGGCACAACTTAAGGCTAAACTATACAGCCCATGATTTCTCCCACAGGGGAAAGGGATAGACAGTGACTGAATGCCTCGCTTTCCCAGCTAAGGGAGGGAGGAGATTGGGAGCATGGCATATAAAATTCCCAGAGGGCACTACAGGGTTCCTGCTGACTATGCTCTGGACTCCATCACTAAGTCTGCCCACAAGCTGCAGGGAAACAATACCTACAGATTTCCCAACAGGCCTGTGGTTAAACCCTGAGCACATTATGTGACAAACACACACTTTCCTCCACTCTGTGGATGGCTCCCTGATCACGCTCCTGAGTGTGTTGGTGAGACTGAGCTCCAGTAGACATGGAAAACAGAAAGCAGATCAGACTCTACAGGAAAGGGAGAAACCACAAATGAACTGCAGCATTACCTTCAAGAAAACAAAAGAGAGGCAACTAGCAGCCATGATGGTGCACTGTAGGATTAAGAGAAGACATAAAAACTTAAGAATTCTTTAAAAAGAGGGAGCAAGGAGCAGGTGTATCCTTGCAAGTTCAGAGGATGCCTTGGAATCTATAGCAGGACTGATGAAAGATATTTTTACCCTGAAGGCAGTTAGTAAAAATTGGAGGAAGTGACTTCTACTTCAAATGTAAAAAAAGCAATGCAAAACTTCAAGAATCATGAAAATGGAAGGAAACATAAAAACATCAAAAATTCACAATAATTTTCCAGTAACAGAAAACGAGGACATGGAAATCTATGATTTACCTGACCAATAGATAACCATTGTTTTGATTTAAATTTACCCTCTATACCGCCTTCTACATTAGTTTGCTCAAGCAGCCATAACAATAACCGCAAAGATTGAGTGGCTTAAACAACAGAAATTTATTTTCTTACAGTTCTGGAGACTGGAATTCCAAGATCAAGGTGTCAGTGAGATTGTTTTCTCCTGAGGCCTCTCTCCTTGGCTTGCAGATGGCCACCTTCTGTGTTCTTTTCATGGTCTGTTCTCTTTAAGTGCCCATCCCTGTACTATCTGTGTGTGTCCTAATCTCTTCTTTTTATGACACCAGTCAGTTTGGATTAGGGCCCACACTAAAGGCCCCATTTCAATTTAATTATCACTTTAAAAGTTCTATATCCAAATGCAGGTACATTCTGATGTACTGAGAGTTAGAGTTTTATCATTAAAATTTGAGGGGACACAATTTAGTCTATAACACTCTCTAATAAAATAGTTTTCTCTCTTTTACACCTTTATGGCCATTTTTTAATTCTATGTCTTCAATCTTATAAGTTCTTGCCTTCCAATGAAAGACTTTTCTAATCGACATTAAATATTTGATCATCATCATAACACATCTTAACCAACCCTTGGAATCTAGTTGCAGATTTCACAGCAGCATACATATTTGTGCTAGCAGCTTTACCCAATAGCTTAAAATTAATCAATACATGTTGACTTCTGAAAGGATAAAACTAGCCTTCACTGACAGTAACATGTTCTTTAACCTTCTTGGAATTACTGTTTTCTTTCAAAAACTCACTGGGATTTTTAATGACATCCTTCGATCAAAAGTAGAAGTTAACACTCCATTTCAACCATAAGTGGCTTTCTGTTCCTGTGCATGAATTGAAAAGCAGATATACAGTGACAAATCAATGTCACATTTTGAAAGAAGTGATATTAGTCACTAACCATGATACCCAACTTTAATTTATATAGTAATTTTTGGCCTGAAGAACCAGAAGTAAAGTTTGTGTTTTATGCAATTACTCATGGTTAATATATCATGGTAACTGAAATTTGAATTATGTTTTTGTAAGGGGGGATGCTAGTGTTTAAGTGAACCTGTTAACTGGAATCTGTTCATATTGAAACAGTGCAAAGCAAGGACTAAGTAAAGGCATAGCTACACCTGGTTCTAGTTACCTTCACCTAGCATAAACATCTGGGGAGGAGTTCACCTAGCATAAACATCTGGGGAGGAGTAAGAAATGTTTGTGACACAAAGAAAAAGATTTGAAGGAGAATTTGAAATATATACTATAATAGCTAGAGTGATACTAATTATCATAAAAGTCCACCACATTTCAGTGTATTAACAAAATAGAAATTAATTTATTACTTGTATAACAGTCTGATGCTGGTATTACTGATTGTGGGGAGGGGTTCCCTTCTTCATGTGGCTATTCTAGACCTTGGTTTATGGAGGATCTTTCATCTTTAACAAATAGTTTTCAAGGTTGCCCTACGAGTAGAAATCCAACCGTCAAAGGAGAAAAGTATTCTCACATGGGGTGATTTAATGGATCAGGCATAGAAGAGACACACATCACTTCCCCTCACATTCTATTTGTTAGAACAAAAATACATGTCCAAATATAACTGCAAGACAAACTGGAAAACATAGTCCCTGGCTAAAAAACTACTTCCTAGCAACAATTTTATACTATGGAAGGAAAAGCATGAATTTTAGAGAATATCAAATATTCTCTGACACATTTATAAAAAGGTTAATTTAACTTGAATGTTCAAAAAGGCTTTTGGGCATTGCCTATATATTATCCCCAGGTTAATTTGGTCCTCTCAGTGTAGGAAATACATTATATACTAGCATATTTGATTTTTTTTTTTCTGTTCGGCTTGTGGCTATGCTACATGGATGCAGCCATGGACTAAAAAAAACTTTGGTAGTCTATCTCCTAGCAAGTTGTCTAAGTTTGTGTAACATACAATTGGGACCACATAGAAGAGGAGAATATTGGGAATTAAATTAAATTAAAATAATAAACAACAAATAAAAATGGTGTATAGGACATGCAAATATAAGTTCCTGAAGAAGAAATACAGGAAGCAAGTATATATAGGAAGAAAATATTCAACCTCATTAATAAAGAAATAAACATTAAATTGAGATATCATTTTAGTAAATTAGAAAAAATAAAGATCTAAAAATAATAATGTCCAATATACGTTAATGTCTTCCTGAAATTAGATTTTTAAAAGTTACTTTGAATGAGCCTATAATTTGATACAGCTTTTCTGAGAAATAATTTATCAATATAAACAATCTTAAGATGGTGGTTTCCTTGGCTCAGTAATTTTACTGTTATTGATGTTAATTAATGAAATGATTGAGAATATAACCTAAGTGTCCAACATTAAGGCAGTAATTAAAACAATAAGGTATATATTTTATCAAATCACTACTGTACAGTCTTCAACCTTTCAAAACATATTTCATAACACTGAAATGTTCATGGTAATATTTAGTTGAGTAATTAAGATACAGAATTATATATATTCTGTAATACCAATTAAAATTAAAAATAGGGCTTCCCTGGTGGCACAGTGGTTGAGAGTCCGCCTGCCAATGCAGGGGGCACGGGTTCGTGCCCCAGTCCGGGAGGATCCCACATTCTGCGGAGCGGCTGGGCCTGTGAGCCATGGCCACTGAGCCTGCGCGTCTGGAGCCTGTGCTCCGCAATGGGAGAGGCCACAACAGTGAGAGCCCGCATACAGCAAAAAAAAAAAAAAAGAAAGAAAAAGAAAGAGGCCAAAATTTAAACTGAAACAAAATATTAACTGTTAGTATACTGGAGTGACAGAAATATGTATGTTTTAAAAAGACTTTCTGCATTTTTAAAACTTTTTCACAATTTATATCTATAATTGTTAACATCAGACATATAAGCATTATTTTACAAAGAATTGGATCACTGAGTGTGCCCCACATATGTTCAGTTCAAAATAGTTTTGTTAATCTGGGGTACTAAAACCTAAGATAACAATAAAATGAAGATTTTTATATAATGTTAAAAGTGTTAGTTTAAATTATTATTGCCACATTGTGACAGGTATTTAAACATGGATTCTCTTTTATTAACTTAATATAATATATATTCTGGAATCTGGAGAGCATAGTCAGGCTACATTATAAATACTGAATTTATTTATTCATGTCCAGTTCTTTCTAATAAAGACTTCCAGATGAGTCATATATAGTGGAAACCTATGATAGCAAATGCTTGAATTGAAAATATGATCCATTTTTATATCATGTACAAAGAATAGAGACACATAAAAATTCTCATTATGAGGTGTTGTTAAAACTTATCTGATTTATTTGTTGAATAAATTATATTGGTAGATCATGAGAATGATTTTTAGAATGGAACATGAGATCAGAACAATGATGAGTGGTTGAATGAAAAACAAAAAATATAAATTGTCTTCAAAGTAGACTTGAAGGTGCAAAACAGCATGGCTATTCCATTATCCAAATTTTTAATCATCAGTCTTTTCATTAATTATTAGATGAAAAGCTTGTTAGAACATTATTAAAATAACATTATTAGATGTTCTTAATGGAAATAATTTACAAAATCTTAAACTAATATAACATGCAATAAAATAATCTCCCACTGAATTTTCTCTTCCTAGATATCCAATTTTTTCTATGTGACATGATACTCAAAATATTTTTAAATATTAATATTTTTTGCAAACATATTTTCATTATCACTTGCACATTTGGTATTTTAAAGATCATCATATTTGCTTTGTTGCCAATCAACGTGTCTTCCTTCATAAAATCTGTAGCTAACTGATTAATTAACTTTATGATTTGGTTCTGAAAAAAGACATACAAAAAAGCATTATTAAGTCCAAGAGATATGTAAATTATAAAAAATTATGAATAAATATATGTTACTTTTCTACTATATACCAGGTATTATTCTAGGCATTGGGGCAGAGTAGGGTATTAACCAAAAGAAAAGTAATAAGAGTTTCCATAGATCAAATGCTTACACTGTCTTAAGCACTTTACTCACATTAACTCATTTGAACCTCAAAACATCTTTGTGAAGCTGATCTGATAAGTTTCTTAATTCTCTGGGCCTCAATATATTTACCTATACAATATGTATAATATTAACTTTCTTATTGATTGCTTAGAAGAATTTACATTCCTACCTTGATTATATATATTATATATATAATAAAGATTCTGATTTTTTTTCCTCTCATCGACCTTGAGACCTCTCTTGACTATCAAATCTATGACTCACAATTACAATATCAAAAACACATTCTTCTCTGAGAGAAGATATTGAGAAAAAAAAATCTTTGTATCATGGTCAGTGAAAAGGCACTTAGAAACAGGTCAATATTAAATTATGTAAAACATGAAAAACAATATATTCCTAATCTTAGATTTGTATAGCCAATAAAAGTAGATTCTGAACAAATTCATTTTCTGTTTGTTGAAATATCCTTCATTTTCCCTCCATAACCACCCTTATATCCTTATTTCTCCTGTCATCCAGATCCTTTTTTTTTCACGCATCTCTAAACATCTGGAGCATTCATCAGATCCTGTTCCTCACTAACCTTGTGTTCGGACTCTCTGGCAATATGCTTAAAAGAAGAAGCTTTGCCACAAAGGGCATCAGCTGCTAATAAGATCTTTAACTTCTCCCTCTATCCTTTTGGCCTTCCCCCTCTCTTTTTCTGTCCTTCACAGATATCAGAGTTTTTGGTCTGATATACAGAAATAGGGTATGAATTATGACATTCAATTCTTACACTACTTTAAATTTATTGTCATGATGTCTGTAAATGAGAGGGATTGTGCATGACTGGCTCAGAATGCAGTAGACTCACATATAATCAACTAAAGAGTATTTCTTTAAGTAAGAAAAATGTGCAGAAAACAAATTGAAATTTACAAATGACACTGCTTTTAGTGTGCACTTCTAATTGCTATAGAACATGCTTTTTTTTCAGCAGCCAGACCCATTTATGACAATGCTATTTACTTGAATTCCATTACAGTTATAAAATTTTACCCTATTCTAGCACTTTTCATCTAAGAATGTCAAAGTGCTATACAAGCACAGGCTCTTATTACACTAATCCTCTTAATATTTGGGATGGGGGGAGCAGCAGAGAAAGGCCACTTCCACTTGTGTAACTCGCTATCTAAGCAGATCCCTGTCCAGGCCTGGGGAGGTCTCCCTGCTTAGGGCTGCATGTAGAAACTTCCCAAATCTGGAAAAGGTCTCAGGTGAGTCTAGGACATGCAAATTTTTTTTTTTTTTTTTTTTTTTTTTTTTTGGCCATACACGGGCCTCTCACTGTTACGGCCTCTCCCGTTGCGGAGCACAGACTCCGGATGCACAGGCTCAGTGGCCATAGCTCACGGGCCCAGCCGCTCCGCGGCACGTGGGATCTTCCCGGATCGGGGCATGAACCCGTGTCCCCCGCATCGGCAGGCGGACTCTCAACCACTGCGTCACCAGGGAAGCCCTAGGACATGCATTTTTGAGAGTTAGAGATAATGGCTTCTTTTGCTGTCTAGATAAAATATCACTCTCAGATTATATGTCTGTTTTCCTTTTGATGGAAACAATAAGGGAGGCTGGAGAGAGGTGAGGAAATTTCCACCATTTGCCACCCTTTAAAAGGCAAAAATAGTAAGATATTTTTGACCATTCTTTTTGAAAATCTATATTTTAAAGCTATATTTTCTCCCTTCTATTTTTACAACTAAAATGAACTTAATAAGTGCTAATTTTTTTTATAAAAGAAGTACATAACTAGATCATGGATAACCTGAGCTAAAGGGTGATTTGGTAGGATGAGTTATAGGCACTGCCAAACAAATCTCACAGGCTATAGTCTTTTCCCTATTTTCCTATTGTCTTGTGCCTGTATTATTTAAGAGGTTATTGTTTACATGGTCTTAAATTGGGTGCCAGGATTCTGACACATTGTACTTATTATTCCTCTATTTCTAATAACAATTTTATTATACTATTTACATGAACAGGAAATTTATTGCACTACTTATTACCAGGTTAGCACTCCAACTCTAGACTGAATGTATAAATAGAGTTTTAAAATAAGATAAGAACACCTTCACAAAATAAATTTTCTTTCTGTGATCCAGAAGCTCATTTATCTTAATTATTTTTGATGTTTTTCCCCATTACAGCTCCACTTTACATTTTCAGAGAACTGAAATCATTAACTAGTTTCCTTTAAAATGAATGTAAATTCTGAAAGATGACTTCCCTATAATTATTTCTGTCACCTGAATAAAAGGTATATTGTTCAGAATGTCACAAATCATTAAGAAAAAATAATTTATACATAGTAAATTCTACCAGGAGAAGTGCATCTTTTATGAATAACTCCCTGCAGATATTGAGTAAATCTCACTGTTAAATTTTCAGGTCTACATCGGCAATAACAGGCTGTATGCTTTGTGAAATTGACAAAAACATCAGAAAAGAGCAAACTTTTTGAAATAATGACCTATTGAATTGAAATTTAAATATACAATGATATCATAGTGCCAGCTGGTAAATTGGGTAGAAATTGGATTCAAGCAGAAGTAGTAGGAGTAACTTGTGATAGTTGTTTTAGTTTTGCTGTGTGTTTGTTTTTTTGTTATATTTTGTTTTCTTTTGTTTTGTTTTGATCTAGATCAACAGAATAAAAAGGTAAAATTATATAAAATAAATGTGGCTTAAATCAATTAAAGATTATTTACTAGACTTAGAGGTTTTCTATTTGTAACTTATCTACATTCACTTTATTGATCATTCCAATCCTAACTAAATTTGATTAGGGTTCCCACTTAGGAAGCACATTCTCATGATCATGTTAAATGATCCAATTTCTTCCCAACTGAAGTAAAAGTTGACATTGGCAACTTAGCATTGGTCAAAAGAAAATGTGTGTATGTGTAACTTTAGTAGAAACTGGAAACTCTTAGTTTTTAGTAGGTTAATTTCTAAACACTGGATCTCTAAATGTTTATCAAACACACCAATTTTTCAAAAGTATTCAAGTTGCCTACAAGTTCATAACATTTACTTATCACACAATTTTTCCTTTCTATGTATTTATTACCATAGGTCGGGAGAGAATAATCAGTCACACTGTCAGTGTTTCCGCTGAAATGCCTTCAAAAGACTTTAGAGGTTTTTACCCTTTAGCTCATGTTATAACTTTTGAATTTCAGATTTTGATGTCAATCCAGTTCTTGCATAACTGCTGATTCAGATGACAAGAATTCAAGATGGTGCATACTAATTATTTACATGTTATATGTATATTTATTTTCAATTAATATTTTAAACATTAGTTTTCTCTTTTGTTCTTTAAGGTACAAGTTTGTTTTGTGATGTAGGGAAAAGAAATTCATGTATTTAAAATTCAGTAGTTTATTACGTTCTTTGATTTAGCTTCACCTTGAAAGACACCATGAGGTATGTTTATTTTCTTCATTAAAATGATTTTCAACACAAGCCTCTTAGATAGCCTCATTCACCAGAGGACAGAGAGCAGAAGCAAGAAGAACTACAATCCTGAAGCTTGTGGAACAAAAACCACATTCACAGAAAAATAGACAAGATGAAAAGGCACAGAGCTATGTACCAGATGAAGGAACAAGATAAAACCCAGAAAAACAACTAAATGAATTGGAGATAGACAACATTCCAGAAAAAGAATTCAGAAAATGATAGTAAAGATGATCCAGGACCTCCGGAAAAGAATGGAGGCA
Organism: Globicephala melas; assembly: GCF_963455315.2. NCBI lineage: Eukaryota > Metazoa > Chordata > Mammalia > Artiodactyla > Delphinidae > Globicephala > Globicephala melas. Next base: position 48,257,914 of record NC_083335.1, read on the forward strand.
AAGATCGAGAAGATGCAAGAAATGTTTAACAAAGACCTAGAAGAATTAAAGAACAAACAAACAGGTATGAACAATACAATAACTGAAATGAAAACTACACTAGAAGGAATCAGCAGCAGAATAACTGAGGCAGAAGAATGGATAAGTGACCTGGAAGACAGAATGGTGGAATTCACTGCTGCAGAACAGAATAAAGGAAAAAGAATGAAAAAAAATGAAGACAGCCTAAGAGACCTCTGAGACAACATTAAATGCAACAACATTCATATTATAGGGGGACCAGAAGGAGAAGAGAGAGAGAAAGGACCAGAGAAAATATTTGAAGAGATTATAGTCGAAAATTCCTTAACATGGGAAAGGAAATAGCCACCCAAGTCCAGGAAGAGCAGCGAGTCCCATACAGGATAAACCCAAGGAGAAACACTCTGAGACACATAGTAATCAAATTAGCAAAAATTAAAGACAAAGAAAAATTATTGAAAGCAGCAAGGGAAAAATGAGAAATAACATACAAGGGAACTCCCATAAGGTTAACAGGTGATTTCTCAGCAAAAAACTCTACAAGGCAGAAAGGAGTGGCATGATATACTTAAAATGATGAAAGGGAAGAACCTACAGCCAAGATTACTCTACATGCCAAGGATCTCATTCAGATTCGATGGAGAAATCAAAAGCTTTACAGACAAGCAAAAGTTAAGAGAATTCAGCACCACCAAGCCAGCTTTACAACAAATGCAAAAGGAATTTCTCTAAGTGGGAAACACAAGAGAAGAAAAGGACCTACAAAAACAAACCATAGGAACATAGGATGTCATAGGAACATACATATTGATAATTACCTCAAACGTGAATGGATTAAATGTTCCAACAAAAAAAAAATAGACTGGCTGAATGGATACAAAACATGGATACAAAAACAAGACCTGTATATATGCTGTCTACAAGAGACCCACTTCAGATCTAGGGACACACACAGATTGAAAGTGAGGGGATGGAAAAAGTTATTCCATGCAAAGGGAAATCAAAAGAAAGCTGGAGTAGCAATACTCATATCAGATAAAATAGACTTTAAAATAAAGAAAGTTACAAAAGGCAAGAAAGTATACCACACAATGATCAAGGGATCAATCCAAGGAGAAGATATAACAATTGTAAATATATATGCATCCAACATAGGAGCACCTCAATACATAAGGCAACTGCTAACAGCTATAAAAGAGGAAATCAACAGTAACACTATAATAGTGGGGAAATTTAACACCTCACTTACACCAATGGACAGATCAACCGAAATGAAAATAAATAAGGAAACAGAAACTTTAAATGACACAATAGATCAGATAGGTTTAATTGATATTTATAGGACATTCCATCCCAAAACAGCAGATTACACTTTCTTCTCAAGTGCACATGGAACATTCTCCAGGATAGATCTTGGGTCACAAATTAGCCTCAGTAAATTTAAGAAAATTGAAATCATATCAAGCATCTTTTCTGAGCACAATGTTATGAGATTAGAAATCAATTACAGGGGAAAAAAAGTAAATAAAACACAAACACATGGAGGCCAAACAATATGTTACTAAATAACCAAGAGATCACTGAAGAAATCAAAGAGGAAATAAAATAATACCTAGAGACAAAAGACAATGAAACCCCAATGATCCAAAACCTATGGGATGCAGCAGAAGCAGTTCTAAGAGAGAAGTTTATAGCTATACAAGCCTACCTTAAGAAACAAGAAACATCTCGAATAAACAACCTAACCTTACACCTAAAGGAACCAGAGAAAGAAGAACAAACAAAACCCAAAGTTAGCAGAAGGAAAGAAATCATAAAGATCAGAGCAGAAATAAATGAAATAGAAATAAAGCAAAAAATAACAAAGATCAATAAAACTAAAAGCTGGTTCTTTGAGAAGATAAACAAAATTGATAAACAATTAACGAGACTCATCAAGAACAAGAGGAAGAGGACTCAAAACAATAAACTTAGAAAGGAAAAAGGAAAAGTTAAAACAGACACCACAGAAGTACAAAGCATCCTAAGAGACTACTACAAGCAACTCTATGCCAATAAAATGGGCAACCTGGAAGAAATGCACAAATTCTTAAAAAGTTATAACTTTCCAAGACTGAACCAGGAAGAAATAAAAAAAGTAAGAAACAACTAATCACAAGTAATGAAATTGAAACTGCGATTAAAAATCTTCCAACAAACAAAAGTACAGGACCAGATGGCGTCACAGGTGAATTCTATCAAACATTTAGAGAAGAACTAACATCCATCCTTCTCAAACTCTTCCAAAAAATTGCAGAGGAAGGAACACTCCCAAACTCATTCTATGAGGCCACAATCACCCTGATACCAAAACCAGACAAATATATTACAAAAAAAGAAAATTACAGACCAATATCACTGATGAATATAGATGCAAAAATCCTCAACAAAATACTAGCAAACAGAATCCAACAGCACATTGAAAGGATCATACAACATGATCAAGTGGGATTTATTGCAGGGATGCAAGGATTCTTCAATATACGCAAATCAATCAATGTGATACACCATATTAACAAACTGAAGAATAAAAACCATATGATCATCTCAATAGATGTAGAAAAAGCGTTTGAAAAAATTCAGCACCAATTTATGATAAAAACTCTCCAGAAAGTTGGCATAGGGGGAACCTACCTCAACATAGTAAAGGCCATATACTACAAACCCACAGCAAACATCATTCTCAATGGTGAAAAACTGAAATTTCCTCTAAGATCAGGAACAAGACAAGGATGTCCACTCTCACCACTATTATTCAACATAGTTTTGGAAGTCCTATCCTTGGTAATCAGAGAAGAAAAAGAAATACAAATTGGAAAAGAAGAAGTAACACTGTCACTGTTTACAGTTGACATGATACTATACATAGAGAATCCTACTGATGCCACCAGAAAACTACTAGAGCTAATCAATGAATTTGGTAAAGTAGCAGGATACAAAATTAATGCACAGAAATCTCTTGCATTCCTATACAGTAATGATGAAAAATCTGAAAGAGAAATTAAGGAAACACTCCCATTTACCACTGCAACAAAAAGAATAAAATATCTAGGAATAAACCTATCTAGGGACACAAGACCTGTATGCAGAAAACTATAAGACACTGATGAAAGAAATTAAAGATGATACCAACAGATGGAGAGATATACCATGTTCTTGGACTGGAAGAAACAATATTGTGAAAATGACTCTACTACCCAAAGCAATCTACAGATTCAATGCAATCCCTTTCAAATTACCAATGGCATTTTTTACTGAACTAGAACAAATAATCTTAAAATTTGTATGGAGACACAAAAGACCCTGAATAGCCAAAGCAGTCTTGAGGGAAAAAAATGGAGTTGGAGTAATCAGACTCCCTGGCTTCAGACTATACTACAAAGCTACAGTAATCAAGACAATATGGTACTGGCAAAAAACAGAAACATAGATCAATGGAACAAGATATAAAGCCCAGAGATAAACCCATGCACCTATGCTCAACTAATCTATCACAAAGCAGGCAAAGATATACAATGGAGAAAAGACAGTCTCTTCAATAAATGGTGCTGGGAAAAATGGACAGCTACATGTAAAAGAATGAAATTAGAACACTTCCTAACACCATACACAAAGATAAGCTCAAAATGGATTAGAGATCTAAATGTAAGACTGGACACTGTAAAACTCCTAGAGGAAAACATAGGAAGAACACTCTTTGACCTAAATCACAGCAAGATCATTTTTGATCCACCTCCTAGAGTAATGGAAATAAAAACAAAAATAAACAAATGGGAACTAATGAAACTTCAAAGCTTTTGCACAGCAAAGGAAACCATAAACAAGACAAAAAGACAACCCTCAGAATGGGAGTAAATATTTGTAAATGAATCAATGGACAAAGGATTAATCTCCAAAATATATAAACAGCTCATGCAGCTCAATATTAAAGAAAAAATCAAGCCAATCCAAAAATGGGCAGAAGACCTAAATAGACATTTCTCCAAAGAAGACATACAGATGGCCAAGAAGCACATGAAAATCTGCTCAACATCACTAATTATTAGAGAAATGCAAATCGAAACTACAATGAGGTACCACCTCACACCAGTTAGAATGGGCATCATCAGAAAATCTACAAACAACAAATGCTGGAGAGGGTGTGGAGAAAAGGGAACTCTTTTGCACTGTTTGTGGGAATGTAAATTGATACAGCCACTATGGAGAACAGTATGGAGGTTCCTTAAAAAAATAAAAATAGAATTACCATATGATCCAGCAATCCCACTACTGGGCAGATACCAAGAGAAAAACATAATTCAAAAAGACACATGCACCCCAATGTTCATTGCAGCACTATTTACAATAGCCTAAATGCCCAACGACAGACTAATGGATAAAGAAGTTGTGGTACATATATGCAATGGAATATTACTCAGCCATAAAAGGGAATGAAATAGAGTCACTTGTTGAGATGTGGATGGATCTAGAGACTGTCATACATAGTGAAGTAAGTCAGAAAGAGAAAAACAAATATTGTATATTAATGCATGTCTGTGGAACCTAGAAAAATGTTACAGATGAACTGGTTTGCAGGGCAGAAGTTGAGACACAGATGTGGAAAACAAATGTATAGATCCCAAGAGGGGAAAACCATGGGGGCGGTGGGTATGGTGGTGTGATAAATTGAGCGATTGGGATTGACATGTATACACTGATGTGTATAAAATTGATAACTAATAAGAGCCTGGTGTAGGAAAAAATAAATTAAATAAAATTAAAAAATTAAAAAAAAAGAAGCAGACTCACAGATAAAAAGAACAAACTAGTGGTTACCACTTGTGTGGGTGGGCAGTATAGGGGTGGGGGAAAAAAGGGTTATCATGGGTTTATATGAAGTCACGTGTGTGAAACTTTTGGAAATTGTAAAGCACTATAAAATTTTTAAAATCTTTCATTCAATAAAAAATTATTTACAATTCAATTATTTTAATACCTATAGAGAAGTAAGTCAAAACTGTGATTTTGATATAGAAAATTAAAAAAAAAGATTTTCAAATACTTGTGCATAAAGGTTGCATAGCATCTTTTCAATTTTTTTTAGATGTAATCTCATTGGTTTATTCACTTTTAGAAATAAATTGAATAAACAATTCATGAATCCATTGATTGTTTTACCAAGTTATAATTACTTCATTTACTTGAAGCAACATAGTTGATTCATGAAATTGTTTTGACTATCATATTATTATGGAAAAAGTATGAAAAGGGTGAATTCACTTATTCTAAATAAACAAAAACAAATTAATAATTTAGGGCAGCAGAGTGCTTTTAATTTGGTAGTTTACACCAATAAGTACTAAAAGACTATGCAATTATTCTGAAATATTAATACACAACACTACAGTTCCAATTTTAGACAACACTTCAAAGTAAAGAAAGGTCCTATACAACATGTATGAAAGAAGCGTACTGGAGGAAGCCTCTGCTCCATTCCTTCACCCTCCATAATTAACAGCACATCAGAAAATATATGCTGTATTTAAAATAAAATATAAACTTTAAGATATTATGGATGTAGAAATCAAATATTTTCTGCAAATTGTAACTGTATCTTGTAACTATCCCAATGGTAGCTACTATGGAACAAGAATAATGTGGAATAGAACAAGAGGATCTGCCAAACTTGAATCTTAGTAGAAAAAAATCCAATTCAAAGAATCATTCCCTGTTTTTTAGCTAAGGAACACGCTCTGGTCTTCATAAGAGGTGTTAGGTTTTAATATAATCAAAACTCAACATATTGTAGTTTGTGTAACCTTTCTTAATTACTTCCACAATAAATAGTCCAAGGCTTTGGAAATTTAGAATGTTCTGTGATGGATTTGTATTAAGTGGAGAAATATGGTGGAAATATATTGATTGTGTTTATTTGCTTTTGCTTTTCTTCCATCAAAGTGCAAATTTGTGTCCTTTAGATGTCTGGATTAAATGGTTTGTCATACTAAAATTAATTAGCATTTAGGAGGTATGAGATTTAAATACAATTGTTTTTAATTTGTTCTTAGACCTAAAAAGGGACATTAGTGGAAAAGCCGGTAAAATCCAAATAAAGTTTGAAGCTTAGTTAGTACTAGTGTACCCATATTGATTTCTTAGTTTTACCTGGACCATATAGATGTGAGATACTAATAATACCATGTGTTAGTCTGTTCCAGCTTCTATAACAAAATGCCATAAACTAGGTGTCTGGTAAATAACAGAAATTTATTTTCACAGTTCTGGAGGCTGAGAAGTCCAGGATCAAGTCACTGGCCAATTCAGTGTCTCGTGAAAGCTCACTCCTTGTCAGAGCAAGAAGACAGCCATCTTCTTGCTGTGTTCTCACATGATTTAAGGGGGTGAGGGAGCTCTTTGGAGTCTCTTTTATGAGAGCATTAATCCCATTTAAGTGGGCTCTGTAATCATGACCTAATCACCTGCCAAAGGCCCTGCCTCCAAATGCCATCACATTGGGGATTGTTTCAATATATGAATTTTGGGTTAATGAAATATTCAGTGTATAACTTTCTGTCCCTGTTTCCCCCAAATCCATGTCCTTCTCACATGCCAAATGCAATCATTCCATTTCAGTAACCCTGAAAGTCTCAATTTGTTTTAGCATGAACTCAAAAATCTAAATCCAAAGTCTCCTCTAAATATCATCTAAATCAGATATGGGTGAGACTCAATGTTTGATTCACTCTGAGGCAAATTCCTTTCCCACTGGGAAACCAAAAAAGTTTTGTGTTTTCAAAATACAATTGTGGAATAGGTAGAGAATAGATATTACCTTTCCAAAAGGGAGAAATAGGAAAAGAGGAAAAAGGATAGGTCCCATATAAGTCTTAGAGCTAACAGGGCAAACAACATTAACTTTTAAAGCTCAAGAATAATCCTCTTTGGCTTGATGTTCTGCCTTCCAGGTCCACTGGGGTAGCAACATCACCCGCTTGGCTCAATGAAACCACCCTGAAGTGTCTCTTCCAAGCTGGAGTCCTGGGCCCATGACTTTATCAGGCAGCCATGTCCTTTGAAATCTAGTTAGAGGCAGCCATAACCTCCAGGCCTGTTCATTCTGTGCACCAGCAGAGATGGCACCACATGGAAACCATCAAAGATTGCTACCTGTGCTCTTTGGTGGGGTGGCTCACACCCCACTGGGACCCACTGGAGTTGCACCTGGGGCAGCTAAGGGGCATAGTACCAGCATGTGGGGGAGTGGAGCTTTCAGTGTGATGCAACACTAGGCAGTGCAGTCAAATGTCCCACAGGTGGCCACAGGTGGCCCATCTTACAAAATCTCTGTCCCCTAGCCCTGACACTCTGGGCCTGTCAGGTGATTGGCAGCCCTGATGAACTCTGAATTGCCTTCAGGGTCATTCTTCCATTGTCTTGAAAAATAGCTCTTGGCTTCTACTGAGATGGCTGATTCATCCTAATCTCCTTATGGTTGCTTGGCCACATCTTACCATTTTTTACAATATGCTGAGAGTTTTACAAATCTTTAAGTTTTGCTTCTATTTTGCTTAACAGTACCACTTTTATGTCATATTTCTCTTTTCACATTTTACTGTAAGCAGTCAGGAGGAGCCAAGCCACACCTTCATTACTTTCCATAAAAATAGCTTCAGCTGAATATTCAATTTCATCACTCACAAGTCCTACATTTCAGAAAACACTAGAACATTAACAGAATTCAGCCAGGTTTCTTTGCCACTTTATAACCAAGATCACCTTTCCTGTAGTTTCCAATAACATGTTTCTCATTTCCACCTGGGACCTCATCAGAATAGCCTGTACCATCCATATTTCTACTAACATTCTGTTCGGGATTACTTAGCTATTCTCTAAGAAGTTTGGGGCTTTCTCTACAGCTCTTTTCTTTCGGAGCTCTCATCAGAATAACCTTTAACTATCTGTTCACAGAAATGTAGGCTTTTCTAGCATGCACCTCAAAACTCTTACAGCTTCTACCACTACCCAGTTCCAAAGCTGCTTTCACATTTTAGGAATTTGTCACCACAGCATCCCACTTCTCAGTACCAATTCTGTCTCAGTACATTCAGGATGCTATAACAGAATATAAGATAGCTATTTAGATAAATTGTATACCAAGATGTTCCAGGTTTATCATCTACATTTCCTAATCGAGACCTGAAATTATCAATTTCTCCAAGGAATCCCAATTTTTTTTTAGTGGGAAATGATATTTGCAGATCAGAATTTGGAGGATGTTGGGTAATTACCTCAATATTTTGAGAACTGTTAAATAAAGGGAAAAAATAAAATATTGCAACTTTCTGTGTGACTGGTAAAATTATTTAAGATACTTTCCATATTTATTAAGTAGGCGTACATTTAAAGAGTAACTTTGAATATTATATATGTATATTCTAGTGACTGAAATACAGTATTCACTCAGTAAGCATGAGAAGAAAAATAAAAGTTTGTCATGAGAAATAAAATATCTACAGATACATTCTATCTATCTATCTACATCCCTAAAGAAACCACAAGAAAACTGGTAGAATATAAAAATGAATTCAGTAAAGTTGCAGGTTATAAAACCAATACACTATATCTATATAGATAGATATAAGGAAATATTCAGCCATAAAAAAGAATGAAATTTTGCCATTTGTGACATCATGGAAGAATTCTGAGGGCATTATGCTAAGTTAAATGTGTCAGAAAGAGGAAGGCAAGTACCATATAATCTTACTTATGTGTGGAATCTAACAGTGACAACAACAAAGCTTGGAGAAACAACTAATTTGTGATTGCCAGAGGTGGGGGTTGTGTGTGGCAAAATGGGTAAAGGAAGTCAAAAGGTACAAACTCCAGTTCTAATATAAATAAGTCATGAGGATGTATTGTACAAAATGGAGACAATAGTACTCCAATAATAATACTGCATTGTACGTTTTAAAGTTGCTAAGACAGTAGATCTTAAAAATTCTCATCACAAGAAATAAAATTCTGTAACTATGTGTGGTGATGGATATTAACTAGACTTACTGTGGTGATCATTTCACAATATATAGAAATATCAAATAGTTATATTATACACCTGAAACTAATATAATATTGTATGCCAATTATACTTCAATAAAAAGTAAGACAGAATATAGACCAATGGAATAGAATAGAGAGTCCAGAAATAAACCATTGTATGTATAGTCAATTGATTTTTGACAAGGGTGCCAATAACATTAAAAGGAGAAAGGACACTCTTTGAAGCAAATGGTGCTGGGAAAATTGGGTATCAACATGCAAAGAATAGAGTTGGACCCTTACTTTAGAGCATATGCAAAAATTAATTAAAATTGGATTCAAGACCTAAACATAAGTACTAAAATTATAAAACTCTTAGAAGAATATGTAGAGCATATCTCCCATGGCATTGTATTTGGCAGTGATTTCATGGATGTGACGTTAAGCATAGGCAAAATATGAAAAAATAGATAAATTTGATTCATAAAATTAAAAATTTTGCACATCAATGTGAACTGCCAAAAGAGGGAAAATGCAACTCACAGAAAGGAAAAAATATTTGCAAGTCATACGTATACCAAGGAATTAATATCCAGAATATATAAAGAAGAGTTATGACTCAACCCCCAAAAAACAAACAATCCAATTAAGAGTGAGAAAATAACCTGAAGAGATATTTCTCCAAAGAATATAACAAATGACCAATAAACTCATGGAAAGGTGCTCAACATCACTATTAGGGAAATGCAAGTCAAAATCACAATGTGTTACTACTTCACACACATTAGGTTGGCTATTATAATTTAAAAAAAAAAACAGAAAATTATAAGTGTTGGCAAGGATTCCTGGGGAATTCCAGGATGGAATGCAGAATGTGACAAAACAATCTAACTGCCTTATAAATGTATGAAATATCCTCACTGAAGTCTGGAGCAAAAAAGCTGCTGACTTATGTAACTTTAGAAATGAGTTGGGTCTTTAAGTCTAAAGGGAAAAGAAAAATGCACATAAGCACTGAACTTTAGGTGATAAAACTGATTTCTACTGAGGTAGAATGTTAACAATTCTGATATTTCGTCCCTTGCTTACATGTAACCTCCCACTTTAACAAACAGTGAGAAACCTGGATCCCGACATCTGTCATTTATTTATTTAATTGTTCAATTCCAGTATATATGAATAACTTTCATCTGTTAGCCCAGTCAGAGATTGTCTCAGCTCTGCAGAGAGCTTCCTGCACACTCAACTCTCAAAGTCTTCTTCCCATGAAACCAAACCTGTAATAAACTTTTACCATTGAAATGATCAACCTTATTAATTTAAAATGTTTTTCTTTTCAAATGTGTCAGTTTCTTCCTTTTATTATTTAAAAATGATTTTTATTATTTCTGAACTAGTCTTAAGCAGTGACAAGATTGTTCCATTAAACTCTGAGGTGCGGGCTATATACCTTTGCTGTTTCCACATTCTTGAGTGGGACTTCTGCTTAGGTTCATCAAAAGTGATGTACATACAGATTATTGTGCATGTCTATATTCATACAGTTAGAGAAAAAACATTAAATGACACTTTTTAAAGCATGGTAGAAAGAAGACTTTTTGTTCAAGGAGGGGAGGACAATTACGATAAGTATAAGGATCACTGTGATGGTATTTTGCAGTGGAGGAAAGAGATTGGGCTCAACTCTGAATACAGCATGGGCAAGTGAGTATCAATAGCCAGAGAGCAGGGTGGGGTCAGTGGGTGAAAAATTACTAGAAGTACATCAGGGGCAAGAGGGGGATCTGGCTAAACTGACTTAAAGGATTGTTGCTGAAGGCAGGCTGGGATGATCACACATCACCAGGAAGTTAGTGAAGGGTGAGGAACTCAACTGATATCAAGGGTGATCATATATGGAGGATAGGATATTATGGTTAAACTCAGACAGAATTCTTCATAAAATTGGACAATGCAGAGAAGAACACATAAGCCCAAAAATCAGACCTAATTGAAAAAGAGTTCAAGGGACCCTGAGAAGAATTTGAACAATGACATAATCTTTGTCACTATCCAGCTGTAGAGATGGTAGTACAACATCTTAGGGAGGTATAATGGTGGTTATATATAATGGTTTAACTCAATGAAGATGCCAACTAAAACTGTTCTGTGTAGCAGCCTTCAGATCAAATCACATATATTTCTTCTGTGAGGATATCCTCCTGTTTGTATTTAAAAATATATCAATATCATGTGCTTCTCACATTGGATCACATCAGCTGAGGGTTTAGGAAATTATCTGGTTAATCAACTACAAAGTAGAGGGCAATTTTGAAATCAGAAATTCTATCTGTTCCCTCAAACATAACCTGGTTATGTTAAGGTATCTCAAGAATACCTTTTCTTTTCTTATTTGGAAAAAGTTTAATCACTAGTTCTGTTATACATGAAAGAGACAAGTATCAGACAAATTGAACACAAATTAATGAAATTAGTTGAAAAATTACCTAATTATATATTTTTCACTGAGTTTCTGCAATAGGAAGTCATCATCCAACTTTTATTTTTTAAAGTTAAGATTAGATATTGAATTAATCTAAAAATTTACAGAATCAAATGTTAAACTATAATTTTTGAGTATTTACCTTTTGCCAGTAATTTGCTGAAGGGTACTTTTACAATATCTCATTTCTTTCCAGAGCAATATGAGAAGTATTTAGCAATATTTAGACTTTACAGATGAGAAAACTGGAGTTTTACCTCTTGTTCTTAGACTTAAAGAATGGGTATAAGATTTACAAGCAGATATGCATGGAAAGAGCATTCCAGGCAGAACAAATAGTAGTGCAATGGCAAGGAGTCACAAGTAGGCATTTCTTTTTAGGGAAACTACATATAGTTTAGTCTGAGTAGAATATAAGTGATGAAAGAGAAGAAAATGAGGTTGGTTATGCAGGCAGAGACCAGAGGGCTATGCATACTATGCTAGGGTGATTTTATATTTATTTAATTGGAAGTCTTGAAAAAAATTGAACCAAGAGGGTTACAACCTCAAGTTTATCTCTTAGATAAAAATAGCCTCATATTTCAATTGTCTGCTGGCAGAATCTAAAGACACAGCAGCAGAAATGGGCACAAGCACACATTTTGGTGGTACAGCTACATAACTCTTTTTTTTTTTTTTAACATCTTTATTGGGGTATAATTGCTTTACAATGGTGTGTTAGTTTCTGCTTTATAACAAAGTGAATCAGTTATACATATACATATGTTCCCATATCTCTTCCCTCTTGCGTCTCCCTCCCTCCCACCCTCCCTATCCCACCCCTCCAGGCGGTCACAAAGCACCAAGCTGATCTCCCTGTGCTTTGCGGCTGCTTCCCACTAGCTATCTACCTTACATTTGGTAGTGTATATACGTCCATGCCTCTCTCGCTTTGTCACAGCTCACCCTTCCCCCTCCCAATATCCTCAAGTCCGTTCTCTAGTAGGTCTGTGTCTTTATTCCTGTCTCACCCCTAGGTTCTTCATGACAAATTTTTTCTTAAATTCCATATATATGTGTTAGCATACGGTATTTGTCTTTCTCTTTCTGACTTATTTCACTCTGTATGACAGACTCTAGGTCTATCCACCTCATTACAAATAGCAGAATTTCGTTTCTTTTTATGGCTGAGTAATATTCCATTGTATATATGTGCCATATCTTCTTAATCCATTCATCCGATGATGGGCACTTAGGTTGTTTCCATCTCTGGGCTATTGTAAACAGATCTGAAATGAATATTTTGGTACATGTCTCTATGAATTATGGTTTTCTCAGGGTATATGCCCAGTAGTGGGATTGCTGGGTCATATGGTAGTTCTATTTGTAGTTTTTTTTAAGGAACCTCCATACTGTTCCTCATTGTGGCTGTACCAATTCACATTCCCACCAGCAGTGCAACAGTGTTCCCTTTTCTCCACACCCTCTCCAGCATTTATTGTTTCTAGATTTTGTGATGATGGCCATTCTGACTGGTGTGAGATGATATCTCATTGCAGTTTTGATTCGCATTTCTCTAATGATTAATGATGTTGAGCATTCTTTCATGTGTTTGTTGGCACTCTGTATATCTTCTTTGGAGAAATGTCTCTTTACGCCTTCTGCCCATTTTTGGATTGGGTTGTTTGTTTCTTTGTTATTGAGCTGCATGAGCTGCTTGTAAATTTTGGAAATTAATCCTTTGTCAGTTGCTTCATTTGCAAATATTTTCTCCTATTCTGGGGGTTGTCTTTTGGTCTTGTTTATGGTTTCCTTTGCTGTGCAAAAGCTTTGAAGTTTCATTAGGTCCCATTTGTTTATTTTTGTTTTTATTTCCATTTCTCTAGGAGGTGGGTCAGAAAGGATCTTGCTGTGATTTATGTCATAGAGCGTTCTGCCTATGTTTTCCTCTAAGAGTTTGATAGTTTCTGGCCTTACATTTAGGTCTTTAATCCATTTTGAGCTTATTTTCGTGTATGCTCTTAGGGAGTGATCTAATTTCATACTTTTACATGTACCTGTCCAGTTTTCCCAGCACCACTTATTGAAGAGGCTGTCCTTTCTCCACTGTACATTCCTGCCTCCTTTATCAAACATAAGGTGACCATATGTACGTGGGTTTATCTCTGGGCATTCTATCCTTTTCCATTGATCTATGTTCTATTTTTTTGCCAGAACCACACTGTCTTAATTACTGTAGCTTTGTAGTATAGTCTGAAGTCAGGGAGCCTGATTCCTCCAGCTCCGTTTTTCATTCTCAAGATTGCTTTGGCTATTCAGGGTCTTTTGTGTTTCCATACAAATTGTGAAAATTTTTGTTCTATTTCTGTGAAAAATGCCAGTGGTATTTTATAGGGATTGCATTGAACATGTAGATTGCTTTGGGTAGTAGAGTCATTTTCACAATGTTGATTCTTCCAGTCCAAGAACATGGTATATCTCTCCATCTGTTGATATCATCTTTAATTTCTTTCATCAGTGTCTTATAATTTTCTGCATACACGTCTTTTGTCTCCTTAAGTAGGTTTATTCTTAGATATTTTATTCTTTTTGTTGCAATGGTAAATGGGAGTGTTTTCTTGATTTCACTTTCAGATTTTTCACCATTACTGTATAGGAATGCCAGAGATTTCTGTGCATTAATTTTGTATCCTGCTAATTTACCAAATTCATTGATTAGCTCCAGTAGTTTTCTGGTAGCATCTTTAGGATTCTCTATGTATAGTATCATGTCATCTGCTAACAGTGACAGCTTTACTTCTTCTTTTCCAATTTGGATTCCTTTTATTTCCTTTTCTTCTCTGATTCCTGTGGCTAAAACTTCCAAAACTATGTTGAATAAGAGTAGTGAGAGTGGGCAATCTTGTCTTCTTCCTGATCTTAGTGGAAATGCTTTCAGTTTTTCACCATTGAGGATGATGTTGGCTGTGGGTTTGTCATATATGGCCTTTATTATGTTGAGGAAATTTCCCTCTATGCCTACTTTCTGTAGGGTGTTTATAATAAATGGGTGTTGAATTTTGTCAAAAGCTTTCTCTGCATCTATTGAGATGATCACATGGTTTTTGTCCTTCAATTTGTTAATATGGTGTATAACGTTGATTGATTTGTGTATATTGAAGAATCCTTGCATTCCTGGAATGAACCCCACTTGATCATGGCGTATGATCCTTTTAATGTGCTGTTGGATTCTGTTTGCTAGTATTTTGTTGAGAAATTTTGCATCTATGTTCATCAGTGATATTGGCCTGTAGTTTTCTTTCTTTGTGACATCCTTGTCTGGTTTTGGTATCAAGGTGACTGTGGCCTCGTAGAATGAATTTGGGAGTGTTCCTCCGTCTGCTATATTTTGGAAGAGTTTGAGAAGGATAGGTGCTAGCTCTTCTCTAAATGTTTGATAGAATTTGCCTGTGAAGCCATCGGGCCTGGGCTTTTGCTTGTTGGAAGATTTTTAATCACAGTTTCAATTTCAGTGCTTGTGATTGGTCTGTTCATATTTTCTATTTCTTCCTGATTCAGTCTTGGCAGGTTGTGCATTTCTAAGAATTTGTCCATGTCTTGCAGGTTGTCCATTTTATTGGCATAGAGTTGCTTGTAGTAATCTCTCATGATCTTTTGTATTTCTGCAGTGTCAGTTGTTACTTCTCCTTTTCCATTTCTAATTCTATTGATTTGAGTCTTCCTTTTTTTCTTGATGAGTCTGGCTAATTGTTTATCAATTTTGTTTATCTTCTCAAAGACCCAGCTTTTAGTTTTATTGAGCTTTGCTATTGTTTCCTTCATTTCTTTTTCATGTATTTCTGATCTGAATATTATGATTTCTTTCCTTCTGCTAACTTTGGGGTTATTTTGTTCTTCTTTTGCTAATTGCTTTAGGTGCAAGGTTAGGTTGTTTATTCGAGATGTTTCCTGTTTCTTAAGGTGGGCTTGTATTGCTATAAACTTCCCTCTTAGAACTGCTTTTGCTGCATCCCATAGGTTTTGGTTCATCGTGTCTCCCTTGTCATTTGTTTCTAGGTATTTTTTAATTTCCTCTTTGATTTCTTCAGTGATCACTTCGTTATTAAGTAGTGTATTGTTTAGCCTCCATGTGTTTGTATTTTTTACAGTTATTTTCCTGTAATTGATATCTAGTCTCATAGCGTTGTGGTCAGAAAAGATACTTGATACAATTTCAATTTTCTTAAATTTACCAAGGCTTGATTTGTGACCCAAGATATGATCTATCCTGGAGAATGTTCCATGAGCACTTGAGAAAAATGTGTATTCTGTTGTTTTAGGATGGAATGTCCTATAAATATCAATTAAGTCCATCTTGTTTAATGTATCATTTAAAGGTTTTGTTTCCTTATTTATTTTCATTTTGGATGATCTGTCCATGGGTGAAAGTGGGGTGTTAAATTCCCTTACTATGAATGTGTTACTGTCGATTTCCCCTTTTATGGCTGTTAGTATTTGCTTATGTATTGAGGCGCTCCTATGTTGTATGCATAAATATTTACAATTGTTATATCTTCTTCTTGGATCAATCAGTTGATCATTACATAGTGTCCTTCTTTTTCTCTTCTAATAGTCTTTATTTTAAAGTCTATTTTGTCTGATATGAGAATTGCTACTCCAGCTTTCTTTTGGTTTCCATTTGCATGGAATATGTTTTTCCATCCCCTTGCTTTCAGTCTGTATGTGTCTCTAGGTCTGAAGTGGGTCTCTTGTAGACAGCATATATGTGGGTCTTGTTTTGTATCCATTCAGCCAGTCTGTGTCTTTTCGTGGGAGCATTTAGTCCATTTACATTTAAGGTAATTATCGATATGTATGTTCCTATTCCCATTTTCTAAATTGTTTTGGGGTCTTTATTGTAGGTCTTTTCCTTCTCTTGTGTTTCTTGCTTAGAGAAATTCCTTTAGCATTTGTTGTAAAGCTGGTTTGGTGGTGCTGAACTCTCTCAGCTTTTGCTTGTCTGTAAAGGTTTTAATTTCTCCATCAAATCTGAATGAGATCCTTGCTGGGTAGAGTAATCTTGATTGCAGGTTTTTCTCCTTCATCACTTTAAGTATGTCCTGCCACCCCCTTCTGGCTTGCAGAGTTTCTGCTGAAAGATCAGCTGTTAACCTTATGGGGATTCCCCTGTGTGTTATTTGTTTTTTTTCCCTTGCTGCTTTTAATATGTTTCCTTTGTATTTAATTTTTGACATTTTGATTAATATGTGTCTTGGTATATTTCTCCTTGGATTTATTCTGTATGGGACTCTCTGTGCTTCCTGGACTTGATTAAATATTTTCTTTCCCATAATAGGGAAGTTTTCAACCATAAGCTCTTCAAATATTTTCTCAGTCCCTTTCTTTTCTCTTCTTCTTCTGGAACCTCTATAATTTGAATGTTGGTGAGTTTAATGTTGTCCCAGAGGTCTCTGAGACTGTCCTCAATTCTTTTCATTCTTTTTTCTTTATTCTGCTCTGCAGTAGTTATTTCCACTATTTTATCTTCCAGGTCACTTATCCATTCTTCTGCCTCAGTTATTCTGCTATTGATCCAATCTAGAGTATTTTTCATTTCATTTATTGTGTTGTTCATCGTAGTTTGTTTCACCTTTAGTTCTTCTAGGTCCTTGTTAAATGTTTCTTGCATTTTGCCCATTCTATTTCCAAGATTTTGGATCATCTTTACTATCATTATTCTGAATTCTTTTTCATGTTGATTGCCTATTTCCTCTTCATTTGTTAGGTCTGGTGGGTTTTTATCTTGGTCCTTCATCTGCGGTGTGTTTTTCTTTCTTCTCATCTTGCTTATCTTACTGTGTTTGGGGTCTCCTTTTTGCAGGCTGCAGGTTTGTAGTTCCCGTTGTTTTTGGTGTCTGTCCCCAGTGTCTAAGGTTGGTTCAGTGGGTTGTGTAGGCTTCCTGGTGGAGGGGACTAGTGCCTGTGTTCTGGTGGATGAGGCTGTATCTTGTCTCTCTGGTGGGCAGGTCCACGTCTGGTGGTGTGTTTTGGGGTTTCTGTGGACTTATTATGGTTTTAGGCAGCCTCTGTGCTAATGGGTGGGGTTGTGCTACTGTTTTGCTAGTTGTTTGGCATAGCGTGTCCAGCACTGTAGCTTGCTGTTCATTGATGAAGCTCGGTGCTGGCGTTGAGATGGAGATCTCTGGGAGATTTTCGCCATTTGATATTATGTGGAGCTGGGAGGTCTCTTGTTGACTAGTGTCCTGAATTTGGTTCTCCCACCTCAGAGGCACAGCATTGACTCCTGGCTGGAGCATCAAGAGCCTTTCATCCACATGGCTCAGAATAAAAGGGAGAAAAAGTAGAGAGAAAGAATTAGTAGAAATAGGAAGAAAGAAAGTACGGAAGGAAGGAAGGAAAAAAGAAAGAAGATAAAGTAAAATAAAATATAATAAAGTTATTAAATTAAAAAATAAGTATTAAGAAAACAAACTAAAAAAATACAATCAAAAAACGGACAGATAGAACCTTAGGACAAATGGTGGAAGCAAAGCTATACAAACAAAATCTCATATAGAAGCATACACATACACACTCACGAAAAGAGGAAAAGGGGAAAAAGTCATAAATCTTGTTCTCAAAGTCCACCTCCTCAATTTGGGATGATTCATTGTCTAAAGGAGGGAAGGAAGGAAAGAAAGAAAGAAGATAAAATAAAATAAAACAAAGTTATTAAAATCAAAAATAATTATTAAGAACCAATTTTTAAAAAAAAAAAACGGACGAATAGAACCATAGGACAAATGGTGGAAGCAAAGTTATACAGATAAAATCTGACACAGAAGCATACACATACACACTCACAAAACGAGGAAAAGTGGAGAAAATCCTAAATCTTGCTCTCAAAGTCCACCTCCTCAATTTGGGATGATTCGTTGTCTATTCATATATTCCACAGATGCAGGGTACATCAAGTTGATTGTGGAGCTTTAATCCGCTGCTTCTGAGGCTGCTGGGAAGAGATTTCTCTTTCTCTTCTTTGTTCTCACAGCTCCCAGATTTGGCTCTGCCTCTGCATGTAGGTCACCGAAGGGCGTCTGTTTTTCGCTCAGACAGGACGGGGTTAAAGGTACCGCTGATTCGGGGGCTCTGGCTCACTCAGGCCGGGGGGGATGGAGGGGCACGGAGTGTGGGGTGAGCCTGTGGCGGCAGAGGCCGGCGTGACGTTTCACCAGCCTGAGGCTTGCCGTGCATTCTCCCGGGGAAGTTGTCCCTGGATCCCAGGAACCTGCCAGTGGTGGGCTGCACAGACACCCCGGAAGGGAGGTGTGAATAGTGACCTGTGCTCGCACACAGGCTTCTTGGTGGCGGCAGCAGCAGCCTTAGTGTTTCGTGCCCGTCTCTGTGGTCCGCACTTTTAGCTGCAGCTCGTGACCATCTCTGGAGCTCCTTTAAGCAACGCTCTTAATCCCTTCTCCTCGCACACCAGGAAACAAAGAGGGAAGAAAAAGTCTCTTGCCTCTTCGGCAGCTCCAGACCTTTTCCTGGACTCTCTCCCAGGTAGCCGTGGTGCACTAACCCCTTCAGGCTGTGTTCACGCCACCAACCCCAGTCCTCTCCCTGCGCTCCTACCAAAGCCCGAGCCTCAGCTCCCAGCCCCGCCCGCCCCGGCGGGTGAGCAGACAAGCCTCTCAGGCTGGTGAGTGCCGGTCGGCACCTATCCTCTGTGCGGGAATCTCCCCGCTTTGCCCTCCGCACCCCTGTTGCTGTGCTCTCTTCCGCAGCTCCGAAGCTCCCCCCTCCGCCACCCGCAGTCTCCACCCACGAAGGCGCTTCCTAGTGTGTGGAAACCTTTCCTCCTTCACAGCTCCCTCCCACTGGTGCAGATCCCGTCCCTATTCTTTTGTCTCTGTTTTTTCTTTTTTTCTTTTGTGCTACCCATGTATGTGGGGAGTTTCTTGCCTTTTGGGAGGTCTGAGGTCTTCTGCCAGCGTTCAGTAGGTGTTCTGTAAGAGTTGTTCCATGTGTAGATGCATTTCTGGTATATCTGTGGGGAGGAAGATTATCTCTGTGTCTTACTCTTCTGCCATCTTCCCCTTGTCCCTCTACTTAACTCTTTAGGTAGAAGGAAATTGGAAGTGGGGGCCACTGATGTATTTTTGATTGCCTGCATATATCATATAAATTGTGAATACCATATTAGTGGAATAGTTTTTCTTTTGAACATGGACTTATTATATATTTTATTTCATTGTGGGTTGCTCTCTATGAAAATAGCTAAAGGCCAGGAGTTGTGGCTTTGCCTAAGCCTTTACTTTAGATAGGACCAAAACAAAATAAACTGGTAGGAATTTCAAACACCTGACATTTGAGTAGTTTAATCTGAATTATCTGTTAATCAGTAAATATCTGGTCTGATCATTCTGTAGTTCAGTTATTGTGGTTGACTTAATTACTAACTGTATTGGATGACTTGAAATCTTTGCTCCTAGAAATACAAATGATATTAGTACTATCACCACTTTTATATAAAATGTCACTAATGTACATCCAATTCTAGTGTGATAATCCCTTCACTAATGCCAAAATTAATTTAAATTATAAGAGACTTGAATTTTTCTCAAAAGCCAAAAACTATCTCAAAGTCAGCACAAAATTTAATCCATATCAATTTTTGCTCGAGACACATGAAACTTTAGAAAATGCGGTCTAGTTTCTGTCTAGTCAAATATTAGATAGCAAACATATTCAGGAGATATAGTATTAAAAGACAAACTGGAGCATATTAAAAATTTTAAGTTTATTTGAGCAAAATTTGATTTGGACCAGGCAATGAAAAACCAGAAGTGGTTAGGAGAACTCACCAAACAGGAGCTCAGGGAGAGACTTTTATAGAAAAAAGGCAGAAGTGAAGTAAGAAAATTATTGATTGGCTATAGCATAAAGCCTACTTGGCTGTTTGTGATTGGTTGTCCTTAAGTTTTAATGTTTTAGCTTTTCTTCCTGTCACATTTTGTAAGAGATAGCACAAACTTATGACTAGCACACCCAGATAGAATAAAGTTGTATGTCTGCCTTATATTTGTTATTAATAATTCTGAAGATATGCCTATTTTAATTAGACAACAGACAAGCTAGCTTTTATGTAGCAAAGATTATCCTAGATCATGTGAACTTGAAAAACGTTTGGGTTAGTTTCTATATTTCTGAGAGCATACTTAATTTATCTAAGTGCTTATTTTTCTTTAAACCAATTAAATAAAGCTCTTCACGAATTAATTTTGGCATACCATCTGAAGGTAAAAAATGTCACACATCTATAGCATACATAAACATGCATACAAATGCAAACATAGATCTTACAGCTTTCATTTTTAAATTTTAGCCATGAGACATGTACATCAATGCAAATCTCACTAGTTTGTAAAAGAACAGTTAGGTCCAAATCACATTTTTGGTAGATGGAATAAGTTAAGTTTACTTCCTCAGATGCCAAACTTTTTACTACTATTTGTGGAAAAGAGTGTTGAGTTTTTATTTGACTAATTTCCAAATGCTTCCTATTTTCTAAGAATTCCCTCTGTGAAGTTTCCATTTTAAGATTTGGCTCTGAGTTCTGAAAGAAGACCAGGTCAGATATATACCTCTCAAAAGCACAGAGTAAGAATGTAAGTTTCTCCAAAAAAGTGCTTTTGTTTCCTAAATCCAGATATTTTACAATATCTGTGAGTTTTTTGAGATGAATAGAGGAAGTTTAGGGATTGATTAAAAATGATAGATGGATGTTGAATTGTCTCTAGAGCTGCATTTCTTTTCTTGAAAATACTTGATTTGTAAGACAAGTACAGTTGTTTTTAATTCCTCATAGAATTGGGTTGCAACCTGAATGATATCATGAGGCTGACCTACGCATTTACTTATATTACCTTCAGGTTACTTCTTTATGAGAGGGAGAAGATGTTCAACTAAACTGAAAAACAAAAAATTCCTAAGTTCTAGATTTGGATCTGTGTGTCTTTGGAATGTTTTAGCAAATCCTTCCACAACAGCTTCAGAATGTTTTTCTTTCCCTCTCGGTACATAGTTTCATTTTAGTTTAAGAGAGAAGACCTTAAAAAAATTCCTCTGACTCTTTTTTGTTTGTTTTCCAGACTCTTAATATCAGCTTCCAATTGGGGCAATATCTGACTTTAAAAAAAAAAATCCTTTCAAGTGTCTTGTCAAGTTTCGGCTGGGACAAACAGTAAATTTTCCTGGCAATATTTAACAACCACAAGAAGTGTACCAAAAGGATACTACCCTCCCAGAATCCAGGGCTACTCTCAGAAATAACCAAAAGAATGAAAGAGAGCTGGCAATAATTGGTGGTGAGGCAGGAGATAGATGAGCCCCAGGCTGAGCAGTTGGAGTTTGTCCCCTGTGGATAGATACTCCAAGATGAAGATAATAGCAGGAGCTAGGAGGAGCTGAGCCCTGCCCAGATAAAAGATAAAGAGACCACATGGAATGTAAATTGATACAGCCACTATGGAGAACAGCATGGATGTTCCTTAAAAATCTAAAAATAGAATTACCATATGACCTAGCAATCCCACTACTGGGCATATACCCAAAGAAAACCATAATTCAAAAGACACAGGCACCCCAATATTCACTGCAGTACTATTTAGCCAGGTCATGGAAGCAACCTAAATGTCCATTGAAGCAACCTAAATGTCCATTGACAGATGATTGAATAAAGAAGAAGTGGTACATATATACAATGGAATATTACTCAGCCATAAAAAGGAACAAAACTGGGTCATTTGTAGAGACGTGGATGGACCTAGAGACTGTTATACAGAGTGAAGTAAGTCAGAAAGAGAAAAACAAATATTGTATATTAACACATATATGTGGAATCTAGAAAAATGGTACAGATGAACTGGCTTGCAAGGCAAAAATAGAGACACAGATATAGAGAACAAACGTATGGACACTAAGGGGGGAAAGCGGGGGTGGTGGTGGTGGTATGAATTGGGAGATTGGGATTGACATATAGACACTAATATGTATAAAATAGGTAACTAATAAGAACCTGCTGTATAGCACAGGGAAGTCCACTTCGCTGTACAGTAGAAACTAACACAACATTGTAAAACAACTATACCTCAACAACAAAACAACAAAGATACCACGTATTTCTCATTCTCGAGGTCAAGGAGACCTTCCTGACTATACATGCACAGAAAGGCTCTTCACGGGCCAAAAAGGGAGGGTGCGCCACCCCATAGTAAGTGATGTCAACCTACCCATAGGTCTCTGCACTAGAATCCATCTTGGTTAAGAGATGCGTACACACATAGGGGAGGACCCTGAGATTAACCAAATATAGACTCAGAGCCAGGCAAAGCAAGATAATTGGCAGAGGAAACCCAGAAGAACTGCCCCATACTATTGATTCAAACTACCACGAGGGTACGACTCTCTCTCTGAGCCTGCCCTGTGTGCCTATTCACACGTACTCTTTTTTCTCCTAATAAACACTTTACTTGTTTCACTACTTTCCATCTCTTTGTGGAAATTCATTTCTACAAAGATGATGGGCAAGGGCCTTGTCACAGGCTACTAGCTCTCGTGGTCTAGTGGTTAAGATTCAGTGCTCTCACTGCTGTGACCTGACTTCGATCTCTGGCTGGGGAATCAAAATCCTGCTTCAAGCCACTGCAGGCCAACGCCACCTGAGATCAGCAGGACCCTAGCTGCAAATGGAGTGCAACCCATATTTCTCTCTAACCATATTTTGGGGGCTCCCAAACTGACAGTTGCCAAGACAAATTCTTAGAACACAAAATGAGATAGACAAGAAGGCAATAGCTGTTTCTGGGAGAGAAAGGATCAATAACCAATGAATACCCAAAAGCAAACTCAGGAGTCACAATCAAAGTTCTAATTCTTACAAATTTTTTTTCCCCTGCCAATCTTAATTTGGAAAGGAAGGGACAAAATGAAACTTTACCTTCGTCTCTAGACTGTGCACCACAGATAGAGATCAAGGATAGCTGACTCTGATAAGAATTCTCACTCTTGGCTGGCTTCTGCCAGTTTTCTCAGTATACCATCTGCAGGCTCTGGAGAAAGTGGGGCATCCCAGCAGGTCTCATCCTGATCATCAGAAACTGTAGAGGAGAAAAAATAATTTTTCATCTACCCTTTACATGGGTGAGTGGTTGGCTGAAACCCCTTTTTCTCTAGGGCACCTTGTAAGTGGATAAGCTTATCTAGGTGAAAAGTTCTCCACTGCAGCTACTGTAATTCAAGATTTCCTTTTGTAAGTTTAAGCTATTTGTTCAGCCTTAAAACAAAGTTTTATTCATTTGAAGCTTCACACTGAACCTGGTCCAGTTTGAGACAGACCCAGTCCAACCCTGGACCCAGCACAGTTTCTAAGTGGAATCCAGTCCAACTCCGGCTGGTATCTGGAGCCAGTCCAGAAGAAGAAATGCTCAAATAAAGCCCATAACACAAAAGCTGCAGAACTAGCTTCCTAGAGGGACTTACCAGTGACCTCCAGAGGCAGCAAGAAAGCAGTGAGATCAAGGGGCTCAGTGGGTTACCTTTGCCTGGTTGCTTGTTGCTCCTTGGGATCACAGGGGGTCTCCTTCAGTTCTCTCTTCTGACACCAAGACTGTTGAAAGATAAACTGAGGCATATTAAAAACTTTAAGAGCTTAGTTGAGCAAAAATCTATTTGAGTTGGGCAGCACCAAACCGGAATTGATTAGGAGTGTCCCTGGACAGGAACTCAGGGAAATACTTTTACAGAGAAAAGGTGGAAGCAAGGTAAGGAAATTATTGTTTGGCTATAGTTTAAAGCCTAATTGGTTGTCCCTAAGTTTCAATTTTTAACCTTTAATTGTTTACAGGCTTAGATTTTGGTTTGCTTACATAGGCTGACACAGCATCAGGACCACAGTCTAATGGCCTCCTTGTTTAATTAATCATATATATATATATGATTTTAAGTATATATGTTAAATATTGTTTTATATTAAAGTTATAAGGGTTTTCATTTCTACCAGTAATTTTTTGCAATAGATTTCTGAAAACTTGGAAATGAAAAAGAAAGTTGAGATGACTCAAAATAGCCTTTAGATGGAGCTGTTTCTCCTTAGAAATCACTACACAGACACATATTTTATTTGACAGATCAGAAAAATAGGAATAGCTTAAATAATGCCGTAGCACAAAAATGGATTTTTTAAAAACATTTAGCATGCCTAAAAGAGAATATAATAAAAACTCACTTTAAACCTGCTCAAGTTCTCACTAAACTCTAAAGAAACTTAATTTAAATTGAAACCAACTCACAGTGCTGTTTGGTACACACTCAAGTCAGTTTCAGTGCTGATAAAATTCTGAAGGTTTTATAAACAATAGAAAATGTTAGTATAAAGTTATCTGTTTAAATTTCTTAGTTTAAAAGAATACTCAAGGGAAAATACCATAATTTTAATGAGACAAAAACACACCCCTGAGTAATCATATTTCAAAGGCAGAAGAGTACATTTGGGGCATAGCATGATCTCTGGTAAACTGATTATTAGATAAAGCAGACAAAACTTGTACCTAAATAAGGAAGAAAAACATTAGAAAAAATATAGGCAAATTATGAGCAGTTATCTAAACATTCAAGGCTGATTTTATATTAATCATCTTGAGACTTCTTAAAAAGATTGACATTCTGGAACAGGTTACATTAGGAACAATACTGTGAATATTTCCTTAGTTTATTCCCCACCGTACAGTGGACAAAGAAGGACCTTAACTGCAGTTTTGTGCTTGGAAGTTTTTTTCAGAGAATAAGTATTTTCAACCAAAGCATGATAAAAATTCCTAAAAATATTCAATCTTTTCCTTCCCTCCAAAATATAAAACGGACATGTATGCATGTGTATATACACACATGCACACACAGGAAGGTAAGGAGAAAGCTACTGAATATTTTTGAGCAATATGATTTGATTGTTGTTTTGGAAGCATACATTGGTGGCACTGTATAGAGTTATTGGACTGAGGAAATCCTATAAACAACAAGATTACTTAAGATACTCTTCTATAGTCTTAAGTGAGTGGTTGTGAATGTCTGATTTAGTGAATAGAGAGTGTAAATGAGAAAAAAAGGAGATCAGAGGCATTATTGAGGTAAGAATTGTTATGAATATACTGAGCTAGTAGGTGATCATCTGCAAGTAGAATTCGTACTGACAAAAATAATTTATTATTGTTTGAGGTGAGTAATGCATCAAAGAAAGAACACATTGCAGAAAATAAATTTTGAGGAAAATATTTTATGTTAATAATGTAAAGGGCTGAAAACAAACAAGAATAAATAGTGTTATATTGTGCTGCTTATTATAGGCTTCTATCACAATTGAATAAAGCTAGAACTAAATAAACTGGTTCTGAGGCACTCATAGTTCAAGCCAAAACCAGAAGCATTTGAATTTAACTAAGAAAATATTTCTTATTCAAAGAAGCCTCAGCATTTTAACTAAAAGGAAATTAACAAGCTTCAGGTAACCATTCTACCATTTCCATGCTTATCATATCTCTTTAGTTATGTATCTCTTCATATATGCACACATGTATGAGGGTAAAATCACCTGATTCTAATGGATTTTGAACTTTATATGACAATAATTTCTCATTTTAAATGTCTCATATTTACTTTTTCTTTCTAAATCTGCTTTTAAAATAAGGATCCATCATTTCTGACTCATTCAGCCCAGAATGAAGTTATTTATTATTAACATCTTGATTAAAAGATATTTATATGGTGATAATCATATATTATTAAACACTACTTCATAATAAGATCTGCTTTATTTTAAAAAATACAAAGTGATTTTTCTGTTGAATTTATATTTTAAAATATATACATTTTATAAACTGAAAATTTTCTCATACAAATTTTAGTCTACAGTCATATGATATTATATTATCGTGGTAATGGGTAAAATTAAAATCAGTGATCTGTATATTATATCTACATCTTGCTAGCTGTGACAATTTAGGGTAATGTTGTGAGAGTATTAAAATGTGATGACAGTCATGTGAAAAACTGTGCTCAAATAATCCTGCTTCTCTGAGAGATCTCTGAATATATATGTTAAAATGTGGCATGGGGCCAATGAGAAATAGGGTACATTGTCATTCTTACCTGGGGCAGTCCACAGTATCACCCATCACCCAACCCAAGGCAGTTTAGGCTTAAGATTGCAGTAGGAATTCTATTCTGTTTAAGTGTAAATCAAAAGCTTGGACTCTTGTTGTCTTCTGGTGAGCCATATTATACAGGAGCACAAAATAATGGTGAGCACACTTAAGCGGTCAGAGAGAGAGAGAGGGAAAGAGTGAGAGAGAGAGGGAAAGAGTGAGAGAGAGAGAGAGAGAGAGAGAGAGACTGATTGATTATAGATCCTCTTAACAGAAAACCCTGCCTGGGTTTGTTTCGGTACAATGCCTCTGCTCATTTGTAAGTACATTCTAATAATGATGCAATCAAATGTGTATCCTTTCTTCTTATGGAGAAGTAGACACTTTTGTTTTCCTCTCAATAAACATCTGCAAAAATATAATCAGAGCATCTGGGTTTTTGACTGAATATTAGCAACTGTCATCCAAATGTTTTGGTATCTTAAAAAGAAAGGCACAAAGGCTAAAGCAGCCTGAGCAGCTTTAGAATAAGGAATGTTTGAGGGATGGAAGATGAGAAGGGACCAGTTATAATAGAGCCTGTTATTTGGGAAAATAAATGCTAACCAATTACTGACTACTAAAAATAATTCAAGTTAAAGTATAAATAAATTTCAAAGAGATACAGTTTATACATGTCAAGAAAGCCCAACCAGATTTCATTAGTCAGTAATTTAAACTAAAACAAAATTAATGCTTTGTGAGGAAAGTTCAAAAATTTCGAAGTTAGCATACTGATATTCATTTCTAAAAGCTATTTGGGTTTGTTATTTTTATTTTAGTAAAACTGCTTCTTTTCTTTCATTTTGGTTAAAAGGAATAACAATTATAAGTGATGGGAGCATGTACCCACTTCAGTTTTCCTAGGTGGTAGATTATTCAGCACTTTTAATATTCATGATGGCAATAAAACATGATTCTTCCTTCCTATGAGAATTAAATAGATTTGTCACTGTTACAGAAAGTACTTTCTTTTCATTTCAATGAAAAAAGCACCTGCCATTTGATGCTGAGATCTAAGATGAAAAATTGAAAGATGCACATATATATAAATTATCCAAATTTCTTTCACACACTCTCTAGCCCTAAATTTCATGAACTTAACCTACAAAAATATAGGTTTTACCACTACTTAAAGACCTTTTCCTTTTATTTTTCTGCTACATGAAACAAAAGTACTGTTTTTTAAAAAGTAACTGGTAACTTTTTAACTTTTTATGTGACTTAATCCATGTATTTAAAATTGACAATTATTCAATCAGATGCAAGTTATAGCACAAACACACACATCCACATAATACTCAATATTTTGGATCAAGTGAGGCAATGATTAATAATATGAGATTGCCTAAGTAAATTGTGATACATTTATGAAAAGAAATAGCTACTAAGAAAGCTGCTAGGAAAGTATAATTCTTCTCATAAAAAGCATTAAGTAATTAAAAATATATAGCCCATTATAAGAAAAAGTATATAAGTACATGCATGAAAAATAGTCTGAAATGATATGTATTCAAATTTTAATGGTGAATTTCTTTGAGTCATGAAATTTGTGTATTTTTGGTATTTTCTTCCTTATAAATATATGCATTTTCTAATTTTTCCGTACTGAATATGCATTAATTCTGTAATTTTGAAAAACATGTTTGAATGAATACAATTTTTTAAAAAATGAACATACTGATTCATTCTGAGAGTAGCATAATGGTGCTATTTACCAATTAAACTTGCAATGTCTAATTGCATCAGATCATTGGGTTAGTTAGAAGATGAATGTGGTAAGCTGCAAATAAACTCTATGTAGGCAACGTTAGCCTTGCTAATAGGGAGCTGCTAATGTAATATTATTTCAGGAACTAAAATCTGCATACACACACACACTTAAACAAAAAAAATCTTTCCACCCACCTTTTGCGGTCTGCCACCTAAACAGAAAGAGTTTAATTGGAAATGCCTCTAAAATGCAAATAGCTTTTTCTCATACAGACTGAAGGGCACCAACTGCATGAAGTGCAATTGTAGCCCCTGAAAGAGGGGCAAAGGAGGCCAAAATAGCAGACAAAGTGCTATTACAACTACTACTATTACTACTACTTCTACAACTACTACTATTACTACAATTTCTAGTTACTACAACTAATGCTCATAATAACAATGGCTATAAGCTGCCATGTGTTTTCCATGTACAAAGCACTTCAAAAAATTATAAAATTCAAGTTTAATAATTCTATAAGTTGTAAATGTTATTATTCTCATTTCAAAATGGGGAACTCAGAAAGGGTCAATGAATTGCTCTAGGTAACAGCTAATTCACAGTATAGCTTACACTTGAACCCAGGTTCAGCTTAAAACTGAAATCATAGCTCTTTCCATTTTGCAACATTGCCTCTTATAGAACTGTTCATTATTCCCAATGCCAAAACTACATATGATTTTCATAAAACTTTCCCTTTGCAATAGATTTTTACACCCCCATGGAGTCTGATAGAGAACTTCTTTGGATATATTAATATATCATCAGTGTCTACCTGGTCCTGTCATCATTTTATTGCTTCTGAATTATTATGTTATTTGTAAATAAATACTTATTCATTTATAGTAAACAATTTTGAGTGATTACACTTCATGTTATCTATACTCTGTACTCCATGTCATACTAGATGGAAAATCAGGAAGGACCAAGCTTAAAGTATACTTGCACTATAAATAAAGTAAAGTTTTATTAGTATTAGATGCTACTGGGGTATAAAAATAATCAATTATACATTCTGATTTTAAGAAATGTATAGTGTAAGAATAGTCTTAATTTAATAAACACAATATATACTCCTTATATGTGTCAGAGACTTTTAAAAATAAAATATTATTATAATTAAATTATAAATAATTTTATAAATTATATATTTTAAAAATAATTTAATTATAAAAATTAATTAACATAACTATGTTAAATTTGGTAACATATTAATTCCCCAGAATAACCCTATACAGAATGTACTATTTGTATCTATATTTTACACATAAAGAAACTGGTACATAGAGAGGAAAGTAATTTGCCCACAGTCACATAGCCAGTAAGTGGTTGGCTGGAAGTCAAACCCATGAAGTTTGGATTAATAATTGTGTGCTTAATTGGTGGGATTATATTTCTACCCAGAGTGCTGATTAAACTGTAATGCCTACTATGCTATATAGGGCTAATAGAAAACACGTGAGAAGTTTAGAATTTCCACAAATTTAGGAAAAGTCAGATTATTCTGTAGTCATGTAAACAAGTAAGTAACAGAGTTGGTTTTACATATGTTCAAAAGTTAACATAAACTCTACCTCAGTGGTGTCAGGGCAATATAATTACAAACAAAACCTTCTCCCAACAGTTTTATTATTGGATAAGCATTGAACCAGAATGTGATGTGCAACACAGGCAATCCCTAAGGGATTGCAAAGACAGAAATGAACCTCAGTGCTTGTTTATACAGCCAAGCGTGTACAACCTATTACATACATGTTTTCAAAATACTGTAGACAGTAACTAGTTCTCAAGTAAGAGGACTTGACGACATCTTGTGGCACACATAGTTTTGCTTAACTTTATCATGGTAAATGGGGAGATCCCCTGTGCTGGATTTATCCAGAGGAGAAACAAACTTACCATTGCAAATTGGAGGAAGGCACCCACTAAAGACAGGCTCTTAGTCTTCCCCAGGAACTGAGAGATAGGTGCACTATTCCCTTGATGCTTGCATTTTAAAAAGATGATTCCCAGGTCCTTGAGGAAATATTCCTGAGATGAGAGACAGGCATGAGGCTTATTTAATCATTATGAAGATTTACATACATTTGAAAAGGATGGAGAAATAACTTCTGAAAAAAAAGGAAGGGGGCTGAAGTCTTTCTCTACTTTCAACAGGGAGAATTAAGCCTCTTATTTTTAATTTGTATCTGTGCTTAGAGTGGACACACTTCTCTAAGGCAACTAATCAGTGTGTTTTTTTCTTCTGAAAGTCAGTAAATCAGGGACAGCTTCATTTTGATAAATACGTCTTGGAATGTCAACCAATCAATAACAGTTTCACCCGAGTAAGCACATTTCTACAGATGATGACAAGCTAATCACATCTCTGATTTTCCATCAATTTTTGTACTCCATGCTTTCCAAAAGCTCTATATAATATCAAATATCTGCTCTGTTTGGAGAGATATGATGAGCATATCTCTCCCTTGCCACAGTAAGCAATAAATTCAGCTTTGTTTCATTTTCAGATAGTGACTGATGATCTCTTCATTCTTTAACATATGATATAGGAAGTAGGAATGATAAGATTTTAACTTATATTTTAATTTTGTTCGAAGTGACTGACCTGAATCAGCAGATCCAAGAAGACTGATACATGTAGTAGTACCACAGAGTTTCAAGAACTAATGGAAATCATGCAAAAATTACCAATGGTCATATCCTCATCATTCTTGGAAACCAACTGTGAAAAGGAGGAAATTTTTTAAAAAGAGTATTTTAGTCTATAATATGTGCCAGGTATTTTGTTATATGTTTCACATGTAATCCTCAGAGCAACCTTCTGAAGTTTTTTGATTAAATTGTATCTATCTATCTATCTATCTATATGAAATCTTGTCTAAGGTCTCTTAACAAGTTAGTAACTGAGCCAAGATTATATAACAAGTTTGTCTGAGTCTGATTCCAATATATTACATTCCTTTACTGGTAATACAAAAATGACTTAGTGATATTATTTGACCCTAAACTTGAAATTTATCAATCTTACAAAATAGCAGTCAAAACGAAAAAGTCGATTAATCTTAGGATTCTCTAAGAGACATGTTAAGAAAAAGGAAATTATCACATCTTTGAAAGAGTTTTTGGTTGTTAGGTCTTATCCAAGTTTCTAAATCCTAGATATACTAAGCACTCCCTTATGAAGAAATAAGCAAACTTCTCTTCTCATAACTACAATTGCTATACATGGGACTTCATTTAATTGAATTTCTTAGTAATATTTTTCTTGAAACTATTTTAAAAGAACAAAATTTAGAAATCAAAAATTTTCCTTTAGAATTTGAAATGGTTTAAAATATTATGTGAACTGACAAAAGATTGGTTAATTCTTTGCTTTCCATTTATTTATCACTATTATTTCTTTGTGTGTGACAAATTGTTTAGTAATAACTGCATACTACATAATCCATTGATTCCTGATATGCCCAGTTTCTTTTCGTAAACCTGTTATAATTTCGAAGGAGCAGAAGACAATACCTTCAATTTCTAATAGGTACTCATATAAAGTTAAGAGAAAGTGGGAAAAAAAGGCTTCCAATAAGAACTTCTCATGAAAACTATGTAGTTCTAAGTATGGAGTCAGACATTTTATTTTCCTTCTTATTATATTCCCAGTTATTATACATTGGAGCTAATTTGGCAGCTTTGACAACTGGAATTATTACTTTTCTGGGTGTCAATTGTGATGAGATATCTTCTAGATGAGAGGGAATACTCATTCATCCATTTAAAAATACAGTTGAATACCTTATGATCCTGATTGAGGGAAAAAGAGAGCAAAACATATAAGAGTGAGCAATAAAAAAAATCCATAACACATTTACCTGGAAAGACAGAAACAATGACAAGAAAATACTACATGCCACTATGATGTATAAATAAACTAGGAAATCTAGAGAAAACAGAATATTTCCTAGCTGAATATAAATTTCCAAAATTTAGCCAAGGAGATATGAAACATTTCTTTCTCTGTTTTATATTTTAATTTTTTCCCAGCTTTATTGAGATATATTTAACATATAACATTGTGTAAATTTAAGGTGTACAGTGTGATGATTTGATATACATATATATTAAAAAGTGATTACTACAATAAGGTTAGTTAATACATAAATTACCTGACATAGTTAACATTTGTGAGTGTCTGTGGGTATGTGTAGTGAGAACATTTAAGATTTACTGTCTTAGCAACTTTCAAGTATACATTATAGTATTGTGAAACATTTGCTTACAAACATTACCATAAAATAAATTTAAAAGGAATTTTAATATCTGCCACTGAAAAATACATGAAAATCAAATGAGTTCCATGTATAGTGTTACCTAATCTTTAAAGATAAAATAACCCCAATGTTATTAACAGTGTTCTGGCAAAAGGACAAAAAATGTGACAGAAAGCTCTCCCATTCAGTGTAAGAAGCCTGAATAACATTAAAATAACAAAAACATTAAGATAGTTTAAAAGCCTGTAATTATATTTTATTTTTGAATGTAGAATATATACAACAGTGGCAAATAGACCCAACAATCCCATGTTTTGGAAACCAGCAAATGGAAATAAAATAAAAATAATAATATAAAAAATATAATATAAAATAATAATATAAAAATAATAAAATAAAAATAAAATAATAGCATGTATGGATGTATGTATAAATATATTTATTGCAGTATTGTTTATGGTGGCAAAAAAAACAAAAGAAAACAAGTGCTCAAGAACAAATGAATAACTGAATATATTATTTTATATCTATATTGTGCAATATTATACTTTAAAAATAATGAATTAGAATTCCACCTGTTGCGTTGGGTGGAGTTACTATAGATTAATAGAGAGGAATGGCAGGGAGGTGCCCAGCAAAAGATAAAATAAAACAATAAAATAAAATGTAGACTTATTTAAAAGAAAAGAAGGCATATATAATTATACTTTGTATTTTGTAAATTATATATCTATATATATCTATATATGTATAAGATTCAATCTTGTAAATATTTATTATGACATTAATATGACATCATATCAGTTTTTTGGTGCAGTCTAACATATTACCACAAATTTAGCATAGAGAGCCCAGAAATAAACCCACGCACTTATGATCAATCAATCTATGACAAAAGAAGCAAAAATATAAAATAAAATGAGGAAAACCAGTCTCTTCAATAAGTGGTGCAGGGAAAGCTGGACAGCCACAAGTTAAAAAATGAAATTAGAACATTTTCTCACGCAATACACAAAAATAAACTCAAAATGGATTAAAGGCCTTAATGTAATACCAGAAACAATAAAATTTGTAAAAGAAAATATATGCAGAATACATAAATTGTAACAATATTTTTTTGATATATCTCTTAAGGCAAAGTAAACAAAAGCAAAAGTAAACAGAATGTACTTAATTAAACTTAAAAGCTTTTGCGCAACAAAGGAAACTATTGACAAAATGAAAAACCAACCTACTGAATGGGAGAAAATATTTGCAAATCATATGATGAATAGGGGTTACTATCCAAAATATATAAACAGCTTGTACAACTCAGTATCAAAATAACAAACAGCCCAGTTAAAAATGAGCAGAAGCCCTGAATAGACATTTTTCCAAAGAAGACATACAGATGGCCAACAGGCACATGAAAGTTGCTCAACAACACTAATCATGAGGGAAATACAAATCAGAATCACAGTGAGATATCACCTCATACTTGTCAGAATGGCTATCATCCAAAAGACCACAAATAGCAAATGTTGGCAATGATGTGGAGAAAAAGGAACACTTGTACACTATTGGAAGGAGTGTAAATTGGTGCAGGCATTATGGAAAATAGTAAGGCGGTTCTTCAAAAAACTGAAAATAGAACTAGTATCTGATCCAGAAATTCCACTCCTGGGAATATATGCAAAGAAAATGAAAACACTAATTCAAAAAGATACATGTACCCTAATATCCATAGCAGCATTATTTACAATAGTCAAGATAGTGGAGGCAACCTAACTGTCCATCAACAGATAAATGGATGAAGAAGATATGATGGATATACATGTAATACTATATATATATACACACATATATATACATACACATATACATATATATGTGGAATACTATACACATATATATGGAATACTACTCAGCCATAAAAAGAATAAAATTTTGCCATTTGCAACAACATGATGCACCTTGAGGGTATTATGCTTAGCAAAGTAATTTAGATAGATAAAGACACACACTGCATATTGTCCTTTATATCTAAATATAAAGGAATATAAAATCTAAAATGTAAAACAAATGAATGAATACAGAAAAACAGAAACAGATTCACACAGAGAGAGAACAAACTAGTGGTTACCAGTGGGGTGAAGGAAGGAAGGAGAGGCAAGATAGGACTAGGGGATTAAGAGGTACAAACTACTATGTTTAAAATAAATAAGTTATATATTATACAGAACAGGGAATATAAGCAATATTTTATAATAACTTTAAATGGAGTACAATGTATAAAATGTTAATCACTTTGTTATGCACATGAAACTAATATAATATTATGTAAATCAACTATATTTCAATAAAAATTAATTAATTACCAAATAATGAAATTAAGAAAAGGAATACTGGCTGATAGTTCATAAATATAGCTTGGGAAATGAAATCCAGTGCCATGAATTTCAGAAGACCAATAAGATGAATGTAAGGTAATCTACACTGAGATACATTGTAATCAAATTGCCAAAAGCCAAAGACAAAAAGACACTGTTGATATTTGAAACTTTCACCATAAACACTCTCAGTCTTGGAGTCTTTAATATTATTCATTTAAATTGAGAGATTATTTTAAAATTCAGATATTCTTTCAACTATGAAAAATTTTTCTTTTTTATCACACTTATCTGTATGGTGACTATATTATACGTTCATATAATTTATATTTTTTCATCTCTTTCACCATCAATCCTTTTATAAAAATAATTCTCATATTTTTAATTTTAAAAATGTTCATTTATTAGGTGAGTGGAGTATATCTTTCAGTATGCTAACATAACTTGGTTGGGTATTACACTTTTATGTCACAGAATTGTTCAAAATTCTCCATAAATTCCCAGATAGTTTTGGGATTACACTTTCAGAGAAATTGCCAACCCGTCTGACAATTCATCCTCTACAGGTAGTATTTTTTCCTTTTCTGGGTATGGGTGTGTCTCTCTTTTTATCTTTGCCTCCGAATATTTTGCCTGACTTTCTGTAGATGTTGCCCTGCTTTCATTATTACTCATAATGGTAATTATCAATTTTTTATATGGTAAAATTTTAAGTTGTTTCATGTGTTCAGCTTTGACAAAAATGATTTTCTGAGTATTTTCCTAATCTATTTGTAATAATCCAATTTTTAGCAACATCACTGTGAATTTTGACTATATTATCAGTCCTGTTAATATTTTCTGATATCCTTCACCATCAAAACTTTTATGCCATAAACCTGCATTTTTTTAATGTTCAATTTTCAACCTGCAGTTGAGTGGAGTGTACCTTTAATGTCCTAGTTTAGGCCCATCCAACACTGTGTGGATGTGGCCAAGTTGGTTGTTTTTTAAAACTGTGATGTCACAAAGTCCCTCATAATGCTGTCTGTGCTGTCCTGGTAACCTTCATGTACAGAGTGTTTCAGAACCATCATAGAGCAGTCTGATAATTCAGACTTCTCAAGTAATATATATTTTACCTTCTCTAGAGTTTTTGGATCTTACTTTATCTTTGACTTTCAAAAGTTCAATCAGATTATACATAGATATTGATATCTTTCCTTTATGATTACTCTGATATGTGGTTGTAATTTTTGTTTGACTTACATTTTCTGGAATTTTTTTTTCTTATTTTAAAAATGTGAAATTGTACTGGTCTTCCTCAGATATCTCCCTCCCATGTATGTGTTTGTTATTCTGTTGTCACTCCTTCCAAATTATTAATTTTGTATCTCTTTAATCACCATATATTTTATAGCACAATGTCTGAGTACTTTTTGTTTTCTTTTTAGGTTTTGTCCTTGAATTTATATCTATCGCTTATGTATACCTTTGATATCCTAGCCTAGGTCAAACCTAGCACTGTGAACATGTGGCTATCTTGACTGGCTTTTTTATTGTGAGATAAGAAACTCCCTCAAAATTCTAAGTCATCATGGCAACACTTGTGTACATAATATTTCAGAGCCAAATTAGACTAGTCTGATAATTTACCTTTTCCAGGTAATTTATTTTTTATCTTTTTGGATTTTGTGTGTTTCTAACTTTACCTTTGATCTTTTCAAGTTCTACTAGATTATGTCTAGATATTGGCTTCCTTTATTATTATATAGTGTGATAATTGTTTGATTTACATTTTCAGTTCTGGAATTTTTAAAAATGTAGTTGTAATGGTCTATTTTTTAGCAACCTTCTTTATATCTGTTTGTCATTCTATTATTGCTCCTTCTAAATCATTCATTTTTTTATCTCTTTAATCATATATTTTATACCATAATGTTTCTGTGCCTTGCTTTCTCTTTTCTTTTTTTGTTTTTATATTTTTACTTATACCATACATGTACCATATTTATATATATTTAATATCCTAGCCTAGGCCAATCCTAGTACTGTGAGCATGTGGATATCTTGGTTAGTATTTTCATTGTGATGTCAGTCCCTTAAAGTTCTAGATTGCTTTGGCAGCCTTCTTGTGCACAGTGTTATAGAGCCAACATAGATCAGTCTGATTATTCACCCTTTCCAGGTAATAGTTTTACCTTTCCTGGATTTTTTTTTTTTGATTTCTAACTTTATTCTTGTCCTTTGAAAGTTCTACAAAATTATTTGTAAATATTGGTTTCTTTCCTTTAATATTATTCTGATATATCATGTGATATTTGTTTGGTTTATATTTTTAGTTCTGGATGTTTTATTTTTCTATCTTTAAAATTCTAATTGTAATGATCTATTTTTCAGCACCCTCCGTTATTAGCCATTGTCACTCTATTATCACTCTTTGCAAATTATTCTCTTCTTATCCCTTTAATCACCATATATTTTGAACCATAATGTCTGTATACTTTATCCTCTCTTTGGTTATGTCATTGAATTTATATCTATCACTTGTATATATATTTAATATATTAGCCTCACAATAGTACTCATGATATCTAGTACTCTAGGTGTATGGCCAAACTGGTTGAATTTTTCAATGTAAGGTCATAGAGTCCCTCAAAATTCAAAGCCTCCCAGGTAAATTTCTGATGCAAAATGAGAGTGCTATCTCACATAAGTCTGACAATTCAGCCTTGGCAGGTCACACTTTTCTTCATTCCTGATTTTTGAAAGTGTGTCAGATGCATCTATATATTGCCATGTTCTAACTAGCCTTCTTCTGGTACATATTTATAATCTATTCTCACAACTTATACTTATTTATGAATTTAGGATCACCATACCTTTAAACCTATAATTACTAATTATACTAATATTATGTATTTTTAAATTTTAATATCATGTATATATCAATGTATATAAATATAAATTATATGTCTACATATATAGTTATTTAACTTTCATCTATTACTTGAGTGCAGTGTAACTTTAATATGCTAGTATGGACATTATCACCACTATGGACATGTTTCCACCTTGGTTGAACTTTATGTTAGATCACAAAGTCCATCAAAATTCTGTCTAAGTTGCCTTGGCATCCCTTGCATGTATAGTGGTTTAATGCCTGCTCAGACCAGTCTGCTAATTCACCTTCTGCAGTTATATTTGTTCCTTTTTGGATTTTTGCAGGAAACTTCTACTGGATTGTGTTTTAATATTTGTCTGATGATGATGGATGACAATATTTTTTTTAGCCACTTCTGTTTATGCCAACCTTTTTTTATCTCTCCTCATAATTCATCTTTTATATGGTCTATTTTCCCACAAGCATTTTATAACCTATTTTCTCTTTTTTTTAGAGTTACAAGTTTTATTTACAAGTTGAGTAGAGTATATCTTAAGTTAACTTGGTTGGGTTTAATATTTTCTGTCACATAGTTACCCAACATTTTGCACAGATTGCCTGAATAGCGTGTAGATGCATAGTGCTTTAGCAATAACTTACAGCAGTCTAATAATTCACCATTTACAGGTAAAAGATATACAAATACACACACTCTCACACACACATGCACACATGAGGGTGTTTGTGGTAATGTACAGCAATATATTGATGGTGAAATTTAAAATTCAACAGACAGACCAATGTCTTTTCATTATAAAATCACTTAAAACAACAATCCATATTTATTCAGCACTTTCTGATGCAATCATTAAGCCATTTTTGTAACTGTCAGATTGTCACGTTTTAAAATATTTGTAAGGCTTTCTGAGCGTATTGTGTGTGTGGTATGAGTGTGTGTATCTTTTATTCTTAGTGCCAAAACCCATCAATAAAAACTAAAAAGCTCTTATTTTTACATTTCAACAGGTTTATGGTCAAAGCAGAATATTAAAAAAAAAAGGCTGCTGAATTTGGGAGTAAATAAACCTTTCATTAAACAATTCAAATTCTATTTAGAAATACTAATGATAATATACATTAGTCTCTGCTTGGACACATATTGTACTATAATTTCTTTTGTACTGTAATTTTTTATTAAGGTATTTATTAATTCTTAGTAACAGTTGATCCATTTATTTTGAGAACATATCAAAGAAAATCCTTTTGAACTTTTCTGACAATATTATTGCATGAAAGAGTCTGAGTATCTAAATTTCTAATTTGGAGGAGAGATCTTTTCTTTGGTCTTAAAATCTCATATAAATAAACTACATTCCAATGTCCAGTCAGTTATGGCTTTTAATAGGGAATGCTGTATTTTAAGTACAGATCATTGCAGGTTTTGAGAAATGGAAGTCTAAAATTTTTGTCCTCAGCTTTTTCATTCATAACCAGGCAAATTAGCAGTTGCAAGAAATTGTCATCTCAAATTACTTAGACAAACTACCATATGACCCAGCAACCCCACTCCTGGGCATATACCCTGAGAAAACCATAATTCAAAAAAAGTCATGTACCACAATGTTCATTGCAGCACTATTTACAATAGCCAGGATATAGAAGCAACCTAAGTGTCCATCGACAGATGAATGGATAAAGAAGATGTGGCACATATATACAATGGAATATTACTTCACCATAAAAAGAAACGAAATTGAGTTATTTGTTGTGAGGTGGATGGGCCTAGATACTGTCATACAGAGTGAAGTAAGTCAGAAAGAGAAAAATACTGTATGCTAACACATATATATATATAGAATTTAAAAAAAGAAAAAAAAAAGCTTCTGAAGAACCTAGGAGCAGGACAGGAATTAAGACGCAGATGTAGAGAATGGACTTGAGGATATGGGGGGGGGAAGGGTAAGCTGGGACGAAGTGAGAGAGTGGCATGGACATATATACACTACCAAATGTAAAATAGATAGCTGGTGGGAAGCAGCCGCATAGCACAGGGAGATCAGCTCAGTGCTTTGTGATCACCTAGAGGGGTGGGATAGGGAGGGTGAGAGGGAGATGCAAGAGAGAGGAGATATGGAGATATATGTATATGTATAGCTGATTCACTTTGTTATAAAGCAGAAACTACCACACCATTGTGAAGCAATTATACTCCAATAAAGATGTTAAAAATATTATTTAGGCAACTTGTAAGGTAAGTTTCTAATTTTAGAAATTTACCAACCAAAGAGATAGTGAAGATTACTGGATTTGTAGAGAACATAAGATAAGAGAATATATTAAACATT
Organism: Globicephala melas; assembly: GCF_963455315.2. Classification (NCBI taxonomy): domain Eukaryota; kingdom Metazoa; phylum Chordata; class Mammalia; order Artiodactyla; family Delphinidae; genus Globicephala; species Globicephala melas. The sequence continues at coordinate 48,298,263 of NC_083335.1, forward strand.
TTTTAAAGATATGTTTTTGTTATTCTTCTCAAAACTTATTTTTGCATGAAAGCATGTTTAGAAAAATCTTGATTACTCTTGGGAGAATGACTTAAACATGGGTAATGTTTACAAAATTGAATAGAAATACCTCTCTCCACTTAATGGCTTTCTAAAAAACTATATCATGTTTATAGTCAGTGCTTTAACTATGAGAAAATATTTATTATTTGGAGGTATATTTTCTGTTAAGGAAAATACAGAACTTGGAGTAGCCTCCTCCCCTCCACTCACATATATTTTCATTCATGATAATTTCTTTTTTTTTTTTTTTAACATCTTTATTGGGGTATAATTGCTTTACAATGGTGTGTTAGTTTCTGCTTTATAACAAAGTGAATCAGTCATACATAAACATATGTTCCCATATGTCTTCCCTGTTGCGTCTCCCTCCCTCCCACCCTCCCCATCCCACCCCTCCAGGCTGTCACAAAGCACCGAGACAATATCCCTGTGCCATGCGGCTGCTTCCCACTAGCTATCTACCTTACTGCGTTTGTTAGTGTGTATATGCCCATGACTCTCTCTCGCCCTGTCACAGCTCACCCTTCCCCCTCCCCATAACTTCAAGTCCGTTCTCTAAGAGGTCTGCGTCTTTATTCCTGCTTTACCCCTAGGTTCTTCATGACATTTTTTTCTTAAATTCCATATATATGTGTTAGCATACGGCATTTGTCTTTTTCTTTCTGACTTACTTCACTCTGTATGACAGACTCTAGGTCTATCCACCTCATTACAAATAGCTCAATTTCGTTTCTTTTTATGGCTGAGTAATATTCCATTGTATATATGTGCCACATCTTCTTTATCCATTCATCCGATGACGGGCACTTAGGTTGTTTCCATCTCTGGGCTATTGTAAATAGAGCTGCAATGAACATTTTGGTACATGACTCTTTTTGAATTTTGGTTTTCTCAGGGTATATGCCCAGTAGTGGGATTGCTGGGTCATATGGTAGTTCTATTTGTAGTTTTTTAAGGAACCTCCATACTGTTCTCCATAGTGGCTGAACCAATTCACATTCCCACCAGCAGTGCAAGAGTGTTCCCTTTTCTCCACATCCTCTCCAGCATTTATTGTTTCTAGATTTTTTGATGATGGCCATTCTGACTGGTGTGAGATGATATCTCATTGTATTTTTGATTTGCATTTCTCTAATGATTAATGATGTTGAGCATTCTTTCATGTGTTTGTTGGCAGTCTGTATATCTTCTTTGGAGAAATGTCTATTTAGGTCTTCTGCCCATTTTTGGATTGGGTTGTTTGTTTTCTTGTTATTGAGCTGCATGGGCTGCTTGTAAATTTTGGAGATTAATCCTTTGTCGGTTGCTTCATTTGCAAATATTTTCTCCCATCATGGTACTTTCTTAAAATAATTATTTTCCAACTGTTTTCAATGTGATTTTAGATAACTTACAGTATAATGTGTCCAATAAGTTGGGAAATTGTGTTCACTATATATTTTTCTTGTATGTTTGAAAAAATCTGAAGAAAACACTACTTGTTTAATTTTGTTAACCTATTTATTTTCTAAATTTATCTAGTCAATGATTTGTTTTCTGGTATTACTAGGAACATCTTGTGGAAGTATTCTTCTTCCAGGTATATTTTAAATATCATTGCCTTAAAAAGGAGAGTTTTAAAATATTATCTTGTTACTTTTTTAACTAATGAAGATTCTCTTGTGATGTCCCCTTTTTCATGGTTGATATTAGTAATTTGTATCTTTTTTAAGAATGATCAGTATGACTAGAGGTTAATAAGTTTTGTTGATTTTTTTACAAACTCTTGATTTTGTTGATTTTCAGTATTGTTTTTCTGTTTTCTCTTTAAAGTATTTGTACCCTTTATTGTTTGCTTTTTTCCCTATAGTTTATGTTTTTTTTTTCTTTTTTAGTTTCTTAAGATGGAAGCCATATCACTGATTTGGATTTTCTTTTCTATTTTAGGCATTTATGGGTATAAATTTACTTTTATGTTTTTAACTACATCCAGCATATTTTGATATCCTATCATTTCATTCATTTCAAAACATTTATATTTATATTAAAACCTAAACTGTACATTTTTTGATATGGGATTTTCGAGACTCTGTAGAGAGGAGGGCAGCCTGAGACACATATCAGGAAAGTCACACTAACAGAGAGATTATTCTTCTAACTGAAAATTTTTAATGAATAACATTTTACAATCCTGGGTAAGTCCATTAGTTATAGCTCACTTTTTATGAACATATATAATGAAATGTAAGAGACTTATTTTAAAAAGGTATGAACCCCAGTCATTTATTATCAATATTTACATCTGCTTCATAAGTTCTGAGTGCAAAAACTCCTAATAAAGTATTGATATAGACAGAAACTTCAATTGATTAAAGCACAATTTGATATATTAAAAGTGTAGTACCATTGAATCCTATCCCTGAGCCTAAATCCATTAGTTAAACGTATCCTTATACATATATTCTAAAGACTTTACTATGCACATGCAAAATACACATACCTAATATTCACAATATATAGCATCATTAAAGATTTAGATGTGATTTTTAAATATAGAGACAGTATGATGCTATAAAAATATTAAACATATTTAACTTATTTTTGTTATTGATGTCTATATATATGAGTACATGTTAATTTCTTTTATATAATCACATATTCAATATTCCATTGAATGGATTAATATATCACAAATATGTAAGCATCTTTTTAATTTATGGTTATGGTTTTGGTCTTAAATTGTTTATTAATGGGACAGTTCTGTTATGAGGATCCTGAAAAATGTTCCCTGATAGATATAGGCATGTGTTTCTCTTAGAAATTTGACTCTGGAGTAAAGGGTGTGTACAATTTATCAATGATATATATTGACAAATGCTCCAAAAGCTGCTTCTAACAATTGACATTTGCATTAGTAGCATGCCCATCCCCCACATCCTAGTCCAATGCTAATTAAAGTGTGGTTCATTGACCAGTACAGTTCCAAGAATTGTTTGGTACAGGTCAGCAGCAAAATAAATACACTAATTGAGAGTAAGAATTGTCCTAGTCCAAACTTATTGTGGTTAAACTTTTTAATATTTGCTAATATTATGAAAATGGTAATATTATGGATAGTTTATTTGTGTTTTCATAAGTATTAGAGAAACTGAATTAATTTTTTCTCTTGGTCATTCACATTTTCTCTTTTGTTTACATAAGGCATTTATTTTCCTGCTGCATTGTTGTATTGATTTCTTTTTTTATCTATATCATTCTTTATTTATTGTCCAAGATGCCAGGATAAAGCATAACATGAGGTCATAATTTCAGTTTTTCTTTTTTTTAAAATTTTTATTGGAGTATAGTTGATTTACAATGTTTTGTTAGTTTCTCCTGTACAGCAAAGTGAATTGGTTATATATATATATCCACTTGTTTAGATTCTTTTCCCATGTAGGTCATTACAGAGTATTGAGAAGAGTTCCCTGTTGTCTACAGTAGGTCCTTATTAGATATCTATTATATATATAGTAGTGCGTATTTGCCTCTATTGAGATTTCTTACATTTTCAACCACTCATCTAATTTCACCAGCACTCGTAAATATGATTCACTTCTGTCTGAGAAACCCAATCCCTCTATTTTTTTTAACATCTTTATTGGAGTATAGTTGCTTTACAATGGTGTGTTAGTTTGGGCTGTGTAAAAAAGTGGATCAGCTATATGTATACATTTATCCTCATATCCCCTTCCTCTTGCATCTCCCTCCCACCCTCCCTATCCCAGCCCTCTAGGTTGTCACAAAGCACCGAACTGATCTCCCTGTGCTATGTGGCTGCTTCCCACCAGCTATCTATTTTACATTGGGTAGTATATATAAGTCCATGCCATTCTCTCTCTTCGTCCCACCTTCCCCTTCCCCCCACCATGTCCTCAACTGCATTCTCTACGTCTGCATTTTCATTCCTGTCCTGCCCCTAGGTTCTTCATAACCTTTTTTTTTTTTTAGATTCTATATATATGTGTTAGCATATGTTATTTGTTTATCTCTTTCTGACTTACTTCACTCTGTATGACAGACTCTAGGTCCATCCACCTCACTACAAATAGCTCAGATTTGTTTCTTTTTATGGCTGAGTAATATTCCATTGTATATATGGGCTACATATTCTTTATCCATTCAAACCACCACTGGTTTGGTGGTGTTGAATTCTCTTACCTTTTGCTTGTCTGTAAAGGTTTTAATTTCTCCATCAAATCTGATTGAGATGCTTGCTGGCTAGAGTAATCTTGGTTGTAGGTTTTTCCCTTTCATCACTTTAAATATGCCCTGCCACTCCCTTCTGCTTTGCAGAGTTTCTGCTGAAAGATCAGCTGCTAACCTTATGGGCATTCCCTTGTATGTTATTTGTTGTTTTTCCCTTGCTGCTTTTAATATTTTTTCTTTGTATTTAATTTTTGATAGTTCGAGTAATATGTATCTTGGCGTGTTTCTCCTTGGATTTATCCTGTATGGGGCTCCACAGACTTGATTGACTATTTCCTTATCCATATTAGGGAAGTTTTCAACTGTAATCTCTTTAGATATTTTCCCAGTCCCTTTCTTTTTCTCTTCTTCTTCTGGGACCCCTATAATTCGAATGTTGGTTCATTTAATGTTGTCCTAGAAATCTCTGAGATTGTCCTCAATTCTTTTCATTCTTTTTTCTTTATTCTGCTCTGCAGTAGTTATTTCCACTATTTTATCTTCCAGGTCACTTATCCATTCTTCTGCCTCAGTTATTCTGCTATTGATTCCTTCTAGAGAATTTTTAATTCCATTTATCATTTGTTTATTTAATGTTTAATTTCATCATTGTTTGTTTGCTTTTTATTTCTTCTAGGTCCTTGTTAAACATTTCTTGTATTTTCTCCATTCTATTTCCAAGATTTTGGATCATCTTTACTCTCATTACTCTGAATTCTTTTTCAGGTAGACTGCTTATTTCCTCTTCATTTATTTTGTCTGTTGGGTTTTTACCTTGCTCCTTCATCTGCTGTGTATTTCTCTGTCTACTCGTTTTGCTTAACTTACTGTGCTTGGGGTCTTCTTTTTGCAGGCTGCAGGTTTGTAGTTCCTGTTGTTTATGGTGTCTGCCTCCAGTAGGTTAGATTGGTTCAGTGGGTTGTGTAGGCTTCCTGGTAGAGGGGGCTGGTGCCTGTGTTCTAGTGCATGAGGCTGGATCTTTTCTTTCTGGTGGGCAGGACCGCATCCATTAGTGTGTTTTCAGGTGTCTGTGACCTTATTATGATTTTAGGCAGCCTCTCTGCTAATGGGTGGTGTTGTGTTCCTGTCTTGCTAGTTGTTTGGCATAGGGTGTCCAGCACTGTAGCTTGCTGGCTGTTGAGTGGAGCTGGGTCTTAGCGTTGAGATGGAGATCTCTGGAAGAGCTCTCGTCGATTGGTATTATGAAGGGCTGGGAGGTCTCTGGTGGACCAATGCCCTGAACTCGGCTCTCCCACCTTAGAGACTCAGGCCTGACACCTGGCCAGAGCACCAAGACCCTGTCAGCCACATGGCTTGGTAGAAAAGGGAGAAAGAACAGAAAGAAAGAAAATAAATAAAATAGTTATTAAAATAAAAAATTTAAAAAATATTATTCAATTAAAAAATAAATGTAATAAAAAGAGAGCAACCAAACCACTAAACAAATCCACCAATGATAACATGTGCTAAAAACTATACTAAGATAAACATAAAAATCAGAAACTAGTCAGTCGCATACAGCAAACCCAAATTCTACAGTGGTTCCCAAAGTGCACGGACTCAGTTTTGGCATGATTCGTTGTCTATTCAGGTGTTCCACAGATGCAGGGTACATCAAGCTGATTGTGGGGATTTAATCCACTGCTCCTGAGGCTTCATGGAGAAATTTCCCTTTCTCTTCTTTTTTCACACAGCTCCTAGGGTTCAGCTTTGAATTTGGTCCTGTCTCTGCATGAAGGTCACCCTCTGGTGTCTGTTCTTTGCCCAGACAGGAGGGGGTTAAAGGAGCGACTGATTAAGGGGCTCTGGCTCACTCAGACTGGGGGGATGGAGAGGTACGGAATGCTGGGCCAGCCTGTGGCGGCAGATGCTCCCACGATGTTGCAACAGCCTGAGGTGTGCTGTGTTTTCTGGAGAAGTTGTCCCTGGATCGCAGTATGCTGGCAGTGGCAGGCTGCACAGGCTCCCAGGAGGGTAAGTGTGGATAGTGATCTGCGCTTGCACACAGGATTCTTCGTGGCTGCAGCAGCAGTGTTAGCATTTGACGCCTGTCTCTGGTGTTCGTGCTGATAACCGTGACTCGTGCCTGTCTCTGAAGCTCATTTTGGTGGTGCTCTGAATCTCCTCTCCTCACACACCCTAAAACATTGGTCTCTTGCCTCTTAGGCAGTTCCAAATGCTTTCCCTGGACTTCCTTCTGGTTAGCTGTGGTGCACTAGCCCCCTTTCAGGTTGTGTTCATGCAGCCAACCCCAGTCTTCTCCCTGGGATCTGACCTCCAAAGCCCAAGTCTCAACTCCCAACTGCCCCCACCCCCATCCCCCGCCCCACCAGGTGAGCAGACAAGCCTCTCAGACTGGCGAGTGCTGGTTGGCACTGATCTTCTGTGCGAGAATCTCTCCACTTTGCTCTCTGCACCCCAGTTGCTGGGCTTTCCTCTGTGGCTCTGAAGCTTCCCACTCACCCAAACCCCAGTGAAAAGGTTTCCTAGTGTGTGGAAACTTTTCCTCCTTCACAGCTCCCTTCCAGAGGTGCAGGTCCCATCCCTATTATTTTATTTCTGTTTTTCCCTTTTTCTTTTGCCTTACCCAGGTATGTGGGGCGTTTCGTGCCTTTTGGGAAGTCTGAGGTCTTCTGCCAGCGTTCAGTAAGTGTTCTGTAGGAGTTGTTCCACATGTAGATATATTTTTGATGTATTTGTTGGGAGGAAGTGATCTCCATGTCTTACTCCTCTGTCATCTTGAAGGCACTCCTGTATTGATTTTTAAGTGCCTTTTTATGTTCAATAGAATATGCTTTTGCTGTATTTTATTGTTTTATTTTTTCTGCTTGTCATTTGAATTATTAGCCATAAAACATAATTTTTAGTTCTTGGAGCATGACACACCCTACTAGGCAATGAAAATACAGCAATGAACAAACAAATTCTTGAAATTAAGGAACTTACATCCTAATGTGTGTGTGTGTGTGTGTGTGTGTGTGTGTGTGTATTAGGAAGCATAGCGATAGACCCTAACTGTGTCACTGAAGTAAATAAAATAGTAAAGAAAAGAGCAAAGTGATAGAGTGAAGAGTTTATTTAGTTAGGTCAGGCAGAGAAGTCATCTTTTAGGAGATATTTGAGTTAAGATGATGTTTGAAGTGAATGATAAGAGGAGGAAAGTACAGGAGACTTGGAAATAGGAGATTTGCAAATGGATGAACTAGCAAATGGTAAGGCTTTGAAGAATAATTGCACAAGACATGGCCAAACAACAGATGGACCAATGTAGCAGTAACATAATAGAAACATGACTGGTAGATGAGACAATTGAGGTTGAAAGGGATTGTGTCCTAAAGGATTTAAAAGGTCAAAAAGAATTAGATAAAATGTCTTTTCATAGATAAAAATAATCAAGCATTGGTAATTTCATACAGTTTTACTTAATAGTTTTATTTTATTCTAATTGCAGTGGGAACCCACTCAACAGTATTAAGGACAAGAGTATGAGTTTATTGATGCTTTATCAACTTTTTGACTGTTATTTATCATTTTTTAAACATTTTTATTGAGATATAATTGATATATAACATTATGTATCATTTGGGTGATCAACATGTTGATTTGATACATTTGTATATTGCAATATAATTGCCACAGTGATGTTAGCTAACACCTCTAACATGTCATGTAATTATCATTTTTTTGTGGTGGGAACAAGTAAGATATAGTCTCTTAGGAACTATGGAGTTTATAATACAGTATTGCCTATATCACTATGCTGTGCATTAGACTCCAGGGTTTATTTATCTAGTAGTTCCAAGTTTGTACCCTTAAACAACAGATCCCCAATTCCTCCACCCCCAGCCTCTGGTAACAAATATTGTACTCTGTTTTTACAAGTTCAGCTTAAGTTTCCACATATAAGTGAGACCATATAGTATTTGTCTTTCTCTGTCTGACTTGTCTCACATAGCATCTTTAGAGTCAAAGTGAGTATCTGGTAAGCAGCATACAATGTGCTCTTGCTTTAAAAAATAAATCCAGCCAGCCATTCTGTGGCTTTTGATTGTTAAATTATACCCATTTACACTAAGAGAAATTATTGATATGTAAGGACTTACCAATGCCATCAATTGCTTTCTGGATGTTTTGTATCCATTGTTTCTTTTTCCTTCTGTTTCTGCCCACCTCTGTAAAATGGTGATTTTCATATTAGTATGCTCTGTTTCCCTTTTCTTTATCATTTGTTCATTTACTCTAAGATCTTGCTTTGTAGTTACCATGAGGCTTACATAAAATATTTCATAGAGAAAACAATTTCAAGGTGATAGCAACTTAATCTTGATCACTTACACAAACTTCATTCTTTCACTCCCTGTCTTTTATTTTTGATGTCACAATTTACCTCCTTTTATATTGTATATTTGTTAACAAATTATAGTAGCTATAATTATTTTTAATAGTCTTCTCCTTTAACTTTTATATTATAGTTAAGTGGTTAACACACAATCCTATTAAAAGTTGCAGTTTTCTAAGTGTGACTGTATATTTAACTTTACCAATGTTTTATATACTTTCAAGTGTTTTCATGTCACTGAGTAGTGCCATTTTGTTTAAGCTTATAGAAATCCTTTTAGCATTTCTTCAAAGGCAGGTCTTGTAGTAATAAATGCTGTCAGATTTTTGGCAAGAAAAGTCTTCATTTTTCCTTCAGATCTGAAGGATAACTTTACTAGATAGAATATTCTTGGTTTTCAAATTTTTCATTCAACACTTTAAATATGTTATTACACTCTCCCCTGGCCTGTAGTGTTTCTGCTGAGAAATCTGCTGATTGCCTAATGGAGGTTTCTTTTTAAAGAGTTACAATTTCCCCCCACTTGGCTCCTTTTAGGATTCTCTATCTTTGATTTTTCACAGTTTCATCTAATGTGTCTTGGAGACTGTACTATTGCACTGAGATAATAGAATTATCTATTGACTTTGTCAACTTGGACTTTCAAGTCTCACTCCAGGTTTGGGAAGTTCTCAGCTATTATTTCTTTAAATAAAGTTTCTGCCCCTTTCTCCCTCTCTTCTCCTTTTGGGATCCTGATTACTCTAATTATTGTCTCTTGATGGAATCACATAAATCACTTAGTCTTTTATTGTTGTTCTTTCCCCATTCATTTCTGTTGTTGCTCAACTTTGACTGGGTTGTTTCAAAATTCCTGTCCTTTAGCTCACTTCCATTCTTTCAATTCTTTCTTCCATTTGCTTTACTCTGATACAGATGCTCTCTATTACATTTCTCATTTAATTCATTGAATTCTTCAGCTCCACAATTTCTGTTTGGTTCTTATTACATTTTCTATGACTTCAGTAAATATTTTGTTTATGTATTTTTTTCCTGATTTCATTGAATTGTTTCTCTGAGTTTTCTTGTAGCTCACTGGGTTTCTTCAAAACAGCTATTTTGAATTCTTTATAAGCTAAATTGCAAAAATCTGCCATTGAGATCAGTTATTGGAGATTTATTGTTATCTTTCGGTGATGATATGTGTCCTTTATTTTCTTGTTCCTGAGAAACCTCTCTTATTTCCCAGAAGGTGGTGTTATAGCTCAAGTTTGTGGTTTCTCCCTTGCCCACAATCCTGGTCTGTTTTTCTGATAGCACTTTTTACCAGACTTGTTTTCACCATTGCACTTGGGAGCATGTGGCCAGAGTGGGAAGAGGTGTGAGTTTAGCATTTGCACTATTAGGGATGCCTGCAAACCTGTTGAGGAGATCTTCAGGACAGGTACTCCCAGAGTCTCCTGGGTGGACCTCCTGTTAAAGTCCTGAGCACAGTCAGCAGGAACTATGTCACTTTAATGCACTTTGATATTCACTGACTTTTTCCCAATCTTCTTCCTCCTCCCAACCATGGAGCTTCTGCCTTAGTACTCTGAGTTCTGCTGGAAAGAAATGTGTTTCTCCAGCAGCATCCTGCACTAGTGGGATAGCTGAGCAATGTGTGCTCTCCTTTCTTCTCACAGAAGAGGTTAAAGTTGCCAGATATTTCAGCCCTGTGCAGTGTTGCCTTGGGGGATGGTGACACTGGGAAAATTCCTGATGCCATCTCCACTGTGACCAAACAGGATTTTTTTTGTTTTTTGCTCCAGTGACATGTTGGAATTTCCACCCCAGGAAACCTGGACTTTTGCAAAATCTCTCTCATCTGTAGGTATCTGACCAGGTCAGCACTCTCCATGGTTTGTTTGTTTGTTTGTTTTTTTTGACTGTGGTGAGAGGGGTTGAGGCAGGTTTGCTGGCTCTTCTAGTTCCACAGCCCATACCGATATCTGTCTACCTCCTACCAGATGCACAGGTGGGTGAGACTCCTTCCATATCCCTTGGTATACTGTGCTGGATCCCACAACTCCCACAAAGGTGTTTTTGTCCGTGGATGGATGTTTAATTCATTGTTTAAAAAGGGAGACAAAAAGGAAGAATGTTTTATACCACAATGATGCTGACATCACCTCTTATTTGAATGTTTTGTAGAAAATAGGTCATAAGAAGCCAAGAGTAGGAGTGGTATAGCAATTCAATACTTGTTACAGTATTGACATGCTGGCTTAAACTAAGAATGTAGAATGGAAATGATGAGAATAGGTCAGACTTAGATTAACAAGAATGTTCTTACTTTACATGTGTTATGTGAAAGAAAGTGAGAAGTCAAAGATGATGCCAAGTACTTGGCCTGAGAAATAGGAGAAAACCCTGGGGACATTTTCTGAGTTTCAGAATATTCCAAGAAGAGAAAGTCTGGGGACAAAATCAAGCGTTCACTTGATATATTACATTTGAAAGGACTATTAGACATTCAAGTGATGATATGAAGAAGGTTTATGCATATACACATTGCATTTCAGGGTTGGAGTAGTAGATTTGAGGATCATCAGTCTGTCAATGATATTCAATGTTATGAGTGTAAACTACATCACATATGGAAAAAATATAGACAAAGAAAGGAGTCCAAAAGAGCATCCTGTAACACTTGGGTATATAGAGTCCCAGTGGAGGTCTTGGAGCCAGGAAAGAAGATTGAGTTACAACAGTTATTAAGGTAAAAGTAAATAGAATTGAAGCATTTTTGAGCAATTAAAAGGAATATACTACTGATATATGCTATAATATGGTTGAATCCAAAAACCGGATTGTAAAGGCAAAGACACAAGGTACAAAAGACCCTCTTATACTGTTTGATAATATTTTTATTTAATGTCCAGGAAATGCAAGTTTATAGAGGAAAAATAAATAAATTAGTTTTGCCTGGGTGTGGAAACAGGATTACCTGCAAATGAGCATGAGGAAGCTCTTTCGGGTGATGGAAATGTTCTTAGCCTGGGTTGTTGTGATGGCTGTACAGCACTGTAAATTAACTAAAAATCATTAAATTGTATGCATAGACTATGTGAATTTTATAGTATATAAATTATTCTTCAAAAAGCTATTAAGAAAATAAGGAAACCCTGTAAATATGGTATTATTGAAGACTAGAGAATTATATTTTTCCAAAAATAATTTGCAGTCAATAGTGCCAAAGGTCAAAAAATGATGGCACTGGGTAAGGCAAAGTGAGGTTTGAGATGACTCTGATAAGAATAATCAAAAGATATATTTCTCTTCTTTAACAAAATGGTGGCTGTTTCCTCACAGTCCCTATAATTTGAACCTTATCTTGGTACTCTCATAACAGTAGAATAGATGAACCTTGGACATTTTTATGAGTTCTATAAATATTAGGATTTCAATTTTTATTGATTTGAGTTTATAGATTAATTTGGAAAGGAATTATGTCTTTAAAATATTTATTTTTCTCACACAGTAATATGCAAAAAGGCAGCTACAGGATGAATTTTCTGGCTACTGACCATGTAGCTGCAATACCTCTAAATAATTAAAAATCAACTATGAATTACAAAGAAAATTTAACAGCACCCAAGTAGATACATTCAAAAAGATAATGATTTTACTGCTTTAAATTCAGAAGAGGATCTTGACACGCCAAACTCCAAAGATAAATTTGCTGAACTTCTAGAGAAAACAAGTTGGTTGGAAAATGCTCAGGAGCCTGCTGCATCCTCAAACAATAATAGTCAACTTATCATGACATCAGTCATCACTCAAGGTTTTATGTGCCTCTGGAGGAGAAACACTATGTGAATCTGTTTGAGGAAGGTACACAAGCAAAATTCTATCTAGACTTCATGCAAAGAACTGGTGCCAACCTAGAAATAACTTTTGTCAAAAACCAATGCCTCTACATTATAGTCTCTGGTAAGCCAGAATCTGTCACGAAAGCTCAGAAGGAGATTTTTGCATGTTTTAAGAAACAAGTTTTAACTACAGCTTCCATTCCCAAAGAACATCTTTACTTTGCTAGTCTTGCTAGGCAAGACTGGTGAAAAACTGCAAGACCTAGAACAAAAAGCTGCAACCAACATTCAGACCTTATGCCCAGTTAACCACAGCACCTGGATCAATACTATTGGCACCAAAGAGATCATGAAAAAGGCTCCACATGAAGTCTTACTTATGTCTACTGAACAAGACAAGTGTGCTGAAGAAAGGTTAGATGTGGGAAAAGCATTTCATCCTTTCATTGCTGGACCATCCAATAAAACTTTTGACAGAATCCTACAGGGAATGGAGGACCACATCCACATCTCACCATCTAGTGCCAATCAGATACAAATAAGCTTTCCTGGAAAAAAGCAACAACTAGATCAGGATCAGGCTTGTGTAAAGAAGATTTTTGACAATACTACAGAGAAAACCACATCCATAGATGTGGAGAGGAAGTTGCAGCACAAATGTACATAGGTCCCCAAAATAATTCCGTCCAGGAGATCCTGGAAAGAACTGGAGTTTCAATAGAGATCTCACCCTCACAGAGCATGTCAGATTCTGTGACATATTATTGTAAGCCTGAAAGTTTAAGGAAGGCATTTACTGAAGCCTACTCAAATACCAAAGTTTACACTCTTTCCTCTATCTCTGTACCTTCCTGGCTTCACAGATTTGTTATTGGTAAGAAAGGTTATAATATATCTACAATTACTTAGAACTTGCCAAAAGTTCACATACATTTTACTGGAGAAGATAAAATTACAATAGAAGCGCTGACAGAAGATGTTAATTATGCTAAAGAACAAATTGAGGTCATAGTAAAAGATCTTATTAACAGGATGGATTATGCAGAGATTAATGTTGACTATAAGTTTCACAAACTCCTGACAAGGAAGAAAGGTGTTATCATAAATGGGATTAAAGAAAGGAATAAAGTTTCTGTGCTAATCTCACCTGAAAATGCAAAGAATAACTAGATCAGCATTGAGAGGGAATCTCATGGTGCCCAACAGGCCAAGAAAGAACTTCTTGAACTTGCTTCTCATTTAGAAAATGAGCACAATGACTTAATCATTGAGCAAAGATTTCACCACGCAATCATTGGGCAGAAAGGTGAATGGATACATGACATCCGTAAGAAGTTTCCAGAGGTTCTAATTACTTTTCCTGACCCAGCACAAAAAAAAAGTGACATTGTCCAAATTAGAGGACCAAGAAATGAATTAGAAAAATGCACGTAATATTTGGAGAATGTGGTGACAGACATTGTAGAAAGGACCTATTCCATAACTATTCTCATCTTCAAAAGGCTTCACAAAAATATCATTGGAAAAAGAGGTGCAAACATCAAAGAAATCTGTGCAGCAAGCAACACCAAAATTAATCTTTCATTAGCAAATAGCGACTCAGAAAATATTGTCATCAGTGGAAAGCCAGCAAACTGTGAAGTGGCTCGTGATTTGATTCTTTCAATTCAGAAAGATATAGCCAATATTTCAGAACTAGAAATTTCTATTCCTTCCAATCTACACAAATCCTTTATTGACTCTAAAGACGGTTTGATTGGTGCAGTCACGGAAGAATGTGGAAATATCCATATCCACTTTCCAAAAAACAACTCGGGACTTCAAAGAGTCGTTATTAGGGGACCTGACCAAAATGTGGAGGTGGCCAAGAAAAAGCTGCTGCAACTAGTAGAAGAGCAAACCAAGAGTTATTCTGTGGTCCTCCATTTCAAGCCAGAGTATCATAAATTCCTCATGAGTAAAAATGGAGGCAATGTTCCCAAAGTCTGTGAAGAGACTAGAGCATGTATCATTTTCCCTATCCCTGAGGACAAGGATCAAGACTTGTTAACTATTATAGGGACAGAGAAGTCTGTCAAAGATGCACAAAAGAAACTAGACGGTTTAATTACAAATCTAGATAATGTGGTAGAGGACAACATACTGATAAATCCCATGTATGACCAGCACTTTTTTATGCAAAGGGGCCAGGTGTTACAGGAGATGACTGAGGAGTATGGTGGTGTGATTATTAACTTTTCATGTTCAGGAAAACAGAGTAACAAAGTCACAATCAAAGGAGCAGAGCCTGTGTAGAAGCAGTCAATAAACATATTCAAGAGGTTAATGGGGATTTGGACAATGAAGTAGCAACAGAATGTGTCATTCCCCAGAAGTTCCCTCAGTTTTTCATGGGATCAATATGTTCTCGGATCAGACAAATCACTAGAGATTATAGCGTTCAAATCAAATTCCCAGAGAAAGAGGAGATTTCACTTACCAATAAACAGCCAGCTGTTCTAGAAAATAAGGAAAGGGAAAAGAGCACTACAGGAGCTGCTTCTATTTCCCCAACAAAATGTGACACCATATTTATCTCAGGCCAAAAGGAAAAGTGTGAAGCAGCCATGGAAGCCCTTAAGGCTTTAATTCCTGTCACTGCTGAAGTAGATGTGCCCTTTGATCTACATCGTTACATCATTGGTCAGAAAGGAAGTAGGATACACAAGATAATGGATGAGTTTGAAGTTAATATACAGGTATCAGCACTTGAATTAGAGTCTGATATCATTTCCATCACTGGCCTTGCTGCAAATGTAGAACAAGCCAAGGCTAGATTACAAGAACAAGTCAAAGCTTTACAAACTGAAATAGATGATCAATCATTAAGAAATTTCAGACTCAAGTTCACATTAGACCCCAAATAGTACCGCAAGATCATTGGTCAGAAGGGGTTAGTTATTGCTCAAATTGGTTTAGAGCATAAAGTTACTATCCATTTTCCAAGTAAAGGGAGCAATGAGATACAAGACGAAATCACAAACATTGGATATAAAAATAACACCATAGCCGCTCGGGATACAATAATGGAAATGGTGCAAAAGTTTGAAAAAACAGTTACTAAGCAAATTTCACTAAACTATCGTGTTCATGGCCACATTATTTGATCCCGTGGAAAAGCCATTCATAAAATCATGTATCAATTTCAGGTTGACATCTCTTTCCCTCCTAGAGGAGTCCAAGATGCAAACATCGTCACTGTGACTGGACTCCCTAATAAAGTCACAAAAGCAATTAATCACATCCTCAGTCTTGAGGAATATTTTCTGGCTGTTGTTCCAAAGCATGAGTTACAGAAGGAGCATATGAAGAAGGTCACTCTGTGTGATTTAGTCTATATTCCATCCAAGAGTTTTGCAGAAAAAGATGTTCCCTGTACTGCAAACACCATTCAAAAGATCCCTGACATGAACAGCTCTGAATATTTTCCAAGCTTGGATCCTCAAGTGGACTCTAAGACTCACCCTTGGAGATGCAAATAATGACCAAAACCCAGAAATTTTTTTCCAGCAAGCTTACTGAAAGATGTCAAAAATTATCTCTAAACAGACCCAACTTCTGGATCATTTGTACATTTCTTATACTTTGACTCCAATACATCTCTCCTAAAATCCTCCAAAATACGTTATAGTGAAAGTGAAGTGCTCAATTCTGTGTGAGTCCAGTAATTACCAATGTAGTGTCTAATTTCCACTCAGGACCTGCCTTTGAAATTTCATTTATGGGACAAACTTTCCATTGTTTTAAAGTTTTAAAAGTATTTCATTAAAATTTTAAACAACTACCACATGCTTCCTGAATTTCATGATCTGCTTAGCATGTCATTGTTCACTTAACTTTCATTATGAGAACTCAATAATGTGGCAAGGAGATTACATCTGTGTCATCGTCCCAAGGCATAAAGTTTGACTTCACAAAAGCTAAAACTGATTGTTTTAGTTTTTAGCACTGATTAGTGCTAAAAAAATAGCACTGATTATGC
Source organism: Globicephala melas (assembly GCF_963455315.2). Taxonomy (NCBI): domain Eukaryota; kingdom Metazoa; phylum Chordata; class Mammalia; order Artiodactyla; family Delphinidae; genus Globicephala; species Globicephala melas. The sequence continues at coordinate 48,314,719 of NC_083335.1, forward strand.
TATTTTTACCCTTTTTTCATGTATTCTTATTTGCATTACTCCTGATCTTCTCTTTTGTAGAGTGCAAACAGATTCTTTGCCAACAACCAAAATGTTCATTTAATGTGGCTTATAGAATAGAAAGAAAAATAAACTTTGGATATCATGATTAGGTGCTGGCTGTGACATTGGAGTGATTGCATATCAAAATTAACATAGCAGTGATGTTAGAAGGGATATGAAAGGCCAAGGAATGTAAAAAATATTATCAGTTTACTTAGAATTGCTTTGGTTTTTCAGATGATGTTTCTAATTGCAATTTGGTAAATTAAGATTTCCATGATTTTTTTTTTTTCATTCCCCAGACATACTTTACAAAAGGCTTCCTTGGGAAAAAATGTCAAACCCAAGAGACTGTATTTTCATCTATTTTCCAGTGATCTATTAAGTCTGGTAAAACCTTAGGGTAATGGTAACAAGTGTTATTTTAGTGAATTCTGTGGGTCACCAATAAGATCCTCCCTGTATGATAGAAGCACTTACTACTCATTCAGAGGCTGCTGTAAACAGCTGATGTCTAGTGTTTACATCTACTCACCACCAGCATTTTCCTCATCTGAAGTGAGTCACCTTGCCCAAGGCATGTCTCCTTCCCAGGGGTAGCATCAATCCAATGAGTAGTCAACCCAGCCCTGTTTCCTCATTTTAGGACAACTCTGCTTGGCCATCTTAAGTGTAGCGCTCACTGTGAGCTCAGATGTCTCCATTGTTGGGACTACATCAACATTAAACTTTCTGCCCAATTCTGCTTTGTTCATTCCCCAACAGGTGTTCATCTAAGATGATTTTCCAGTAAACTTTCTATATCCAAATGCTCTCTGGGTCTGATGAAGCTATAGTTAGATGAATTAATCTGAAAAACACCCTTATATGGGATATGAGGGTTTGTCAAGGGAGGGGAAATGGAGACAGACCTTAATATTAATGATGATGACCAAATTTTAAGGAGTGGCTCACTTTCTTTTAAATAGTCTCAAGCTTCTGTATACATGCATATAGCCTTTCCAAAACACTGCAAATGTCTAGTGTTACTGAATATTTGATATCTCTTAATTTTGTTTTGTTTTGTTTTTGCTTTGGCATTTAGAATTAAAGGCTTTGCATGACAATGTGAAAATTCTGATACCATCACTTGCTTCATCATGCCAAGCTGCTCTTCTTACAAAGGTGGGCCTGGATAGCAGGTTGGGGAGGAAGGATGCTTGGGTCAAGGTAACGGACATACACACCTAGGTTAAGATATATGTATATGCAATTCAACTAAGCTTTACCAAATTTTCTTTGTACAAGAAGTATATGAGTTCCTGGTGGTCCACATCTTCATCAACAACTGGTGTTACTAGCCTGACCTGATAGACATTATTTTAGCATAATATTGATTTTATGCCACTGAGTCAATGTCTTTTATGATTATAGATAGACATGTACCCTAGCTTTTTGTCCTAACACATTAAGCTTAACCATTATTCTGCAGGTGAATCTGAGTTATGGTTATCCATCCTTGGAAAACATTACTAGCAACATACCAGATATTTATGTTTTACCCTCATGATCTCCATCCCCAATATCAACAATTGCTCACTAGAACCACTGGATGTTATTTTAGATTTTGCCACTATTGGGCACTGAAATGAGTCAGATTGATGCATTAATTAAATTTACCCCAAGGTTAAATAAATAATTTCCTCTTCTATATTTTATTTTTAAATATGTTTAGCCATGTTATTCAACAAAACGATCAGAGTATCTGCAATGAGATTAGATGGAATATTAAGAGAGGGAAGAGATATGGGGATATATGTATATGTATAGATGATTCACTTTGTTATAAAGCAGAAACTAACACACCATTGTAAAGCAATTATACTCCAATAAAGCTGTTTAAAAAAAAAGGCCAGTGAGTTTTAAGCGGGAAAAATTTAAATAAGTTATGTAAAGACAATAGCAATAACAATAAAAAACAAAACCAGCATTATAGAAATAAACACAAATTCAAAAATAAACTACTCATAAAATTTCCAAAAAGAAATAAAACTCCAAAGATTAAATATACTTGAAAGTTAAATTTGGACGTTTTCCCTCTTTTTCTATGTTCTGAAATATTTTAAGTAGAATTGGATTATTTACACTCTAGACGTTCATAGAATGAACTCTCTGAAACCATCTAGGCCTCATAGATTCTTAAGGGAAAGTTCTGTATTTTCTATCATGGTCATTTGGTCTATTGAGATATTTTTTCCTACTTGGGTCAAATTTGATGTTTTATGTTTCTGGAAATTATCTCATTTATTTGTAGTTTTATATTTTCCCAGTGCTTCTGTAAAAAAAGTACTACAAACTTCGTGGTCTGAAATAACATAAATTTATTCTCTCACAGTTCTAGACGCTAGAAGTCTGGAATCAATGTCTTGGCAGGCCTATATTCTCTCAAAATGCTCTAGGGGATACTTTGTTCCTTGCCTTTTCTAGATTTTGGTAATGGTTGGCAATCCTTAATGTTCTTCGGATTTTAGACCCATCATTCCAAGCTCTGACTCCATCTTCACATCTTTTTTCTATTGTATGTGTCTGTCTTCCCCCTTTTTTTATTATAAGGACACTAGTCATTGGATTTAAGCACACCAAGGTAATTGAGGATAATCTTATCTTGAGAACCTCTGTTATATCTGCAAAGATCCTTTTCCCAAATAAGGTTATATTCACAAACTCCAAGGGTGAGAATGAAAGGATGCCTTACAGGGGGTGGTGGTCACCATTCAACCCACTACAGCTTGGATGTCTGGAAAGTCATATGGAAAACAATAAAATTATCTTTTCCTCATTCCAAACAATTGTAGAAACTTTAAGTGGATCATAAAATCAAACGTGAAATTTCCAGAAGAAAGCATGGATGAAATCATATAATTTCACAAGATTAGTAGTTAATAAAGTCAAATTCTATAACAAATGCTCAGTAATACTTGAGTAATAGAAAGTAGAGAGAGAAAAATCTTGGTTGTAGCCTCTCCATAAGTAAGTGTGAGGAAAGCTTTGACATTATAAAATCACCATATCTTGGGAAATATATTTATCTTAGCAAATTGTGTACACCCCAGATTTTGTCATTTGAGACATTTTTTACTTCAGGTGCAGTTCATATAGTTGCAGTGGTTGTAGCCCAAGTCTAATTTGAACAAGTTTCCTTATACAAACTTTCTTGTTCCTTTTGAGCCCAACATATCTGCCACTCCAGTACTATAGGAATATAGTCTCAGCTTAGTGACATAGCCTTCACTATCTCCTCTGAGCAGATATTTTCAGTTTTATGTTTTAGTCCATTGCCACGTGCTAAGGAAAATCATAAGTCTGTGAAATCACTAGGAAGCATTCCCCCTATTTCAAATTTGTTTCATCTGGAGAATCACAATTAACAGTTTCCTGAACTGGAGATAATGATGTTTCTGTATCTTGAGCCCCAAAGGACTTTATGAAAACTAATAATTCTTCCTTTTCTTTATTTTTTGAACATTTTTGACGTTTCACCAAGAGCCAGACAAAATCAGCAAGCCCACGTTGTGACATATCTTTGAAGCTCATATTCTAATTACTTGATTATTTTCGATCCAAGAGATAGTGGACAAGCAAAATGAATTCAAAACTTGTCCCCTTTGTTCCCTTCTTGGTCCTTGAAATAACTCACAGGCTAAGATTATCAACTCAGCCTTACTTGAATAAGCACGCTTATGTAATATGAAGCTTTACAAATAATTTCAAGGATCCCAGCAATCAACAGGCCCATAAAAAGAGGAAAATAGTCTGGAACATTGAGATAAATTCCTGAGATATTTGCTTCTCACAACAGATGTGTTTTGGGTCTGAGTTCAAAGGAAAGTACTATAAGTAAGGTTATCAGTGACCTCACACAACCCAGAGCATTTTAGGTTATGAACCATCTGCATTTTATACTCAGATAGTTAGAGAGATTATATATTATTTTACAAGGATTAATTCCTCAAAAATTCATACATTCTGGGATTATTTACCATTAATTGTTTTTCAAACCAAGGACATCCTGCTAATAACATTTCATTGATAAGGACATGCCTCTCTACTGGTATCAATCCATTGACCAACATGTTTAAAAGTGAGTTCTAATGACTAGATTCCTTTGCTTCTTGGACCTTTCCTTGATACAGGAGAGAAATGGATCATAGTAGATTTTTTAGATCCTCTTCTAACCTTAAATTAAGAATGGTTAGGGAGTACATCTAAAGATGTCTACCTAGAAGTGAGTACTAACAGTTTAATGCTAGAATATCACTAGTATGCCATAGTACAGAGGAATTGACTATTTTTCATTTAGAGATAGGATATTATTTTATACACTGATGGGCAGAAAAATAAATGATCACCTCATAGCTTTTATTCATTTTCTTCTATAAGATTGTGTCTTCAAATAACCACTCATAAGAGCAACAACAACAACAACAGCAGTAACAACAACAAACTCCAGAAGGAATAGAATCTGATTTCCATAGTTGGAACTCTATTACTTAAAACATCTAGTTTTTAGAAAATGATAAGACAAGAAAAGAAATAGGAAAGTATGGCCCATACACAGAAAATAAACTAATTAATATAAGGTGACTCTGAGGAAACACAGATGTTGAACTTACTAGCAAAGATGTGGAGAAAAAGGAACACTTGTGCACCATTGGTGAGAATGCCATTTGGTACAGCTACTATGGAAAACAGTATGGAGATTCCTCAAAAAACTAAAATTAGAACTACCATATCATCCAGTGATTCCACTTATGGGTATTTATCCCAAGAAAACAAAAACACAAACATGAAATGATATATGTACCCCTAAGTTTATTGAAGCATTATTTACAATAGCCAAGATATGGAAACAACCTAAGTGCCTATCAGTGTATAAATGGATAAAGAAAATTTGAGAACTGTATATTATTCAGCCATAAAAAATAATGATATACATGATTCCTGAGATATAACTTTTATCTTGCTAGTAAGAAAGGAGTAGGAGAAGGGAACCTCAAACCTCTTGGCTGCACTCACCAGGAATTTAACTGCTTCAACTCACATTTGGAGGGAATAAGAAATGCCTGTGGCCTGCTTCTCCTGGTGAGATACCAACTACCTTTGTTGAGAGCTGAGGGTAAAGGAAGCCCTATCTTCTTAGCCTCAGCAACCTGGAGTTCGCTTCCATCAAGCTGATAGAAGAGGAGGGAGTGTTTTGTGGCTCAAGTGCCATAGATTCCTCCTGATCTTACTGAGATTAAGTGATTTTCTTGAATAAATGTTTTCTTTTATTTTCTGTATGTGTTTACAATAATTTCAAGATGCTTTAAGTGTTTATACTTTTGTTTTAGTTTGTTTTGTTTTTATTTTATTTTTGCTAATTTTCAGCAGTTATGCTTATTTAATTGGTGAGTGGGTCTACTGAGCTCCTTATGCTCTCATTATGGATGTAAACTCTCTATGTCTTTTTAGGCTTTTTTACTAATTCAGTTTTATTGTATTTTCCAAAATTATTGGTTTGTGACATATTGGGGAACAGAAAGAAACTTATCCTTAACTATAGATAATTTGAGAAGCACTGTCCTAAAGACCCTGTTTTGTGACTCATCCATAGACAGCTCTTTTCACTTGGCAAGGATCTTTCAAGACAAAGAGACTGCTCATATACGCACACACAGCAACACACACACACTACTTCATATACTAGATTATACTCTGGTTACCCAACACCTCAGAGTTCATTTGTCCACTTCATAGGGTCTATGTTCCCAAATATGGATTGTGTAGTTGGTGTTAATTCTTCTTGACTATAGAGGCGATATGGATAGAAATGTGGATGCAGCTTGAAATTGGAGGTTGGGGTATGTACACAAATATGTTTGAGACTATGGGCTAAGACCATCTGTCCCCCAAAAGACCTACTTAATCACAGAATTCTAAAAATTTTGAAATTATAAGGTCAAGCCTAGCCTTTCAGTGGTTTATTTGTAGAAAATAAATAAGGAGATGTCAGTAGGTGGAAATATGTGAGTAACTTGTGGACAAAGGATATCCACCTTGGGTGATTTGTTGCTGTACTCAGGTGCTTCAACAGGTGGGAGCTGGGAGTAGATTCGATGGGCAAGCAAGTAAAGAATCCCCAGGCATGAGATGTAAAATCACCCTCCCCCCCAAAAAGAAGGGAAAGTGGATATTTATCCTGGGAGTTTCTGAGCCATTGGAAAAGTAGGCTTACAGCTTTGATTTGCTGCTGTTGCATCTCCCCAAAGCAAATCATGATCTTTGTTGAAAACTGAAGTTGATTCTGAACTTGTACTTGCCACAGTTATTTAACATAAACTTCTGATTGACAAACATTTTGTCTAAGACATTTTTGGTAAGTCTTTTGAATATTTAGCTTAATAAAAGACAGGTGGATTTTCATACCTGATTCTGTATTCTGTCATCTATTCTGATATGCTATTACAATGCACTGATATGAAGAAAACTTGGCCTCATACAGAAATATAGTGGAAACGGAGAAGAATATTTCAATTGTCTAATTGTGGATAATCTTAGATGCAATATCACAACTCAACAAGTGATCATTTCTTAAAAGTTAGTTGCAATGTGAGACTATCAATAAACTCTTCTTACTTTGTCAAATTAAAGTATATTGGACCCTCTTGCACTTTGAATAAAATTTTTACCATGCAAGAATTCATAACATCATTCATTAGTAATTTGGAAAATATTCCTCTAAGTCATGAAGGATTTCCATTTATTGACACATTTCAGTGTATATTTTTAACATTGTATTTATTGATATCACCATTGATCTCATCATTAAAACAACTTTAGTAATAGAGAGATGTCAAGCTCCTACTGGCAGGTATACATTTTCCAAAATTCCAATTTTTACTTAAAAGCTGAAATCTTTTATTATTAGTAACAAATGAGGCATGTTGTTTTCTTTGATTGGCAGGCTCCCTTCATTAATTTTTAAGAAATTTTATACTACATACCAAAGTATCAATAAATGTAGCTTGTCACTCATTTTTTCAAGTAAAATTTGTAGCCATGAAAAAAATGGCTTATTCAGGTTGCAACTAAAACAATCACACAAGTGCTGTTCCTTGAAATAAGCATTGTACTTCAGTGTGCAGCAGAATTATTTTATGCATACTTCATGTTTCATCATATAAACTATATCATATATAAACATATCATGTATCTTGGACTGCATACTGCAGAAATCTGTAACCCAAACCATCAATAACCACAGACAAGAAACACTAAGAGAAAAGCCTACTCTCCCTAACCAAAAGATAGGGGAAAGTGTGGTCTAACAGAACATAAAAGCTTTTAAATGATACCCATCATACTCCAGCTGAACACCAATTGAAAATCTGTTCCCTAAATAGCTCCTTACGTTTTCCAAGATTCAGAGAGGTTAGCATATTTTCCTCATCACCTGACTCCAGCACAGCAGAAAAAGGTAGTGGCTTTCTAATTTCCTAATACAATCGTTTTCACCAGAAAGCATAAAGGACATTCTCAGACAAAGGAAAATTGAGAAAATTTACTACTGGTAAACTTAATCTTAAAGAAAAACTAAAAGGAATTCCCTGGCGGTCCAGTGGTTAGGACTCTGCACTTCCATTGCAGGGGGTACGGATTTGATGCCTGGCTGGGGAGCTAAGATATCACATACTGCAAGGCCAAGAAAAAAGAAAAAAAAAGACAACAATAACTAATAGGTAAAGTTATCTAAACAAAAAGTATTGACAAAATGAAACTTAAGAAGGCTTGGAACTTTAGAAAGGAAAGAAGAATGCTGAGATGTTTAAAAACAGGAGCAATATAATAGAGTATCCTTCTCATGAGTTCATTAAATCATATTTGATGGTTGAGGTAAAAATAATAACACCATGTGATGTAGTGCTTAATGTACACACAGGAAATAAGACAATTATATTTAAAATGTGGTAAGAACAAAGGTAATTAATTAAAGCAAAGTATTTAGATTTGGTTCAAAGTGATAAAATGTTGATACCAGTAAACTGTGATGTTATATATTGATGCTGTAATAACTAGAACAACCACTAAGAAAAATATAAATAACATGATGTACTCACAAATACTACATATTATCAAAAATACTACATATAAATCAAGATGGAATCACAAAAACAGTACAAGCAATCCACAGGAAGGCAAGAAATGAGAAACAGAGGAAAGAGAAGGGGAAGACCGAAATAGAAAAGAAATAATAAGATGGCATATTTAAGCCATAATATAGCAATAATGACCTTAAATGTAATAGTCTCAATACACCAATTAAAGACAAACATTGACAGAATAAATATTTAAAAAATGATCCCTCAAAAAGCTGTCTACAAAAAACTCACTTCAAATACAATGGTATAGGTAGGTTGAAAGTAAAAAGATGAAAACAGATGTGTTATACAAACATTAACTGAAACTTATCAGAAATGGCTCTGTTAATAATAGATACAGTAGACCTCAGAAAAAAAGAGAAAAATACACAATTATACTTGTTGAATTCAAAAGTAACTTGTAGAATTCCTAGACAGAAAATGAACAAGAATGTAAAACAACAGAACAAAATCAAGCAATATGAGGTAAGTAGCATACATAGAATACCGCACCCAATCAGAGTAGAATATATTTTTCAGTTGCCCATGGAACATTCATTAAGATCTAACTTATCTTGGGCCAGAAAACATAGCTCAATAATTTTTTTGAAAATGATGTCATACAGCACATATTTTCTGACCACATTGGAATCAATATAGAAATAAATAACAGAAGGATAACAAGCAAGTCTACAAACAATTGGAAATTAAACAGTGCACTTCTAAACAATATATGGGTCAAAGATAATGTTTCAGAGGAGAAAAACAAGAATATAGAATGAAATGAAATGGAAATGCAACATATCAAAATATGGAGGATGACAACACGTATTGAGAAGGAAATTTGTAGTCCAAAATACTTGCTTTAGGAAGAGGAATGTTCTGAAATCAATCATCTAAATTCCTTCATCAAGAAACTATAAACATAAGAGCAAGATAAATGAAAGCAAGATGATAAATTAAAAAATAATGCTAAGAATAAATTTAAATGAAAATAAAAACAGGAAAATGATAGAGAAAGTTAATGAAACAAAGCCTGGCTCTTCAAAACATGAACACAGTTTAGCCAAGTTCTTTGCCACTTTAAAACAGGGATTACTTTTTCTCATGTTTCCAATAACATGTTTCTTATCTCCATCTGAGACCTCATCAGAATGGCCTTTGCCATTCATATTCTTACCAACATTGTATTCACAACAACTTAGGTATTGCTTTGTTTTGGGGATGGCGAATATGCTCAGACACTGAGATTGTCTTTGCCAATAGTTTATTTAACATAGGTTCACTGTGGAAATTTCACAAGCCAATAACATACAGGGTAATGTATTTTAATGAACCAATAAACAAATAAACATACTCCAAACAAATGACAAATTGACTACACTATTTTTCCAGGCAACAGGAGATGACGGAAATAAGGTCCAAATTAAGTTCAAGGTATACCTTTTTCACAAGCTTTAGATTCTCAGGAAAGACAGCTTTGCCAACGACAGCTGACATTTACCTGCCAGAGCAAAAATAAAAGCCACTTATTCTGAGGGTTATCGCTCCAGGGACCATTGCCTGGCTTTCTCCACTGCCTGCATGGAGTGCCTATCCAAGACAGGAATAGATGTTCCTTCTCTTCCTGAGACTGCTGCATGGTTTATCACCACTACCAACCAAGTGTAGCCTGGCCATGGCTGGAGCAAGTTCCTCAAGAGCTTCAGAGAGCTAGATCAGCAAAGGGTATCTTTTGCCCAGACCAATACTCTCAGATATTACTAACAAATTCTCAGTATTTATTCTAATGTCTCCTTGCAATAACTATTGCTTCTCCACATATTCTTATCAATAAGCCCCTAGCTGGGCCCCTCAGCAACTGAGCTACTAAGTTTTTATCGAGAAGACATGAGATGCTGACATCCTGACACAACTTACTTCATTCTTATATCAGTACAACTTTACTTCTAAAAATGACCATTTTTTTGTCTTTGTCATAAACAAGTAAATTAAAACAACTTCACTTAAGTCATAACAAATGGATCTGAAATCATATCAGAGCAATAAACAACATGTATTCTCAAAGAAGCTTGAGGCTTTCTCTATAGCTCTCCTCTTTACTTTCTCAGCTCTCATCAAAATTGCCCTTACAGGCCATTCACAGTGAAGTAGGCCTTTTCTAGCATTCACCTCAAAATTCTTCCAGCCTCTACCCATTACCCAGTTCCAAAGCCACTTCCCCATTTTAGGCATTTGTTACAATAGTACCATACTTCTTGGTACCAATTTCTGTTTTAATACATTTGGGCTGCTATAACAAAAATACCATAAATTAGGTAGCTTAGAAACAATAGAAATTTATTTCTCAAAGTTCTGAAGGCTGAGAAATCCAATATCAGGGTGCTGGCAGATTTGGGATTTGATGAGGGTCTGCTACCTCATAGATGGCCATCTTCTCACTGTAACCTCCCATGGTGGAAGGATAGGGAGCTCTGTGGGATTTCTTTTATAAGATTACTAATCCCATTTATTAGAACTCTACCTTCATGACCTAAGCACCTCCCAAAGGCCTTGCCTCCTAATACCATCACTAGGTTTCAACATATGAATTTGGGTGGTGGAGGAACAAATATTAAGTCTATAGCATGAAACATTGCTCTGCATACCAAAATTTATGGCTTGGTGAGATGGATAACACCTACTACAAGATGGAAGCTCAGATTGCACAGTAAATCGATGTCCCATTGTTAAGCATTTAGTCTCTACTAAGGCCCAGTAGAAAACCGAAGGCTGATTCTCAAAAGTAGAGTAGTTACTTGGAGAGGATTGGAGGACTTTTCTTCAAAATCCCAAGGACCTGTTGTGTGACGCCAGTAGGGACCTGCCAAAGGCTAAAAAGAGCATATCTATCTGCTACCGAAATATCAAGCAACTTTAAGTCTCATAAATCATATGGCACAAGTGGCACAGCAGCTTGCACAGCATCCTGTACCAGTTGCAGAGCTTTCTCTTATTTTGGGGCCCCACTCGAAATTAATAACTTCTCAGAAAGCACACCATAATTAGGAATATATTGTCCCCAAATCCAGAAAGGCCCATATGTCATTGTACCTTTTTTTGATTGTAACAAGAACCAGATGCAACACCTTATCCTTTACCTTAGAAGGGATATCTCAACATGCCCCATACTTCTAGACCACTAGAAATTTTACTGATGCAGAAGGGTCTGAGTTTTTGTCAGATTAATGTCTTATCATCTGACATGCAAATGTCTTATCAGTAAGTCCTGGGTAGTTGCTATTTCTTCCCCATGAGATCCAATCAGCTTAATATCATTAATGTAGTAGGTCAATGTGATTTCTTATGGAAGGAAAAGGTAATCAAGATGTCACCAGACCCCTCCCAGACCTCAGACAATACTCAGATCTACAGTAATCAAAACAGCATGGCACTGGCACAAAAATAGACATATAGATCAATGGAACAGAATAGAAAGCCCAGAAATAACCCCATACAGCTATGGTCAATTAATCTTTAACAAAGCAGGCAAAAATATACAAAGAAGAAAAGAGAGTCTCTTCAGCAAGTGGTGTTGGGAAAGCTGGAGAGCCTCATGTAAATCAGTGAAATTAGAACAATCTTAAACATCATATGCAAAAATGAATTCAAAATGGTTTAAGACCTAAATATAAGACATGACACCATAAAACCCCTAGAAGAGAACATTTTCTGAAATAAATCATAGCAATATTTTCTTAGACCAATCTCAGGCAAAAGAAATAAAACAAAAATTTAAAAATAGGACCTAATCAAACTTAAAAGCTTTTGCACAGCAAAGGAAACCGTAAACAAAACAAAAAGACAATCTATGGACTGGGAGAAAATATTTGCAAACAATGCAACCAACAATGGGCTAATTTCCAAAATATACAAACAGCTCATACAACTCAATATCAAAACAACAAACAATCCTCTCAAAAATGGACAGAAGACTTAAATAGACATTTCTTCAAAGAAGACATACAGATGGCCAACAGACACATGAAAAGATGTTCAACATTGCTATTTATTAGAAAATTGCAAGTCAAAGCTACAATGAGATATCACCTCACATCAGTCAGGATGGCTATCATCAAAATGTCTACAAATAATAAATGCTGGAGAGGGTGTGGGGAAAGGGGACCCTCCTATACTGTTGATGGAAATGTAAATTGGTAGAGCCACTATGGAAAACAGTATTGAAGCTCCTTAAAAAACTAAACATAAAGCTACTATATGATCCAGCAATCTCATTCCTAGGCATATATCTGGAAAAGACAAAAACTGTAATTTGAAAAGGCACATGCACTCCAATGCCCCAATATTCATAGCAGCACTACTTATAACGGCCAAGACATGGAAGCAAATCAAAGTGTCCATCAACAGGTGAATGGATAAAGAAAATGTGTTATATATGTGTGTGTGTGTATACACACACACACACACACACACACACACATATATATATATATATATATAAAGTGGGATATTACTCATCCATAAAAAAAGAATGAAATATTGCCATTTTCAGCAACATGGATGGACACAGAGAATATCATACTAAGTGAAGTAAGTCAGACAGAGAAAGACAAATATTATATGATATCACTTATACGTGGAATCTAAAAAATAATACAAATGAATCTATATACAAAACAGAGGGCTTCCCTGGTGGCGCAGTGGTTGAGAGTCTGCCTGCTGATGCAGGGGACACGGGTTCGTGTCCCAGTCTGGGAGGATCCCACATGCCGCAGAGAGGCTGGGCCTGTGAGCCGTGGCCGCTGAGCCTGCACGTCTGGAGCCTGCGCTCCGCAGCGGGAGAGGCCACAACAGTGAGAGGCCCGCGTACGGCAAAAAAAAAAAAAAAAAAAACAGAAACAGACTCACAGACATAGAAAACAAACTTCTGTTTACCAAAGTGGAGGAGGGATAAATTAGGAGTATGGGATTAACAGATATACACTACTATATAAAATGGACAAACAACAAGAATTTACTGTGCAACACAGGGAACTATATTCATTATCTTATAATATATATATATATATATATATATATGAATACTTTGCCATACACCTGAAGCTAACACAATAATGTAAATCAACTATACTTCAAAAAAAAAAGAGAGATCAACAGACCAAATTATGGCATAGCACTGGGGAGAGATGACAAATCCTTGAGGTAGGACAATGAAGATATTTTTCTGGCCTTGCTAACTGAAACTACACTGCTTCTAGTAGTCTTTACTAACAGATATTGAGGCCATAAAAATAAATTCCAGAACAATGGCTGCATACCAGGTACCAGAGGATTTGTTAATTTACTCAAGCATAAAACCACATCTGGAACAGCAGCAGCAGTTGGAGTCACTGCCTTATTAGCTTTACCATAACCCACTTTCATTATCTAAGATCCATCTGTTTACTTCACAAGCCAAATAAATGAGTTGAAAGAGGATGAGGTGGGAATTACCACTCCTGTGTCCTTCAAGTCCTTGTTAGTGGCACTAATGTCTGCAATCCCTTCAGGCATTGTTTACATTTTACTATTTTCCTAGGTAAGGCAGGCAGTTCTAGGGGCTTCTTCTTGGCCTTTTCTACCATAATAGTCTTTACTCCACTGGTCATGGAGCCATTGTGGGGATTCTTCTAATTTCTAAGTATGTCTATTCCAATTATGCAGTCCAGAACTAGGAAAATAAACACATTATGGGTTCATGGAGTCACTGGACCACTTTGAAATGGACTTGAGCCGAAACTCCATTGCTCATTTCCATAAGACCCTACTCTGACTGGTGGACCACCAGACTGGAATTAGTGTCAACTTAGAGCCAGTGTCCAGTGATCATCCAAAGTCAGTATTTCCCTTTCTCCACTGCACTGTCACAGTGGTAAAATGTTTTAACTTATTTTGGAGAAGGCTGGGAGAAATAGTGTACATTTTTGCCAGTGTGTAGGATTCTTTCTCCATGGGAGTTGCTTCTCTATTTTGGTGATTCAAGTTAGACTTCTGTTGATTCATTTAGAACTCAATCACTTATACAGATCAGGTAAAAATTCAGTAGACTGCTCAGTGACAGCAGTTCCCACTGTAATTTCTGAACTACAGAAAAGAGCAACCACAGTACTCTTAAAGAATGCTTTGTTCTCTCAGTCATGGTGAAAGATGTGTCCTCTTGACCCTACCAGTGTGCATGAGCAGGTATTACATAATAAATCCACTCCAATATCCCAGTCTCCCTAGCCTTTGGATCACTTCCTTTACAGTATGGCAAGGCAGGTCTGGAATTTTAACTTCATACACTCTAGGCCACCATTTGGTCCATGTTTCATTCAATCAAGAAAATAAACTTTTAAGCCCTTTATAACTCCTTGAGCACCCCTAGAATCCAGAATCTCTGCTTAGCAGGTCCATACCAATAAATTTGATTTGATATAATTTTATGTTATTTTCACCATTATTCTACACTCTTAGTATTCATTTCCACATGTATTCCTCATATCTCTGTCTGTATACATGGTAAAAAATCACGCAGTTGTTTTTGAGCATAGCATTCCTCCTCCTGGGTCACAACTTATATCTCATCTCTCAGAGCCTGCTGAGACTGAATCTAGGTATCTGTCTTGAAGCAGAGAGGGGTGGTGGAGGTAAGTCTCGAGGAGAATCAGTTGTGTCTTGCAAGGCATCCACCTCAGAGTAGGTCATTCTGCTTTCTTCAAGCAAAGTGTGGTTAACCTCATCAGAGAGAGGTAGAAGGGCTATTTCTATTGGCAAAGAAGACACAGCAGAATTTAGGGGTTCAATATTCCCAGTTTCATTAAAATCTCCCAATATGTCCCTATTCCAATTTTCAGGATACCATTCCTCCCTGATCAGTTTAAAGAAGACATTCTGGGAGGTTGGGAATTTAATCTGTATTGTAATTTAATATGCTTGCAGGATGATATTCTGTATTTAATTTTCTGAAATTTTAGCTCTGGCTGCAGGAGATAAGGACTTCTTTCAGGGAAGACATAGAAAATTTAAGATCATTTATGCAGAGCTTGAGCTGGGAATTTGAAGCCCTGAGCTTATTCTTTTCATTCTATATTTTTTCCAGCACAGTTAGGAACAAGCAGTAAATCTCATTCCTCTCACAAGACTGACAAGAATTTTTCTAACTTATGAAATCCATAGTCATTTAGAACTTTGCCTTTATAAGTATTTGATTCGAATATCCAGTAGTGATATTTTTCATGTCTCTATTGCCACATCACACCGTGGACTATCAGTGTCCTCTTTACCACTGGAAATAGAGTTATTAGTCCCTTTAAATGCAGTTACATTAGAGAACCATTACCAGAAACACCAGAACCAATTTGAAAAATTGATCCTTAAGTATCTGACCTTCTAGAACTATTCTCAAGACCAAAATCTGTATCAACAAGGGTTACCCAGATTGAGAGAGATAGACAGAGACTTATTTTAAGAAATAGTCTTCTGATTGTGGGGGGTGCTAAGTCTGAAATACGTACGGCAGTTTGAAAACTCATACAGGAGTTGATTCTCTAGTCCTGAAGTAGAATTTCTCCTTCTCCAGGAAATCTTAGTTTTTCTTCTTTAAGCCTTCAACTAATTGCATGAAGTCCATCCTACATCACTGAGAGAAATGTCCTTTCTTAATATTAACGTATTTTATATGTTAACCAGATCTACAAAATACCCTAACAGCAATACCTAGATTAGTGTTTGGTTAAATAATTGGGAACTATAGCCCAGCCAAATTGACATATGAAATTACCATCACAATAACAAATGATCAAAACTCAACTAAGATGAAATAAAAAAATTTGAGTAGTCTTATAACCATTAAATAACTTTAATTTGCAGTTTAAAAAACTCTCCAAAATTAAATATCTTTGCCAAGATGGTTTCACTGGGAGAATTCCACCAACAATTTATAAAATAATTAAAAAGTTTTATAGTCTCTACAAGAAAATGGAAGAATAAAGAACACTACCCCACACATTTTATGCAACTTGTAATTACCCTGATATCAAAACTGACAAAAACGGTATAGAAAATGAAAACTACAGGCCAATATCTCATCAATTCAGACACAAAAATGTCTCCAACAGAATATTAGCAAATCTAATCCAACAATGCTTAAAAAGAATTATACACTATGACTAAGTGAGATTTATACAAGATTTGCAACAATGTTCCAACATTTGAACATCAGTGTAATCCATTATAACAGGCTAAAGCTTAAAAATATCGTGATTATATCCATTGATGTAGAAAACATTTTTGAAAAAAATACATTTATTCATGAAAATAACTGTTGGTAATTTAGAAATAGAGGGGAATTACTTTAACTTGATAAAGTATTTCTACAAAAAAATGACAGTTACCATCTTGTTTAATGATGAAAGAATGAGTGTGCTACCCTTAAGATTGGGAACAAGGTGAGGATGTCTGCTTTCACCTCTCTTATTCAATATGGTACTGGAAATTCTAATCACTGCAACAAGGTAATAAAAAGAAATAAAGATATACAGAAGTGAAAGGAAGAAAATAAGTTGGTCCTATTTGCAAATTACATGATTCTCTATGTAGGAAATTCTGAGGAATTTACTAAAAATTCACTATAACTAATGAAGGAGATCAGCAAGGTGACAAGACACAAGATCAACACACAAAATCAACCTCATTTTAATATAATACCAACAACTACATGTGAAAACTGAAATTAAAAGCACATATCATTTACAATTGCTCCAAAAATTGAAATAGTTAAATATATGTGCAACAAAACATGCACTGAATCTGTATGCTAAAAATTGCAAAATGCTGATGAAAGAAAACAAAGAAAACAAAATAAATGAAGAGACATACCAGGCTGACAGAATGGAAAACAAAACAATAAAATGTAAATTTTCTGAAAAGTGATCTGTAGGTTTCATGAAAATAATACCAAAATCACTGAGAAGTTTTTTTCTAGACTTAGACAATTTTTACTATAATGTATATGGAAAGGCATGTAAACTATTCTACTGGCCTTAGAGTTGTTGGAACAATCCTGAAAATAATAAAGGGCTGAATCACTCTACCCAATGTTAAGGCTTATTATAATGTTGTTATAATCAAGATAGTATGGCTTTGCTAGAGGGATAGAAACATAGATCATTGGAACAAAATAGAGAACCAAAAAATAGACCCACACACATAGGGCCGACTGATTTTGACAAAGGATACAGAAGTTGCTTTGCATTTTTTGCATCTTTTGCAAAAGGAATTTAATGGAGGAATTATAGCCCTTTCAACAATAACAATAAAAAAAAACACTGGAACTAATAAACATCTATGAACAAACAAAAAATAAACCTTGGCCTAAACCAACAAGAATTATCCAACACGTGTGTGTGTAGGTTTCCCACGCCAACAAGCAATTCTCAGATGCCAGCAGTGTGTCTGAGAATTCAAATAACTTCTGACACTATCTACCTGGAGATAGAATCAGATTCCGCAGATAAAGAGCTCAGTCACAAAAGACCTGCCCTCCACTTCGGATGCCAGTACCAATCCCACTTTGTTACCTGCTCTTCTGACTTACTGGGTACAAACTGGAGGTTCCAACAACCCCCTCCAACTCTGGATGCCAATTGCAAGTCCAGGTTGTTACCTGTACTTCTGACCAAATGATTAAAAATCAGAGGTTCCGGGCTTCCCTGGTGGCGCAGTCATTGAGAGACTGCCTGCCAATGCAGGGGACACGGGTTCCTGCCCCAGTCCGGGAAGATCCCACATGCTGTGGAGCAGCTGGACCCATGATCCATGGTCGCTGAACCTGCGCATCCAGAGCCTGTGCTCCGCAATGGGAGAGGCCACAACAGTGAGAAGCCCCCGTACCGCAAAACAAACAAACAAACAAAAACAAACAAACAAACAAAAAATCAGAGGTTCCCACAACACCCTCCTCAGCTTAAACTACTTTGCTAGAATGGCTCACAGAACACAGGAGAACCTGTTTACTCACTAAATTACCAATTTATTACAAACCATATTAAAGGATACAAATCAATAGTCAGATGAAGAGATACATAGGACAAAATCCTGAACAAAGGAGTTTCTGTCCTTATGGAACTTGGGGCCCAGTTTGATAGCACATGGAAGCATTCTGTTTCCCCAACATGGAAGTTCTCCGAAAAAGGGCCAAAAAGCTGTCTTTTAGGGTTCTTATGGGGGCTTCATTACATAGTCATGATTGACTAAATTATTGGCCAATGGCGATTGATTCAACCTCAAGCTCCTCTCCCCTCCCAAGAAATCAAGGGGTGGGACTGAAAGTTTCCAACCTCTAATCTCATGATTGGGTCTCCTAGCAACCAGTCTCCATCCTTAGGTGTTTCCAAAAATTGCCTCATTTATATAACAGGAGACATCTTTATCACTCTCAACACTTAGGAAATTCCAAGAGTTTGAGGAGCAGTGAGACAGGAACTGTGGATGAAAACCAAATATATACATATTTCCTAGAAATCACAATACCACAGCTGTTTTTATTTTTTTCTTTTTGGATAATTCATAGTATATAGAAACAAAACTGATTGTTGTACATTGATTTTGTATCCAGTAACTTTACTGAATCTGTTTACTTGTTCTAACAGTTTACTGGAAGACACTCAAGGGATTCCTATGTATAAGGCATGTCATCTGCTTAAAAGAATAATTTAACTTCTTCCTTTCCAATTTGGATGCCTTTCATTTATCTTTATTGCCTAATTGTTCTGGCTAGGATTTCCAATAGTATGTTGAATAGAAGTAACAAGACTGGGCAAACATGTCTCATCCCTGATCTTAGAGGAAAAAGCTTTCATGTTTCTACCATTGACTATGGAGTTTGCTATGGGCTTAACACATATGGACTTTATTATGCTGTGGTACATTCCTTCTATACATAATGTGTTGAGAGTTCTTATCATGAAAGGATGTTGAATTGTTGCAAAATTTTTCTTCATCTATTTAGATGTTCAGATGATTTATTTTGTTAATGCAGTGCTTCACATTGATTGATTTGCAGTTGTTGAACCATCATGTATTCCAGGGATAAATCTGCTTGTTCATGTATATAATCCTTTTAATGTAGCATTGAATTCCTGTTGCTATGATTTTGTTAAGAATGTTTTCATCTTTGTCCATTAGAAATATTTGACTGTAATTTTCCTTTTTGTAATCTTCTTGGCTGGCTTTGGTATCAAGGTATTGTTTGTCTCCTAAAATCACTTTGGAAGTGTACCCTCCTCTTCAATGTTTGGCTGAGTTTAAGAAGGACATTACTGTTTTTCAAATGTTTGGTGATCTGTAAAGCATTATTGTTTTATCTATTGTCTTTCAACTATCTAATTTATTTTGATCTAATCTTTATTTTCTCCCTTCTGCTAATTTTATGAGTACTTTATTCTTTTTTCTAGTTCTTTTAAGTGTAATTTGAGTTGTTTACTTGAGATCTTTCTTTTTTCTTAATGTAGGCATTATCTGCTATGAACTGCCCTGTTAGAACTACTTTTGGCCTATCCCATAAATTTTGGTATATTGCGTTTCCATTTTCTTTTCTCTTAAGATAATTTCTGATTTCAACTTTAACTCCTTTTAACCCATTCATTGTTCAAAAGTGGACTGTTCAATTTATACATATTTGTGAATTTTCAAAATTTCCTCCTGCTATTGATTTTTAGTTTCCTACCATAGTGGTCTGAAAGATATTTGATATGATTGCTATTTTAAAATTTGTTTTTTTTTACATCTTTATTTGAGTATAATTGCTTTACAATGGTGTGTTAGTTTCTGCTTTATAACAAAATGAATCAGTTATACATATACATATGTTCCCATATCTCTTCCCTCTTGCGTCACCCTCCCTCCCACCCTTCCTATCCCACACCTCCAGGCGGTCACAAGGCACCAAGCTAATCTCCCTGTGCTATGCGGCTGCTTCCCACTAGCTATCTACCTTATGATTGGTAGTGTATATATGTCCATGCCGCTCTCTCGCTTTCTCACAGCTTACCCTTCCTACTCCCCATATCCTCAAGTCCATTCTCTAGTAGGTCTGTATGTTTATTCCTGTCTTACCCCTAGGTTCTTCATGACATTTTTTCCCCTTAAATTCCATATATATGTGTTAGCATACAGTATTTGTCTTTCTCTTTCTGACTTACTTCACTCTGTATGACAGACCATAGGTCTATCCACCTCATTACAAATAGCTCAATTTTGTTTTTTTTATGGCTGAGTAATATTCCATTGTATATATGTGCCACATCTTCTTTATCCCTTCATCCAATGATGGACACATAGGTTGTTTCCATCTCCGGGCTATTGTAAATAGAGCTGCAATGAACATTTTGGTACATGACTCTTTTTGAATTATGGTTTTCTCTGGGTATATGCCCAGTAGTGGGATTGCTGGGTCATATAATAGTTCTATTTGTAGTTTTTTAAGGAACCTCCATACTGTTCTCCATAGTGGCTGTATCAATTTACATTCCCACCAACAGTGCAAGAGTGTTCCCTTTACTCCACACACTTATTGTTTCTAGATTTTTTGATGATGGGCATTCTGACAGGTGTGAGGTGATATCTCATTATAGCTTTGATTTGCATTTCTCTAATGGTTAATGATGTTGAGCATTCTTTCATGTGTTTGTTGGCAGTCTGCATATCTTCTTTGGAGAAATGTCTATTTAGGTCTTCTGCCCTTTTTTGGATTGGGTTGTTCGTTTTTTTGTTATTGGACTGCATAAGCTGCTTATAAATTTTGGAGATTAATTCTTTGTCAGTTGCTTCATTTGCAAATATTTTCTCCCATTCTGAGGGTTGTCTTTCAGTCTTGTTTATGGTTTCCTTTGCTGTGCAAAAACTTTTAAGTTTCGTTAAGTCCCATTTGTTTATTTTTTTTTATTTCCATTTATCTAGGAGGTGGGTCAAAAAGGATCTTGCTGTGATTTACGTCATAGAGAGTTCTGCCTATGTTTTCCTCTAAGAGTTTGATAGTTTCTGTCCTTACACTTAGGTCTTTAATCCATTTTGAGCTTATTTTTGTGTATGGTGCTATGGAGTGTCCTAATTTCAAACCTTTACATGTACCTGTCCAGTTTTCCCAGGACCACTAATTGAAGAGGCTGTGCTGTCTCCACTGAACATTCCTGCCTCCTTTATCAAAGATAAGGTGACCATATGTGTGTGGGTTTATCTCTGAGCTTTCTCTCCGGTTCCATAGATTTATCTTTCTGTTTTTGTGCCAGTACTATACTGTCTTGATTACTGTAGCTTTGTAGTATAATCTGAAGTCAGGGAGCCTGATTCCTCCAGTTCCATTTTTCGTTCTCAATATTGCTTTGGTTATTCAGGGTCTTTTGTGTTTCCATACCAATTGTGAAATTTTTTGTTCTAGTTCTGTGAAAAATGCCAGTGGTAGTTTGATAGGGATTGCCTTGAATCTGTAGATTGCTTTGGGTAGTAGAGTCATTTTTCACAATGTTGATTCTTCCAGTCCAAGAACATGGTATATCTCTCCATCTATTTGGATCATCTTTAATTACTTTCATCAGTGTCTTATAATTTTCTGCATACAAGTCTTTTGTCTCCTTAGGTAGGTTTATTCCTATATTTTATTCTTTTTGTTGCAATGGTAAATGGGAGTGTTTTCTTGATTTCACTTTCAGATTTATCATCATTAGTGTATAAGAATGCCCGAGATTTCTGTGCATTAATTTTGTATCCTGCTACTTTACCAAATTCATTGATTAGCTCTAGTAGTTTTCTGGTAGCATCTTTAGGATTCTCTATATATAGTATCATGTCATCTGAAAACAGTTACAGCTTTACTTCTTTTCTGATTTGGATTCCTTTTATTTCCTTTTCTTCTCTGATTGCTCTGGCTAAAACTTCCAAAACTATGTTGAATAAGAGGGGTGAGAGTGGGCAACCTTGTCTTGTTCCTGATCTTAGTGGAAATGTTTTCAGTTTTTCACCATTGAGGACGATGTTGGCTGTGGGTTTGTCATATATGACCTTTATAATGTTGAGGAAAGTTCCCTCTATGCCTACTTTCTTCAGGGTTTTTATCATAAATGGGTGTTGAATTCTGTTGAAAGCTTTCTCTGCATCTTTTGAGATGATCATATGGTTTTTCTCCTTCAGTTTTTTAATATGGTGTATCACGTTGATTGATTTGCATAAATTGAAGAATCCTTACATTCCTGGAATAAACCCCACTTGGTAATGGTGTATGATCTGTTTAATGTGCTGTTAGATTCTGCTTGCTAGTATTTTGTTGAGAATTTTTGCATCTATGTTCATCAGTGATATTGGTCTGTAATTTTCTTTTTTTGTGCTGTCTTTGGTTTTGGTGTCAGTGTGATGGTGGCCTCATAGAATGAGCTTGGGAGTATTCCTTTCTCTGAAATTTTTGTAAGAGTTGAGGAGGATGTGTTGAAGCCGTCTGGTCCTGGACTTTTTTCTATTGGAAGATTCTTAATTACAGTTTCAATTTCAGTTCTTGTGATTGCCCTGTTCATATTTTCTGTTTCTTCCTGGTTCAGTCTTGGAAACTTATACTTTTCTAAGAATTTGACCATTTCTTCCAGGTTGTCCATTTTTTTTGGCATATAGTTGCTTATAGTAGTCTCTTATGATCCTTTGTATTTCTGTGGTGACTGTTGTATCTTCTCCTTTTCCATTTTAAATTTTATTGATTTGAGTACTCTCCCTTTTTTCCTTGGTGAGTCGAGCTAAAGGTTTATTAATTTTATCTTCTCAAAGAACCAGCTTTTAGGTTCATTGATATTTGCTATCATTTTATTCTCTTCTGTATCATTTATTTTTGCTCTGACCTTTATGGTTTATTTCCTTCTACTAACTTTGGGTTTTGTTTGTTCTTCTTTTTCTAGTTGCTTTACGTGAAAAGTTAAGTTGTTTGTTTTAGATTTTTCTTGTTTTTTGAGGTAGGATAATATTGCTATAAACTTCCCTCTTTGAACTGGTTTTGCTGCATCTCATAGGTTTTGGATCTTTGTGTTTTCATTTTTATTTGTCTCTAGGTATTTTTTGATTTCCTCTTTGATTTCTTCAGTGATCCATTGGTTGTTTAGGTGCATGTTGTTTAGCCTCCACGTGTTTGTGTTTTTTATAGTTTTTTTCCTATAATTGATTTCTAATCTCACAGTGTTGTGGTCAGAAAAGATGCTTGATATGATTTCAATTTTCTTAAAGTTACTGAGGTTTGATTTGTCACCCAAGATGCTATCTATCCTGGAGAATATTCAATGTGCACTTCAGAAGAAAATGTGTTCTGTTGCTTTCAGATAGGATATCCTATAAATATCAATTAAGTCTATCTAGTCTAATGTGTCATTTAATGCTTGTGGTTCGTTATTAATTTTCTATCTGGATAATCTCCATTGGTGTAAGTGGAGTATTAGCATTTCCCACTATTATTGTGTTACTGTTGATTTCCCCTTTTATGGCTGTTAGTATTTGCCTTATATATTGAGGTGCTGCTATGTTGGGTGCATAAATATTTACAATTGTTATATCTTCTTCTTGGACTGATCCCTTCACCATTATGTAGTGTCCTTCCTTTTCTCTTGTAATAGTCTTTATTTTCAAGTCTATATTTTGTGATATGTGTATTGCTATTCCTGATTTCTTTCAATTTCAGTCTGTATGTGTCCCTAGGTCTGAAGTGGGTCTCTTGTAGACAGCATATGTTTGGGTCTTGTTTTTGTATCCATTCAGTGTCTTTTGGTTGTAGTATTTAATCCATTAACATTTAAAGTAATTATCGATATGTATGCTCCTATTACCATTTTCTTAATTGTCTTGGGTTTGTTTATGTAGGTCTTTTTCTTCTGTAGTGTTTCCAACCTAAAGAATTTCCTTTAGCTTTTGTTGCAAAGCTGGTCTGGTGGTGCTGAATTCTCTTAGCTTTTACTTGCCTGTAAAGCTTTTGATTTCTCTGTCAAGTCTGAATGAGATCCTTGCTGGCTACAATAATGTTGGTTGTAGGTTTTTCCCTTTCATCAGGTTAAATCTATCCTGCCACTCCCTTCTGGCCTGCAGAGTTTCTGCTGAAAAATCACCCAATAACCTTTGAGGATTCCCTTTTGTGTTATTTGTTGCTTCTCCCTTGCTGTTTTTAATATTATTTCTTTGTATTTAATTTTTGTAAGTTTGATTAATTTGTATCTTGGTGTGTTTCTCCTTGGGTTTATCCTATATGGGATAATCTGTACTTCCTGTTCTTGGGTGACTATTTCCTTTTCCATGTTAGGGATGTTTTAGCCTATAATCTCTTCAAATATTTTCTCAGACCCTTTCCCTTTCTCTTCTCATTCTGGGACCACTTTAATTCAAATTGGTGCATTTAATGTTGTCCTAGAGGTCTCTGAGAGTGTCCTCTTTTCATTTTTTTCTTTAATCTGCTTCTCAGCCATTATTTCCACCATTCTATCTTCCAGTTCACTTATCCATTTTTCTGCCTCTTTTATTCTGCTATTTTTTCCTTCTAGTGTATTTTTCATTTCAGTTATTGTGTTGTTCATAATTGTTTGTTTGTTCTTTACTTCTTCTAGGTCCTTGTTAAACATTTCTTGTATCTTCTCAGTCTGTGTTTCCATTCTATTTCTGAGATCTTGGATCATCTTTACTATCATTACTCTGAATTCCTTTTCAGGTAGATTGCCTGTTTCCTGTTCATTTATTTCATCTTGTGGGTTTTTACCTTGCTCCTTTTTCTGCCACATATTTCTCTGTCATCTCATTTTCTCTGAATTGCTGTGTTTGTGGTCTTCGTTCCACAGGCTGCAGGGTCATAGTTCCTGTTCCTTGTGTTGTCTCCCCCCAGGTGGGTGAGGATGGTCCAATGGTTTGTATAGGCTTCCTTGTAAGAGAGACTGGTGGCTTCCCTCTGGTGGGTGGAGGTGAGTGTTTTCCCTCTGATGGGCAGGGCTGCATCAGTTAGTGTGTCTGTGAGCTTAGTATGACTTTAGGTAGCCTGTCTACTGATGGATAGGGCTGTGTTCTTGTCTTGCTGGTTGGTTGGCATGAGGTGTCAAGCACTGGATCCTGTAGGTAGATGGCTGGAACTGGGTCTTGGTGTTAAGATGGGTACTGCTGGGAGAGTACACACTGATTAATTTTCCTTGGGCCTGGGAATTCTCTGATGGTCCAGCATCCTGGACTCGGCACTCCTACCCCAGAGTCCCAGGCCTGACCCCTGGCTGAGGAACTAAGAGCCTGCAAACAAGTCAGTTCAGCCAGAGAATAAAGAATAAAACAAAAAAGAAAAGAAAATGAAAAAAAAGAAGGACAAATAGCAAAAACAAAACCAAACTGTAACAACAGCAACAACACACAAAAAAAGAAATCAAACACACAAACAAAACCCAGGACAAATGATAAAAACAAAACCAGACAGAAACAAATACACAAAGAAACAAACAAACAAAAAAACCAATTAAAAAAACAAGAGAACGACTAAGCAAAAGAATGCAAAAATGTAAACAAACAATAAAGAATAAACTAATAAAAATAAAAACAAAACAAAAAGCAAACTAAAAAAACCCCCAAGAAACATAAAACACACAAA
Organism: Globicephala melas; assembly: GCF_963455315.2. NCBI lineage: Eukaryota > Metazoa > Chordata > Mammalia > Artiodactyla > Delphinidae > Globicephala > Globicephala melas. Next base: position 48,340,570 of record NC_083335.1, read on the forward strand.
AATGATCAAAAAAGAACAAAAGCAAGAAAAAAACACAAAATAACAAAAAAGGAAAGTAAAAATAGAACAATATATTAAGAAAAGTAAAAAATAATAAATATATAAAAAATAATAAATACAACAACAACTGAACCAAATGAAACAAACAAAAAAGAATAATAGTAATAATAATATTTTACTAGGGACTCTGCTCTCAGTGTCCTTGCTCTCTCGCCACAGCCAACCCCCATCTCCCGAGGAGGCCCTCCAATGCCTCTAGGTAGGTCTCTGGATCTGTGTGAGCACTGTGTGGGTAGCTCATACTTTGAGCTGGCCCAACTCCCTTGTGTACTCTCCCCCAAAGTCCACTGCTGCTAAAATTAGACCAGACTCAGTTGTGAGAGCATTCATTGTCCATTCAGATATTACACAGACATGGGGTATACCAACCTGATTGTGGGGATCTAATCCATGGCTTATGCTGCTGCAAGGAGAGATTCTCATTCCTTTTCCTTAGTCGCAGCACCCCCGGTGCTCAGCTTTAGTTTTGGCCCCACCTCTTCATGTGGGCTACCCTCAGGCATCTGTTCCCCACCCAGGCTAGAGGTAGTGAAAGCAGTAGCTGATTTGGGCATACTTACTCAGGCCAGAGAGGGGTACAGTAGCCACAACTAGGTTATGCATGAAGTGCCTGTGGCAGCAGAGACTGGCAAGAATTTGCAACAACTGGGGCATGCTTGCTCTGGTGGGAGTCCCTCCCAACGCCTGCAGAGGCAGGTGCTGGCATGTGGGGGCAGTGGTGGTCCCACCCTGTTTGAGTCACTTAACAATGGTGCCTCATTTTCTAGGCAGACCATGCTTCCTCTTGGAACATTCTCAGCCGCAGAGCTCCTCACTCCCATCCCCTCTGTTGTATTCACACAACCAACAGTGGTCATTTCTCTGGATCTCTTCTCCTAATGCCACACTTCAACACTCAGCTCCCACCAGCATTGGCAGATATCCTTCTCAGGCTGGGACACCCAGCACTGATTCCCGAGGAGGATTTGTCATGGGTGGTGCTCAGGACCTCAGAGCCTGTGTGGGCAGAGGAGGCCTTGGCTTGAGGGGTGAGTAAGCCTGCTTAGATGGATGCCCCTCCCACTGCCCACAGTGGAGGCAGAAGCCAGCAGTTGGGGAAGGGGGTTGCAATGGTGTCCCCACCCCTTGCTCACCCCTCAACAATGGCACCTTGCTTCTATGGTGTCCTGGGTTTCTTCTGCAAACTTTTCCTGTTGCGGAGCTCCTCACTCCTGTCCCTTCAGGCTGTGTCTTTTCACAGCCATCAGCTCTCCCTTCTCTAGGTCCCTGCTCCAAACCCCACTTTCCAACACCCAGCCCCCCTCCACAACAGGAAACATATGAGTGAGGCTGGGTTTCACAGGGCTGCAGCATGGACCATGCACACAGTTCTTACTTTGTTCTCCCTTCCACAGACCATCTGCTGTGTTCCCCTTTGATACCCCAAAGATTCCTTTCTGATCCAGCTGATTTCCTCTCCTTACCTTCAGTTTCCCTCATTCCTCTTTTCTTTTTTCTTTCTGTCATCCTACCCAGTTGCAAGGGCATTTTTCTTGTCCTTTTAGGTGTCCAAAGTCTTCCACTAATGTTCAGCAGGTGCTCTGTGAGAATTATTCCATTTGTAGATGTATCTGTGATGTATTTGTGAGGAGATATGAATTCTGCATCTTCCTATTCTGCCATCTTGACTTCTCTCTCTCCCTAAAAAATTTTAAAACCTGATTTGTGGCCTAATATATGAGCTATCCTAGAGAATGTTCCATGTGAGCTTGAGAAGAATTTATATTCTGCTTCTGTTCAATGGAATGTTCTGTATATGTCAGTAAGATACAGTTGGTCTACAGTGTTAATTAAGTCAGCTGTTTCCTTATTGATTTTCTGCCAGGATGTTTTATCCAATATTGAAAATGAGGTATTGAAGTTCAATACTCTTATATATTGGTATCTCTTTCTCCCTTTAGCTCTGCTAATATTTACTTCAATTGTTTAGATCCTCCAATACTGAGTGTATACATTTTTACAATTGGGTGTATATATTTTTATAATTGTTATGTCCTCTTATTTTTATATATTGACATTCTTTCTCTCTTGTAACTGATTTTGTTTGATGTCATTTTTATCTGATATAGAGCTTTCTTACTCTTTTGATTACAATTTGTATGGAGTATATTTTTCCTTCCCTTAGTTTCATCCTATATGTGTCCTTACAGATAAAGTGACTTTCCTTGAGTTGGCATATTATTGGATTTTAAAAATTCATTCAGTCATTCTGTGTGTTTTGATTGGAGAAGTTATTCTATTTAAGGTAAAGTAATTATTGGTAGAAAAGGAGTTATTATTGATATTTTGTTAGTAGTTTTCTACATGATTTGTATTTCCTTCATTCCTTTATTCCTCTTTTGATGTTTCCTTTGTATTTTATCTTTTTGTAGTGGGTATCCTTTAATTCTTTTTTATTTATCTATTGTTTATCAACTAGAGGTTTTCTCTTTGTGGTTACTACAAGGCTTACATAAAAAATCTTATTGTTATAACAATCTATATTAAGCTGAAAACAACTTATCTTCAATCACATGTAAAAACTCTAAACTTTTACTTCTCTCCCCAAATTTTATGCTATTGATATCACACTTCACATCTTTTTATATTGTGCATCCATAAAAAAATCATTTTGCCTATTGTTATGTTGAATACTATTTTTTACCTTTTACATTGGAGATAAGGGTGACTTATGCACCATTATTACAGTATAAGCATAGGCTGAATTTGAAAATATATTTATAGTTGTCCCTCAGTATCTGTGGGGGATAGTTTCCAGGACTCCCTGCAGATACCAAAATCTGTGGATGTTCAAGCCCTTTATATAAAATGGTATAAATGGCATAGTGTATGCATAAAACCTACATACATTTTCCTGTATACTTTAAATCATCTCTAGACATTTTATAATACCTAATACAATGCAAATTCTATATAAATAGTTGTAAATGCAATGTAAGTAGTATGTAAATAATTGCCAGTGCATGCAAAATTCACGTTTTGCTTTTTGGAATTTTCTGGAAGTTTTAAAAAATATTTTTGATCTTCATTTGGTTGAATCTGTGGATGCAGAACCAGCAGATATAGAGGGATGACTGTACCATTACCAGTGAGTTTTATACTTTTATTTTGAAAACAATGTTTTCAAATTGCTATTAGTAGCCCATCATTTCAACTTGAAACACTACCATTAGCATTTCTTGTAAGATAAGTCTAGTGGTGATGAACTCTCTTTGTTTGTCTGGGAATGTCTTTATATCTCCTTCATTTCAGTTTTACCAGATATAGTATTCTTCATCAGTAGTTATTTTTCTTCTTTTAGAACTTTGAATATATCATCTCTCTCCCTCCAGTTTCCAAATTTTCTGCAGAAAATTCCAGTCCTTTAAAACTTCTCTCTTTGACTTTGATGTTTAACATGATTTTAATGTGTTTCAGGGTAATCTTCTTTGGATTGATCTTGCTTGGGGATCTCTGAGTTCCCTAGACCTGGATGTCCATATCTCTTCCAAGATTTGGGCAGTTTTCAGCTATTATGTCTTTAACTAAACTTTCTGCCCCTTTCCCTCTCTACTCTTCTTTTGGAACTCCCAATATGAAAATGTTTGTTTGCATGATTGTGTCCCACAATTCACACAGACTTTCTTTACTCATTTTTATTCTTTTCAATTTTTGTTCCTCTGAGTGGCTAATTTCATATTACCTCTCTTTAAGTTCACTGATTTTTTTTTCTTCTGAATAATAGATTCTGCTGTTTAAGCTCTCTATTTATTTTTTTAGTTTTGTCATTGTATGTTTTAGCTCCAGAATTTCTGTTTGATTCTTTTCTGTGGTTTCTATTTCTTTACTAAACTTCTCATTTTGTTCATTTTTGCTTTCTTGATTTTGTTTAGTTGTCTATTTGTGCTATTTTGCATTTTATTGAGTTACTTTAAGATGACTATTTTGAATTTTTTTGCCAGGCATTTCATAGATCTCTATTTCTTTGGGGTCAGTCACTGGAGCTTTATTTGTTTCCTTTGGTGGTATCATATTTGCCTCATTCATCTTGATTTGTGTAACATTGCACTGGTGTCTGTGCATCTGAAGTAGCAAAACACCTCTTCTAGTCTTTCTAGACTGGCTTTGGTAGGTAACGTGTTTCTCCTGTACTTTCCCTGGGCTAATGGGATTACCTCCAAAATCAGTCATGCTGGGTTGGAACCAGGTCATGAGGTTGTTGCTGGATCCACATTGCGGTCTGCAGTTGATGAGCTTGTTACCAAGGACTTGAGATGATGTGGATCCTATCTGGTCTCTGGGTGGATGGGACTGTCTTCAGGACCTTGTTCAGTAGGGTGGCATGAGTACAAGCATCTGCTTCAGAGTCTACAGTTGGAACTATAGAGAGCTTGCCTGTTACTAGTTGCATGGGCAGGTGTGGCTCCCATCAGATCCCTGGGTGGACTCCTGTCCAGTCACCAGGTGGGTCCATGGGCAGGCAGGACTGGCCCCAGATCATGGCTGAGAGGAACTAGAGTCCCTGTGCTGTTTCAGGGTCCACAGCTGAGGTTGAAGTACTCAGACCTGACTCTGGAGACACTGGAGGGTGTCATTGACCAGGTTCCTTACTGTGCAGGAATGCTTCCTCACCACAGCTAGTAGTGGCCAGAGCCTAGTTACAGGGTGACTCCAAGGTATGCAGTCAGACTTAGTATGGTGGACTTATATCTGGGGGCACTGATAGTCCTTTCTCCGTATAGGTCCTTGGGCTGGCAAGACTATTCATAGACTGTAGCTTGGGAGAGGGGTGCTAGAGCTAAGTCACAGGGTTGTTTCAGGATCTGCTGTCAGACCAAGTTCAGCTGGCCTGCCTCTGGGGGTACTGATGCGTATGCCTCCCAGTTGCATTCTGTGTTGGCAGGAGTGCTCATGGATTGTGGATGGGAAGGGCTGGAGCCAAGTCTTGAACTCTATTGAAGTTTCATAATCTTCTACTTGGATACTAAAGCTCCCACAAAAGCAATTTTTTCTGTGCATGGCTACCAAAGTATTGTTGCTGAAGGGGATATATATACAAGGGACCTCCTATTCCACATATTGCTGAGGTTGGCTATACAATATTTTGAGAACCTTGGTAAAGGGTATATTGATATTCTTTGTACTACTTTGCAACTCTTTTGTAAGTCTAAATTATTCACAAATAGTTTAAAAATTATTTTAAAGTTTAAGAAAAGAATAGTGTTAATGGAGTGAATAGACATGGGATAATAAAAGAATCCATAAGTCCATTATTGACACTAAGAAAAGGAGGAAGATGGAAGAAAACAACTCTTTCAGAAGAAAGCCAGCTAATAAATACAGAAGAAATGAGAGGGTTTGAAAATCCATGTTTTATAGTCACCAATGTAAGAATTGATTCCGCAAGGTTTATGCAATCTCCAAGGAATAACAATACAACAAACAACCATGTATTTGTAGAGGTGAAAAACAATTATCCTACTACCCTCTTAGGTTCTCTAGCTGTGTCCTGTAAGTGGACTAACAAAAGACAGACTAACAAAAGAAGGATATTAACATGCACATAACTCTTGCACAAATGAGAGGACCCAGAGATGAGTAACTCAAAAGAGTGATTATAATTTGGGCTCATACAGGGTAAAAATCATTAGGTGAAGTCTTCCACACATCTTGAGAATTCGGGCCTATATACAGATATCTTGCCATCACAATATTTTGTCTCTAAACTTTCATCCATACAACAATTAGGGTAGAGAAATCTGACAAGTGTGATGCCTATGATATGGTTTTCATTTAATATAATTTCATCTAGTGTTGAACATTTATTTAATCTATTTGAACATTTATTTAGGCACTAATAAATCTTATAAGGATATTTTAATTGGATTATTTTTAGTAACACCTTTATACTAGCTTGACTGTATTATTTTAATTTCAATTTAACTGTATGGAAAATAAAATATTTGACTATATATGTACATATATATACATAGATATATATATATATTTATACTTATATACTTAAAATAAGGAAAAAATAAATTTATCCTTTCCTATGGTTATATATATATATATATATATTTAAATATATGTATATAAAATATTCTTTATTTTGCCTGGGTCATTTATCAATTAATTTAGGAAATGATAGACATTTCTTGGTGACTTTTTCTTTGGTTTAATTTCCCAAACATATATCTAGTGTATGTTAAATGGGATTTTTTAATGTTATACTTCCTCATATTGTGGTTTGTTTTCTTAATTTAAATAGCAAATTGACTTTGTTTATAACTTTGTGTATAAAAGAAAATTTAGTTATCATTTAATCTATAGAACTAATTAACCATATTCACAGTAATATAACAATTAGTACTTTCTTTAAGAAAAAAATGCTCATTCCTCTTCTATACTTTCTTTTTAGCCTCTCATCCTTCAGGTATACTAGTTGGATATAAAATAGTCTCAGCAAATCCATATTTATTATTACTGGAGTATAAGATGATGCTATGTGAGAACATTTATAAATCAGAGGGAAAAAATGAACTAAGATGACAATATTTTCTTCACAATTGCATTTTTTTTCTCAATAAAATAAAGAAAAAGAAAAAAGAGGAAGATTAAGACTGTGAAGATCAGGTTAAAGGAGAACTTAAAAATATAATAATCACCAGTAACAGCTGAAATTCAATAGATCTAAAAATTACATTGAGAAGCTACATGCAAAATTATAAGCTGTTTTTGTAATAGTTTCTTGTGCCAGTTCAATTTGTTATTGAAAAGATTTTCAAAATTCTCATCATTATGTAAAGGACAAGAATGAATTTATTCATGAATATAAATGTGCTCATTTTTTGTGTTGTCCTAAACTGTACTTTCTCCTACCAGCAAGCATCTGTAGGTTTTACCTTGTTGAAAGTCACTCAAAAATAAATGTAATCGAAAGCAGTTCTCTTGCCAGTAAAATTTAACCTTTAGAAACCTCTTCAAGAGTAGTAGTATTTCAGGAAAGTCATAGCTTTACCAATTACTTTTTTCTTTTCCTTCACCCCTTTAGTAATTAATTCTCTGGCATTAGCCACTGGAAGATTTGACCTAGAAAAGATGATAGGTAGCTAAAAAACTAAAAGAAATGTAATATCATTCCCATCTTAGGGTATTCTGATAATACTATCACACAAATATATCCCATAGCTACATACATTTCAGCATCCATGAACACTAAAATGATCTTGCACTTTTCACACTGGTTTCATTTCAATTTACAACAAAAGACTAACCACAACAGCTGTAAAAAGTGGTCACACATAATGTGATCTTTAAGCAAATGTTTACTCATGAGGCACCCACTTCTCTGTCAGTGCTCTCCAGCTGACTGGTTGCTCAGCATGTACTATAATAATCACCACATGGTACAGTAGCAGGAACAGAGCAACCAGCAATAAGGTGTCCACTATGCATTCAAAAACAAATATCAAATGTAATTCTCCAGAAAAAAATTGTGCATTTAATATAGACTACAGATGATTTGACTATTTGCACCTTTTAGGGGACATTTTTCTTAGAACAAAGATATACAGAGAATATTATAACAAAATAATAGGAATGTACATATACATATATATTCCTATTATTTAGGTTGTATGAACTCTTTGGAAAATGTTGGTAAGCATACACGCACACACATTGTCTGCCTTAGTTTGGTCAGCTCTAACAATTTACCGTAAGCAACAAACATTTATTTCTCACAGTTCTGGAGTCTGAAACTCTGGATCAGGGTGCCAACATGATCAAATTCTGGTGAGGGCCCTCTTCTAGGTTTCAGATTGCTTATTGATCCTTGTATCCTCACATGCCAGAAAGACAGCTGGAGATCTCTCTGGGGTGCTTTTTATAAAGACATTGATCCCATTCATGAGAGCTCCACCCTCATGATCTAACACCTCCTAATACCATCACATTGAGGGTTAGGATTTCAACATATGAATTTTGTTGGAGACACAAATAGTCCAATGTGCATGCACTCACACACACACACAGAAACCCTGATACTCCATAAAATTTTAAAGGATTATTGTCCTCTAAATAAGGAGATTTCAACTATTTTTGATTGAGACTCACAGTACAAAATAGAGTTTATACTATGAACCATAAAATACATAGGTGTGTGTGTTTCTTTATATAGCTAACTGAAAAGTTTCATGAAGCTTGCAAGTAAAAGCTAATATTTTATCCTATTCTATTCAATTTCATTGAAAAAAACTCTCTGGATATGACCTACTAATTTGATTTTGTAAAACATTGTCATGACTGTCATATGAAAATAACTCGCCTGAATGTTATGCCATAATACTGAGTACCAATATTCATATTTATTTCAAACTAAACAAAATTATTAAAGTAATACTTTAGAAAAATTTAATAGAAACTGTGCTAAATTTTAAAAATATATACTCTGTGTTATTAATTTTTTGTGAATGTCTATAGAATATTTTACCTAAATTGCACTTCTTTAGCTTCTGTATATCATGATGTGCATTTAATGAAACATTAAAATATGGGCAAATTTATAAAGAAAATCATTTTTATTAATCACTCCAATCACTAATCTAACAATTACCCTCTGACCTTGTAAATAGTATAGTTAACTTCTGTGCAATCACTAGAATATAAACCTAACATATCCTACAAACTTATTTTAAAACTTATTTTTGTAAAGTGCCACCTGAATGCTTATCCTTGGCTATTTCCATCAAATCAATTAAGACTGAACTAGAATACTAATAGTCCAGCCTTCCCATCTGCATATTCACCAGGCCATATCTAAGGGACTAATTGTGAATACATTTGTCTTCTATTAAAGTCTAATTTGGAAGAAATTCTCAGACAGAACCAGTCTAATCTGAAGGTCCTCAAACACAAAGATTATCAAACAAATACAAAGAGACACTAATTGCTTTGTCTAGAGTGTTTATAAAGAAGTTCAAAAGAGAAGAGCACTTGATGAATCCAACTCACAGGAATGAAACTAGGACATCCCACTTAACAATACAATGCCTTCATTTGTTATTTTTGATTAGGGTTTATTCAAGTTTTGCTATTACAAATGTCATTGCCTACGAACACCATTTAGGATTTTTTTTACATAATAAATTTTTCCAAGAGAGAAATGTCCCAAGTTCTGTATAAATTACAAAAATATTCTCCTAAAGAGTTATACCAATGCATAATGCCACATCAGTGCACGATAGTATCTGATTTACCATCTCGTTGACAAGATGAACATTATCTTGTAATTTAAACATGTTCACACTGTTGCTTATAGAAACAATTAATACAAAAAGAATCATACTAAAAAGCAATAATCCTGTCTCACTCCTCCTCACCACCAGTCCCATTTCTGAGCAAAACAGAGCCACCTTTAGTTGTTTATTTTTTTAGCTTTCCTAGTGTGTTATTCCATAACTCTAAAAAATATGTTAAGATCAGTATTACCTAATTCATCACTTTAGACATGATCCACTTGATTCCTGTTATTTTAGATTAGGTTAGTTCACATACATATCTGTATATTTCTTCAAAACCTCCCTGCCCAAGAAAATTAAACCATTAATATTATTTCATTTAGTGATAGTCTTTATAACTCTGTATACTATACCTATATCTCTAGTTCTAAACTCTGTATTTTGTAGGATAAATTTATCAATCTTACTATTTTCCTTTACCCTCCCATTTATCAGTTTCTGTCTTTTGTATGTTTACTTTTACAAATCATTACTAATGGTAAAAAAAAGATATTTAGCTATATTTTTTACTATGTGCTGTAATTGTGACTCTGGGTGAAATTGAGCCTAAAATGCATTAAGTATCTCTCATTCTAAGTTCAAAGTCCTGCTAGAAAGGAATCAGCTGCAAATACAGTTTAGGATCAGTAACTCCCCACAGGGCTCACTGAGATTTCCATAACTAGCTTACATTCTCCAGTTACCAGGCTACCACATCTCACTCTCAGCCTTCCTGGGGGAGAGGAAAGAGTATGTTCCTTTTTTTTGAAACCAAAGGAGAATGACAATGAAAGTGAAACATTTATAAAGCTTGTACATGCCTGGAGGAAATGTCCATTACCATCTTGCTACACGTTTGGAATTTGTTGAACTTCAGAACTCCCCTGGCTCGACTTGGTGTCACCAACAGAAGAATATATGGTGCCAGTTTGGGGAAGAATATTCTGTGAGCCTAGGATTATGGTACTTTTGCTCTTTTTAGTTCCCCTCCTCTGCTTTAGAGAAAAGAAGGCTGTTTGGCATAGTTCTTTTGAAATTTATAGATTTACTTAAATATAAAACAAGGTGCCTGCATTCTTATTTGAAAGATCCCTTGGTAGAAGGCCTTCGTGAATATAGTAGTACAGCAAAACTTAAAGAAAGGGTAGTATAGTTTGTTTATGAAAAGATAGGCCAACCCCCACTTTGTACCAGTCCCTTGAGACCCCTACAGTTTGCAAGAGAGAATCCAGAGGTTCCCACATCATGCTAGTGATAAAAATGTATCTTTAGTATTTCTCTAGTTTGAGCTGATTCTATCTGATGCTGGGGCCTCTGCTGTTACAGTAGTGTCTGCACAGTTAGTGATAATCATTGTCCAGAGAAATGTTTTGCTTCACCTTCACCTCCTACATCTTTAGGGTACCATACAGAGAGGAAGTTGTTTCTTTCTTAAACCCAAGATGTTGTGTGGCCTCCCTGCTGACCTTACCATTTGATTGTCAATTAAGAGGCATTCGGCAGTCCGAAGTTAGGAGGGTGAGAATATTCTGAGAAAGAGTATGTGTATAAAGCACAGATCACTGCCCTCCCATTACAAGCCATTCTGAAGCTTAAACCAGACTAGTTTGTCTTAGATTGGGTAGTAGGATAAATGCATTGAAGCAATTTTGAGATTAAAGCTTGAAAATGAGAAGAACTGAAATGTTAATGATCAAAACAGAATAAGCAGCTTAAAGTGAATGCAAAATTATGGAATCTACCCAAGATTTTATCAAGATACCTGGTACCCATTAGGATAGTGAGTTTCAATATGGTACAACTGGAAACTATTTAGGAGTAGTCACTGGAAAAATAAAAAAACTCCACTTTGTGTTTAAGCCTCAAAACATCAAGCAAATTGAGGTCCCTCAAAACCCTGGTTACATTCATATTATAATCGGTAATCACATGTCTTCTGTACTTTGTCTATGGGTCAACTCCAAATAACTGAAATTAATAGTTCATATAATCATAACAAACTGTTTCATGGACATATATTCTGTTTTGTTTTATTTACTTTCTTGTACTATGTTTTCAGGAATATCTACCGGTATTTCTAATTTTCATGTATTTTTGGATTTTACCTTATCAGTGAATTATTCTAATGTCTCAAACATATTATATTTTCTACAGGATCTCCTTTTTAAATAGATAATTTCATTTTGGAACCCTGTATCTTCCTCTTCTCTACTGAATCAGTTGATAACTAAGCCTGCAGCACTTTCCTGGATTAAATATACTAATTTCTGAATTCTTATATACTCCTTTCTTGGTTTACTTCCTTGATTTACTTTCTTGATATTTCAGAAACATCCTGAAGTCTCTTGTCAAGAAGTTTGCAAGTGGTAAGTCTTCTAGTTCTGACATGACTTTATTCTGCTATTTTCATTGATATTTTGAGTTATAGCAATGTAAGATAAAAAATAAGAATTCCTCAGATCTTTGAAGGAACTCCTTCACATTCTTCTAACATCCAGTGTTGCTTATGCAAAGTAGAAAAATAGACCACTTTGGAGGTGAGTTTTTCTCTCTTCTCTTTTTCTCCCTATCTCTTCTGTCATTTTAGAATGATATGTCTAATTATGCATATTGTTTATGGAGGAGAAAGTGAAGGGCACTGAGTGGAAAGCTATTCAAAAATTAGATTGCTGGAAAAAAAGGAATATGCTTTTTTAAAATTAAATTTTATTAGAGTACAGCTGATTTACAGTGTTGTGCCAGTTTCTGCTGTACAGCAAAGTGAATCAGTTATACATATACATATATCCACCTTTTATAGATTCTGTTCCCATATAGGATATTGCAGTGTACCGAGTAGAGTTCCCCATGCTGCTATACAGTAGGTTCTTATTAGTTATCTATTTTATGTATTAGTAATGTGTATATGTCAATACCCATCTCCCAATTTATCTCTCACCCTCCTTTCCCCCTTGGTAACCAAAAGATTGTTTCTACATCTGTAACTCTATTTCTGTTTTGTAAATAAGTTCATTTGTACCAGTGCTTTAGATTCAACATGTAAGTGATATCACATGATATTTGTCTTTCTCTGTCTGACTTACTTCACTCAGTATAACAGTCTCTAGGTCCATCATGTCACTACAGATGACATTATTTCATTCGTTTTTATGGCTGAGTAATATTCCATTGTATATATATACTACATATTCTTCAACCATTTCTCTGTTGATAGACATTTAGGTTGCTTTCATGACATGGCTATTGTAAATAGTGCTACAATGAATATTGCGGTGCATATATTTTTTTGAATTATGGTTTTCTCTGGATATATGCCCAGCAGTGGGATCACAGGGTCATATGGTAGTTTTATTTTTAGTCTTTTTCAGGAAACTCCATATGGTTTTTCACACTGGCTGTACCAATTTACATTCCCACCAACAGTGTAGGAGGGTTCCCTTTTCTCCACACCTTCTCCAGCATTTATTGTTTGTAGATATTTTGATCATGACCATTCTGACCAGTGTGAGGTAATACTTCACTGTAGTTTTGACTTGTATTTCTCTAGTAATTAGTGATGAGCATCTTTTCATATGTTTGTTGGCCACCTGTATGTCTTCTTTGGAGAAATGTCTATTTAGAAATTTCACCCATTTTTTAATTGGGTTGTTTGCTTTTATGATATTCAGCTGCATGAGCTGTTTGTATATTTTGGAGATTAATCATTTGTTGATTGCTTTGTTTGCAAATATTCCCTCCCATTCTGTGGGTTGTCTTTTCATTTTGTTTATGGTTTCCTTTGCCGAGCAAAAGATTTTAAGTTTAATTTGGTCCCATTTGTTTATTTTTGTTTTCATTACTCTAGGTGGTGAATCAAAAAACATCTGGCTGTGATATATGTCAGAGAGTGTTCTGCTTATGTTTTCCTCTAAACGTTTTATAGTATCTAGACTTCCATTTAGGTCTTTAATCCTTTTTGAATTTATTTTTGTGTATGGTGTTAGAAAATGTTCTAATTTCATCTTTTTTACATGTTTTCCCAGGATGACTTATTGAAAAGGCTGTCTTTTCTTCATTGTAAATTCTTGCCTCCTTTGTCATAGATTAGATGACCATAGGTGCATGGGTTTATCTCTGGACTTTCTATCCTGTTTCACTGATCTATACTTCTGTTTCTGTGCCAGTACAATAGAGTTTTGATGACTGTCACTTTCTGGTATAGTGTGAAGTCAGGGAGCCTGATTCCTGCACCTCTGTTTTTTTTTCTCAAGATTGCTTTTGCTATTCAGGGTCTTTCTGTTTCCATACAGATTGTAAACGTTTTGTTCTAATTCTGTGAAAAATGTGATTGGTAATTTGATGGGGATTGCATTGAATCTGTAGATTGCTTTGGATAATATAATCATTTTGACAATATTGATTCTTCCAATCCAAGAACATGGTATACCTCTCCATCTGTTTGTGTCTTCTATGATTTCTTTCATTAGTATTGTATGGTTATCTGAATACAGTTCTTTCGCCTCCTTAGGTAAGTTTATTCCTAGGTATTTTATTGTTTCTCATGCAATGGTAAATGAAATTGTTTCCTTAATTTCTCTTTCTGACCTTTCATTGTTAGTGTATAGGAAAGCAAGAGATTTCTGTGTATTAATTTTGTATCCTGCAATTTTACCAAATTCATTGATGAGCTCTAGTAGTTTTCTGGTAGCATCCTTAGGATTTTCTGTGTATAGAATCATGGCATCTGCAAACAGTGATCACTTTATTACTTCTTTTCCAAATTGGATTCATTTTATTTCTTTTTCTTCTCTGATTGCCATGGCTTGGACTTCCAAAACTATGTTGAATAATAGTGCCAAGAGTGGGCATCCTTGTCTTGTTCCTGATCTTAGAGGAAATGCCTTCAGCTTTTCACCATTTAGAATGATGTTTGCTGTGGGTTTCTCATATATGACCTTTATTATATTGAGGTCTGTTCCCTCTATGCCCACATTCTAGAGAGTTTTTATCATAAATAGGTGTTGAATTTTGTCAAAAGCTTTTTCTGCATCTATTGAGATGATCATACAGGTTTTATTCTTCAGTTTGATAATGTGGTGTATCACATTGATTGATTTGAGTCTATTGAAGAAACCTTGCATCTCTGGGATAAATCCCACTTGATCATGGTGTATGATCCTTTTAATGTGTTGTTGGATTCGGTTTGCTAGTATTCTGTTGTGGATTTTGGCATCTATGTTCATCGGTAATATTGGCCTGTAATTTTCCTTTTTGTGATATCTTTGTCTGGTTTTGGTGTCAGGGTGATGGTGGCCTCATAGAATGAGCTTGGGAGTGTTCCTCCCTCTGCAATTTTTTGGAAGTATTTGAGAAAGATAGGTGTTAATTCTTCTTTAAATGTTGAATAGAATTTGCCTCTGAAACCATCTGGTCCTGGACTTTTGCTTGTTGGAAGATTTTTAATCACAGTTTTGATTTCATTCCTTGTGATAGATCTGTTCATATTTTCTATTTCTTCCTGGTTCAGTCTTGGAATATTGTACTTTTCCATGAATTTCTCCATTTCTTCCAAGTTGTCCATTTTATTGGCATATAATTGCTTGTAGTAGTCTCTTATGATCCTTTGTATTTCTGCAGTATCAGTTGTAACTTCCCCTTTTTCATTTTTTGTTTTTTTTTTTCACTGCTGGGGTTTAGATCCTTAAAGAGTGGAGAACACCATTTTCTTTCTTTTTTTATTTTAACATCTTTATTGCAGTATAATTGCTATACAATGGTGTGTTAGTTTCTGCTTTATAACAAAGTGAATCAGTTATACACGTACATATGTTCCCATATCTATTCCCTCTTTGTCTCCCTCCTTCCCACCCTCCCTATCCCACTCCTCTAGGTGGTCACAAACCACAGAGCAGATCTCCCTGTGCTATGTGGCTGCTTCGCACTAGCTATCTATTTTATATTTGGTAGTGTATATATGTCCAGGCCACTCTCTAACTTTGTCACAACTTACCCTTCCCCCTCCCCATATCCTCATGTACATTCTCTAGTAGGTCTTTTTCTTTATTCCCATCTTGCCCAAGGTTATTCATGATCTTTTCAAATTTTTTTTCTTAGATTCCATATATATGTGTTAGCATATGGTATTTGTTTTTCTTTTTATGACTTACTTCACTCTGTATGACACAACCTAGGTCCATCTACCTCACTACAAATAACTCAATTTTGTTTCTTTTATGGCTGAGTAATATTCCATTGTATATATGTGCCATATCTTCTTTATCCATTCATCTGTTGGTGGACACTTAGGTTACTTCCATGTCCTGGCTATTGTAAATAGAGCTGCAATGAACATTATGGTACATGATTCTTTCTGAGTTATGGTTTTCTCAGGGTAAATGCCCAGTAGTGGGATTGCTGTGTCATACGGTAGTTCCATTTTTAGTTTTTTAAGGAACTTCCATAATGTTCTCCATACTGGCTGTATCAATTTACATTCCCACCAACAGTGCAAGAGTGTTACATTTTCTCCACACCCTCTCCAGCATTTATTGTTTCCAGATTTTTTGATGATGGCCATTCTGACTGGTGTGAGATGATATCTCATTGTAGTTTTGATTTGCATTTCTCTAATGATTAATGATGTTGAGCAATCTTTCATGTGTTTGTTGGCAATCTGTTTATCTTCTTTGAACAAATGTCTATTTAGGTCTTCTACCCATTTTTGGATTGGGTTGTTTGTTTTTTCGTTATTGAGCTACATGAGCTGCTTGTAAATTTTGGAGATTAATCCTTTGTCAGTTGCTTCATTTGCAAATATTTTCTCCCATTCTGAAGGTTGTCCTTGGGCCTTGTTTATGGTTTCCCATGCTGTGCAAAAGCTTTTAAGTTTCATTAGGTCCCATTTGTTTATTTTTGTTTTTATTTCCTTTTCTCTAGGAGGTGGGTCAAAAAGGATCTTGCTGTGATTTATGTCATAGAGTGTTCTTCCTATGTTTTCCTCTAAGAGTTTGACAGTGACTGACCTTACATTTAGGTCTTTAATCCATTTTGAGCTTATTTTTGTGTATGGTGTTATGGAGTGTCCTAATTTCATACCTTTACATGTACCTGTCCAGTTTTCCCAGCACCACTTATTGAAGAGGCTGTCCTTTCTCCACTGTGCATTCCTGCCTCCTTTATCAAAGATAAGGTGACCATATGTGCATGGGTTTATCTCGGGGCTTTCTATCCTGTTCCATTGATCTATATTTCTGCTTTTGTGCCAGTACCATACTGTGTTGATTCCTGTAGCTTTGTAGTATAGTCTGAAGTCAGGGAGCCTGATTCCTCCAGCTCCATTTTTCGTTCTCAATATTGCTTTGGCTATTTGGGGTCTTTTGTGTTTCCATACAAATTGTGAAAATTTTTGTTCTAGTTCTGTGAAAAATGCCAGTGATAGTTTGATAGGGATTGCCTTGAATCTGTAGATTGCTTTGGGTAGTAGAGTCATTTTCACAATGTTGATTCTTCCAGTCCAAGAACATGGTATATCTCTCCATCTATTTGGATCACCTTTAATTTCTTTCATCAGTGTCTTATAATTTTTTGCAAACCGGTCTTTTGTCTCCTTAGGTAGGTTTATTCCTAGATATTTTATTCTTTTTGTTGCAATGGTAAATGGGAGTGTTTTCTTGATTTCAATTTCAGATTTTTCATTAGTGTATAGGAATGCCCGAGATTTCTGTGCATTAATTTTGTATCCTGCAACTTTACCAAATTCATTGATTAGCTCTAGTAGTTTTCTGGTAGCATCTTTAGGATTCTCTATATATAGTATCATGTCATCTGAAAACAGTTACAGCTTTACTTCTTTTCTGATTTGGATTCCTTTTATTTCCTTTTCTTCTCTGATTGCTGTGGCTAAAACTTCCAAAACTATGTTGAATAAGAGTGGTGAGAGTGGGCAACCTTGTCTTGTTCCTGATCTTAGTGGAAATGCTTTCAGTTTTTCACACTGAGGACGATGTTGGCTGTGGGTTTGTCATATATGACCTTTATAATGTTGAGGAAAGTTCCCTCTATGCCTACTTTCTGAAGGGTTTTTATCATAAATGGGTGTTGAATTCTGTTGGAAGCTTTCTCTGCATCTATTGAGATGATCATATGGTTTTTCTCCTTCAATTTGTTAATATGGTTTATCACATTCATTGATTTGCATATATTGAAGAATCCTTGCATTCCTGGAATAAACCCCACTTGATCATGGTGTATGATCCTTTTAATGTGCTGTTGGATTCTGTTTGCTAGTATTTTGTTGAGGATTTTAGTATCTATGTTCATCAGTGATATTGGCCTCTAGTTTTCTTTCTTTGTGACATCCTTGTCTGGTTTTGTTATCGAGGTGATGGTGGTCTTGTAGAGTGAGTTTAGGAGTGTCCCTCCCTCTGCTATATTTTGGAAGAGTTTGAGAAGGATAGGTGTTAACTTTTCTCTAAATATTTGATAGAATTCTCCTGTGAAGCCATCTGGTCCTGGGCTTTTGTTTGTTGGAAGATTTTAAATCACTGTTTCAATTTCACTGCTTGTGACTGGTCTGTTCATATTTTCTATTTCTTCCTGGTTCAGGCTTGGCAGGTTGTGCATTTCTAAGAATTTGTCCATTTCTTCCAGGTTGTCCATTTTATTGGCATAGAGTTGTTTGTAGTAATCTCTCATGATCTTTTGTATTTCTGAAGTGACAGTTGTTACTTCTTCTTTTTCATTTCTAAATCTATTGATTTGAGTCTTCTCCCTTTTTTTCTTGATGAGTCTGGCTAATTGTTTATCAATTTTGTTTATCTTCTCAAAGAACCACCTTTCAGTTTTATTGAGCTTTGCTATCGTTTCCTTCATTTGTTTTTCATTTATTTCTGATCTGATTTTTATGTTTTCTTTCCTTCTGCTAACTTTGGTGTTTTTTGTTCTTCTTTCTCTAGTTGCTTTAGGTGCAAGGTTAGGTTGTTTATTTGAGATGTTTCCTGTTCCTTAAGGTAGGATTGTAGTGATATAAACTTCCCTTTTATAACTGCTTTTGCTGCATCCCATAGGTTTTGGATCATCATGTCTCCATTGTCATTTTTTTCTAGGTATTTTTTTATTTCCCCTTTGATTTCTTCAGTGATCACTTTGTTATTGAATAGTGTACTGTTTAGCCTCCATGTGTTTGTATTTTTTACAGATCTTTTCCTGTAATTGATATCTAGTCTCTTAGCGCTGTGTTCAGAAATGATACTTGATATGATTTCAATTTTCTTAAATTTCCCAAGGCTTGATTTGTGTCCCAAGGTTTGATCTATCTTGGAAAATGTTCCATGAGCACTTGAGAAGAATGTGTATTCTGTTGTTTTTGAATAGAATCTCCTAGAAATATCAATTTAGTCCACCTTTTTTAATATATCATTGAAAGCTTGTGTTTCCTTATTTATTTTCATTTTGGATGATCTGTCCTTTGGTGAAAGTGGGGTGTTAAAGTCCCCTACTATTTTTGTGTTACTGTCGATTTCCCCTTTTATGCCTGTTAGTATTTGCCTTATGTATTGAGGTGCTCCTATGTTGGGTGCATATATATTTACAATTGTTATATCTTCTTCTTGGATCGATCCCTTGATCATTGTGTAGTGTCCTTCTTTGTCTCTTCTAATAGTCTTTATTTTAAAGTCTATTTTTTCTGATATGAGAATTGCCTCTCCAGCTTTCTTTTGGTTTCCATTTGCATAGAATATCTTTATCCATCCCCTTACTTTGAGTCTGTATGTGTCTCTAGGTCTGAAATAAGTCTCTTGTAGACAGCATATATACTGGTCTTGTTTTTGTATCCATTCAGCCAATCTGTGTCTTTTGGTGGGAGCATTTAGTCCATTTACATTTAAGGTAATTATTGATATGTATGTTCCTATTCCCATTTTCTTAGTTGTTTTGGGTTCGTTATTGTAGGTCTTTTCCTTCTCTTTTTTTCCTGCCTAGAGAAGTTCCTTTTGCATTTGTTGTAAAGCTGGTTTGGTGGTGCTGAATTCTCTCAGATTTTGCTTGTCTGTCAAGGTTTTAATTTCTCCATCAAATCTGAATGAGATCCTTGCTGGGTAGAGTAATCTTGGTTGTAGATTTTTCTCCTTCATCACTTTAAATATGTTCTGGTACTCCTTTCTGGCTTGCAGAGATTCTGCTGAAATATCAGCTGTTATCCTTCTGGGGATTCCCTTGTTTGTTATTTTTCCCTTGCTACTTTTAGTATGTTTTCTTTGTATTTAATTTTTGACAGTTTGTTTAATATGTGTCTTGTCATGTTTCTCTTTGGATTTTTCCTGTATGGGACTTTGTGTGCTTCCTGGACTTGATTAACTATTTCCTTTCCCATATTTGGGATGTTTTCAACTATAATCTCTTCAAATATTTTCTCAGTCCCTTTCTTTTTCCCTTCTTCTTCTGGGACCCCTATAATTTGAATGTTGGTGTGTTTAATGTTGTCCCAGAGGTCTCTGAGACAGTCCTCAGCTCTTTTCATTCTTTTTTCTTTATTCTGCTCTGCAGTAGTTATTTCCACTGTTTTATCTTCCAGGTCACTAATCTGTTTTTCTCCCTCAGTTATTCTGCTATTGATCCCTTCTAGATAATTTTTAATTTCATTTATTGTGTTCTTCATCATTGTTTGTTTGCTGTTTAGCTCTTCTAGGTCCTTGTTAAACATTTCTTTTATTTTCTTTATTCTATTTCCAAGATTTTGGATCATCTTTACTCTCATTATTCTGAATTCTTTTTCAGGTAGACTGCCTATTTCCTCTTCATTTGTTAGGTTTGGTGGGTTTTTACCTTGCTCCTTCATCTGCTGTGTGATTTTCTGTCTTCTCATTTTGCTTAACTTAGTGTGTTTGGGGTCTCCTTTTTGTAGGCTGCAGGTTCAGAGTTCCCGATGTTTTTGGTGTCTGTCCCTAGTGGCTAAGTTTGGTTCAGTGGGTTGTGTAGGCTTCCTGGTGGAGGAGACTAGTGCTTGTGTTCTGTTGGATGAGGCTGGATCTTGTCTTTCTGTTGGGCAGGTCCACATCGGTGGTGTGTTTTGGGGTGTCTGTGAGCTTATTATGATTTTAGGCAGCCTCTCTGCTAATGGATGGGGCTGTGTTCTTGTCTTGTTAGTTGTTTGGCATAGGGTGTCTAACACTGTAGCTTGCTCATTGTTGAGTGAAGATGGGTCTTGACGTTGAGATGGAGATCTCTGGGAGATTTTTGCCATTTGATATTACGTGGAGCTGGTAGGTCTCTTGTGGGCCAGTGTCCTGAAGTTGGCTCTCCCACCTCAGAGGCACAGCACTGACTCCTGGCTGGAGCACCAAGAGCCTTTCATCCACACGGCTCAGAATAAAAGGGAGAAATAATAGAAAGAAAGAAAGGAAGGAAGAAAGGAAGGAAGGAAGAAAGAAAGAAAGATAGATAGAGGTTAAAATTAAATAAAGTTATTAAAATAAAAATAATTATTAAGAAAAATAATTTAAAAAGTAAAAAAAAAATACAATGGACTGACAGAACTCTAGGACAAATGGTGAAAGCAAAGCTATACAGACAAATTCACACACAGAAGCATACACATACACACTCACAAAAAGAGAAAAAGGGGAAAAAATAATATATCTTTGCTCCCAAAGTCCACCTCCTCAATTTGGGATTTCTCTTTGTCTATTCAGGTATTCCACAGATGCAGAGTATATCAAGTTGATTGTGGAGCTTTAATCCACTGCTTCTGAGGCTGCTGGGAGAAATTTCCCTTTCTCTTTGTTCGCATAGCTCCAGGGGTTTAGCTTTGGATTTGGCCCCATGTCTGTGTGTAGGTCGCCTGAGGCCCTCTGTTCTTCGCTCAGAGAAGACAGGGTTACAGGAGCAGCTGATTCAGGGATCTGGCTCACTCAGGCCTGGGGGAGGCAGGGGTATGGATGCGGGACGTGCCTGCAGTGGCAGAGGCCTGCGTGACATTGCACCAGCCTGAGGCACGGCGTGCATTCTCTTGGGGAAGTTTTCCCTTGATCACGTGACCCTGGCAGTGGTGGTCTGCACAGGCTCCCGGGAGGAGCAGTGTGCATAGTGACCTGTGCTCGCACACAGGCTTCTTGGTGGCTGCAGCAGCAGCCTTAGCATCTCATGCCCGTCTCTTGAGTCCACACTGATAGCCGCGGCTTGCGTCCGTCTCTGGAGCTCCTTTAAGCAGCGCTCTTAATCCCCTCTCCTCATGCACCAGGAAACAAAGAGGGAAGAAAAGGTCTTTTGCCTCTTCGGCGGATCAAGAATTTTTCCTGGACTCCCTCCCAGCTAGCCGTGGTTCACCAGCCCCTTAGTTTTTGTTCACGCTCTCAACCTCAGTCCTCTCCCTGTGATCCGACCCAAGGCCCAGCTTCAGCTCCCCTCCTTTTTCATTTTTAATTTTATTGATTTGAGTCCTCTTCCTTTTTTTTTTTTTTTTTTGATGAGTCTGGCTAAAGGTTTATCAATTTTGTTTATGTTCTCAAAGAACCATCTTTTAGTTTCATTGATCTTTGCTATTGTATTTTTTGTTTCTATTTCATTTATTTCTGCTCTGATCTTCATGATTTCTTTCCTTCTGCTAAGTTTGGGTTTTGTTTGTTCTTCTTTCTCTAGTTGATTTAGGTGTAAGATTAGTTTGTTTCTTTGACATTTATCTTATTTCTTGAGATGGGATTTTATTGCTATAAACCTCTGTCTTAGAACTGCTTTTGCTGTTTCCCATAGGTTTTGGATAATCAGGTTTTCATTGTCATTTGCCTCTAATTAGTTTCTGATTTCCTCTTTGATTTCTCCAGTGATGCATTGGTTTGTATAGCAACATACTGTTTAACTTCCACTTTTTGTGCTTTTTAAAGTTTGGTTTTTCCTGTAATTGATTTCTAATCTCAGAGTTGTGGTTGGATAAGATGCTTAATATAATTTCGATTTTCTTAAATTTACCAAGGCTTGATTTGCAGCCCAATATGTCGTCTATCATGGAGAATGTTCCATGTGTACTTGAGAAGAAAGTGTATTCTGCTACTTTCAGATGGAATGTCCTATAGATATCAATTAAGTCTATCTTGTCTAGTCTGTCATTAGGCTTGCATTTCCTTATTAATTTTCTGTCTGGATGATCTCTCCATTGGTTTCAGTGGGCTGCTAAACTCCCCAACTATTATTGTGTTATTGTCTATTTCCCTTTTATGGCTGTTAGCATTTGCCTTATATATTGAGGTGCTCCTATGTTGGGTGCATATATATTTATAACTGCTATATCTTCTTCTTAGATTGCTCCCTTGATCATTATGTAGTGTCCTTCCTTGTCTCTTATAACAGACTTTATTTTAAAGTCTATTTTGTCTGATATGAGTATTGCTACTCCAGCTTTATTTTGATTCCCATTTGCATGGGATATCTTTTTCTATCCCTTCACTTTCAGTCTGTATGTGTCCCTAGGTCTGAAGTGGGTCTCTTGTAGACAGCATATATATGTGTCTTGTTTCGGTATCCATTCAGCCAGTCTGTGTCTTTTGGTTGGTGTATTTAATCTATTTATATTTAAGGTAATTATTGATATATATGTTCCTATTGCCATTACCTTAATTGTTTTTATAAGTCTTTTTTCTTTCCTTCCTCTTTTGTTCTTTTCTCTTGTGTTTTGATGACCATCTTTATGTTTTGTTTGTGTTGCTTTTTCTTTTTTATGTGTGTATCTATTGTGGTTTTTGGGTTTGTTGTTCCCATGAGGTTTTTTTTTTTTTTTTTTTTTTTGCGGCATGCGGGCCTCTCACTGTTGCGGCCTCTCCCGTTGTGGAGCACAGGCTCCGGATGTGCAGGCTCAGCGACCATGGCTCACGGGCCCAGCCGCTCCACGGCATGTGGGATCTTCCCGGACCGGGGCACGAACCCATGTCCCCTGCATCGGCAGGTGGACCCTCAACCACTGCGCCACCAGGGAAGCCCCCCATGAGGTTTTGATATAGCAGTCTATATATAAACAAGACTGTTTTAAGTTGCTCAAAGGAATATGCATTTTAGCTGGTTTATTGACTAAGTGAACCTTCATGGAGTAAGATTAAAAGACAAGTTCATCTTTCTTGCACTAGTTCTTTCAAACACATTGAATCCAGTATCTCTTACTTGCTTTTTGATGGCAAATTGTAAAGGCACACAATATTTCAGCTTACATTCAGATATTAATAGTCTGTTTTTCAAAGTTTAAAGAAAGTGGAGTACAGTATAAGATCAAAATTTTTATCTTATATATAATTTAGAGTTTACTCACACCAATCCCTCTCACTTGATGCTCAGTGTCAAATTTGTAGGATAGAAGGGCATGTTCTGTTATTTTCTTCATTTTCTTCCCACTCTTCACAACTTCTGCTGCTTCAGCACTGAGAGTGGTGAGTGGTAAAGTAGCAATTATCCTTTGATTTAGCTAATGCTGTTTGTAATTCTTCTTTGCCTATTAAGTGCTCTCTATTATATTAGGTGACCAAATGTTTACTCTCTTTTTCTTGGGTTCCTTTTGTGGGTTCTATGGAGATATCTTTGCCAGAGAACTGCATATTGCACAATTCCTTGATGCATAAGGTGGATAGATTTTGTATCCCTGTATATTTGGTAGATTCTGTATCCTTGTATGAATCCCTTATAATATCTACTATAGCACAGGCATGACAGCAGGTACTATAAACATAGATCAAACAAACTATTCTTAATTTCTTGCCTTATATATGAAAAAGGCACATTTTGTGATGAAATGATTTAATTTATATCTCAACATTCCACATTCATTTGGTGAATTTTTAAACATTTTATTTTACACTTGTCAATGATTATAACTTCTTATAAATACATGATAGCCATGGGCCAATGTGAAAACAGAACTCAGAAGCTTCAATCTCAAAATCAATATTTAGGTGTTACTACTTCTGCTAAAATAGTTAAATTTATACACATACGCATGCAGGTTAACTATGAAACTGGTTTAAGAATGTTGAAAATACCAACTCTCATAAGATAAACTAATGAGTCATTAATCAGAAGAAGAAGAGAACAATTTAAATGATATAAAACAAGGGTCAGTAAACTAGCCTGAAGGCCAAATCCAGCCCACTGCTTATTTTTGTTAATAAAGTTTAATTGGAACATAATCAAATCCATGTGTTTGTTTATTGCCTTTGACTGCTTTTGTGCTATGACACCAGAGTTAAGAGATTGTGACAGAGAGATAATAGTCTGCAAAGCATAAAATATTTGCAATCTGGCATTTTACAGAAAAAGTTTACTGAACTCTGATCTAGAAGAATAGATAAATGTTTCACTTCCTAAGATATATGCATTACTGGACAGAAATATTTAGACATTAGAATGTAATATAAGGTTAGTGCTGCCAGCAATCCCATGACTGACAGCAGAGAGAAGCTCCTGAGTTATCAGAAAGTATTCTTGCTCTAACGTTTCAAAAGTCAGTAAGTCCTGGTTTACATGGAAGTATCATTACACTAATACTGAGGGTGAAGTCATTGATGGTATTAATATCAATGCTAAAAGTATACCTAAAACAATTACATTTCCAGTATTACAAAGTATACTATTAATTACTTGCATGCCAAGAAATCCCAAATCAATGGGTAGGATAGTCAATGTCATTAACATGACAAATACTGAAGTGTTATGAAAGTTATCAGTAGAATAAATTATAGTGGCACACATGACAACTGTGGGAATTAGCAGAGTAACACAGAACTTCTTATTCTGATTCACAGCTGTATATAAGAATATTTTCCTCTGGGGGTACCTTCAAGATGGCAGAGGAGTAAGACGTGGAGATCACCTTCCTCCCCACAAATACAGCAAAATACATCTACATGTGGAACAACTCCTACAGAACACCTACTGAACACTGGCAGAAGACCTCAGACTTCCCAAAAGGCAAGAAACTCCCCACGTACTTGGGTAGGGCAAAAGAAAACAGGAAATCAGAGACAAAAGAATAGGGATGGAACCTACACCTTGGGGAGGGAGCTGTGAAGGAGGAAAAGTTTCCACACACTAGGAAGCCACTTCACTGGTGGGGACAGGTGGTGGGCAGGGGGGAAGCTTCAGAGCCATAGAGGAGAACACAGCAACAGAGGTGCAGAGGGCAAAGCAGAGAGATTCCCACACAGAGGATCATTGCCGACCAGCACTCACCAGCCTGAGAGGCTTGTCTGCTCACCTGCTGGGACAGGTCGGGGCTGGGAGATGAAGCTCGGACTTTCGAGGTCAGATCCCTGGGAGAGGACTGGGGTTGGCTGCATGAAGACAGCTGGAGGGGGCTAGTGCACCACAGCTAGCCAGGAGGGAGTCCAGGAAAAACTCTGGATCTGCCTAAGAGGCCAGAGACAATTGTTTCTCGGTGAGCAAAGAGAGGGAATTCGAGCACCACGTAAAGGAGCTCTAGAGAAAGGCGCGAGCTGTGGCTATCAGCGCGGACACCAGAGACGGGCATAAACCACTAAGGCTGCTGCTACAGCCACCAAGAAGCCTGTGTGCAAGCATGGGTCACTAACCACACCTACCCTCCTGGGAGCCTTTGCAGCCCAAAACTGCCAGGGTCTCCCTCACCAGGGAGAACACATAGCATGCTTCAGGCTGTTGCAATGTCACACCAGCCTCTGCTGCCACAGGCTCAACCCGCATTCCATACCCCTCCCTCTCCCCAGCCTGAGTTAGCCAGAGCCCCCTAAGCAGCTGCTACTTTAACTCCGTCCTGTCCAATCTGAGCAGAGAACAGATGCCCTCAGGCAACCTACATGCAGAGGCAGCACCAAATCCAAAGCTGAGCCCCAGAAACTGTTCAAACAAAAACGAGAAAGGGAAATCTCTCCCAGCAGCCTCAGAAGCAGCAGATTAAAGCTCCACAATCAACTTGATGTACCCTGCATCTGTGCAATACCAGAATAGACAACGAATCAACCCAAAATTGAGGCAGTGGACTCTGGGAGCAACTGTAGACTTGGGGTTTGTTTTCTGCATCTAATCTGTTTCTGGGTTTATGTTTATCATAGTTGAGTATTTAGAGCTTATTATCATTGGTAGATTTGTTTATTGACTTGGTGGCTCTCTTCCTTTTTTATATTTTATACATATATATATAAGTATTTTTTTTCCATTTTCTCTTTGTGTTAGTATGTGTATGCTTCTTTCTATAATTTTGTCTGTCTAGCTTTGCTTTTGCCGTTTGTCCTAGGGTTCTGACTGTCCTTTTTTGTTTTTGTTTTTTTTTAGTATAGTTTTTAGCACTTGTTATCATTGGTGAATTTGGTTTTTGGTTTGGTTGCTCTCTTTTTCTTTAAATTACTTTGCTATTCTTTTATTTTTACTAAATCTTTTCTATTTTAATAACTTTATTTAATTAATTTATTTATTTATCTTTCTTCCTTTCTTTCTTTTTTTCTCCCTTTTCCTCTGAGCCATGTGGCTGACAGAGTCTTGGGGGTTCTGGCTGGGTGTCAGGCCTGAGCCTCTGAGGTGGGAGAGCTGAGTTCAGAACATTGGTCCACCAGAGACCTCCCAGCCCCATGTAACATCAAATGGCGAAAGCTCTCCCAGAGCTCTCCATCTCAATGCTAAGACCCATCTCCACTACATGACCAGCAAGCTACAGTGCTGGACACTCTATGCCAAACAACTAGCAAGACAAGGACACAACCTCACCCATTAGCAGAGAGGCTGCCTAAAATCATAATAAGGTCACAGACACCACAAAACACAGCACCGGATGTGGTTCTGCCCACCAGAAAGACAAGATCCAGGCTCATCCACCAGAACACAAGCACCAGTTCCCTCCACCAGGAAGCCTACACAACGCACTAAACTAAACTTACTCACTGGAGGCAGACACCAGAAACAATGGGAACTATGTATCTGCAGCCTGCAGAGAAGAGACCTCAAACACAGTAAGTTAAGCAAAATGAGTAGACAGAGAAACACACAACAGATGAAGGAGCAAGGTAAAAACCCACCAGACCAAACAAATGAAGAGGAAATAGACAGTCTGCCTGAAAAATAATTCAGAGTAATGATAGTAAAGATGTTCCAAAATCTTGGAAATAGAATGCATAAAATACAAGAAATGTTTAACAAGGACTTAGAAGAACTAAAGAGCAAACGAACAGTGATGAACAACAAAATATATGAAATTAAAAATTCTCTAGAAGGAATCAGTAGCAGGATAACTGAGGCAGAAGAAAGGATAAGTGACCTGGAAGACAAAATAGTGGAAATAACTATCGCAGAGCAGTAAAAAAAAAAAAAGAATGGGGCTCCCCTGGTGGTGCAGTGGTTGGGAGTCCGCCTGCCGATGCAGGGGACACGGGTTCGTGCCCCGGTCCGGGAAGATTCCACATGCCAAAGAGCGGCTGGGCCCGTGAGCCATGGCCGCTGAGCCTGTGTGTCCGGAGCCTGTGCCCCACAATGGGAGAGGCCACAGCAGTGAGAGGCCAACGTACCACAAAAACAAACAAACAAACAAACAAAGAATGAAAAGAATTTAGGGCAATCTCAGAGACCACTGGGACAACATTAAATGCACCAACATTCAAATTATAGGGGTCCCAGAAGAAGAAGAGAAAAAAAATAGACTGAGAAAATATTTGAATAGATTACAGTTGAAAACTTCTCTAATATGGGTAAGGAAATAGTGAAACAAGTCCAAGAAGTGCAGAGAGTCCCATACAGGATAAATGAAAGGAGAAACATGCCAAGACACATATTAATCTAACTATTCAAAATTAAATATAAAGAAAAAATATTAAATGCAGCAAGGGAAAAACAATAACATACAAGGGAATCCCCATAAAGTTAACAGCTGATCTTTCAGCAGAAAGTCTGCAAGCCAGAAGGGAGTGGCAAGACATATTTAAAGTGATGAAAGGGAGGAAACTATAACCAAGTTTACTCTAGCCAGCAAGGATCTCATTCAGATTTGATGGAGAAATTAAAACCCTGACAGACAAGCAAAAGCTAAGAGAATTCAGCACCACCAGACAAGATTTTCAACAAATGTTAAAGGAACTTTTCTAGGCAGGAAACACAAGAAGAGGAAAATACCTACAATAACAAACCCAAAATAATTAAGAAAATGGGAATAGGAACATACATATTGATAACTATCTTAAATGTAAATGGATTAAATGCTTCAACCAAAAGACATAGACTGGCTGAATGGATACACAAACAAGACCCATATATATGCTGTATACAAGAGACTCACTTCAGACCTAAGGACACATACAGACTGAAAGTGAGGGGATGGAAAAAGATATTCCATGCAAATGGAAATCAAAAGAAAGCTGGAGTAGCAATTCTCATATCAGACAAAATAGAATTTAAAATAAATACTATTATAAGAGACAAAGAGGGACACTACATAATGATCAAGGGATCAATCCAAGAAGAAGATATAACAATTGTGAATATTTTTGCACCCGACATAGGAGCACCTCAATATATAAGGCAAATGCTAACAGCCATAAAAGGGGAAAACGACAGTAACACAAAAATAGTAGGGGACTTTAAAACCCCACTTTCTCCAATGGATAGATCAAACAAAATGAAAATAAATAAGGAAACACAAGCTTTAAATGACACATTAAACAAGATGGACTTAATTGATATTTATAGGACATTCCATACAAAAACAAGCGAATACACTTTCTTCTCAAGTGCTCATGAAACATTCTCCAGGATAGATCATATCTTGAGTCACAAATCAAGCCTTGGTAAATTTAAGAAAATTGAAATCATATCAAGTATCTTTTCTGACCACAACTCTATAAGACTAGATATCAATTACAGGAAAGAAACTGTAAAAAATGCAAAGACATGGAGGCTAAACATACACTCCTAAATAACAAAGAGATCACTGAAGAAATCAAAGAGGACATAAAAAAATACCTAGAAACAAATAACAATGAAACCACAACACAAAAGCTATGGGATGCAGCAAAAGCAGTTCTAAGAGGGAAGTTTAAAGCAATGCAATCCTACCTTCAAGGAACAAGAAACATCTCAAATAAACAAACAAACCTTATACCTAAAGCAATCAGAGAAAGAAGAACAAAAACCCCCAAAGTTAGCAGAAGGAAAGAAATCATAAAGATCAGATCAGAAATAAATTAAAGAGGAATGAAAGAAATGATATCAAAGATCAATAAAACTAAAAGGTGGTTCTTTGAGAAGATAAACAAAATTGATATTCCATTAGCCAGCCTCATCTAAAAAAAAGTGAGAAGACTCAAATCAATAGAATTAGAAATGAAAAAGGAGAAGTAACAACTGACAATGCTGAAATACAAAGGATCATGAGAGATTACTACAAGCAACTCTAAGCCAATAAAATGGACAACATGGAAGAAATGGACAAATTCTTAGGAAAGCACTACCTTCCAAGACGGAACCAGGAAGAAATAGAAAATATGAACAGACCAATCACAAGCACTGAAATTGAAACTGTGATTAAAAATCTTCCAACAAACAAAAGCCCAGGGCCAGATGGCTTCACAGGTGAATTCTATGAAACATTTAGAGATGAGCAAGCACCTGTCCTTCTCAAACCCTTCCAAAATATAGCAGAGCAACGAACACTCCCAAACGCATTCTATGAGACCGCCATCACCCTGATACCAAAACCAGACAATTACATCACAAAGAAAGAAAACTACAGGCCAATATCACTAATGAACATAGATGCAAAAATCCTCAACAAAATACTAGCAAACAGTATCCAACAGCACATTAAAATGATCACACACTATGATCAAGTGGGGTTTATCCCAGAGCTATTTTCCTCCAACTTGCATATAGTTCAGTTATATAGGCACCTTCCCTGGGCTTACAGCTATGCTTTAAGATTAAAATTAGATAAGTTAATAAAGGTGATATTTGATGCCAGTTGAATTTAAGATTCAGGTGATGATTTTGTTGGATTTATCAGAGCCTGAAACATTTAAAATTCTTTCTACCTTGCCTAATTATGTACTACAGGAGGAAGTTCTAGGCACCCCACTCTTGTTTGTTTGGAAGGATCAAAAAACTGAGCCAGACTTGTTTCACATTAAACCTCAAGCCAGGTGCATATCACCTGCTTTTGGTGTTTTTCCTTTTCTTCAAAAACACACAAAACTGTGGATTGATTATGCTCTCTGCTTGTGATTGCAATTGCAAGGAGGATATTGGGTACAATTTGATCCAATTGGGACAACAATATAAAGGACTATAAATCTGTTTCAATGTGAAACAAACATGCTCAGAAATCTGTTTCCTTTTAATAAATATTTCCTTCCATGTTATTTTTTTGCATGGATTTGGAGGTTATATGCTAATAAAATCTAAGGCAGAGTGGGATCTAATTCTTACAGACAAAGGCTACTTGCCCAGGACAATTTGTTTCATCATGGAAAACCTATAGTTTTGAAACAGAGCTCTAAATATATATAGGGAAGTTATGAAAATGATTTGAGGACTGAGATATTCTTATTTATGCTTCTATGTGCTAATTAATTCTCTTCTTTAACAAAAGTTTTAAGTCTGTTTAATCTGATTAAATTAATAGGTAATGATGCACACATACACACACACACACACACACACTTTTCAGAATAAGAACAAAATACACTATGAAAGCTACATACATTTAGAAGTTTAGATCATTGATTCATTCAGCAATTATTTCATGAGCCCATATCAGTCCAGCCTAACTCCACCTCTCATTAGCTGTGTGTACTGAGCTAAGTAATCTTGTCTCTCTAATTCTTGGTTTCCTCATCCATTAATTGGGGAAAAATAATAATTAATCAAACAAATTTTATAGGAACTCCAATGAGATAACATGGCACATAGTAGGAACTATCAGTTTAGTGGGTAAGGAATGTATCTAAATACATAATTATAATGTAAAATAGCTATCATTTCTTGATGGTATTGATACGATATTTGTATACAGGTCCTAACATCTTGTTATACAGGTCCTGACAACTTCATAGATAGTCTTAGTGATCATTTGGATAGCTCTCACAAGAACCTTGCTTCACAATTGCTTTATATCTTAAATTATATTCCACTTCAGCCTTTCATACTCATGGCCCCACTTCAGACCTCTTAACACTCAAAATCATTCTGCTTTTAAAATATTACATTTTAATATTCAAACATATGATAGCAAATTCATCTTTTTCTAGGTCTTTCATCTTGCTTCTGTTACACACCTTTTTTTATTTACCTCATTGACACTTCCTTGGACACTGGAGCTCTCCTCCAGTGAATATATTATCTCATTCTTTTCTTTGAAGATTGAACTTTGGAAACATGCAGACTTGTACCAGGAGCAGGGTAAGCTGTGTTAAGGTGGTGGAAGTGGTCTATCCTGGGTGCACACAATAATAAAGTTCACTGAAAGTGTGTTTGCTTTTTGTTATCACCATGCACCCAGCAATTCCAAGCAATATCAGTGATAAAATAATCTTTGAACAAATTTGTGTTGATGTAATTTCCCAACTATGGTGGCAGTTGCTACTGAGTTTTGATAACAAATATGTAAGTGCTGCTTCAAAAAATAAATCCCTCTACAGGAAGATCTCCAGTGTCAAAATCTAAATAACACCAAGAAAACAGGGATAAAACCTGAGGAAGCTTTGGGCCATTGGTATTTTAAATTGAAATAGAGTTTCATTTGAAGATTTCCTGAGTTCCCTTTTTTCTCAGGGACAAAAATATCCCAACATCCTTTGAGAGACTTGCCTTTAAGCAGGACCTCTTGATCTCCAAACTCTCTGTCATATAGAGTAGGTGTCATATGAACTCCAGTGTTTTTAGTTTTATTTGACATACTGCCTCAGATACTCCACTGGAAAATAGTTTAATGAGTGTACAAAGGAAGACTAATAAGACAGCTCAACTCTATCATTCACTATTTGTGTGGTGCTCACTACTCATTACTTTTTCTTCCTTTCCATCTATTCACTCTTATATCCACATCAATCGCTTTTCTGCTTCAATAGCTCCACTGAATCTGACTTTTCCACAGTCATCAATGAATGGTCTCTTAGTTGATAAATTATTAGAGTCTATTATCAGAGATCGATGGCAATTACTATTTACAATTTTCCTTTATTTCTTAAGTGTAGGATGATTCTCTTTCCAATGTCCTGATCTTTTACAATGTCACAAATGTTTTGAGATGAATAGGGAATTGTTGGGGATTGATAAGAATATATGGACTTTGAGTTGCTTCTAGAGCCATGTTTCTGGTTTGGTAAAGACTCAAATTGAATAAGACAAAAAAAGTTGTTTTTAATTTCTGAAAGAATTAGATTTCAGCCTGAATGATATTCAGGGGTTGATCTCTGCATTCACACACATTATTTTCAGTTTACTTGTTTATGTCAGAGAGAAGATTTCCAACTAAGATGGAAATCAAAAGATTCCTATGTTCTAGATTTAGAGCTGCATATCTTTGGAATACCTTAATAAATCTTTCCACAAACGTGTCAGTATGTTTTCTTTCCCTCTTATTACCTAGCTACATTTTAGCTTAGGAGAGAAGGTAACAAAAAAATTCCTATCAGGCTCTGAATATCAGCTTACAATTTGTCCAACTTCTGATCATAAAGCTCTCTTAAAAAAACATTTCAAGTATTTAAATGAAAGTTATACCTATCAAATGAGTCAAAACCAAAAGCAAAACTTAACCATGGATGCAAGAAGCATCCCCGAAGAGGACACAAAATGTGCAGCCCTCCCAAGTTCCAGAAACACCCCCAAAGATAGGTAAAAGAAAGAGAATTAGGCCATTCTACTTGAAAGCTGGCAGTGATTGGTAGGATATTAATTGAAATGGGACACCATACATATTTCTGTGTAGCTACATTTTGGGGGCTACCAGTATAACAATTGGCCACCTGCACACACAATCACTGATAAACTGTGTACGTTGACAGGTGGAAACCTAAGTCCTCAAAACACAAAACAAGAAATAATCAGGAAAGAAAGAGCTGTCCCTGGAAGAGACAATAACCAAATAAGCATGTCCCCAAAACAAATTTTAACCAGAGTCACTGTCCAAAGAACTTATTTTATGAAATGTTTTTCATTTGGTAAACTGAATTTGGAAAGAAAAACATTCTTAATACCTTTGCTCAATTGGACTCCACAGGCAGAGATCCAAGAGACTGATGTGATACAAATTGTCCAGTTTGGCAGAGTGGGAGGAGAGGGTAAGTGTGAAAAATAGCTAAATCCTCATATTTTATAATTAGAAATTAATAGCTAAGTCATACATCTGAAACATAAAGTGGTAGCAATAAAAATGTGTTATTTAAATAAATTATATGAAATAGTCAAAGTATGAAAAATAGGTGCTCTGAGTAGTAGGAAATGGAGTTGTGAATGAAGAAACTTGTTTTTCTTAATATGCTCGGTGAATCTCTTGAATTTTAAAACTATGTGCTTGTAGGTTTTTTGATGATGGCCATTCTGACCAGTGTGAGATGATATCTCATTGTAGTTTTGATTTGTATTTCTCTAATGATTAATGATGCTGAGCATTCTTTCATGTGTTTGTTGACAATCTGTATATCTTCTTTGGAGAAATGTCTATTTAGGTCTTCTGTCCATTTTTGGATTGGGTTGTTTGTTTTTTTGATATTGAGGTGCATGAGCTGCTTGTACAAACAATAAATGCTGGAGAGGATGTGGAGAAAAGGGAACCCTCTTGCACTGTTGGTGGGAATGTAAATTGTTACAGCCACTATGGAGAACTACCGTACGACCCAGCAATCCTGCTACTGGGCATATACGCTGAGAAAACCATAATTCAAAAAGAGTCACGTACCACAATGTTCATTGCAGCTCTATTTACAATAGCCAGGACATGGAAGCAACTTAAGTGTCCCTCAACAGATGAATGGATAAAGAAGATGTGGAACATATATACAATGGAATATTACTCAGCCATAAAAAGAAACGAAATTGAGTTATTTGTAGTGAGGTGGATGGACCTAGCGTCTGTCATACAGAGTGAATGAAGTAAGTCAGGAAGAGAAAAACAAACACCGTATGCTAACACATATATAGGGAATCTAAAATAAAACAATGGTCATGAAGAACCTAGGGGAAAGACGGGAATAAAGACGCAGACCTACTAGAGAATGGACTTGAGGACATGGGGAGGGGGAAGGGTAAGCTGGGACAAAGTGAGAGAGTGGCATGGACATATATACACTACAAAACGTAAAATAGATAGCTAGTGGGAAGCAGAGGCATAGCACAGGGAGATCAGCTCTGTGGTTTGTAACCACCTAGAGGGGTGGGATAGGGAGGGATGGGAGGGAGGGAGACGCAAGAGGGAAGATATATGGGGACATGTGTATATGTATAACTGATTCACTTTGTTATAAAGCAGAAACTAACACACCATTGTAAGCAATTATGCTCCAATAAAGATGTTAAAAAATTAAATAAAAAATACAAAAACAAAACTATGTGCACCTATAACTTTTATTGAAGCAAACCCCAATCATTTAAACTATAAATGAAATAGTTTAAATTGCAAACTGATATACACTTATAATAATAACTAAATATAGAAAGCACTTTCATCACTTAGAAATTATCCAGGCATCTTTTTATGCATATATGCAGTTTAAAAACACTTAGACATCTAAATAGAAATAGTTTTAAATTTTCATTATTATGAAGCTAATTTTTTCGAAAATGATTTTATCTATTTTTATTAAAAACAACAATATCAGAAACCACATAAAATGAAGTGAAACTGAATAATTCAACTAATGTCATGTTATCATATCATATACTACTTCTTAAGATGACATCTAAATTCAAGGTAAATTATGAATTAATAAAATTATGTAATTGTTATTTTTCTTTTTAATTATTTATTTTAATTTTAGGAACGACAGACAATCAACTCTGAAAGGGTAAAAATTATCTAAAACGCAGTATATTTTTTCGCAGTTGTATTCCTAAACTCTTTTTTGATTGATTGAGGCTCTTGAAAATAAGAGTCTAATGTTAGGAAACTTTCTTCTTTGCCCTGAAGCAAGCACGGACATTCTTGGCTCTACAAGGACTTTCAACTGCATTTGATATAAAAATAATCCATTTTAGAGATCAGTAAATAACACTGAAATTCTTTGAATGACAGTGCTGGAAGAGGAACAAGATGCAGGGCCACTCTATTTTATTAAAGATCCTTTAGTCTTCCTTTTCCATAAGATCTCCATTGATAAGCTCTTGTGAATGAGATTTTAAATATCCAACATTTTTAGGATAAGTTCTGCCTGACATCTCTGTGTTGCCTCTCAAACTGGCATAATTTTTCTATCACTCTCAGTGTGGTCTTAGCTACAGTAATCATGATCTTAAAAAAGTGACATGTAGAGCTGTTCAGAGTTGCTTCTGCTTATTTAGAAAGAAAGTTCTTATGTTAGGTGACACCTTGACTTATAGTGAATTTCTTTTCCCTTGTATACATTTTTTCCCCATGCATTACTGAATTCTTAAAAGGGAATTGGGGGAAGAGATAATGGAGTATATCTGTTGATGGGACAGCATCTAGTTTTTTGAGCATGATGAAAATATTCTGCTATTAGATAGTAGTGATTGTTGCACAATATTGTGAACATACTATAAACCACTCAACTGTACACTTTAAAAGGATTATAAATGAAACCAACTAGTCATGGAAGAACAGTTACTACATGATTACACTAGTACAAAGTATCTAAAACAGTCAAACTGCTAGAAGCAGAGAGTATAATGGTAGTTGGCGGGGCTGGGGGAGGGGGAAATGAAGGGTTGCTATAGAACAGTTATAAAACCTCAGTTATGCAAGATGAATAAGTTCTAGAGGTCTGCTGCACAACATCATGCCTATAGTTAACATACTGTATTATACATTTAAAATGTGTTAAGGAAGTAGATCTCATGTTAAAAATTCTTACCACGATAAAATAAGTAATGTTATGGTATGAAATATATATATATTAATTCAGGAAAAATGTTTGAGAATTTTAGCCTAATATAATAACTTTACAGTATGTTTTGCAGGTGCATTAGTCTAGTTACTTAAATTTAGAAAGATAATGGGAAGTTCAAAAACTTCTCTTAAGAATTTCATCAGATATATCTGCATATATATATGATGAAAACACACACATATATATATATGTTTGAAATTTTGGATATTATTCATATACACTAGTGGTCAAGAAGAAATTGATGACTTTCATTCGATAAAACAATGTATATTTTTCTTTCTTTTGGGGGATTAACTTTTTACCAAATTTATTAGTACTATTCATACATATTTTTTGCCATATTTATTAGTACTACATATAGATAAATTACCCCAACTTTTAGGAAAGCTCATTGTCCCCATCCCCTGTCAAGCCATCTCAAATGAGAAATGTTTTGACATACATCAAAGGCAAAATGAAACACAAAATGATATACTGTAATACTGTGCGGAGGGTTTTGCATGAGGAGCAAGAGTCAGAATTTTGCATTATGGGTTACCTCATCTCTCTTCAATTTCACTCTAGTAGATATTTTCCCAGTTTAATACCAGGGAATAAAACAAGGGATGAAAACAGAGCCAAAGAGAGCCACCTCCAATATCTAAAGGCTTTACATGATCCTCTGATAGGGTTTCTGCTGACAAAATAAGTTGAGTCCTTGGGCATCAAGTTTAGCTCACTGGGATAATGGACAGCATGCAATTGGGTCTGAAGCTCATGGATCATTGGCCTGGAGTATCATCTATGGTTATATTACTTGAAAACCTTCTGAAGTGAGCAGAAGATATTTAAGCAGCTGCTCAGAATTTGCATATCTTAAATGCATTTAATATGGTTAACATTACTGGCTACATAAAAATAGATTCCTTCTCTCTCACCATAGATCCCATAGGACAGTAACACAGTGTTTTCTTACTGAGTTTGAAAATTTTTCTTTTCAAAAAAACACGATGAATTTTACTACATTTGTAACAACATTAAAATATATAATGAATTTTAAGTTGTATATGTGTATGTGTGTGTCTATATCTGTGTGTCTGTATTAAGAGTTGGGAGATTCCTATTTTTCCAATACTCAAACATGATCTCTTGTGGAGAAATCAGAATAAGAAGTAGCACTTCACTTTTATCTTTGGTACAGGCAACTTTTCTAAAGTTTGGAGCTTAATTTTACTTTAATTTTGTCAAGTATATTAGATATTCTTGATGGTATTTTATCTCAATAGCAAATCATTACCAAACAAAAGAGGTAAGACACAAATATGCATTACCAGTTAAGCAATCTAAATATATTTTTATCCAAGTGATTTCAATTTTAAATCACTTCCAAAAAGAGGGAGAGACTAATACAAAAGTGTTGAGGCTAGAAATAGCTATAGATAGAGGTCCCAGAGGAAACTGAACACAAGACCAGAAAGATGAGAAGGAGAAAACTGTCAGGAAGTTTTAGTGCACAAATGGATTGATGCAGAACAGGGAAAGCTTTGGACAACTAAAGAAATTAGACTCAAAGGCAGTAATGAAGGGAATATCAAACACGGAAGACAATTTTTTTTTTTTTACTGGAGTTCTTCTTGGCTTACAGATTTACCTGTGTTTAATTATTGAATATTCTAAGCATACTTTCTAGAGAATGTGAAGAATGACATTTAGAATATTAGTAGCAGTTTTCAAAATCAGTATACTCACTTGTTTTACGAGGGTTGTTTTGTTCTAGTCCTGATTTTAACATCCTTCATAAGTATGAGCTGCACTTTTACAGAGGTTTTTGCCTGTGAAAATATACAGTAATTTCTATATTTGATAGCAGACATTTTTCTTTCCATTTCATTACCACATCATCCATAACCTGCAATATGTTTTATTTTTGTTGGCATAGTTCTTTTCACTGCCAATCACTTTATATTCATAAACAACAGGAAACAAGTAAATATGTAAATTTGCTATGAAATATAGGAAAAAATGTTAGAATGTAACAAAGTAGAAGAAACATATTATGATTGCATTTGAAGAGTATAACTCTATGAAAGGAAAGCCATGGCTAAGGCAGCAGGACAATTAACCTAATTGCAATCATAATAGCAAGATTTTTTTTCTAAATTATTTTTTTACTGATGAAAAATGAAGAATATATAATTCCATTGATTTCATCACATTATGCATTATATTAGGACAGTTGCCTATTTAAGTATTCATAGTTTTTAAAAATGTACTTTGAAAGACATCTAAACCCTTCCAAAATCTAATTCTATCCATTTCTAGAGTAAATATGAAGCTTAAGCTTAATTTTCTGATGTTTAAAATATTTCATTAGATTTCAAGAATACATGCATAATGAATTTTACAAGTGCCATTGATTATAAACCAACAACAATCTTAATGCAGCACCTTATGTATAATACTATTTTTATTGCTAAATATTAAAAAACATTCTACACATATTTTCACCAATATATATAATAATGAAGTCATTTATGGAAATCAAAAGAAAAATATAAACAAATAGTAAAGTAATGCTTTAAAATTTTTTCACTGAAGTTCTTTCTTGTGGGTAAGAAAATAATAGAACTCCTGTATTTCCAAGAGCCCCGTACTGCCTTTCTAGTGAAATTACATGATTTCATGGATATACACTTCATGATGATCAAAAGGAGAGACTGAGGCTTTTATTAAGAATGTACCATTAGCAGCCTGATTTATGTCAATGGGTCCAAAAATAAAACATTGGGGAAAAGGGAAAGAACAAAGGAAAGAGAGGAATGAATACAGATGAATAGAATATCACAGGGCAAGGCAGAATCATGCAAGTGAAACATTGATCACATTACTCCTCATCAGAGACTTTTTAAAGTTGTTGCTTTTCTAAAAATGAACAAAACCCAATTTTTTTCCACTTAATTTGAATGCTTATCCTCCAAAAAAATAGTATTAGACAGCCTTAAGTTTCAAGTAAAAACAAGACATTTAATCCTTTGAAAATTGCAATTTTTATATTTTAATTCAGAACTAAACAGTATAAGATCAATAAATAGATTACATGGAAATTTCTGCTCCTTAGGAGGTAACAGAATATTTTTTTAATGTACATCTAGCTATGTATTTGGGAAAACACCACTCAGATGTGAATGTACCAGTCGATTCTTCCCTAAACTCTGAAGCTGTTCTTGAATAGATGACATAATTATCTTCATATTCTAATATCTAGAAAGACTATAACTCTTAAAAGGCATGTAGTTTTTTTCAGAATGATAGTTACACTAAGAACATGACTACTTCCATTTTGTATTTAGAAAATAAACCTAGAAAGATAAACAAATGTTTAGAAAGATTCCTGCAGTTTATAGTATACAGTGTTGAGATTTCAAATTTAGTTATTAGAGACCAATAGAAAACTTCTTAAAACATTATGCACACAAAATTCTATAGTAATATATTTGTGTGTATGTTTGTGTGTGTGTGTAAAATCATAGAGGTGAATCACACTATGTACTCCATAATATTGGATTTTACTACTTTAGCACTTACTCGTTATGATTATTTTAGGGACTTTCTATAACATATGCAACTTATTAGAGAAAGAGTGAATAATTCAAGGAAACTAAATATCTCTCTCTGCCTCAAATTTTACCATGCAGATGTCAGTTTAATAAATTTTATTATAAATATACATACTGAATATACTGGATACACATATTCCACTAATAAAATAATCATGAAGTTAATTACTGAATGTGTAAAAACACAAAGATTTTATTTTTTTATGACTAAGTGTATTCTTCCTCTAATATTTTCTTACTTGCTTAAACCTGTAACCTAGGAGTAGTATTGCTGAACCATAGGGTATGTGTGTGTTCAGCTTTACTAACGCCAAAATACTGTATAAAATAGTTGACCAATTTACACTCCCACTAGCAGTGTTCGAGAATTCCCTTTTATCCACATTCTTTCCAAAGCTTTGTATTGTAAAATTTCTTTATTATTGTGAAATTAAATTATATAAAACATTATATCATTATAGTCTTATTTTGCTTCCTTTTCTGAGATTGAGTTTCTTATGTTCATTGGCAATTCATATTTTTCTTCTATAAAATGCTTGTTTATGCCCTTTTTATGTTAAATCAAGTGTCTTTTGATTGATTTTTCAGCAGGATTTTTAATTTGTTTTCTCTGTATTCTGGATACTAATACTACTTTTTTACACAGTTATAAATATCTTCTCTTTATATGCTGGTCATCTTTTCATATTTTTAGATTGTCTTTTGACTGTCAAAATATCTTAATTATGTAGCATCCAAATTTATTTCTCATTTCTTTTATAGTTAGTACTTTTTATTTGCTTAAGAAATTCTTCCCTATCCTGGTAGCTTAAAAATATTCCTTTATATTTTATTTTAAGGGGCTTAAAATTTTGTTTCTTTTTAAACTTAGATCTTTAATGTTTCTGGAATTGATATTGTGAATTAGAGATGCATACCTTTTCCATATAGATAGCCAATAATCTTAGCATAATCTTTCGACTAGTTCCTTCTTTACCCACTATTATTTAATGTAACTTCTGTAATATATGAATCCATAAATTTGTTGTTTCTTTTCGTTCTCCATATCCTTTTTGATTTTTAAGTGTGTCTATCCTTACACAAGTAATATTCTGATTTAATTGGTATTGGTTTATAATAAGCCTTGACATTTGGTAGGATACATATCTCTATATAATTATTCTATTTCAGTAGTTTCACAGCAACTTTTGGCCCTTTGCACTTCCATGTACTTTGCATGATCAACTTATGAAATTCTAGAAAATTACTGCAGTGATTTTATTGAGGTATAATTGTTATACAAAAATGTATATAATTAATGAATAGAATTTGATGAGTTTGTACATTTGTAAACATTCATATTACCATCACTGGTAATAAGGATAATAAACATATCCTTCATCCTCAAAAGTAGAAGGGTTCCAATTTCTCCACAACATTGCCAACACTTGCCATCTTTAGTGTTTTTTGGGGTTTTTTTAATAAAAATCATCCTAGCAAGTGGGACGTGACATCTTATTGTGGTTTTGATTTGCATTTCTCCAATAATTAGTGATGTTGAGCAACTTATTCATATAACTGTAGGCCACTTGTATGTCTTCTTTGGAGAAATGTTTATTCAGGTCCTTTGCTCATTTGTTAATTGGGTTATTTTTTATTTTTCTGTTAAGAAGTTCCTTACATATTTTGGAAATTAACCCCTTATCAGGTATGTTGTTTGCAAATATTTTTTTCCCATTCTGTAGGTTACCGTTTCACTTTGTTCATTTCCTTTTCTGTGAGGAAGCTTTTTAGTTTGCTGTAATCCCACTTATATATTTTTGCTTTTGTTGCTTGTTCTTATGATGTTGTATCCAAGAAATCACTGCCAAGGTCAATGTCAAAAAGCTTTTCCCCTATATTTTCTTATAGGAGTTTACAGTTTCAGATACTGTGTTCAAATCTTTAATATATTTAAAATTATTTTGTATATAATAGAATATAACAATTCAATTTCATTCTTTTGCATGTAAATATCCACTTTTTCGAACACTATTTGTTGATGAGACTATTCTTTCTCCATTGTGTATTCTTGGCACCTTTGCAAAAGACCAAGTGTTCATGGGTTTATTTTCATGCCAGTAATATATTGTTTTGGTAACTGTAGCTTTGTAATACATTTTGAAACCAGAAAGTGTGATGCCTCCAGCTTTGTTCTTCTTGCTTAAAATTGCTTTGGTTATTTGGTGTCTTTTGGAGTCCATATTAATTTTAGAATTATTTATTATATTTCTTTAAAAATGTCTTTGGAATTTTGATAGGGATTGTACTGAATCTGTAGATCACTTTGAGTAGTATGAACATTTTCACAATATTAAGTCTTCCAATCCATGAGCACAGGATATCTTTCCATTTATTTGTGTCTTTTAATTTCTTTCATCAATGTTTTATAGTTTTCAATGTATAAGATTTTTACCTCTTGGATCAGGCTTATTCTTCAGAATTTTATTCTTTTTGATGCTACTGTAAATGAGAGTGTTTTCTTAAATTTCTTTCTGGATAGTTTGTTGCTGGTGTATAGAAATGCAACTGATTTGGGCATGTTGATTTTGTATCCTGCAACTCTACTGGATTTGTTTATTCTAACATGTTTTTCTCTGGAGTCTTTAGGGTTTTCTAGATGTAAGATCATGTCATCCGCAAACAGAGATTATTTTAATTATTCCTTTCTTATTTGGCTGCCTTTCATTTCTTTTTCTTGCCCCATTACTTTAGCTAGGAATTTCAATACTATGTTGAATAGAAGTGGTGGGGTAGGCATCCTTGCCTTGCTCCAGATTATAGAGAAAAGCCTTTAAGTGTTTAAATATTGAGTAATATATTAGCTGAAGGTTTATTTTAGATTTTATTTTATTTATTTATTTATTTTTTTGTGGTACACGGGCCTCTCACTGTTGTGGCCTCTCCCATTGCAGAGCACAGGCTCCGGACGCACAGGCCTAGCGGCCATGGCTCACAGGCCCAGCTGCTCCGCGGCATGTGGGATCTTCCCGGACCAGGGCATGAACCCGTGTCCCCTGCATCAGCAGGCTGACTCTCAACCACTGTGCCACCAGGGAAGCCCTAGATTTTATTTTTTACAGCAGTTTTAGGTTTATAACAAAATTGAGAGGCAGGTACAGAGATTTCCCATATACTACCCTGCTTCCACATGTGCAAAGCCTCCCATATTTCACATCACCCACCAAAATGGTACATTATTTAGAAGGAGAAACTATTGACATGTCATAATCACTCATAGTTTCCCTTAAAGTTCACTCTTGTGTTATACATTCTATAAGTTTGACAAATATATAGTGACATTTATCCATCATAACATAATACAGAGTATTTTCACTGCCCTAAAAATCCTCTCTTCTCTCCCCATTCATCTCTCCCCTCACATATACCCCTGGCAGCCTTTGATCATTTTATTTTCTCCATAGTTTACCTTTTCCAGAATGTCACATGGTTAGAAATATACAATATGTAGCCTTTTCAGATTGACTTTTTTCACTTAGTAATACACATTTAAAATCCCTCCTCATTTTTCATAGCTTGAGAGTTCATTTATTCTTAGTGCTGAATAATATGCCGTTGTCTGGTTATACCACAGTTTATCCATTCACCTATTGAAATACTTACTGGTTGCCTCCAAGTTTTGACAATTATGAATAAAGCTGGCATTCAAGAAGAGTTGCTGATTTTTTGGTCTGTTCAGCTTTTTATTTATTGTTAGAATGAAGTGGTGACTTTCAAGCTCCTCTTGTGTGGAACCAGAAACCAAAGTTCTCACTGTGCACTTTTCCTATATGGCCTTTATTGTGTTTTGGTAAGCTCCTTGTATGATTAATCTGTTGAGAGTTTTTATCATGGATGTGTTTTAAATTTTGTCAAATGCTTTCTCTGCATCTATTGACATGATCATGCCATATTTTTCCTTCATTCCATTAATGCAGTGTATCACATTGATTGATTTATGTATATTGAACCAGCCTTGCATCTTAGGGATAAATTTCACTTGGTCATGGTGTTTGATCCTCTTAATTGGTTGTTGAATTCTGCTTGCTTATATTTTATTAAGAAATTTTGCATCCATATTTATAGATATACTATTTTGTAGTTTTATTTTCTTGTGGTGTCTTTGTATTTAGAATCAGGGTGATGATGGTCTCAATGAATGAGTTTGGATGTATTCCTTTTTCTTCTGTTTTTTGGAAGAATTTAAAATTAGAATACTCTAAATGTTTTGTACAATTCACTTGTAAAGCCTTCTGTTCCTGGGCTGTACTTGGAAGGTTTTGGATTAATGATTAAATATCCTTGCTATTCATCTGTTCAGACTTTCTATTTCTTCTTGATTCAGTCTTGGTAGGTTTATATTTCTAGAAAATTAATTTCTACTAAGTTTTGAATTTGTTGCTGTATAATTGTTCATAATAGTTTCTTATGGCCTTTTTAATTTCTGTGGCAGCAGTTTTAATGTCTTCTCTTTCATTACTGATTTTATTTATTTATTTGTTTGTTTATTTATTTATTCTCTTTTCTCTTGGTTTGTCTAGCTAAAGGTTTGTCAATTTTGTCTGTCTTTTTAAAAAAACTTTAGTTGTCAATATTTTTCTATCATTTTATATTCATTTTTAATTTTTTACACAATTTTAAAGATTATACTCCATTTATAATTATTATGAAATACTAGCTATATTCTCCATATTGTACAATACATACATGTAGCCTATCTTACACCCAACTGTTTGTACATCCCACTCTCCCACCCCTATATTGCCCCTCCCTCCTTACCTCTCCTCACTGGTAACCACTAGTTTGT
Source organism: Globicephala melas (assembly GCF_963455315.2). Lineage (NCBI taxonomy): Eukaryota > Metazoa > Chordata > Mammalia > Artiodactyla > Delphinidae > Globicephala > Globicephala melas. The sequence continues at coordinate 48,385,379 of NC_083335.1, forward strand.
TCTCTATATCTGAGAGTCTGCTTCTTTGTTGTTATATTCACTAGTTTGTTGTATTTTTTAGAGTCCACATACAAGTTATATCACACAGTATTTGTCTTTCTCTCTCTGACTTATTTCACTTAATAGATCAATTCATGTTGCTGCAAATGGCAAAATTTCCTTCTTTTTTATGGCTGAATAGTATTCTATTATATATATCCATTCATTTGTTGATGGACACTTAGGTTGCTTCCATATCTTGACAACTGTAAATAATGCTGATATGAACATTGTGGGGCATGTATCTTTTCGGATTAGTGTCCTTGTTATTTTGGACATATACCCAGGAGTGGAATTGCTGGGTCATACTGTAGTTTTATTTTTAGTTTTTTAAGAATCCTCCATATTATTTTCCACAGTGGCTGCACCAATTTACATTCCCACCAACATTGTACAAGTGTTTCCTGTTCTCCACATCTGTGCCAACATTTGTTATTTGTGTTCTTTTTGATGATAGCCATTCTGACTGGTGTGAGGTGATATCTCATTGTGGTTTTGATTTGCATTTCTCTGATGATTAGTGATGTTGAACATCTTTTTATGTGCCTATTGACCATCTGAATTTCCTTTTGGAAAAATGACTATTCAGTTCTTCTGCCCATTTTCAAATTCTTTATTTCATTTCTATTCTTTATTTCATTTCTTCCTGTTCTTATATTAATTATTTGTATCTATTGCAGGATTTTTCATTGTATTTACCAAGATGTTTCCTTTGAAATACTCATTGTTATAATAGTCTATTTTAATCTGGTAAGAACTTAACTTCAATAACATGTGAAAACTCTGTAATTTACTCCCCCTCACACACTTTATATTATTAATTTCTGAATTTATTTTTATATTGTCTATTGTCAAGTATTTTGTGATAATAGTTATTCTTAATACTTTTTACTTTTTTTTTTTTTTTGCGATACATGGGCCTCTCACTGTTATGGCCTCTCTCATTGTGGAGCACAGGCTCTGGACATGCAGGCTCAGCAGCGATGGCTCATGGGCCCAGCTGCTCCACAGCATGTGGAATCTTCCCGGACCGGGGCATGAACCCATGTCCCCTGCATTGGCAGGTGAACTCTCAATCACTGTGCCACCAGGGAAACCTGACTTTTAACTTTTATATTAGGGTTAAAATGATTTATGTGCTACCATTAGAGTATTACAATATTCTGTGTTTGTATATTTACAGGAATACTTTGTTTTATTGTGTCTCACTTTATTGAGATTTGCAGATACTGCATTTTTAATGAATAAAGGCTTTTGGCAACCTTGTGTTGTCAAATGATGGTTGGCATTTTTAGCAATAAACTTTAAAAAATCAATATGTATACATTGTTTTATAGACATAATGCTATTGCATACTTAATAGACTACAGTATTGTGTAAGCAGAAATTTTATATGCATTGGGGAACCAAAAGTTTCTGTGACTTGCTTTCTTGTGATATTTGCTTTATTACAGTGGTCTGAAACCAAACCTGTAATATCTCTGAGGTATGACTGTACCTTTCTTAGTGAGACTTGTTTTTCATATGCTTTCATGTTGCTGCTTAATATTTATTCATTTCAACTCAAATAACTCCCTTTAGCACTTCTTTTAAAGAAGATCAAGTGATGACAAACTCCCAGAATTTTTGTTTATTTTGGAAAGTCTTCAGGTCTCCCTTTCATAGGAAGGACAATTTTTTTCTGAAATAGTTTCTCAGTTGGCAAGTTTTGGTTTTCACTATTGTGAATACATCACTTCACTCTCTCCTAGCCTACATGGTTTTAGCTGAGAAATCTGCTCAGAATCTTATTGTAATTACCTTGTATGCAACTAGTTATTTTCTCTTGCAGCATTCAAACGTCTCTTTTCCTTTGATTTTGACAATTTAATTGTAATACATCTTAGTTTAACTCTCTTCTGTTTCAACATATTTGTGGTCCTTTGGACTTCATGAATCTGGATGCCCATTTCCCTCCCCAAATTTGGGATTATTCAACTATCATTTCTTTAAATATGGTTTCTGCCTCTCTCTCTCTCTTTTCCCCTTCTAGGACTCCCATAATGTATATATTGCTCCTTTTGATGTTGTCCCATAAGTCCCACAGACTTTCTTTACTCATCTTCATTCATTTTCTCTTTGTTCCTCTGACTGGAAATTTCAAATGACCTTTCTTTGAGTTCACTAATTCTTTCTTCTGCTTGGTTGATGATGCTGAAGCTCTTTATTGAAAAAAAAAATAATTTAATTGGATTCTTGTTTTAAAAAAATACATGTTATTTACTTTACTACCTGGTTTTTGGAAGGAGTTAGACAAAAGAAAATAATCATGAGGGAAATAAGAGAGCAAATTTTGACTACTCATGAAGATGACTTCACCTTCTATTTTACAAATAGAAATGAATCACCTCAAACTCCTATTATAGACACAAACAACCTACCTTCATGCCCTCAATTCTTGCCGCCCATATATATGAATCGGACTTCATCCTCTTGTTGAAAATGAATCCTTTTATGTTCTGGTTCCAAATAATTTTCATCTGAAAGGAATTCTTTAATTATTTTCCTATTTATTTTATCTCTGTCTTCTCCTTCTGGTGACATTTCCCCCCTTGTACACAAAAATTCTCAAGTGTAATTGCCTAAGGGGGGAAAAATCCTCTTCATTTACTGTGTCCCTTTTTTTTTTAACAGCTTTATTGGCGTATAATTGCTTTACAATGGTGTGTTAGTTTCTGTGTTATAACAAAGTGAATCAGTTATACATATATATGTATATATATATATATATATATATATATATATATATATATATATCTCCCCGCATCTCTTCCCTCTTCCATCTCCCTCCCTCCCACCCTCCCTATCCCACCCCTCTAGGTGGTCACAAAGCACCGAGCTGATTGCTCTGTGCTATGTGGCTGCTTCCCACTAGCAATATAATTTACGTTTGGTAGTGTATACTTGTCCATGCCACTCTCTCACTTTGCTCCAACTTACCCTTCCCCCTCCCCATATCCTCAAGTCCATTCTCTAGTAGGTCTCTGTCTTTATTCCCACCTTGCCTGTAGGTTCTTCATGACCATTTTATTTTTTTTTTTGATTCCATATATATGTGTTAGCATATGGTATTTGTTTTTCTCTTTCTGACTTACTTCACTCTCTATGACAGACTCTAGGTCCATCCACCTCACTACAAATAACTCAATTTTGTTTCTTTTTATGGCTGAGTAATATTCCATTGTATACATGTGCCACATCTTCTTTATCCATTCATCTATTGATGGACACTTAGGTTGCTTCCATGTCCTGGCTATTGTAAATAGAACTGCAATGACCATTGTGGTACATGACTCTTTTTGAACTACGGTTTTCTCAGGGTATATGCCCAGGGGTGGGGTTGCTGGGTAGTATGGTAGTTCTATTTTTATTTTTTTGAGGAACCTCTGTATTGTCCAACATAGTGGCTGTATCAAATTACATTCCCACCAACAGAGCAAGAGAGTTCCCTTTTCTCCACACCCTATCCAGCCTTTATTGTTTCTAGATTTTTGGACGATGTCCATTCTGACTGGTGTGAGATGATATCTCATTGTAGTTTTGATTTGCATTTCTCTAATGATTAATGATGTTGAGCATTCTTTCATCTGTTTGTTGGTAATCTGTATATCTTCTTTGGAGAAATGTCTATTTAGGTCTTCTGCCCATTTTTGAATTGGGTTGTTTGTTTTTTTGATATTGAGCTTCATGACCTGCTTATAAATTTTGGAGATTAATCCTTTGTCAGTTGCTTCATTTGCAAATATTTTCTCCCATTCTGAGGGTTGTCTTTTGGTCTTGTTTATGGTTTCCTTTGCTGTGCAAAAACTTTTAAGTTTCATAAGGTCCCATTTGTTTATTTTTGTTTTTATTTCCATTTCTCTAGGATGTGAGTCAAAAATGATCTTGCTGTGATTTATGTCATAGAGTGTTCTGCCTATGCTTTCCTCTAAGAGTTTGATAGTGTCTGGCCTTACATTTAGGTCTTTAATCCCTTTTGAGTTTATTTTTGTGTATGGTGTTAGGGAGTGAACTAATTTTATACTTTTACATGTACCTGTCCAGTTTTCCCAGCACCACTTATTGAAGAGGCTGTCCTTTCTCCACTGTACATTCCTGACTCCTTTATTAAAGATAAGGTGACCATATGTGCGTGGGTTTATCTCTGGGCTTTCTATCCTGTTCCATTGATTTATATTTCGGTTTTTGTGCCAGTACCATACTTTCTTGATTACTGTAGCTTTGTAGTATAATCTGAAGTCAGGGAGACTGATTCCTCCAGCTTCATGTTACGTTCTCAAGATTGCTTTGGCTATTCAGGATCTTTTGTATTTTCATACAAATTGTGAAATTTTTTGCTCTAGTTCTGTGACAAATGCCAGTGGTAGTTTGATAGGGATTGCATTGAATCTGTAGATTGCTTTGGGTAGTAGAGTCATTTTCACAAAGTTGATTCTTCCAATCCAAGAACAAGGTATATCTCTCCATCTATTTGGATCATCTTTAATTTCTTTCATCAGTGTCTTATAATTTTCTGTATAGAGGTTTTTGTCTCCTTAGGTAGGTTTATTCCTAGATATTTTATTCTTTTTGTTGCAGTGGTCAATGGGAGTGTTTTCTTGATTTCCCTTTCAGATTTTTCATCATTAGTATATAGGAATGCCAGAGATTTCTGTGCATTAATTTTGTATCCTGCAACTTTACCAAATTCATTGATTAGCTCTAACAGTTTTCTGGTAGCATCTTTAGGATTCTCTGTGTATAGTATTATGCCATCTGAAAAGAGTGACAGCTTTACTTCTACATTTCCAATTTGGATTCCTTTTATTTCTTTTTCTTCTCTGATTGCTGTGGCTAAAGCTTCCAAATCTATGTTGAATAAGAGTGGTGAGAGTGGGCAACCTTGTCTTGCTCCTGATCTTAGTGGAAATGTTTTCAGTTTCTCACCATTGAGGACATGTTGGCTGTGGGTTTGGCATATATTGCCTTTATTATGTTGAGAATGGCCACATTATGCCTACTTTCTATAGGATATTTATCATAAATGGGTGCTGAATTTTGTTGAAAGCTTTTTCTGACTCTATTGAGTTGATCATATGGTTTTCCTACTTCAGTTTGTTATTATGGTGTATCACATTGATTAATATGCATATACTGAAGAATCCTTGCATTCCTGGGATAAACCCCACTTGATCATAGTGTACGATGCTTTTAATGTGCTGTTGGATTCTGTTTTGCTTGTATTTTGTTGAGTATTTTTGCATCTATGTTAATTTATGATATTAGCCTGTAGTTTTCTTTCTTTGTGACATCTTTGTCTGGTTTTGGTATCAGGGTGATGGTGGCCTCGTAAAACTAGTTTGGGTGTGTTCCTCCCTCTGCTATATTTTGGAAGAGTTTAAGAAGGATCGGTGTTAGCTCTTCTCTAAATGTTTGATACAATTCACCTGTGAAGCCATCTGGTCCTGAGCTTTTGTTTGTTGGAAGATTTTTAATCACAGTTTCAATTTCAGTGCTTGTGTTTGGCCTGTTCATATTTTCTATTTCTTCCTGTTTCATTCTTGGCAGGTTGTGAATTTCTAAGAATTTGTCCATTTCTTCCAGGTTGTCCATTTTATTGGCATAGAGTGGCTTGTAATCTCTCATGATCTTTTGTATTTCTGCAGTGTCAGTTGTTACTTCTCCTTTTTCATTTCTAATTCTATTGTGTTGAGTCTTCTCCCTTTTTTTCTTGATGAGTCTGGCTAATGGTTTATCAATTTTGTTTATTTTCTCAAAGAACCAGCTTTTAGTTTTATTGATCTTTGCTATAGTTTACTTCATTTCTTTTTCATTTGTTTCTGATCTCATTTTATGCTTTCTTTCCTTCTGCTAACTTTGGGGTGTTTCTGTTCTTCTTTCTCTAATTGCTTTAGGTGTAATTTTAGGTTGTTTATTTCAGATGTTTCTTGTTTCTTGAGATAGGATTGTACTACCATTAAATTCCCTCATAGAACTGCTTTTGGTGCATCCCATCGGTTTTGGATCATCATGTTTTCATTGTCATTTTTTTCTACATATTTTTTGATTTCCTCTTTGATTTCTTCGGTGATCTCTTGGGTATTAAGTAGTGTATTGTTTAGCCTCCATGTGTTGGTATTTTTTACAAACATTTTCCCATAATTGATATCTAGTCTCATAGCACTGCGGTCAGAAAAGATACTTGATAAGATCAATTTTCTTAAATTTAATCAGGCTTGATTTGTGACCCAAGATATGATCTATTCTGGAGATTTTCCAGGAGCACTTGAGAATAACGTGTATTCTGTTGTTTTTGGATGGAATGTCCTATAAATATCAATTAAGTCCATCTTGTTTAATGTATCATTTAAAGCTTGCATTTCATTATTCATTTTCATTTGGATGATCTGTCCATTCGTGAAAGTGGGGTATTAAAGTCCCCTACTACTATTGTGTTACTGTCAATTTCCCCTTTTATGGCTTTTAGTGTTTGCCTTATGTATTGAGGTGCTCCTATGTTGGGTGCATAAGTATTTACAATTGTTGTATCTTCTTGGATTGATCCCTTGATCATTATGTAGTGCCCTACTTTGTCTTTTGTCATAGTCTTTGTTTTAAAGTCTATTTTGTCTGATATGATAATTGCTACTCCAGCTTTCTTTTGATTTCTATTTTCATGGAATATCTTTTTCCATCCCCTCACTTTCAGTCTGTGTGTGTCCCTAGGTCTGAAGTGTGTCTCCTGTAAATAGCATATATACGGATCTTGTTTTTGTATCCATTCAGCCAGTCTGTGTCTTTTGTTGGGAGCATTTAATCCATTTACATTTAAGGTAATTATCGATATGTATGTTCCTATTCCCATTTTCTTAATTGTTTTGAGTTTGTTATTGTAGTTCTTTTCCTTCTCTCTTGTTTCCTGCCTATAGAAGTTCCTTTAGCATTTTTTGTAAAGCTGGTTTGGTTGTACTGAATTCTGTTAGTTTTTGTTTGCCTGTAAAGTTTTAATTTCTCTGTCAAATCTGAATGAAATCTTTGCTGGGTAGAGTAATCTTGGTTGCAGGTTTTTCCCTTTCATCACTTTAAATATGTCCCCTGCTCCCTTCTCACTTGCAGAGTTTCTGCTGAAATACCAGCTGTTAACCTTATGGGGATTCCACTGTATGTTATTTGTTGTTTTTCCCTTGCTGCTTTTAATATTTTTTCTTTGTATTTAATTTTTGATAGTTTGTTTAATATGTGTCTTGGCATGTTTCTCCTTGGATTTATCTTGTATGGGACTCTCTGTGCTTCCTTGACTTGATTAACTATTTCCTTTCCCATATTTAGGAAGTTTTCATGTATAATCTCTTCAAATATGTCCTCAGTCCCTTTCATTTTCTCTTCTTCTTCTGGGATCCCTAAAATTCAAATGTTGGTTCATTTAATGTTGTCCCAGAGGTCTCTGAGACTGCCCTGAATTCTTTTCATTTTTTTTTCTTTATTCTGCTCTGCAGTAGTTATTTCTACTGTTTTATCTTCCAGGTCACTTATCCGTTCTTCTGCCTCAGTTATTCTGCTGTTGATCCCTGCTAGAGAGTTTTTAATTTCATTTATTTTGCTGTTCATTACTGTTTGTTTGCTGTTTGGTTCTTCTAGGCCCTTGTGAAATGTTTCTTGCATTTTCTCCATTCTATTTCCAAATTTTGGATCATCTTTACTATCATTATTCTGAATTCTTTTTCAGGTAGACTGCTTATTTCCTCTTCATTTGTTAGTTCTGGTGGGTTTTTACCTTGCTCCTTATCTTCTGTGTGTTTCTGTGTCTTCTCATTTTGCCTAACTTAGTGTGTTTGGGCTCTACTTTTCCCAGGGTGCTCTTACATAGTTCCCATTGTTTTTGGTGTAGGTCCCCAGTGGCTAAGTTGGTTCAGTAGGTTGTGTAGGCTTCCTGCTGGAGGGGAAAAGTGCCTGTGTTCTGGTTGATGAGGCTGGATCTTGTCTTTCTTGTAGGCAGTCCACGTCTGGTGGTGTGTTTTAAGGTGTCTGTAGCCTTATTATGATTTTAAGCAGCCTCTCTGCCAATTGGTGGTGTTGTGTTCCTGTCTTGCTAGTTGTTTGGCTTAGGGTGGCCAGCATTGGAGCTTGTTGGTCTGAGCGGAGCTGGGTCTTGGTGTTGAGATGGAGATCTCTGCAGACTTTCCCCGTTTGATGTTACATGGAGCTGGGAGGTCTCTGGTGGACCAATATCCTGAACTTGGCTTTCCCACCTCAGAGACACAGCCCTGACGCCTGGCTGGAGCATGAAGAGACTGTCATCTGCACAGCTTAGAATAAAAGGGAGAAAATGAAATAAAGAAACAAAGAAGAAGGTAAAATAAAATAAAATAAGGGCTTCCCTGGTGGTGCAGTGGTTGAGAATCTGCCTGCTAATGCAGGGGACACGGGTTCAAGCCCTGGTCTGGGAGAATCCCACATGCTGCAGAGCAACTAGGCCCGTGAGCCACAACTCCTGAGCCTGCGTGTCTGGAGCCTGTGCTCCACAACAAGAGAGGCTGCGGTAGTGAGAGACCCGCGCACCACGATGAAGAGTGGTCCCCGCTTGCCACAACTAGAAGAAGCTCTCACACAGAAATGAAGACCAAACACAGCAAAAATATATAAATAAATTAACTCCTACCCCCATCTTCTAAAAATAAATAAAATAATTTTTAAAATAAAAAATAGGAAATAATTATTTTTTTAAAAAAATAAAGTAATAAAAAAGAAAGAAAGAGGAGAGCAACCAAAGCAGAAAACAAATGTACCAATGATAACAAGAGCCAAAAACCATACAAAAAAAAAAAAGAAAGAAAAAGAATAAAAAAGAAAAACGGGCAAACAGAACCCTAAGACAAATGGTAAAAGCAAAGCTGTATAGACAAAAATCACACAGAAGTATACACATACACACTCACAAATAGAGAAAAAGGGGGGAAAATATATTTATATTGTTGCTTCCAAAATTCACCTCCTCATTTTGGGATGATATGTTGTCTATTCAGGTATTCCACAGATGCAGGGTACATCACGTTGATTGTAGAGATTTAATCTGCTGCTCCTGAGGCTGCTGGGAGAGATTTCCCTTTCTCTTCTTTGTTAGCAGAGCTCCTGGGGTTACGCTTTGGATTTGGTCCCGCTGCTGTGTGTATGTCGCCTGAGGACGTCTGTTCTTCGCTCAGAGAGGATGGGGTTAAAGGAGCAGCTGATTTGTGGGCTCTGGATCAGTCAGGCTGGGGAGAGGGTAGGTTATGGAGTTCTGCATGAGTCTGTGGTGGCAGAGGCTGGCGTGATGTTGCACCAGTCTGAGACGCACCATGTGTTCTCCTGGGGAAGTTGTGTCTGGATCACGGGACCCTGGCACTGGCGGGCTGCACAGGCTCCCAGGACGGGAGGTATGGATAGTGATCTGTGCTTGCACACAGGCTTCTTCATGGATGCAGCAGCAGCCTTAGCGTCTCAAGCCTGTCTCTGCGGTCCATGCTGATAGCCATGGTTCGCGCCCATCTCTGGAGCTCCTTTAAGCAGCACTCTTAATCTCCTCTCCTCACACACCAGGAAACAAAGAGGCAAGAAAAAGTCTCTTGCCTCTTCGGTAGCTCCTGACTTTTTCCCGGACTCCCTCCTGGTTAGCTGTGGTGCACTAACCCCCTTCAGGCTGTTTTCACGCAGTCAACCCCAGTCCTCTCCCTGGATCTGACCTCCAAAGCCTGAGCCTCAGCTCCCAGGCCCCACTCGTCCCAGCGGGTGAGCAGACAATCGCCTCAGGCTGGTGAGTGCTGGTTGGTGCCGACCCTCTGTTTGGGAATCTCTCCACTTTGTCCTCCACAACCCTGTTGCTGTGCTCTCCTTCGTGGCTCTGAAGTTTCCCCCTCTGTCACCCGCAGTCTCTGCCCGTGAAGGGGTTTCCTAGTGTGTGGAAACCTTTCCTCCTTCACAGCTCCCTCCCACTGGTGCTGGTCCCATCCATATTCTTTTGTCTCTGTTTTTTCCTTTTTCTTTTGTGCTACCCATGTACGTGTGGAGTTTCTTGCCTTTTGGGAAGTCTGAGGTCTTCTGCCAGTGTTCAGTAGGTGTTCTGTAGGAGTTGTTCCTCATGTAGATGTATTTCTGATGTATTTGTGGGGAGGATGGCAATCTCCATGTCTTACTCTTCCACCATCTTGAAGCTCCTCCTCTACTTGCATTCTTAAGCTCCAGTATTTTTGTTTTTTGTTTTGTTTTGTTTTTCTTCTTGTAATGCTTTCTATTTCTTTGTTGAACTTCTTATTTTGTTAATATATTGCTTACTGATTTTGTTTAGCTGTCAATCTATGTTCTCTTGTAGCTCATTGGGCTTCATTAAGACAATTATTATGAATTTTTGTCACCCAATTCTTAGATCTCTATTTCTTTAAAGTCAACTTCTGGAACTTTATTAGTTTCTTTTCATGTTGTCATGTTTCCCCAATTCTTCATTATTTTCATAACCTTGTATCATTTGCTTGTACATTTGAGGAAGATATCACCTCTTCCATTCTCTAGAGATTGTCTTCAGTAAAGAAATAACTTCACCAGTCAGCCCAACCTGAGGTTCTGTGCAAGCCAGCTGGTAGCATCTGCATGTTGGTAAAACCCAATGCCAGTGGTCTTCTGTCAGTCATTTCTGGCTGGCTGTGCTCTGCATTCTGGTAGGGCTGGATGGATGATATCTGCAGTCAGTTGGGGCATCTGGAAGTCTCCACAGCTTGGTAGGGCCAACTGGCTGGGCTTCATGATCTGGTAGGGTCATAGGCTCTGCTGCTGGTTGGGACTGCTAGCAAGGTTAACTGGTTGAGCAAGACTGTTGACTAAGCTTTCTGGTCAGACAGGGCTACTGGCTAGACTCACTAGTCAGTGGGACCACTGATGAGGTTCCCTGCTTGGGAAGGGCCTGTCACTTGCCTCATGTTAGGTGGTGATTTTGACTGATCTCTGGAGTAGGACAGAACTCCTGACTATGTTCCTTGGTTAGGTAAGCCTACTGACTGAAATCCCTGGTCAGATGGGGCTCCTGAGTAAGCTCTCTGGTCAGATAGGTCCATTAGTTGGGCTCCTTGGTGAGGAAGGGATACTGATTGGACTCCCCAGTATTGTGGGACTAATTGGAGGAGTTCTGCAGCCAGGTTGGCTGTTTGGGACGGCTCCTCAGTTGGTTAAAGTCATTGCTAAGGTCTTGATCGGAGTGGCAGCTCCTGGGGACATAGAGCGATGGGCCTAATATCAAGATATGTGCATCAGTTACTGAGATCTCCCTTTTACTTTGTTCCAGGTGGTCTAACCATACCAATTCCCCCCATATTCTTTGTGAGGGAAATCAGAAAGAGGCCTCTCAGGCAGCACCCTGGAACAGTGGAGAATCTGAATATTCACCTGAGTGTCTCTTTCCTCCACTGGAGAAATCACAGGCCAAGGGGACTGCACTCAACAGGGTACTGAGACAACCTGGGAGACTGGCATGTGAATAAACTGAAACCATTCCTATTATTCTTTCCAATGCACTTTTTCTTGTTTTCTTTTTTTGTGTGTGTGGTTTACTCTCTCAAAGACATTCTCATCTGTGGATAGTTGCTAATTCAGTGGTTCTGGGAGGGAAACAGGACTGGGGACCCTGTACTGTGCCATCTTTCTGATATCACTACTTTTGGGCAGTAATTTTAATTGAAATTGCATTGACACTTCAAATCAAGTTGGGGAGATTCAGTATCTATAGTATTGAATCTTCCTTTCAATGAAAATGGCATTTGCCTTTATTTATTTAGGTAGTATTAGTGTCTTCCAAAAACTTATTAATTACATATATAGATGTGTGTGTGTGTGTGTGTGTGTGTGTGTATGAATCAGTCATAGCAAAACTTTTGTTACATTTTTTAAATGATTCATAATTTAAAATTAGATTCTATAGCTCTTGCTAGTTTGTGCAACTAAATCTTGTATATTAATATTTATCTTCTAGTCTTTCATACTGATACATTTTTTAATTATTTATTTTATTTTCAAATCCTTCTACATTTAGTGTATTTTCCTAGTCTTACCACACTGACTAGCACTTTTAGAGCTATGTTGAATAACTGTAGTATAGTAGATATCATGTTTTTTAACTGATTTTAAAAAGGATATTTCACCATTTCATTACTAAGAATACTGTTTACTAAATTCTGTTAAATAATCTGTTATGATAAGAAGTGTTTTCTATACTTTCTTTTCTGACAGTGTTAACATTAATGGTGTTACATTAAATATCTTTTCTGCTTTTACTGAGATGGTTTATTGATTTTTTTGATTTATTAGAAGAATGAAATGCATTTGCACACTTTTATCAATATATAATTGACGTATGATAAAATTTAACCTTTTGAAGTATATAATTCTGTGGGCTTTAGAAACCCCATACCCAAATTCTTCAATACTGTCAGGCTCAAGCCCTAGATACCACAAATTTACTTTCAATCTGTATTGATTTTCCTATTGTTGGCATTGCATATAAATTAAATCATAAAATATGTGGCCTTTTGGGACTGACTTCTGTCATGTGATATTTCTTCTTTCATTCTTTTCTATTATAGCCATCCTAGTGAGTATAAAGTGTTATATCATTGTGTTTTTTATTTGCATCTCCCTAAAGACTAATGATACTGAGCATCTTTTCATTTGCTTATGGCCCATGTGTATATCTTTTTTTTAGAGATGTATTGTATGGTTTAACCTTGAAAATATTCAATGTGAACTTCAGAAAAATGTGTATTCTGATTTTGGTAAGTAGAGTATTTCACAGGAATCATATTTTCTCCCCTCTGAGTATTTGTTATTTTGTTGTAGTTGTTATTCTCTGTTTAGTGATTTTTTTCTGAACTAATTCTGTAATGTCTGTATTCTTTCTCATATGTGACCACTGCAATCTTTCCTTAGCTTAATTGTCAACAAATATTTGGACAGAAATTTCTTAACTTCCTAGGAACAATAAGTCCCCAATCTTTGCCAAGAATCTCTGTGCATGTTGGGACAAAACTTCACACTCATATAAACTTATAAATAAGTTTATAGCTACTCTCGAAAATAGTCAAAGGTCTAGAGAAACCAAGTGAATTCCCAATTAACAAAAAGCCACATTCAGAGCAGTAGGAAATTTCATGGGGTATTTATTTACCCTTGCTCCAACTCCTCCTTTCCATGATACAGCATGGTCAGGAGGAAGCAATGGCCTAATTCCCAATGGCCTCCCTTGAACCACTGGGTAATGAGAAAATCTTATTTGTAATGTTTACCTGTCTGGGGAATACCTGAGGAACTGTTTTATTTTCGTTTCTGCCTCACTCAGGGCTCAGATAGGAAAAGCGGCACAGCTCAGTTCTTAAGTTATAAAAAGCTGCTGTAAATAGTAAGGGATTACCCATAAAAGTTGAGGGGGGATATAGAGCTTCAGATGCCTGTGACAAGAAATTACATGTAGAGGAATATGATAGAACATTTAAGCCACTGAGAAATAGCTAAGGTCATACTCTTCAGTTAATTAAGACATTCAAAAGCAGGCATGTATAAGAAAAAGAGAACATACACACAGAAAAGACAGACAAGATACGTGAACATAAAAGACCTGAGAATACCTTAAGCTTTCACCATGGGCTGATCCCAAGTCTCATAATATTTCTTGATAATTAATGAAGGCATTTCACGGCAAGGAGCCAGTCTGCAAAGACAGGAAGAGGTGGCTGTTTTCTCAAATGCCCAATTTTCAACAAAACATCACAAGACATTCAAAGATAAAGGAAAATATGGTAAATTAAAAGGAAGAATATAAAATGACAGAAAGCATTCACGAGGAAACAAAGGCATCAGACATACTACACAAAGACTTAAAAACATGTATCTTAGATATATTCAAAGAGCTGAAGAAAAACATAGACAAAGAACTAAAGTAAAATAAATAGAGAAATTATACATGAACAAAATTAGAATGTTTACAAAGAGATAGGAATGATAAAAAGAATCAAACATAAATTGTGGAGATATAAATTAAATAACTGAATTAAAAAAAATCATTAGAAGGGTTCAAAAAGCCAGTGTTTTCTGACTTGAGCAGGCAGAAACAGATTAAGTTAACTTAAAGATGTGACATTTGAAATTTTCAAGTCTGAGGAAAAGAAAGAAAAAAATGAAGAAAAGTAAGCAGAACCTAAGTACTTACAGGCCACAATCAAGTGGATTGATATATATGCTATGGAAGTCCCGAGAATAAAAAGGAAAGGAAAGGTGCAGAGATTATTTGCAGAAATAATTGGCCAAAAATTTTTTAAAAATCTGAGTAAAAGACATACAAATCCAAGTTGCTCCAAAAACTTCACATAAGAAGCACCCAAAGAGACCCACAACCAGACACATTACTATCAAACTGTCAAACTCTAACACCAGACAGAATCCTGAAAATAGCAAGAGACTTATCATGTACAAGGGATCTCTAGTAAGATTATTAAAGTATTCTTCAGCAGAAACCTTGTAAGCCAGAAGCATTGGGATCATATATTAAAATGCTGAAAGAAAAAAAGAAAACTGTCAATCAAAAATTCTGTATCTGGCAAAAATATACTTCAAAAATGAGAGAGAAATTAAATCATTCTCAGAAAAACACAAGCTGAGGGTGTACATTACCACTAGACTTATTCTACTAGAAATGTTAATCAGAATAGTTCAAGCTGAAATGAAAGGACACAAGACAGTAACTCATAGCCATTGAAAATATAAATATCCTCAGTAAAGGTAAATGTATAGACAAGTATGAAAATGTGATTATTGGTTAGCCAACTACATTTTAAAATTTTTCTACAGGATTTAAAAAACATGTAGAGAAAAATAATTATAAATCTAGCTACTGTGTACAAAATACATAAATATGTTATAAAGTGGGGGTGATGAGCTATAAAGGAGTAGAACTTTGTATGCTATTGAAGTTAAGTTGGTATCAATTTAAAACAGATTATTATATTTTAGGATATTATATGAAATTCACATGGTAATCACAAAAATAATATCTATAGAGTATACTCAGAAAGAAATGAGAAGGGAATTAAAAGGTGTCACTACAAAAAATGGCTGAAAAATTAAGAAAGCAGTGATGGAGTAAATGAGGGGAAAATGCTGTAAGAGCTACAGAAAATAACAAAACGGCAAAAGTAAGTCCTTCCCTTTCAGTACTTATTTTAAATGTAAATGGATTAAATTCCCATATCAAAATGTAAAAATAAGTAGAATGGATATAAAACAGGATCCACTATGGGCTACCAGAACCCAATTTAGATCTACAAACACATATAGGTTGAAAGTGAAAGTATGGAAAAAGGAGATTCCATGCAAATATTAGCAAAAAGAGATCTGGAGTGATTATACTAATATCAGAAAAATTATACTTTGTCAAAAATTAATACAAGGGACAAAGAACTTTATATATTGATACAAGAGTCAACTCTCCAACAATATATAGCAATTATAAACATATAGTCAGCCCTTCGTATCTGCAGGTTTTGCATCTGTGGATTCAACTAACCATATATAGAAAATATTTTAAAAATAAAAATTTCAGACAGTTGTAAAAAATAAAACTTGAATTGACAGCATGCCAGACTATTTACATAACATTTACATTTTATTAGATATTATAAGTAATCTAGAGATGATTTAAAGTATATGGGAGAATGTGTGTAAGTTATGTGCAAATACTACACCATTTTGTATGAGAGACTTGAGCATCCACAGATTTCGGTATCCATAGGGGATCCTAGAACCAATCCCACATGAATAGGAGGGAAGACTGTATATACATGAAAGATCAGAGCTCCAGCAAAAAGTAGTGCTAAGAGGAAATTTTATAGCTATAAATTTCAACTATTAAAAATAAGGAAGATATCAAATCAACACCCTAACTTTACATCTTAAGAACTCGGACAAAGGAGACCATCTTTTAAAGGATTCAGACAGCCGTGGGAGACAGGCTTGCAGGAAATGCTTCATTACCTATAGTGCACTGGCACTGACTAACAGGACTTGAACTGGCTGCCACTAGGAAGTATGGTCCAGTTGCCAACAGCCAACACAGTGGAAGGGTGACATATCTCACTATGAGTATGCTAAGGACACCTCTAAACTTCCTCCATGTCAGGCAGATGAAGTTACTACTTTATTTCACCACCTTGCAGGTAACTGAAATTGTATTATCCCTGCAGCTCACTCAGTTCTATCTCTCTGCATTTAGATAGCTCCAGTGACTCTCAGAACTCCCCCGTCTGTTCTTTTTGTTCTACTCTAGAGGTGAGCCTGGCAGAGCCAGCAAACTGCGTCTTCTTTCCATAATTCACTTAACTGAACAATTCAGCTCTATTTGAAGACCTTCTGCCTTGGTCTCTGGAGCCCCCATGCTTAGGATTGTAATGAGGAACGGGCCTGAAGCAGTCCCATACCTTGGAGTTTATTTGAATATGGTTAACTCTCTCATTTTAGGGCTCTGTAAAAGATATAGTGAAATTTCTCTTGAAATGAATTACTGTAGGAGAAAAATTGCATACATATATATTTGAAAAAAAATACCTCTATATAGGCCTACTTGAACAATTATGTAAATGAAATTTGTTTTTTTAAAGTAATAACAAACTGGAACTTTTTTCTAGAAAAGGCAAAGCAACAACAAAAAGAGGCTCAGGGTGGACCTGATGCCCACCCTCCAGACACGTGTCCCAGAAAGGGGTATATTGGTTCCTTTGGAGCCAAACAGCCTCTCACTACTTCTCCCCCAGATTGCTTGGTAGTTTGTCAGTGGGTGATACTTGTTGCTGTCCCCTTGCATCATCCAGCCCTGCAGAGCCCTACAAATCCCAGTCATGTGTGAATCCATCTCCATCTAATTTGGCTGAACTGGAGTCCAGTTTGGTAATGACTGCTGAGATCTCTACCTCCTGAAAAATAGTGTCCAGCCCAGTGACCAGATGTCACATGACAAGATCATTAGGGGAGGAGATGACTCTTTTAACACTCTCTTCATTGAGATGGATGCTGGCAAACATGGGATCAGGGTAGTGTTTCTAGAGCTGGAACTCATGGCCATCATGAAGTTCACACTGGCACCTACCACCAGCTCTTCCATCCTGAGCGGCTCATCATGGGCAAAGAAGATTCTAACAATAACTATGCCCATGGGTACTACACCATTGACAAAGAGATCACTGACCTTGTCTTGGACCAAATTTGAAAGTGGCTGAACAGTACATAAGTCTTCAGGGCTTCTTGGTTTTCCACAACTTTGGTGGGAGAACTGGTTTTTGGTTCACCTTCCTCCTGATGGAATGGTCTCTCTGTTGATGATGGCATGATGTCCAAGGTGGAGTTCTCCATTTATCCACCACCTAGATTTCCACAGCTATAGTTGAACCCTACAATTCCATTCTCACCACCCTGGAACACTGTGATTGTGCCTTGATGATAGACAATGAGGTCATCTATGACACCAGTTGTAGAAATCTTGATATTGAGCACTCAACTAAACTAACTAGTTGAGTTAGCACTCAACTAACCTTAACCATCCTATACATAATCTTATTAGCCCGATTGTGTCCTCCATCACTGGTTCCCTTAGATTTGATGGAGCACTGAATGTTGATCTGACAGAATTACAGACCATCCTGGTTCCCTATCTCCACATGCACTTAACTCTAGCTACATTTGCCCCCATCATCTCTGCTGAGAAAGCCTACCAAAAACATCTTACTATAACAGAGACCACCAATGCATGGCTTGAGCCAGCCAACCAGATGGTGAAATGTAACCTTCACCATGGCATATACATGGCTTACTGCCTGTTGTACTGTGGTGATGTGGTTTCCAAAGATGTCAATGCTTCCATTGCCACTATCAAGACCAAGTACACCATCCAATTTGTGGATTAGTGCCCCACTGGCTTCAATGTTGACCCTAATTACCAGCATCCCATTGCAGTATCTAGTGGAAACCTGGCCAAAGTACCACGAGCTGTGAGCAACACAATAGCCATTACTGAGGCCTGGATTTGCCTAGACAACAAGTTTGACCTGATGTATGCCAAGTGTGTCTTTGTTCACTGGTATATTGGTGAGGGTATGGAGGAAAGAGAGTTTTCTGAGGCCTAGGAGGACATGGTTGCACTTGAGAAAGATTATGAGAAGGTTGGAGTGGATAGTGCTGAGGGATAGGATGAGGGTGAAAAGTATTAACCTTCTGTTGCAAATTTACACTACATTTTCTTGAGACTGTCTTATTTATGTTGCTCTGTGAAGCTGTCTATTGTGGCCCTAACTTGTCAACAAAAGTGATGTTTCCATTAACAAAAGGAATAAGAACAATCTAAACCCAAGACTTAAAGAAGGAAAAAAATAATAAAGGTTGGAGTGGATATAAATAAAGTAGCAAGTAGAAAAATAAGAGAGAAAATCAATGAAACCGAGATTGGTTCTTCAAAATGATCAACAAAATTTACACATCTTTACTTAAATTGACTAAGAAAAAGAAGCCACAAGTAGCCAAAAATCAGAAATGAAAGTGGAAATATGACTACTGATTTTGCAAAAATATATAGGATTATAAGAGTTGTGAACAATTGTTAAGTCAACAAATTAAATAACTTGAATGGACAACTTCCTAGAAAAACATAAGATTGAATCATAAAGAGATAAAAAAAATCCTGAATATACTTATACTTAGTGAAAAGACTGAATTGTCAAAGAGAAAGATAGGCATGTGTTAAAGTTGGCAAGACACATTTTACTCAGGCTACTGTAGGATGGAAGAGAGATGTTAGTATTAACTGAATTCAACTCCACTGAAACAAAAACTGAGGCTTTTTAAATGCTGAGATGTACCAAAGGAAAACTACTGAAGGACATGGAAGGGGGTTTGAGTTGAAGAGGGGGATATTGGTCAATATGATTAGGCCCTCTGTGTTTGCTAATTGGCGCTTATTGAAGTGAGGCTCCTACCCTGTACAGAGACTGTGAGATAGGAACCCTATTTTTCTTAATGATTCCATTTCAAAAGGATGGCTCCTATATCCTTGAAGAAAGCATTTCTGGATTATAGTAGATTTACATCTTAAAGGGAAAGAGAAAGAATTCACAATTGCAAGTTTTCTAAAGTAAATGCTTTAATAAAGGGGAAGTCAGGGGCCTATAGTCATGTTCCAGTTGGAAAAACAGTAAATTATTTTTGCAGCATTGAGCTCTCTCAGGCAGACTTTTTAAGGGACCTAGAGTCAAGCTAGGGACATGAGCTTGGGCTGATATAAGCCATTTTACAATTTGGTCAAGTCTTTCAGTGTGTGAGGGGTAGAATGAGGGTTGGATGGAGCTGTTTCTGCCAAGAGTTTTGCAGTACTCATAGGCAAAGTGTTAGGCTTAGTAAAGAAAAGGTCTCAGAGGAACCTGACTAAAATTTGGTCAAGGAGAGAGTCTTTTTTTCTGAATAAGTATTCAAAAATTTCTCAACAACAACAAAAATCCAGGAACAGAAAGCTTCACTATTGAATTCTACTAAACATTTAAAGAAGAATTAACAACCATATTTCTTATAGTCATCCAAAAAATCAAAGGAGAAAAAAGAACACTTCCTAACTCATTCTATTAAGTCAGAATTACCCTGATACCAAATCCAGACAAATAAATGAAAGAAAAGAAAATAACAGATCAATATCCCTTATAAATATTCATGCAAAAACCCTGAACAAAATACAAGCCAAATTCCAAAGCATGTTAAAAAGATTATATACCATAATCAAATGGGATTTAGTTCCAGAAGGCAAGAATGTTTCAACGTATGAAAATCAAAGTAATACACCACATTCACAGAATGAAAGAAAACAACCACATGATCATCTCAATTGAAGCAGAAGAAATATTTTTACAAAATTCAACACTCTTTCATGATAAAAACACTCAACAAACTAAGAATAGAAAGTAACTATATCAACATAATAAAAAGTCATATGTAAAAAACCCACAGCAGGCTTCCCTGGTGGTACAGTGGTTGGGAATCTGCCTGCCAATGCAGGGAACATGGGTTCGAGCCCTGACCCAGGAAGATCCCACATGCCGTAGAGTAACTAAGCCTGTGCACCCCAACTGTTGAGCCTGCAAGCCACAACTACTGAAGCCTCCTCACTTAGAGCCCGTGCTCCGCAACAAGAGAAGCTATCACAGTGAGAAGCCTGTGCAGTGCAATGAAGAGTAGCCCTCACTTGCTGCAACTAGAGAAAGCCCGAACGCAGTAACAAAGACTCAACAGAGCCAAAAATTAATTAATTATGCAAAAATAAGATTAAAAACCCACAGCTAACATCGTACTCAATGGCAAAAGACTGAAAGCTTTCCCTCTAAAAACAAGACAAGGATGATGTTTTTACCTTTTCTATTCAACATAACAGAATTTGTAGCAAGAACAATTGGGCAAGAAAAAGAAATAAAACTCCCCCAAATTGAAATGGAAGGAATAAAAGTATTTCCATTCAGAGATGACGTGAATTTATATGTACAAAACACTAGTGATTCCATAAATTAAATGGTTAGACATAATGGAGGAACTAAGTAAAACTGCAAGAACTTTAACACAAAAAGATCAGTTGCATTTCTATATACTAAAAATGAACAATTCAAAATGAAATGAAGAAAACAATTCCATTTAATATCATCAAAAATAATAATATATTTGGGAATAAACTTAACCAAAGAGGTGAAACTTGTACAATGAAAACTAAAAAAAATATTGCTGAAAGAAATTAAAGAAGACACAAATAGAAAGACATTCCATGTTCCTGAATGGAAGTTTTAATACCTACAGATATTAATCTATAGGAATCAACAGACTCAATTCCAATCAAAACACCAATGATATGTTTTACACAAATAGAAAAAATCAACCTAAAATTCATATGGAACCTCAAGGGACTCTGAACTGCCTAAACAAGTTTGAAAATGAAGAATAAAGTTGGACATCTCACACTTCCTGATATCAAAATTTACTACAAAGCCACAGTAACCAACATAGTGTTTTACTTGCATAAATATACACTTATAAACCAATGGAGTAGAATAGAAAGCCCAGAAATAAACAGATACAGGGTCAAATGATTTTTGACAATGGTGCCATGAACACTCAACAGGTAAACGGCGTGTTTTTAAGAAATTGTGTTGGGAAAAATGGATATCCACAAGCAAAAGAATGATGTCAGACCCTTACCTTACACCATATAACAAGATTGACTCAAATGGATCAAAGACATAAACATATGACCAAAACTATAACACTCAGAAGAAAACATTGGGGAAGAGCTTCTTGACATTGATTTGGCAATGATTTATTGGATATGACACAAAAAGTACAGGCATCAAAGAAAAATAGATCAAAATTTAAAACTTTTGTGCTTTAGGAAACACTAATAACAGAATAAAAGGGCAGCCCATGGAATGAGAAAAATATTTGCAAATCATATATCTGCTAAAGGATTAATAACCAGAATATAGAAAATAACTTTTAAAACTCAGCTCAGTGCTTTGTGACCACCTAGAGGAGTGGGATAGGGAGGGTGGGAGGGAGGGAGACTCAAGAGGGAAGAGATATGGGGACATATGTATATGTATAACTGATTCACTTTGTTATAAAGCAGAAACTAACACACCATTGTAAAGCAATTATACTCCAATAAAGATGTTTAAAAAAAGACCAAAACAAAAAAAAAACCTCAACAACAAAAATCAAACAACCTTATTAAAAAGTGAACAAAGAATTTGAATAGACATTCCAAAGAAGATATACAAATCATAAGCTCATGAAAAGATTCCCAACATCACTAATCATCAGAAGAAATCAGGGAAATAGAAATCAAAAAGTCAGCGAGGTACCAGTTTATTCCAGTTAGAACGGCTATTATATGAAAAAACAAACAAAAAACCCAGAACATCACAGGCATTGGTGAGAATGTGGAGAAATTAGAATCTTTGAGCATTGTTAGTTGTAATATAAAATGGCACAGTTGCTGTGGAAAATATTAATGGCAGTTCCTCAAATAATTAAGCATAGAATTACCACATGACCCAATCCTTTCACTTCTGGTTATACACACCCAAAAATTGAAAGCAGGGACTTGAAGAGATAGGTGTACATGCATATTCATAGCAGCATTATTTGCAATAGCACAAAACTTGAAACCACCCAAATGTCCATTGATGGATGAATAGATAAATAAAATGTGATACATACATACAATGGAATATTATTCAGCTTTAAAATAGAAATAAATTTTGACATATGCTGCAACATGGATGAAACTTGAAGGCACTATGCTAAGTGAAATAAGACAGACACAAAACAATATTTTATGATTCCATTTATATGAGGTACCTAGAATAGTCAAATCATAGAGACAGAGACTAGAGTGGTGGTTGTCAATGTCTGGAGAGAGGAGAATTGAGAGTTATTTTCCAAAAGGTACAGAGTTTCAATTTGGGAAGATGAAAATGTTCTGGAGTTGGATGGTGGTAATTTTTGCACAAAAATGCGAATATATTAATGCCACTGCCCCGAACATATAAGATGATTAAAATGGTAAATTTTATGTTATGTATGTTTTAACACACACACTCACACACACACACACACACACACACACACACACCAGAATTGGAAAAGAAATACACACATATTTCTCCATATCAAAAGTGTACCAGATCCATATTCCAGGTAAAAGAAGGTATTTTTTTTAAATGGCTGCTCCAATTAACAGTCTTGCAGCAATTATTGGAAATACCCTTCTTATATCCTCAACAACTGTAATATAATTTGCAACAGAAAAATGCTAAACACTTTTCACAACTTGAAGAGTAAAAATATTATATTTTCTGTGATTTTCATGTTTTTGAGTTACACTTTTCAATGTGTATTTTCAGAATGATACAGGCACATTTGTGGGTCATTTGAATTTTTTCTTTTACTAATTTTCTAGTAATACAATTTAACCACTTATTTGGGGATGAATTCATACTTCTGTTTAATTTTTAAAATATATCATAAATATTATCTCTTTGACATGTTATTAATTTTCCCCTTGCTATTTTTTTCATTTAATTTCTCTATGGTTTGCCTTTTCCATCATAGTTTTGCCTATAGTATAATGATCCAAATATTCTTCCTTTACCGTAATATTATAGACCTGTGTTCCTCATTCTTCATCTAGGTGTTTTATGAGTTCAATTTAGTTTTTAAATTCACATCACTAAACATTCCAGAAATTAATTTGGTGAATGCAAGCATAATTAAACATTAAAACAATTAAACAATAATGCATAGGAATTGATCAATCAGAACTGCCCCTGACTGCTGTTTCAGCTGAATGTAAATCCTAGGTGTATAGGGTGAAATAGGAAATTAATTGTATGTTTTTCTTAATGGTTAAGCCAGCTAACCTAACGCTTTGTGTTGAAAACATTCTTTCTCCATTAGTTTTGAGTGCCAGGTTTCATATATTTAAATTAGCAGACATATGTTGGTCTGCTTCTGTATTTTCCAATCCATTTCATGTTATTATATTTTAATGTTGGATAGGGATACCCTTCTTATATATCTTCTGTCTTCTCTTTTTCCGATTTTATTTTTGGTCCTGAGTGATTCTTACAGATTGACTTCAGAGTCATTTTCTTGAGTTCTAAAATCTTATCAAGGCTCTTATTGGACTTATTCTAAATTTATAGATTTATTTTCAGAGAATTTGTCATCTTCGCAATATCAGGTCTTTGCAACTATAAATGTGGTATACCTCTCCAATTATTAAACTCTTTTTTGACGTTCCTCAGTAAAAATATATTGCTGTTATTATGCACAAGATATGTACATTCTTTCTTAAAATATTCATAAAAAAATTCACATTGTATTATTATGAATTGCATCACTTATAATTAAAATGTGCAATTTGTTATTGCTGAAAAGTAGTTTTAACTAATTTGTTCATTCACTAATTTATTTTTTGTTCTCCCCATTTAATTTAACAAGAGATATGATATATTATATATATATAACAAGGGAGGTATTAATTTATATATCTGAATCAATCTATCTAAATTCATTTTACGTACAATATTAATTACTTGATATCTTTGATGTGACCTATTTAGTTGCTCTTTTCCAGCAGTAGAATTTTTTCTCATTTAAATTCTAATATTCTTACAGGATATGCCTAATGACGGATCTCTTTATTATTTAGACCCAGAATATGATAACTTGTGATAATCTACAGTCTAGGACATTTTTTTAGCTCATACAAATTTTCTTTTATTATAACTTCAATATTATTTCTGATCCATTCTTCCCAATTCTGCATATGTTGGATTTACATTCTTCCAGAATATCTATCTTCTTCTCTTTGGATATTTGTGCTTTCATGTTCAATCGAAGTTAGAGAATGTTCATGTTTATTCTCTACATTAATATTTCCTTTCTTGACAGTTTATTTCTGCTCTTTTCTTCTTCTAATGTTGCTTTTATTTTTGCTTTGTAATTTTATTTTCCTGATCATCTTTCTTCATGTCATTACCATCATTCTCTCACTTATTACTTGGCTAGCTCACTATTTATCAAAATCTATTGCTTTATCTTTTATTTTACCATTATATCCTACAGTGTATATTCCTATACTTTCTTGAAATTCATAATGAATGCAAACTAAATGTTTTATAACTCTCAGAAAATATGTCATGAATTATATTTATATCAAAATGTTTCAATAGTATGCTCTCCCTCTCTAATATGCTATAGTCTCCTGTTTTAAAATTTTGCTCCTCGATTTATGTACATGCCTTATATAGATTATTTTCTGTTTAATTTATCTTGAGTGAGCAAAATTCACTTTTCAAATCTTAAGTTGGAGGCATAGAGTATATTTAAATGAAATATTGCATTGTTTTCACTCTTTTATTTAGCATAAATGGGCTCTAGTGAGAAAAAGTCTCACAGTCTTTTCTCCTACTCAAGTAATTATGAATAATAGAATTGTTCAGAAACAATATCAAGGCTTTTGTAGTTCTTATCCTATCAAAAAACATAAATGAACAGATAAAACAGTCGGAGTGCATCTTTACTATAATTGTTAAAGATTAAGTTATTGACTACTGTCAAAATCACATCTCCAGGGATAAAGTGTAACCTACTTTTCCTCTTTCCCTAGGTAAACTAAAGTGAAAGGTGATAACTAAAGATGAATGATAACTAAACTAAAGGTGAATGATGATAGCCTGGGACACCTTATAAATTTGGATCTTGTAATGGGAGAGTGTCTTCCCTCCTACTACCAAGAAAATGTCTCTATCTCTGAGATAGTTATGCAGTTGGAATGTGTTTATGGGCATGCACTATTTTTCCCCCATGTGATCCTATCACTAATTCCACTCTATGATTCTAGTCTCTAGATTTTCTTAAACTTTGGTAGACAATAAATTATTTCAATTATTATCATAACATTGGTCAATGTTCCTTATTTCTAGAGCTACTGTTGCACTGTGTCTTTTCTTTTTATATGTATTTTCAGATTTGACAATGATAGTCTGCTCCAATTATCATCCACATGTTCATATTTTCCTATTTTCAAAAAAATTGGTATAATTTCCAGAAAAGTTGCAATAATACAAAAAACTGTCATGAGCACTTTATCCAGATTCATGATCTTTTTTTTTTTTTTGCGGTACACGGACCTCTCACTGTTGCTGCCTCTCCCGTTGTGGAGCACAGGCTCCTGACGTGCAGGCTCAGCGGCCATGGCTCACGACGGGCCCAGCCGCTCCGCGGTATCCTCCCGGACCAGGGCACGAACCTGTGTCCCCTGCATCGGCAGGCGGACTCCCAACCACTGCGCCACCAGGGAAGCCCATTCATGATCTTTTAAAATATTTTGTCCCATTTTCTTTATCATTATTATTCCCCTCTCCTCCTTCTCTCTCTCTTTTAGAATCATTTGAGAGTAAGTTGTAATCACCATGCTTCTTTAGCTTTAAGTAAATCATAAGTATCTTAAGCGAAAAGATATAGTCACAGTAAAATTATAAATATCAAGGAATTTAATTTTTATATAATAATATTATCTATTCACATCCCATATTCAAATGTCATCAATTTTTGCAATAATGTCCTTTACATCTGTTTTTCTTTCATTCTGAGATCCAATCTAAAATCGTACCTCATGTTTAATTGTGATGTCCGCTTTGTACTCTACAATCTGGAATAGTTATTTAGCCTTTTTTAGTGTTTCTTGACCTCAAAATTAAATACACAGGGTAGTCATTTTGTAGAATATTCCTCAATTTGGTGTTGTCTGATGTTTTTTCATTGTAGGATTCAGATTATTCATTTTAGGGCAAGAATGGCCCAGAAATGATGTGTTCTCTTTAGTGCATTTTATCAAGATGCATGTATTATGGATGCTGGTGATGTTAACTTTGATCACCTAGCTAAGTGGTCCTGTCAGATTTCTCCACTGTAAAGATACTATGTTTCTCTTTGTAAGTAATAAGTAATATTTGGGGGATACTTAGAGACTATGTAAATATCTTTTCCACATGAATGTTTCCACCCACTATTTTTAACATTCTTTTATAATTTTCTAACTCCGTCATTCCTTCTACATTTATTAGTTAGCATTCAAATGTAAAGAAGAGCTTTCTGTCCTCCCCATATAGTTATTTAACTATTTATTCATTTATATCAGTATAAACTCATGGATTCTATAATATTCAAATGATTATTATCCATTATTATAATAATTTAATTTGATCTTAAGTTGCCTCAATTTTGGCCAGTGGGAATTCATTAAAACTACCTCTTGTGTCCCTTAGACATGTCCTCATCATCTGTTTGAGTATTTCCTATCTTTCTGGCACAAAAAGCTATTCCATGATCATCTTGTATTCTTCCTGATCCAGACTTGGAATTGCCCATTCCTCCAACGATTTCTGGAGTCTTTTAGTGGAGAATGGTATACGTAAGTGAAAATCTGATTGTTGGTTTTGTTCATTCCTACTGGGGAGTCATTGATTCTAAGTACCCTCAGTAAAAGTTTATACTGACATGTCCAAAACCAACCTGATATTACACAATTAAAATTACACAATTAAATTACACAATTAAAATTTGCATTGGGCTTCCCTGGTGGCGCAGTGGTTGAGAGTCTGCCTGCCGATGCAGGGGACGCGGGTTCGTGCCCGGGTTCGGGAGGATCCCACATGCCGCGGAGTGGCTGGGCCCGTGAGCCATGGCCGCTGAGCCTGCGCGTCCGGAGCCTGTGCTCCGCAACGGGAGAGGCCACAACAGTGAGAGGCCCACGTACCGCAAAAAAAAAAAAAAAAAAAAAAAAAAAATTTGCATTCTAGTTTTCACTCTTTCAATATTTGTTATTCTCATCTCTAAAAGTGAGAAAAAGTGACTTCAACTATACAGCCCTTGATGTAAGCAATGATGTTAGTAATGGGAGTGACTTAGGCACATAAATGATAAAAAGGTAGAAAAAAATATGCCTGTTTCTCTTTAGTTTTATGTTTTTTGATGCTCTACAGAAGTATGAAGCCAGCTCAACTATTCCATGTGTTTAGCTTATATATTTTTCATCAGTTATATTTTCTAAAAACTTGAAATTGTATTTATAATCTGAAAACATTTCCAGTGTATGTCTAGATGTAGATCTCATTTTTTTAATATCGAGACTGTCAATCTGCACATACATGATTGTTTTCAACTTAAGGGAAAAAACTCTTCAGTTTAACTTTGAATATTTATTGTCAATTGTTATGATTTGTTGTTAAGAAATACCTATAATTGTTAAACTGAATATCCACTTTCTGATCTCCATATAAATTGCTCACTGTTTTCATTTTCATTTCTTTGCAGTTTAAGAACGTTAATCTTACCTTTATGGGTTTCTGTTGCTGTTTCATGGAGAACATGTTTTCTAACATATCACTGGTAATGCCAATCAGATTTATTTTTATTCAGTCTCCTTCTGTGTATGAAATAATTTTTGGAGGATATATTTTCTGAGCCTTCAGGAGTAGGTTTTATTTCCCTAGATCTACAATACATTGCAGAGAGTTTCTGTAAGACTTTTTTATTCTGGTTAAACACGCTGAGATGGTAAGAGAGATGTAAACATATTTGCTATGAGACAGAATGTGGTTTGGATAGGCCCCAGTAAGTCTTATAATTTCAATAGAAATAGAAAAATCATCATTTTTATATGATATAATTGTTTGCATTGAGAAGGAATATTTGTTTACATGTTTTCATGGCACATACATTTTTTTCCTGCATGCAGTGCTTAAATACTTGGCTGTTCAGTTAAAAATATAGACAGCTTACTCTCTGACACAGACTACATCATTTTTACCCCAAACAACAGATAGAGAAGATTGATGTATCTAGATCACATTCTAATTTTTACTATGTCAAAATTATTTATCTACTACAACTACTTAAACATTCTATAATACTCTAAACCTATAAACTACCTGGAAAAACTTAATTCCCAGCATACACTCCAGATGTTCCATTGGCCAGTACCTGCACACCAACACACAATTCTTTTTGTTTATTTATTTAACTGCACTTTTTTTGTGCAGTATACTTCTGTATCCACCCAGATACAGAAGCTTCAACTCCTTTTTGGAGGTAGAGGAGGGATGCTTATAGTCCTTGAACGTAAATGAAAAGTAGTCCAAGGGCAAGTAATACTCTGGCACTTTCACAAAAATAATATCCATGCCAATGAGGGCTGGCTGGTCAGTTTTTTGGATAATAACACCCTTAATATCTATCTGACTGGCACAATTGCTCTATGTCTTGCACATTGTAGAACTTATATCACCTCTGTTTCTCTTTTTATGACTGGACATTCCCTTCCAATTCTGACAATAGGCAGTACATTAGCCTTATTTTGGAGGAGAGTTATTATTTTTAATCTATAATTGTGTCCATAAAAATTATAAGGCAGTTGAGCAAGGCCTTGCAAGAAACCATTATTAAAACTCAGAAAATCATGATTGGTTATTGAATAAAATATCACATCTCCTTTTTCCCCCTTCTTTTTACAACAATTATAGCATTTTTTCTTTAAATCTTCACTAGTAGCTTTATTGGAAATCTTAATGTTTTCATTTTTTTGAAATGTACCATAAGAGTCTAAGTCATTTTTCTATTTTCTGAAACCTGTCACACATTTGCTATATTTTTTCAAGTTAAATTGATGTAAATATATCCTAATGTTTTGAAGGAAAATGGATTCAGGAGATGAGTCTTAAAAAGTGGGGTGTCTATAGAAAGTTCCTTACTTTGACTTAAAAGTTTACTTCCCTGATATGTTTCTTTCCTAAGAACATAAATATTCTCATCAGTTAATCATATCTTTATTGAACCCTTAAGATATGCTAAGAATCATTCCAGGCACTATTATGGAATAGAAGATTAGTACAGAATACTTATCAGTTAGGGGCCCTATGATCTTATTGATACTGTTTTAATTTTTTCACTTCATCTGAAGTATGTGATTTTATAGACTATATTAGCTTAACTGAATTTATGAGAAAGTAAGCTAATGTGCTTCTCTTATGTATTTGTCATCAATCATTATTCATTAATGTAATAGTTCTTTACATGAATGCCATTATGGTAGCACTTCAAAAGCCAATGTGGTAGGAATCCAAAGAAGAATAATGCCTTTCTCTGACTTGGCTAGGAGGCTCACATACTAGTGGAGGAGATAGAAACAAATACCGATTATGAATCTAAAAAAGAGTAGATATATGTATATGTATAACTGATTTACTTTGCTGTACAGCAGAATCTAACACAACATTGTAAAGCAACTGTACTTCAATAAAAAATTAATTTAAAAACGAAAACCAGATATCTCAAGTTAAGGAAAAAAAACACAATGATGGTTATATCCATTATTAACATGAACAAAACCTTATGGGAATAAAAAGAAGTGGTTAATTCATCTTATATACATACTCCTTGTATTTCTTTTCATGGAGAATCCCCAGTGAACAAGTGCCTGTCATATGGTAAGTGCTCAATAAATGTTTGTTGAATAAATTAATAAGATTAAAGGAGTATTCAAAGAAGCTTTATAGAAGAAGTGATATTTGGGGTGAGTCTTATGAGATAGAGGGTATATTTCCAGGAGAAAAGGGAGAGGAAACACTTTCCAGCAGAAAGAAAAACATGAGCAAAATGACACAGAGACAAAGATGAATGACTTGTGTGAGGAGCAGCAATTAGCCAATTTTTGTAAAATAATGTCATGCATATTAAAGGTTTATTCTAGAAAAGTTCTTTAGGTCAAGAATATGAATGGCAATGGATGCAAAACAAAGAAAAATTGGATTTTATTCCACAGGTAATCAGAAATCACTGATGACTTCTAAGCAAAAGAATGAGAACCTGAGTTATTTGTAATAATGGAGAGGAAAAAAATAGAAAAGTCAGTCTCAGACTTTTGTAATTTTTTTTAAAGTATTGTAAAATAAAAAATTAAAAAGTCATCTCCATACATTGTAAGAAAAATTTCACCAAACTAAAGTGTGTTGTTTTCACACAGGTGATTTTATCATAAAATTGGCATCTTATATATGCTGCCTAATAACCAGATGATCTCTTTGTTGCTGTACTTTTTCACCTCATGAAAATCTTGTCATGTATCAATTCTGTATCAGATTCTTTCTTTTACAGGAGGTTTTGGGAATATGGACAGACATTGTATTTTAACAACTGTAGTACAGGTTAGCCACTACCAACTTAGTAGAATCAAGACTTCTCTTTCACAATTGCATGAATTTTAGGTTTAAATACTACTTCTTTATGAGTGTTCTAGGACTTCTGGATAAGAATGCTTGTCATTGGCCTACCATTAAAGAAAGCAACCAATATCCATTACCTGATGCCTAATATATTTGCTGCAAACCTAATGGCTAGTGTAGGCAATTATAAGTTGTCTTTTCTCATTTAGGTGATCTTGAGACATTTTATTAACAGTAGCAAGTTGGATATTTTCCATGAGAATAGGAATTGTCTCTAACAAATGGTTTCTGAAAGTTTTCAAATAATTAGTCAATGAGGTTAAAAAAAAAACCTATAAACTAATTATATAGAATGTGAGACTGATGCTATTGGCCTAGCCATGCTTCTTCCTCCACTGTTGCCATTGTAGTTTTAAAACATTCAGATTGAAAATTTTACATTACCTGACGATATGCATGTAGTTTTAAGATGGGCTTTGTGACAGCTGCTTTACAATTTTTTTTCAAAAGAACATATTACAAAAGAGCATGCCCTTGTAACCTTTCCATGTATACTTTTCAACTACCCATTATGTCTGTTGTAGTCCACAATGTTGTTGTATGTCTCTTCAGTATAATAATTGGAAGGTCATGCAGAATTCTAATGATCATGCAGAATTAAGAATGTAGACTCAAAAGATAAACTGTGTAGATGACAAAACGAATGTTATTTTGTTGACTTTAAGACTCATTTCACTTAGTTTGTGAATTATATTAACTTTTATAATCTCTCAAAACATTTAATGTACTTATTTTCAGGCCAAAAAAAAAATCACTGGTCAGAGCCAAGGTAATTGTACTAATATTTAAAGTGCGCAAGGTACTGTATTTCAGTCACTGATGTGATCATTTATAAGTAACCTATTACAATTTGTTAGCGCAGAAATGACCTTTTTCTTGTAAGCAAAGGGCACATTTTACAGCTTTCTGCACATGTCTACTCTACTTAGAAAGTTTTAGAGAAAAGTAAGATGTGGTGACATTTAGTTTTATTTTGGTTCACTGCCATTAACTTCCTGCTGCTTCAGATAGTTGTATATCCTTTATCAAGAAAGAAGAAAAATGAAAATCCTTCTCTGTATGCCAGTGAAACTTGTGAAAGTAAGAAGATAATAACAAAAGAATTGAAGAGTTTAATAACTTCTGTTAGTGATCCAGTGAAACTCTTAAAGATCCGTAAGAAATATACAAACAATCAAGGGAGGGATGCTTGAGAAGGTTTCCATCAAACAGGTCTTTACTAAAGCATAATCACTCTAACAGCTGGAATTGCCTTTGAGCAGCAATCACTTACAAGCTCCATTTCTACATACTTAAATTCACATGAACAGTAGAAAGATCACAGAATAGAAGATGATTCTGATTTTGAGCTTCTTCCTAATGTTGTGATTTCATACAGAATGCAATTTCATTCCCGATTATGCCGGGCCGTTTAGTACACTCACTGCCTTGCTTTGCACCCTGGGGATCAATTCAGCTATGAAATTAACAAAGTAAGGAAGTTTTCTATGAACATATATATTCAACCATGCATTTGCTATACTTTTCTCTGCAGTGTGTTCAATGGATTTGGACATAAAACCTAAGGCGTTTCACAGGTTGTTTGGTATGTATGGGAAATCACAGTTCAGAATGAGGTTTTCATTTCAGTTAATTTAATGTTTGGAGTCTGTCAGATATACTGAGAGATGGATAGTATTACTATGTGTGCACCAAAAGAATCAGATCTTCCTCTCCTCCTCCCCTATGGTTAGCTTTCCTTGAATGTGTTCATCAAACTGATAAATGATTTCCAACAGAAAACAGAAATTCTCCAAACTTTGGAGAACAAAAAGAAGAGAAAAAGTGAAATTAAAGTTCAAATTTCATATAGAACCTTTTAGTACAAACTGGAACCTACCTCAGTTTTATTTTTCTTTTTTTTTAAATACATCTTTATTGGAGTATAATTGCTTCACAATGCTGTCTTAGTTTCTGTTGTACAACAAAGTGAATCAGCCATATGCATACATATATTTCCATAACCCCTCCCTCTTGAGCCTCCCTCCCACCCTCCCTATCCCACCCCTCTAGGTGTTCACAAAGCACCAAGCTGATCTCCCTGTGCTATGCTGTTGCTTCCCACTAGCTATTTTACATTTGGTGGGGTACTCTCACTTCGCCCCAGCTTCCCCTTCCCCAGCCCCGTGTCCTCAAGTCCGTTCTCTATGTCTGCGTCTTTATTCCTGCCCTGCCACTAGGTTCATCAGTACCATTTTTTTTTTAGATTCCTTACACGGAACTAGCGTCTGTCATACAGAGTGAAGTAAGTCTGAAAGGGAAAAACAAATACCATATGCTACCTCAGTCTTGATAATTATTATTTTGATATTATAATTTTCTTTTCACTGTTGGTTATGATTATACCTCATATTTCAAATAAAAATTATTCCAAACCCCTGTACTAATTACAAATAGCAAAATAAAAAGAAGTTGAACCCAAATGTGGTGATAAAAATCAACTCTCATCTATATTACTGTTAACATAATGTTCTACCTTTCCCAGTTATCAAAGCATGGGAAGTGGATTGTAGAATAGAAATCACATTTTGAGGAAACATCTCATTTTATTAGATTAATTTAGAGGAAAAAATTTATCTAAGAAATATCTTTGTGTTCAAAAAGGATTATTCTTTAATTATGATTTGGGTGCTTTATTAAAATAGCTTTTGCCAAATTTCTTGGGCTTTAATTCACCAAATTAATTTTTCATTTCCACCAAGGGATAAAGTTAAACTTTTATTCCTTTATCCAGAAAACATCTGCTTTTTCATTTGGCTTTCCTTTGCTTGACATAATTTTATCTATCTATTCTCATTTTAAAAATGAGATAGGTGGGTTTCATTCAAATATGTATGCAAATTATGAATTTTTATCTAAAATTTATTACAGAATTATTGCATTTTCAAATGAAGAAACAGTAATTTGATTATAAAGTTATTCAAATTTATAAATGCAAATGTGTATGGAGGGAAAATAATAATTTCAAGCTATTGCAAATTGTAACATTTTCCCTCTAGCACATTTGATTAGTAATTACTGCATTTAAATCACTTCATAAGCTTGTTCTTTTAGAAATAAAATTAGAAACTGTGAGAGTCCAATATCAAACATTAAATCCTATTAAACAAGTCTCATCAGTTCATGTTACATTGAGAGTGTATAACACTTTCAGATCAGAAAATAACACTTATTGTCTGTTTCAGTGAGCTAAATGCAGCCGTATGTCAGAAAATAGTCTTACATGTATATAATCATAGTGGTCCTTTTTAAGAAATATAATCTATAATCTAGATATGTGGTAATTACATGTACTCTGCACCAGGAAGCTGGCTAAGACAGATTTAAATCAAACTCAGAATTTAAAAAAATACTATGATCAAGGAAACTATGATATTTTCTGATTCAGGATATAAATTACAGTTCTCTAAAAATTTATTCTTTTGCTTCAGTTTTTTCTCATAAAAAAAAAGTGAGTAGAAGGAAAGACATTCAAAGATAACTGTCAGCGGCCTACCTGTCAAGAAAAAGATAAGGAATGGTTTAGGAGCTGTAGTTAAGAATGTGAGTAATGGGTTCTTTATGCTTGTAAAAATAGGTTAATTCATTTTTACCACTCTGTGAGAACTAAATTTATCAAAGCAAATGTTCTAAATTCAAATTCCAGTGCTTTGCTTTGGAAATCAGTAAACATTTCAGAGCAATGGTGATTGATATATTTTAGTTATTCACCTTCAACATTTTCCTTGCACATGCATTTGTGTGCCTTTTGTTTCTCCTTATTCAACAACAATGCATTGCCCACAGCAAAAATTCAAGAAATATGTGGGGATTGATTGATTCATTATTGTGAAATAAAGCAGTTAAATCTCACCCAATGAATACACTGAAAGATTTCTCTCATTTGAAGAAAGGAAGCTACACAACTAAAAGAAGGATGAGAACATTTTCATACTAATATTTAGTTGCTATTATCAAAATATACAAGAAGACTATGCTTCTTTAATATTTTCTTAAAATGCAAGATCATGAGGGGAGTCTCTTTACGCAGAAGAAAGTAAAAACTCTGAAATATGTGGTTTGTTTTGCAAGCTTCCTTTATTCTCCAACCTATCATCTGAATACTTCATTGTCTGTGTGTAAACTCTGGTCTTATCAAATCAATCAAGGTGAAATCAGGACAGAGAAACCTGAGACCTTAAAGCAGATGGGCTTTAATGCAGGTGATTTTTGTTTGTTTGTTTGCACAGATTATGGATGAGCTGAAAAGCCAAAGAGGGGACAGTGAGGCAACCAAAGTATTAGCAGTAGAAAGAAGTTCCTATTAATGGTGGGCTGAAGAGATGTGATACTTTCATTGGGTGAAAGCTAAGCTAAGGCAAGACTGACAGTGGCTGGAGCCATGGAGGAAAAACTGCTGTTTGTTCTATCCTCCAGTCTCTAAACTTTACTTCCCTTAGACTGAAGCCGACTCACTGGGGTGTCTGGGAAACAGTCTATAATGGTCAAGCTTCCTTCTATATAGAACAAAGCAGGGGAAGGACAAGCAGGTTGAAGATAAGCATGGCAGAATATGGAATATATAGGACATGCTACTCTTCCTGCACCCAAGAAGTCAAAGACACATGGTAGTAGCTCCACAAATGCATGACAATTGTGGATTTATTGAATACAAGGTACATATTACATTAAAGAGTGAGGGAGCTTGGCTGCAGTTTTTCTGAGAATAAACATTAAGAAAGATTGCTAGACACGGCAGTTCTAATTCAGCTTTTATTTCATGTTTTAGTTCATGTTATTCTAGTCAGACAGACATATGGGTGGATGGGTATATATTATATTATACTATATACATATATATCATAGATGCACACACACATACAAACACAATAAATATTAAAACTTTGAGAAAGAAGATTGCTAGACAAAGCAATTCTAATTCAGCTTTTATTCCATGTTTTTCTAGTCTGACAGGCATATAGGTGGAGCAATATAGATATAGATATATTTAACATACATATTTGTATGATATAGATACTACACACACACACATACACACACTTATTTGTATACACTACCACTTCAGTTGGACAAGGATATCTTGCACCATTTATTCAATGATGGATTTATACATTAATTCTTACTTGAAAGACCAAGATTTTAGCTCAAAAAAAGAGATATTAGGTTTATCTTCCCTGTCTTTGATCTCAGTTTTGAAAACATGTTCATATCAAGAATCATCTATCATTTTATCCTCAATGTCATACTTTGCACACAGGTGCTGAAAAAAGTTTCTTAACTAGATAACCCATTGAAGGAAATCATGTGCAAACTTCATTACCTCTTAATATACCTGCAATAAGAACATACACAATTCAAACATGTAAATTATGCATGAAAGAATGAAAATGCCTGATGTTTCAAGTTATTCCCAAAATGACTGGAAACTCTTTATCAGCTTGGGAAGGGCAGAAAAGTTATTATCTTTGTCAGAGAGATAAAAGTCTTGGAATCATTTTCTGCACATTCTTGTTTGTTATACAATTAGTTGGTAAATGTGAAACTTTTTTTTTGTGAACTGTCTCTCATACCATCCCTTCCTTTTATCCTCCCACCATTCTTTGGCATAGTTCTAAGTACTCAGTAACATGTAATAATTTTTATAAATTCCTGACAGGGTAACAGGAATAGTTATGAGCAAATTTATTTCTTTATTCATGGAGAATCCCATATAAGTTCTCCAGGATAATTGGCACCTTCACAGTCCTGCCTGAGGCCAGCTGGAAAGAATGTTATGATAATTAAGGGTTGTCACACAGGAATTTGGAAATAAGGAAACATTTTGAGTGAATGGAAAAAATGATCCAGAAAATTTATCTTTTATTTTACTGAAGTATGGTTGATTTATAATATTATATTGGTTTCATGTATACAACATAGTGATTCAATATTTGTATAGATTATACTCCATTTAAAGTTATTATAAAATCATGGTTATATTATCCTGTGCTGTACAATACATCTTTATAGCTTATTTACTTTATACAAAGTAATTTGTACCTCTAAATCCCCTACCCCTATATTGTCCCTCCACCCTTCTCCCCACTGGTAAGAGTCTCTTTCTGTTTTTGATTTTTTTTAATTGGAGTAGAGTTGCTTAACAATGTTGTGTTAGTTTCTGCTGTACAATGAAGTGGATCAGTTATATGCATACATATATCCCCTCCCTCTTGGACCTCCCTCTCACCACCCCCCATTCCATCCATCTAGGTCACCAAGCTGAGCTCCCTGCGTTATGCAGCAAGTTCCTACTAGCTATCTGTTTTACACATGGCAGTGCAAGTACATCAATCCCAGTCTCGCAATTCATCCCACCCCCCTCCCCCCACCTCATGTCCACACGTCGGTTCCCTATGTCTGCATCTCTATTCCTGTCCTGCAAATAGGTTCATCTGTACCATTTTTCTAGATTCCACATACATTCATTAATATACACTATTTGTTTTTCTCTTTCTGACTTACTTCAATTCACTCTGTATGACAGACTCTAGGTCCATGCACGTCTCTACAAATGACCCAATTTCATTCCTTTTTATGGCTGAGTAATATTCCATTGTATATATGTACCACATCTTCTTTATCCATTCATCTGTTGATGGACATTTAGGTTGCTTCCATGTCCTGGCTATTGTAAATAATGCAGCAATGACCATTGGGGTGCATGTGTCTTTTTGAATTATGGTTTTCTCAGGATATGTGCCCAGTAGTGGGGTTTCTGGGTCTTAGATTCCACCTATAAGTGATATCATGCAGTATTTATCTTTCTCTGGCTGACTTATTTCACTTGGCATAATACCCTCCAAGTCCTTACAAGCTGCGGCAAATAGTAAAATTTTATTCATTTTTATGTCTGACTAGTATTCCATTTTATATATATATATATATATATATACACCACATCTTCTTTATCCATTCATTTGTTGATGGACATTTTGGTTGCTTCTAAATCTTGGCTATTGTAAATAATGCTTCTATGATCATTGTGGTGCCTATATCTTTTGGAATTAGTGATTTCATTTTCTTCAGATATATCCAGCAGTGGAATTGCTGGATCATATGGTAGTTCTATTCTTAATTTCTTGAGGAACCTCCATACTGTTTTCCACAGTGGCTTCACCAATTTACATTCCCATCAACAATGTACTAAGGGACTCTTTTCTCATTTTTCATCTGTTATTAAATTCTAATTTCATACCATTGAGGTTGGTAAAAATGCTTAATATAATTTCTATCCTCTTAATTTGCTGACATGTGTTTTGTGGTCTATCATGTGATCTATCCTAGAGAACATTCCATGTGCACTTGAAAAGAATGTCTATTCTGTTTTTGGATAGAATGTCCTGTAGTTATCTACTAAGTCTCACCTGTCTAAATGTGCCATTTAAAACCATTGTTTCTTTATTGATTTTCTGTCTTTTGATCTATCCATTGATGTAAGTCGGGTGTTAAAGTCCCCTACTTTTATTGTATTATTGTCAATTTCTCCCTTTATGTCTGTTAATATTTGCTTTATATATTTAGGTGCTCCTATATTGGGTGTATATATGTTAACAGTTGTTATATCCTATTCTTTTATTGGTCCATTTATCACTATATAATGCCCTTCTTTGTCTTGTTACAGACTTTGTTTTGAAGTCTATTGTGTCTGATATGTGTATTGCTGCCTCCAATTTCTTGTCATTTCTATTTATATGAAATATATTTTTCCATCCCCTCACTTTCAGTCTGTGTGCGCTTGTAACTCTGAAGTGAGTCTCCAATAGGCTGCATATAGATGGGTCCTGCCTTTTTTTTTTTTTTAACCAGTCAGCCACCCTATGTCTTTTGCTTAGAACATCCATTGACATTTAAAGTGATTATTGATAGGTATGTACTTATTGCCATTTTGTTACTTGCTTTTTGGTTGTTTTTGTAGTTCTTCTTTCACATTTTCTTTTTCTTTTAGTTCCTTCCCTTGTGGTTTGATGATTTTCTTTACTGGTGTGCTTGTGTTCCTTTCTTTCTACTTTTTGTGTATCTACTGCAGGTTTTTGGTTACCATGGGGTTCATATATGTTGACCTATATCTACTTGTTTTAAACTGGTAGTCATTTAAGTTCAAAAACATTCTAAAAGAACTACAAATTTTCTATCCTCCCCCACATTTTGTGCTTTTGATGTTATATTTTACTTCTTCGGGTTTATCCCTTCACTATTATTGTAACTGTAGTTGATTTTACATTTTTTTTGTCTTTTAATCTTTGTACTAGATTTTTTAAGTGGTTCATCCTCAGCCCTTGCTATATATTTTCCTTTACTAGTAGGATTTTTCTCTTTTCCTATAGATATTTACTTCTTGTTATAGCCTTTTCTTTTCCAGTTAGTTAAAAACTTTTACCATTTAATTTAATTTAATTTTACTGTTGATGAACTCTTAGTTTTTGCTCATCTGAGAAGTTATTTTTCTCTCCTTCAATTCATAATGGTAATCTTTCTGGGGAGAGTATCCTAGGTTGCAGGTTTTTTCCTTTAGCACTTTAAATATATCATTCTACTCCTTCCTGGCCTGCCAAATTTCTGCAGAAAGATCAGATAATAGCCTTATTGAGGTTCCCTTTTATATGACTCTTCATTTTTCTCTTGCTGACTTTAGAATTCTCTGTCTTTAACTTTTGCCATTTTAATCATTATATGTCTTGATGTGAGTCTTTTTAGGTTTACCTTGTTTGGGATCCTCTGTGTTTCCTATCCCTGGATATCTATTTCCTTTTTCAGTTTCAGGAGATTTTTAGCCACAATTTTATCAAATGTATTTTCAACCTTTTTCTTTCTCTCTTCTCCTTCTGGGACCCCTATAATGCAAATGTAGGTAAGCTTGATGTTGACCCAGAATTTCCTTAAACTGTTCTCATTTTTTTAATTGTTTTTCTTTCTGCCATTCTGAAGTTGATTTCCATTATTCTAGCTTCCATATCACCAATGTGCTTTTTTGTATAACCTAGTCTGCTGTTAATTCCTTCTAGTGTGTTTTTCATTTCAGTTATTTTATTATTCAGTTCTGACTCGTTATTTTTTATATTTTCCAGTTCCTTGTTAAAATTCTTAGTGTGTTGATCTACTCTTTCCCTAATTCAGTTAGCATTCTAATGACTAATGCTTTGAACTCTTTATCTAGTAAATTATTTGAGTTTCATTAGTTGTTTATTCATAGATTTTTTCTTGTTCTTTCAATTGAAACAAATCCCTCTGTCTTCTTATTTTGCTTAAATTTCTGTCTCTGTGAAATTAGGTAAAATACCTTTGTATTTCAGTCTTAAAGGGGTATCCTTGTGTGGGAGCATCCCTATAGAGTCTGCATGTGCCCAATGGCTTTGTTGGGAGAGCTGGATCTGATGTGAGCACGACTCACATCTCCCCTGGGGTGTGCTGTCAGTTATCACCTCGGTAGGAGGTAAGGCTTGAGTTAGAGGGGCGAGGGCCAGAGCTAGGTGTGAGATGGAGATTCTCCTCTGCTCAGTGGCCAACCCTACACTATTGGGAGTGGTGACAGGTCCCAAGTTGCTAGAGCAGAAGACCTGAGGGCCAGGTCCAAGCTGGTTCTGTTCCCTCTTAGTGTGTACTCTCCCCCTTTTCAGCACCAGTAACCTTGTGCCAGAAGGGAACAATGCTGGAGCAAGAGGACCTGGAGCAGGTACTTGGCATGGGTCAGAGTATGGGCTGTGGCAGTCCCAACCCCAGTCAGAGCTCTGGGCTGCTCCTGATCCACTGCCTCCTTAGGTACCAGTAATGGCTTCCCCCACCCCTTTCAGATGCTGGTCTGGGTCTGAGGCATCTCTGTCTCTCACAACTAAGCATTTCCCTGGGCCACAGCAGCCCTTGCCCTAGCGTGGAGCTGCATTGCAGAGCAAGCCAGGCCAGAGCAGGTGCTTGACTCAGACTGATGCATGTGCTTGGTGTTTGTGGGAAACTGGTTAGTTTCAGGCAGTTTCAGTCTGTTTCTTCTACCTTATTTCAGGAGTTAGCAAGTATGTGCATACTCTTCACCAGAGTCTAGATTTCTTTCAACCTTTCTGTTAGTGTCACTGGTTTTCAAACCAGCTAAGGGGACTTGTCTTCCTGGTGTCAGATCTTAGGACTGGGGGTGGGGGGTGCAACCACATACACCCCAGAGAGGATCTCTGCCCATGTAATCCCCTCCTCTTCTGTGTCCTCTCCCAAGGATACATGTTCTGACCTGATTGCTTCTCTTCCCTTCCTACCTGATTCCATATGAATTATTCTTACAGCCTTAGTTGTACAACAGTGTTTCTACAACTCTCCAGTTAGTTTTCAGTGAAAATTTCTCCACATGTAGTTGTAGTTATTATGTGTTTTGGGGTGGAGGGCAGGGAGAGCTCTGTGTCCTCCTACTCTGCCATCTTGGACTTAAACCAGAAAACTTATCTTTTTATAATTTTTTAAAATTTCACAGAGTGCAGAAGAATAAGGGTTGATGAGGAATAATTTAAGGTGAACCTAACTTATAGATCAGATGTAAACATAGCTTAAGAAATTTTTAAAAATCAAGTTAACTAAAGGTTAAAATTTAATTTATTGTGTTTATCAATATACTCTCCCAGTTCTATTAATTTGGCTGATTTCTAATTTCCTTGGACAATATTATTAAGTAGTTTTTCTCCCAGAAAATATTTTGTTGTTTTTACATTCACATCCTAATTTTTATCCCTTAACCTCTCTTTAAGGGGTTATGTGTTCTTATACCATTCTGAGTTTTCTCCTCTGGGAAAAAATATCATCAAATAAGCTAATTCTCAATAAGATGTTGTATCAATTTTCCTGAGATAAAACACCTTTGATTAAGGTAAACAGAATCAAGAGAAAATTTTATAAACATTAACTAAACATTGATTAATTTGATGATTATTTTCTTAGCTTCAGAGTGTTTTGATGATCAATTTCCCATAGGATAATGACAAGCCAAGGAATGCCAAGGATTGCTGACAACCACCAGAAGCAAGGAAGAAACAAGGTAAGATTCTTTCTAGAGTTTTCAGAAGTGATTATGGCTTTGCCACCACCTTGATTCATACTTTTAACTTCATGATAATAAATCTCTGTTGTTTTCATCTGCCCAGATTGGGGCAATTTGTTACAACATTAGGAAGCTAACTCAGTAGGCAATAAACTTTTTGAAACTATTGTCAGTTCCAGAACCCATGCCAGAACTGACTCAGGAAGAATAAGCACATAAAAGTGGAGAGTTCAAGTATTATTTTTGACAGAACTTGGAAGAAATCAACCCCAGAGAAAGAAGGGCTCATCTTCAGTTAGGAAATATCTAATTCAGGTAATACATATGGATACAATCATGAAAGGAACTGAAATGGACTAAAAAAGAAAAAGCTCGAGAAGGTGTGGGAAAGTCTCAGGGAACTATCCTTTTAGGGAAGAATGGAATACCTTGGAAGGAGGACCCATTTGTTGGTGGATTGGTAGTGAAGACATTAAAGTAAACAAGCAGTGAAAATTAAAGGGCTTAAAAACAAAGTTGAATCACAAAATCGTAAGACATATCAGCTCTTTCTCCTCGACAAGATGAAAATGGCCTAATGAAAATAAACTGCATTTTACCACACCTCTTGGTATGGTGAACTAAGGAAACAAGAAGTCACACAGACACCTCACAACCAACTCTGATTGCTGATCTTTAAGAACTGAGACATTAGCAGAATAAACCAAAAAGAGTAGACCTAAAACCATAGAAAACTATCATTAGAAGAAAATAGAATATGAGAATTAAAATTTACATGCTGAAAACTCTTCTCAAAACATACACACATAGAGCAGAGGAAACTTACCATATTATCCCAACCTGAAGTAAATGTCCTGAAACAAGCATCTAAATTCATGAAAGATTATTCAAATAATAAATTCAAAAACTTAGAAAGTAAATGGAAAAAAAACTGAGAAAATATGAAATGATTGAAACAAAAAGTCACCCCAGAAATGAAAACTAAAATAATAGGCTCACAAGGGAGAATAAATTCAACTGAAAATGTTTCAAAAGTAAATAAATGAATGAAAACAGCCTGGAAAAAAGAAAAAAAATCAAAGATAATTTATTCTTGTAGAGACATGCAAAGATCTAACATACATACCTTTAATTGGAGTCTATGAAAAAGAATTTTAAAATAAATGAAAAAGAACAAGTGCTTAAAAAAGAAGGGTAAGGCAAGGATTTTATATGGAGCAAAGCAAACCTTTAAGTATCTAAAATCTAAGTAGAGAGGCTGTTGTCCATTCTATGTAGGATAGTACACAGCCCTGAGATTGAAGAAGGTATTTTTTAACCTTTTATTGTATATTGGAATATAGTTGACCAACAATGTTGTGATAGTTTCAGGTGTACAGCAAATTGACTCAGTTATACATACATATGTATTGATTCTTTTTCAATTTTTTTTCCCATTTAGGTTGTTGCATAATATTGAACAGAGTTCCCTGTGCTATACAGTAGGTCCTTATTGGGTTTTTTTTTTAATTGAAAAGCAAACTATTTTTGAATGAAAAATTAATAAAAGTGATATTATGCAACTTCCCTTTAAAAACTATACTAGAGCAGAAATATGTAAACAGTGGTCTCAGATAGGCTTTAAGATGGTCTGTGGAGTCCCAGAAATTTTATGAGAAATTATATATATATACATATTATTATTTTTATACATAATATATATATATACATATATGTTTATATAACATATAAACATATAATAATTGGAGGGAGGTATCTATTTCCTTCATAACATTTTAAAAGGGGTCAGTGACCTAAAAGGTATTTAAAAATAACTGTTCAAAGTGATATAAAGTATGAAATTATATCTACCTTATTTCTGTTAATATGGATAAAATAGGATATAAACTTCTCATAAAGTGTTTATATGTTCACAGAAGAAAGATTCTCAATGACTTCTCTTTTTTCTTTCATTTTGTGGAGGGGTAAGATGTATTCATGCTCCATTTAGCTCTATGGCTGCCTCTGTAAGTTGATCAATAGTCTTTAATAATGACCATGACTATAGATCTTCCTCAACCATTACCCAATCTCCACTTTCTTTCAAAATCAGCATTGACTATAAGCAAATCTTGCTATACGACTATAGCAAATTTTGCTGAGGACGTAAATTACAAGCAAACAGCTCATTACCAGTGCAACCTTAGCCCCTTTTATTTCTCTTTCCTAATCAGATATTTTTTCCTGAGATGCACCAAAGCAGAATCTCTGCTTACCTTCCTAGGATAAATGCAGGAACCTTTGTAATTTCTTAACACACTTTCAGATTTTGCATAAACAGGGACTCATCATACAGAATGCAATTAGGAAAAAGAACAACAACAACAAATCCCACTAGATTTGTTTAATACTAGGAAGAAACACATATATTCCTGACCTTACTCCACATCAGGTACAAAAATGTAATTGAATATTTTTGAACATTGCATACTAAA
Organism: Globicephala melas; assembly: GCF_963455315.2. Classification (NCBI taxonomy): domain Eukaryota; kingdom Metazoa; phylum Chordata; class Mammalia; order Artiodactyla; family Delphinidae; genus Globicephala; species Globicephala melas. The sequence goes on from NC_083335.1 coordinate 48,429,928, forward strand.
AGTGGAGAAAGTTACTGCATCAAATGCAAATGTGTGGTTGAATAAGAAATTGCACTTGCAAGTTTATTTTAAAATCATAATAATTTATATTTATATATGTTTATCTTACATTTTGCTTTTCCATAGCTACTTTTTGATATTAGTTAGTTATCTACATAATTCTGAAAAATAGCTATTGTTGATCTTGTCTTGCAACTGAGATTCAAAAAAGTAAAAAGGCCAAAAAGTTGAATATTTGGGGATAAAAATTTGTGTTAAATAAAATTCAATTTTTTTTTAGATTTCCAATCCCACATTCAAACCATCAGACTATATTTTATCAAAAAATGGAAATAATTTTAATAGTGAATCAACACAATGAGTAATTAAATTTGGAAATGCATGTCTTATTTTCTAATTATACTAAATATGCAAAAATGGGTATATTGATGGTATGAAGCCTAAAATCATAATTCTCTGAACCCAAATTCTGAGGAAAATCTGGCAACATAAAATGTAAAATCAGTCAGCAAAAATCTATTTAAGCATTGAAGTTCACTTCTGACTATGGGAGTCATAACGTGAATCATCAGGGATATGGTAAAATTTTAAATATATTAATTATTGGATATTACTTTAGAATTACTTTATGTATTTCAGATTTAGATTCAAATAACATTTATTGAGTACTCAGTAAGCTAGCATTACATGTTTTATCTCATTTAATCCTATCATTGAGGGAGGTATATTTTATTATATTTAAGAAAACTAAGGCTCTAAAAAATAGACTAATTGATTTCAGATTTTGCAAATAAAATAAAGTATTTAAATACAGATATCCTTAATTCAAATCCAATAGTCTTTCTATAATAATAATTCATGTTACTATTAACTGCTAAGTATTTTTGAGCACATACCATTGTCAGTCATTTATTTAGTGCTTTTTTTTACTATGAAAAACATCAGGAGGTAAGTACTAATGTTAGTTTCATTTATGATGCATTATAAACATGTAGAGTTAATATAGATAACGTTACATATGGATATATAATTTATCAATTTGCTATCTTACATTTGTAAGTGCACTTTGACACATTATCTCTTTTGATTTTCTTTTGACAACACTATTGTTATTACCCATATTTCTTAGATGAGGCCATTGAAGCTTAAAGAAGATAAATTAATTGTACAAGTATATACCATTAGTAAGTTTTTGAGTTATATTTTGAAGTAAAGCCATCTAATTCTTGGTCCAATCAGCTTTAGTTCAATTTGTTGAATTTATATATATATATAAATTGACACAAGTAGTGACACAAGTAGTGGATAGACTTTCCACTACAAAAAAAAAAAAAGCAACAACAACAAAAAAAAGCACAAAAAAAAAGAAGTACAAACTTCCAGTTAAAAAATAAATGAGTCATGGGGATGAAATGTACAGCATGAGGAATATCATCAATTATATTGTAATATATTTGCATGGTGACAGAAAAAAAAAGCACAAGTTAAGTTTGATATCAAACTTATCTAGAAAATGCAATTTGAAAGGAAATATATTAAAGTGAACATGTATCACCCATAATCCTAACCCCAAGAGATAATCATCAGTAGCATTTTGATGCATTTCCTCCCGATGTCTACATAATTTTTTTTCAGTTGATGTGTAATTGACCTGAATTGCTATATTAGTTCTAGGTGCCCAATATTGTAATTTGATATTTCTATAGATTACAAAATGATCACTATAATACGACTACTGATGCTACTGAAGATTATCTCTGGGGGTTGGGATTATGGGCGATTGTTAATTTCCTCTTTATGTTTTTATGTATTTCTAGTTGTCTTCAATGAACATGTATGTTTTCTCAAACCGTGTTTGAAAATTATTGGCCAATTTATTATATACAAATACATGCAGTGCACTTTGGATTTAAGAAACTAATCCTTCATCTAAACTAATCCTTTAATTATTTTAATGTCATACAAACCCTTAATAAAAAGGGATATTCATTTGAAATGGGATTGTGAAATAAAAAGTTAACAGTCTAAGAGCAAAATCTATTTTTAAAATGTTTTGTAGCACTGTTAAGTACAATGCATAATTTTACTATCTGTCACCATGCAAATATATTACAATATAATTGATGATATTTCTCATGCTGTACATTTCATCCCCATGACTCATTTATTTTTTAACTGGAAGTTTGCACTTCTTAATATCCCTCACCTTTTTCGCTCATCCCCCAACATCTCTCCCCTACGGTAACCACTTGTTTGTTCTCTATATCTATGAGACTGTTCTGTTTTGTTATATTTGTTCCTTTGTTTTGTGTTTTAGATTCCACATGTATGTGAAATCATATCATATTTTTTTCTCTGTCTGACTTATTTCACTTAGTATAATACTCTTAAAGTTCATCCAGTATAATACTCTCAAAGTCCATCCATGTTGTCACAAATGGCAAGATTTCATTCATTTTTATTGCTGAGTAATATTCTATCATATATTTATAATATTTTTTCATATATATAATATTCTATCATATATATATATACACCATATCTTTATCCATTTATATATTGTAAATAATTCTGCAATGAACATAGGAGTGCATATATATTTTTGTTTTGTTTGCTTGTTGTTAACATCTTTATTGGAGTATAACTGATTTACAACGGTGTGTTAGTTTCTGCTTTATAACAAAGTGAATCAGTTATATATATACATATGTCCCCAAATCTCTTCCCTCTTGCATCTCCCTCCTTGCCACCCTTCCTATCCCACCCCCTTAGGTGGTCACAAAGCACTGAGCTGATCTCCCTGTTCTATGCAGCTGCTTCCCTCTAGCTATCTATTTTACGTTTGGTAGTGTACATATGTCCATGCCACTCTCTCACTTTGTCCCAGCTTACCCTTCACCCTCCCCGTATCCTCAAGTCCATTCTCTAGTAGGTCTGCATCTTTATTCCTGTCTTGCCCCAGGTTCTTCTGACCATTTATTTTTTCTTTTCTTTTCTTTCTTTTAGATTCCATATATATGTGTTAGCATATGTTATTTGTTTTTCTCTTTCTGACTTACTTCACTCTGTATGACAGTCTCTAGGTTCATCCACCTCACTACAAATAACTCAGTTTCATTCTTTTTCATGGCTGAGTAATATTCCATTGTATATATGTGCAACATCTTCTTTATCCATTCATCTGTTGATGGACACTTAGGTTGCTTCTATGTCCTGGCTATTGTAAACAGAGCTGCAATGAACATTGTGGTACATGACTCTTTTTGAATTATGGTTTTCTCAGGGTATATGCCCAGTAGTGGGATTGCTGGGTCGTATGGTAGTTCTATTTTTAGTTTTTTAAGGAACCTCCATACTGTTCTCCATAGTGGATGTATCAATTTACATTCTCACCAACAGTGCAAGAGGATTCCCTTTTTTCCACACCCTCTCCAGCAAATGACAAAGGATTAATCTCCAAAACATACAAGCAACTCATGCAGCTCAATAACAAAGAAACAAACAACCCAATCCAAAAATGGACAGAAGACCTAAATAGACATTTCTCCAAAGAAGATATACAGACTGCCAACAAACACATGAAAGAATGCTCAACATCATTAATCATTAGAGAAATGCAAATCAAAACTACAATGAGATATCATCTCACACTGGTCAGAATGGCCATCATCAAAAAATCTGCATATATATTTTTGAATTTGTATTTTTGTTTTCTTTGGAAAAATACTCAGAAGTAGAATTACTGGATCATATGACGTTTATTGAATTTTTCACCAAAAGATCACTTCCATCACTCAATTCAATTTTTAACCTTTATAGAATAACTAATACATACTATTTTGTATAGAGACATTATCTCGTCTTTCAAAAAATGTTTAAATGCTACATATTTTAATAAACAATTGAGTGGATTCTACAAAGGGAAAATGTTTTCTGTTGTTGTATTACTGTTATTAATGCCAATTATAATTTATAATATGAAATAATGGAATAAAATTAAAAGTGGCAATAGAATTAACAAAATAAAACCATGAAAAATAACAACAATAGAAAAAACAGTAATAACTTTTGGAATATGACTGAAATAAAAACATATGTATATTGTGAAAAAAAAGAATTACTGGATTATATAGTAGTTATACTTTTAATTTTTGAGGAAACTCCATATAGTTTTACTTAGTGGCTCTACCAATTTACCTCCCCAACAACAGTGAACTAGGGTTCCCTTTTCTCCACATCCTCACCAACACTTGTTATTTGTTGTCTTTTTATATTAGCCATTCTGCCAGGTGTGAGGTAATAGCTTATTGTGGTTTTGATTTGCATTTCCTTGATGATTAGTGATGTTAAACATCTTTACATGGACTTGTTGGCTACCTATATGTCTTCTTTGGAAAAATGTTTATTCAGGCACTCTGCCCATTTTTAATTGGGTTTTTGTGTGTGTTTGTGTGTGATATTGAGTTGTATGAGATCTTTGTATATTTTGGCTATTAACTCCTCATTAGATATATGGTTTGCAAATATCTTCTCCCATTCAGTAGGTTGCCCTTTCATTTTTGTTGGTAGTTTCCTTTACTGTACAAAAGTTTTTTAGTTTGATGTAGTCCCATTTGTCTATTTTGCTTTTATTTCCCTCACCTGAGAAAGCATACCCAAAAAGCTATTGCTAAAGCCATGTCAAAGAGTGTACTGCCTATTTTCTCTTCTAGGAGTTTTAGTTTCAAGTCTTACAGTTAAGTCTTTAATCCAGTTTGAGTTAAGTCATAGGTTAATTAACCATAAAATTGTGGGTTCATTCCTGGGCTCTCTATGCTATCCCATTGTTCTCTATATCTTCTTTTGTGTCAAGACCATACTGTTTTGATTACTGTAGCTTTGTAGTATAGTTTGAAATCAGGGAACATGATAACTTCAGCTTTGTTTTTCTTTCTCAAGATTGTTTGGCTATTCAAGATCTTTTGTTTTTTTTTCCATATAAACTTTAGAAGTATTTGTTCTAGTTTTGTGAGATATGCCATTGGTATTTTGATAGAAATTGCATTGAATCTGCAGATTGCCTTGGATAGTATAGTAACTTTAACAATATTAATTCTTCCAATCTATGAGCACAGTTTATTTTTCAATTTGTTTATGTCATCTTCAATTTCTTTCATCAGTGTCTTATAGCTTTCTTAGTAGAAGTCTTTAACCTCCTTTGGTTAAATTTATTCCTAGGTATTTTATTATTTTTCATACAATTGTAAATGAGATTGTTTTCTTAATTTCTCTCTCTGATAGTTCATTTTTACTGTATAGAAGCAACAGATTTCTGTATATTAATTTTGTATCTTGCAGCTTTACAGAATTCATTGATGAGTGTTAACAGTTTTTTGGTGGTGTATTCAGGATTTTCTATATATAGTATCATATCATCTGCAAACTGACAGTTTTACTTCTTCCTTTTTAATTTGGATGCCTTTTTTTCCTGTCTGATAGCTGTGCTATGACTTCAATACTTAAGAATTTCTGTTTGGTGGTCTTTTGGAGTTTCAATCTCTTTGGTAAATTATTCCTTCTGTTCACTAATTTTATTCCTGAGCTCATTGAACTGCCTTTTTGCGTTTTCTTTTAGCTCATTGAGTTTCTTCATGACAGCTATTTTGAATTCTCTATCAGTTAAATAGCAATTTTCCATAACTTTAAATTTGGTTTCTGGAGAATTGTCATTTTCTTTTTGTGGTACGGTGTTACTGTGGTTCTTCATGGTTCTTGATTACTTGTTCCTTTGCTGGTGCATTTGAAGTAGCAAACACCTTTTTGTTTGATTCTAATGATTCAACAGACTAGAAATTATAGGTCTTTCTTTTGTTTTTCAGTAGGTGGTGCTAGAGCACAAGTTTTTGGTTTCTTTTTAACCCAGTCTGTCTCTAGTTATATTTGAGAATTTGTACTTTCCACACTTCCATTTCCTCTGTCAAATGTGTGACCCTATGCCCTCGTTATAGCTACATGTGCCACTGGGATCAGTGATGCCTTGCTCCTGCCAGTGTCTCTGGCATCACCACCTGGTGCACAGGGGTGGTGGGCTCTTCTTCTGCATCTGAGATCCCTGTCACAAGCTCTACCCCTGTAGGGGGAAAGGGAATTGCACAGGTTCCTCTGCCATGTCCAGTGTTATAATGTTTGTGGGCTCCACCTCTGCGAGTAAGGACAGCAGGCCAGAGTTGTGGGCACCTCAGCAGCTGGGTGGACAACTTCCCAGGCCAATGGCAGGATTCTTAAGCTTTTATGTCTTCTCTGGTTCTTACAGCTCACCATCGTGGCTACTGGAAACCTCTCTTTTGTTTTCCTGAGGTGGCTCTATAGGTCAAGCTTGTGGTTTCTCACTTGCCCACACACCCTGGCCTGTGTACTTCCTATCTACTTGTTCTTGCTCTTGCTGCCACAATTGGGAGTGTGCACAAAGAGACAACCACAGATTGGGGAGAGGTGTGGGTTTAGAGCTTGGGACTCTGGGGGTGCCCAGGGACCTGGAAGGGAAATCCCTATGTGTAGTATTACCAGAGGGTTATGATTAGACTTCCTGCTGAGCAGGTATCAGGAACTGTGTCCCTTCAATGCCCTTTGATATTCTTATTCACCTCTTTCATGATCTCCTGCCTCTGCCCAGTCATAGAGGTCCCACCTTAGTACTCTGGGTGGTGCTGGAAAGAAATGGGTTTCCTCCTGCTGTGTTCCAGATCACTGAGGTAGCCAGACACTCACTCACTGCTCTCCTTTTCCTCAGCGGGAAAGATAGATGCCACCTGATAGTTCAGATCCATGCAGTTTCGCCTTGGTTGGGTGGGGGATGGTACTGGTAATCTTCTTTTTTTGTTTGTTTGTTTGTTTGTTTTTTGCGGTACGTGGGCCTCTCACTGTCATGGCCTCTCCCATTGAGGAGCACAGGCTCCGGATGCGCCGGCTCAGCAGCCATGGCTCATGGGCCCAGCCGCTCCGCGGGATGTGGAATCTTCCCAGACCGGGGCACGAACCCGCGTCCCCTGCATCGGCAGGTGGACTCTCAACCACTGCGCCACCAGGGAAGCCCGTAATGTTCTTCTTATAGTCATCTCTGTTGCATCCAAACTTTAAAATCACCCCACAGCAAGACTTATTTCTGCATACCATTTCTTTGGTATCTGCTCAACTCAGCACTCTCCAGGATTTTTTCCAGCCATGGCAAGAGTGTTTGGAGTAGGTTCATTGCTTGGCTTGGCCCCATAATGAGGTCTGCCTGCCTATTACTGGACTCACAGGTAGATGAGATTACTCCTGGGCCCCTTGGCATATGGTGTTGGATCCCATAGCTCCCATAAAGGTGCTTTTGTTAGTGGATGAATGTCTAATTCTTTGTTGAAAAGGGGGACAAAAAATAGGAATGTTTTATGTCACCATGATGCTGAAGTCACTCCCACAGTCTCAAAACTATTTTTAATTCTATTATTTGATCCATAAAAAGCTCTATAAAGGCAGGAAGGCTATATTATTTCTACTCTTACACATGATATAAGAAAGCTTTAGAGACTTGGTGGTATTACCTGATCTGATTTTTCCAGGGTCACACACAGTAACTTGGAGTTAGAACTAGAGCTCACATCTCCAAAGCAATATATTTCACTCCATTTTATTTGCTAGATGTGTAGTAGTCTAGTCTTTTATGTATTTATAAATAAAAAAATATATTTATAAAAATGTATTTTATTTTCTTTTTTACTTAATTTTTATTGGAGTATAGTTGACTTACAATGTTGTGTTAGTTTCTGCTGTACAACAAAGTGAATCAGTTATATATATACATATATCCATTCTTTTTAAGATTCTATTCCCATACAGGTCATTACAGAATATTGAGTAGAGTTTCCTGTGCTATACAGTAGGTACTTACTAGTAATCTATTTTATATATAGTAGTGTGTATATATCAATCCCAATCTCCTGATTTATCCCTCCCTTTTATATTTATAAAATATAAAATGTATTTTATAAATGAATGGAATGAAGATTTATTTGTTTTCCCAAGAAACTGCCCCAACTTCCCCCAAAATAAACATAAGAGATTTTAAAACCTCAAGTTTCATTTTGCTCAGGTTTTGAGCTAAATGTGGTCAAACAGCAAGGTGAACATAAGTTCTGGTTTTCCCGGGATAAGTCTTGATTTTTACCTGTTTTCTTTATTTAATTATCAACAGTACTCCTTCACTCGAAAAGTGTCTCAATTTTAATAAGAAATAAGGTGGCTATCCTATAAATATCAGAAACCTCTTCTGCTCTGGTGGGAAGAATCTAATTAATCTTGATGCCCAGAAGTCAGTAGTTAGTCTGCTCGAAGTAGGAGCTAGATACTGTATTTCCATAAAGATCTAGCTTTTCCCTCATCTTCATTACGCTCCTTAATCCATATTCTAATTTCACTTCCCTTTCCAGAATCTTGTCAGTTTGACTATGAAACTCATCACTGCAAGATAGCCTTGCCTCTCTGACCCAAGGTAGACCTTTTATCATGCCCAGTGACCCAATCCACATATGTTCAGTGTGGAGTGCTGATAAACTATATCAATAACCTCATTGCCCACTCTGTCTCTAATTTCTCCCTCATATCAATTCAAATACAATGCTACTGTTCTTACGTTTCTGAAACACATCATCAAACCCTCATGCTTGAAAATGTGAATGCTTCTAAATTTCATTCATAATGAATTCTTAAATGTCTCTGATTCAGCCTCTCCTTGCGTATAAAATTTATTTTTTATTTACCTCATTTCCACTCTCATTCTATATTCTTTTATATCACCATACATATCATCATACATATAATCTTAATTATAACCCTGAAAGATAAAAACTGTTATTTCTATTTTACAGATAAAGACATTTAAAGTGGATAAATCACTTGTCCAAGTTAAAAACAAAGAAGAACAAACAAAAACATCCCTCACAGTTAATATAGCAGATTTGAACACTTACCTGCCAAACTACTAAGACTCTGCTCTTTCTATTAATTTATGCTTTATATATTTCCTTGTGAAAATATTACTATTGTTAAGATAGAAAATCTGTAGATAAAATTCCCCATCTGCCACTGCTTTTTGTCATATACAGAGAATGCCTCATGCCAAATTTCTGATTTGTGCTCTGTGTGGGAGTCGAAAAATGGAACAAAATTAAAAGACTCAGTCAGAAAGTGACTTTTAACATTGTAATCTTAGTACCACAATATGAGAGCTGAGAATGACCATAGAATGATGAGGTAAAAGAAAAGTAAGAATTTCACACACATGAGATACTGAGTCAGGCTTTTTGAGTCCCTGGTTGACACCTTATCAATCAATAGATATTTTATTTCCAAATCTACTTTTTGATCTTATTTTACACTCTTGTATAAGTTAGGACAGTCTCAAAATACTATTCAAGAATTTTTTGGTTAGAACTAATAGTAAATATTACTGCAGGGCTGTAATTGAGAAAGTACCATAGAAAATGCTAGTCTGGAACTTAAGCATTTAAGATTAACTGTTCCAAACTGTTCATTGAGGAGATAGAACATGAAATCTTTTGACTTTTGTATTGTCTAATGCCCTTTCTACAGAAACTGATTGGATTTTTATTTACTGAAAACTTATCTTTCAGTGCCAGGTAATCTCTTCTTAATTGCTGCATTCAGCATCATCAGACAATCATCAAACTGGATAAAGGGCAGTTTGAGTTCTTTGCTGTGTTTTTTGCCTGTGTCCAAAATAGCAATTGCAATTTCAGCCAACTCGGTGTGAAAAAATCAATAAATATACAGCAGCCTTGATGAATCTGCAAATTATTTTTAAAATGCCACTGTCACATTATACCCCACAAAGGGTAGCGTCAATGAGATTTTTCACAATAAAATATGCATTCACATTAGAGCATATTTCAAGCTTACCTTGATATAAAATTTTGATGGAGAATCTTGCACCAGTATGGATATGAAAAGAGGTAAGGAATACCATTCTTAGAAGACATTCTTTTAAGCTAGGAAAGTTTTTCTGACAAGCTTTCAGGATGAATAGATCACTGATATTCTTCACTGTATTCATGGTCTTTTTACTTAAGAAGGTGCATTTCCTCGTATTTTGAGTACTATTTTCCTATTTAAACTGTGGGGAATAGATTTTATTCAGTTTTAAAATTTGTTGAAAACTATAAGAAATTTGGTTAAGGTATTTGTCAGTGACGATTGAGGAGACTGTTTAAAATGAAATAAAATTTTGTCATGAAAGATAAATCACCTCCATTGAGGCATGTCATATTTTTACCTCGAGATATTTGGCATCGTTAGCATCATTTAGTCTAACTTAACTTTTTTTTAAAAAATGAACAAGAAAGTGTCTTCCATTGAGCCTCTGATATTGCCTAATAACCTTAATATAACTTTGCTATATCTTTGACATCATTTCTGAGAGTGCCCCTCTCCTGCATAGCCTTTTTTAAGATATGACTGTTTATTTGCCTACAGTCAATATTTCTCAGAATCAGGGGAAAAAATGATGTGCATATTATCTCCTTATTCTCCATTGCCCTTTCTTTTCCAGTGTATTGTCTTCTATCTCTTCTGAGAAAAAAGTATACATATGATATATTAATGTGATTTATTAATATTAATATTATATACTATATTATATAATGTGTATATATATAATCTCCCTGCTTCTTTAAGGGACATACCTTTTCAGTATACCAAGCTCTTCTCTTCCTTGTCGCTATCATCTACAGACAATTCTCCTATCTTCTTTTATTAAAAGCTTTGTCACTATGCTGTCTTCCTCACTATCTTACTTCTTAGCATCACTGAGGATCAATTCAATGTCTATGTGCACATACCATTCAACATCTTTGCCTCACTGTTCTCTTACTTCTAGTCAGTAATTACCTTCTGCTTCACCCTACATAAGCCGACCTCTCCTATGATCACTCTCTGATTTTGTCATCACCAAAAACATTCTACCTACAGGATCACGAATTCAAGCATCTTAGTCTTTTACCATAATCCTTTTTTGCAAACCATGTTTTTCAGCTACGACTTTTGCAATTATTTTTTACTTTACATTATGTCCAGTACATAGAAATATTTTACCATCTCCACTCCCTTTTATGCATGTGTCATTATGCTGTATTACTCACTGCACTTGCATGATTCTGTCATTTTTAGAATTTGAGGTCTCTCACTTTTATTCATTGGAGATTTTAGCTTATGGCTCATTAGTATTGTCTCTTACATTACGTTTACCAAAATATTCGGTGACTTTAATGTCAATTCAGATAATCCATACAACACTCCAGTCTCTTGGTTCACTTCCTTTTTCATTTTTTTTCTTTTATACCACTTAAACCATCCATTCCCATGGTTATATGCTAGTCTAGTCATTACCAGTAATGTGTCCTCTCCAAAATCTCAGTTTCAATCATCCTTCCCTCTGAACACAAGCTTCTGACTTTCCTGCTCACATCTTCTAGAAGAACCACCACAATTTTTCCACCCCATTATGACCATCAATTTCTTGATCCAATCAACTTTGCTGCCTAACATCACCACACATCCTTGCTTTCTTTATTACCCAGCTTTGTTAGTATAGTATCTGATTATAATCACTCTCTTGAATATATACTCACATATCTTGCTCTCTTTCCCTCATCCTATTTGAAAATACCCCAACTATAATTAAATCCAATTTTGCACTGACTCCACATCTACATCAAAGCTGGTTAGGGAAAAACACACAACAATGATGATTATACTCCCTGATTATAAAGTTAAGACCACAATGTTAAATGGCCATCAGTGATGCTCAGAAATTCTATTACATTTCTGTGCTTATTAATTCACTCTCTTAATTTATCAGTCACATATTTTACAGTTTCTCATTTCTTTCCAAATTCCAACATTACTGTCACTCCCCCATATGCACTCAATAATCATGCTTATTAGCTCACTGAGAAAAATAAGAACCATCAGAGAAATTCTATATTCTTGCACTACCAGGTCTTCTACCAAACTCACATAACCTTATTTATCTTTCTATTACAATGGATGAACTGTCTGTTCACCCCAAACCAACCCTTTCTCATATGCACTGGATTCCATTCCCACCCCACTCCCATCTATTCAATGACTGTGCTTTGGAAGTCATCTCCTCTCTCTTGCAACATTAGTTTTTTTCTTCTCAGTGGTTCATTTTCATTAGCCTACAACCATCTTTTTAAAATCCCTAATTTTCCCCCAAGTCTCCTGAACTACTGCTCAAATCTATGTTCCCTTTTCATAAGAATCCCTCAAAGAAAGTAGTATATCCTCACCTTCTGCAATTCTGGTCCTCCTACTCTCCTTTGAACAAATTATGATTTGGCTTTTCTCCATATCACTCCAGTGAAACAGAACTGTTGATTTGAAGACCACTAGTGGCCTTCACATTGCAAAATCCAGTAGTCACATCTCCATCTTCCCATTATTTGAGCTTCAAAGAGCATTGGACACAGTTATCACTCCCTGCTGTAGATTACATATTTGTGTCTCCCCAAAATTCATATGTTGAAATCTAATGCCCAATATGACAGTATTGGGAGGTGGAGTCTTTAGGAGGTTCTTAGGTCATGAGGGTAGAGACATCCTGGATGAGATTAGTGCCCTTTATAAGAGACTCCACAGAATGTCTAATCCCTTTCACCACATGAGGACACAGAGAGAAGTTGGTAGTCTCAGAAGAGGGTGTTCACCAGAATTCAACCATTCTAGCATCCTGATCTTGTACTTCTAGCCTCATGAACTGTGAGAAATAAATTTCCATATTTTATAAGCCCCCCAAAGGAATTTTGGCATAGCAGCTTGAACGGACTAAGACTAAGATACCCCTTACTTCTTGAAAGCCTTTCTTCTCTTGACTCTAGGTACTATGCACTGCTTCCTTCATGTGTCACTTGATACTCAACCTCAACTTTCTATTTTTTTAATTTATTTATTTAATTTATTTATTTTTAGCTGCATTGGTATCTTCATTGCTGCGTGCAGGCTTTCCCTAGTTGTGGCGAGCGGGGGCTACTCTTCGTTGCAGTGCAAGGGCTTCTCATTGCAGTGGCTTCTCTTGTTGCAGAGCAAAGGCTCTAGGCACACAGGCTTCAGTAGTTGTGGCGCACTGGCTTAGTTGCTCTGTGGCATGTGAGATCTTCCCGGACCAGGGCTCAAACCCGTGTCCCCTGGGTTTGAAATACAGTTATATGTTGATGGATGCCAAATTCATATTCTTAGCCTTAGACTTTGCAATTAAACTTCTATTTTATATAGAACAGATTATTTGAATATCTATCAAGCATGATCAAACAACATGGCTAAAAACAAACTTTTATTTCCTATGTACATCCAAACTGTTTCTCTTCCAGTGATAGCACCATTGTCACTCCAATAATTCATGCAAAAGATTTAGAGTAAATTTTTAATTCTCTTTCTTTCTCGCTATTCACATCTAATCTATCAGCAATCACTCTTGGTTGTATATTCAAATTATAGCCTCCTAATTGAGATTCCAGCCTAAACTTTTACCTCATATAGTCTATTCACAACAAAATAGCCAAAATTATCTTAATAAAAACTTAATCTCTTCAATTATCTCACAATCCTCCACTAGCTTACTAAAATAAATCCAAAACCCTTTCAACAACCTATCAGGGCTTACCCATCCTCTGGCTACCTGGTGGACTTAGGTTCTTATCATTTTTCCCTGCAGTCAACTACAACACAAAATTGCTTCTTGGTGTTCCAAAGATGCAACAAACATGTCTTGCTGTTTGTTGTTCATTTTCCTATACATTCTTACTTTTTGTTGTAGCCTTTTCTTTCTTGTTTAGACGGACCCTTTAACACTTCTTTTATGGTCAGTTTAGTGTTCATGAACTCTTAGTTTTTGCTCGTCTGGGAATTTCTTTACCTCTCCTTCAAATCTGAATGGAAATCTTATTAAGTAGAGTATCCTATCTTGTAGGTTTTTCCCTTTCATCATTTTAAATATTCAATATATCATGCCACTCCCTTCTGGCCTGCAAAGCTTTTGTAAAAAAAAAAATAGCTCATATCTTTATGGAGCTTCCCTTTTGTGTGACTCTTTGTTTTGCTCTTTTTACTTTTAAAATTCTCTCTTTAGGTTTTATATTTTAATTATTATATGTCTACTGTGGATTCCTTGGATTCATGTATTTGGAACTCTCTGTGCATCCTGTAAGTAGATATCTGTTTCCTTTTTCAGGTTCAGGAAGTTTTCAGCCATAATTTTGTGAAATATATTTTCATTTTTTAAAAATAAATCTTTATTGGAGTATAATTGCTTCACAATACTGTGTTAGTTTCTGTTGCACAACCAAATGAATCAGCCATATGCATACACATGTCCCCATATCCCTTCCCTCTTGAACCTCCCTCCCATCCTCCTTATTCCACCCCTCTAGGTCATCGCAAAGCACCGAGCTGATCTCCCTGTGCTATGCTGCTCTCTCTCTCTTCCCTCTGTGAACCCCATAATGAGAAGGTTAGTACAATTGATATTGTCTCAGAGGTCCCTTAAACTGTTCTCATTATTTTATTTGTTTTTTCTGATTTTGTGTTTTCCATTATTCTATCTTCCAGATCACTTATGCATTCTTCTATATCACCTAGTCGGCTTTTATTTCCTTCTAGTGTGTTTTTTATTTCACTTATTGTATTCTTCAGCTCTTACAGTTTCATTATATATTTTCTAGTTCCTTGTTAAAGTTCTTACTGTGTTCATCTATTCTTTTGCCAAGTTCAGCTAGCATTCTTATTACTAATTCTTTGAGCTTTTTATCTGGTAAATTATTTATCTCTTTTATTAGTTGTGTTTTCATGTTTTTTTCCCTTGTTCTTTCATTTGAATCAAATCCCTCTGTCTTCTCCTTTTGTTTAACTTTTCTGTTTCTATGAACTAGGTGAAACAGTTACCTATCCCAGTCTTGAAGTGGTCTCCTTGTATGGGAGTGTCCCTATACAGTCTGCATGTGCCCTGTGGCTTTGGTGTGAGAACTGGATCAGAAGTGTGAAAGGGTCACACCTTCCCCCAGGGTGTGCTGGCAGCTATCACCTTGGAGTGAGGTGGGGCTGGTGATAGAGAGGCTAGAGCCAGAACAAGGGTATGCCAGAGTGTCTTCTCTGTTCTGTGGTCATCACCATCCTATCATGGCCAGGGGCATGGGCAGTTCCCAAGGTGCTGGAGCAGAAACCCTGAAGTTCATGTGTGAGCTGGTTCCATTCCTTCTGAGTGTGCACTCTTCCCACTCACAGCAATGTTACCTTTGCCCCAGAGGTGAGCAGTGCTGAAGCCAGAAGAGCTGGAGTGAGTGCCCAGTACAGGCTGGGGTGTATGCTGTGATGGTCCTGGCATACCCATCAGAGCTTTAGACAGCTCCTAATCCACCACCTCCATGAGCACCAGTCAAGGTCACACTCACCCCATTCAGATACAGTGCCAGGTTGGAGCAATCTCCATTTCCCCAAAGTACTTACTTTCTATGGCCTCAGCAATGGCAGCTTTTGTCTGGTGGGGAGCTGCACTGGAGCTATTGGTGCCAGGGTGCACACTGGGGCCCTCGCAGGGAAACTGGCAAGAGCCCTGGGCAGTTTCAATCTGCTTCCGCTGTCATGATTCTGGGAGTAAGCAAGTGTGTGAGCACTCTTCACAAGCGGAGTCTAGGTTTCTTACAGCCCTCGCCTAAGTCCCACTGGTGATCAAGCCAACTAAGGGGACTCATCTTCCAGCTGTTGGAGTCCCAGGACTGGGGTGTCCAATATGTTATTTGAACTGCTCACTCCACAAGGAAGATTTCGAAGCCCATGATATCCCCTTCCTCTTCTGTTCCCTCTCCTAGGAGTGCAGGTTCTGACCTGATCACTTCTTTTTCTTTCCTACCCGACTCCTTGTGGATCTTTCCTAACAGTCTTGATTGTAGAAGAGTTTTCTGCCAGTCTCCAGTTTATTTTCAGTGATAATTGCTCCAAGGGTAGACATATTTTTGTTGTGTTTGTGGAGGGAGGTGAGCTCGGCGTCCTCCTGCTCTGCCACCCTGATCTCCTCTTCAAAATGCAGTGATTTTTGACACATTGGTTTCATTAAGTCTACATCTTAAATTATCAATATTTAACCATGAACTATCACATAGCAATATATATTGTTCATTTGAATATAATGTATATCTATGCATTAAATACACTATCCATCCAATATAGAATGAATTTTTTACAATAAGGACTATCAAAAGAGAGAGTAATATATTTCAGAAGAATATTTTCAAAAATCCAAGGTGAAGTGGAAAATGTACAGGAGATAACTATATTCTGATGAAATAATAGGATTCTTGTTATACTAAAGTGAAATACCATGTACGTTCGAGTCTGGAAGGATGTTATAAAAACAATTTACAATTTTGTGGATGTTCCTAATATTTATTGTGAAAGAATATTCTGATAACTGTATAATGGCTTTTATTCATTCTTCAACTGCTGCACAGTGGAAATGTAGAATATTTGAAATTAAATTGCTAGAATGGTATAAACGAGACTTCTAGAATAATTACATTGGCATTTATACGATCCACTGAATGACACACTTGGATTACTCAAGAACATTTCCTTTACACAATTTGAATCATAAAAAATAAGTCCAGGGCTTCCTTGATGGCACAGTGGTTGGGAGTCCTCCTGCCAATGCAGGAGATGCGGGTTTGATCCCTGGTCCAGGAAGGTCCCACATGCCGCGGAGCAACTAAGCCCGTGCACCACAGTTACTGAGCCTGCACTCTAGAGCCCATGAGCCACAACTACTGAGCCTGTGTGCCACAACTACTGAGCTTGCATGTCACAACTACTGAAGCCCGTGCGCCTAGAGCCAGTGCTCCACAACAAGAGAAGCCCGCACACTGCAATGAAGAAGAGTCCCTGCTTGCCGCAACTAGAGAAAGCCTGCAGGCAGCAGTGAAGACCCAACGCAGCCATAAATTAATTAATTAATTAATAGATTGAGGATTGACTTCACTAAGTTGCCATTATTAAAAAAATAAGTCCAATGTTCCACTTTATTAAGTAGTAAGTGGTTGAACATTTATGGGAAACAAATAGATTTTTTTCTCCTTTCTCATTACCAATTCCACTCTAATGGGAAAGGCACTTAAAGATATGAAACATATTTCATACTGAAAATAAATTAGTATTAGACTTTCAGTTAAGACAGGTATATTGCCTTGAGCCAGGGAGGGTGTGGAATAAAGTTTCCGAAACTCTATTAAACATAAGTCTGGCTGTGGTTTCATGTCTCTAGGTCTATAGTCATTCAAATTCAAATTAAAGACAGAATTAAAGATGAGTAACTTGAGATAGAACTGGCAATTCATTCTTTTTGGGTAATTTCTGTAATTAGCAATTACAGTAAAGTACTATCATCTACTTCAATTTCAAAAGATTATGTTGTAGATAACCTAAGTAAAGAATGGAGAGGTGATACATTTTCTAAATTCTGAATTTCAGGGAATATTGCCAAGGTGATTATGTTTTAGATATTTGGCAGGGGATATTTGGACTAGATCCTAAATGGGAAATCCTTTAAGAGAAGCAGATGCTTTATGATTCTCTTGGTGATATGTGTTTTTACTCTTTCTGTTTATAGTTTGAGAAGTAATGTGAGTCAGTAAAATTCACATCAAGGCTACAAGAAACCATAGAAAGATATTTTGAGGAACTAAGAGGCAGAAAAATTGGTCCCAGTTGAATTACTGTGAAACTGATGAAAGAAACATGCTGAGTTAAAATGTTAATTTGACTTAATTCTCTTTTTCTTTTTTAACATCTTTATTGGAGTATAATTACTTTACAATGGTGTGTTAGTTTCTGTTTTATAACAAAGTGAATCAGCTATACATATACATATATCCCCATATCTCCTCCCTCTTGTGTCTCTCTCCCACCATCACTATCCCACTGCTCTAGGTAATCACAAAACACTGAGCTGATTTCCCTGTGGTATATGGCTGCTTCCCACTACCTATCTATTTTATATTTGGTAGTGTATATATGTCCATGTCACTAACCCATTTCGTCCCAGCTAACCTTTCCCCCTCCCCATGTACCCAAGTCCATTCTCTACATCTGAGTCTCGTTTCCTGTCCTGCTGTTAGGTTCGTCAGAACCTTTTTTTTTTTTTTTTTTTTAGATTCCATATATATGTTAGCATATGGTATTTGTTTTTCTCTTTCTGATTTACTTCACTCTGTATGACGGACTCTACGTCCATCCACCTCACTACAAATATTTCAATTTCGTTTCTTTTTATGGCTGAGTAATATTCCACTGTATATATGTGCCACATTTTCTTTATACATTCATCTGCTGTTGAACACTTAGGTTGTTTCCATGTCCTGGTTATTGTAAATAGAACTGCAATGAACATTGTGGTACATGACTCTTTGAATTATGGTTTTCTCAGGGTATATGCCCAGTAGTGGGATTGCTGGGTCATATGGTAGTTCTATTTTTAGTATTTTAAGGAAGCTCCATACTGTTCTGCATAGTGGCTGTATCAGTTTACACTCCCACCAACAGTGCAAGAGGGTTCCCTTTTCTCCACACCCTCTCCATCATTTATTGTTTGTAGATTTTTTGATGATGGTCATTCTGACTGGTGTGAGGTGATACCTCATTGTAGTTTTGATTTGCATTTCTCTAATGATTAGTGATGTTGAGCATCCTTTTATGTGTTTGTTGGCAATCTGTCTATCTTCTTTGGAGAAATGTCTATTTAGGTCTTCTGCCCATTTTTGTATTGGGTTGTTTGTTCTTTTGATATTGAGCTGCATGAGCTTCTTATAAATTTTGGAGATTACTCCTTTGTCAGTTGCTTCATTTGCAAATATTTTCTCCTGTTCTGAGGGTTGAATTTGACCTAATTCTAAGGAAACAGGTAGTACTCAAGTTGATTCATTGCTTTTCCTAAGCTAACTCTTCCAAGCTCTGTTGGCACAGACCTGAGATAATTTCAGCATCTATAAACTCCTCCATGTCAGGAATTGGGCTGTTCACCTCTTTTATATTTATCTATAGTCACACAGTAGAATTAATTAGTATTGGCAGTCTGACAGTAGAAATGCTTATAATTTTCTCATATGATTAATATTGCATTACATTATTTGGAATATTTCCAATACCTCTAAGATATAATGATTTGAAAATAGAGAGGAAGAAATGAAAGGGGTTTGGCACTCAAGCTTATCTATATTAATCAAGAATTCTAAGAATAGAAACCTGGTTGAGGCAAAACAAAATGCTTTTATTTGGGGTTTGTTAGGACTGCAGACTGGAAGAACAAATCCAAGAAAGTACTTCAGCTGTGTTCCACTGGACTACAAAATGGGGGAAGCTTATAAAGGCAAAAACTACAAGGTTACATAAATTGTCAACAATTAGTATTGGAGCTGGCAAGAAATAAGGATATTTATGAAGCAAGTATTGGTTGAGGTTCAAAGTGATTACATAGTTGTGAAGGGAAGGGGACTTTGAAACTACAAGGCTGTAGCTAGCAGCTGCTAGCAAATAGTGTTTTGAAAACATAGGTGGTGTTGACCTTGAGTTTGATACAGGTCAGAGAGTTCAAGTTCTCAGTGATGCAGAGATGGGTCTGAAACCATATCCACAATGACCACTCAGCTCCATTTAGATGCCTGAACCATTGTTACTTCATTTTAATTTTTTAATGATCTTACATATGTCATCACCTAAAATATATTAAAATATATGTTGTTATTCAGGCCATAACTCTTATTCTCATTTATTATTAAAGTTAATTGAATATATCTTAATAGTGAGGAAAATTGAAATCCAGTTCAACCCCACAATTTAATTCCTTATAGTAGTAAAGTCCATGGTATTCCTTTATGAGGTCACTGGCCATATTTTATCCATATGTATGTATAGCACACATGAATCAAACAGATAGGTGTATTGAGTACAAACTTTACGCTGGATAGAGTAAGTGATTAAAGAAATCTCAAATGAAAACTAAAATCTAACTGGAGTACAAAAACTAAATCATGTGACATGATTAGAGAACAAGAAATTACTAAACTTTATGGTATTGACAACTATTAACTCCCTAAGAGTCAAGGATTGTAACTTTCTTTTTTTCCACTATCTCCCAGTAGTAGCACAATGCCTGAAAAATATTGGTCACTCAATGAATATTTTTAATAAATAAATATATACATAATAAATGATTATATTCATTTGGCATTTCTCATCATTTAAAAATCTCTATTTCTTCATCACAAAATGAGACTTCTGTGCTGTAATTATCTTAACTGCTTCCTATTCACCTCATTGTTGAGGAAAGCATTTCTGCCCTAGAGTTGTGGGGATGACCAAACACATGACACCAGAACCTGGACAAATGTACTGACAGCAGTTTATTAGTTACATATATTTACAGTCCAAATGGTGGTTGCATTCAGGATCAGAGTAAATCATCAAGGTTTGTCATAGGTAGGGTTTATAGTATCAAAATAATGAGGTCTCCCTAGAAGATGTGACTGGCTTGTTGAATTCCACAGGCTGGCAAGGGCCTGAAACCCACTACTCAGGGATAAAAAGGAACTGCACTTAGTCCTTTTGATAAGGAACATTGTTTGACTAAGAGATTTTATCTGTGGGAGGAGAGTGGGGGAGCACATATTGAGCCTTAATTTTAGGCTTTGCACCACAGTCATTCTCTCAGCTTAAATGAAGAGCTGTCATTGTTGCTTTATTACTTTAGGTCTCTCCAACCTAACAAGGAGGTCTTTCTCTAATAGTTTTTGCTATTAAAATAGGTTTATGACTATTCACTGAGGTGGGAGAATATTTGCATATTTTGACTTTCCATGTGTGTTTCTATGAGGAAAATGATTATGTTTGCTTCACCCTAGTTTTTTAATTATTTTATGGCTATAACCAGAAGTAGTTCATAACCTAGAAACTTGTAGACCTCTTGTTACCATATTGTCTAACTTCCTACTGAATCAGCTGCCATCGCAAAATTAATTTCATCACCTCGCCAAAATGAGGTTAGCTGGGAATTAACAGAATTCATTCTGAATTCAGATCTACTTTTTATCAAGCTTTGTACCATTGGACAAGGAATTTAGCCTGAACCTCAGACAAAATTAGAATAATACCTAGTATAGTTATTTTGAAAATTAAATAATTTAAAATAATCAAAGTATTTAGCCAGGACTTACGACGATGGAATTGCTCACTAAATGTTAATCCTCTCTAGTCACACTCTTCCAATGCTATTTAGAAGATTCTTGCATGAAATCAAACTACCTTTTGCTTTTTGAAATATCTCATCTGCTTTCTCATTAACAATATATATAGGTCCTGCGCCAATATTTTATATGATGAGGGTTGTTTTCCCCTAACACACCGTTCCAGAATTGAATGCTCTCTAGTTATAAATACAGGATACGTTCTCAAACCCTCTGTCACAGAATAAAAGAATAAACATGTGGTTCACATGCAGGAAAAGTTGTAACCTTTTCTCGTGATTTGTAAAACTTAGATGTTTTAAGACCCATTACAAAACATATGAGCTTTCTTACCCTCCTTTCAACCATTATATTCTACTATACCAGGATTTTCTTCAGGCTTACTTTCTGTGGCTGTGTTTAGACCTATTTTTTTGACTTTAGGAGATGCTAAAAGTGGAACTGTGAGATTTTATTTGAGATACAGTTGTTCCAGACCCAAGTTTAGCTTTTGATTATCCTACAGTATTAAAGATATATTTTTTAAAATAAGATTGTCAGCAATAATCATGACTCTTACAAAAAAGAAGAATGAGACAGTTCTACAAGGCTATAGTTTTATTTCCAATGTGGGTTCTTTTAGGAAAGTTGTAGCTATAAAGGATATAGTGAAAAAATAGATTACAGAATTTTCAATGAAACAAAACTCAAAATTCCATATGAATTAAATAAAAGATCTTAATAAAATAATGTGTCATATTTTTAAAGTAAGTGTAAAAGTCTTGAATGTCCTTTGTTGTTTATATATGATGTTGAAAAACTTATCTTGACTGCTGATGTTTCATCTTTACCACAATGTTTCTTATGAAAAACTATTATTGCATTCTGTAGTAATTGTCCAAAGCAATATTGTAACTTGGTGATACTGTAGCAATCCATACTTTTACAGACCATTACTGCATAATTGAATCATCTGTATTACTAGCAATGTGTGACTAGCCTGAATGAAAGCTAAACATTCATGTCATGATTCTACTAACTGCTTACACTATTTATTGATTCCAAGGTACCAGTTTTGAAATATGTGAGGAAACACTGCATCATCTGATTCTTTTCTTTTGTTCCAGAGCAATTACATAAATATTATGAGTCATTTAAAAATAACATACTAATGTTAATTTTAATTAGTGCCACAAAACTTGAGCATTATCAAGATGTAAGTCATTCATAATTGAATTATATTTTAAAGATTAATAAAGACTGCAAAAAAAGACTGTATTGCCTTATAGAATTTTTTTCTTAGATTTTATAAGAGCCAGTAAGCCTAGGTTTGTTTCAAATCTACTGTCAAATCAGTGACAACTGCAAAGAAATCATGTTATATTATTTCTGATTAGAGACATCATGCCCAACATTATTTACCTTAATTTTGTTTATGAAATTTTTCGACCATAGGGAAAATTACAAAAGATAACATAACAAACACCTATACCTCTGCAATTACTTTAAAATATATATTAACATTTTTCCATATTTGCTTCAGATTTCTTTGAGATTCATGGAAACAAACCATCGTAATACATCTTTTTACTATAGGAGTGTGGGTGTGCATGTGTGAGTGTGTGTGTGTGTGTGTGTGTGTGTGTGATAACAGACATGTATTCTATTATTTTAAATGGAAAATAGTGTTTTCCCAACTCATTAAAAACTTAACCAGTTTTCCCAGCCATCATTAAAACACATTTAAATGCCTGTTTAACAATCTAGAAAAAAAATCTACATAATATAAAGCATTCACAACAGAAATTACCTAATTAATTAATGCTTAGTCAACCGTTTAGTATGTTTGTGTGCAGTTAATCAACAATAATATGTCCTTTTGCATTGCAACAAACATGATATAACATGTTGAAAGGCTAAAAATAGTTTCTAAACTAAAACTGTGTTTGTAGTGGCCACAGATCTCAGAAAAAGTGAAGACTTGGGTTCATAATGGGCCAAAATGTCAGGGAAAGTTTGGGGAAGATAACTGTGATAACACACAA
Organism: Globicephala melas; assembly: GCF_963455315.2. NCBI lineage: Eukaryota > Metazoa > Chordata > Mammalia > Artiodactyla > Delphinidae > Globicephala > Globicephala melas. Next base: position 48,453,287 of record NC_083335.1, read on the forward strand.
CACATTTAAACCATGTGAACACAGACATAATCCTATCTGTAGAAGAGCTGCAATACAACTGCCGTACATTGTATACTCTCAACAGTACCCATGCACAACTTAAATGTTTTCACCGGTACCCACGAGATGATATAATATATTTTTTTAATTTAGATAGTGAATTTGGGAAAATATTACAAGTTGTTATGGTGAATATCTGATAGTGAAAATCTAAAGATAAAGAGATAGCTGTATGTGTGGAAAGCTTTGAACAGTATTGAATATATCTATTTATACTATCTGCACATATCTGTACCTATATATGTTTTATTAATATAATAAATGCTTTGTGTGTCTTTGTAAAATTTAAATAAATGGTATCTTACAGCACACACAATATGGACAAAACTTCAAAAGAGTATGTGAAAAAAATAAGTCCCAAAGATTTTATACTGAATAGTACCTGTTTTTAAAAACTTAAAATAAAATAAAATTTAAAATTAAGGAGTATTACATAAATGCAATAAAACTGTATAAGAAGAAAAACAAGGAAATGATAAACATGGATTTCAGGCTTATGGTTATCTTACAATAATTCGGAAGATGCTTTGGGACCATGTATTTAGATAAGGGTTTTCTCAAAGTGTTAGATTTTGGTGTTGGTAGATGGGTACATTGGTACTTATTGCATTATTAAAAGCAAATGAAGAAATGAAAAAAGGAGACAATCCATGAACTAGTGATGAGAATGTGTAATGAATCAAGGATTTTGATTCTAATTGTGTGCATCTGAGGTAGAAAGAAAGAATAGAAAGGAAGAGATAAGAAGAACACAATAAAAGAGAGACAGAGAAAAGAGAGCAAAGAAGAATCTCACCATTGATGACAGTTATCAGGTATGTGGGATGCCAGTTTTGTTTATTCAAATGCCATGCTTTTGCAATACACCAAGGAGAAATAGACCTGAAGGTTTTCATTTGGTTAACAATGGAGCATTGGTTTATTGGATAACTCTTATAATGTCAGAACACAATTGACTTTCCTAGAGCTAATTTTCTATGGATGCAGAAATCATTCAGTTTAAATTGTGAACTTAAAGACACACATACACACATTTATTTTTTTGTGTGCCTATAGAAACTACTCTACAAAACTATGAATACTGCTGGGATTTTTATGCATTCCAGAAATGAACACATAAAATAATCCACACTAATTATAGTGTAACTCAGGTTGACAAGAGTATACACTATACTATACAATTACTTTTTTAATTTTCAGAAGAATACACTCTAATGTGACTCTAAGATTATATGTTAACAGTCCAGAAACACAACCCAAGTAGATGTGATTATGATGCATGAAATCCTACCCATCATTGTCTTATCACCAACTTCTAACCTAGAGACTATATCCTGAACATGTGTTCCTTTCTGTGAAAGAACATAGATCTGGATACCATTTAATATTTTCTTTTGTTGGTTCTTAAATTCAGATTGTGTTGCAGTCTAGTAGTTGTGAGTGGCTCTTACAAAACTTAAATCATGTAAACACTCTTTCTATATCCTCACAGTTCCATCTTCCGTTGGTGAAAAAATGAAGAAAGGAATAACATTTGCAAAATCAAAGACAGGTTAAATGAGGTGATCTTTGAAGAGTCAGCCTAAAAAGCAGAGTACTACCCAAGAAAGGGCACGCTTTAACATGAAGGTTTTCCTAACCACCCTAGGCAGGGTAGATGAGCCCCAGAGTTCTTATACTCACTATGAACACTTCCATTATGGCATTTATCCAGTTATCCTGTTATTTTGTTATTATTCATTTGTATGTCTGTCTCCTTGTGTACTCTATGTTCTCCTCAAAGGCAAGGGTTATGTTTTACTTACATTTACATCAAACTAAATTTCTCTCCTAGTGCTTGGCACATAGCAGGAATTTAAAAGAATGTGTTTTTACTAACTTACTATAAATAACTGTATCAAACTTTTCCAAATGTTATGCAACCTGCTTTTTTCACCCATAATTTGTTTTTGTACCAATCAAGGTTGAGATAATTAATTCAATTTTTACTGCTATGTGAATTATATTATTATATTTTAAGAATCTATCATATTCAGATGATCCAATTCCCTACTGATCAATCCGTATCATTTCCAATTTTTACCTATTCCAAAGTGTTTAGCTAAACATAATTGTACACATGTGAAAGTTTCTTTATGTATCAATAATATACCTAGAAAAAGTTAGCTTTCAAAAACTTTAAGCGGGCTTCCCTGGTGGCACAGTGGTTGAGAGTCCACCTGCCGATGCAGGGGACACAGGTTCGTGCCCGGTCTGGGAAGATCCCACATGCCGCGGAGCGGCTAGGCCCGTGAACAATGGCCGCTGAGCCTGTGCGTCCGGAGCCCGTGCTCCGCAACGGGAGAGGCCACAACAGTGCGAGGCCCGCGTACAGCAAAAAAAAAAAAAAAAACTTTAAGCAATAGATTTGCCAGTGCTTCGCCAGTGCTTCTTTCAGTATCCTGACATATCAGTTCCTTGAATTCCTCTTCATCAATGATTTTATAGTCTACCCTACTTCGGTCACTCACTCTCACCGTCTCAATTTCAAGCATCCCTATGTCTGACCAACACCTCAGATCTTTTCATTTCCCTCATGGAAGAATTCCAAATTCAGCAATCCCTTCATCTCTCTAGGAATTATAATTCACTAATCCACCCCCTTTTTATCTTCACTTTCTTCCATACCCTCTTTAAACCAATGATCAGTCACTATACTTGCTACTACGTTCTTTGTATTCTTCCTTAACTATCTTGCTCCTCCTTTGTTTCTGTATTCTCACATAGCTTAACCAGACTCCTAACATCCAGCTCTATCTCCCTGGTGCTTGCAACCATATAACTGAATATGGCTGTAGAAAAGCACAAAGACATGTTGCTTGGTCTCATTTTATTTTTTAATTTTTATTGAGATGTAATTGATGTATAATGTTATATTAGTTTCAGGTGTACAACACAATGATTTGATATTTGTATACACTGCAAAATAATCACCACAATAAGTCTAGTTATCCTCTATCATCATACAAAGTTACAAAATGTGCAATATAATATTATCGACTGTAATCACTATGCCTATACGTTACATCCTCATGACATTTATGTTATGACTGGAAATTTGTACCTTGTGAATTGGTCTAATTTTAAGTTGGAGATCATTAAACTATGGTCCAAAATGCCATGTAGGACTCATATTTCCCTAAACTATTTATTATCCCTGTTTCTCAGATGAGTTTTTCTTATACTCTCATATTTCCTTGACCTAAATACCTATTTTCTCATCATTACTCTCTGTGGATGACTTCATTTCCTGTTTTACTGAGAAAATGGAAGCAATTAGAAGAGAACTGTCACAAGCTCCCAGCTAAAGCTAAATACTATCTGTATCTGTTCTTTCCTATTGTATTGTATTTCCTATTATTTTGTGTTACCCCCTGAACTCATGGCTAAGGTAAATTTTTCTACTTGTGTACTACATCCCGTGCTCTCTCACCTACTGTAGCAGACATGGAGGTGTGCTGCTTGAATCTCCCTTCAAGAAAGAACATGATGTTTAACTGTGTGAAGTGCAGTTAGCTGACAGCCTCCAGGTGTTAACTACTTGAGGATTCACCTCAGGCTTTAAACCAAGTCCATGGTCTTCCTGGGAAGCCCACAGCTAATGGCTGAACTAGAGTACAAGAGAGGAGTTGGCCAATTCTGCCCAATGCAGAGGACTCATCTAGCACTCAGTATTTGCTATGGATTTTCCCATTTGATTGGGCAAGACTTTATCAGATCAGCACAGCAATCTAATCCCTTCCAAGTCTCACATCCTCCTTCCTTTATTTTTATAAGTGTCAGTTCTTCATCATATTCTGAAGGAAGTCCCTGACCAATCCTGCTTCTTCCCCCTTTTTTAACTTTCACAAGCATCACAGCCTCACCCTCAACTGCTTCTGTTCCTATATCCATCTCAATATCTGCTTATTGGAGCACCCAAAAGACACACTTAACTCAAAGAAATTGCCCCAATAATCCTTCCCTTCATACATGACCATATGTGTCAGTTTGCTCAGAACAGTTCTGGCTTATACCTGCTGTGCAGTTTTAATTAGTTATATCTGCCCTTTCACTCACACAAGTGTCTTAGTTTGGTAGATACATTATTTGGCCACCTTACAGAAATTACTTCTTAATCCTTTGGACTTGTTTTCCTTCCTATTTATCCTCATCCTCTTTGTGATGTCATCCATTCTTATGTTTTAATTACCATTTACATGCTGATGACCCCCATATTTAGTTCTTAAAGCAGGACCAATTATATGAACTCCAGACAGATATGTTTATTCACCATTTTCACTTAGATGTCCAATAAATATCTCAAATTTTAAAATTGAAATATTGATCCCAAATCCTCTCATTTCATTACATACCACATCTTTGACGTTTACATGATCTACCTTCAAATATATATCCAGAATCTGACCACTTCTCACCATATCTGAATGTAATAAACCGTTAAGACCTCTCATTTGGATTATTGCAAAAGCATCCTACAAAGTCTCTCTGCTTCCTTTTTCTGCTTCTGTTTTCAATGTAGCAGCCAGAGTGACCCTATTAACATAAAGCAGGTGATGTAACAAATCGAATGTTCAAAGCCCTCTGATGTTACCAATCTCGATCAGAAAATTTTTTTCTTTACCATGCCATATACCATGACTCTGTGTCATCTATCCCCCACTTCCTCTTAGTATCCTTTCCCCACTCATTCTCCTACAGCCTAGTTAATCTTAGGCATTAATTTGTGTCCAGTGAGAATTAGGCAAGACAGGAGTAGAGGTACAAGACATTTAATTGGAGGAAGGAGCAAAAGAAGTCAGGAGAGCAATCAGACCATGGTGCAGATCTGACACCTATGAGAGCATGGGTTTGGTACACCATGGGTTTGGTGGATATAGAGGGTTAGTAGCTGGAGCCATAAGACAAGTATAAGCAGCATATTTTCCTGACCACCACAAAGTACTTTGCAGGACCCCATGTCATGGTTTTGCATTAACTAACTATTCTTTCTACCTGGAATGATCTTCTCTTCTAGATCTACAAAGTTTGCTACCTCATCTCCTCTAAAACCTTACTCAAATGTCACTTTCTGAACTAGGGTTACCCTGTCTGAATATTCTTATTGAAGTGTAGTTGATTTGTTATATTATATCAGTTTAAGGTGTACAGCACAGTGATTCAGTATTTTTACAGATAATACTCTATTAGAAGTTATATAAGAAAATGGATATAATTCCGTGTGTTATACAATATATGCTTGTTGCTTATCTATTTTATATACAGTAGATTGTATCTCTTATCCCATACCCCTCTGCTGTCCTTCCGTCTTTACCTCTCCCCACTGGTAACCACTAATTTGTTTTCTATATCTGTGAGTCTGTTTCTGTTTTGTTATATATATTTGTTGGTATTAATTTTTAGATTCCATGTATAAGTGGTATTATACAGCATTTGTCTTTCTCTGTCTGACTTATTTCACTAACCATAATATTCTCTAAGTCCATCCATGTTGCTGCAAATGGCAGAATTTCATTCTTTTTTTGTAGCTGAGTAATATTCCATTATACATATATATACATATATATATGTATATATATGCACCACATCTTCTTTATCTGTTCATCTGCTGGTGGACACTTGGGTTGCTTCCATATCTCAGCTATTGTAAGTAGTGCTGCTATAAACATTAAAGTGCATGTATTTTTTTAACCATTTTTTAAATAGAAATATAGTTAATTTACAATGTTGTATTAGTTTCAGGTGTGCAGCAAAGTGATTCAGTTATACATATATATATATATATTTCAGATTATTTTCCATTATAGGTTACTACAAAATATTGAATATAGTTCCCTGTGCTACACAGTAAGTCCTTGTTGTTTATCTATTTTATATTTAGTAGAGTGTATATGTTAATCACAAACTCTTAATTACCCCCCTCCCCACTATCCACTTTGGTAACCATAAGTTTGCTTTCTATGTCTGTGAGTCTCTTTCTGATTTGTAAATAAGTTCATCTGTATCATTTTTTTAAGATTCCACATATAAGTGATATCACATAATATTTTTCTTTCTCTTACTTCACTTAATATGATAATCTCTAGGTCCATCCACGTTGTTGCAAATGGCATTGTTTTATTCTTTTCTATGGCTGAGTAACATTCCATTGTACATATGCATGTATCTTTTTAATTACTGTTTTCATTTTTTTACGGATATATACCTTGGAGTGTAATTGCAGGATCACATGGTAGTTCTATTTTTAGTTTTTTTCAGGAACCTCCATAGAGTTTTCATAGTGGCTGCACCAATTTACATTCCCACCAACAGTGCACAAGACTTCCTATTTCTCTACATCCTTGCCAAATTTTGTTATCTGTAGACATTTTTATGATAGCCATTCTGACAGATGTAAGGAGATATCCCATTGTTGTTTTGAGTTGCATTTCTCTAATAATTAGTGATGTTGAGCATCTTTTCATGTGCCTGTTAGCCATCTGTATGTCTTCTTTGGAAAAATGTCTATTTAGGTCTTCCACCCATTTTTGATTTTTTTTTATATTGTTTGTATGAGCTGTTCATATATTTTGCATATTAACCCCCGTCAGTCACATCATTTGCAAATATTTTCTCCCATTCAGTAGGTTGTAATTTTGTTTTGTCAGTGGGTTCCTTTGCTGTGCAAAAGCTGAAGTGTAATTAGATCCCATTTTTTATTTTTGATTGTATTTTTTTTGCCTTAGGAAACAGATCTAAAAAAAAAATACTGCTACAATTTGTGTCAAAGAGGGTTATGCCTATGTTCTCTTCTAGGAGCTTTATTGTTTTAGATCTTACATTTAGGTCTTTAATCCCTCTTGTGTTTATTTTTGTATAAGCTGTAAGGAAATGTTCTAATCTATTGTTTTACATGTAGCTGTCCAGTTTTACCAGCACCACTTGTTGAAGAGACTCTCTTCTTTATTGTATATTCTTGCCTCCATTGTTGTAGATTAATTGTCCATAGTTGTGTGGGTTTAGTTCTGAGTTCTCTATTCTGTTCCATTAATCTATGTGTCTGTTTTTGTGCAAGTACCATACTGTTTTGATTACTGAAGCTTTGTAGTATAGCCTGAAGTCTGAGAGAGTGATACCTCCAGCTTTGTTTTTTTTTCTCAAGATTGTTTTGGCAATTTGGGGTCTTTTGCTGTTCCAAGTGAATTGTAGGATTTTTTGTTCTAGTTCTGTGAAATATGTCATGTGTATTTTGATAGAGCTTGCATTAAATTTGTAGAATGTTTGGGTAGTATGGACATTTTAACAATATTAATTATTCCAATACAAGAGCACAACTATCTTTCAATCCGTTTGTGTCATCTTCAATTTCTTTCATCAATGTTTTATAGTTTTCAGAGTATAGGGCTTTCACCTCCTTGGTTAAGTTTATTCCTGGGTATTCTTTTCATTTTGATGAAATTTTAAAAGGGATTTTTGTTTTTCCTATCTCTTTCTGATAGTTCATTATTAGTGTACAGAAAAACAACAAATGTCTGTATATTAACCTTGTATGCTGCAACTTGGCAGAATTCATTTATTAGTTCTAATAGTTTTTCAGTGGAGACTTTAGAGTTTTCTGTATAAAGTTTCACGTCATCTGCAAATAGTGACAGTTTTACTTCTCCCTTCCAAATTAGATGCCTTCTGTTTCTTTTTCTTCTCTGATATCTGTGGCTAGGACTACGTTACATAAAAGTGGTGAAAGTGAGTATCTTTTCGTGTTCCTGAATTTAGAGGAAAGGCTCTCAGCTTTTCACTATTGAGTATGATGTTTGTTGTGTGTTAGTCATAAATGATCTTTATTATATTGAGATGTATTACCTCTATACCCACTTTGATGAGCGTTTTTGTCATAAATAGATGTTGAATTTTGTCAAATGTTTTTTCTGCATCTACTGAGATGATCATGTTATTATCCTTCTTTTGGTTAATGTAGTGTATCACACTAATTGATTTGTGAATGTTGAACCATCCTTGTGTCGCTGGAATAAGTCCAACTCAATCATGGTGTATGACACTTTTATATATTGTTGGATTCCATTTGCTGATATTTTTTTAAGGATTTTTGCATCTATGTTCATCAAAATATTGACCTATAATTTTCTTTTTTGTAGTGTCTTTGGTATCAGAGTAATGTTTGCCTCATAGAATGAATTTGGAATTTTTCCATCCATCTTCAATTTTTTGGAACAGTTGGAGAAGGATAGGTATTAGTTCTTAATTATATGCTTGTTAGAATTCCCTTGTGAAGCCATCTGGTTCTGAACTTTTGGTTGCTGGGAGTTTTATTTTTATTATTATTATTACTAATTCAATTTCACTGCTAGTGATTGGTCTATTCAGATTGTCTGTTTCTTCATGATTCAGTTCTGGCAGGTTATATATTTCTAGAAATTTGTCCATTTCTTCTAAGTTGTCCAATTTTTGCCATATAACTGCCCTACCCTGTCTAAATTTTAACTTCACCATCACTACCATTATTACCTCCATTACTAATATAATTCCAGATTCCATTTTTTTCCTTTATTTTCTTCTTTAGCAGTTATTCAGTTCTAACGTACTATATATATTTTATTATTTGCTTTATTTCTTTTCTACCTTTCCCACTAGGTAGAATATAAGCTCCTTGAGGGCTGTGACTTTTTGTCTTTTTCATTCAGTGCTGTTTCTGTAGCACTTAGAATATTTCCTTGTACATAGTAGGCATTCAGTAAATATGTATTGAATGAATAACTAAAATCTCTCGTTTAAAACCATCAAATGACTTCCCATTACATGTGGAATAATATCCGAACTCTTCACTATGGTCTTCAAGGCCTCATATTATCTTTCTCACTTTATGTCTTAGCATTTTTCCCTCACTTACTGTGCACCAGCCAGATGATCTTCCTTTATTTATACCTCAAGTGTTCCAATTCTTCCATATTTTACTGCATCTGGCAATACTTTTGCCTCTTTCTGCAATTCTCCCTTCTCACTCTCCAACAACTTCTATTCATGTGACTGATTTGTATTTAAATTTTGGCCTTAATTTAAGTGCTACCTCTTCAGAGGGGATTTCAGGGCCACTATCATGTATGTTTTTCTCTCCCTTGTTTTTTTCTTTAATCATAACACCTTGTTAATTTCCTTCAAAATAAATATCACAATGTCTATGTTGTTTTCTATTGTCTTTCTTTGCACTTATTTACTTGCATCTTGAATACTTCTCTGTGTGAGAAGAAGTAAGTTCCATGAGGACAGGGAATGACCTTGTCTATCTTGTTACTAAAGTGTATACCTAGAAATTAGCACAGTGACTGATACCTATTGATAACTCTTTCAGTACAGTTATTTACTAGAAATAGAAGTGCTTAAGGACATGGGGCTTTAGGTCAGAAGAGAACAGGTTCTCCTCCCAACCCTATCACTGAGGTTAAACAAATCACTTAACCTCAATTTATAATGATAAATTCACTTTACAGGGCTGGGATGAGGATTAAGAGATAATTATGGAAATCACTTACCCAGAGCCTACCACATGATCTATACTGAACTTGTTAACTGTTATTGTTCATTAATTGTGTTACTACTCTCATCATTATTATCTACCTTCACAATTCAAAGGATTAAATAAAGTCTCCCTTGGTAAGAAGGATAAATGTAGGAAAAAAAAGATGCTTCTGTAACTGCAAGAAAATGAAAGAGAGACTCAAAAATTAAGTTATAATTGGAATCATTCTCTCTGTCCCTTTCCTACTGTTACTTTGTATGTACATATTTCATAATATATGCTTATTATGTTAAAAATAATTATTCATTCATAAACATCATCCATACTTTTGTTGGGGATTCTCAATTTTTTAATAGTTTCTGAAAAATTAAGAATATCAGTTTTAGCAAAACACAAGAAAATATATAAAAAATAGATCTCTCCTGTGGCAGTGTATTTGACACTAAAGTCATTCATGATTTGGAGAAAACAACGATTAACATGTAATATTCACTTTAGTATATGTACATTCCATACTTAGCCTTAAAAAAAATCTGTTCCCTCACAACTTCTTCACAATTTGTCATCACTAGGCTTGCTACAGCCATCACATGCTTGTATTCATCCACTTTACCTTGTCAAGATTTATGGACACATTAAAAGGCTCATTCAAATTCCTGTAAACCATATTTTAGAAATTGTTGTTAAATGGAAACAATTTTAACAGGATACATTCATTTTCGTTAAAATGAAATATGATTTCACAGAAACTGATACTACCATTTCTTTTTTGTCTTAAAATAAACCAAAATACTAAACAACACAAAATGAATAAAATATTCCTTAGCTATAGAGTAGACATTGGAGAATGAATATTAATGCTTTATTGTAGTAGTCCTCTTTGGATAATATTTGCTAATATTGGATCTTTTCCTTGGGTTTTGTTTCACATAAGGAGTTCCCCAGAACTTCACCTGAACTATTTATTCTAGTTTCTATATTTCATTTTATATTAACAGAAATATTTTTGTTTATTTATTTGTGAAAACATAACGTTAATACAAATTGTTTTGCCTATCACACAACAGGTGCTCTAGTTCTTCAAGAGTATCTATTAAATGACAAATTAAGTAATAATACATATACATATAAAAATAAAATATAACCCCCAAATAGAAATGAAAATAAACAATCCCCTAAATCCAAGAGAAAACCAATCAAAGGTATATATATCTTAGGTTGTTTTTCACATATATGTAATATATTTATAAATAGATACACACATGCACTATGTATATTCTCTTCTATAACCTAGTTTTGCTTAATATGACTTTAAATTTATGTGGCTTTTTAAAAATATTAACACAGTGATAGTCACCTCATTTTTTCCATTAAAAGGATATAACATGAATTATTTAATCATTACAATATTATTGGGCATAATCTCATTCTAAAGGTGGTAGTTCCTACTCAATTCCACATATTAATGCCATGCAGAAATGCTGGCTCAATATTAAGGGGTCTTCTGATGTTTTGAGAGAAACCAGATATATGTTTTATTTTGTTTTTTCTTATTGTCATAACAGCCTATCCCCATTTCATGGGATAGTACATTCTCATCCCTCTAAGGATAATACATTACTTTTTATTGAAATATGTTTGACATATAATACTGTATAAATTTAATGTGTATATGTTAATTTGATACATTCATATATTGTACTATGATTGCCATTGTAGTGATAATTAGCATAGATAAAACAGTGCATTTTATGCTAGTAGCAAAGCTACTAGCATCTTTGTTCATCTATAAAAGTTCCACCCTTTTACTCCTCCCCTTTTATATTTTTGATATCACAATTTACTTCTTTTTATGCTGTGTATTTGTTAAAAATTATAGTAGCTATATTTATTTTTAATACTCATTTTCTTTAAACTTTATACTATAGTTAAGTGGTTAACACATCCTCTTAATTCAGAGCTACAATTTTCAAATTCTGACTTTATTTTTCACCTTTACCTGTATTGTGTACTTTCATGTTGCTGATAAGCATCTTTTCATTTCCGCTTGAAGAACACCTTTCAGCATTTCTTGTAAGACACATCCAGTGGTGGTGAACTCTCTCAGCTTTTGTTTGTCTGAAGGATAACTTTACCACATAAAGTATTCTTGCCTGGCAATTTTTATCTTTCCACACTTTTTATATATCATCCTGCTCTCCAGGACTGTAGACTTTCTGCTGAGAAATCCACTAATAGCCTAATGGAGGTTCCTTTGTAGGTTACTTTCTTTTTTCCTGTGGCTGCCTTTAAGATTCTTTATTTATCATTAATTTTTGACAGTTTCATTATAATGTGTCTTGGAGAAGGACTCTTCGTATTGAGATAATAGAGTGTTCTATTAGGTTCATGGACTTGTATGTTGTATGTCTAAATCATTCCCCAAGTTTGGGAAGTTCTAAGCTATTATTTCTTTAAATACAGCCTCTGCCACCTTCTCCCTCTCTTCTCCTTCTGGAATACAAATTATTGTAATATTTTCCTTTATGATTGATTCCAATAGCTCTCCTATGGTTTCTTCACTTTTAAAATCTTAGTTCTCTCTTGTCTTCTAACTGAATTATTTCTGTATTCCTAACCTCCATGTTATGTATTCTTTCTTCCAACTTGTTTACCCAGTTACTGATGCTCTCTATTTCATTCTTTGTTTCATTCATTAAATTCTTCAGCTCCAGAATTTTTGTTTGGTTCTTTTTTATAATTTCAACCTCTTTGTAAAGAACTTCCTCTGTTCATTAATTTTATTCCTGATCTTGTTTAATTGTGTTTCTGAATTTTCTTGAAGGTCATTGGAGAATGGTCATTTTTTTATGTGATACCATATTTCCTTGATTTTTCATAGTGTTTGTAGGTATGTACTTCTGCTTTCACATTTGAAGTTGCAGATCTTCTTTATTTAAGCTTTTATGTCTTATTTGGTTCTTAAATTCAATAGACTGGCTATTAGAAACCTTTCCAGAAGGTGGCACTATAGTTCAAGTTTGTGGTTTCTCACTCGCCCACTGCCCTTGGCTTTTTATCCAAGTACCCTCTGAATCTACCTAAGCTGGCTCTCCCAGATGTACTCCAGAGAAAGCACAAGTAGCTGGCAGCAGTGTGGGAGAAGGTGTGGGTTTCACACTTGGAGTTCTGGGGGTGCCTATGGACCTGGTGGGCAAATCCTCCAGTGGGGTACTCCCGGAGGTTTATGGGTGGACTTCCTTGTGAAGTCCAGAAGTACACAGCAAGAAATGCATTCTATGAATGCCCTTTGATATTCTTACCTGCTTCCTTCTCTTTCATCTCCCTCCCTCCTGTCATGGAAGTCCCTCCTCAGAAATACAGATAGTGCTGGGTAGAAATGCATTGCTCTAGTTGCAACCCACATAACTGAGATAGCCAGGCGGTCAGTTACCATTTTTGTTTTCCCCCTTCTCCATGGAAGAGGTCACTGTTTTTCACCTCATCTGCCAGAGAAGTTTTTGCTGCTGCCATCAAAAGCTTAGCTCCTTGCAGTATCACCCTGGGAAGGGGGACAGCCATGGTGAATTCCTTCCTTTCCTTTATGTCCAGACTCATCTCTATCCTGCTCTGATTACATGCTGAAATCCCCCCTCAGGTAGGCTGGAGCTCTACAAATTTTCTCTTGTCCATGGGTAACTGCCCAGTTTTGCACTTTTCAGGTTTCCTCCAACCTCCGTTCTGGTGAGTGGGGGTGAGACAGGTTCATCAGATCCTGAGGATCCACATCCCTCACCAAGGTTTTTTTTTGTTTATTTTCTAATGCACAGGTGGGCTAGAAACCTCCCAGGCCCCTTGAAGTAAGGTGCAGATGCACTTTTGTTCAGTTATGGAAGTCTAATAAGTTGTTCTAAAATAGGGTGGGAGACAAAAAAAGGAATGACTTATGCTGCCATGATGCTGACACCACTCTCTGATATAACATTACTTTTAATAAGTTCTATTTTTAATTGCATATTTAATCTTTGTTTAAAATGTTTGTTTGGCCAAAAAGCTTGTTTGGTTTTAGGTAAAAATAAAAGACATATTTTTCGTTTTCACCAAGAACTTTATTGAACAACGTATTCAGTAACCGAAGGAACTTTTTGGCCAAGCCAATACTTATGTGAACAAAAACTAATATGTTTAAGTGTTGCTTATTCTGGGATCTCTGTTAGAACTGAACTTAATTCTAACTGATTCAGGTATGTATTACCAGATGGTAATCAAGAAAAGTTGTACCAATTTATTTGCCCAGAAACATTGTTTGTGTCCATTTCCCTATATCTCAAATCAACACTGGACACTGCTAACATTTTTACCTTTGCAAACATGATATTATTTTATATTACACTTCATTCATAGGAAATAAGAAATATTTTCAGGAATATTTTCTCTTTCACATTTCCTTTTTATAACCTAACCATTTTTGTATTTTGGTGTTTGTCATTTTCTATGGATTTTTATGGTATTTTTGTATTGAGGCTACTAAATTTTAACTACAAGTGTATGTTGAAAATGTATTTTCCTAATTTACTACAGTTGACCCTTGAACAGCCTAGGTTTGAACTGAGTAGGTCCACTTATATGTGGACTTTTTTCAATTAATATGTACTAAGTACTACACAATCCATGGTTGGTTGTATCTGAGGATGGGGAACTGTAAATATGGAACTACAGATACGGAGGGTGGACTATAAAGTTATATGTAGATTTTTGATGGTGCAGGGGTCAGTGTCCCTAACCCCCTGTGCTGTTCAAGGGTTAGCTGTTTTTTTAGTTAATATAATATATATATTTTTATAAAGGAATTGTGAATTTTTTATGTAGTCAAGACAAATTCTTGATGAGTCAGTTGAGCCACTGCAACCTCATTTTCTTCCAAATAAGTTGTCAAGATATTTAGCCCCCATGTGAGAACAAAGCAAGAGTATGCAGCCCAAGGAAGCAGGGCAAGTGTCATGGGTAGCTGTTGACACTCACAAAGAATGTTGAAGAACCACACACCAAATGTTAGTTGCTGGTACTTACTTAGCCAAATGCATTTTTCACTGTTCCAGATGGACACAAAAGTAAAAGAACAGCTTTCACAAAGTAGCAAAGGGTGAATACAGAAATAAAAATGGAAAAGAATGAGCACACCATCAAGAATCTCTCAAGACTACAGAAAACCTGACACCATGAAAGTGAAGCAGGAAAGAGTGGCAGCATCCTATGGTAGCTAAGAACAAGAACTTTGGGAGCCAGACTACCTGGCTTCAAATCCTAGCTCTGGAACTTGCTGTGTGACCTTGTGTAAATTTCACAACATCCTTGTCCCAGTTTCCCCATTTATAAAATGGGATTAATAATAATAACTACCTGTTAAGGTGGCTATGAGGAATACATATATGCATACATATATATTACATATATCTTGTGATTATTAGTTAATATGTATAAAACAGTTAGAATAGCACTTAACATGTAATGATTCTTAAATAAAAATACATAAGCCTCAGAACTAAGGAGTAACAACAGAAGAAACATAAATAACAATAGATGGATGTTGTAAAAATAAATGTAATAACCTTAGAAAGATGAGAGTATATCTATCACATCAAACAGGGACAGGCTGTAATGAATATGAATATATATATATATATATATATATACACACACACACATATTCTTGAAAATGAATTCCCATTGACACTTGTTGTGGTCCCTTAATCACCTCTAGAGAAATCTAGATCTCTAGGTAACAGATTTGAAAGCTCTTGGTTTGGAATAAATCCCAGAGAGCTTCTAGTTTTTTGCTGGTAAAGAGATGTATTTTTTCCTCTTCTGCACAACCAAATTTGCTGTTATTTTCTGCCCCTATGAAAATACATGTAGATTGCCCTAGTCTCTCTCTTAATCTGCTCTACCTCCAAATCTTGTTTGGATAGATTAGTAAATTTCTTCCCCAGTTCAGAGATGCTTTTACCACTTTTAAGATGATGAGTCAGAGAAAGATAACAAAATAATTACATACTTTCTCCTCCACTTCTTTTGCTGCTAAAGCTCAGGTTGTTTTAATCTGCAGCAGTGAAAAGGGCTATATGTGTTGCTGTTTCCATGTCTCTCAAGAGCCCAGCTATGCTTCTAGATTTCCATCCAAATTAGGGGAAATTATTGGGTTAGTAGGTTTTGCCTAAATATTTTCCATTTACTTCTGAACTTTGTACTACTCTCTTGATGAAGTTGAATATTGGTTCTCTTTGCTCTCAATATTTTTTTTCCAAATTATACTATATGTGACAAAAATTACTCAATGCTATGGTGAAAATGTTTTCATCATTCTCTAGCTATAGCATGAAAGGAGATAATTTCCTTTGTTTCCCTTTCTTTGTATCTATCAGTACTTGAGAGAGTTTGAGAGTTGTAAACAGCTTTCTCAAAGCTATCTTTCTAAGATATTCCATTTGACAGACTCACATGATGAACTATTGTAATGCATTTCCTAATATTCAGCTACTTTTGCATTTTCTTAATAAATAAAAATTTTCAGGATAAATCATTATTCATTAGAAAGTTGGGCTTGATTTTCTGGTAATAATTTCACATTTTGTAAATGTGT
The DNA here is from genome assembly GCF_963455315.2 of Globicephala melas. NCBI lineage: Eukaryota > Metazoa > Chordata > Mammalia > Artiodactyla > Delphinidae > Globicephala > Globicephala melas. The sequence goes on from NC_083335.1 coordinate 48,469,516, forward strand.
TCAGTAATATAAAATGTCAATATGCCCTACACTTCACTCTAAAACACCTTTTGTATATCACAATATAGTGCTCTAATCATTCAGTGAGAATTTTAATTCTCAAAAATGTAAAAAGAAATAGAACTTGTGTATTAATTCTTTATCCTGCAACTTTACCAAATTCATTAATGAGCTCTAGTAGTTTTCTGGTAGTGTCTTTAGGATTTTCTATGTATAGTATCATGTCATCTGCAAACACTGACAGTTTTACTTATTTTCCAATCTGGATTCCTCTTATTTCTTTTTCTTTGCTGATTGCTGTGGCTACATCTTCCAAAACTATGTTGAATAAAAGTGGTGAAAGTGGACATCCTTGTCTTGTCCCTGATCTTAGAGGAAACGCTTTCAGTTTTTCACCATTGAGTAAGATGTTAGCTGTGGGTTTGTCATATATGGCCTTTATTGTGTTGAGGTATGTTCCCTCTATGCTCACTTTTGGAGAGTTTTTATCATAAATGGATGTTGAGTTTTATCAAAAGGTTTTTCTGCATCTATTGAGATGGTCACATGGTTTTTATTCTTCAATTTTTTAATGTGGTGTATCACACTGATTGATTTGTGGATATTGAAAAATCCTTGCATCCTTGGGATAAATCCCACTTGACTATGATGTATGATCCTTTTAATGCATTGTTGGATTCAGTTTGCTAGTATTTTATTGAGGATTTTTGCATCTATGTTCATCAATGATATTGGCCTGTAATTTTCTTTTTTTGTGGTATCTTTGTCTGGTTTTGGCATCACGGTGATGGTGGCCTCATAAAAGGAGTTTGGAAGGCTTCCTTCCTCTGCAATTTTTGGAATAGTTTCAGAAGGATTGGTTTTAACTCTTTTGTAAATGTTTGATAGAATTTGCCTGTGAGGCCATCTGCTCCTGGACTTTTGTTTGTTGGAAGTTTTTTAATCACAGATTCAATTTCAGTACCTGTAATTGGTCTGTTCATATTTTCTATTTTTTCCTTGTTCAGTCTTGGGAGATTGTACCTTTCTAAGAGTTTGTCCATTTGTTACAGGTTGTCCATTTTATTGGCATATAGTTGCTTGTAGTACTCTCTTATGGTCCTTTGTATTTCTGTGGTGCTGTTTGTAACTTCACACTTTTTGTTTTTAATTTTAATGATTTGGGCCATCTCCCTTTTTTTCTTGATGAGTCTGGCTAAAGGATAGTACATTAAATAAAATACACAAATTATAATACATAAGTCATACTTATATTTGTTCTGAGTGAATGGAAGAAGAAGAAGAAGAAGAAGAGCAGGAGGAGGAGTAGGAGGGGGAGGACGAGGAAGAAGGTATACAACTAACATTTACTGAACACCTACAAGTGCCAAGAATGGTGCTAAAGGATTGATATGTATTAGTACATTTAATCCTCACAGCAACCGTATTTGGAAGTAAGTACTATTCCTTTTTTAATATATGAGAAACTTGGGGCATTGAAGTTCAGATTATTTCCCCAAGGTCATTTAGGTAGTAAGGGATAAGCTAGAAAATGTTCTTCAAAGAAGAAAAAAAATCAAGTTAAAAAATGGGTACCATCTCATAGTGAGAACTACTGCTGCCATTTAGATTATATTATTCTTAATATGATGTATCTGTTTATGATTTGCATCAAGGAATTATATCAATAGTGGGGAAGGGAGGGGAATGTGATGAGCCTCATGATGCTGCACTAGACAGTTTTAGCCACTTAACAAAAAATCTTAAGGTCTCAATGTCCTACAACAAACATTTTATTTTCATGCCCATGGGCTTGGCCAGGCCAGGCTGGACTCCAGACTTATGGCTGGATTTAGATTGGCTCAAAGCAAATTAAAAATCTCTTCTTCTTCATGCCTTTGACCCAAGAAACTCACAAGGCCTAGTCTAACATCAATGGGATGGGAAAATATAATCCACATACTTTAATATAATGTACTGGTTGCTATGAGGATTAAATCACATGTCAAAGGCCATAGATGTATAATTTCATAACAGGGAGGGACTGAAGTATTGGAAATAACAATCCAATCTACCACAGTTATGCTGCACATTCATCAGTGATTTTCAGTTTTGTTGTATATTGTATTTTTTTAGTATCTAGATTTTTTTGAATTTCAGGGTTAGAATTCTATTATATTTAAAGCATAAACAAGAAGCATTCCTTTTCCTGTACTGTGAAAATGTTTCAGTAACATAAGATTGATCTATTCCTTTAATATTTGAAAGAACTTAGGTGTAAAACTGTCTTAGCCGAATGCCTTTATTGGAAATTGTTATTAGATAAAAATTATTTTTTCCTTAAGTAAATTCATTAAGACTTTTTTTTTGCAGTATGCGGGCCTCTCACTGTTGTGGCCTCTCCCATTGTGGAGCACAGGCTCCGGATGCACAGGCTCAGGGCCATGGCTCACGGGCCTAGCCGCTCCGTGGCATGTGGGATCCTCCCAGACAGGGGCACGAATCTGTGTCCCCTGCATCGGCAGGTGGACTCTCAACCACTGCACCACCAGGGAAGCCCAAGACTTTTAATTTTTGAGCCTTGGTAATTTATAAAGTTATAAAGTATCATATAGTTCATGTACATGTTCAAAATTTATCATATAACTGTATACCACAATACATATATGTATATATAAAATGTATGTATGTATCTTCCTAACCTTGATTATACTAGTCTTTTAAAATTATTCACTTCCTGAATTTTATTTACAATTATATTGGTAAACTATGAATATATTTCCCTTTACTTTATTGATTACTTAATCTTAATTATCTTAAATTTATATTATGGTTTATTTTCTAAGTAGAAATTTCCTCTTTTTTATTTAATTTGCTCTTATTCAATGAGCTAAAATGTAAGGGAATATTTTGATATGTACTGATATTATTGCTATATATTTAAAAGAATATTTCATGGATTGGTTTATTTTCCCAATTCTTCACTCTGCTATAATAGAATTACAAATCCATACTCTTTGCCATTAAATGTTTTCTTACCTTTATCTGTGAATAGCACATGCTCCCCCATTCCACTGATATTGGTTTCAGTCACATGACTCCCTATAACCAATGGAATAATAGTAGGTATGACATGAGCAGAGGCTTTAAATATACTGACCTGATTTGCTTGGTCATCTTGCACTGCAGATATCCCATCAGAAATGTGTATTCCAATTAACCCCTTATCCCAGAATAATGAAGACATTTGGAGAAAACCCAAACCTGGTATGAAGCTTGGGACCAACTGTTATCATACAAACCTTATTCATTATTAAATATTTGTTTTATAAATTGCTGATTTCTGAGGTTGTTTGTTACACAGCAAAAACTGACTATTTACACAATACTATGTCTTTGATTTCTTTTTCATCCCAAGAACTATTTATGTGAATTATTTCTTTACTTTTAGATAACTGAATTTTTAATTTTACTTTGTTTATTTTATCACTTTTCAATCAGGATCTGAATAATTCTTGTATTTTTTAATGTACTGATATATTTCTGTCATTATATAATCAGTTTGTAAATCTTTCATAAATGCTAACAAAAAATAATATTTTAATCAACAGAGAATATCTATTTTATATACTTTATCACATTATTCAAATAGTCTAAAGTGTCACTTATTTCACCACATGTTTTAAAGATTTAGGATGTTGAGCAAAAGTCTTTTTCTACTATTGTTTTTCTGTCAACTACCCTTATATTTCACAGAGATTTTTGCCTATGCAGTTCATGATGGTTATATGACATTTTGATGTAACAGTTTTGACACAGGTATTTTGCAGTAGCTGTTTTGATTTTGCCTTTTGACATCAAGAATTTTTTACCATGGTCCTTTAGACGTAGGAACATTTTGACACAGTCCATATAAACAAACCATTTACCTTTCATCTTTTCTTATTACAAAATAATGCATCAAACAGACTATCTTGAGGATCACCTCAGACATGACTGACTCCTTCACTGACTGTCAATAATGGGATTTGGCTCAAGAATCAAGCAAGTTTTAGATACATGACTAAGTAGAGGAGGGGTTTAATGTCTGGGTTTCCTGTTGCTTATATTACCTAAACATACCTAATGAAATTTTACATTTTTTCTTGGACAATTTGAGATTTAAGGGTGTCCTATATTATTTTTCATTGTGAATTAAAACATAATTTCTTTATTTTAGTGATATTTTGGCCTTGAATTCTACTTCCTGATACTGACAGCCTGTTTTCTTTTAGTTTGTGTTTATCTGGTATGTACTGTCCAAGTTCTTACTTTTAACTGCATTTTGTCCTATATGGTCTCATAAACAACGTGTAACTGATTTGTTTTCCTTTGATACTAGAATGACTGTTTTCTTTAAACTGGACTTCTTTAATCATTTACATTTATTTTCATAATTGATGTCTTTAGTTTTATGTTTACAACATGAATGACATTCTACATGTGTATATTTTCTTACAGCTTCAGTTGTTTGTTTTATTATCTTTTTTTTAATTTTTAATGATTGGATGGTATATCAGTCAGGATAAGCTAGATTATACTGATGCAAAAAACAACCACAGAATTTCAGAGGCATTAGCAACAAAGGTTTATTTTTTGCTCAAAATACAATTCTCTTGCTGGTTGGCTGCATCACTTCTCCATGTCTTATTCATTCCAAGGCCATCAGAGTAGAGTACAACCAGTCTAGAGACAAAAGAAACTGAGCACATAAGGAACCATGCAGTGATTCTTAAAGCTTTTAAAGCACATTTTGCAACCATAGGAAATCAAATGGCCGAGCTTAATATCCAGAATGGAGGTAATATAGGGAATTCCCTGGCAGTCCAGTGGCTCCACGCTTCTACTGCAGGGGGCACGATTCTATCCCTGGTCAGGGAACTAAGATCCCACAAGCCACATGGTGTGGCCAAAACAAAAAATGGGGGTAATATAATCCTTGCCCAGAGAGGCACATTGAATGTTTGTAGTAAATAAACTATCTACTGCAAAAGTTATATGTCCAGATTTTTAAAATTCTACCAATGGTTTCCATATTTCAAAAGCATACTTGAATTCATATTTCTATAATTATCAAAAGTCAAAGATGAAATAATTCTCCACTTTATGAGAAAAGTAACTTGCCCTAACTCTTCCTTCCCTCTCTGATTTGTTTAATTAATCTGGTGTTTTAGACCCAAATGAAAATTTTTACAGGCATTTTTCTGATCCATTTTCTATTTCTGCTTTGTGATCTTATTTACAACAATATTTTCTGTCTTTTCAGGTTTTTCTGTTTTACCATATTACCCTCATGTCACTTAATTTTGTATTGGGATTTTTTAAGATTATCATATATGTCTGTTTTTAGCAATTTATTCTTTTTATTATTTTTTCAGTTAAAGTACAGTATAATTAAATGAAAGTTTTATTTTTATTTTTAGGATTATTTTTTCCAGGTTTATTGAAATATAACTGACATATAACATTGTGTAAGTTTAAGATGTACAATGTGATGATTTGATACCCATATATATTGCAAAATAATGACCATAATAGGTTAATTAACACCTACATCATCTCATATAATTACCTTTTCATGGATATGGGTGATGAGAACACTTAAGATTTGCTCTCTTATCTACTTTCAAGTATATAATACAGCATTATTAACTATAGTCACCATGCTGTATATTAGATCCCCAGAATGTATACACCTTATAACTGGAAGTTTGTACCTTTGATTACACATCTCCCCATTTCCCCCACCTCCAACTCCTGACAACCACCATTCCAGTCTCTGTTTCTAATAGTTCAGCTTTTTTAGATTGCACATATAAGTGAGATGATTCAATTCTGTCTTTACCTGACTTATCTCACTTATCATAATGCCCTTAAGTTCCATCCATGTTGCAAATGCTAGGATTTTCTTCTTTCTCATGGCTGAATAATATATATTAGTGGTGATATCTCTATTCAGCATTCAGTATTTCTGTTTTTGTTGTTTAATTTCATTTGCTGTGTCTTGAGGACCGATATTAGAGAAAAGCACACTGGCATAAAGTATGAACGAGTATCTCAAAACACTGGAAGAATGTGGAGGGCAAACATGATTTTTCTTATTTTCTCTAAATAATCTTTAAGAAAACAAAAGGGAATTTTTGGATATATATATATATATATATATATATATATATATATATACTTGTTTATCCATTCATCCATAGATGCACACTTAGATTGTTTCCATATCTTGGCTATTGTGAATGATGTTGCAATGAACATGTAAGTGCAGATATTTCTTTGAGATCCTGATTTCGCTTCGTTTAGAAATATACCCAGAAGTGGGATTGCTGGATCATATGGTACTTCTATTTTTAATCTTTAAATTTTGATTTAAATTAATTCCTTAACTAGAGAATATTTTATTTTTGTTGGTTTTATTCAAAGTTAATATTCAATAAATGTTAAATAATTTTGTATAACAGATATGGTTTATTACTTTAACTATAGAACAACTGTCTGGCTGATTATAAAATTCTTATTTTGTAATTTAATTTTTCCTTTAAAAGTCGAGATATTTTGTGCTATGATTAATTGGATGGTAGTGTTCTGAAGGATAGTCCTGATGAAAGCCTATTTTGTTTTTCTTTGTAAATCTATATGGTTGTATAGTTTTTTTCTTTAGCTTTGAAATTTAAATGTTTTACCCTCATTATGTGTAAATGTTTCTTTTTTTTTTTCATTTACTCTGCCTGATATTCATTGAGTTTTTTTTTTATCTACAAGCACAGGACTTCATTTAGTTTATGCAGGTTTATTTTAATACTATATATTTTACTGTTAGTACTGCTAATTTTGTCCTGGTCTCTTGTTCAGAAATCCAATTATCTATAGGTTAAATTAATTAATTCATTTATTTAGTCAACAGATGATGGACTTTTTTTTCCATTATGGATTATACTAAGTATAGTTCTAATGTCAGTTCATATTTTGAGCTTTTAATTTTAGATTTTTTTACCCTCTTGTCTGAGTTCATCATATTCCTTTTATATGTATTTATTGGTTTCAACAAGCTAGCTCCCTTTTTATATTATTGTTTTTCCCCTAATATTTTGTCTCTTGTGTCATAGAGTCCATAATTCTAGAATTTATTGAACAAACATACATCAGTTTTACTTATATTTTCTTCCTGAAAAGTATTTTGAGTGCAATGATCCTTATTTTACATTACCAAATAATTTTATAAACCTGCTTTTTATTTTTATTCTTTAATAATACTAAATTAGTAGAAATTTAAATTTATTCAGGCTTGTAGTTACATATAAATTTAATGGGTAAGTTACCTTTTTTACCTATCACTCTCCAAATGGTTGCTATTAAAACCCTAAAATCTTAAGTTGTCAGGATGTTGGTCATATTCATCACCTTTGACCAGACTTTCTGTATCTAGTAGTCATGCATCTAATTTGGATAATGGACAGTGAAGGTATTTCATGTTCCTGTTGACCACATGGAACAGAAATTATTCTAAATAATTTCCATGATTCACTTTGCTTGGTATAAAGTATGAAAATATGTAATAGCAAATATTCAATATACCAAAAGATGTTGTTTTCTCTCTCCTTCTTTCTATCAGCTTTGTTTTTGTGATAAAATGTGCTACTTCTAGTTCACTTTTCCCCTTTGTTATAGCATATTATTGTGAGTACAATTGCATTACTGCATTTATATAATCTTGTGCATAAAAAAGAGATGGATCTTTGGGATTGACATGTACACACTGTTATATTTAAAATGGATAACCAACAAGGACCTACTATATAGCACAGGGAACTCTGTTCAATATTATGTAACAACCTAAATGGGAAAAAAATTTGAAAAATAATAGATACATGGATATGGATAACTGAATCACTTTGCTGTACACCTGAAACCATTCGCAACATTGTTAGTCAATTATACTCCAACATAAAATAAAAAGTTTTTTAAAAAAGGAGATGGATCAAGCTTGGTAAAAACATAAATTATGTAATAGGCAGAAAGATTTGCTTTTATCATTCAGGTTGGTGCATGGAATTTTCATGTAAGAGGTGTTATGGGAATCTGTCTGTCTGTTCCCATCTGAACAGAGTCTGAGAGTTCTTTAACCATTATTCCTAATTTCTAATTCTTCTTGTTTTCTAATTATTTGTGATAGTCCCTCTATTTCTGAATCTCTTCACTCTCTATTGCACTCAACTCTTGTTTTCCTATAGTTTCAGGGAAAATGCTCATTAGAATCAGTAAATTATAAGAGAGGAAGCCAGAAACTAAGCATTTTAATATGGGACTTTATAAGAAAAATGCCTTAGTTGTTGGAAAAATTAGATAATCAAGATGAGAGTAATATAAAAAACAATGAACTGGTAACCAGAAAAAAAATATGGTGTCATATCATTTTTATTGAGTATACTCTGAATTTACAGTTTTGGAAAACCATAATTTTCTATCTTTATTATAAAGCAATTATGATGATGGTGACAAGTTGTGTTAATCTTTGTGTGCAAAGATATTTAGGCAAATCGCTTAGAATAATAAGCAACGTGTTCTTAGGGTTAAAGGATCTTTGACTACTCTGTGTGTTACAAAGTGCATAATTCATCAAATGTAATTATCAGCATTGTCATTAACACTGTTATTTAGGTAAAATAAAATATATTGTTTACAATCATATAGTGTGCAAGATAACCCATCTAGCAATATTAAGATGTCAATAATAACTGTCAAAAATGTTATTTCAGGTTGTAAATGTGGAATGAATTGTTCCCACGCTCCTATCCATCTTCAGTGCATGAGTAAGTGAAAAGAAACAAGTAGTCATAGAACCCACGTGAAATGTAATATGCTGAGTTTTGATGAATATTGTATAATAGAACTCGAAAGCAATTAAGTGCAAAATGAATGGGTTTAACATATTTTTAAAAGTCATTTTTACCCTCTCAAAATGAAATTCATATAAAACAACCAGGCAGATGATCAATAAGGAAATAGAGAACTTGAACAACACTACAAAACAAATGAACTGAACAGACATATACAGAACAACAGGAGCAGAATGTTCATTTTTCTCAAGTGCACATGGAACATTCTCCAAGATAGATAATTTGTTTGGTCATGAAACAATTCTCTTTTTTTTTCAACATTAAGAATTTTAATAAAAGGAAGTTGAAGGTTTCAAACTTTTATATTCAGTTTTACATATCACAAGCTACACAAAATATCAGCAAATAATGTAGAAAAATAAAATTATACTGGGCTGATTTCTGTTATGACTCACTGTCATTTATTCAATATGTAGGTGTCTGTATGTGCCAATTTACTCAACATTTATTGAGCATAATAAATGTTCATAAATTGTTTCTCTGGACAGTCCAGTTAGGTCTGTCCAGAGAAACAAAACCAATAGAAACAGAATACATATGCACATGCATACTTGCACGTATCATCCATACATATATACATAGGTCATGTAATCTTTATGGTATCCTTTACACTGAATCATCAAAACATTCCCATTGGAGTTGGACTGTTAGCTCTGTAATTATTAGCTTAAATGCCCCACTCAGAAATGGGACATACACATGTTGAAACATCTTTGTAGCCACATATTAACTCCTTTTCCTCCATCAAAATATATTTGTGCAGATATCATTTGTCTTATCCCTGCAAATTAAAATGTACTTGACTTTGACTACAGACCTTGTTCTTCATATATGTGATTTAATTGAATGCTCAAATTTGAACCAGTTATGTTTGTGTTGTATAGAGCTCTCCAAAGTAATTTAATTTTTAAACAGTGATAGATACCTGTGAAGGAAACTGAGTGCTCAGACAGAGCTTCCTCATGTAACAGTCTTTTGTTAGCATTCCAATCACCTGGATTAATGTTTTGTAGATCTAGAAACTTGAGTCAGTCTATTAAGAGTTTTTCATTTGTTCGTGTCCGGGAGAAGGGAAGTGAAAGTAATACTTCACAATGACTGAGTTTATAAGAGATCAATGTGTATATCAACATGCTAATTGATTCATTTACATTTGGGAAATACATTTTCAGTAATCAGAATACCATGGACAGGGTACAAAGATCCCTGTATCAAGGTTAACTAGACAACTGAGTTAGTAATAAGAAGACAGATTAATGATAATTAATCAGAGCAAAGGATATTACCCTTGATAAGCAATTTATTCACATTCTGGTTAACTTGCTTACAAGCCACATAGAGTACTGAGCCACATAGAGTGGGTCCTAAACCACATAGAGTGGGTACTAAACCTGGAGTTGTAAAGATAGAGTGTGACTTCATTAAAGAATAATGATTAAAAGCTTATAACTTATTATTTTTTCCATTTTCTCTGTCTAAACTTCAAGACACTTCTGTTGCCAAACATTTTTCAGAGAGATGATGATATGTTTGATTATATTGTAATTTTATTCATTTGTTTACTAGCTTAGTCTCAGTCCTAATAATAATCTTTGATCATCTGATTGGAGTTAAGCAATTTACAAATCTTCATAAATAACACATTTTAAACTCTTTCACAGTTATATCTATAAGGAATGGATTGTGTCTTCTTCATCATTCTACTCATTACTGACTGACATCAGTGTATGCCTCCCAGTGAGTGCTCAATAAATATTTTCTCAATAAATATTTCTTTGAATTAGATTCTGAACTACTGCTGTCAGAGTCATTCTCAGAGGTAGACTTTAGTTCTGTTCCTATATATAGATACTATTATGCTCAATTGGATATATCTTTGACATGTTCTTTGAAAGGTTAATTTGTATTTCAGTTGAAGTTTTATCAGCTCATTTGGCAGTACTCTGTTACTGGCTGACAATGCAATATATGCCCCTTTAATTCCTGTTGTATTATACTACAAAGATGTTTTTTTGAATTTTTTATTGTTTAGTTTTAAAGAAGTATGAATATCAGCTAAGATCAGGAAATTAAGTGTTCCAGAAGCAAAGTGACTCAATAAATAAAATAAAAATAAAAAGTATTTCAAAAAGCCTGAATTATTCAATGTAAGTTTTTTTCTATTCCTTCTGAGTTCACTATGGAATGGGAAAAATCTTGAAAATAAGAGAACTTATTAAAACATTTAGTCAAGTATATATCATTTTGAATGCAATCCTCTGAAGTGTCAGCTTATGTTCTTTGTTTTTGATATAGTATATAGTTTCCCAAACAATTTTTAAAAAGTCATCTTCCAATAAACATAAAAATCTTGCATTTATTTTTTCATTTTCAACAACTTCACTGATACATAATTCACATACCATACAATATATCCATTTAAAATGTATAATTTGATGGTTTTAATATATACAGAATTGTGAAACCATCACCAAGACCTAACATTAGAATATTTTCATCACCCCATTAGCACTCAAAACCTATTCACTCCTGCTCCATCCCTAGGCAACCACTAATCTACTTTCTGTCTCTAAGGATTTTCTTATTATTGACATTCCATATAAAAATAATAATACAATATGTGGTCTTTTGTGGCTAGCTTCTTTCACTAAGTTTTCAAAGTTTATCCATTTTTGAAGCTTGTATTAGTACTTCATTTCTTTTAATGGCTGAGTAATATTCCATTTTGTGGATATACCATAACTATCCATTCCTCAGTTGATAGACGTTTCTACTGTTTCTACTTCTTTGGCATTATTAATAATTCTGCTAAAATACTTGTATATAAGTTTTCATGTGGACTTACATTTTCATTCCTCTTGGGCATATACCTAACTTCAATCCACTTTTAGTATTATTTATAATTTAAAATTAATTAAATATCAAAATAAAATAATTATTTCTGAAATTATAACTGCTTCCATGCACAACCCTGATATTCTTATGTGTCTTCTTGAAGGGTGATATGTTTTTCCCAGTTTGAGGATGACTATCCTAGAATCTGAGAGTCAATTACTATGCTAAGTACACAGAAGTCTTGGAGAAGAACATGTTTTGACTCAATTGATCTTTCATCTATTCATTTGCTTATACATGTCATCATTCATTTATTGAGTGCTTAATATGAATCAGACATGTGCTGGAGACTTTTGTATCCACAGGTACATAGTAAGCTCAACCATCATTTGTGCATTAAAAATTTATGCAGATGAGTTTCAGAAAAATATGTTTGGGATAATCTAGTTAGCTTTGCCAATCATGTTATGGTTTAAGCAATGTTTACAGTGTCTGACACTTTTCTCCTCCAGCATGAAAGTAATTGTGTTCATGAAAAAAGAAGAGACAGAAAGTATCTGAAATTAACTTTCTGTAGGAAAATTGTCATCATTGAGAAATCACCTTTAAGTGCATTCATTAATAGAAATATAGTTTTTCCCCCATATTACAGCAGAAACTAACTGCAACTGAAAAATGCTAGTATTAAAGGGAGAAGGGCAGTGTAGAGGTTATAAAAGGCAAAAACAAAGTTTGGGAAGAGGAGAAAACATCATCTCTCATCTTATACATTCCAAGATCTCCCTAAGAGTCAGATTTCAGCCAGATCCTGTCCTGAAAACTCATCTTCTTAGTTCTAAGCTCCACGAAGACATCAAATAAGTCTGTTTTTCTTATTCACAAGTCTTCTCCTTCTTCATGTGGTTTCCAGTTCAAATCTTTCAGGTTTTACCTCAAATGTCCCCTCTTCAGAGGGTCCTTCTTTTAAATTTTTTTCCAAAGTAACCTTGCCATTCCCCATCCATTACTCTTTATAACATCACTCCATTTATTATGTTCTTTATAACATGTCAAACTCAGAAATAATTTTGCTAATGTGTTTATTGTATCTTTCCCTTCTAGCATATAAGCTCCATGAGAGTGGAAATTTTTTGTCTGTTTTGCTTATCATTATATTTCCAGCCCCTATGATGCCTGAAAAAATGATGTTGCTTACTAAACATCTTATATAAATAAGTTTGGATAAAAAGAAAACAAAAATCAGGAATTCATATATGGCTTTGCTAAGATTGGTTACAGAGAGAAATACTTTTGATGCTGATATCATCACCTTGACCCTAGTTCTTCAGTTTCTGTAATGTATCTCTCTGAAGTATTTTGACTGAGAGGATAGAATTTATTATTTTGAAAATATCATCTATGCCCTTAGTTCAGTAGTGTTACTTATTAGAAATTAGAAATTAGAAAAAATCATTAGAAAAATGATTCCACTTATTCTTTTATCTTAAAGAAAAAGTTGTTTTATAGAAAAATGGTTCAATTGCATCAACTTTTGAAGTGAGTTAAGATAAAGGAATTGAAATGCTTGGGAAGCAATCACTTTCTCTAGTGTCTTCTAATGATCCTAACCACATGATCCAAGTGGCATGCTAGAATACCACTACCTAGTTAAAAATATAATGAATATAGATGAAAAAAAGTCAAGAGTTTTAGAATGTGCATCTGACCACCATCTGTTTTAACCAGCTCAAGTCTTGAATTCTGGTGGCTTATAACTTTTAAACTTTTAAAGAATGTTAAAGTAATTGTGGTAACTTTAAAATATAAAATTAAAAAATTCTAATAGGACATTAATAATGGGGAATAATCTTTTCATCTCAGTCAATTAGATCAATTCTATGATAACATTTAATGTAACATATATGAAGAAGAGCAATGCATTTCCATTGAATATGTAAAGATTTCACACTTTCAGTAACTTTTAATCCACGAACGTGATTTGGTATACATTTACTCAAAATGTGAGTAGAAAAGTACTTAACACATTTAGCCAAATGGAAATAAAGAGGTTAGGCTTTCTTTTTAGCTTATAGATTTATATGATTCTATGGGACATTTTTATTTGAGTAGGAAATTTTCAGGTACTTAAAAATGAACAAATGCCATATTGAATCAAATGAGGCAGCAAACCCATCCATATAGAAAGAGTTTTCATGGGGAAGGGAAAGGAGTCTGTCATACTGTATGCTGACATCGTTTTATTTGCTTGATGCAGTTTTTTCTAAAGTAATGTTGAAAATTTTGATCATTTAACTCACTCATTTGATAAGAAAAAAGGCTATCATGTTCATGTATATTGAATAGTGGTAAGGATATCAGAAAGAAGATGGTTTTGAAAGAGACTCTTTATATCTTATAAAGATATAGTACAATATTCATGTAATGTATGTCCCCAAATGGACCTTAATTCCCACAACTTTGCTTTCATTTGGTTTGTATTTCATGCTAAACCAAGTTTAATATGTAGTCAGATCTGCATAGAGAGACACAATTAGAAACAAGTCTAACTCTTTTGCTAATAACCCTTTTAATGGCATACCAATAAGAAATTCTGTCTCCTAGAATCAATACGTAAGATCAGTAGTTAATTGTGCTACAAAGTTTAACAGTACTTGTAAAGAACCAATAGTATCATCTGTTTCATTTGTCCCTTCACCTTTATAATTTGTATTTACTTAAGCCTGTATCAGGTAGCTAATTAACTACTAATTTATCTATATTCTTTATAATTTTTTGGCATAAAATATGTTAAAATGGCATTACTACTTGTTTCTATTTTAGCATCACCTGCCAAAAAAAAGAGCATCAATATATATAATATAATATGATATATGATACAATACGATATAGTATAATGTAATGTAACATAATACTATTTTCTTTCAAACAAATAATGACTTTTATATTGAAATCAAGATGTATTGACAGTTTTATAGTGGGTAATACAGACTGTGTAAAAAACATTTTAATCATTTTGAAAATTAGATAAAGGGAATTTTTGCCTCCACATAAGAGGAACAATCTTTGACATAAATTATAACGATATTTTCTTGGATCTCTCTCATAAAGCAAAAGAAATAAAAGCAAAAATAAACAAATGGGCCTAATTAAATTTTAATACTTTTTTCTCAGCAAAGGAAGCCATCTTCAAGGCAAAAATACAACTTACCAAGTGGGAGAAAATATTTGCAAATGATATTACCAACAATGGGTTAATATCAAAAATATATAAATAGTTCATAAAATTCAATATCAAAAAAACAAACAACCCAATCAAAAAATGGGCAGAAGTCCTAGATAGACATTTTTCCAAAGGAGACAAACAGATGGCTAACAGGCACATGAAAAGATACTTAACATCACTATTAGAAAAATGCAAATCAATGTAACAATGAGATATCACTTCAAACCTATCAGAATGGCTATCATCAAAAAGTCTACATGGGCTTCCCTGGTGGCACAGTGGTTGAGAGTACACCTGCTGATGCAGGGGACATGGGTTTGTGCCCTGGTCTGGGAAGATCCCACATGCCGTGGAGCGGCTAGGCCCGTGAGCCATGGCCACTGAGCCTGCATGTCCGGAGCCTGTGCTCTGCAACAGGATAGGCCACAATGGTGAGAGGCCCATGTACCACAAAAAAAAAGTCTACAAATAACAAATGTTGGCAAGGTTGTGGAAAAAAGGGAATCCTTGTACATTGTTGGTGGGAATGTAAATTGTTGCAGCCCTATGGTGGACAGTATGGTGGTTTCTCAAAAAACTAAAAATAGGACTACCATATGATCCAGCAATTCCACTCCAGTGTACTCATCCAGAAAAACTGAAAACACTAATTTGAAAAGATACATGCACTTCGATGCTCATAGCAGCACTATTTACCATAGCTAAGCTATGGAAGCAACACAAGTGTCCATCAACAGAGAAATGGTTAAAGAAGATGTTCTACACATACTTATGTATATATATAGTGGAATATTACTCAGCTGTAAAAAGAATGAAATTCTGCCATTTGCAGCAACATGGATGTACCTAGAGAATATAATGCTTAGTGTAATGCCAGACGGAGAAAGACAAATACTCTATGATATCACTCATATGTGGAATCTAAAAAATAATACCAACTAATGTATATAGCAAAACAGAAACAGAATCACAGACATTGAAACAAACTAGTGGTTATCAATGGGGAGAAAGAAAGAGGGAGGGGCAAGTTTGGGCTATGGGATTAGACATACAAATTACTATGTATAAAATAGATAAGTATCAAGCATATACTGTACAGGACAGGGAATTAAGCCCTTTATCCTGTAATAACCTTTAAAGGTGTTTAATCTGTAAAAATACTGAACCACTATTCTGTGCACTTGAAAGTAATACAATATTATAAATCAATTATACCTCAATTTAAAAAAAGCTCTTACTGTTACGTTCTTTTTATGCACTATGCCGGAGTTAGGCCCTTAAACATCAGAATTTATAGCATCTGGCTACACAGAGCACTTGATTTCAAATAGGACTACTGCCTCAAGACACATCAAAGCCACAAAATGGGAATTACAGAGCAATTACACTCAAGAGCTATGACCAATCTGTCATCGAAGACATTGGATATTTGAACTCCATTCTCTCCTTCCTCGATATTCTTTGTTTAATTTTGATCTGACTAGCACTTAAACTTTAATCTACTTGACTTTATAAAAAGATCATCTTAATAGATATTCTCTTGTTTAAGCTCTTTCATCATATTTTGGTGAATCCTCAATTGTACTTCTAAGCTCAATTCTGATATAGATTTCTAGTATTAGTTTATGTTTATTTTGTTTGTGTCGTCTGACTCTCTCAAAACAAGTCCTCATGGACTCTGCTACTTTTCTGTTGATATTTAATAGTTAGAAAATATCACTTCAGTAATTTTTATTATGAAAAATATATAATGTCAGTATAAGTACCATTTCAATAAATTTTCCACCAGGCCAAAGGGACTCTAGTTTAGTGTATACCACTTTAATCAAGTTATAATTAACTAATGCATATATGCTATTTAAAGATAAGTAGGTATTCTAAATAAATGTTTTATAATACTAATTAATATTTAATATTATTCAAAATAAATATGAATATGGCCACTTAAAAGATTTCTTTATCCCATGAATTGAAACTTTTAAAAATAAGATCATGATAGCTACTTACAGTTTATTCAAGCATTCATTTTTTTTGGTCATTATTCTCAATTTTAATTTAAATAAAATATCAAATATTAATAGAACTTGAACCACCTGTGGGGCATTTGAAATTGATTTTGGATATATTAAAACTGTTTTTTTTTTTTTTTTTTTTACGTACGCGGGCCTCTCACTGTTGTGGCCTCTCCAGTTGCGGAGCACAGGCTCCAGACGCGCAGGCTCAGCAGCCATGGCTCACAGGCCCAGCCGCTCCGTGGCATGTGGGATCCTCCCAGACCGGGGCACGAACCTGTGTCCCCTGCATTGGCAGGTGGACTCTCAACCACTGCTCCACCAGGGAAGCCCCTAAAACTGGTTTTTGAGAGCCAGGTTTTTACGAAAATTTTGACATTATTTTCTTGAACTGCTTTGGCAACAAAGTTGTGTGTATTTTAAGTGACAATGAAAAATAATATATTTTAATAGATGACACTGTCCAAAGTACTCACTCTTGAAAATAAAAGTTACTTCTAGCCTTCCAGAATGTGATTTCCCAGAATCTGCTCCAGGATTGTAGTTTGTTTTCTAATTTTGGGAAAATTTGCTCTTAATTTCATGGTCATTTACTCAAAGAAGGTGACAACAAATTGAAACCTATGTTGACACTATGAAAGTTGATTGCTACAAGGAACCATTCACCTTTTGTTCTGCTATGTCCATCACAGAACATTCTACTTTTATGTTCTTTGCTTTTAAGACTAGTTTCTTACTGTGAGATTAAAGACATCCATTAAACTCAACAAGAATAAGAGTTTTTTTTTTTTAAAAAGTTCACTCTTTACTTCCAAGCAGCTATGGTGAAAATCTATCTGAGCAAACACCTCTGTTTCCTAAGACAAAACAGCCACATGTAGGGAAAAGAAAATCCAAGACCTTGTACATATGTAAATATAAATGCAAGTGAATAAAGACAAGAGAAACAGATGACACCATAAACTAATCTTTGGAGCTTTGTAATAAATCACACAAATAAGAGACAAGGAGAGAAATAGAATCTGATCATGGCTAGAACATGCTGAGTTCTAGACATTTCTCTAAGAAAGTACCTGAATACATAGGTTATCTTTCCATATTTGGGTTCTTGGGGTTTTTCAGATCACCAAGGTAGAGAACACATGATTATTAACATTACAGTGATTCCTGGTGGTCAGGAACCTCCTCTCCCTTGGCCTCATATTTCCATGTAGAGGCTTTTTGGTTGGAATAATCCTATTGGCCTCTATCCCCATGCATCAGTCACTTAGAAAGAGGACAGGGACAAAGGAATGATTTACCTGATTATTTCGTTTGGACAAAGGAACTGAGCTCGATCCCTTTCTCTTTCTTATGTACCTGATTGCAGTTGAGGTGCAATCTTTACTGTGTGGGAAACTCAGTAGGGTAAACTTTGTCCTAAAGTTCAGCATTTCCTGTTCCTGATTCTACTAGGGTGAGGGGTAGAGAGGAGAATATTAGAAAACTAATTTCGCTTAAATCCAAAACCATATTGTCTTATTTACTCATTAATAATGTTAAGATTTTAATCTCTGTCTGACTCCTGTATCTTTCAAATGGTATTGAAATTTGGTGGGAAATAGAGGAAATACTTATTAATACCTCTATAAAGCTAGCATTAATTGGGTAGTTACTATGTTTCATACATTATGCTCAGTGGTTTATAGAAATTCTCTCATTTATACTTCAAAAATACATTTCTTAGGTAAACTATAATTTTCCTTGTTTCACATATCAAAAACTTGAGACTCAAAGAGATTTAATAGTGTACTCAAAGTTGCATGGCTAGAAAGTGACTGCCTACAAAGCCCACAGTTATTTACCATAGTGTAGATGTCAGGAGATGTGTAAAATTATTAATATTTTTTGGAGGGAGAGAAAGAGGAAAATTTCATTATTCTATTTAATATTTTATATGCAATAAACTTTCTTTTCTCTTTCTAAGTTAAATTATACTAGCTATGTGGTTTCCTAATAAGAAGAGGAGAGGCCTTCCTTCAGTTCCCTGTATCCTCTCGTTATAGAACACCTCACCTAGTCTCTTGTCCTCTATCTGACAGAAGTGATACTTAGAGTAGCCTGTAGAGATTGTTTCAAAGAATGAAAGCAATACTTAAGGACAGCAATAGTCATTGTAGGTGAGAGTGATTTCTTATCCTCTGTGCATGAAAGGCTATCAAGAATGTAAAGGGCAGCCTGTTCTTTTATTACAAAAGCAGGAAAAGAGCTGACATTAGGTGAAATTTATCAAATCACAGACAAGGGCACCAGACTAAAAAAAAAGTTTTTTCATGAAATTCTTAAACTGAAGTGCCATCCCAATTTTTCTACATAAGATATGCATATAGAAGCAGTACTGCAATCCTTCCTGACAAATCAAATGAGCTATATGATAGTCTTCATATCTTTACAAGAAGCAAGACCTAGTCATTAGCTTTCTGCTATTGTACTAGCCAGACAATTTATTGTCAAGCACTTGTCAGTAGAAAATAAATTTACATTTTCTAAGCACTCAACAATGGCAATGACATTTACTCAGAGTAAATCTAACACGGATTGGCTCAGTACAGCTCAGGATGACAGACATGACATTTACTGCTGCCATACTTTAACCAATATTGTGATGATAAGGTCTTAGATGTCCCATGGAATTGATGAAATATAATAACAAAGCTAATGGATAGTCTATTTACCTCTTTACTAAGTTCTAAGAAGAAATAAATTAAGGGCCTGTCTGTTGATATACTAAAGGAGAGAAAACTAAGTGAATAGAAATATACTTTTGTCCAATTTCCCCAGATATTTCTACCATAGGTATATTTATATTTCCTTTCATGTCTGTATATTTGTTAGTCTGAAGCAAGCTATTTCTCACTTCCATGGGTTCTTCAAGCATTCTTTACTGTTTCACAATTAGTAGTGAAAGGAAAATATTAAATATGCCTACATAAGAATGAAGTTCTCTTTCTTTTACTATAGTTTTCTCACTCTCTCTCCCCCCTTAAAAACACAAATTTCCATAACATGGTATGTATTTTAAATAAACATGCTTATTTGTAAAATAAATATGATTCAAAGTTTTCTTTACAACTATTATGCAAAATTCTATTGATAATAACATTCACTTCTTTTCAAAAGATATATCTGTATATATACATTTCTTTTTCATTTTAAGAATTAAACTCTTTTACTGAAAACATCATTGACTTAAATTGTAGTGT
This sequence comes from Globicephala melas, assembly GCF_963455315.2. Taxonomy (NCBI): domain Eukaryota; kingdom Metazoa; phylum Chordata; class Mammalia; order Artiodactyla; family Delphinidae; genus Globicephala; species Globicephala melas. The sequence continues at coordinate 48,489,749 of NC_083335.1, forward strand.
GAGTTACATGTTGGATAATATTTAAACTATAATCTTAGTCAATGGATAAGAGAGTAAATGAAACTCTGATATCTCCTTCCTACTTAAATCTCATTAAAATTGATGAAACTATTTTATACCTTTTAATAAAGAAAATTTTTTCATTTTTCTCACAATTGAGGTCATAGTATGTTTATCAACCAGCAGTTACCTCTGAAAATTCCTTCTCTCATTGTCATTGATGATGTATATTTACTTTTGCATCTCACTTCTTACTTGACTAAAACCAACATAAGTGCCTTTCTTCCAAAGTACTTTGAAGCCATAGACTCGTCTCCATGAGAATATCAGCAGACTAAGCCATTACTCCAGTGATCTTGAACATGTTAACTGAATAAGACTGACTTTCTGTCCAGCTCCATTACGTATGTTAACGTTAGTCCTTGAAATACTTTCTTGAATATTTAAGGCCGATGACATATCTACACAAGTCAGGAAATAAGTAATAAGTTCTTCCCATGGGTAGATGACTTTAGTAGGTTCAGTGAGGAGGGAAGAGATTGTTCTCAATTATTAAGGAGATTCTTTGGCCAAGAGAAATTTATTTTGTAGTCTTTGGATGTTCATTTCTATTTTGTGTTGTAATCATGACTTTAAAATATAAGGATTAGCTAAGATGTTCTGGAAAAAATTGGGAGTTATCTTTATTAACATATTTATCTTGGAATATTGAAGAAAGACTCTCTATGTGTTATCAGTGTTGCTCCTTAATGTTTCATCCTGTATATAGGATTATTTAGCTTTACTTTTTTCTGCAATAAACTTGTAAAGAGCACAGAAAAAAAAAACAAACTAGGATTTATATCAGTTGATTTAACCTCATCTTTCTTTTAGTACATCTCAGCTTTATCCTCCCCAACACACAGGAGTCCAGATTTGTGATTCAACTTTATCTCTAAGTCTGCCTTGTAAAAGTAATATATTTTTCTATCATTTACTTTACCTACCTTTTCTTAATTCTTAAATCATTTCATTGTTTCAGTTAATAGGGGAGTCAAATTATTTATACATGTGATTTGCTAATAATATAACAAAACACACCAAAAGCACAAATTAGTATTCTAGGACACCTAAACAGATGGTGCCTAAAAAGCAAACACCTGCAAGCCATTTGCACCACAGTGACTCCAGTGACTGAAGTGGAAACTAGGAATAACCTGAGCCAAAATATCTGCACTCCAAACTGGTTTGCTGAAGATGATAGATTGAAGATAGTAAATATACTTCACCTTACATGTCAACTCTGATCACCTTGTTGTGGCTGCCTGGCATGCTGTGCAGAAAAGAAATGTGAAGCCATACCAATTCTCACCAGGAAAGAATATCATAATTGATTTGATGGGGCTATGGCCCTGGGTATGAAGTGTTAAGAGATCTGCAAAATACTTTCTATTTCTGAGCCAGGCATGTTACAGATAAAGTTGCTTTATATAAGTAAAGTCAAAGTCATGACTTCTGATACTGTGTGTGTGTGTGTGTGTGTGTGTGTGTGTGTGTGTGTTCTATCGTTTTGAAATTTAAGAAAAAGTTTTATTTTTTATTTTACATTGGTTCTGTTTGATCATTGGAAATAATCTTGCCTTTGAATCTTTGAGTCACGTATATGTGCATGCACACACATGTGTTTCATGGCAATGGAAAATTAATCACAAATGTGTTCAGTTTACATCCTTAAAACCTACGCAGGAATGAGGCAACTATCATGTAACAGCATGTTTACTAAGTCTAGGCATTTTATTATTTAACCAAGCAGCTCCATCCAATAACTATGATCCTTCTTCTGCTCCACCCCATCCCCACTTTATAGCCAAAGAAGAAACCCATAGATTGGGAGGAGGTAAGAGAAATAGAGATCCAGGAGGATGAGATGGGATGAAAAAAAGGGGACTCTAGGAAGAAAAAAAGGAAGAGTTAAATAATATGGGGAATCTGTGGGAGACCTTTTGAAGACCCAGTTAGTGTTTACATGACACTACCTTCCAGAAAGAATGAAGAGAGGTTTAATTACTCATGGAAGACAAGGGAAAGACATAGAAACTTCTAAATAATGGTTGCAAGCACAGGGTAAAATTGCTTATAGCACGCAAAGCTATATATTTATGCCTATATATATGGCTACAGAACAGATGTTCTTCCTGTGTGTCTCAGAGAATTATGAGAAACATTTTTTTTTTACATTTTATCCTGATGTGAGGCTGTCCCCTCAAGGTAACTTCATGAGATGTTTACAACAGCCTAAAGACTGTAAGACATCACATCTAGCACTAGTGTACTACTTGGTCCAAAATCATTTCTTCATGGTTTCACTTCAACCAGACTTTGCTTGGGTCATTCTGATTCTACCTTCCTATTTCTGTTGTAGTAGAATAGAGTTCTAACCTTGCCAGACAATTTCATTTGGGATCATGAATTTGTTTTTCTCTGTATCTTAACTGTTTTTTCCTAATGGAATTTTAATGAATGATACTTTTAAGATCTCTCTGTCTTTGCTCTTTTAAAGTTTCACTATGATGTATGGATATGTGAATTTGTTTTTACTTAACTTACTTGATATACATTGGGCTTACTGTAATTGTGAATTCATGTCATTTAATTCCAGAAAATTCTCAGTAATTGACTATCTTATCTCTTCCATGTTTCCTACTCTCTCTTTAAGGAACCCTGATTAAATGTATGTATATATTAGAGTTTCTCATTCTATCTTCCAAGTCTCTCAGCCTCTTTTTCACACTTTCCATGACCTTGTCTTTATCCCTGCTACATTCTGGATATTTTCTTCTGATCTATCTCCCATCTCCCAAATTCCCTCTTCAGTTGTTTTTAATCACACACACAGTGTTGTATTGTCATAGACACATAGACCTATAAAGTGAAAGAAATCCTCACATGTATCAGCAAAAGATTCTTGACAAGGATACCTCAAAAAATTAAATAAAAAATCACCATTTCATCCCGAAATTCCACTTTGGGTATATACACAAAAGAACTGAAAGCAGGAACTGGAACATATATTTTTAAACCAATGTTAATAGCATTATTCACAAAAGCCAAATGGTAGAAACAATTCAACAGTCTATCACAGAATAAATAGATAAAAATGAGGTTTATACGTAAAATGGAATATTATTCAGACTTTTAAAAGAAGAGAATTCTGACACATGCTACAGTATAGATGAACTTTGAACACATTATATGCTACATGAAATAAACCAGACACAAATGGACAAATATTGTATGAATCCACTTATATGAGGTACTTAAAATAGTCAAATTTACAGAGGCAGAAAGTAGAATGGAGGGAACCAACAGGTGGGGGCAAGAGGGAAAGAGGAGTTGTTCAATGGAAACAGAGTTTCAATTTGCAAAAATGAAAAAGTTCTGGAAATGGATGGTGGTAGTGGTTGTGCAACAATGTGAATGTACACAATGCCACAAACTATACAATTAAAAAGGTTAAAATGTAAATTTTAAGTTATGTATATTTTACTACAAAAAAGTCAAATGATAACAGGATACTTTTATCTGTATTTAAGATTATTTATTAGATTTTTAATGTGCACATATACTTAGTTCTCATCACAGAATTTCCGCATTTACCTACAAGTGAACTGGAACTACAAGAAAACCAGTTCCAAACCTCAGTAGTTAAATTTAAACCTTGAATATTAATTCCTACTACACTTTAATTCTATCTCTAGACTTTAAATGTTGAGGCAGATGATAAAGGGAGGAGTCAGGAAAAAGAAAATTTTTTTCTATCCTATTTGGGTGAAAAACAAGTGCAGATCTGAGGATATCATGGTCTCTTATTGCTCGTACGTACATATAATTTTAATCTCCTTCACTTGAGATAAACTATATGGAGTAGAAAATCATTTGCCATAGAAAGTGGGTTTTTTTTCCCCCTTAGAGAAGGGAAAGAAATGGCAGAAGAAAAAGAAGTACTCCTAATTGGTCTTGTTATGACTTCTATACATTTTATTGTGTGAAATATGATCCTCTTAAAATTTAGAAAAGATTGTAATGTTTTTTATCCAGAGAGCTTCTCTAAAGTTCTGAATTTCTGGAAGCAGAAACTGGAGATTGTTTAAATTTAATGAAACTTTTCAGATCATTTTAGGATTCAATTTATAAAACAAAATCAGATTTAGATTAAAAAAGAGATAAATATTTTAAAATTATGAACCTAATTGAAATGGGTTGCTCTAAGTTGTGACATTCTAAATGCTTGTGTAAATATTAGTGATTTGTTAAAGTTACTTGTTCAAATGTATTGATGCTAAAATCTTAAAAAAATAATAAGTATCTTTGACTTGCATAATGTATTTTCCATACTTCTAGAGCTTTTCTTTGAGAATCTGCAACACAAAAACAGAAATCAAAAACAAACGAGCAGAATAACTACTACATTGCTTTGCTTAAAGGCTCTGAACCTAAAGTAGGAAAGGATATGTTAGCGTGTTCCTTTGTAATTTAATTTTGATATTTCTCTTTTTTTTAACATTTAGCATACTGTATTTACAAGACTGGTTACAAATTACATAATGGAACCCTTATAGTGACATAAATTCCATTACATAGTTCCCAAAACCCAAAGGCAAGACTCTAGCCACAGGCTTGCAAAAGTGTAATAGCATATGTCTTTTGTTGCTGTATTTTGCAAGATCATAGAATACTTTACTCCAAAAATAAAGTAATGCCCGCATTGAAATTCTGCTAAAAGTTCACAGAAAACAAATGAGGAGAGCATCTCAGGGGTCTTGTGTGTTCAGCAGCTCTACATTAACTATAACTTGGTTTTCATATCATTAATATAAAGTGCTTTATATAATGTGTACTTGACAATTATGAAAATACCATAGTAACTTTATTTTAAAAATGAGAAAGGTAGACACCATTGTTGGAGCTGTCAAATAAATGTATTGTATTGTGTTTTGAGGTAGGCATATTATCAAGGTATCATTTTTACAGTTCATGTATATTCCCACTTTGATAATTTTTGAAAAAGATTTAATCAGATAACTATGGCTCACTCATTCACATAAAAATTTATCATAAAACTCAAATTGTAGCAACTAATTTCAGACAACTCACAGAAGAATTGTTTTATTAATGACCTTTTTACCAGGATGGCTCTTGAAATGTTGTCTCACTTTTTAGGCAGCAAGTACTTTTTGAGTTGACATAACTTTTTTTCATACCAAATAAATAATGCTATAAGAAATTATATTTCAACATTCTTTTCAGACAAATACGCACTCACCATTTTACTTGACACAAAACTTCTAGTCAATTCTTATAATATGTAGCAACTTTGAACTGTATGTCATGTAGTGCCCTCGTGTTTTGCCTTTATTTTGCCCTAAAGGATATTTTGTACTTCAGTGAATTTTGAATGCAATGTAGGTGTTTGAAAGCAAATTTTCATTTCGAGGTTTTTTTCAATCCAAGGATTTTACATCCTCTATGAAATTCCAACGTCAAGTCTCAAGGAAAAGAAAATTATCATCAAGCCATATCTGATTCTTGTATTAAATGTCTGACTATAAGTTGGTTACTTGACTCTCTACTATCTTACAAAGAATGAATCACATCTTTTTCCACTTACAAAAACCTCCTTTGACAAGTACAAATAATTTAACATACTATGCTTTATGCAAAAAGGTCATTATTTTCAAGTGTTTCTTATTATTATATACATTATTTTCATTGTCTAGTTGGTAGATTTTTCTATATTTGAAAATTGTCTTGATTTGGGATGGAACACATAACACATTTCCCATAAAATTAGTGAAAACATTTTTCCAACCAACAGCTTTCTATTCAATGGCAGGAAATTAAAGATGTAATTAAAGTTGTTAATTGAAGAGAGAAACACTTTTCTCTTTCTCTTATTACATCATCTTTGAGTGTATTTTCAGTTAAAATACATCTGATGAATGTAAACATCAGCCTTTAAAACAAGTTTATAGTCTTCATGTAGAAGGGATGATGACAGCTTGGTTTTCTGCCAGCTAAAGATCTGAAATAATTGTCTCTCAAAACCAGTACTCTCAATTTATGACTTTCATAACTGAAATAACAAATTACAGTATTCCTACATATTACCACCCAATTAAATTTTTTATTATGATTTTTATTTATTTCATGTAAAGCAAGGTGTTCATGCTTTTCTTACCTTTTGGCCACTGCGAGTGATTCAAATAGGATCCTTATACCTTGCAGATACTTACTGTTGAATAATAGTTTCCACAAAGTGAGATTGATGAATCAGAGTACATGCATTTTTACCTTCTTAGTAAACACAGCATAAAGATTGTAGCAAATCACATTCTAAGCAATGGGTGATTGTAGTCATTTCCACATAGCCAAATCAGTATTTGATATTATCAAACCATTTAAATATCTGTGTATCTCATGGATTATCAAAACATAAATGAATCTTGTTATTTCAAATTTCAGTACCCTGACTACTAATAAGAGTCAACATCTTTTCAATTGTATATATGTGCCACATCTTCTTTATCCATTCATCTGTCAATTGACACCTAGACAGGTGAGATAGGGAGGGTGGGAGGGAGACACAAGTGGGAGGGGATATGGGGATATATGTATACATATAGCTGATTCACTGTTATACTGCAGAAACTAACACAACATTGTAAAGCAATTATACTCCAATAAAGATGGAAAAAAAGAAAAGAGTGAGCATCTAATCTTAAGTTATTGGACATTTGAAATCACCCTCAAATGGATTTCAGGTTTACCTTCTTTACCTATTTTACTACTGGGTTTTAAATTTTTTTCTTATCAATTTGTAAAGCCCATCCTATACTGATAAAATTATTCTTGTCAGTCAAATGAGTTTCAAATATTTTCATCCAGTTTGTAGTTTGTGTTTTTATTCTGCCTGTGGTGATCTATTTGTCATAAATTTTTAAAAAAAATTTGTGCTGTAAAATGTGTCTATCTTTTCTTTAATAGTTTCTAGGTTTCTTGTGTTCTCCAACTTCAGATTAAAAAAGCATTTTAAATTTTCTTTATATATGTGTATGTGTGTGTTTTGTTAAATTATTTGAAGTGGGAATGTCTTTGTTTCCTTTTACACAGGTATATAGTCAATTATGAAATCGTGAATTATTAAATAAATTATATTTTAAAAAATAACATGAAATGTCTGCTTAATCATACACTAGATTCCCATAATACTTAGAACATTTTCTGGTTCCTCCATTCTGTTCTACTGATCAGTTTATCTATTTGTATTTTGATATAAGTAGCTTTATGGGAAGTGTTCATATTTACTGGATCAAGTTCTCCCTTACTAGTTTCCTTTCTCAAAAAGTCCTTTGCATATTTATTCATCAAGATTAACTTCAGTTACAGAAAGTAATTTAAAAGTTCACAATCATAAACTCAGGATTGTAATAGGATTTGTATTGAATTTTAAGTTAATTTGAGAGTCTAACCTTTTATGACATTAAATTTTGTAAAATATATATTGTACCACAGGTATGTAATTTGATTAAAAATGCAAAGTTAATGTTTTTATTATCTGAATTTTTAGTTCTACATTATTGTTTAGAAGCTGTATGACATTATTTTTATTTTTTAACTATCAGAATATACTTGGTGTTAACAAGAAGCTTTCAAATATCATTCCTCACTCTGTACCTTGTGTCTCACTGATTTCTCCTTGAATTCATATTATTCTTGCTGAACTATGCATCCTAATAATTCTTTCAGAGTGGATCTATGGGGGGATATTTTTCATTTTGCAATCTGGAGGGGTCTTTTGACTAGTTATGACCAATGGGCTGTGAGCAAAAGTGACTGAGGAAGTTAAAAACTCCTACATGATTTTCAAGGTCTCTCTCTTTTGTATTAAGATAGCAAGATTAAAGCAGCCTGATGCACTGTGTCATTATCCAGCAGAAAGTTGCCTTGGAAAGCCACCTAACATACACCAGCTTGAGTGTAAAAAATACGTTTTTGCATGTTAATACTGATGTTTTTGGATTATTTTATTACCGCAGTATTAGCCTCACCTACCTTAACTATATATATATATACACACACACACACACACACACACACACACACACATATATGTATATATATACAGCAACTATATATATTATAGTTATATAATATATAACTATAGTATATATTATATATATACCTTAAATATATATATCTCCCTAAACTATATATATATATTAATATATATATAATATATATTAACTTAAAGATGTCTATTATTCATTCAAGTGTAGACATTGAAGAGTCATTTGGATATGAAAGCATGGGGTTCAGCCTACTGGTATAAGTTGTAGTTATAAATCTGAAAAATATCTGTGTGCAGATGTCTTTTAAAGCCTTGAGGCTGATCACTAAGGGAGTTAGTACAGAAAGGAGAGAAGAGTTCCAAGGACTGAGTTCAAATAATAATTCTCTTTTAAGTCTATTTAATCTGCTGTTTAACAGATTTTTTAGATTTTTAATTTTAATAAGTAAATTTTTGAATTTCCAGTTACTTCTTCATCAAAGCTTATTCTCTTTGGTTAATTGTGGTTTTTTATCTTCTTATGTTTTCTATTCCTACTTTTATTTACTTAGTAAATGATTTTAACTATTTGGTAGCTTTCAAGTTAGAAAAATAATAAATGCCTCGTATGAGAAGCAAAATATTATGCTACAAAAATGTATAAAGACAAGGACAATGATCTTTCCAGAGAACTTCTCCTCTCATTTCCTCCTATGTCACCTGAATGGTGTTTATACTTTTTAACTTTTATTCTTCTTCATAGATGTATACTGAAATATACACACTTATATTGGGTTTTTTTTTTTTTAAGTTTAGTTTTATTTATTTATTTATTTTTGGCTGTGTTGGGTCTTCGTTGCTGTGCACGGGCTTTCTCTAGTTGTGGCGAGCAGAGGCTTCTCATTGAGGTGGCTTCTCTTGTGGAGCACAGGCTCTAGGTGTGTGGGCTTCAGTAGTTGTAGCACACAGGCTCAGTAGTTGTGGCTTGGGGGCTCTAGAGCACAGGCTCAGCAGTTGTGGCACATGGGCTTAGTTGCCCCGTGGCATGTGGGATCTTCCCCCACCAGGGCTCAAACCCTTGTCCCCTGCACTGGCAGGCAGATTCTTAACCACTGCACCACCAGGGAAGTCCCGAGGTTTTGTTTTTAGTTGATAGGTTTTCACTAAAAAGAGAATATGCTGCCCACAAGGAACTCACTTTAACTTTAAGTATACATATAGACTGAAAGTGAATGGATTGAATAAGATATGCTGTGCAAACGGTAACCAAAGATAACAAGAGTAGTAATATTGAGACAAAATAGTTTTAAGTCAAAAACTGTAACAAGAAACAGAGAAGGTTATTAAGTCATGATAAGGGATAAACTCATCAAGACGATATAAAAATTGTAAATAGATATACACCCAACATAGAAGCACCTAAGCATATCAAGCAAATATTAACAGATTTGAAGGGAGAAATAGACAATAAAATATGAGTAAGGGACTTCAATATTTTACTGCCAACTATTGATAGATTATCCAGAGAGAAATTCAGTAAGGAAATTTTATACTTCAACTATACTTTAGATCAAATGAACCTAACATACGTATATAGAACATACCATCCAACAGTAGCAGAATACACATTCTTCCCAAGTGCACATGGAATATTCTCCAGGATACACCATATATTAGGCTACAAAACAAGTTTTAACAAATTCATGATTAAAATCATTTCAAGTATCTTTTCCAACTAAAATAGTAAAAAAATTAGAAATCAATAATATGAGACAAAACTGGAAAATTTACAATTATGTAGGGATTATACATGTTATTAAACAACTAATGGGACAAAGAAGAAATCAAGAGGGAAATCAAAAAATATCTTGAGACAAATGAAAATGGAAAAATAACATACCGAAACTCATGGGATGGAGCAAAAGCAGTACTAAAATGGAAGTTTATAGTGATAAACATGTTCATCAAGAAAAAATAAAGATCTTGGGAATTCCCTGGCAGTCCAGTGGTTAGGACTGCACACTTTCACTGCCAAGGGCGTGGGTTTGATTCCTGGTCAAGGAACTAAGGTCCCACAAGCCACGCTGCACAGCCATATAAATAAAGATCTCAGATAAACAGTGTAAATTTACACTTCAATAGAAATGAACAGACTAAGCCAAAAGTTAGCAGAAGGAAGAAAATAACAAAAATTAGAGCAGAAATAAATGAAATAGAGGACAGAAAAACAATAGAAAACAAAAATTTTAAAAATGTTGGATTTTAAAAAGGATAAGCAAAATTGATGAACCTTTAGCATGACTAAGGAAAAGAGAGAGAAAACCCAAATAAATAAAATCAGAAATGAAAGAAGAGACATTACAAATGATATTACAGAAATAAAAAGAATCATAAAAGACTAGTATGAACAATTATTCTCCAATAAATTGGATAACCTTAGAACAAGTGGATAAATTCCTAGAAACATACAACCTACCAAGACTGAATTATGAATCAATAGAAAATTTGAAGAGACCAAAAGTGAGCAAGGAGATTGACTCAGTAATGAAAAACCTCCCTACAAAGAAAAGGTCAGGAACAGATTGCTTCACTGGTGCATTCTACCAAGTAAATATTCAGAGAAGAATTAACACCAATCCTTCTCATGCTTCCAAAAATTAAGAGGAAAGAATACACCCAAAGTCATTTTACCAGGACAGCATTATCCTGATACCAAAGCCAGGTAAGGATACTATAAGAAAAAAAAAAAAAAGGCCCATAACCTGATGAATAGAGATGCAAAAATTCTCAATAAAATCATAGCACTCTGAATTCAACAGCACATTAAAAGGATCATGCACCATAATCAAATGGGATTTATCCCTGCGATTCAAGGATGACTCACCATGTGAAAATCAATAAACATGATAGACCATTTTAATACAATGAAAGATAACAATTATATGATCCTCTGAGTAGATTTAGAAAATGTGCTTGACAAAAATGAATACCCTTTCATGATAATAGCTCTCAAAAATTTAGTATAGAAGGAACATATCCAACACAATAAAGGCCATATATGACAAACCCATAGCTGACATCATATTCAACAATGAAAAGGTGAAAGATTTTCTTCTAATATCAAGAATAAGACACGATTGCCCATGCTCACCACTTCTATTCAACGTAGTACTGGAAGTTCTAGCCAGAGCAGTTAGGCAAGGAAAAGAAATAAATATCATCCAAATCAGAAAGGAAGAAGTAAAATTGTCTCTATTTGCAGATGACATGATCTTATATATAGAAAACACTAAAGACTCCCAAAAAAATAAAGACTGTTAGAACTGATAAACAAGTTTAGGAAAGTCACAGGATATAATATTAACATTTAAAAATCAGTTGAATTTCTATACATTAAAAATAAACCATCCAAAAAATTTTTAGAAAGCAATCCCATTTACAATAGCATTAAAAAAAACATTTATGGGTAAATTTTACCAAGAAGATAAAAGATCTATACACTGAAAACTATAAAACATTGATGAATAGAAGAAGACATAAATAAATGGAAAGATAACCCATGTTCTTTTATTGCAAGAATTAATACAGTTAAAATGTCCATGGTACCCAAAGTGATCCACAGATTGAATGTAATCCTTATCAAAATTCCAATGTCATTTTTACAGAAATAGGAAAAAGCAATCTTAAAATTTGTATGGAGCTACAAAATACCCAAATAGTTAATGTAATCTTGAGCAAGAACAAAGCTGGAGGCATCACACTTTCTGATTTCAAATTATATTGCAAAGCTATAGTAGTAAAAAGAGTGTGACAGACACATAAATCAATGGAACAGAATAAAGAGTAAAGACATCACAGATATATGGGAAACTAATTTTCAACAAAGGTGGCAAGAATATACAATGGGAAAAAGATAGTGTCTTCAACAGGTGTGTTGGAAAAACTGGACATCCACATTCAAAATAAAGAAATTGGAGCCCTACATTATATTACACATAAAAATCTATTCAAAACAAAATAAAGGCTTAAATGTAAGACCTGAAATGATAAAACATATGGAAATAAACATAGGAGAAAATCTCCTTGACATTGGTCTTGGCAGTGAATTTTTGGATTTGACATGAAAAACAAAGGCAAAAAAGGCAAAAATAAACAAATGGCACTACATGAAACTCAATAGTTTCTTCACAGCAAAGGAAATAACAAAATGAAAGGAAACTTACTAAATGGGAGAAAATATTAGCAATATGTATATTCAATATAAAGTTAAAATAAAAAAAAAACATAAGGAATGCTTACAATTCAATAGCAAAAAACAAATAACCCAATTAAAAACGGGCAAAGGACCTGGATAAACATTTTTTCTTTTTTTTTTTTTTTACATCTTTATTGGAGTATAATTTCTTTACAATGGTGTGTGCTAGTTTCTGCTTTATAGCAAAGTGAAACAGTTATACATACACATATGTTCCCAACTCTCTTCCCTCTTGTGTCTCCTTCCCTCCCACTCCCCCTATCTCACCCCTCTAGGTGGTCACAAGGCACTGAGCTGATCTCCCTGTGCTGTGCAGCTGCTTCCCACTAGCTATCTATTTTACGTTTGGTAGTGTATGTATGTCCATGCCACTCTCTCACTTTGTCACAGCTTACACTTCCCCCTCCCCATATCCTCAAGTCCATTCTCTAGTAGGTGTGTGTCTTTATTCCTGTCTCACCCCTAGGTTCTTCATGACATTTTTTTCTTAAATTCCATATATATGTGTTAGCATATGGTATTTGTCTTTCTCTTTCTGACTTACTTCACTCTGTATGACAGACTCTAGGTCCATCCACCTCATTACAACTAGCTCAATTTCGTTTCTTTCTATGGCTGAGTAATATTGCATTGTATATATGTGCCATATCTTCTTTATCCATTCATCTGATGATGGACACTTAGGTTGTTTCCATCTCCTGGCTATTATAAATAGAGCTACAATGAACATTTTGGTACATGACTCTTTTTGAATTTTGGTTTCTCAGGGTATATTCCCAGTAGTGGGATTGCTGGGTCATATGATATTTCTTTTTTTAGTTTTTTAAGGAACCTCCATACTGTTCTCCATAGTGTCTGTACCATTTCACATTCCCACCAGCAGTACAAGAGTGTACGCCTTTCTCCACACCCTCTCCAGCATTTATTGTTTCTAGATTTTTTGATGATGGCCATTCTGACTGGTGTGAGATGATATCTCATTGTAGTTTTTATTTGAATTTCTCTAATGATTAATGATGTTGAGCATTCTTTCATGTGTTTGTTGGCAGTCTGTATATCTTCTTTGGAGAAATGTCTATTTAGGTCTTCTGCCCATTTTTGGATTGGGTTGTTTGTTTCTTTGTTATTGAGCTGCATGGGCTGCTTATAAATTTTGGAGATTAATCATTTGTCAGTTGCTTCATTTGCAAATATTTTCTCCCATTCTGAGGGTAGTCTTTTGGTCTTGTTTATGATTTCCTTTGCTGTGCAAAAGCTTTGAAGTTTCATTAGGTCTCATTTGTCTACTTTTGTTTTTATTTCCATTTCTCTGGGAGGTGGGTAAGAAAGGATATTGCTGTGATTTATGTCATAGAGTGTTAGGCCTGTGTTTTCCTCTAAGAGTTTGATAGTTTCTGGCCTTACATTTAGGTCTTTAAAACATTTTGAGCTTATTTTTGTGTATGGTGTTAGGGAATGATCTAATCTCATACATTTACTTGTACCTGTCCAGTTTTCCCAGCACCACTTATTGAAGAGGCTGTCTCTTCTCCACTGTATATTCCTGCATCCTTTATCAAAGATAAGATGACCATATGTGTGTGGGTTTATCTCTGGGCTTTCTATCCTGTTCCATTGATTTTTCTTTCTGTTTTTGTGTCAGTACCATACTGTCTTGATTACTGTAACTTTGTAGTATAGCCTGAAGTGAGGGAGCCTGATACTTCCAGCTCCGTTTTTCATTCTCAATATTGCTTTGGCTATTCGGGGTCCTTTGTGTTTCCATACAAATTGTGAAATTTTTTGCTCTAGTTCTGTGAAAAATGCCAGTGGTAGTTTGATAGGGATTGCATTGAATCTGTAGATTGCTTTGGGTAGTAGATTCATTTTCACAATGTTCATTCATCCAATCCAAGAACATGCTATATCTCTCCATCTATTTGTATCATCTTTAACTTCTTTCATCAGTGTCTTATAATTTTCTGCATATAGGTCCTTTGTCTGCTTAGGTAGGTTTATTCCTAGATATTTTATTCTTTTTATTGCAGTGTAAATGGGAGTGTTTTCTTGATTTCACTTTCAGATTTTTCATCCTTAGTGTATAGGAATGCAAGAGATTTCTGTGCATTAATTTTTTATCCTGCTACTTTACCAAATTCATTGATTAGCTCTAGTAGTTTTCTGGTAGCATCTTTAGGATTCTCTATGTATAGTATCATGTCATCTGTAAACAGTGACAGCTTTACTTCTTCTTTTCCAATTTGGATTCCTTTTATTTCCTTTTCTTCTCTGATTGCTATGGCTAAAACTTCCAAAACTATGTTGAATAAGAGTAGTGAGAGTGGGCAAGCTTGTCTTCTTCCTGATATTAGTGGATATGCTTTCAGTTTTTCACCATTGAGGATGATGTTGGCTGTGAGTTTGTCATATATGGCCTTTATTATGTTGAGGAAAGTTCCCTCTGTGCCTACTTTCTGGAGGGTTTTTATGATAAATGGGTGTTGAATTTTGTCAAAAGCTTTCTCTGCATCTATTGAGATGATCATATGGTTTTTCTCCTTCAATTTGTTAATATGGTGTATCACGTTGATTGATTTGCATATATTGAAAACTCCTTGCATTCCTGGAATAAATCCCACTTGATCATGGTGTATGATCCTTTTAATGCACTGTTGGATTCTGTTTGCTAGTATTTTGTTGAGGATATTTGCGTCTATGTTCATCAGTGATATTGGCCTGTAGTTTTCTTTCTTTGTGACATCCTTGTCTGGTTTTGGTATCAGGGTGAATGTGGCCTCGTAGAATGAGTTTGGGAGTCTTCCTCATTCTGCTATATTTTGGAAGAGTTTGAGAAGGATAGGTGCTAGCTCTTCTCTAAATGTTTGATAGAATTCGCCTGTGAAGCCATCTGGTCCTGGGCTTTTCTTTGTTGGAAGATTTTTAATCACAGTTTCAATTTCAGTGCTTGTGTTTGGCCTGTTCATATTTTCTATTTCTTCCTGTTTCATTCTTGGCAGGTTGTGAATTTCTAAGAATTTATCCATTTCTTCCAGGTTGTCCATTTTATTGGCATAGAGTGGCTTCTAATCTCTCATGATCTTTTGTATTTCTGCAGTGTCAGTTGTTACTTCTCCTTTTTCATTTCTAATTCTATTGATTTGAGTCTTCTCCCTTTTTTCCTTGATGAGTCTGGCTAATGGTTTAGCAATTTTGCTTATCTTCTCAAAGAACCAGCTCTTAGTTTTATTGATCTTTGCTATTGTTTTCTTCATTTCTTTTTCATTTATTTCTGATCTGATTTTTATGTTTTCTTTCCTTCTGCTAACTTTCGGGTTTTTTGTTCTTCTTTCTCTAATTGCTGTAGGTGCAAGGTTAGGTTGTTTATTCGAGATGTTTCCTGTTTCTTAAGGTAGGATTGTATTGCTATAAACTTCCCTCTTAGAACTGCTTTTGCTGCACCCGATAGGTTTTGGGTTGTCGTGTCTCATTGCCATTTTTTCTAGGTGTTTTTTGATTTCCTCTTTGATTTGTTCAGTGATCACTTCATTATTAAGTAGTGTATTATTTAACCTCCATGTGTTTCTACTTTTTACAGATCTTTCACTGTAATTGATATCTAGTCTCATAGCGTTGTGGTCGGAAAACATACTTGATACAATTTTAATTGTCTTAAATTTACCAAAGCTTGATTTGTGAGCCAAGATATGATCTATCCTGGAGAATGTTCCATGAGCACTTGAGAAAAATGTGTTTTCTGTTGTTTTTGGATGGAATGTCCTATAAACATCAATTAAGACCATCTTGTTTAATGTATCTTTTGAAGCTTGTGTTTCCATATTTATTTTCATTTTGTATGACCTGTCCATTGGTGAAAGTGGGGTGTTATAGTCCCCTACTATGAATGTGTTACTGTCTATTTCCCCTTTTATGGCTGTTAGTATTTGCCTTATGTACTGAGGTGCTCCTATGTTGGGTGCATAAATATTTAAAATTGTTTTATCTTCTTCTTGGATCAATCCCTTGATCATTATGCAGTGTCCTTCTTTGTCTCTTCTAATAGTCTTTATTTTAAAGTCTACTTTTTTCTAATATGAGAATTACTACTCCAGCTTTCTTTTGGTTTCCATTTGCATGGAATATCTTTTTCCAACCCCTCACTTTCAGTCTGTATGTGTCTCTAGGTTTGAAGTGGGACTCTTGTAGACAGCACATATATTGGTCTTGTTTTTGTATCCATTCAACCAGTCTGTGTCTTTTAGTGGGAGCATTTAATCCATTTACATTTAAGGTAATTACTGATGTGTGTGTTCCTATTCCCATTTTGTTAATTGTTTTGGGCTTGTTGTTGTAGGTCTTTCCTTCTCTTGTGTTTCTTCCCTAGAGCAGGTCCTTTAGCATTTGTTGTAAAGCTGGTTTGGTGGTGCTGGACTCTCTCAGCTTTTGCTTGTCTGTAAAGGTTTTAATTTCTCCATCAAATCTGAATGAGATCCATGCTGGCTAGAGTGAACTTTGTTATAGGTTTTTCTCCTTCATCACTTTAAATATGTCCTGCCAGTCCCTTCTGGCTTGCAGAGTTTCTGCTGAAAGATCAGCTGTTAACTTTATGGGGATTCCCTTGTGTGTTATTTGTTGTTTTCCCCTTGCTGCTTTTAATATGTTTTCTTTGTATTTAATTTTTGACAGTTGGATTAATATGTGTCTTGGCATGTTTCTCCTTGGATTTATCCTGTATGGGACTCTCTGTGCTTCCTGGACTTGATTAACTATTTCCTTTCCCATATTAGGGAAGTTTTCAACTATAATCTCTTCAAATATTTTCTCAGTCCCTTTCTTTTCCTCTTCTTCTTCTGGAACCCCTATAATCCGAACGTTAGTGCATTTAATATTGTCCCAGATGTCTCTGAGATTGTCCTCAGTTCTTCTCATTCTTTTTTTTCTTTATTCTGCTCTGCAGTAGTTATTTCCACTATTTTATCTTCCAGGCCACTTATCTGTTCTTCTGCCTCAGTTATTCTGCTATTGATCCATCTAGAGTATTTTTAATTTCATTTATTGTGTTGTTCATCGTTGCTTGTTTCATCTTTAGTTCTTCTAGGTCCTTGTTAAATGTTTCTTGCATTTTGTCTATTCTATTTCCAAGATTTTGGATTATCTTTACTATCATTATTCTGAATTCTTTTTCGGGTAGACTGCCTATTTCCTCTTCATTTGTTAGGTCTGGTGGGATTTTATCTTGCTCTTTCATCTGCTGTGTGTTTTTCTGTCTTCTCATTTTGCTTATCTTACTGTGTTTTGGGTCTCCTTCTTGCAGGCTGCAGGTTCGTAGTTCCCATTGTTTTTGGTTTCTGTCCCCAGTCGTAAAGTTGGTTCAGTGCATTTTGTAGGCTTCCTGGTGGAGGGGACTAGTGCCTGTGTTCTGGTGGATGAGACTGGACCTTTTCTTTCTGGTGGGCAGGTCCATGTCTGATGGTGTGTTTTGTGGTACCTTTGGACTTATGATTTTAGGCAGCCTCTCTGCTACTGGGAGGGAGTTGTGTTCCTGTCTTGCTATTTGTTTGGCATAGCGTGTCCAGCAGTGTAGCTTGCTGGTCGTTGAGTGAAGCTGGGTGCTGGTGTTGAGATGGAGATCTCTGGGAGATTTTTGCCTTTTGATGTTATGTGGAGCTGGGAGGTCTCTTGTGGACCAGTGTCCTGAAGTTGCCTCTCTCACCTCAGAGGCACAGCACTGACTCCTGGCTGCAGCACCAAGAGCCTTTCAACCACATGGCTCAGAATAAAAGGGAGAAAAAGTAGGAAGAAAGAAAGAAAGAAGAAAGGAAGAAAGAAAGAAAGAAAGAAAGAAAGAAAGAAAGAAAGAAAGAAAGAAAGAAAGAAAGAAAGAAAGGAAGGAAGAAAGAAAGAAAGAAAGAAAGAAAGAAAGAAAGAAAGAAAGAAAGAAAGAAAGAAAGAGAGAAAGAGAAAGAGAGAAAGTAAGAAAGAAAGGAAGTAGGGAAGGAAGGAAGGAAGGAAGGAGAGAAGGAAGGAAGACAGAAAGAAAAGAAAGAAAGAAAGGAAAGAGGATAAAATAAAATAAAGTAAGATAAAATAAAGTTATAAAAATAAAAAATAATTATTAAGAAAAAAAATTTTAAAGGAAAAAAGAAACAAAAAACGGACGGATAGAACCCTAGGACAAATGGTGAGAGCAAAGCTATACAGACAAAATCTCACATAGAAACATACACATACACACTCAGAAGAAGAGGAAAAGGGTAAAAATAGTAAATCTTGCTCTCAAAGTCCACCTTCTCAGTTTGGGATGATTCGTTGTCTATTCGTGTATTCCACAGATGCAGGGTACATCAAGTTGATCGCGGAGCTTTAATCCGCTGCTTCTGAGGGTGCTGGGAGAGATTTCCCTTTCTCTTCTTTGTTCGCACAGCTCACAGGGGCTCAGCTTTGGATTTGGCCCTGCCTCTGCATGTAAGTCTCCGGAGGGCGTCTGTTCTTTGCTCAGACAGGACGGGGTTAAAGGAGCCGCTGATTCAGTGGCTCTGGCTCACTCAGGCCAGGGAGAGGGAGGGGCACGGAGTGCGGCTCGAACCTGCGGTGGCAGAGGCTGGCCTGAGGCTCGCCGTGCGTTCTCCCGGGGAAGTTGTCCCTGGATCCCGGGAACCCGGCAGTGGCGGGCTGCACAGCTTCCCCGGAAAGGAGGTGTGGATAGTGACATGTGCTCACACACAGGCTTCCTGGTGGCAGCAGCAGCAGCCCTAGCATCTCCTGCCCGTCTCTGGGGTCCGCGCTTTTAGCCGCGGCTCACGCCTGTCTCTGGAGCTCCTTTAAGCAGCGCTCTTAATCTCCTCTCCTCACGCATCAGGAAACAAAGAGGGAAGAAAAAGTCTCTTGCCTCTTTGGCAGGTCCAGACTTTTCCCCGGACTCCCTCCCGGCTGGCTGTGCTGCACTAACCCCCTGCAGGCTGTGTTCATGCCGCCAATCCCAGTCCTCTCCCTGCGCTCAGACCAAAGCCCTAGCCTCAGATCCCAGCCCCGCCCGCCCCGGCGGGTGAGCAGACCATCCCCTCGGGCTGCTGAGTGCCACTGGGCACTCATCCTCTGTGCCGGAACCTCTCCTCTTTGCCCTCCGCACTCCTTTTGCTGTGCTCTCCTCCGCGGCTCCAAAGCTTCGCCCTCCACCACCCGCACTCTCCACCCATGAAGGGACTTCCTAGTGTGTGGAAACTTTTCCTCCTTCACAGCTCCCTTGCAGTGGTGCAGGTCCCGTCCCTATTCTTTTGTCTCTGTTTATTCTTTTTTCTTTTGCCCTACCCAGGTACGTGGGGAGTTTCTTGCCTTTTGGGAAGTCTGAGGTCTTCTGACAGCGTTCAGTAGGTGTTCTGTAGGAGTTGTTCCACGTGTAGATGTATTTTTGGTGTATCTGTGGGGAGGAAGTTGATCTCCGCATCTTACTCTTCCACTATCTTCCTGATCTCCAAACATATTTTCTAACCAAGTTATGCAAATGGCTAATAGGCACATGAAAATATGTTCAACATCACTAATCATTGGGGAAATGCAAATCAAAACCACAATGAGACATCACCTCACACCTGTCATAATGGAAATTATCAAAAATAATAATAATAAGTGCTAGAGAGAACATGGAGAAAAGGGAATCCTGGTGCACTGTTTGTATGAATGTAAACTGGTACAGCCACTATGTTATCATTATGAAAATCCCTCAGAACATTACAAATAGAACTATCATATGATCCAACAATATCACTTCTGGCTATATATCCCAAGGAAATGAAATAACTATCTCAAAGTGATGTCTGATAGTGTATTTATGCCAAACCTGATCTCAAAACTCATCTCACTCTCCCCTTCCCTCCCTGTGTCCACACGTCTATTGTCTACATCTGCCTATCTATTCCTGCCCTGCAAATAGGTTCATCTGTACCATTTCTCTAGACTCCACATATATGTGTTAATTTACAATATTTGTTTTTCTCTTCCTGACTTACTTCACTCTGTATGATGGACTCTAGGTCCATCCACATCTCTACAAATGACCTGATTTCATTTCTTTTTATGGCTGAGTAATATTCTATTATATATATGTACCACATCTTCTTTATCCATTCATCTGACAATGGACATTTAGGTTGTTTCCATGTCCTGGCCATTACAAATAGTGCTGCAATGAATATTGGGGTACATGTATCTTTTTAAATTATGGTTTTCTCAGGATATATGCCCAGTAGTGGGATTGCTGGGTCATATGCTAGTTCTATCTTTAGTTTTTTAAGGAACCTCCATACTGTTCTCCACAGTGGCTGTATTAATTTACATTCCCACCAACAGTGCAAGAGGGTTCCCTTTTCTCTGCACACTCTTCAGCATTTATTGTATGCAGATTTTCTTATGATGGCCATTCTGACATACTGTATAGCACAGTGAGCTCAGCTTGGTGCTCTGTGTTGGCCTAGTTGTGTGGGATGGCGGGGAGGAGGGAGGTCCAAGAGGGAGGGGATGTGTGTATGCGTATGGCTGTTTCACTTCACTGTGCAGCAGAAACGAACACAACATTGTAAAGCAATTATACTCCAATGAAAAAATAAATAAAAAAGATATGTCTGGACTCCAATGTTCATTGCTGCATTATTCACAATAGCCAAGGTATAGAAACAACCTAAGTGTCTGTCATCAGATGAATAAAGAAAATGTTATATATACACACAGTGGAATATTATTCAGCCTTTAAAAAAAGGAAAACCTGTCATTTGCAACATGTTTGAACCTGGAGGGTGTTATGATAAGTGAAATAAGCCATGTATACACTATTCTATTTAAAATAGATGACCAACAAGGACCTACTGTATAGCACAGGGAACTCTGCTCAGTGTTCTGTAATAACCTAAATGGGAAAAAAACTTGAAAAAGAATAGATACATGCATATGTATAACTGAATCATTTTGCTGTACACCTGGAACTAACACAACATTGAACATTGTTAATCAACTATGTTCCAATATAAAATAAGAATTTTTAAAAAGATTAGGAAAAACTGAAAGAAAAAGAAAAGAAAGAGGCCAGACAATATTTCACTCCACGCTCCTCTTGCTAGTATAGTTTCTGAGGAAAAGTTGGATGTAATTCCTATCTTTGTTCTTCTATAGGTATGTTGTTTGTTTCCTCTGGCTTCTTTAAGGATTTTTTTCTTTATTTTTGATTTTCTTTAACTTGAAAATAATATGCCATGGTGTAGTTTTATTTTTTTGTCCATATTCTGTTTGGTGTTCTCTGACTTTCTGAATCTGTAGTTTGGTGTCTAGCATTAATTTGGGAAATTCTCATTCATTATTTTTCAAATATTCTTCTGTCACTTTCTCTCTTTCTTCTTCTTCCAGTATTCCAATTGTGTATATATCACACCTTTTATTGTTGTCTCACAGTTATTGGATATTCTGTTTTGGTTTTTTCAGGCGTTGTTTTCTTTGCTTTTAGGTTTTCAAAGGTTCTATTCATACATACCCTAGCTCAGAAATTCTTTCCTAAGCTGTGTTCAGTCTACTTATAAGTTCATCAAAGGTATTCTTCATTTCTGTTACAGTGGTTTTGATCTCTAGGAATTTTTTGGGTCCTTTCTTAGGATTTCCATCTCTCTGCTTACATTGTCTATCTGTTTTTGCATGCTGTCTAGTTTATCCATTAGTACTCTTAGCATGTTAATCGTAGTTGTTTAGCTCCCAGCCTGATAATTCCAACATCCCTGCCATGTCTGGTTCTGCTGCTTGCTTTGTCTCTTCAAACTGTGTTGTTCTTTGCCTTTTGTTTTGTAATTTTTTATTGATAGCTGGGCATGATGTACATGTAAAAGGAATTGCTGTAAATAGTCTTACTAATGTGTTAGTGAGTTGTGAGGGGAGAGGAAGTATTCTATAGTCCTATGATTTGGACCCAATCTTTTTGTGTGTTTATGCTGCTGGACTGTGAACTTCACTAACATTTCTCATTTTTTTTCTCCCCTCTTAGGTTGGACATAATAACTAGAGTGCACAAGGGTAGGGCATTTATCTTCTCCAGATGGAAGGCTAATGCCTGGAGTTATTTCCTCTCCCCTGGTTAGTTAGGCTCTGATAATATGTTAGCTGATTGGGCTGTTTAACTAGTTTCCCTTGAGGGTAGGCCTTTTAAGAGCAGAGAGATCTGGCATATTTCAAAATGTATTCTTTCCTCCTCCCATGCCAGAAGCCTGAGGAGATTTTTCTGCTATTTACTATGGGAACCTGTTTGAACTCCTGTATGTTACTCTCAAAATGTTGTGGGAGTCTCCCTATAACTGAGTCCTCCTGGAGGTTTTAACTCTCGAAGTTGTCCACACAATCTCCAGCAATTCATCAATTACAGTTCAGGTTTTCCCACTGGGGCACTGGTTCCCTTGGAGGTTTCCTCTCATGAGTCTCTGCTCTGGTAAGCTGCAATTCCCTATATTCACTTTTCTATGTCTTTGATTTTGGGGGACAGCAGTTTGCCCTGTATGCTTCCCTCTCTTATGGATCCAGATTTTTCAACCTGTTCAGCTTTTTAGTTGTTAGGGAAGAGTGGTGACTTCCAAGTTCCTTACATGTGGAATCAGAAACTGGAAGTCTTAAGCATATGTTTTTGGTTAAAATTGCATGTGAATATTCAAAAGTAACTCAAAATGCTTACAAAATTATGAAAAAATATTATGTAGTATTTCATATTTTCAGAATAGGACTGCTACCAAGAACAAATTTCATGGATGATACAAAACAAGGATAAGAAAGCCATAATTATATGTCACCTAGTGAAAAATAGAAACTCAAGAATAGATCAAGAGTAGATCAAAATCCGTTCATTATACTTAAATGATCTAAGTCAATGTTGGATCTAAATATGAACAAGGTAAGGGCATATGTGAAGAAAAAGTGTCCTAGGTTTTTAGGAGAGGAAATATGAGGGCTTGGACTCAGGCACCATGCTTCCAATACTAAACATACTAAACGTGCACAGTTTGTCTAAATCACTCTTTTCTCAGGTACAAATTCATGAACAATAGTCAAATAGAAAAGATTGGTTAAAATAAGATTCTGATGAATAACTTCAATTGCATATAAGGAGTATTGGAAGGCAGAGCGTATATTTAAGATGTTAAAGAAACTTTTATCTTGTTCTTTGCCATTAAGACACTGACATGTAGCCTTACTAACTGAGAAAAGAGAGCAAGGCTTTCATTGGAAAAAGTATCAATGGGCACCAAGAGAGAACCTAGAAGTAGTCCAAAATCTGGTCCCAATTTTTAAAACAAAGCAATTAGAAACAATCTGTATTTCCGCAGTCTTAAGCCACCATTAAAAATATTTTTTTTATTGTTAGCTATGCAATTAATACTATTTCTTGGAAATCCTTCAGTGTATATCTTAGAAACTATTTAAATTTGGGTCCTTTGTTGTAAGAATAGTTCTTATTAGCTGGGTTGAGACTTACCTCACCTAATTTCACATTGATTGGAGCAGGGCATTTGAACTGATATCTACAGAATTTATTCCATAGATAACCAAAAGAAGATTTTGTACAAAATAAGTGTATATTGGCAGATATGAAATATCTGTGGAAATTGCTCAATTCAGAGGCAGAAATTACTGTAGGCATTAAGGGTTTCCTGTCAAAGGGAGTTTCTCTAAAAGAACTATACACCCCTAAATAGACCAGGAGGTCACCTCTTCCTACAAATGTCCAGTAGACTGCCACACAGTAGTGTTAGTCCTAATGACATCCATGTCTGTTTATTAATTATTTGTAGTGCACGGAATATTTCACACTTATTTAAAATAAAATAGTGAGAAATTTTCTTTGTTTCTATAAGAAACAGATTACAGCTTTTGTGAGGGGTAACACATTTTTCTTCTTTAAGACAAAATCATGTACATATCATAAGAAAAACAAGCCTAGATCTATGTAGTATACATATGACAAAATACTAGATTTTAAAGAGCTAATGCAGCACTCTAAGTTGTTAACTACTAATTTGGCTAGATTGTTGATTTGACATCTATTTAGCAGAAAGAAATTTTTTAAATGTTTAAAATATATTTTTCAGATTAAATGCAGTTGATTTACTTAATATACATATATATATTTTTATATATAATATATATAGTTTATATATGTATGACTAAAGAATCTGTTGGCACCTTTAGAGGAAGAAATCATTGGCTTTTACATAGTATCAATAAATTAGTGGCAATTGTATCTTATTTCATAATAAATTTGATTCATTATTAAAACATCTCTAAAGAATTAATCTAGTTCATTTGACTTGAAGTAAATCATCAAAATCTAAAGAATTTAATTTCCAGTTCATCTAATTTCCAGTTCTTAGATGTTTTTTTTAAAAGGCAGACATACTATCTCCTTTATCTAAATGTCAATTACTCTACTTGCAGTTCAGATATTGTATGTCAAAAATTTTTTTATATCTTCACGAGGCTCAATTACTTCTGAGTTTACTTTCTAGATTTTGTTTAAGGTTGTTAAATAAGGTTACTGTCCATCAAGATTTAAGATAATCAACTTATACATGAGACTTTGTGAGGAGATAAGTAATAATAAGAAAGGCCAATACAAATAAAATAAGTTTGGAAGCATGTAGAAATTCTGAGTATTGTTATAAATTTTTACTTGAAATGTTTTTGTCTAAATAAAAGAAATATTTAGCACCTATAAATTTTTATATCCATTCAAATAAAACAGATATTTCTTTCCTGGAAAAAAATTGCTATGGTGTATGTTTCAAAGGGTCTCAACATATGCCAGATAAATAGAAGAAGAAGTGATGAACTGCACACAAGAGAATAGAAAGCAAATTTCCTCTGAATATTTCCTGATATGGTATGTCAAGTTTTTACCGATTTAAAAGTGAGGGAAATCTACTGAGGGAAACTTTTTAAAGAAGCTTCAGTTAATATGCCTGTGTGAAGTCAAAGTCTTGCTGCTGTCTAATTACTCAATTTTCTACTTGGATATTTTCAAAATGTTGGTACTTGTGAATGCTTATAAAAAATAAAGAACCATTTTTGCATGTTTTCAATTGATATCACTACTTTGGAGTCATACCGTGTGCATAGTGTCAAAAATGTCAATCTCAGAACTAGAGAATTTTGCACAAAATAGGAAAATGTTGAATACATTTCATGCAGTCATATCTTGGAATCTAGATTAATTTGAAAAAGGGTTGCATTCACTTGTTCCAATTGGACTGGTTTTGAGAATGAAACAATGCATAGCAATCATTGTGGGAGTGCTCAGTTTGAAGAATGGCTGCAAAAGAAATAGAGCCAAAATCAGAGCCAAAATGGACTCTCACAAATGACCACTATCTAAAGAATGCTATCTTGGATACATTTGTAAAAATAATGCAGTGGTCAATTTTTTCTACTACTGACAAAAAGGGAATATATTAGTAACATCCTCTTCCAGAACTAAAATATATAACATCAATGCGATTTTAAATGGCAAACACCTATAATGGATATTTCCATTAAGGTGGCATGGAAAAGGATATATATTTGCATCCTGATTAGTTCTAGAGTTTATTGAATTAAAAAAAAAATGGGCCTCTGGTCAATGGCCTGAAAATAAAAGGATGGGAAGATTAGAGATAAGGGGATCTGAGGTAGAGGTATGTGAACAAACACATGGGAATGGGCACAAAATATGAAGATTTTTATAACACACATTAACACCTACCATGGAAGAGATACTGAACAACAAAGTACATAAAATGCTTTAGCCAATTGATACCCATCAGCCTTTATCAATGGTCACCCTGGAAATGGCACAATGATGTTATGAACAGAATGGCCATAACGGCAGAGATGGAGAATGCATACGGGTCCAACAACAACTCTCAATTACCAAGGTTGATTTAACTACTGCTGCCTCTGAATGTCCAATCTGTCAGCAACAGAGAGAGGTGATGAGTCCTCCATATAGCACTGTTCTTCAAAGAAACCAACCAACTACCTGGTATCAAGTTGACTATGCCAAGCCCCTTTTATCCTAGAAGGAACAAAGATTAGTTGTCACAGGGATAGACACACATTTTCTGGGTATAAGTCTGCTTTTCCTATCTGCAGAACCTCAGCAAGCACTACTACCTGGGAACTTACAGAATACCTCATCCACAGCCATAGAATCCCATATAACTTAGCATCCAACCAGAAGACCCAATTTACAGCAAAAGAGGTATGGGAGTGATCCCATAAATATGGATTCTACTGGTCATATCATATACTGCACCATCCAGAAGCAGCCAACCTCATAGAGTAATAAAAGTACCTTTAAAGCACAGCTGAGTTAAAGCTTAGAAAGAAAACTCTGAAAGAATGTGGTATATGCATTAAATAAGAGACCTTTATATGATGCTGTGTCCCCACTAGGAAGACTATATGGGTCTTGGAATCAAGGAGTGGAAGCAGGATGAAGTCATTTACTATCAATCTCAGTGATGCAGTGGGGGATTTTGTGCTATACCTGCAATTCCTGCTTTTGGTATCAGAGTGATGGTGGCCTTGTAGAATGAATTTGGGAGAGTTCCTCCCTCTGCTATATTTTGGAAGAGTTTGAGAAGGGTAGGTGTTAGCTCTTCTCTAAATGTTTGATAGAATTCTCCTGTGAAGCCATCTGGTCCTGGGCTTTTGTTTGTTGGAAGATTTTTAGTCACAGTTTCAATTTCAGTGCTTGTGATTGGTCTGTTCATATTTTCTATTTCTTCCTGGTTCAGTCTTGGAAGGTTTTCTATTTCTAAGAATTGTCCATTTCTTCCAGGTCATCCATTTTATTGGCATATATTTGCTTGTAGAATCTCATGATCCTTTGTATTTCTGCAGTGTCAGTTGTTACTTCTCCTTTTTCATTTCTAATTCTATTGATTTGAGTCTTCTCCCTTTTTTCATTGATAAGTCTGGCTAATGGTTTATCAATTTTGTTTATCTTTTCAAAGAACCAGCTTTTAGTTTTATTGATCTTTACTATCATTTCCTTCATTTATTTTTCATTTATTTCTCATCTGATATTTATGATTTTTTTCCTTCTGTTAACTTTGAGGGTTTTTTGTTCTTCTTCTAATTGCTCTAGGTGTAAGGTTAGGTTGTTTATTTGAGATGTTTCTTGTTTCTTAAGGTAGGATTGTATTGCTATAAACTTTCCTCTTAGAACTGCTTTTGCTGCATCCCAAAAGTTTTCGGTCATCATGTGTTCATTGTCATTAGTTTCTAGGTATTTTCTATTTCCTCTTTGATTTCTTCAGTTATCACTTGGTTATTAAGTAGTGTGTTGTTTAGCCTCCATGTGTTTGTATTTCTCACAGCTTTTTTCCTGTAATTGATACCTAGTCTCATACAGTTGTTGTCAGAAAAGATGCTTGATATGATTTCAATTTTCTTAAATTTACCAAGGCTTGATTTGTGGCCCTCCTGGAGAATGTTCCAGGAGGACTTGAGAATAACCTGTATTCTGATGTTTTTGGATGGAATGTCCTATAAGTATCAATTAAGCCCATCTTGTTTAATGTATCATTTAAAGCTTGTTCTTCCTTATTTATTTTAATTTTTGATCATCTGTCCATTGGTGAAAGTGGGGTGTTAAAGTCCCCTACTATGATTGTGTTCCTGTTGATTTCCCCTTTTATGGCTGTTAGTATTTGCCTTATGTATTGAGGTGCTCCTCTGTTGGGTGCGTAAATATTTACAATTGTTATATCTTCTTCTTGGATCAATCCCTTGATCATTATGTAGTGTCCTTCTTTGTCTCTTGTAATAGTCTTTATTTTAAAGTCTATTTTGTCTGATATGAGAATTGCTACTCCAACTTTTTCTGATTTCCATTTGCATGGAATATCTTTTTCCATCCCCTCACTTTCATTCTGTATATGTCCCTAGGTCTGCAGTGCCTCTCTTGTAGACAGAATATATGGGTATTGTTTTTGCATCCAGTCAGCCAATCTGTGTCTTTTGGTTGGAGCATCTAAGCCATTTACATTTAAGGTAATTATCATTATGTATGTTCCTATTACTATTTTCTTA
Organism: Globicephala melas; assembly: GCF_963455315.2. Lineage (NCBI taxonomy): Eukaryota > Metazoa > Chordata > Mammalia > Artiodactyla > Delphinidae > Globicephala > Globicephala melas. Next base: position 48,518,158 of record NC_083335.1, read on the forward strand.
ATTGTTTTGGGTGTGTTATTGTAGGTCTTTTCCTTCTCTTGTGTTTCATTCCTAGAGAAGTTCCTTTAACATTTGTTGTAAAGCTGTTTGGTGGTGCTGAATTCTCTTAGCTTTTGCTTTTCTGTAAAGGTTTTAATTTCTCCGTCAAATCTGAATGAGATCCTTGTTGGGTAGAGTAATCTTGGTTGTAGGTTTTTCTCCTTCATCACTTTAAATATGTCCTGCCATGCCCTTCTGGCCTCCAGATTTTCTGCTGAAAGATTGGCTGTTAACCTTATGAGGATTCCCGTATATGTTATTTGTTGTTATTCCCTTGTTACTTTTAATATTTGTTCTTTGTATTTAGTTTTTGATAATTTGATTAATATGTGTCTTGGCATGTTCCTCCTTGGATTTATTCTGTATGGGACTCTCTGTGCTTCCTGGATTTGATTAACTATTTCCTTTCCCATATTAGGGAATTTTCAACTATAATCTCTTCAAAGATTTTCTTAGTCCCTTTCTGTTTCTCTTCTTCTAATGGGACCCCTATAATTCGAATGTTGGTGCATTTAATGTTGTCTCAGAGGTCTCTGAGAATGTCCTCAATTCTTTTCATTATTTTTTCTTTATTCTGCTCTGCAATAATTATTTCCACTATTTTATCTTCCAGGTCATTTATCCGTTCTTCTGCCTCAGTTATTCTGCTATTGAACCCTTCTAGAGAATTTTTAATTTCATTTATTGTGTTGTTCATTACTGCTTGTTTGCTCTTCAGTTCTTCTAGGCCCTTATTAAACGATTCTTGTATTTTCTCCATTCTATTTCCAAGATTTTGGATCATCTTTATGATCATTTTTCTGAAATCTTTTTCAGGTAGCCTGCCTATTTCCTCTTCATTTGTTAGGTCTGGTGGGTTTTTGCCTTGCTCCTTCATCTGCTGTGTGTTTCTCTGTCTTTTCATTTTGCTTAACTTACTGTGTTTGGGGTCTCCTTTTTGCAGGCTGCAGGTTCGTAGTTCCCGTTGTTTTGGTGTCTACCCCCAGTGACTAATGTTGGTTCAGTGGGTTTTGTAGGCTTCCTGGTGGAGGGTACTAGTACCTGTGCTCTGGTGATTGAGGCTGGATCTTGTCTTCTTGGTGGGCAAGTCCACATCTGTGTTTTGGAGTGTCTGTGGCCTTATTATGATTTTAGGCAGCCTCTCTGCTAATGGATGGCATTGTGTTCCTGTCTTGCTAGTTGTTTGGCATAGGATGTCCAGCACTGTAGCTTGTGATCATTGCATGGAGCTGGGTCTTGGTGTTGAGATGGAGATCTCTCAGAGATTTTCGCCGCTTGATATTACATGGAGCTGGGAGGTCTCTTGTGGACCAGTGCCCTGAACTTGGCTATCCTACCTCAGGGGCACAGCCCTGATGCCTGGCTGGAGCACAAATAACCTGTCCTCCACACGGCCCAGAATAAAAGGGAGAGAAAAAAGAAAGAAAGAAAGAAAAGAAGAAGGTAAAATAAAATAAAATAATTAAAATAAAAAATAATTAAGAAAAAAAGTTTTGTAAGTTAAAAAACAAAACAACGGACAGAAAGAACCCTTGGACAAATGGTAAAAGCAAAGCTATACAGACAAAATCACACACTGAAGCATACACATACACACTCACAAAAAGAGAAAAAGAAAAAAAAAGAAAAAAATATATATATAGTGCTCCCAAAGTCCACTTCCTCAATTTGGGATCATTTGTTGTCTATTCAGGTATTCCACAGATGGAGGGTACATCACGTTGATTGTGGAGCTTTAATCCACTGCTTCTGAGGCTGCTGGGAGAGATTTCCCTTTCTCTTCTTCGTTCGCACAGCTCCTGGGGTTCAGCTTTGGATTTGGCCCCGCCTCTGGGTGTAGGACGCCTGCGGGCGTCTGTTCTTCGCTCAGACCGGACAGGGTTAAAGAAGCAGCTGATTCAGGGACTCTGGCTCACTCAGGCTCGGGCGAGGGAGGGGTACGGATGCAGGGCGAGCCTGTGGAGGCAGAGGCCGGCGTGACTTCGCACCAGCCTGAGGCGTGCCGTGGGTTCTCCCGGGGAAGTTGTCCCTGGATCCCGGGACCCTGACAGTGGCGGGCTGCAGAGGCTCCCCAGAAGGGAGGTTTGGATAGTGACCTGTGCTCGCACACAGGCTTCTTGGTGGCAGCAGCAGCAGCCTTAGCGTTTGATGCCCATCTCTGCGGTCCGCGCTTTTAGCTGCGGCTCATGCCCATCTCTGGAGCTCCTTTAAGCAGCACTCTTAATCCCCTCTCCTCAGCACTAGGAAACAAAGAGGCAAGAAAAAGTCTCTTGCCTCTTTGGCAGCTCGACTTTTTCCCAGACTCCCTCCCGGCTATCTGTGGTACACTAACCCCTTCAGGCTGTGTTCACAGCTCCAACCCCAGTCCTCTCCCTGCGATCCTAGCGAAGCCCGAGCCTCAGCTCCCAGCCCCCGCCCGCCCGGGCGGGTGGGCAGACAAGCCTCTCGGGCTGGTGAGTGCTGGTCGGCACTGATCCTCTGTGCCGGGAATCTCTCTGCTTTGCCCTCCGCACCTCTGTTGGTGCGCTCTCCTCCTTGGCTCCGAAGCTTCCCCTTCTGTTGCTTTCTAAATTGAGTCTATACATTCTCTTTTAGTCAGTTTTTATTAGTCATGATACACTAACAAGTAACTCAGTATTTGTTGCTTAGAAAACAATGTGTATTCTTATTTTTACCTCATGTTTAATGTTGGTTGCAGAGATGTATAATCCTCTTAGAGAAAAGGAGAATAAACTTTTGGAGACAATAATGCAATCTATTGCCCTCTATATTTGAGGAAACTGCAGGTTTGTTTTGGAGAATTAAAGTTACAGAATAAAGTTTGTTCTACCTGTATTTAAAAGGAAATGCACGTATAAAAGAACTCATTCATTTTTTTCTGACAGTTATTTCAAAAAGAATTTAAGTCCCATAATTCCAGAATATATTGGAAACTATCCTACAGAAGATTCAAGTAAAAGAATCAGGGATATTACCCAAAACATGAAACCAGCTTATCTACACTCACTGTGTACTTAACTTTAGAATTTATGTTTCAGGTTATTTCTGAAGTATTTCACTTTTAACAAGTAACCAGATTCCTACTTCTTAACCTGTATTTTGACTTCTCAGACTTTATCCTGTTTTGCCTGAAGTTGATCAAAGTTGTTTCCATAAGTGTTTCATCTAAATCTACCAGAAAACCCACTGCTAAATTGTCACCATTTTTTAAAATATCACGTTCAAACTCAGTAGAATCCAGGGTTTTCTGTCCTTCTCCTTTCCATGAGCTTTCTCAATTACACAACCTACATGCCCTCTGGTTTATTCAAATTAATGTAGTCATATATGTATTAATAATCACTTCAAATTTTAGGTTTGCTTTGTTTCATGATAGCCACACATATGAAGCAACCACTCTTTCCATTTTCCAAGTTAATTCTTACTACTTATTAAAATTTGTAATGAAATATTATATCCAAAATAATGAAAGTGCCTAAATGAGAAAATGTGTCATTTATGATCATCTCTACCATACAATTACTTTTTATGTGTGCTATATATGCCCAATCTTCCAAAAGATTTAATAAGGAAAAGCAAAGCAAAATTGACAAAAATAGCCATAGAAAATTAAAAGTATTAGTCTTAACATTACTATTAACAGTGCTTCAAAAAATAAAAGGAAAAAACTTGTTGAGTACCTACCTAATCTGTCCTTGAAAACTTTGATAGAAACTAGAGGTGTAAAGAATGTTGACAAGGTCTGTTGCATTCAAGGAAATATACAACTGAAAAAAAGTAATTCAATTTGATATATGTTTTTATGAAAGCATGCACAAAATGCCCAGGAAAGTGGGCAAATTTTCACAGATGAGAGGACAACTTATTGATCAATTTTTTCTCGTGTTCTTCCTTTGCTTCCTTTGATTTTACTGCCTATTCAACCCACCCACAAAACCCTGTGTTCTCCAAACCTATACTTTCCCATTTCAATCAATAGCCAGAAACCTTGGACTGATCCTTAATTGATTATTCTCCCTCAACCTCAGATCCAACCTTTCAGTGAGTCATGTCACCTTTATCTGTCAAACATATCACCAATCCATCCACTTCTCTCAACATCTAATTACCACCACCTTATTTCAAGCACCATCATCTATTTCCTGAATTGCTGCAATAACCTCCAAATGGATTTTCCTACTTCTCCTCTTGACCACGAACAATTCCCTCTCCACAAAGAAGTTATTAGTTATGACACACAGCTGCTATGACAAAGAGACTCCAAAGTATAGTGGATTTAATAAGATATACCTGTATTTCTCTTTTATGTAACACTTCAGATGTAAGGAGTCCAAGATTGGCACAGTCCAAATTGGTACAGCAGCTCTGTGTCCTCGATATTTAGCTTTCATCACTGGGTTCAGATACTGGGAAGGAAAGAAAGAGCTCAGGAAATTGAATGCCCAATCCTTTTAAGAAGAAGTACTAAAAGCAACCTACATTACTTCTTCTCCCATTCTGTGGGCCTGAACTTAGTCATATGGTCACATCTAGATGTAAGGGAATTTGGAAAATAAAGATTTTCATTAGTTGACTGCAGCCCAGTCAAGACTTTATTTTTATAGAAGAATGGAAGAAGAGACATTGTGAGACAACTAACAATTTGGTGCATTTATCTTTTAAAAACAAAAATAAGAATCACACGAAGTTACTTCCCTGCTTAAAATATTCTGTGACTTCCTATTTCACTGTATTATAGAACACTATTTGTTTCATTAACGACACTTACTCAAAGTTGTAATTGTATATTTATTTATTTACTCTTTATTGTTTTCCATTCTCTCTACAAGTTAGCACAAGCACAGTCTCTCATATTCACTATTATATCACCATTTTCCAGCACAGTGACTGGCATATAATACATAATTTTAAAATATAAAAATATTTTATAAATAAATGGTTAGGACTTGTTTTATGAATAACAAAGAAAACTATTTCATGAAATAGAAATTATATGGGCTAAAGAAAAACTATATTAATTAGAAATGAATAATAAGTTTAAGAAATAATTAAGAATTTGGACGGAATGGAATATATGGTATCAGAGATTTTTCAGAAGATGTTGATAGGAGTCAGATCATGGAAGACTTTGATTTGATAAGTAGTCAGATTCGGACTTTATCCTTAAGCATACATTAGAGGGTTTTAAGTAAGAGGGAGAAAATGGTCAGATATACTTTCAAATTATACTTCTGGTGGAAGTGATATAGATGAATGGTTTGGCGGAAAACCTGGGAACAGGAGACCAGTCAGGCGATCTACTAGTTGTCTGTCTCTCCCTCTTTCTATCAGCTACTCTTCATTCTTTCGTAGCTTCATTTTTCTTTCCACCAGCTGGCTTCCTTTGGTAATACGTAAGTAGTTAATGTTCCTTCATAATTAGAATTTACCAGTGAATTATAAGGCCCCTCTTGCAGACCCTACTACATAAGAGTAATTTTGGTCTCCACCCCCTTTACTTCTTCATTAATTAAGTTTTTAATTTCCAGGTTCTTGAAAGAGGTTTTGGATATAACCATTTCACTTTTTTTTTTTTGCACGTTATAGGTCTCTGAACAGCTATAGGTACAAATTTTTATCAGCTGTTCATTCCCTGTCCAATCGTGTGTAGTTAGGAATGGAGTCAAATATCTGCCTCCCCACTTGGAAGAGGCTGTTTGTGGGACAATTTTTTAAATAATGTGATTGAGGACAGAACAGATAGTGATTGACATCTCATACACAAAGGATATTTGCTAAACTATTTTCAGTTGCAATGTATAGAAAACCCAACTCAAACTGCTTTATATAATAAAGTGAATTTATTGACTCACATAACAAAAATAGTCTAGAAATGGATATGTTTCAGGCATAATTTAGACAGAGTTCTGGAACTATTTATTTGTAATTCTCTTCCCTTCCTTACTTCGTGTGCTGACTATCCTCTGGCTAGGTTCACTCATGGTGGCATAACTGCAGCAGTTCCAAGGTTACTATCTGTATTCCATGTCATCCTGAGCAAGGAGTTCTTTGTTTCTCTATACCAGCAAACAAACGGTATACTTTGACCAGTTTAAACGCGTGTCACTAGTGGGAATACCATCCACCACTTGCCTGAGTCAAAGAGGGAAGGAGATAAAACTAATTAGAGTGCCAGCTGCTGTACTTTCTGAGCGAGGCAGAAAATACAAATAAAGACAGCTCTAGTCAGTCTCCCTCTCTTTCTCTCTGTTTCTCTTTCTCTCATCTAATAACGAAAAAATGAAAGTCATTTTGCTACATTTTTTTTGATTTAGGATAAAACAAATTTGGTGAGTCAGGTATTATTCTTTCTGACACTAGTTAAACTTCCTGATTATAATACCAATGTGAAAGGTCAAAACAAACAATAAAAACAACAAACATTTGTTTTAAAAAAGTGCATGTTTGAAAATAAAATATATAATGATTATAAACATTTACTTATGTATTTGAAGCATCCATAAACCAATATTAATCATCCTGAGTTTTAAATAAATTGTATTGGAAAGTTTACTAAACCTATTTTGAATAATATAAGACGTTAAGCTACTTGCCAGTGAATTTCCAAATTCCTCTATCTTAGTTGTTTCTGTAACATTCCTAATACATGTTTTAATACAGAAATACCTGTAGCAGTAAATATGGAAGTGATTTAGATTAGGGAAATCGGAATAAGAGGTTTCTGATAAATTATAGGCAAACTTAGTATTCAGTATGCCGACTACCAGATCAATTGAAATAGTCTGCCTCAACTATTGGCAGGCCGTGTTAAATAAGAGTATGAAATATTTTGCAGTTGGTTGCTGCTATTGATTTATAAAATGTATTTTTCACAGCTAGAGCTTGAACTGCAAAAGCACATTTAATATTTCTGGAGCATTTTTTCTAATCCATTTTCTGTCATTTTAAAACTTCAAAGTTTGCATTATCACCAGATGTTATTATGTAGTTATTTCCAACTAACAGAAAAGGGTGTCAGCATTTATTTAGCCCTTTGCATATCTCAAATTAAAAGGCCAAACTAGACAGAAGTTATTTTGACATCATGTCTTTTCCTTTCCACATTCACATTTTACCTATCTTTTATCTGGCTCGGGATTTTTTTCTCCTACATTTTATATGTAATTAGCCTGTCTTCTACATAATTTGTTTAATGTGCAAATTTTTATATTTTGTTATACTAAATAAATATATCCCACCTCTTTCATAAAAAAACATATATTGCATAAACTAACATTTATTTGAAATTTTATTAAATTAAAGAATAGTTAACATCTGTTATTTTTCCTTGAATGGTCAAATTGGATAGGTGATAAGAACACATCTCTTCATTGTGCAACACATCGAAAGATATTTTTAAAATTAGTATAAAATAAAGACAGAGTTTGGTATATTTTTTAAGATTTAATGTCAGAAGGCCTAGTAAAAAGTGAAATTGAGATTAAGTGAAAGATGGAAAAATTTTCTTTGCAGTTTTCACCTTGTATAATTTATATCCAAATGAGACTTTTCAAGTAATTGTCTAAATAATTTGGGTCTCAATTCATTGAGATAATAAAAGGAAAGTATTAGCTTAAATCTACCTAAACATACGTATTTTTATTTAGTTGCCTGTCTGTTCATTAAATTGATTGTTTTTATATTCTATTGAAGCAGATTGCCGTACAGACCTTATGTGTCCTTATGCATTATTATAAATATACTTAAGTCTGTAATGAGAGGGGAGGTAATACACAAATGTAAAACTTATTAAAAGGATACCCTGTACCAAATGTTATATTTTAAAACCCCTTTATTTTGCTTTCGATATACTATAAAAGGCTTCAGTTCATTTTGACAGTTCCAATCAGGTGGAGAAAATTCCAAGAACCAAAATTATACACAATTCTTGTAAATGTTTGCTAATATGTTTCCATAGCTGGTTAAATTAATAAAAACATGTGGCAGCCTAGGTCAGGAAATGAAGGGAAATGTGAAAGAATTACTCCTTTGCTAACTCCTGAACCATGACTCAAAGCACAAACAAAGGCAGCATTCCTTCCACATAAATTCTTATTGAAAGAAGACATAAATGTGACAGATACTTGATCAATATGATTTTTCCAAGTTGTCCAAGATAACATGAGGATCTGAACTAATTGTTATTAGATTGAACTTGTATTTGCCTTTGTGTGACAGGGAACCAAAATAAAAGTGGCTTAGAAAAAGGCATTAAATATTGTGGCTGGTAGAATAAGGGCCCCCCAAAGATGTGCATGACCTCATCTCCAGAACCTCTGAACGTGCTATCTTACATGATGAAAGAAACTTTGCAGCTGTAGTTCAGTTAAGAATCTTGAGATGGGATGATTTTTAGGATTTCCCAATCTAATCACATGAGTCCTTATCAGAAAGAGGGAAGAGGATCAGAGTCAGAGAGAGATTTGAAGATGCTATGCTGGTGACTTTTAAAGTGGAGGAAGGAACCTGGAGCCCAAGAAGGCAGGCAGCCTGTAGAAGCTGGAAAATGCAAGGAAACAGATCCCTCACAGAGAGTTTCTCAAAGGAATTCGGCCTGGCTGACACCTTGGTTTTAGTCCAGAAAGACCCATTTGGTATTTCTGACCTCCACAACTGTAAGAAACTAAATGTGTGTTATTTTAGGCCACTAAGTTTGTGGTTATTTGTTATAGCAACAATAGGAAACAAACACAAATATCTTGTGCTTTGCCATCCTTAAGATGTTACTCTCCCCCTGAATGGCTCATTACAATATATATTCCATCTAATTGATCAGATCAAAGCCGGAACACCAAAAATGCTAGTAGTCATGGAATACTTCATATCATGCAGTCACAGTTTTTTTAAAAAGGGGAGAAGAGGAAGGAAAATTCACTTAAGAACAATCTTGCTTAATCAGTAAAATTATTAATTTTATTAGATGTTGACTCTTGAATGCACACCTTTTTTAATGTTTTCTGTGACAAAATTGGAGTATGCATAAAGACCTTCTACTTACCAAAGTTTACTGGTTACCTTGAGAAAACTGTTTCATGTGATTGTTTGAAAAAAAAAGTTGAACTCATCTCTATTTTTCATGGTGTACCATTGTCAATTGAAAGAATGACTCAAAGACAGATTATAGAGTAATACTTTTCTACACTTCCATAACAAAGTACCAAAAACTCAGTGGCTTAACACAACAGAAACTTATGTTCTCATAGTTCTGAAATCAAGGTGTTGACCCTTTCTAGCTTCTGATGTTTTCCAGCAATCCTTGACATTCTTTGGCTTACAAATGCATCACTTCAGTCTCATGGCCATCTTCTCCCTGTGTGTCTTCACATCATCTTCCCTGTGTCCAAATTTCCCTTTTCTATAAGGACACAAATCTTATTGGATTAGGGCTCACCCTAGTGAACTCAACTTGATCACCTCCATAAAGACCCTATTTCCAAATAATGTTGTATTCTGAGGCCCTGTGTGTTAGGACTTCAACATATCTTTTTTTAGGGTATACAATTCACCTATGACATGGTTATTCAGAGACGGGTATTTAGCAGGCATATTCTCTAAAATGGATGAAGTAAGAATGCCATTTTAAAACAAATAATTGTATGTGTTGTAAATGATAAAACACATTTTTAAGAGAAACTAGCTGTACCATTTTTCATTTCCACCAACAATATATGAGTGATCAACTTTTTCTGTATCCTTGCCATCATCTTCTGTCATCACTACTTTCTTATTTTAATTATTCTGATAGGTGTGTAGTGATATCTCACTGTAGTTTTAATTTGCATTTGCTTAATAGCTAATGATGTTGAACATCTTTTCATATGCTTAATTGTCATGTGTATATACTTATCAGTGAAATGTCTCTTCATATGTTTTGCCAATTTTCTATTTGGATTGTTTTTCCATTTTACTAAGTTTTGTGAGATTTCATATATTCTACATATTAGTCCTTTGTTAGATATGTGGTTTGTAAAAAATTTCTCACAGTCTATACTTTGTCTTTTTATCCTCTTAACGTGGTACTTCTCAGAGTAAACACTTTTAATTTTGATGAGGTTCACCTTATTAATATTTCCTTTTATGGATAGTACTTCTAATGTCAAGTCTAAGAACACTTTGTCTTGCCCTAGATTTTGTCCTATTTTTTCTTCAAATTTTTTACTTTTATGTTTTACATGTAAGTCTGTGATTCATTTTGAGATAAACCTCATAGTTTATACAAAATTTAGGTAGAGGTTTATTTCTTTGCCTATGGATATCCAGTTGTTCCAGCAGTGTTTATTAGAAAGGTGATTCTTCCTCCATTGAATTGCTTTTACACCCTTGTCAAAAATCAGCTGTCCATATTTCTGTGGGGCAGTTTCTGGACTCTCTATTTAGTTCCATTGATCTATGTGTCTATCTTTCCACCAATACCATGCAGTCTGACAATCACATAGACTGATTCACCACCACCCACATACACACATCTTTTTCTTCATTTTCAAGACTATTTTAGATATTCTAATTCACTATCTTTCCACAAAAAGACTCAGAATTATCTTGTCTGTATCTACAGAAACTTTGTTGGGGATTTTGATAGGAATTTTGTTAAACCAGCATTAAGTTTGGGGAGAATTGACATCATAATATTGACTCTTAAACGTAGTATGTCTCTCCATTTATTCAAACCTTCTTTGATACTTTTCATCAGAGTTTTGTAATTTTTAGAATACAAGTTCTGTGTGTGTTTTGTTAGATTTATGCCTAAATGCTCCTTTTCTTGAGGTACTGTAAATAAATATGGAGGAGTCTGTTCTCATTACCTTCTGCATGAATGAAATTCCTAGCATTCGCTCAGCTTTTTCTGACACCACTCCGACAGGGAAGGTGAAGGGTGCCTTGTTATAGCCTGATGAAAATGGAAGTCTAGGATCCCCAGTTCGTCTTTGCTGGTGTAGGTGAGGGTGGGGTCATGTTTTTTTCTGTGATTATTGGCTGCAGTTAGGCAGTTATTAGTTAAAGATTTTCTCTTTAGGAGGCTGTCCTTTGCTAGAGGGGGCAGGCTTTAGCTAGAGATTGTTTTCCGTGTCCGTTTTCATTTCCAGATTGCTGGATATTCCAATTCTGAGTTTGGGATATATGAAGCAAAAAGAAAACTGTGGGAAATCACCATGTATCCTTCCTTGGGTTACAAAGTTTCTAGTTGTTCTGTCATTTCCTTCTCATCTTTCACAGTCTTTTTATGTTTGTTTTAAATGTCCACGGGTTTTACTTATACATTGTGGGAGGAATAGAGGAAAGTATGTCTATCCCATCTCAATATTTTTAAGAGTGTAATAGAGTTCTGTAACAAGAAATGTGGATAATCACTAATGTATATTCTAAACATATTTCAATAAGAGTAAACATTCTCCTAAATAAAAGTGGTTGTTGAATTTTCTATTGGTGTAGCGTTATTCTCAACTTTTCTTTACATATATAATATAGTTTGGTCTAAAGACTATAAAGCTGAAACACATTATTATCAAACTTTGCTAATAAAATATCATGTCAGTTAAGCTTTGGAACAGAAAATAAAATAAAATCTATTTCAGTTGAAGGTACTTCCTTTAGTCATATATATTTAATTTTAGAAATTATTTAAGATACTGAGCAAAAGCAAAACTATATAAGACATAGATGTGCTCATGGCAGCATAATTTGGTAAATTCTAAATTATGTAAGATATATAATTTAATCTTATATTAGTATAACAATAATAAATATCATAGATAAACCACAAATTGAACGCCTCAAGGGGTATTCTCATTTAAATGAGAAAATGTTATATGAAATGATCATTTTGTCACATCTCATTTGATATATACTAAGTAATAAAGATTTGGAGTAGTGAAGCCCAAAAAAACTGCTAAAATATTCAATATTTCTTGTTAAAATGTTTTGTTTATTTTGAACATATTATTGATTACCAATTCTGTAGGCAAGGGTATTTGCATTTTTTAGCAAATAGAAATTGTTCTATAGTTTTCATTTAAAATCTGATGATGAAAACCGTAAAAAACTCTTTTGAAAGCCATACCCATAGCATAATATTACTTGTTCCCACAACGAAGCCAATCCATAGATCTCTGAACACCTGCTGTGAAAAACAACTTAGCTTGATCTTACTCTCGAAGTAACAAATATTGAGTATCAGAGACTATTTATGCAGTCTCTAAGCAATGGTAATAATTATAGTCAGCGGGGGAGAATATTGTAGTTCTGACCTTAGGGCAGCTAGAATAAGTCTCTATTGCCCCTGAACAAAATAGGGTTCTTATTCTGCCAAGAATCGAGCAGGGCTAAAACTAGCAGTTATGATAATCAATATCTACAAGGAATCTTTGAAGCTGGAAAGTCTTGATATAAATAAAAGTTCTCATTCCGGCCCCCTCCAGTGAGACGGTTTTCTTATGCATTGCAAAAAGCAAGCAGTGTATACAATTTTTTAATGCCATGTATTTTATTTGTTTAATTTTTCCTTCATACAGTAAAACTTTAAAGTCGCTTTTACACATTGCTATATTGTGAAACACTAATTTCCTAACCACATTTTATAATTGCAAAAATTAAGATAAGTTTATATTGCAGTAGTAATTTTCCCCAACTAGGTCTCTCTTTGACTTGATTTTTTAGTGTGGCAATGTAATTCAGCTTTATTTCAAGCTTGTCGTGTTTATAGCTATGAAGGATGTTTAAGTTAATAACACAGATACCTGCTTCTTTTCTGTGTGCATGTGTGTGTGTGTGTGTGTGTGTGTGTGTGTGTGTGTGTGTGTGTGTTTAAGATATAGCATATGTACAGAAGAGGGCATACAACCTATATGTTCAACTTAAAGATCATTTATAAAGTCAAAACCGATGTAACCACATCCTGGTCAAGAAATAGAACATTGCCATTCTGCAGAAGCTTCCCATTCACCCCCATTTGACCAAATAAGCCTCTTTCCTACATAGAGAGAACAAGAAGCCCAAATTTCATAACAATCATGCCCTTTCTTTCATTATAGGTTAATCATCTAGGTAGGCATCACTAAATAACCTAGTTTACTTTTTCTATATTTTAAATGTATATAAATGGAGTCACACGTAATTTTGTGTTTGTTTTATTTTGCTCAGCATTATGCTTGTGAAATTCACCCATATTCCTTATAGCTTCAGTTCTTCTATTTTCATTGCTCTATAATGTCCTGTTTGCCAATAGTGCTATGATGGATATTTGGATTATTTCCATTGTTGACTGGAAGAAAAACTCACAAGAAAGTTGCTAGTTTAGTTTTACTCAGGGTCTTACCAGGAACTATAGCCCAGGAAACAGCGTCTCAGTAACTCTGAGAAAGTGTTCCAGGGAAGCATGGTTTTCAGCAAAGTTTTATATTTTGTCAGAACAAAGAACATCAAACATGGCAGGGATATATTCTTTCAAGGTTTCAGAAGAGCAGATTAGCATGTACACAATGAGTCAGCATGACCTGGGCATCTGGGAAAGGAACATTATCTTCGAAGGAGTACTAGCAGGGGCGTCATAGGAAGGGAGGCATTTATCTCTATCTTCAAAGTGGACATTATCTGGATAATGCATTCTTTTCTTTAATGGTTAAAGTAGATGTACAGTGTATGTTTGACTTGCCATAAGTCAATCTGCCTGGTTCAGACCAAATCATGTACAAGCCAGTGGGATAACTGGATAATAGGATCTGCATATCTTTGAGAAAATTAATTAGTAGCAAATTATCTCACACAGTGTTCATACTAATTTGTATGCCAATCATTGCTGTATGAAAGCTCTCTTTGCTGCATGTCCCTGTTAATATTTGATATAGACAGACTTGATATTTTGTTTGTTGCTGGCACTTAAGTTTAGAACTTACATTTATATTGATTTTTATCCAACAACCTTGGCAAAGTCTTATTAATTACAATAGAATTTATAAATAAGAACTGTGTATCATCCTTTTTCCAATCCTCATGCCTTTTTTTTCTTTCCCTACTTCAGTGGTTAGCACCTTCAGTGCAATGTAGAATGGAAAGAATGGCAGTAGATATCATTGCATTTTTAAAAATAAGACAGGTAGAATTTTCAATATATATTTAAATTTATTAAATGTGTTGTATAAAGATCTTGTATCCTGAAATCTTGTTCTAACTCTAATAGTGTTTTAGTAGATTCTTTAAGTTTTTCTATATAAAATTCACATCATCTACAAATAAAGATAGTTTTACTTCTTCCTTTCCAATTCATATGCTTTTATTTCATTTTTTTGTGTAATTTTTCTGGTTACAACCTGCAGTACAAAGTTGAATAGAAGTAGCAAAAGCAGACATCCTTGTCTTATTCCTGAACCTAAGAAGAAGACATTCAGTATTTTGACCTTAAGTATCCAATATAATTTTACCAGTGGGATTTTTGTTAATGCCATGTGTCTGGGTGAAGAAGTTACTTTCTGTTCCTACTTGGTTGAGTTTTCTTTTCATGAAAGAGTGTTGGACTTTGTCAAATGCTTTTTCTGCAACTATTGAATTGATCATATGATTTTTGTCCTTTAGTCTATTATTATATTACATTAATTGATTTTTTGAATGATAAACCAACCTTGCATTCCTGGGATAAATCCCACTTGATCATGGTGAAAAATCCTTTGTATCTGTTGCTGGATTCAATTGACTAGTAATTCACTGAGAATTTTTGCATCTATTATTCATAGAGGATATTTGTAGTTTTCTTGTGATATATTTGTCTGGTTTTGGAATCAAGATAATACTGGACTCATAGAATGAGTTAGGAAGTCTTCTGTCATATTTATTGTCAGATTTTGTGACAGATGGGTAGTAATTTTTTTTTCAAGTTTTTGATAGAATTCAGCAATATGGCTTTTGTTTGTGGGAAAATTTTACATTACTAATTCAATCTCTTCACTTATAAATCTGCTACAGATTTTCTATTTCTTCTTGAGTTAGAATCAATAGTTTGTATCTTTCTGAAAAATAGTATGTTTTCTAGGATATATATTTTTATTTTTTTAATAAAGATAAATTGCCTACAAATTTCCACTTAAACAATTTAGAGTGTGTGCAATTCAGTGTATTTTAGTACATTAGCAATGGTGTGCAAGCATCACCACAATCTAATTCTGGAACTTTTACATCAACCAGAAAAGAACACCTGTATCTGATAGTAATCACTCATATCTACTTAATTTATCAAAGTCTAAAGTTGTCCCATACCTTTTCTTTCTCCCTGGAAAATGCAAGAATCTTAGTATAACTTAAACTCCATCAAAACAACCTCCCAGCTTATAAGTTATTTCTTTTATATCTTTCTTTCTCATTCTCTTTTCAACTTCAAAAACTGACTATTGTTTTATAAGTTAATGTTTATTTACATCATCTTACAAATTTACACCATTCTTTGAGCTGCTTCTTATTCTTTTTATCTCAGACCTTCCATCTGGGTTCACTTTCCTTTAGAATGTCTTTTAATGTCGACCAGAGAACCAGCTCTTACAGTTTTTATTTTCTTGAAATGTGTTTATTTCATTCTTATTGTTAAAATATATTCTTACTGGGCATAGAACTTTTGGTAAGTATTGAGGGTTTTTTCAACAATTTGGGGAAAGTATTCCATGTTTTTGAGCTTCCATTGTTAATATCAGGAAATCAGCTTTCAGTAAAACCTTTGCTCCTTTGAAAGTACTCCATCTGCTCTCAGTGCTACCCAGCCAGACAACCAGGAACATATCTATAGCAGAATGAGTTATTTTTATTACTTACTGCAATGAAGGAAAACACACACCATGGAGAATCATGGGGTGCCTGAGTAAGTGGATGCTAATAAAATACTGAATATAGAAGTTAGGATTTGATTGGGTGAATTGGGGGAAAGTCTAACAAAGTGGAGGTTAATTATACACTGAATGCTATTGTAATGTGAGAACATTTGTAAGATTGGATAGATCAATAAATCTTATTTATAGGATTGGGGACTAGAATGAGGTTAACATTATAACTGCTAAAGAAGTGGCACTCATTCATGTTGGCCAAGAGAAGAGGTGTTTGTTATTTTTTGAGTTTTACAGTGCACCTCCCCTCCTTTTTTGGTCTGTGCTTAGAAAAAAATATAAAGCGGAATTATTTTGTCTCATTTATCAAGGTCTCAGAGTAACGTTGTCTGAGGTTAGTATTCTGTGATGTTATTTCTAATAGGAAAATAGCACGACCTAGCTGTGAGTGTCAGGGCATCTTCTGAATGCTAGGGCATGCTCCCTCTTTTACAGTTATCTTTGGAAATTTTTAAATCTTTGTTTTAATCCATAGTGTTCTTGATGGTCTGCTTCTAGGAGTATATTTCTACATATGTTTTTCATAATTATTTGAATTTCTTGAATCTATGGGTTGGTGTCTTTCACAAATTCTGGAAATTTCTTAGTCATTATCACTTTATATGTTGCCTCAGTGCACTTTTTTTTGCACGTTCTTTTAGAAATATAAATGGACTAATATTAGAGCCAGCTTCTCACTCTAGCCTGCAAATGGCTTAATATCTCTGTTTCCATTTAATTGTTTCTTTGTACTCATTCCAACTATTTTCTTCTGAACTGTATTCTAATTAACGAATTCTCTTTAAGTCCGTTAAGCCATCGGTTTAGATTCTTTTTATTTAATAAACTTTTTAATGAACTATAACAAACAAGTATGGTTATTTTCACAAATTGAAAATAACCATATAATCTCTGACCCATCCCAATAAAGAGTATTACCTACAACCTAGAAGCACCTCTTTCACCTTTTACAGTAATTACTACCAAACTCCTCTTTGAGGGTTGCAGTTATACTGACCTACATACGGTAGATTTATCATGTTTACTTTAAAACTTTATATGAATGGAATTAAAATTGATTACCTTATTTTACGTTTGGGGTCATTTCTGACATATGTTTGTGTTTTTGCCCATTGTAGTTCATTCACGTCCATTGTTGTGATAAGCAGAAATTTATTTAAATAGTATGCTGTGGAAAGGTGACTTGGCATATTTCCAATTCAAGAGTATTATAAATCATGCAGGTTTAAAAATTTTCGTGTACACATGTATGCATTTCATTTGGGTAGATACAAAAAATTGGGATGTATGGTTCATAGAATATTTATACGAATAAATTTAGTAGAAACGTCCAGTTAATCAAGTTTCTGTACTAATTTACTCTCATACATTGCTACTATGATTGTTTCTTTTATTTTTAGTTATTAAAAAGATATATATAGTGATATCTCAATGTGGCCTTATTTTACATTTCCCTAATTATTAATGAAGCTTACCACCTGTTCCTAATGATTATTAAGTTGTACCATTGTGGTTTGATTTGCATTTCCCTAATGGCCAATGATGTTGGGCACCTTTCCATGTGCTTATTGATTATTTGTATATCTGTTTCAGAGAAATGTTTATTTGGATCCTTTGCCCATTTTTCATTGGGCTATTTTTCTTTTTATTATGGAATTGCAATAGTTATTTATATATTATAGCTACAAGCCCTTTAACAGGTACATGATTTACAAAAATTTGTACAATTCTATGGGTTTTAGTTTCCCTTTATTTATGACGTCCTTTGAAGCACAAAAATTTTAACTATTGTGATCTCTTATTTACCTATATTTTCTTTTGTTGCTTGACTTTTTGGTGTCATATCTGAGAAACCATTGCCCAGTCCAAACAGATAGATAGATAGATAAATAGATGATAGTTTCTTTGTATGCTTTGTCTTTTTTTTTTTTTTGAAAACTAGACATTTTGGGCAATGCATTGTAACAGCTCTGAATGCTGATTCCCCTCTCCCCTCTCTAGGGTTTCTTTTTGTTCCTGTTTGCTTGTTTACTTCTTTGGTGACTTGGCTGTTGTAACTAAAGTGTTGGGACATACATTCGCACACAGCAATGGCAACCCTGCAGTCAAGGGTATGAGTTCACTAAGAGCAGTCATGGTGCCTGTGTCCAAGGTGTGGGCATGTGCACAGAGGCTGTGGTGTCAGAGTCTGGGGTGTGGTTACTCTCACCAGGGTAGTGGTTCTGGTGTCTGGAGTGCAGATGCATATTGAGTGGCTGCAGAGATGATATCCAGGGTATGTGTGCAGTGGTGCCAGGACTGGGTGTGGGGTGGTGTTGATGACTCCAGCCCTGGGAGAGAGCAGCAGTGGCTCCCTCTCTGGGGGGAATGCAGCTTTGTTAATTGTAGCCAGCGCTGGCAAAGACTGAAGGAATTCTCAGTGGCAAAACCTGTGAGAATCCATGGTGATGAGGAGGAGGTCTGCAGGTATTCTCCAGCTCTCCTTTTTCCCATGGGGAGAGGTCCTTGCTGAAGGGGTCCCTCTTACTGCTGAGCCATGCCAGACTGGGGGATAGGGTGACCCAGCTAAAATGCTTCATATGCTTTTTTACGAGGCCATCTTCAATTTTTGCACTCCAATAAGTTGCTCTAGCTTCTTCATTACACCCTGGAGCTTTCATTGGTAAATGTCTATTCAGTGTTTTTGTTGGAGAAAGAGCACTGGAACCTCCTAGCCTGCCATCTTGCTGATGTTACTCCAAGGAATATATGATCTTTGATTAGTAGATAGAGAACTTTGTCAGAGAAATAGAAAAAATATATAATCATATGTGGAAATACTAGAACTGAATACTATAATAATTGAAATGAAAATAGGTCATTTTAACAGAAGATTGGAGATGGAAGAAGGAAAAGTCAATGAGCTAAAAGACAAATTAATAGAAATTATTCAATCTGAAGAACAGAGAACCAAAAAAATAGAGAAAAATTAACAGAGTCACAGGAACTTGTGGGATAATATTGAATAATCTAATATACATGTAATAAGAGTCATGAAGGAGAAAGGAGTGAGATTGTTGCAGAACAAATATGTGAAAGTGTACTGACCACAAATTTGCAAAATTTAATGAAAAACACAAATTTAACAATCCAAGATGCTCAGTGATCCCCCAGGATATACAGGATAAATGTAGAAATACGTACGCAAGCACATCATAGTTAAACTGCTGAAAACTAGACAGAGAAATATGTTCAGAGAAGATAATGGGGGGCAAAAACTTGTGCATAGGAGAACAAGGATAAAAATTCTTTTTAATATTCTTTGGAAACAATTAAGGCCATAATTGTATATCCGATATAATTATCACCCTAAAGCAGGGATATAACTGAAAGATGAGAAAATGAACCTCCTATTGACTTGCCCCACGAGAAATAGTAGAGGATGTCATTCAGGACAATAGGAAATATTATCAGATGAAAACTTGGATCTGCAGGAATGGATAAACAGCACTGGAAAACGTGGTTCAAATGGCAAGGTCTGAAACAACCTTGGACCACATGTTGCCATCTGCCTCTAAATTGTTATGTGGGAAGTAAATTAACTTCTAGCTTATTAGAGCCACAGCACAGAAGCTTTGACTTAACCTTAGTTAATAGAACTATATAATCATAAGCCAAGTTAAGAAGTAAATCATGATCAGTACATTAGAAACAGCACATGTTCTCTCCAATCATATCTCCCTCCCTCCAACTCCAAACACTAACCTAATTTTTCTATTCTTTGTAGTTTTACCCTGTTACTTCATATCTCAAAATAATATATTGCTCATATTGCATATTTTTGAACTTTTCATAAATGGAACAATATAGTGTGTATTTATCTACAACTTTTTTACTCAAACATAATGTTTGTGAGAGGTGTCCACATGAATATCTATAGATATATCTAATTTAGTTTCACCAATGAATATTATTCGATCATACAGATAAAGTAAAATTTATCCATTCTTCTGTCAATGAACATTTGTTTCCCCAAGCCCAAGCTTTGTTGTTATAGATACTGCTGTTGTGAATGTCATTATACAATTAAAAATCAGAAGAAAACATGTTTCAAAAAATCTTATGCCAACTGAATTTATGATAGACACCATTAACATAGTCTGTTTCTTCTCTGCATAGTCTGTATCTCTCTTATGATAGTGGATCTGCCTCTGCGTTAGATCAACTTGACCTAGCCTCCCATTTTCTACCAAGGAAAAAGAAGAAATAACTAAACTATTTTGTGATCCTGACTCTGATTTCATTCTTATAATGATCTCATAGAAAATTACTTTTGTGTTCCTTAATATAGAAATCATTAAAAGAGTCAAATTTTAATAATTTTGATTTCTTTTCTCAAGGACTGTGAAACATTTTAGATGATTTATTTTTATTAAAAAAAATAAAATAAAACAAAGTTCTGCTTTGATAATCTATCAGTCTAAATAGGTGAGGATTTACCATTGTATTTTGTACGTCTTTAATATTATGTCTCATACTATATTAGAATAGATGAAAGTTCCAACTGAAAATTTACATAAGAATTACAAATATGTTCCCAAATATTTTAAAGTCAAATTTAGAGGAAGATATAAACACACTCATAATATGTTATGGTATATTGTACATATGAGGTTATGTATATTGGCTATATGCTGAGTCAAATATTTAAAATAAAATATATAATATATTCCATATTCAATGCATTTGGTCTACCTTAATATTGAGAGTAAAGTTCTGTTGATTTTCCTATAATGTTAGCCTAAATCAAAAATGAAAAACATTTTTCAGTGAATTTAGAAACATAACCTTAAGTATTTTATTCTTCTAACAAAATATGAGTAACTTTCTATTTACATTTAATAAATTGTCAACGTGTGTGCTTTAGATAAAAGATGTATATTTTACACTCTCTTTTAAACAACTTTGTTTCTCTTCACACATACCATCCCTCAAAAAATTCTAATATAGGGCTTCCCTGGTGGAGCAGTGGTTGAGAGTCCGCCTGCCGATGCAGGGGACACGGGTTCATGTCCCGGTCCGAAAAGAAAGAAATTCTAATATAGAATCTCAGCAGGAGGCAGTTCAGTGCCAAGCTTCTGAGACACCGGAGTACTCGTCGGGACTATTGATTTCCACTGTGTGTTTTAGCTCCATATAGTAGAATTCTTATGGGACTAAAAAAATTATTTTAGGTGAAATTACTGGGGAACCATAAAAAATCAACCCAAATTGGTAAGAAAAATCACAATTTGATGAAGGATAAATATTGATTTATATATTGCTTCAGAATACAAGCTTCACAAAACTTATATAGACAGGCTTTAATTTAATATTTGTTTTGTCATAGAAACAAATCATTTACATAAAGACTCATATTATTCAGAAGTTAAAAAATTAAAATTACAGATAGCCAAGTATCTTATGCAATTTTATAACTCTGTATAATCCAACACACCATCCTAGGTATTTAGAATTCAATATTATTAAGTCCTATGTGATTGTATATACTGAGTGTGAACAGTTCAGTAAAATATTTAGATATGAAGTAAGGAAATAATATATTTCATGTAAGATTGTATCAATCTATTTTCTTAGTAATAGACTCATTAACATTACAAATAAAATCTCTTTTTGGCCTTTCCTAAAGGAAAGTGCTATTTTTAAATTTATAAATTCACTTGTGCCTTCCATTATAATTCATTATATACATTTAAGTAGAAATATGTACACTGTATTAACCATCCATTAGGGAAAATGGTAGGATTTTTTTCATGCTTTCCCTTTCAGAATTTGTCTAAACATAATTAATCACATTTTTCCAAGTAATAATCTACTAACTACAGAGATGAGAGAACACAAGCATTTATGGCTATATAATCTTTATTAGTTTTTCCCTACAACTCTGATTGCATAAGTAACTTTTTGTTACATTTTATCTACATAAATTTGAAAGTTGAAGAATTTTTGTCACACTGAAAAATGCACCTAGATAAGCATCATTCTCAGAGAAGAGTGAGTTGAATTCATACATACACGTCCAAAGTGAACAATTAAGAAGTGCAAAATCATTCCAAGGTTGATCTATTCAATGTGGCCATATACGTTTTTTGAAAATAATGAAATAACTGTGTGTGTGCATATGTGTATGCAATTTGTACCAGGTACTCATTATCATGTATAATTTAGGTAAAGATTAAGAATGTGCACCAAACTGTATTTTCAGCTATTCAAAGTGTACAACATCCAAAAATGCAAAGTAACTAGAACTCTCTTTTCATTGCTGATGGAAAGGCAAAATGGCATAACTACTTTGGAAAACAGCTTGGGTGTTTCTTAAAAATTTAAATATATACCTTCCATATAACCCAGTTATCTCACTTATATTTCTACCCAAGAGAAATAAAAACCTCTACTTACACTAAAACCTTATGTTAGTGATTATGGAATACTATTCATATCCCCCTCCCCACCAATCAACCAGTGAATGGATAAAGTATGGTACAGTCACACAATAGGATAATACTCAGGAATAAAAGGAATGAAGTATTGATTTATGCAACAGCATGAATTAATATAAAATGGATTATGCTAAGTGAAAAAAGCCAGACTAGAAAGGCTACATATTGTATGATTTCGTTTGTATAGCACTCTGGAAAAGACAAAAATATAGACATGGAAGATGTCAGCATCATGGATAAATAAGATGCTCTCTTTTTCTCTTCCCTTCAATCTACAAGCAGTAAAACATCCACAAGTCAACAAAGGGGCCTCTGCCCAACACAGCAGGACATGAGAGAATTCCACATGTATGTATATCTAAAGGTGGGTGTACTAGAATACATAGAGGAGTCAGAAGTGGAGAAACAGCAGAGGCAGTGTCTGCAATGCTGGCCCTCTGGCTGAGGCAGCTGAACCCACAGCCCCAGCTGTGGTAACTGTGGTAATTTCTTCTACTGTGGTAACTGGGCAGCAGTGTCATTGGAGCTTAGGACCCCATCACTTCAGCCATGAAATAGCCCATATCTCTGGCTCCCTGTCCCTTTACTGCAGTGGAGCCCACAAGCCTAACAACACTGGACACAGCAGAGGTGCCCATGCAATCCTGGCTCTTATCTCTTCCACCCACCCCTTTCCCCACAGCACCAAATCCTGCAACTCAGGGGATCCTGGACATGGCAAAAGAGTTCAGCATCCTGGTGCCCTAGGTGGCAACACCAGCAACACTGCCAATAGCAAGATATCAACAACTCCAGAGGCAAAAGAAATGATAATGAGGGCATGGGGAGACACCTCTGACAGAGGCAGTGGAAGATAGAAAGTGCTGACTTTCAAATAAAAGCAGAGGCAGCTCAGGTGAGAGAAAGCAGAAACTTGTGCTATACAGCTGCCTACTGGAAAACAAAAGAAAGACCTCTAATTTCTAATCTGTACCGCAAATAAATAAATAAATAAATAAATAAATAAATAAATAAAGAGTAAGATATAAACAAAAATTCTGTCACTTCAGAGTTGTAATTTAAAATTAAGAGCATAGACACAAAAGCGTAGTAAGCAGAAATAATCCCCATTAGAATACCAACATAAGCAATACATAAATGCAACACATAAACATGAGCACAAACACACATCTAAACTGTAAACATGAGACCTCCTAAAAAGTTTATAGCCCCAAATTGAAATGCATTATAATGCTATCAGAATTGGGGAAAAAATGGAGTGGGTTATGAGAATGAAAGAGAATAAGTGGGTAATAAAGCAAAAGGAGAGTCTTGCATGGACCAGTGAGGATAACATGCCATGAACTGAGGACAATTACTTATTCAACTCTCTGCACTTAAGATGTTAAAACTATACTAATGAATTACTAAATTCAAAGCATTTGAATGTAGAATTGTATAGTGCAAGAAAAAAATGATAGCTAAATTTATTACAAAGCCTAGCAAATAAATAATAAAATGTATGATTTAACATAAAATCTATTTATATGTGCAAAATTTTATTGGTCCCTAACATCATATCTTATTTAACAGCCTCTTTAATCACTAGACTATGGAAAGAAACATGCATATTTTGCCTATGAATGCAATGATTTTCCCCACTGATGCTGATTATCATGAAAAAATATGTATACGTAATAGAGTATCTTTAGAAAATTCTCAATGATTTCTCCCAAATTCTTAATATGCCAGGTTCTATTTTATATTTAGGTTGGCCCTGAGTTTGGGTCAGTGTTAATTTTCATGACTGCATTATTTAAGCTTACATTAACTAAAATCTTTCAAGAAGAGAGGCAGAGGAGAAAGAGGAATAGAGAATACCCGGTCTCTGGTCTTTGGAATGAGATTGCAATATAATGAAAAAAACCTGAATCCCTATCTTCAGATATATTAGCTTCCTGAGGCTATCATAACAACCTACCACAAACTGGGTGGATTAAAAACCCAGAAATTTATTCTCACAGTTCTGCAGTCAAGAAGACCAAAATTTAGGTGTTGGCAGGGCTGCACTCCCTCTGTAGCTCTAGGTGAGAATCTGTTCTCTGCCTCTTCCAGATTCTGGTAGTTGTGGGATTCCTTAACTTGTGACTATATCTCTCTCCTCCATCTTCACATTTCCTTCTCCTCTGTGTATCTGTCTTCTTCTCTCCTGTCTCCTATAAAAATACTTGTCATTAGATTTAATACCTATGTGGTTAACCAGGATGATTGCCTCACCAAGATACTTAACTTAGTTACATCTGCAAAGATCCTTCTCCAAATAAAGTAACACTCCAAAGTTCCAGGGATTCTGATGTATACATATCTTTGGAGGTGCCACCATTCAACCCGTTAGAGTCTGACTCCCCCCAAAATTAATGTCGATCCCATATGCTAAATACATTCATCCTATTCTAACATCCCCAAAAGTCTCAACCCATTACAGCATCAACTCTAAGTCCAAAATCTCATCTAAATATCATCAGTTTAAAAGTACCAAATCTTATCATTTAGATCATCTAAAACAGCTATGGGTGAATCTCTGGGTATGATTCTCTCCATCTGTAGGCCTATGAAAAAAGAAAACAAGTTATCTGTTTCCATGATAAAGTGGTGGAACAGGAAAAGGATAACAGTTATAGACATTCCCATTTCAAAAGGGATAAAATGGAAGGAATACATGAGTAAGTGGTTCAAGCAAGTTTGAAATCCATCAGGACAAATTCTGAGAGGTTTTTTTTTTTTTTTTTGCAATACACAGGCCTCTCACTGTTGTGGCCTCTCCCATTGCGGAGCACAGGCTCCGGACGTGCAGGCTCAGCAGCCATGGCTCACAGGCCTAGCTGCTCCGCGGCATGTGGAATCTTCCCAGACGGGCACGAACCCATGTCCCCTGCATCGGCAGGTGGACTCTTAACCACTGTGCCACCAGGGTAGCCCTCTAAGAGATTTTTAAGGCCTGAGAATAATACCCTGTTGCTCTGTGCTCCAACTCCTGGCACTCTAGTGGTTCTATATGCTTCTATGTCTGCACTTATGACTTGTCCTCTGCCTCTGTGCTTGTGGCTCTGCCCTCTCAGTCATTCATTCTTTTTCTTGAAGGATAGTACATGTTTGTAGCCAAGTAGTGAAACCATATAGAAATCCCTGTGTCCTTGTCTTTTG
This sequence comes from Globicephala melas, assembly GCF_963455315.2. Lineage (NCBI taxonomy): Eukaryota > Metazoa > Chordata > Mammalia > Artiodactyla > Delphinidae > Globicephala > Globicephala melas. The sequence goes on from NC_083335.1 coordinate 48,543,755, forward strand.
AAGTAAAATGCTGATTCAAGAGTTAATGATTGGGAAATGTGAAGATGTAGAAACAAAGAATAGCTGTTGAGCTGGGGAATTGGTAACAATTTAGACTATAAGTCTGCCACATAGTGGAATCACTGAACTCAGTTCCCTGAAAGATACAGCTAAGGTCTGACACATTCTTAAATTGTTTTTGTAGGAAGCAGACCCCCACCAGATGAAAACTGCTGACCACAACAACATAAACCCTAGACTGGTTGGAACCAGAAGGTTGATGATGCTGACTCCCAATTACCTTACCACCAACCAATCAGAAGAATGTCCATGAGCTGATCACACCCAGCTCCTTGAACCACTGCTGTAAAACTCCTTACTACCCCCTCCAGGTTGGGACATACAAACTTGAGGGCATTAACCCGCTGTGGCCCCCTTTGCCTGGCAAAGCAATAAAGCTATTTATTTCTACTTCACCAAAAATTCTGTCTCCGAGAATTAATCTGGTACTAGTGTACAGAGGCAGAATTTCAGCAACAGTAGCTCTATCAGTCTGATTCCTGCCTGTATACATTTGGAAGTCCAAAGACTTTCTCTCATTTTATCTTGCCTCTGTTACTTTCAGTCTAGGCTAGCAGTATTTCTGCTAGTATAATATTCTCAAAAATCTTGTGAGTCTCATATATGTCATGTAGGTTCATACCATTGGATAACAGGGCCCTCTGCATATCTTTCTTGGATAACCCCATGTGTATTCCTGGCTTCTGCTGAGATGGTTGACTGTATCCATGAATCACATACCAAGTCACCTCAACAAAAGGTTGCCCAGCCATACTCTTGGTCTTCTCTCCAGAGAACACTTTCCCAACATGAATTTCCTAATTTTAGTATCTTTGCTATCTAGATAGGCCAAGAACCTCCTAAATAATCAAGGGTTTGGCTTTTTTTGCTTAACAGTTCCTTCCCAAAATTAACTTTTTCCTCTCATGTTTTATTATAAGCAGCAAGAAGAAACCATGATACAACTTCAATACTCTACTTGGACATATCAGCTACACATTCAAGAACTGATTTCAAGTTCTACTTTGTGAAGATCTGTGTAAAACAATTCAGACAAATTTTCTGATACTATATGACAATGACCACTTTTCCTCTAGTTTACAAAAATGCATACCTCATTTTTTTCTGAGCCCCCATCAGTAATACACTTAATGTTCATATTTCTATGCAAATTCTGTATATGACATTATATTTTCTCTAAGATGACAAAAGTGTTCTCTATTGAGTTCCTCACTTCCTTCTGAGCCCTCACAAGAAACATCTTTATCATCCACATTTCTACCAGTGGTGTCTTCAAGGCAATCTAGGCTTTTTCTATCATGCTTCTCAACATTCTTTTTTTTTTTTTTAAACATCTTTATTGGAGTATAATTGCTTTACAATGGTATGTTAGTTTCAGCTTCACAACAAAATGAATCAGTTATATATATACATATATTCCCATATCTCTTCCCGCTTGCGTCTCCCTCCCTCCCACCCTCCCTATCCCACCCCTCCAGGCTGTCACAAAGCACCGAGCTGATCTCCCTGTGCTATGCGGCTGCTTTCCACTAGCTATCTACCTTACGTTTGGTAGTGTATATATGTCCATGCCTCTTGAGCCTCTTCCCTTATTTAATCCCAAAGCCACTTCCAAAGTTTTAGCTATCTGATTTGTTATAGCAGCATCCAGCTTCCTGATACCAACACCTGTATTAGTTTCCCGAGGCTGTCAATAAGAAAAAGAAGCAAAAACAAAACCCCTACCATACAGTAGATGGCTTAAAATGAAAGAAATTTATTCTGTAATAGTTCTGGAGTTTGGAAGTCCAAAATCAACAGAATTGTCTCCCTTTGGGGCTCCATGGAAGAATACCCATACTGTATAATTCTGGATAATCTCACCTTAAGATCCCTAACTTAATTAGACCTTTTCTCCAAATAAGGTAACATTCACGGGTTCCAGAGACTTGGACATTGACAAATATTTTGAAGAGTCACCATTCAATCCCTTGTACCAGTTAACCCCAGTAGAGGAACTATCAGTGTATTATTAAGGATCAATGTATTTCCTTGGAGAAAGTAAGAGAAATGCAAACTTTCATTAAGAGTTAGGCTTGACTATGTCAAAGAATGAGAACAGTTAAGATTTTGCCCTTCTGTGGAGTGTTCCACTTTTGGTTTGCTATTACATTTTGAGGAAATTACACATATAAAGAACTCAACACACAGAACAGTACAATTTTGATCATCTGACTATTCTTGAGCCTGAAAATAAAGATCATACTCACTTGTGTTCCAGATAACTGTCTTCCAAGATGAGCTAAAGGCTCCCAAACCACTGATTTCAATTCCTGACTACATATTAGAATCACCTTAGAAGTTTCTTTAAAAAATACTTTTTCCTGGGGCTTCCCTGGTGGCGCAGTGGTTGAGAATCCGCCTGCCAATGCAGGGGACATGGGTTCGTGCCCCGGTCCAGGAAGATCCCACATGCCGTGGAGCGGCTGGGCTGCTGAGCCTGCGCGTCCGGAGCCTGTGCTCCGCAATGGGAGAGGCCACAACAGTGAGAGGCCCGCGTACCGCAAAAAAAAACACAAAAACAACAACAACAAAAAAAACACTTTTTCCTGGGTCCCATTCCAGACCTATAAAATTAGAATTTCTGGGGATTGGGCCATGAAATTTGTATTTTTTTAAGGTTCTCCAGGTTATTTTACTGTGCAGTCAGAAATGAGAACCACTCCTCTGAAAATTTCTTCATTTGCTAGAAAATCAAACACTTGAAACAGTAACTTTTTAAGACAAATTGACCACAAACACTTAAACATGATCTTTGTGCTAACCAATGGTCTTAAGTAAACACAAGCCAAAAATCACTGAATTGAGTCACATACCAAAACTGACTGATTCTTACTATCCATTCTCAGTTTAGGAACTCTACATATTTCTTGCATCTCATGGAGTTGGAGTATTCATTGACAAAAAAAGCTAGGAATTCTACTTATTAAAAAGGTTAGTTTGTGAGGGAATAAAATGCAGTGGTCAAGAGGGTTTAAACTGGAGTCAGATGGCTTGAGCTGAATTACTGGCTCAACCATTCACTAGCTGTGTCCTCTTGAGCAAATTAACACTCTTGACATAGTTTCCTCTTCTATAAAAGTGGGATCAAAATCAAACCTGCCTCATGGTATTGCTGTAAGTATTAGTGGAAATATTACATTTAAAATGCTTAGAACAGTTTAAGGAGCCTAAGTAAGCATATGTTCTCTGTACAGGTGTTGATGAAAAATTAATCAGTCGATCTAAGAAAAAAATGGAAAATTTTATTCGAGCCAAATTTGAGGATTATAACCGAGGAAGGGCATCTCAGAAAGCCCTGAGAACTGTTCCGCTCGTTAGACGTAAAGGCACAGTTACATAAGTTTTTTGAGACAGAAGGCTTTACATCAAATGATGTATAATGGGCAGTTTACACAATCCAGATCTAAGGGTCATCGTGATGGGTCATGTGACCCCTTACAAAATCAAGAAGGGATATATTTTATTTTTATTTTTATTTTTATTTGCGGTATGCGGGCCTCTCACTGTTGTGGCCTCTCCTGTTGCGGAGCACAGGCTCCGGACGCGCAGGCTCAGTGGCCATGGCTTACGGACCCAGCCACTCCGCGGCTCGTGGGATCTTCCCAGACTGGGGCACGAACCCATGTCCCCTGCATCAGCAGGCGGACTCTCAACCACTGCACCACCAGGGAAGCCCAGGAATGTTATTTTTAAGGAGTTATCTTGTTGATGCAAAAAGAATGTTTCTCTTTATGGTTGAGCAGGTATTCCTGCCAATGGGAGAGGTTAGTTCAATGCATAATGCAGATACACAACGTACATTTGGGGTGGGGGAGAGAGAAGGCCAAAGGGCAGAGAAGAATTTTTTATGTTTAGATTTTTCCTGTCTAGCCATAAAATGTTAATTTTATTTCACACAGATTAAGTACTGGACCCTAGAGAAGGACAGGACACCAAGGAAAAGCCAAGTGACTGTTCAATATAAAAGCTTCCAATGTTCTACAACCTTTACACACTCTTCCATATTAGAGACATATTTTTATATCAAAGAGTGAACATCAAAATAATTCCTTTGAATTTAAAACCCCTAAATGACTAAGCTGTTTCAGTATTTTTATATAGACCAAATATTACTTAAAATAATCCTCTGATAGAATTGACTGAATGTGTCCAAAAAGGAATGGGGAGTGGCAGCAGTATTCCAATCAAAGAAAAAGAGTAACAGACATAAATACCTATAATTCTAATTTTATTTCCACAAAATTTATCCTATATGAATTGCTAAAATCTTAAAGTATTTATTTTATTCTATAAGTCATGAAGGGTACACTTAGTGGCCAAGTGTATGGGTTGTGTTTAATCTCTCTGAGTGTGTATTTTCCCATACGTATAATAAGGATAATGAGAAGTTTCAATTTCATAGGCTTGTGCTAAGACTGAGATGAAGCAATATCCATATAGCAGTTGGCACAGAACATAGTATATTTTAAGTACTTAAAAAATGGTAGGCTTCATTATCTTATTAAGTACTAACACATTGTAAGTTTAAGTGTTAATTACCATTACAGAAATGAGGACAGTAAACTCAGAGATGTTAAATGATTTCTCTAAGGTCATCCAACTAGTAATTAGCAGTAGTAGTTGAACTCCAATACCATTTTTTTTCTAAACACCACACTGCTGCTTTCTCTTTTGTACTCTTCCTTCTGTAAGTATTTCTGACAATTGGTAATGAGAGGGTAGATCTGGAAAAAGTTCACTCCAGTCATATTTTCCCTCTGGTCCTGATCCTGGGCAATATAGTACTGCTACAAAAAAGTCATAGAAGAACGATGATTGGGACATAACCTACTCATATGTGTATGTTTGTGAGATTGTTCTTATATTTTTTTCAAACTTATCTGGAGTCTTCCTATTATCATTTTACTTCTTCATAATTGATTCATAGTCCCATTGTCCTCAGTGATTGCAACCTTAACCCTCCCCATTAGTCACCTACCTTCAGTCCTCTCTCTTGGGAAATGACTGATGCTAAGTGGTGATGATGATAGTGAAAGCCACAATAGAGCACAATTAAATGCTTATTTAATGCCATGTTAGTTTATGTCCATTCTTTTATATTCCAAAAAACCCTACTAGATTAGTATTATCACATCTTACATTTGAGAAAACTGAGGCTCAATGCAATGAAGTAATTTAATTTGCCCAAGGTCAACAATTAATAAGCACTATGTATCACTTCCAACTTTAAAGAGAAATAAAAGCCACCAAGTATGAAGACCATTTACTTTTTTGTACCATCCTTCTCTAAAATTATCTATGTCATCATATGTAGTTTCCCTCTGTGTCAAAGAAGAGGCATATAGAATTTCATCAGGATAAATGTACTCTGAAGAGGTAGGACTGGAATGTGAAATAAGAATAATGTTATAGCTTAATGAACCTATGTTCTAATTACTGTGATATATTGCCGGATCCCTCTACCCAAGTAGATCACTGCAGGTACTCACAAATATGGAATAAATGGCACAGAATCCATGGGAGATCATCTGTCAAGACATGAGATTAGCCAAGTGAAAGAAGTCAAACTGTAAAATGAAAGTGGCTGTACGAGGGAAAAAGCGTCATTCATGTAGGAGAAAATAGTACATCTTAATTCAACAGATTTCCTAAAATAATCTACAAGGCTAGTATAATAGATATCTGTTGTTTCTGATGTCTTAATCTCTTTCTTTTTCTTCCAGTATCAGAATTTTAATTTTGCAGTTCTCACTCTGATAGTCTTTTGATGACTCTTAATTAACATGCCCTGCTTGGCCTGGCCATGAGACAGGAACATAAACCAAGCTAAACCAGTATACTAATCCCTGAAATATGTAATCTTCCTAATATCTTTCTAACCAAGACCCATGCTGATTAAATAAGCCCAAGTCTACTCAACTTCTGTTATTTGTAATCATCATCCCACCCCCAAAATAAAAACAACTGGACCAATACAGCCAGTCTTTTATTTTATGTTTTTAATTCTGAAGGATGCACCTACAGGTGTTTTAATTACAAAAATATCACCTCTTTTAATAGAGCAAATATCATCCTAAATGATGCTTTTTGTGAACTAAGTAGTAATAACTGTGACATCTTATTTCCGTCTGCCATGAAATTGTTATAATTTTTGATGTCTATGCTGCAAATAGTGCTCCCCCTTTAAATGTGGTGCCAATATGCTTTGACAAATCTGCCCAACTATACACTGGTTGCTGTTCTGAAACCTCCTCTAAGTGGCTTGACATAGGGAAAATGCTCCCAGCCTCCCCTGAACTTCAGTGGATAATCCTACAATCCTCTGAAGAGCAGGCAAACATTTGACTGATGTTTTTTTCCTTTTCAGTAAACACTTTTGTAAGCAGCATGTTATTTATTGCTTTGCACAAATAAAAAGAGGCAGCAAAAGAAATTTCTTAGCATTATAAATTGGGGTCTTTTTTTGGTGTCCTAGGAATTTGATGTTTTATAATCAACATACCCACAACACCAAAGAAGTCAAAAGGTTAAAGAGTATTTTCATTATTTAACCACAATCCTCTGTAAATGAACTTGCATTAATAGGTTTATAGAAGGTTTTTAGATGGAAGTTGCCATTTTTCAATCAAGTTGTAATTATCATAGACTATGTGCTCAATGATAATTATTGCTTTGGTGGTAAAACTCTCTGGTGAAACTGTAATTGAATTAAACCAGAAAAGCAGGGTTATTAATAACTGACATTCTGATGTCATTAAAGTTTACTGCTTTACTTTCACTTATATTTTATTGCAGCACAATTATACTTCTTGATTTGTCTATTCTCTTCAGAATGTAAGAGTTTCTTAAACTGGATATTTTGGGTTACTTAGCAAAGAGTTTACCAAAAACAGTAGGCTCCTGGCATACTTCTGGAGCACATTAAGTTTATACTTAGTGTTATGGATGGCATGTTTGTGTCCCCTCCAAAAAAAAAATTTATATGTGAAAACCTTAACCCTCACTGAGATGGTATTTGGAAATAGAGCCTTTAAGAGAGGTAATTAAGTTTAGATAACATGATCAGAGTGGAGCCCCACAATGGTATTAGTGTCCTTATAAGAGAGCAAGAGACCAGAGATCTTTCTCCACCACATGAAGATATGTGAGAAAATGGTCCTCTGCAAACCAGGAAAAGGGTCCTTTTCAGGCACTGAATCTGCTGGCACTCTGATCTTGGACTTCCCAGCCTCCAGAACTGTGACAAATAAATGTTTATTGTTTAAGTCACCCAGCTTATGCTATTTTTCTTATGGAAGCCTGGACTAAGACATTTAGCACCAACTCACCTATTTTCTCTGCTCATTTCTTACTTTTTTGTGATCCTTTACTATCTCTTGTGTTGTTAAGGCTGATGGGAATCTAATAAACTCATTCAAAATAAGACCCCAGTGATTTCTGCTGGAGGCTCTATGGGTTATTTCAAGGTTTTTTTTCCATTATGAATAAAGCTTCTATGAACACTGTGTAAAGATGTTTGTGTGAACATAAATCTTCACTTCTCTGGGAAAAATGACCTAGAGTACAATTGTTGGTTCATGTCATAGTTACATGTTTACTTTCTCAAGAAACTGCCAAACCTTTTTCTATAGTAGTTGTATCTTTTACATTTCTACCAGCAATATGTGAGAGATCCAGTTTCTCTGCATCTTATCCAGAATTTTGTACCTTCATGATTTTTTAGTTTAACCATTTTGATACATTTGTAGTGATATCTCACTATGGTTTTAATTTGCATTTCCTTAATGATTAATAGTGTTAAACATTTTTTACGTGTTTATTTGCCATTTTTATATCCTCTTCAGTGAAATGTCTCTTCATGTCTTTAGCACATTTTCTAGTTGAACTGTTTGTTTGTTTTTTTACTTTTGAGTTTTGAGAATTCTTTATATATTCTAGGCACTAGTCCTTTGTAGGATATGTGGTTTGCAAATATTTTCTCCCAGTCTGTAGCTTGCCTTTTCACTTACTTAATAGGGTCCCTCACAGAACAGTAATTTTAATTTTAATGAAGGTCAACTTATCTATTATTTCCTTTTATGGAGTTAAGTCTAAGAGCACTTTGTTTAACCATAGACCTCCAAAATTTTCTCCAATATTTATTTCTAAAGTTTTATAATTTTAGCAATTGTCTTTGATCCATTTTGAGTCAAATTTTGTGTAAAGTATTAGATTAAGGCTGAAGTTCATTTTTCTCTATGGATGTCCAATTGCTCCAGCACCATTTGTTGAAAAGGCTATCTATGCTCCATTGGATTGCGTCTGAACCTTTGTCAGAACCAGTTGGCCATGCCTACATGGGCTGTTTCTGCATTCTGTCTTCTCTTCCTTTGATTTATATGTGTATCCCTCTACCAATACCACATATTCTTCATTGCTTAGCAGTATAATTAATCTTGAAATGAGATAACAGGGAAATCAGAGTAACAGCATTCCAAACTCTGTATTCTTTATTAAAATTATTTTAACTCTTCTAGCTGCTTTGAATTTCCATATAAATTTTGAATAACTTTGTCAATATCTAGAAAATATTTTGTTAGGAATCTCATTAAACTTTTATCTCAATTTGGGGAGAATTGAATTTTTATTATGTTGAGCTTTTAACCCATGATCACACTATTTCTCCATTTATTTAGATCTTCTTTGATTTGTTTCATCAGTGTTTTTTTGGATTTTTTATGTCCTATACATATTTGTCAGATTTACACCAAAGAATTTCCTTTTCCTTTTTTTAGTGACTATAAATGGTATTGTATTTTTAACTTCCATGTTTACATGTTCATTGATAGTACATAAAAATATGATTTATTTTGTATGTTAATCTTGTACCCTATCATCTGACTGAACTCACTCTTATCAGTTCTAGGATGATTTTTTTTTTTTGTAGATTCCTTGTAATGTTCTCTGCACACAATCTTGTCATTTGTAGAAAAGAGCATTTTATTTTTTCTTTTCCAATCTGTATATCGTTTACTTCCTTTTCTTGCCTTGTTGCAGTGGATGGAACTTTATGCACTATGGTGAACAAGAGTGGTAAGAATGAATACCATTGCCATGTTCCCAATCTTGGGAGGAAACTATTTAGTCTTTTACTATATTAACAAGGATATTAGAGAGGGAGCTTCAAGATGGCGGAAGAGTAAGATGTGGAGATCACCTTCCTCCCCACAAATACAACAAAAATGCATCTACATATGGAACAACTCCTACAGAACACCTACTGAAGGCTGGCAGAAGACCTCAGACCTCCCAAAAGGCAAGAAACTCCCCAAGTACCTGGGTAGGGCAAAAGAAAAAAACAGAGACAGAAAATAGAGACAGGACCTGCACAAGTGGGAGGAAGCTGTGAAGGAGGAAAGGTTTCCATACACTAGGAAGACCCTTCGCAGACAGAGACTGCGGGTGGGGGAGGGTGGAAGCGACGGAGCCACAGAGGAGAGCGCAGCCACAGTGGTGCAGAGGGCAAAGCAGAGAGATTCCCACACAGAGGATCTGTGCCGGCCAGCATTCAACCAGTCCCAGAGGCTTGTCTGCTCACCCGCCAGGATGGGTGGGGGCTGGAAGCTGCGACTCTGGCTTCGGTCAGATTCCAGGGTGAGGATGGGGGTTGGCTGTGTGAACACAGCCTGAAAGGGCTAATGCACCACAGCTAGATGGGAGGGAGGCCGTGAAAGTCTGGAGCTACTGAAGAGGCAAGAGACATTTTCCTGCCTCTTTGTTTCCTGGTGCGTGAGGAGAGGGGATTAAGAGCACTGCTTAAAGGAGCTCCAGAGACGGGTGCGAGCCGCTGCTAAAAGTGCGGACCCCAGAGACGGGCATGAGACACTAAGGCTGCTGCTGCCGCCACCAAGAAGCCCATGTGCAAGCACAGGTCACTATCTACACCTCCCCTCCCGGGAGCCTGTGCAACCCGCCACTGCCAGGGTCCCGTGATCCAGGGACAACTTCCCCAGGAGAACGCATGGCGCACCTCAGGCTGGTGCAACATCATGCTGGCCTCTGCAGCCACAGGCTCGTCCCGCGCTCCATACCCCTCTTTCCCACCAGCCTGAGTGACACAGAGCCCCCTAATCAGCTGCTCCTATAACCAGTCCTACCTGAGCGAAGAACAGATGCCCTCAGGGGAGCTACATGCAGAGGTGGGGCCAACTCCAAAGCTGAACCTCAGGAGCTGTGTGAAAAAAGAAGAGAAAGGGAAATCTCTCCCAGCAGCATCAGGAGAAGTGGATTAAATCCCCACAGTCAACTTGATGTACCCTGCATCTGTGGAATACCTGAGTAGACAATGAATCATCCCAAATTGAGGAGGTAGGCTTTGGGAGCAGCAATATATATATATATTTTTTTCTTCCCTTTTTCTCTTTTTGTGAGTGTGTATGTGTACGCTTCTGTATGTGATTTTGTCTGTATATCTTTGCTTATACCATTTGTCCTAGGGATCTGTCTGTCCTTTTTTTTGTTGTTGTTTTTTGGATAGTTTTTAGCACTTGTTATCATTGGTGGATTTATTTTTTAGCTTGATTGCTCTCTTCTTTCTTTCTTTTTTTTAATTTTATTACATTTAAATTTTTAATAACTATTTTTTAATTTATTTTTTATATTTTAATTTATTCTACTTTATTTTATCTTCTTTCTTTGTTCTTTCTTTTTTATCTCCCTTTTATTCTGAGCTGTGTGTATGACAGGATCTTGGTGCTCCAGCCAGGCATCTGGGCTCTGCCTCTGAGTAGGAGAGCAAAGTTCAGGACATGGGTGCACAAGAGAATTCCCACTTCCACGTAATATCAAACAGTGAAAATTTCCCAGAGATCTCCATCTGAACGCCAAGACCCAGCTCCACTCAATGACCAGCAAGCTAGTGCTGGACACCCTATGCCAAACAACTAGCAACACAGGAACACAGTGCCATCCATTAGCAGAGAGGCTGCATAAAATCATAATAAGCCCACACACCCCAAAACACACCACCAGAGGTGGACCTGCCCAGAAGAAAGACAAGATCCAGCCTCATCCACCAGAACACAGGCACGAGTCCACTCCACCAGGAAACATAGACAACACACTGAACCAACATTAGCCACTGGGGACAGACACCATAAACAACAGGAAATATGAACATGCAGCCTATGAAAAGGAGACCCCAAACACAGTAAGTTAAGCAAAGTGAGAAGACAGAGAAACACACAGCAGATGAAGGAGCAAGGCAAAACCCACCAGACCTAACAAATGAAGAGCAAATAGGCAGTGTACCTGAAAAAGAATTCAGAATAACGATAGTAAAGATGATCCAAAATCTTGGAAAGTGAAAGTGAAAGACACGTTTAACAGGGACCGAGAAGAACTAAACAGCAAACAACCACTGCTGAACAACAAAATAAATGAAATTAAAAATTCTCTAGAAGGGTTCAATACCAGAGTAACTGAGCCAGAAGACTGGATAAGTGACCTGGAAGATAAAATAGTGGAAATAACTATGGCAGAGCAGAATAAAGAAAAAAGAATGAAAAAAATTGAGGACAGTCTCAGAGACCTCTGGGGCAGCATATTCGAATTATAGGGGTCCCAGAAGAAGAGAAAAAGAAAGGGACTGAGAAAATATTTCAAGAGATTATACTTGAAAACTTCCCTAATATGGGAAAGAAAATAGTTAAACAAGTCCAGGAAGCATAAAGTGTGCCATACAGGATAAATCCAAGGAGAAACACGCCAAGACACATATTACTCAAACTATCAAAAATTAACTACAAAGAAAAAATATTAAAAGCAGCAAGGGAAAAACAACAAATAACACACAATGGAATCCCCATAAGGTTAACAGATGATCTTTCAGCAGGAACTCTGCAAGCCAGAAGGGAGTGGCAGGACATATTTAAAGTAATGAAGGAGAAAAACCTACAACCAAGATTACTCTACCCAGTAAGGATCTCATTCAGATTTGACAGAGAAATTAAAACCTTTACAGACAAGCAAAAGCTGAGAAAATTCAGCACCACCAAACCATCTTTACAACAAATGCTAAAGAACTTCTCTAGGCAGGAAACACAAGAGAAGGAAAAGACCTAGAAAAACAAATGCAAAACAATTAAGAAAATGGTAATAAGAGCATACATATTGGTAATTGCCTTAAATGTAAATGGATTAAATGTTCCAACCAAAAGACATAGACTGGCTGAATGGATAGAAAAACAATACCCGTATATATACTGTCTACAAGAGACCCACATCTGACCTAGACACATACGGACTGAAAGTGAAGGGGTGGAAAAAGATATTCCATGCAAATGGGAATCAAAAGTAGGCTGGAGTAACAATTCTCATATCATAAAAAATACACTTTAAAACAAAGACTATTACAAGAGACAAAGAAGGACACTACATAGTGATCAAGGGATCAATTCAAGAAGAAGATATAACAACTGGAAATATTTATGCACCCAATATAGGAGCAACTCAATACATAAGGCAAATACTAACAGCCATAAAAGGGGAAAACAACAGGAACACAATCATATTAGGGGACATTAACACCCCATTTTCACCAATGGACACATCATCACAAATGAAAATAAATAAGGAAACACAATCTTTAAATGATGCATTAAACAAGACGGACTTAATTGATATTCATAGGACATTCCAACCAAAAACAAAAGAATACATTTTCTTCTCATGTCCTCATGGAACATTCGCCAAGATAGATCATATCTTGGGTCACAAATCAAGCCTTGGTAAATATAATAAAATTGAAATTGTATCAAGTGTCTTTTCCGACCACAAAGCTATGAGACTAGATATCAATTACAGGAAAATATCTGCAAAAATACCAACACATGGATGCTTAACAATACACTAAATAACGAAGAGATCACTGAAGAAATCAGAAGAAATAAAAAAATACCTAGGAAAAAATGACAATGAAAACACAATGACCCAAAAAGTATGAGATACAACAAAAGCAGTTCTAAGAGGGAAGTTTATAGCAAAACAATCCTACCTTAAGAAACCAGAAACATTTCAAATAAACAACCTAACCTTACACCTAAAGCAACTAGAGAAAGAAGAACAAAAACCCCAAAGTTAGCAGAAGGAAAGAAATCATAAAGATCAGATCAGAAATAAATGAAAAAGAAATGAAGGAAATGATAGCAAAGATCAATAAAACTAAAAGCTGGTTCTCTGAGAACATAAACAAAATTGATAAACCATTAGCTAGACTCATCAAGAAAAAAAGGGAGAAGACTCAATCAATAGAATTAGAAATGAAAAAAAGAGAAGTTAACAGCTGACACTGTAGAAATACAAAGCATCATGAGATACTACTACAAGCAACTATATGCCAATAAAATGGACAACCTGGAAGAAATGGACAAATTCTTAGAAATGCACAACTTTCCAATACTGACTCAGGAAGAAATAGAAAATATGAACAGACCAATCACAAGCACTGAAATTGAAACTGTGATTAAAAATCTTCCAACAAACAAAAGTCCACAGGCAGATGGCTTCACAGACGAATTCTATCAAATGTTTAGAGAACAGCTAACACGTATCCTTCTCAAAATATTCCAAAATATAGCAGAGGGAGGAACACTCCCAAACTCATTCTACGAGACCACCATCACCCTGATACCAAAACCAGAGAAAGATGTCACAAAGAAATAAAACTTCAGGCCAATATCACTGACGAACATAGATGCAAAAATCCTCAACAAAATATTAGCAAACAGAATCCAACATCACATTAAAAGGATCATACAACATGATCAAGTGGGGTGTATCCCAGGAATGAAAGGATTCTTCAATATTCGCAAATCAGTCAATGTGATACCTCATATTAACAAAATGAAGGAGAAAAACCATATGATCATCTCAATAGATGCAGAGAAATCTTTCAACAAATTCAACACCCATTTATGATAAAAAAAAAACCCTCCAAAAAGTAGGCATAGAGGGAATTTTCCTCAACATAATAAAGGCCATATATAACAACCAACAGCTAACATCGTCCTCAATGGTGAAAAACGGAAACCATTTCCACTAAGATCAGGAAGAAGACAAGCTTGCCTACTCTCACCATTATTATTCAACATAGTTTTGGAAGTTTTAGCCACAGCAATCAGAGAAGAAAAAGAAATAAAATGAATCCGAATTGGAAAAGAAGAAGTAAAGCTGCCACTGTTTGCAGATGACATGATACTATACATAGAGAATCTGAAAGATGCTACCAGAAACTACTAGAGCTAATCAATTAATTTGGTAAAGTAACAGGATACATATTAATGCACAGAAATCTCTTGCATTGCTATACACTAATGATGACAAATCTGAAAGTGAAATTAAGAAAACACTCCCAGGGCTTCCCTGGTGGCACAGTGGTTGAGAGTCCGCCTGCCGATGCAGGGGACGCGGGTTCATGCCCCAGTCCGGGAAGATCCCACATACCGCGGAACGGCTGGGCCAGTGAGCCATGGCCGCTGGGCCTGCGCATCCGGAGCCTGTTCTCCGCAATGGGAGAGGCCACAACAGTGAGAGGCCCGCATACCGCAAAAAAAAAAAAAAAAAAGAAAACACTCCCATTTACCACTGCAAAATAAGAATAAAATGTCGAGGAATAAACCTACTTAAGGAGACAAAAGACCTGTATGCAGAAAATTATAAGACTCTGATGAAAGAAATTAAACATGATACAAATAGATGGAGAGATATACCATGTTCTTGGATTGGAAGAATCAACATTGTGAAAATGACTATACTACCCAAAAGCAATATACAGATTTAATGCAATCCCTATCAAACTACCAGTGGCATTTTTCACAGAACTACAACAAATAATTTCGCAATTTGTATGTAAACACAAGTGACCCCTAATAACCAAAGCAATCTTGAGAAAGAAAAACTGAGCTGGAGGAATCAGGCTCCCTGACTTCAGACTATAGTGCAAAGCTACAGTAATCAAGACAATATGGTACTGGCACACAAACAGAAATATAGCTCAATGGAACAGGATAGAAAACCCAGAGGTAAACCCACGCACATATGATCTACTTATCTTTGATTAAGGAGGCAAGAATATACAGTGGAGAAAAGACAGCCTCTTTAATAAGTGGTGCTGGGAAAACTGGACAGCTACATGTAAAAGAATGAAATTAGTACACTCCCTGACACCATACACAAAAATAAACTCAAAATGGATTAAAAACCTAAATGTAATGCCAGAAACTATTAAACTCTTAGAGGTAAACATAAGCAGAACACTCTATGACATACATCACAGTAAGATCTTTTTGACCCACCTCCTAGAGAAATGGAAAAAAATAAATAAATAAATAAACTAATGGCACCTAATGAAACTTAAAAGCTTTTGCACAGCAAAGGAAACCATAAACTAGGCAAAAAGACAACCCTCAGAATGGGAGAAAATATTTGCAAATGAAGCAACTGACAAAGGATTAATCTCCAAAATTTCCAAGAGGCTCATACAGCTCAATATCAAGAAAACAAACAATCCAATCCAAAAATGGGCAGAAGACCTCAATAGACATTTCTCCAAAGAAGACATACAAATGGCCAACAAACACATGAAAGGATGCTCAACATCATTAATCATTAGAGAAATTCAAATCAAAACTACAATGAAATATCATCTCATACTGGTCAGAATGGCCATCATCAAAAAAATCTACAAACAATAAATGCTGGAGAGGGTGTGGAGAAAAGGGAACCCTCTTACACTGTTGGTGGCAATGTAAATTGATACAGCCACTATGGAGCACTGTATGGATGTTCCTTAAAAAGCTAAAAATAGAACTACCATACAACCCAGCAATCCCACTACTGGGCATATACCCTGAGAAAACCATAATTCAAAAACTGTCATGTACCAAAATGTTCATTGCAGCTCCATTTACAATAGCCAGGACATGGAAGCAACCTAAGTGTCCATCAACAGGTGAATGGATAAAGGTGTGGCACGTATATGCAATGGAACATTACTCAACCATAAAATGAAACAAAATTGAGTTATTTGGAGTTAGGTGGATGGACTTAGAATCTGTCATACAGAGTGAAGTAAGTCAGAAAGAGAAAAACAAATATCATATACTAACACATATATATGGAATCTAAAAAAATAATAATAATAAATAATGGTCATGAAGAGCCAGGGGCAAGAAGAGAATAAAGACACAGACCTACTGGAGAATGGACTCGAGGATACAGGTAGGGGGAAGGGTAAGCTGGGACAAAGTGAGAGAGTGGCATGGCCATATATACACTACCAAACATAAAATAGATAGCTAGTGGGAAGCAGCTGCATAGCACATGGAGATCATCTCGGTGCTTTGTGACCATCTAGAGAGGTGGGATAGGGAGCGTCGGAGGGAGGGAGATGCAAGAGAGAAGCCATATGGGGACATGTGTTTATGTATAATGGATTCACTTTGTTATAAAGCAGAAACTAACACACCATTGTAAAGCAATTATATGCCTATAAAGCTGTTTAAAAAACAAAGTGAAAAAATATATATATCCACACCACCAAAAATAGGTTATACAATTAGTAGGATTTCAATACATTTTTATTACCATAAAAATAAATATTTATATTTAAAAAAAGAAAGGAAGGATGTTACCTGTTGAAATTTTGTAGATTCTGAAGAAGTTCTGAACTATTGCTATTTTGTTGAGAATTTTTACCATGAATGAGTGTTGAATCTTTTCAAGTGTTTCCTCTGTGCCAGTTTATATGATTGTGTGATTTTTATTCTTTAGCATATTATTATGGTAGGCTATATTGGTTAATTTTCAAATATTGAACCAGTCTTATATCCCTGAAATAAACCCCATTAAGTCATGGTATAAAATTATTTTTATATATTATTAAATTCTTTGTGCTAATACTTTGTTAAAGATTTTGTCATCCATTTTCACAAGGGATGTTGCACTGTAGTTTTTTTTTTTTTTTGTACTGTGTTTGTCTGGTTTGATATAAAAATAATTCTAGCTTCATAAAATGAATTGAAAATTATTCTCTTCTATTTTCTGGAAGAGATTGTTTAAAATTTGTGTTAATTCTTTAAATGTTTGTAGAGTCTTCCAGTAAAACTATCCATGCCTGGGGATTTCTTTTGTGTGTGTGATTTTTTTTTAATTATAAATTTAATTTTCTTAATAGTTATAGGGATGTTCAAATTACCTATATCACATTGAACGAGTTGTGTTAGTTTGTATCTTTCAAGAAATTGGTTCATTTTATCTACATTATCAAACTTATATGTCTAGGCCTGTTCACAGTATTTCCTTTTATTTTTTAAATGTCCACAGTGTCTGTAGTGATATTCCTTGTTTATAACTTATTTTGGTTATTTGTCTTCTCTTGTTTGTTGACTGCCAATCCTTCTAGAAGTTTATCAATTTTGTGATATTTTTAAATAATAAATTATTTTATATATTTTCTGTATTTTTATTATATTCAATTTTGTTGATTTATGCTCTTTATGTTTAGTATTTCTTTTCTTATGCATATTTTTTGCTCATTTTGCCCTTCCCTTTCTATTGTACTTGCTTGAGGCAGGAACATAGATTACTGATTTGAGACTTTCTGTCTTTTCTTATGTATACATTTAGTGCTGTCAATCTTCCTTTTGCACTACTTTAATTGTTTATCACAAAATTTTATATATTGTATTTCTTTTGATTTATCACCAAATATATATATATATATATATATATTTATTTATTTATTTTCTTGCAGTTCTCTTTGACCCATGGGTTATATAAAGTGTGTTTTTAGTTTCCAAGTGATTGTAGATTTTCGTGTTATCTTTCTCTTATTGATTTCTAGTTATCTTTCTCTTATTGATTTCTAGTTTTATTCTATTCTTGTCAGAGAACAAACTGCATGTTATCAACTCTACTGTATTTGATACTAATATAACCACTCTTGCATTCTTTGGATTAATATCTGTATGATACATTTTTTCATCCTTTTATTTTTTACCTGCTTATATCATTATATTTAAAGTGAGTTTTTTAATAAAAAGCATTTAATAGAGTCATTTTGAAATTCTCTTTATCAATTTCTATCTTTTAATTTGTGCATTTACACCCTTTACACTGAATGGAATTATTGATAGATCATAACTTGTCTGCCGTTTTATTTTGTGTTTTATGTTTGTTCTGTTTTTTCCTTTCTCTTTTATTTTCTTGGCTTCCTGTGGATTCCTGGAGCTTTATAGAGTTCATTTTGATTTATCTATTATATTTTTGAATGTATCCCTTAGTATTTTTACTTAGTGGTTGCTACAGATATTATATTATATACTCATAACTTATCACAGTCTACTTATGTTATCATTTTTCAGTTGAAATAAAGTGTTGAAACTTTACCTCGCTTTATGTCCCTTTGCTCTCTTTCCCATTTATAATTGTCTTAAATGTATCATCTCTATACATTTAGAGCCACATCAGATAGTCATATAATGTTTGCCTCAAACTTCATGTGTGGTTTAGAAAAGTAAGAAGAGAAGGAAAGTGTTACATTAACCCATATTTTTTTACCATGTTTTTTCTTTCTTCCTAATAGTCCAAGTTTCCTTATTTTTTACTTTCTGATTAGAGAATTTCTTTATCATTCCTTTAAGGTAGGTCTGCTGGCAACAAACTTTCTTGTTTTTCCTTTATTTAAAAATATCTAGATACCTCCTTCACTCTTCAGAGTTATTTTCACTGTATATAGAATTTTTGTTGACAGATCTTTTCTTTCAGCATTTGAATATTATGCCACTTTCCCCTGGCCTCCTTGGTATCTGATAAGTGATTTCCAATTGAAACCTGAGCATTTGAGGTATTGTGAGACTCTGGACCTTATTTAAATCTTTTGATGTAGCTGGCCTACTATCATACCACTCATTTCTACCAATCAGGTATGAGATTTCACCTCCCCTATTCCACATTCACTGACAACCCTCAGGAGGCCAGGGTTCCTCATTACTGCTGGGATTTGGTGGAAGTTTTGGGTCTCCACTAGGTGTCCACCATTACTACCCTGGCTGGGAGGTGTAAGGGTCCCTCATTATTGCTCCTCATGTGGCCTCTCCTGAAACTTTCATTTTATAACAACTTTATTTCCCTTTAATTTCTGAAGGAATCTAGAAGTCTGGGTTTACAGACCTTTTCTTTCAGGATCTGAAAACTATGGTGCCGTTTCCTTTGGTCTTCATAGCATTTCTTGTGAGATTCACTTTTATTCAAATTTGTTTTTTCCCTATATGTAAGGTTTTGTTTCTCTCTTACTGCTATATATATATATATATATATATATATATATACACACACACACACTTATCTATTCAAATGATTGACTATGATGTGTTTTGATATAGATTTACTTGTGCTTATCATATTTATGATTCACTTAGCATCTTGAATCTGTAGGGTTATGTCTTCTGCCACATTTGGGGAATATTCAACTATTATTTCTTCAAGTACTTTTATTCCTTGCTCTCTTTCTACTCTCTTTTGAGACTCCAATAACAAAAATGCTAGATCTTTTTGTTGTTGTTGTACATGGGCCTCTCACTGTTGTGACCTCTCCCATTGCAGAGCACAGGTTCCAGATGTGCAGGCTCAGCGGCCATGGCTCACAGGCCCAGCTGCCCCACGGCATGTGGGATCTTCCTGGACCGGGTCATGAACCCGTGTCCCCTACATCGGCAGGCAGACTCTCAACCACTGCGCCACTAGGGAAGCCCCTTTTTCACTTTTTTTCAGCCAATTTTCTCTCTATTGTTCATATAGGTATTTTTTATTGTTTCCACCTTCCAGTTTACTGATTCTTTCCTCTTTCTTCTCCCTCTGCTTTATGCCCATCCACCAAATGTATCATTTTGGAAATATATTTTTTACCTCTAAAACATCTATTTGGTTTCTCTTTATATATTTTATTTCTTTAATAAGACTTTCTAATTCTTTTCAATTTATTTCAAGCATGTTCATAATTTGTCATTTAAGCGTTTTATTATTATTATTTTTTAACATCTTTTTTGGGGTATAATTGCTTTACAATGGTGTGTTAGTTTCTGCTTTATAACAAAGTGAATCAGTTATACATATACATATGTTCTCATATCTCTTCCCTCTTGCGTCTCCCTCCCTCCCACCCTCCCTATCCCACCCCTCCAGGCAGTCACAAAGCACCGAGCTGATCTTCCTGTGCTATGCGACTGCTTCCCACTAGCTATCTACCTTACGTTTGGTAGTGTATATATGTCCATGCCTTTCTCTCGCTTTGTCACAGCTCACCCTTCCCCCTCCCCATATTATTAATACTTAAAAAAAATTGTAATTCTAATCTCTATCATCCTGGTGTTGGCATCTATTGATTGTTTCTTTGATTCAGTTTGAGACCTACCTAGCTCTTGGAATGATGAGTGATTTACTATGGAAATCTAGACATCTGGAATAGATATTAGGTTATAAGACTATAAATCTTATTGAAATCTGATTTTGCTGGTCCTCTGACATTGCTCTGCCATTTGGGGGTGAGAGTGTAGATACTAACTCACTACTGCCAGTTCAAAGTAGAAATTCAGGTTCCTCATTAAGCCTCTGTGGACATTTGAGGAAAGGAGTATTTGTTACTGCTGGGAGGAAGAAGAAATCTAGGATCCCCATTTGGTCTACACTCATACCATGGTAGGGAGAGAATATCTTTATTACTTGGTGAAATGAAAGTCTCAGCACCCTATGCAGCCTTGTCTGACACCACCCTGGCTGTGGGTTTGGTCACCTCACTACAGCCTGACAAGTTTGGAAGTCAAAGCTCCCCATTTGGTTTTTGCTGTTGTGGTTGGATAGGCCACAGTTCTGTGATGTTCTGCTGAAGTAGAGAAATTATTTTCCTGAAGTTTTATGTCTTTCCAGACGGCCCCTTTCCTGATTCTTTGGTTAGAGAGAGCAGGCTTTTATTGTTTTGTTTGTTTGTTTTATTTGATTTTTGTTTTTGGTAAGTGCCCATTGCCATTTTTGGGTTGCCAGGTTGTCTGATACATATGAGAGAAAAAGAAAACCTAGGTTTTCACATGTAGATACTCTAACTTCCTTTCTATGTCCTCAACCTCCTTGTATCTCCACCTGTTCTGTCTTCCCTTTTTTGCTGACATAAAGTCATAAGTAGTTTAAGTATCTAGACTTCTCAGTTTGAGTCCTATCTATGCCACCTACCTGCTGTGTGATCTTAGGCAATTAGTAAACAGGTCTAAGCTTCAATTTCCTGATCTGAAAAAAAAGGTAATAATTGTACTTAGCTGTAACAGCCATAGAGGTGAGCAGCTGTAGCAACCATGGAAAGGTGTGGCTTGGATATCCCTTCAAGGAAAAAAAAATGCTGTTCAACTAAAAGAGTACATTTTACTGACAGCCGCCATCTACTAATGCCTTCAGGATCTGCCTCCAATTTTCAGATGAGGCCACATTCTTTGTGAGCACCCTCTAGCCAATTGACCAAGTATGTCAAGGTACTAGGGACTGGACATTTCTAATCAACATGACTCCTCCAATAGGCAGTCTTTGATCTGGAGCTCCTCATTGGGTCAACCAAGACTGTCAGATCTACATCTTATCTGTGTTCTCCCTTACCTAATCCTGCTTCCTCCCTCCTCTTCAGTTCCTTTCATAGACATATCTATATTACATTTGACATTACGCTCTGAAAGATTTCCCTGCCAAATCCTACCTTTCCTCCTTTCATATTTTACAGGACTTATTCCCCAATAAAACTTTTGCACTCCTAATTCCATCACTGTGACTGCTAGGCAAAGAGTCAACTGATATACTACCTCATAAGGATGCCATGAAAATGAAATGAGATAACATGTAAAGACCTAAAATAATATCTAACTCTTAGTACAATATTTGACAAATGATAAGTGGTGAATGAATGTTAGCTTTTATTGTCCTTATAGAAATTACAACTCTACTCTTTCTTGTGTACTCTTGACCACATTCTTATTATTATCTCCTAATTTTTATCCACCAATTATCTGCCTGCCTGCCCACTCACCCACTGTATTTTTAGTCTCTCCTCAAGTGGTACCTTCTTATTGATCTTCAAATATGATAATGTCTCTTAAGTTTTACAACAATATGATCAACACCCACAACAGCAGCAATATAATATTGTTGTTTCTGCTTTCAGTTTTTTCTCCAAATGATACTACACTACTGCCTCTATTTACTTCTCAATTTACTACAGTTTTGTTTATATGTTCACTGATCTCTTGAAAGTGTTTTTTCAAAGATCACCAATGATCTAAAAAGCCAAATTCCACAGCATTTTTTTAGTCTCTCTAAACACCAGCATTTCATTCATTTGTGCATATACACATACATACATAAATAGAAATACATATACATATTTACATATTAAATATTTCTGAGAAGTTATGATATAAAGAAATCTGATTCATTTTTTTTCAATCCATTGTTTGTTAAACCAATTAGACTCTTTGTACAAAGATGCAGCAGAAACCAATTATTATCCTCCAGTACATTTCAGGAACACTGACCTAAAAGTTATTCTATCTGCAAGTGAATATAAGGCCTTGGTTATGAAACACAACTAATTGTAAATGAACATGTACTTAAGTATCGGTATTCAATGAGGATTGTGCAATGCTTAGACACATGGCAGTAATTGTAGAGTATAAGAAAAAAGTATAAACTGTGCTTGGTACTCATTATATACATCAAGTAGCCAAGGAAAAGTGAAACAATGAATAAGCCCTCAATATCGATAGTTTATGCATTCTAGAACATCCTACTGGGATATTAGGTAAATCAGAAAGTGTCAGTCATTCTGGAAGCATGGAATGGCAGTAACCACCCATTCCCAGAATAAAGCTTGCTTGCCCTGTGTCTATCAGGCAACATTAGTCTTTATCAAATCATGTGAATCTCCCTACCCCCAATAAAGCAAGGGATTTCAATATACCCTCAGATTTCCCACATACCTTGGGCAATTTAAATAACCTCTCAGAGACTCATTTTCCTCATCTGAAATATGAGCGTAATAATAGACTACACCTCAAAAGATTGTTTTAAAGATTTATTTTTGAATACACATACAGCTCATAACGTAGTTTTGGGACTCTAAGTAAGTGCTCAGTGAATGCTAGCTAAAATTAATAGTGGTAGCAGAATCATCAATTAGTGACTAATGCTATGGCCTGTTCCTAACTTCTATAACCTGGGTATTATCTGAGTTATGAAGTAAGAGTGAATGACACAGTAAGTATAACAGCTTTGACATTTCCCCAGATCTAATTGATCCTATAATATTTTTTTCCTCATTTGCCACCTTGATCTTGTCACTCCCTACCTCATGATGTGGCCTCCCATCTCTTTTCAAACAAAATGACAAACACATGGTTTATCACAGCGGTGATGCAGACTCTGACTCTAATCTAAATTTCACCTTTAGGTGTCACCATTTTTCTATTTAAACCCTCTTCTCTAGGCAATTTTTTCTGATAGCTGCTTTCCAAACATCTCTTATATTTGTTTATTGCTTTTTGCATTTGTTCATAACCTTCTTATATCTCACACATTTTCAGTTCCTTACCTGACATATTCCCACTCAAACTTCCACAGCACTTAGTAAAATGTTCCTTTTTGTGCACTCATCCATTTATTCTTTCATTCAAGAAACATTTATCAACAATTACAATGTGAGAGTTCTGCTGTAAACACTAGAGATACTCCTCATAAAGTAAAAACTCAAATGGGAGATATAGTAATTTAACAAATCATTACAAGTGTGATGTATGTTTAAAAGAAAAGGAAGGGTTAGCTATAAAAATGTATAAAAAGGGAGCTAACCTACGCTGGCAATAAAATTTTTCCCCAAAAAAGCCACATTTTAGCAAAATGAATTGGAGTAAAATTTCAGTAGGATTTAGGAAAATGGGGCTGGTGGGAGTGGGGAGTAGAGAACTACTTATGTGAAGGCTGTAAGGCAAAAAGAGTACAATATATTTGTAAAACTAAAATAAATTTAGCATGGCTATAATAAGTGTGATGAAGGGAAAGTATTGGTTGCTAACAGAAAATATAATATGTGAAGGCTGTGAAACAAAAGAGACATTTTGTCATAATAATTGTGTTAGGTTTGTTGTCTGTTAAAATAGCCCATATTGGATTAGGAAAATATGCCAATTATCTTTATTTCCCAAAAATTCTAGTGAAAGGAGATATATATATATACACACACATATACATACATATATAGGAAATCATTTGGAAATTCTATGACATACAAGTAATTCAATTCCTGAGACTACAAAAATGTTTATGAATTATACCTTTGTTCATGGGATTTATGTTTTCAGATATTAAAATTAAATTATTTATTTGTTACTGTGTTATTTTGAATTGCATCAAAAGAAATCTCCTTTTAATTACATTGAAAGAGAAAGAAAGTGGTGAGATTGGTGTGGCAGAAATTAGATTAAATGACAGTTCTTATTGACTGTTCTTAAAACAAGTCATGTTTTTCTGAGAGAAAGAAATGTGCAATCTGTAGCCCATAGAGACCAAACAGAAATGATCCTATGAGGGCAAAGGTGTGTTTATCTAAACAATAACAAATTCTTTCAAAATGCAGAGGAAAGGGACTGCAAGTTCAGCTTGCTTTGATTTGCCAACAAAATTCTTAAATATATAGCTGCCTTTTCGATTATACAGGTATCCACAGTATTTGATTTGTATTTGAGAAGAAAGCACTTTTATATTTAAACAACCTGAGACTGCTCTTAAAATTTTATTTCTATTCTAACTAAGAAAATAGAATAAAGGCAGAAGGTGAAAATGTTTTTATATGCCAAGTAAAAGAAGATAATCTTTCCTACTAAAGGTGCCTTAATAGTGTTTGAGATATGAGTGAATTGTACTGATTGAATGTCAGATTTGGGGGTTTGGTTTGGTTTTTTGTAATATTGCATTATTTTTTGAAGTCTTATTTATTGAGGCATAACTTATATTGAGTAAAATTCATCCTTTTTATATGCAGTTCTATGAACTTGAAAAATGCATACGGCAGCCAAAGTCAAGATATAGATGTTTCATCAAGGTGAACAATTCCATCTTATACTTTTCTAGTCAGCCCTTCCCAACACCCCAGCCTCTGACAACCACTGATAACTTTCTGTCCTTATAGTTTTACCTTTTACAAAAATGTTTTACAATAAATGGTATTGTACAGTATGTAGCCTTCTGAGTCAGACTCTTTCACTTAGTATAAGGCATTTGAGAGTTATATGTGCTACTGTGTGTATAATTAATTCTTTGCTTTTTTTTATTGAGTATCTTTCCATCATATGGAGTTACCATTGTTTGTTTATACATTCACCAGTTGAGGCAATTTCAGGTGTTCCCACTTTTGGATGATTGGGACTAAAGCTGAGGCAAATATTCACATACAGGTTTTTGTATGGACATAAGCCTTTATTTCCCTTGGGGAAATACCTAGGTGTGAGATTGTGAAGTCATATGGTAAGTGCATATGTAACTATATAAGAAACTGCCAAAATGTTTTTCAAACTAACTATATCATTTTGTCATTCCCATCAGGAAAGTGAGAGTTCCAGTTGCTCAGTGTCTTTACAATCTGGTATTCAGATTTTTTTCCTTGTTGTTGTTTGTTTTGTTTTGTTTTGTTTTTTATTTTAGACATTCTAATGGATTATTAAAGGTATCTCCTTGTGACTTAATTTACACTCTCCTAACGATTAATTGTGCTGCACACCTTTCATGTGGTAACGTTCTATCCATATACCTTATTTGGTGAAATATCTATCCACATTTTTACCCACTTTTTATTGGCTTTTCAAAAAATAATTATTATATGTTTATGTTGAGTTCTTTTCTGTTCTGCTAATTCATTCTTTGTCTAATATGTGAATTGCAAATACTCTCTTTTTCACTTTTCTTTTGCATAAGTGAAAAGCAGAAGTTTTAATGTTGATCAAAGACAATTTAACATATCTTCTTTAATGGATCGTATGTTTGCTGTTGTAACTAAGAAATTTTTGCCAATATCAGGGCCTCAAATGTTTTTGCTTGTGTTTTTGGGGTTTTTTTCAACATGTTTTGTAACTAGGATCCATTTTTGTGGTAACTTGTGTATATAATGTGAGGTGTGGGTCTAGCTTTACTTGCATTTTTTCTGAATAGGCATATTTAATTGTCCCATTGCCTTTTAGTGAAAATACTAACCTTCGTTGATTGAATTGCTTTTACATCTTTTCAATACATACACAGGTGGGTTTATTTCTTGGGTTTCTGTTCTGTTCCACTGATATATGTGTCAATCATTTTGTCAATACCACATTGTCTTGACTACTGTAGCTTTATATTGCATAAAATCAGGTAGTAAAAACCCTCAAACATTGTTGTTGTTTTTTTTTAATTGACTTGGCCATTCTGCTTTCTCTGCCTTTCCATATTATTTTTGAATCAAATTTGATTTCAACTAAATTTTCTGCTTGGAATTTGATTGGGATTGCATAACATCTAGAGGTCACTTTAGGGAGAATTGACATCTTAATAATATTGAGTTTTTCTTTCCATCAAAATGTTACATCTTTAAATTTATATAAATTTTTGAATTTCTTTCATATGTGTTTTGTAGATTTCACCATACGCACTTTGCACATAATTTTAAAAATATATACCTAGAATTTTGTTTTTGTTATTAGGTGCTAGTTTAATGGCACATTTTTTCTAGTTTTACTGAGATGTAATTAACATATAATATTTTAAAAGTTTAATAAGTAAACACAATAATTTGATATATGTGTATATTGTGAAATGTTTACCAGAATAATTTTAGTTTAATATCCATCATCTCACCCATTGTAAATGTTTTTTCTTATCAGGAGAATTTTTAAGATGTACTCTCTTATCAACTTACAGCACAGTATTGTTAGCTATAGTCAATATGCTGTATGTTACATACCCAGAGTTTATTTATCTTATAACAGGATGCTTGTACCTTTCTCCTATAGCTCAGCCTCTGGCAACAATCTCATATGTCCTCTGTTTCTATGAGTTTGTTTTTTTAAGATCCCGCATAAAAGTGAGCCATACTGTATGTGTCTTTATCTGACTTAATTCACTCAGTATAATGCCCTCATGGTTCGTCCATGTTGTTGCAAATAAAAGATTTCCTTCTTTTTATTTGGCTGAATAAATATATAGATAGATATAGATAGATATCTATGTATATCATATATATATATGATATATATAGTCAATTTTTCCTTATCCATTCATTCCCCAATAAACACTTAGGTTGTTTTCATGTCTTGACTATTACAAATAATGCTGCAATGAACATAGGGATGCAAATATCTCTTCAAAATAGTCATTTGATTTCCTTCATGTGCCCAGAAGTGGAATTCCTTCATATACCCAGAAGTGGAATTGCTGGATTATATAGCAGTTCTATTTTTAATTTTTTGAGGACCACCATACTGTTTTCCATAGTAGCTGTATCAACTTACATTCCCACCAACAATGCACAAGGGGTTACTTTTCACCATATCCTCTCCAGCACTTGTTTTCTCTTGTCATTTTGATAATAGACATCCTAACAGTTGTGAGTTTGTATCTTATTGTGTATTGCGGTATTGATTTACATTTCCCTCATGGTTAGTGATTTTGAGCAATTTTTAATATACCTATTGACTATTTGAATATTTTTTTGGGAAAAGTTTCTATCTAGGTCCTTTGCCATTTTATTTTGTTTTCTTGGCTGCGCTACATGGCATGTGGGATCTTAGTTCCCCAATCAAGGATTGAACCCTTGTCCCCTGCAGTGGCTGCATGGAGTCCTAACCACTGGAACAGCCAGGGAAGTCCCAGTATTTTACCCATTTTTAATTGGATTATTTGTTTTGTTTGTTTGCTTGTTTATTTTTTGTTCTTAGATTTCTGTGTGTGTGTGTGTGTGTGTGTGTGTGTGTGTGTGTGTGTGTGTTTGGCTATTGAGTTGTATGAGTTTCTTATGTATATGGATACTAATCCTTTATTAGACATGTAGTTTGAAAATACTTTCTCTCATTTTATAGGTTGTCTTTACATTTTGTTTATTCTTTCTTTCGCTCTGTAGAAGCGTTTTTTTGTTTGTTTGTTTGTTTTTGCGGTATGCGGGCCTCTCACTGTTGTGGCCTCTCCAATTGCGGAGCACAGGCTCTAGACGCGCAAGCCCAGTGGCCATGGCTCACGAGTCCAGCTACTCCGCGGCATGTGGAATGCTCCCAGACCGGGGCACGAACCCGTGTCCCCTGCATCAGCAGGCAGACTCTCAACCACTGTGCCACCAGGGAAGCCCTGCAGAAGCTTTTTAATTTGATATAGTCTCACTTGTTGATTTTTGTTTTTGTTTCCTCTGTCACATCCAAAAAATTGTTGCCAAGAACAATGTCAAGGAGCTTTCTCCTTATACTTTCTTCTAAGAGTTTTATAGTTTCAGGTTTTATATTTAAGCCTTTGATCAATTTTGAGTTAATTTTTGTGGTGTAAGAAAGGGGTCTAGTTTCATTCTTTTGCATGTGAATATCCAGTTTTCCCAACACTATTTATTGAAGAGACTGTTTTTTTCTCCGTGGAGTATTTTTAGCTCCCTTGCTAAATATTAGTTGTCTTTATGTATGTTTCTGGGCTCTCAAGTTTGTTCCATTGCTCTATATATCAGTTTTTATACAGCACTGTCCTGTTTTCATTATTACAGCTTTGGAATATATTTTGAAATAAGGAAGTGTGATGCCTCCATCTTTGTTCTTCTCCTTCAGGATTGCTTTGGCTAATCAGGGTTTTTCTGTGGTTCCAAATAAATTTTAAGGATTTTTTTTCTACTTCTGTAAAAAATTCCATTGGAATCTTGATAAAGATTGCATTGAACCTATAGATGGCTTTGGGTAATATGCACATTTTAAAAGAATTGATTCTTCATTCCATGAATATGGGATATCTTTTCATTTATTTGTGTCTTCTTAGATTTCTTTTCAATGTCTCAGCATTTTCACTGTACAGACCTTTATCTTCTTGGTTAAATTTATTCCTATTTCATTCTTTTTGATGCTTGATATGTTTTTTTTCATTCTTTTTCAGATAATTTGGTGATAATGTGTAGAAATGTCACTGATTTTTGTATGTTGATCTTGTATCTCACAACTTTATTAAATTTGTTGAATATATCTAACAGTTTTTTGGTGAAGGCTTTAGGATTTTCTATATATATAATCATATCATCTGCAGAAATTTTACTTCTTCCTTTATGATTTGGATACCTTTCATTTCTTTTTCTTGCCTAATTGCTCTGACTAGGACTTCCAATACCATGTTGAATAGGATTGGTGAATATGAACATCTTTGTATTGTTCCTGATCTTAGAAAAAGAGCTTTCAACCTTTTGCCATTGAGTATAATGTTGGCTGTGGGCTTGTCATATATCCTATTTATTATGCTTCAGAACATTCCTTCTATACTTAATTTGTTGAATTTTTATCATAAATGGATGTTGAATTTTGTCAAATGCTTTTTCTGTGTCTATTAAGATAACCATATTATTTTTATATTTCATTCTATTAATGTGAAGTATCATATTTGTTGGTTTGCTTGTATTAATTTGTGTTGAACCATCCTTGCACCTCAGGGATAAATCCCACTTGATCATGGTGTATGATCGTTTAATGTACTGTTGAATTCAGTTTGGTAGTATTTTGTTGAGAATGTTTGCATCTAAATTCATGAGGGATATTGGCCTGAAGTAGCTTTATCTGGCTTTGGTATCAGGGTAATGCTCATCTCATAAAATGAGTTTGCAAGTATTCCCTCCTCTTCAATTTTTTGGAATGGTTTGAGAAAGATTGGTATTAATCTTTAAATGTTTGGAAGAATTCTCCAGTGAAGCCAACTGGTCATTCACTTTTCTTTGTTTGGACATTTTTGATTACCAATTCAGTCTTCTTACTCATTATTGGTTTGTTCAGATTTTTATTTTTTCATGATTCAGTCTCAGAAGGTGGTATATTTTTAGGAATTTATCCATTTCTTCTAGGTTGTCCAATTTTTTGATGTGTAGTTGCTCAAAGTAGTCTCCTATGATCCTTTGTATTTCTGTGGTACCAATTGTAATTCCTCCTTTTTCGTTTGTATTTTCATTAATTAGGTCCTTTCTCTTTTTTTCTTGATTAGTCTAGCTAAAGTTTTGTCAATTTTATCTTTGAGAAGAACCAACTCTTAGTTTTGTTAATCTTTTCTATTGTTTTCCTGTCCTCTATTTTATTTATTTCTTCTCTAATCTTTATCATTTCCTTTTCTCTGCTAACTTTGTGATTAGTTTGTTCTTCTAGTTTTTTGAGATGTAAAGTTAAGTTGTTTGCTTGAGGTGTAAAGTTAAGTTGTTTATTGAGATTTTTCTTGATGTATGTGATTATCACTATAAATGTTCCTCTTAGAACTGTTTTTGCCACATCCCATAAGTTTTGTTATGTGTATTTCCATTTTCATTTATCTCAAGATTCTTTTTAATTTTCCTTTTGATTTCTACTTTGATTCATTGGTTTTTCAGGGATGTGTTTTAATTTCCATGTGTTTGTGAATTTTCCAGCTTTCCTTTTGCTATTGAATTCTGATTTCATATCATGTGCTTGGTAAAGATACTTTGTATGATTTCAATCTTCTTAAATTTGCTAAGACTTGTTTTGTGGCCTAACATAAAATCTAGCCTAGAAAATGATCCATATGTAATTGAGAATACTGTGTATTCTGTTGCTGTTGGATGGTAGTTTAATGGCACTTTTAGATTTTTATTCCTAGTATATAGAAAAACAGTTGATTTCTAGATATTGATCTTGTATCCTGCAACCTGGCTAAAGATGCTTTTAAGTCTTAATAACTATGTTGTAATCTTTTTAAAATTGTCAAGTAGACAATCACAACTTCTGTTAAGTGAGACTATTTATTCTGTTCCCATCTGTATAATATTTATGTATTTATTTGTGTATTTATTTATTTATTTATTCTTATAGAACTATACAGTACTTCCAGTATAATTTTGAGTAGGAATGAAGAATAAATTTATTTATTTATTCTTATTGAACTGCATAGGACTTCCTGTATAATGTTGAATAGGAGTGATGAAAATAGGCATCCCTGTATTGTGTCCAAAATGGGAAAAGGATTCCAGTTTTGAACATTAAGTTTGATGTTAGTTATAGGTTTTTGTAGATGCCTTTATCACCTTAAAGATGTTCCCTTCTATTTTGCTTCCTAAAACTTATATCACGAATGGATATTGAACTTTCTCCAAATAATTTTCCTAAACCAATTGTGTTGATCACATGGTTTTATATATTTAATCTATTGACATGGTGATTTATGTTAATTTATTTTTAAACAAATGTATTGAGGTCTGTTTTGCAAACCACAACATCTACTCATTTCAAGTGTACAATTCAAAGTGGTGTGACCACCATCCTAAATCTGGTTTAAAACATTTTTATACCTCCCAAAAGACGAACATGCCCATTTAAAATTAATCCCCATTTCCATTCATCTACAAATTTGACTTTTCTGGATATTTTATGTAAATATAATCATGCAGTATATGGTCTGTTATGTCTGGCTTCTTTCACTTAGCATAATGTTTCCAAGGTCCATCCATGTTGTATGAATCAGTACTTCATTTTCTTTTATGGCTGAATAACATTCCATTATATGGCTATAACACATTTTGCTTATCCATTCATCAGTTGGCAAATGCAAAATTATTTTCACCTTTTAGCTATTATGATTAATGCTGCTATGAACATTGGCATAGAAGTTTTTGTATGAACATATGTTTTTATCTTGGGAATATTCCTAGGAGTAAAATTTCAGAGTTATATGGTAATGCTATGTTTAACTTTTTGAGAAACTGCTAAATTGTTTTCAGCAGGGAGATGTACAACTCTACATTCCCACGAACAATGTATGAGGGTTCCATCTTTGCCAAAATGCATCAGTGTCCATCGCTTTAATTACAACCATCCCAATGGTTGTGAAGTAGTTTCTCATTGTGACTTGTATTTATATTTCCTAAATGATTAGTGATATGGTCTTTTTATGTGCTTATTGGTCATTTGTATATTTTCTTTTGAGAAATATCTATTCAAATTCTTTGTCCTTTATAAAATTGAGTTGTGTTTTTGTTAGTTGTGAGAGTTTTTTTCAAACATATTCTAGATACTAAACTTTTGTTAGATATATGGTTTGAAAATTTGTTCTCTCATTTTGTCAGTTGTCTTTTCACTCTATAGTATTCTTTGAAGCATGAAAGTTTTAAAATTTTTTATTGAAGTTGATTTACAAAAAAGTTTTTAATTTTGATTAAACTCAAACTTATGTATTTTTTCTTTTGTTGCTTATATTTTAGATGTCATATCTAAGAATCCACTGCCTTATCCAATGTCACAAATGTTTACACCTATGGGTTGTTCTAACAGTTTTATAGTTTCAGGTCTTACAGCAAGTTTTGATCCATTTTTAGTTAAATTTTGTATAAGGTATAAAGTCTCAGCACCATTTGTTGAAAAAGATTATCCCTCCCCCACCCCTCCACTGAATTGCTGTAAATCAACTGAATTTAAATATGAGGGCTTGTTTTTAGAAATTTTATTCCAATACGACTTCCTCCCTTTCCCTCATTTTTATTACTGTTGTCATACATGTTACATGTTTATACATTATAAACCCATCAACACAGTTTTATAACTATGGCTTTATGCATTGTCTCTTAATTCAGACATGAGAAGCAAAGAATTATGAATAAAAATACATTTATACTATCTTTTATATTTACCTATATAATTACCTTCAGTAGTGTTCTTTATTTCTTCATATGGATTGGAATTACTGTCTTGTGTTCTCTATTTCAGCCTAAAATATTTATTCATTTTAATATTTCTGGTGGGCTGGGCAGATCTGCTAAGAATTCTCTCAGATTTTGTTGATTTTTTTTTTCATTTTTGATGTATGGGTTTACTAGATATAGAATACTTGGTTCACAATCCTTTTTTCTTTCAGCACAGTGAATATGTCATGCCTGAGTATGTTTGAATGTGATGTTTATAGGTGTGACTCTCTTTTAGTTTATCTTAGTTGAAGTTCATTGAGTTTCCTGGATGTGTGAATACATGTTTTTCATCAAATTTAGGAATTTGTCAGGCATTAGTTCTTCAAATACTTCTTCTGCCCCTTTCATTTATCTCCTCCTAGAACTCTCATTACACAAACGTTGATACCTTCAGTGTTGTCCTACATTTCTCTGAAGCTTTATTTATTTTTCCTCATTCATTATGCTTTCTGTTCCTCAAACTAGATTATCTCAATTGACCTATTTTTAGGTTCACTAATTCTTTCTTATTCCAAGTTGATTCTGATTTTGAACTCCTCTAATGAATTATTCATTACCACTATTTTTCATTTAAACTCTGGAATCAAATTTTTAAATAATCTATATATCTTTATTGATATTCTCTATTTGGTGAGACATTGTTCTCATATATTCCTTTAATTCTTTAGACATGTTTTCTTTAAGTTTTTTGCACATATATGAGGAATCTAAAAAAAAAAAGGTTCTGAAGAACGTAGGGGCAGTATAGGAATAAAGATGCAGACATAGAGAATAGACCTGAGGACACAGGGAGTGGGAAGGGTAAGCTGGGATGAAGTGAGAGAGTGGCACTGACATATATACACTACCAAATGTAAAATAGATAGATAGTGGGAAGCAGCCACATAGCACAGGAAGGTCAGCTCGGTGCTTTGTGGCCACCTAGAGGGGTGCAATAGGGAGGGTGGGAGGGAGATGCAAGAGGGAGGAGGTATGGGGATATCTGTATACATATGGCTGATTCATTTTGTTATAAAGCAGAAACTAACACACCATTGTAGAGGAATTATACTCCAATAAAGATGTTAAAATAAGTAAATAAAAAAAATTTTAAATGAACATATTTATAATAGTTGATTTAAAGGATTTGTCGGTTAAATCTGGTATCTAGGGCTTCTCATGGGCAATTCCTGTTGCCTGATGTTTTTCCTGTGTATGGGCCAGACTTTCCAGTTTCTTTGTATGTCTTGTAATTTTTTTGAAAACTAGATATTTTAAAAATAATAAGTTCTCAATTCTGGAAATCTAATTACCCCCTCCCAGGGTGTGCTATTGTTGCTGTTGTTTTATGTCATTGTTTGGTCAATGTTGTAATTGTTGGGGTTAGGGAACTTTTCTGGACAAATTATACAAATCATGTATTCTCTGTAGTGTGTGGCCATTGTAGTATCTTCTCAGTTAACTTAGGGCACAGCTAATGATTAGTCAGAATTCCTTAAATGTCTCAGATGAATATGTACCTGGGGCACAACTTCACTACTCAGGGAGTTTATAAATCTGCCTTAGCTTTCACTTCCTGTTTGTAGAGGGCTACGTTTTTTGTTTTATTTTTGTTTTTATAAAGGTCTATTTTTTTCTGTTTTTAATGTTTATTTCTTTATTTTCTTATTAGTTGTCCATTTTATACACATCAGTGTATACATGTCAATCCCAATCTCCGAATTCATCACACCACAACCCCAACCACCCGCCACTTTCCCCACTTGGTGTCCATATGTTTGTTCTCTATTTCTGTGTCTCAATCTCTGCTCTGAAAACCGGATCATTTGACCATTTTCTAGGTTCCACAAATACGTGTTAATATACGATATTTGTTTTTCTCTTTCTGACTTACTTCACTCTGCATGACAGTCTCTAGATGCATCCACGTCTCTACAAATGACCCAATTTCATTCCTTTTTATGGCTGTGTAATATGACATTGTATATATGTACCACATCTTCTTTATCCATTCGTCTGTCGATGGGCATTTAGGTTGCTTCCATGACCTGGCTATTGTAAATGGTGCTGCAATGAATATTGGGGTGCATGTGTCTTTTTTTTTTTTTTTTTTTGCGGCATGCGGGCCTCTCACTGTTGCGGCCTCTCCCGTTGCGGAGCACAGGCTCTGGACGCGCAGGCTCAGCGGCCATGGCTCATGGGCCCAGCCGCTCTGCAGCATGTGGGATCTTCCCAGACCAGGGCACGAACCCGTGTCCCCTGCATCGGCAGGCGGACTCTCAACCACTGCACCACCAGGGAAGCCCAACATGTGTCTTTTTGAACTATGGTTTTCTCTGGGTATATGCCCAGTAGTGGGATTGCTGGGTCATATGGTAGTTCTATTTTTAGTTTTTTAGGGAACCTCCATACTATTCTCCATAATGGCTGTATCAATTTACATTCCCACCAACAGTGCGAGAGGGTTCCCTTTTCTCCACAACCTCTTCAGCATTTGTTTTTTGTAGATTTTCTGATGATGCCCATTCTAAATGGTGTGAGGTAATACCTCATTGTAGTTTTGATTTGCATTTCTTTAATAATTAGTGATGTTGAGCAGCTTTTCATGTGCTTCTTGGCCATCTGTATGCCTTTTTTGGAGAAATGTCTATTTAGGTCTTCTGCCCATTTTTGGATTGGGTTGTTTGTTTTTTTAATATTGAGTTGCATGAGCTGTTTATATATTTTTGATATTAATTCTTTGTCCAATGATTCATCTGCAAATATTTTCTCCCATTCTGAGGGTTGTCTTTTCATCTACTTTAAAGTTTCCTTTGTTGTGTAAAAGCTTTTAAGTTTCATTAGGTCCCATTTGTTTATTTTTGTTTTTATTTCCATTTCTCTAGGAGGTGGATCAAAAAAGATCTTGCTGTGGTTTATGTCAAAGAGTGTTCTTCCTATGTTTTCCTGTAAGAGTTTTATAGTGTCTGATCTTTCATTTAGGTCTCAAATCCATTTTGAGTTTATTTTTGTGTATGGTGTTAGAGTGTTATAATTTCATTCTTTTACCTGTAGCTGTACAGTTTTCCCAGCACCAATTACTGAAGAGACTGTCTTTTCTGCATTGTATATCTTTGCCTCCTTTGTCATAGATTAGTTGACCATAGGTGTGTGGGTTTATCTCTGGGCTTTGTATCCTGTTCTATTGATCTATATTTCTGTTTTTGTGCCAGTACCATATTGTCTTGATTACTGTAGCTTTGTAGTGTAGTCTGAAGTCAGGGAATCTGATTCCTCCAGCTCCGTTTTTTCCCCTCAAGACTGCTTTAGCTATTCGGGGTATTTTGGGTCTCCATACAAATTTTAAGATTTTTTGTTCTAGTTCTGTAAAAATGCCATTGGTAATTTTATAGGGATTGCATTGAATCTGTAGATTGCTTTGGGGTAGTATAGTCATTTTAACAATATTTATTCTTCCAATCCAAGAACATGGTATATCTCTCCATCTGTTGGTATCATCTTTAATTTCTTTCATCAGTGTCTTATAGTTTTCTGCATACAGGTCTTTTGTCTCCCTAGGTAGGTTTATTCCTAGGTATTTGATTATTTGTGTTGCAATGGTAAATGGGAGTGTTTCCTTAATTTCTCTTTCAGATTTTTCATCATTAGTGTATAGGAATGCAAGAGATTTCTGTGCATTAATTTTGTACTCGGCAACTTTACCAAATTCATTCATTAGCTCTAGTAGTTTTCTGTTGACATCTTTAGGATTCTCTATGTATTGTATTATGTCATCTGCAAACAGTGACAATTTTGCTTCTTCTTTTCCAATTTGTATTCCATTTATTTCTGTTTCTTCTCTGATTGCCGTGGCTAGGACTTCCAACCCTATGTTGAATAATAGTGGTGAGAGTGGACATCTTTGTCTTGCTCCTGATCTTAGAGGAAATGCTTTCAGTTTTTCACCATTGAGAATGATGTTTGCTGTGGGTTTGTTGTATATGACCTTTATTATGTTGAAGTAGGTTCCCTCTATGCCCACCTTCTGGAGAGTTTTTATCATAAATGGGTGTTGAATTTTGTCAAACTTTTTCTGTGTCTATTGAGATAATCCTGTGGTTTTTATTCTTCAATTTGTTAATATGGTGTATCACATTGATTGATTTGCGTATATTGAAGAATCCTTGCATCTCTGAGATAAATCTCACTTGATCATGGTGTCTGATCCTTTTAATGTGTTGTTGGATTCTGTTTGCTAGTATTTTATTGAGGATTTTTGCATCTATGTTCATCAGTGATATTGGTCTGTAATTTTCTTTTTTTTTTTTGTAGTATCTTTGTCTGGTCTTAGTATCAGAGTGTTGGTGGCCTCATAGAATGAGTTTAGGAGTTTTACTTCCTCTGGAACTTTTTGGAAGAGTTTGAGAAGGATGGGTGTTAGCTTTTCTATAAATGTGTGATAGAATTCACCCATGGAGCCATCTGGTCCTGGACTTTTGTGTGTTGGAAAATTTTTAATCACAGTTTCAATTTCATTACCTGTAATTGGTCTGTTCGTATTTTCTATTTCTTCCTGGTTCAGTCTTGGAAGATTATACCTTTCTAAGAATTTGTCCATTTCTTCCAGGTTGTCCATTTTATTGGCATAGAGTTGCTCGTAGTATAGTAGTCTCTTAGGATGCTTTGTATTTCTGTGGTGTTTGTCGTAACTTCTTTTTCATTTCTAATTTTATTTATTTGAGTCCTCTCCCTCTTTTTCTTGTTGAGTCTGGCTAATGGTCTATCAATTTTGTTTATCTTCTCAAAGAACAAGCTTTTAGTTTTATTGATCTTTGCTATTGTTTTCTTTGTTTCTATTTCATTTATTTCTGCTATGTTCTTTATGATTTCTATCCTTCTGCTAACTTTGGGTTACGTTTGTTCTTTGTTCTCTAGTTCCTTTAGGTGTAATGTTGGATTCTTTATTTGAGATTTTTCTTGTTTCTTAAGGTAGGCTTGTATAGCTTATAAACTTCCCTCTTAGAACTGCTTTTCCGGCATCCCATAGGTTATGGATCATTGTGTTTTCATTATCATTTGTCTCTAGGTATTTTCTGATTTCCTCTTTGATTTCTTTAGTGATCTCTTTGTTATTTAGTATCATATTATTTAGCTTCCATGTGTTTGTGTTTTTTACATTTTATTGCCTGTAATTGATTTCTAATCTCATAGCATTGTGGTCAGAAAAGTTGCTTGATATGATTTCAATTTTCCTAAATTTACTGAGGCTTGATTTGTGACCCAAAACGTTACCTATCCTGGAGAATGTTCCATGCACACTTGAGAAGAAAGTTTAATCTGCTGTTTTTGGATGGAATGTCCTATAAATATCAATTAAATCTGTCTGGTCTATTGTGTCATTTAAAGCTTGTGTTTCCTTATTAATTTTCTTTTTGGATGATCTGTCCACTGGTGTAAGTGAGGTGTTAAACTCCCCCACTATTATAGTGTTACTGTCGATTTCCTCTTTTAGAGCTCTTAGCAGTTGACTTTTGTATTGTGGTGCTCCTACGTTGGGTGCATATATATTTATAATTGTTATATCTTCTTCTTGGATTGATCCCTTGATCATTACATAGTGTCCTTCCTTGTCTCTTGTAACATTCTTTATTTTAAAGTTTATTTTATCTGATATGAGTATTGCTACTCCAGCTTTCTTTTGATTTCCATTTTCATGGAATATATTTTTCCATGCCCTCACTTTCAGTCTGTATGTGTCCCTAGGTCTGAAGTGGGTCCCTTGTAGACAGCTTGTATATGGGTCTTGTTTTTGTGTCCATTCAGCAAGCCTGTCTTTTGTTTGGATAATTTAATCCATTCACATTTAAGGTAATTATCGCTATGTATGTTCCTATTACCACTTTCTTAATTTTGGCGGGTTTGTTTCTGTAGGTCCTTTTCTTCTCTTGTGTTTCCCACTTAGAAAAGTTCCTTTAACATTTGTTATAGAGCTGTTTGGTGGTGCTGAATTCTCTTAGCTTTTGCTTCTCTGTAAAGCTTTTGATTTCTCCATTGAATCTGAGTGAGATCCTTGCTGGCTAGAGTAATCTTGGTTGTAGGTTCTTCCCTTTCATCACTTTAAGTGTATCATGCCACTCCCTTCTGGCTTGTAGATTTTCTGCTGAGAAATCAGCTGTTAACCTTATTGGAGTTCCCTTGTATGTTATTTGTCATTTTTCCATTGCTGGTTTCAATACTTTTTCTTTGTCTTTAATTTTTGCCAATTTGATTACTATGTGTCTCGGCATGTTTCTCTTTGGGTTTATCCTGTATGGAACTCTCTGCACTTACTGGACTTGGGTGGCTATTTCCTTTCCCATCTTAGGGAAGTTTTCAACTATAATCTCTTCAAATATTTTCTTTGGTCCTTTCTCTCTCTCTTCTCCTTCTGGGACCCCTATAATGAGAATGTTGTTGTGTTTAATGTTGTCCCAGAGGTGTCTTAGGCTGTCTTCATTTCTTTTCATTCTTTTTTCTTTATTCTGTTCCACAGCAGTGAATTCCAGCATTCTGTTTTCCAGGTCACTTATCCGTTCTTCTGCCTCAGTTATTCTGCTATTGATTCCTTCTAGTGTATTTTTCATTTCAGTTATTGTATAGTTCATCTCTGCTAGTTTGTTCTTTAATTATTCTAGGTCTTTGTTAACATTTCTTGCATCTTCTCGATCTTTGCCTACAGTCTTTTTCTGAAATCCTGGATCATCTTCACTATCATTATTCTGAATTCTTTTTCTGGGAAGTTGCCTATCTCCATTTCAGTTAGTTGTTTTTCTGGGGTTTTATCTTGTTCCTTCATCTGGTATATAGCCCTCTGCCTTTTCATCTTGTCTATCTTTCTGTGAATGTGGTTTTTGTTCCACAGGCTGAAGGATTGTAGTTCTTCTTGCTTCTGCTGTCTTCCCTCTTTGGATGAGACTATCTAAGAGGCTTGTCGAAGTTTCCTGATGGGGGGGACTGGTGGTGGGTAGAGCTGACTGTTGCTCTGGTGGGCAGAGCTCAGTAAAACTTTAATCCACTTGTCTGCTGATGGGTAAGCCTGGGATACCGCCCTGTTGGTTTTTGGCCTGAGGTGACCCAACACTGGAGCCTACCCAGGCTCTTTGGTGGGGCTAATGGTGGACTCTGGGAGGGCTCCGCCAAGGAGTACTTCCCAGATCTTCTGCTGCCAGTGTCCTTGTCCCTTTGTGAGCCACAGCTGCCCCCTCACCTCTGCAGGAGACCCTCCAACACTATCAGGTATGTCTGGTTCTGTCTCCTATGGGGTCACTTCTCCATCCCCTGGGTCCCAATGTGCAAACTACTTTATGTGTGCCCTCTAAGGGTGGAGTCTCTGTTTCCCCCTGTCCTGCCGACGTCCTGCAATCGAATCCCACTAGCCTTCAAAGTCTGATTCTCTAGGAATTCCTCCTTCTGTTGCCAGGCCCCCAGGTTGGGAAGTCTGATGTGTGACTCAGAACCTTCACTCCAGTGGGTGGACTTCTGTGGTATAATTGTTCTCCTGTTTGTAAGTCACCCACCCAGCACTTATGGAATTTGATTTTATTGTGATAGCACCCGTCTTACCGTCTCATTGTGGCTTCTCCTTTGTCTTTGCATGTGGGGTATCTTTTTTGGTGAGTTCTAGTATCTTCCTGTTAAAGATTGTTCAGCAGTTAGTTGTGATTCTGGTGTTCTTGAAAGAGAGAATGAGAGCATGTCCTTCTACTCCACCATCTTGAACCAATCTCAGGGCCTCGGTTTTAATCAGAGCTGAGTCTGACTGAGGACCTCACATGTTTCCTGGGAAGATATACAGCCCTAAACATGCTTATTGTCATCTAGCTCCCCAGGAGCATGTCAGAGCTTTTCAAAGTCATCTGTGGGCATCTTGCTCCCCAGATATTCCTTTAAAATTTGGTTGAGATTTTTTACCATAACTGATATCATAGCCTCAGGTAATTGTTATATCTATCAATTGTAGTTGATTGTTCTCAACAAACATCCTGGGGGTAGGACTTTTCCCACTGAGCCAGATTTGAGACATGTCAAATAGAGACTACACTCTGTCATTACGTCTTTTCCAGCAACCTGCAAAAGGTCAAATAGTGACAATGCTTTGGAGATAGAACTTTTAGAAAATCCAGTCTGCACCCTCCAGGGTCTGCAAGACTGCTGGTGTTCAGAGCTAACATTGTAAAAACCGAAGGTTTTCAAAGTAACTATGGAGCTGTAGAGGGAATGAGAGGAGGTCAAATAAAAATATTACAGAACCTGATTTTCTTAGCAAGGTTCAGCAGTTTTTCTTCAATACTCTTGCAATTGTTGCATTTGGTTAACTTCAAGAATTTTCAAAATGATGATTTTTCACAATTCTAGTATTTTCTTTGCTTTTATGGAGGAATGGATTTACAGAATTCCTTACTCCACCTTTCAGGAGGTTACCTTGTATTGTTTGACATTTGAATGTTGAACTAACTTTGTATTCCAGGGACAAACTTCACTTGGTCTTGAGTTACTATCATTTTTATATATTGTGGATTAGAATTAATAGTATTTCTTGTGTATTTTAGTGTCTATATTAGATAGAAGATATTTGCTTGTAGTTTCGTTTTAATGTCTTTGTCTAGTTTTAGTATAAGGGTATTGCTGTATGCATGAAAGCAGCTTCAAAGCTTTACTCTCTTGTATGGTGCAGAATTTTTGTAGAGCAGATATTAATATTCCTTAAAGGATGGGTATATTTCATCAGTGAAGCCTCCTTGGTCTAAAGTTTTCTTTACTGGATGGTGTGAGATAACAGAAAATACATATATTGGTCTCCATCTCTGGTACCTGACACAAGACTCCCAAAACTGTTGTAATATCCTAAGTGATAACAGCACTAGGAGCATCTTTTGTTCTAATATTTGGGTCTTTGACTCTTACTCCTGATACAGAGCTCCTAAATCCCTTGGAATTTCCTGGGCATAACCAAGTTAGACGGAAGTTGTAGTTAACATGGCGACCTCTTACTTGTCATTGGCACATGAAGTGGAGTGCAGTCTCATGGGACTGAGCACTTAACCTATGGGATCTGACACTGTCTCCAGGTAGATAGTTTCAGAATGTAGTTAAGTTATAGAACATTCAACTGGTGTCACGAAGAATTGCTTGGTGTGGGGAAGAAACCCCACACATCTGGTGTTAGAAGTGTCGTGAGCATGGTAGTAGTGTGAGAATAAAGAAGAAACACACAGAAGTGAAGTTTTCTACACAGAAGCCATTTTACTGTGAATTTAATTCACCAAGTTACCTACTTCTTCTTGACTGTCTTGTGGTAGTTCGTATCTTTCACCACATTTGCACATTTTCTATCATTTTGTCAAATTTATGGACTTAGGGCTTCCCTGGTGGCGCAATGGTTGAGAGTCCACCTGCCGATGCAGGGGACACAGGTTCGTGCCCCAGTCTGGGAAGATCCCACATGCCGTGGAGTGACTAGGCCTGTGAGCCATGGCCACTGAGCCTGCGCATCCAGAACCTGTACTCCACAACGGGAGAGGCCACAGTAGTAACAGGCCCATGTACCACAAAAAAATAAATAAATAAAAATGAAAAATAAAAAAAATTATGGATTTAATATTATTTTTCTCTTTTTGTGAATCAGTTTGGGTAGAGAATTATCAGCTTTATTAATATTGTGAAATAATCCATTTTTGTTTTAATTATTTTGTCTATTCTTTTTTGTTTTCAATTTTTCAATTTTATAAATTTCTGCTCATCATTATTATTTCCTCTGCTCTACTTGCTTAAGGTTTAAAATGCTTTTCCTTTTCTGGTTTCTTAAGTTGGAAGTATAGATCATTGATTTCAGACCTTTTCTTATTTTCTACTACTATTTTTTTCCTTGACTTATGATGGGATTACATCCCAATAAACCCATTGTAAATTGAAAATATTGTAAGTCAAAAATACAAAAAACATTTAATATGTCTAACCTACTAAACGTTAGCTTAGCCTAGCCTTCCTTAAACATACTCAAAACATTTACATTAGTCTATAGTTAGGCAAAATCATCTAACACAAAGACTATTTTATAATAAAGTATTGAATAGCTAATATAATTTATTGAATGTTGTACTGAAAGTGAAAAACAGAATGGTTGTATTGGTACAGAATGATTGTAAGTGTATCACATTTTTACCCTCACGATTGCAT
Organism: Globicephala melas; assembly: GCF_963455315.2. Classification (NCBI taxonomy): domain Eukaryota; kingdom Metazoa; phylum Chordata; class Mammalia; order Artiodactyla; family Delphinidae; genus Globicephala; species Globicephala melas. The sequence continues at coordinate 48,587,025 of NC_083335.1, forward strand.
GGCTGACTGAGAGATGCTGTTCATTACCACTGCCCAGCATCTTGAGAGAATAGAACCACATATTGATAGCCTGAGAAAAGATCAAATTTCAAAATTCTAAGTACAGTTTCCACTGAATACCCATCACTTTTGTATGATCATAAAGTCAAAAAATCATAAGTAGAACCATTGTAAGTCAGGGATCATCTGCATAAGTATTTAAGAATTTAGTGCAATACATTTTGTCCTAAGTACTGCTTTAGTGGCATCCTATAAATTTTGAAATGTTATATTCTTATTTTCATTCAAGTTATTTTTAAATTTTGTTTTGATTCATGGGTAATTTAGAAGTGTGTTATTTATTTTTTTCAAATATTTGGGGACTTTGCAACTATCTATTTTAATTGAAATATAGTCGACTTATAATGTGTTAGTTTCAGGTGTAAAGTGACTCAGATTATTTTCCATTATAGGTTATTAAAATATAGTGAATATTGTTCCCTGTACTACACAATAGGTCCTTGTTGTTTATCTATTTTATATACAGTAATGTATATATGTTAATCCCAAACTCCTAATTTATCCCTCTCCCCCTTTCCCTTTGGTAACCCCAAGTTTGTTTTCTATGTCTGTGGGTCTATTTCTGGTTTGTAAATAAGTTCATTTACATCTTTTTTTTTTAGATTCCACATATTAGCAATATCATATGATATTTGCCTTTCTCTGTCTGAATTACTTCACTTAGTATAATAATTTTGCACAACTATCCATATTGCTGCAAATAGCATTATTTCATTATTTTTATGGCTGAATAATATTCCACTGTGTGTATGCATATAGATATATATAGATATATCGATATTTCACATCTTCTTTATCCATTCATCTATCAATGGACATTTAGGTTGCTTCCACATCTTGGTTATTGTAAATAGTGCTGCTATGAGCATTGGGCTTCATGTCTCTTTTCAAATTAGAATTTTCATCTTTTCTGGCTATATGCCCAGAAGTGGGATTGCTGGATCTTATGGTACTATGGAGAACAGTATGGTGGCTCCTTAAAAAAACTAAAAATAAAGTTACTCTATTATCCTGCAGCTATCTTGCAGTTACTGATTTCTAGGTTAATTCCCCTATGGTTATAGGACACACCTTGTATGATTTCAGTTCTGTAAATTTGTTGAGTTTTATACTATAGAACATACTTTGCTCTATCTTGGTAAATGTTCTATATGCACTTTAAAATAATCTCTATTGATATTCTGGGGTGTAGTGTTCATAAATATTGTCAGATTGGTAGATTATGATTTTTTGGATGTTCTGTCTTATTCCATCGATTACTGAAAGTGGATTTTTTTCCAATATAATTGTGAACTATCCTATTTCTCCCTTTAGTTCTATCATTTTTTGCTTCATGTATTTTTAAACTCTGTTAGATGCATATACATTTAGTACTGTTGTGTCTTCTTGGTGAATCGATCTATTTACCATAATGTAATATTTCTCTTCATCCCTGATATTTTTATTGTTCCCAAGTTTACTTGTCTAAGATAGCCATGCTAGGTTTATTTTGATTAATGCATGCATGGCACTTATTTTTCTATCTCTTTACTTTCAACCTATTTATCTCCTCATATTTTAAAGTCTCCTTATAGACAGAATATAATTGGATCTTTTCTTTAAAAATATTCTATCTGCCGGGCTTCCCTGGTGGCGCAGTGGTTGGGAGTTCGCCTGCCGATGCAGGGGACACGGGTTCGAGCCCTGGTCTGGGAGGATCCCACATGCCGCGGAGCGGCTAGGCCCGTGAGCCACAACTACTGAGCCTGCGCGCCTGGAGCCTGTGCTCCGCAGCGGGAGAGGCCGCGATAGTGAGAGGCCCGCGCACCGCGATGAAGAGTGGCCCCCGCTTGCCACAACTAGAGAAAGCCCTCGCACAGAAACGAAGACCCAACACAGCAAAAATAAATAAATTAATAAACTCCTACCCCCAACATATTCTTTAAAAAAAATATATATTCTATCTGCCAATGACATTAATTTATGTGTTTAGACCATAGTTTGGCAAACTTTTTTTATGAAGGGACAGATGGTAAATATTTAAAATTTGCAGGCCTTATGGCCCCTTTCCAAAGTACTTAACTCTGCTGTTATTCCATGAAAGCAACCATAGAAATAGGTAAAAGTATGATAATGAATGTGCTCCAATAACTTTATTTACAAAAACAGATAGCAAAACAGATTTGACCTGTAGTCTGTAGCTTTACAATTCCTGATTTAGACATTTACACTTAATGTAATTACTAATATGGTTAGCATTAAAGCAACAGGATCCTATTTGTTTTCTCTTCATTGCATCTGTTCTATATTTCTTTTTTCCATCTTTCTGCCTACTTTTGGATTGAGTGTTTTTATTATTGCATTTTATCTCCAATAGTGACTCATTATTTTTACTTCTTTTTAATTTTTTGAGGAATTTTCCTGATGCTTACTATATATCTTTAATTAATCATATCAACTTTCAAGAAATATTATACTTTACATATACTGCATGGACCTTTCAACAGTATACTTCTAATACCTCACTCTCCCATATTCTGTGCTTTTATTGTCATATATTTTATTTTTATATGGGACATGAACTACAATAGATTGCTACTATTTTTCCTTTAGAGTATCAGTTACCTTCCTGAAAAGGGGATCTCTGAGCTTTTTGGAACTGTGGTTTGAATATTTTCATTAATTTTGGAAAAATCTCGGGCAGTATGTCTTCAAATATTTCTTCCAGCCCATTTGCTCTCACTTCTCCTCTTGAGTTCCAATTATCTGTATGTAAGATCATTTGTTATTTTCTCACAGCTCTTTGGCACTTTCTTCTTCTCTCTCTCTCTCTTTTTTCACCCTTTTTTCTTTCTATGCTTTATTGGGTAATTTCTATTGACCCTCCTTCAAGTTCACTGATTCTACCCCTGGGGGCTTACCACAGAATGGCTCTTCATTGATCTCAGGCTCCCTATTTATGAGACACAAAGCTCTTCCTCCAAACACATCAATTCACCATTTAATTGATTCTTTTAACAAATATTTATTAAGCTCCCACAGTCTATCAAGCAGTGTGCAAGGTGTTTGACATCAGTGAGCTACTGAGGCATAGTTGCTGCCCTAATGAGCCTAAAATCTAGTGACATAAAACAAAAATCAAACCATCACAGTAATGGATGTCTAATCACAAGCAGAGGAAAATGATCTGAATAAATATGACACCATGAGAACCTATACTGAAGTAATCTGACCTAGACTTGCAGGGTGTGGATTTGAGGGTAAAAGTGAAGTTATATAGCGAAATTTATTTGACTAAGTTATATATGAATTGAGCTCTGAAGAAAGAAAATATGTTTATTAATGATGATTGGGGAGCCGGTAGATGTGTGAAGAATTGTGAAATGAGCTAGTAGCTTATGCAAATGCCCTATTTTGCGAGACAGTAAAAGCACATTTAAATAACTTAAAATGCATCTGGAGTGACGAGAGCAATGGAGAGTGTGGCTGGAGATAAGGCTGGAAGAATGGGTAGAGTCCAGACCATGCATGGCCATGTAAGCCATGTTAGGTTTTGTCTGTATTCTAAAAGTATTTTGAAACCATTTAAGGATTTCCAGTAGAGAGTTACCTAATGAGATTTGCATTTTGTAAATATCAGTTTGGTTTCAGTGATATAAAAAATGTAGAGGAGTCCTGAAGAGAAGCTGGGAGTTAGGAGATTCTTGCAGTACTAACTCAAGAGAAAGTTTATAGTTGCTTAGAATCAGGGAGGGAAGTGGCAGTGGAGAATGAGAGACATGGATGGGTTTGAGAGATACTGGGAAGTAAAGTAAACAGGATTAATGACAGATTGTGGAAGAAGTAGCTATGAGAGAAAATGAGTTGTCAGGGCTGAATCCGGGGTTTCTAGGTTTATGGTGGTGTCCATTAAATGAAATAGAGAGCAATGGAAGATCATCAGGTTCAGGGATGCAGGATGACCAAGTTTCAACTTGTTCCTGTAGTGTTTAAATTTCCTTAGAAGCAACCTAGAGGATATGCCACTTAGATAAATGGATTTATAATTATGGACTACAGAAGAAAGTCCTATGATGAAGATAAAGATTTGACAGAGGACACCATTTAAGTGGTCAGTACAGTTTCAGACCTGGATGAGTTTGCCTAAGAGAATATAAAACAAGAGAATAAGAGGGCATGGGATTCAAAGTGGATGAACTGCAATACTTAATTAATGGATAGAGAAAATGAGCCTGCAATGAAGATAGAAAAGGAGTGGCCAGTTAAACTCCCTAAAGTTATAAAAGAGGTGTTGTTCCATTTGCTTTTGTGAGGAAGCCAAAGGACAAGAATATTTCATAATATTAAGTGTAGTCAGAAGAGTCAAACACTGCTAAGAAGTCAAGCAAACAATCAACTATATGCCAATAAAATGGACAACCTGGAAGATATGGACAAATTCTTAGAAAAGCCCAACCTTCCGAGACTGAACCACGAAGGAATAGAAAATATAAACAGATAATTCACAAGCACTGAAATTGAGACTGTGATTAAAAATCTTCCAACAAACAAAAACCCAGGACCAGATGGCTTCACAGGCAAACTTTTATCAAATATTTAGAGAAGAATAGCACCTATCCTTCTCAACCTCTTCCAAAATATACCAGAAGGAGGAACACTCCTAAACATATTCAATGAGGCCACAATCACCCTGATACCAAAACCAGACAAAGATGTCACAAAAAAAGAAAACTACAGGCCAATATCACTGATGAACACAGATGCAAAACTCCTCAACAGAATACTAGCAAACAGAATCCAACAGCACATTAAAAGGATAATACACCATGATCAAGTGGGGTTTATTTCAGGAATCCAAGGATTCTTCAATATATGAAAATCAATCAGTGTGATAAACCACATTAACCAACTGAAAAATAAAAACCATATGATCATCTCAATAGATGCAGAAAAAGCTTTTGACAATTTCAACACCCATTTATGATAAAAAGTCCCCAGAAAGTAGGCATAGAGGGAACTTAACATAATAAAGGCCATATATGACAAACCCACAGGCAACATCATTCTCAATGGTGAAAAACTGAAACCATTTTCACTAAGATTAGGAACAAGACAAGGTTGCCCACATTCACCACTATTATTCAACATACTTTTGGAATTTTACCCACAGCCACCAGAGAAGAAAAAGAAATAAAAGGAATACAAATCGGAAAAGAAGTACAGCTGTCACTGTTTGCAGATGACATAATACTATACATAGAGAATCCCAAAGACACCACCAGAAAGCTACTAGAGCTAATCAATGAATTTGATAATGTAGCAGGATACAAAATTAATGCACAGAAATCTCTTGCATTCCTATACACTAATGATGAAAAATCTGAAAGAGAAATTAAGGAAACAGTCCCATTTACCATTGCAACAAAAAGAATTAAATACCTAGGAATAAACCTACTTAAGGAGACAAAAGACCTGTATGCAGAAAACTATAAGACAATGATGAAAGAAATTAAAGGTGATACAAATAGATGAAGAGATATACCATGTTCTTCGACTGGAAGAATCAACATTGTGAAAATGACTATACTACCCAAAAGCAATCTACAGTTTCAATGCAATCCCTATCAAATTACCACTGGCATTTTTCACAGCACTAGAACAAAAAAATTCACAATTTGTATGGAGACACAAAAGACCCCGAATAGCCAAAGCAATCTTTAGAAAGAAAAATGGAGCTGGAGGAATCAGGCTTTCTAACTTCAGACTATACTATGAAGCGACAGTAATCAAGACAGTATGGAACTGGAACAAAAATACAAATATAGATCAATGGAACAGGCTATAAAGCCCAGAGATTAACCCATGCACATATGGTTACCATATATAATGGAGGCAAGACTATAAAATCGAGAAAAGACAGCCTCTTCAATAAGTGATGCTGGGAAAACTGGGCAACTACATGTAAAAGAATGAAATTAGAACACTCCCTAATACCATACACAAAAATAAACTCAAAACGGATTAAAGATCTAAATGTAAGGCCAGACACTATAAAACTCTTAGGGGAAAACATAGGCATAACACTCTATGACATAAATCACAGCAAGATCCTTTTTGACCCACCTCATAGAGAAATAGAAATAAAAACAGAAATAAACAAATGGGACCTAATGAAACTTAAAACTTTGTCACAGCAAAGAAAACCATAAAGAAGATGAAAAGACAGCCCTCAGAATGGGAAAAAAATATTTGCAAATGAAGCAACTGACAAAGGATTGATCTCCAAAACTTACAAGCAGCTCATGCAGCTCAATATCAAAAAAACAAACAACCTAATCCAAAAATGGGCAGAAGACCTAAATAGACATTTCTCCAAAGAAGATATACAGACTGCCAAGAAACACATGAAAGGATGCTCAACATCACTAATCATTAGAGAAATGCAAATCAAAACTACAATGAGGTATCATCTCACACTGGTCAGAATAGCCATCATCAAAAAGTCTCCAAACGATAAATGTTTGAGAGATTGTGGAGAAAAAGGAACCCTCTTGCACTGTCGGTGGGAATGCAATTTGATACAGCTACTATGGAGAACCGTATGGAGGTTTCTTAAAATCTAAAAGTAGAACTACCATACGACCCAGCAATCCCACTACTGAGGATATACCCTGAGAAAACCGTAATTCAAAAAAGTCATGTACCACAATGTTCATTGCAGCTCTATTTACGATAGCCAGGACATGGAAACAACCTAAGTGTCCATTGACAGATGAATGGATAAAGAATATGTGGCACATATATACAATGGAATATTACTCAGCCATAAAAATAAATGAAACTGAGTTATTTGTAGTGAGGTGGATGGACCTAGAGTCTATCATATAGAGTGAAGTAAGTCAGAAAGGGAAAAACAAATACCATTTGCTAACACATATATATGGAATCTAAAAAAATGATTATGAAGAACTTAGGGGCAGGGCAGGAATAAAGATACAGATGTAGAGAATGGGGTTGAGGACATGGGTAGGGGGAAGTGTAAGCAGGGATGAAGTGAGAGAATGGGATGGACTTATATATACTACCAAATGTAAAATAGATCGCTAGTGGGAAGCAGCCGCATAGCACAGGGAGATCAGCTCAGTGCTTTGTGACCACCTAGAGGTGTGGGATAGGGAGGATGTGAGGGAGACACAAGAGAGAGGAGATATGGGGATATATGTACATGTGTAGCTGATTCACTTTGTTATAAAGCGGAAACTAACACACCATTGTAAAGCAATTATATTCCAATAAAGTTGTTAAAAAAGAAGTCAAGCAAGATGTAGACTGAGAAATCTTTATTAGGATTAGAGACACAAAGTCACTAGTGACCTGAGGAAGAGAAATTTAACTTGAGTCGTAAGGGAAGAAATCGAATTATGTTCAGTTGAGGAGTGGGGGAGACTTTGCTTGTGAATAGGTGGAAAGAGGGTGGTAGCTGGAGGAAATACAGAATTAAAGAAGATTGTTTTCAGTAGGCAAGGTTTGTCATTGAGTTGAATAATAAAAATACTTTTAATTCTGAAATAATGATATTTATGATTTTGTGGACATGGGTTTTTGGCTAAATACACTAAAGAAAGAGGCAATATATAGAAAATCCTTCTCTTAACAGCATTATTGGTCAACAAGGCACAGCTTTGTGTGTTTCTGGTCACTTTCTTTCCTGTAGCCCTTAGGTCTCAACTTTCCACACTCTTTGAGTGAGTCAGTTACCATTTATCTAGTTACATTCCATCCACCAAAATTCTGTCAACACTTCTAAAATGCTGTTGCCTTTTACCTCCTTTTCTATTCTCTTTGTCCTTGTGAATTTAAACTTTTTGTACCTTCATTGTAGTGTTTCATAAGGGCATGTTTTAGTTGCCATGTTAGCTAGAAATTTGCTTACATTTTAAGACTTGAGCAAATCATTTAAAAAAAATAGTGTTGTTAAGTGTAATTTGACAAAATAATTCCTTCTAAAGTAATACATCTTATAATTAGTTTCATTTCAGATGACTGCAGCTTCATGACTTTTTAACCAACAATTTGTTCATCCTTCTGTCAAACATTATGAAACTGTTGAAAGGTGATTCTTAAAAAAATCATTTTACCTAATAATTGGTTTTTATATTTGGATGCTTAATTGTCTTGAACACATTAGCAACTTCTTGTGAATCAAATGCATAGCTCCACTTAAAATTGGTGTCATTGTTACACCAAATAAATTAATGTTTTAGTCATATAACTTATATTCAAGGAACTTACAAAGAAAACTAAATGGCAGTACAGAATGAAAGAATGGCTTCAAATTACAATTTGAAAGAATTCAATACCTTAGAGCTGAAAGTGAAGTTCATATGACAATAAAACTATTAGAGATCTATCAATGCATTTCAAAAGACTGGTTATTCTAAACATCTACTTTTGTAATGACATGCCAGTGGATGAGAAATCACAGTTTATGGGGGTTTTCTCCCATTTAAATTTCTGTGGTAGGACTGAATAGATATTTTTATGAAGTCAAATTTTTACGGTTTAATTTAGAGTGAAGGACAGAGTAGATAATACACACAAGTACAGTAAAGATACACATATATAAATGCAGGGGAAAGAATAATGATTTTATTATATTTTCAAGGAGATATCAGAATAAATTCATGTAGACCAACCCTTTAAGAAAACTCACAATCTTAATTAAAACATAGTTACATGGGTTTGACCTTTTCTTCTGCTTTTTAAAAATAAATATATAAGAAAGACAGTGGTTGGCTGCAATTTTGCATTATAACCAAGAACAAAAATGTATATAGTCCTGTTTTCTGATTGATGCAAAAAATCTTGGCTCTCTGTGCACCGACGCCAAACAGAAATACGGAGACAGAGTTTTAGAGGAAAAGAAATAGAGAAGCTTTACTCTTTGCTAGGCAAACAGGGAACACAACAGGCTAGCGCCTCAAGAACTGTGCCCCCTCTCTGGGGAATTAGGAGAGGTCTTATAGTCTGCGGTCTGTGATAGGTGATAAGGATCAAAGCAGTGATGGCCTTGTATTCTGCTTTCTTTTGCAAAAATTTAAAATGGTCACAGTTGGCATCAGGCAGCCTGGTAAATGGGTCTGGCAGCCCAGTAAGTGGGTCTGTTCATCTCTGGGTTATCAGTCCACAACCTACTTTCTGAATGCATAATGCTATAAGGGGTTATTTGCTACAAGGAAGTGCAGGGAGTGTAAACACCAGGTGAAGGACGCAATTCACATGGGATCAGAGAATGTTAGGGTCAGGATGTAATTCACAGAGTTAGGGAGTGATAGGTGCAGGATATGATTCACATAGTGTCAGAGAGTGTTAGAGGTTAGCTTTGTGAAGGACAAATCTAGTTACAGACAATACAGATTAGTAACAGTTAAAATAAAACTAGGATTGATTAACTCTTTCAGGCCAGTTTATGTTGTTTCTATAGCCTGCCCATAGTTCCTTTATTTTCCTTGTTTGTCAGAAAAGCAAAAAACTTCATTTCTATTTTTGCTGCAACATGACAAGGACACAGGGGCTTGTACATGGTTTCATGACTTCTTCCTTGTTTGACCATAGATTTACAAATAGGCCCCACTAACTCTCAGGAGCAATGCAATCTATATTACCTATGAGCCCTCCTTAATCTTAACAAATAGGACCTGATCATCAAGGAGGAGGCTTTAGAGCCTGATGCTTAAAAAAAAAGTTAATAAAACAAACAAAAGAAACAAAACAACCTCAGACAACCTACAAACATTAAGTCAATACCCTTTCCAATGGGTACATTACAAGATAGTGAATGAACCTCAGACAGCTATTCAAAGTCAGGATGAAGTAGGATGGCTGAAAAAAAGGTAAAATAAATGCTTAAAAGTGTAAGGAAGCATACCCTTTCTATGGTCAGTTAGGTTATACTAGCAGCTCTGCTGAAGAAAGTCAGTATTCAGGGCAGTCATGGTCATCCAGGGTAATGATTTGAAACAATTTAGTCTGAAAGATTGACAACATTTTCTGATATCAACTGCTAACGTGACTGGATTTCTAAGCATAGTCTGTTAACCCAAGTTCGTATGCCCAACGCACAGTGAGTCCGAACAGAGTGAAATGTCGGAGTTTGGAGCAGAAAAAGGTTTATTGCAAAGCCATGAAAGGAGATGAGGTGGCTCATGCCCTAAAAAGCCCCGAGATCCCTGAAGGGTTTAAGCAAAGCATTTTTAAAAGCCAGGTGAGGGAATGGGGTGCAGGGTATGTGATCAGCTTGTGCACAATTCTCTGATTGTATGATGGTGAGGTAGCAGGGTAGTGTCACGGGGTTAACATTATCAGTCGTTAAGCTCCAGGAGGCCTGGGGCTCTGTGCTCATGGTCGTCAAGTAGTTAGCATCTTCCACTTGCTGGAGACGGGGGAGGCCTACATCCGCAAAACAACTCAAGAAATGTGCATCAAATACTATTATCTAGGTACTCAGAGAGGAGCCAAAGCAGAGAATATGGGGGAAGTCCTGTCCCGGGAAGGCCCCCATGGGGTCCTACTCAGTTACAAGTTTGTTGTCCTAAATTCCTTACTGCTATGTTTTGCTCATCTGTCAGGATAACAAGCGCCCAATTGCACTGTCCCAATGAATGGCTAAAGTAGGAAAAATGGGCCCCAACACAAAGCTTAACACCTCCTCTAAGGCTTGATGAGATATGTGCATACATTTTATGCATGTTATAAAAATCCAGATCTTTAAAACATCATTGTAATGACTGATTGAGTAAGAGGTTTTTAAGTAAGATTGGGCCAGATAGAGAAAGCACTACTTATACAAGGTAAATTTGACAAGTCATATAATATAATGTAGTTTATGTTAGGTAGTTAGTCAAACATTAGCAACAAGGAGGTGACAGTGGCAGAAAGACAAGAGGGGAATAATCAATTCACACCCCAACCATCTGGGGACCCTCCCCTGACCCGACCCAGAACGGGTGAAACTATGGTCTTGTGGTGGGCAATTTATCCTGATAAAGAGGGAGCACAGTAACATGAGGGAACTTCCCCGGGCTGCACATGCCCAGACCAGACAGGCATATAACCTATAGTAAACCCAAACTCTTTATACCATTATTATAATAAAATCTGCATAAGATTTTGCCCCCCACCCACCGTGGGCTTTCCTTATCAAATCAAGGGTAAGGGCATGCTCAGTAATGAACTTGTTATATAGCTCAGGACTGTCAATCAAATAATGCTCTCCTGTCACTCACCCATGATCGTGCCCAGCCTCGTCACAGAATGCTCCTTATAAACACCTTAAGCCTGTACAGGAGGGCTGGTTTCACTTCACAGAAACAGCCCACTCTCTCTCTGAGAGTGTAACTATGCTTACAGGCTGGTTTCACTTCACAGAAACAGCCCGCTCTCCCTCTGAGAGTGTAACAATGCTTTAATAAACTTTGCTTTGCACTTAAGCCTGAAGTGATAGTCTACAATTCTTTGCTTGCTATCACAAGGACCAAGATTGCTGGTCCAGGTCTTCCATTGACCTCCTCAGTTGAAGCCATTTGATACAATGCATGCCAACCTGGTAACAGTTTATAATTATTTGTTCATATATATTCATTGCTTCTTGAAATTAGGTTTTGTTGCAGTTTTGCCAATTTTGGATTAGAAATATGTGTATGAGATTTAGTTTTTAATTGTAACTGACAATATTATATTACTATGCAAGACGAAATAAAAGAGCAAAGTGCGATTTTGTTAAATGGGAAATGGTGCTTATTAAACCCTTCTCTTGGGGATTCATAATGTATAATATTAACATGTTAACACACTGAGAAGTCCTGCAGCTAAAGAAACCCTGTTTAAAGTGCTTCAAAGTTAAATCACTGTACTTTCACAAAGACTTTTTACATTATAGAAGGTTTTTTTTTGTTTGTTTGTTTTCTGCTTTTTTATTGCCAGCTGGAATGGTCTCAAATAAATCAAATACTTATCAGTCCACCCACTTTATATATAGTTAGGATTGCCTGGAATAATATTAAATTATATATGACAAAGCCATGCTATTATAGCCAGATTTTTAAGAAAACTCTGCCGAAGTTATCTTCATGAACAATTTTGCTTGATACTGACATAATGCTGAATTTTAAATGCATTAGTCAATGACTATATTTATTACTGTTGAAATGTTTTACTTTCATTGATCTTAATATAAAGCCCAGCCGTTCTAAATTTCAACTATTAGGTTTTATGAATGTAAGTTTCACTACAGACCCCAAGGTTAATTTTTGTGTAGGACTATCACCTCTAATCTTCTATCATCCTCTTAATATGTATGGCTGACTCCGTATCTCAAATGACTGCATTAACCTTGTGCTAAGGGAAGTTCAAGGTCTTGATGTTTCCATTCTACCCAGGTTTCTGCATTGAACCTGTAATGTCTAGCTTTATACTAAAATGTAAGAATAGACAAGACAGAAACCTGTATATAAAATACTTATTAGCTTTAAGGTTATCATATAATTTATTTCCCCAAATAATAGAGTGAGTGTTAAATACTAAAGTTCTGGTTGCTCTATGATTTTGCTCATATAATGGAGTTACAAACCTCCATGGTAATGATGATTCTCCACCAAAATCTCCCTTTTTTTAATTAAAAAAAATTGGAGTATATTTGATTTACAATGTTGTGTTAGTTTCAGGTGTGCAGCAAAGTGATTCAGTTATACATATACATATATTTTTTCTTTTTTAGATTCTTTTCTCGTACAGGCTATCACAGAAGATTGAGTAGTGTTCCCTGTGCTATACAGTAGGTCCTTGTTGGTTATCTATCTTATATAGAGTAGTGTGTGTGTGTTCATCCCAAACTTCTGATTTATCCCTCCCCCCACATTTTCCCTTTGGTAACCATAAGTTTGCTTTCAATATCTATAATTCTGTTTCTGTTTTGTAAGTTCATTTGTCTCTTTTTTTTTAAATAGATTCCACATATGACTGATATCATATGATATTTGCCTCTCTCTCTCTGACTTACTTCACTTAGTATGACGATTTCTAGGTCCATCCATGTCTCTGTAAATGACACAATTTCATTCCTTTTTATGGGTGAGTAATATTCTATTGTATATATGTACCACTTCTTTATCCATTCCTCTGCTGATGGACATTTAGGTTGCTTCCATGTCCTGGCTATTGTAAATAGTGATGCAATGAACATTGGGGTGCATGTATCCTTTTGAATTATGGTTTTCTCCAGATATATGCCCAGGAGTAGGATTGCTGGATCATATCGTAGCTCTATTTTTAGTTTTCTAAGGAGCCTCTATACTGTTCTCCATAGTGGTTGTATCAATTTATATTCCCAAACACTGCCCTTAGGCATGGAGTTCTCAATGTTCCAAATAAGGTCTATCACCTCTGACAGAGACTTAGAGCTCCTTGCACAGGAATAGAGACTGGGGTCCCTCAGTTCCAGGAGTGATAACCCAGTTCTACAAGTAAGCATTGTGGGGAGTGGATGGCAACTCCTCAACTTCTTGGCTTGCCCCTTCTGGCAGAGAACCTTCACCCTATAAGCAAGTTGGGATAGAGGCCCACCATGTTCTCAGCTTGCTGTAGCTGCATACGAGAAAAAGTTTCTGCAATATGGGGCTGGGGGAAAGGGAATGAAAAATGCTTACAGCTTGCCTCTCTCAGGGTTGAACTGTCATGCCAGACTGGAAGTAGAAGGGAGAGAGAGCCTGTCTTCTTGACTGCACATGCTCAGAGTAGGGTCTTAGCTCAAATACAGAGCTAGGGGTTGAGGAGTCCACCTGCATATGAAAATTCAATGTGTAATCTTTCAGACCCAACTACAGGCAATTGCAAAGGCTTTGCTTGGCAGACCACATGGGCGAAAGCTACCCTCCCCACCCCAAATGTGGTGCACAGTCAGCACATTACAATCTCTGGAGAGAGTTGCAGTCAAAGACTAAGGTAACCCCTGGGCCAGCCATGCTCATATACATATCTGCCTTCCCAGCCAAGGTGCCTCCATTCAGAGGCTGTCACATCTGGGGACCTCCACTGAGGCACCTCTGCTAAGACCTCCTTATAAGGGATCTTTGACTAAGATACTTTTTCTTTCACTGTCAGTATATTTAATATCTGACTCACACCTAGACTTTCCCCCTCTCCTGAGTCCTAGTTCTCAAGGTCCATAAAGCAGTAGGAACATTTTGTTCTGGGCTCCTTGGCAGTGAGATGATTCCCCCTACCTGCACTGCATGCCATCTGACTGATGCTTACCTGTGTGCTTCCCTGGGGAAAAAATGGAACAGTAAGGAGCCAGCACTTTTTTCCTTTGCCTCTTGTCTGCACTATCACGGTAAGTGAATAAAAGCTGGATTGTTATTTTCAGTTTGACTTCTTGTACTAATAGATCACCTAAACACCTGGTAGCTAGACAGGGGTGGTGAGTAATGGAGCAGGAAGTCATGGCTAAAATGTCAGAGATTCATATTTTTCTTACTGAGATTTAGTAAATTTTCTTGAAAGAACGTTTCTCCACTTGCTATATGCCCTTAGCACAGTTTCCAAAGAATTTAAATGACTGTTTTCTACAATTTTTATCAGTTAGATTGTAATTTTGCTGGGGAGAGAGTCTACCTAGTTCCTAACTCCATCATTCCAGAAGTTATATTTATATTCCTAAGTTATATTCTTGCTAAAGGTGATAATTATATTACCTCCAAACATGCAGACTTTTTCTTAAAAAACAAGTTTTGAAAATTCTCAAACCAAAAACTGACTTACTTAATGTCAAAGATAAAGCAAAATTGAATCGTTTGAGCTTGTTAAAATTAAATACAAAATGAAGACCAGACTTGAAAATTTCCTGAGCAGATAAAACAATTTAAGCCACACATGCAAAATTAAAGGTAGCTTATTTCATGAACATAAGTGAAACTTAGTCTCTTTCTTATAAATGCCTCTGATAATCATCAGAGAAACTTAAATCATCTTTCTAGAAATGGTATAATGATTTTTAATCAATTCCCTGCCGTCTGGAATCCCTCATTGTAATAACTAATCATTGTAAAGTTTTAACAACTTCCTCACTTTCACTTTATAGGCCATTCTGTAACATGATGCTCCTGAGCTTCATATCAGTTTTAAATTTGAATGCTACTGATTGGTGAGCTGTTCTTATATGCACAATAATCTCTTACTAAATACTATTTATTGATTTGGTGGTTTTAATTTTTCTATTTCTGGATTTCTGACAGGCTAATGTGTTTATGTGTTGGATGCCATGAGGCAATAAGAGGGCAAAGGACAATGGTGTACCAGGCAATTATTGCTACATTCAAGAATAGTACAGTATTCAAAGCATAAGTATCACTAATATACATGCGATAGTTTAAAATAGGTTCTCCTTACATAGGCCAGAAGTATACTTCAAATAGCTTTGAGAGTTATTTCCAGGATGACACATTTGAAGTTATTTGCCAGTACACCAAAGAGAAGCAACACTGCTTCCTCCAAATAAGAAGACATTAGACCTTCTCCTAGAGCTACTGAGATTGAGTGTCATTTGCCAACTCCACTGCATTGTGATTTTTTTTTTTTTTTCGGTACGTGGGCTTCTCACTGTTGTGGCCTCTCCCATTGTGGAGCACAGGCTCCGGACGCGCAGGCTCAGCGGCCATGGCTCACGGTCCCAGCCTCTCCGTGGCATGTGGGATCTTCCCAGAATGGGGCATGAACCCGCGTCCCCTGCATCGACAGGCGGACTCTCAACCACTGCGTCACCAGGGAAGCCCTGCATTGTGATATTTTTGATGAAATATGGGGACTATGTTTTATACATCTTTGTATTCCCTTCACAGCTTTTGCATTATACTCCCTAGGAACCAAAATACGTGATGGTTGTTAAATTGAATTTTATCTTTTCCAAGATAAAAAAGAATTTAGACTCAGGCATAATGGCACCTACTCTTACTTGTCATAGTTATGATAATTGAATAAACATTTGATTTCATGGTAAATATTTGGAGATTCATTGATATGTGTTTTTTTGTGTTTTATGCTCCTTGCAGTCTCTTGTTTGGAAATAACTGAAACATCTTAAAACACCATTGAAAGCATTGTGTATCTCCTACTGAAAGCTGGAATCCATATTTTTTTTAAAAAGTACTGCATTTTTTCTAACATCTTTAGCACTATCTCGTGATATGCTAAGATTTCTAAGCAAAACATTAATCCATGTTGAAGTAATTACTGTAGATTTAAATGCCTACATTCAGGACACCAGTTTTATAGCCTTCACTCACTTACCTCATTAGTAGGCCAGAAGACAGATAGGCAGTCTGTCCCCACATTAATCCATTAATCAGACGATTTATAGAATTCACCATATTCAAGTATTTCTGATTTTTGCTAATACTTGATTGTTTTCTTTAGTTCAGAATTAAAGTGTATAGGTATTTTGGGGTATAACATGACCACAGGGTGGATCAACATAAAAACATAATTTCTAAGCAGTTTAATTAAGCATAAACTGCAAATTGCAGATATATGGTACAGGAATGTGTTTAGTTTTGATATCTAATTGCTCATCACTAAGCAGTTGGTACTTATGATAACTCTGTAACCAGGGATAATGAGATCATATTCTCATTTGTCTGTTTCTTAATCTTCTGGGCTCTAAGTGTGTTTCATAGGGATTTACAGGTTGCTTCTATAATTAACTCAAAATTTAATTTATTACACTATGAGGAAGTTACTGCTCCTACTACAAATCATTATAAATGCACTTTCTTTAGAACCCTTGCAAATTTTGTCCAACAAACCCTCACTGAACCATGCATCAACTCCATTGTACCCTGTAGCCTATATATTGTTTTGCAAACAAAGTATCTGAGCACAAAGTATACTCTAAAGTATTTTTTATTGTAATATCTTCATTGGATTCTAAGTTTGAATATATATCTATTCAGTGATATTCAATGCATTCAATGATACTATACATACAATATTTAATAATATCTCTCGTTTCCCTCTCTTTTTTTCCTTTAAATAGATTTTATTTTTAGAGCCAGTTTAGGTTAACAGAAGAATTAGGCAGAATATACCTAGAGTTCCCATATAACTCCTGTCCCTACACATGCACAGCTTCCTCCACTATCAACATCCTGCACCAGAGTGATACAATTGGAACAATTGATAAACATCATTATCACTCAAAGTCCATAATTTATATTAGGGTTCATTCTTACTGTTGTACATTCTATGGGTTTGGAAAAATAAATAATGACATGGATTCACCACTGTCATAAAGAATGATTTCACAGCCTTAAAAATATGCTCTACCTATTCATCACTCCCTGCCCCCCAACCCCTGCCACGACTGACCTTTTTACTCTCTCCACAGTTTTGCCTTGTCCATAATGTCACAGAGTTAGAATCAGAGTAAGTAGCCTTTTCAGATTGGTTTATTTCACCTAGTAATATGCTCTTAAGGCTCTTCCCTATCTTTTCATGGCTTGATAGCTCATTTCTTCTTAGTGCTGGAAAATATTTTCTGGATGAACCACAGATTATTTATCCATTTACCTACTGAAGGACATTTTGGTTATTTCCAGGTTTTGGCAATTACAAATAAAGCTCCTGTAAGCATCCATGTGCAGGTTTTTGTGTGGACATAAGTTTACAACTAATTTGGTAAATACCAAGGATTGAAATTGCTGGATCATATGGTAAGAACATGTTTAGTTTTGTAAGAAACTGCCCAACTGACTTCCAAAGTGGCTATGTCTATTTGCATTCCCACCAGCAACAAATGAGAGTTCCTGTTGCTCCACGTCCTAACTAGCATTTGGGGTTTTCAGTGTTCTGGATTTTTGGCCATTCTAATAGGTATGTAGTGGCATCTCACTGTTGTTTTAACTTGCAATCCCTTAATGACATATGATGTGGAACATCTTTTCATATGCTTATTTGCTCTCTGTATATCTTCTTTGGGCTTTCCTTCTTTTTCTTTCTCCAAATTTTATCACTTAGTTTATTCTATTCATACTAAAAACATCTCTATTTTACATCTACATACTCTAATCTGGTGATTACTAACTTCTGATTCTTAATTGTGAAATTAGGTCTTTACTGTCTGCAAAACTCCTCATCATGTACTTGGGAACACTGGCTTCCTGGAAATACTGTCCCTATTCCTCTAAAAAAATAGAAAAGTTCCCTGTCTGTGATGCTTTCTAGCTTTCTCACACTAAAGAATTTTATAAGTTAGAGACCAGCATGGATGACTATACCATTTTTAACTATGAATTCTACTGAACATGAAATTTAAGATATACAGTTCTTCAATTCTGCTTCTAAAGATGATCATAAATCAAATATGAAGGTCACAGGACTAATTGAAGTTGATATTTTAATCCCCCAGCATAGATTTTTTTCTTCAACATTAGGCTCCTAAGGTTCAACCTGATTTAAATATTTTCACATATATATGTTTACCTTTTCCATTTCTGAGCAGTCTCATATTTCTTGGGAAGAATAAATGGAGATGCCAGGATTATGGTACCAAAATTGCTCTGAGTAATCATGAGAGGTGTTTCAGTAAATGTTTGTTGACATAATTCTTTCCAGATATCTAGAAATAAAAGATGGTAAAAATGCAGTCACCAGCAAGTTTGGATGAGGAGTGAAACTTGATGAGTGAGTGATGAACTCACTACAGATGAGCTCTATATATTCATCAGCGATTTCCAGGCAATTCCTGCAATGAACAGCACTAAAATAAGAATCCTGATATCAACTGCTAACTTGATATCTCTCTTGGTAGCCTTATGTGATTTCAGAGCATGATGTCTACTCATCATTTTGTTCTATATCTATCCTCTGATGGAAGAACTTCTTCAAAGAACTGGCTTTCAAACTCAGTTGACCAAAATTCTCAGTGAAAAATGCATTTCACATTTCAAGCCACATACATACACATTTGCAAAAAAGAAACAAAAATTTTACCAAGCAATTCTTACTCTTGCTATGAACAATGTACTCTGATATTTTCTATTCTAGTCAATTTCATTTAAAAAAATGATGGTCACAACAAACTCAATTGTTTTAGTGACTCACCATTGGGTTTCCAACAACAATTTCATAAGTATGTTTAAGATGTTCTTATGAATACATACAGAGCAGAGTATCAACATAAGATATTTGGAATTCTTCTTTAAGGGAGACATGTCTTTTCTCTTTAATTTATTGACACTATTTTTAAAAATTTTGGCCATTCTTATCAGTGTGTCATGATATCTAAATTGTGGTTTTATCTGCATTTCCCTAATGGCTAATGATTTTTACCATCTTTTAATGTGTTTATTTGCAATCATTATACTCACTTAGTAGAAAAACATTCTGAGATTGTGATAGGAATTGCATAAATGCAGAGATAAATATGGGTAGAATTGACATCTTTACAATGTTGAGTTTTCCAATACATGAACATGGTATCTCTCTCAATTTATTTAGGGCTTCTTTGATTTTTTTCATCAGTATATATCTTTTTCAGTATACAGGTCATATATATATATATATATATATGTATATTTAGATATTTCATTGCCTTTGGAATAATTATAAAGGTTAATATGTTATTAATTTTGGAATATCAGTCTATAGTTTTCCTTTTTGTACTGTATTTGTCTAATTTTGCAATCAGGGTAACAGTAGCCTCATTAATATATTGGGAAGTAGTCCCTTCTCTTTCGTTTTCTAGAAGAGATTGTGTGTAATAGATGATAATTCTTTTTTAAATGCTTGATAGAATTCTCCAGTGAAATCATCTCAGCCTAGAAATGTCTTTTCTGGGAAAATTTAAATTACAATTTCAATTTTATTAGTGGTTACAAGGTTATTTGTGTTGACTATTTTACCTTTTGTGGAATTTGGAAGTTTGTGGTTTACAAAGAATTCAACGTTGTCAAATTTATGAAAATAATGTTGTTTGTAGCATTCCCTTGTTATTATTTTTTCTGCTTAATTATGTTGTCTGTTCAGAAATTAGGCAGAATAATAATAGAAAGTGAGTACAGACGTGCAGTGCATTTTTTAAAAATTGAAGTATAGCTGACTTAAAATATTGTGTTAGCTTCAGGTGTGCAATAAAGTGATTCAGTTATATTTTTTCAGATTTTATTCTATTATAGGTTATTAGAAGGTATTGATTATAATTCCCTGTGCTATCCAGTAAATTCTTGTCCTTTATCTATTTTATGTATAGTAGTTTGTTAATCCCATACTCCTGATCTGTCCCTCCCTCCCTCTCTCTCCCCTTTAGTAACCATAAGTTTGTTGTCTATGTCTGTGAGTCTGTTTCTGTTTTGTATATAGATTCGTTTGTATTATTTTTTTTAATTCTACATATAAGTAATATCAAATGTGCAGTGATTTTTTATGAAAATATTTTAATAATAAATTAGAGAAAAATGTGGTGACGTTTTTTATTGAGGTAAAAACATACAACAGCATAATATTTTAAGATGTACAACATAATGATTCAATATTTGTATGTATTGCACAGTTATCACAATAAGTCTAGTTAACATCTGTTACTATACATAGTTACAGATTTTTTTTCCTGTACTGACAACTATTAAGATTTACTCTTATAGCAACTTTCAAATATGTGATACAGTATTATTAACTGTAGTTGCTATGCTGTACATTGCATCCCAATGATTTATTTATTTTATAACTGGAAGTTTGTACCTTTTGATCCCCTTCACCCACTTCACCCACCCACCTATTTCCTGACCTCTGGCAACCACCAATTTGTTTTTCTTATTTATGAGCTTATTGTTTTGTTTTGTTTTTGGATTCCACATATAAGTGAGATCATATGGTTCTTGTTTTTGTCTGACTTATTTCACTTAACATAATACCCTCAAGTTCAAACTATGTTGTTTCAAATGGCAAGATTTCATTCTTTTTAATAGCTGAGTAATATTCCATTGTGTGTGTGTATCACATTTTCTTAATCCATTCATCTGTTAAAGGACACGTAGGTGGTTTACATACCTTGGCTGTTGTAAACAATGCTGCATTGAACTTTGGAATGCATATTTCTTTTTGATTTAGTGGTTTTGTTTTCTTCAGGTAAATACCTAGAAGTGGAATTGCTGCATCATAGGTGGTTCTACTTTTAATTTTTTGAGGAACATCCATACTGTTTTCCATAGTGGCTGCACCAATTTACATTTGCACCAACAGTGCACAAGGATTTCCTTTTCTCCACATCTTCACCAATACATTATTTCCTGTCTTTTTGATAATGAACATTCTGATGGGTATGAGGTGATATCTCATTGTGATTTTGATTTGCATTTCCTTGATAATTACCGATGTTGCATATCCTTTCATGTGCCATTTGTTGTTAGAGGTTTGTCAATTATTTTTTAAGAACCAATTTTTGTTGCATCTATTTCCTCTATTGTTTTCCCATTTTTAATTTCATTATCTCCTGTTATCTATTTTTTCTTTTTTTTTTTTTTTTTGCGGTACATGGGCCTCTCACTGTTGTGGCCTCTCCCGTTGTGGAGCACAGGCTCTGGACGTGCAGGCTTAGCGGTCATGGCTCATGGTCCCAGCCACTCTGCAGCATGTGGGATCTTCCCGGACCGGGGCACGAACCCGTGACCCCTGCATCGGCAGGTGGACTCTCAACCACTGTGCCACCAAGAAAACGCTCCTGTTGTCTTTTCTATAGGAATTTTCCTACATGTGTTTAGGAAATACAATGTATTTCCGTGTGTTGTTTAGAGTTATGTTAATTTCCAAGTTTTTGGAAAATTTCCTTTTGCCTTTCTGCTATTGATTTCTAGTTTGATACAATTATGGAGAAAGAAATCATATACAAATGTGTATTCTGCTGTTGTTGAGTGGACTATTCTCTAAACATCAATAAGATTCTATTATCTGATGGTGTTGCTGAGTTCTTTTATATTCTTGCTGATTTTTCTCTCTAGTAGTTCTATTAATTGCAGAGAGTGGGGTGTTGAAATCATCATCTGTAATTGTGGATGTGTCTATTTCTGCTTTCATTTCTATCAATTTTTGCTGCATCTATTTTGAGTCTTCATTGTTTGCTGCACACACATTTCAGATCATTATGGCTCCCTGGTATATTGACCTTTTTGTCATTATGTAATGTCCCTCTTTTTCTGCAATTATTTTCTTTGCTCTGATGTCCACTTTACCTGATATTAATATAGCCATTCCTGCTTTATTTTGATTAATTTTAAATGATACAGGCATACCTCATTTTACTGCACTTCCCTTTATTGCACTTGACAGATATTGTGGTTTTTACAAGTTGAAGATTTGTGGCAACACTACATTGAGCATATCTATCAATGCCATTTTTCTAACAGGACTTGCTCACTTTGTGTCTCTGTGTCACATTTTGGTAATTCTTGCAATATATAAATTTTTCATTATTGTTATATTTGTTATGGTGATCTGTGATCTTTGATGTTACTATTGTAATTATTTTGGGGTTCCAGAAACTGCACCCATATAAGACAGCAAACTATCTGTTACCCAGTCTCTCTCCCACTCCTCAGGCCTCCCTATTCCCTGACACACAAAAATATTGAAATTAGGCCAATTAATAATAACCCTATAATGACCTCCAGATGTTCAAATGAAAAGAAGATTTGTACATCTCTCACTTTAAATCAGAAGCTACAAATAATTAAGTTTGGTGAAGAAAGCATGTAGAAAGCCAGGATAGGTTGAAACCTAAGCCTCTTGCACCAAACAGTTAAACAAGTTGTGAATGCAAAGGAAAAGTTCTTGAAGGAAATTAAAAGTGCCACTCCATTGAACACATGATGGACAAGAAAGCAGACAGCCTTTCTGCAATATGTAGAAAGTTTTAGTGATTTAGATAGAAGGTCAAATCAGCCACAACATTCCCTTAAGCCAAAGACTAATCCAGAGCAAGGCTCTAACTCTCTTCCATTCTGTGAAAGTTGAGAGAGGTGAGGAAGCTACAGAAGAAAAGTTTGAAGCTAACAGAGGTTGGTTCGTGAGGTTTAAGGAAAGAAGCCACCTCCATAAGTTCAAGGTGAAGCAGCAAGTGCAAATGTAGAAGCTGCAGCAACTTATCCAGAAGATCTAGGTAAGATAATTAATGAAAATGGCTACACTAAACAACATATTTCCAGTGTAGACAAAATAGCTTTATATTGGAAGAAGATGCCATCTAGTACTTTCATAGCTAGAGAGAAGTCAATGCCTGGCTTCAAAGCTTCAAAAAACAGGCTGACTCTTGTTAGGGGCTGATGCACCTAGTGACTTTAAGTTGAGGCCAATGCTCATTTATCATTCTGAAAATCCTAGGGCTGTTAAGAATTATGTTAAATCTATTCTTCCTGCGATCTCTAAATGGAACAACAAAGCCTGGATGGCAGCACATCTGTTTACAACATGGTTTACTGAATAGTTTAAACCCACTGTTGACACCTGCTGCTCAGAAAAAAAAACAAAATAGATTGCTTTCAAAGAATTACTGCTCATTGACAACACACCTGGTCAACCAAGAGCTCTGATGGCAATGGACAACAAGATTAATGTTCTTTTCACGCCTGCTAACACGACATCCACATTGCAGCCCATGGATCAAGGAGTAGTTTCTACTTTCAAGTCTTATTATTTAAGAAATGCATGTCATAAAGCTACAGCTGTCATAGATAATGATTCCTCTGATGGACCAGAGCAAAGACAATGAAAACCTTCTTGAAATGATTAATTATTCTAGATGCTGCTAAGAACATTATTGATTCATGGGAAGAGGTTGAAATGTCAACATTCAAAGGAGTTTGGAAGTTGATTCTAACTCTCATGGATGACTTTGAGGGATTCAAGACTTAAGTGGAGGAAGTAACTGAAAACATGGTGGAAATAGCAAGAAAACTAGAATTAGAAGTGGAACCAGAAAATGTCCTTAGCCTAGAAATGAAGGAAGTCATCTGTTGTCTTCAGTCTCCAGAGTAGTCTGAAGAGGAGGAAGACAACATTTGCTACAGTCCTACCCTTGCACCACTCATATCCACTCATGCCTCACCTAAATTCCACTCTGTCCTATCACTGATCCTTTATGGTGGTGCCCAGTTGTAATTCCTTGAGGAAAAAAAGAATACAACAGGAGAGTTAATGAGATAAGCATTAGAACTTGATGGTGTTATTTTTTCTATTATTCCTTTGCTTTACCATGAATTCTAGATTTCATTTCCCTTATCTTCAGCATGCACTTCTACTGGTCAGAGTTGTCTGCCAAGTTGAGTGACCTGGACCTTCATCTCTAAAAGATTTAAGCCTTCTGGATACCTTGCCCTTAACAGCCCATTATAGCTACAATTTCTCTCTTACTATTAATATCCAGTATGGAAGTACAAAATGGAATCTGAGTAAATATCCCCACTATGGAGCAGCAATCATAGTTCTTGATGATATTAGGTTCAATTACCACTACTAGTATTGTAACATTTTTCTTTCCCTACTGTTCTACATGTAGAAAGAACACAAAGAGACCCATTTCAGCCATAGATTTAGATTTCATAGGCCTCTTCTTGTGTTCACTAATAGAAGCTGCCTCTGTGGGAAACGGGAACCATGGAACCTAAAGTTGCTGAAAAAGGAATCACAAATTCCTCAGTGCTGGTGAGTGTGTCATTTCTACCTCTACCACTTTGTTCCTAAATCATTGTGTTCTATCTTTGGGGGAATAGCACCATAAAATTCATATTTTCTTAAGGGGTAGACTACATCCAGAGAAAAAAGAGTATATCAGCTTCTTAGATTGTCATTTCCAAGATAGTACCTTAACTGCACCATCAAGAGACTGTTTCAATGTTTCATCAGGCTGGCAGCTTCCGGGTGATGTAATTATGGTATAAGCAATGAATTTTGTGATCATGTGCTGATTGTGGCAGCATTTTTGCTAAAAAATTTATCCCTTGTTCCAAGGTAATATTATGTGGGAACCAGTGTGGGCAAATCTGACACTCTGTGAGTCCCTGAGTAGTGATGTTAGCAGAAACAGTGTGAACAGATAACGCACATCCATATCAAGAATTCATGCCATTCTTAGTAAGGACCATCATCTCTAGTGGAAAGAGTTGTATGTAATCAACTTCCCACCATGTGGCTCGTTGTTCTCTTTGAGGGCTGGTACTATATCAAGAGCCCAGTCTCAGTCTTTACTGTTTACATATCAGATATTTAGCAGCAAAAGTAGGTAGATTAGCCTTGGTGAGAGCGAATCCATGCTTTTGAGCTTATGCATAATTGCCAAATTTGTTACCATGTGTAGTTGCTTTATGGTGGTGCCCCCAAAAAGATATGCCCACATCAAATCCCTGGAATCTATAAATGTTACATTATCTGGAAAAATAATCTTTGCATATGTAATTAAGTTAAGGAACTTGAGATGAGGAGATCAATGTGAATTATCTGGGTAGGTCCTGAATCCAATGACAAGTGTGCTTATAACAGACAGGCAAGGAGGAGGCAATGTGAAGGAGGCCAAAGATTGCCAGCAGTTACCAAACTCTATGAGAAAGGTATAAAATCAGTTCTTCTCCAGAGCTTTGGGAGAGAGCACAGCCCAGTTGATATCTTGATTTTGGACTTCTGGCCTCCTTAACTGTGAGAAGGTAAATTTCCATGATATTAAGCCACCAAATTTATGGTGACATTATATGGCAGGCCTAGGAAACTAATACACCATGATTACTGTATTCATAATCTCATTCTGTAATCAATGGGGTGGAAGAGAAAATAAACTAGAAGAAATCCACTAAAACAGTCATTCAATCCACTTGATTGTTCAATGTCTCCTGTGTGTGGATGGTCTCAGGTGGGCATTGACTTGAGACAAAAATCTGTACACTTTGCCCCTACTCCGGTAGGTTCAGTCACATTTATCTCCCTCAAACTTTGTGGTCCTCAATTTTCAAACCTTTCTCATTACACACTTCCGGTGATCAGCCAAATTATTCCTTCCTACTTTGATGAAGAGAGTGGCCTCCGGGCCCTCCTGAGGAAGATGTTCAGATGATAGGTTTTATGGTTAATCCCTTCTAGCATGTCATCTTTTTTAGCCTTTTAATTCCTTCCTCAACACCATGGCAAGGCAGTTCAGACATATCCACCTCATTTACAGTGGAGAATCTTTTATTTCTCCACATGAACCCTAATCTGCATAATTTACAGATATGATATGACACTTGCCCCTGAATGGCCCCCTTGGTCAGAAAATGCCTTCAAGCAGAGAGATACAGGAAGCCTTTAAAGTGTCTAGAAATTGTTTGCAGGGATTTTGGACAGGGCACTAGCAGCATCTGCTACAAATGCCAAAGGCTAAATTATGAGTAGTGGATTTAAATACATCTTGATTAGAATCCTGACTTTATCTGTTAACATCTGTGTGATATTGGGCTATTCCTTTAGCCACCTGAGCCTTTATTTCCATATTGAAAATAAGTAGTTCAAAATAATTTACTAGATAATTTGATGGGAAAATTAGGATAAAGCACATGAATTGCTTAACACAGTGTCTGGCACATAGCTAATAAATATTGGAGGTAAGACCAAAACCCTAATTTATTTGACTCTAACTCCTATGCCCTTGACCATTATGCCATATAAACTAGAAAGGAGAAGGTTAGCAGAAGTCATACTACAGAGCACCATGCTTCCATATCCACTTACTCCAAGATAGAGGGTTTCAGGTTAAAGTTAATTTAAATGTAACATTGAAACTTCGTGATAATTTCTGATGCTTGAATACACAAATAGAATTCAGGTCCTGAAAAACTGTATAACCTCTCAAACCTTTATCCTCATTTGGAAATGGAATTTATTTAACTTTCTTCCTCATTTACCAGAAAGGTCTTTTAAGACAGTGTCCTAAAAAATATTTAATTGATTATACTTAGACATCATCTGATTAATATGCTATGCTTTGGACTTAAAAACGCATATGAGGAAATGACTATTTACAAATTCTTAATTCTGAATTCCTAAATATCCTTATAATTGACATGTTTTATGTCCTTCATTAGCTTAAATAGTCCAAAGGACTGTTTATGTTGCAAGAGATTTAGAAATGCTCTACATTGGCTTGTTCTTACTGTCACTTTAAGTTAGAAAGCAATTAAGGAATGACCTCTATTATTTTGTTTCCTTTCTCTTCTAGGCAGTTCACATTAGAGTTCACTACTGGATTGCAGATGACTGTTGTCACCTTGGGAAGCTATTAAACCAATCAATTTCCTCCCCAAGGTTGGCATTAACTACTGACATTTTAATTGCACAACAGTATTAATGATCCTTGTAAATGCTTAAAATTTTTGTCTAAAGCCATTCATGGCCTGCTTTTGTGTGTTTAGAATGGGATTAGATGAAGTTTGTTCATCAGTGTGTTAATGTCTTCCACATCTTGCTGGATCGGGGAACACTTTAATAAAATGCTGCTTCTTCTCATGTACCTTTTAGGTCTTGGGAAAAAATAGGGAGGAAAAGAGAAAACAATAAACAAACTCTGACCTTTGTAGAGTGTTCTTTTAGTGAGGATTTTATCTTTCAACCAAAACTGGAAAGTGACTAACTAATTTCTCAGAACTAATTTGGTGTCATTTGGTCTTGCTTAGTTGTCTTGAGCAATAAATGTAGTAATTTTCAACCCTGTACATTCCTTGATATAGTTACAAATTTGCTGCAGGCAGCAAAACAGGTTTCTGACAAAGCAAAGCAGCAGAAAAAACCCATCCATGGACAACATTGGGAAAATTCTCATCATGCAAAGACATTAGTAAAACAACTCGTCCTGACCACTGTGAAACTGGAAGACGATTATATTCTAAGGTGCAACCAACTGGTTTTATTAGCTGAGTTTTCTTTTAGTAGAAAATCTATGCTTTTATTCACCCTCTGCTTTATCCTTATATATTTTTTATTATTTTACTATCTTAATAAAATATTTATTAACAATTAAAACCCATGCTTGGGCTTCCCTGGTGGTGCAGTGGTTGAGAGTCTGCCTGCTGATGCAGGGGACACGGGTTCGTGCCCCAGTCCGGGAAGATCCCACATGCCGCGGAGCAGCTAGGCCCGTGAGCCTTGGCCGCTGAGCCTGTGCGTCCAGATCCTGTGCTCCGAAACGGGAGAGGCCACGACAGTGAGAGGCCCACGTACCACAAAAAAAAAAAAAAATCATGCTCATTAATATTTCTTGTCAAAGAGAAATCTTTTTAACAAAACAAATATATTCTTTTTTTTAACCTTCAATAATGTTTTTAGGTTCTCATTAGTTATCTGTTTTATACATAGTAGTGTATATATGTCAATCTCAGTTTCCCAATTCATCCCACCACCACCATCCCTCCCACCACTTTCCCCCCTGGGTATCCATATGTTTGTTCTCTACGTATGTGTCTCTATTTCTGCTTTGAAATTAAGACCATCTATACCATTTTTCTAGATTCCACATATATGCGTTAATATATGATGTTTGTTTTTCTCTTTCTGACTTACTTCACTCTGCATGACAGTCTCTAGGTCCATCCACGTCTCTGCAAATGACCCAATTTTGTTCCTTTTTATGGCTAATATTCCATTGTATATGTGTACCACATCTTCTTTATCCATTCCTCTGTTGATGAACATTTAGATTGCTTCTATGTCCTGGTTATTGTAAATAGTGTTGCAATGAACATCGGATGCAGCATGTATATTTTTGAATTATGGTTTTCTCTGGGTATATTCCCAGGAGTGAGATTGCTGGGTCATGTGGCAGTTCTATTTTTAGTTTTTTAAGGAACCTCCATACTGTTCTCCACAGTGGCTGTATCAATTTCCATTCCCACCAACAGTGCAAGAGGGTTCCCTTTTCTCCATACCTGCTCCAACATTTATTATTTGTAGATTTTTTGATGAAGGCCATTCTGACTGGAGTGAGGTGGTACCTCATTGTAGTTTCGATTTGCATTTCTCTAATAATTAGTGACATTGAGCATCTTCTCATCTGTATGGCCATCTGTATGTCTTCTTTGGAGAAATGTCTCTTTAAGTCTCCTGCCCATTTTTTGATTGGGTTGTTTGTTTTTTTGTTATTGAGCTGCATGGGCTGTTTGTATATTTTGGATATTAATCCCTTGTCAGTTGCTTCATTTGCAAATATTTTCTCCCATTCTGAGGGTTGTCTTTTCATTTTGTTTATTGTTTCCTTTGCTGTGCAAAACCTTTTAAGTTTAATTAGGTCCTATTTGTTAATTTTTGTTTTTATTTTCCTTACTCTAGGAGGTGGATCAAAAAAGATCTTGCTGTGGTTTATGCCTGAGTGTTCTGCCTATGTTTTCCTCCAAGAGTTTTATAGTGTCTGGCCTTACATTTATGTCTTTAATCCATTTTGAGCTTACTTTTGTGTATGGTGTTAGGGAGTTTTCAAAAACATTTCTCTCTGCTTTTCCTTCTTCCCAGTGACAATTCTGTCTACCTCTATCTGCAATACCCAATCTCAGGTTTCTTCCCCTAACATATTTTTTTCTGTGTGTTTTGGAAGGACACATTGTAAAATATTAGAAAGAACACAGGAATTGTAGTGAGGTAAGTGTAGGTCCTCAAAAACCTCATTACTGTTTTACCTGAGGCAAATTACTCAAGCTCTCTGAGATGCAATTTCCTTTCTGTCTGAAGTAGAGTCAATCATGCTTGTCTCAAGAGAGCTGGTGAAGACTAGATTAGATAACATATGTGAAGAAACAACAAATTTTACATTTAAAGAAGAATCAAAGGGAAACATTGGCTACACTGTTGCAGGGGGTCCATTGACTGGGAATAGCATAAGATTTCATGCTGAAAATCTCTGCAGTCTTGCCCCTGAGAGTGGCATAGAAAGGAATTTAGTCTCACTTTTTAAATTCCTTGTTTTAGGCAAACATTTCAGTGTTAACTGTATCCCTTTCTGTGGACAACAAGAAGATTTGAAAATATAAGAGGTCCTACAAAATACATAAACAGCACATGCAGCTCAATATTAAAAAAACAAACAACCCAATCAAAAAATGGGCAGAAGACTTAAATAGACATTTCTCCAAAGAAGACATACAGATGGCCAAGAAGCACATGAAAAGCTGCTCAACATCACTAATTATTAGAGAAATGCAAATAAAAACTACAACGAGGTATCATCTCACACCAGTTAGAATGGGCATCATCAGAAAATCTACAAACAAATGCTGGAGAGGGTGTGGAGAAAAGGGAACCCTCTTGCACTGTTGGTGGGAATGTAAATTGATATAGCCACTATGGAGAACAGTATGGAGGTTCCTTAAAAAATTAAAAATAGAATTACCATTTGACCCAGCGATCCCACTACTGAGCATATACCCAGAGAAAACCATAATTCAAAAAGACACATGCACCCCAATGTTCACTGCAGCACTATTTACAATAGCCAGGTCATGGAAGCAACCTAAATGCCCATCAACAGACAAATGGATAAAGAAGATGTGGTGCACATGTACAATGGAATATTACTCAGGAACGAAATTGGGTCATTGTAGAGATGTGGATGGATCTAGAGACTGTCATACAGAGTGAAGTAAGTCAGAAAGAGAAAAACAAATATCATATATTAACGCATATATATGGAACCTAGAAAAATGGTACAGGTGAACTGGTTTGCTGGGAAGAAATAGAGACACAGATGTAGAGAACAAACGTATGGACACCAAGGGGGTAAAGTGGCAGGAGGGGTGGTGGTAGCAGGATGAATTGGGGGATTGGGATTGACATATATACACTAATATGTATAAAATAGATAGCTAATAAGAAAGTGCTGTATAAAAAATAAAATAAAATTCAGAAATTAAAAAAAAATTTAAAAACAAAGGAAAGAAAGAAAATAGAAGAGGTCAAAATCGCCAGGAGACTCAATTTGCTTTTCTACTCATTTCCCTGATGCTTCCTATAGAAACACACACATAAAGTTCCTGATCTTATATAGGAATAGAAATTATCACATAGACTGGGGAAAATAACTTCCCTGTAAAGGCCAGGCCCTGAAATTCCAATAAGGGCCATATATTTGGGTTCTATTTAAATAAAATTTAGGCAAATTATATTTTATCCAAATGAAAAAATATAAATTACCTCTTCATTTATAACTTTTCTTCTTGTAGAGGATTCTTAAGGTATTAAAGAGTGTTCAGGTCTTTGTACATACATTATTACCTTATACATAAAATATTAATATTCAAAACTAACACATATAGTAATTAAGCATGTGTTTTGCACTCTTTGTGTACTCAGTATCATGCCAGAGATTTGGAGTATACAGAAGAGATATGACATGATAGTTTTCTACCCTTAAAGAGCTTGCAATCTAGTTGTGGAGATCAAACTAGCATACACAAAGAAATCAACAGATTAAAAAAAAAACTAGCTTATAATTATGTGCTAAATCATGCACAGAGCAGATGATAAATTCATGAAAGGAGGGATATGGTTGAAGACATGGTTAGTTAGGGACTGTTACATGGAAGAGATGTGTCTTAAGGCCAAAAAATTGGAAGAAGTTTACTGTAAAGCTTAGTTAACATCTTTAGAAATACAGAGGTGAGTCCTCTTCAGTGACTGTTTAGTCTTTGCACAGACAATCTTTATGGCTCACCACATCCAAAGAATTTAAATCACATCACAACAGCTTATTTCTGGAACCCTCATGGATACCATAATGACTGTATGTATAAAAATAGTTTTAAAAATACTGATTTATCTTAATCTGTTTAAGAAAGCAGACTTTGTATTTTTCAGCATATATGAATAATATCCATGTATGAAACTTAAAATATTTTTGCACCATATCAGCATAAATTTTGGATTCAGGCTCATGAAACATTTATAAAAATCATGTATATTTTCAAGTTGATATTTCTTCAACTTTGAACTGTGTTCTTGAAAAAGGTACTGCAATGATATGGGTCTAAGACTGTTTCATAGGAAGGACAAATGTTATAATGAAGGGCTGCATCCCCCACCACAGGCTCTCATTCATTTAATCATTCACCTATTCATTTATTAAACAATCTCTTCCTGTGTCAGTGCCATGCCAAGGGCTAAATATACAGTAATGAATGAAAGAGATCTTGCTCCTGCCCACATGGAGCTTAGTCTAGTGGATGAGGCAGACAATAAACAAGCAAACAAGTGTAGAATTGTAAATTGTTATTTGTTATTTAATAAAAGAGCTGAAAGGGATAACAATAGAGCCAAGCTAGGCTGCCCCAGGGAAGGCTTCTTGTAGGAGATGATTATTAAAAAAAAACTAACCATGTGAAATCCTATGAATGAACATTCCAACCAGAAGGACCAGCACGTATATATTCAAGAAACAGAAAAGTCACTGTGACTCAGACATAACAATACAATAAGAGAGTGACATTAGGTGAGGTTGAAAAGGTAGCAGTGGGTAAAACCTTATGGGGTCCTGTAGGCCACTAGGACTTTATTCTAAGTGAGATATATATGGCATGTTGCATTTGAAGAGGATGAATGACATAATCTGATTTACATGTTGCAAAGATTACCCTTGTTTATTTGTAGAGAAAAATTACAGGAGTGTGAGGGAGAAAATGTATAAACTCAGTGCATATTTGTATATTAAATAAACTAAAAATGATATGCCTTTATTTCACATGACATAAAGCTTTCAGAATTATGTATGTTAATGAATGGGACAGGACAGTGACCATTGGAATGTAAAGCCTATGAAAGGAGAGGCTTCATGTATCTTATCTTTTATAAGTAGTACTTAGTATTATGTAGCTAATAATTGGTTCAAAATATTTGTCAAATCAATTAATTAATTCATGGATAATAAAATAATTTTTATTTAATATAACTTATATAAGTGATTTCTGAAAGAATGACTATCACTTGGACAAGAACTGGGACTTCTCAGTGTAGCAGAATTTAATAAAATACTATGTAAGAGTCTGGGATCCAGTAATAACCAAGAGATTAACTCTTCTCTAAAAGGAAGAAGATACTGTGTGTGAAAGCTCAATGAATAATATAATTTTTGTGCTACCTGTTATAAATACAATAAATAGTAAAATGAGTACAATAGGCAAAGCATTGTGAACAGTATATTATTATGAAGTGGATTACTGCTCTGGAATAAGAACTGCTTGTAATGAGGTCAGAAGATTACAATAACAAAAAAATTGGAGGCCTAAGTAGTTCCTTCGAAACATGTAATAAAAACATTTATTAAATATGCTATGGAATTTCTAAAACAAAAGGAAGCCAAACAAAATTTAAGCATTAACTAGGTGACTTGTCCATCTTAACATTCTTATCTAGCTAGTATTTAGCTACAAAAAGGACAATGCTTTTCTCCATGAGTTGTTTTTCTTTAAAATATACGTTTACTAATTTTTCAGCATGTATAGTGATTTTGAAATCAGAGAGATACTGTAATTGACATTGCAAGTTTTGCAATGCAATATATATTTTAATTGATAAAAAAGTACAAGAGTCTAATTCGCATATTTATACAAGATACACTTTCTGGCACAATCATAATTAGGCAACTAATGGTAAATGTTCAAAGTGTAGGTTTGCATATAACACTTATCATTTGACAACACTCCTAAAAGCAATTGGACTGTACTTGCAGCCAGTAGAAGAATGCAACTCAAAGACAGTTCCAGCAACTCCAAGCACATCAGCAACTAACACAACATGAGGAAGAAACTATCATTAAATATAAAACCCACAAAAAAATCTCCATTTTAAAAGTAGGAAATAAAAATATTTCAAGACTTACATGGTTCGCTATGCAGCTGATGCAACGAGTTAGTATGTTTCCTGGCAATAATTGATCAATGTCATTGTTCCCACCTCTCAAAAATGGGATTCTACAGTTTAATGGACTTATGCTCCAAGTGGAAGTGTGTAATATGAAAGCACAGAAAGTGGCATCATGTTCACAGCATCAGTGATCTATAAACTTGTGCTTATGTCTGCTACACAATATTGGGTAGTGTTCTAATCTCTTAGGGTAAATTAAATATAACATGGGTAAATTAAATATAACATGAATTATAATTTCAATATTAATTCAATGACTCAAATATTTATAAAAAAACATTTACTAATTTCAAACAGGATAGGAAAAAATTGTGGATTCACAGTAGACTTCAGTTCTAGTTTCAGCTCTGCTGCTATGATAAGCAGAGTTCTAAAATGGCCTCCCAAAGATTTCCTCTCCCTAATCCTTAAAGCATTTGGATATGATGAGATATCAATCCTGTAATTATTTTGTTATATGGCACAGTTGACCTGGAGAAAGGGGGAATATCCTTATTTGTCCAGGGTAGGCCCAATGTAATCACGTTAGTCCTTAAAAACAGAGATTTCTCTGGCAGAAGAGGAGGTTGAAAAGATTCAAACATGAAAATAACTTGATGTGCTTTTTCTGCTTTGAAGATGGAGGAGATGTTAGAAGGAATGTGTTGCAGCCTCTAGGAATGGAGAGCCAGTCCCTGTTGGCAATCAGCAAAGAAACAAGGACCATTAACCTGAATAAACTTGGAAGCATATTTTTCCCCTGAGACTTTAGATAAGAGCCCAGACCTGCCTGCATATTGATTTCAGTCTTTTAAGAGAGGTGAAGTGAGTTAAGTTCTGTGGATCTCCATTTTCACTTCTGCTAGGTGATATTGTTGGACTACCTTAGTATCAGCTAATCAGGGGTTCCATGGAACACTATTTTGGGAGATGTTAATGACTCAAACTTGAAAATACATGTGTTTCAAATGGTCAAATAAATTTAGCAAAACTCTATCATAACAAAGATTCTGAATAGTCCTTCATTTTTAAAAAAAATCTGTTTATTTTTATTTTTGAGTATTCAATATCTTTAGCATACATCTAAACCAATATGAATTCAATATGAAGAAATTTAGAACTAGATAATTGTCATTTTCTCTTTCTAAAATTATTTTCAATATTAATAAAAAAGGATGAGTACCCCATAGGAATATGTATAGTAAATATTTAAAAATATTTTCTGATAAAATTGTCCCAGTTTCAAATAATCTGTCTTATTTCCATGAAATGTTAATTCATATTTTGTAATTTTTTAGTTAAAAGGCATGTTGACCAATGATGACACTTTACAGATATTCAATGGTTGACTCATTCTAATATACTCTGATTGAAGAGAAAGAGCACATTCTTAGATGGTGTGTATTAAAATATATGTTTGCAAGCATATTGCACTACTTGTATTCATTTTTTATTTGAAGCCTGTCAAGAAGATAAGGTCCCTAAAAATATAGCCTCTATCTTTGCTAATTATTTTTGATCTTTTGCCAATCTATATCTTTCTTGTCATTCAGAAGGATGCAAATATTACTCTTAAAGAAACCTTCTGACCATCTAAAGTAACACACCCACACGCTTAACCAACCTGTTTTAATTCTTTGTATAACACACTGAGGTCTTATCTATTTTGATAACTACTTCTGAGTAATCTAGTCATAAGAGCATCTTCTTTTGCAAACTTGACCTTAAACATGTAACTTTCTTGTGCTTTACTAGGCATTAGCTATTCTTACTCAGATACTATAAATGTCTAGAATTTTAAATCAATATACATTTTTAAGTTGTAGGGCTAGGTGAAGATAACTGAATTTAAAGGTGTGGATTCCTTTTCAAGTTTTTCATAAACTCAAGTTCTGTATACCTTCTTCACCTGACTGCCTTCTGACAGTTTAATTAGACAATTGCCAGCACATATTACAAAATTCTACTAACTTTTTTCAAAAGTACTTCCTAATAAGTTACCCTAAGAAAACCCAGATAACATTTTGTATTGTCTCAGAGTTTCAGTGTTCAGCTCCACAAACCTTAATGTGAGTTAAATGTTGATAATCCATTTATTTATAAAATAATCTTTTTTAATTTTAAAATTAGGTTTTAACATTAATTGTGAAATATATTAAATTTTTCATTAACCAAACTTGCCTTGCTCATGTAAAACAGCTTGGTGGGCAGCACCCAACTGGGAATACTAAATCTATTTCTTGCCAAATAACCCATTGTGTGACCTTCACTAAATCAATTCACCTCTCTGGGTCTCAGTTTCTCATGTAAGAATGACCTCTAAGTGTTCTTCCATGTCTAATTTTCTAGAAATATGAATTATTATTGTCTGAAATGACAACATGCTTGAGTTTCTATAATAAAAATATTTTTCACCCTTGTCTAGCATTTCACAACTGGGATCTAGCTTTATTTTATATTTTTTCACCCACAGAGATATATACAGGTATTACATAATGTCTCAGATAATGTAAAATGTTTATGACATGTGTGTAGCAACTCATATGGAAAAATAATTTGCAAGAGTGTTAATTGTGTCCTCAGTTTGGAATATTAGGTTCTGATTGTTTTATTCAGGATATTTATATTGCTTAGGGTAAGATTATTAGTCACTGCTGATTTCTCAGCCAGAACTGGTTAATTTCAGTCAGAACGATTTTTTCTTCCACCATATTCCCATGGCATTTTGTGTCCCTATTATTGTATTTATTTTACCCTTTCATAGATTAGAGGTATTTCTGTATATGTCTGACTTTCATAATAGTTTAGAGCCCTGGAAGATGAGAATTATCTCGTGTTCACCACTGGCACACTCAACTCATGGGATGCTCCATTATACATAGTAAAATCTCAATAAATGTCTTGAATTGAACTGATTTGAACTGAACTGACTGAGGCAATGGCATGTTACTTTTTTTTTTTTTACTTACATAGGAAACTTTATTGATCAAATTATTATCAAAAAAAGGTTGAGTAAAAGTGCTCCCCCTTCAAATTATGTTCAAATACAATTCAATTCTTTTTATTTTCTTTAATTTCATTGATTGAAGCTATGCTTATTTTTTAAAGATTTATAATTTTTTTTGATGTGTTTAACTACTATGATCTAAATACAACTGTGCTTCCACTTTTCTTAACATGTATGTTTTTAGCTCAATAAAGTATCACACTAAATGTTCTTATCTTGTCACTTCTGAAACTATATTTGATTCATTAGATATCTGATAATTTTCTAGACTCTGACTATTGTAGACTTCAGAATTGTAGTTATCTTTTCAAAGACGTAGGATCAAAGTGAAATTATTTGAAGTGATAGATCACCCTGTAGGTATTGTATTTTGAAAGTAAGAACACAATGAGGAGAACAAACCTCAAATTTACATTTTAGTATAAACTCATATTTTAATGTTTACTAGGTATGGCACAATCAATATATACCATAGTTTTCGTCAAATGTATAATTGTCAAAATGTTCATTTTTGCTTCATCAATCTCATCAGTTCTGCTCTGTAAAAAAAGTTGTGTACTTAACTAGAAATGTGCCTTATCATTAGAAAACTGAAGAATCTGTCAGAGTGAGCACATGGGGGCCTTAGAATCACTATAAGCATGGCAATTTAATTTTTAAGATTGATATTTTAAGAGTAATACATAAATATACTCATAAAATACATAAAAATAAAGCTCAAGGTAATTCATTATATGTCAGAGGTAAATTGGAGATACAGACATAACCCTGAATGAAAGAATTTGTAACTAATAATATAAACATTCCAAAATATAAAAAAAATAGGAATTCGGTTGTCATTATGCACTTCATATGCTTGAATAAAGTAATTGTGATGTTTTTCACTTTATGGAATGTACTCAAATAGAGTAGATTAGAATTTGCGGTAAAATTCCCATGAACAATTATTCATTGTTTCACATGGGGAAGTAATATAGAGTAAGACCAAAACATTAGTTAAGTGAGAAAGAATACAGATGATTGTGACAATAAATAAATAAATAACTAGCACTGATTTTTTTAAATGTCCCCCAAATCTACTTAATACAAGAGGAAAACACCCCGCTATATAGGGTGCCTAACTGATGATAGAAGATGAGCTGCTTAGTAACATTAGCAACTTGTATTACCATAATACTTTACAGTTTACAAAACACATTCTTTTTTTTTCTTTAAACATCTTTCTTGGAGTATAATCACTTTACATTGTTGTGTTAGTTTCTGCTGTATAACAAAGTGAATCAACTATACGTATACATACATCCCCATATCCCCTCACTCTTTTGTCTCCCTCCCACGCTCCTTATCCCACCTCCCAAGGTAGTCACAAAGCACCGAGCTAGTCTCCCTGTGCTATGTGGTTGCTTCCCACTAGTTATCTATTTTACATTTGGTAGTGTATATATGTCCATGCCACTCTCTCACTTCGTCCCAGCTTACCCTTCCCCCTCCCTGTGTCCTCAAATCCATTCTCAAGGTTTGTGTCTTTATTCCTGTCCTGCCCCTAAGTTTTCTGAAACATTTTTTTTATAGATTCCATAAATATCTGTTAGGATACAGTATTTGTTTTATACTTTCTGACTTACATCACTCTGTATGACAGACTCTAGGTCCATCCATCTCACTACAAATAACTGAATTTCATTTCTGTTTATGGTGAGTAATATTCCATTGTATATATGTGCCATTTCTTCTTTATCCATTCATCTGTGGATGGACATTTAGGTTGCTTACATGTCCTGGCTATTGTAAATTGAGCTGCAATGAACATTGTGGTACATGACTCTTTTTTAATTATGGTTTTCTCAGGGTATACGCCCAGTAGTGGGATTATTGGGGTGTATGGTAGTTCTATTTTTAGATTTTAAGGAATCTCCATAATGTTCTCCATAGTGGCTGTAACAATTTACATTCCCACCAACAGTGCAAGAGGGTACCCTTTTCTCCACACCCTCTCCAGCATTTATTGATTGTTATAGATTTTTTGATCTACCATACCCATCCTTACATTTACATCTTTAATCCATTTTGAGTTTATTTTTGTGTATGGTATTAGGGAGTGTTCTAATTTCATTCTTTTACATGTAGCTGTCCAGTTTTCCCAGCACCATTTATTGAAGAAGCTGTCTTTTCTCCATTGTATACTCTTGCCTCCCTTATAAAAATAAGGTGACCATATGTGCATGGGTTTATCTCTGGGCTTTCTATCCTGTTCCATTGATCTATATTTCTGTTTTAGTGCCAGTTCCACGCTGTCTTGATTACTGTAGCTTTGTAGTATAGTCTGAAGTCAGGGAGCCTGATTCCTCCAACTCCGTTTTTCGTTCTCAAGATTGCTTTGGCTATTGGGGTCTTTTGTGCTTCCATACAAATTGTGAATTTTTTTGCTCTAATTCTGTGAAAAAATGCCATTGGTAGCTTGATATGGATTGCATTTAATCTGTTGATTGCTTTGGATAGTATAGTCATTTTCACAATGTTGATTCTTCCAATTGAAGAACATGGTATATCTCTCAATCTGTTTGTATCATCTTTAATTTCTTTCATCAGTGTCTTATAGTTTTCTGCAAACAGGTCTTTTGTCTCCTTAGGTAGGTTTATTCCTATGTACTTTTCTTTTTTGTGACATCTTTGTCTGGTTTTGGTATCAGGGTGATGGTGGCCTTGTAGAATGAGTTTGGGAGTGTTCCTCCCTCTGCTATATTTTGGAAGATCTTGAGAAGGATATGTGTTAGCTCTTCTCTAAATATTTGTTAGAATTCACCTTTGAAGCCATCTGGTCCTGGGCTTTTCTTTGTCAGAAGGTTTTTAATTGCAGTTTCAATTTAGTGCTTGTAATTGGTCTGTTTATATTTTCCATTTCTTCCTGGTTTAGTCTCGGAAGTTTGTGCATTTCTAAGAATTTGTCCATTTCTTCCAGGTTGTCCATTTTATTGGCATATAGCTGCTTGTAGCAATCTCTCATGATCCTTTGTATTTCTGCAGTGTCAGTTTTTACTTCTTTTTCATTTCTAATTCCGTTGATTTGAGTCTTCTCCCTTTTTTTCTTGATAACTCTGGCTATTGATTTATCAGTTTTTTTATATTCTCAAAGAAACAGCTTTTAGTTTTATTGATCTTTGCTTCATTTTTTTTCATTTATTGATCATTTCCTTCATTTTTTTTCATTTATTTCTGGTCTGATCTTTATGATTTCTTTCCTTTTTTCCTTTTTTCTCTAATTGCTTTAGGTGTAAGTTTAGGTTGTTTATTTGAAATTTTTCTTGTTTCTTGAGGTAGGATTTTTTTTTCTTTTGTGGTACGTGGGCCTCTTACTGTTGCGGCCTCTCCCATTGTGGAGCACAGGCTCCGGATGTGCAGGCTCAACGGCCATGGCTCACGGGCCTAGCCGCTCCATGCATGTGGGATCTTCCCAGACTGGGGCACAAACCCATGTCCCCTGCATTGGCAGGCAGACCCTCAACCACTGTGCCACCAGGGAAGCTCTTGAGGTAGGATTTTATTGCGAAAATCTTCCCACTTAGAACTGCTTTTTCCTCATCCCATAGGTTTTGGGTTGTCATGTTTTCACTGTCATTTGTCTCTAGGTATTTTTTTATTTCCTCTTTGATTTCTACAGTTATCTCTTGGTTATTTAGTAGTGTATTGTTTAGCCTCCATGTGTTTCTATTTTTACAGTATTTTTCCTGTAATTGATATTTGGTCTCATAGTACTGTTTTTGGAAAAGATGCTTGATATGATACCAGTTTTCTTAGATTTACCAAGGTTTGATTTGTGACCCAAGATATGATCTATCCTGGAGATTGTTCCATGAGCACTTGAGAAGAAAGTATATTCTGTTGCTTATGGGTGGAGTGTCCTATAAATATCAATTAAGTCCATCTTGTTTAATGTGTCATTTAAAACTTGTGTTTCTTCACTTATTTTCTTTTTGGATGATCTGTCCATAAGTTAAAGTGGAGTGTTAAAGTCCCCAACTATGATTGTGTTACTGTTGATTTCCCCTTTTATGGCTGTTAGCATTTGTCTTATGTATTGAGGTGCTCCTATGTTGGGTTTATCAATATTTACAATTGTTTTATCTTCTTCTTGGATTGATCCCTTGATCATTATGTTGTGTCCTTCTTTGTCTCTTGTAATAGTCTTTATTTTAAAGTCTATTTTGTCTGATATGAGAATTGCTACTCCACCTTTCGTTCGATTTCCATTTGCATGGAATATCTTTTTACATTCCCTCACTTTCAGTCTGTATGTGTCTCTAGGTCTGAAGTGGGTCTCTTGTAGACAGTATATATATGGCAACACAGATTCTTATATACTATCTCATTATCATTTGTTCTTCACAATCTTCAAGGGTCGTCTGCTAAGATTAATATTTCCATTTTTCACAAAAGAAAAATAAAGCATGCATTTGTTAAGTTGCCCAATATCACATAACTGATTAACGTAAGAAGTCTAAACAAGCAATGTGAAAATTTTGAAATACATAGTCTTTTAAAGAAATATGAATTCCTTTGTATAGACTTGATAATATAGATGAACCAAATCAACAGTCAGTAAGGATGATAGAAAGAAGACTTGAAGAATTGGAGACCTAGGACTTCCCTGGTGGCATGGCAGTTGGGAGTCCACCTGCGAATGCAGGGGACATGGGTTTGATCCTTGGTCCGGGAAGATCCCATGTGCCATGGAGCAACTGAGCCTCTGCGCCACAATTACTGATCCTGTGCTTTGGAGCCCATGAGCCACAACTGCTGAGCCCATGTGCCATTGCTGCTGAGGCCCATGCTCCACAACAAGAGAAGCCACCACAATGAGAGGGCTGCATACTGCAGCAAGGAGTATCCCCCACTCACTGCAACAAAAGAAAGCCCATGCACAGCAATGAACACCCAATGCAGCAAAAAATAAATAAATAAATTCATTTATTTATTTATATAAAATAAAAGGCATTGGAAACCTAGGTTTTGTACCTGTATGATTTTAAAAGCCACCACTAAAGAAAAAATATATACACATATATATTTGGTTGACCAAAAAGCTCGTTTGGGTTTTTCGGTAAAATGTAACAGAAAAACTTGAACAAACTTTTTGGTGAACCCAATATTTTTATGATTCAGCATTAAAGCAAACATTTATTATGGATGCAGCCAGGCACAAGAATACAGCAGTGGGGAGCAAATTGACATTAGTGAAGTGAATTTTTGTCAGTGGGATGATGCATTTTCACATTTTTCTTGCAGAGCATTTTACAGAACCCCTTAGATAAAGTTGTGTGACATTTTGTATCTGAGATGCCTATTACAGGCCAACCCAGCAACTGAAAGCAGGAGAAAATGCCAATACCTTGGAAACATTAAAAGGCATTTCAAAGCAAAGGCTGATTTGCAAGACCACCATTCACCATTCACTATTCATTCATATATATATACAAGCACACACATATAACCTGACCTACTTTTCTTTGAAAATAACAAAATAGACAAAGGAAATACACGTAAAAGGAAAAAAAATAACCTAAACTTATCTAAAAGCTACTAAGAAAGCAGGAATATTCAAATTCTAGAAAATAATTAAAATCAGAAAACCAGAAAAATAAGCAGAGAACTTAAACTGGCCTGCTCTTGGGATATTTGCCATATCAGAGTAACTTGTGTTCTGTTTTCACCAACTCATAGGGGAAAAAAGGGTATAAGCATAAAGCTTGGTATCATCAGAGAATTGGAGTCTAACACAATAATTCCTTACACTGTAAATAAAATTGGGATTCCCAAGTGTTCCATCCTTAGTATAAAGTATGTACTAGAAATAAACCTCTACCTCCCAGGGACTACAAAGCAAACTTGCCTCTCTTGAACAATCATGCTGATTGGAAGGAAAAATTATATTTCTTCTGATAATTTATAAAAGTAAGTCCAGCTTCATATGGCCTTGCAGCCTAAATTTTGCCCTACCTAGGTGGTCCAAAAAATATCGTTTGGAATTTAATTTAAATTTTCTCTGATTGGTAATATTTCCAGCCAGGTGCTTGGGACAATCAATTCCAAACCTACTTTGGAAGGATGAGAAGCTAAAAGACACAGAAATTAATATAAAAATGTCAGAGTTTTAGAAGTTAAGGAAAGAGAGGATGTGGCAAAGGAAATACTTAAAGAGATAATGGCTGATATTTTCCCCAAACTGATTAAAAACAATCATCTACAGATTCAGCAGCCCAATGAATCCCAAACATGATAATTAAAGGAAATATACAATTCAGACTATAGAAAAGCTTAAGTACAAACAAACTGGTTTATTCAACTAGCAAATTGTAGGGAAAATTTTAAAAGGGTAGAAGGACCTATATATTAGAATAAACTTAAGAAATGTATCAACCAATTATATATGTGGTTGCTGTTTGATGCTGATTCAAATACTTTAAGAGAAAAAAAAAACACATTTCAAAGACAATCTGAGAAACTCCAAACATTTACACTCATTGGATATTTGAAAATATTGAGAAATTATTATTAAAATTTGCATATGTAAAAATGCTATTATGATTGTGTTTTTATAAAAGAATATTTATCTAGATATATTAACTTTATTTTATAAAATGATAATTGGAACTTGATTCAAAATAATCTGAAGGTTGAGTGATGGTGGTGGCTACAGGTGTAGGGGAAACAAGATTAGACACAAGTAGATGTACATTGAAGGAGGATGATGGTTATACAAGGAGGTTAATTAAACCATTATCTCTGCTTTGTGTTTGTTAGGAAATTATGCAAAATAAAACAATTTATTTTAAATAAATGTAAAACTGGACATAGTAGAGTGCAACTGTAGAAATATCACCTCTCTCCCACCACACACACACAAAATGATTTTAAAAGCGGTTGGAAAAAAAAATACAGAATAGCATTTTTTTAAAAGGATGTCTAGCTGAATTCTCAACAGAAAATATGAAAGCCAGAGGATTGATGAATAGTATCATCAAAATGTTAAGAGAAAATTATTATAAGCTAAATATACATGTCCAGTGAAAATCTTCCAAAAATAAGGGGTAAATAAAAATATTTGCAGAAAAAAAAAAAAACAGATTTTGCAAACAAGAGACTCCACAGGAAATTCTAAGGGATTCAACTTAGGCAAAAAAGAAATGATCCCAAATACAATATTATAAATATAAGGTAATCTATGTGAATCTGCAAAGAAAACTGAGGGCATAAAATGAAAATAATATCATCTATGATTTTTAAAAAGAGAAGGGAGAACTGTATATAATTAAAATAAAAGAGATCAAATCATATAAGTTGGAGCATTATCATAATTAAAGTTTTCTAAGATTCTAATACTGACCTGGAGGAACGTTTTAAAATGTAATATTTTTGATATTCATAGTTTATGTATTAATGATAAT
This sequence comes from Globicephala melas, assembly GCF_963455315.2. Classification (NCBI taxonomy): domain Eukaryota; kingdom Metazoa; phylum Chordata; class Mammalia; order Artiodactyla; family Delphinidae; genus Globicephala; species Globicephala melas. The sequence continues at coordinate 48,631,452 of NC_083335.1, forward strand.
CCTAGGGTAACCATTAAAGAATAGAAGTAGAAAGTATAATTTTCAAACTAGCAGAAGGAAAAATGAAATAGAATAAAAATTATTTTAAAATGTAAAGAAGAGAAGATAATCAGTAAAGGGAGGACAAATGTAAAACATAAAATATAATGGTAGTTATAAATCTAAATATGTATGTCGTTACAATAACTAAAAACAATAACTATCCTAGTTAGAAGAAAGAAATATTCAAACCAGAATATATATTCAGTTTACATGGGAAGCCAGAATAGACAAACAATCTTGGAAAACAAGAACAAAGTTGGAAGATTCACACTTTCCAATTTCAAAACTTACTAGAATGCCATAGTCATCCAAGACTAGACAGTACTGGCATAACGGTAGATATATAGGTCAATGTAATAGTATAAAGAATCCAAAAATAAACCCTTAAATATGTTCAATTGATTTTCAACAAATTGAGCAGGGAAACTGATCACATCAACATGCAAGAGAGTGATGCTGGACCCTTGCTTCACACCATATATAAAAATTATTTAGAATGGAACAATAACCTATATGTAAGAATTAATACTATGAAACTCTGAAAAAAAAATGGAGGTATAAATCTACGTGACTTGTACAGGCATTGGTTTCTTAGATATGACATTAAAGACACAAGCAGCAAAAGAGAAAACTGATAAATTGCGTGTTATTAAAAATTTCAACTTTTGTGATTCAAGTTACATTATTAAGAAACTTCAGACAACTCACAAAATGGGAGAAAATATTGGCAAATCATATATCTTTAGATGCTAGCATTCAGATTGTATAAAAGACTCTTACATATCAACAATAAAAAGACAGCAACACAATTCAAAATGGGCAAATAGCTTGAGTAGACACTTTTCCAAGAAGATATACTGATGGCCAATACCTACATGAAAGATGCTCAATATCATTAGTCATTTTGAAAATGCAAATCAAAACCACAAGGTGATACTACTTCACATGGAATAGGGTGGCTAAAATAAAGAAGGCAGACAATAACAATTGTCAGCAAGTATGTGGAGACGTTTGAAGCTCATATATTGCTGGTGCTAATTTAACATAGAGCAGCTGATTTGGAAGATAATCTGGCAATTCCTCACACACACACACACACACACACACACACACATGCACACACACACATATAATTACCATATAACTCAACAATTCCACTCCTAGGTATATACCGAAGAAAGTTGGAAACACATGTCCACACAAAGACATGGACATGAATGTTCATAGCATCATTATTCAAAATAGCCCCCAAACAAAAGGAAACAACCTAAATGGCCATCAACTGCTGAAAGGATAACCAAAACATGGTATATACATACAACGGAATATTATTCAACCTTCAAAACAAATGAAATTCTTATAAACACTACAACGTGGGTTAACCTTGAAATCATGCTAAGTGAAACAAGCTAGACACAAAAGGTTACATATTGTATAGTTCTATTCATATGAAAGGTCCAGATTAGATTAAGCAAATTTATAGATGCAGAATGTGTTTATAGTGTTTCCAAGGGGCAGGGGAGAGAGGAATTTGGAGTAACTGTTAATGTGTATGAGATTTCTTTTTGTGGTAATGCATTTATTCTAAAATTAGAGAATAGTATTATTCTATTGTATGATGGATACACAACTTTGTGAATACACTACAAATCACTGATTTGTACATTTTAAAAGGGTAAATTTTATAGTACATGAATTATGTTTCAATTAAAAAAAAAGAGAATTGTGAGCATGAAGTAAAGTTTTGAATCAGAAAAATGTTTAATTTTCCCTCAAACATAACCTGAAGCTCCTTCAGTTCCACCTACGAAATCTGTAAAACATTGAAGAAAAAACAAATCCAATATTTTGTAAATTCTGGCAAGGAGTAGAAAAAGAAGGAACACTCCCCAATTCATTTGATGAAGCTAGGATTACACAGATAAAAAACTTGAAAAGGGCAGCACTAGAAAAAAATTATTGTCCAGTCTCACTTATGAAATGAGAAACAAAAATTATGAAAAATATATGTGGGGAAATTCCCTGGCAGTCCAGTGGTTAGGACTTGGTGCTTTCACTGCTGTGGCTTGGGTTCAGTCCCTGGTTGGGGAACTAAGATCCCCCAAGACACGTGGCATGGCTAAAAAAAAAAAAAGAAAAGAAAAAATATATATATATATGCAAACTGAATTCTACAGTGCATAAAAAAGAGAATATATCATTATAGTTTAACCCAAGAATTCAAGCTTTAATATATACAAAAAACAATATAATTCACCATATTATCAAGCAAAAGGAAAAAGAGAACATGATCAATTCAATAGATGAAGAAATATAATTTAATAAAATTAGATATTCAACAGTACAAAGAGTAAAACAAAGTATGCAAATTAAAAATCATTTAGGAGATCAGGGAATTCCAATGTGGAATGTAGTGTTTTATGAAACAATCTTAACCCACACACTGGGAATTCCCTGGTGGTCCAATGGTTAGGACTAGGGGCCCAGGTTTGATCCCTGTTAGGGAAACTAAGATCCCACAAGCTGTGTGGCACAGCCAAAAAAACTAACACACACACACACCTACAATCAAATAATCTTCAACAAAGGAGGCAAGAATATACAGAGGAAAAAAGACAGTCTCTTCAACAAGTGATGTTGGGAAAGTTGGACAGCTGCATATAAATCAATGAAGTTAGAACACACCTTCACACCATACCCCAAAATAAACTCAAAATGACTTAAAAGACTTAAATATGAGACATGACACCATAAAATTCCTAGAAGAAAACAGGAAAAACATTCTCAGACATAAATCATACCAATGTTTTTTAGGTCATTCTACCAAGGCAAAAAAAAAAGAGAGAGTGAAAATAAACAAATGGGATCTAATCAAACTTACAATCTTCTGTACAGCAAAGGAAACCATAAACAAAAAGACAATTTACAGACTGGGAGAAAATATTTGCAAATGATGCAACTGGCAAGGGCTTAATTTCCAAAATATACAAACAGCTCATACAACTCAACAACAAAAGAACAAACATCCCAATCAAAAAATGGGCAGAAGACCTAAATAGACATTTCTCCAAATAAGACATACAGATGGCCAACAGGCACATGAAAAGATACTCAACATCGCTAATTATTAGAGAAATGCAAGTCAAAACTACAGTGAGGTACTACCTCACACCAGTCAGAATGGCTATCATTAAAAAAGCTACAAATAACAAACGGTGAAGAGGGCGTGGAGAAAAGGGAACCCTTCTATACTGTTGGTGGGAATGTAAGTTGGTGCAGCTTCTATGGAAAACAGTATAGAGGTTCCTCTAAAAACTAAAAATAGAGTTACCATATAATCCAGCATTCCCACTCTTGGGCATATATCCAGACAAAACTATAATTCAAAAAGATACACTCACCCTTATATTAATAGCAGCACTATTCACAATAGCCAAGACAGGGAAAAAAAAGAAATGCCCCTTGACAGATGAATAGATAAAGAAGATGTGTTACATATATACAATGGAATACTATGCAGTAATAAAATAGAATAAAATAATGCCATTTGCAGCAACATGGATTGGCTTAGAGATTATCATACTAAGTGAAGTAAGTCAGAAAGAAAAAGACAAATACCAAATGATATCACTTATATGTGGAATCTAAAATATGACACAAATGAACCTATCTACAAAACAGAAAGAGGCTCACAGACATAGAGAACAGATTGTGGTTGCCAAGGGGGGAGGGGGGTGGAGGAGGGATGGATTGAGAGTTTGGGATTAGCAGATGTGAACTGTTATATATAAAATGGATAAACAACAAGGTCCTACTGTATAGCATAGGGAACTATATTCAATATCCTGTGATAATCCATAATGGAAAAGAATATAAAAAGAATGTATATATATGTATATCTGAATCACTTCTCTGTACAGTAGAAACTAACACAACATTGTGAGTCAACTATTCATCAATAAAAAATAAAATAATAAAAATAAAAAACAATTTAGCACTGTACTCATGTAGATAAAGTTGTTTCCCACTAGAAAATGGGTTAACAATTCTGATACTGCTATACATATATACTGCAATTGAACAATTAAGTACTTGCATTTCAAATTCCAGGAGACAGGTTTCTCACTATTGGAGTGGAAAATTACAGATAAGCCAAGAAAAGGAAAAGGCTAGAATTATCCATGTGGTAATGGATTAGATTTGGAGGCATAAGTATAAACTCATAAGTTTAATATAGCTACATATGGTTATATACAGAAGTGTTTATAGATATGTGTATATATGTAGGTTATCATACACACACAAATTTCCTTGCTCTGTCAGGTGAGAGAGTCTAGAGGCAGTGTAGTACTATGATAGCAACACCCAGTGCCAGATCTTGGTTTCTAATATAATTCTTCAAGAATATTTGTATGAATATTTGATTAGTATCCCTTGCAGAATATACTTTCTATGAGAGCAGGAACTGTGTTTTATTTATCATTGTATCTTTAGCACCTAGTACAGTTCCTGACCCTTAATAAGTACTAAGTACTTGAAAATATTTGTTGAATGTATGCATGAATGAAATGTTTATAGAAGTTTTAAGTATTCTAAAGCATGTATACACACTTTGGCTTGAATTTTGCTTGGTATATATGACTACTCGGGAAATACTTGCTGTTTTTAGAAAAATTAGTCCATTGCCCAGCTCACAAGAATTGTGAATTCTGGTAAGTCTTTAAATAGAAAGTAAAGAGTAAGAAGAATCGAGAAGAAAGAAGAGAGTATTAGCAAAGAAGGAAGTATCAGTTAATTCACACAGCATACAACAGTAATGTGAAAGGCAGGAATATTACTTAAAGGATTCAGATTTCTATAGAATATGCTCAAAAAACATGGAAATTATATTTTTACAAAATCTATAAAATATATTCTCATAAGTGTCGACTGGAAAAAAATGTACTATCTAAAAGTTGAGAATTATGTTTCATTGGGCAGAATTTCTGAGGACTTAAGCCCAGAATGCAGCCTCTCAGATAGCTCTGAGGGAGTGCTCCAAAGAGGTAAGGGAGGATCCAGGATACATAGGAGTTTTTGCAACAAAAACCAGGTAGTTGGAACATTAAAAGATTACTGTTAATTAAAGAAAACCAGACATTTCAAGTTAAGGAATTTAGGCTTTTCTATGTATGGAAAGATGCAAGAATCTGGGCTCATTGAAATCATTCCTTTGATATGCACTTCAGCTAACTGGGGTTTCCTGTGTTTTCTTATACTGAATCCCCTCAGAGTGCACCAGAGCATCAGTTGTAGTGGTTAATGGCTTGATGGCCACACATCCTTTGTTTACTGATATGGTAAGTGACATTCTTAGTCCATATAAACATCACAGATATTTCCTGTGATGGCCTAAAGGAGATCAATGGATAATTATTTTTGATTCAAAAGAAGCACCCCTAAAATCTTCTGTGCTGCATACCCTGTCAATGACTATTCTTAGCACTTACCATTTCTGTGCACACCAGCCAGACTTCTAACAACCAGGAACTGTGTGACTGTATGCTGAGGGCTTTCTCTGGCCTCTCCAGGCCACTTTGCCAAAATGCAGAGCAAGCCATAAATTCTAGGGAATTAACAGCCCCCAGGTGTAACTCTCAACAAATGACTGGGTTGTGAATAAAAATCCTACCTCCCTCTCCCCTTGGATACAATAATTCTGAAATTCTATGCTGACTCTCAGAGTTCCCTCATGCTATTAAGCTCCAATTGCCATCACTGGTAATGTTGACTGAAAAAATGCACAACCTAAAAGTTGAGTTATGTTTTATTCGGCAGACAAAACTGAGGACTTAAGCCTGGGACACAGAATTTCAGATAACTCTGAAGGATTGCTCCAAAGAGGCAAGTGGTGGGGAGCCAGGATATAGAGGAGTGTTTGCAACAAAGACCAGATAGTTGGAACATCAAAAGATTACTGTTAATTAAGGAAAACCAGATATCTCAAGGAATTTAGAGCTTTTCTATTTATGGGAAGATGTAAAAGTCTGGGCTCGTTGAAATCATTCCTTTGATATGCACCTCAGCTATCTGGGGCCAGTATCCTGTTTTCTCATCCTGAGTGTCCTCAGTGTGCAATGTTGGGGTGGCTGTAATGTGATGGCTTGATGGCTGCAATATTCTTTGTTTACTGATACAGCAAGAAATATTTTTCATTCACAATAACTTGCTTGAAAATGCATTTTTAATGACTTTTATCTGTTCTTTTTCTTTTCTCTGTCTCATTCATTTGCTTCCTTACCAGAATTTCTAGGGATCACCACCAAAATAAACTACTTGCACTTGAATGCTTGTCTCAGTGTCTTCTTTTGGAAGAACTGAAACTAAGGCATTCTACTTGAAACTATGATAGCAGTTTTATGTTTGAAAAGAGTTTTGTGAACTGGGTGGGACTTTACCAGGTGAATCAGATATGGCAAAACTATTCTATGCGAAGGGAACAGCATGACAAAAAGGCACAGACACAAAATAGTGTATGTTTGATAAACAATGTAAGGTTTAGCATGACATAAATATTTTTAAAAATAAATAAATATAGGGTTCTGTTAGATAATATCAGGAATTAAATAGTGAACTGTCCTGGTGCCAGACTAAGTAAATCAGATTTTAGCCTATGGATAATGACAGCATTTTCATACAGGGACTATCTTCATGCTTTCTCATCTCATGGAGGAGATATTGTAACACCCAGAACTACAGTTTTTCTTGAAAATATTTCTGAGCTTTATAATTTCAGTATGTGACACTTTCCTGAAATTCTACTAAAGTTATTTCTGAAAGTTAATATATTTAGCCCAGCAATTAATGTAAACCACATATAGGATTTGTTTAAACAGGATTCATTATTTTTAAATGACATAAATAATGTATGAATGACAAACAAGTCTGTTTCATTGTGTGGAAATGATAGAGTAATCGATGTTAAAATAACTGATTAAGTTACACAATGAAACCAATTACAACTCTCTGTGATATGTAAAGCCTTGAATACATCAGACACCAGAGTTAGCAATATTTTAGCAAGTTTTTTCTTAATGACCTTGCAGGATATTAACATTCCTATTTCATTGTAACAAAAATAGATTCTTTCAAGTCAATGCCCCCCAAAACTCTCTAGTTGGTGATGCTCAGTCTACCTCAGGAATGGTTAATTCAATGATGAGCTAGTTATTTGTACGCAATTTTTTAAAGAAAAGTGTTAAAAGTATACCAGGGTCAGAAAGAAGGGGCAAAAATACAGTAATTGCATTTGTTGTCCAGTGTTCTTTGCAGGGAATCCTGACAATAGCTATCTCATGGGAAACAGGGAGGTCATTGCCTGCAGGGTTGACAGACTGGGAGGCAGTCCTTCTCTTGTTTACCCTGGTACAGGAGCATATATAATAAACCACATGCCTAAGGCTTTCAGAGTACACAATTTTTCATAGCGGAGTTGGACTATTTATATGGGGCCCCAATTTCTGAATTCAAAACCAAAGAAATTATATATTAACCCTAAAGTTTAAAAGCTGTTTCATCTTTTAAATCTTTATCTCATAGAAATCATTGACTAATTTTGTTCCTTCTAAAATCTACAACAAAAGTAAAATAGTACTAAAGCTCAGTGGAAGATGGCGGAAGAGTAAGACATGGAAATGACCTTCCTCCCCACAGATACATCAGAAATACATCTACACGTGGAACAACTCCTACAGAACACCTACTGAATGCGGACAGAAGCCCTCAGACCTCCCAAAAGGCAAGAAACTCCCCACGTACCTGGGTAGGGCAAAAAAAAAAAAAGAATAAACAGAGACAAAAGAATAGGGATGGGACCTGCACCAGTGGGAGGGAGCTGTGAAAGAGGAAAGGTTTCCACACACTAGGAAGCCCCTTCACTGGTGGAGATTACAGGTGGCAGAGGGGGGAGTTTCAGAGCTGTGGAGGAGAGCGCAGCAACAGGGGTGTGGAGGGCAAAGTGGAGAGATTACCGCACAGAGGATTGGTACCTACCAGCACTCACCAGCCGAGAGGCTTGTCAGCTCACCCGCCGTGGTGGGCGGGGCCTGGAGCTGAGGCTTGGGTTTCGGTCCAATCACAAGGAGAGTACTAGCAGCATGAACACAGCCTGAAGGAGTTAGTGCACCACAGCTAGCCGGGAGGGAGTCTGGGAAAAAGTCTGGATATGCCGAAGAGGCAAGAGACTTTTTCTTGCCTCTTTATTTCCTGGTGCGCGAGGAGAGGGGATTAAAAACGCTGCTTAAAGTAGCTCCAGAGACGGGTGCGAGCCGTGGCTAACAGCACGGACACCAGAGACGGGCATGAGATGCTAAGGCTGCTGCTGCAGCCACCAAGAAGCCTGTGTGTGAGCACATGTCACTATCCACACCTCCATCCCAGGAGCCTGTGCAGCCCGCCACTGCCAGGATCCCTTGATCCAGGGACAACTTCCCCGGAAGAACACACGGCACACCTCAGGCTGGTGCAACATAATGCTGGCCTCTGCCACCGTAGGCTCGCCCTGCATCCGTAACCCTCCCTCCCGCCGGGTTGAGTGAGCCAGAGCCCCCGAATCAGCTGCTCCTTTAACCCCGTCCTTTCTGAGCGAAGAACAGACGTCCTCAGGCAACCGACACGCACAGGCGGGGCCAAATCCAAAGCTGAACCCCGGGAGGTGTGCGAACAAAGAAGAGAAAGGGAAATTTCTCCCAGCAGCCTCAGGAGCAGCGGATTAAATCTCCTCAATCAATTTGATGTACCATGCATCGGTGGAACATCTGAATAGACAATGAATCATCCTAAATTGAGGAGGTAGACATTGAAAACAAGATATATTATTTTTTCCCTTTTTTCTCTTTTTGGGAGTGTGTATGTGTATGCTTCTGGGTGAGATTTTGTCTGTATAGCTTTGCTTTCACCATTTGTCCTAGGGTTCTTTCCATGCGTTTTTTGTTTGGTTGTTTCTTTGTTTGTTTTACTTTTAAAAATAATTTTCTTAATAATTATTTTTATTTTAATAACTTTATTTTATTTTATTTTATCTTCTTTCTTTCTTTCTTTCTTTCTTTCTTTCTTTCTTTCTTTCTTTCTTTCTTCTTTTTCTCCCTTTTATTCTGAGCCGTGTGGATGAAAGGCTTTTGGTGCCCCAGTCAGGAGTCAGTGCTGTGCCTCTGAGGTGGGAGAACCAACTTCAGGACACTGGTCCACAAGAGACCTCCCAGCACCACGCAATATCAAATGGTGAAAATCTCCCAGAGATCTCCATCTCAACACCAAGACCCAGCTTCACTCAATGACCAGCAAGATACAGTGCTGGACACCTTATGCCAAACAACTATCAAGACAGGAACACAGCCCCATCCATTAGCAGAGACGCTGCCTAAAATCATAATACAGCCACAAACACCCCCAAACACACCACCAGACGTGGACCTGCCCACCAGAGAGACAAGATCCAGCCTCATCCACCAGAAAACAGGCACTGGTTCTTTCTTCCAGGAGGCCTACACAACCCACTGAACCATCTTTAGACACTGGGGACAGACACCAAAAACAACGGGAACTACGAACCTGCAGCCTGAAAAAAGGAGACCCCAAACACAGTAAGATAAGCAAAATGAGAAGACAGAAAAACACACAGCAAATGAAGGAGCAAGGTAAAAATCCACCAGACCTAACAAATGAAGAGGAAATAGGCAGTCTACCAGAAAAAGAATTCAGAATAATGATGGTAAAGATGATCCAAAATCTTGGAAATAGAATAGACAAAATGCAAGAAGCTTTTAACAAGGACCTAGAAGAACTAAATAGGAAACAAGCAACAATGAACAACACAATAAATGAAATTAAAAATACTCTAGAAGAGTTCAATAGCAGAATAACTGAGGCAGAGGAACGGATAAGTGATGTGGAAGATAAAAGAGTGGAAATAACTACTGAAGAGCAGAATAAAGAAGAAAGAATGAAAATAACGGAGGACAGTCTCAGAGACCTCTGGGACAACATTAAACACACAAACATTCGTATCATAGGGGTTCCAGAAGAAGAAGAGAAAAAGAAAGGGACTGAGAAAATATTTGAAGAGATTATAGTTGAAAACTTCCCTAATATGGGAAAGGAAATAATTAATCAAGTCCAGGAAGCACAGAGAGTCCCATACAGGATAAATCCAAGGAGAAACATGCCAAGACACATATTACTCAAACAACCAAAAATTAAATACAAAGAAAACATATTAAAAGCAGCAAGGGAAAAACAACAAATAACACACAAGGGAATCCCCATAAGGTTAACAGATGATCTTTCAGCAGGAACTCTGCAAGCCAGAAGGGACTGGCAGGACATATTTAAAGTGATGAAGGAGAAAAACCTACAACCAAAATTACTCAACCCAGCAAGGATCTCATTCAGATTTGATGGAGAAATTAAAACCTTTACAGACAAGCAAAAGCTGAGAGAGTTCAGCACCACCAAACCAGCTTTACAACAAATGCTAAAGGATCTTCTCTAGGCAAGAAACACAAGAGAAGGAAAAGACCTATAATAACGAACCCAAAACAATTTAGAAAATGGGAATAGGAACATACATATCGATAATTACCTTAAATGTAAATGGACTAAATGCTCCCACCAAAAGACACAGATTAGCTGAATGGATACAAAAACAAGACCCTTATATATGCTGTCTACAAGAGACCCACTTCAGACCTAGAGACACATACAGACTGAAAGTAAGGGGATGGAAAAAGATATTCCATGCAAATGGAAGCCAAAAGAAAGCTGGAGTAGCAATTCTCATATCAGACAAAATAGACTTTAAAATAAGGACTATTAAAAGAGACAAAGAAGGACACTACATAATGATCAAGGGATCGATCCAAGAAGAAGATATAACAATTGTAAATATTTATGCACCCAACATAGGAGCACCTCAATACATAAGGCAAATACTAACAGCCAAAAAGGGGAAATCGACAGTAACACATTCATAGTAGGGGACTTAAACACCCCACTTTCACCCATGGACAGCTCATCCAAAATGAAAATAAATAAGGAAACACAAGCTTTAAATGATACATTAAACAAGATGGACTTAATTGATATTTATAGGACACTCCATCCAAAAACAACAGAATACACATTTTTCTCAAGTGCTCATGGAACATTCTCCAGGATAGATCATATTTTAGGTCACAAATCAAGCCTTGGTAAATTTAAGAAAATTGAAATTGTATCAAGTATCTTTTCTGACCACAACGCCATGAGACTAGATATTAATTACAGGAAAAGATCTGTAAAAAATACAAACACATGGAGGCTAAACAATACACTACTTAATAATGAAGAGATCACTGAAGAAATCAAAGAGGAAATCAAAAAATACCTAGAAACAAATGACAATGGAGACACAACGACCCAAAACCTGTGGGATGCAGCAAAAGCAGTTCTAAGGGGGAAGTTTATAGCAATACAAGCCCACCTTAAGAAGCAGGAAACATCTTGAATAAACAACCTAACCTTGCACCTCAAGCAATTAGAGAAAGAAGAACAAAAAAACCCCAAAGCTAGCAGAAGGAAAGAAATCATAAAAATCAGATCAGAAATAAATGAAAAAGAAATGAAGGAAACAATAGCAAAGATCAATAAAACTAAAAGCTGGTTCTTTGAGAAGATAAACAAAATAGATAAACCACTAGCCAGACTCATCAAGAAAAAAAGGGAGAAGACTCAAATCAATAGAATTAGAAATGAAAAAGGAGAGGTAACAACTGACACTGCAGAGATAAAAGAGATCATGAGAGATTACTACAAGCAACTCTATGCCAATAAAATGGACAATCTGGAAGAAATGGACAAATTCTTAGAAATGCACAACCTGCCAAGACTGAATCAGGAAGAAATAGAAAATATGAACAGACCAATCACAAGCACTGAAATTGAAACTGTGATTAAAAATCTTCCAACAAAGAAAAGCCCAGGACCAGATGGCTTCACAGGCGAATTCTATCAAACATTTAGAGAAGAGCTAACACCTATCCTTCTCAAACTCTTCCAAAATATAGCAGAGGGAGGACCACTCCCTAACTCCTTCTACGAGGCCACCATCACCTTGATACCAAAACCAGACAAGAATGTCACAAAGAAAGAAAACTACAGGCCAATATCACTGATGAACATAGATGCAAAAATCCTCAACAAAATACTAGCAAACAGAATCCAACAGCACATTAAAAGGATCATACACCATGATCAAGTGAGGTTTATTCCAGGAATGCAAGGATTCTTCAATATACGCAAATCTATCAATGTGATAAACCATATTAACAAATTGAAGGAGAAAAACCATATGATCATCTCAATAGATGCAGAGAAAGCTTTTGACAAAATTCAACACCCATTTATGATAAAAACCCTGCAGAAAGTAGGCATAGAGGGAACTTTCCTCAACATAATAAAGGCCATATATGACAAGCCCACAGCAAACATCATCCTCAATGGTGAAAAACTGAAAGCATTTCCACTAAGATCAGGAACAAGACAAGGTTGCCCACTCTCACCACTATTATTCAACATTGTTTTGGAAGTTTTAGCCACAGCAATCAGAGAAGAAAAGGAAATAAAAGGAATCCAAATTGGAAAAGAAGAAGTAAAGCTGTCACTGTTTGCAGATGACATGATCCTATACATAGAGAACCCTAAAGATGCTACCAGAAAACTACTAGAGCTAATCAATGAATTTGGTAAAGTGGCAGGATACAAAATTAATGCACAGAAATCTCTGGCATTCCTATATACTAATGATGAAAAATCTGAAAGTGAAATCAAGAAAACACTCCCATTTACCATTGCAACAAAAAGAATAAAATATCTAGGAATAAACCTACCTAAGGAGACAAAAGACCTGTATGCAGAAAATTATAAGACACTGATGAAAGAAATTAAAGATGATATAAATAGATGGAGAGATATACCATGTTCTTGGATTGGAAGAATCAACATTGTGAAAATGACTCTACTACCCAAAGCAATCTATAGATTCAATGCAATCCCTATCAAACTACCACTGGCGTTTTTCACAGAACTAGAACAAAAACTTTCACAATTTGTATGGAAACACAAAAGACCCCGAATAGCCAAAGCAATCTTGAGAACGAAAGAAGGAACTGGAGGAATCAGGCTCCCTGACTTCAGACTATACTACAAAGCTACAGTCATCAAGACGGTATGGTACTGGCACAAAAACAGAAAGATAGATCAATGGAACAGGATAGAAAGCCCAGAGATAAACCCATGCACATATGGACACCTTATCTTTGATAAAGGTGGCAGTAATGTACAATGGAGAAAGGACACCCTCTTTAATAAGTGGTGCTGGGAAAACTGGACAGGTACATGTAAAAGTATGAGATTAGATCACTCCCTAACACCATACACAAAAATAAGTTCAAAATGGATTAAAGACCTAAATGTAAGGCCAGAAACTATCAAACTCTTAGAGGAAAACATAGGCAGAACACTGTATGACATAAATCAAAGCAAGATCCTTTCTGACCCACCTCCTAGAGTAATGGAAATAAAAACAAAAATAAACAAATGGGACCTAATGAAACTTCAAAGCTTTTGCACAGCAAAGGAAACCGTAAACAAGACCAAAAGACAACCCTCAGAATGGGAGAAAATATTTGCAAATGAAGCAACCGACAAAGGATTAATCTCCAAAATTTACAAGCAGCTCATGCAGCTCAATAACAAGAAAACAAACAACCCAATCCAAAAATGGGCAGAAGACCTAAATAGACATTTCTCCAAAGAAGATATACAGACTGCCAACAAACACATGAAAGAATGCTCAACATCATTAATCATTAGAGAAATGCAAATCAAAACTACAATGAGATATCATCTCACACCAGTCAGAATGGCCATCATCAAAAAATCTAGAAACAATAAATGCTGGAGAGGGTGTGGACAAAAGGGAACACTCTTGCACTGCTGGTGGGAATGTGAATTGGTTCAGCCACTATGGAGAACAGTATGGAGGTTCCTTAAAAAACTACAAATAGAACTACCATATGACCCAGCAATCCCACTACTGGGCATATACCCTGAGAAAACCAAAATTCAAAAAGAGTCATGTACCAAAATGTTCATTGCAGCTCTATTTACAATAGCCCGGAGATGGAAACAACCTAAGTGCCCGTCATCGGATGAATGGATAAAGAAGATGTGGCACATATATACAATGGAATATTACTCAGCCATAAAAAGAAACGAAATTGAGCTATTTGTAATGAGGTGGATAGACCTAGAGTCTGTCATACAGAGTGAAGTAAGTCAGAAAGAAAAAGACAAATACCGTATGCTAACACATATATATGGAATTTAAGAAAAAAATGTCATGAAGAACCTAGGGGTAAAGCAGGAATAAAGACGCAGACCTCTTAGAGAACGGACTTGAGGTTATGGGGAGGGGGAAGGGTGAGCTGTGACAGGGCGAGAGAGAGTCATGGGCATATACACACTAACAAACGCAGTAAGGTAGATAGCTAGTGGGAAGCAGCCGCATGGCACAGGGATATTGGCTCGGTGCTTTGTGACAGCCTGGAGGGGTGGGATGGGGAGGGTGGGAGGGAGGGAGACGCAACAGGGAAGACATATGGGAACATATGTTTAGGTATGACTGATTCGCTTTGTTATAAAGCAGAAACTGACGCACCATTGTGGAGCAATTATACCCCAATAAAGATGTTAAAAAAAAAAAAAAAAGACCATTACAAGACACAAACAAGGACACTACATAATGATCAAGGAATCAATCCAAGAAGAAGATATAATAATTGTATATATTTATGCATCAACATAGGAGCACCTCCATACATAAGGAAAATACTAACAGCCATAAAAGGGGAAATTGGCAGTAACACATTCATAGTAGGGGACTTTAACACCCCACTTTCATCAATGGAGAGATCATCCAAAGTGAAAATAAGTAAGGAAAAACAAGCTTTAAATGATACATTAAACAAGATGGACTTAACTGATATTTATTGGACATTCCATCCAAAATATATATATATACATTTTCTCAAGTACTCATGGAACATTCTCCAGGATAGATCATACCTTCGGTCACAAATCAATCCTTAGTAAATTTAAGAAATTTGAAATTGTATCAAGTACCCTTTCCGACCACAACACTATGGGACTAAATATCAATTACAGGAAAAGACCTGTAAAAAATACAAACACATGGAGGCTAAACAATACACTACTTAATAACGAAGTGACCACTGAAGAAATCAAAAGGGAAATCAAAAAATACCTAAAAACAAATGACAATGGAGACACAACGACCCAAAACCTATGGGATGCAGCAAAAGCAGTTCTAAGAGGGAAGTTTATAGCAATAAAACCCTACCTTAAGAAACAGGAAACATCTTGAATAAACAACCTAAACTTGCATCTAAAGCAATTAGAAAACAAAGAACAAAAAAAACCCAAAGTTAGCAGAAGGAAAGAAATCATAAAGATCAGATCAGAAATATATGAAAAAGAAATGAAGGAAACAATAACAAAGATCAATAAAACTAAAAGCTCGTTCTTTGGGAAGATAAACAAAATTGATAAACCGTTAGCCAGATTCATCATGAAAATAAGGAAGAAGACTCATATAAATAAAATGAGAACTGAAAAAGGAGAAGTAACAACTGACACTGCAGAAATACAAAAGATCATGAGGGATTACTACAAGCAACTCTATGCCAATAAAATGGACAACCTGGAAGAAACGGACAAATTCTTAGAAATGCACAAGCTGCCAAGACTGAACCAGGAAGAAATAGAAAATATGAACAGACCAATCACAAACACTGAAATTGAAACTGTGATTAAAAATCTTCCAACAAACAAAAGCCCAGGACCAGGTGGCTTCACAGGCGAATTCTATCAAACATTTAGAGAAGCGCTAACACCTATCCTTCTCAAACTCTTCCAAAATATAGCAGAGGGAGGAACACTTCCAAACCCATTCTATGAGGCCACCATCACCTTGATACCAAAACCAGACATGGATGTCACAAAAGAAAGAAAATTACAGGCCAATATCACTGATGAACATAGATGCAAAAATCCTCAACAAAATACTAGCAAACAGAATCCAACAACACATTAAAGGATCATACACCATGATCAAGTGGAGTTTATTCCAGGAAGGCAAGGACTCTTCAATATAAGCAAATCAGTCAATGTGATACACCATATTAACAAATTGAAAGAGAGAAAACATATGATCCTCTCAATAGATGCAGAGAAAGCTTTTGACAAAATTCAACACCCATTTATGCTAAAAACCCTAAAGCAAGTAGAAATAGAGGGAACTTTCCTCAAATTATGAAGGCCATATATGAGAAACCCACAGCCAACATCGGCCTCAATGGTGAAAAACTGAAACCATTTCCACTAAGATCAGGAACAAGACAAGTTTGCCTACTCTCACCACTCTTATTCACCATAGTTTTGGAAGTTTTTACTACAGCAGTCAAAGAAGAAAAGGAAATAACAGGAATGCAAATCGGAAAATAAGTAAAGCTGTCACTGTTTGCAGATGACATGATCCTATACATAGAGAATCCTAAAAATGCTACCAGAAAACTACTGGAGCTAATCGATGAATTTGGTAAAGTAGCAGGATACAAAATTAAAGCACAGAAATCTCTGGCATTCCTATACAATAATGATGAAACATCTGAAAGTGAAATTAAGAAAACACACCCATTTACCATTGCAACAAAAAGAATAAAATATCTAGGAATAAACCTACCTAAGGAGAATAAAGACCTGTATGCAAAAAATTATTAGACACTGATGAAAGAAATTAAAGATGATACAAATAGATGGAGATATATAGGATGTTCTTGGATTGGAAGAATGAACATTGTGAAAATAACTCTACTACCCAAAGCAATCTACAGATTCAATGCAGTCCATATCAATCTGCCACTGGCATTTTTCACAGAAGTAGAACAAAAAATTTCACAATTTGTATGGAATCACAAAACACCCCAAATAGCCAAAGCAATCTTGAGAACAAAAATTGGAGCTGGAGGAATCAGGCTCCCTGACGTCAGACTATACTTCAAAGCTACAGTAATCAAGACACTGTGGTACTGGCACAAAAACAGTAATATAGCTCAATGGAACAGGATAGAGAGCCCAGAGATAAACCCACTCACATATGGTCACCTTATCTTTGATAAAGGAGGCAGGAATGTACAGTAGAGAAAGGACAGCCTCTTCAATAAGTCGTGCTAGGAAAACTGGACGGGTATATGTAAAAGTATGAGATTAGAACACTCCCTAACACCATACACAAAAATAAGCTCAAAATGGATTAAAGACCTAAATGTAAGGCCAGAAACTATCAAACTGTTAGAGGAAAACATAGGCAGAACACTCTATGACATAAATCACAGCAAGATGCTTTTTGACCCACCTCCTAGAGAAATGGAAATAAAAACAAAAATAAACAAATGGGACCTAATGAAACTTCAAAGCTTTTGCACAGCAAAGGAAACCATAAACAAGACAAAAAGACAACCCTCAGAATGGGAGAAAATATTTGCAAATGAAGCAACTGACAAGGATTAATCTCCAAAATTTACAATCAGCTCATGAAGCTCAATAACAAAAATCAAACAACCCAATCCAAAAATGGGCAGAAGACCTAAAGAGATATTTCTCCAAAGAAGATATACAGATTGCCAACAAACACATGAAAGAATGCTCAACATCATTAATCATTAGAGAAATGCAAATCAGAACTACAATGGGTTATCATCTCACACTGGTCAGAATGGCCATCATCAAAAATTCTAGAAACAATAAATCCTGGAGAGGGTGTGGAGAAAAGGGAACCCTCTTTCACTGTTTTTGGGAATGTAAATTGATACAGCCACTATGGGGAACAGTATGGAGGTTCCTTAAGAAACGACAAATAGAACTACCATATGACCCAGCAATCCCACTACTGTGCATGTACCCTGAGAAAACCATAATTCAAAAAGAGTCATGCACCAAAATGTTCTTTGCAGCTCTATTTACAATAGTCAGGAGATGGAAGCAACCTAAGTGTCCATCATCGGATGAATGGATAAAGAAGATGTGGCACTTATTTACAATGGAATATTACTCAGCCATAAAAAGAAACAAAATTGAGTTATTTTTAGTGAGGTGGATGGACCTAGAATCTGTCATACACAGTGAAGTGAGTCAGGAAGAGAAAGAAAAATACCGTATGCTAACACACACACACACACACATATATATATATATATATATATATATATATATATATATATATATATATATATATATATATGGAATCTAAGAAAAGAAAAAAATGTCAAGAAGAACCTAGGGGTAAGGCGGAAATAAAGACACAGACCTAGGGTTTTCCTGGTGGCGCAGTGGTTGAGAGTCCACCTGCCGATACAGGGGACACGGGTTCGTGCCCCAGTCCGGGAGGATCCCACATGCTGCAGAGCGGCTGGGCCTGTGAACCATTGCTGCTGAGCCTGCACGTTCAGAGCCTGTGCTTCGCAATGGGAGAGGCCACAACAGTAAGAGGCCCGCGTACCGCAAAAAATAAATAAATAAATAAAGACACAGACCTACAGGGGAATGGACTTGAGGATATGGGGAGGGGAAAGGGTAAGCTGTGACAATGTGAGAGTGTCATGGACATATATACACTACCAAACATAAAATAGATAGCTAGTAGGAAGCAGCCCCATAGCACAAGGAGATCAGCTCAGTGCTTTGTGACCACCTAGAGGGTGGGAGGGAGAGAGACGCAAGAGGGAAGAGATATGGTGATATATGTATATGTATAACTAATTCACTTTGTTATAAAGCAGAAACTAACACACCATTGTAAAGCAATTATACTCCAATAAATATGTTAAAAAAAAGTAAAATAGTAGATATAATGCAGGTTGGCAAAAATAATCAATGTTTCTAAATAGTGGGTTTTTTTGGTTATGTGAAGACTACAGAGTTTCATTAGCTAAGCCAATAGAAATGCTAATTAGTTAATTAACTCTTTAAGGAATGGAATTGTTCAATAAGGTGACCATTATTTTACAGTGTAAAATAATGATTTTTAAATCTCTTCCGAAGCTTTAAAAAGGCTAAAAAGTGGGTTGGGAGGGAGATGCAAGAGGGAGGAGATATGGGGATATATGTATATGTATAGCTGATTCACTTTGTTATAAAGCAGAAACTAACACACCATTGTAAAGTAATTATACTCCAATAAAGATGTTAAAAAAAGACTAATTAATGATGTCTCTCTTAATATTAACCTATAAACAGATTTTTCTCTGAACAATGCCACCCCCGTATTTTTCTTTTACTTTGCTCTGAAGTTGATTATAAACAAATATATGTTTATAATAAGTCACATTAAAATGTGCAAGGATGATTACCTACAATGGGCATTAAAGGCATCATATTTAGGGGAGAATATCAACAGTTATTGTAGCAAGATACTGGTGGTGTGAGTTCTGTTAGTATTCACCCATGGAACCAAAACTAAAAAGAACTTCAAATGAAGGTAGGCCAATCAAACTAGAAATTAGAGTAAAGCTATTATGACTATGTAAAGATAATGAATAAACTCTCTTGAAACCTAAAGATTCTATGCAAACAACCTTTAAGATAGAACATTCAAATGCAGATAAAAGAAAAATAGGGAAATAACAATGGTAAAAGGAGAAAGTAGAAGGAAAAGATGTGGAAAGAAAAGCTGAAAACCCGTAACAAATGTCCTTTCTTATAATTTTCTGCCTGATCTGCATCACACTTACCTTCTACTCAAGCAGCAGGATGAATCGACCTGCCCTTCAGTCTAATAATACAGTCAACCCTCTGTATCCATGGTTTCTACATCCAAGGATTTAGCCAACTGCTGATTGAAAATATATTTTTTTAAAAATCCAGAAAGTTCCAGAAAACAAACCTTGAATTTGCTGCCAGCCAGCAACTATTTACATAGTGCTTACATTGTATTAGGTATTATAAGTAACCTGGAGATGATTTAAAGTATATGGAGGGTGTGTTTAGGTTATATGCAAATACTACAACATTTCTTATAAGTCACTTGAGCATCCAAAGATTTTTGTATTCAAGGGGGATCCTGGAACTAAACCTCTATGGATACCAAGTGACGACTGTACCTGAAATGTGAACCCGGAGTGTGGATAGGAGCTCTTAACAGGGCTTCTATGTGACTTTGAGTCTAGCATTATTTGGGACACAGAGTCATTTTTCAACTTTATTTATTTTACTCTTGACTTTCTCTGAATTAAATAATAGTAAAGTCAAGTCATAGATGACCAAACAGTCAATTGATGTTTCACTGAACAAGACTGTAGGGGTTGGTCATTAATGTTTTCCGTGTAACATGAGAGAGATTAATTAAAATGTTTTTTAAAGTAATATATGGGAAGAAGAAACGATTCTCTTTTTCTTTCCAGAAATGGTACAATATTATCTTGCTTCTCAAAATTAATGAGATATTTTCTTTTCTGACTATTAGGTTTTTTGATTTAATGAAGTGCTCATTGTCTTATTATTTAAATACACATTTTAAAAGGAAGGCATTTAGTAACATAAATATACTCAGAAAGAAAGCATTTAGATGAAAAAAATATTTTTAGTCTTCTACAACACTTAAATAGCTTTGCTAAATTGAAGTAAAACAACAGTGTTTTCAAAAAATTATACATACCTGATAGTGCTTATTTCATGTTTGTTGCAAATAGACTTTGAAAGAGATGCTATTCTAATTAGTGTTTTTTAAAGTATTCAGGTTGTGATTAAATTAAATACAAATCCAAATTAATCCAAAATTCCTAGTAAATAGGATCTGAGGTTGTTATATAAAATCAACTATCACATACATGGTGTAATATCTCCATAAAGTTATTTATCACCACTCAGCAATAACTCACCTTGTTCCACATAACTGCTAAGTAACAATCACATTGCTATCTGTTACTGGTGAATACATTGACATGGACATTCAGTTAAATATCCTTCTAACAGAAATACCATTCAGTGAGACAAATACTATTGGATTTCACATTGTTTTTGTTTACTTTCTATAGTTTATCATATTGAGAATAGTTTACAATATGCCTTTTTCAAATATTATATACATGCCTATCTAGAAGGTAGAATCATAGAATAAGGAGGGTAAAATGGTTGATACTGATAGCTATGTTTTTCTGTCTTAAAAAGCCTATTTTTGCTCCTTTTTACATGAAACCCAGAGAGAATAATCTCACGTGTTTCAAGAGGTGTTAAGCTATCTCATTAGTGGAAATATTGTTCTAATATGGAGCTTTCAAAAATTAGCCTAATTCCACAAAAAGTGGTATTTCATAGAAAATGACATATTACATGATTGGCATCAATACTTATGTTCTCATATTGCAGAGTAGGAGTTTCATTCATTCATTTAACCAAAACATATGGAATGCCTACTATGTGCGAGGCACTGGGCTAAGCACTAGGAATACAGTAGTGAGGAATTCATGGTCCTTGCCTCTGCTTTGTAAAGAAAGAAAGAGGGCTTCCCTGGTGGCACAGTAGTTGAGAGTCCGCCTGCCGATGCAGGGGACACAGGTTCGTGCCCCAGTCCAGGAAGATCCCACATGCCACGGAGCAGCTGGGCCCATGAACCATGGCCACTGAGCCTGCGCATCTGGAGCCTGTGCTCTGCAACAGGAGAGGCCACAACAGTGAGAGGCCTGCATACAGCAAAAAAATAAATAAATAAAATAAAATAAATATAGCAAGAAATATATTAATGAATTAATTAATTATACTAATGACAATTGTTGTGGGTATTATGAATGAAAAGTGCAGAATGCTAACAGGGCATTATGAGAGGGGATATGACCTAGATTGAAAGAGGGTTAAAAGGCTTTTTTAAAGAAATGAAATTTAAATTGATATCTGAAAGGTAAATAGTAGAATGAATTAGTTAGTTAATGGATGGGGTGAAGTGTTCCAGGAAAAGAGAACACACTAGAATGAATTGAGATGAGATGCAGCATAGTGGAACTACTAGAAGAACCTCATGGTTTGGATAGAATCAGATCACTGTGAGTAAGAGTGTTAGAGATGATGATAGAGTGATTTTTAAGAGCCAGATCCCATAGATCTTTACAGGCCTAGATATACAAGGTAAAGTTATTCCATATATAGGAAATACAATTCCTATATATGAAAATAGAAGGTATTAAAGAGTTATAAATTTTAAGAAGAGAAAGAACACAACCAGATTTGTGTTTTAAAAGTTACTGTGGAGTTGGCATGTCCAAAAGATGGCAGACTAGTAGGTTCCAGGCCTTCATTTCCTCATGGAAACATTAAAAAAATGAACAAGAGACTAGCTAAAAGTAACTTTATAGGAGCTATGAAAAATGGTGAAAGGTCTATGGCACCCAAATAAACACTCAGTAAAGAAAGCGCCACATTGAAAATAGTAGAAAACTTCACGGTGTTTTTATTTACCCTTGCCCCCCATGTCCCCAGCATGGCACAGTGTGGTCTCAGGGAAGTGACACTCCAGTTTCCAGTTCCCTTGATTGAATCAGGGGGAGTATGGTGGACTTTATTCATGACATTCTTACTTGTCTGGGAGGCTTCCTGATGGATAAGACTCTATTTTACAAAACTCAGAACTCAGACAAGAAAAGGCCTCAAAGCTTGAATCTCAAGCTAGAAAGAGCCACAGGAAGCAGAAGCCATTGCTCATGAAATCTGTAGGGAGATGATAGATCTACAGACATCTGGACCTCTTGCTGTGTCCTCACTTGGTGAAAGGGGCAAAGGGGCTTTCTCAGGTCTCTTTTATAAGGGCATTAATTTTATTCCTGAGGGCTCTACCGCAATGACCTAATCATCTCCCAAAGGCGCCATCTCCTAATACCATCAGATTGGGCATTAGAACTTCAACATATGAATTTGGGAGAACACAAACATTCAGACCATAGCAACTTCCATACCCACTTTCAACAGTTGTTAAAACATAAGAATAGGTCCATAAGGAAGCAGAGAACTTGGACAGTATAGATCATTTGTATCTAACAGACATATACAGAACACTCCACCTAACAACAGCATAATACATATTTTTGTTAAATGCACAGCACATAAAATATTGTCCAGGGTAGATCATATGTTAAGCCACAAAAAAGTCTTGATAAATTTTAAAAGATTGAAATCATACCAAGTATCTTTTCTGATCACAGTAGAATGAATCTAGAAATCAGTAGCAGAAAGAAAACAGGAAAATTCACAAACATGAAAATAAAACAACACATACACCCAGTAAGTCAAAGAAGAAATTACAAGGGAAATTAAAATATATCTTGAGACAAATTATAATGAAAACATAAAATACTAAAATTTATGAGAGACAGTGAAAAAATGGTTACAAGGAAATTTATTGTTCAAGGAAATATCTTTGTTTACAGCTGACATGATCTTTTATATAGAAACCCCTAAAGATTCCACAAATAAAACTATTAGAACTAACAAAGGAACTCAGCAAAGTTGCAGGATACAAAATCAAATGTAAAAATCAGCTGTGTTTCTATGTACTAACACTGAATATTCTGAAAAGGTAATTAAGAAAACAATTCTATTTACAACAGCATAAAAAGGAATAGAATGCTTAAGAATAAACTTAAGGAGGCAAAAGACTTGAAAACTAAAAACTAGAAATGCTGCTGAAAAATATTAAACAAGAGAAGTAAGTGGAAAGACATCTTATATTCATGGATTAGAAGACTTGGGAAGATTTCAATACTACTCACAGCAATCTATAGATTCAGTACAATACCTATCAAAATCCCAATGTTATCAGCAGAAATAGAAAATTTTATCCTAAGATTCATATGGACTCTCAAGAGATCCTCCAAACAAAAATAATCTTGAAAACAAAAGCAAGATTGAGGCTCTCACACTTCTGATTTCAATTTTTTCTACAAACATACAGTAAGCAAAACAGTGTAGTACTGACATAGAGACATATACACCAATGGAATAGAATATTGATCTTAGAAATAATTCCCCGACATATGTGATCATATAATTTTCTTTCATTTATTTTTAGTTAATAAATGTTTATTGAGCTTATACTACATTCTCTCTTTTTTTTTTTTTTTACTGGAGTATAGTTGCTTTACACTGTTCTGTTAGTTTCTGCCATACAGCAAAGTGAATCAGCCACACATATACATATATCCCCTCTTCCTTGGATTTCCTTCCTATTTAGGTCACCACAGAGCATTGAGTAGAGTTCCCTGTGCTATACAGTCTGTTCTTATTAGTTATCTATTTTATACATAGTGCATATATGTCAATCTCCCAATCCATCCCACCCTCATACCCCCTTGGTATCCATACTTTTGTTCTCTACATTTGTGTCTCTATTTCTGCTCTGAAAATAAGATCATCTATACCATTTTTCTAGATTTCACATACATGCATTAATATGTGATACTTGTTTTTCTCTTTCTGACACACTTCACTCTGTATGACAGTCTCTAGGTCCATCCACGTCTTTACAAAAGACCCAGTTTCATTCCTTGTTATGGCTGGGTAATATTCCATTGTATATGTGCACCACATCTTCTTTATCCATTCCTCTGTTGATGCACATTTAGGTAGCTTCCATGTCCTGTTTATTGTAAATAGTGCTGCAGTGAACATTGTGGTGCATATATCTTTTTAAATTATGGTTTACTCCAGGTATATGCCAAGGAGTGGGATTGCTGGGTCATATGGTAGTTCTATTTTTAGTTTATTAAGGAACCTCCATACTGTTCTCCATAGTGGCTGTATCAAATTACATTCCCATCAACAGTATAAGAGAGTTCCCTTTTCTCCACACCCTCTCCAGCATTTATTGTTTGTAGATTTTTGGTTGATGGCCATTCTGACAAGTGTGAGGTGATACCTCATTGTAGTTTTGATTTGCATTTCTCTAATAATTAGTGATGTTGAGTATCTTTTCATGTGTTTGTTGGCCATCTGTGTGTCTTCTTTGGATAAATGTCTATTTAGGTCTTCCACCCATTTTTTGATTGGGTTGTTGGGGTTTTTTTGTTATTGACCTGCATGAGCTGTTTTTATATTTTGGAGATTAATCCCTTGTCAGTGGCTTCATTTGCAAATATTTTCTCCCATTCTGAGGGTTGTCTTTTTGTCTTGTTATGGTTTCCTTTGCTGTGCAAAAGCTCTTAAGTTTCAGTAGGTCCCATTTGTTTATTTTTGTTTTTATTTTGCTTACGCTAGGAGGTGGGTCCAAAAAGAGCCTGCTGCAATTTATGTCAAAGAGTGTTCTGCCTATGTTTTCCTCTAAGAGCTTGATAGCCTTACATTTAGGTCTTTCATCCATTTTGAGTTTATTTTTGTGTATGATGTTAGGGAGTGTTCTAATTTCATTCTTTCACCATGTAGCTGTCCAGCTTTCCCTGCATCACTTATTGAAGAGACTCTTTTTAAAAAAAATACCTAGAAACAAATGACAGCAAAAACACAATGACCCAAAACATATGGATGCAGCAAAAAGTTATAAGAGGGAAGTATACAGCAATACAGTCCTACCTCAAGAAACAAGAAAAATCTCAAATAAAAACCTAACCTTACACTTAAAGCAAATAGAGAAAGAAGAAGAAACAAAACCCAAAATTAGTAGAAGGAAAAAAATCATAAAGATCAGAGCAGAAATAAATGAAGTAGTAATGAAGAAAACAACAACAAAGATCAGTGAAACTCAAAGCTGGTTCCTTGAGAAGATGAACAAAATTGATAAACCTTTAACCAGACTCATCAAGAAAAAAGGGAGCGGACTCAAATCAAAAAAATTAGAAATGAAAAAGGAGAAGTAACAACTGACATAGCAGAAATACAAAGGATCATAAGAGACTACTACAAGCAACTATATGCCAATAAAATGGACAACCTGAAAGAAATGGACAAATTCTTAGAAAGGTACAACCTTCCAAGACTGAACCAAATGATTTTCAACAAAGGTGTCAGGGCCATTCAAAGGGGAAAGGACAGTCCTTTCAAAAATTGTGTTGGGAAAATTAGCTATTCATTGAAAAAGATGAAGTAGGACTCCTATTTTACAAAAAAATTAACTCAAAATAGAGAAAAGGCTTAAATATAAGAGCTAAAACTATAAAACTCTTAGAATACAAAATAAGGAAAAAATTTTATAACATTGGATTTGGCAATAATATCTTGGATGTAACACCAAAGTATAGGCAAAAGTGAAAAAAATAAATACATTGGACTTCATGAAAATTAGAAAGATTTGTGCATCAAAGGACACTATTCACAGAGTGCAAAGGTCACCCATGAAATGGAGGAAAAGTATGTGCAAACTGTACATCCAATAATGGCTTACTTTCCAGAATATACAAAGAATATCCACTTCTCAACTACAACAACAAAAATACAACCAAATTTTAAAATGGGTAAAAAATTTGAATAGACATTTCCAGAAAGAAAATATACAAATAGCCAATAAGCACATGCCAAGATGCTAAAAGTCACTAATCATTAAGGAAATGCAAAGTAAAACCACAGTGAGAAACCACTTCCACTCCTATTAGGATAATTATCAAAGGAAAAAAAGTTAAAAAGAAAATAAATATTGGTGATGATGTGGAGAAACTGAAACCCTTCTGCATCTTTAATGAGAATTTAAAATGGGGTGCTCTCTGTTGAAGCAGTATGCAGTTCCTTGAAAATTAAATGTAGTATTACCATATGATCCAGCAATTCTATTTCTAGGTATATATCCAACATAATTGAGAGCAGGGACTTGAAAACATGTTTGTACACCAATGTTCAGAGCAGTATTATTCACAATAACAAAAACATGTAAGCAACTCAAATGTCCATCAGTGAATGAAAAAATGAACAAAATGTGATACATAGGGATAATTTTCAACCTAAAAAAGGAATGAAATTTTAACACTTGCTACAACATGGATAAATCTTTAAGAAATTATGCTAAGTGAAATAAGCCAGACACAAAGGACAAATATTGTATGATTCCATTTATATGAGCTACCTAGAATAGGCACTTCACAGAGGCACAAAGTGGAATGGTGGCTGTCATGGGCTGCGGGTTACAGGTATAGAGTTTCAGTCTGGGGAAGATGAAAAAGTTCTGGCAATGGATGGTGGTAATATTTGCACAAGGTGAATGCACTTAAAGCCAATAAATTGTATACTTAAAAGTAGTTAAAGCGGTAAATTTTTATATTATGTAAATTTTACCACAGTAAAAGAAGCTCAAAAGTTTACTGTGGCCACAAACATGGAAAATAGATTTGAAGAGAGCAAAAGCGATATTAAGAAACAAGTTACAAGTCTGTTTACTGTAGTCTCATGAACTTGTAGTTTGTACTAGGGGCTACTACAGTGCCTATTTCTGTAGAAAGTTTGCCCAAAATTAGTATCTAGAACCACTAGAAACATTAGACCTGGTACAGAGGAAGGTTACCAAGGGAATTAACTTCATTGCAAAATGCATAAAAGTTTACAGGAGGATGAAGATCAATGACCATTTTAAGAGGAATAAAACTGGATTTGTAACTCAAAGCAAAGACCCCATAGAATGAATGCTTGTTTATCAAAAAAAAAAAAGGAGGAATAATTTATTGATGAAGGAGAGCAAGTCAAGGAAATTGATTGTGCCTCACAATGGGACACCTACCCTTGTGACATGTATCAGGCATTTTTAGTTCAATGTGCAGTAAGTCCAGTCAACAGTTTTTAAGTAGGGAAGAGAGAAAAGGGGACTGATTATAGGATTTTGCACATTCTGGACAGCAGCATTTTGATTCTATTTTCTTGTCCTGTTATCTTTACATGCCTAGAGGAATTCTTTATATATCATAATAACTAGAAGTGTTCATCAATACCTAGGAGCCCCACATTCGTGTAATAAGAACAGTTGTAAAAGTGAATGTTATGAATACTCATATACAACAAGCTATACAAGATAAAGGATATATAAGTGGGTTCTGATATATGAATATCTCTGGTGATAGTCCTTACCAGTGTAAGTAGGGTAAGAGTCTGGCTCTGGTCTGCTTGAAATCTTCTTCTGTTTGTCCTGAATATTCTTGGCCCCTTGTGCTTTTTTTGCATTGAGATTTTCCACATCTTGCTACATAGACAACCCTTATTATTAAGTCTTAGTCTCGGTTTATGCACTTTCTTGAAATGCATTCTTGAGGATTTAGTCTTCCTTTGTGAATTCTGAGACTGAGTATGTAATACTACAGCTGCTTCTAACCCACACTCTATTTTTGCTCTCTCTGCAGGGATCAGCTTTCTACTGCTCTGGCAGCTGCATTCTCTCTTCACACTGTGAAGACAGAAACAGTTTTAACCACCCCACCCTTTTATGAGAAGAGTATTATCCTGCTAGGAATTCAAACTGAAATGCAACATCCTCTCACCTCACACAAAACCACACTGAAGACATGCACACACATTTGCACGCTGCCTTGACATATATATATATATACAAAAACAAATTCAGGTCTCTACTTCACAAATGTGCAAAGATAAATAGCAGATGACTTAAAGAGATAGATATAATTAATGGAAAAAATAAATAAAAGAAAGCCTAGACCCAGATATATGTGAATATGCATTTGTCTCAGGGTAGAGAATATATTTCTCCAAAATTCAGGAGTCCTTAAGACCATCCTTACTTCTGGCATCAACTGCAAGTTTGGGGATTTCTGAGACTACCCTCAATTCAAAAATTCACTAAAAAGACTCACAGAAGTTGGAAAGGCTATTATACTCATGGTTATATGTAATTTATTACAGTGAAAGATTACTGATTAAAATCAGCAATAAGAAAAGACATATAGGGCAAGGACCAAGAGAATTCCATGGATGAGCTTCCCATTGTCCTCTCCCAGTGGAGTCTTGTGGACACTGCTAAATTGTCCCAGCAATGATGTGTGGCAGTATGTTTGGAGCATTGCCGATCATGGAAGCTCACCCAAGCCTTGATATTCAGACATTTCACTGGGGCCCCAGTCACATAGACATGGTTGACTGCCTGCATGGATGACCTTAATCTTCAGCCCCTCCAGAGGTTGAGTTGATACCACATGGCCTGAGCAGCCACCCCCAATAAATCACATTATTATCATAGACTATCTGGTGTGACCTAAGTCTCTCAGATAAGCAAAGACACACTTATTAGGCAGGACAATCCAAGGACTTAGAGGGTACCCCCAGGAGCAAAGACCAAACCTCTCTTTGTGCAAACCTCCCCCTTTTTACAAGGTTAATTCTTTATGGAACATCTACGTGAAATAAAACAAAGCACATTGAGTAATAGATGTGGCTACATAGAAATTTAGAAGTTCTACAGATATCATAGTACGGGAAAACAAATAACAAAACCAAATTAAACAAATTGAAAAACATACATCAAATATGCAGATAAGATGTGAGCATTCTTGGGCTTCCCTGGTGGTGCAGTGGTTGAGAGTCTGCCTGCCGATGCAGAGGACGCGGGTTTGTGCCCTGGTCCGGGAAGATCCCACATGCTGCGGAACGACTAGGCCCACGAGCCATGGCTGCTGAGTCTGCATGTCCTGAGTCTGTGCTCCGCAGTGGGAGAGGCCACAATGGTGAGAGGCCCGCATACCACCAACAAACAGAAAAAAAAGTGAGCACTCTTAATATATAAAAATTTCTTACAAATAAGGAAAAAGATGAATAACCTAATAATAATATAATATTAACAATAATAAAAACAGCTAACATTCAACAAACTATGTGATACCCACTGGTTTAAGTGTTTCACATAAAATTTTTCATTTAATCCTCACAAAATACTATGAGGTAGGTACTATTATTGTCTCTTTCTCATATGTGAGGAATGGGAGGGAGAGAGGAGTGTTATTATATGATTTTCTTAGCAATAAACAGGAAATTCCTAAAAGAAATAAATCAAATGGCTATTAAATATGACATACTGTCCAAAGGAATGCAAAATAAAATTTTAATTAGAAAATCGCTTTTCCAATTAGACACACAATGATGAAAACATTGATAATGCTTAAACTTGGTAAGGATTTGATGAAATATGCCTTTCACAGACTGCTAAAAGGAACATAGTAATAATGTTATTAGAGTGTAATTTCACAAAAACATCTCACAAATTTTATATATGAATATATTCCTTGTCCCAGCAGTTTCACTCATAGATATTAAGTCTAAGGACATAACCAGAAATGAAAATATTGGTGTACAAGGATATTCATTAAGGAAACTCAGAAAATATTGAAAAACTGGAGAGAACCTAGTAGGTCAGCAATAGGGGCCATTTGATACAGCCATACTCTGGAAAACTAAAGCCATCAATCATGTCTTAAGACCCAGCATATAACATTTAGTGAAAAATAGCAGGATACAAAACTGTATACACTTTTTAGTATACACATATACAAACACATATATGCAAATGTATGTCTTATGCATAGATTAAGGATTGGATACAAATGCACTAAGTGCTAACAATGACATCCCCCAGTGATCGACTTATAGGTGATATGCTGTGTACTTATCTGTTTTCCTCAAATTTTCTAAAATGAACACATTACCTTTTTAATGAGATAAGTATGATATGAAAAGTTTTAAAGAAAAATAGCTATTGCAAACTTTTTGGATTCAACTATTTGATGTCAAAAGAATAGTCTATATCTAGTAAAATGTCATAAGCTTTGGTATATTGAAAAGATACCATTCATCAATATATGGAAAAAATGGAAACCCATTATTGCCATCTCTATGAATAAAGGAAGCATGGTTAAGAGTACTATTTCTCTTACAGCTTTCCACTCTCATTTTCTGGTGCAATCACAGAGTTGCTCTTTTAAACACTACTAACATATTGCTATATTTCAGTCCAGCCTTTATATTTGCACATGTAAATTAATTTTAATTTTAATTATATTTTATCAAAATTGGAATGTTACTCAATATACTTTTGTAGACTGCATTTACATATACAATATTATTAATATTTTCCCATGACCTGAAATATCTTGAAATGATTAATTTACTATGACTGCATAATATTTACATCATTGGATTTAAATATTTAGGTGGTTTTGTTAAATGTGTCTTGAAACCCTAAACTGCCTTTTATTTTTCCTTTAGATTATACCTGAAAATGGTGAATGTGTATTTTAAGATATGGAAGAAATGGAAGTGAGGGAATAATGTCAAAACTCTTTGCCATCAACGTGTACACTTTCTCATGTTGTAGGACATAAGGGGAAACCTAGCCCATGAATCTCTCTACAATCAGATTTCATCTTTCTAGGGTCCTTTTTAAAACAGTAATATCCTTATATAGGGAGCCACTAATTTTTCAAACTAAATAATTTTAGCATATGCTTTTCTCCAAGACAGATTAGCCTGGAATAACTTGTGAACCTCGGTAAGAAAAATGAGAAAAAAAAGAAAGACAATGACTCAGGGAGGGTGTCAGGAAAGCTATCTACATTTTACCAAGGTTGATCCTATTCATCAGCATTCTACACATAACTTGTTTCCTTAGTAAAGTAAAGAAGGGTCATGTGAGAAGGCCAATGAGAGGAAGGGGATACACTGCCCTATTAGTGTTTAATATTTGCCTAATGCCAGCAGTGAGAGAGATCCTACAATTTTTCATCTTTCTTTTCTTACTCATTTGTTACAACCCATGCCTTGTTGCTTTTTGAGACTGATAAGAGTGAAATAAAACTAAATAAATTGGCTTTATATTCCACTCCCTAATTTTCAAAAAATCAGGATCCCATTATAGAAAAATTATCTGATAGAGTGACTCTACAGTCTGCTTTTTGAACTTCATATAGTTTCAACAGTCTTTGTTGCTGGAAAAACCTTTTTTATGTCCATCCTTATTACTTTCCTATGACACAAGATAGAAGTATTGTAAAGCTTAAACATTATTGATTCATCTGACATAAAATAAAGTCCTTCCCCCCTTGTATCAAAAAGTCATATGTGCATTCTTGCAAAGTAGCACTGTCAGAAATCATTTTTAGGTGTTCAGCATGGCAACTACTCTTGTTGCTACCATCTTGGATGCATGCTTGTTGAAAGCACTTCAGAAATAAACTTGCAGCATCATTTTCCTATATAAAGATCAAAGAATAACAATCCTCTTTAACATGGTTTGACTGGAAATAAATCCATTTTGTTTGCTGCTTAACAAGTTGAAATCCTCTAGGTGTTTGTACATTGATTCTTTTAATCAATTGTTCAAGGGTCTAAGTATGAAAGATGGACTGATATCCAAGTTTAGTACCTATTTAGATCACTCTTCTAACACAAAACACATAATCTTTTTCTTGCCTCTTGAAATCCAAATAGTCCTCTACTAATCCTTATCACATAGTCAAAAGACTTCAAAACAAGTTGCATTTGTGCACTTTTGAATCCATATAATTAGATTCATTGCTTGTACTATGGTCTAATATTAGTGTTTGAATTCAATTTAGATTTGATTATATCTGTTCGCCACCTCTGCATTTTACTCAGATGCTGCAGAGCAGGGTTTTGTAGTAATAAATGATCATTTTCTTGAAGGCCTGTTCATTCCTTGTTGTGTAATTGTACAGGCTAGTATTCTTGAAGTATTAACATTATATAATTGTTTTTCTTTCTTTAATTCTGCTGTTTCTTAGGTGGAGAATTCTACCATCATTGCCTCGGGGAAGGGAAAGGCACAGCAGGAATGAAGAAAGGAAAAAAAGAACAGGCAATACTCAATTTTTTGAGTTTTAAAATCCTAGACTCTTATAGGACTCAAGTCACAGAATATTAACATTGCTAATCTACTATTTTTCTTTCCATATCAGAAAAGAAAATGGGAAATGGGGTAAAGTTCAGAGGGAAAGACACAAAGTAGTCCTTGGGATAGAACATTGTTCTTTGTTATTTCCCAGACTAATTTTAGATCAGGATGGGAGGTAAATAATCAAAACTCCATGTATATTTGTGGAGTTCAAGAGCAGAGGCAATAAATGCAACTATTCTCAATTAAATTCTGAAAAGGCAATAAGACACCATTGTATCATTTACATTGTATGATAGGAATAATGTACATCGGCACTGTGAATCTGGACCAATGCTCACAAAATCAAATGCATACAGGGATATGCTAGGTAATAAAAATATGTAAAGTGAGCTTGCCTAAGACACAAAAGTGTGGTGAAACTATTAAATTTAAAGCATATGTTCTATCTAAAGCAGAAGTAGCTACTCAGATTCAATCAGCTGCTGTCAGACAAAAATATATACTCAGTGTTGCCAGCTCTTGCAATTTTATAAAAGAAGACAAATCTGATTTCTTATGTCAAACATCTCAATTTTTAAAACACAGTGTAAGCCAAACAAATAGGTCCATGGGTTAGATGTGACTCATGATCCACCAGTGAGTGACCTCTGTTTTTGGGATAATAGCCCAAGACAGTCTTAGAATACGTTGTGGCAAGATGTGACAACAACCCTGAAAGCAGCACAGACATGGTACAGAGAGCTAACAGATGTGAAGAAGCCTTGTGGTGAGGAAGTTTAGAGAACACAGCTGTGACCTATATATTCTAATAGTGATATTGGATGTGTCAACTGATGTCAACATAGAGATATGATGCCAAAGACTTTCCCCTATATACCTTGTCAAAATATGAGCTACATAGAACTTAAACATAACTGAAAAAAAGCAGAGAGAATTTTTTAAAAATTGACATTACATTATGATCATCCAGGGAAATGGATCATTAAAAATGGATTATGTCCAATTACAGAAAAATAAAGTTGTGTTTCTTGCCTAAGTTTGAAGATAGTCATTAATATTGTCTATACAAAAAATATATTTTCTCATGTTGAGTATGAGGTATTAACAAAAAACAAATGGATACTTGGAGACATCAAGACATTCAAGATGACAGACTGGTCCATACTAAAATCTGTTGTCTCTTACACATATGAAAACCAAGTAAATTTTGGAGATTAATCTTTGTCAGTTGCTTCATTTGCAAATATTTTCTCCCATTCTGAGGGTTGTCTTTTGGTCTTGTTTATGGTTTCCTTTGCTGTGCAAAAACATGGAGCCTCCTTAAAAAACTACAAATAGAACTACCATATGACCCAGCAATCCCACTACTGGGCATATACCCTGAGAAAACCAAAATTCAAAAAGAGTCATGTACCAAAATGTTCATTGCAGCTCTATTTACAATAGCCCGGAGATGGAAACAACCTAAGTGCCCATCTTCGGATGAATGTCTAAAGAAGATGTGGCACATATATACAATGGAATATTACTCAGCCATAAAAAGAAACGAAATTGAGCTATTTGTAATGAGTTGGATAGACCTAGAGTGTGTCATACAGAGTGCAGTAAGTCAGAAGGAAAAAGACAAATACCATATGCTAACACATATATACGAAATTTA
The DNA here is from genome assembly GCF_963455315.2 of Globicephala melas. Lineage (NCBI taxonomy): Eukaryota > Metazoa > Chordata > Mammalia > Artiodactyla > Delphinidae > Globicephala > Globicephala melas. The sequence continues at coordinate 48,666,113 of NC_083335.1, forward strand.
AGAAAAAAATAATGTCATGAAGAACCCAGGGGTAAGACAGGAATAAAGACACAGACCTACTGGAGAACGGATTTGAGGATATGGGGAGGGGGAAGGGTAAGCTGTGACAGGGCGAGAGAGAGGCATGGACATATATACACTAACAAATGTAAGGTAGATAGCTAGTGGGAAGCAGCCGCATGGCACAGGGATATCGGCTCGTTGCTTTGTGACCGCCTGGAGGAGTGGGATAGGGAGGGTGGGAGGGAGGAAGATGCAAGAGGGAAGAGATATGGGAACATATGTATATGTATAACTGATTCACTTTGTTATAAAGCAGAAACTAACATACCATTGTAAAGCAATTATACCCCAATAAAGATGTTAAAAAAAAAAAAGTAAAAAAATCAGGTAGCATAAAAAATCAGTAAAAAATTTCCACACTAGAAAACAAAAAGTAAAATCTATGTGGAGCAGACAATGTGTGCCCTCCCTAACAGAAGGAAGCATAGAGGATGTTACAAATGTATCATCACTACAATTATTATGGGAAGCAAACATAGTCACTAAAAGACCAACATAGCCAAGAACATGTAAAAGAGGATTATGTCACAGAAAAAGAAATCCAAAATCTAGCAAGAAACATCTAAGGAAAACTAACCTTATGAAATGGAGTCAATAAACTCAACAAATGGTAAACGAACTGAAGATATATATATGTATATTATATATATATGATAACATATATATATTAAAAAGGACCTTAAAATCACTAAACTTATTATCCCCATCAAAATGAAGGAGTAAATATTTGACAGAAAAACAAATGGCTATGAGAGCAAAATGATTAAAGACCTTGGAAAAAATTGAATCAAAACATTAACAGATGCCTTAAATAGACAAAAAATATCTAAAGGACAAAAAGTAAATAAATAAAATTGAGCTGCAATATCATACTGAGCAATTCTACTGTAATTTGGTAGAAAGGAATGGAGAGATTGAAAATATGTTATAAAAATGAAAACACATGAAGACCAGTTCCATAAATTTTAATATTTAGATAAAGGAAAATATAGTAGGGGAGAATACTAACAATGGAAATGACACACGATTTGGAGAAATAATGGCCAAGAATTTTCCAGTATTTTTTAGAATTTAGCTGAGAATAGTTGCATATATTGCCTCTGCTCTTCTTTTTTTTCAACATCTTTATTGGAGTATAATTGCTTTACAATGGTGTATTAGTTTCTGCTGTATAACAAAGTAAATAGTTATACATATACATATATCCCAATATCTCCTACTTTTTGCGTCTCCCTCCCACCCTCCCTATCCCACCCCTCTAGGTGGTCACAAAGTACCGAACTGATCTCCCTGTGTGATGCGGCTTCTTCCCACTAGGTATCTATTTTACATTTGGCAGTGTATATATGTCCATGCCACTCTCTCACTTTGGCCCAGCTTACCCTTCCCCCTCCTCGTGTCCTCAAGTCCATTCTCTAGTAGGTCTGCATCTTTATTCCCGTCTTGCTTCTAGGTTCTTCATGACCATTTTTTTGTTTGTTTTTTAGATTACATATATATATGTTAGCATACAGTATTTGTTTTTCTCTTTCTGACTTACTTCACTCTGTATGACACTCTCTAGGTCCATCCACCTCACTACAAATTACTCAATTTCATTTCTTTTTATGGCTGAGTAATATTCCACTGTATGTATGTGCCATATCTTCTCTATCCATTCATCTTTTGATGGACACTTAGGTTGCTTCCATGTCTTGGCTATGGTAAACAGAGCTACAATGAACATTGTGGTACATGACTCTTTATGAATTATGGTTTTCTCAGGGTATATGCCCAGTAGTGGGATTGCTGGGGCATATGGTAGTTCTATTTTTAGTATTTCAAGGAACCTCCATACTGTTCTCCATAGTGGCTGTATCAATTTACATTTCCACCAACAGTGCAACAGGCTTCCCTTTTCTCCACACCCTCTCCGGCATTTACTGTTTGTAGATTTTTGGATGATGGCCATTCTGACCAGTGTGAGATGATATCTCATTGTTGTTTTGATTTGCATTTCTCTAACGATTAGTGATGTTGAGCATCCTTTCAAGTGTTTGTTGGAAATCTGTATATCTTCTTTAGAGAAATGTCTATTTAGGTCTTCTGCCCATTTTTGGATTGGGTTGTTTTTGTTTTTGTTTTGTTTTTTGATATTGAGCTGCATGAGCTGCTTATATATTTTGGAGATTAATCCTTTGTCAGTTGCTTCATTTGGAAATATTTTCTCCCATTCTAAGGGTTGTATTTTCATCTTTTTTATGGTTTCCTTTGCAGTGCAAAAGTTTTTAGGTTTCATTAGGTACCATTTATTTATTTTTGTTTTTTTTTTTCCATTTCTCTAGGAGGTGGGTCAAAAAGGATCTTACTGTGATGTATGTCATAGAGTGTTCTGCCTATATTTTCCTGTAAGAGTTTGATAGTGTCTGGCCTTACATTTAGGTCTCTAATCCATTTTGAGCTTAGTTTTGTGTATGGTATTAGGGAGTGTTCTAATTTCATTCTTTTACATGTAGCTGTCCAGTTTTCCCAGGACCACTTATTGAAGATGCTGTCTTTTCTCCATTGTATATTCTTGCCTCCTTTATCAAAAATAAGGTGACCATATGTGCATGGGTTTATCTCTAGGCTTTCTATCCTGTTCCATTGATCTATATATCTATTTTTGTGCCAGTACCATACCATCTTGATTACTGTAGTTTTGTAGTACAGTCCGAAGTCAGGGAGACTGATTCCTCCAGCTCTGTTTTTCTTTCTCAAGATTGCTTTGGTTACTCGGGGTCTTTTGTGTTTCCATACAAATTGTGAATTTTTTTGTTCTAGTTCTGTGGAAAATGCCATGGGTAGTTTGATAGGGATTGCATTGAAACTGTAGATTGTTTTGGGTAGTATAGTCATTTTCACAATGTTGATTCATCCATACGAAGAACGTGGCATATCTCTCCATCTGTTTGTATCATCTTTGATTGTTCTCATCAGTGTCTTATACTTTTCTGCATACAGGTCTTTTGTCTCCTTAGGTAGGTTTATTCCTAGGTATTTTATTCTTTTTATTGCAGTGGTAAATGGGAGTGTTTCCTTAGTTTCTCTTTCAGATTTTTCATCATTAGTGTATAGGAATGCAAGAGATTTCTGTGCATTAATTTTGAATCCTACTATTTTATCAAATTCAGTGATTAGCTCTAGTAGTGTTCTGGTAGCATCTTTAGGATTCCCTATGTATAGTATCTGCAAACAGTGACAGTTTTTCTTGTTCTTTTCTGATTTGGATTTCTTTTATTTATTTTTCTTCTCTGATTGTTCTGGCTAAAACTTCCAAAACTATGTTGAATAATAGTTGTGACAGTGGGAAACCTTGTCGTGTTCCTGACCTTAATGGAAATGGTTTCCTTTTTTTCACCATTGGGAATGATGTTGGCTGTGGGTTTGTCATATACAGGCTTTATTATGTTGAGGTAAGTTCCCTCCATGTCTAGTTTCTGGAGGATTTTTATCATAAGTGGGTGTTGAATTTTGTCGAAAGCTTTTTCTGCATCTATTGAGATGATCATATGGTTTTTATTCTTCAATTTTATTAATATAGTGTATCACATTGATTGATTTGCATATATTGAAGAATCCTTGCATTCCTGGGATAAACCCCACTTGATCATGGTGTATGATCCTTTTAATGTGCTTTTGGATTCTGTTTGCTAGTATTTTGTTGAGGATTTTTGCATCTATGTTCATCAGTGATATTGGCCTCTAGTTTTCTTTCTTTGTGACATCTTTGATTTTGGTATCAGGGTGATGGTGGTCTTGTAGAAGGATTTGGGGAGTGTTCCTCCCTCTGCTATATTTTGGGAGAGTTTGAGAGGGAGAGTTGTTAGCTCTTCATTAAATGATTGATAGAATTTGCCTATGAAGCCCTCTGGTCCTGAGCTTTTATTTGTTGGAAGATTTTTAGTCACAGTTTCAATTTCAGTGCTTGTGATTAGTCTGTCTATATTTCCTATTTCTTCCTGGTTCAGTCTCAGAAGGTTGTGCTTTTCTATGAATTTGTCCATTTCTTCCAGGCTGTCCATTTTATTGGCATACAGTTGCTTGTAGTAATCTCTCATGATCCTTTGTATTACTGCAGTGTCACTTGTTACCTCTCCTTTTCCATTTCTAATTCTATTGATTTGTGTCTTCTCCCTATTGCTACACTCTTCTCCCTGGCTCTGAAGCTTCCCCCCAGCCCACCCCCATCTCCACCAGTGAAGGGGCTTCCTAGTGTGTGGAAACTTTCCTTTTCACAGCTGCCTCCAGAGGTGCAGGTCCCATCCTTATTCTTTTCTCTATGTTTTTTCTTTTTTCTTTTGCCATACGCAGGTATGTGGTTAGTTTCTTTCCTTTTGGGAAGTCTGAGGTCTTCCGCCCATGTTCAGTAGGTGTTCTGTAGGAGGTGTTCCACATGTAGATGTATTTCTGATGTATTTGTGGGGAGGAAGGTGATCTCCACATCTTACTCTTCTGCCGTCTTGAAGGTCTGATTGCCTCTGTTCTTTTGTTGTTTTTTTTTTTCGAGAATTGTGTATTATTGGAGGCCTTACTGTGATATAAAATCCCATAACTATACATCTTTTTAAATGACATGTACTGTTAACATGATAAAATTGCTGCTGATAATGAAATAAATTTGTATATCAAAAGCAAAACAATAGTAAAAAATAAGCTATTCACCCATAAATTAAACACACATGCATATATATATGCACATGCGTGCACATGCACATCTAAATAATTCAAGAGTTAAAGAATAAATCCTGGTGGAAATAACTATATATTTGATAATGGATGAAAAATCATATCTAAAAGTAAGGATCACAGTTAAAGTTTTAATTTCTTATTTTTATTAATTATTGCTTTTTAAGTTATTTTTGTTTTTTTAAAACATTTTCTAGCTTCTAGTGTTGAAACAGTTCACTTTCCCCAAGTTTTCTTTTCCTCTGGTCAATTTAAGCTTATACATTAATGAAGAAAATTCAGGTATAAAGGTAAGAAAGAAAACAACTAAACTGTCTCTCTTTGCAGACAATATGATCTTTTACCTAGAAAGTTCAAGAAAATTAACTAACATCTATTATAGTTAATAAGAGAGTTCAACATTTTGGCCAGATACATGATTACTATACAACAGTCCTTAACTTTCTGTATTCTTTCTAGAAACAATCAAAGGAAAGTTAAATAGAAAATAAAAAGATCACAATTGCAAACAGGACCAAAAATCATATAAAAATAAACTTAGCCAAAATAAAGTATAAAAAATAACTGGAAGGAACTATAGAATATTGAATACCAGCAGCCAGATATATCTGTCACTGAAGTTGCAGATTATAATAGCCTATCTTTATGAAAAATTTTAATATTAAAGACCAGTCAAATATCACTTTAAGACTGAATAAGTTGCAATATCATTATTTCAGGATATGTGTCTGTCTTTTCAATTATTTGTTTTGGAGGAGATGATCTACAGATCAGAAGTTGACAAAATTTTTTCTGTAAAGGGCCAGATAGTAAATATTTTAGACTTTGAGGGTCACAGTCTCAGTTGCAACTAATCACCTCTGATGTTAAGGTGCCAAAGCAACAAGGCAATACAGAAACATACAAGCACACCTGTGCTCCAATAAAAGTTTATTTTAAAAAGCCAGTGGGCTGGATTTAGCCCACAGGCCATAGTTTGTCAATCCCTGCTACAGTGCCCTTAAACATTTTGCTCTCCTCTTAAAAAACAAAAAACAAATTCAATAGTTCCTCACTGCATACAAAATTACCTCCAAACTCTTGAGAATTATATTCAAGCCCCAGCCCACTGTTTCCAAACCCCTTTCCAATCTTGTTCCCTGGTATACTCCTTCCCTGCAATTCTCTCTATTCACATGTACTATATTCATTATGCTTGAACTCTTGAATTTTTGTGTTGCTATAAATATTCCCTGAATTTTCCTTTGATTCATTCATTCTGTCATTCATTTAGAAAATATTTACTGAATGCTTGTTATGTCCCAGGTACTTTGCTAGAATGCTGAAGATAAAATGGGGGAAAAAAGTGACACTTTTCCCTGGCTTCAAAAAGCTACATTTGAGTGTGGTTTGCAGATAAGCAACTGCAGAATCATATGATACATTCTATCATAGGACAATTAAAAGAGTTAGGTAAACAAATAGGAAAAGATATAAAAGGTTTGATTCTACCATCTTTCAGTTGAGTTGATGTTTAGACCTTATTGTTTTGACAAATGGATATTTTTACTTCAAGTTTATAAATCTTACAATTTTAATAAAACTTATTCCACATGCATGAATTTTCAATAAAAAAATAATTTCAAGAATAAACTCTACTTAGCTATGTTAAGACATTGATACATTGTTTATATAGTGCAATTAAACTGTGTGCAATATTAGCCTTTGTTAGTGGTATTCAGCCTTGCTTTCTACCAAGTTTAATTTTTCATTTAAAAATTTTATCTTTAGTTTCATGGATCAATATTTGAAGTTGTAATTTCAGTTTATACTCAATAATAAATTTCACCATGCAAAAATAACTTTTAGCTCTTAACAATTTTATTTTGTATTGATTAATAGTCACAGTAATAATCATTATATTTATAGATTATATTTCTTTAGGCAAAGAACATGAACAGCAGAAACCAAGCATCCACAGGAGCAAGTGACAGGACCAAATCTTCCCAACAAGTGTCTTCTAAATTTAGAAGACACTTCCCAACAAGTGTCTTCTAAATTCCCAACAAGTGTCTTCTAAATTGAGGATGAGCAAGAGTTTTCCAGGTAAATGAATGGGGCTGGGGTTGGGGCAGGTAAGGAAATTGTTCCAATCAAAGACCCAGAGATGAATGAAAGCATGGTGTGTCACAAATTTTTGCTATTTCAATTTTGCTTGTATTTTTCTCCCCCATATAATTTTCTTCCTCCTCTTCCCCTCATCTGTTGAGACCCTTAGCCTGTTATAAAACAAACTCAATTTATTTCCAGGGGGATTATTTTTATATTTGAAAGACATAACTTTTCTCTTTTGTTTGTCTAACACATGCATTGCACAAAAATAGATGTCTGTGGTAACTCCAAATACTAAAGTAGATGTTTGAAATATGCTAGAGATAGGTAAGATTAACTGGAGAACATAAGGTAGATAATCTGCCACGATTCTGGTAGGTTGTTATTAAGTAAACACAAAGAGGATAAAGTCCCATCATATGCAATATTTAATTTGTATGTGTCCCCTGCTCTAAGTAAATATAGCTAAACCTAAGTCTTTTTAATTTTGTGCATAGGGCTTTGAGTTAAATGAGCTTTGTTACACTATTCTATCTTCTTATTAAAATGAAGATGAATAAATATGGAACTTTTATCCTTGTGGTCAATGATTACTTTGGTGATCTCAATTAACTATCTTCTTTAAACAATACTACACTGACTAATACACCAGTTCAATATGAAGCTAATCTCATATTTCACTGAATTTGGCACTGTTAATAGAATTTTAGTACATATAAGTGAATATCAAAATACATTCAAATTCATTATTGTCCAAAGGCTACTATGATTACAGTTTACTTGTAAGTGAACTAAATGTAAGATTCTATGTCTGAAATTTTGTGACAGGAGGATTTGGTATTTCTTTAAAAAAATAAGTAGAAGTTCTTTATTATTTTATCATGTGCTCAGATAGAGAAAAACATTTTTCTTGATGTGGACCGTTTTTAAAATCTTTATTGAATTTGTTACAATATTACATCTGTTTTATGTTTTGGTTTTTGGCCACGAGGCATGTGGGATCTTAGCTCCCCGGCCAGGGATTGAACGCACACCCCCTGCATTGGAAGGCAAAGTCTTAACCTCTGGACCACTAGGTAAGTCCCAAAACATTTTTATAGTGTTTTTTTAAGCCAAAACAGGCTATAAGTCCATATACAGGAAGGTTATATTTGAATAAAACAGTGTTTCTTATATGCATTCTTTTTTTTACCACCTCAGAATACATTAAGTTGAGATAAGCTATTTAGCTTTGATGCCTTCTAAGCTTGATCACCAGGTCTATATCCCCTATGTAGGACTGGTGGAAAATCCAATGATTTAAATAGTGTAAAGCTCTTTAGTGTTATTCTCCCCTAAACTGTATATTTAATATATGACTCCACAGGTTTGCTACATTCCATAAGCCTTCTGTGCACATCCAGAGGACATTGCTTACTCTGTAACAACTTCTCTGAGCACTATATTATAAGATTTTATGATGTATTCCTGAGTCCTAAAATGGTATTCTCTTCAGTTTATATCCCAAGTCCCAGATGGCTCAACTTAATTCAATTTCACTACTGTCCCCTTAAGACACAATATGAAAGCAAAAGGATCCTTCAATAGAAGCAGGGACCAATGAAGTTTACAAATAGAACCACACCACTTTAGTTGTCAATTATACTTCCTCATGAATGAATTTCTGAGTTGCAGCCAAATTTAAAATTAGAAAGATCTTGGCCCACATGATCTTCGTGAGAAGCCGAAGAGCTCCTCATTGCTATAAGAAGAAAGAACACAATATTGGTTACATTTATGTATTAAATAAGATCTCTAGTTAAGATCACAACCTGAGACAGATTTTTAGGGAACTTCGTTAGCTCTTATCTATTTATTTTAAATTTTTCATTGTACTTTTCTTCTTGAAATAGCCTTTGAATCCTGAAGGTGAACATCTTCAATGCAAAGCTGCTGCAGTTTTATCCTTGCACGGTTGCTGGTATTCCTGTTTCTGATTAAAATTTATGTTTTCTTCAAATAGCATGAAATATACGTTTCTAGACCTCTTTGGCCTTGGTCAGGAATGTATAACCACTGAAAAGTTCAGACAGGAGACTGGTAATTATGCACAGCTTGAAAAGCCAATCAAACTCAGTCTACTTTTGCTCCTAGGGAGAACCTGGTGATTGCCATTGCAGTGAAGGAATCTCAGATGTGGATCTGCAGAGCTTGCCTAGCTCTCATTATAATCAAACAGCAGAAATAATTAGAGCTCCTGGATTTAATTCATGAAATCTTTTGAGTAGAAAACCTATTCTCAGCTAAATACAGAGAAGGGTAGCTTAGTGACAAAGGTTAATAGCCTGGAATTCTTATATGATCAATACAATTCTAGAATTTTCCCTAATAATAAATGGTTTGTTTCATTTCTTTTTTGTTGTTGTCATCTCTTTTTGTCTTCTATTTCTTTATCTTTCACAGCTTCCCACAATAAAGTGAACTGTATTACACACAATTTAGTTACCTTCGCTTCATATTTTGTCACAAACTTGCATATTTTTTTCATTGGAGGAAATGCCATAATTAAACCTTTGGGAAAAGATATATTAAAAATTTTCTGAGCTCTAAATCTGATGACATTGGTGTTTCTTGATGCATATTAATTAAACTTGCACTATGTATATCTATACATATTTACAACATTATAAATATTATCATCAATGTAGCTTATAAATGTCATAGATAATTTAATTCTTAAAAAAATCAATGCTTATATAATCAGAATAAAAGTAAATATCAAGTACAAGTAAATTGTCTTTGCATAATTTGTAGAGATTGCTGTTTATAAGAAGTTGGTCACCTTTGCCTAATGTTTGAGACTTACTCAATTCAACAGATATTCCTTGAACAGTTTGTGAAAGGAATGTAAAGATAAAACATATCACAAAATATAATGAGAACTGTAAATTCTATAAATATAGTATGCTATTAAGATTGAGAAAACAGAGAAGTAATATCCAGTTAGGGGGATAGAAAAATTTCACAGTGGAAGTTTCATTTTAGATGAATTTTGAAAGATGCATTGGCAATTAACATGTAGAAAAAGAGAGGGACATTTCACACAGAGGAAAAAGCTTGGAGGAGTGAAACCATGGTGAATGGTCAGCAATATCATGTAGTAAAGTTCTGTAGAAGCAGCCTTTTGAAAGTAGATTGGGACCAGATTTGTGCTAGATTTTGAAAACAAAAGTGAGAATTGTATAATGATTGGAAAGGATATGAGAAGCAATTGAAAATGTTTGTTTTGTTTATAAAAATGGAAAAATGTTTTCAAAGTGTATTTTGGGACAATTAAATCTACAAGTAATGAATAAAGTTGATTGACACAGAGAGACCCCTAATGAAAGGGCCAGTAGGCAAGCTAAGGCAACAGTTTAGTCAAGAGATAAAAACACATGAAATAGAGTGGTTGCAGTGGGGTACATTTGAGAGACTTTAAGGTAGTAGAAACTATATGCTCTGACAACTCATTGGCTGTAGGAGATAATAAAAGGGGAGAAACTAAATGATTCTGAGGCTTTAGATTAGGGTTGCTAATAAAATGACGGATATGTGAACAATAAAAAAGAAAGAAAGAAAAAAAGAAAGCTAGAGGAGAGGCTTTGAAGAGGAATATTGAAGGAGTAATTCCTGTTTTCAACAAGTACTATGCTTACATATATACTGTAGATCTACTAGCAAAACTATTTCAGACAACTAACCATCCCCAAAGACAAGACACTTAAGGAAGAGAACAAAGAGTTACATTTAAGTATTTTCGTGGTTGAATAATCTAATGAAAATTTGGTAGTTTCTACTGACAATTTTGGGCAAGGAAATGAATTGGATTAGGGAGTGAAAGTTCTCAACTAAAGCTCAATACTGACTTCCAGGTAGTTCACTTTATGCTCTGACAGAGTCGATTTGAATGGAATCCCCAGATAGATTCATATTTTAACAGTATGTAATGAAATTGCTTAAGCCTTCATTATCTGATTAGAACTGTGATTCATGTTGGAAAGTCACTGAGATTTAGAAGGCAGAGAAATAGCAACCAATAAGATAGCTATTTAATGTTTCAGTTTATGGTATGAGGAAAAACTGATAATAATGATGATAGCTACTTTTAAAGCCAAGTGGCTAAGAGGGCAGCCTCTGGAGTCAGACTGCAGTGTTTAAATTTGTAGCTCTGTCATTTATTGTGTATGATCTTGGGCAATTTTTAATTAACCTCCCTGAACCTCAGTTGTTTTCACTGTACAATGAGAATAATATATAGTAGTATCTACCTCAGATGGGGTATTGTTACAATTAAATGAGACAATACATGTAAAACAAGCATCAATAATGCTCCAGAAACATTTGGCTCTGGATGTGAATGTGGGTTCTAGTGTTATGCATGTGCTTCTCTGTACAGCTCTTGTGTCTTGAGAAAGAATGAATCAATTTCCTTCAGTTCCATAGTATTCAGAAAAACCCAATTAATATGGTCTTCATGTTACACTTCATGTGACACTACATGCTCTGACTTGGGCTGAAGTGGTTCTTTGACCTACATAAATGGATAATAACATTTATTAAACACTTACCATATGCTGGCAACTGTTTTAAGAACTTTACATGAATTAACTGAATGTCACAACAACTTTATGAGGTAAGGTTCATATATCAGATGAATAAGCAGAAGCACATAGGAGTTAAGTAATTTTTCTAATATTACACAGTAAGAAGTAGAGGCATAATTTGGACCCTGGCAGTGTGTCTGACTCTAGAGCTAACACTCTTAATCACCATGCTCCATTGTCTTTCATTAAAGTTTATCAAATCCATTAAAATATTATACAATATTACAGGGTACCTTTAACCAATTCAAAACAAAAACAAGTGGTTTAAGATATTTAGCCTATTAGTAAAAAATAGGCTGAAAGCAGATGCTTTTTTGTTGTTTTATCATGCATGAGTTTTATCTATTCATTACACCAAGACCTGTATTTGTAAACCCTATAAAAAGCTAACAAATTGTTATATGAACTTGAAATACAGTGCAAATTTATGTATACAATGACTGCTTATCCGAAACTCTGATTTACTAAACTACCTTGCATTGTAAGCCTTATATTTAAATCATCTCTAACATCTCATTTAAATGCAAGATGAATTTACTCTGAAGAAGACCTGAAGAGATCTTGTTAAATCTCCTTATACAAAGAGAGTTTCTTTAGGTAAATCCATAAGATGATTCTTCCTCTAAGTGCTCTACATATCCTTGCATGCAGCTTAAATTCAATCTCAAGCAATTTTAATTTCTGAGGGTGCATTGTAATAACCACATTTGTTTAAAAATCCAAAGTGATTCAACCCAGCAATTACTCAGATTTAGAAAGGTTTTATTGTAATGCTAAATCTTTGAATCTGTTCTTTCTCTAGATCAACAACGCTCAAGGTTATAAAGAAGACAGTGAAGAAAGAAGCTAAATCTTGGCTTTCAATTGCCAAGAAAAGACATTTCCTTTGGTTTATGCCTTAAGTCTTATAACATCTTGGCTGTGTGTTTATTTGGAACCATGGAGGTGTTATTAAACCTAAATTTCTCTAGAGTATCCAAGTATTAAAATGTAGGCTACATATACCACTGTATTTGCACTGCCTTTCACTTAGTCCTCTTTTTAGCCCTGTCTGAGTTGTAACATCAAGAGACAACACTATCAAGACTTTGGGAGACTGTATTTTAGACTTTGGTATCTCTCATTGTCACCTATATATTTCCTCTCATAGTAGAGCAGGCAAGTTAACTAAATGTACCTTGGTGTTAACTATGTTTTTTTTAAAAAAGTGCAGTATTTGGAAGCCAGAAGAGCTAGTTATTATTAATCAAATTGAACACTGGATGGCAGTCCTCACTAATAATATAAATAAAGGCTATTGATAAACTAGGAAGGACTGATTTGAAATAACACCCTAGGCAGTCTAAGTATCTTGCCAATTTTAACAGCTAAAAAGTCAGCAAAGAAGAGCTTTAAACAAAGATGGTGACAGAATCAGAATGTTAAAAATAGTGAGCTTGCATGGCATCATAATGAATATGTGAATATATTTTGATTGATTTGACAATGTTGTGCACCAAAACCAGCTTCCTAAGTTTTACTGCAGTCACTAAACACTCATTCTTAGACCACAAATTAAATTCACCTTCTTTTTTATCATCTGAAACCCAGTCTTGGCTGAAGCTATAGCTAGCATAGTCTGAGATGAATTTGCCTCAAGCAGAACTTTTAAATTTGCTTGATCTCATCTTCAAAAAGTAACCCTGGTGTTTTCTTTCCTGTTTGCCTAATCATCTTCCAATTTTATAAACAAGGCCCCTCAAATGAAAAAGGATACATTAGTATATTTGATTTTCATGTCTGGAAGGCATATTTACATGAAATGTCTCAGATATCTCTGCTTGTACACTGTATAGAACTGATGCAAAGGAGTAAAATTGATTTGAATTTGAATCCCAACTCTGCCACTAACAAGCTGGATGAAGATGGCAAGTCAATTTCCTAAACTATAAAATGGATGAATCCATGCAATGATACCATTTCATAGATTTGAGGTAAGTTTTAAATAAAATTATGCATATATAGTGCTTCAGATGATATTAAACACATAGTATGCAGTCAGCGAAATTAGTTATTATTATTATTACCATTATCAACTTCATTAATAACACATATTCCTCTTTTCTGAATATTTTGTTAAATGATATTTTAGATAAACAGCTAACCATAAGTATTTATTACTGGTTTAAATTCTTAATTAACCTATATCAGATTGGACAGCAGTATCTTCAGTTTAGAGGCAATAACTAAGAAAACAAGGCAATGAAAATAAGGGAGAAATCATATGTATTTTTCTTTCCCTCCATATATTGTTAATTGAACTCTCTGAGTCTGCCTATCCGTTGTAGAATGATGAAATACTGTCATATTTCTGAAGAGTACATTCTTTCTTTAAATGAGGTCAGCTGCAGTGACTTTTTCTGACATTCTTGTTATTTGGTGAGGCAGTAAGATGAAATGCATTTTCTGGATTGTTTACCAGTGGGGCCTCTGGCTTGCAGAAGAGAAATATGGTAATTTCTCACATATGGAGTCACTTAATATCTAATTCAACTTATATAGAAACAATCAAAAATCTTAAGGTTTCTATGATCCATGGTACACAATGTTAGTAATAGCCTCCATAATATTTTTTCTGCTTAGAGATGATATCAAGCTTACATGATTTGTATAAAGGCATCAAACATGCTCCTCCTTTCTGATTCAGCATTCTCACTGCCTCTGTAATGAGAGAAAATATTTGCTTAATGCTATGAAATCTTTTGTGGAAATCAGTGAATTTAGGTGATTATTTTATAATCCTGGAGAAATATATATATATATCACTTTTAGTCATATGGGTTAAGTAAGGACTCCAGAAACTCGATGATATGAACTTTTTTTTTTTCAGTACGCGGGCCTCTCACTGTTGTGGCCTCTCCCGTTGCGGAGCACAGGCTCCGGATGCACAGGCTCCGCGGCCATGGCTCACGGGCCCAGCCGCTCCGCGGCATGTGGGATCTTCCTGGACCGGGACACGAAGCCGTGTCCCCTGCATCGGCAGGCGGACTCTCAACCACTGCGCCACCAGGGAAGCCCGATGTGAACTTTTTCTGTCTTAAAATGCAAAACTTCATGAGGAATACATATATACATACATACATAATAAGTGTATTTCCTAAGGGCGAACACACATTAGCTCAAGCATATAAATGTATGTAGTAATTATATGACTAAATTATACAAAAATGAAAATGTCCTGGTTTAAATTTTAGTAAAGCACTGAAAAGATTATTTTTAATACGGTTTAAGGATGTGAGGGGTTAACCTAGATTCCAGTATCAAAACAAAACGTAACAAAACAAAACCAGATGCTTGAAATCTATGGTTACTTTACCAAATCAGTTTTCAATCCCTGCCTTGCATAAGATGAAGCTGACTTAGTATTTGTCTGGAATAATTTATTTTTGAACAATAACAGCTCTAAAAAATTACTAAATGCTAAATTGAAATATGAAAAACACCATGAAAAGTCCATTTAAGACTCGGTAAGAAAATTATTACCGAAAGCTTCCCTTTTTCTCAGTGAGCACCTCCTCCAACACAACTGCACATATGCAGTAAAGCAAATAAAAGGTTAAAATACTTTGCTCTTGGTAATCTATGCTAAATGTGCAAGTGTTTGTTTCCATGGCAAATAAGCACATTTTTCAACTTCTTTGGGTTTGAGGGAATGGTTCCAAATTCTCATTTTTGTTAGACAGTAATGGGGTTACCACGCTTCCTGTTTTCTCAGGATAGTCCTAGTTTACAGCCATTGTCCTAGAAACACTTTAATATCTCAACTTTTACACTCAAAGTGTCCTGGTTTGTGTAATAAATTATATGATCATAGTAGGTAAAATGTTAAAGAAATGAGCATCACCTAAAACAAAGTTTCTCAGCGGTGCTAATTGTTTCAAGAGAGAAATAAGAATGTCATTTTTTTTCCCTATCTTACAACATTGGGAAGTTAGTATTGGGGGTGGGCATTCTGAAGAAGAGGCTCCATGGATCTCAATTAAGACTTCTGTGTGGAAAAAGATTTAATGTGCTGGATCCTTAAATAAACATGGAGAGAAACCAAGGGTCCTTCAATTTACCATTTCAGAAAGCTGTCAGGTCCTCAAAAAGAGTCCTTAAATATAGTATTAGCATATGGCCTATCAATGCTACTCCTGGGTATAAACCCAAAAGAATTGTAAGCAGGTATTTAAACAAATATCCATACACAATGTTTATAATAGCACTGTTCATAATAGTCAAAGTCCAAATGTCCATCAAGTAATTAATGAATAAGCAAAATGTGGCATATCTATACAATGGGATATTATTTGGCAATAAAAAAGAACTAAGTAATGATGCATGCTACAATATGGGTGAATCTTGAAAAACTATACTGAGTGAAAGAAGCCAGACAGAAAAAGTCACATTTTTTTATAATACCATTTATATGAAATAGCTTGGAAAGGCAAATTCATAGAGACAGAAAATAGATTCATGGTTGTCAGGGTCTGAGTGAAGGGGAGGGAAGTTTAGAGAGCTATTGCTAATAGGTATGGTGTTTCTTTGGGGGGAGTGATAAAAATGTTTCAGAATTAGTGGTGATGTTTACTTAACTTTGTGAATATACAAAACACCACTGAATTGTACACTTTAAAAGAGTGAATTTTATGACATATGAATTATAGCACAAAAACAAAAAAATAGGACAGTCAGAAATTATAGAAGAGGAATTAATTCTGGAAACATTATCACTTCCTTAGTTCGATACTTTTTGTGTTTCCCCTAGTGATTAGCAGTAAAAAATCTCCCTCTCTTTCATGTCTGGGTGCTTGTCTTCAAGGTAGTTAGGAAGAACATAGTTGAGGAGATAGCATTTAAATCAGCAGCCAGACTGGGGCAAGGCAAAAGCCAAAAAGAATAAAGAAGCAGATGGGAATTCCCTGGTGGTCCAGTGGTTGTTTGGGAGTCGGACGCTTTCACTGCCAGACCTGGGTTCAATCCCTGGTCAGGGAACAAAGATCCTGCAAGCCACGAGGTGCAGCCAAAAAAAAAGAAAAAGCAGACTAGTTAGTACCTAGACAAAGCATAATATAAGAAGCAGGTCTGAACGAACCTAAGCAGTCCTATCGAAGGACTGAAACCCATGTGGAATATACCAACCAGAAATGAAAGCAGTATCTATCTACAGGATTCTTAAATACTTAATTCTCATTAAGAATGTTCTCTGGCACCTAATGACTATTTGAGCCAAACTGACAGAATGTCGTGTCATGGCTGATGTCTTCCAACATTTTGCCAGCTCAACATTTCTTTTAAACTTAACATCTTTTAGGTGTGCTTAGGCTCCTAATAGGAATACTGTGATTAAAAACTCAGGACACAAGTGTTAACACAGTGATAATCTAGAAATTTGCTGATTGTTGATGGATATTAAAAATGTGACCAATAACTATGACCCAGGCAGTGTCATTCTCTATTATCTATTGCCAAGTTTAAAAAAAAATCACAAATTAAGAGGCTTAAACTAGCACTTGCATTTTTTCAGTTTCTGCGTCATGCAGCCTGGGAAGGACTGAGCTGTCCGTTTTGCTTAGGCTCTCACAAGACTGAAAATCTAGGTGTCCAAGTCTGCATTATTATCTGGAGCCTCAACTGGGGAAGAATGTGCTTCCAAGCTCATTCAGATTGTTGACATATTTTATTTTATTTTATTAATTTTTAAAATTTTATTTTATTTTTTAGCAGCTGTAGAGGTTTATTCCTGGATATTGGGTTGAAACCTCTCTCAGATCCTAGAATCTATTCCATGTAAGCCTCCTAAAATGGTTATTTCTCCAAAGCTAGCAATGAAGAAAGTCTGGAGTAAGTTGGTTAGCAAAACAGATTTTTATGTAACCTAAATAATCACAAAAGTGGCGTGTTGTATATTTTGCCATATTCTAAAGATTGTAACCAAGTTACAGGTCCCACCACACTCAGGGGTAGAGGATTACACAAAGATGTGAACACCAAGAGACAGGAATCATGGAGCCATCCTAGAATCTGTTCACCTAAAAATGGTGACTGCTTTTTAAGTAATTTTAATGATTAGTTTTTGCAGCATTATCTAAACCATCTCAAACTTTTATATTCCTTGAAATAAAGTTTATATGTGTCCTTTAGTCCACCTGCCCACCATGACCAAATAGATAGAACCTTATGAAATGCTGAAAACATTTTCATTGTTTTATGAACCACGAGTTAATCCTGGCTCTATCTCCAGCATTGCTCAGACCTCTATTGGAATGTGGACTCTATTTTGGGGTTGTGCAACATAAGCAAGATGTAGGAAGATGTCCAAAGGAAAACAGCAAAAATGATTAAAGGGATTGGAAATAAATTCTACAAGAAAAAGGAAGAGAATTACAGCTATTTATTTCAGGAAAGAGAATGCTAAACAAAAAGGTGGCCTTATCAGCAATATTCCCACATGTGTTGAGTGAATAATTTTTATCTTGTGATGGTAAAGTAGTAAATGGATTTAAAATCCCTTAACTCAGTGTGTATATGTGTGTGTGAGTGTGTGTGTGTGTGTGTGTGTGTGTGTGTGTGTGTGTGTATGCACATAGACTGGAGTAAATACACTGTATCAGTGAAAATAACAAATGTTTCATAGACGCTGTACATGTTTCAATGACCCTTTGGGTTGTCGTTAGATACAGTCCTTAAATACAGGGAAAAGGCCTGTGACTATCACTTCTGTTCTGAAAATTATATGAAAGGAACATCCTAATGGAATTAGTTTAAAGGCATATCAACCTCTCCTAAACGTTTAAGAAGCCACAGCAGCTTTATTTCAACATGTTTTTTGGTTTTATTTCTCTGAGTTTTGGGAGTATGCTAATATTATCTTTAAGTGTTCAGTCTTACACAGTTTTCAACACACACGTAAGTAGAATTATTGCCAAATGCATTGTCTAAAATGGGACATTTTTGAGAGTGAAAAAAGATTCAATTAATCATAATATTATAGTAGGATAACATGCAAAACCGGAACTTGCCCCAGGCAAACTGGTATGCATTATAATTTAAATCATATCCCTGACTGGCAATAATTAGAAGAATGACTAGGAGGGGTTAGGTTTTTTTCCCTTGCCAGGTCCCTGGCAAGTTAGATCATAAGCTCCTCGTGGGTAGAAGACAGGTCTTAAACTTCATACTCACAGCATCTAAGTGAGTACAGCAGGGTAAAAACTGAATAAAAGTAATAATGATAATTACTTCCTGCAGGTCAGGCATTGTTCTAAGCACTTGACAAGTATTAATGTATTTAAAACCCTCCACAGTCCTGTGAGATTCTAATGTTATCATCTCCATCTTAAATTAAGGAAACTGAAACACAGAAATGCTAAATAATTTGCTCAAGCTTCCACAGAGCTGGGATTCAAACTCTTTCATCTCCTCTCACTTTTATCCTCATATCTTCATGTTCTTACTTTTCTCTCTCTCTCTTTCCCTCTCTTTCTGACTTCCATCTTGCCTCTTTCCCTTCTTCCCTCCCTCTCTTGTATCGCTTCTGTCTCTTTTATTTCTCTTCCTTTCTCTTGTTTAATCTCTTATGTTTTTCTTCCATGGTATGTCCCACTTTTAAAGAAGTTTCTACTACCTAAGAAAAAGATGGATAAACCACCAAATTGAATGTTCTCTAAGGTTTTTTCTAGTCCTTAAATAAGTCAACAAATATTATTTAGTGTTTACCATGTGCAAGAACTAATTCTAAAAGGTAGCACAATATAGAAAAATCAAGATGAATAGGAGAGTCTTAATACAAGGAGTGCATAGTCTAATATAAGAATAAAACACAGTCCAAATCACTAGGAAATAAGATAAAATATGATGCCACAGGAGACAGGTCACTCTTATAGAGATTTTCCCAGCATTTGAACTCTTGGCATATGTCCAGTTAATATTGTGTTTGTATTAGTTCCTAACAAAGCACAATACTATCTAAGTTGCTAATATTTCCTTTGGTAATAGTAGTTATGTGTACTCCTTCTTCTCTCCACTCTTCTCAGCCTTGACAAACCTTTCTTGATTCACCGAGTGAATATTTATTGAGTGTCTACTCTATGTCAGGCATAATGCTGGGATCCATTACACTTACCAGGCTATTTAAAATGGTTTGTTTGCTTGTCTTTCTCTCCTACTAGACAATTTCTTACCCAGAGACCCATAGATGGGTGGGGGTGTGTGATGAAATATCCCGAGATTGTATGTAACTCTTTATGTGTTTGAACATATGTTCATTTTCTGGACAGAGGTTCAATAGCCTTCATCAGATTTTCAAAAGGGGCCGGGTGCCACAAGAAGTACCCCCACAATACTTTGAATTTTGAATAGCTCAATGTTAAGCTCACAAACCCAGATTCAGTCAGGCCACCTATGAAATATGTGATACATGGTAAATGATATGATTCTTCTACTTGGGTTTTCTCCTAGGTCAAATGTGAGGATTAAATTAACGTATTTTTGTAAATCACTTAGTATATTTCCAAGTACTTAGTATATGTTCAATAAATATTAAGGAAAATACAGCAGACACATTAAATAGGTAATGTGAGCATTTTTCTAAGGAAGGGTTTCTCAGCCTCAGCACAATTGATGCTTTGGGAAGCATCATATTTTGTTGTAGGGGGCTGGCCTGTACATTGCAGGATGTTTAACAGCATCCCACTAGATGCCAATAGCATAATCTTCCCAGTTGCGACAAACAAGTATGTCTCCAGACATTACCAAATGTCCCCTAGGGAGCAAAGCCACTCTCTTTCTCACTAAGAACAACTGATCTAAATAAATACAGTTGATTAACAGGTTATGAGATAATTATTTTTATTAACTTCATATTTCACACTCAGAGGCACCATATTGATCTGGTAGGTGGCTGATCACTCTGTGGAGGGAACTGACTAGTGATTTCGATTAGGGGGCATTCCTCACTCACCTTCAACTAGATGCTAATCACTCTTAAAGAGTCCAGAAGCCATGGTAAAGATGGGTAAGATGAGACATTCACCAATATATAGACACCTTGAAATATCTCTATTAGTTCAGAGCAGATCTAGACACTTCTAAAGCAAGAACATGGCTTCCTCAGAGTCAAAAACAAACCACACCTTGCAAATCCATACAAAAACAAACAAAAAAAACTCAGCAACAACAAAACCACCTCTATCCCAGAAACATAATATTTCTATAGCAAAGTTAAAAGAACTTTCATATCTAAACCATTTATTTCAACAAAGGCGTTGTTCTCAAAATTTATTAACGTTTCCTTATATGAAAAGAACTGCCACAGTGCTATGATGGAATATAAAGATGCTATGGAAGTCTCAGAAATCCTGAAACATAGAAAAAACCTGGGATTCCATATCCTAAATTTTTCCTCAGTGGCTACTAATAAGAGTAGATGAATATATAACCCTAGGTACTGACATACATTTTTATGATTTGGCCATGATGAAATGAGAAAGTGTGATATTCTATATTTTTTGTCTTTAGCAAACATGAAGCAAAAGACAGCTTCTCTTCTCAACCCAGCCAGTGTACACTGCTAGCATGGTACACATGCTATTTTATTCTGAAATCTTAGAAATGAAATAATATTTTTCTACTTAAGATGCTTGGTTTACAAGTCAATGGGTATATTTTTAATTCTCATAAGATTTGCACCATCCCTTGATTTATATAATAAAAATTTCCATTGATGAGATAGAAATGTTAAACTCAGTTAAGCTATGTGCCTACAAAATTTAGTACTTCTGTGTGAAAGAGTCCTTAAGGATTAGGATTTCAAGGTCACATTGCAAAAGTGTAATTGGGGGAGAAAATTATTCTAGCCTTTTTTCAAAGCTTCACTTATTCACTACCATAAAATTCATTTTCATAGTTTGTCATTAATCTTTATTGGTTGCAGTAAACCAGCAGGAGATTTGGAGTCATATGCTATGCTCTGCATCTGAAGATTTGAAAAAATATATGGGAATGTTGCTGCAATCGAGGTGTATGATTAGACTAAATTATGAACATAATGTATGCCATTTTCATATATTTTCATCGAGAAGTCTCCAAAATTAAAAATTATTAAGTAAGCTTTATTGTGTTCGTAATCTGTGTGATATATATGAGCTTAAAACATAAAATCAGTCATGCATCTTTCTTTGAGTAATATACGTTTATCGTGAAGATGTGCAAGCGTGGGTAGAATGCCTTTAGGAAATAAATGTATTCTGAGTGTAAAAATCATTGTGACTATGGAAAGTGCAAAATCAGCCTATATATTGAGTTATATTCTCATGACCTGTAGCATATTAGAACCAGAGTTGGCATTGCAGATTGTACTTAGAAAATGTCCTCCTTAAAATATTTTGGAAGAAAATAGTTCATTTTGCTCCTGTGAAATATGCAACTGTTCATATTTAATAATACAGAGATTTCTCGAATTTATCAACTCAGGGATGTGCAAACAATTTTCAACTGAGAGCTAGTACATTTCATGTTACTATATTTCGGTTCTATTCTCTCCTTTGTGGTATTTACTTTCAGCATACAATCAGGCATATACCTTCACAAAATCTGGATAAATTTAAATAATGATAATCTCTGAAAGAAAGCCTGTAATATCTAATACAAAATTAATTTCATTCATAATATATATACATATCTGAATAGTGAAAATCATGGAACCAAAGAATGTCAGACTTGAAAGTTTCCTTAAAGAACATTTAGTCCAACCTCTCATTTTGCATAGTAGACGCAGGAAGCACTGGGGAGGGAAGATTTGTTTTCTGTGACATTTTCACTTTGTTTTCCTTATGAAAGCCAGGCTGATCTACCCACTGGAGTTTCCTAGGTCTAGACAGTAGGCGTGTTAGTCAGGGTTCTCCAGGACCAGTAAGAGATATATATATATATATATATAGAGAGAGAGAGAGAGAGAGAGAGAGAGAGAGAGAGATTTATTACATAAGGAATTGGCTCACAAAATTATGGAGGCTGTCAAGTCCAAAATCTGAATGGTGGGTCAACAGGCTGGAGACCCATTAGGAGCAATGCTGCAGTTCCAGTCTGAAACCAGCAAGCTGGAGACCTAGGAGAATGGGCATTTCAGTTCCAGTTGAAGTCCATCTGCTATAGATCCAGAAACAGCTGAGGCTGCAGATGAAGCCTGAAGGCAGCCAGCTAGAGAATTATCTCTTGCTCCAGGAAGGCTGGTCTTTTTGTTCCATTCCAGGCCTTCAACTAATTGGATGAGCCCCACCTACATTTTGGAGGACAATCTGCTTTACTCAAATTGCACCAATTTATATGTTAATCTCATCCTTAACACCCTCAGGGAAACAACCAGAATACTGTTTGATCAAATATCTGGACACCCTGTGGTCCAGCCACGTTGACACATAACATTAACTATCACAGTATTCTTATAGGAGAACAGAACCATTTCAAAATAATTGCCTGCATAGATCTCTGACCATAGATTGTGATTAACCTGTTTACTTCACTCTAAACAGGATAACCACACTAAACTCCCTCTTAAAGCTCATATAAGCAATGCCTTGCACCCTTCAATAGCTAAAGATAAAGCTAAATGAAGGAGGAGGGATTTTTTAAACTTGAAAAATAACAATCAATCTTATTTATGGAAATTTAGAGATGGAATAAGCCTGATGAGGCACAAAGACATAATGTAATAAATACAGAGCTCTAAATGTTGCTTCTTTAACAGCTTTCCATATTGAATGGTAATTGCTAATCTGATTTCGTTAGTATTGCTATGATGCTTGAGATGCTTGATTTAGCTGTAAAGCATTTGCCTTGTTCTCTGTTGTACTTCCCCTGTGGCTATCTGTGTTTTTTTCTCAACTGCAGGATTAAACCATTTGAGCTTGGCTTACACAAAATGTCACTCATCAATAAAGTCCTTTTATTGCTTTCTCCATTCCTTTATTTGTGAAACTGAGATATGTGTGTGCATTTTCATAGGGCTGTTAATTAATGATTTCATAGATAGATGTAACTTCTCAGAATAAATTTGTGATATATTTTATTAAAAGAGGAATAGACTGGAAACATTTTACACATGTGCAATTTTGTTCTTAGAAATTAACTGCATTTCGAAAAAAAAAAACACATTGCGTTCTTAAGGGCAAGATTTCCATTCTTTGTTTAGACTTTAGATCTTAGTTTCTCTTGCCAAAAAGGAATCTTTTTTACCTTTTATTCTATTGTTTGTAATTAGTGGATAAACTTTTCCCAGAAATTAGGTATTTGTTTAGACATTAAATAAAACTGAATGTACTGAAATTTCAAATCCTATTCTTTGACATTAAGAGTGCTTTAATGATATAATTTTTGTATTTCAATTACAAAACCATTTGGATAGTGTCTAAATCGATTCTACATTATATAGGCCCCATCTATAACAAATTCTCGGGTAACAATGTTTTGGTATAATTGTCAAGTACTTTATTAATCATTCTCCTGCTAAGTGTAAGGCATTGAAAACATCTGATAGTACAGTGCAAATATAATAAAAATTGGTTGCACAGTGAGGTTGCAAAGCTTGCAAAATTTCTTGAAAGCTATGTTGGAGAGCCACACAAATCTTATTGTAAAACTCCTGACAAACAAGAGTGAAACTAGGATCTGGCCAAGTTAGAAGAGAGAATCTACAAGGTTGTGACACAGTAAGTGCTGCAAAAAGAATGTTCAAAATACTCATAGAGTTCTATGGGAAATTTTATGTAACATCAAACATTTTTGCAAGAATATATTCCTACTGATTTTTTTTTTTTTGTCTAAAAGTGAAATGCAATTAAAAGGTGAACCATGCTAGGTTATCAGACAATTTTGTCAGAAAAATTATAGTAAAAATAAACAAAGCCATAAACCTAATTTTGCCAAAGGAAACATTAAGTAAACTTATTTTCATGAATAAAATTTTATGTTTCATTTTCATTTTAAACTCATTTTAAAAGAACTTTAGTTTCATTTTCTATCATTCTGACACTTACCAGCTGATTGTCAACTCTGGGTATAGGGTATGTTAGAGAAAGGGGAAGTTTGAAATAGTGCTTCTACATTCCCTCAGATGAGATCACCAATTACAACCAATTTTTTTGTGAAAAGGCTAATCAGCTTTAACATCCTTCACTATGTAGTGTCATAAATGAAAAAGAATAAAGAAGCTATCACAACCCAGATATTGCTATTGAAAGAAAACCTTCTAAACTAAGTTTTCTCTGCTTTGTCAATCTTAGAACCAGATCTTAAATATATTTTCAACTCATTTCCCTCTGTATCACCCTTTAAATATGTCTACCTAAAAATGCTCATCATGTACTGTTAAATGATTTTAAAAAGACTTTATGAAGTGCAAAATCTCAGTTGATCTTAATTTGATGCTGATTTTTTTTGTGTATGTACATAAGATATTAAAAAAATCATGACTAGCCTAGAAATACAATTGCTTGTAAATATTAGTTAACTCTGGTGAAGCTATAGATTTTTATATGTTTATCGTGTTTATATTTTCATAATATTCTACAATGGACTTATTATTTTTATAAGCAGAAATAAATATTTTAATAATCTTATTAGAATGTCTCATTGAAGAAACTACAGGGATAAGATGGTTTAAATTTAGTTTATATTTATGCTTTTTATCTCTGTCATATTTGAGGGTATCAAATATGCCTCTGTGTGTGTGTGTGTGTGTGTGTGTGTGTGTGTGTGTGTGTGTGTGTGTATGTGTGTTAATGTATGGAAAGATTTCCCAATCCTCTACTTAACTGTATCTTCATTCTATTTGGAGGGGAGTGGAAAGGTAAGATAGAAGGCATCCCTTGGAATGTTTTTGAATCTTCTCAGAACTAGAAGGGCAGACAGCCAATGAAAAGAAAATGAATATTTCCCTTCTTTTACTGTAAATAGATGAAGGAAGTAACATTTTAAAAAAAACCTCTAACTTATAGTAGGAATATTGTTTTAACCAAGATCTTTTGAGTTGACAGTTGAAATGGAGATATACCAAAGTTTTGTATGCAATAACATGAAGGGAAATTTTCTACTTGAGTGCAGTGGCATAGAATAAAAGAAAAACTTGATTTTAAACAGCTCTTCTATTGTAATCATGTTACAAGATAGGCTTCTAGTTCTTTGCATTTTATAGATTGTTAAGGTATTCCTGTGTATCTCATGGAGACTAAATTTAGCTCAAGTATAATGAAGTTATCATCTTATATGTTTTATTCTGAGATTCCTCCAGGTAACTCTATAATTAGTAGGTCAGCAAGGTTATCTGTGAACATTGCTAAGTACCCAGAAGCCATTCTTTTCTTACAGCTAGTTGAGTTCCCACTAAATTCTGCTTGGAACTGGATTTTTAAATTGGATACTAAAAGAGGTAGAAATTCTGGTGAATTAATATAGAACAGAAAAAACATAATACTCAAGACTATTTCTATAAGTTTCACTACATCACTCTGATTTGGTTGTGTGGCTGCCCTCTTACTTCTCATTACAATGTTAAGTTATTCATTGGGTGCCTAACATCACAGCATTAAGTCAGACAAAAACACCAAGCTCTTACATTTTGGAACTCAACTTTAAAACCAAATATGGAAAACATTTCTTCTCTCTCATAAAAAAAAATATTCTCTAAATGTGAGAGTAGCAGGATGAGGGCAGACAGGAATAGGAATGAACTATTTGAAGGAGGAGCTGGTACTTGATGGATGAATGGGATTCAGCTAAGAGTAGGGAGAATAGAGAAAGGTGCTGAAAGGTTACAAAGCCAGGTCAAAAAAGAAGCAATTGGTGGAACAGAAGATATTTGGCATAGAAGAGAGACTACTCAGGTAGGGCATGATATTTGTCTTAAAATATTTTGAGATCTGTCATGTAGAAGAGGGAGTAGACTTCTTTTCCATGTCCCCTAACAATCAAGCTTAGACAAATGATGGGCATTTCAGCCAAAGAAACAGTCTACTAGGGGAAGACGGACAGAAAACAGATAAAATATATTGCTATAAATTGAAGTGTCATGAAATTAAATATATTTTGATATAAGAAAAAATAAAATAAATAACAGAGACATTTAATATATTTTAAGCAATCAGGTAAACGTCTCAAAAGAGGGTGTTTATGATGAGACCAGAAAGATGAAGCTCTAGCAATGCACAAAGGTTTGGAATGAGGTGGAAGGATAGTGTAATAGCCGGAAGGAATAGTATCTACAAAAGTCCTAAGGAGGGAAATAGTTTAGTGTATTTCTGAAACTAAAAGGTCTCTGTCGCTAGAACATAAAGAGCAAAGTAGAGAGTGGCAAGAGATAATGGCAAAGATCAGATCTTTCCATGCCTTGTAGGCCAGAATACAGAGTTTAGAATTTTTTTTCCTAGGTGTCATAGAAAGCCACTGAAGAGTTTTGAGCAGGATGATCAGAATGGCAAAAGAGTGGAATCATGAAGGCTGCATTAGAAATTGTCAGAGAAATCCAGGCATGAAGAAGAAAGGGCCTGCAGTTAGAGAAATGTCAACGATTATAACTACCATTTATGAACTTCAGCTATGTATCAGGAACTCATGTGTATGTGTGTGTGTGTGTGTGTGTGTGTGTGTGTGTGTGTTTCTTATAGCAACTCAGGCAGTATCATTAAACTCATGATTACGGCTAGCCAGAGTTCACAAATAGTAAATGGCATTCTTAGAATTCACAGTCTGGTGTATTTGCTCCTAAAGTCAACATATTTTCTGCTGTACCACACTGTCTTTCTTCAATAAAGAAGAGAAAAAAAAAAGAGCGGTCACCAAAGTGCAGGAGGTATTTTAGAGGGAAATTGTAGAGATATGTTGATTGATTTGAGGTGGGGGGACATTGAGAACACTAATATTTACTGAATCCCTAAGAAGGGCAAGTTACCTAGTTAAGCTTTAACCTAAATGATATTTTGTTTAGCCCTATGACAACTGTTTGATGAATATATTATCACTGTTTTATGAATGGAAAATTAAGACTTGCAGAGCTTAAGTAAATTGCCACATCACATAGCTAATAAATGACAGAGGCTAGGATTCCAAACAAGAAATGTTTGATTCCACATCTTTCCTTTAACATGCTACCACACACATACTTATAGAATAGTCTTCCCTTTTAGCATTCTTACCCTGTCATAGGGGAGAGTAAGAAAATACACGAATTGACTGATGGACACATAAAACATCATTAATAACTGCAAAATAGAAAGCATTAAAATATGTGCATGTATGAGTCCACTTTTGAGAATATTTGCAATTCAACACATAACTGCTCTCAAAATAAATTTTATTGTGCCCAAGTAGGAATAAAATTGCTTTGCAGACATTAGGATATGGTGAGAATAAGTTCTATATGCCTGCAAAGATCCCATAAACCTTATTCTCTAGCCATCTGAGGGAAGGGGGAAGGAATGTATAGGCAAAGATGTACTTGAAACACCCTCCATTAAATTTGTTCAAAAATAACTCTCCTTCACATTCTACTAATTAGAGACTCATTTGGGTTAACAATCTCCTTTTATAAAATGCAAATGGAGGGTTGCACCTCATTTATATCTTAATCAATTGTAGTACCTTGCTGAGGGCCTTGTAGCTCTGAAAAAAATGGGATCTTTGATTGGGGCAGAAAAGATGGGGCCTTTTTGGTGTGGTGGAGAGAGTATGAAAGACAAGCCTGGAGGATAGCTAGAAAACAGCATACAGGCACTGAAATTTGGGATTGAGGAGAGCCACACAGGAAGTGGGAGCGACAAAGACAAATTTTGTCTACTTTGCAGTGTCAACAGTCAACATATCATTGAAAATCTGCTGTAGTTTGGAAAAGATCAAATTAAGAATTCTGAACAAATTATTGAAGTCTTCAAATCTCAGCTTTCTCCAGGTTAAGAAAAATCACCTATCCCCTCCTCCACAGGCTTTCCACTTTGGCTTCTCCATTTAGTCTATTACTGCTAGTGTAAACTAAGCAGACAGGTGACAGTGTTACTGTCTATCTGTGCTACTACCTGCTTTGGGGGGGAAAAGAAGGTAAGAGAGAAAAAGAGATCAAAGAGAAAACTTAGACATATGCATCCCCCATCTCCTCCCTCTTTAGCTTCATCACTATGTCTCAGTACATCATTAGAGGATTTTCCTCTTCCTGGGATTTGTAACACAATCCCCACAAATATGAAGAATCATCCTATAAACTGCCTATATAAGTGTTGACTGAACATGAAGGACAAGAATGTTTAGCATGTGTGGGGGTTGGTGAAAGTTTCATTGAGAGAGGGCTTTGTATAGTGTAGCTAAATTTGATAAACATGAACTAGTTAAGTGAACATAAATTAGCAGGCATGATACCCTAAGCCAGGAGAACCATAAGAGCATATGCAAATTTGAGCCTTCTTATAAACTACTTGTGTAAGTGCCAAGGAATTCATATACCTAGATTAGAGGAATTATTTGAGTGGCAAAGAAATTTTAAAAACAGTGGAGAGACAACTGTAGCAAGATTGGAAATGGACCTTGAATGCCAGGCTATGGGATTTCTATTTTATAGTATAGGCAAGAGGGAATCACTATAAATTCTTAAATTGAGGATGAGGGAGAGTGATGTGATGTTATCAGAAGAATGTCGATGCTGGAGTTAATCCCGCTATGAAAGATAAGATTAGCATGGTACATGTTGAAATGTAAATTATGGAATGAATTTAAGAGATATTGCAAAGAAACATTAATATAAAAAAAAGGATTTGTTGTGGGTTAGGAAGAAAAGAGAAAAGTTTATAAGAGAAATCTTCCCAGATTGTGAGCCTGAGAAAGAGAAAAGCATGCAATTGCAGTAAGTGAAGAAATTAAGGTTCTTTCGTGTTTAGGGCTATGCAGATACATTGCTCCAGTATCAAAGGAAAACAAAAGTAATGAGATTATTTGAGCAATAGAACATAAGGGAACAGAAAAAGGGTGGGAAATCAGGATGAGAAATGGAGATTTGAGAGTTGTGCCAGAGAGAGGGCCACTGAGAAAATAAACATGGAAATGTTCTCCCATTTCATTGCTCTATTTTCCCTCAGTACTTACATTAATCTTGCAGTGACTTCTTTGTTCTTGTGGATATATTGCTTTACTTGGTCTAATTTCATTGTGTTTGCTTCCAAAACAGTCTGTAAACTTTCTAAAACATAGGGACCATATTCTGCTTTGGGTTTGGTTTTGGTGGTTTTGGTGATGATGTTGATAATGGTGATAATAACAACTTTTTTGGCACCAGAGACCGGTTTCGTGGAAGACAATTTTACCATGGCCGGGGGTGGAGGAAGATGGTTCAGGTTGTAAGGCAAGCAATGGGGAGCGATGGAGAGCAGCAGATGAAGCTTCGCTCGATTGTCCGCGGCTCACCTCCTGCTGTGCAGCCAGATACCTAACAGGTCACAGACCAGTACCGGTCCACTGCCCGGGGGTTAGAGACCCCTGATGTATATAAACCACTCGGGATGGGGATCTGCCAAGTTAGATGCTAAATTGAAGTTTTTGATTAAAAACTTATTACTGAGTCTTCAAGATTAAAAATGACTTCAATGTACAACTGTATTGCTTTTTCACATTTATTCTTAAAATAATAAAAGTTGTTGACTGTATTTTTCAAATCATATATTACTTTATTCATTCAAATGTTTAGAAATCCCCAAAGTTTGAAGTTTTTCACCATCACAAAATAAACTCATCACCTGACCTGTAGAATTCACTCCTCTGTTGCTCAGCAGGTATCCATATTGCTACCATATGGACCCTTTAATCAGCATCTCCACCATGCTGGAATGCAACTTGTAGAAGACATGTTGGTGTCCTGCGGTAATGAATGGTGAAACAATCACAGTGACAGTTTTGTTTTGTTTTGTGTTTTTGTTCACAGCATTGGTCTTATTCTCTTCATTAATTACCAACATTTAACATTCTATAAACATCTGTGGCAATACTAGTCGTTCTTCTCTTTGAAATCACTCTATTTAGAACATATGAGAACATCTCATCTTAGAAATTGAGCATACTAGCTCTTTTAGGCACTAAATGGAAAAATGAAATGAGTTATCTGTTTATTCATAAAGTTTAGGAGTGTTTATGCAATATTAGTAACATTATTCTATCAGGGATTTGGATGGTACCTTTAAGGTAGATATCTGAAACTTATTTTGAAAATATATTAAAGGTAGAGGTTTGTCAGGTAATTTGTGATTGCTATAGCACCATTTTCAGAGCTAACTGGGACCTTCCCTTTTTCTTAATTCAATTACATGATCATAATTAGAAACAGGAAAATAGAATGATATTGTTGCTTCCTATTTTTCACATAATGATGGTATAAACTCCCTTCTCAAGATCCATTGGTTGAAATAATTACTTTTATTTAAGATAAGAGTTTTTGGTGTAATTCTTTCTCAAAAGTCACTACTTAGTTTTGGTTTTGTACAAAATGTAAAGAAACATTATAGTTACTAGAATGGAGTCTAACACTCCTTGGTCAAATAGCAGGCTGGTTGGTTGGTTTGATTTTGGAAATTACTATCATATCCAGAGGAGAGAACTGACTTTGCTGACTCTGAATTATTATACTTAAAATCATTCGATGCAGCTAAATTAGACAATAAATAAATTTATTATTGAAGGGTTTGCCATTTTTCTCTTAAATAGACAACTATATATCATAGTGTATATAACTACCACAGAATTGGATATGACTAAAACATTTTCTGGGTTTGATTTTTACTGAGCATTACAAAAATAAATATTTATAAGGCAGTGTTAATGTGTTTCCATTATTTTCCATGAGGCCACATAGATGAATGAGATTAAGTGGGAACACCTCTTTGGTCACATCATTTTTTGAGCATGTACTTCTTATAATATATGATTCCAGATGCACTGTCCCCTTGAAAGAAACAAATATAGCTTACCATAACCAAATAATTTTTCATTTGATGGAAAATGCTGTGTTTTGGGGGAATAAATCTATTTTTGCTTTTCCTATTTTCTGAAGTATATGACAAATATAGCAAATAGCCCTGGAATTTAGTTAGTAGGGCACAACTATTGTTTCCTCACCCACATGCATTTTCATAAGAAACATTGTGTACATCACTGTGACATTACAAAGTAATTCTCTCTGTATTAAATAATTCATTTCTCAATTCATTGCAAAATTAAAATTTGACATTTTATTTTGTAATATGCTCACATCTTGAACAAAACATGTGCCATGGAAGAAAGAACCTTCAAACGAAATCAAAGAATGAACAAGAATGGAATAGGAAGAAATCGACTTTTAAAAAAGTGGTTCATATAAATGCTGCTACTTGTTGTTCATTTTATCAAAATGACAAATTACAACCATTATTTCAGAATTAAAATGGTAGCTAAGAAATAAGTATAATTTTAACTGCCTTTATCAAAGGTTACACTTCTTTATTGGTAACTAAGAAAATATTAGACTCTATCTTTTCATAATACTTATATGAGTTTTGCTTCATAGTATAGTTATTTAAAAAACAAACCTTTGCCAATTCAATAATTAAAGTATTAAGTTTGTCCATGGTCTTTACTACATTATATATTATATACCATTTCAGAATAATAATTTCACGTTATGAAGAGTAAACTCCCTTCATTTAAGTCAGGAGTAATACACTTCTTTTAGTGGGACAGAGATCATGACATTGGGCCCATAGAGAAGACAATGTAACCCTACCCCATTACTTGTCTCTCTAATGAATAACAAATATATAACTGTGATATCATAAAGGCTGTTTATGGTTTTTCAGTAAGAATCTAGATTTGGACAAGAATGAAATCTTTAATTATGACTACAAAGTAGAGTGTAAATGATATCAATATGAATATCAATATTGACAATGAAAAGTAAATTAATGTTGACAGAAAATGTGAGATCTGAGGTAGGAAGGAGTGATGGGAGAGAAGATTAGGGCTCTAATATCCTTTCTACATTGTGGGAGTTACAATGTCTAAAGTGAAAATAATAATAAGCAAGTATTTATTAATAATTACCAAAGTAACCAACAGAAGAAATATAAATAATACAACTATCAGGAATTGGAAACGGGAAGAAAAAGAGATAGGAGTAGTGTTATTGATCTAAATCTCTACTGTTCATAGCATGGAGTTAACAGATAGATATTGTCAAGCCCTAATTAGGTATATACATTTAGAGTATGGAGGTAACCACCAAAATAACTAAAAACAGAATTGATTGAAAAGTTTGGGGAATGAGAATTGAAGTGTGAAGTGATTTTCCATTAAAATCTGATCTCTACTATGTGCCATTTCCTACATGCACTTGTAACTTTCATGAAAATAAAAAATAAAATATATTGAAAAATAAAATAGAAGTGATACTAATGATAACAATTATTGGGTATGCACTATGTGACAGATGCTTAAATAAATTATGATTTAATCTTTTCAGTAGTATTATAAGTTAGTTTCTGTTATTATCATCATCATATAAGTCAGGGAGATAAAGCCTAGAGAAACTAGCTAAGAAGTGGCATAGCCAGGACTCAAACCTGCAGAGCTTACCCTGTCAGTCATCATGTTATATTACCATCATGATATATTTGCCAGCGTCCAAATTTGTCCAGTGTGATATGTAGAATTTTGACCCCTTGATCTTCATCCCTTTATGTTACTCCCATGGTTATGGTATAATTCATAGCCCAAGGAACTTTCAAGATGTTATAAATTACTAATCAGTTGATCTTAAAATAGGGAGATTATTTTGGGTTATCCAAGTAAGCCCAATGTAATCACATGAGCCATTAAAAGAACAAGAGGAAGATAGAGATATACGAAGAATGAGAATGGCTAAATATGTCATTACTGACTTGAAGATGGAGATACCATGTGGAAAGCATGAGAAGGAAATAAATTCTTCCAAAAACCAGTAAGCTTAGAAGACTCTGAGCCCTAGATGTGAACTGCAGCTCTGTTATCTTTTATTACAATTTCAAATTACAACAAAGATCTAATTAGATCTAAACATTTATTTCAACCCTTCCACTTTTCAGCTAATATTTACCTTTATTCTCACAATACTTTTATACTGCAAGCCAAACTGTGATAAGTTTACATATTTTTTCTTTTATTTTATATTGTCTTTAAATTCTTGCTTATGGCACCACATATAATCTCTTGAGTCCTATGAGATAAAATGTTCCCCACCCTTTTGTATTTACATCATGCTTAATATGTTGGAAATGTTTTTTATTGGATGAAAGATTAGTGATCCTACCTGGAAAACCACTTTCTCTGGATAGCAGTGATGTTGTCAAAGAGAACTAATAAAAAGGAATGGAAATGGCTTAAACTGAGTTGACAATACTGTGAATTCAGTGTACATCAGTCAGTTTTGCTCTGTCAATGAATGAAAAATGGAGCGTCCCTAGGGGAGCTGAGGGGAGGAGTTACAGAATTTAAAGGACAAAACAAATGAGAACCCAGCCTTAAAACAGAAAGAGATTTGTTTCAGGTTTGATGCCATACTAGGTCTATATTACAACAATCATTAAGATTATGTTGTCATTAGAGGGGCCAAGATAGTAGGCACCAAGGTATAGCGGAGCTAAGAGTACAGACTAACTCTGTTCCGGAAGCTAGATTATCACTGTTTAGTAACTAAATAGGGCTTGATAGAGGGAAACTGTGCCAGTCTAACCCACAGTTACATTCAATTTGAATTAGAAAATAATAAACTGTAAAATATATCTCTTTATATTTTGATATTCTATAGTTTATTTTTCTTTTGAAAAAATTCAGTTGCCTTATTTGGCACAGTTCGATACATAGACTTTCTTTTTTAATCCGGTGAATTTTAATATTAAAAGTGACACAATGTTTGTCACATGAATCTAATCATTCCCTGCTCCAATAGAGGCCATCCAGTTTTCTCACACCCTTAATGTCCCCAGTGGAAACGAAAGCTATCTTGCCTTTTTCGTTGCTATAGGTGATGTCTCCTGCCATTGGCATTGCTTCCTCATGATGCCCACGGAAAGACCCAGTATGAAAAGTTCACCATGTGCTGAAAAGCCCTACTAAAATAAGGAGAAACTCTTTAATAACACACATATCTAGGTGATTCCCTAACAGTCACAAAGTTTTTCAATATTGCATGCAAACACACCATTTCTGCTCTATTTCATCCTCCCATTTTCTGAAAAGTCAAACATTAGTTTCTAGGGGGTTGGCTAAAGGACCGATATCTAATTCTCTGTGCTGTCCTTCAAATAACGCTCTTGAAGCACACTTGTGTCGCAGCCAAACACCACCTGCCTCTGTTGCTTATACTCATGTCCTTCTAGAATCCTACAGTCAACCTGTTAGATATGACTTGGGTTCCACTTTGAAGCTTTTGCTACATGTGATGAAAATTATTGAAATTTTTAACAGCACTCATGACCTAAATTATTTCAAATAACATAGTGGCTTTCATCTAAAATACACCATGCCAATTTGAAAAAAAATAAATTAAATAAATAAAATAAAATACACCATGGACTGTATACATGGGAGAGAGACCTAGATATCAGTTTGGTATTTTTTAAACTCCCCAAGTGACTATTATGCACAGTGAACTTTGAGAATCATGCCTCTAATTAAGGCAGTGTTCTGCAAATTGAAAATCTTCTTAAAATTCATATCTTGATTCAGTAGGTCCTGGGTGAGAACTGATATTATGCATTTCTAACAACCTCCCTTATGATGTTAATACTGCTGGCTTGTTGGCCATAGTTTAAATAGTAAAGGTTGAAAGCATTTTGTCTAGATTTCAGACATCAGTATTAATTGGCAGAAACTGGAGCTCTGCTGTCATTAATTTCCCCCTTTCATGTTTCCATGGGGTAGTGTCCATTTCCAGTTTTAGAAGAATTACAGTTTTAGAAGGTCACGTTCATCCTTTCTTTCAGTCTCTTCGTGCAGACAATCCCAAGGAAGAAAGAGTAGTTGATTTGATTGGTGAGACTGGAAAGAGAATCCACACACACTTGGCCTGCACTAAGATTCATCTGTCTTTCTCATTTGGAGTAGACTGCTGCCCTTGGGATGTGAGATTGTTACACATGTGTTAAGCAGTTGTGGTTTCTAGTGACAGTGGAGATAAATTTAATTCTGGCAGGAAGTCTCATTCTGGACTCATTCTCACAACCTGCTTTACCAGCTCTTGTTTGTTTAACAATTTGATCTTCCATCCAACTCTTGTGTTTATATTTCTCAATTACTTGCACGCTTTGAATATGCAAAGCATACAGGAATTCAGGTGCATTTTGTTTTACACATGAACATAAAGAAGAAATATATATCAATAGCAAGGAAGAACAAAGTGTGGTGAGTGGAAGAACACTTGTATGTGCATACACATATATACTTTCCTAGTAACCTATTTAAAATTGAAGTAATACTTTAGCTCAATCTATTTGATTTTCTTTTTTCCTTTTGTTAATATTTTTTATCAAAACTATCAACTGAAAAAAAATGCACAATGTGACAGTTGTGAGTTAAGTTTTATTTAGGGCAAGATGAGGACTATAGCCCAGGAGACAGCCTCTCAGATAGCTCTGAGGAACTGCTCCAAAGAGGTAAGGAAGGAGGTCAGTATACATGTGATTTTAGTAAAAGGGGGATTTGTGGAGTTAAGCACACATTTTGGCAAAAGGTTGATGCTAGTCACAAGAAGGTTGCTGCTAGTCAAGAGGAGCAGATATCTCCGTTAATGATTTTAGTGCTTTTCGAGATAAGCA
Organism: Globicephala melas; assembly: GCF_963455315.2. NCBI lineage: Eukaryota > Metazoa > Chordata > Mammalia > Artiodactyla > Delphinidae > Globicephala > Globicephala melas. The sequence continues at coordinate 48,702,468 of NC_083335.1, forward strand.
AAGATGCAAGAATTTGGGCTCATACAATCTTCCCCTGAAAATGTCTATCTGAAGGCCTGTTCTACCAGTTTTCCCCAGAGCACAGAGTGCCTCATTCTTAATCTCCACCTTGAACTCCTTTCAGGATGTGTTGAAGGTCAGTGACTACAGCAGCTAGGGACCTAATCCTTGTAGAGGCAGATGGCAAGTGCCAATTTTGAGTTGGCAAAACTATTGATTTCCTTTTTTGTTTTTGTTTTGAGTTAGCCTGTGCTTAAAGTATAGTGTTTGAAAAGTAAAATTTGCAGATTTGAGTGCTATATAATTCAGTTACTTTTGCAGAAAACCATCTCACAACTTTTGCCCTATTGTTGACTAAGTCACAAATAAGGGCTTTGAATCAAAATTAGATCATGCTTTTTGAAAATTCTTCACCATTTCAGAAAAACAAAATATGCAGCTTATGTCCTTGAGTCATTTTGTTATATCCTATAAGACACAATACTTAGTACACTTACTTTTATTCTACCACAGTAGGTTATTTTAGTCTATCAATAGGTTAATGAAGAATTGGGGTTTATTTCTGAACACTCTTCCTAAAACATCATGTCTAAATAGCAATAGAATATGACCTTAATTCCATCAATAATTTCCCTGTGTTTTTCAGAAAATGACCAACATGGATTTTTACCCAGATGTCTTAGGGATCAGAAGACTCTATAAAAAATTGTAACTCTAGGGCTTTCCTGGTGGCGCAGTGGTTGAGAATCCGCCTGCCGATGCAGGGGACAGGGGTTCGTGCCCCAGTCCGGGAGGATCCCACGTGCCGCGGAGCGGCTGGGCCCGTGAGCCATGGCTGCTGGGCCTGCGCGTTCAGAACCTGTGCTCCGCAGCGGGAGAGGCCACAGCAGTGAGGGGCCCGCGTACCGAAAAAAAAAAAAAGTTGTAACTCTAAACCTATAATTTCTGACCATAGGGATATTGACTGAAACTTTCTGATTTAAGAAATATAATGTTTTAAATTTCAGCTCGTATCATTTTATTTGGCAATCATTAATTAGCTGTTACCTCAGAATCCATATAAATGTTTTAAGCATATTGCCATATGCTACTGGGGAGACTAGCAGATAATATTTAACTTTATAAATCTAAGTGAGGCTAAGAAATATGTATACTTTTGGAAAACATTTCACTTGGCTCTTCACAAAATTTATTTATAAATTTATTAAAACCAAATTTTTTCGACATTTTTCTCCCTCCAAAGACACTTTCTGATATCTATTAGGCCTTTATTATATACATATTTTAGAAATTAAACATTATATACAAAAAGAGAAACAAGAAACAGTTACTTAAGTGAGATTTTTCTTCAGGAAAGATACTGTGATAGACCACAAGGAAGGGTGATGGGAAGTGTATTATGTATATGCAGTAAAAGTTTCTTATCTGGAATTCCAAAGGGGAATTTTCAGTTGCATGATTTCCACTTAAATGAATATCTTGAAATTCAGGAATCCACTAAAGTAATTTTGGGTCAATTAGACCAAGTGCTCCTAAAATTAGTTCTATGATTTGTCTACATCAGATTCACTTCAGGAACCTTTATTCCTGACTTTGTGGAAAAGGGTTGTACTAGACAATGATTCTTAAAGATAAGGACAGTGTTGCAGAAGAACGGTTCACCTGGGGAGCTTTAGGTGCTACCACCGAAGGAGTTTTAGAGCATGGTAGATTAGGTGTCAAACTACAACAGCTATCTTGTGCTGAGTGTAAGGAATTACTTAAATAATTCTCATCTCCTTGAAGCCTGTAATTCGTGTTTGAATTAGAGCAAAAATATGGTATCTTCTTTGGGAACCTAGACCCCTGCATTCCTAAATTCAAAGCATCAATGCAAGCCTTGTTCTTACTCCTATATTTTCCACCCCAAATCTTGCTTTTTCATGAAATGCAGCATACATTTTGAATACAGTTGTATTTAGAAATTAGTGGATATTTTCCGGCCCATATATTTCATAATTACCATTCTTTTCTCTTCAAGTAATCACAAAAGGTGCTTTTGTAAAAGTGCATTAAGGCTAATATCATAGTTCTGGAGAACTCTGCCAGTGTTTTAAGGGGACTTATAATGAGAAACTATTATTTTACTACTAGCTAAGACCTTAGAGGTTAATATACTTGTACCTATATGTTAGCAGGAATGATATTTGTTTAAAAAGTTGCTCTTGTTTGTAGTGCAGAAGAGTGGCTGTTGCAGTGAGAGATGATAAAGAAAATGTGCCTCCTTCAGAATGATGAGAAATACAATTTTAGCTATATGAGATGAGATAATAAGAACCCATCTCTCCTATGTTTTTTTTTCTCTATTGGTTTGGATTGATATCCACTTTTAAAATAAATAGCACTTCACTCTTTCATAATACCTCCCACTTAGCCTTAGAATCAAATAAGAGATTCAAATGATTTCCCCAATTAACCACAAAAGATTTTCCTGGTATTTGTCAATAGTCAGCCCATGTTTTCTATAGAACTTTATTTTTTTCTCACAACAGTGATTTAACTCTTTCCCTTGGAGAGATGAATAAAAAGAATGTTTCTCTGCATAGAGATAATACATGCCTCTATGACAAGGTTTCCCAAACTTTATTCTGAGGGCTAACAATATGTGTTTCTCAAAAAGGAGAAACACTGCATGACAAAGTTAAACAGTTCTTTACACAGGACTTCATAAAGCATTTAGGGTGCTACCAAGTATTTTGGGGAGGGCCATAAAACATGGTGTGCAAACCCTCCCTTTTTTCCTTGGAAGATATGTTAAAATTTCTGGAACACTAATGTACCAGGGAGCAGTCTGCTCATTACTAACAAGGCATGAACACAATGTCTTCTTTTACTTTAATCTTGTGTTTTTTGTCTGTCTTATTTCTGATTTTGGTATGAAGTATCTGAAGATCAAAATTAACAAGGGAGAGGTCTAATTAAATCTAATTTATAAGCAGCAGTAATACCCACTTTGTTTTGTTTTGCTTAAGCACTGGTAGTTTATCTCAACACTTAACACTCTTATGTTATAAAATTATTTTTTAAAGTTTGGGAAATGTCGAGGACATACACAAAGTAACAGTAAATATATGAAAGTTAACTATTAGTTCAGTGTAGTACAAATATGTAAGAATTACAGCTTCAAACTTTACTCAGCTTTACTTAGAACTTACTTAAAATCGAATAGACTAATAATTGTGCCAAAAGGATGAGGTTATAGGATGGTGGATTAATTAGACCCTCTGTTTAGGCAACTGGTTTCCTTAGTTTGGCTATCAAAAATGCCTCCTTCGAGTGCTTTTGTGGAACTTTCATTGATAGTCTTTTTGTATTCTCTCTTCTTTACGTCTCCAACTGGAGGAGTTCATTTTGAATAATTGCTGCTTCTACTTGCAATTTCGTTTATGTGTTTACTTCTGTTCATTTGAATCTTTCAACATCTGGGAGAGATAATTTTTTAAATCCTATAATCTTTTGGCTTTATTGCAACACTCCAAGTCACCTAACCTCACCCACAATATAGAGAGGGGTTTTTGATGAGAGAGAGATGAAATACTTGATAGGTCAAATGCCTACAACTTCCTCTATTGATGCCCTTCTTTTGTCAGACAGGTAACTGTGATTGCCATTGAATCTCTCTTTCTTGTTAACTTAAATGTATGTTCCTTTTACAAAACCCATTCTAAAGCATTATGTGTTATATAAAGATGTTGTTCTAAAAAGATAACACTTGATTAGTATTGGAGCATGGTAATTCGATCTGAGGGTCTCCTACAGTACAGAAAACCTCCAACTCTTCATTAGAAAGGCATAAAAGGCATACTGCTCTCTCCACTACATACCTTTAATAGAAAGAAATAGAGCAATATAGTAATAATTTAACTTGATGCAATATTTTAAAAAAATGTTTTAACTGTCTTTATGTCCCAGCTGATCTCTTTCTAAATCAAGAATGAATATAAAGGATTAATTACAAAACTCTAAAAGACATTTTCCTTTGGAAAAACCCTTTATGATGTCTTCTGTAAGAGTAAACAAAATATTTTTTTTTAGGTAAAGCAAAAGAATGATGTGAGACCTACTCTAAGAGACACAAAACTATAAAAGAAAAACAAATATATGTATTATATAGATATTAGAAAATGTGGCATAGAAACAGAGAAAAATCATCTTTAAAAAAAAAAAAAAGAGTTCCTGGAGAGGACTTTCAAGATAGCAGAGGAGTAAAACATGCAGATCAGGTTCCACCCCACAAACACATCAAAAATACATCTACATGTGGAACAATTCCTAGAGAACACCTACTGAACGCTGGAAGAAGACCTCAGACTTCCCAAAAGGTAAGAAACTCCCCACATACCTGGCCATGTAGCTGACAGAGTCTTGGTGCTCTGGCCAGGTGTCAGGCCTGAAATTCTGAGGTGGGAGAGTGGAGTTCAGGACATTGAACCACCAGAGACCTCTTGGCCTGATGTAATATCAGTCAGTGAGAGCTCTCCTAGAGATCTCCATCTCAATGCTAAGACCCAGCTCCACTCAACGACCAGTAAGCTACAGTGCTGGACACCCCATGCCAAACAACTAGCAAGACAGGAACACAACCCCACTAATTAGCAGAGAGGCTGCCTAAAAACATACTAAGTTCAAAGATACTCCAGAACACACAACTGGACGTGGTCCTGCCCACCAGAAAGACAAGATCCAGCTTCATCCACCAGAACACAGGCACCAGTCCCCTCCACAAAGAAGCCTACACAACTCACTGAACGAAACATAACCACTGGGGACAGACACGAAAAACAAAGGGAACTATTAACCTGCAGCCTGTGAAAAGGGGACCCCAAAACAGTAAGTTAAGCAGAATGAGAAGACAGAGAAATACACAGCAGATGAAGGAGCAAGGTAAAACCTCACCAGACCAAACAAATGAAGAGGAAATAGGCAGTCCACCTGAAAAAGATTTCAGAGTAATGATAGTAAACATGATCTAACATCTTGGAAATAGAATGGAGAAAATAAAAGAAACATTTAACAAGGATCTAGAAGAACTAAAGAGAAAACAAACAATGATGAACAACAAAATTAATGAAAATAAAAATTATCTAGAAAGAATCAAGAGCAGAATAACTGAGGCAGAAGAACAGATAAGTGACCTGGAGATAAAATAGTGGAAATAACTACCGCAGATCAGAGTAAAGAAAAATGAATGAAAAGAATTGAGGACAGAGACCTCTGGGACAACATTAAATGCATCAACATTTGAATTATAGGGGTCCCAGAAGACGAAGAGTAAAAGAAAGAGACTGAGAAAATATTTGAAGATATTATAGTAGAAAACTTCTATAACATGGGAAAAGAAATAGTCAATCAAGTCCAGGAATCGCAGAGAGTCCCATACAGGATAAGTACAAGGAGAAACATGCCAAGACTCATATTAATCAACCTATCAAAAATTAAAAATAAAGAAAATATATTAAAAGCAGCAAGGGAAAAGCAACAAATAACATACAATTGAATCCCCATAAGGTTAACAGCTGACCTTTCAGCAGAAACTCTGCAACCCAGAAGGGAGTGGCAGGGCATATTTAAAGTCCTGCCACTCCCTTCTGGGTTGAAAGGGAAAAACCCACAACCAAGATTACTCCAGCCAGCAAGGATCTCCTTCAATTCAATGGAGAAAACAAAAGCTTTACAGACAAGAAAAAGCTAAGAGAATTCAGCACCACCAAACCAGCTTTACAACAAATGTTAAAGAAACTTCTCTAGGGAGAAAAACAAGAGAAGGAAAAGACCTACAATAAAAAACACAAAACAACTAAGAAAATGGTAATAGGAATACACATATCGATAATTACCTTAAATTTTAATGGATGAAATGCTGCAATGAAAAGACATAGACTGGCTGAACAGATACAAAAGCAAGACCCATATATATGTTGTCTACAAGATACCCACTTCACACCTAGGGATACATACAGACTGAAAGTGAGGGGATGGAAAAAGATATTCCATGCAAATGGAAATCAAAAGAAAGCTGGAGTAGCAATTCCTATATCAGATAAAATAGACTTTAAAATAAAGACTATTACAGCAGACAAAGAAGGACAATACAAAATTATCTAGGGAAAAATCCAAGATGAAAATATAAAAATTATAAATATTTATGCACCCAACATAGGAACACCTCAATACATAAGGCAAATGCTAACAACCTTAAAAGGGGAAAAAGACAGTAACACAAAAATAGTAGCTGAGTTTAAAACCCCACTTTCACCAATGGACAGATCAAAACCAAAGAAAATAAATAAGGAAAAACAAGCTTTAAATGACACATTAAACAATATGGACTTAATTGATATTTATAGGACATAACATCCAAAAGCAACAGAATACACATCTTCTCAAGTGTTCATGGAACATTCCCCAGGATAGACCATATTTTGGGTCACAAATCAAGTCTTGGTAATTTTAGGAAAATTGAAATCATATCAAGTATCTTTTCCAACCACAACACTAAGAGACTAGATATCAATTACAGGAAAAAAAACTGTAAAAAATACAAACACATGGAGGCTAAACAATACACTACTAAATAACGAGGAGGTCACTGAAGAAATCAAAGAGGAAATCAAAAAATACCTAGAAACAAATGACAATGAAACACGATGACCCAAATCCTATGGGATGCAGGAAAAGCAGTCTTAAGAGGGAAGTTTATAGAAATACAATCCTACCTCAAGAAACAAGAAAAATCTCAAATAAACAACCTAACTTTACACCTAAAACAATTAGAGAAAGAAGAACAAAAAACACCCAACATTAGCAGAAGGAAAGAAAACATAAAGATCAGATCAGAAATAAATGAAAAAGAAATGAAGGAAACAATAGCAAAGATCAATAAAACTAAAAGTGGTTCATTGAAAGATAAACAAAATTGATAAACCATTAGCCAGACTCATCAAGAAAAAGAGGGACAAGACACAAATCAATAGAATTAGAAGTGAAAAAGGAGAAGTAACAACTGACACTGCAGAAATACAAAGGATAATGAGACATTACTACAAGCAACTATATGCCAATAAAATGGACAACCTGGAAGAAGTGGACAATTTCTTAGGAAAGAACAACCTTCTGAGACTGAACCAGGAAGAAATAGAAATTATAAACAGACCAATCACAAGCATGCAAATTGAAACTATGATTAAAAATCTTCCAACAAACAATAGCCCAGGACCAGAGGGCTTCATTGGCAAATTTTTTCAAACATTTAGAGAAGACCTAACACGTATTATTCTCAGACTCTTTCAAAATATAGCAAAAGAAGGAACACTCCCAAACTCCTTCTATGAGGTCACCATCTCCCTGAAACCAAAATTAAACAAAGATTTTTTTTAAAAAAACAAAACTTCAGGCCAATATCACTGATGAACATAGAGGCAAAAATCCTCAACAAAATACTAGCAAACAGAATCCAACAGCCCATTAAAAGGCTCATACACCATGATCAAGTGGGGTTTATCCCAGGAATGCAAGGATTCTTCAATATACAAAAATCAATCAATGTGATACACCATATTAATAAAATTGAAGGATAAAAACCATATGATCATCTCAAGATGCAGAAAGAGTTTTTGATGAAATTCAACACCCATTTATGATAAAAACACTCCAGAAAGTAGGTATAGAAGAAACTTACCTCAACATAATAAAGGCCATATAGGACAAACCCACAGCCATATTGTTCACAATGGTGAAAAAATGAAGCCATTTCCAGTAAGAGCAGGAACACAAAAAGGTTGCCCACTCTTACCACTATTATTCTACATAGTTTTTGAAGTTTTAGCCACAGCAATCAGAGAAGAAGAAGAAATGAAAGGAATCCAATTTGGAAAAGAAGAAAAACTGTCACTGTTTGCAGATGACATAATACAATATATAAAGAAACATAAGGTTGCTACCAGAAAACTACTAGAGCTAATCAATGAATTTGCTAATGTAGCAGGATACAAAATTAATGCACAGAAATCTCTTGCATTCCTATACACTAATGATGAAAAATCTGAAAGAGAAATTAAAAAAAGACTCCAATTTACCATTGCAACACAACAAATAAAACACCCAGGAGTAAACCTTCCTAAGGATAAAAAAGACCTTTATGCAAAAAACTATAAGACACTGATGAAAGTAATCAAAGACAATACAAACAGATGGAGAGATATACCATATACTTGGATTGGAAGAATCAATATTGTGAAAATGGCTATACTACCCAAAGCAATCTACAGATTCATTGCAATCTCTATCAAACTACCACTGACATTTTTCACAGAACTAGAACAAAAAATTTCACAATTTGTATGGAAACACAAAAGACCCAGAATAGCCAAAGCAATCTTGAGAAAGAGAAACGGAGCTGGAGGAATCAGGCTCCTAGACTTCAGACTATACTACAAAGCTACAGTAATGAAGACAGTATGGTACTGGCACAAAAATAGAAATATAGATCAATGGCACAGGATAGAAAGCCCAGAGATAAACCCACCACATGTTGTCACCTTATTTTGATTAAGGGGGAAAGAATATACAATGGAGAAAAAACAGCTTCTTCAATAAATGGTGCTGGGAAAACTGGACAGCTACATGAAAAGGATGAAATTAGAAGGCTCTCTAGCATCATACCCGAAAAAAACCTCAAAATGGATTAAACGTAAGCCCAGACACTATAAAACTCTTAGAGGAAAACATAGGCAAAACACTATGGCGTAAATCACAGCCAGATTCTTTTTGACCTACCTCCTAGAGAAATGGAAATAAAAACAAAAATAAATAAATAGGACCTAATGAAACTTCAAAGCTTTTGCACAACAAAGGAAACCATAAGCAAGATGAAAAGACAACTCTCAGAATGGGAGAAAATATTTGCAAATGAAGCAACTGACAAAGGACTAATCTCCAAAATATACAAACAGCTCACACAGCTCAATATCAATAAAACAAACAACCCAATCCAAAAATGGCCAGAAGACCTAACTAGACAGTTCTCCAAAGAAGATACACAGATTGCCAACAAACACTTGAAAGGATGTTCAAAATGACTAGTCATTAGAGAAATGCAAATCAAAACCACAATGAGGTATCACCTCACACAGGTCAGTATGGCCATCATCAAAAAATCTACAAACAGTAAATGCTTCAGAGTGTGTGGAGAAAAGCGAATCCTCTTGCACTGTTGGTGGGAATGTAAATTGATACAGCCACTATGGAGAACAATATGGAGGTTCCTTCAAAAAACAAAATTAGAATTACCATATGACCCAGCAATCCCACTACTGGGCATATACCTTGAGAAAACCATAATTCAAAAAGAGTCATGTACCACAATGTTAATTGCAGCACTATTTACGATAGCCAGGACATGGAAACAACTGAAGTGTCCATCGACAGATGTATGGATAAAGAAGATATGGCAGATATATATAATGTAATATTACTCAGCCATAAAAAGAAACACAATTGAGTTATTTGTAATGTGGTGGATGGACCTAGAGTCTGTCATACAGAGTGAAATAAGTCCGAAAGAGAAAAACAAATACTGTATGCTAACACAGATATATGGAATCTAAAGAAAAAAATGGTTCTGAAGAACCTTGGTGCAGGACAGGAATAAAGACTCAGATGTAGAGAATGGACTTGAGGACACGGGGAGGGGAAAGGGGAATCTGGGACGAAGTGAGAGAGTGGCATGGACATATACAGTATACCAAATGTAAAATAGGTAGTTAGTGGGAAGCAGCCACCTAGCACAGGAAGATCAGCTCGTGCTTTGTGACCATATAGAGAGGTCGGATAGGGAGGATGGGATAGGGAGCGTGGGAGGGAGATGCAAGAGGGAGGGGATACGGGGATATATGCATACGTATAGCTGATTCACTTTGTTATACAGCAGCCACTAACACAGCAATGTAAAGCAATTATACTCCAATAAAGATGTTAAAAAAAAAAAGGAGTTCAAAAATAGGTCCATGTTTGTATTCAAATTTGGAAGCTTAGCATATTCAATGCATTTTGTTAATACACCCTAATATCCATTTGGAAAAATAAAATACTTGCATATATATATATATATATATATATATATATATATATATATATATATATATATATATATATATATATATATATATGTAATTCCAGATACTTTAAATGTGTAATTATTTAAATGCTCTAAAATCCATATATATATATTTATATTTATGTAAAATATATAAATATCTCCTGCAAATCAATTCAGAAAAAGACAAGCAAGAAAGGAGAAAAACAGTGAGAAAAGAAGCAGGTAATTCATAAAAGAACTAAAATCTTTTGTAAACATAGGCATATATTCCCAATCTCTCTACTGATAATAGAAATGCAAGTTAAAAACAGATAAAATTTTTCTCCTATCAAAGTGAGAAAATTTTAAATCGTAATAATATTTAGTATTAGCTAAGGTGTGAGGAAAGCAGTGCTATTAATATTTTGATCAAAATGCAAAATGATATGATCTTTTTAAGGGCAATTTGACAATAACCAATCAGTATTTTTTTTTTTAACATCTTTATTGGGGTATAATTGCTTTACAATGGTGTGTTAGTTTCTGCTTTATAACAAAGTGAATCAGTCATACATAAACATATGTTCCCATATGTCTTCCCTGTTGCGTCTCCCTCCCTCCCACCCTCCCCATCCCACCCCTCCAGGCTGTCACAAAGCACCGAGCCAATATCCCTGTGCCATGAGGCTGCTTCCCACTAGCTATCTACCTTACTGAGTTTGTTAGTGTGTATATGCCCATGACTCTCTCTCGCCCTGTCACAGCTCACCCTTCCCCCTCCCCATAACCTCAAGTCCGTTCTCTAAGAGGTCTGCGTCTTTATTCCTGCTTTACCCCTAGGTTCTTCATGACATTTTTTTCTTAAATTCCATATATATGTGTTAGCATACGGTATTTGTCTTTTTCTTTCTGACTTACTTCACTCTGTATGACAGACTCTAGGTCTATCCACCTCATTACAAATAGCTCAATTTCGTTTCTTTTTATGGCTGAGTAATATTCCATTGTATATATGTGCCACATCTTCTTTATCCATTCATCCGATGACGGGCACTTAAGTTGTTTCCATCTCCGGGCTATTGTAAATAGAGCTGCAATGAACATTTTGGTACATGACTCTTTTTGAATTTTGGTTTTCTCAGGGTATATGCCCAGTAGTGGGATTGCTGGGTCATATGGTAGTTCTATTTGTAGTTTTTTAAGGAACCTCCATACTGTTCTCCATAGTGGCTGAACCAATTCACATTCCCACCAGCAGTGCAAGAGTGTTCCCTTTTCTCCACACCCTCTCCAGCATTTATTGTTTCTAGATTTTTTGATGATGGCCATTCTGACTGGTGTGAGATGATATCTCATTGTAGTTTTGATTTGCATTTCTCTAATGATTAATGATGTTGAGCATTCTTTCATGTGTTTGTTGGCAGTCTGTATATCTTCTTTGGAGAAATGTCTATTTAGGTCTTCTGCCCATTTTTGGATTGGGTTGTTTGTTTTCTTGTTATTGAGCTGCATGAGCTGCTTGTAAATTTTGGAGATTAATCCTTTGTCGGTTGCTTCATTTGCAAATATTTTCTCCCACCAATCAGTATTTTTAAGAAACATTATGTTCTACTGAGCAAAGCCAATTCTATGACTTTATCCTACTCAGACCAAGTATGCAGTGACAAATTTGCAAGGATTTTTATTGTGTTTTTTTTTGTCCCTGTTACAAAATGGAGACAATCTAAATGTCCACTAATATGACAATTATGAAATCAAATATCATAGGCACAAAAGATGGCATACTATGCAGCTCTTTGAAAAGAAAGAAGTGAAATTTAATGCAGTGAAACAGAAAGTATATTAATTGTATATATATATATATATATTTTAAGTATAGAAGAAAATTTTAGAACAGTGTGTGGAGTTGAATTCCATTTTCAGGTTGAAGACACACACAAAAATCCAGAAACACACACTCACAAACTTACACCTATAAACAAGCCTGGAAAAATATACCACATTTGATAAGTGGGAGTTGGAAGGGAGACATGAAGAGGGGGCTTTCACTTATTACATAATGGAATGTAGCGTATAGTTTTAATTAATGAACCAATGAAGTAAATTTTCCTAATTTTAAATCTAGTGAAAGTAAATGTTTGGATGTGTTAGAACTAAAATCCATATCTTCATAAAAACCACATGATTGTTCTTATTTTTTTCCCATGAGGTACATTTTTCATAAAGTAAAATGTATTGACCTTAAATGTTCAATTCAAAGAGTTTTGTTTTTGTTTTTTTGCGGTACGCGGGCCTCTCACTGCTGTGACCTCTCCCGTTGCAGAGCACAGGCTCCGGACGCGCAGGCTCAGTGGCCATGGCTCACGGGCCCAGCCGCTCCGCGGCACATGGGATCTTCCCGGACCGGGGCACGAACCCACGTCCCCTGCATCGGCAGGTGGACTCTCAACCACTGCACCACCAGGGAAGCCCCTTTCAAAGAGTTTTGACTAAGGAATACAAGCATGTAACAAATTCACTAATCAAGATATAGAATATTTTCTATCACCCCAGGAAATCTCAGCATGCTCACTTATAGTCAGTTCTCACAAAATTCAGAATTTCTCCTGGAAAACCTCTATTCTGAATTTATTGTCAGAGGTCAGTTTTGTCTGTTCCTGAACTTCATATAAATGGAACAATGCAGTATATACTCTTTGCTGCCTTGTTTATTTCTCCCAACATAGTGTTTTGATATTCATCTAAATCATCTCTTCTTGCATGTTGGTCCACGTTGTTTTATTAATATATTATTTGTTTTTATGCTGAGTAATATTGCAATGCGCGAATATGCCACAATTTGCTTATTTTTTTCTTGTTGAAGAATATGTGTGCTGTTTCCATTGGGGATCTATTGTGAATAACATTGTGATTGACATTCTTATTCGAAGTTTTCTGTGTATATATGTTTTCATTTCTCTTGACTGAGTACCTAGAAATGGAATTGCTGGATTATAACAAATGTATGCTTAGTTTCATAAGAAATCAACAAATGGTTTTACAAAGTGACTATTGTTTTATACTGCTAACAAAAATTCATGAGTATTCCAGTTGCTCCACATCCTCACCAGTGTTTGAGATTTGTGAAACATTTAAATTTTAGGTACTTAAGTGATTGTATGATGGTATCTCATTACGGCTTAATTTGCATTTCCCTAATAACTATTGATTTTGAACACTTTTTCTATGTGTTTATTGCCATTAATATATTTTCTTTGTGAAGTATATACATTGAAGTTTTGTCTAATTTTTATTGTGTTGTCTCTGAATTATTGAATTGTAAGAATTCTATATGTATACTAGATAAAAGATTTTTGTCAGATATGTCTTTTGCAAATATTTTCTCCTACTCTGTGATTTATCCTTGCATTTTTAAAATGGTACTGTTTGAGGAACATAAGTTTATTTTAATTTTAATAAAGTCTTTATCTTTTTATTTTTCACTTTACAGTTAGTATCATTCATTCCTCTATAAAATCCTTTTACTATCTCATGGTGATGAAGATATTCTCTTAGGGGTCCTTCCAGATGCTTTATAGTTTTAGCTTTTATGTTTAGATCTGCAATCCATCTTAAATTAATTTTGTGCATGGTATGAGTTAGAGGTCTGTATTATCAATAGTTTGCTAGAACTGCCAAAGCAAATTACCACAATTGGATATCTTAAAACAACAGAAATTTATTCTCTTAGCATTCTAGAGATGAGAAGTCTGAAATCAAGGTGTCTGGTAGGGCCATGCTCTCTATAACGGCTCTAGTAGAGGATCCCTCCTTGCCTCCTCCTAGCTTCTGGTGGTTACCAACAATCCTTGACACTCCTTGACTGGTAGACATATCACTCCAACCTCTGCCTCCACTGTAACGTGACATTCTCCTAGTATGTCTGTACATTTCCTCCCTTCTTCCTATAAGAACACCGGTCATAATGGATTTAGGGCCCACCTTAATCCAATCCTAGTTTAGTATGACCTCATCTTAACTAATTACATCTACAAAGATTGAGTCCTAAATAAGGTCACATTCGAAGGTTCAGAGTAAACATGAATTGTTGGGGGACATGATTCACTCAATGGGTATGAAGTACTATGGTATGCCAGGCATGATCCATATATGCATCCTGTCAGCCAGAGGAGCAGAATACCGTTTTTGACAGTCTGGAGTAGGATTAGTCCCCCACAAGAAGTGGGGATGGCAAAAGGCAATACACGTCCATTATTTCTTCATCTAAAAATATTTTCCTTTATAGGCTAATTTTTTAAAACTATTTAAGTCCTAGGAGATAATGTATACAAGGTTTAACATGGAAAATTACAAACTAAGGTAATTAACTTTTAATCTGTAACAGGCTGGTATCACATCTGCTCTTGACTTACTCCCCAACTACCATACAACATGGTTTCTACCATTTCCTATAATTTCATGACTCCTCTCAATACTATTGAACAAAGGTGTTATATAAACTGGTAATTTGGCCAATTTAGATCATAACACATTCATTAATCCCTAGCTGAATATACAACCAGAATTAATATGGGGTTCCTTTGGAACTCTGGATTTCTTAGTCAACCTTTAGGAGTTTTTAAGTTTTAGTTCCTGGTGAACCCTTGATTTTTGCAGCAGATATCCTACCAAGAAAATGAAAATACCAGTAACTCGTGAATTTGGATAGTAGAGCCAAGGGTATCGTCATGTTAAAGTTAAACTGTCACATATGTTTTACGGTTATTTTACCAGCATAATTTTTAGAATACTCTCCCAATTTAGTCCAATGATATAAGGTCAATTCAACAAGTATTCACTGAGTCCAAACCTTTATTGTTCTGTGGAAGATATAAGAAAGGTTTGAAACAAGGCCTTTCCTTCAGGGAGATTATTATATTGCCTTTTGACATCAAACTGAAAGAAGCTTGTAATATCTGATTAATGCTTATGAAATGGGTTTCTATTATAGAAATAAATATGGGGAACTAATTTTATCAATATTAACACACTCTAATTCGGGTTAACTAATTTTAACCCAAATATTCAAAACATCACTGAAGTCACAATAAAAACCATGCAGCTTATTAAGTTACTAAATAATGCCAATGTAGTTTTATAAATAAACACATTTTTTTTTTTTGCGGTACTCGGGCCTCTCACTATTGTGGCCTCTCCCGTTGAGGAGCACAGGCTCCGGACATGCAGGCTCAGCGGCCATGGCTCACGGGCCCAGCCGCTCCGCGGCATGTGGGATCCTCCCGGACCGGGGCACGAACCCACATCCCCTGCATCAGCAGGTGGACTCTCAACCGCTGCACCACCAGGGAGGCCCAAACACATTGATTTTTTAAAACATCTATAAAACACAGACATATAACTTAAGAAAAAAACAAAAACAAAACTGTGTTCAGAAAATAAGAGGTATGCAGGATTCCGCAGAATAGTGTGGATACTCAAGAATGCTGCACTGCCAACAACTCTGATTAAAATGTCAAGTGTTAAATGGGTGTAATCAGTCTTGTTTTTTTTTTCTTTCTTCTAGTTGATTTGTGTTTGGCTGAGGGCAATCATTGTGTGTATGTATGTGCGTGTCTCCACCGCTCTTTATTTTCTGTCAGAAAAGAATGAGCATTCAATCCCTAAATTCTACCTAAATGTCACAAAATGAACAAAGAAACCTACCAATGGGAAAGTTAAGCATTCTTACCTGTTGCCTGTAATTTTTTAGGAATAAATCTTCTAATCAGTCATGCTTTATAACTCTCTGCAGAGTACATAATAATTACCTAGGAGATTATTTTTAAAATGCAAAATCCTGGGAAATAACCTCCTCTCCTCCATCCTGATTCAGATATGAAGAGCTGAAGTAAGATTATAAATGTGAAGTAAGTAAGGCCTAGAAATATGCATTTTAAAGAAGCTCTTCAGGTGATCCTAATGCTAGATGTATTGGACTACACTTGAATATACAATGCTCTAGAGTGATTAGGTAATTACAGTCTGGTGAAAGGAATAACTGAAGTCATTTATTCCTTCTTTCAGTCAGCAGACATAGCAGATACTTTGTTGGCCATTCAGGAAATAAGGACAAGTTAGACAATGTCCTCAAGGAATTTTCATTCTAATAATGAAACTACCTTAAGTGCTGTCAGTTATTATGGTTTCTGTAGCTCCTCTCTCTGAATATGATATTCAATAATAATGTTTATTTCACTCGTTAAATACTTTATTTAAGGTAGAAGACATAGAAGACAAATGTTTCTAGCATGCTAAAGAAATCTGACCCCACACTGTTTCAAAAGATCATTTTATATAAACCCTGTTTATCCAATTATAACTAACTCAGGCATCCCTAAATAACTCTCTGCATACAGACCAAAAAAAAAATGATGTTTTTATAAATGGAAAAAAAATCGTATATTAAAAACAATGCTGAGATGAATATAAATATACAAAATACACATATATTTGAATACACAGATGGCTGGGCTTTTCTTTTTGAGAAGAGAAAAGAGTCAAACTTGGTATGTAGAGGCAACCCAGTCCCAGAGCAGAGCCCAGGTGGTGTGGTAGAACCCATTTTGGTGCTTCCTCAAGCAGCTCCCCAGAAGCAGCCCAGATTTCTAACAGAAATCACTCCACCACAGCTCATGCCCGGATACAGGCAGAGTGATTATACAGGCCTCACACACCCTGTGAAACAGTTCCACAACAGGGCAGGAGCAGCAGAGGCTGGGGACAGTGATCAACTGTGAGAGACAAAGGGGTCTTTCCCCCAGGGCAGGGCAGAGAGAGGTCTTCCCTAGGAGCTGCCAGGTTTCCTGCAATTGCAGGACTGGGCCTGCACAGTCCAGGCTACAGCATAGCACTGGATTTGGGGCAGCCATGAATGGGGTAAAGAATTGACTGTGGGACACAGAGGTGACTCAGTCCCGAGGGGGAGCCTGTGTGGGACAGTGGCAGCCATTGTTCGCACTTACTCAAGCACTGCCTCAGAAGCCACCAAGATCTCTGATGGCAGCGGCTATGCTGCAGCTAACCTCCTGACAAATGCCAAGAGTCCATGCAGGCCCCAGCCAGCCCAGCAGAGCGGCTCCTCAACAGGGCAAGGTGGTATAGACAGGGAGCAGTGATCAGCAAAGATGCCAGTGTGGGGAGATGGAAAAACACACACTTAAAGGGAACAGAGACAGCTTAAGCCTGACCTACAGGGCTTCTGCGCCAGCAACTTGGGATCAGACTCTCCCCTGACAGGGTGGTGATGGCCACTGAGCAGAGAGGAAGTCTCACCTCACATCCAGTATGGCTGCTAGCCCCTTCATCCCCTGCCCCATCTGCTACCAAGGTAATAGCTGCCAGTACACTCTGAGGAAAGATGTGACTTGCATCCACATCAAATTCAGCTCTCCCACCAAAGGGATCGGGCATACACAGTCTGCATAGGGACGCTCCCACATAAGAACGCAACTTCAAGACTGCAATAGGTAACTGTTTCACTCAAATTCATAGAGGCAGAGAAAGTTAAGCAAAATGAAACAGCAGAAGAACTACTCTCAATTGAAAGAATAAGACAAAACCCCTGAAAAAATAAACAGAAATAAGCAATTTACCAGATAAAGAATTCAAAACACTGATAATAAAAATATTAACTGAATTAAGGCAAAGAATTGACCTAAAAACACTGATCATTTTAAGAAGGAACTAGAAAATATAAAAAAAGACCCAATCAGAAATGAATAATTCAATAGCTGAAATAAAAAAAACACATTAGAAGAAATAAATAGAAGACTAAGTGACCTACAAGAAAGAATAAGCGGACTGGATAATGGAAATCACCATATCAGAACAGCAGAAAGAAAACTAAATCTTTAAAAAAATGAAAGCAGTTTAAGAGATTTTTGAAATAACATAAGTGTTCAAACATTTGCATTAAAGTGGTTCCAGAAGGAGTAGAGAGAGAAAGACAGGGATCAAAAATATATTTGAAGTAATTATGGCTGAAAACTTCCCAAACCTGAAGAAGGAAACAGATATGCAGGTACAGGAAGCACAAAAGATCCCAAACAAGATGAACCCAAACAGACCCACACAAGACATATCATAACTAAAATGGTAAAAGTTAAATGTAATGAGAGAATCTAAAGGCATCAAGAGAAAAGCAAAGAGTCACATAAAAGGGAACCTCCATAAGGCTATCAGCTGACTTCTCTGCAGAAACTTTCCAGGCCAGAAGGAAGCAGCATGATATATTCAAACTACTGAAAGAGAAAAGCCTGCAACCTAGGTTAACAAGCGGTTAATATCCAAAATATATAAAGAGCTCATACAACTCAGTATCAAAAAAACAAACAACCTAATCAAAAAATGGGCAGAAGACCTTAATAGACATTTCTCCAAAGAAGACATACAGATGACTACCAGGCACATGAAAGGATGCTCAGCATCACTAATTATTAGAGAAATGCAAATCAAAACCACAATGAAATATCGCCTTACACCTGTCAGAATGGCTATCATCAAAAAGTCTACAAATAACAGGTGTTAGAGAGGATGCAGAGAAAAGGGAACCCTTGTACACTGTTGGCAGAAATGTAAATTGCTGTAGCCACTATGGAAAACATCATGGAGGTCCCTCAAAAAACTAAAAATAGAACTACCATAAGATCCAGACTTTCTACTTCTGACTACATATCCGGAAAAGACAGAAACACTCATTTGAAAAGATACATGCACCTCAGTGTTCACAGCAGCAGTATTTATGATAACCAAGACATGGAAGCAACCCAAGTGCTTATCAATAGACATATAAATAAAGAAGTGGTATATATATCCAATGGAATATTACTCAGTCATAAAAAATAATGAAATTCTTTCATTTTCAGCAACAAGTATTAACCTAGAGAACGCTATGCTTTGTAAAATAAGTCAAAGAAAGACAAATACTGTATATTACTTATATATGGAATCTAAAAAATATATACCAATGAATGTACATGTAAAGCACAAACAGCCTCACAGATGTAGAAAACAACTAGTAGTTACCAAAGGGGAGTGGGATAGGAGAGGGGCAAATTAGGGGTATGGGATTAAGAGATGCAAATTACTATGTAGAAAATAGATAAGCAACAAAGATATATTGTACAGCACAGGGGATTATATCCATTATCTTGTAATAACTTTTAATGGAGTGTAATCTCTAAAGATACGGAATCACTATGCTGTATAGCTCAAAGTCATAAAATATTGTAAATAAACTATACTGCAGTAAAAAAATTAAGTTGACGTGGGCTTCCCTGGTAGCGCAGTGGTTGAGAGTCCGCCTGCCGATGCAGGGGACACGGGTTCGTGCCCCGGTCGGGGAAGATCCCACATGCCGCGTAGCGGCTGGGCCCGTGAGCCATGGCCGCTGAGCCTGCGCGTCCGGAGCCTGTCCTCCACAACGGGAGAGGCCACAACAGTGAGAGGCCCGCGTACCAGAAAAAAAAAAAAAAATTGATGTGAAACTTAACAGTCCAGTTATATATATGTTTTTAATCAAGGCCTTTCCATCAGAGAAATTACTATAATTCCTTATGGCACAGTTAAAATGTATATGCAAGTTGATAATTGAGGCAATGAGACTAGATGAAATAAACCAGGAAGAAAATGTGGGCCCTGTATTTCAGAAACAGGTAAAAGAAGATGAACTAGTGAAGAAAAGTATATCTCAGTTATAGTATGTGCTATCAGACTAACGTCTTTGTGTTTGACTTCTTAGATTCAGATAAATGAATTATTCCAGATACAGTTATTTTTTTCCTGTTGCTTATTTATTCAATAGCTCATTCATTTAATAGATATTTTTTGAGTGTCTACCACTTGCCTGGTATTGGTAACACAGCAGCAAATAAAACCTGTGAAATATGTGCCCTCATGGAGATTACATTTTATTAGGGGAGGACAGATAATAAGCAAATATATAATATTTCAGGTGGTGATGAATGAATGCTAAAAGGAAAACAATGTTATTTTATATAGGAAGGACAGGAAATTCATCTCTGAGGTGACGTGTGTAAAGACTGGAATGGAGTGAGGGGGAAAGCCATCTTGGGGGATATGGATATAAAATGGAAAAGTTCTGAGGTATGAACATGCCTGGTGTATTTCAGAAAGACAAGATAGTTCAGAAAAGTAATGGAGATGACAGCCAGATCACAGATTTGAAGAAAAAGAGGAGTTCCAGACAGCTGCAGAGTTTTAGCCTGGGCAATGGTATAGCAGAATTACCATTTACTGAGAAGAAGGAGAGATTGAGTGTACTTTTATAGGGGAGAACTCAAGAATTCATTTGGGTATGTGCCAAATTTGAGATGCTTATCACACATTCCAAGTAGAAATATTAAATCAATAGTTGAATAAAAGTGAATTTCAGAGGATAGATAGGGCTGAAGGTAAAAATGTGTGTATCATTAACATATAGTTGGTATTTAAAGTCATATGCTGGATGAAATAACATAAGAAATGAATGTAGACAGAGAAGAGAGAAGGTTCAATGTCTCAACCCCAGGACACTCCAATATTTATGGGTCAGAAAGACAAGACAATCCAGTGAGGCAGGAAGATAACTATTTGTGTTCATGAGGCCAAAGGAGACAAGTATTTCAAGAAGAGAGGGCTCAACCTGGTCAAATGCTGCTGTAAGTCTGAATAAGATGAAGACCAAAAAAAGACTTCGATTAGGCAACATGGAGGTTATTAGTGACTATGAGGACAGTAGTTTCAGAGAAAACCTGTTTGAAACGAAGTCAAGTGAGACTGTGGAAGAAAGGTAAAGACAGCACATATATAGACAACTCTTTCTAGGAGCTTTGCTGTAAAGAAAGCAGAAAGATATGGTGGCAGCTGGCTAGAAGGAGATGTGAGGTCAAGGGAGTGCTTTTTAATGTTGAGAGAAATTATAGCGTGTTTGTATGCTGATGGAAATGATTTAATAGAGAAGAAAAAGCAGATGAATCTGCAGAGAGAAGAGACAACTGTAGGAGCTATGTTGTATGTGTAAGTAAAAATGTTGCAATCTAGAAAATAAAAGGAGTAGTTGGCATAGGGTAGGAACATCGATGATTCATCCATAGGACAGGAAGAAAGGCAGGGTGTACAGGTAGAGATATAGGAAGCTTGATACACCTTATGGTGGAGGACTGTGGAATTCTATTATTTTCTAATTGCTTCCATTGTCTTAGAGAAATAGAAAAGAAGGTCATCAGTGGACAATGAAAAGGGAGGAAGAGATGTGAAATAGTCACCATATAGGAAAGTGGATTATCAAACAAAATATAGTAGAATTGCTGGGTATCTCTAATTTCCCACTTTAGGTGAATGGTCATTAACATAAAAGCAAGGCCGGACCTCATGATTCTGTAATTTTCTCCACTAAATCTCAGGTGCTCTCTTGTAGGTTGGCATAGAGTTGGTAGAGCTAGATTTATCCAGGGCTGAAGTTTTTCCAGGTAAGCACAATGAAAGACAAAGGGCACAGGCGTTGAGGATATTTGCAAATTAGTGATTGTATTACGTGATACTGTTTTCGAGGGTGAGAATACCTGGGTCCTTGTCTTCTTTCCGGTGAACACCAAAGCAAAACCCGCGGGGGAGGGGGGTCAAAACCACCATGCTAAAGATATTACAATGTGGCCAAGGTTACTAGAAAAGGACCTGAGGCCCCTCCTGCACATGTGTAGTGCTGGGAAAGCTTCTCGAACACAAAAATGTGGAGGCTGCAGTGGGCTGCCTCATCTTTCGCCCAATTAGGGTGCGTCCTTCCCGTTGGTAGTTTATCTCGGAAGGTCAGCTTGAAAATGGCTGCAGCAGGTTAACCCGAGACCTATCTATCTCCTACCTCAATACTAGCTGCTGTAATGGGTAAGAACTAAAAAATCATTTGGCTAGTACAATAGAAGTTTATCTCTCATTTATGGGTGGTCCACAGTAGGTGTCCTTGATCAGTGGAAATGATCTTCCACTAGACTGTATGTCTATGATAGCAGAAAACTTTTTCTTTTTTAACATTGCTCTAATCCCAGATCTTCTGGCAGTGCCTGAACAAGGCAGGTTCTCAATAAACATATGAACCCCTAACTAACTACAGATAGTCTTTATTTTTAGTAAACTAAAGGAAAACAGCCTGGATTTCCAAAAAAGATAAATTACACCATCAACTTTTCCTTTATAACAGGACTTTCCCACATTATTTTTTATCATAAATTTTTCATTGCATACTTCAGAATTTAGATGTGAAGTTTTTATGAACAGGTTCAAAAAACAATGCACTAGGAAATATATATTGAAAAACATCTCAAACCACAGTTCCCAAAGCTAGATCACAGGGCTAATTTTCAAAGTGTTGAGAGTAAGAGAGAAGAGTCAGAAATGGAAGATTAAGAATCTTGCATAATACCTGGCATGTAATTGAACATGAAAAAATAATTTTAAGTTGGCAAAAATAAAATTAGAAATAAAAGCCAATCTGTATGTAAACAAGTAGTTTTATTTGCTTTTGAAGCCATAGCAAGAATTAAATATAAACCCATTGTGAATTTTAAAGCCAGCCAGAGATGAGTCAGTGTTTAGGGGAGAGTGGATACATGGGAAGAAAACATGGATTCCTTGTTCTGGATCCTGCCTTTTTTTTAATCAGGATTTTGTCTGCTTATGGGAAGGCACACACCTAGAATTATTTTTAATACAATTACTTACTCTTAATATCTGATGGCAAAGCTTCTGGTTCTCTTTTGTCGGGAGAATAGCAAAGATGGTTAAAGGATCTGATTAAATTGACCATTTCAGTTCCCCTTATCCAGGTGATCTCACACAGATTAAAATGGGATTTATTTCATTGAAGTTTGAAAAATCGTATGTATCAGATAGGTTTATTTGGTTGCAAGCAACAGAAGTAGAAACACCAACAGTAAAGGGAGTGAATATTTATTTTACAGCATATGGAAATAGTGCAGAGACTTGAAGGAAAACCAGGACTTGAAAAGGAAAAAACCTGTGTAGTCTTGAAGATCTAGGTAGCAGTAACTCTTTTTCCTTTTTTAAAAAAATTCTACAAGTTTAAACGTTTAGTGCACTTATATTTTACATAGTAAATGTGGTCACATACTACTCTGCTTTAACAACTACGCTTAATTACTGAAACATTTGGTTGCATTACTTTAACGGGATCTGAACAGTTTATTGCTTACCTCATATGCATCTTTATCACTGAATTATTGTCATGTAAAGATATGGATGTTTGATCTGCAAGATATTTCCCATGAACACTATGTAATGAAACTGAGTGACAACTAAGTGAGCTACCAGTAAAAGACCTAAAACAGAAAGCCACAGAACGATGCTAATTCAAGGCAATGAACGGACAGTGTTTGGAATGCCTTGCGGGAATGTGTCAGGGGATTTGAGCTGCTCATTATTTGTGTAACTTCAGAGTCTACATTGCTAAAAAGCTTATCTATCTAAAATATGCATAACTAGTTGCTTTCCTTTGACTACTATTTAATCACTCCAGCGCTTTTAAAGTGGTACAAAAATCATTGCCAGGGACACTTTCTCATGCAGAAGAACAAGTAGCCACATTATAGCACATTCTATTTTCACAATCAAGCAACCCTTATTCCACGTTATCAAATGCAGTCACAAAGCTGATTGGCTTATACTCTATAGTATTTTGCTCTTTCTCTCAGCACACACTTCAGGCCTTGGGCAAAATGTTGTATGTGCTGTCACAGGGAAGGTTTATTGAACTGAGTCATTAACTGTATTCTCAGTTATAGCATTATCAGCCTCAAGTTTCATCTTTTCAATTAAAAGTGTTTATATAAATTTCTATGCTGTTTTCTTTCTGTGCTTGTTTTCAAAGCGAAGATTTATGTGGGTGACAAATTTATTATTTCCCTTAAGGCATTCTGTTGATTTACAGCTAAAGATTGAATGCATAAATGTACACTGAGTATCCTGCTTAAGATCATTTTGGAAACCTTATCTGACAGTCACTGAACCCTGAACAACAGATACAGGAAACAGTTACTTCCTGTTCAGTGTACATTCTTAGAGATTTGATCTGCATGATGCCTACCATGATCACTGTGTTATGGAGATTTGCTGCAAACCAATTAGTATCTAAAAAGATATTACCACAATCCCATGAATGGTTTTTGAGTACGACAACAAATTGGATAGCTAGAACCACTTATTTGCTGTTGATAAGTAATTTTATCACTCTAGAAGTTTCATTTTCAAAAGTATAACAAGAGAATTTATTTCAGTCAGGTGTTAAAGCTTAGATAAAGAAGTACATTAATATTTGTTGAAAACCAGATATTGTTTTGAAGAGGTGAGCCTAAGAGAATCTGAAAAGTGCTTTGTCTATGAATTTATTCTGCTGAGGAAGCATCCTGATGCAGCTCCTAAATATAAACCAGGATGATGTTCTCATACTCTAGATCTAAACGGTTCAGTTCCTATTCCTCCTGAGGTTGGCAGATTATAGACTCTTCCCTGCACTGCCTCTCAGTCTGAATTCCATCATGAAAACATATTAATAAACAGCATCTAGGAATAGAAACTAAAGTAAAAATACTCTCGGACTTTTCCTGTAGCATCATTTACTATCTTTACCTCTCCAATCATCTGAACTTCCCTTGGAAAACTATAGAAGGCACACAAAGAAATTGATCTCTGTGAACCTGAAAGACAGTACCATTTTTCTTTCCTTGCAGTTGGGTCATTAAAAACATGGATAACAAAACAGACTTTTTATATATCCTATCTTGAAGTTTGCTATTTGCTCTAATTTTCCTAAAGGGAATTTGTACTTGAAAAGTAATTTGCATTTGGCAGAATAAGGGTCTAATTACTACCGGTGGTCTGTTTTTAAATAAGGAAACAGACACTACTTTTGAAATGGCATTTGATATGAAGATATCTCAGTCACTTCTTACCAGTTGTGGTGACTATTGAAACATTGTTAGAAAGTCTAATGGTTGTATCATACAACTTTAAAATCTTTGTTTTAGTACGTTTCAGGGTTCTATTTTTTCTCCAAAACACAGACAAAATATGTAGTTATGGTGTTTGGACTGTCAGCATCAGCAAAGTTTGTTGCTCATAGTTACAATGAATGTACAGTAGCTTTACTGACAAATTGATGCCATTTATTTTCATTCTTTTCTCCATCCACCAACCTTGTGAGGAAAATTACATTGCCCATTAAAGCATCATTGGGCATTTTCTCAGAGAAGGAAGAATTACCACGGATTAGTATTTCATGGTAGAAGTGAGTAATGTCCTCAACACTATTCAATATCATATTCTGCAGAAAGTACTAGAAGAATTTTTGGGAGAGACAAATACTTGTGAGTACTGCAAATGCCTGGATTTCTAGAAATATCTGAAATAATCAATTAACAAAGGCTCTGTTTGAATCTTTATATATTGATACTAAAAATCCAGAATAAAATTGTGTCTGAGATCTGAAATAAAGAGTATCTGAAAATATTGCCCTTTCCCTAAATTCATACCCACATAAAAATGTGCTTAATCATTATAAACGTAGCCTGAACTTTTAAGCAAGCTAATTATAGAATAAAATAGTCTTTTATTTAAATTTATTGCTTAACGTATTTAGCCAATTTAGCACATCCAAATGTTTTAAATGTCTTGCCAGAATTTCAAAATATAGCTTCTTTGTTCCTATTTTCTTCTTTACCACGTTAGTCATCCTTTCTTTATTATCCATTTATTACCAGGAAGAACAAACTTATTCTGGGGAAAATATGCTCAGAGTTCCTTTTTTTAACAGTTTCTCTGGAACAGTCACCAATATAAAGATGAGGCAGACAGATCTTTTAGGCCTGCTGTCGAATGTCCTTCACCTTATTCATGAGAGATTTCTGATTTCTGAACATAAACTTGTTATAATGACCACTCAGGAAAATATTTAAGAAGCAAATTACTTGCCCCTTTTTTACTGAGTTATAACATACATGGAGTAAGATACAAAAATATTAAGTGTACAGGTTGAAGATTTAGGACAAATGACCATACCCATGTAATGACCCCCCAGATCAAGATATAGAGTATTTTCAACACCCCAGGTGGTTCCTTCATGCCCCTTATCTGTCAGCTTCTCAAACAGTTAACCACTGTTCTGACATCTATCACTACAGAATAGTTTTTCCTATTCTTGAACATCATAGAAAGGAAATTATGTAATATGTACTCCTTTGTGTCTGACTTCTTTCAGTGCACATAATATCTGTGAGATTCATTCATGCTGTTACATTTATTAGTAGTTCATTTCTCTTCATTACTTAGTAGTATTCCATTGTGTGGATAAGCCTCAATATGCTTATCCATCTCCCAGTTAGTGGGTATTTCAGTTGTTTCCGGTTTTTGCTATTTTGAATAAACTCTTATGGACACATGTATAAATGTCTTTTGTTAGACTTATGTACTCATTTTTCTTTGGTATATGCCTATAAGTGGAACTGCTCATCCATAGGGAAGGCATATGGTTAATTTTAGTAGAGATTGTCAAATAGTTTTCCAAAGTGTTTGTACCATTTTACGCTTCCACCAACAATGTGTGAAAATTATAGTTTCTCCATATCTTTGCCAAAACTTAGTCTTGTCAAACTTTAGTCATTCTAGAGGGTGTGAAGAGTGTGGCTTCAATTTGAAGTTCCCTGATGAAGAATGATGTTACCTTTTCATATGCATATTAGCCATGTGGCTATCATGGAAGTGTCTGTTCAAGTCACTTGCCCATTATTAACTGAATTGTCTTTCTTTCTTAGTTCTTTATAAATTCTGGATACAGTTTTTTTTGCTGTGTGTATGTGTGTGGTATGTGTCTGTGGAGAGAGAGAGAGACAGAGAGAGAGAGAGATTTTTCCAGTCTGTGGCTCACATATTTGCATTTTTAACTTTGTCTTTTGATAAACAGAAGTTATTATTTTAGTGAAATCTAATTTTCAATTATTTTTTCATACATGGTTTGTGCTCATTGTTTCTTATTTTAAAAGTGTTTGCTTACCTTCAAATCATGAAGATATTACCCTATAGTTTGGTCAAAAAGCTTTATTATTTGATCATCCACATTTACGTCTATAATCCATTTCAAATTTATTTTTGTCTATGATGTGAGGAAAATTTAAGGTTTATTAATTTTTCATGTGGATTTTAAAATGGATATGAGTTCATTTACATTTATGGTAATGACTACTATAGTGACATTTACATGTATCATCTTATTTGTTTTCAGTTTTACCACTTCTTTTTCCTCTATTACTCTTTTCCTACCTTATTTTGTATTAATTATATATATATGTCTTATGTAAACATATTATGTGCCTGTGGAAAAATTTCTCATGGATTTGCAGAATTTCTATTGTCTGTTTCCTAAGAAACAGAAATTGATATGCTATGAAAGATGTTTGCTTTTATTTTCCCCAGAAACATTTACTTTTTATATAGCATGAGGGTTAGATCTGCAGCCATTTTGTTTCTATAATGGTAGAGCTAACTGCTTCCAACCAAAAGATAATAAGCCTTCTCTTATCTCCCTAACAGCTAACTGGTTACATTCTAGGTGGGTACCTGAATTAACAGAAAGGGTGACTGCATAAACCAGATATTTCCAAAGAAATTTAGAGCATTGTTTTCTTACGATTTTACATTTCAGGCACAACTGATCTTTCCCCAGAGGTTGATTTATGTACCAAGTGGTTAAAATAAGAACCCAGGGTGCTTCCTATAAGGAAGCTAAGGAGACTTAGAAGGAGAGAAGGGATAACTGCCTCTATTACAATTATTTTTTTTAACATCTTTATTGGAGTATCGTTGCTTTACAATGTTGTGTTAGTTTCTGCTGTATAACAAAGTGAATCACATATACGTATATATATACCTCCATATCCCCTCCCTCTTGCATCTCCTCCCACGATCCCTATCCCACCCCTCTAGGTGGTAACAAAGCACCAAGCTTATCTCCCTGTGCTATGTGGCTGCTTCCCACTAGCTATCTATTTTACATTTGGTAGTGTATATATGTCAATGCTACTCTCTCACTACGACCCAGATTCCCCTCTCCTCCCCGTGTCCTCAAGTCCATTCTCTACATCTGCGTCTTTATTCCTGTCCTGCCCCTAGCTTCATCAGAACAATTTTTTTTTATTTAGATTCCATAGATATGTGTTAACATACAGTATTTGTTTTTCTCTTTCTAACGTACTTCACTCTGTATGACAGACTCAGGTCCATCCACCTCATTAAAAATAACTCAATTTCATTTATTTTTATGGCTGAGTAATATTCCATTGTATATATATGCCATGTCTTCTTTTATTTTTTTAATTTAACATCTTTATTGGAGTATAATTGTTTTACAATGGTGTGTTAGTTTCTGCTTTATAACAAAGTGAATCAGTTATACATATACATATATCCCCATATCTCTTCCCTCTTGTGTCTTCCTCCCTCCCACCCTCCCTATCCCACCCCTCTAGGTGGTCACAAAGCACCGAGCTGATCTCCCTGTGCTATGTGGCTGCTTCCCACTAGCTATCTATTTTACATTTGGTAGTGTATATATGTCCATACTACTCTCTCACTTTGTCCCAGATTACCCTTCTCCCTCCCTGTGACCTCAAGTCCATTCCCAAGTAGGTCTGCGTCTTTATTCCCATCTTGCCCCTAGGTTCTTCATGACCATTTTTTTCTTTTTTTTTTTTTTAGATTCCATATATGTGTGTTAGCATACAGTATTTGTATTTCTCTTTCTGATTTACTTCACTCTGTATGACAGACTCTAAGTCCATCCACCTCACTACAAATAACTCAATTTCGTTTCTTTTTTATGGCCAATATTCCACTGTATATATGTGCCACATCTTCTTTATCCATTCATCTATTGATGGACACCTAGGTTGTTTCCATATCCTGGCTATTGTAAATAGAGCTGCAATGAACATTGTGGTACATGACTCTTTTTGAATTATGGTTTTCTCAGGGTATATGCCCAGTAGTGGGATTGCTGGGTCATATGGAATTTCTATTTTTAGATTTTAAGGACCCTCCATACTGTTCTCCATAGTGGCTGTATAAATTTACATTCCCACCAACAGTGCAAGAGGGTTCCCTTTTCTCCACACCCTCTCCAGCATTTACTGTTTGTAGATTTTTTGTTGATGACCATTCTGACCAGTGTGAGATGATATATCATTGTAGTTTTGATTTGCATTTCTTTAATGATTAATGATGTTGAGAATTCTTTCATGTGTTTGTTGGCAATCTGTATATCTTCTTTAGAGAAATGTCTATTTAAGTCTTCTGCCCATTTTTGGATTGCATTGTTTTTTGTTTTTTTTTTTTGATATTGAGCTGCATGAGCTGCTTGTAAATTTTGGAGATTAATCCTTTGTCAGTTGCTTCATTTGCAAATATTTTCTCCCGTTCTGAGAACTGCCTTTTTGTCTTGTTCATGGTTTCCTTTGCTGTGAAAAAGCTTTTAAGTTTCATTAGGTCCCATTTGTTTATTTTTGTTTTTATTTCATTTCTCTAGGAGTTGGGTCAAAAAGGATCTTGCTTTGATTTATGTCATAGAGATTTCTGCCTATGTTTTTCTCTAAAAGTTTTATAGTGTCTGGACTTACATTTAGGTCTTTAATCCATTTGGGGTTTATTTTTGTGTATGTTGTTAGGAAGTGTTGTAATTTCATTCTTTTACATGTACCTGTCCAGTTTTCTCAGCACCATTTACTGAAGAAGCTCTCTTTTCTCCATTGTATATTCTTTCCTCCTTTATCAAAGATAAGGTGACAACATGTGCATGGGTTTATCTCTGGGCTTTCTATCCTGTTCCATCGATTTATATTTCTGTTTCTGTGCCAGTACCATGCTCTCTTGATTACTGTAGCATTGTAGTATAGTCTAAAGTCAGGGAGCCTGTTTCCTCTATCTCCGTTTTTCTTTTTCAAGATTACTTTGGCTATTTGGGGTCTTTTGTGTTTCCATACATATTGTGAAATTTTTTATTCTAGTTCTGTGAAAAATTCCATTGGTAGTTTGATAGGGATTGCATTGAATCTATAGATTGCTTTGGATATTATAGTCATTTTCACAATATTGATTCTTCCAATTCAAGAACATGGTTTATCGCTCCATCTGTTTATATTGTTTTTAATTTCTGTCATTGGTGTCTTACAGTTTTCTGCATACAGGTCTGTTGTTTCCTTAGATAGGTTTATACCTAGGTATTTTATTCTTTTCGTTGCAATGGTAAATGGGAATGTTTTCTTAATTACTCTTTTGGATTTTTCATCATTTGTGTATAGGAATGCAAGAGATTTCTGTGCATTGATTTCGTATCCTGCTACTTTACAAAATTAGTTGATTAGCTCTAGTAGTTTTCTGGTGGCATCTTTAGGATTCTCCATGTATAGTATCGTGTCATCTGCAAACAGTGACAGCTTTACTTCTTCATTTCCAGTTTGGATTCCTTTTATTTATTTTTCTTCTCTGATTGCTCTGGCTAAAACTTCCAAAACTATGTTGAATATTAGTGGTGAGAGTGGGCAGCCATATCTTGTTCATGATCTTGGTGGAAATGGTTTCAGTTTTTCTCCATTGAGAATGATGTTGGCTGTGGGTTTGTCATATATAGCCTTTATTATGTTGAGGTATGTTCCCTCTATGGCTACTTTCTGGAGGGTTTTTATAATAAGTGGGTGTTGAATTTTGTTGAAAGCTTTTTCTGCATCTATTGAGATGGTCATATGATTTTTCCCCTTCAATTGGTCAATATGGTGTATCACAATGATTGATTTGCACGTATTGAAGAATCCTTACGTTCCTGGGATAAAACCCACTTGATCATGGTGTATGATCCTTTTAATTTGCTGTTGGATTCTTTTTGCTAATATTTTGTTGAGGATTTTAGATCTGTGTCCATCAGTGACATTGGCCAGTAGTTTTCTTTCATTGTTACATCTTTGTCTGGTTTTGGTATCAGGGTGATGGTGGCCTCATAGAATGAGTTTGGGAGTGTTCCTCCCTCTGCTATATTTTGGAAGGGTTTGAGAATGATAGGTGTTAGCTCGTCTCTAAATGTTTGATAGAATTCACGTCTTAAGCCATGTGGTCCTGAGCTTTTGTTTGTTGGAAGATTTTTAATCACAGTTTCAATTTTAGTGCTTGTGATTGGTCTGTTCATATTTTCTATTTCTTCCTGATTCAGTCTTGGAAAGTTTTACTTTTCTAAGAATTTGTCCATTTCTTCCAGGTTGTCCATTTTATTGGCATATATTTGCTTGTAGTTGTCTCTCATGATCCTTTGTATTTCTGCAGTGTCATTTGTTACTTCTTTTTAATTTCTAATTCTATTGATTTGAGTCTTCCTTTTTTCTTGATAAGTCTGGCTAATGGTTTATCAATTTTGTTTATCTTCTCAAAGAACCAACTTTTAGTTTTATTGATCTTTGCTATCATTTCCTTCATTTCTTTTTCATTTATTTCTGATCTGATCTATATGATTTCTTTCCTTCTTCTAACTTTGGTTTTTTTCTGTTCTTATTTCTCTAATTGTTTTAAGTGTAAGGTTAGGTTCTTTATATGACATTTTTCTTGTTTATTTTGGTATGACTGCATTGCTTACCTTTTAGAACAGCTTTATACACCTGTATACACCTTTATACACCTTGTAAACCTGTATAAGCTTACCTTTTAGAACAGCTTTTTCTGAATCCCAAAGGTTTGGGGTTGTCATGTTTTCATTATCATTTGTTTCTAGGTATTTTTTGATTTCCTCTTTGATTTCTTCAGTGATCTTTTGGTTATTTAGTAGTGTATTGTTTAGCCTCCATGTGTTTGTATTTTTTCCAGGTTTTTTCCTGTAATTGATATCTCATCTGATAGCACTGTGGTCAGAAAAGATACTTGATACAATTCCAGTTTTCTTAAATTTACCAAGGCTTGATTTGTGACCTAAGATATAATCTATCCTGGAGACTGTTCCATGTGTACTTGAGAAGAAAGTGTATTCTGTTGTTTTTGGATGGAATGTCCTATAAATATCAATTAAGTCCATTGTTTAATGTATCATTTAAAGCTTGTGTTTCCTTATTTATTTTCATTTTGGATGATCTGTCCATTGGTGAAAGTGGGGTGTTAAAGGCCCTTACTATGATTGTGTTACTGTTGATTTACCCTTTTATGGCTGTTAGCATTTGCCTTATGTATTGAAGTGCTCTTATGTTGGGTGCATAAATATTTACAATTGTTATATCATGTTCTTGGATTGATCCCTTGATCGTTATGTAGTGTCCTTCTTTGTCTCTTGAAATAGTTTTTATTTTAAAGTCTGTTTTGTCTGATATGAGAAATGCTCCTCCTGGTCTCTTTTGATTTCCATTTGCATGGAATATCTTTTTCCATCCCTTCACTTTCAGTCTATATGTGTCCCTAGGTTTGAAGTTGGTCTCTTGTATACAGCATATATATATGGGTCTTTTTTTGTTTCCATTCAGCTAGTCTTTATCTTTTGGTTAGAGCATTTAATCTATTTACATTTAAGGTAATAATCCATATGTATGTTACTGTTACCATTTTCTTAATTCTTTTGGATCTGTTTTTGTAGGTCTTTTCCTTCTCTTGTGTTTCCTGCCTAGAGAAGTTCCTGTAGCATTTTTTTAAAGCTGTTTTGGTGGTGTGAATTCTCTTAACTTTTGCTTTTTTGTAAATGTTTTAATTTCTCCATCGAATCTGAATGAGATCCTTGCTGGAAGAGTATTCTTGATTGTACGTTTTTCTCTTTCATCACTTTAAATATGTCCTGCCACTCCCTTCTGGCTTGCAGGGTTTCTGCTGAGAAATCAGCTATTAACCTTATGGGGATTACCTTGTATGTTATTTGTTGCTTTTCCTTTGCTGCTTTTAATATTTTTTTGTTTGTATTTATTTTTTGATACTTTGATTAATATGTGTCTTGGTGTATTTCTCCTTGGCTTTATCCTGTATGGGACTCTCTGTGCTTCCTGGACTTGATTGACTATTTCCTTTCCCATGTTAGGGAAGTTCTGAACTATAATCTCTTCAAATATTTTCTCAGACCCTTTGTTTGCTCTTCTTCTTCTGGGACCCCTATAATTTGAATGTTGGTGCATTTCATGTTGTCCTAGAGGCCTCTGATAGTGTACTCAATTCTTTTCATTCTTTTTTCTTTATTCTGCTCTGCAGTAGTTATTTCCACTATTTTATCTTCCAGGTCACTTATCCGTTCTTCTGCCTCACTTATTCTGCTCTTGATTCCTTCTAGAGAATTTTTAGTTTTATTTATTGTATTGATCATTATTGTTTGTTTGTTCTTTAGTTCTTCTAGGTCCTAGTTAAGTGTTTCTTGTATTTTCTCCATTCTATTTCCAAGATTTTGGGTCATCTTTACTATCATTACTCTGAATTCTTTTTCAGGTAGACTGCCTATTTTTACTTAATTTGTTTGGTCTGGTGGGTTTTTACCTTGCTTCTACATTTGCTGCGTATTTCTCTGTCTTCTCATTTTGTTTAACTTATTGTTTTGGGGTCTTCTTTACACAGGCTGCAGGTTCTTTGTTCCCCTTGTTTTTGCTATCTGCCCCCTGTTGGTGAGGTTAGTTCAGTGGGTTGTGTAGACTTCTTTGTGGAGGGGACTGGTGCCTGTGTTCTGGTGGGTGGGGCTGGATCTTGTCTTTCTGGTGGGCAGGACCGTGTCTGGTGGTGTGTTTTTGGGTGTCTGTGAACTTAGTATGATTTTAGGCAGCCTCTTTGCTAATGGGTGGTGTTGTGTTCCTGTCTTGCCAGTTGTTTGGCATGGGGCATCCAGCACTGGAGCTTGCTGGCCGTTAGGTGGAGTTGTGTCTTAGCATTGTGATGGAGATCTCTGGGAGAGCTCTCGCCAATTGATATTATGTGGGGCCAGGAAGTCTCTGGTGGTCTAATGTCCTAAACTCGTCTCTCCCACCTCAGAGGCTCAGTCCTGACACCAGGCTGGAGCACCAAGACCCTGTCAGCCAAATGGCTCAGAAGAAAAGGGAGAAAAAAAGAAAATATATAAAAAAATAAAAAATAGTAAATAAAAAAATTTAAAAATTATTAACATAAAAAATAATTTTTTTAAAAAAAGAAAAAAGTGACCAAACCAATAAACAAATCCACCAATGATAACAAGCATTAAAAACTAAACCAAGATAAAATAAATATCAGAAACAAATCAGTCACAGACAGGAAACCCCAAGGCTACAGTTGTTCCTAAAATCCACCAGCTAAATTTTGGGATGATCCCTTGTCTATTCAGGTATTCCACAGATGCAGGGTACATCAAATTGATTGTGGGGATTTAATCTGCTGCTCCTGAGGCTGCATGGAGAAATTTCCCTTTCTCTTCTTTGTTCCGTAGGAGCTGTTCCACATGTAGATGAATTTTTGTTGTATTTGTGGGGAGGAAGGTGATCTCCACATCTTACTCCTCTGCCATCTTCTATTACACTTTTTAAATGGGAAAAATTATTATTTCTGGGTCCCTTGCCAATAGAGTGATGCCACCACCTGTGGAAGACTTTATCAATCAGGTTTTTGTCACATCAACTTGTGGGGTGCTATGTGTGGGAAACTGATGCTGCAATGCTTCTCTGCTGTTGATTTTCTTATTTTTGAATAACTTTTGAAATTAAATGCTGACCTCTGATTCAGATGCCTCGTGTTTTTTCAAGTATCTTTCTCTATAAAAATACATCATTGTGCACGTATGGTAACATCTGAGATGAGTCACAGTTTCTGACTTAATATGTTACTTTTTTGATGTATCTTTCAGTATGAATTTTGTGGTTACCCTAGAAATTACAATATGTACTCAAGTCATTACAGTTTAATTAGTACTTTACCACATCTCAAACAAGACAAAAGCCTGATAGTATGTAACTCTACTTACATTCCCCAACCTTTTGCCCATTGTTGTCACAAATTTTATCTCTACATATCTTATAAAGTGCACAAGATATTTGAATTATTGTTTATTTAAACATTCAAGAATCTCTTCTGTTACCTGTTTAAATGGTCCATCTACAAATCCATTTTATCCATCTTTTTCTCTATTTCTTTTACTATGTTAATGATAGCTAGTTTGAAATTCCTATTTGGATCATCTCTGAGTGCTTCTATTGCCTATTTTATCTCCTGGTTATCAATCACTTTCCTTCTTGTTCACATGTCAGAAATTTTCTTACTGTGTGCCATGAATCATGGATGGTATAATTTACAAGTTCTGGATTATGCTATCTTCCTCTAGGTGGTGTTAAATTTTCTTCTGGTAAGCAGTTATATTACTGGAAAATCACCTTGATTCTACTGAAGTCTGGTTGTAGGATTTATTTTTAGGAAATAGGTCAACTTATTTCAAATTTTCTTTACTCTTGGCTATGCCTAGAGTGTGATTCTTTCTCCAAGATGTGGCTTTTCAGGAGTCTCAACAGAATGCATTCCTAAAGCTTTCACCAATGCCTTAGCATTCTGGCTGAGGCTGACTCTACATATCCTCAGCAATATCTAGCCTCTGAAAATTCTGTGTAGCTCTGAGAGTCCTCAGCACCTATTTTCTGCTAGACCTCCTAGATTTTCACCGTTAAATATACAACTTGAGAACTGACCTGGACCCAAAGGGAATTTTTAAACAGATTTTTGGGACTCCATCCCTGTGGCTCTATCTTCTCAGGTACCCTGCTGCCAAATCCCATCCATCTTACCCACTATGAATCCTAATCTCTGTTTCCTCCACCTGGTGAAACTTTCATTTTCTGCTTTTAGGGTGAATGTGGGGCTTACCTCATATACTGCTCTTCTCTTATGGATCATGGCTATCCATTTATGAATGTCACTTATGTGTAAATAGTTTTGTTAATTTTTCAGTTTTAAAAAAATTTATGGTGTGAGGGTATGTTTCATACCAGCTCTCAAAGGTTAAAAGAATCAATATGATTTTAAACTACAACAGTCTTTGAGTAACATGCAGACATCTGAGTAACTAGTGAATGTCCCTTGAAGGAAAAATTATTTTGCAGCTCATAAGGCTATGTTGGAGGTTATATACTCTTAAAACATGAGTTCAAGCAATATCTATCTATATCCAGTACTGGTGGTAAGGTTCCACTTAAGTTCTTGTAGTTTGGTTGAAATTCACACACCACAATCATGGGTGAGAGGAAAGAGTTTCGTTTCTTTTCTTTTCTTTGTTTTATTTTTTTACAACTTTATTGATAAATATTTCATATATCATACAATTCACTAAATTAAAGTTTAGAGTTCAGTGTTATTATTATATTCACCAAGTTGTGCAACCATCTCAACAATTTAATTTTAGAGTATTTTCACCATTCCAAAAAGGAAACCCCATATCTATTAGCAGTCTATCCCCATTCCTATTCTCCTCTCCTAGTTCCATACCTAGGTATCTACTAATAGACTTTCTGTCACTATGGGTTTGCCTATTCTGGACATTTCACATAAATTGAATCATATAATATGTGGTCTTTTGTGACTAGCTTCTTTCGCTTTGTCTAATGTTTTAAACAGCTAAGGTTCTTCACTGTTTATTTCCTATGTTTACTTTTTATTAAGGTATAGCTATATGGAGAGATATAATCTACATTAACAAAATCTTCCATTTTAAAGTATACAATTCAGTGGATTTTAGTATATTCACAATGTTGTGCAACCACAACCACAGTCTAATTTCAGAATATTCCCATCATCCCACAAAGTAGCCCCAGACCTGTTAGCGGTCACTTCCAATTCCCCTATTTCCCCATCCCCTGAAAAACACCAATTTACTTTCTCTATATAGTCATATGCCTATTACGGACACTTTATAAAATAGCGTGATATATTATGTGACCTACTGTGTGTTACTTCTTTCACTTAGCATAGTGTTTCCAAATTTCATCCATACTGTAGCATGTAGCATGTGACCTCACTTTTTTAAATTGAATAATATTCCCCTGTATGGATATACCACATTGTGCTTATGAATTTATCAGGTAATAGTAGACATCTATGCTGTTTCCACTTTTTGACTATAATGAATAATATTACTATGATCATTCCTGCAGAAGTCGTTGTGAAAGTGGGTTTTCAGTTCTCTTGGGGCTATACCTATGAATGAAATTGCTGGGTCATGTGGTAATTCTATGTTTAGCGTTTTGAGTAACTGCCAAACCTTTTTTCAAAGGCTACACAATTTACATTCCCACAAGCAACGTGTGAGTGTTCCAATTTCTATACCTCTTCACTAACACTTGTTATAGTTTATCTTTCTTCATAAATCATGTCATTTATCTACAGACTCTTATTTTACCATATACTCAAAAAAATCAGTATTTGAGATTTTTATTATTCTAAGCTGTGCCCACCTTGTTTTCCCTGAGGCAGTAAATATCATGGCTTAACATTAATGGCTAAATGATTGCAGAAAAATAATCTATCTTACCAGTAGGGGAAAAATATATCAAAAGTCACTTCAAAATAATCCTTTTTTTGCATTTTTATTGTCTGTTGCTACTGAGAAGGGATTTATGCATTTAAAGCTCCCTGTTAGATACATGAGTTATTTAAATTGGTGTGCTTAAGATTCACCTAAGGGTTTTGGGGTTGAGGGGATGCCAGAACATCAACCTTGGAAATTCTGATTGGACCAGATCCTATGTATGTTTTGAAATTTCACAGATGAGTCTGATTTGCTGTCAGTATAAGGACCCACTGATGAACATTGCAGTGATATGTGAAGCAGAGGAAATAGCTAGTATATATATTTTTAAAGTGCTTCTTATTGGAAGACAGAGAAAATCTTTAGAGAACATTACCTCTGACAATAATATAAATAGGTTTACAGATGTTGCCAGTTTGCTGTCCCTAAAAAAATAGAAAGGAGATCTTGAATACTATTATCACCTGAAATTCTTCTCTATTGACCATGGAATACAGTATAATGTCTTAGAACATTACTCTTAAACCAAACTGCCTGGTTATATCCTAGTTTTGCCACTTATTAGCTGTGTAAGTAATTTGGGAAAGCCGCCTAACCCTCTGGGTCTTATTTACTCATTTGTTTGTCATTTGTAAGGACTAGTAAATACATATGAATGCTTAGTACAGCATCTGACCTTTAAATGTTAAATAAATGATCATTTTCCCTCTTGGAAGAGAAGATATGCATTTCACATTAGATTATAGCAGAATTGAAAATATATATTCATTATGAATAATTTTTAAAAATTTCTAGATACAGTTGAAATATGCCATATCCTTTCTTTGATAATTGTAAACTGAATCCATAGAATGTTTTCATACTTTGAGAAGATACAGATGTTTACACTATAAGTATTCGATCTTAGCAAAGATGATGGAGGTAAAACATCATAAGAGTTTGTGAAAAAACAACATTCTTAACATAATACTTATTTTGATTGTTTAAATGTTAAAAACAGTATAAACAGTAAATACTTGTTTTTTTTAACATTACTTTCTTATTGAAATATAATTGATTTAAAATACTGTGTTACTTTCAGGTGTACGGCATAGTGATTCAATATTTTCACAGATCATACTCCATTATAGGTTATTACAAAGTAATTGGTATTTTTCCTGTGCTATACCATATTTCCTTTTTGCTTATCTATTTTATATATAGCAGTATATACCTGTTAATCACATACCCCTAAATTTTCCCTCCCCCTTTCTCTCTCCCCTTTGGTAAGCACAAGTTTGTTTTCTTTATCTGAGTCTGTGTTGCATATACATTCATTTGAATTAATTTTTAGATACAACATGTAAGTATCATACAATATTTGTCTTTCTCTGACTTGTTTCACTTAGAGTAATATTCTCTAGGTCCATCCACATTGCTGCAAATAGCAATATTTCATTCTTTTCTATGGCTGAGTAATATTCCATTGTATATCTATATCACATCTTCTTAAACCCGTTGGCTGTTGATGGACACTTAGGTTGTTTCCATGTCTTGGCTATCACAAATAGTGATGCTATGAACACTGAGATGCATGTATCTTTTCCAATTAGTATTTTTGCTTTCTTTGGATATATACCCAGGAGTTGATTTGCTGGATCATATGGTAGTTCTATTTTTAGTTTTTGAAGAACCTCCATACTGTTTTCCATAGTGGCTGCACCTATGTACATTCTCACTAAGAGTGTAATAGGGTTCCTTTTTCTCCACATCCTCTCCAATATTTGTTATTTGTAGACTTTTTGATGATAGCCATTCTGACAGGTGTAGGGTGATACCTCATTTTTGTTTCAATTTGCATTTCTCTAATAATTAGCAATGTTGAGCACCTTTTCACATGTCTGTTAGTCATCTGTATGACTTCTTTGGAGAGATGTCTACTCAGGTCATCTGCCCATTTTTTGATTGGGTA
This sequence comes from Globicephala melas, assembly GCF_963455315.2. NCBI lineage: Eukaryota > Metazoa > Chordata > Mammalia > Artiodactyla > Delphinidae > Globicephala > Globicephala melas. The sequence continues at coordinate 48,742,098 of NC_083335.1, forward strand.
GTTTTTTTGTTTATTTATTTATTTGTTTTATTGAGTTGTGTGAGCTGTTTGTATATTTTGGATATTAACCCCTTTTTGGTCATATCATTTACAAACATTTTCTCCCATTCCATAGGTTGTCTTTTTATTTTGTTGATGGTTTCCTTTGATGTGCAAAAACTTTTAAGTTTATTTAGGTGCCATTTGTTTATTTTTTATTTCTTTTGCCTTAGGAGAGAGATCCAAAAAACTATTTCTACAATATCTGTCAAAGAGTGTTCTGCCTATGTTCTTTTCCAAGAGTTTTACATTTTCAGCTCTTAAATATAGGTCTCTGAACCATTTTGAGTTTATTTTTGTATATGGTGTGAGAGAATAATCTAATCTCATTGTTTTACATGTGGCTATCCAGTTTTCCCAGTACAACTTGTTGAAGAGACTGTCTTTTCTCCCTTGTATATTCTTGGCTCCATTGTCATAGATTAATTTACCATACGTGTGTGGATTTATTTCTTGACTCTCTATTCTGTTCCATTGATCTTTCTCTCTCTTTTTGTACCAATACCATGCTGTTTTGATTACTGTAGCTTTGTAGTATTGTCTAATGTCTGGAAGAGTTATACTTCCATCTTTGTTCTTTTTTCTCAAGGTTGCTTTGGCTATTCAGGGTCCTTGGTGTTTCATAAGAATTTTAGGATTATATGTTTTAGTTCTGTGAAAAATGTCATGGGTATTTTGATAGGGATTGTATTAAATCTCTAGATTGCTTTGGGTAATATGGCCATCTTAAAAATATTAATTCTACCTATCCAAGAGTATGGGATATCTTTCCATTTCTTTGTATCATCCACAATTTTTTTCATCAATGTTTTAAAGTTTATATGTTTTATAAATGTTTTATATGAATTCTAGCAGCTATTCTACAATCAGAAGTCTGGGCTGCTTCTGGGACGTTGTTTGAAGTAAAAGCTAATTATGATCACTGACACCCCACTTGAACTGCACCCAAGGTCCCTGAGTCAGCTCTGCATCCCTAGACAGAGTCTTTTCCCAGGTCCTGGCTGCCCTAGATCCAGTGCCAAGCATGCAGTGGGAAGGGTCAGCTGGGACTGGGAAGTGTGGTGAGGTGGTCATGAGAATTAAGATGGCTGAAATGCCTTCAGAAGTCTGGACTTCTTCTGGGGCATTGCTTGAGTAAGCACCAACAATGGCTACAACTGCCCCCATTTGGCTATGCCCTAGGCCCCCGGGTCACCTCTGTCTCTATATCTAGTCTTTTACCAGGTCCTGGCCACACTAGATCCAGTGCAATTTGTGCCATGGAGTGAATGGGACTCTTCCCTCAGCTCGAACAGGGGAGTACAGTGAAGTGGCAGCTGTGAGGAAGGACCTCTCTCTGCCCTACCAGGAGGCAAGTCAGCACATGCACCCTCCTCAAGAGTGGTGTTTAGGCTTCTCTAGCTTTTCTATCTGTCTCAGAAGTTCTCCAAGCAGCCCAGGAGCCTTGTCTCCTATACATAGGCACTCTAGACTGGGGTGCCCAGTCTGTGGCTCTACCAACTCACTCCCCAGGACCAGTGTCCACCAATGCAATCTCCTTTTTCCTGAGTCCCCTACTAGGGACACAGGTACCTACATGTTTTTCTTCCAATACTACCCAATTACATGTGTATATGTCTTACAGCCTTGGTTATATAGGAGTCCTTCTGCCAGTTTTTAGTAAGTCTTCCATGGGAATTGTTCCACACATAGATGTATTTTTTTTTTTTTTTTTTTTTGCGGTACACGGGCCCCTCACTGTTGTGGCCTCTCTCGTTGCGGAGCACAGGTTCCGGACGCGCAGGCTCAGTGGCCATGGCTCACGGGCCCAGCCACTCCACGGCATGTGGGATCTTCCCCGACCAGGGCATGAACCCGTGTCCCCTGCATCGGCAGGCAGGCTCTCAACCACTGCGCCACCAGGGAAGCCCCCGTAGATGTATTTTTGATGTATTCATAGTGGGAGGTGAGTGCCACATCCTCTTACTCAGCCACCTTTGATCTCTACTCCTCCCATTCAATACTTTTTTGAGTATGTTAAGCTCATTTCTCTAGCAAATATGTAGCTCATTTCAAGGAATCACAATCCAATGTAGTTTTATAGAACAAAAGTGCTACAACCTCTTTTTGTGGTAGCAAAATATATTCCAGGAAAGTGGAAAATCATTGACTTTCATTCATACAGAGAACTATATTATCTGTCAGTCTAGGTTTAGGACATTTTTAGCAAGGATAATGAAGTAATTGGGCCTTTATTCTTATTTCCCTCAATTTATGGTCTTACACAAAACTTCATTGACAAAATGACATTCATTTGTGTATAAGTATCCAGCTTAAGAAATATAGTGATGAGGAGGCGGAAGATGGCGGAAGAGTAAGACGCGGAGATCACCTTCCTCCCCACAGATACACCAGAAATACATCTACACGTGGAACAACTCCTACAGAACACCTACTGAAGGCTGGCAGAAGACCTCAGACCTCCCAAAAGGCAAGAAACTCCCCACGTACCTGGGTAGGGCAAAAGAAAAAACAGAGACAAAAGAATAGGGACGGCACCTGCACCAGTGGGAGGGAGCTGTGAAGGAGGAAAAGTTTCCACACTCTAGGAAGCCCCTTCGAGGGCGGAGACTGCGGGAGGCGGAGGGGGGAGCTTCGAAGCTGCGGAGTGCACAGCAACGGGTGCGGAGGGCAAAGCGGGGAGATTCCCGCACAGAGGATCGGTGCCGACCGGCACTCACCAGCCCGAGAGGCTTGTCTGCTCACCCGCCGGGGCGGGCGGGGCTGAGAGCTGAGGCCGGAGCGCAGGGAGAGGACTGGGGTTGGCGGCTTGAACATAGCCTGAAGGGGTTAGTGCACCACAGCTAGCCGGGAGGGAGTCCGGGGAAAAGCCTGCACCCGCAGAAGAGGCAGGAGACTTTTCCTTCCCTCTTTGTTTCCTGGGGCGTGAGGAGAGGGGTTTAAGAATGCTGCTTAAAGGAACTCCAGAGACGGGCGCGAGCCGCGGCTAAAAGCGCGAACCCCAGAGACGGGCGCGAGCCGCGGCTGAAAGCGCGGACCCCAGAGACGGGCGCGAGCCGCGGCTGAAAGCGCGGAATCCAGAGACGGGCGCGAGCCGCGGCTGAAAGCGCGGAATCCAGAGACGGGCGCGAGCCGCGGCTGAAAGCGCGGAATCCAGAGACGGGCGCGAGCCGCGGCTGAGGGCGCGGACTCCAGAGACGGGCGCAAGCCGCGGCTAAAAGCGCGGACCCCAGAGGCGGGCGGGAGACGTTAAGGCTGCTGCTGCCGCCACCAAGGGGCCTGTGTGCGAGCACAGGTCACTCTCCACACCCCTCTTCCGCGGAGCCTGTGCAGCCCGCCACTGCCGGGTTCCCGGGATCCAGGGACAACTTCCCCGGGAGAGCGCACAGCGCGCCTCAGGCTGGTGCAAAGTCACGCCGGCCTTTGCCACCTCAGGCCCGCCCCGCACTCTGTGCCCCTCCGTCCCCGCCGGCCTGAGTGCGCCAGAGCCCCCAATCAGCGGCTCTTTTAACCCCATCCTGTCTGAGCAAAAAACAGACGCCCTCCAGCGATCTACACGCAGTGGCAGGGCCAAATCCAAAGCTTAGCCCTGGGAGCTGTGAGAGCAAAGAAGAGAAAGGGAAATCCCCCCCAGCAGCCTCAGAAGCAGCGGATTAAAGCTCCACAATCAACTTGATGTACCCTGCATCTGTGGAATACCTGAATAGACAACCAGTCATCCCAAATTAAGGAAGTGGACTTTAGGAGCAAGATCTATGATTTTTTCCCCTTTCCTCTTTTTGCGAACGTGTATGTGTATGGTTCTGTGTGAGATCTTGTCTGTATAGTCTTGCTTCCACCATTTGTCCTAGGGTTCTATCCGTCCATGTTTTTTTTTTAATTTTTTTCTTAATAATTAATTTTAATAACCTTATTATACTTTACCTTCGTTCTTTCTTTCTTTCTTTCCGTCCTTCCTTCCCTCCTTTAGACAACGAATCATCCCAAATTGAGGAGGTGGTCTCTGACAGCAAGATTTAGGATTTTTCCCCATTTACCTCTTTTAGTGAGGGTGTATGTGTATGCTTCTGTGTAAGATTTTGTCTGTATAGCTTTGCTGCCAACATTTGTCCTAGGTTCTTTCCGTCCCTTTTTTTTTTTTTTCCTAAATAAGAAGTTTTTAATTCAATAACTTTATTATACTGTATTTTATTTTTACTGTATCTTCTTTCTTTCTGTCTTTTTTCCTTCTTTCCCTCCTTCCTTCCCTCCTCCCTCCCTCCCTCCCTTCTTTCCTTCTTGCCTTCTTTCCTTCTTTGCTTCTTTCTTTCTTCCTTCCTTCCTACCCTCCTTTCCTTCTTTCTTTCCTCATACTTCTACTAATTCCCTCTACTTTTTCTCCCTTTTATCCTGAGCCTGTGGATGAAAAGCTTTTGGTGCTCCAGCCAGGAGGCAGGGCTCTGCCTCTGAGGTAGGATAGCCAACTTCAGGACACTGATCAACAAGAGACCTCCCAGCTCCACATAATATCAAACAGCGAAAATCTCCCAGAGACCTCCATCTTAACACCAGCACCCAGCTTCACTCAACGACCAGCAAGCCACAGTGCTGGAAAACCTATGCCAAACAACTAGCAAAACAGGAACACAACCCCACCCATTAGCAGAGAGGCTGCCTAAAATCATAATAAGGCCACAGACACCCCCAAACACACCACCAGACGTGAACCTGACCACTAGAGAGACAAGATCCAGCCTCATCCACCACAACACAGGCACTAGTCCCCTCCACCAGGAAGCCTACACAACCCACTGAACCAACCTTAGCCACTAGAGACAGACATCAAAAACAGGAGGAACCACAAACCTGCAGCCTGCAAAAAGGAGACCCCAAACACAGTAAGATAAGCAAAATGAGAAGACAGAAAAACACACAGCAGATAAAGGAGCAAGATAAAAATGCACCAGACCTAACAAATGAAGAGGAAATAGGCAGTCTACCTGAAAGAGAATTCAGAATAATGATAGTAAGGTTGATCCGAAATCTTGGAGATAGAATGGACAATAGATTAGACAAAATGCAAGAATCAGTTAACAAGGACCTAGAAGAAATAAAGATGAAACAAGCAACGATGAACAACACAATAAATGAAATTAAAAGTACTCTAGATGGGATCAATAGCAGAATAACTGAGGCAGAAGAACGGATAAGTGACCTGGAAGATAAAATAGTGGAAATAACTACTGCAGAGCAGAATAAAGAAAAAAGAATGAAAAGAACTGAGGACAGTCTCAGAGACCTCTGGGACAACATTAAACGCACCAACATTCGAATTATAGGGGTTCCAGAAGAAGAAGAGAAAAAGAAAGGGACTGAGAAAATATTTGAAGAGATTATAGTTGAAAACTTCCCTAATATGGGAAAGGAAATAGTTAATCAAGTCCAGGAAGCACAGAGAGTCCCATACAAGATAAATACAAGGAGAAATACGCCAAGACACATATTAATCAAACTGTCAAAAATTAAATACAAAGAAAGCATATTAAAAGCAGCAAGGGAAAAACAACAAATAACACATAAGGGAATCCCCATAAGGTTAACAGCTGATCTCTCAGCAGAAACCCTACAAGCCAGAAGGGAGTGGCAGGACATACTGAAAGTGATGAAGGAGAAAAACATGCAGCCAAGACTACTCTACCCAGCAAGGATCTCATTCAGATTTGATGGAGAAATTAAAACCTTTACAGACAAGCAAAAGCTGAGAGAGTTCAGCACCACCAAACCAGCTTTACAACAAATGCTAAAGGATCTTCTCTAGGCAAGAAACACAAGAGAAGGAAAAGACCTATAATAACGAACCCAAAACAATTTAGAAAATGGGAATAGGAACATACATATCGATAATTACCTTAAATGTAAATGGACTAAATGCTCCCACCAAAAGACACAGATTAGCTGAATGGATACAAAAACAAGACCCTTATATATGCTGTCTACAAGAGACCCACTTCAGACCTAGAGACACATACAGACTGAAAGTAAGGGGATGGAAAAAGATATTCCATGCAAATGGAAGCCAAAAGAAAGCTGGAGTAGCAATTCTCATATCAGACAAAATAGACTTTAAAATAAGGACTATTAAAAGAGACAAAGAAGGACACTACATAATGATCAAGGGATCGATCCAAGAAGAAGATATAACAATTGTAAATATTTATGCACCCAACATAGGAGCACCTCAATACATAAGGCAAATACTAACAGCCATAAAAGGGGAAATCGACAGTAACACATTCATAGTAGGGGACTTAAACACCCCACTTTCACCCATGGACAGATCATCCAAAATGAAAATAAATAAGGAAACACAAGCTTTAAATGATACATTAAACAAGATGGACTTAATTGATATTTATAGGACACTCCATCCAAAAACAACAGAATACACATTTTTCTCAAGTGCTCATGGAACATTCTCCAGGATAGATCATATCTTAGGTCACAAATCAAGCCTTGGTAAATTTAAGAAAATTGAAATTGTATCAAGTATCTTTTCTGACCACAACGCCATGAGACTAGATATCAATTACAGGAAAAGATCTGTAAAAAATACAAACACATGGAGGCTAAACAATACACTACTTAATAATGAAGAGATCACTGAAGAAATCAAAGAGGAAATCAAAAAATACCTAGAAACAAATGACAATGGAGACACAACGACCCAAAACCTGTGGGATGCAGCAAAAGCAGTTCTAAGGGGGAAGTTTATAGCAATACAAGCCCACCTTAAGAAGCAGGAAACATCTCGAATAAACAACCTAACCTTGCACCTCAAGCAATTAGAGAAAGAAGAACAAAAAAACCCCAAAGCTAGCAGAAGGAAAGAAATCATAAAAATCAGATCAGAAATAAATGAAAAAGAAATGAAGGAAACAATAGCAAAGATCAATAAAACTAAAAGCTGGTTCTTTGAGAAGATAAACAAAATAGATAAACCACTAGCCAGACTCATCAAGAAAAAAAGGGAGAAGACTCAAATCAATAGAATTAGAAATGAAAAAGGAGAGGTAACAACTGACACTGCAGAGATAAAAGAGATCATGAGAGATTACTACAAGCAACTCTATGCCAATAAAATGGACAATCTGGAAGAAATGGACAAATTCTTAGAAATGCACAACCTGCCAAGACTGAATCAGGAAGAAATAGAAAATATGAACAGACCAATCACAAGCACTGAAATTGAAACTGTGATTAAAAATCTTCCAACAAAGAAAAGCCCAGGACCAGATGGCTTCACAGGCGAATTCTATCAAACATTTAGAGAAGAGCTAACACCTATCCTTCTCAAACTCTTCCAAAATATAGCAGAGGGAGGACCACTCCCTAACTCCTTCTACGAGGCCACCATCACCTTGATACCAAAACCAGACAAGGATGTCACAAAGAAAGAAAACTACAGGCCAATATCACTGATGAACATAGATGCAAAAATCCTCAACAAAATACTAGCAAACAGAATCCAACAGCACATTAAAAGGATCATACACCATGATCAAGTGGGGTTTATTCCAGGAATGCAAGGATTCTTCAATATACGCAAATCTATCAATGTGATAAACCATATTAACAAATTGAAGGAGAAAAACCATATGATCATCTCAATAGATGCAGAGAAAGCTTTTGACAAAATTCAACACCCATTTATGATAAAAACCCTGCAGAAAGTAGGCATAGAGGGAACTTTCCTCAACATAATAAAGGCCATATATGACAAGCCCACAGCAAACATCATCCTCAATGGTGAAAAACTGAAAGCATTTCCACTAAGATCAGGAACAAGACAAGGTTGCCCACTCTCACCACTATTATTCAACATTGTTTTGGAAGTTTTAGCCACAGCAATCAGAGAAGAAAAGGAAATAAAAGGAATCCAAATTGGAAAAGAAGAAGTAAAGCTGTCACTGTTTGCAGATGACATGATCCTATACATAGAGAACCCTAAAGATGCTACCAGAAAACTACTAGAGCTAATCAATGAATTTGGTAAAGTGGCAGGATACAAAATTAATGCACAGAAATCTCTGGCATTCCTATACACTAAGGATGAAAAATCTGAAAGTGAAATCAAGAAAACACTCCCATTTACCATTGCAACAAAAAGAATAAAATATCTAGGAATAAACCTACCTAAGGAGACAAAAGACCTGTATGCAGAAAATTATAAGACACTGATGAAAGAAATTAAAGATGATATAAATAGATGGAGAGATATACCATGTTCTTGGATTGGAAGAATCAACATTGTGAAAATGACTCTACTACCCAAAGCAATCTACAGATTCAATGCAATCCCTATCAAACTACCACTGGCATTTTTCACAGAACTAGAACAAAAACTTTCACAATTTGTATGGAAACACAAAAGACCCCGAATAGCCAAAGCAATCTTGAGAACGAAAGAAGGAACTGGAAGAATCAGGCTCCCTGACTTCAGACTATACTACAAAGCTACAGTCATCAAGACGGTATGGTACTGGCACAAAAACAGAAAGATAGATCAATGGAACAGGATAGAAAGCCCAGAGATAAACCCATGCACATATGGACACCTTATCTTTGATAAAGGTGGCAGTAATGTACAATGGAGAAAGGACAGCCTCTTCAATAAGTGGTGCTGGGAAAACTGGACAGGTACATGTAAAAGTATGAGATTAGATCACTCCCTAACACCATACACAAAAATAAGCTCAAAATGGATTAAAGACCTAAATGTAAGGCCAGAAACTATCAAACTCTTAGAGGAAAACATAGGCAGAACACTCTATGACATAAATCAAAGCAAGATCCTTTCTGACCCACCTCCTAGAGTAATGGAAATAAAAACAAAAATAAACAAATGGGACCTAATGAAACTTCAAAGCTTTTGCACAGCAAAGGAAACCGTAAACAAGACCAAAAGACAACCCTCAGAATGGGAGAAAATATTTGCAAATGAAGCAACCGACAAAGGATTAATCTCCAAAATTTACAAGCAGCTCATGCAGCTCAATAACAAGAAAACAAACAACCCAATCCAAAAATGGGCAGAAGACCTAAATAGACATTTCTCCAAAGAACATATACAGACTGCCAACAAACACATGAAAGAATGCTCAACATCATTAATCATTAGAGAAATGCAAATCAAAACTACAATGAGATATCATCTCACACCAGTCAGAATGGCCATCATCAAAAAATCTAGAAACAATAAATGCTGGAGAGGGTGTGGAGAAAAGGGAACACTCTTGCACTGCTGGTGGGAATGTGAATTGGTTCAGCCACTATGGAGAACAGTATGGAGGTTCCTTAAAAAACTACAAATAGAACTACCATATGACCCAGCAATCCCACTACTGGGCATATACCCTGAGAAAACCAAAATTCAAAAAGAGTCATGTACCAAAATGTTCATTGCAGCTCTATTTACAATAGCCCGGAGATGGAAACAACCTAAGTGCCCATCACCAGATGAATGGATAAAGAAGATGTGGCACATATATACAATGGAATATTACTCAGCCATAAAAAGAAACGAAATTGAGCTATTTGTAATGAGGTGGATAGACCTAGAGTCTGTCATACAGAGTGAAGTAAGTCAGAAAGAAAAAGACAAATACCGTATGCTAACACATATATATGGAATTTAAGAAAAAAATGTCATGAAGAACCTAGGGGTAAAGCAGGAATAAAGACGCAGACCTCTTAGAGAACGGACTTGAGGTTATGGGGAGGGGGAAGGGTGAGCTGTGACAGGGCGAGAGAGAGTCATGGGCATATACACACTAACAAACGCAGTAAGGTAGATAGCTAGTGGGAAGCAGCCGCATGGCACAGGGATATTGGCTCGGTGCTTTGTGACAGCCTGGAGGGGTGGGATGGGGAGGGTGGGAGGGAGGGAGACGCAAGAGGGAAGACATATGGGAACATATGTTTATGTATGACTGATTCACTTTGTTATAAAGCAGAAACTAACACACCATTGTAAAGCAATTATACCCCAATAAAGATGTTACAAAAAAAAAAAAGAAAAGAAATATAGTGATATTTACTTTTCTTGATATAATATACAAAATATGGAAAAAGAAAATAATAATATAAATTAAAACTGAATTTATGATGGAGGATAATCCTTGAGATGAATATCACAAGTGCAGAGGAACAAAGAAAAATTCATTAAAGTGCTTATAGAGAAAAAAAAAGATAAGGAAAATGGACAATCATCCAACATGTGGATAATTGTTGTACAGAACTAAGAACCAAAAACATGGAAAAGAAAAATATTAAAAGATGTAATAGAATAAAATGTTTATTAAATAAAAAATGGAGTTAATATGCAAATGTGAAAGAATTTATTATGGTCTAGCAAATAGGATTGTATGGCTGATGTCAGTATACATAGTGATGAAGTTACTGAACTTCACAAATGAAGAAAGAATTATTCAGGCATTTAAGCACAAACATCAGTTCCCCCAAAAGAGGAAAATCCAGCTGATTTTAGACTTCTGTATGGCATCAAACCACTCAGGAGTAAATGGATTACTATCTACAAGTTTCAAAGGAAAGAAAAGTGTGATCTAATGATACTTTTTCCTAGCCAAGTTGTTATTCAACTATAAAAGCAAAGCACAGATGCTCTCAAATACTCAAGTGTTTAAGAAATAGCACACAAATATATTGAAAAGAAAGACTACTCCTTAAAAAATATTCTGTCGAGACTTGTGTAGTAACAAAAAAAAATTGGAGGTGATTACCAAATCTCTGACTCTATTAACATTATGAACTAATGCTAAATAAAGGTGGAAATGCATCTACAGTGTGTAATTTTTATAAAAATTGACAATAAAATATTCAAATATAATAGAAATTGAGGCATAGATGAAAGTGATTAGATAAAATTCTACATATAGCATAATATAAATCATATATTTTAAAATATGAAGAATAATGAAAAAAATATAAAATTATATAGTATCCAAGTTGTTTTTACAAAATGTGAATAACTATTTTCAAAACATGATTCTGGTGGTACAAAGAAAACTAGAAATCAATCTTCCTTTGAAATATCAGTATATAAATATTAATTAAATATAGGATGTAAATCCTATAATCCATTAAGCTAGTAATTAAATATAAATATTAACAAGTGACATTCATCCAAGGGGTGTGAGGAAGCTTTTGTATTAAGAAAACCATCAGAATAATTAACAATATTAATAAATGAAAGGAAAGTCAAATAGTAATAGATTTGACTTTCACTTCACTGATATCATAATGTCATCCTTATGTTTAATGGTAAAACATGAGAAGCATTACCATTAAAGTCAAAAGAAGAAGCAAATGCACAATTGTATTTAACATTGTTCTCTAAGCAATGGCTCATACAATTAAACAAGATAAATAAACCTAAAGACTAAATACTTTAAAAAAAATAAAAAGACTCATTAAGATTCAGGTTATCAAAGTAATATGTAAATATTACTAACTTTCCTATTTGACAACAATAACCATTTAGAATAGGCAATATAAGTAAATATACCATTTCCAGTAGCAACAGGAAAAAAGTAAACTTAACAGCAAATATATTGAACCTATATGAAGAAAACTTTAAAACTCTACTGGGGTGATAGGAGCCAAATAAATGCTCCTCCAGGTGCTGTACCACTTCTCAACTTTCCTTTACAGAAAAATTTTTGAAAAGGCTGCACATGGAGACTCTGTTTATCTCATCTTGTTCTCTATTTCTTTATTGAGGTAAAATTTTCATAAAGAAAAATGCATAAATCTCAAATGTACAATTTGATGAATTTTGACAAACTCATACAACTATGTAATCAACACCCAATTCAAGAAACTGAACATTTCCATCACACTAGGACATGACCCTTCCAGTCATCCTCTCTCACTCATATGCAACCACATTTCTCATTTCTATTAATTTAAATGTATATTGCTGATTATTAAACTTTACAGAAATGGAACTCTACATTATATACATGCTATAGATTGAATGTCTTTAGCAACATCCCCCCAAATTCATATGTTGAAATTCAATTCCCAGTATGATGATATTAGGTATCAAGTTGTACATTCAAGTGTTTAATCTTGAGTTAACTTTTGTATATGGTGTAAGATAGTGGTCCAGTTTCATTCATTCAAACTCAGCAATGGCTGAACTCTGTTTCAAGACAATACAGCTATCTGACAGTAGTTTTAAATTTCTGGAACAAGTACTCATGAAATGTACTAAGATAGCTCTGAAATTATGGAACCTACATAGAACAAGGTCTACTTTCCATTTTACCAATACCCAAGCATATTAGGCCTGTGTTTGCACCTTAGGGTAGTGAAAAATCACTGAAATCAGTAGGGAGATGGATGCTTCCAACTTGGCTCATCTTGTAGAACATCAAATTATCCCTCACTCCATCCTTCCACCTCTGGTCTCCCCCCCAGAATGTCATACACATTTCAGGTTTCTCCTCCTCCCCCCCATCCTCCCCCCAACACTCCCCTCCTCCTTCTGTTCATTTCCCTCTCCCTTCTTCTCCTCTTCCTTCTTTTCTATCTTCTCATCATCTCCCTGGAAGAGAGAATGTCTCTGACTTAATTTTGCCCTAAATAAATGTTATTGCTAGTGCAATGAAATATAAACAACACTAGGAACAATAAGTCCACTACCTTCTGCGTACATTTCCTAAGTAACTTTAAAAGTGGTTGAAAATCCTGTGGAAATTATATCCTAATAGAAACCTGCCTGTGGCTCTAATGTCATTTGGCTATATTATAATTATGGCACAACCTTTTTAATAGCTTTATTACATAGGACAAAAATACTTATCATTAAAAGCATTCTTATAGTATTATTTGGAATTTGGCATTTATCTAGATAAAATATTTGGAATAAGATGATATTTTAAGAAATATAAATAAACTTTATAATAGCCTTCCTATATGGAACACTAGTCATTCTGATTCTATCTTAACTCTAATATTCAGGAAAACATTTTCTATTGCCACCTCAGTGCTTTAAAAAGCTTTCCCCTGAGCTTTCAAAGAAAAGGAATGTTATCACTGTAATTGGATAGTCTGTGACAACGTTATAACTTCTTTATTAACTATGATTCTTAATGTAGAAAAAATGAAATCTCAGTGTGTTTGAATTCAGTTGCCCTGCCAAAGTTAATTGCTCCTCAAGAGATGCTAAACTTGGGATGTGCTGGGGGTGTGAAAAAGAACAACTACTGACTTTAGTATCTTATTTTCCAGTGAGTTAACATGTTTCATGTAATTAGCCCCAATGTTCTTTTTAGATTAACAGATCAACTAAAAATATGTTACGTTTTAAAAGAAGCAAACAACAGGAAAGTGGGAACGTAACAGAAGCATATTTAAAGGGCATAGACTCATTACAATAAACACATTTAAACAATAGTACCAGCTTAGTCTTTACAAAAGTGTATTTACCCTTTTTTTAAATATCCAAAATAAGTAGAGCATCAAGCTTAGCATACAGTGATTTTATTTGTTTAAGTAACTTGTAATTAATAAGAGATGGCTTATTAATAAGAGATCATTTTGTATTATCTTTCAGAATATATTTTATTAATAATGTACCCTCACATAATAAAATCATTTTAGGGCTTCCCTGGTGGCGCAGTTGTTGAGAGTCCGCCTGCCGATACAGGGGACGCGGGTTTGTGCTCCGGTCCAGGAGGATCCCACATGCCACGGAGCGGCTGGGCCCGTGAGCCATGGCCGCTGAACCTGCGCGTCCGGAGCCTGTGCTCCGCAACGGGAGAGGCCACAGCAGTGAGAGGCCCGCGTAGCACTAAATAAATAAATAAATAAAATCATTTTAGTGAAAACAACAGCTAAAATTGCCAGACAATTGGTGTCTAGCTCCTGAATAAAGTGTGCTTAAGACAACTGATATTCTAGAAGATTAGATAGTGTAGGAGACTTTCAAAGTAATTTTTCCTCTAGCCTGACTTCTCTAATGAATCCTATTATCAAGTAAATCACCAGAAACTTACATACTTGAACCCTAATGCCATAATCCCCCATAGAAATGATTACATTGATTTGTAATTTGGTATTATTACCACAGTTCTTTATTTAGAGTCAGTAAAAGATGTGTCTATTTGATATGCTTTTCTACAGTTTTCAGAAAACAGCATGGATGACACTGACCATTATGTTATTCAGTGCTCTTATAATGTACTCATGCTATAAATATATTTTTAAGGTCAGTGCCAGAAAAAAAAAGTTCTTTATCTTAGTCTAGTGTTATGCTTAATTTAACGGGTTAATAAGAGGTATGTAACCTGACACATTTCAAATTTTGGAAGTGAGCAGACCATGAATAATAATAGTAACAAAAATATACATTGAAGACATGAAACATTACATATTAAACATTTGAGTATATGGTGCATTGAATTCATATTTGGATTTGGGGAAAAAGAGAGAATGAGGGTTAGGGTGAAAGTTAAATAATAAACAACTTTCAAGTAATTAAATTAATGGCTGAAATAGCCAGATCAAGCTCATCATTTTCAGTCTTCTTAATGAGACTTAAATCTACCAATTGTTCATCTTGTTATTTCTGTGATAATTGACCTCTATTTTATACAGCACCCATTCTACCCCTACAACTCTGTAATATCCCTTTCACCTCCTAAAAAAAATGTTTCACAAAACAGAATTGCCTGCATAGATTTTGTGGTCAGAAACTATAGACACACCCAGAGAATCATGGAACTGAGAGAGAGTTCCAAAGTTGGTTCAACTCTAAGCAGTGGCGTGTTGGTAAATGTTTAACAAGAGGACTTTCTCAATATAAAGTCCTGATTTGTAGGGTTCTTTGATTTCTGTGGTGTAAATATTCCCTTCATGGCTAATTCTAAGCTATCAGTACATCAATGGTCATTGAACACAGTTGAGAAAAGATGAGTGCAATTAGCAGTTGGAAGCCCGTATTCTGGCTCCAGCATACCACTAGACCAAAGTTATCACCATTTAATCTAGGTAGTCCTAGAATGATGACAGCCAGCAGATAGTGGTAGCTTGGCAGCTTGTTAAACTGTTAATCAATCTGTAATTGTGTTCTTTCCATTTAATCTAGCTCTTGTTACAACCTCCATGAATTTCATTTTATATCATTTGGAGATGAAATTTGACTGGTTCATAGTACTTTTTTATGTTCGGACTTTCTGTCTTTGAAGATCATTAAGTGACCTGTTAGCATTCCCTTCTAAAATGCTCACCTGAACCTGCTTTTGTTTTTCTTTAAAGCCTGTATTGTACTTTCTACCTGACATCACAAATCATATTTGGTCTATATACAGTTGACCCTTGAACAACAGGGGTTTGAACTGTGGGGGATCCACTTATAAGCAGATTTTCTTCAATTAATACATACTATGTTTATGATCTAGTGTTGGTTGAATCCATGCATGTGGGATCCATGAATTTGGAAGGCCAGCTATGGGACTTGAGCATCAGAGAATTTTGGTATCCGTGGCTAGTCCTGGAACCAATCCCCAGCAAATACCGAGGGATGACTAAAGTTTGGCTTGATTTAGGAAGTTTGTTCAAGTTGTACTAGCTCTTACATCATTCACTAGCACTTTTATCAACTGCATGAGCAGAAAACAGTTATTTTCAGTTTATTTAAATTTTCTTATTAATACTTGCCACATTTTGGTACATCTTATATATTTGGTCCTCTTCTTTGGACTCTCCAATTTTCTGCCTTTCCTTTCTTCTTTTCATTGTTCTTTAGCTTTCTTTCTTTTATATGTACCTATCTCTATCACTGTATTTTTCTCTATAAAAAAACTGATTACAATTTTTCTGACAATAAATGATGCCTCTACTTCACATACTAAGATGACACTACTGACCCACCACTGTACCAGTGGTGAAGATGATAGAATTCAAGGTAAGAGAGGCCTGAGTTCAAATATCCTGATAGCAGTGGAGTCTTGGGTAAATTGCTTAAACTCTTTGAGCCTTATTTCCCTTATTTGTAAAATGCAAGTAATATCTACCTTATGAGTTTGTTGTGAGAATGAAATAGGGTGAGTGATTCTCCTGGCATATTATAAGAGCTGAATAAATGGTAGCAGTGGTAGTATTGTAGTAATACTCACAATATATTATACTTAAGTAGTAGAAATAAATGTGCATTATATAAGCTTTCAAAATACGTCACATTCCTCTTTCTCAGTTACTTATATGAACTTTGAGGACCTGTTTGCTAGGGCACTGGCAAAGGTTCAGAGTATATTTTCTATGCAACCCCACTATCAAAAATGTTTCAAATTAATGAATTATTAAGGATCTTGAGAATTCTTTCTGAGACAAAAAGAACACTTCACAATCCTTTAATGTGGTACATGTTTGCCCCTAGCAAGTTAGACTTTCTTAATTCACTACACTACCTCTCCAGCTCTAATCACACCAAAACACACTGACTCTTTCATTGTGTGCTCCCTTACAATCAGAAGATATCCTTCTACCAACATGTGTATAGTTGTGGTTTCTCCAATATATATTTCTGTAGTTTGGCTTTGGTACCCATGTGTACTATTTTGCAGGTGCCCCAATGGTGCTACACTAAACTAAGCAGGTAATTTTGGATACTACTTTTTGCCTTGCAAATTGTTTTTGAGGGCCTGCCCAAATTAGAGTCACTTGCAAACTTTTTGTTTCCAAAGAATTAATAACACTTGAAATGTTGGCGCTTATTGAGCCCAATATCCCTTGACCATTTCATTGTTTCTGCTGGGGAGGAATAAATTTTCCTCTACCCTTCTAGGTCCTTCTGGCTGGTCTAAGAATTAAATTGACATGAGGCAGATTAGCAGGATAAAATAAAAAAAAAATTAATAACATGTATACATGGGAGAAACCCAGGAGAACTGAGCAACTCACCAAAATAGCTGAAACCTTCACCTTAAATACCATCTCAAGCAGAAGACAAAAGAGGATGATTTGGGGGAGTGGCTTAGGACTTCAAAGGTGAGGAAAACAATCCACATAGAAATGGAAAAGCAAACGTTTGGTTTAAAAAAAAAAATGCTTTCTGGGCCATTCAGAGACAGGGGACGCAGAGTGGACTCTGATCTTTAAGAGTTTCCCCACACCACATCTAGCCCATATCCTTTGCAGATATGCCTGGTGATAGCTCTATTCCTGTAATAAGCCCTCTGTCTAAATTCAGGAAGTTACAGGGAAGGTCAAAGTTTCTTCCTGAGTCTTTCTTTGGGCCTCAGTTGTTTTCAGCTCAAAATAATCTGCATGCCAGAAATATTTGGGGGTGGTAAATTCTGTTCTCCTACATTTCTTAAGGAATGTTTTAAAAACCCATGTCATTAGTAAAATAATAGTTACCCTTGAAGACCTGATTTTCAGCTCATGAATTGCTACAGGCCTGCCCTGCTCTCTTAACCCCTTTTTCCTGACCCCAAACATTTCTTAATAGTTTTCTTTATTGTCCACCAATTGCTACATTTGTATCAAGATTATATTTTGTGCAAACAGTACCTATTCCCTAACCTTGAATTTAGTCACTCAGATTTTGGACCTGCTGTTTGATTTGTTTTTGGTTGAACCTCCTATTTAAATTGGAGCACTTGGTGACTTAAATTTAGGAATGTTCCCCAGAGCAGCTCCCAGCACCCTTATTTTTAACCTTTGTTCTTATCATCAATATATACAGATTTGAAACAGTCATACAGAACTTTGGGGAAAGGGTATAAAACAAACTATTTAACAATAAAAAATATACCTGGCTACTTTTCCAAGTAAAATTTATAAGAAATGTAGCAAGCATAGTTTTATTAAACTCTCCAAAAAAACTGTGTTTTAGCCATAAAGGTAAATATTTTAGCTCAATATTAATATAATTATGGAAATTATTTGATAATACAGACTACCTCAAATTATGAAATTTTAAATACCTGTTCTATTGGATTAAAATGCCAAATTATTCAGATGAGCAAAGCATACATTACATTTGGCAATGTTTATCAGCAATTATCATATCTAATACAACTCTTATTAAGGAATAGTCAAATGCAAAGTAATTCAGAACAGATGGACAGTGTACTCACGGAACAGAAACATTTATTTAAGAATATGTTTAATATTTTCTTTTTTAATATTCTTTTCCAATGAACTTTCAAGTTCAATCAATATTTAGTATATTTAATATATTCATATTTTTATAAACATCCCTGAAAGTCCACTTAATGGACAAAATCCTTTACAGAGCATATTATTGTATGCTGATAAATTCCTCATTGGTTTAGATTACAGGGTAGACTTGGAAGAGCTGGCAAAAAATGCAGAGAGATTAGCCTTTTTTTTTTTTTTTTCAGTACGCGGGCCTCTCACTGTTGTGGCCTCTCCCGTTGCGGAGCACAGGCTCCGGACGCGCAGACCCAGTGGCCATGGCTCATGGGCCTAGCCGCTCCACGGCATGTGGGATCTTCCTGGACCGGGGCACGAACCCGTGTCCTCTGCATCGGCAGGTGGACTCTCAACCACTGCGCCACCAGGGAAGTCCAGCCATTTTATAGGCTTGTATTGTTTACAAAGTAATCCACCACTCTCATTTTTTTTCCCTGTAATGAGTTTTAACAACATACACAGAAGCTTAGCTACTCACGAATATACACTATTTGCTGAATTGACAACTGATTGGGGAAGGAAAATATAGTTTCAGGTATGTAAAGCAGTCTGTTTAAAGACATGGAGACCTAAAATCTTAAGAAAAGTTCTGTGAGGTAATACAAATAACCTGTGGATAGAATTTTTCCTATTTATTTTCTATTTCCAAATGCTAAAACAATTTTCTATTCTTTTCCTTAGTTACATATTTTATGCTACTCAGTGCAAATACATGTCAAAATGATCACTCAGAAAGCATTTAGCTGATTCAGCATTACCTTTTTTTGTTTTAACCTTATCAAGAGTTAATGCATTTTACTTTATCTTATTAAGTTTACTGTTAATGCTTTAATTATACAATCTACCTTCTTCCTCTAAAATTTTTCTCATTTTTGAAAATGGTCTGTATGCTGTTGAATTCTTCATTCTAATTTAATTTATTTTCTTGGTATTTTTTTTGTTTTGAACAATCTACTTTGGTATGCATAACAAAGGATCCTTATTGTAAGCAGGTAGGGGGTCCCTGGAAAAAGGGAACCTGGCTTGGATTTCTTTACATGAGAAGCCATTTTACGCCTAAACCATTTTGTGATCTAAGCCTGGCATCAATGCTTGCCCTTACAGAAGGACAGATCTCAGTAGTTAATAACTTTTAGGGAACAAAAGAAGATAAAAATAAACAACTTTTACCAGGCCAGGGAGATAACTTAACCATATCAGAGACAATATATCAGTTGTAAAGACTCCCAGTTCTGTTTCAATGGTAAAGATTAGCCTGAAGCACATTCTTGAGTTGTTTTGCCGAATTCAAACCCCCTCAAGCATTCAACCACCAGATCAACTGGAAGCTAAGAAATGATGATGTTGACCTTTTCTGACCCTTGTGACTTCAATCAACTAACGCTTGGACTCTGCCAACCTTTGCCCCAATTCTATGCTAAATTCTCCTCTGCTCCAGCCCTTTCATAAATATGCATATACCCTTAGCTTAAAATTTCCCCAATTTTGCTGTCTGGGAAGACACTGCTTTGGGAAAGATCCCCAGTGTTCTCCTTACTTGCTGCAAGTAATAATCCTTCCCTCTTGTGATCTTTGGTGTGGTTTTGTCTTTTGGCTTGACACCCAGCAAGAGGTGAACCCAGTTTTGGGGTAATATTATGAAAGTACTAAACAATTATATAAAATTAATACAATGCATTGTTTTAATTCCATATGTATTGGATAGTATTCCATAATCCCACATCTCATGTGACAATGAATTTAACAAAATTACAAATGATTAATGGGCCTATGCCTGGAAAAGTTACCAAGCACAGAACCAAAGATTCTTTAGACAAAGCAAAATAGAAAAATACTTTTTTTCCCCACAATTTGTACATTTTTAAATCCCCTACCCCCTACTGTGCTCCTTCCCCCTTCTCTCTCCCTACTGGTAACCACTAGTTTATTCTTTATGAGTCTTTTTCTGTTTTGTTATATTCATTTGTTTTATTTTTTAGATTCCACATATAAGTGACAACATACAGTATTTGTCTTTCTCTGTCTGATTTAAGTACTTTGTACTTTTAATAAGACCACTATGTCTATTTAGATATAATGTGGTTTAATCACCAAACATCTGTAGGCATGAGTTTAAGTGACAAAATCAAAGGAAGTGCTTTAATACAGTAATGACAAATGCAATCAGAAGTTAGAGCCAAAACATCACTTTAAATTTAGTAAAGAAGATTGTAAACACTGATTGCTGTCAAATCTAAATTGTAGACATGAGAGGCTTCCAATGAATTTTAAACACCCAGGGCAGTAATTATGTTACTAGAATGAAGTTTGTTTTGTGACTTTTTAAAATAATCTAAAATGTTATTACTTATATTATGAAGAAATAATTCATTTGTCCTGACTCAAAATAGATTTGTTAACCAAACTAAAGTTTCCTTAGATAAAATTATTTCTATTGTGTCCTTTGTTTGTTTAAATATTTGTTTCTTTGGCTCATTCAGGATGGTTTCTGGGAGCATTATGTTCCTTACTCAAATACTGAAATTATTACTCTTTATCAAGTATGACAGATATCATGATTAAAAAGAAAGGAGATACACATTTCATATTATTTATGGTCTGGGCAAAGATAAAATATATTCTGCTTGGTTTCTACTACCTTAATGATAAATATGGGTCAGTTGTCACTAGCATTGTCTAGTGACATTGTCTATAGCATTGTCTAAATCATAGCGAAAATGTAACTTCTCTGTGCAGAATTTTATTCATATAGAATATAGAAATCATTGACTTCTATTTTTGAAACATCTATTTTATTTTATAGTTTTATAGACAGTTAAATATTTCTTATTGATGTTCACATTAATTTTAAAATGGATTAGCTAGAGAAAAATATATGCAAGTGCCATCTAACTGAAAAAAATTTATTAGTGAAAATGAATCAGATCTCTCATGTAAAAGCTTATCTTCTCTCAAGTAGATCATCACTAATCCATAGTAATTACCTAAGTCTAACTTAATTTTATGTAACATTTTGCATAAATTCGTTGTTATATTAGTAAGCTAGAGGACAAGCTGTTTGTAAGTTTTTAAACCTATTTATAAATTTCCAAAGATTGATACAGAAGAATATAATGCCTCTTCCTATGTGCATTTTTACCAGTCTATGACTTGTGATGAAATGTAAGTATATCCTATGGTATCAGAAAGACAAAATTAAGCTGAAAATTAGGCAACAATATAGAATATGAAGCGTTTGCAGTGGATTTTCTTATTTTATATTAGTTAATATTTGTTAACTATGAAAAGTTTAAGAAATTTTTCTGATATAGTATTATGATTATCTTAAGGAAAATTCAAACGGTGAAAATGGAGTGATTGTCAGACCTAGTACCTAATCAGGGACCACTCCAGCATGTCAAAGTAAAGCCACTGAAGCCCTATCTCTGAATACCTAGAAGTTCTCATAACACAAATGTCAAGTCACTAGTACACTGATAAATTCAATCCAATTCAACAAATATTTATTATGCAACAACTATGCACCAAGCACTTTTCTAGGTACTGACCATACAATGGTGAATAAACTGGTTCATTTCTTCAAGGAAATTACAGTGTAATGGGGGAAAGAGAATCTTACATAACATACTGTATCATTAGCTCTAGTTGATGGTGGCTTTAGAGCTTGGAGATGGATGACTGCTGAAGAGATTTGTTATCAGCTTCTCTGGTAGTGGAATATAAGCAATGGCTAGCTACGTAGCTACTTGGCAACTGCTAGAGACCTTATATGTCTATAAATTACATATAAAAATGTCATATTGTGTATGCAATGAGACTATATTTACATTATCTTTTACTTTTTCTGGCAATTTTTTCCTAAGTATTCAAAACTGCTTTGTAAAAAATATCTTTAATTGATTTGAATAATACCGCTCTCCCTTTTCCCTTTTGTTAAAAAAAGAAGATAGAAATAGGCCATTAAGCCATAAGCATTAAGGGGAAGAAACTGAATTGACTGAAACGTTGCTACATTTGGATATGATTATGTCTACTTACACAAACAATGAATGTTTCAAACAAGCACAGAAACTATATAAATTATGACTGTAGTCAAAGATCATTTTTCATATTCCTAGCCACATTATAATCACAAGTAATAACTTACTTATCTCAACATAAAAAACAAAAATTTCCATCAGGTTTCTCTACCTAGACATTATTGATATTTTCGGCCAGATAAGTCTTTGTGTTTGGAGTGGGTGGCTACTTAGTGCATTACAGAGTGTTAATCAGTATTCCTGGAATTTACCCACTATGTACCAGTAGCTCTTCCTCAGTTTTGACAATCATTGATGTTCCAGATATTGCCAAATATTCCCCAGTAGAGAGAGAGAGATTATCTTTATGTGAAAGCCACTGACTTAGAAAAAACAAACATGTTTCAGGGTGCCATATATATTTACATTGGACTGGATGCTTTCCCCCTAAGATCAGTAACAAGACAGGCATATCCACTCTCACAATTTCAACACTGGAACAGACATCAAATCAGTGCAACCAGGTAAGAAAAATAAATAAAATGTATCCAGATTGGACATAAGTAAGTAAAAACTGTCTTTACTTGCAGATGACATTACCATCTAATTAGTAAATCTGATGAACTATATAAAAACACTACTAGAACAAATAAGTGAATTTAGAAAAGTTACAGGAGGCCAGTCAGCATACAAAAATCAATTATATTTCTATAGCGTAGCAATGAATAATATAAACATGAAATTAAGAAAACATTTCCAAGTCTGGTCTAGGATGGAGGCTTTGGAAGACCCTGAATGTATGTCTTCCCATGGATTCACCAAATTTACACCTACATATAGAGCCTGCTCCAGCTCCAGCCAGCCAGCTTAAGATGTCTGGCGCATGCATTCTACACAGGGGAAGCTCCTATACGAGACCACACCTTCAAGACTAGGAGAGGTAGCTGTTTCAGCTAATTCAAAAGACCAAACACAGAATTCCAAACAAAATGAGGAGTCAGATGAAAATGTTCCAAACAAAAGGACAAGATAAAACCCCAGAAAAATCCCGAATGAAACAGGGGTAAATAATTTACCTGATAAAGTGTTAAAAGTCATGATCATAAAGATGCTCACCAAATTGAGGAGAGGAATATAGGAGCAGAGTGAGAACTTCAAAAGAGTATAAGAAAATATAAGAAAGAACCCATCAGAGCTGAAAATTACAATAACTAAATGAAAAATACACTACAGCAAATCAACAGCAAATTATATATGAGAATGGATTAGTGATAAAATAGTGGAAATCACCCAAACAAATCAGCAAAAAAAAAAAAAAAAAAGAAAAGAAAAGAAATAAGGATAGCTTAAGAGACCTCTGAGACAACATCAAGCATACTCACTTCAAATTATAGAGGTCCCAGAAGGAAAAGAGAGAAAAGGGCAGAAAACTTACTTGAAGAAATAATGACTGAAAATTTCCCTAACCTGGAGAAGGAGCAGGTCCACAAAGCACAGAGAATCCCAAACAAGATGAACCCAAAGAGGTCCACACCAAGACATATCATAATTAAAATGGCAAAAGTTAAAGAGAGAATTTTAAAGGCAGCAAGAGGAAAACAATGAATCACATACAAAGGAACCCCTATAAGAATATCAGCTGGTTTGTCAGAAGAAATATTGCAGGCTGGAAGGGAGTGGAATGATATATTTTAAGTGCTGAAAGGAAAAAGTTTACAGCCAATAATAGTCTACTCAGCAATGTTATCACTAAGAATTGAAGGAGATACAGTTTTCCAGACAAGCAAAAAATAAAGGAGTACATCACCACTATAGTGGCCTTACAGGAAATGTTAAAGTCTTCATTAAGCAGAAAAGAAAAGGCCAAAACTAGAAAAAGAGAAAAGAGAAAATCCCACTGATTAAAGCAAATATATAGGAAAGGCAGTGATCAGCCGCTTAAAAATCTAGTATGAAGGTTAAAAGACAAAAGTAGTAAAATCAGGCTTCCCTGGTGGCACAGTGGTTGAGAGTCCACCTGCCGATGCAGGGGACATGGGTTCATGCCCCGGTCCAGGAAGATCCCACATGCCACGGAGCGGCTGGGCCCGTGAGCCATGGCTGCTGAGCCTGCGCATCCGGAGTCTGTGCTCCACAATGGGAGAGGCCACAACAGTGAGAGGCCCATGTACAGCAAAAAAAAAAAAAAAAAAAAAAAAAAATGGAAAAATTGACAATAAGTACATACCTATAAATAATCACTTTAAAAGTAAATGTACTGAATACTCCAACTAAAAGACACAGAATGACTGAATAGATACAAAAACAAGAGCCATATATATGCTGCATACTAGAGAATCACTTCAAATTTAAAGACACACACAGACTGAAACTGAAGGGATTTAAAAAAGATTCCATACAAATGGAAACAAACAAAAAATAGTATTACTTATATCACACGAAATGGACATTAAAACAAAGAGTATAACAAGAGACAAAGAAGGGCATTACTTGATGATCAAGGGATCAATTCAAGAAGAAGATATGGCAATTGCAAATATATATGCTCCTATGCTCCACACAAAGAAAATATTAACAGATAATGGTAGATATTGATAGTGACACAATAAAAGTAGAGGACTTAAACACCGCACTTACATCAATGGAAAGATCATCCAGACAGAAAATCAATAAGGAAACACTGACATTAAATGACACATTAGTTCAGATGGACTTAATAGATGTATATAGAACATTCCATCCAAAAGCAGCAGAATACACATTCTTTTCAAGTGAAATAACACTACACACCCAATGGCATGACTACAATAAAAAAGACGAACAATATCAAGTACTGGTATGTATGTGAAACAAGTAAATCTCTCATACAACCCTTGTGTAGCATGTTAAATGGTACAACCACTGTTGAAAAAATTTGGTGGTTTCTTAAAAAGTTAAACATTCACTCATCATATGGTCAAGCCATACCACTCTTAAGTATTTACCTAAAATTAAAGGAAATATATGGGGCTTCCCTGGTGGCGCAGTTGTTGAGAGTCTGCGTGCCAATGCAGGGAACACAGGTTCGTGTCCCGGTCCAGGAGGATCCCACATGCCGCGGAGCGGCTAGGCCCGTGAGCCATGGCCGCTGAACCTGCGCATCTGGAGCCTGTGCTCCACAGCAGGAGAGGCCACAACAGTGAGAAGCCCGCGTACTGCCAAAAAAAAAAAAAAAAGGAAATATATGTTCATTCAAAGACTTGCACATGAGTGTTTATAGCAGTTTTATTTATAAGAGCCAAAAAGTAGAAATAAACCAAGTGTTCATCAACAGGTGAATGAATGGCATATCCATACAATGGAATGTTAATTAACAGTAAAAAGGAAGGGAATACTTATACAGGCAACAGCATGGATAAATCTCAAAATAATTATGATGAGTGAAAGAAAATAAAGACAAAAATGGTATATGTTATGATTTCATTTATACGAAACTCTAGAAAATAGAATCTAGAGTGACAGAAGTCAATAAAGCTATTATCATATATTAAACATATCATATATTTAATACATAAGTAGATTTATGCAGGTATAATTAGCACACAATATGCTGCACATATTTAAAGGGAAATATATTTTATTTAAATTTTCAGTTACGTGTGTGTGTATATATATACACATATACATATATGATTTGTTAAGATTGTCTGAATTTCCAAGCAAAGCAATTTGGAGCAACATTTCCTATTATTATCATTATAAAGAAACTCAAATTATATGGAGTTAATTAAGCACAGACTATTTGCTGATTATAGGCTGGTGTTGTTAGACTTTTTCTATTGAAGGAGTTACAATGATGCTACAGTTGGTGAAAAGTTGATGCAGAGACATGCTATTTAATTAAACATTAGGCTTATAATTCCTTTAAAAATTTGATAGGTTGAATTCCATCAGTTTTATTTGTGATGGGCAATAACAGACATTAATGGCCCACTATTAAAGGTATTTTTAGGGAATCTGGTGCATTTTGTGAAGCCCTGAGGGCTTTTCTTATGCATTATAAATTGTATGGTAATTTAACAAAGCATTTATAAAAATAACCCAGTTTTCCACTAAAGCAAAAATAAGCAATCAATTCACACAATGGGATTAGTAATTGATGTACTTTAAAATTGACATTTGAAGCATTTCTGCTTTGTTGATAATCATTTATATACTGTTCTAACTAGTGAAATTTGAAGTTTAAGACTGGAGCAATTATTTTACTCAGAGATTTTTATGGTCAACCCATTGAAGGACTTTTTCTTCCTCAGTGCAACTATTTCTAATTATGATTGCTGAAATATTGTTGGATTTAAGATACATGAATAAATAGTGAACAAACCTAAATAATAAAATCTGGACACTGAACAAAAAGCATCTTTGTTGTGATTCTATTATTGTGGAGGGAAAAGGTCAGGCAGCATCCACTCTGAAGACCCTCCCTCTTTTATAATGAGATCTTTCTTCACAATTCTCTCAATCACTACATATACACTCACACATAAAGATGTACATGCAACATACACACTTGCATACATACTTACTGAAGAATACAGTATTAGGTTACCCAAGGATGGTAAGAAAAATTTTAAAGTTTGTTCACTGAACAAGAATCTTGTAATCAAGCAGCAAGGGCCTCTGAAAATCAAACTGTGCTCTGCTCACTTAACCCTGTGTCCTGGTTAAGGACTGCATCTGCTCTAGGGAAGATGTGGCTTTTTCTATTTCTGCACAGGAGCCCAAGTGGGCTAGCAGCAGCCCTGATGGACATGACAGACTTACAGTCATCATGATTAGAAAGAAAAGAAAATAATTCTTTATTCAGGGTAAACTGACCTCAATGATGAGCTTTACTCCTTGAAAATATGCAAACCAAAGTTAATGGAGATTTATTGGTAGGACTATACATACATATGTGGAAGAATAGAAAATCACCATAGTAGCCACAATGGAAAACTGAAGTTAAGATATACAAAGAACCCTCAAATGAGTTATAGTGTAATTCATTGCTCCAAATTCCAGTGCTTCTCCAAAAGTGTGGTGTTTTTCTATATTTATCCTGTTTGGGGTTTGCTGAGCTTCCTGGACATTGTCCATTGTTCTTTTTGAATAAAAATTTGAAATTTTTCATCCAATATTTCCTTAAATATTTCTGATTCCATTTTACCTTTCCTCTCCTTTTGGGGTTTCAGTGACCTGTATGTTAGACTGATTTATCCTATATGTATCTGAAGCTCTGTTAATGTTATATTTCAATCTTTTTCTCTCCGTTGTATCTGTGTGAAAAATTACTATTGTCCTGTCTTTAAGTTCACTCATTCTTTATTTTGTTTTGACTAATCTGATTTTAATCCCATCCAATAAATTTTATTTCAGATCATATTTTTTAGTTCAATGATTTCTATTTATTTCTTTTTATAGTTCCTATACCTCTCCTGAAATTTTGCACCATTTTACCCACTAAACCAATCTTTTAACATATTTATCATAGTTACACTAAACTATGTCTTGCTGCTAATTCTAAGTTGCCTGTGGTTTTGTTTCTATTAACTGGTTTTCTCTTGACTATGGCTCACATTTTCTAGCTTCTTTACATGACTACCAGTGTTTTATTGTGTACTGGACATTGTAGATGATATGTTACAGAGACTCTGGATTCTGTAATGTTTTTCTGAAAAGTGTTGACTTGTAGTTTAATGAATCAATTTGGTCTTATGGAGGCATGGATTTAGGTTTTGTTAGGGTTAGCTTATTTTAGTTTTACACTCTCTAGGATGTATGTTCTACCTTGGGGACATGGTCTATATTTCTTAAATATATCCTTCTGGATTTTCAATGGAAAGCCAAAAATTTTTACCAAGCCTCTCTAACTGATATCCAAGTTAACATAGATGCTAAAATCTCTGTTCAGTTCTTGCAGACTTCCATCTGTTCTTTTCCTCTAATTTATTTGAAGTCTCATCTTCTGCATGTAAGTTTAAGATTCAGCTAAATTTGAGGGGAATTTATTTGGGAATTTTAAAGGTCCCACTTTTGTCTCCCTTCTTTCTAGACTATCTTCTCTAACTTTTCACACCAACTCTATTCTCTCACCCCATTAGAACTCCATCCCTCAAGTGTGTGCAATCTGGGGATTCCTCTCTAGGGAAAAGCCAAATAAATGTGGATCTCACTCAACTTGGTTTCTCTTGTTCAAAGGTTGATCCTCTTCAAGTCCTGTCTGTTCTTGGTTATTTTCCAATACTTTCAAGCCACTGTTGTTATTGTTGTTTTCATTTTGTCCTAAGTTTATAGTTATTATTGTTAGGGAGAAATAAGATACAAGAAGTTGGGAGACTCCGATTATTTTATGTCTCATCAAAATTGAAGATTAAATCATTACCCTGCCATAAAAAAATCATTAATTGGAAAACTATCAGCTCTGACACCACCTCCTCTTACTCTCCATTTCATTTATTCATGTGCAGGAACACTGGTTCCTGCCAGTTCCTTGAATGGACTAAGTCTTGCCTCAGGAACTTTGAGCTTGCCTTCAACACTCAATCGTAGGATATTGGCATGACTCACACTTCTACTTCCTTCAGATCTTTACTCAAGTGTATCCTCTTCAGTGGGGCTTTCCTTGGCCACACTAAAGAAATGTCAACCCTCACATGCATTTTTTATCTTCCTTCTCTGCTTCTATTTCTCTTTTGCCTTTATCAATATCTAATATCTACATTTTGTATATTATATATAGTCATGTATATATTGCATTTATTAAATTTATTTACTTTATTTATTTATTGTCTCCCCTTTTAGAAAATAAGTTCCATGATGGCAAAGATTTGTTTTTCTGTTTTGGTTTACTGCTATAGCTCCAGTACCTTCTGTATTCCTAGTATTGAGAAGAGTTTCTGAAACATAGAAGTTACTCAAAAAATATTTTTGACTCAATTAATGAATTAATGACTGAATAACCCTGTGTTCATTATCTGCTATTATACTAACATGTTTTCAAGAGTTAGCCTGTTAGAAGGGAACCAGTACCTCCTTGGCCTATATCCCTTGCTTAAAGCCACATACTTGAAGGCAATATGATACAGAAAATTAAGGTCTGAATTTGACAGAATGGATGATTCTGATGTTACTTTCTAAATTTATAAGAAATCTCTTCCTTCATTCTACTGAATAAATTTTCATTTTTAAATAATTTTTATTTGAGTATAGTTGCTTTACAATGTTGTGTTAGTTTCTACTGTATAGCAAAATAAATTCATTTTTATTATTACTGAAAATGTGAGAAGTAATGAAATTAAGCATGTAAGGAAACATCCTATATATCCATGCATGTGCTTAATGTGTTTAATTAATTGTTTATACAGAGACAAGTAAATAATATACTAAGTGAGCCAGATAAACTTGTGGTGCAGCCACTTTTTTCACATTACAAAATAAAGTTAAGATTGATTCTCATTGGATAATCTGCTCATGTAACTTGCACAGCTCAAAAGATTCTAACTTTAAAAAAGATACCTACCACCATACATTTCTCTACAGGTTTTTTTTTTTTTTAACAAATTATAAATAATAGTGTTTAAATGAATAGAATTTTTCTTCAAGAAGACTAGCCTAAGAAGTGACCATTTGGGATTAGTTGAAGAATAAAGTAACACCCAATTTTTATTAAAAAGATTCAGTATTCAGTGTCTTTGGGAGAAAATGCTTTCCTTTCCAATTACTTAGGTACTTCAAATGTGATTGACATATTTCTTTTATAGTCCACAGAGTACAGAACACGTAAAGTAGGCCAGACAAACATGTTACTATTAGTTTTGGATGGAAAAAGTACATCTAACAATAAATAAGAATTGATTGTCCTCTATGTACATGGCATGATAAATAGCACTGTGGAATATGCATTCCAAATGACAACTTGTGACTTTTTTTTTTTTTTTTTTTTTGCGGTACGCGGGCCTCTCACTGTTGTGGCCTCTCCCGTTGCGGACCACAGGCTCGGATGCGCAGGCTCAGTGGCCATGGCTCGCGGGCCTAGCCCCTCCGCGGCATGTGGGATCTTCCCAGACCGGAGCACGAACCCGTGTCCCCTGCATCTGCAGGCGGACTCTCAACCACTGCGCCACCAGGGAAGCCCTGTGACTTTCTTTTAACACATAATTTCTTTTGGTTATGTTGATAACTTTTGGGAAATGTGTTTCTACTTCTTGCACTATTGGATGCTACAGATAACTCAGTGGTAACTGACAAAAAAATATAAAGTCCATCTTAGGAAAGAAACTGCAGCTGATAGGCTCTTTTGCTTCCTATAAAATTAAGAAAAATTTATTTTTTTTATTTATTTATTTTTGTGGTACACGGGCCTCTCACTGTTGTGGCCTTTCCCATTGCAAACCACAGGCTCCAGATGTGCAGGCTCAGTGGCCATGGCTCACGGGTCCAGCCACTCCATGGCATGTGGGATCTTCCCAGACCGGGGCACGAACCCGTGTCCCCTGAATCACCAGGCGGACTCTCAACCACTGCACCACCAGGGAAGCCCTGAAAACTTTATTTTCCTTATAATTTTTTTAAAATCAGAGGGCTGATTTTAAAAGTTTATAATTATAGATATAAATATGACCTTTTCTTTCTTTCTTCTGACTGTTTTCATAGCTGAAGATTGACAAAAATATTGTGCATGACAATTGTAATGTGGGGACTAAAGTATTATAGGAAAAGCCTGTGAATGAATTGTCTTGAATTATCATCAGTGCAGGGAACAGGTTATAATCATAGATAGAAAGTTTTAGCATATGTATAGTAAGATTGAACCAATTACAAAGAATAAAAGAAAACCAATATTCTTTGAAGACAATGCAAGAGAACTCTGTAAGGTAGATTTGCCTTTAACTAGAAACTGGAGTTTTTTATTTCTACATCTCTGATTTAACCACTTCTTGTCCCTGCTTGTTTTAAGGTTTAACACTTTTCTTTTTCTATACCTTCATAATCTAACTTACTAGTTAATTTTACACATTAAGAATCAAAGAAAAAAAGATAAAATCCAAAGGGAGAGAGAAGGGACTAAAATAAGAACTAATAAATTAAAAAGCTTACCTTTAGTTAGGCATTGCTATTTACAAGGCAGCTTACTGCAAGTTTTACATGAATTATTTCATTTATTACTAACAGATTCACTATGAAGTAGGTGTTATTGCTACTTCCATCTAGAAGAGAAACCTTAGAGAGGTTAGGTATCTTACCAAAGCCATCTAGCTAACAAGCAGAATAACTTTAACCCTGGGCTGACTTTTTTCTGTGTGGACTGTGAATGTGTACATGCATGTATACATGGGGGTATGTGTTTTCTTTATAGAATATTACATATAGAAGTCATCTGTCATTTGAGGATGCCCAACATCTTTTGAAACCATCTTTACATTTTGGTAGGGTCTCATATATTGACTCTCACCTTCCCAAAGTAGAATCCAGAGCACTTAGTTTCTTCATCTCCCTTTAAGGTAGGCTGCACTTAAATGATTTTGCAGATACACCAACTTGAGACTCTAATTCAGAACCAAGTAGTGTGAGGAAAGGCTTTGAGTGGGCCAGGCTCTGAGGAGACCATGTATTGCTATGGCCTAAGTCATGACAGGAGCACCCAGCTTTGTAAATCAGTTATAGCAGTTGCAATAGATTTGAGATTCCAGCAAGTGATGTATGGGCAAGAGCAGTTCTGGCAACAGCAGCAGTTTCCTCACGAGTCCAATTCTACAGCGTGATTCTCAATATTGTTACTGGAAGTTTATCTTCAAGTTCACTTTTCTGGTACTACTAACATTTCTATGAGCTATGTAATAACCTCTATAAATCTATTTTGTGCTTTAACTAGCCGGAATGGAATTGGGTGCAACCGAGAGCTCTGACTACTATAACCATATTTTATGGCACTTGAATGCTTTCAAAAACCACTCAATCCAAACCTTTAAAATCTAAGAGTAAAGTATTATAAAAGAACTTTATCAAAAAACAAACAAACAGACACATGGAGACTAAACAACATGCAACTGAAAAACCAATGGGTCAATGAAGAAGTCAAAGAGAAAATCAGAAAATACCTCAAGACAAATGAAAATGGAAACACAACACTACAAAATCTTTGGGATGAGCAAAAGCAGTTTAAAAGAGAAGTTCATAGAGATACAGGCCTACCTCAAGAAATAAGAAAAATCTCAAATAAACAACCTAATGTACAATCTACAGGAATTAGAAAAAGAACAAAGCCCAAAGTCAACAGAAGGAAGGAAACAATAAATATCTGAGAGGAAGTACATAAATTAGAGACAAGAAAACAATAGAAAAGATCAATGAAACCAAGACCTGTTTTTTGAAAAGATAAACAAAATTGATAAAACTTTAGTCAGGCTTATCAAGAAAAAAAAATAGAGGGTCCAAATAAGCAAAATAAGAAATGAAAGAGGAGAATAACAACTGATACAACAGATACAAAAAAATCATAAGAAAATACATGAACAGTTATAAGGCAACAAACTGAAAAACCTGGAAGAAATGGACAAATTTCTGGAAGCATACAACCTGTTAAGACTGAATCAAGGAGAAACAGACAATTTGAACAGACAGATCACTAGTAGTAAAATTGAATTTGTAATTTAAAAAACTCTCAACAAACAGAAGTCCAGGACCAGACAGCTTCACAGGGGAATTCTACCAAAGACATAAAGAACTAATACCTATACTTCTCAAACTATTCTAAAAAATTGAAGAAGGTGGAACACTCCCAAATTCATTCCATGAAGTCAACATTGCCCTGATCTCAAAAACAAAGACACTACAAAAAAGAAAATTACAGGCCAATATCTCTGATGAATATAGATGCAAAAATCTTCAACAAAATATTAGCAAAGTGAATGCAACAATAAATGAAAAGGATCATACACCATGATCAAGTTGGATTTATTCTAGGGTCAAAAGGATGGTTCAACGTTCACAAGTCAATCAGTGTAATAAACCACATTAACAAAAGGAAGGATAAAAATCATCTCAATAGATATAGAAAAAGTATTTGACAAAATTCAATCTTCATTCATGATAAAAACTCATCAAAGTGAGAATAACGGCAACATGTCTCAACATAATAAAGGCCATTTATGACAAACCCTCAGCTAACATCATGCTCAATGATAAAAAGCTGAAAGCCCTTCCTCTAAATTCAGGAACAAGCAAAGGTTGCCCACTCTTGCCACTTCTACTTAACATAGTATGGGAAGTCCAAGCCACTGCAATCAGACAAGGAAAAGAAATTAAAGGCATCAAAATTGGAAAAGAAGAAGTAAAACATTCACCTTTTGCAGATGACATGATACTATATATAGAAACCCTAAAGTCTCCACACCAAAATCATTAGAACAAATAAATGAATACTGCAAATTTGCAGGATATAAGATTAATATACAGATATCTGTTGTTTTCCTATACTCTAATAATGAACTATCAGGAAGAGAAGCAGGAAAAAGTCCAGTTTAAAATATGATAAAAAAAGAGTAAAATACCTAGGAATAAACTTAAGCAAGGAGGTGAAAAACCTGTACTCTGAAAACTATAAAACATTGATGAAGGAAATTGAAGATGATATAAAGAAATGGAAAGATATCCCATGTTCATGGATTGGAAAAAATTAATATTGTTAAAATGGCCACACTACCAAAAGCAATCTGCAGATTTAATGTAATCCCTATCAAGATACCCAAGATATTTTTCACAGAACTAGAACAAATAATTCTAAAATATATATGGAACCACTAAAGACCCAGAATTACAAAAGCAATCCTGAGGAAAAAGAACAAAGCTGGAGGTATAACCAGTCCAGACTTCAGGATATACTACAAAGCTACAGTAATCAAAACAGCATGATACTGGCACAAAAATAGACACATATATCAATGGAACAGAATAGAGAGCCCAGAAATAAGCCCATGCACTTAATGTTAACTAATCTATGACAAAGAAGGAAAGAATATACAATAGAGAAAAGACAGTCTCTTCAATAAGTGGTGCTGGGAAAACTGGGCAGTAAAAGAGTGAGAATAGAACAATTCCTCACACCATGTACAAATATAAACTCAAAATGGATTAACGATCTAAGTGTAAGACTTGAAACCATAAAATTCCTAGAAGAGAACATAGGTAAAACACACTTTGACATAAATCTTAGGAATATTTTTATTGGCTGTATCTCCTAAAGCAAAGGAAACAAAAGCAAAAATAAACCAGTGGGACCTAATTAAACTTAAAACTTTTTGCACAGCAAATGAAACCATTGACAAATGAAAAGATAACCTATTGAATGGGAGAAAATATTTACAAATAATATGACCAATAAGGGGTTAATATTCAAAATATATAAACAGTTCATATAACTCAATATCAAAAAAATGAACAACCCAATTTAAAAATGAGCAGAATACCTGAATAGACATTTTTCCAAAGACAATATACAGATGGCCACCAGGCACATGAAAAGATGCTCAACATCACTAATCATCAGAGAAATCCAAATCAAAACCACAATGAGATATCACCTCACACCAGTCAGAATGGGTATCATCAAAAGGTGTACAAATAACAAATGTTGGCAACAATATGGAGAAAAGGGAACCCTAGCACACTGTTGGTGTGAATGTAAATTGGTTCAGTCACTTTGGAAAACAGTATGGAGGTTCCTCAAAAAACTAAAAATAGAACTACAATATGATCCAGCAATTCCACTTCTGTGTATGTAACCAAAGAAAATGAAAACACTAATTTGAAAAGTTACATGCGAGACTTCCGGGAAGATGGCGGAAGAGTAAGACGCGGAGATCACGTTCCTCCCCACAGATATACCAGAAATACATCTACGCGTGGAACAACTCCTACAGAGCATCTACTGAACGCTGGCAGAAGACCTCAGACCTCCCAAAAGGCAAGAAACCCCCCACGTACCTGGTTAGGGCAAAAGAAAAAACTAAACAGAGACAAAAGGATAGGGACGGGTCCTGCACCAGCGGGAGAGAGCTGTGAAGGAGGAAAAGTGTCCACACACTAGGAAGCCCCTTCGCGGGTGGAGGCTTCAGGAGGCGGAGTGGGGGAGCTTGGGAGCCGCGGAGGAGAGCACAGCAACAGGGGTGCGGAGGGCAAAGCGGACAAATTCCAGCGCAGAGGATCCGGCCGACCGGAACTCGCCAGCCGAGAGGCTTGTCTGCTCGCCCGCCGGGGCGGGCGGGACTGGGAGCTGAGGCTCTGGCTTTTGTCGGAGCGCCGGGAGAGGACTGAGGTTGGCGGCGTGAACACAGCCTGCGGGGTGTTGGTGCACCGCGTCTGGCCGGGAGAGAGTCTGGGGAGAAGTCTGGAACTGCCGAAGAGGCAAGAGACTTTTACGTCCCTCTTTGTTTCCTGGTGCACGAGGAGAGGGGATTAAGAACGCTGCTTGAGAGAGCTCCAGGGACGGGCGCGAGCCGCGGCTAAAAGTGCGGAGCCCAGAGACAGACATGAGACGCTAGGGCCGCTGCCGCCGCCACCGGGAGGCCTGTGTGCGAACACAGGTCACTATCCACACGCCCTTCCGGGGAGCCTGTGCAGCCCGCCACTGCCAGGGTCCCGGGATCCAGGGACAACTCCCCCGGGAGAACGCACAGGCGCGCCTCAGGCTGCAACGTCTCGCCGGCCTCTGCCGCCGCAGGCCCGCCCCCGCACTCCGTGCCCCTCCCTACCCCCGGGCCTGAGTGAGCCAGAGCCTCCGAATCAGCAGCTCCTTTAACCCCGTCCTGTCTGAGCAAAGAACAGACGCCCTCCGGCGACCTACACGCACAGGCGGGGCTAAATCCAAAGCTGAGCCCCTGGGAGCTGTGAGAACAAAGAAGAGAAAGGGAAATCTCTCCCAGCAGCCTCAGAAGCAGCGGATTAAAGCTCCACAATCAACTTGATGTACCCTGCATCTGTGGAATACCTGAATAGACAACCAATCATCCCAAATTAAGGAGCACTGTGGATGAAAGGCTCTTGGTGCTGCAGCCAGGAGTCAGTGCTGTGCCTCTGAGGTGGGAGAGCCAACTTCAGGACACTGATCCACAAGAGACCTCCCAGCTGCACATAATATCAAACAGCAAAAATTTCCGAGAGATCTCCATCTCAACGCCAGCACCCAGCTTCACTCAACGACCAGCAAGCTACAGTGCTGAACATCCTATGCCAAACAACTAGCAAGACAGGAACACAACCCCACCCATTAGCAGAGAGGCGGCCCAAAATCATAATAAGTCTACAGACACCCCAAAACACACCACCAGACGTGGACCTGCCCACCAGAAAGACAAGATCTAGCCTCATCCACCAGAACACAGGCACTAGTACCCTCCACCAGGAAGCCTACACAACCCACTGAACCAACCTTAGCCACTGGGGACAGACACAAAAAACAACAGGAACTACGAACCTTCAGCCTGCAAAAAAGGAGACCCCAAACACAGTAAGATAAGCAAAATGAGAAGACAGAAAAACACACCGCAGATGAAGGAGCAAGATAAAAACCCATCAGACCTAACAAATGAAGAGGAAATAGGCAGTCTACCTGAAAAAGAATTCAGAATAATGATAGTAAGGTTGATCCGAAATCTTGGAGATAGAATGGACAATAGAATGGACAAAATGCAAGAATCAGTTAACAAGGACCTAGAAGAACTAAAGATGAAACAAGCAACGATGAACAACACAATAAATGAAATTAAAAGTACTCTAGATGGGATCAATAGCAGAATAACTGAGGCAGAAGAACAGATAAGTGACCTGGAAGATAAAATAGTGGAAATAACTACTGCAGAGCAGAATAAAGAAAAAAGAATGAAAAGAACTGAGGACAGTCTCAGAGACCTCTGGGACAACATTAAACGTACCAACATTCGAATTATAGGGGTTCCAGAAGAAGAAGAGAAAAAGAAAGGGACTGAGAAAATATTTGAAGAGATTATAGTTGAAAACTTCCCTAATATGGGAAAGGAAATAGTTAATCAAGTCCAGGAAGCACAGAGAGTCCCATACAGGATAAATCCAAGGAGAAATACGCCAAGACACATATTAATCAAACTGTCAAAAATTAAATACAAAGAAAACATATTAAAAGCAGCAAGGGAAAAACAACAAATAACACACAAGGGAATCCCCATAAGGTTAACAGCTGATCTCTCAGCAGAAACTCTGCAAGCCAGAAGGGAGTGGCAGGACATATTGAAAGTATTGAAGGAGAAAAACCTGCAACCAAGATTACTCTACCCAGCAAGGATCTCATTCAGATTTGATGGAGAAATTAAAACCTTTAGAGACAAGCAAAAGCTGAGAGAGTTCAGCACCACCAAACCAGCTCTACAACAACTGCTAAAGGAACTTCTCTAGGCAAGAAACACAAAAGAAGGAAAAGACCTACAATAACAAACCCAAAACAATTAAGAAAATGGGAATGGGAACACACATATCGATAATTACCTTAAATGTAAATGGACTAAATGCTCCCACCAAAAGACACAGATTGGCTGAATGGATACAAAAACAAGACCCATATATTTGCTGTATACAAGAGACCCACTTCAGACCTAGAGACACATACAGACTGAAAATAAGGGGATGGAAAAAGGTATTTCATGCAAATGGAAACCAAAAGAAAGCTGGAGTAGCAATTCTCATATCAGACAAAATAGACTTTAAAACAAAGACTATTAGAAGAGACAAAGAAGGACACTACATAATGATCAAGGGATCGATCCAAGAGGAAGATATAACAATTGTAAATATTTATGCACCCAACATAGGTGCACCTCAATACATAAGGCAAATACTGACAACCATAAAAGGGGAAATCGACAATAACACATTCATAGTAGGGGACTTTAACACCCCACTTTCACCAATGGACAGATCATCCAAAATGAAAATAAATAAGGAAACACAAGCTTTAAATGATACATTAAATGAGATGGAGTTAATTGATATTTATAGGACATTCCATCCAAAAACAACAGAATACACATTTTTCTCAAGTGCTCATGGAACATTCTCCAGGATAGATCATATCTTGGGTCACAAATCAAGCCTTGGTAAATTTAAGAAAATTGAAATTGTATCAAGTATCTTTTCCGACCACAACGCTATGAGACTCGATATCAATCACAGGAGAAGATCTGTAAAAAATACAAACACATGGAGGCTAAACAATACACTACTTAATAATGAAGTGATCACTGAAGAAATCAAAGGGGAAATCAAAAAATACCTAGAAACAAATGACAATGGAGACACGACGACTCAAAATCTATGGGATGCAGCAAAAGCAGTTCTAAGAGGGAAGTTTATAGCAATACAATCTTACCTTAAGAAACAGGAAACATCTCGAATAAACAACCTAACCTTGCACCTAAAGCGATTAGAGAAAGAAGAACAAAAAAACCCCAAAGTTAGCAGGAGGAAAGAAATCATAAAAATCAGATCAGAAATAAATGAAAAAGAAATGAAGGAAACGATAGCAAAGATCAATAAAACTAAAAGCTGGTTCTTTGAAAGGATAAACAAAATTGATAAAC
Source organism: Globicephala melas (assembly GCF_963455315.2). Taxonomy (NCBI): domain Eukaryota; kingdom Metazoa; phylum Chordata; class Mammalia; order Artiodactyla; family Delphinidae; genus Globicephala; species Globicephala melas. The sequence continues at coordinate 48,781,006 of NC_083335.1, forward strand.
CATTAGCCAGACTCATCAAGAAAAAAAGGGAGAAGACTCAAATCAATAAAATTAGAAATGAAAAAGGAGAAGTAACGACTGACACTGCAGAAATACAAAAGATCATGAGAGATTACTACAAGCAACTCTATGCCAATAAAATGGACAACCTGGAAGAAACGGACAAATTCTTAGAAAGGCACAACCTGCCAAGACTGAATCAGGAAGAAATAGAAAATATGAACAGACCAATCACAAGCACTGAAATTGAAACTGTGATTAAAAATCTTCCAACAAGCAAAAGCCCAGGACCAGATGGCTTCACAGGCGAATTCTATCAAACATTTAGAGAAGAGCTATCACCTATCCTTCTCAGACTCTTCCAAAATATAGCAGAGGGAGGAACACTCCCCAACTCATTCTACGAGGCCACCATCACCCTGATACCAAAACCAGACAAGGATGTCACAAAGAAAGAAAACTACAGGCCAATATCACTGATGAACATAGATGCAAAGATCCTCAACAAAATACTAGCAAACAGAATCCAACAGCACATTAAAAGGATCATACACCATGATCAAGTGGGGTTTGTTCCAGGAATGCAAGGATTCTTCAATATACGCAAATCAATCAACGTGATACACCATATTAACAAATTGAAGGAGAAAAACCATATGATCATCTCAATAGATGCAGAGAAAGCTTTTGACAAAATTCAACACCCATTTATGATAAAAACCCTGCAGAAAGTAGGCATAGAGGGAACTTTCCTCAACATAATAAAGGCCATATATGACAAACCCACAGCCAACATCGTCCTCAATGGTGAAAAACTGAAAGCATTTCCACTAAGATCAGGAACAAGACAAGGTTGCCCACTCTCACCACTCTTATTCAACATAGTTTTGGAAGTTTTAGCCACAGCAATCAGAGAAGAAAAGGAAATAAAAGGAATCCAAATCGGAAAAGAAGAAGTAAAGCTGTCACTGTTTGCAGATGACATGATACTATACATACAGAACCCTAAAGATGCTACCAGAAAACTACTAGAGCTAATCAATGAATTTGGTAAAGTAGCAGGATACAAAATTAATGCACAGAAATCTCTGGCATTCCTATACACTAAGGATGAAAAATGTGAAAGTGAAATCAAGAAAACACTCCCATTTACCATTGCAACAAAAAGAATAAAATACCTAGGAATAAACCTACCTAAGGAGACAAAAGACCTGTATGCAGAAAATTATAAGACACTGATGAAAGAAATTAAAGATGATATAAATAGATGGAGAGATATACCATGTTCTTGGATTGGAAGAATCAACATTGTGAAAATGACTCTACTACCCAAAGCAATCTATAGATTCAATGCAATCCCTATGAAACTACCACTGGCATTTTTCACAGAACTAGAACAAAAAATCTCACAATTTGTATGGAAACACAAAAGACCCCGAATAGCTAAAGCAATTTTGAGAACGAAAAATGGAGCTGGAGGAATCAGGCTTCCTGACTTCAGACTATACTACAAAGCTACAGTAATCAAGACAGTATGGTACTGGCACAAAAACAGAAATATAGATCAATGGAACAGGATAGAAAGCCCAGAGATAAACCCACGCACATATGGTCACCTTATCTTTGACAAAGGAGGCAAAAATGTACTGTGGAGAAAGGACAGCCTATTCAATAAGTGGTGCTGGGAAAACTGGACAGCTACATGTAAAAGTATGAGATTAGATCACTCCCTAACACCATACACAAAAATAAGCTCAAAATGGATTAAAGACCTAAATGTAAGGCCAGAAACTATCAAACTCTTAGAGGAAAACATAGGCAGAACACTCTATGACATAAATCACAGCAAGATCCTTTTTGACCCACCTCCTAGAGAAATGGAAATAAAAACAAAAGTAAACAAATGGGACCTAATGAAACTTAAAAGCTTTTGCGCAGCAAAGGGAACCATAAAGAAGACCAAAAGACAACCCTCAGAATGGGAGAAAATATTTGCAAATGAAGCAACTGACAAAGGATTAATCTCCAAAATTTATAAGCAGCTCATGCAGCTTAATAACAAAAGAACAAACAACCCAATCCAAAAATGGGCAGAAGACCTAAATAGACATTTCTCCAAAGAAGATATACAGAGTGCCAACAAACACATGAAAGAATGCTCAACATCACTAATCATTAGAGAAATGCAAATCAAAACTACAATGAGATATCATCTCACACCAGTCAGAATGGCCATCATCAAAAAATCTAGAAACAATAAATGCTGGAGAGGGTGTGGAGAAAAGGGAACCCTCTTACACTGTTGGTGGGAATGTAAATTGATACAGCCACTGTGGAGAACAGTATGGAGGTTCCTTAAAAAGCTACAAATAGAACTACCATATGACCCAGCAATCCCACTACTGGGCATATACCTTGAGAAAACCATAATTCAAAAAGAGTCATGTACCAAAATGTTCATTGCAGCTCTATTTACAATAGCCCAGAGATGGAAACAACCTAAGTGTCCATCATCGGATGAATGGATAAAGAAGATGTGGCACATATATACAATGGAGTATTACTCAGCCATAAAAAGAGACGAAATTGAGCTGTTTGTAATGAGGTGGATAGACCTAGAGTCTGTCATACAGAGTGAAGTAAGTCAGAAAGAGAGAGACAAATACCGTATGCTAACACATATATATGGAATTTAAGAAAAAAAAATGTCATGAAAAACCTAGGGGTGAAACAGGAATAAAGACACAGACTTACTAGAGAATGGACTTGAGGCTATGGGGAGGGGGAAGGGTAAACGGTGACAAAGCAATAAAGAGGCATGGACATGTATACACTACCAAACGTAAGGTAGATAGCTAGTGGGAAGCAGCCGCATAGCACAGGGAGATCAGCTCGGTGCTGTGTGACCGCCTGGAGGGGTGGGATAGGGAGGGTGGGAGGGAGGGTGACGCAAGCGGGAAGAGATATGGGAACATATGTATATATATAACTGATTCATTTTGTTGTGAAGCTGAAACTAACATACCATTGTAAAGCAATTATGCTCCAATAAAGATGTTTAAAAAAATAAATAAATAAATAAAATTAGTAACTAAAAAAAAAAAAAAAAAAAAAGAAAAGTTACATGCACCCTAATATTCATAGCAGCATTATTTACAATAGCCAAATATGGAAGCAACCTCAGAGTCCATCAACAGATGAATGGATAAAGAAGATGTGGTATATATATATATATATATATATATATATATATATATATATATACACAATGAAATACTACTCAGCCATAAAAAAGAATAAAATTTTGCCATTTGCAACAACATGGATGGACCTGGAGGGTATTATGTTTAGTGAAATAAGTCAGACAGAGAAAGACAAATATTTTACAGTATCAATTATATGTGGAATCTAAAAAATCAAACAAATGAATAAATATAACAAAATAGAAACTGACTCACAGATAGAGAACAAACTAGTGGTTACCAGTGGAGAGAGGCAAAAAAAGAATTTTATTGCATGGTTAAAGGATGTTTCTTTTAAATGTCAATGAACTGGAGTGGGTGCTGATCGTTTAACTTAAGTTCCTCTTTATAAATAAAGTGCTATAGTCAGTTAATTTTAGTATTTATCACTGCCATTAGGAAGTGCTGAAAAAATACACTCTAATGTCACAAGAATATTGCATTGTTTAGTATAAGCATAACAAAGAGTTTTATGAATATTTTAAAATAGCAAAAATTTAAAGGGGAGGCTCTAAATATATAAGGAGATAACTTCATATTCTTTAAGAAGAGAATTATTCTAAAACTTGGACACAATATTCTCTGCTCTATCACTCAAAAAGGTCCAGAAGGAGAATATTTAATCTCCATTTATTTAGCAAAATACTACAAAATTTGTGTACTTTTAATCAGTCAGGGATTAATCCTAACAATGGTATCCTTTTTAAGACTAATAATGTAGACATGTGGTGAAAAAGCAACTTCATTTCAAGGTACTCAAACTACTTCACAAATAGCATCCTATGATTGGCAAAAAGAAGGGAATAATCATGATAATGATAACAGCTTCACTCTAAAACATTACAGAAAAGATACACAAAATGAGTTGGAATTCCAAGCTTCTTAATCCTAATTAATACATCAATGTACTAGACAACTTTCACCCTGACTTACATTGATTATCTGTTTTCTTCCCAAGCAGGTCAAAATAGTTGATCAGTTAACAAACACATGGCTGTCCAGTTAGAATGTGACATTTAAAAAAAAAAAAAAAGACAAAGAAGAATTAGAACCTGAGTATTGCTCATAAGCAAGTTGTCATGTGTGGATGGTATCACAAAAGTGGGGCCCATTATAATTTCTTCCAATCATCAATGGCAATAATGACTTATTAAGAATAAAATCAGTAGAATGCCAACTAAGAAATGGAGAAGGATTGATAGAAAATCATCATTTGTACAACCACTGTAGTGATAACTGATTCAGGAAAACTCATCAGCGGATTCTAATTGTTTTACTGAGTGAGAGTATGCTGAGGAGAAATATATGCACTCTCAAAATATCTTCCTATAGATTACTAATTAGTTAATTACAAGGGGGAAATATTTACCTATATAGTGAAGAAAGCTGGCAAATACCACCTTCTCTATGGTAAAGAAATACTTTAAGACCATAGAAAGAATCTTTTGCTGATTCTCGTAATAAATAAATGTCAATGTCTACTCAACTGAGCCTGAAGACTATCCTTATCAAATGGCTGCAGTGTAGTTGACATGGATGGAACAGTTAGTTGTTCTGCTGTGATCCTTGTATTTTTCAAAATGCTTGTAGTTGTATTTTTTATTTGATTTATTATATTTCATTGAGCACACCACAGGAAGCCTCAGTTGACATTCATCAGCCATAGAGTATGTAGTGTCAAAAAGGTTTCAGTTATAACATGTCTAAAATCCTTAATTCTCCTTTTATAGTTATGTTGACATTCAAGGAAAGCATCATAAAATAAAGAGCCCTATTGAGATAAACACATTCTGTCTTCTGTAGTGTTAAACTGTTGGCAAGGATAACTTCAACTAAATAACCGCAGCAGTTGGGCCCAGCATCTAGCATATGTGCAGTACCCCTCTTACATATACTCTATTGATGATTATTGTTCAATTGCTATGCTAGTTTTCTTTTTCTTTCTTTCTTTTCTTTCACAGTAAAACTTGAGAATAGGTTTATGGAATTACTAGAATATTGATACTAAAAAGTTATTTTTGGATTTTGTTTTCATTATTATTCCTCAGCAGTTTGAAAATCAGAGTTCCTCCTTATGAAAGTGACCATGAAAGCTACTGTAATCTGTTTGCTATGTAAAAAGCCTTCATTATTTTTGAAAACTTGATTGTCCTTCACATCTATGTAGTAGGACATCTTGTTAGATAGACAATCTGAGAGTTTCTTGCCCACTCTGTCAAAACTAGTCTCTCCAACGTTCAAAGAAGCCCTACGGACTAAAAGTGAAGATAGGAAGAGTGTAGAAGAGAGAAATTCTTTATGCAAGGTGAACCAATGTCAATATAGGAGTTAGTCACTATAAAAAAATGCATGGCCCCAGGTTATTTACCTCTTCATTTGTCAAACATCCTCATTAATTTTTACAAAGTGGACAGAATATATACTGCTAACAATGTCTTACCACTGAACAATTATTGCTATATGCCAGTTTATATGTATCTTCATTTAATCCTAAAAACGACCCTATGAGGATATGCTATCACTAATCCTAGTTTACAGATGAGAGATTGAAGGTTAGAGAGTTTTAGTAATTATTAAGTGGTGGAGCAAGGCCTAAAATTCTGTAGTCTAAATCCAAACCTTGTGCTCTTTGCCTCTACGTACTGTAGTTTTTGCAAGAATATTCACATTTTAGCAGCTTACTTTCCACTTACTATGCCTTCAAGTTTAGAAAGCAGATATTCGGAAGAGTAGGCCTATGAAAGCCTGATCTATATAGACATAAACTTAAACAACAGTAATGTCATTAATAATAGCTAACAAAACTGAATAGTTAAAAAATGCCAGCTTGGACTTCCCTGGTGGTATCGTGGTTAAGAATCTGCCTGCTAATGCAGGGGACATGGGTTCGAGCCCTGGTGTGGGAAGATCCCACATGCTGCGGAGCAACTAAGCCTGTGAGCCACAACTACTGAGCCTGCGCTCTAGAGCCCATGAGCCACAACTACTGAGCCCATGTGCCACAACTACTGAAGCCCATGTGCTCTAGGACCCGTTCTCTGCAACAAAAGAAACCACCACAATGAGAATCCCACACACTGCAACAAAGAGTATCCCCTGCTTGCTGCAACTAGAGAAAGCCTGGGTGCAGCAACGAAGACCCAATGGAGCCAAAAATAAATAAATTGATTGATTAATTAATTAATTTAAAAATGCCAACTAATATATTCATAATTTTCTCAACTAACTGCAATCAACTTCTTTTAAAAAGGTATACACTTAGGGGCTTCCCTGGTGGTGCAGTGGTTGAGAGTCTGCCTGCCAATGCAGGGGACATGGGTTCGTGCCCCATTCCGGGAAGATCCCACATGCCGCGGAGTGGCTGGGCCCGTGAGCTATGGCCGCTGAGCCTGTGCGTCTGGAGCCTGCGCTCCACAACGGGAGAGGCCACAACAGTGAGAGGCCCGTGTACCACAAAAAAAAAAGGTATACACTTAGAACAATAATAAACTAAATTTACCACCTATGAATGTGATTTTTGTGTGAATACAAAGTGAGACACACACTAATAATCAGTATAAGCAGACTTTAACATAATATTCTTTATATTTGGTAGATAAAAGATACAGAAAGTAAATAACGTAACAGCAGAACTGAATAATGAAATAAGGATGATCTAACACAGCCTTTATCTGGATGGTGTGGGATGTGAGTAGCTGCTATAATATATAAAGAGTTTCATGGCCAAATAAATTTGGGAAACATTACAAAGCTAAATGATTTTTTAATTGCAGGAATTCACAGGCTGTTAATGTGCTAATATGTATTATGAAACACCCAGAAGTAGATTGAATAGACAGTATTTCCCACACATGTTTGGAAATATTTTTTTTTATGAACCATCTTGAGTACCACAGAACATATACTGACTATGTCTGAACACTGAAAAAATATATATGTTACTCTACAACCAGAAAACAGAGAATACATCTTCTTTTCAAGTGAGTATAGAATATGTATAGAAGTAGGCATGTAATAGGCAACAAAGAAAATCTTAGTAATTTGCAAATAAACAAAACACAGAAAAAGAAAAATCCATATTCCGGACTTGCAGGTATGGATGTTGGATTGATTGCATGCAGCTACTTTTATTTCCTCCCAGTCCCCATTCTCCCTCCCCACCAAAATGTAAAGTATAATTTTCTAAGCCCTAAACCCACAAAACTAGAAGGGAGATGAATGGGTTATAAGTGACTTAGTAAACCAGAGAAAACTGAATCCAAACCTACAGGTGAGGAAAGCCTAGAGCCAACTCTATCAACACTGCAGAATCCTAAAATATTCAGGAATTGGCAGCAGCACTGCCTTTGGAAATGGAGAGGAAGATTGTAAAATAGAGAGGATAATTTGAAAATTCCTTTAAGAAATAGACTCCCAAATCACATTTCTCATCCTAGCACACACAAAAAAAATAAGTTTATTTTTTGGAATAGTTAAACCAACAACTTCTGGATTGAGGAACACCAGGAACACTTGTGTGGGATTAGCATACTGAAAATTACAAGGATTGAATGAACATTTGCTTCCTGGGTGCTGAAACATACCCCTCCCAGCTGCTTTAACCCCTCTTTGGCTCTCAGAGGCTGGCATCAATATTCATGTGTAGGCAGGAAATTCTAATATTTTCTCTGGAGAAGTCAACTAGCCCAAGAGCAAAGACAATATAATGACATAAGTAGTTCCAGGAAATTGGCCCAGCTAATGCTCAGTAGTACTCAGAACTTCAAGTAATTTTTTATTCTTCATTTTCAATTATGAGCAAACAATCAATGGTTACAAGACATTTGAGGAAAGCCTCTAAGAAGACCATAAAGGGAAACAATACAACTTGGAGGAAATGATGACTGTTCCGAAATAAGAAATCTGAAAAAATAAAAATACTATAAAGAAGGAACATTCAGATAATTTTAAAGTGCTCTTAGAAATTTAAAAAATGATAGCAGAAATTTTAAACTGTTTGAAAATAAAGTGTTTGAAGATAAAATCACCCAGAAAAGAGAGCAAAAAGAGAACGAGATGGATATTAGGAGTGGGAAGATAAGAATACTTGAAGACAAATACAGGAAGTCCAATACCTGAAAGATAGGAATTCCAGAATGAGAGCAGAGATAAAATGGAGGGTACATAATCACACCAAAAAATCAAAAATATTTTCCAGAAATGAAGGACATGATCTAAAAGGGCTGCCAGGTATGCCACACATTTGAGATAAAATACAAAGACAGAAAGGCACATTATTTTAAAATTTCAAAACACTAAGGTCAAAAATTTTACAAGCTTCCAGAAAGAGGGGGAGGGGAATTATGTACAAATAATCAAGAGTCAGAATAACATTTAACTTCTTAAAAGTAACATCAGAAACTAGAAGACAATGTGGTTATCTACCACAGAAATAAACCATCAGTTAAGATGAGGTTAGAAAAAAAGTCATTTTCAGACATTCATGGTCACAAACAGCTACCTTTCATAAGCAATTTCTCAGGAATCTACTGGACAATATACTCTCTCAAAGTGAGGAGAAAACATTTTTTAAAGAATTTAAAAAAGAGGAATATATGGGATGCAAGATATAGGAGATTCAAAATGAAAGAGAGACATGAAGGAAATCTCAAAGAAAATGGTAAAAGGAGGTCCCAGGATGACTGCTCAGAAAAAATGAAAAGGGTAACCTGGTCTATTTTGAGGCACATGAGAAAGCTCTAGGACAGAGTTCTCGGCAAAGAATAAATAAATAGAGCACCAGATGTCCGAATATATTGAAAAGAGATTTCTTTTTAAATTTGTCCAGAATTTAAGTTTTGAAGGAATAAAAAGTAGTCATAGTGGCTTAGTTCTAGCGTCACCATAGTCTTGCTAAAGTATGAACTGAATACTAGTCAAGCCCAAATTATAACTATATTTAGAATGATCAGGAAGGTGCATGTGAATGTTGAGTGTGTGATAAGGAAAGATAATCCTTATCTTCCACAGTGGAAAGTCAATAGAAAATACTTAAAACTGAAAAATTAAGAAGCAAAAGTGAAAGTGTGTTATTTAGAGATATAGAGGTAAATACCAAAAGAATCATCTGAAAAAGTTAAAAGTTAAAAAAGAAGTTTAAAGTGGTTGCTTCCATGGAAGGGTAACTGAGCAGAGGGGACAGGGGACTGTTGTTAAAATGTTCACTTTAAAAAAATCTGGTAGAAGTATTAGACTGTGTGTATGAATAACTGTTTAAAGTAAACATTATATTAAAATAACATGTTCCTTTTCTACCATAAATCTAGGATAAATAAAATAGAAATCAATAATCAACAAACCTATCTACTTGGAAATATAAGCAGTTCTTTTGCCCTTTTCCTGTTTGTCTATTTCTGTTCCCCTTAAACCTTGATTATAAAAATGAGATCACTAGGGTTAACCTAACTCCTGACTTCTGCTCTACTGAATGTACACAATGCCTTGCCTGACCTGTTGATTCCTTTCCTGGATTAAAAGAAGTAAAAATGAAGAATTAAGTAGTTAAAGAATGACTGACTCTCTACCCACAGCTTCACCCTTAGCAAATTTTTAGGCAGACCACAGGGGCAAGATAGTATCCAGTTTCAGGTCGACTGCACAGGCAGGATAGCATCTAAAGAAAGATCAGGAGAAGTCAGCAGGTCTGCACACAATGGAAAACTGATGAAGAATCTGACATCCTACTTAATGATTAACTGAGATTGTTTTCCTATTTTCCCTTTAAAAACTTCCATGGCTGAGCAGAATGCTCAGAGTTGGTCTCAGGACATGACTCCATCTTCTTCCCAGATTGCTGGCTTTTCTGATTAAAGCAACTTTCCTTTCTACCAACATCTGCCTCTCAATTATTGGCTTTTGAGTGGCAAGCAGTGGAACCTGAGTTCTGTAAGAGAAAGTCAAATGTACTCTACTAAACAACTCAGGTGTATGAGGGAATCAAAATCATTATTACAGAATATATAAAAAAACAATGGAAAGCTTTATTTCAAAACTTATGTCATGGGCCAAAGCTATATTCAGAGGAAATTTTATAGCATTAAGCATTTGTATTACTATACAAACAAAAATAAATTAAGCATTCATTTCAAGAAGTTCTAATAAGAAAAAATAAACCTAAGGAAAGCAAAAAGAAGGAATCAATAAAGATAAAAGCAGAAAATAATGCCAGAAAATAGAAGTACAGTATAACTGAAAAAATATAAAATCTGATCCCTTGGAAAAATATATGAGAATACATCATAAAACACTATGCTATTACATTTAAAAATCTGGGTGAAATGGAATTTTTTCCCAGGTAAATGTGAATCACAAAAATGCCTTAAGAAGATGTAGAAACACTAAGTAGACTTGTAACAATGGGAATAATTAAGAAATCAGTGAAATATTTATCCCATGAAAATATACAAAGACTAGCTGGTTTAATAATAAATTCTTTAAATCTTTAAGGAAAATTTATTTCTGATGTTTATAAAGTCTTACATAATATAAAAAAAGAGATATAAAACTTTCTATTTCTTTTTTAAATGAAACCAGTATAATACTGTTGCCAAAATCTGACAAAGAGAATATACAAAGATAAATTTTAGGCAATCTTATCTATTATTATTGCAAAATTCCTGTGACTTTCCAATTTCTCCCTGTTTATGTAAATAAGAGCCACATGGTGTTTAAGAGTAAAATAACAAAAGCATTTGAATTAAAGTAAGAAAAAATTAAAAGCTGCTTGATATATTCCTAATTATTTAAAATTGTCTGTGCCTACTGAATAGGATCTCTAGTGATAGAACCAAGGATCTGAATTTTAATAAGTAAAGAAGTAATTTTGATGTCCCCTGAAGTTTGGAATCTATTATACTATGGTGTGTCTTAAACTTACAATACATTGCAATGATAACATATTTCGAAGGATCATGAAAAATAAGATATATATCAGTACTCTGTGAAAGAAGGTTCTTAAAGTTTCTATTGTATGTGTATAATCATTCTAGTTCCAAAAAATATTTCTCTCATAATTTTGTTCTGAAAATAAGTACTAGCAAATCAATCAGATAAGAGAATAAAATATTATATGGAAGCATTGGAAAAAGGTAGAAGCACAATTATCATTTTATGCAGATGCTATGATGGTATCAAGGAAATACAAGAAAATCCATTTCAAAAACTATTAGAAAAAATAGGAAGCTTCAGAAAGCAATTCATAAAGTTAATATCCACAAAGTAATAGCTATTCTATGAACTAACAATAGTCAGTTAAACATATAATGAAAGAAGATAATATCCAATTAAAAACATAAAATGTTTAGGAATATACTCAAGAGGAAATGTGGTGCAGGACCACTTTGAAGAAAACTTTTAAAACTAATCTGTGGATAGTAAAAAACAAAAAAAATGTTAACTGCAAAGACACACATCCTTCCTTAGATAAAATAGCCATATTATTTTATTTATTTTATTTTTGGCTGCGTTGGGTCTTTGTTGCTGCGCATGGGCTTTCTCTAGTTGCGGTGAGCAGGGGCTACGCTTTGTTGGGGTAGCTTCTCATTGCAGTGGCTTCTCTTGTTGCAGAGCATGGGCTCTAGGCACGAGGGCTCAGTAGTTGTGGCGCACAGGCTTAGTTGCTCCGCGGCATGTGGGATCTTCCCGGACAAGGGCTCAAACCCGTGTCCCCTGCATTGGCAGGTGGATTCTTAACCACTGTGCCACCAGGGAAGCCCAAAACGGCCATATAATTTTTTTATTATTATTATTTTTTTGCAATACGGGGGCCTCTCACTGTTGTGGCCTCTCCCGTTGCGGAGCACAGGTTCCAGACGCGCAGGCTCAGCATCCATGGCTCACGGGCCCAGCCGCTCCGCGGCATGTGGGATCTTCCTGGACCGGAGCACGAACCCGTGTCCCCTGCATCGGCAGGAGGACTCTCAACTACTGCACCACCAGGGAAGCCCGGCCATATTATTTTAAACGTACCAATTCTCTTAAGTTAACAATTGCATTGCAATCCCCAGCAAAATCCCAATGATGTGTTTTTAAATATCCTGAGGAAATAAATCTAAAGCGTATCTGAAAGAAAAAAAAAAAGTGAAAATACGAAGACAATTCTGAAAAATGAAGCCTAATGGATAACCTTTGACCTACTATATATGAAAATAAAACATTAATACAGGAAGCACTGACAAAGGAAGAGTTAAACAAATAAATGAAACTGAATAGAAAGGCTCCTTCCTAATCAGTGGGGAAAAAATGGTATAGTGTACATTTGCTTATTTCTCCCTTTGACTTTTCTAACAGTAGAGGATTCTGTTGTAGCATTCACTCCTTTCCCATGTAGTTAATGTGTTTTTTGAGCATCTGACTCCACCACCAGCTCCAAATGTGGACACTGATTGGCATAAATCCACTCAGGATATTCCTTACTCAGAATAATTGGTTCAGAGGAGAGTATGTAATCTAGGGCAATCTAACAGGTGTGACTCTCAAAAGCATTCTCTCTGTCCTTCTCCATAGAAGGACATATGGACATGGCATATGGACATGAAGCTTGGAATTGTTGCAGCTAACTTCTCTCAAAGAGAGAAACTGACTGTAGGATTAAGCAGAAACTCTATGTGACATAGAAAAGAAATTAAGGGAAACTGGGTCCACTAGAAGAACCAATTCTGAATTCCACCGAACACTGGAATTCCAATTACATGAGTCAATAATGTCATTATTTGACTTAGAGTGAATCTATTAAAGAAAAAAACACAGGCTCAAAAGAGGGTCACTTGTGCTAAAGCCCATGACACAAAACCCAGACTTAATACCTGAACTAATTGCAGTTTTGACCTTCCCCAGGAATGTATTCTTAATTGGTCAGTCTGGAATTTTCTGCTTAGCATCAATAAGGTCATCTACATGCTAAGATCCCTGCCATTCCCTTCCTACAAAAGAAGATGTTTTGGTCTGAAACATCCTTTCTTTTCTTTTGCTAACAACTTCCTTGTCCCACCCTCTTTCTGCCTTTGAAAACATTCCATTTTGTACAACTCCTCAGAGTATCTCTCTATTTACTTGATGGGATGGTGCCTGATTCATGAACCATTTAATAAAGCCAATTAGATCTTTAAATGTACTCAGTTAATTTTTTATTATTTAAAAAATCAGAATTTCTGTTACTTGCAACTAAATGCTTCCTGACTAATGAATGCACATATATTATTTAATAAGTTGTATCAGGACAACATTTCCCACCTTGTTCCTTGTGCCAAAATAAACTCCAGTTGAATCTAAGATTTACTTGCAAAAAAGAAACCATAATATACTATTAGAAAATATGGACATGAGATCCCTTTGCAAATTTAGTGCTAGACAGATGTAAGGAATCATGTTATTCCAAACAGAATTTCAGAATCAAGACCAAAATTAATTGTTCCTCATATTTTGAACAGGCCATCAATGAGGCACAGAAATGGAGGTCTCTGCTCTTGAATAGTCAGTTTTGTCAGTTCGATTAGATATTTTAGTCCTGGCCAATTTTTCTGATATTATATGCTATGAATGATGCATGAGATCCACTATGCTCCCACATCTTGCAAAGAGGCACTCTTTGGGAGTTTTGAATTGCAACGCTATACAATTAAAAATAATGGTTTTATCATTTCTTCTTAATGCTCTTTGAATGGAAAACACAAATCTTTTACCACAAATGCTATTATCACCCTAGTTCTTACATTTCTTATTAACAATAAATTATAGACGAGAAATAGGGAGGATTAACCAGATACAGTCATTGGATGCTTAGAGACCTAAAACGTTTCATTAATGATTTCAGAGACTAATAGTATTTGCTACTGTTCTCTTGTGAGCTTAGCTTTAGGTTTTATTTTTACAGCATTTGACGTATATTCCATTTCTCAAAAGGTTTTTTTTCTTGAAATTGCCTCATCATGAAGCTGTTGAAGTTTGCAAAGGTGTGTGTCCAACTGAATTGTAAGCAGATAAGAACTGAAATGAAATCTTTGTGCCAAACTAGGAGGTTACAGTATAATAGATATCCTAGTGGAAAGGACAACTTTCTTAATCCAATATCTGAGAACATTGAGGAAAGAATTATTAGACATAATGAAATGAAGAGTGTATCTCATTTGGTAAATAAAACATTTAAATTCTCTTCATTCATTCTAAATATATTTATTAAATATATATGTACTATGTGCCATATTCTAGTGATATGGAATCGAACCAAACTAGTTAAGACAATGCCTCTGCCCTTATGGAGATGAAAAGCTAATGGAATGGCCAGATATTAACCAAGTAAAACAACTAGATAAAATATTTACAAGAAGCAACATCCCATTTGCAAAAAACAAAACCAAAAATATAAACAAACCTAGAAGTAAATGTAAGCATCATCCAAATGTTTTTCTCCATAAGTTATTAAAAAATAATCATAGAATATTAGAGCCAGAAGGGAATTATAGAATCAACTTGTCTGCCTTCTTTTACTAATGTGAAAACTGGCATAAGAACATTAAATAATTTGTTCTAAGGTTGCCTAGCACTGGCAGAGATAAGACTATAACTAGGTTGCTTGAGTCCTAGTCTAGTATTCTTTCTACTATGTTATGCTGTCATAATGGACATTTAGATGAAGGTTGGTAAGTCCGTTTTTCATATTCAGGAAATATATGTTATTGGAAAGATAAAGTCTAATATTTTATTAATGTTTCCATCTTCCTGTATGGGAGTTATATAAAAGGAAAACAGAATATTTAGCAAAGCCATGAACTGAAAATTTTTAGTTCCTTCAAGGTTTTACTTCAATTTCCAGGGGCCTTTATAGGCATCAGTATGCATCTATTTATACTGAAAGATTTCCCTGTAGGCTAATTAATTCCTGCAAGGTTTTTTTTTGTTTTGTTTTTGTTTTTTGTTTTTTGTTTTACCAGAACAGGCCCTCAATGAAGAAAATAAGTTCATTGAAAGGGTAATGTTTTTTCAGGAATCAACTTAGATTTCAGATTGACAGGTTAGAACTAATCTTTCCTGGACCACCTCAGGGTTATCAGTTGTCAATAGCTTCAAAAAACTTTAAAATATCTGTGCTGATGGGGAAAACCTTGGCACAAATCATGTCCAAATCACTTGTGCTCCATTGTGGTGTTATGAGGAAGCAGAACTTCAATTAGTCTGTCTCATTGGTAAAAAAGTACAGCCTGAATGGCACATTATTAAGAGAAATTCTGACTCAGATACATACAGGAACTGCAATCATGCTAACAAAAGTATTGCTTTATAAAATGTTAGATTTGGTGTGTTCATTACAAGTAAATAATTGAAACACTCTGAAGAACTTCAAAGTTTTGTATTAGTCAGACTTATCCAGAGAAATAGAATCAATAGGCTAAAACAGATCCAATAGGATATTTATTTAGAGTAATTGGCTCATGAAATTACAGAAGTTGAGAAGTCTCAAGAGCTGCCATTTGCAAGCTGGAGACCCAGGAAACCCAGTGGTATAGTTCAGTCTGTGTCCAAAGGCCTGAGAACCAGAAACCTCATGGTGTAAGTCTCAATCTGGAAACGTTCTCACAGACACACCCAGAAATAACGTTTAGCCAAATATCTGAGTACCCTTGACCTAGTCAAGTTGACACATAAAATTAACCATCACAACGTTCTTGAAAATAATTCACTCTCCTAAGTGATTTATGTTTTCAGGTGATGGTTGTTGTTATGCTAAAGGCAACTGCAAAGTTGAAAAAAAACCACAGCACACTTAACACTCCAAAATGTAGGAGTTCTGTAAAAGTTTTCTGAATGGAAATCTGAGAAGAGGAAGTAAACTCTGTGCCTTTTGTATCAGATCAGAGGTTTTCATGACCAATGTCAGGGTGAGCATTAGTAGGATAAATAGAGAAATAGTGTAACACTCTCAGACCAAGACATAGCATCTGTCTGTGCTGACCAAGCCTCCCTTTAGTTTCTCCTTCTGTTGACCAACATGGCATTATTTAATTTAAAATTTCTCCAGCAGCCTAGTTTTATTGCCTGGACACTGCTGCCAAAATGTACTTGTCTGAGAGCAAGAGTAGTCTGTGATAAGATGTGTGATGTCCTGCACTGAAGAGACATTCTCTGCCCAGGACCCAGCCTTAGAGTTGGTTCATGTTTTTAGGAGCTGCAGCTCATTATTACTCTTAAAAGTCATTCATTCTATTCTATTGTTTCCAGTACAATGATATTTATATTACATCAAATAGTATGAATTATTGCCTTAAAAGATTTTCGGAAAGAAGGAAATCATGTAAATTCAAAAAGTTTTATAAATTTAAAAATAGATTAGTTAATATATTTAGCAATAACTAACATTTTTTGGCCCTTATTATATTCCAAATACTGTGCTAAGCATTTTATGTGTGTAATCTCATGTCATTGGGTCTGGAAGTATGATAGTTGCCACTTATAGACAATTTGCTTCCTTCCCTCCCTCCCCCACCTATTTTAGTGCCTGAGTCACTATAGTATTCCAAAATATTACTCATGTCATAATTCTTAGTAATTCCTTTAAGGTTTTGGATTCTCAGTTTCTGACCTCCTCTCCTTGAATGATCTTGGCCCTCCACATACCCTCAGCCATTCCCTTCCATGGCTGATGATTCATTCCCTAGATTTTTCCACAATCTCAATTTTATGGAATTCTATCTCAAGCAGCCACTGTCAGTATCTCCAACTCATTTTCTGCAGGGTCCCAATTCCAATTATCCTTCAACCACACTAGCAATTGCCATCCATTGATTCTACCATCTTTTCACTGTCACCTGTTTCGTGTCCTTACATAATTTTTTATCCAGCTTAGATGCTTTGGCCCATGATTATGATCATTCCCTTGCATGCACACACTCTCTCCCTTCATCTCACTTACCTGGCAAAACCTCAACCCTAATTAAATCCAACACTCTAAGGCCACACTCACACAGCTGAACATAGTGAAGAAAAACACACATCTGTGTTGACTAGTTTCACTTTAAATTCATGACCACTAACCTCAAGTAGAACTTTAGTGTTGCCCTTCAATCATTCTCTAGTCTCTTCCTCTAGTCCATTCACTATTCCACTCTCTTAGATGAACATCAGTTTCTTGTTTTCACACCTCCAAAACCTTTTTCATGTCCCTCAATCCAATCTGATGACCTTGATTCCTTGATCACTGAGAAAATGGAAACAGTAAGAAGTTTCTCATGCCCCTCCACCCCCTATCTGTATCTATGCACATATATTCTACCTAGAAAGGCTATTACTATGGATTAACTGATCATGATCCTAAGTGCAGGCCCTCTACTTAGAATTCCCATTCCTTTTCACCCACTTAGCAACATTGTTTCACTAATTCTCAATTCTCTCCCACACCATTAATTTCTCCCTCTCTATTGGATCATGCCCATCAGCAAATAAGTATGCTGCATTTACTGTCTGCTTTAAAAAATAGTCTCTCTTAACCTCCCATCACTCTTCAGCATATTTCTACTCCCTTTTAAAGCAAAACTTTTCAAGAGTTGTCTATACCTTCCATCTCCTAAATACTCTTCTCCCATTTTCTATACACATTCCAATCAAGCATTTGCTACCAATCACTCTACTGAAAATAGCTCTCATCAAGGACACCAATAGCTCCATATTACTAAATATGATCTTTATCTTTCTTGATCTATCAGCAGAACTCCTTTTTCTCACTTAGTTTCCAGGATACCACACACTCCTTGTTTTCCTCCTCCTCACTTGCTTTTCCTTCTTAGCCTTCTTTGTTGTTCCCTCTCCATTTACCTATGTGAAGCAAGACCCACACTTCAAACTCAATTCAATCTACTGTCATTCCTAAGGTGATCTCCTCCAGTATCATGGCTTTAAAGACCATCCTAAGATTATATTTATAAATTATAAGTCTTTCCTGATCCTTATCTCTGAATTCCTGACATGTGTATTCTAATTCCCTCCTGATGTTTCCTTTTAATGTCTAATGTGCATCTCAGTCCTAACATACCTACGATGAAACTCCTGAATTCCACCCTCAGATTTGTTCACCACATAATGTTCTAAATCTCAGTAAATAACAACTCCTTCTTGCTCAGACCAAAAATCTTGGAGCTGTCTTTAACATCTCCTTCTTTCTCTCATTCCACGTCAAATCATCAATAAATCGTCTTGACTCTAACTTCAATTTATATACAGATTCTAACAACTTCTCACCACCTTCACTGCTGTCCACCTTGTCCAAGAGCTGTCATCCATCATCTGGACAATAGTAGCATCCTTATTGTAGATTTTCCTTGTTCTGTGCTTGATCCCTTCAGCTTATTCTCAACATAGTAGCCTGGGTGATCTGGCTAAAATCCAAGTCAAATCATGTTACAACACTGTTCATTGCTCTACACGATTTGGCTCCCAACTCCGTGAATTTCTCGCCATACTGACCTCTTCACTGTTCATTGAAAATGTCAAGCAGACCTCAGGGCTATTGTACTTACTGTGCCTTCTGCCTGAAATGCTCTTTCCCAGATATGAACATGGTTTTCTCTTTTACTTTCTTCCAATATCTATTTCAAATGTTACCACACTAAAGATGATTTCCCGTCACCATATATAAAATAGCAACCTCATTCACATCCAATTACACATCTCTCATCCTTCTTACTCAACTGTATTTTTCTCTGTAGCACTTATCACCATCTAAAATATTTTATATTTACTTGTTTACTCTTCTCCATCACCACTAGAATGTAAATTACATTAAGGCAAAGCCTTGGTTTTGGTAACTGCTTTATCCTCACTGTGTACCACTTCAGTGACTCTGTTGTTCAAAGACTTTACAGTTGACCCTTGAACAACGTGGATTTGAATGGCTTAGGTCCACTTATATGCAGATATTTTTCAGTAGTAAATACTATAGTACTACATGATCCGATGTTGGTTGAATCCACAGATGCAGAACTGAGAATACAGAGGAACTGTGTACACAGAGGGTCGATTATATAGTAAGTCCCCTGCATATGAACGGGTTCCATTCCAAGAGCATGTTCGTAAGTCCAATTTGTTTGTAAGTCCAGCAAAGTTACCCTAGGTACCCAACTAACATAATTGGCTATATAGTATGGTACTGTAATAGGTTTATAATACTTTTCACACAAATAATACATAAAAAACAAATGCAAAAAATAAAGAAAACATTTTTAACCTTACAGTGCAGTACCTTGCAAAGTACAGTAGTACAGTACAACAGCTGGCATACAGGGGCTGGCATCGAGTGACCAGGAAAGAAAAGTTACTGACTGGAGGAGGGAGAGGAGGTGGGAAATTGTAGAGCTGAAAGATCGTCAGCAATAGGAGATGGAGGGCAAGCTGCAATTTCACTCACGCCTGACATTGATGGCACAGGTTCTGGTTCCTTGCTGGATTCAATTCTATCTACCCCCTTGAAAAAATGATCCAGTGATGTCTGGGTAGTAGCTCTTTTTTTCTCCTCATAGATGACATGGTAGCACTGGATTGCATTCTGAATGGCTGCTGCAACCTTCGTGTACCATTCTACATTTGGGTCCTATGCCTCAAAAACTAACAGTGCCTCCTCAATAAAGAAAATCCCCCTTGCCATTTCCTGCATCGTGAATCTCTTTGGTTCTTCAGTTACTTCTTCTTCCTTTTGTCGCTCCACTCTCTCAGTTATTTTCACTTCTGTTTCCATCATTATCTTCTGGAATTGCTTAGCAGTACCAGCTACATCACCGCTGCTATTATGCTTGCTCCCAGACATCCTGAGCTTGAAATAAAGATACTATGCTACTGTACTCTGTACAGTACTGTACAGTAATGCACGCAGAAATACAATTAGAGGATGCACACACGTGACAATGTACACCAGACATGTGAACTAACTTACATGATTGGACATGTGAGTCTTTGAACGTGACGTGCACATTCGTATCTTTGAAAGTTCGCAACTTGAAGGTTCGTATGTAGGGAACTTACTGTAAGTTATAAGTGAATTTTCCACCATGCATGAAGTTGATGACCCTAACTACTGGTTGTTCAAGGGTGAACTGTATATGTGCTGTCTTTCTGGTAGTACTTTTAAGCATTTTTTTAATTGTAGGAACGTACTTCCCTATTCTAACCGTGGGCATTGGTCCTAGTGGTGTTATTTCCTTATGTGAATACCATATATGTAATGTCTTTTACTTTCGTATTCCAACATGAATGAAATAAACAAGAGATACAACTCAAATGTCCCTTCTCTGTAGTTAGCTCACAAAACCATTCAACTGGCCTTATCCTTTTTTTTACTTTGTTCCTCTATAAAAACTGAAAACTATTTTTTTTCTCCAAGTAAAACACATGCTCTTTTTTTGTGGGCATTTAATTTTAAGTCCCTTGAGAAAATATACTCATCTCCACATTGTTCTTCACATTAAGAATAGTTTTTTTAAAAGCTTGTTTTCCACTTAGAGGCTAAATTTTAGGGGTGAGAATGAGTCAGGTTTCCAGGTGCTTAAGTCCTCTAGGTTTTCCAAAAACATGCACACATGCATACAGATACACACATATACCACATCACACATATGTGCACACACACACACATGTCATACATATCACACAAACTCAAACTGGACTTGGAAAGGCTAACTGCACTTCATTCATCCTCCCACACTGGTGCTGCTTATGCCTGCTGGAGGGACAAATCTGAGTCTCCTGGGAATAATTACAGTAGGAAATTGCTGATCACATTAACCTAGCCTTTTTCTAATTTTTTATCTTTCTGGTGAGTTTGAAAGATTCTTTTAAGGTGGAAAGGTATAAGCTTCCAAAGTTACTTTGAATTATTAGTTTAAAAATGTCTTTTTTCCAACCGTACCAGTTCTACATAGCATCAAGTAACCAGGGTTTGGAGAAAAGCCTGACACTTCTCATGGAGTCTATTACTCTCTGTCCTCCAATAATCATTTCTCAAGATTTCAGCCCTTTGCTACTATTCTTTTCTAAATAATGTTGTATACATTATAGACTTAGGAAGACATACCCATTCTCATAAAAGATTTTTCTTCATAGATGTTCTATTATCAGATTAAACTCAGTAAGTATAGATCTGAATGAATCATTGCCAGTAACATCCCCAATCTGCCATGTAGAAGAGGTCTCCTTGTATGTCTGTAAATTAGCACCAACATTCACTCACTTTTTCAGATTGGAAACCCTGAAATCTTTCTTTTCTTCTTTCTTTCAACTAATATTTTTTGAGCATTTATTATATTCAAGGCACTGTGCCAAGCCCTGGGAAGTTTTGCTTACTTAGTCCTATTCTTTTTAAAAAATATCCCCTATATTTGTATACCTTTCCATACTGGTTCTGTTTATCAGTCCTTCATTCCTGAATAACTATCTCTCTGTAATATAATGTTTCACATATGTTCTCTTGATCCAGTTAGGAAATCATGAATAAAACTCAATTCCCCTTCACTGGCGGTTTGTTAAGTCCCCACCCCAATCTCTTCCATTATCAAGTTCTCACTCTGGGGCCATGTACCAAACAACTAGGAACACACCCCTGTCCTGGAGCCAGTGAAATTATTCAAATTAGCCAAACCCCCAGGAAGTCATTGAAACCTTGCTACCCACTTCTCTCCTCCCCTGTACTGCTAGCCACCTCCAACAGCTCCACCTTGTCCTCTAGTGAAACCCCCTGTGCATCTCTTCATGGCAGCCTTCCTCCCTATGGAGTTGTAAGTAATAGAGTTCTGCCTTTCATGTCTTTGTGTTTTGCCCCCCAAAAATAAATTTTTAATATTAGAAAATAATCTTCAAGCTATTATTCCCCTTCTCCTACTCTTCTTTCACAAAGTGATTGGCAGACTTCTGTTAAGTGATTATCTCTCATTACTAAATCCCTCCCTGCATTCTTTCATTCCAGACTCCTATTTTCCTATTGCATCAAGTCTTACCATCATTATTTGGATTTCAAGGCCTTCCATAATATGGCCCACTTTGCCTATGCAAATTTATGCAATGTTCCCCTCTCCATCTTCTTTTGTCCTAGGTCTATCATTTACTAGTTTTAAACAGATACTGCTTATTCACACCCCCTCTACACCTTCATTCATTGTGTTTTCTTTGTCTGGAAAGTGTAAATACAGCCCACAATGCTCTGAGATAGAGCCGAATTAGCTCAATCAGGTAGAACCTGAAACCAAAGGGAAAAAACGGGGGTGGGGAGTGGGAGGGAGAAGACTTTTTAAACTCAGACTGCCAGAATGGCTCCCTCATCCAAAATCTAATTCACAGCCTTCTTCCTGAAAGATTTATCAAGTACAAATCTTAAAAGTCTTTTCCACAAATAGTAAAGCCTTAGTTATCCAAGCAAATGAATTTAATTTATTCATTTAATTTTACTGTTATTTATAAACACTGATTCATGACTAAATTTTAAAGTGAAGCTATAAGATCTCTAGTTACGTCTGTTTATATATGTGTGTGTACATTGTATATATGTCTCTACCTTTGGATAATATTGATACTATCAAAATTTAACTTAAGATCTCTAATTGACTCAAAAGTAAGCACTTAGAATTGAATTATTTCTAGATATAAAGGAGACTGTCCAGAATGAATTTCAAGTTCATGTGATCTGGGAAATAATCAGTATTAAATTAATATCTGGTGTTAAAGTTAGTTTAGGCTTGTTGGTTTAATTGGTGCAGACATGTCTTTGGAGTCATCAACATTGGGTATTGTACTTTTATTGTACCTAGGATTACTAAATATTAACAAGTTCATGTTATTTCTGTTGCAGACTTTGTCAGCAAGAAAAATTAACTTGGTATAATGATATTTTCTTAGGTTATAAAATAGAAATAAATGAGATAAGAGTTTTTAGTGAACTCTTTAGGAATAATTATGTTTTGAGTATGTGTGTCTAAAATAGTTTCTTCAGATTTTTTTTTTTTTGGTAATTTGAAACTTTAGAGTTTTGCTAAATTAATTTAAATAATAGGAGTCAACAGAATATCCAGACCATTTCAAATAAGAAAATACTGGAACATTAATTGCTAAACAGGTCTGACTTTACCTTCTTTTGTCTCCTTATGAGAGAAAAACTAAAGATATTTGAGTTTATTAGACATACATTTTGTACCACATTGAGGAAAGAAATTATGCTATGAGAAAATGTATGGTTCTAGAGGTTATGAAATATGTTCATAAGTTTACAAATCAGGAAATGCTGGTATGACAAATAGTTCACAACTAATTGTTTCTTGGTTTCCATTTCTTGCTGCTTCTTTGGGTTAAAATTGTAATATATGTAATTAAAGCTACTGGGATAATAAGTGAAACATTTCAATATTCAAGAAAATTAGGATGTGTGCTTTCAGTGAAAGAAAAGGGTATAAGGAAGGGAAATGCATTTCGTTAAGGAAAAAGAAATTAATTTTGTCCTGGAGAGAGAGAAAGAAAGAAAACGCATAGGACAAATTCTGAAAGTAAAAAGAATGTTATGGAAGGTTTGTGGAAAAGGAACCCTGAGAAAAGTTTTGTACATGGGGAGAACTGGCTAAGATTAAAATAAATTTAATGGAGTAAGTAAATTTTAATATTAAAAGTAAGCTGGTTCAAAACTAGAATTTGGTTTTCCCTCTGTGTTAAAATTTCTTGGAAAACTCATCTGTTTTTAATAACAGACTGTGAAGTTTCTTTACTTCCTTTTGAGTAATCTGTTGCAACTTTCCATATAAAGATAAAAAAATCTTTTATTGTCACTTTGGTTGAATCAATAAGTATTGTTTCACAGTGACCTATGATCCTATTGACCAAGTGTTTTAAAACATTTTGAGGGAATTCCTTGGTGGGCCAGTGGTTAGGACTCTGGGCTTTCACTGCTGAGGATGCAGGTTCGTGTCGTAGATCTATCATTTACTGGTTTTAAATAGATACTGCTTATTCACATCCCTTCTACACCTTTATTCAGTTGTGGGCCGCACCCACAAGCTGCGTGGTGTGACCAAAAAAATAAAATAAATAAAAACTTTTGATATCTTTGACAAACTTCACCAAGTCAAATTCTAAATGAAATTCTTTTGACCTCTCTCTAACTTTGGGATGCTTCAATGGGCCCCTGAAACATCCCAAAGTGAGATATTAAACTAAGTTTATTTTGTATTTGGTTAAATTATATGGGAAACACTGTGAAATAAGTGGTGATAAAACCTTGTTAGGTTACATTGCATGGATAAATGTCATTAATATAGATATCCTGAAATTTATATGGAATTCCTAAAAATCTGGTATGTCCTGGTATAATGTTATCAGTCACAATTCTAGTTAGTATCTTAAAATGTTATATGTCACAGAGATAATCAAGTTTATTGTCAATTGCCTCATAATCAGATCTTTAATCATACCATTTTAAGACTTTTGCCATTTATAGACAGTCATTGTTTTACTCTGATGCTTTTATTAAATGAAGATCTTCAAGAGGATTCATAAAAAGACTTTTGGCAAATATAAGTTTCTGATGACTTTTAGATGATACCACTGAACTGGGTAAAAGGAATTACACAATTCTAATGAAAAACCTGATGACTTCATCCAGATCAGCAGGAAGTAATTACATAGGACTGAATGAACTGATAAGTGTGATTTATAATTTTATGACATTTTATCTGAAATATTACTGACATTTTATCTTTGTTTTCCAGAAAATGGTTCCTCTTACACTAACTATGACCTACAACAACTTGGTGAAGTTTGCCTTTGTAAATGAAGATGAAATTATTTATTTTTCTCTCTCTATCTGATCCCTCCAGAATTTGGCTTCACCAGCTGGCTCCCCTCTAGACTTGATGGCTTATTGCAACCAGATTACAACTAGTTATACTAAGCACTGTTTTAATTTGTTCTCCTTTAGTTGTTTTCAAATTGTTTATGGCTTATGTCTATCTCTGCTGTACTTTATACCTTATAACTCTATATAGAATAATTGTAATAGTGCAATTCTAGATATAGGAAGAAGTAACAAGGGAAAACATTCCCTGGATCATAATAGACTAGTAAGACAAACTATCCAGAGAATTTGAGGTTATCAATAGGGCCTAATCCAAAAAATAGCACATTCATGGGCCTACCAACTAAATCCTCATCTGACCTAGGAATGAGAATTCCCAGTGCTGTGGAACAAATTGGTCATGCAGGACCTCCCAAACCTTGGTGGAATTTATGCCCAAGAGGAGCACTGTGGACTGTTACCTGCCATTACAGTAAACAAAAAAATGTTGTTGGCTATCAAGCCATCAGCCACTGCAGATGCCCCTGATGGTGTATACTGAGGGGAATTCAGGATTGAGAAAAACAGGATACTGGCCCTAAATAGTTAAGATGCATATCTAAGGAAGAATTTCAATGAGGCCAGACTCTTGCATCTTCCCATACATAGAAGAGCACTAAAATCATTAACTTAAGATGACTGATTTTTGTGATTAGCAGTTATCTTTTGATGTTTGAATACCTGTTTTTTTATTTGCTTGTTTTTCAGCAAAAACTCCTATATATCATGGCTCCTCCCTTACCTCTTTGGAGCAGTTCCTCAGAGCTGTCTGAAAGGTGGTCTCCCAGGCTATAACCTTCAGTAAGTTCCCTAAATGAAACATAACTATCAACTTTTAGGTTGTGCATTTTCCTTCAGTTGACATCCCCAAGCTATTATTCTATGCTTTAGTTGATTTTAATAAATACTTGCAAGTCTTCAACTGAAAGTCAACACACTATTAATTTTCTTTTTTCTTTCTTTTTTTTTTTTTTTTTTGCGGTACACGGGCCTCTCACTGTTGTGGCCTTTCCCGTTGTGGAGCACAGGCTCTGGACGCGCAGGCTCAGCGGCCATGGCTCATGGGCCTAGCCACTCCGCGGCATTTGGGATCTTCCCAGACCTGGGCACGAACCCGTGTCCCCTGCATCGGCAGGCAGACTCTCAACCACTGCGCCACCAGGGAAGCCCTATTAATTTTCTTAAACTGTCAAACTATCTAATTAGGAAATATCAAACAGATCATCCTGCTACAAAAATTACTTTCTTAGTTCCTCTTTTATTCAGTTGAGAGTTAAAAATGTTAACAGGCATGTTGCTATGATATGTCTCTAGTGAAATAAACTTAAGCCGTCACCTTTCAACATCAGGAGGTAAGCCACATATTTCTTTATTTAGAAAAAAATGTTTCTGAACAAAAGTATTTTGCTTAATCATAACTTGTTAGAAAGAAAAAGACCAAAAAACAGTGATTGGGAGTGGGGGTAAGACAGTATTGGACTAATGTACTTGAAACAGTCTAATACCAACTACAGTAAATCTGATAAATAAGTTCAGAATCAATACGGACCAGTCAACTCCATCAGTCAGCTCAGTCTTTGCAGTGTGTTGGTTGTGGTGGGAAAGGGGGATTCACAGGGACAATAATGTTGCCCTCAGATGTCACAGCTAGTTATACCTAGGCAGTAAGATCAATTGGCTGTTTTCACAAAGAAAACCTAAGCAGGTAATGTAAGTTGAATCAGCACTTTAATCTTCAGGCTGTCACCTTATTCATCATTGTCATATAGAACACAGCTAGTTATTCACAAGAAATTCTGACCAGACATCCTTCACCACCACCTCATATCCCTGCCGCTCCCCAAATATAGAAATGTGGTTCTTAAAAAAGTGAGAAGAAACAGAAACCTCTAATTGTCAGAACCAGTATTTTTTCCCTCCCAAAATATACAAAGTACATCTGGAATGTTTTCACTATAAAAATGGACAAATCATACAATGGATATTTAGTAAGTTATTAATCTTAAAAAAAAAACTTTTTCAAGGAAAAATAATTGTTCCTGATGAAGATTACATAAATGGCTTCTTTAAAATGAGTTTTTGAAAGTGAAAGCACCAGTTTTTCTTCCATTACTATGATGGTTTTCATGGACAAAGAGGGAGACTATAATATGTAATTAGCCATTGTGAAAAAGAAAATGGTAACTAATAATTAAACATGAATGTGAAGTAACCATTATACCCATATCTTATTCAGATGGCAAGGACATATTGCATTTTTCAGGTTCAAATAATTTTTTTTTAAATATTACCTAAAAAACATACAACTTCTTGTTTCATTGATATGTAGCCCTTTGGTAAACTATAATGAATACAGATAAGAATATTAAAACTAAAATTAAGACTAAATGATGTAAACCATTACAAGTGGATTAATCAAATTACTTTTTGTTGTTTGGATCCTTATACTTGCCTTAATAATATTCCAAGTAATCATTTATACTTAATGGAATGCAGTGATATCAGAATGTTATTGATTTTGTGCTTGAAATTTTGGCCTGAGTGTAATTTTTATGCATCACAGTTATAGAGAAAGCAAATTGTTCAAGTTCTATTTCATTATATTCTACTAGAAAATCAATGCCTTACGCATGTTGCAGAATACCTTTTCATAGCTCAACTACTTTATTAAAATGTCTTTGACTCATAGAAGTAAAATATTCTTGATTACTAATGAAAAATATGCATTGTCATTTGCTTTTATAAATAGCATTTCTTAAATTTTTGCAACATCTAGTTATATTCAAAGGAAGTTTTCAGTCACTGCTCCTCACATCAAGGTCAGGATGGGAGTAATTTTGGTGTTATTTTTAAAAAAACTTCAACCAAATTTATTAAAATCTTAGGCTATGAACTGAATTATTCAACAAGGCTTGACTATGGAAATGAGAAGACACAATAATTTACCTATGCTAGTAAGCCAAAACAAGACATTGTTTCACATGTCCCTACCTAGATGAAACTAGGGTGTACATCCAGGGCACAGACAGGTAGTTGCCTACAAAACACTGTGATTGACACTAAAATGAGTTTCCTGCCTCTAAGTAAAAATGGTCTCTCTATCTGGCAAAGTTGAATTTTATTCCTTTGAGTAAAACATTTATTTCCAACTCCTAATGTTTAAAATAGAAATATTGTGAAGTGGTCATGATATGAGTGCTATCAATCACTCATAACTTGAGTGAGTTTAATTAGTTTATATAATAAAATTTATACAATTTTAATTAGTTTATATAATGCTTCCCTCTGTGATGCAACAAGATCAAAACTCTGCAGAAATGAGACTCTTGATTATAACTTGAACAGTTCATATTTCTTGTTTAATTCTTCATGACCCAAGGCTAGATCATATTCCCCTGTATCTTTGAAATAACCTTCATTACTGAAGACAATTTCACGTGTCTTTCTACCTTGCAACATTTAAGATCCTGACAGAGATGAACTTTTCATATAATTGAAGCTACAGCTTCGTGCTAAAACTTTCTTTACTGTTTAAATCATTTGGGATGGAAATCTTTATTGAGTGAATGGCAAAGTTTTCTGTCTCCTTTTAAACACAAGATACTGAAACAAAGTTCAGTGTCCTACCACCTATTCATTTCTATAATCAATTTAAAAAAATAATTTAGTAAATTGTCTCAGATTTTAACAAAATTGGTCAAACAAACCACAGAATAAAACCCCTACCTCCAACCCAGAAACCCAGGTGCGGACTAGCACTGGCTGAAAACTTTCTTTGAATTTAGCTAGTTGTTGCTAATGATGTAAAATTACCATTATCAAGATCATTTATTTTTGTTGCAAATATCCTCATGGTATATTAAGATAATTGATCCCTATATATACACTATACATACTATATATACCAGCGAATCTTGCTTACATTTTTGTTGTGGTTGTTCTTTGATTGCTTAGCACATGTTTATTAAGAACCTACAGAGCACAAGGAATGACAGAAATATAAAACAAGTCCTCTTTCTCAGTGCACTTACAGAAAGTTGGAGTTTCAACTTTTTCTTTTCTTTCTACCAACCTTTCCTATATCCTGTAGATATATACTCAAAAATGTGCACAAAGAGGGCTTCCCTGGTGGCGCAGTGGTTGAGAGTCCGTCTGCTGATGCAGCGGACACGGGTTCGTGCCCCGGTCCGGGAAGATCCCACGTGCCGCGGAGCGGCTAGGCCCGTGAGCCATGGCCGCTGAGCCTGCGCGTCCGGGGCCTGTGCTCCGCAACGGAAGAGGCCACAATAGTGAGAGGCCCGCGTACCGCAAAAAAAAAAAAAAAAAAAATGTGCACGAAGAAATCTTCCTCGTTGAATTCTGAATTACATAGGACAGCAAGGGAGGAGCAGCTTAGTGCCAAAACAATTGGCAAAACAAAATGATCTGTTGTCCATATAGTCTTTTTTCTGTTTCCTCCTTATTTTCAACTACTGTATTTCACTGTTGTCAGAGTGATTGCCTTTAGCAGCTTCCTCCTTACTCCCACCCAATGCCTGTTTTCAAGTAGTGCTGTGAAATGAGATGGTCAGTGATGTTAGGATTCTGTATAAAATATACTCAAAGGAAGGATCCGAGATACCCTCTTACTGGATATTTTACAGTAGCTTTATGGTGCATATTTATGCTTCATTTCATCCTGTTTTGCTTTTAATCAGGTTTTCAGCTATGTGGCAGAAAATATGGAATCTAGAAGTCTGACTTAGTAAATGAGGTGTTAGTCCTTATTAGTTCATGGAGAGTGAGGTTTCATTCAACACATGTTTTGAGTGTCTATTACGTGACAGGCATCATGTTAGTACTTTGATATGTGGTGGACCCTGCTCTCAAGGAGTTTATATTAGTACAGTGTGACACTCTTGTATAACCTGGAAATAGGTTTGCCCTCTAACACTCAGCCTATTAAAATTCATTCAAAATAAAAATGGTCAACCATGCTAGGCAAAACCCAAGAAATTGCAAATGTGTGATGAAATAGTATGGAAAAACTTAACATGCCAATAAAGGAAATTGGGAAGTAATCTCAGGAAGGTAAAACTAAAATGTGGTTATAATTTTAGAAGTAAAGCCTCAGTAAATCATTATCACACAATTTTTTTTTGGAAAAAATGAACTAGAAGGAGTTGAGTGAGCCACAGAAACATGAAGATTCACAGAAGCAAGTGTTTGGCAGAACTCTGCACTCACTACTCAAAAGAGAGAGATTCTTGGCTAAGATGACTGGAGCATTCATGTTTCCTTAGCAATGTGTCCCTTCAGGGGGTGAGGGTACCTTAAGTCAACTTATCTCGTGTTTCTGAGGATTTACAAATTTGCATTGTTCTGAGTCCGTGCTCATTAAGCAAACTTCTGATGATAATTTGGTATCCTATGTACCTTTCCCACAGGTACAGAATGCTCTGGTCGGCTAATATGAACACTGACTTTACCTGACAGCTCATTTCTCATTGTAAATTAATAAATTGGAATTCTGGTATATGTGTGAACTTGACTAATACAGGTACACTTCTGAGATTTGGCGCTTCCTCTCAATGTTACTACTAAATCAGTTTTCTAAGTCTGCAAGGCTGAGACTAGCCAGCCTGCCCCCAGAAGCTACTCCCTCTGTTTAACTGTATGCATTCTTTGAAGTGTAACATTGCCGTTATCACCCAAAAGGTAATAAATACATGCTTTGTAACTAAATAGGAGTCATTTGTGAATAATATCTATGTTTCTCAAATTAGTTCTCCAAGTTACCTGGCATAGAGAAAAGGAAATAAAACTGCAAAAGTTCACATATAACCAAGAGAACACACTGGGACTGCATTCTAAAACCCTTAGGACAGGAATCTGAACTCAGTACCCACAATGAATCTCTTCTGTCAATCTTCTGAGGGATACTGAAGAAAGATGAGATAGTATATTGTAGCTTCTTAAATGAATCATCACATTCCATTCTCATGTACCACATAGAGCTAAACGTGCTCCTAAGTATTCCTGGAAGTTTAACACTTTTGCTTTAAGGACCCACAACTCTAATTTCTTGTGCTACTCTGAAAGAAAAATGAGGAAAATGTGTTAGAGCTAACAGGTAGCCATAGAATCTCAGTTCAGGGAGGACAGTTCTCTATCCAAAGCTAATCATAAACCTACATTATTGAGAGACTTGGCCAGAGAGAGACAAATGAATGCCACCCACTCATCCATCCCACTCCCGCTTGCTATTGTTTGTTCCTTGGTGTGAATGACAGTATAAAGCCAATTTGTTTTAAATACTGACATTTCGTGACTGTCCAGTTACACTTAAATTCCTACTTTCTATAAGTTGATATGTTTTTGATCCTTTTGGTATTCAGAGGCTCTCCAGTGAGAAATGTACAATTTCAACTTTCTTATATGACATACAGGAAATCAGTTTGTCAACATGGTTTACATGGTGCATATAATGTTGAAATTTAACAAATTATTCCTCTAACCTTCAGTCAAGATCTGGCTTAGAATGAACATATTTCAGAACATAAAATGTTGCTGCAATAGCATAGATGAACGATTAAATGGCTTTGAGCAATGGATTTTATATATGGTTTGAGTTTTTTAATGTAAAATTTTCAAAGCTTTATAGAGACAAACTTTAATGAAATGGAATTATTACAGTTACAACCTTAAAAAATGAAGAAAACTTCTTAGTGATGCTTTTGAAATGGAACAACCATCTAATAAATGAAAGCAAGCTAATAAATTAGAGATAGAAGTTCTCAAAAGAGAACACTGAAAGAATACAAGCAAGTGCATAGGACCTATGTGAATGCATTTGGTTTTCATTTTGTAATGCTTGCCAAAGAATGACAAAGGGACTTCAAAAAAGTACCATGATAAATGAAAGACTGTATAGTATAGCTGTATGGGCTCTGGAGCCAGAATGCCAAGTTTTAGATCACAACTCCACTACTTACTGGCTTTGTAATCTTGGACAGGCTAATTAATCTCACTGGGCCCTAATTTCCTCAAATGAGGAAGTTGAATTTAAATAAATTAATCAATGTAAAATACTAAGAACAGCATTTGGCTCATAGTAAATGAGAAGTGGTAGTTATCATCACATGATCCCAAAGCATGCATTTCTTTCTCAGGTCACTAATTCTCTAGCACTTTGTGATAGAAAAAGTCATTCAGGGGATACTATTTCCAATGCATCATGTGATGTAGATGTCAAACATATTGTAAAAATTAGTGGTCATCCTCTTGAGGTCTGTGGTTGTCAAACTAAGCTGAGCCACAGAATCACAGATTTGAAAGTCCCACTGTAGACATACAGAATCAGAATTCATGGCAGTGGAGGCTAGCAATCTATATTTTTTTAAGTGCCTTAAACAATTTTCATAGAACTGGCATGTCTCAGGTCAGTGAACTAGGTTTGAGAACCAATGGTTCAGGTAAAATCAAACTTTCATAAAGTCAATTTTAACCATCTAAAGCCTTTTTTACCTCTATTATCACTTTCATATTGGATTAGAATAACCTGTTTATAAGTATGTGTCTCTTAACTTCCACCCAATATCTTTGAACCCCTTGAGTGCAGTAACTCTGAGTGTTTATGTATCTCTCTGATCATGTCCTCATGCCCCTAGCCAAACATCTATTGAAGTGCCTGACCTGCAATTAATGTTTAATAAAAAGTTTGTTAAAAGATGTAAGGAAAGGAGAAAAGAAGAAGTGATATTCCTTCAGTGATTTCTCCTCCTGGAATTAAAACTTGGACTCAGTGCTTGAAATTGAGATTTGCATTATATTAATCTGAAGAAGTTGCATTTAAAGAGCCAGCTTTAAGCAGTGAGTAAATCATCAGTATATGTGACCAGATTCAATAAAAATGAAAGCAATGTATCTGGATAAATAGTCAAAACTATATTAATTAATTAATTAATGCCCTGCCTTGTTACAAAAAGTATTGGAAGCCATTTGTCAATCCAATTCATATGCTCTTTAAAAGGGCTGAAATGACGAAAGCCCACAGGGTTGGTTTGACTGTTTCTGTTTATCTTAATGATCCAATTGAATCAGATATCCACCAACTTGTTAGTCAACATTCAACCTTTATGGTATCTGATTAAATGAATTTGGATGTAATGGTCATGCTGATTTACTGTACAAGTGTAAATAGAGCACTCCATTAATTCTGTAATCATTGATATAGTGGCTAGGGCAGAAAGATATACCCTGACATTAGCTGCTATCTGAGCTGAAAATACACTCCTCTTTATACAAGAAGAATCTTACCTTCTGTGCTCACATACCCCCTAAAAGAGTTTTGAAAGTAGGCATACCTCCTTGCATATTTTTAAGTTGACGTGTATAATTTTTCACCACGTACTTAAATAGCAGCAAAAAATAACAATTTCCAACATATGGCAAATAAAAGCATTTTAAAATGATATAGTCTCATCCTTCTTTTAAATATATCTGATGGATCCTAACTACTAAAACAATTTGACACCTTCATAATCCATTATTAAAAACAAACGAACAAGTTTGTAAAAGTAAAAAAACCTACATCATTTATTTTTCTTCCCAAATTCATATTTCCTTTCCACTTCATTCGCTGAATTTTATCCTAATGAAATGTATTTTATGCTTGAAAGTATTTTATTTTTGACTTTATTTTATATAAACATAAATTAATACTTATTTCAATTTAAAATGATCATGAGGTTCTAAGTGTTAAAATTTGTCTTCTAGACTGAGTTATGATTACACTTTTTAGATATATGCAATTGGTCAAAACAACTTAAATATCTAACAGCTTTTTAAGAATAATTATTAACCATAAAATGTAAAATTTTATTGCCTCTCTTAAAGAAATAAATGGAGAATATTTTCAATTAGCACATGTATTTGTGGATGAATATTACTTATTGCTAAAAATGGCATAGGGTTCAGAAAAAATTGTATTTCTGTTTTCATTTTTCTTTATAAATATAAGCAATGAGAAAGCTTGTTTACTGTAAATAAGGAGATGGGGATGGAAAGAAGTTTGTTATAGAACTGTTACTCAATTATTTAAACTTCTTCAAAGTTACATAATGATGTACCACCAAAAAATTTTTAATGATCTATCAGCTGATAACTTGATTATGTCCAACTTCAATTTCATTAAAAGCAATAAATTAAAATCCATTTGATTTTCAAAATAACTTACTGCTTAGTCTTTACTATCACTTAATTTCTCAACATAAATATTGAAAATGGTTCCTTTATTGGGCACCCCAAGTGCTTTATACCCTGAGGCACTGTCCCTAAGCAAGATCCTTGGTAGATGAGGACTATGTTTTTCTTCTATAAATAGAAGGGGAAATGCAATAACGATGGTGAGAAAGAAAAGCCTCTATGACATCTTCCTTTTAGTTACAATAATTTTAATGAAGATTATTTGTTAGTTGAAATCTGAAATTCGATTCTTTTAAAACTATTGGAGAGTTTTCATATACATCCAAGGGCACATGTACCCCAGTTTGAAGACCATCAATGTGTAGAATGCTGAATCCTAAAGCTTTTGATAGAGCCCCTTTGTAATGTGAATATCTGTAGATAAGCTTGTGGCTTCTAAAGAACCTAATTTCCACTTGTTCACATTTGAAATTTGAAGCAAGGTAAATCTACCCCCCTGTGGATTGTTTTATTTTGATGATTTATAAAGTCAAGAATAGAAAAGGAAATGTTAATTTTTTCTCTCCAAATGGTATCTTTCATTTCTCACAGCATGCTCCATGCATTCTAAAGCAGTTTTAAATGATAACATGCAAGAGCAAAAAGTGAAATTATTGAAAGTACAGAATGCAATTCTTGAGAAAAGGAGAGAGGGAAGAGAAGGAGGCATGGGATAGTTACTATTTTTTTTTTACATAACTTCATTTGTTCATTCATTCAACAAATATTTATTGAGCACCTTCTTTATACAAGGTACCTTTCTGAGAACTTGGAACAGTGTAGTGTACAAAAAGACAGAGATCTCTGCTTTCGTGGAGCTTACATTCTAGTGGGGAGAGACAGACAATAAACAGTAGGCATAATAAAAGTCTATTTTATAGTGAACTAGAAGAGAATAATTGTGGTGTGGCTAAAAGAAAAATTAAAGGTTATAAGGGGGGGTTGCAACTGGGGGTAGTGGAGTAGTGTGTGGGAGTAGAAGGGGCAGACAATGAAGGGCTTTGTAAGCCACTGTAAGGGACTCCTAGCTTTATTCTGGGTAAATGAGAAGACATTACACATTTTTGTTTGTTTTATATTTTGCTCTTAGCACTGAAGTGACATTACCTGATGTGATCTAAAATGGTCACTCTGCATTCTTAATTTGTTCCCTTTTTAGGAAAATGAAAAATCTGAATCAATGATATTTATGTAAATAAGGCAACACTGGAGATAAGTTATTCCCAGCCCCACCCCCTACCCATTCAAGGAACATTTATTAAGGAACGTTTATTGAAAGCCACTATATGTCAGGCACTGTATGTAGCAAATGCTGGCGGGTAGTGTCAACTGAAAAAAAAATGCACAACCTAAAAGTTGCTAGTTATGTTTTAATCGGGAACCTTACTGAGGACTATAACCTGGGAGACAGCCTCTCAGATAGCTCTGAGGAACTGTTCCAAAGAGGTGAGGGAAGAGCCATGATATATAGGAGTTTTGCTGACCAAAGAAAAGAAAAAATGTAGTCAAACATCAAAAGATTACTGCTAATCACAAAAACCAGACAGCTCAAGTTAATGATTTTAATTCTTTTCTATATATGAGAAGATGCAAGAGTCTGGGCTCATTGAAATTCTTCCTTAGATATGCATCTTAACTATATAGGGCCAGTATCCCATTTTTCTCCATCCTGAATTCCCCTCAGGATACACCATCGGAGGTGGCTGCAGTGGCTGATAGCTTGATGACCAGCAACATTTTTTGTCTACCGGAATGGCAGGCAACATTTTTTTTTTGTCCCAAGAAGAAGGATAAGACATAGGGTTGTTTCACTCAAGAAATTTATAGTCTAGTGGGGGAAACAGATGTAAACACACATGAACCAAAATACTTAGAGGAGTTTTGGTGGAGAGGACATTCAGGGATTCTCAAAATTTGGGTAGTACCTTGAAAATAGACGCACAAAGTATTTATTTGAAGGAAACATTGTATTCCTTTTGGGAATGAAGAGATACTTAGGTTTGTGTGACTCTTAGTCTTTACCGTGACATAGAAAAGAAAAGAGCAAATATAAATATTAACATTTTCTTGATTTTGGACTTCACTGTGACTATTTCATATACGTACCATCAATACTTGTTAAAATATCTATAATATTGCAGGTTTTTTAAGTATAGCCATTTTTTCCCAAATTGGAGTCCCACAGAACATTCTTCTAGAAGGTGTTAATTGTTCCATGGTCAAAAAGTATGGGGTATGCTACCTTCTATATCTCTCTCTTAGAAAGTGCAATGTTCATTAGTATATTAAAGTCTTTCAGATGTCTGACAGTAAGGAAACCTGTGTAAAATTGTTTAACTGAGTGTTTCCTAAACTTAAGGAAACTTGACAACTCTTTTTCTACAGAACAGTATTTGACAGTACACAAGTTTGAAAAATTTTGATGTTGATAAAATCTCTTTTCTGTCCTGCCTACTTATCCTAGGCCCACAGTGCAATTGTGTGTGTGTGTGTGTGTGTGTGCATGTGCAAATGAAAGATGAGAGAGACAGAGAGAGAGGGACAGAGAGAGAGAGAGAGAGAGAGGTGGTGTGTGTAACCTAAAATCCATTAGATATGGCACATTCAAGGTCAGGGACTACTAATTACGAAAATAGCTTGACCCCAATTTTAGGACATCCTAGGCTTCTGCTGTATTGTTTTAGAAAATCTGAAAATAATTAATTTGCTTTTTGAAAGGTTGTGATTCCTTTATAGAAAATGAATTCCCTATGTCCTAGATGCCTGTACCAATTATTCTTTAAATCATTTGTCCATAGGTGTTAAAATGTGCCAGCCAGTCTGCACTATGCTTATGCCAGGAAATAATAAATATTGAGTTAGAAAATGGATTCATTCAATTCTTTGTTGGTTCAGTATCTTGGGTGCATACTTTCAGGAAATGTATTATTATTATCTTTTCCTAACATTAAATAAAGTTGTCCTTTTTAAAAGAGTTTAAGGCTTCCCTGGTGGTACAGTGGTTAAGAATCCACCTGCCAGTGCGGGTGACATGGGTTCAAGCCCTGGTCTGGGAAGA
The DNA here is from genome assembly GCF_963455315.2 of Globicephala melas. Classification (NCBI taxonomy): domain Eukaryota; kingdom Metazoa; phylum Chordata; class Mammalia; order Artiodactyla; family Delphinidae; genus Globicephala; species Globicephala melas. The sequence continues at coordinate 48,818,414 of NC_083335.1, forward strand.
TCTCACATGCCACGGAGCAACTAAGCCTATGCGCCACAACTACTGAGCCTATGCTCTACAGCCCACGAGCCTCAACTACTGAGTCCACATGCCACCACTACTGAAACCCGCCTGCCTAAAGCCCGTGCTCTGCAACAAGAGAAGCCACAACAAAGAGAAACCCGTGGACGACAACGAAGAGTAGCCCCCACTCGTCACAACTAGAGAAAGCCCGCACGCAGCAACAAAGACCCAACGCAGCCAAAAATAAATAAATTTATAAAATAAATAAATAAATTTATAAAATAAATAAATAAAAAGAGTTTAGTTGTCTGTTGATTAATTTTCACATCAATGTATTGACATTTATCTAGGCATAACTATCATTTAACTACTCATATGCCATTTTTTTTAAGAAAAAGAAAATCTTGTTTATTTTGAAGTCAGTTTTCAGAGTGTTATATCTCTGTTTCTAGCCTTGTTTCTCTGCAATCCATTTTCCATCCCTCACCCTGACAGAGCTTCCTAAAATTTTAGTCTAACTGTAAATGCCTCTGCTTAAAACATTTCAATACTCTTCCCTTTATCCACAGAATTACATTCAGACTCCTAACATGATTTACAAGATCCTACATAGCTTGGACCTATCTACCTCTTTAGCTTTATCCCTTACCACTCTCCACTTGCTCACTTTACTTTGGCCACACTGAAGTGTATGCAGTCCCTTCCATGCTCTATAAGCTCTTACTTTTGACTAAGCTATTCCTTCTATCTTGTACACTTCTCTGCCTATCTTCTCTTCATCTGGTTAGTTCATACATATTCAGTGTTCTCTTCTAAGATGTCACTTCTTCTGGGTAACTTTTCATGACCTCTAAGACTAGGATAAGTGTTCTTCAAAAGTACTCCCATAGCATTCTTTGCAACCCCCTATCATTGTAGCTATCACACCCCAGTGAAATAGTTTGTGAATAATACAAGCTTAATAATTATTTGAGAGAGTAAAATAAGAACCACATGTATGTTTCAACTAAATAAGACAAAAAGGCTAACACTCTGTATTTCTTAAACTAAAATCACTTGTTTTAAGTGGTTATTTACATTTCACATTGTTTCTTAATTGGATTTATCTTCCTGATGATGTTTTCCAATTTTCCAATACCATTAAGACAAAATACTGATTAATACATAGACTCCTAGGGGAGTATTCTCCTATGTATTCTCTCATAGGGGAGAATGTATACTAAATATTTTGTTTCCTATTCAGAAAGAGGCTGAACCTCAAAGGAAGGAATAAAGAGTATAATTTTGAAGATTAAGCTAACAGCACATTATTCTACTCCAATGAATGAACTATTGATCAGATTGCTAAGGATTTTAGCATATATGAAGCTGGCAGAGAAAGAATTAGGATAAGATTATATAGAATCTTGATGTTTACTCATAAATTTTCTACTTTTGTCACTGGGGGATGACACGATTGAATAAAAGTTCAACATTGCAATTTCACTAGAGCAACTTAGGTGTGTATTTAGTTGTCGATAAATCCATCAGTTTCATCTTCATCCAAACCTGTTCTTCTTTCTGTCTTCTTTATTTTGGTTAATGATGCCATCACCTAAGCTTTAGAAACCTCCAAATTAGACTTATTTTTCTCTCACCACTCACATTCAGTCACTTTAATGTCCTGTCAATTACACTTTCAAAACGACTGGTTTTCTTTCATCCCTATAATTACTGTCCTATTGCAGGCCTTTATCTTCTCTTCAATGATTCTCTAATTGGCTATCCTACCTGAAGACTCACCCCATCAAACCAACTCATCCTTCATAGTATAACAGTAAAGACTGTGTTCTCTGGAACGAGAGTGCCTGGGTTTATTACCCTCATTCTTTCACTTAGTAGCTATGTGATGTTGGAAAAATTATTTAACCTCTCTGTACCTCGTTTTCCTTATCTGAAAGAAGGGAATCATAATAATATATATTTCACTGGATTATTCTAAGTATGAAAATATGTATAGCACTCAGAACAGTGCCTGGCACATAGCAAATGCTGCATATGCATGAGCTAGTGATAGTAATAACAGTAGTAAAACCTATCTGAGCTTATTATGCTCCTGCTTAAACATTCTTGATGTTTCTTCATTGCCTAGGTCCACTTTCCTTATCATGGTACACAAGACTTTTCACAAACTATATCCAGCTGATGGATTCCAGGTCTATTTCTAGCTACGGAATAGTTTATAGTCTAGCCACATTGAACAAAACATCTACATTTCTTTTTTTTTTTTTTTTTTTTTGTCTGTGCTATGGCCATGCAGCTTGCAGGGATCTTAGTGTCTGGACCAGGACCAGGGATCAAACCCAGGCCCTGGCAGTGAAAGCACCGAGTCCTAACCACTGGACCACCAGGGAATGCCCTAAAACATCTACATTTCTAGAATGTCACCTGGAAAATATCTATCTTTAAAGATTCACTTCTAGTGTTACCTACTATCTATAAACCTAACTAATTCATTCCACCCTTACTCCGAAACAGAATCAATTGCTAGTTTAGTTTCATTCTCTGCAATAGTACTTTATACATTCCTCTAATATTTATTTAACAAATATTTATTTGTTGCTTATTACATGCCAAGGACTGTTCTAAGGCCTGGGCTTGCAGCATTAATCAAAAAAAAAAAGTCTTCTTCATTATTCTTATGGAGATACAGATAATAAATAAATATATCATTTGATGATAGTTTCTACAGAAATGTATAATACAAAGTAAGGAGGGTATGGGATATTAGAAAGAAGGAATGGCTATTTTATTGGATGATCATCCAAACAACAAAAAAAGTGTTTCCAGACGGAGGGAGATTAAATACTGCTGATCCATTGACTAAGATAGGGACTGAGAATTGACCATTGGTTTTGCCCCTTTGCCACTCATATTTTACTAGCTATTTACCCATGTGTCTTTCCCACTAGACTCTGTGGTCTTCCAGATATTTAAAATATGTGTCAGACACATGGTAGATACTCAGAAAAATATTGATTGAATTGAATTAAATCAACATGCCATTTGAGTATCTCATTGAAAACCTTTGTCGCAGAAGCAAAGATATTTCTTTGTCACAATTTTGAATAGTTTGGGATATGTATACTCAAGGGCAAAGTTATTCAGGGTAAAGAATAAAATTCAAGAGATGGGACATTTGGATTCAACTATGTGAACCAGCACAGGATACACATAGCTTCTATACATTTTATAAAGAGATAATAGGATAAGCTGCATTGCAACTTTTGAAGATTTTTTCCAATCTCTATCATTATTTTGAGAAATAAGGCTTCTAGGATTAATAAAATAGTCAAAAGGTCAATTGCAAGAGCTACCTGCTTAATAATGTTAAATCTTATTTTCTTCAACTAGATTGTAAAATCCTTTTATCTTAGCAAGCTTAAGAAATACATATTGGATTGGGACATTTATATTGTAAGTCATCTGTTTTTCTGTTGGATATTGAACCAGAGGTTGGAAGCATTGGCCAGATATGAGATATTTAGATTCTGCATTATCAAGTTCCTCCAGTTCTTAAAAGCTTCAATGTGGACAGTCATCTTACTTGTCCTTCCTTACCTAGATTTCTGGAGATTCATGTCTAACTTTTGTAGGCCACATTACTTGTCTAGCCTATTTAAAATATCATCTTGAAATGGGAACACTAGCTATAACACACTGGATTTACTTTTCAAATCCTTAGGACATAGATCCTTTCTTATTCACTAGTTAAAGTACAATGTCCTCCAAAAACAGGTCTTGCCCTTATGTGAAACCTCTGTACTCTGGTTTTCAGATAACATTTTTATTTGAAGAGATTTTTTTTAAATATTGTTTCTGTGCTCACCACAATATCCCTCTTACTTTCTTGGCTACTTGATAATGATAATTTTCTTTAATAGTTAAAACTAGATCAAATCAAGGGCATATAATCTTACAGAATACATTTATAAAGGTTTTTGGTGTCATGATTAGAACTAGACCTTTGAGCAAAATTTGCAGCAGTAATGAATTCACTCAAATGTCAAGCCTTGTCCATGAGTGTTTGGCCCAATAATGTCCTAGTTGATTTTCCCATTTAAGTTGCTGCCTACAAATTCAAAATATATTTTTATTTTTATTACCTTTTAATCACAAAAGTAATGTATGTTCACTGCAGAAAATTTGGAAAATTCCAAAAAATAGAGAAAATAAAAATGACACAGAGGGGAAGGCGGAAGATGGCGGAAGAGTAAGACGCGGAGATCACCTTCCTCCCGACAGATACACCAGAAATACATCTACACGTGGAACAACTCCTACAGAACACCTACTGAAGGCTGGCAGAAGACCTCAGACCTCCCAAAAGGCAAGAAACTCCCCACGTACCTGGGTAGGGCAAAAGAAAAAAACAGAGACAAAAGAATAGGGACGGCACCTGCACCAGTGGGAGGGAGCTGTGAAGGAGGAAAAGTTTCCACACTCTAGGAAGCCCCTTCGCGGGCGGAGACTGCGGGAGGCGGAGGGGGGAGCTTCGAAGCTGCGGAGTGCACAGCAACGGGTGCGGAGGGCAAAGCGGGGAGATTCCCGCACAGAGGATCGGTGCCGACCGGCACTCACCAGCCCGAGAGGCTTGTCTGCTCACCCGCCGGGGCGGGCGGGGCTGAGAGCTGAGGCCGGAGCGCAGGGAGAGGACTGGGGTTGGCGGCTTGAACATAGCCTGAAGGGGTTAGTGCACCACAGCTAGCCGGGAGGGAGTCCGGGGAAAAGCCTGCACCAGCAGAAGAGGCAGGAGACTTTTCCTTCCCTCTTTGTTTCCTGGGGCGTGAGGAGAGGGGTTTAAGAACGCTGCTTAAAGGAACTCCAGAGACGGGCGCGAGCCGCGGCTAAAAGCGCGAACCCCAGAGACGGGCGCGAGCCGCGGCTGAAAGCGCGGAATCCAGAGACGGGCGCGAGCCGCGGCTGAAAGCGCGGAATCCAGAGACGGGCGCGAGCCGCGGCTGAAAGCGCGGAATCCAGAGACGGGCGCGAGCCGCGGCTGAGGGCGCGGACTCCAGAGACGGGCGCAAGCCGCGGCTAAAAGCGCGGACCCCAGAGGCGGGCGGGAGACGTTAAGGCTGCTGCTGCCGCCACCAAGGGGCCTGTGTGCGAGCACAGGTCACTCTCCACACCCCTCTTCCGCGGAGCCTGTGCAGCCCGCCACTGCCGGGTTCCCGGGATCCAGGGACAACTTCCCCGGGAGAGCGCACAGCGCGCCTCAGGCTGGTGCAAAGTCACGCCGGCCTTTGCCACCGCAGGCCCGCCCCGCACTCTGTGCCCCTCCGTCCCCGCCGGCCTGAGTGCGCCAGAGCCCCCAATCAGCGGCTCTTTTAACCCCATCCTGTCTGAGCAAAAAACAGACGCCCTCCAGCGATCTACACGCAGTGGCAGGGCCAAATCCAAAGCTTAGCTCTGGGAGCTGTGAGAACAAAGAAGAGAAAGGGAAATCCCTCCCAGCAGCCTCAGAAACAGCGGATTAAAGCTCCACAATCAACTTGATGTACCCTGCATCTGTGGAATACCTGAATAGACAACCAATCGTCCCAAATTAAGGAAGTGGACTTTAGGAGCAAGATCTATGATTTTTTTCCCCTTTCCTCTTTTTGTGAATGTGTATGTGTATGCTTCTGTGTGAGATCTTGTCTGTATAGTCTTGCTTCCACCATTTGTCCTAGGGTTCTATCCGTCCATGTTTTTTTTTTAAATTTTTTTTCTTAATAATTAATTTTAATAACCTTATTATACTTTACCTTCATTCTTTCTTTCTTTCTTTCCGTCCTTCCTTCCCTCCTTTAGACAACGAATCATCCCAAATTGAGGAGGTGGTCTCTGACAGCAAGATTTAGGATTTTTCCCCATTTACCTCTTTTAGTGAGGGTGTATGTGTATGCTTCTGTGTAAGATTTTGTCTGTATAGCTTTGCTGCCAACATTTGTCCTAGGTTCTTTCCGTCCCTTTTTTTTTTTCTTCTAAATAAGAAGTTTGTAATTCAATAACTTTATTATACTGTATTTTATTTTTACTGTATCTTCTTTCTTTCTGTCTTTTTTCCTTCTTTCCCTCCTTCCTTCCTTCCTCCCTCCCTCCCTCCCTCCTTTCTTTCCTTCTTGCCTTCTTTCCTTCTTTGCTTCTTTCTTTCTTTCTTCCTTCCTTCCTACCCTCCTTTCCTTCTTTCTTTCCTCATACTTCTACTAATTCCCTCTACTTTTTCTCCCTTTTATCCTGAGCCTGTGGATGAAAAGCTTTTGGTGCTCCAGCCAGGAGGCAGGGCTCTGCCTCTGAGGTAGGACAGCCAACTGCAGGACACTGATCAACAAGAGACCTCCCAGCTCCACATAATATCAAACGGCGAAAATCTCCCAGAGACCTCCATCTTAACACCAGCACCCAGCTTCACTCAACGACCAGCAAGCCACAGTGCTGGAAAACCTATGCCAAACAACTAGCAAAACAGGAACACAACCCCACCCATTAGCAGAGAGGCTGCCTAAAATCATAATAAGGCCACAGACACCCCCAAACACACCACCAGACGTGAACCTTCCCACTAGAGAGACAAGATCCAGCCTCATCCACCACAACACAGGCACTAGCCCCCTCCACCAGGAAGCCTACACAACCCACTGAACCAACCTTAGCCACTAGAGACAGACATCAAAAACAGGAGGAACCACAAACCTGCAGCCTGCAAAAAGGAGACCCCAAACACAGTAAGATAAGCAAAATGAGAAGACAGAAAAACACACAGCAGATAAAGGAGCAAGATAAAAATGCACCAGACCTAACAAATGAAGAGGAAATAGGCAGTCTACCTGAAAGAGAATTCAGAATAATGATAGTAAGGTTGATCCGAAATCTTGGAGATAGAATGGACAATAGATTGGACAAAATGCAAGAATCAGTTAACAAGGACCTAGAAGAACTAAAGATGAAACAAGCAACGATGAACAACACAATAAATGAAATTAAAAGTACTCTAGATGGGATCAATAGCAGAATAACTGAGGCAGAAGAACGGATAAGTGACCTGGAAGATAAAATAGTGGAAATAACTACTGCAGAGCAGAATAAAGAAAAAAGAATGAAAAGAACTGAGGACAGTCTCAGAGACCTCTGGGACAACATTAAACGCACCAACATTCGAATTATAGGGGTTCCAGAAGAAGAAGAGAAAAAGAAAGGGACTGAGAAAATATTTGAAGAGATTATAGTTGAAAACTTCCCTAATATGGGAAAGGAAATAGTTAATCAAGTCCAGGAAGCACAGAGAGTCCCATACAAGATAAATACAAGGAGAAATACGCCAAGACACATATTAATCAAACTGTCAAAAATTAAATACAAAGAAAGCATATTAAAAGCAGCAAGGGAAAAACAACAAATAACACATAAGGGAATCCCCATAAGGTTAACAGCTGATCTCTCAGCAGAAACCCTACAAGCCAGAAGGGAGTGGCAGGACATACTGAAAGTGATGAAGGAGAAAAACATGCAGCCAAGACTACTCTACCCAGCAAGGATCTCATTCAGATTTGATGGAGAAATTAAAACCTTTACAGACAAGCAAAAGCTGAGAGAGTTCAGCACCACCAAACCAGCTTTACAACAAATGCTAAAGGATCTTCTCTAGGCAAGAAACACAAGAGAAGGAAAAGACCTATAATAACGAACCCAAAACAATTTAGAAAATGGGAATAGGAACATACATATCGATAATTACCTTAAATGTAAATGGACTAAATGCTCCCACCAAAAGACACAGATTAGCTGAATGGATACAAAAACAAGACCCTTATATATGCTGTCTACAAGAGACCCACTTCAGACCTAGAGACACATACAGACTGAAAGTAAGGGGATGGAAAAAGATATTCCATGCAAATGGAAGCCAAAAGAAAGCTGGAGTAGCAATTCTCATATCAGACAAAATAGACTTTAAAATAAGGACTATTAAAAGAGACAAAGAAGGACACTACATAATGATCAAGGGATCGATCCAAGAAGAAGATATAACAATTGTAAATATTTATGCACCCAACATAGGAGCACCTCAATACATAAGGCAAATACTAACAGCCATAAAAGGGGAAATCGACAGTAACACATTCATAGTAGGGGACTTAAACACCCCACTTTCACCCATGGACAGATCATCCAAAATGAAAATAAATAAGGAAACACAAGCTTTAAATGATACATTAAACAAGATGGACTTAATTGATATTTATAGGACACTCCATCCAAAAACAACAGAATACACATTTTTCTCAAGTGCTCATGGAACATTCTCCAGGATAGATCATATCTTAGGTCACAAATCAAGCCTTGGTAAATTTAAGAAAATTGAAATTGTATCAAGTATCTTTTCTGACCACAACGCCATGAGACTAGATATCAATTACAGGAAAAGATCTGTAAAAAATACAAACACATGGAGGCTAAACAATACACTACTTAATAATGAAGAGATCACTGAAGAAATCAAAGAGGAAATCAAAAAATACCTAGAAACAAATGACAATGGAGACACAACGACCCAAAACCTGTGGGATGCAGCAAAAGCAGTTCTAAGGGGGAAGTTTATAGCAATACAAGCCCACCTTAAGAAGCAGGAAACATCTCGAATAAACAACCTAACCTTGCACCTCAAGCAATTAGAGAAAGAAGAACAAAAAAACCCCAAAGCTAGCAGAAGGAAAGAAATCATAAAAATCAGATCAGAAATAAATGAAAAAGAAATGAAGGAAACAATAGCAAAGATCAATAAAACTAAAAGCTGGTTCTTTGAGAAGATAAACAAAATAGATAAACCACTAGCCAGACTCATCAAGAAAAAAAGGGAGAAGACTCAAATCAATAGAATTAGAAATGAAAAAGGAGAGGTAACAACTGACACTGCAGAGATAAAAGAGATCATGAGAGATTACTACAAGCAACTCTATGCCAATAAAATGGACAATCTGGAAGAAATGGACAAATTCTTAGAAATGCACAACCTGCCAAGACTGAATCAGGAAGAAATAGAAAATATGAACAGACCAATCACAAGCACTGAAATTGAAACTGTGATTAAAAATCTTCCAACAAAGAAAAGCCCAGGACCAGATGGCTTCACAGGCGAATTCTATCAAACATTTAGAGAAGAGCTAACACCTATCCTTCTCAAACTCTTCCAAAATATAGCAGAGGGAGGACCACTCCCTAACTCCTTCTACGAGGCCACCATCACCTTGATACCAAAACCAGACAAGGATGTCACAAAGAAAGAAAACTACAGGCCAATATCACTGATGAACATAGATGCAAAAATCCTCAACAAAATACTAGCAAACAGAATCCAACAGCACATTAAAAGGATCATACACCATGATCAAGTGGGGTTTATTCCAGGAATGCAAGGATTCTTCAATATACGCAAATCTATCAATGTGATAAACCATATTAACAAATTGAAGGAGAAAAACCATATGATCATCTCAATAGATGCAGAGAAAGCTTTTGACAAAATTCAACACCCATTTATGATAAAAACCCTGCAGAAAGTAGGCATAGAGGGAACTTTCCTCAACATAATAAAGGCCATATATGACAAGCCCACAGCAAACATCATCCTCAATGGTGAAAAACTGAAAGCATTTCCACTAAGATCAGGAACAAGACAAGGTTGCCCACTCTCACCACTATTATTCAACATTGTTTTGGAAGTTTTAGCCACAGCAATCAGAGAAGAAAAGGAAATAAAAGGAATCCAAATTGGAAAAGAAGAAGTAAAGCTGTCACTGTTTGCAGATGACATGATCCTATACATAGAGAACCCTAAAGATGCTACCAGAAAACTACTAGAGCTAATCAATGAATTTGGTAAAGTGGCAGGATACAAAATTAATGCACAGAAATCTCTGGCATTCCTATATACTAATGATGAAAAATCTGAAAGTGAAATCAAGAAAACACTCCCATTTACCATTGCAACAAAAAGAATAAAATATCTAGGAATAAACCTACCTAAGGAGACAAAAGACCTGTATGCAGAAAATTATAAGACACTGATGAAAGAAATTAAAGATGATATAAATAGATGGAGAGATATACCATGTTCTTGGATTGGAAGAATCAACATTGTGAAAATGACTCTACTACCCAAAGCAATCTATAGATTCAATGCAATCCCTATCAAACTACCACTGGCGTTTTTCACAGAACTAGAACAAAAACTTTCACAATTTGTATGGAAACACAAAAGACCCCGAATAGCCAAAGCAATCTTGAGAACGAAAGAAGGAACTGGAGGAATCAGGCTCCCTGACTTCAGACTATACTACAAAGCTACAGTCATCAAGACGGTATGGTACTGGCACAAAAACAGAAAGATAGATCAATGGAACAGGATAGAAAGCCCAGAGATAAACCCACGCACATATGGACACCTTATCTTTGATAAAGGTGGCAGTAATGTACAATGGAGAAAGGACACCCTCTTCAATAAGTGGTGCTGGGAAAACTGGACAGGTACATGTAAAAGTATGAGATTAGATCACTCCCTAACACCATACACAAAAATAAGCTCAAAATGGATTAAAGACCTAAATGTAAGGCCAGAAACTATCAAACTCTTAGAGGAAAACATAGGCAGAACACTCTATGACATAAATCAAAGCAAGATCCTTTCTGACCCACCTCCTAGAGTAATGGAAATAAAAACAAAAATAAACAAATGGGACCTAATGAAACTTCAAAGCTTTTGCACAGCAAAGGAAACCGTAAACAAGACCAAAAGACAACCCTCAGAATGGGAGAAAATATTTGCAAATGAAGCAACCGACAAAGGATTAATCTCCAAAATTTACAAGCAGCCCATGCAGCTCAATAACAAGAAAACAAACAACCCAATCCAAAAATGGGCAGAAGACCTAAATAGACATTTCTCCAAAGAAGATATGCAGACTGCCAACAAACACATGAAAGAATGCTCAACATCATTAATCATTAGAGAAATGCAAATCAAAACTACAATGAGATATCATCTCACACCAGTCAGAATGGCCATCATCAAAAAATCTAGAAACAATAAATGCTGGAGAGGGTGTGGACAAAAGGGAACACTCTTGCACTGCTGGTGGGAATGTGAATTGGTTCAGCCACTATGGAGAACAGTATGGAGGTTCCTTAAAAAACTACAAATAGAACTACCATATGACCCAGCAATCCCACTACTGGGCATATACCCTGAGAAAACCAAAATTCAAAAAGAGTCATGTACCAAAATGTTCATTGCAGCTCTATTTACAATAGCCCGGAGATGGAAACAACCTAAGTGCCCGTCATCGGATGAATGGATAAAGAAGAAGTGGCACATATATACAATGGAATATTACTCAGCCATAAAAAGAAACGAAATTGAGCTATTTGTAATGAGGTGGATAGACCTAGAGTCTGTCATACAGAGTGAAGTAAGTCAGAAAGAAAAAGACAAATACCGTATGCTAACACATATATATGGAATTTAAGAAAAAAATGTCATGAAGAACCTAGGGGTAAAGCAGGAATAAAGACACAGACCTCTTAGAGAACAGACTTGAGGTTATGGGGAAGGGGAAGGGTGAGCTGTGACAGGGCAAGAGAGAGTCATGGGCATATACACACTAACAAACGCAGTAAGGTAGATAGCTAGTGGGAAGCAGCCGCATGGCACAGGGATATTGGCTCGGTGCTTTGTGACAGCCTGGAGGGGTGGGATGGGGAGGGTGGGAGGGAGGGAGACGCAACAGGGAAGACATATGGGAACATATGTTTATGTATGACTGATTCACTTTGTTATAAAGCAGAAACTAACACACCATTGTAAAGCAATTATACCCCAATAAAGATGTTAAAAAAAAAAAATGACACAGAGATATCACTTATTAGCATTTTGGTGTACCTTCATAAATGTTTATTCTATGCACTGTATACAAATTCTCAAAAAATACAATTGTGATCATACCTGTACACTGTTTTGCCACATATTTTCTCTTAATAAACACAGCTTATATCACTAAACATTTTTCAAAAAGGGATATTTATGATGATTTTAAGGTCCTGATAGTTCATGATAATATAGTATGCATAATTTATTTATTTAATCTCCTGATATTTGGGCTTTAATATTATTTCTATTTTTTACTCTTATAAGTTATAACAAAGATAAGTCTTAAAAAAATAATTCTTCATTGACTTCTGTAAAGGAGTTAATTTGTATAATTTATTCAGGATTAGTTCAGAGGTCCTCTTTGCATTAAAACACTATCCTTGGACTTGCTGTTGTCATTGTTGACTTTTATATCTTTCACAGAGATGAGAGATTTATAGAATTTGTTGTTCAGATTTTTTTAGATGCATTATTGTAAGATATTTTGGTATGTATTCTTTGTTCCTTTAAGTGCTTTTGCTTGATCTTTAATTTTTTGCTGATGTATAATTTTGCATTTGGCCTCCAATTGGCCCTATATTTTGGGAAAAAAATGCAACTGGGAAAAATAGATGAGATGGTATAACACATTGAGAGAGGAGATGGGAAGAAATAGAAGATGCAAAGATGTTGGTTTGTTGGTTTCTGTAACACTATACAAAGGATCCTAAGTGACATACGTTTTAAGATGGCTTCAAATTTTGGATAAAGGTTGGCTTTTAAGTATTTCTTGTAGATACATTCTGTAAGACGTAGCTTTCTTTTTCACAAAGTACATTTTGGATTATTGTATAATAGAAAGATCATTGAACTGATAATTTAACAAGTAATCATTTAATAATTTTGCCTATTTTTTTTATAGGGAGAGAATAACAATATCTTCCTACCATATGCTATGCACTTTGCTTTTTTTTTTTTTTTTTGTAAGCCTCTCACTGTTGTGGCCTCTCCCGTTGCGGAGCACAGGCTCTGGATGCGCAAGCTCAGTGGCCATGGCTCACAGGCCCAGCCGCTCCGCGGCATGTGGGATTCCCCCCCGGACCGGGGCATGAACCCGTGTCCCCTGCATCGGCAGGCGGACTCTCAACCACTGCGCCACCAGGGAAGCCCGCTATTCTCTTTATATTCTTTATTTTATACAAACCTTACAACAGTCCTATGAGGCAGATACAATTATTCTCAGTTGCAGCTGAAGAAGGTGAGACAACATTACAGAGATTAACTTGCCGGAGATAGCAGAGATAGAAAATCGCCTATTTGAAGTTTGAGCCCAGGTGTTAACTCCACAAAGAATTGTGAGTTTAATCATTCTTCTCCACAGCGTCTCCAGAATGTGCTGGTCAGGTCAATGAGAACAATCAACTCTATGAAGCAATTATAAATTATCACCAATATATTGGCTTTCTGGCTTAAATACTGAGACTTTGAGTACACAGTAATTCTAGGATACTAACAAATCAATATTCTATACCTACTAGTCTGAAAATCAGAACATAGACTGGGATTAATTCACCCAAGTAAATGCCATTTTATAAATCCCTTGTATCTAGTATCTAGTTAATTATTCATAGGGACATCTCAATTACCCACATAACTTTCTTGTCAAATATAATTGAGAAATAGGAAATATATTTACTAAAATAACCACCTTTTAAAATGTGAGTCAAAGAGTGAAGAGCAACAGGTCATTTCATAGGTGACATTATGCAAGGTTTCTCTTCAGAGAGAGAGAAGAATGACATTCACAGGTACCACAGAGTATACAACAAACTGTGCAGTATCTGCCCTAGTCAAGAAATTGAAATGGTCTAGAAAGCAAGGATTTTGTCTATATATCACCCTAGCAGTAGCAGAAAAGCAAATCAACACAGACACTTTGAATTTACAAATTACTTAACATACAGAAAGTGTTGGTTGACAAAATGTTTAACAAAGAGTACAAATAAATTAATTTATTGTCTTTTTTCAGATTCAAGTCAAAACAGCAATTTATTTTTTACCTGTTAGGGTGTGTTGGTCTTCTCAAACCAGAGAAATGTAATTTTCTTCTAAAATTTCTACTTATTTCTCCTAGCCAAGAGAAAATAAAAATGTCTTTAACCTCAAAGAATGCTAATAAACAAAAATAATTTAAGTTTTATTAAGTTCAATTAATTGGTCATAACCATCTAATTTTGTCATGCTTTAACCAGTATATTGTAAGTAATTTTGATGATCTCAAATTCAATTCAGCAAATAAATCTTGCATAGTAAAGCAAAAATTGAATTGTCTTGATAATTACAAAAATCATTGGCTTGTTTGGTATTTGTGATAAATTGGTTAATTAGATTTTTTTTTCATTGCATTCCAAGTTTCAGGGCTCTAAATAAAGGTAATTTATGTTTTCTGTGTAAACTAATTTCTAACTTTCAATGTTTATAATAAATCTCAAATAATCTTTCCATATAATAAAATTGCTGTAGTATACTTAAAAATAGTTTCAGACATTTGTCTTACAGGTTGAGTATTATTGAGATGGGAATAATCATAAGTTTCTCTCAAATGAAAGATTATTATTCAAAAGATTTAGTCTTATAATATAAAATCTTATTTATTCCCTGCTCATCCTAGCATGGTATTAAACTCTGTGGGTCAAAAATCACATCATAAAAGTCAGGAAATGGCTATTTATGCAACATGCATTTGTAACAAGTAGCATATTTACAAATATGTTTGTCAGGCTTGTAACACTACTTGAAATTCATGTTTTTGATTTGTCTTGAAAGAGAAATCCTCATTTCAGTGTAAGAGGTACTGTGTATACATTAATATATAAACACTGGCTTATAGAACATAAGCTGCACTTTTGAAATGTAGATCCACACAAAACTTCATGAGTTCTACAGAATTTGAATAAGTACATTTCAATAAATTTAGGCCTAACATATCATTGAAATGTTCAGCTCTGTCCTCCTAACACAGGAATTATAAATAATCCTTTTTGAAGGTTAGTTAACTTGTTTTGGTCACTATCTGGAGGAATCCAGGCAATTGCCAAATAAAATGTGTGACTGGAAGACAACATATACTAATCACTTTTGACAATTTAATCATAGAGACAAGATTCTTGCTATCTGGATGTAATTACTACCAATTATTTAATATTTACTATGTGCCAGGCAAAACACTAGGCATTTTCCACATCTTGTTTCTAAAATCTTAAGAAAAGTCCTATAAAATGGACATTATCATCCCTGTTTTACAATTACTAATTGACAGAGAGGGGATATGAATCCATGTTTGGACACAAAGCCTTCATTATTGGAATTACGCCATGCTGTAGCATTCTACGTAAGCTTGATATAAATCAAAGAAATCCCAAAATGATGATAACACGTGGTGTTTAATTTGAAAACCATGTTTATTCACAGAGTAGTTGCAAAGTGATGTAGCCAGTGTTTCATTCATTTAACAACTATTCATAGCACTGTTTGAAAGCATAGATCTAGTGGTTGCATAAGATCCTTGGATACACCCAGAGACTTCTGATTCTGATTTTTATGTCTGTTAGAAGACATGCTAGCGCTGAGCAAAAAAAAATCAATAAAAGGTTCTGTTTCATATGTGAATTATGAAATTATTGATACAACATGAACTTAAAGAGTCCAGCACATCTGCTGGAGCTAGTGTTGATGGATAGGTGTGTGATAAAGTGGGCATTAGGGTTCATATGCAGATGCTGTGTGGATGATTCTTGTTCTTCTAAAGCAGTCATTCCACATCTTTATTTTCTTATGGAATCTTTTGAGAATCAAAGAACTCTTTCCATAGGGGAAAAATATGCAAATATACAGAATTTTGCATAACATTACAAGGAGCTCATAGCCTCTCCAAATCCCATTTATGCCCTGACCATATAGATTAAGCACTCTTACTGTAAAACTCTTTTTTTCAAAGAGGCTTTCTCTGCCACAAAGATACTTGGGCTTATTTGAAATAACAATATTTAACAATAATTAAGGACTTTGCCTGTCAATGTCATTCACACAAAGATATTTTTGCTTTAAATTATTATTATCATTATTATTTCTGAAAACCATAGCTATCACAGCATAAAGTTAAAATTGTATGTTGGGTAAGCCTAAGAAACCAGTTCTAGGACAGTCCCTAAGTACCCTCCTTGTTTCTGATGTTGACTCCTCTCATTTTACTTGTAAGTATATCGTCATCTCCTAATCTCAGCTAGTTTGCTGTACATAGAAGAGAACAAAATATTCTACCTTCGTAAATATTTTGTAATCAATAACACACTTTCTTTAATACAAAAAAATCAATTTCACTGTCTATTACTTTAAACATGGACAAATAAGCCTGGCAATTTAGAGAAAAGTACAAAATATTAAAAAATAAAGTCAATTTAATATAATGTGAATAATATGTTCTATGAATTGTCCACCTCATGAGTCCTGAATGTGAGCTCTAGCTAAGATTCAAGCGTTAAGGAATTTACAGGATGTGATAGAGAAGTTTGTAAAGAGTTTGTCTGCTATGTGTTAGATGAAAGATACAGCTGCTTTAGTTTTGTTCAAGAACATAAACTTACCCATGAAATAAGACTATAGGGGAACTCCAGGTAGATGCAACCTGTCTAGGTGTTAAAGGTCAAAAGTTCAGAAGAGCAACTTTCCACTAAAAGTGTCATAGATTGAGACATTCAGAATTTTGATGAGAGAGTGGTACAAATTTTCTCCATGTTCCCATTTGGATATATGGAGTCAGAAAGAGAGAATCAAGGTGATGAATATGATTCTTGAACAAAATCCAGTCTTAAGATACATACTCATTTCAGCATTATGATTCAGAGTATTTTAAGCAAGTTATTTTCCCAAATGTTCTAGACACAGGAAAAAAAACTCACGATCTGCAGATATGTTTTGTTTACCTTGTGCAATAAATTTTGATGAACTTAAATGCCCTTAGATGTGCATGCACTGTCTAATTTATCACAGTCCCCACCCCGTCTTATGACTTTATTCTCTCTTCTTCTCTCCATAATGTTAACTGCTTGGACCTTGAAGCCATCTGAGTTTGACACCCTACAGCTAGAGAGGAATAATTATTATTAATACTTTCAGGATATAAGGATTCTTATTTATTTTGTAGCAAAAGAGTTTACCTAAATATGAAATTGTGAGTAGAGCTACATTCTTGTACAGCTCAAATGCCGATGAGGTAATCAGTCAGGCAACAAATATTTGTTTAGTGAGTGACTACTATTTGCTAGGCAACTCCAGGCATGGGGATAACATATATTAAAGACACATGTGTGGTTCCTGTTCTCATGGAGTTTCCAGTGTGGCAGTGAAGCTTACAGTGTAGAGTCACTGAAATTCTTAGGGAAAGCCTTAATAAGAAATGTAAAGGATCTATGTGAGGAAAAATGTAAAAAAATATTGAGATAAATAATAGAAGCTTCTTTGAGAGAAATACTATGTTCCTATTCAAGAGGAATTAATATTGCAAAAATGTCATTTCTTCCCAAATTAACTGCAGCTTTAACACAATCCCAATCAAAATCTAAATGAGATTGTTATGTAGTTTTACAAAATGACTCTAAAATCCATGGAGTGAACAAATAATATAAAATAAAATTAAAGCAAAGTGAGGGCATTATCAAAACACAAAACTATAGTGAAGCAGAATAATAAAAACTCTTTTTATAAGATTTAATTCTTGATAAATGAGGCATCACAAATTTGGGGGTAAAGAAAGAATTGTTTCAGAATGGCACTGTAATGATTGGTTAACTATAAGGACAAATGATGTTACATTTTCATCTCATACCGTATATCACAATAAAAATCCAGATGGTCTAAATAGTTAAATGTAAATCATCTAACTATAATTGGAAAACATAAAATGTACAGAAAAACAAGCCACAAAAGAAAATATGAACATTAATCCACCTTCTGAATAGGAAGAGCTTTCTCTTTCTAAGAGTAAAAACAAGGCAAGAAAGGAAAATTGAATAGGTTGGACTATACAGAAATTAAGATTTCTACTTCTTAGGGAACATAAAGTTAAAATATCAAGATGGAGAAAACTATGTTATAATAAAACAAACAATGAAAATCCTTAATATGTAAATAGCTTATATATGTATAAAAATTCATATATATATACATATATATATCAAAAAGTACTGAAGACCCCAATAAACAAATGAGCAAGAACATTATTTGATAGAATGTAAAATACAAATGGGTAAAGAAGATGAGAAAACACTTTCAATCTCTTTAGTTATCAAAGAATTGCAAATTGGGTATATTAGTTTATTAATTTAACATTTTTTTTTCTAATGAAAATATTCAAGCCCAGTAAGGATGCAATAAAAGTAGATACACACTTTTGCTAGGAGTATAAACTGGAACAATCTTTCTACAAGGTAGTTTATCAATATGCATTAAGAACCATAAAAATGTTCATATGTTTGACACTTTGTACCCTGTTCTAGAAGTCTATATTAAAGAAGTATATATACTTGGCCAAATTAATAATTAACAAACCTGAGGAAATCATCAGAGATGCTGACCAAGATTAATGTCTCAAAGAAGTTCTTTGAATGACTATATATAATAGGGACACACTGGAAACAGCAAAAATATCCAATGAAAAGAGAATGTTCGGGTAAGTTATGGAATATTACATAATTATTAAAATATTTTACAAAGAATTTACAGTGACTTGCAAAAAGAATTAGAGTAATGTCTAATAGTAAGTATTGCACGCTTGTGATGTTCCAGGCATTTTATTACGTGCTTGAAACACATTGCATCATTGAAGAAAAAAATTTTAATGGAGTTGGGGGGTGGGTTGAGGAGGGAAGCTGGATACAAAGTCAATATGGTATAATCTCAACAATATTAAACATGTGTAGAAAAAAGACTGAAAGAATATATGTGCAAATATATTCCCAGATATCCCTGGGTCATTTTTTCTCCTTTTTATTCTTGTACTTCATAACAGACCACTTTTTTATAAAATAGGAATATATTAACTCAGAAACAGTAAATAGAAAATAATTACCATTTAAATGTAGTACCTCACCAAAAGACCTGAGTGACTCTATTTCGGACCCTCTCTTATGCTCTGACACCTTCATCCTTAATTCATGTCTAACCACACCTATGTAGCAGAACTGAAAACGTCAACTGATTATGCTTACCTTCATACAAAGATGATGCAGAGATTTATGTTATATAAATTATTTTTAAATGTAATATAAAATGAGTTATATGTATAACATGTATAACAAGTTATACATCTAAGTAACTATAAAAGTCAAGTAAATGAATGAATTCCATTCTGGGTAGTCCATCTACATATCAATAAGTTATTAGGAATATGTAATTCAGTTATATTCATGTTAGGAATACACATATATATCCCATACATATTCAATATTAAGAAGACATGATTCAGTTACATTCATGAGAAAACAAGTTCCCAACTAACTTCTGACAGTTAATCTACATGGAGCAGCTTCTCAGCTTCTCACTTATTTTATTAAACCCAAACTGTAATAAAGTCTCCTTAGGGATAGCAAATTACATCTGCTTTTTGATGTTTTCTTTGTGGTCTAAGTTAAATATATATGTCCCTACTGTATATCTTATTACTGAATCCACTTATATAAACCTGTCATAAGGCTCTATCAAGATTAAAATTGGTGTTTTCCACAATTCCTTCTAAAACGCCTCTTCTAATGTCCTAAGAAAAGCATAGACACGAAATACTGTTTTTCAAAATTCTTATGTTCAAGATCTTTCATTAAATTTTATTATATAATAGATGTGGTAACTTTCCCCTTTGTGCTTCTGAAGTTTAATAGGTGGTGGTTGATTACTTGCTACACGTATATGCAACTTATTTCTATATCTATAGTTATGATACCTAAAAAGAGAAATCTTGGTACACCAAGAGCAGATCACCCAACTTTACTTGATGAAAAGGGTTATCTATCTTTCTCAACTTTATTCCCAGTATTCTTGAACCTCTGTTTTACTGTTTTCTTGATGTGAATGTGTACAATCTACTAGCTTGCATCTTCCCAATCATTGGATAAGTGTAGCTTCTAGATACTGAGTTTCAGCACTCCAGTACACAGGGCCAACATACTGACTCATTCTGATACATAGTCAATTGTAACTTTTTTTCAAGGACATATTGCCCTCTCTGACATATTCTGGAGAAAAAGATACTATTAACTTTGTATTTTTTAATTTAAAATCATTTTCATTCTTAAAATATTGCACATAAATTAAGAAATACATCTTCACATCAATTAACCCATTTTTCCTAGACCCTCTTAATTCATTTTTCTACCTGTCCTAGTTCATTTTTAAATAAAACAAGTAAACAATGACATGGCAGCAGTGTTGTCCAGGGGAAATCTGGCTAGAACTGGGCAGGATGTGACATTGCAGTACCATATTCTAGAATCTGAAGTCTCTTTAAAATCCAAATACTCACTCTTATCAGTGCCCAGATGTATTCAGGACCTTAAAGCCTGACTCAAACTTGTCATATACACACAGACCTGATAAACAACAGAATTCCAAATCATTAATTTACAATGATAAATATAACTGTCACACTGATTATTTGTGTTGACCTGATCATTGCATTTTCTCCTTGTAACCAAGTGACACAGGAAACAAATATAAATCAGAAAATACTATATTTATTCACCACCCAAAATGTCCCTATATTCTGAACATTCTTTCTCTAGTAGGTTGTCAAACATTGGAAGTTAAATTGTATTAGGTTGATTTCTGAGCTTTGCATCAAACAAAAGGAGTTAGATAAATCAAATATTAAGTGATAAGAGTTCAATATAATCTAATATGTCCTTGAAAATGGAACTTGAATTTCTCAAAATCTAAGATTTGGCTAAGATTCTATATTTCTTAGATGTTAATGTAACAGGTGGACCAGTGTTGGCCCCTATGGCTCACCATTCTATATAGTTCTAATTTTCATATGTCTGCTCATATCCATATGTGTTGATCTTAAGGTTGAAGATCAGTAGTTAAATAGAGTGGGAGGCATCTCACTATGTATAACATACTTCCTTGCTACTATACCTAATTCCTCTTGTCATCAGCATTATCAGTTAGTATCTGGTCAGGAAAATATAAATCACCGTAGTGTTGTTGAAAAATTAATCAGTAGATCTAAGAAAGAATTAGAAAATTTTATTAGAGCCAAATATGAGGATTATAACCTGGGAAGAGCATCTCAGAAAGCTCTGAGCACTGTTCCGCCAGTTAGAAATCAAGGCACAGTTATATGTTTTATTTTTCAATTTGCTTAAAGATTTTTTTAAATTAATATTTATTGGAGTATAGTTGCTTTACAATGATGTGTTAGTTTTTTGCTGTACAGCAAAGTTAATCAGTCATACATATACATATACCAATTCTTTTTTAGATTTCCTTCCCATTTAGGTCACCACAGAGCATTGAGTAGAGTTCCCTGTACTATACAGTAGGTTCTCATTAGTTGTCTATTTTGTACATAGCAGTGTACATATGTCAGTGTCAATCTCCCAATTTATCCCACCTCACCTTCCCCCCTTGGTAACCATAAGTTTTTTCTCTACATCTGTGACTCTATTTCTGCTTTGCAAATAAGTTCATCTGTACCATTTTTCTAGATTCCACATATAAGTGATATTTCGATATTTGTTTTTCTCTTTCTGACTTACTTCACTCAGTATGCCAATCTCTAGATCCATCCATGTTTTTGCAAAAGACACTATTTTGTTCCTTTTTATGGCTGAGTAATATTCCATTGTATATATGTACCATATCTTCTTTTTCCATTCCTCTGTCGATGGACATTAGGGTTGCTTCCATGTCCTGGCTACCGTAAATAGTGCTGCAATAAACATTGGGGTGCATGCATCCTTTCAAATTATGGTTTTCTCCAGATGTATCCCTAGGAGTGGCATTGCTTGGTCATTTAGTAGCTCTATTTTTACTTTTTTAAGGAACTTCCATAATGTTCTGTATAGTGGCTATACCACTTTACATTCCCTCCAACAGTGTAGGAGGGTTCCTTTTCTCCATAGCCACTCCAGCATATATTGTTTGTAGAATTTTTGATGATGGCCATTCTGACTGGTGTGAGGTGATACCTCATTGTAGTTTTGATTTGCATTTCTCTAATAATTAGTGATGTTGAGCATCTTTTCAAGTGTTTGTTGGACATCTGTATGTCTTCTTTGGAGAAATGTCTATTTAGGTCTTCTGCCCATTTTTTTTTTAACATCTTTATTGGGGTATAATTGCTTTACAATGGTGTGTTAATTTCTGCTTTATAACAAAGTGAATCAGTTATACATATACATATATTCCCATATCTCTTGCTTCTTGCGTCTCCCTCCCTCCCACCCTCCCTATCCCACCCCTCCAGGCTGTCACAAAGCACCAAGCTGATATCCCTGTGCCATGCAGCTGCTTCCCACTAGCTATCTACCTTACGTTTGTTAGTGTATATATGTCCATGCCTCTCTCTCTCCCTGTCACAGCTCACCCTTTCCCCTCTCCATATCCTCAAGTCCGTTCTCCAGTAGGTCTGTGTCTTTATTCCTGTCTTACCCCTAGGTCTTCATGACACTTTTTTTCCCTTAAATTCCATATATATGTGTTAGCATACGGTATTTGTCTTTTTCTTTCTGACTTACTTCACTCTGTATGACAGACTCTAGGTCTATCCACCTCATTACAAATAGCTCAATTTCATTTCTTTTTATAGCTGAGTAATATTCCATTGTATATATGTGCCACTTCTTCTTTATCCATTCATCTGGTGATGGTCACTTAGGTTGTTTCCATCTCCAGGCTATTGTAAATAGAGCTGCAATGAACATTTTGGTACATGACTCTTTTTGAATTTTGGTTTTCTCAGGGTATATGCCCAGTAGTGGGATTGCTGGGTCATATGGTAGTTCTATTTGTAGTTTTTTAAGGAACCTCCATACTGTTCTCCATAGTGGCTGAACCAATTCACATTCCCACCAGCAGTGCAAGAGTGTTCCCTTTTCTCCACACCCTCTCCAGCATTTCTTGTTTGTAGATTTTTTGATGATGGCCATTCTGACTGGTGTGAGGTGATACCTCATTGTAGTTTTGATTTGCATTTCTCTAATAATTAGTGATGTTGAGCATCTTTTCAAGTGTTTGTTGGACATCTGTATGTCTTCTTTGGAGAAATGTCTATTTAGGTCTTCTGCCCATTTTTTGATTGGGTTGCTTGTTTTTTGATATTGAGCTGCATGAGTTGTTTGTATATTTTGGAAATTAATCCCTTGTTAGTTGCTTCATTTGCAAATATTTTCTCCCATTGTGAGGGTTGTCTTTTCATCTTGCTTATGGTTTCCTTTACTGTGCAAAAGCTTTTAAGTTTCATTAGGTCCCATTAGTTTATTTTTGTTTTTATTTTCATTACTCTAGGTGGTGGATCTAAAAAGATATTGTTGCGATTTATGTCAAAGAGTGTTCTGCCTATGTTTTTCTCTGAGAGTTTTATAGCATCTAGCCTTATATTTAGGTCTTTAATTCATTTTGATTTTATTTTTGTATATGGTGTTAAGGAGTGTTCTAATTTCATTCTTTTACATGTAGTTGTCCAGTTTTCCCAGCACCATTTATTGAAGAGACTGTCTTTTCTTCATTGTATATTCTTGTCTACTTTGTCATACATTAGGTGGCCATAGGTGGGTGGTTTTATCTCTGGGCTTTCTATCCTGTTCCATTGATCTATATTTCTGTTTTTCTGCCAGTACAATACAGTTTTGACTACTGTAGCTTTGTAGTATAGTCTAAAGTCAGGAAGCCTTATTTCTCCAGCTTTGTTCTTCTTTCTCAAGATTGCTTTCACTTTTTGGGGTCTTATGTGTTTCCATACAAAGTGTAAAATTTTTTGTTCTATTTCTGTGAAAACTGCCCTTGGTAATTTGATAGGGATTGCATTGAGTCTGTAGATTGCTTTGATAGTATAGTCATTTTCACAATATTGATTCTTCCAATCCAAGAACATGGTATATCTCTCCATCTGTTTGTGTCACCTTTGATTTCTTTCATCAGTATCTTATAGTTTTTTGAGTACAGGTCTTTTGCCTCTTTTTTATTGAATTTTATTTTATTTATTTTTTATGCAGCAGGTTCTTATTAGTTATCCATTTTATACATATTAGTGTATATATGTCAATCCCAGCCTCCTAATTCATCCCAATTTGCCTCTTTAGGTAGGTTTACTCCTAGGTATTTTATCGCTTTGAACGTGATGGCAAATGGGATTGCTTCCTTAATCTCTCTTGCTGATCTTTCATCATTAGTGTATAGGAATGCAAGAAATTTCTGTGTATTAATTTTGTATCCTGCAACTATACCAAATTCACTGATGAACTCTAGTAGTTTTCCAGTAGCATCTTTAGGATTTTCTATGTATAGTATCATGTCATCTGCAAACAGTGACAATTTTACTTCTTCTATTCCAGTTTGGATTCCTTTTATTTCTTTTTCTTCTCTGATAGCTGTGGCTAGGACTTCCAAAACTATGTTGAATAATAGTGGTGAGAGTGGACACACTTGTCTTGTTCCTGATCTTAGCAGAAATGCTTTTAACTTTTCACCATTGAGTATGATGTTAGCTGTGTGCTTATCATATATGGTCATTATTATGTTGAAGTAGGTTCCCTCTAAGCCCACTTTCTGAATATTTTTTATCATAAATGGGTGTTAAACTTTGTCAAAAGCTTTTTCTGCATCTATTGAGATAATCATATGGTTTTTATTCTTCAAATTGTTAAAGTGATGTATCACATTGTTTGATTTGCATATATTGAAGAATCCTTCCATCCCTGGGGTAAATCACACTTAAACAGGGTGTATGATTCTTTTAATGTATTGTGGATTCTCTTTGCTAGTATTTTGTTGAGGATTTTTGCATCTATGTTCATCAGTGATATTGGCCAGTAATTTTCTTTTTCTGTTGGAAGATTTTTAATCACATTTTTAATGTCAGTACTTGTGATTGGTCTGTTCATATTTTATATTTCTTCCTGGTTCAATCTTAGAAGGTTGTGTCTTTCTAAGAATTTGTCTATTGCCTCTAGATTGTCCAATTTTTTTTGGCATATAATTGCTTGTAGTAATCTCTTATGATCATTTGTATTTCTCTGGTGTCCATTTTAACTTCTCCTTTTTCATTTCTTATTTTATTGATTTGAATCCTCTCCTATTTTTTCTTGATGAGTCTGGCTAAAGGTTTATCAAATTTGTTTATCTTCTCAAAGAACCAACTTTTAGTTTCATTGATTTTTGCTATTGTTTTATTCATCTCTATTTCATTTATTTCTGCTCTGATCTCTAGGATTTCTTTCCTTCTACTAACTTTGTTTTTTCTGTTTTTATTTTTCTCTTTTTTCTCTAGTTCCTTTAGGTGTAAGGATAGTTTGCTATTTGAGATTTTTCTTGTTTCTTGAGGTAAGATTTTATTGCTATAAGATTCCCTCTTGGAAACACTTTTGCTGCATCCCATAGATCATGGGTTGTCATGTTTTCATTGTCATTTGTCTCTAGGTATTTTTTTGATTTCCTCTTTGACTTCTTCAGTGATCCATTGATTATTTAGTAACATATTGCTTAGCCTCCACGTGTTTGCACTTTTTACAAGCTTTTTTTCCTGTAATTGATTTCTAACTTCACAGTGTTGTTGGAAAAGATGCTCGATATGATTTCAATTTTCTTAAATTGACCAAGGCTTGATTGGTGACCCAAGTTGTGATCTGTCCTGGAGCATGTTCCGTGCACACTTGAGAAGAAAGTGTATTATGCTGCTTTCAGATGGAATGTCCTATAAATATCAATTAAGTCTATCTGGTCTAATGTGTCTTTTAAAGCTTGTGTTTCCATATTTATTTTCATTTTGGTTGATCTGTGCATTGGTGAAAGTAGAGTGTTAAATTCCCATACTATTACTGTGTTACTTTTATGGCTGTTAGTCTTTGCCTTATGTATTGAGGTTCACCTATGGTCAGTGCATATATATTTACATTTGTTATGTCTTCTTCTTGGATTAATCCCTTGGCATTATGTAGTGTCCTTCCTTATCTCTTGTAACATTCTTTATTTTAAAGTCTATTTTGTCTGATATGCGAATTGTTACTCTAGCTTTCTTTGATTTCCATTTGCATGGAATATCTTTTCCCATCCCCTCACTTTCAGTCTGTATGTGTCCCTATGTCTGAAGTGGGTCTCTTGTAGACAGCATATATACTGGTCTTGTTTTTGTATCCATTCAGCCAATCTATATTTTTTGGTTGGACTATTTACTTCATTTACATTCAAGGTAATTATCAATATGTATGTTATTATTACCATTTTCTTATTTGTTTTAGGTTTGTTTTGTGTATCCTTTTCTTCTCTTGTGTTTCCCACTTAGAGTATTTCTTTTAGCATTTTTTGTAAAGCTGGTTTGGTGGTGCTGAATCCGCTTAGTTTTTGCTTGTTTATAAAGCTTTTGTCTTCTCCATCGAATCTGAATGAGATCCTTGCTGTGTAGAGTAATCTTAGTTGTAACTTTTTCCCTTTCATCACTTTAAATATACCTTGCCACTCCCTTCTGGCCTGCTGAATTTCTGCTGAAAGATCAGCTGATAACCTTATGGTGATTCCCTTGAATGTTATTTGTTGCTTTTAATAATCTTTTCTTTGTCTCTAATTTTTGTCAATTTGATTACTATGTGCCTTGGTGTGTTTCTGCTTGCGTTTATTGTGCCTGGGACTCTCTGTGCTTCCTGTACTTGGGTGGCTATTTCCTTTCCCATGTTAGGGAAGTTTTCAACTATAATCTCTTCAAATATTTTCTTGGGTCCTTTCTCTCTCTTTTCTCCTTTTGGGACCCCTATATTGTGAATGTTGGTGTGTTTAATATCATCCCAGAGGTCTCTTAGTCTGTCTTCATTTCTTTTCATTCTTTTTTCTTTATTCTATTCCATGGCAGTGATTTCTACCTTTCTGTCTTCCAGGTCACTTACCCATTCTTCTGCCTCAGTTATTCTGCTTTTGATTCCTTCTAGTGTATTTTTCATTTCTGTTATTGTATTGTTCATCTCTGTTTGTTTGTTCTTTAATTTTTCTAAGTCTTTGTTAAACATTTCTTGCATCTTCCTGATCTTTGCCTCTATTCGTTTTCTGAAGTCCTGGATCATCTTCACTATCATTATTCTGAATTATTTTTCTGGAAGGTTGTCTATCTCCACTTCCTTTAGTTGTTTTCCTGGGGTTTTATCTTGTTCCTTCATCTGGTACATAGTCCTTTGCCTTTTCGTTTTGTCTATCTATGAAAGCAGTTTTCATTCCACAGACTGCAGGATTGTAATTCTTCTTGCTTCTGCTGTCTGCCTTCTAACAATACTGTTTTGTAGATTTGAAAGTTGCTAAGAGAGTATATCTTAAAAGCATTCATCACAAGTTAAAAAAATTTCTAACTTTGTGAAGTGATGAATGTTAACTACATTTATTGTGGTAATCTTTTCACAATATATACATATATCAAATCATTATGTTGTACAGCTTAAATTAATACAATGTTATATGTTAACTACATGCCAATAAAACTGGAGAAAATGACAATCAAAGTAAAAGATAAGGCCATAGTAGACTGTCAAAGAATTAGAGACTCAAATGCAACAGCCCAGTAAAAATGACACTGATTTTGCCAACTATTGACTAGTTTGACAGTTTTGAAATACTCCTCCCTGTCTGCTTGTTCAGGCAAGTAACACTCATTGATGGCCCAAATGCTAAATCTGTATTTCTCTATCTCTCTTCTTCCCCACATGTCTGTCATCTTTTATCTGTAGTAAAAGCTGGCTAAAATATTGGATTTTAATAAATGCTTAGCCAACTCATAATTTAAAATATATACATTAAATAGCAAAAATAACCCCATATTTTTGGAGGGAAAGTATCAGAATCCATGATTCTGAGGGGGAATGCCATTTGGATATGCATTTTGAAAAACTTCAAGGTACTTCTAATATATCCCCTGAAGTGTTGTTATATGCCAGTTTCCACATAAGAATCAAAGATTTAGTTCAACTTCCTTAATTTATTGAACTACAAGCAGAGGCCCAAAGAGATGAAATGATTTACTCAAATGGCTATTTGTTGAAAAGCAGAGACTTGAGCCCTTTTTTAGTATACCATATTGAAACTCCCTACTGTAGACATTTTTGTCTCACAAAAGCCATTTTCTATCCTCTCCAATCCTGCATGTTCTTTAGTAACATCACCCTGGTTTAGGTCAGATTCTGGAAACTCATGTGTATTAGAGGAGGATGTACTGCCTCCTGAGCCCAGGATTCTAATCTTGATCAGCCAAAGTCAATTACCATAATTCAATTCCCTTTAGTCAGTCATTGGAAAAGTCATGGCTAATGAGCCAGAAGGAAAATTGTACACAGGTAACTTTTGGGAAAGTTTTTCTCACTGTTAAAAAGAGTCATAAGAAAATGTGGGGATATAATGATATCTGCAGTTGCAGCAGCCATCTTGTAATTCTAAAAGGACAAGACAAAAGCCAATATGGTATAGAACTGCAGATCGTAAAAAATGGAAGAATATGGATTCTTGCTGACATTGTAGATCACTGAATTAACCAACCTTGGAACCACCATATTTCCAGGTTTCTTGTTTAGTGAGTTAATAAATCTCCATATTATTTACACTTATTTAGCATAAGTCTTCTGTAATTTACTATTTAAGGCATTCTGAATTGGGTTTTCCAGTACTTGGAGTCAAAATAATTTTGAAGGATACCCAGTATTAAAGGGCTAGAATATTTGTTCCCTGTACTTAAAAAAAGACAAATAACACAATTCTGCAATGCAATATAGTGGAGGGAGAGAACATTTAGTGTTAAAGGCTAATTAATAAAGACATCATAACTTAATGTGAGTTCCTTTTGAGAGAATATGAGAACTCCAAGAAACAGCCCCTTTAAAGTAATTTTAATGCTAATAGCAAAGAATGTCAACGAGATCTGCAAAGGTTATATTTTTAGGTTTATTAGTGCTGGTTATCATTACTAAGTAAAGTGAAATGGATCTCTACCAAATTGTAACTTTATGTTTATTGGCATTTTGATGGCTTAAAATTTATCTTCATTACCTTGTATTGCCACACATCCTTACTCTCACATCTGGCTGAAATAGCCTTGAAATTTGTCTGTATGATACTTCTGTCTTTTGTCTTGTTAGTTCCATGTTTGTATAGTTATGCAAATATATAATTTGAGATCTGTGAAACTCTGCTTAGTCTGTTCTTCTAAGTTGCACTTGAATTATCCGAGCTCATAGGGAAAATATCTGAGAAAGATCATAGAATATTTTCAAATCATTCAGTTGCAGGGAATCTCATGACTCATTTAGACCAACATAACATTCAGAGCTTCCAAATCTTTTCTCTTGTAAATGTCTGTGAGCTCTTCTAAATATAAGACATTGTGTAGAAGTGGCTACAAAAAGTTAGCACATCTACCCTGGAGTATAGGCTCAATGTATATAGATAGTTTGGTTGAGATGTGCCAGAAAGAGCCTCCGACCACCCTAATATCTCTCTGTTTGCCTGCCATAGGATCTGAAACTTCTCTGTTATAAAATCATTCTCTTTGAATTTGAAGGATTATTGCTTATAATTATTCCCTTTCTCAAAATCAAAAATTATGAATTAACAATGTAGACATTAGTTGATCAGTAGCTAAAATCAAGAATAAATTACAGAAAAAGAATATATATATATATATATATAACTGAATCACTTTGCTGTACACCAGAAACTGACACAATCTTGTAAATCAACTACACTTCAATTAAAAAAAAATAAATGAGACAGTGAGAATCTTAGAGAAAAGGTATTTGGGGAAGGATACTAGGGCCATACTAAGTAGGAAGTGCTAGGATATCAAAGAGAAGTCCACCTACTCTTTACTCAAAGCTACAGCAAAATGCCTCTGATCCCAGAAATTTAAAAAATTCACTGTAGAAGAGTATTATTTTTATTGATCAAAAGGCACTTCCCAGCCAGTTTTCATTGGCTCTCAGAGAAGAGGTTCTCAAACTTTAGTATATTTAAGAATCAACTATATAGCTTATTTTAAAAGCTGATTAACTCCTACCACTCTCATATAATGTTAGAACATAAAATTCTAGTTACACATGGGTGACCTAAGATGAGCTTAGGAATCTGTTATTAAGAAATTTCAAAGAGTAATATCAGTAAGACAGCATATTAGGAAGTCCTGGACCCTCCTTCCCATCATAGACAAACAATTCAACTACACACAGACCAATTCCCTTTGTGAGAAATCCAAAATCTAGTTGAGAGGTATCTACACTGCATGTAAGCATAAAACAAGCCACATAAAAGTTGGAAGGAAAATTTGAGACATGCTGTCATAATCCCTACATCTGGTACAGTGCCATACAACCAGGAGGAAACCCATATCTCCCAGCTTCTCCCTGGAGAAGGAAATAAAGGAATGTACCATACATCCAACACTCTGATTTTTCTGGGTGCTGCCTAAACCATTGCTTTTGTCTCACCTGACTTGGAGTGCTGATAGGACCAAGCATACTCTAGACACCTGTAGGTCACTGAGAACAAATACAGTTTCAACTAACATACTAGCAGTCACCACAGCCCATCCCCATGGTTCCATTTAAAGCAAACTGGCAAAAATCCCAGCTCCCAGCTTATTCCTGAGGAGGGAAGAAAAGTACTGGACCTTGTGTCCTATATTCTGATTTTCTGGCGGCTTCCCAAGGCACTGGCTTCTGCCTCTCCTGTGTCAAATGTTGACAGAACCTTGGGGGATGCTAAGGACAAAAACAGTGGCTTGGACTTGCATGAAGGTTTGAGAAGTCCCCAGAAAATGTGGCCAGGCTGATTGGAGAGGGTCTTCTCCTGTATGAGAGCTGTCAGTGAAAAATGGCAGAGGTGGCTGTTTTTCCTAAGGTACACATATCAACAAAAAGAGTCAAGGAAAAAGGTGAAACAAGGAAATATGTCCCAAAGAATTAAATAAGATAAATCTCCAGAGAACAAAGCCAATGAAACAGAGATATATGATTTCTCTGCCAGATAATTCAAAATAACTCATAAAAATGCTCACTATGGTCAGGAGAACAATGTGTGAATGAACAAATTAGAATTTAAAGAAATAGAAAATAGAAAAATGTCTGAAACAGAAATTATGGAGCTGAAGAGTAATTGAACTGAAAAAGTCACTAAAGGGATTCAACAGCAGAGTACATCTAACAGAGGAAAAGGTTAGCAAACTCAAAGACAGACCACTGGAAATTATCCAGTCAGAGGAGAAAAAAATAAAAGAATAAAAATAAGTGAAGAAAGTTTAAGGTGCTTAGGGGACACCATCAAGCAGACCAATAAAACATTATGAAATTCCCAGAAAAAGAAAAGAGAAAGAAAGGGTCAGAAAGTATGTTCAAAGAAATAATGAATGAAAACTTCCCAAATCAGGGGAAGAAAATGGACATTCAGATACAGGAAGCAGAATGGTTCCCAAAAAGATAAATTCAGAGAACTCTACACTGAAACATATTATAATCAAATTGTCAAAAGTCAAAAACAAAGAAAATATTTTGAAAAAAGGAAGAAAAAAGCAAATTTTCCTATACCAGTGTACCCCCATATAACTATCAGTGGTTATCTCAGCAGAAAAATTGCAGAACAGAATGAATAGGATGATGTATTCAAAGTGCTGGAAGAGGAAGAACTGCCAACTAAGAATACTATGCCTGGCAAAACTCTTCTTTAAAAATGAAGGAAAGAAAAAAGATGTGCTAGACAAACAAAAGCTCAGGGATTTCATCATCATCAGACTTGCCTTACAAAAATGCTAAAGGTACAATACTATAATGGTGGTGGGTAAATCACTTTTAGTTTTAGTATAAAAATTTAATACCAAAATATTAAAAACAACTATGACTATAAGAATATACTAGTGGACATGCAATACAAAAAGAAGTAAATTGTGACATAATTAACATAAACTGTAGGGGATGAAAAAATAAATATGTAGAGATTTTGTATGTGAATGAAGTTAAATTATATCAGATTAAAATACACTGCTATAAATATGTTTTTTTTAATGTAAGCTCAATGCTAACCACAGAGGTAACACCTATAGAAGTTACATAAAGAAAATATCTGTAAATAGCTTTGGGTAGTATGGCCATTTTATCAATATTAATTCTTCCAATCCAAAAGCATGTGACATCTTTCCATTTTTTTGAATCACATTCAATTTCCTTCATCAATGTTTCATAGTTTTCAGCATATAGATATTTCACCTCCTTTGCTTAGTTTATTCCTAGTTATTTTTTATATGATTTTAAATGGGTTTTTTAATGTTATCTTTCTGATATTTCACTATTAGTGTAAAGAAATGCAACACATTTCTATATAATAATGTTGTATCCTGCTACCTTACAGAATTCATTTATTAGTTCTAGTAGTTTTTGTTTGGAGACTAGGGTTTTCTATACAGAGAATCATGTCATCTGCAAATAGTGACAGTTTTACCTCTTCCCTTCCAAAACAATCTACAGATTTAGTGCAATATATATCAAAATTCCCATGGCATTTTTCACAAAACTAGAACAAATAATCCCAAAATGTATATGGAACCACAAAAGACCCAGAATTGCCAAAGCAATCATGAGGAAAAAGAATAAAGCTAGAGGTATAACACTTCCAGACTTCAGACTATACTTCAGAGCTACAGTAATCAAAATGGCATGGTATTGGCACAAAAACAGACACATAGATGAATGGAACAGAATAGAGAGCCCAGAAATAAACCCATGCACCAACAGTCAATTAATCTATGACAAAGGAGGCAAGAACATGCAGTGGAGAAAAGACAGTCTCTTCAATAAGTGGTGTTGGGAAAGCTAGACAGTTACATGTAAAACAAGAAGATTAGATCATTCCCTCACAACATATACAGAAATATACTCAAAATGGTTTAAATGCCTAAATATAGGACCTGAAAACATAAAACTCCCAGAAAAGAACATAGGCAGAACACTCTTTGACATACATCATAGCAATATTTTCTTGTACAGTCTCCTAAGGCAAAAGAAATAACAGCAAAAATAAACAAATGGGACCTAATTAAGCATAAAAGCTTTTGCAAAGTGAAGGAAAGTACAGACAAAATGAAAAGACAACCTAAGAATGGGAGAAAATATTTGCAAATGAAGTGACTGACAAGGGATTAAGCTCCAAAATATACAAACGGCTCTTGCAGCTAAATATCAAAAAAAGAAATACCCAATCAAAAAATGGGCAGAAGATCTAAATAGATATTTCTCCAAAGAAGACATACAGATGGTCAAAAAGCACATGAAAAGATGCTCAACATTGCTAATTATTAGAGAAATGCAAATCAAAACTACAATGAGATGTCACCTCACACCACTCAGAATGGCCATCATCAAAAAGTCTACAAACAGTAAATGCTGGAGAGGGTGTGGAGAATAAGGAATGTTGGTGGGAATGTAAATTGGTACAACCACTATGGAGAACAATATGGAGGTTCCTTATAAAACTATAAATAGAACTACTATATGATCCAGCAATTGCACTTCTGGGCATATACCCTGAGAAAACCATGATTCAAAAAGATGCATGCACCCTGATGTTCATTGCAGCACTATTTACAATAGCCAGGACATAGAAGCAACCTAAATGTCCATCAACAGAGGAATGGATAAAGAAGAAGTGGTACATATATACAATGGAATATTACTCAGCCATAAAAATGAATGAAATAATGCCATTTGCAGCAACATGGATGGACCTACAGATTATCATACTAAGTGAAGCAAGTCACACAAAGACAAATACCATATGATATCACTTATATGTGAAGTCTTAAAAATGATGCAAATGAATTTATTTACAAAACAGAAACAGACTCACAGACTTAGAGAACAAACTTATGGTTACTGAGGGGGAAGAGTGGGGGGAAGGATAGTTAGGGAGTTTGGGATTGACATGTACACACTGCTATATTTAAGATGGATAACAAACAAGGACAGGGAACTCTGCTTAATATTATGCAACAACCTAAATGGGGTAAGAATTTGAAAAAGAATAGATACATGTATATGTATAACTGAATCACTTTTCTGTACACCTGAAACTATTACATTGTTAATCAACTATACTTCAATATAAAATAAAAAGTTTAAAAAAATTTAAAAAGCAACTAGCAAAAGAAGAACAAATTAAGCTCAAAGTTAGTAGAAGGAAAGAAATAAAGAATAGAGCAGAAATAAATAGAACAGAAAAACAATAGAAAAATCCACAAATCAAAGAGATGGTTTTTGAAAAGATAAACATAGTTGGCAAACCATTAGTTATACCAAGAAAAATAAACAGAAACAGAAGACCCCAGTAAATAAAATCAGAAATGAAGGAGGAGACATTACAACTGATGTCAAAGAAATAAAAGGGATCGTAACATACTACTGCAAACAATTATACACCTATAAATTGGATAACCTAAAAGAAATGGATAAATTCCTAACAACATACAACTTACCAAGACTGACTCATGAGGAAATAAAAAATCTGAACAGATCTGCAACTTGTAAAGAGATTGAATCAGTACTCAAAAACCTCCCAGCAGAGAAAAGCCCAGAACCAGATGACTTCACTAGTGAATTCTACCAAACACTTAAACTATTAACACCAATCCTTTTTAAAATCTTCTAAAAATATTGAAGATGAGGGGCACTCCAAAATTCATTCTATGAGGAAGAATTTCCATAATACCAAACCAAAACAAAGTAACTACAAGAAAACCACAGGCCAATATCATTAATGAGCATACATACAAAAATACTCAAAAAATACTAGCAAGACAAATTCAACAGCATATTAAAAAGGTTATACACAATGACAAAGTGGGATTTATAACTGGGATGCAAAGATGGCACAACATAAGAAATCAATTAGTGTGAGACACTGCATTAACAGAAGGAAGGATAATACTTCATGATCATCTCAGTAGATTTATTATTTTTTTAATGTTTCTTCCAGTTTTACTGAGATATAATTAACATATAGCACTGTAAAAGTTTGAAGTGTACAGCACGATTTGACTTAACATAAATCATTAAATTATTACCACAAGTTTAGTGAGCATCCATCATCTCATATAGATATGAAATTTAAAAAATAGAAAAAAAATTGTCCTTATGATAACTCAGTACTTACTCTCTTAGCAACTTTCGTATATAAAATACAACAGTGTAAACTATAGTCATCATGTTGTACATTACATCACTAGTACTTATTTATCTTGTAACTGGAAGTTTGTATCTTTTGACTACCTTCATCCAATTACTGCCCACCCCACCCCACATCTCTGGTAACCAAAAATCTGATCCTTTTTCCTATCAGTTTGCTTGTTTGATTTTGAAGTAATATTGACCTACAACACTATGTTAGTTCCTCTTACAAGACACAGTGATTTGATATTTCTGTACATTTCAAAATGATCACCAAAATAAGACTAGTTACCATCTGTCTCCGTACAAAGATATTGCATTATTATTGACTATATTCCCCACAGTGTACATTTCATACACATAACATTTATTTTGCAACTGGATGTTTGTTCTTCTTAATCTCCTTCACTTATTTCTCTCCTTCCTCCCCTCTGGAAACTACCTGTTTGTTCTCTGTATCAATGACTCTGTGTTTTATGTTTGTTTAGTTATTTTGTTTTTTGGATTCCACATATAAGTGAAATCATACTGAATTTGTCTTTCTCTGTTTGACTTATTTCACTTAGCGTAATACCCTCTAGGTGTTTGCCCCTTTGTGGCAATATAGATGCTGCAAAAGGAAAATTTCTCTTTTTCTATGGCTGAGTAATATTCCATTGCATATACACATTGCAACTTCTTTATACATTCATCATTGATGAGCACTTAGGTTGCTTCCATACCTTGGCTAGGTTGTTTCCATACCTTGGCTATTATAAATAATGCTCCAATGAACATAGAGGTGCATATATCTTTTCTAATAAGTATTTTTATTTCTTCATATAAATACCCAGGAATGGAAATGCTGGATCTGTATAGTAGTTCTATTTTTAACTTTTTGAGGAATCTCCATACTGGCTACACCAATTCACATTCCCACCAACAGTACACAAAAGTTCCCTTTTCTCCACATCCTTGCCAATACTTGTTATTTGTTGTCTTTTTGATGTGAGTCTCTTGTAGGTAGCATATATATGGGTCTTGTTTTTGTATCCATTCAGCCACTCTGTGTCTTTTGATTGGAGAATTTAGTCCATCCACATTTACAGTGATTATTGATAGGTATGTACTTAGGCCATTTTGTTAATTGTTTTGGGGTTGTTTTGTTCCCCAACCTTGGAGAAGTGGCCTTATGCGAGAGATGTACTGTGTGTCCCAGTAGTGCACTCCCTTCTGGTTGCCAGAGCTGTATGCTCTCAGGGTGCCCCCCATGTGTGCTGCATGGGCCTTTCTCTTGTGGCAGGCTGGCTACTGCGAGCAGTCTAGTAAGAATTTTGGCATCTGACTACTGTGAGCAGTCTAGTAAGAATTTTTGGCATCTGGTCCTGCTTTGTGTGGAGGCTACTGGTTATTGGTGGGTGGGGGCCATGTCTCAAGGTGCCTGGTTGTGGGTCTGTGGGTCCCAGATATAGTGTATACCTGCTGCTGGGAGTAGCAAGTTCCTGACACAGCTGGTTACAGGGCCTGGGGTATCCCAAAGCTGGTGTCACCCCACTGGTAGGTGGGGCTGGGGCTCGGGAAGTCCATGGGCTAGTGTCTAGTGTCAGCTCACTGGTAGGTGGAGCTACCTGGAGCAGCTGTGGGTTCTGGGGGTCCTAAGGCAGCTGACTGTCTGGTGGGTGGAGCTGTGTTGCTGCCTGGCTAGCTGCTTGGCCTGAGGGGTTCCAGTGATGGTTATGGGAGGTCAGTAGGCAGGTCAGGTTCTTTTGCTAAAAAAACTAGAGGGAGCATTCCAAAATGGATCTTGCTAGCACCACTATCCCATGGTAGAATTAGCTCCCCAAAATGGTTGCCACAAATATCTATGTCACCAGGGTGAGTTCCAGTTGCCTGCTGCCTCTCTGGATGGCTCTCAAAAAGACCCAGGGCCCTTTCAAATGACTGCTTCTACTCTGAGTCAGAGAGTATGTGAGATTTTGTGTGTACTCTTCAAGAGTGGAGTCTCTATTTACTACAGTTCCCTGGCTTTCCTGAAAATAAGACCCACTGATCTTCAAGCCAAATGTTCCGGAGGTTCACCTTCCTGTTTCAGGACCCCTGAACTGGGGACCCCACGGTAGGGCTTAGATGCCTCACTCCTTGGGGGAACCTCTCCAATTGGAACTTCTCCTATTTGTGTGTCACCCACCCAGTGGTATGGGTCTTGACTCTACCATGACTCTGCTCCTGCTACCCATCTTGTTGTGGTTCCTTCTTTATATCTTTAGTTTCAGAAGATCTTTTCCACCAAATCTTAAGGTCTTTCTCATCAATAGTGCTTTGTAAATAGTTGTAATTTTTGTAATTTGTATGCCTGTTGGAGGAGGTGAGCTCAGGGTCTTCCTACTCCACCATCTTGGCTACTCCCCAGCATCTCAATAGATTTAGAAAAATGCATTTGACAAAATTCAACATCCATTCATGATAAAACCTCTCAACTAGTAATAGAAGGAAATTACCTTAATATACTAAAGGTCATATATGAAAATATCACAGCTAACATCATTCTCAAAGATCAAAATCTGAAAGCTTTCCCCCCAGCATCAGGAACAAGACAAGGATGCCCACTCTCACCACTGCTATTGAATATAGTACTAGAAGTCTTAGCCAGAGAAATTAGAAATCCTATCCAGGAAAGGAAGAAGTAAAATTATCTCTTTCTAGATGACCTGATTTTTTATGTACAAAACCCTAACAATACAAAAAAAATGTTAGAACTAATAAACAAATTCAGTAAACTTGCAAGATATAAAATCAACATCTAAAAATCAGTTGTGCTACTATGCACTAACAAGTAACTATCTAAAAAGGAAAGTAAGAAAAAAAATTCCATTCACAGTAGCATCAAAAATAGTAAAACATTTAGAAGTAAACTTAACCAAGGAAGTGAAAGACTTGTGTACTGAAAATTATAAAACACTGGTGAAAAAAATTTAAAAAGATACAAATATATCGAAATACACCTGCGTTCATGGATTGGAAATCTTAATATTGTTAAAATGTCCATGCTATGTAAAACAATCTACATATTCTATGTATCCATAGCATAACCCCAATGGCATTTTTACAGAAATAGAAAAAAAATCCTATAATTCATATAGAACCACAAAGGACCCTGAATAACCCAAACAATCTTGAGAAAGAAGAACAAAGTTTGAAGCATCTCACTTTCCGATTTTGAAATATATTATGAAGCTACAGTAATTTAAACAATACATTACTGACATAAAGACAGACACCAATGAAACAGAATAGAGACTTCAGAAATAAACCCATGCATATACAGTCAACTGATATTCAGCAATAGAACCATGAATATACAATAGGAAAGAACAATCTCTTCAACAAATGGTGCTAGGAAAACTGGATATCCAGATGCAAAAGACTGAATTCAAACCTTATCTTACAATATACAAAAATCAAATGAAAATGAATTAAGGACTTAAATATAAGACCTGAAACTGTAAAACTCCTAGAGAAAACATTGGGAAAACTTATTGACATTGGTCTGTCAATGATTTCTTGGATATGACATCTAAAGCACGAGAAACAAAAGCAAAAATAAACATTAATCTAAAAAGACTCTGCAGAGCAAAGGAAACTAACAGTTTGTAATGGGATCCTATAGAATAGGAGAAAATATTTGCAAATCATATATCTGATAATGGGTTAATATCCAAAATATATAAGAACTCATATAACTCAATAGCAAAGAACAAACAACTACAACAAAAGTTAAAGAGGAAAAAGACCTGAATTGACATTTCTTCAAAGAAGACATACAAATGGCAAACAGGTATATGTAAAAGTGTTCAACATCACTAATCATCAGGGAAATTAAAATGAAAACCACAATTAGACATTACCTGACATTGTTAGAATGGTGATTATCAAAAATGAACAAACAAAAAAGGATAAAAATTGTTGGTGAGGATGTGTCGAAATTGGAATCCTTGTGCATTGTTAGTGGGAATGTAAAATGGTGCAGCCACTGTGAAAAACAGTATAATTTTTTCCTCAAAAAATTAAAAACAGTGCTACCACATGATAGAGCAATCCCATTTCTAGGTATATTTAAAGGAAATGAAATCAGGATCTTGAAGAGATATCTGTATTCCGATGTTGTTTGCAGAACTATCCACAATAACCAAGATATGGAAACAATACAAGTGTCCATTTAGATGAGTGGATAAATAAGATGTGATATATACATACAATGGAATATTATTCAGCCTGTAAAAGAAGGAAATTCTATCATATGCAACAACATGGATTAACCTTAAGAATATTATGTTAAGTGAAATAATCCAGGCACAGATGAACAAATATTGTATGAGGAATTTAAAATTCCTCATTAAAGCAGAGAGTATAATAGTGGTTTCCAGGAGCTGGGGGAAGAGGGAAATGGGGAGCTGCTGTTCAATTGGTATAAAGTTTCAGTTATGTAATATAATTGAGTTCTACCAATCTTCTTTAAAAAATTGTGCCTATAGTTCACAATATGTGTTGTACACTTAAACTTTTGTTAACAGGGTAAATATTACTTTAATTTATACTTACCACAATAAGAAAAAAAAGAAAACAACTTCCTCAGTTGCATGTAAATTGGGCTGCACAACACAGTTTGAAAAATTTGGCTACTAAGATCAGGAGTAAAGCAAGGATGTTATCTCTCACTGTTCCTATTCAGCATTATAATGGAAGTCTTAGCTAATGTAGTAAGACAGGAAAAGTAAAGAAAAAGTATACAGACTAGTAAGGAAGAAATAAAACTGTCTTTCTTTGCAGGTAACATGATTATCTGTGTAAAGAGTCCCATGAATCAACAAAAAAATCTGGAACTAATTAGCATTATTAATTATGAAAAGGTTGCAGAATACAAGAATAACATACTAAAGTCAATCATTTTTCTGTATACCATGAACAACTGGAATTTGAAATTAAAAACATGATACCATTTATAATAGCACTCAAAAAATTGAAATACTTAGGTATAAATCTAACAAAATATATACAAGATCTACATGAGAAAAATTATAAAACAGATGACAGAATTCAAAGATCTAAGTAAATGGAGAGATATTCCATGTTCATGAAGAGAAACGCTCAATATTGTTAAGATTCCAGTTGTTTCCAAATTGATCTATAGATTCAACACAATCTAATCAAAGTTTCATTAAGTTATTTTGTGGGTATGAATATTGACAAATTGCCTCTGAACTTTATATGGAAAGGCAAAAGACCCTGATTACCAACACAATATTGAAGGCGAATAATCAAAGGGTGATATGGTCTGAATGTTTGTCTCCCTGAAATTCACATGTTGGAATCCTAATGCCAAATGTGATGGTGGTAGAAAGTGAAGCCTTTGGGAGGTGATTAGGTCATGAGGGTGGAGATCCCATTGAGCCCCATAGCCCCTTTCACCATGTGAGGATGAAATGAGAAATCTGTGACCTGGAGAGGATGCTCACTATAACCTGATCATGCTGGCACCTTGATCTTGGACTTCTAGCCTCCAGACCTGTGAGCAATAAAAGTTGGTTGTTTATAAACTACCCAGTATGGTATTTTGTTATAGCAGCCCAAACAGACTATGAGAGAAGGCTAACACTACTCAACTTCAAGACTATAAAGCTACAATAATGACTACAGTGTGGTATTGGTGGAAGAGCAGACAAATAGATCAATGCAACAGAAAGCCAGACATATATGTACCCAAATGTGGCCAAGTGATCTTTGACAAAGGAGTAAGCACAATTCAGTGGAGAAAGGGTAGTCTTTTAAAATAATGGTGTTAGAATATGTGGGAATACTTAGGCAAAAAAAAAAAAAAAGAATCTAGACACAGACCTTACACCTTTCATGAAAATTAACTCAAATTGCATCATAACTGTAAAATGAAAAACTATAAAACTAGAAAATAACAGGAGAAAATCTAGATTGCCTTGGGTTTGGTGATGACTTGTTAGATATGACACTATACCATGAAAGAAAATATTGGATAAATTGAATTGGACTTCATCAAAATTAAAAAAATTCTGCCCTATGAAAGACACCATTAAGAAAATAAAAATACAAGCCATGGACTGGGAGAAAATTATTTGCCAAATAAGCATCTGATAAAGATCTGGTATCCAAAATATACAAAGAACTCTTAAAAACTCAACAGTAAGAAAACAAAAAACTCAGTTTTTAAAATGGGCAAATGATCTGAACATAATCTCACCAAAGATCTACAGATGGTAAATAACATGAAAAGATGCTCAAAATTTTATCTCTTTAGGGAATTGTAAATTATAACAGCAATGAGATATCACTACACCCCTACTAGAATGGCTAAAATCCAAAATACTGACAACAGCATATATTGGCAAGGTTGTGGTGTAACAGGAACTCTTATTCATAGCTGGTGAGAGTACAAAGTCATACAAGCCACTTAGAAGACAATTTAGCAGTTTCTTACAAAATTAAACATACTCTTACCATGTAATCCAGCAGTCACTCTCCTTGGTATGTACTTACTCAATAAGTTGAAAACATAGCCACAGAAAAACCTCCATACAAATGTCTATAGCAGCTTTATTAAAAATTGCCAAAACTTGGGAACAGCAAAGATATCCTTCAATGAGTGAATGGATAAACAATTTGTGCTACATCCACAATAAAAAGAAATGAGCTGCCGAGCCACAAAAAAGACATGGAAGAAACTTGAATTCATATTGTTAAGTGAAAGAAGTGAATCTGAAAGTTTTCATACTGTATGATTCCAACCATACAGCATTTTGGAAAAAGCAAAACTGTGAATACAGTAGAGATATCAGTGGTTGCCAGAGTTTGTGGGAAGGAGGGAGGGATGAAGAGATGGAGCACGGGAGATTTTTAAGGCAATGAAAATATTCTGTATTATACTGTAAAG
Organism: Globicephala melas; assembly: GCF_963455315.2. Taxonomy (NCBI): domain Eukaryota; kingdom Metazoa; phylum Chordata; class Mammalia; order Artiodactyla; family Delphinidae; genus Globicephala; species Globicephala melas. The sequence goes on from NC_083335.1 coordinate 48,860,718, forward strand.
GTGGATATATGACATCATAATTTTGTCCAAATACATTAAATGTACAAGAAAGAGTGAACCCTAATGTAAACTATGAACTTTATTTAGTAATAATAAACCAGTAATGACCCATCAATTGTAATAAATGTAGCATATTAATACAAGATGTTAATAATAGAGAACACTGAGGGAGGAACAGAGTGGCATACAGGTGCTCTCTGTAGTTTATGCTCATATTTTGGTAAACCTGAAACTGCTCTAAAAATAAATTGTATATATATATATATATATATACATATATACATATATATATGTATATATATATACATATATACATAATATATATATATATTATGTACATATATATGATGATTTTTTTGGCTTCTTTAGAAAGTTAGTATGATTTATCCTAAAATTCAGAGAGAGTATTTTTTTCTGATTTCTTCCAGTTTTGAGACCATAAACCACTTTAATCATGATGTTTATACATCATCAGTCTCTTGGTTTAGTTGTTTGCAGTCTTCTATCAGGCAATATGGAAAATCTTGGCAATCTTGAAATCCAAGTAAAAGCTTTGTAATAATAGTGTTTTACCATCTGTTTATTTTGCTGTTTCCATATTATAAATGAAGCTACACTACTGTTCTTTTGACCTCTAGCTTTGTATTTCATATCATTCAATATCAACTATGATGGACAAAAAGGAAAATAATTGGCATATTTGTTCAATTTTCCTTTCTCGATTTATTCATTCTGTCTTGGATAATCTTTACTTAATATTTAAAGCCCTTACAGGATTCACCTGATTATGATTCATTTTTTTTCTTTCAATTAACAAGGCTATGATTAAAAATGACATGTTTTGGACTATGGCACAGAATTTGAAAGTCTTTGTTTCTATTCTTGGTCTTTCTGCAAATGATCTTAGTAACCTTGAACAAGAAACTTTTATTCTGTTTCTAACCTTCTGGGAAATACAAATGCCATGTAACTGGTAATTAGTGTCTGCCTCATAGCTTTTCTATCTATAATGCTTCTCAAAATAAAGCCTGTAGAGATATGAATAGACTTAAGTAACTTGTAATCTTGCTAGTCTTAGTTTTATTGTATTTTGTGCAAATAGATAGGTCTTTATATTATCCTAACTATATGCTGGTGTCTCATCTATCTATTTTTTCCCTGCTGCTTTCCAAAATCAATTTGAAGTGTGGTGTTAATTTTAAGAGGCTGACAGGGGCTGTTGTGAGTTTATCTCACTTTGATCAGAATCCAGAGTAGACCATTGTGTACTTACACAAAAGGTGCCATTGCCTGTGCTTAAATTTTTAAAAAAGATTTGCTATCCTAAGATTAACTAAAGAAGGAAAGGGGAAATGTGCTTTTAAAACATGATTGTCTCACAAGTTCTAGAACATGAGTCAAACTCATATCCACAGAGATCAACAAGGTTTCAGTTATCCAGATATGTAATAATTTTGAGTAGTGGGACTGTGACAAATTCAATCACAAGCACCATGTAAAGATGGCAGACACTACTCAGTCCAAGCTGATTGTTGCCACGAGTCTCAATATTATATCTTATTTTTTCCAAAGAAGCTGGAAATACAATTTTAAAATTTAAAATAATAATCTTTTGAATTTTAAGGTTAATTAAGATTAATTTTAAGATTAATTCTACAAATATTTGGGTCAAACCAAACATGCCTGTGCATGAGCCAGATTCAGGCCATAAGCTAATTTCAGATTTAATCTACTTTCAGAATATCTTGTTAAACTTGAAACACATTTTCCTCTTTGAAGTATGAGTGTAATTGAGGCCTGTACAGTCACAGAGATTGCTAGGATAGAACTACACAGGAATGAGGACTGATTTCTCTATCTTACCATATCTTTGTATTTGGAAGAATTTCATAAAGAATAAAAAGAGCCTGAATGTAACAATAATGGATTTTTAACTTAAACAAACATCTAAATGAAACTACATGCTCCTGATGAAATACAACTGGTCCATAATATACAAGAATAGAAATGAAAAGATTTTCTCCCCACTGAGCCTCTAGTCCTACTCCCCAGAAATATCCATTATCAAGTCTCTTACAGATCCTTTCAGAGATTATATTTTTACAAATAGATTCCTACAATGCATCTTGCTCTGCAACTTGCTCTTTTCACTCTTAATAGCAATATTTATTGGCCATAATACAAATCATAAAATATACATTTACTTTCACTCATTTTAATGGTATCCCATTGTATGCCTGTACCATAAATTTGCTAAATCAATCTTCTATTGATTGACATTAACTTTTGTTAGTTTCTTTTTTTTCTTAACGATTACTAATATAGTAGTGCTATGATGAAAATCATTTTATGTATATGTCGGAAGACTTTTGCCTGCATATATATAGGATGAATTCCTTACAGAGGGAAAATATGCATTTTTTAAAAAGATGCTTGTTGCCAGACTGTGATCCAAAATATGTTACACCAATTTACATTCCCAGCAACAGCAGATGAGTGGTATTTCTTCACATTCTCGCCAATACTTGAGAGTAATCTCTTAGCCATAAGCATTCGGCATGCCAGGGGCATCAATCAGTATGTCTAACATAGGGAATGAAGAGAATTGTCTAATCCAGTGAGTTGTTCAAATGAGATCAGTTAAAGTAGCTTTAGCTATTTTAATCCTCCTTATGGCTTTGTGTCATGTGTTGAAAGTTTTTCCCCACTCAGATTATTTAAGAATGCAAACCATGTTTTCTAAAATAGATTTTTAAACAACTATTTTTAAACATCTGTAATGAAATAAATTTTAACTGAGCTGAATCAAGTAGAATATTCTTAGATAATCTCAATGGAAGACGTCACACATACAAAGCTTCACAGAGCTGTGTATGTCTTAATTCAATGTGTTTTGAATAAAATTAAAAGTCAAATGGGAAATTATAGGAATATCTTCTTAAAAAGACAAAGAATATATATAATTGTCATATGAAGATCTTTTAACAACACTCTAATAAAATAGGCAAAGGACATGAAAGGACAATTACCAAAAGAAGAAATACAGCTGACAAGAAACATAAGAAAATATATTCATTCAAGTTAATAATTATAGCAACTCAAATTTACCATGATTTACTTATACAATTCTTAAAGGTGAAAATAATTGCTATTGCTCAGTGCTCCTGAAGATGTAGTGAGATGATATCATAAATTGGTACTGCATGCTGTAAAGCTTCAAGCCTTTTCAGTATCCAGATTTAACCTGAATTTCCCTAGGCTCCAAAAGCCAACTGGAATAAGCAAAGTCACATTAACATCATGACTCAATTTTTCTTGCCTTTAGGTTCTTACTTATTCAGATTCTTATTCCAGTTCACCACATAATCTGCCCGTGCTCCACAAGCATTTCTGAGAGTTCCCAGGCAATGTTTCTTATGCGTTCGAAAATGAGAACTTATCCCATATACACTCCTCTTCTATCAGATTTCCACTGGAAATCCACCATATCCAACTAACATTCAATGTAAGAGGTAAACAACCACCATCTTCAAAGAATGCTCTGCTTTGGAGAGTGCTGCATTCACATTCAGGAAACAGACTCCAGAACACATCAAGAAAAACAATAATTTAGAAAACTATTAAAAAATCATCCCACACTATGGATCCCCTCCTCCTGTCATTATACCTCCTTATGATAAGGAGATAAAGTTGAAAAGGAATTTCTACAAAGAAGATGAAGTGTATGTTATATGATACATATTTTGACCCTGAGAGTTAAGGGCAATTTTCCAAGAAGTACAATTGACCATCCTAGTTTGGTTCTATACACACATATTTAACTATAATGTTTAAACTGGTTTAATTTTGCTGTTGCTAACAATAGACTCTGAAATAACCATGTTTAGGGGAAAAAAAAAGTCATGTTTAGGTCAAAATTAACAGCCCACATCACCTTCTTACAGGAACATCAGAGGAAGGGTTTACTCCTTAATCTAATTTCACCAAAAACTGTCAAGATGAGTACTGAGGGAGGCAGTGAGGAGATCAAAGACATAATTTAATATATGCAAATAACTACAGTAAATTGTCAGATATAGTAAAAAACCTTTAGAGATTAAATTCATGAGTTTCTAAGGTTTTCTGTTTGATTAGTTAGTTGGTTGAGGTTTTTTTTAACTAATAACTCATCTTTCTTGATATAGCATAGTAGATAATGATGTTAGTACTTCCATCAGTGAAACTAAACTTAAATATATACTTAAGAAATGTCCTTGGGCTTCCCTGGTGGCGCAGTGGTTGAGAGTCCACCTGTCAATGCAGGGGACACGGGTTCGTGCCCCGGTCCAGGAGGATCCCACATGCCGCGGAGTGGCTGGACCCATGAGCCATGGCCGCTGAGCTTGCGCGTCTGGAGCCTGTGCTCCGCAACGGGAGAGGCCGCGACAGTGAGAGACCCGCGTAGCACAAAAAAAAAAAAAAAAAGAAAAGAAATGTCCTTTGCTCTGAAACTGAATGATCCCATGATCATCAGATCTGAGAAAAGTAACTCTAATTTTGAGGGATTTTTACCCCTTACCATATCTGCTTACAACTAATATATTATTGCCAAACATGTTTGAAACTAGATTTAAAATTAAAATATAAGAATTTTAGCACTATCAAACTATTTAAATTATTATATTCTTAAGCATTTTTTATCCATTCTGGACCAGATTGAACTATCCTTGAAGAAAAATATGCAAAGAAAAGAAACCTTAAGAAGTAATACTTTCTGAACAAAATGCAAACTACATTAAAAGATTATCTGGAATTCAATAGTTCTGGTATTTTCCTACGATTAGATATGATGCTTTAAAAGCAATAATTAGAGTCCAAATGATTGTTTATTAAGTCTCTCTAGTGCAAATTGCCAGAATTATTAACAAGAACCAAAAATACCATGTACTTAACAGTGCAAAACTGTTGAAAAGCAAATGATTTATATAAAGTTATATAGCTCGAGGTAAGATAATGCCTATTTTACTATTGTTGTTAAAATAACAACTGAAATCCAACCAATTACATTACTAATGGATGGAAAAGCACAACGCATAATTTGATCAAAGAAAGCCCTAATTGTCCTGCTCCATACTTAGCAACAGTAAGATGATAGAGACATTTGCACATCACCAAAAGGAACTGATCAAAAGAAAAGGTCTAAATATTTGGTGGAAGGCAAAATTCAGTGGCATGCTTTGATTTTTCCACAAATGAAGTATATAAACCAGAAGAGCGATATCTAATCTAAGTTTGAGATCTTTTTCCCCTGACTTTCTGATACCTGTGTTTAAAATAGGGGATCAGGACTTCTCTGGTGATCCAGTGGTTAAGACTCTAAGCTTCCACTGCAGGGCGTGTGGGTTCGATCCCTGGGTGAGGAACTAAGATCCCCTCATGCAGTAGAGCGCAGCCAAAAAAAAAAAAAAAAAGACTAGATAAAATAGGAGATCTACCTCTTACCGTTCTGCTGGGTTATCAAATATATCTAATAGGACCTAGATAGGCTTGGTTCTATTATTAAAATAGTTCTTTTCTATTTATATGCATCCTTTATACCAATATCATTTTACACTACTTCTGCATTCCTATCTACTACATAAGCTAATGAATAAAGAGTGCACATCAATCATACAAAGTCGCTCCTTTATTCCTGTCTTGATATTTTTACTAGATATCTTCTAAATCAAAATGGTAGAATATAGCCTCTCTATATAGCCTACAAAATAGGGGGAAAATAACAGATCCACATTAGTGCCCCTTAGTTAATACTTCTGCCAGAGGGATGATATTGCACAGTAAATTGACATAATCATGCTGCAAAATTAAAGACTTAACTTTTGTCAGGGTCTTCATATGGAAATAACTTCCCATCAAAGGAAGTTAGCAAAGGAACATTTCTATGTCTAAAACATAAGTCAGGAAACACAGCCAACAAAAAGAATGCCGGCAAGAAAGGCAAGAGGCTAAATAAAGCTGGGTGACAACAAATAACAAATCCATGTAAGGTCTGCATTTTACATATTTAAGGGTATCACCTCTGTCTTTAAGAGACTTTTTCCCTCTCTGATACAACAAATATTCACTGAATGGATAAGGCACTTGGGATACAGATGAGTGAACTATGGTGTATGCCTCAAGGATTTTACAAATGAGAGAAGATGATCAAAATTACATTGTTTCAAAGAAAATAAGCACTAAGATAGATGTATGTATATGGTCCTTAGGAACACAAAAAAAGGACATTTCTCCCTGACTTGGCAGTCTAGGGAAAGCTTTCTGGAGTAGGTGATACCTTAGTTGAATCTTGAAAGCTGAGTAAGAGTTATCCAGAAACTAACTGAAAGATAGAAAGCACATTTACAGGGACAGGAAGGAGTATGAGCAAAACAAAGGAAGTGAGAAACAGCATAACATGTTTGAGAACTATAAGCACTTTGAAATTAGATCATCAAAATAAGACAGGGAAGAGTGAGAGATAAGATTGGAGAAACATAGAACCAGACTTTGAACAACCTGGAGTAGCAAGCAAAGAATGTGAATTTTTATTTAGTAAGCAATAAACAACCCCAGAATTATAACATAGAGTAGTATGATCAGTTTTGTATTCACCTATATTCATATGAATGATGTGTTATGATGGATGGATTGGAGAGGAAGAGGGAAACGTAGTTAGTAGGTTATTATAATAGCCCATAAGAGAAACAACTGAATTATTCTAATGGAAGTAAGGGTGAAGAGGATGAGAGGAATCTGAAATACACTGAGTAGAAAACTCAACCAGACTGGTTATTAATTGGTTGTCAAGGAGAAGACTAGAATGAACCCAGGGTTTCTGGTGTCAATAATTATGTGGATAAGGATGCTATTTACAGTGGCCTAGAATTCAGAAGCAGGAATATTTTTAAGTAGTGATGTGACAATTTCAGTTTTGGATATTTGGAATTTGAGGAACCCATAGCATATATTAAAGTACATATCACCAGTAGGCAATAGGTTATATATATTTGAGCTCAAGAAGGAGATTAATGCTGGAGATATAGATTTAAGGGGTTGTCCATTCAAATTCTCTTTAAAACTATGGAAGTAAATAAGAATGAGAGAGAAAAGCATTGTTATGTATGAAGCCCTGGGCAGGTCCCATGGTTAAGTGGAGAGAAACCCATGAAGGTGAACAACATGAAACAACTAGAAGAGTACAAGAAGAAACAGGGAAATGGAAAGCTAATGAGAATAGAGGAGGAGAATATAAAATGCAAGAGAAGTCTAGCAAGACAATGGAAAATGTCCACTTAGGCAACAAGGCAGTCACTTGAAACCTTTTCAAGAGCAGTTCTCGGTAGCCTTGTTGTTGAAGTGGAAGTTAGATTGCTGTGTATTGAGAAGTGATGCAAAGTGAGGATTAAAAGAGTGTGTGAAAACTACTTTTTGAAAAGTCTAAGAAGAGAAGGAGCAATAGGACAATTGCTAGGGAAACATACAGCATCACAAGAGGGTTATTTGTAAAAATATTTTTGAGCTAAGATTCATATAACATGAAATTCACCTATTTAAATGAGCAATCCAGTGACATTTAATACATTTACAATGTTGTGCAACATCACCTGTATATAGTTCCAAAACATTTCCATCATTCCAAAGTAAAAACCCTTAACCATTAAGCAGTTTTGCCCCCATTCCTCTATCCCATAGCCCTTGGCAACCACCAGTGTGCATTCTCTTACTATTGCTTTATCCATTTTTTATATTTAATATAAATGGAATCATACAATATGTAACATTTTGTGCTTGATTTCTTTTACTTAACAGTATGTTTGAGGTTCATCTACATTGTAACATGTAACTATTTCATTTTCATGGCTAAACAATATTCCATTGTAGGTATATAGTACAATTTCTTTACCCATTCATCCATTAATGGACATTTAGGCCATGTCCACCTTTTGTCTATTGTGAATAGGACTGCCATGTACATGCATGGCATGTATTTAAGTACTTATTTTTATTCTTTAGGGTATGTACATAGGAATAGAATTTCAGGGTCATATGGTAATTCTATGCTTGATTTTCTTAAGAACTGCCAAGCTGTTTTCCAAAGTGGAAAGGAAGAAATAAAATTATTTCTGTTTGCAAATGACATGATCTTTTATATAGAAAATCATAATAATGCCACAAAAAAACTGTTAGAACTAATAAACAAATACAGGTGCTGGGAAGATGGCGGAAGAGTAAGACGCAAAAATCACCTTCCTCCCCACAGATACACCAGAAATACATCTACACGTGGAACAACTCCTACAGAACACCTACTGAAGGCTGGCAGAAGACATCAGACCTCCCAAAAGGCAAGAAACTCCCCATGTACCTGGGTAGGGCAAAAGAAAAAAAGAAAAAAACAGAGACAAAAGAATGGGGACGGCACCTGCACCAGTGGGAGGGAGCTGTGAAGGAGGAAAAGTTTCCACACACTAGGAAGCCCCTTCGCGGGCGGAGACTGCGGGAGGCGGAGGGGGGAGCTTCGGAGCCGTGGAGGAGAGCACAGCAACAGGGGTGCGGAGGGCAAAGCGGGGAGATTCCCGCACAGAGGATCGGTGCCGACCGGCACTCACCAGCCCGAGAGGCTTGTCTGCTCACCCGCCGGGGCGGGCGGGGCTGCGAGCTGAGGCTCGGGTTTCGGTTTCGGTCGGAGCGCAGGGAGAGGACTGGGGTTGGCGGCTTGACCATAGCCTGAAGGGGTTAGTTCACCACGGCTACCCGGGAGAGAGTCCGGGGAAAAGTCTGCACCTGCTGAAGAGGCAAGAGACTTTTTCTTCCCTATTTGTTTCCTGGTGCGCGAAGAGAGGGGTTTAAGATCACTGCCTAAAGGAACTCCAGAGACGGGCGCGAGCCGCGGCTAAAGTACGAACCCCAGAGACGGGCGGGAGACGCTAAGGCTGCTGCTGCCGCCACCAAGGGGCCTGTGTGCGAGCACAGGTCACTATCCACACCCCTCTTCCAGGGAGCCTGTGCAGCCCGCCACTGCCAGGTTCCCGGGATCCAGGGACAACTTCCCCGGGAGAATGCACAGCAGGCCTCAGGCTGGTGCAACGCCACGCTGGCCTCTGCCGCCGCAGGCCCGCCCTGCACGCCGTACCCCTCCCTCCTCCTGGCCTGAGTGCGCCAGAGCCCCCGAATCAGCGGCTCCTTTAACCCTGTCCTGTCTGAGCAAAAAAATGACGCCCTCCAGCGACCTACATGCAGAGGCAGGGCCAAACCCAAAGCTGAGCCCCTGTGAGCTGTGAGAACAAAGAAAAGAAAGGGAAATCTCTCCCAGCAGCCTCAGAAACAGCGGATTAAAGCTCCACAATCAACTTGATGTACCCTGCATCTGTGGAATACATGAATAGACAACGAATCATCCCAAATTAAGGAGGTGGATTCGAGAGCAAGATCTATGATTTTTCCCCCTTTTCCTCTTTTTGTGAATGTGTATGTGTATGCTTCTGTGTGAGATCTTGTCTGTAGAGCTTTGCTTCCACCATTTGTCCTAGGGTTCTATCCGTCCATTGTTTTTATTTTTTAAATTTTTTTTTCTTAAAAATTAATTTTAATAACTTTATTATACTTTTCTTTCTTTCTTTCTTTCTTTCTTTCTTTCTTTCTTTCTTTCTTTCTTTCTTTCTTTCTTTCTTTCTTTCTTTCCTTCCTTCCTTCCCTCCTTTAGACAACGAATCATCCCAAATTGAGGAGGTGGACTTTGAGAGCACGATTTACGATTTTTTCCCCTTTACTTCTTTTTGTGAGGGTGTATGTGTATGCTTCTGTGTAAGATTTTGTTTGTATAGCTTTGCTTCCAACATTTGTCCTAAGGTTCTATCCGTCCCTTTTTTTTCTCTAAATAATTATTTTTTAATTCAATAACATTATTATACTTTACTTTATTTTATTTTACTGTGTTTTCTTTCTTTCTGTCTTTTTTCCTTCCTTCCCTCCTTCCTTCCTTCCTTCCTCCCTCCCTCCCTCCTTTCTTTCCTTCTTTCTTTCTTTCTTTCTTTCTTTCTTTCTTTCTTTCTTTCTTTCTTTCTTTCTTTCTTTCTTCCTTTCTTCACACTTCCACTAATTCTCTCTACTTTTTCTCCCTTTTATTCTGAGCCGTGTGGATGAAAGGCTCTTGGTGCTCCAGCCAGGAGTCAGGGCTCTGCCTCTGAGGTGGGAGAGCCAACTTCAGGACACTGGTCAACAAGAGACCTCCCAGCTCCACATAATATCAAACAGCGAAAATCTCCCAGAGACCTCCATCTTAACACCAGCACCCAGCTTCACTCAATGACCAGCAAGCTACAGTGCTGGACAACCTATGCCAAACAACTAGCAAAACAGGAACACAACCCCATCCATTAGCAGAGAGGCTGCCTAAAATAATAAGTCCACAGACACCCCAAAACACACCACCAGACATGGACCTGCCAACTAGAGAGAAAAGATCCAGCCTCATCCACCACAACACAGGCACTAGTCCCCTCCACCAGGAAGCCTACACAACCCACTGAACTAACCTTAGCCACTGGAGACAGATATCAAAAACAACGGGAACTACGAACCTGCAGCCTGCAAAAAGGAGACCCCAAACACAATAACATAAGCAAAATGAGAAGACAGAAACACACACAGCAGATGAAGAAGCAAGATAAAAATGCACCAGACCTAACAAATGAAGAGGAAATAGGCAGTCTACCTGAAAAAGAAATCAGAATAATGATAGTAAGGATGATCCAAATCTTGTAAATAGAATGGACAAAATGCAAGAAACATTTAACAAGGACATGGAAGAAATAAAAATGAAACAAGCAATGCTGAACAACACAATAAATGAAATTAAAAGTACTCTAGATGGAATCAATAGCAGAATAACTGAGGCAGAAGAACGGATAAGTAACCTGGAAGATAAAATAGTGGAAATAACCAGTGCAGAGCTGAAGAAAGAAAAAAGAATGAAAAGAACTAAGGACAGTCTCAGAGACCTCTGGGACAACATTAAACACACCAACATTCGAATTATAGGGGTTCCAGAAGAAGAAGAGAAAAAGAAAGGGACTGAGAAAATATTTGAAGAGATTATAGTTGAAAACTTCCCTAATATGGGAAAGGAAATAGTTAATCAAATCCAGGAGGCACAGAGAGTCCCATACAGGATAAATCCAAGGAGAAATATGCCAAGACACATATTAATCAAACTGTCAAAAATTAAATACAAAGAAAGCATTTTAAAAGCAGTAAGGGAAAAACAACAAATAACACACAGGGGAATCCCCATAAGGTTAACAGCTGATCTCTCAGCAGAAACCCTGCAAGCCAGAAGGGAGTGATAGGACATACTGAAAGTGATGAAGGAGAAAAACCTGTAACCAAGATTACTCTACCCAGCAAGGATCTGATTCAGATTTGATGGAGAAATTAAAACCTTTACAGACAAGCAAAAGCTGAGCGAGTTCAGCACCACTAAACCAGCTTTACAACAAATGCTAAAGGAACTTCTCTAGACAAGAAACACAAGAGAAGGAAAAGACCTATAATAACGAACCCAAAACAATTTAGAAAATGGGAATAGGAATATACATATAGATAATTACCTTAAATGTAAATGGACTAGATGCTCCCACCAAAAGACACAGATTGTCTGAATGGATACAAAAACAAGACCCTTATATATTCTGTCTACAAGAGGCCCACTTCAGACCTAGAGACACATACAGACTGAAAGTAAGGGGATGGAAAAAGATATTCCATGCAAATGGAAACCAAAAGAAAGCTGGAGTAGCAATTCTCATATCAGACAAAATAGACTTTAAAATAAAGACTATTAGAAGAGAGAAAGAAGGACACTACATAATGATCAAGGGATCGATCCAAGAAGAAGATATAACAATTGTAAATATTTATGAACCCAACATAGGAGCACCTCAGTACATAAGGCAAATACTAACAGCCACAAAAGGGGAAATTAACAGTAACACATTCATAGTAGGGGACTGTAACACCCCACTTTCACCCATGGACAGATCATCAAAAATGAAAATAAATAAGGAAACACAATTTTTAAATGATACATTAAACAAGATGGACTTAATTGATATATAGAGGACACTCCATCCAAAAACAACAGAATACACATTTTTCTCAAGTGCTCATGGAACATTCTCCAGGATAGATCATATCTTGGGTCACAAATCAAGCCTTGGTAAATATAAGAAAATTGAAATTGTGTCAAGTATCTTTTCTGACCACAATGCCATGAGACTAGATATCAATTACAGGAAAAGATCTGTAAAAAATAAAAAAAAAAACACATGGAGGCTAAACAATACACCACTTAATAACGAAGTTATCACTGAAGAAATCAAAGAGGAAGTTAAAAAATACCTAGAAACAAATGGCAATGGAGACACAACGACCCAAAACCTGTGGAATGCAGCAAAAACAGGTCTAAGGGGGAAGTTTATAGCAATACAGCCCACCTTAAGAAGCAGGGAATATCTCGAATAAACAACCTAACCTTGCACCTCAAGCAATTAGAGAAAGAAGAACAAAAATACCCCAAAGCTGGCAGAAGGAAAGAAATCATAAAAATCAGATCAGAAATAAATGAAAAAGAAATGAAGGAAACAATAGCAAAGATCAATAAAACTAAAAGCTGGTTCTTTGAGAAGATAAACAAAATAGGTAAGCCATTAGCCAGAATCATCCAGAAAAAAAGGAAGAATACTCAAATCAATAGAATTAGAAATGAAAAAAGAGAAGTAACAACTGACACTGCAGAAATAAAAAGGATCATGAGAGATTACTACAAGCAACACTATGCCAATAAAATGGACAATCTGGAAGAAATGGATAAATTCTTAGAAATGCACAACCTGTCAGGACTGAATCAGGAAGAAATAGAAAATATGAACAGACCAATCACAAGCACTGAAATTGAAACTGTGATTAAAAATCTTCCAAGAAACAAAAGCCCAGGAACAGATGGCTTCACAGGCGAATTCTATCAAACATTTAGAGAAGAGCTAACACCTCTCCTTCTCAAACTCTTCCAAAATATAGCAGAGGGAGGAACACTCCCAAATTCCTTCTATGAGGGCACCATCACCTTGATACCAAAACCAAACAAGGATGTCACAAAGAAAGAAAACTACAGGCCAATATCACTGATGAACATAGATGCAAAAATTCTCAACAAAATACCAGCAAACAGAATTCAAGAGCACATTAAAAGGATCATACACCATGATCAAGTGGGGTTTATTCCAGGAGTGCAAGGATTCTTCAATATACGCAAATCTATCAATGTGATAAACCATATTAACAAATTGAAGGAGAAAAACCATATGATCATCTCAATAGATGCAGAGAAAGCTTTTGACAAAATTCAACACCCATTTATGATAAAAACCCTGCAGAAAGTAGGCATAGAGGGAACTTTCCTCAACATAATAAAGGCCATATATGACAAGCCCACAGCCAACATCGTCCTCAATGGTGAAAAACTGAAAGCATTTCCACTAAGATCAGGAACAAGACAAGGTTGCCCACTCTCACCACTCTTATTCAACATAGTTTTGGAAGTTTTAGCCACAGCAATCAGAGAAGAAAAGGAAATAAAAGGAATACAAATCGGAAAAGAAGAAGTAAAGCTGTCACTGTTTGCAGATGACATGATCCTATACATAGAGAACCCTAAAGATGCTACCAGAAAACAACTAGAGCTAATCAATGAATTTGGTAAAGCGGCAGGATACAAAATTAATGCACAGAAATCTCTGGCATTCCTATATACTAATGATGAAAAATCTGAAAGTGAAATCAAGAAAACACTCCCATTTACCATTGCAACAAAAAGAATAAAATATCTAGGAATAAACCTACCTAAGGAGACAAAAGACCTGTATGCAGAAAATTATAAGACACTGATGAAAGAAATTAAAGATGATACAAATAGATGGAGAGATATACCATGTTCTTGGACTGGAAGAATCAACATTGTGAAAATGACTCTACTACCCAAAGCAATCTATAGATTCAATGCAATCCCTATCAAACTACCACTGGCATTTTTCACAGAACTAGAACAAAAAATTTTGCAATTTGTATGGAAACACAAAAGACCCCGAATAGCCAAAGCAATCTTGAGAATGAAAGAAGGAACTGGAGGAATCACGCTCCCTGACTTCAGACTATACTACAAAGCTACAGTTATCAAGATGGTATGGTAGTGGCACAAAAAACAGAAAGATAGATCAATGGAACAGGATAGAAAGCCCAGAGATAAACCCATGCACCTATGGACACCTTATCTTTGATAAAGGTGGCAGTAATGTACAGTGGAGAAAGGACAGCCTCTCAATAAGTGGTGCTGGGAGAACTGGACAGGTACATGTAAAAGTATGAGATTAGATCACTCCCTAACACCATACACAAAAATAAGCTCAAAATGGATTAAAGTCCTAAATGTAAGGCCAGAAACTATCAAACTCTTAGAGGAAAACATAGGCAGAACACTCTATGACATAAATCAAAGCAAGATCCTTTCTGACCCACCTCCTAGAGTAATGGAAATAAAAACAAAAATAAACAAATGGGACCTAATGAAACTTCAAAGCTTTTGCACAGCAAAGGAAACCGTAAACAAGACCAAAAGACAACCCTCAGAATGGGAGAAAATATTTGCAAATGAAGCAACCGACAAAGGATTAATCTCCAAAATTTACAAGCAGCTCATGCAGCTCAATAACAAGAAAACAAACAACCCAATCCAAAAATGGGCAGAAGACCTAAATAGACATTTCTCCAAAGAACATATACAGACTGCCAACAAACACATGAAAGAATGCTCAACATCATTAATCATTAGAGAAATGCAAATCAAAACTACAATGAGATATCATCTCACACCAGTCAGAATGGCCATCATCAAAAAATCTAGAAACAATAAATGCTGGAGAGGGTGTGGAGAAAAGGGAACACTCTTGCACTGCTGGTGGGAATGTGAATTGGTTCAGCCACTATGGAGAACAGTATGGAGGTTCCTTAAAAAACTACAAATAGAACTACCATATGACCCAGCAATCCCACTACTGGGCATATACCCTGAGAAAACCAAAATTCAAAAAGAGTCATGTACCAAAATGTTCATTGCAGCTCTATTTATTTGCAGCCCGGAGATGGAAACAACCTAAGTGCCCATCATTGGATGAATGGATAAAGAAGATGTGGCACATATATACAATGGAATATTACTCAGCCATAAAAAGAAACGAAATTGAGCTATTTGTAATGAGGTGGATAGACCTAGAGTCTGTCATACAGAGTGCAGTAAGTCAGAAGGAAAAAGACAAATACCGTATGCTAACACATATATATGGAATTTAAGAAAAAAAATGTCATGAAGAACTTAGGGGTAAAGCAGGAATAAAGACGCAGACCTCCTAGAGAACGGACTTGAGGTTATGGGGAGGGGGAAGGGTGAGCTGTGACAGGGCGAGAGAGAGTCATGGGCATATACACACTAACAAACGTAGTAAGGTAGATAGCTAGTGGGAAGCAGCCGCATGGCACAGGGATATTGGCTCGGTGCTTTGTGACAGCCTGGAGGGGTGGGATAGGGAGGGTAGGAGGGAGGGAGACGCAAGAGGGAAGACATATGGGAACATATGTTTATGTATGACTGATTCACTTTGTTATAAAGCAGAAACTAACACACCATTGTAAAGCAATTATACCCCAATAAAGATGTTAAAAAAAAAAAAGAACCTAGGGGTAAGACAGGAATAAAGACACAGACCTACTGGAGAATGGACTTGAGGATATGGGGAGGGGGAAGGGTGAGCTGTGACAGGGCGAGAGAGAGACATGGACATATATACACTAACAAACGTAAGGTAGATAGCTAGTGGGAAGCAGCTGCATGGCACACGGATATCGGCTTGGTGCTTTGTGACCGCCTGGAGGGGTGGGATAGGGAGGGTGGGAGGGAGGGAGACGCAAGAGGGAAGAGATATGGAACGTATGTATATGTATAACTGATTCACTTTGTTATAAAGCAGAAACTAACACACCATTGTAAAGCAATTATACTCCAATAAAGATGTTAAAAAATATAAAAACAAATACAGTAAATATTCAGGGTACGATATCAACATACAAAATCCTTTGCATCTCAATACACCAACAAGGAGCCATCCAAAAAAGAAATTTAAAAAAATTGCCTTTACAGTATCATCAAAAATAATACTTAGGAATAAACTTAACAAAGAAGGTGAAAATTTTCATACTGAAAACTACAAAATATTGATGAAAGAAATTAAAGAAGACACAATTAAATGGAAATACAACCCATATTCATGGGTTGGAAGTCTTAATATTGTTAATATGTCTGGATTAATCAAAAAGATCTATATATTTAATGCAATCTGTATCATAATCCCCATAGCGTTTTTTACAGAAACAGAGCAAACAATCTTAAAATTCATATGGGACTATGAAGGGCCCCAAATAGCAAAAGCAATCTTGAGAAGGAACAAAGGTGGAAACATCACACTTCTTGATTTCAAAATATATTTTTTAAAGATACAGTAATTTAAATAGTATAGTACTGACATAAGGATAGACATATAGGTCAATGGAACAGAATAAGAATCCAAAAATAATATCACTTATATACAGTCTATTGATCTTTGGCAAAGGTGCCAAGAACAAACGATCAGAAAAGGATAGTCTCTTCAACAAATGATGTGGGGAAAACCGGATATCCACATGCAAAAGAATGAAATTGGACCCTTATCTTAAACCACACACACAAGTCAACTCTAAATGGATTAAAAATTTAAATCTAAGACTTAACCTTTAAAACTCTTAGAAGCAAACATAGGGGCAAACCTTCTTAACGTTGACCTTGGCCATCATTTTTTAGATATGATATCAAGAGTATAGGAAGCTACAGGAACATACACAAATGGGACTAAATAAACTAAAAAGCTTCTGCACAGCAAAAGAAACAGAGTGAAATTTCAACCTATGTAATAGGAGAATATATTTGCAAACCATGTATTTGATATGAGGTTAATATCCAAAATACATAAAGAACTCATACAACTCAATAGAAAAAATGCAAATAACCCAATTTTTTAAATGGGCAAAGGACATAAATAGTTATTTCTCCAAGAAAGACGTACCAAATTGCCAACACATATGTGAAAAGGTGCTCAACATCACTAATCATCAAGGAAATGAAAAGTAAAGGGCAACAAGATGTCACCTCACACTTGTTAGGATAGTGACTATCCAAAATAATAATAATAAAAAGAAGAAGAAGAAACCTATTTTCAAAGATATGGAGAAAATGAATCCCTTGTAAACTGTTGGTAAGAATGTAATTTGGTGCAGTCACTATGAAAAATAGTATGGAAGTTCCTCCAAAAATTAAAAATAGAAGTACTACATGACTCATGAATCCCACTCCCAGGTATATATCCAAAAGAATTGGATCTAACCTCTGAAGCCAGAGCCTCAGCTCCCAGCCCCACCCCGTCCTGGAGATTGAGCAGACTAGCCTCTCGGGCTCGTGAGTGGTGGTCGGTACCAATCCTCTCTGCGGGAATCTCTCTGCTTTGCCCTCTGCACCCCTGTTTCTGCGCTCTCCTCCATGGCTTTGAAGCTTCACCCCCCTTTCCAGGCCCCATCTCTGCCAGTGAAGGGGTTTCCTAGTGTGTGGAAAGTTTTCCTCCTTCACAGCTTCTTCCCAGAGGTCCTGTCCCTATTCTTTTGTCTCTGTTTTTTCTTTTGCCTACCCAAGTACGTGGGGAGTTTCTTGCCTTTTGGGAAGTCTGAGGTCTTCTGCCAGCATTCAGTAGGTGTTCTGTAGGAGTTGTTCCACATGTAGATGTATTTCCGATGTATCTGTGGGGAGGAAGGTGATCTCCACGTCTTACTCCTCTGCCATCTTGAAGGTCTCTCTGCAAACACTTTAGAATACCTTAATTTCCAAAAAAACAACTCTCCCCAGCCTTTTTTCCAGTACATTTGGGAGTTCATTGTCTCAATGGTAATCTTTGCCCCAGGTAGCCACTGGTTTTTAGTTTACCTTACAATGTTTTTGAACAATGTACTTAAATGAATATTTTGCCACTTCTCAGCCCTGAATGAGTTCAAAGTTAGGCAAAACATAGACCAAGTGCCTTGTGTCAGTCCTTCAGGTAGCCTCCTGACAGGTTAGAACAGACAATAATTTGTGAGTAAGGTATGCTCTGTGCCTTTGGAACAAGGGACCATGTTTCTACAGCTGGGAATGTGGCTGGCTGTCTTCAGGACCATCTCTGAGCTAAGGACAGGGTGGGGCAAAAGCAAGAAGAATGCAACAAAGCTTACTTAACATTTTAAGTTGCCTATTTGTTGATTCAGCATTCACTTGGTTTCTATAAACCTTTGACTGTTTTCCAGAGTTCTGACAAAGTTGGTTCTGACAGTTTCTACTTTTGTGTGTGTGTGTGTGTGGAGGGACTAGAGTTTGGAGCTACCTACTCTGCCATTTTACTTATGTCACTCCCCATGAGAGGACTTACTTTGAAATGGAAGAAATCTGAGACTATTTTAAGGCTGAAAGAAAGAATCAGTGGAGACATTAATACTCAATATAAAAAAGAAGAGGTGATAATTGATGAAGCAAGTTCCCAGAAGAGGTGAGAGCTAAAATGTGAAAAGTTATAAGACATAAAGTATTTCAACTATTTTGATTCATATGTGATCTTAGATAGACTTTTTTTTAATTTATAAAGGAATTAGATGGGACATGATGAAGTAGAAAGCATTGCTGACCATATATTATTATTAATATTTTGAAAGAATTCTCAGGGGAAATGTTAAAGATTCATAGGTATGAAGAGTTCACTAAATGAGGTTTCTGAAGAAGCGAGACTTTGAACTGAAAATTGAAGCAGCAATAGATTATATATAAAGGATTTAAAGTTTATTGAAATTCCATTTTCCATTGTAAGAATGACAAAAAATAAACCCAAAATTGGTTGTATTCAGATTTTGGGACAGTATAGAATAAAAGGTACACTCATGAACTCTTTGTGGAGTATAAATATTTAGAAGTCAATTCAGTTTCAATCCTAATTTAAAATGTGTTCTCCATTCGACTCAGCAATTATATTCTAGGAATCTCTATTCTTGCAAGTTTGCACAAGAATATGTGTATAAGGATGTTCATTCCAGCCTTTTTGTAAGACAACAATTCTAAGACTACTTAACGTCCAGAAATGTAAGTAGAAAATTACCCACAAACCAAATGTGTAATTGGATCCTACATACTGTAGTGTGTATGCCTCTGTGGACATCTTTTTGTAAGCACAAGTGTCTGAAAGGATCCATGCCAAACCTCTGATTGTCATTCACCCTGGGGGATGAAATGGGGAAGGAATGCTTTCACTTCTTACTTTATCAGTATTTACATACATTTATTTTCACAATGACCATGGATTACTTTGCATTTAAAAACAACAATACTTTATGATTGCAAACACAATTTCACAATGCAGAGCACGATATCTTTATGTTACCTATCATCAGCCTCAAAGGGATATATGAATTGTCAAGCCTTCTGACAAGAAGTATAATATGGCAAGATGCCTTACCCAAGCGTACATTCTATGAGAAAAAACTGGACTTAAAAAAAAAAGCGCTATATAGTTTCTCTTTAGTGAGAAGAAAATTTATCTTTTTCTTTTCTTTTCTTTTTTCTCTGTTTCTTTCTTTTTTCACCCCAAAACAGAATGAAAGGATAAAGCTTATTTGGTATGTATAAAGTTTTTTTTTCAAAATATATCAATAGCTCTTTTTCAAAAATAGTGGTATTTTCTTAGCACTTCAGAATAGTTTTCCAGTTTCCTAAATAAATATTCTATGTGCCTGGCCTATCATTTTCCTTCAGCTGTGTTAACACATGATCTCTGACACTGAGTTTACAGAACATGGCATCTTCTGTTTCTGGTAGTTTTCCCACACATAGTGTGGCAGTGTGTGCATTCATTAAGAAATAAAACATCTAATTCCAGAATCATGTATATCTGTATGATTTTCCTCCCTGTATTCTGGTTCAAAACCTACCATTCTTACATTGTTCTAGAAATCATTGATTTCTGCCAGTAGATAATGATTCCCTAAGTTTTTTTTTTTTTTTTTTTTTTTGGTAACATTTTACTGATGATGTCATCCTATACCCAAATGATCTGGTTTTCTGAAGCAGTTCTGCTGAATAGACCAGCTAAAGAGGATTACATCATTTTCTGCAGCAATGGGAGAGGTTTTGTTTTTTTTTTAAACTTCTCCGAATTTTTTAGTTATGATTTGCAGATCTCTTCCCCATCTTTCTTGTTGCCATCCGAAGTCAGTATACATTATGCAGGGTACAAATCATTCCCAGTTGCCATTTCATTTGTGCAGTTTCTAGCAATGAAGGGCCAAACTGATTTCAGAGCCATTGAGAGGAGCAGTTGTAGACGTTGAAATTAGTTGAAGATTTGAAGTGTGCTTTGTTCCCAAGAGCTTAAATTAGTCCTCAATTTTGATTAAAATCTGTAATAGTTACAATATAAATGAAGCAACTTAACTTAAAAATGCATCAATTGTTTCTGTCCAAAAAACTGCCCAAATAAACAGAAACCTCTTTTACTTAAACATTCTCATTTTAATGCATTTGTACATATAAATCTTACACTTACAGATAATTTCAGAAGCACATTCTATGAATAGATAAATGAGCTCTTACTCCAGAAACTATGTACAATTTATGTGCACATAGGAAATTACCACACAATACTTTACTCTCTTCAGGAATCTGTACTTTGAAAATAAGAGTTCTAGCTTCAGGCAATGTCATAGATGAATGCCCTGCAAATTATTCTGCAGTAAAATTTGAAAATGTCAAAATGAGATTATCATGTTAGATGTTATAAAAATAACCATGAAATCCCTACAAATGCTACAGCACACCTATATTTCTTTGGTGTTGGCATTCTTGTTATAATTTGTATATAAGCATGGGCTTATTCTTTTTTAAAATTTATTTTATTTATTTATTTTTGGCTGCATTGGGTCTTCGCTGCTGCGTGTGGACTTTGTCTAGTTGTGGCAAGAGGGGGTTACTTCTTAGTTTCTGTGCACGAGCTTCTCATTGTGGTGGCTTTTCTTGTTGTGGAGCACAGGCTCTAGGCACGCAGGCTTTAGTAGTTGTGGCACTCGGGCTCAGTAGTTGTGGCTTGTGGACTCTAGAGTGCAGGCTCAGTAGTTGTGGCACATGGGCTTAGTTGTTTCGCAGCATGTGGGATCTTCCCTGGCCAGGGCTCAAACCCATGTCCCCTGCTTTGGCAGGCAGATTCTTAACCACTGAGCCACCAGGGAAGCCCAAGCATGGACTTATTCTTGTCAGAGCTCAAATATTATTAGAGTATTCCAATCTGACTTGCCATGCAAATTGTTAAGGTAATATCATAACTAAAAACTACATAAATCCACCAGAGTAAGGGTATTACTATTAGATAACTGTAAAAATGCAGAGGCACTCAACTCAGAAGCCATTTAAAACTATGCTGTCCCAGCTAAAATATGCTACAAGCTTTCCTTTTTTGACCAAGTTGAGCAAATAGGCATGCACATGTACTATAAAGATGACACACTTTACAAGGGATAGACTTTTAATATTTAGGAATTAGATTTCTATATAAGGATTGTTGATGATAATCAGGTGTTCAGCCCTTGATCTGTCATCTCCCAAGTTCTAAAACATTACTCAATAAAAGACAAAACTAGCAAAAGCATTGAAATCCAAGGATTTGAGACAATTCAGTCCAAATCCCTTGTTAGGATATGGGGAGAACTCCCACTAACTCTTACACCAGTGGAGCTAGGCAGACAAACATATACATAGGTGGTCTAAATTAGTTCACCACTGAAGAAAAACAGCACAGATAGCAAATGTATAGTCTTTTGCTTTGGCCCCTCCTGTCTTACTTGCCCATAGGTTTGTAGCAGTCATCTATTCAGACAATTCCTAAAACAGCCAGAACTGCCTCATTCTCACAAGTCCAAAGGTTACTCTCTCCCTCCATCCATTAGAAAAAACAATTCCCAATATACAACATTGATATAAGGGCCATAGAAGCAGAGCACACTGGGGATTACAGCTTTTCTACATAACAGATACAGTAAAAGAAGAATGACATACAACCTAGGATATAAATTGCTCTCCTCATAGGAAACAAAAAACAAATAAGCAAATAAAAATCCACACAGTGAAGATAGGACAGTCTTTCCCTCAGTTCAATAGGGTTGTGCCTTTTGGTAGACTACTGCCCTGCCACTCACTATGTGACACTGAGCAAGTTATTTAACCCTTCTGAGCCTCAGTTTCATCTTTAAAATGAATATGACTCTCAGTCTTATGTGAACAATGAGAAATATATATTAAAGTGCCTAACATAGAATTTGGCTCATATTAAGTGCCCAATAAATATTATTTTCCCTTCTTGTGACATATATTAACCATATTTGCAGCATTGTTGTATACATAGTATATGTTGGACTTACATTTCTAGAACTGTGATCCAATAATCTCACTTCCAGGAATCTAGTTTAAGGGAATAAGCAGATTTTAGAAACTTTTAACTCATATAGAGGCTTCCTGCAACGTTATTCAGAATAGTAAAATGCAAACATTCTAAACGTGCAAAAATAGACAAGTATGATGAAATATAACAAGGCCACTAAAAATATGATTGTGAGAAGTTTTCAGTAGCATGAGAAAATGGTAAATTTATAATGTTGTTTGAAAAGTAAGATAAATATTTTATACAAGATAAAAAGGCATACAAATAGCAGGAAATAGTGAAATGTTAATATTTGCTTTGAGTGGTAGGAAGTAGGGTGATTGTATTTAGATAAAATACTTTCTTGTGATGTTCAAATTTTCTACAATAAATATGTATATATTTAACTTTTGCAATTAAAATACTATTAAAATAAATACAGGAGAGTACAAATTAATTGTCTCAGTATGATTTTGCCTGTGTGTTACTCTAAAAACCTGTATTAGTCTGCTAGGGCTGCCATAAGAAACTACTACAGACTGGGTGGCTTAAACAAAAATTTAAGTTTCTCCCAATCCTGGAGGTTATAAGTCCAAGATCAAGGTGTTGGGAGGGTTGGTTTCTTCTGAGGCCTCTCACTTTGGTTTGTATATGGCTGCCTCTCCCTATGTCTTCACGTGGTCTTCCTTCTGTACGTGTACATGTCTGTGTCTTAATTTCTTCTTACAAGGACACTATTCATATTGGATTAGGACCAGCCCTAATGATAATCATTTTAACTTCACTACTTCTTTAAAGACTCTACAGGGACTTCCCTGACAGTCCAGTGGTTAAGACTTTGCCTTCCAATGCAGGGGGTGCGGGTTCGATCCCTGGTCAGGGAGCTAAGATCCCACATGCCTTGTGGCCAAAAAAAACAAAATATAAAACAAAAGCAATATTGTAACAAATTCAATAAAGACTTTAAAATTGGTCCACACCCCAAAAAAAAAATCTTAAAAAAAAAATAAAGATTCTACATACCTCCAAATACAGTCACATTCTGAGGTACTGGGAGTTAGGACTTCAACATAACGAATTTGGAGGAACACAGTTCAGCCCATTACAACACCCCTTACTAGGATATTTTTAACTACTCACCTGGACTAGCTTCCTATTTCATAAAGAAGTCAATTACCATAAGCAAAGTACAGATAACATAATTTACTGGAGTAAAATGATTTGCTTTTTTATCCTAACTCTGCCACTTGGTAACTATGTAACCTTGGTCAAGATAATCAAGCACTCTGAACCTCAAGTTTCCTGACCTGAAAAATGGGGATGATAACATCTGTCTCACAGGTTTCTTGTTAGTATTCAAAGAAATACTTTAGAGGCTTCCCTGGTGGCGCAGTGGTTGGGAGTCTGCCTGACGATGCAGGTGGCGCAGGTTTGTGCCCCGGTCCAGGAGCCTCCCACATGCCGCAGAGTGGCTGGGCCCATGAGCCATGGCCGCTGAGCCTGTGCATCCGGAGCCTGTGCTCCGCAACGGGAAAGGCCACAACAGTGAGAGGCCCGCGTACCGCAAAAAAAAAAAAAAAAAAACCTCTATATAAGCAAATATCAAAGTATCTAATAAAAGTAAATATTAAACAAATTTGACTTCCTTTTCCTTTTCTCCCTTTAGTGAGAACTGCTTAAATATCATCATCTATACTGTAGAACTTTTTCAAATTCATCCTTTCTTCCTGACCTTTTTCTCTGAAACAAAACCCTCCACCTGTGTTCTCAGTTCCACTAACTCCAGCCCCTTTTGGTAGTTGTCTCCATGAAAGTAAACTTGAATTCATATCTCAGGTCTTTCATTCACTAGCCTTGTGATCTTGGGACAGTCAGTTAACCTCTCTGAGCTCATTTCTAGTATGTAGAATGAAGATTATAATACCTACCTCATAGGCTTGTTGTGCCTGGAACTGTTACCCAGCATCTGTAAATATTTTGCTGAATTAACACTGATAATAATAACTACTAACATTTATCGAGCATTTATTATGTACCAGACAGTGTACCAAATATTTTACATATTTTATTTGATGGAATTTTACAAGAACTGTATCAAGTGGCTTAATACATTCTCCTTATTTTGTGTAACTTAGAGCAACATGGCCTTTTTCATCTGTAACCAAAGAACTTTTATTAGCAAAACAGTAAAAAAGTTTTAACATTAATATATTTTGTGATAAAATGTCCACCAAATAAAGTATAATTGTTCTTGATATATATTTCATTCCCACATTTAATACAATGCCATAGAAATATTTTCTTGTAAGAGTAAAGAACACCATTATTTATATATACATATCCCTGATGTCCTCACTTCTAACAAAAGAACAAGAGGCAGCCTGAGTGATGGGAGATCAGCACCAAAAGATTGGAAAGTTAGAAAAAGTGCAGAAGAAATGAACCATTCTTTGTTTATACAAAAATTAGTTATATTCAGATACACACACACACACACACACACAGAAGCAAAAGATGTTCTTTCATTGTTGTTAGACATTTTAATTTTTTCTGTATTTTTCACAACTTCTATTTTTCCTCCATTAAAATGGTCTGCTGAGGTCCATTCTCAATAATGAATATTTATTATGAAGATAGTAGACCAAATTGAATTTATAAATTAATCTCTCATTCTAAGTAAGAAGAGGTATAACCCACATATTGTGTAATTGTTATCAAGACAATAGCACCTGCAATTTTGGATATTATGTACCACCCAAACGACATTTTGTTGTGAAGGAAATGACTCATTCTCATCTCTTTCTGCACAGTGTAAATGTTCGAAGACTAAAACTGACCACAGGAACGTCTTAAGGAAAACCAAGTTGCCTTTTCTGATCATCCTCTGTCTTCACTTTGAGCCCATAATAATATCCTAATAACACAATTCTTCAGCAATGACTAATTTCTTTTACTTCTTAAACATCTTTTATATATGCTCTTCTTCCTTCACACC
Source organism: Globicephala melas (assembly GCF_963455315.2). Taxonomy (NCBI): domain Eukaryota; kingdom Metazoa; phylum Chordata; class Mammalia; order Artiodactyla; family Delphinidae; genus Globicephala; species Globicephala melas. The sequence goes on from NC_083335.1 coordinate 48,886,344, forward strand.
ATCCTCCATGCTTCAACCACAAAGATATTTCTAAAATTCAGACCTGACCATGTGCCGACCTTATTTAAAACCTATTAAACACAAGCCCCCTATGCTCACCATTGTCTTTAGGATCAAGTTCAAATTCTTCAGCTGGCAAGCAAGGTCCTCCATGTTCTCACTTCTGCATATCTCACCTGCCTTTCCTTTGTCTTACCACACTCTCATAAAAACTCTTTGCTTCAGCTCTTTTGAACATGACGCAATTCTGTCCTTCAGATATCAGAATGACTTGTATCCTCAAATACTTTTCTAGTCAAATACTTCGTTCCAGGACTCAGGGGTGGGACAGGACAAAAGATTTAAGGAAATGCTCATTCTCAGGCTTATACAAGTGCAGGGTTAGCAACTGAGAGTGGATGCCTCCTTAAGTTTTGTGCTCTGGGTGCCTCCCATGCCTCACCTTAGTCTTAGCCTTCTCAGCTATACCCCTTAATATTGTAACCAACCCCCTGACACAACTGTTACCAAACACAACATACAGTGAGGCCAAACAAACTGAAACATCAGACTTTGGAGTAGAGAAAAGTTTATTGCAGGGCCAAGCAAGGAGAACGGGTGGCCTATGCTCAAAAAAAAAAAAACAAAAAAACAAAAAAAACCCAAACTCCCCAAAAGATTTCAGCAAGGCATTTTTAAAGGCCAGGTGAAGGAGGGGCATCCAAGGGTATGTGATCAGCTTGTGCATAATTCTCTGGTTGACAGTGATCAATCCTCAGGTGCCAGAAGGTCTGGGGAAAATTAAAAAACTTCCTAACAACATACACAAAAATAAACTCAAAATGGATTAAAGACCTAAATGTAAGGCCAGAAACTATCAAACTCTTAGAGGAAAACATAGGCAGAACACTCTATGACATAAATCACAGCTAGATCCTTTTTGACCCACCTCCTAGAGAAATAGAAATAAAACCAGAAATAAACAAATGGGACCTAATGAAACTTAAAAGCTTTTGCACAGCAAAGGAAAACATAAGATGAAAATCCAAATCTCAGAATGGGAGAAAATATTTGCAAATGAAGCAACTAACAAAGGATTAATCTCCAAAATTTACAAGCAGCTCATGCAGCTCAATATCAAAATAACATCAATCCAATCCAAAAATGGGCAGAAGACCTAAATAGACATTTCTCCAAAGAAGATAGAGTGCCAACAAACACATGAAAGGATGATCAACATCACTAATCATTAAAGAAATGCAAATCAAAACTACAATGAGGTATCACCTCACACCAGTCAGAATGGCCATCATCAAAAAATCTAGAAACTATAAATGCTGGAGAGGGTGTGGAGAAAAGGGAACCCTCTTGCGCTGTTGGTAGGAATGTAAATTGATACAGCCACTATGGAGAACAGTATGGAGGTTCCTTAAAAAACTACAAATAGAACTACCATATGACCCAGCAATCCCCCTACTGGGCATATACCCTGAGAAAACCATAATTCAAAAAGAGTCATGTACCACAATGTTCATTGCAGCTCTATTTACAATAGCCAGGACATGGAAGCAACCTAAGTGTCCATCGACAGATGAATGGATAAAGAAGATGTGGCACATATATACAATGGAATATTATTCAGCCTTAAAAGGAAATGAAATTGTGTTATTTCTATTGAGGTGGATGGAACTAGAAACTGGCATACAGAATGAAGTAAGTCAGGAAGAGAAAAAACAAATAATGTATGCTAACACATATATATGCAATCTAAAAAAAAAATGTTTTTGATGAACCTAGGGGAAGGACAGGAATAAAGACACAGAGGCAGACAATGGACTTGAGGACATGGGGAGGGGGAAGGGTAAGCTGGGATGAAGTGAGAGAGGGGCATAGACATATATACACTACCAAATGTAAGATAGATAGCTAGTGGGTAGCAGCTGCATAGCACAGGGAGGTGAGCTCGGTGCTTTGTGACCACCTAGAGGGGTGGGAGAAGGAGCGTGGAAGGGAGATGCAAGAGGGAGGCGATATGGGGATGTATGTGTATGTATAGCTGATTCACTTTTTTATACAGCAGAAACTAACACACCATTGTAAAGCAGTTTTACTCCAGTAAAGATGTTAAAAAAATAAAAATGGTATATATTATTATCTCAACCTCCCCTCACAAGCACTTAAAAGAACCCCAGTTATAGAGTAGGTGCTGAGTACGTTTGAATCAAGGAATAACTGTTTCATGCTGTCTGTCCATGTCCTCACAATTTGATGTTTTAGATCTCCTTCTCCATGGTGTTCTAGAGCCAGTTCATCCCAGATTACAAGAGCTTGAATGTGCACATCTCTTCTCAATTCTGTGTTCATTATTGTCTCATCATTAGCTCAAAATCAACAATGGTGGGAGTATTTACACAATGCACATTATCAAATGTTACAAATCAGGGCTTCCCCCTTCCCCTCCCATATCAGTTTATTAGCACACCACTGGCCCACCCTACTTATATACAGCGATATGAGAATGGATGGGGAAGACAGTAGAAGCAAGGTATCAATATAATGGACAATACAGTGCCTGTATCACTCTCTAGTCTTAAATCTACCACTTGTCAGTCAGGTATCAAGATAGATAACAAATAAAATGGGATAAAAATTTATATCTTGTGTCCTTGATGGGACTATTGTGAAAATCAAATGTAATGGTGTATTAGAAAATTTTTGATGAACCTTAGCATGCTAATTTAAATTATTAATATGATGATGAGGCTGTGACTGCTTGTATGGTCTTTGATTCATTTTACTACCAGATTAATTGTCTGCTAAATTAATTTCTGCCTCACTAGGAGACAGGTTGGTAAAATTGGTAATGACTAATGAACTTTTACATAAAAATAAACTATACTCAAGCCACATCAATTTTCTTTTTTAATCATAGTGACCAACAGAAATCTCAGAAGCTCTCCCTCTTTACAGCTACTGGTTAAGAGAAATCACTCTTCTATCATGATATGTCTAATACCCCGTCAGAATAGTAGTTCTGAAAAAGGAAGTGGAAAGGCAATTATTTTTTGGAAGAAAGCCTCAGTTCTCCCTCATATTGTGATTTTCTAGCCACATTTATTGCAGGGTTTGTCAGATTATAAAAGAATTGTAGAATTATTGGAGAGTTGACTTTTAATTCCATTTGTCTTTGTTGCATAAATGTAGTCCCTACCTTCTCATAGTTTCTCGTTTAAAACAGGCACCAGTGATTTAGTACAGCCATACAAACACTGAACCAGATCATAAAGGGAGGGAATGTAGTTTATGTGTTAGTATAAAGAGAAACAAGATAAGCGACAGGACCAACAACAGCAAAAAGACTTTCTCATCTAGATTTTGCATTACCTGGGAGTCTGACTTCAGGTTCAATTCCCAGTTCTGTTACTGGCACAATACCCTGCCTTGGGCAAATCACTTGACCTCCTTCTGTGCTTGACTCTGTGAAGAGAATGAAGCAAAGACACAGCTAAATGTTTATGCAACATTTAGGACTCCTGGAAGCAGAATGCCACAGTGTATTGGTGGTAGAGATAAGAAAACATACTTTTAACATTTTACCTGCAATTTTGTAGATTCTCAGTGTCCACATGAGAGCATCGTATTTGAAGTTTTATACACAATTAAACGTCTTACCCTTCTAATGGCAAATAGTCAAAGTGATATCATGCTGCTCAGACTAAATCAGTTACATGCTTCTCTTCAAAGATACTTAACATTTGCCTTCTGTCAGTATCTCTTTGAGGAACATGAAAGAGCCTCATCCAATCATGGGCAAAAAATGTGTGAATCTTATTCCTGGTTGCCAATACAGTACAAATGAGCCTACTCATTCCAGGTTGATCTAACTTGACTGATGCTGGGTTTTACAGACATAAGAACACTAAGCATTTTGAAACATGCATCAGGAGCCAATAAAAAATAAGTGTCATTTATTGAGTGAATGCAATGTGCCAGTTCTTTATATAGATTATTATTCAATCCTCCCAACTACTCTGCAAAGCTGGCATTATCTCCCTTTACATGTGAAAATCCTAAGCTTAGTGCGGTAAAGGACTTGATCAAGGCCAAATAACTAGTAGATAACAGACTGTAATTCATATTAAAGTCCAACCTTATTAGATTCCAAAAGTCATGCTCCTAACCAGTATACCATACTACTTCCTTGTCTGGGTTCTGCCAAGTTGAAGAAGACTCCATCTCTTGATATCTCAAAGCACTCAATTTACATATGTGGAGGGGATTGTGATCTAACTTGGAATAGCCCATCTAACTTTTAAACAGACATGTCTCTTAAGTCCTTCTGCTAGAAGTAGCTTTGACTACAGAATTTTGGACTATACTTCTTTGATTTGTTAGGACATTATAGCAAGATGCATGGCCAAGTATTGACAATATAGAGAATTGTTAGGGAATTCTTTTCTCTTTACTTAGGAGTTTTCTTCAACTTAAATTTTGTAATGAGATGGAGAAAAATATATTCACTGAAACTCCCTTCAAGGAAAGGACTGTATTTGTCCAGAAAAAAATTCACTGACAAACCGATTGGGGGTTTAATTTGAGACAGAGTTTTATGTTATATAAGTTGTTCACTGTAAGGACATCTAAGAGATGGAGCAAATGAAGGCTGGAATTCAGTCTACACTTGGCTTGCCAAGTTCTGCATTCTGGCACAAGGCTGCTGCAGCCTGGAGGAAAAGATGTCTGACTTTGCACAAAGGCACCATCCAGTTGCCAAGCCTGCAATCTTGAGGTTGTATCCTCCCAGAGAGGACATGTTTTTCTAACTTACACAAGGATACTCCATAGGTTAGAGAAAAATGATGTCCCCTTTGATAATCTGGCTACCTTTTCATTCTTCATCCTCTACATTTTGAAGCTAATATCTCTTTCAGGCGTTCTACTAAAGTTTTATAAACATTGTGTCATTTGATTTTCACAACAACCTACAATTACTTCCATTTTACTGCAACATGCTCAAAGCAAAAGAATTCTTAGTGGCAGAGTCTCTATTTGAACATAGCCTTGTCTGACTCCAAAAATCATGCCCCTATTTTTAAGACTATACTGCCACCCAAACATCAATATTGGCTTTTGTCCATAGAGTAAATATCTCTATTTATTGACAAAATAAAAAGTGAAAATACAAAAATCTATCATCTGGTTGTTTTATATACTTTGAGATGCAGAGTAAGTTTGCTGCTTTACATATTTGCTCATTTTTACTAAATCAATCGTATTTTCACTCTACCATGAACCAAATAAAGTCACTAAATGAAATTTTTGCATTTGTTGATATAAATTCATTTGTATCCAAACGTTCCTAAGAAAACTCTAATCGTAAACACACAGAATTTTAGTAAGCCCAAATGGTTCTGGGGTGCTGTGTGCCCCTAATGAACACAACATGATGCTAAGTAAAAGAAATATTATATATATATATATATATATAAACACAGTGCCTTAAAAACATTGTTTAAAATGCAAAAGCATTTGCCTAATGTCCTCTGAATTATATCAAAATTAAGATGCTTTCAAAATTTCTGCCATAGTAATTATCTTTGATAATTATTCCCCATCCAGAATCTCCAATAGTTTTTATCAAAGAAGTTTTAAAAAACCAAGGACAGACCAGTTGATCAAGATTCAGACAGTCTTCTAAGTGAGATAAAGATAATTCTTGCTTTGCAAATGGAAAGTGATTAAGATCAGAGTATTAATAAAAGGCTCAAAAACAATAAGAATCTCTGTCAAAATTCTCATGCACATTTTCTGCAAAGATTTAGAAAAAAATATATTAGATGGGATCCCATGGATGAGTAATATTAGTAGATGCAGTGTTATTTGGAATTATTACTAAATTGTTCAGATCACTAAGGCACTTTTCAGTAAATTACAACCACTTTGCCAGTGCAGTCTAGTACCCTGACACTGAATGCTTCTCAGAGCATTTCATTTGTGTGGGAAAAACCACCATAAGTCTCCCACTATATTTTGGTGTTTTCAGAAAATACTCATAATCTGTCATGTGTTAACATACATGATTTTAATTTTTACATATCATGGCTTATAAATCCATCTGTAGTGGGTAGCCATCTAGTTTCACTGCTGCTTTTGAGTTGAACTCAGTTGGTGTATATGTCTTGCTCTTTTGGTGAAACTTCATCCTAATTTTTCCCTAAATTATAATATTTAATCCCTTCTAAAAGTCTGCTTTCAAATTTACAAAAGAAGCAGTATATAAAAATAAGATACAACATATTTAATACAATTTGAAGAAAACCACATGATCAATCCTGAGACTATAATGACTGCAATTTGTTCCCTGCCCATCCATAAAATATCTCAGTGCTAGACTTATCAAAACTTTGAAATATATTATCAAGTAGAGTAAGTCTGAAGTCTGAATCTATTATATTAAAAAACATCTGGAATACACACACACACACACAAGAAATGATCTTTTATTATGAAGTGAAAAACCGTCTAGTGCAAATTGGACAAGGGTGTATATGTATAGTTCCATGTTTTTCCCTATAATGATTTTGCCTTTTTCCTTTACACATGTTGTGTTGCATTGTAGCATATCATGAACATCTGTTGAATTTGCCAGCTCAACATTCCTTCTTCCTTCTTTAGTAATAGCACCTAATTTTCCTTTGAAGAAGAACCCTTCTGTTAACTATCGGAATTTATATAGTTTGGGTGGGTCGACACCATTCATTTCATAGTTTCTAGCCTCATTCAAACCCAAATGAATAGGCCTTGGATATGGCCAAGTCCTGAGCAATTAGGGTAGCACAACCTCTTGGGCACAGCGATTGGTTCAGTGATGGGCACATGAACCAAGCTGGGCAAATGCAAGCCTTCACTGGGACTTTTGCTGGAATTATTGAGAAAGAGGAATTTTCTTTTACTGGAATTTCAGTCAGTATAGATACCATATAGATGAGAATAAAGCTGGTATATGAAGAAAATTTGAAAGGGCAGATTACTGCTGACGTTGGTTGAAACCCTGGATCCTAACATCCCTAACAGCACTAAACCCCTTGAACTTCCCAGTTATGAGCCAATGAATTCCCCTGTCTGTTTATTCTAGTTTGAGCTGTCACATACCACCAAAAATACCTTGACAAATATACAGCATTCTCTTTCTTTAGTAGAATTCAGTTCCTTCTCTAGTCTAAATAAATTACTTTTGGTCAAATTTTTATTTCCCTGTTTTATGAGAAACAAACGATATGATGCAATTATCCTTCTCATAGTCACAAAACCATGTTAACTCAGAAGGTTTCCTAAAAGAGATAATTTAGTTCTTTTAGCTGCCTCAAGGCAGCATCATGCTGTCACAATCTCAGGAAGACAGTGCTTAATCCTTGCCATCAGGGTCCCCAGAGAAGAAGAAATTACAACCTTTCTTTAAACTACCTTCAGTTGGTCAGGTTTCCAGCCTATGGTCTTTGGAGCTGAATACAGACGGACTAAGCATGGCAGCTTGAAATTTCTAGCCTTATTCAAACCCAAACTAATAAGCCTAGAACTTGACAATACAAAAACATCTGTCCCCAGTGACAAGATGAATTTAATTCATGAATTCCCGTATAATATCCCTACACATCAAATGGCAAAATCTTGTCTCGGGTAATCTGGTTCATTTAGTGGAAACAAGGAAACTATAAGACACATACCAGAAAAGCCTAATTTAGAGGATTATCCTAACGGTATAAAGCAAAGAAAAATCACAACTGGTTTTCCCAGATGCAGTACAAATAACAGTTCTCCAAATGCTTCAAAGTTTCCTTTTTATCCACAGAACAAAGAATAACAGGGAGCAAATGACACAGGCATGTCAAGATTCAGATTTCACCAATATGACTGATGCTTATTTCCTTTAGTCTAAGTCAAGGATTCTCAAAAAAATTCTCCCTTGGGGATGAATGCTAGATTGGCTTAAGTGATAACTTGGGAGTACTTCCATGTACAAAATGTACTCACTGCTCTTTGCACTGTTTCATTCGTTTGAAACAGTTTTGAACCAGTCTGGACTTTTATTATATTTAGAACTTTATGCAATTGTCATGTTTATAATTTCTCCTCTTTCATTCTGTCTATATTTCTTTGTCCTTTCCCCAATCTACTGTTATTCTTACCCTACTCTCTTTGCCTAAACCTTTAATCAGTCACTTTACACTTAATAAGGAAATCGTCCAAATATATAATAATCATCTCAACTATTGTAATTCTACTGCTTATATTAAATATCACCCACTCATGATACCATTATAAAGCAGTTTTTAACCATACATCCTAATTTCCTAGGGAGAATGAAAGGTTTCACCTCACTTCTACATACACACAACTATTTTCATCCTCATTCTCATTCATTCTCTCTCTCTCTCTCTCCTTCTCTCTCTGCCTTCCACCCTTCCTGCCTCCCACCATCTCTCTCTCTGTCCCCAAGAAGTTCTCTTATAAGTTGTGCTGGTAAAGATTACTTTCAAGAGATACTACTAGAAAACCTGACAAATAATGTCTTAAATATCTAAGAGTTTATTTTCCTCACATAAAAAGATATCCATAAGTAAACAGTGCAAGGTTGGTAATGCGGCCCCACTATGCCAAGTTTCTTCTCTTTCTCTGCGTTGTTATCTATAGGCAGAGGGGGAAGGGCAAAATTTTCACTGCAGCTGAGCTTCTCTCTCTCTCTCTCTCTCAGAAAAACAAAAACAATAGCTGTCTTGAAAGGCTCACGGGATAAAATTCTACTTATATCTCACTAGCCAGAACAAAGTTACATGGCATGCCTAGTGGTAAGGGGGTCTGGTAAATGTAGCTCTCCTTCATGAAAATGACAAATGCAATATGCCACTTCCCTCCCAAATTAGAGCTCTATTAGTAAGGAAGAAAAGGAGAAATGATATTAGGTAGGCAATTAGTAACACTGCTTATAAAGGTCAAAGAAAAAAAAATAGCTTAGACCTCCAAACACACAAGCAATTCAGCAAAGAATGGAATATAATTTTTACTGGAAAAAGAACTTGTCGACAGACTGGACAGGGGAAATTTTCCTCTATTGGTTCTCTCTTCCCTCTTTCTTTAATCAATTTGTTCCACTTCTCTCTTCATCTCCATATGGCTCATGTAACTGATTAGGAGATGAGATGGCCCTGCCCTTGATTAAATTAGCAGACCAAAGTGGAAACCAGTGAAAGGAAGCATGAAATGAGTAGCTTATCCCAGATACTAGGGAAGAAAGGCATGTCTCATTTGTTTTTTTAATTGTAACTCTAGAAAATCAAGTAAGACTCAAGGAGAGACCATGGAAAAAGGGAAACACACCTCAAATTAGGTCGTGTGCCTACTATAGAGGAGAAAACTCAAGACTGAGATTAGCAGCCCTAACCATTGGCCTATGCTGCTCTTGATGTATAACACTCCGAACAACTAAGTGGGTTAAATAGCAACAATAGATGTAACCGTTTCGAATTTGAGGATTTGGATATCTCATAAGCCACTTTAACATAACAATGGGAAATATAAGAGAAGACAGACCACCTACTTCTTTGTATAGTTTTCTAATTATTATGTTGCTTCTTTCAAGTTATGGCCAATTTGTAAATAATATGAACATTTAAAAAATATTCTCTAATTTGGCCATGACTATTAGCAACATGAAAGAGGGGGACCTCACACTGGACTTCAAAGATGAATAGTGCCATGGTATGAAGAAAACAGGGCATTCCAAGTGTAGGAAACAGCTTTATAAAGGGTCCAGACTTACAGAAGACCTTGGATTTTCTGATTTAATAATTTTACATATCTGATTTCATCCACAAAAATTTGACAAATGTTTTAATATTAAATTAGCCTGACATTCTCTTACTTCCACATGCATGGGACTCTAAGCTTCAATCAAAGAGTGATGTGATAGAAAAGAAAGAAAATAGAAATGCCAGACACCAGTCCAGAATCCAAAGCATCATTATTCATTGGCAGCAGGCAGCATTCATAGCTCCAATGCTACCTGGGGTGGTCCACAAATCTGTAGGCACTACATGAAATCAAAAGAGGTTACATCCCTGCCATTTTCTGTTCCCATTAAAGTGACTGAGGATGAATTCTTTCTTTCTAACTAGTGCTCTCTGCTTAGCACAGTTTATTATCCATCGTTAATTGAATATATATACATATATATATATGTGTATATATATATATATGTATATATATATATATTTTTGCCGTACGCGGGCCTCTCACTGTTGTGGCCTCTCCCGTTGCAGAGCACAGGCTCCGGACACGCAGGCTCAGTGGCCATGGCTCATGGGCCTAGCCGCTCCGCGGCATGTGAGATCTTCCCGGACTGGGGCCCGAACCCGTGTCCCGTGCATCAGTAGGTGGACTCTCAACCACTGCGCCACCAGGGGAGACCAATTAATTGAATATTTTTATAGTTGACTTTTCAAATATTTTGCATTTACAATGACTGGCCATTTCACCTGCTCCCCATAGGTTACTTAGAGTAGGCACTCAGGAAAAACTGGAATGGATACGTTGTATCATTGAAAAGGTCAATATTTTAGTTGTTGATATTTTCTACAGAATAAAATTCTCACATTTTTAATGGGTGATAGAACATTTAGAGTGACTAATGCTAAATATTTAATAATAATGATTATGGCCACTGTGTTAAAATATGAACAATTCATTTCTCTGACAACAAAACACTAAGAACATATCAAAGGCATAATGAAAACAATGGTAAAGGTGCTCTTAATGGTATCTTAATGGCCTATAATGGCCTTCAGCGTCACATACCTGTGGGAGAAAAGTAAGGTTATATGGCAGATTTATAGAATACTAAGATTTGAGGAGGCATTTTTGATTTTTATCAAACCACTCTAAATTCTCTAAAGTAAAATGACAGTACGTCAGACTTCAGCACTTTGACAAACTTCATTGTAGAATAATCTGTCAGTAAGATTAATTCACTAATTTATTAAACAAACATTTGAGTGCCTATTATGAGTAGAACATTGTGCTCGCTAATTTGGGGTAATGGGTGTGAGATGGTGTTGATATCCCAGGAGTGTGGATGAGGATAAGGATGAAGTGGAAGATGGCTACATGCAGAGGTTTCTTAATGATATAACACAGAATATGCTGTGGCATGATTCAGATCTCAATGAGCATAAACCCCCTCAGCGTTTCAGCCCAAAAGTGTTTAAAATACCCCTCCTGTTACCAAACCAAACCTGGGTTCACTAGCCCACATGCAGTTAAGCCCATCTAGTGACATCGGGTTGTGGTGAAGGAAAGTGCAGGGTATATTGTAAGGTGCCATACAAGGAGTCCAGCACAGCTAGCGGTCAAAAACCCCCAAACTCCCCGATAGGTTTCAGGAAAGCACTTTTAAAGGCCCAGTGAGGGAGGGGAGTTGCAGGGTGTGTGATCAGCTCGTGCACAATTCTCTGACTTGTTGCTGGTGAGGTAACAGGGCAGTGTCACAGGGGTTAACATTGTCTATCCTTAGGCTCCAGTAGGTCTGAGGGCTAAGTGCCCATGGTTATCAAGTAGTTAACATCTTCCATTTAGTGGGGGTTTTAGCATTTATAAACAACTCAAGAAATGTACATCAGATACTATTATCTAGGTATAACAGTAAGGAGAGGAGCTAAAGCAGAGGATATGGGGAGGGGTTTGTCCTAGGAAGTCCCCATAGGGTACTGCTCCATTACACTCCTATCACCACAGTACCAAAATACTGATGAAATACAGAATATAGGCACAATACAAAGTGCTCAAGTAGACAGAGCCACAGCAGAACTGCCATTCCTAGGTGAATGAATAAAGTGAAAGTTAGTATTGGGCACAGCATGCTTGGTGGAAGCAGAGACTCGGAAGTAATTGGATAAAGTAGAAGTAAATGGATAAAGATTTGAGTTAAAGAAAGATTTATACAAACTCATAAGTAAAACTGAGATTAAAGACCTTAATACAAGGACATAATCCTGGTGTGACAAGAATGGCATGCAACTCAGCAAAAACCAACAGTTTCTTGAAAAAGAAGAACCTAGGCACAACCAGACTAGAAGGTGTTGTATTTATCACATGGCTAAGACATCTCAAAAAATACTTTGTGTGGAGAGCTATATAATATGCAAAGGGACAGCCAAACTCAATTTAACAACTCTTTTGTCTTCCCAAAAAACCCACATAAATATTATTGATAGAGATAAAGAAGGACTATATAGTATTCATAGAAACAGCGAAAATCAACAAAACCATTATTTTGTTTTCAAAGAATTACATGTTTTTGGTGCATGTGGAGTCCTAGGCTGGGTTGACTCTTCTATTACAGACAAAGTTCTTGTTCCCAGGACCAGCAAAATAGGGTAAGAAGTATCTTTTACATACTCTGTCACCAACAGCTAATTTTTGTTTGCATATGCTAGATGTTAGACTAGGTTCCATGCAAAAATTCTTTGTAATTTTTTTGTGCCTACCTTTTGTCCCAGCAGTGTACTTCTAGGAATCTGTCCTACAGAAAAGCCTACATATGTGCACAATTATATACAGTAAGTCCCCTACATACGAACCTTCCAGTTGCGAACTTTCAAAGTTGCGAATGTGCGTTCTCATGTCCAATCATGTGTTAGTTCACATGTCTGGCATACATTGGCATGTGCGTGCATCCTCTAGAAGTGGTTGTGCTTTTTAGTACTTTACTGTACAGTACTGTATAGAGTACAGTAGTACAGTATCTTTATTTCAAGCCCAGGATATCCAGAAGCAAGCGTAAAAGTAGTGGTGATGTAGCTGGTACTGCTAAGAAGCACCAATCAGGAACAACATTGTGACAATTTTAGAAGGACTATAACATCTACAGGGCCATAAAAAATATTCACTTTGCTTGGTGTGAAATTACAGCCATCACCATGAATGGGGTTTGGAAAAAACTTTGCCAGCAGTTTGTTCATGATTTTCATGAATTTGAGAAGGTGAATGAGGAGTCCAAAGAGGTCTTCAGCAACTTAGTGACCCTCAGCGAGAAGCTGGAGCTAGGTCTACAAGAGGACAACTTCATTGAACTCCTTGCTGTGCAACACGAGGAGCTTACTAATGAAGACCTGATGGAGTTGGAGGCCCAGAGAAAGGACAAAGAGACGAGAGGAAGAAGAAGTAACTGAAGAACTGAAGAGATTCACAATGCAGGAAATGACAAAGGGATTTTCTTTGTTGAGGGAGCACTGTTAGTTTTTGAGGCACAGGACCCGAATGTTGAATGGTACACGAAGGTTATAACAGCTGTTCAGAATGCAATCCAGTGCTACCGTGGCATCTATGATGAGAAAAAAAGAGCTACTACCCAGACATCACTGGATCATTTTTTCAAGAGGGTAGATAGAGTTGAATCCAGCAAGGAACCAGAATCTGTGCCATCAACCTCAGGCTGTGAAGTTACAGCTTGCCCTCCGTCTCCTATTGCTGACGATCCTTCAGCTCTACCATCTCCCACCTCCTCTCCCTCCTCCAGGCAGGAACCCTTCTTGCCTATTCACTGGATGCCAGCCCCTGGATGCCAGCTGTTGTATTGTACTACTGTACTTTTCAAGGTACTGTACTGTAAGATTAAAAATGTTTTCTTTATTTTTGTGTTTGTTTATTTTTTATGTATTATTTGTGTGAAAAGTATTATAAACCTATTACAGGACAGTACTATATAGCCAATTGTTTTATTTGGGTACCTAGGGTAACTTTGTTGGACTTACAAACAAATTGGACTTATGAATGCACTCTCGGAACTGAACTCATTCATATGTAGGGGACTTACTGTATACATACAGATTTGTGTGTGTGTGTTTTTTTTCCTAACAACACTGTTTGTGTTAGAAAATAGGGATAGAGTGGGAACAATCTGAATGCATATCAATAAGAAATGACTAAATATTTTATGGTCTATCTATAGTTTTGAATAATGTGCAGATTTAAAAAATAATTCAGTAGATCTATATGTACTAAAATAATAAGATAATGACGGTAAATTACTAAGTGAAAATAGCAAAATTCCAAGTAGCAAAACAAATATTCTCTCTCTCTCTCCCTCTCTCTCTCTCTCACACACACACACACACACACACACACACACACACACAAATACACATACACACCTCAAATCTGTGTGAAAAAGAAAGGGGAGAGAGAGATCTGGGTGGTAAATGACAGATTACTTTGCACATTTTTATTTCATGAATTTGTTGTTTGACTTATTTTTAAAGAATCATATATTATTTCTGTAACTAAAATTATTTAACTGACAGAAGTTATTTTGTAAATATCCAATTCCTTTTTACGTGGTTTTTCATTGGTCTCTAAAGGAGTGTATGTCCACATGGGTGTAGCTTTATATGTGTTTACATATATGTATATTTTACACATAGCCTAAGCTCAATAAACCAATGAAACTATGGATTAATACATAAAAGAAATACTCATGGATAGAACTAAGGAAAGAATAAAATTTTCAGAATTATTGTTCTCATTTAGTGAATTAAAACAGAGTATCCATTATATTCTATTCTGAAATAGTATAATAACCCGCTTTACCTGAATATTCTATCAGACAATAAAAAACAGAAAAAGCCCCTCTTTTTGTTCAGGAGTTATTTTTGTGAATTTTCAATGAAGCATGTAGACTTATTTATGAAGATATGCTTATCTACTTCTTTTGCTTCTGAATCTTATAGAGTCTATTACTTCTTCAAGAAAAATAGCACATGAAAATTATTTTTTATCATAGATGTTTTATTCTTTTTAGGGAAAAAATATTTCTTACTGTTCCTACTGTCTCACATAGTTATAAATCTTTTGAACAAATGATTTTGGGATTTCTGATTCTCTTCTAGGTTGTGGATATAGTAAACAGTGTAATATTAACGGGTCTAACTGAGATTAACTTGAATCATTTGCCTAGCATATTTCATCATTAGGTCAGTAGCATTCTTTGCTATTATCCATTCTCTGCGGTTCTATCATCCGGCACTAATTAAAACAAAATATTCTACGGGTAGGTAAGATTTCATTTTTTTTCTCCTAGTTTCTGCCTCAGAAACTTATCTACACAAATTTCTAAAATTCATGGTTTTGAAACTGCATGATTTTAACCCACTCTTATTCAAAGATTTCTAATCATCTGTTTTGATATTTTTATGTTTCCCTCTCGTACTACAAAATTGCTGCCATTTTGGGCTCTCCCAGCTATTCAGCTTTTCTTCCTTTAAGTATTTCACTTCTGCTTATCTGTAGAAACCACTATACATAAAATTAAAGGCATATTTAAACCTATAGGCAAATTACATAAGTGAAGGAAATACTGTTTCATGGGATAAAATTATTTAACTTATATATCTTACAGTATAGAAACAGTCATTGTCATTCAAGTATACAGAGCATCACTATTATTTTTTCTATTTCTTTTCTTCGAGGTTAAAATAGGAATAGAAATAAAATATGACCGTCCAATTATGAACAAAATTTTGGCCTACCAATTGGTTTACCTGCATGTGAATATTTTATCATCACCTTTTCTTAGTACAGTCCCGGTGAAAACATAGGGAAAGTTTACAGCTGTGAATTGCTAGAATATATTCTAAGCTATTATGTGAAAGAGCCATATAACAGTACAGTAGGAGGGACAGTATGTCTTCTCTAAACCCCATCAGATGGTTTCATTTTACTCAGTGGCTCTAAAACAGGGATAATGATGTAGAAGATCATGATTTTTTCTAGTTACATTTACACATTTATTGGAGGCAGCTCAGATTTTCCAATTTGTATAGGATTTCCATAGGATTATTATTCCTGAGAGAGAGGTTGATAGGAAAAAGTTTTACTTGAACAATTTACTTGTTGAGAGGAACCTTTCAGAAAAGGCAAGGGACTAGAAAGCCAAAAGCATGTCTTTAATTATAAATCACAGCGGTCAAAAAAGGTGAGCTGCGGGAGGAGTGGCAAAAGTGGGGGAGGGGCATCTTGTTTGTGCTTCAAATACTGAACACCAGGAGGGAATGATGAGGCCATCAGAAATGCCCCTTGCTGCTGGCTCTGCGACCTCTCATTTTCTCTGGAGCATGTTCAGCATCCCCATAACACACAAAGCAGATTTTCTTATTTTGTTCATGGTAAAAATACAAGCAAACAGGGTATAAGAAGAGAAGGAATTGAGCACAAAGACCAATTTGTGAAGAGAGCAATCATGCCCTTCACTTAATACGCCAAGTGGAAAAGGACTGCTGCTGTCCTTTGTTTTATTCTTTGTTTTATTCTCACTTCAATAGATGAATTTTTTTTAAGTATGAATTGTTAGTTTCTGTACATATGTTCAGAGATGATGTATATGTATTGTAGAGTAGTTAAATTTTTGGAAAAATAATACATTCTGATTTCTTCTATTGTTTATTTGCCAGAACTTTTTCTTGCTTATTTATTTATTTTTTAACATCTTTATTAGAGTATAATTGCTTTACAATGGTGTGTTAGTTTCTGCTTTATAACAAAGTGAATCAGCTATACATATACATATATCCCCATATCCCCTCCCTCTTGCGTCTCCCTGCCACCGTCCCTATCCCACCCCTGTAGGTGGTCACAAAGCACCAAGCTCATCTCATCTCCCTGTGCTATGCAGCTGCTTCCCACTAGCTATCTATTTTACATTTGGTAGTATATATAAGTCCATGCCACTCTCTCACTTCGTCCCAGCTTACATTTCCCCCTCCCCGTGTCCTCAAGTCCACAAGTCCATTCTCTACGTCTGCATCTTTAATGGATGCCAGGACCATCCACATTCTGAAAATACAGAAATTCCCTACATACATACAACTGTGCTTCTGGTATGTTTTTTTTTTTCTTAAGTAATTTAAACATGTAAGTGATTGATTGGAAAGGAGAGGCCAGGTAGTGCCCTGGATAACCCCTAAAATTCTATTCAATTCTACTGAAACTTCATTTTGCCTTTATCATTAGAAGGCCGTGTACAGATTTCTCAGATAACCAACAGATGGCAGCGAAGACTTGCAAACTGGCACAGAAATTTTATTCGCACAATTATCCCCAAGCAGCAATTAAATGTCTAAAGGCAGAGCTGTCATTTTTAAGCCTAGCAACCTTAGAAAATCTTTAAAGTCTTTTTTCGGGCAAAAATTAATAATAAAAAAGTCTCTTTGCTTTTTAACCATCAAGCCCAGCTTTGGTTTCATAGTTATAATTTCCTTCTTGTGTATTTATGTAAGATTTACTAAAAATGATGAACATACCCATATACTTTTTTTTTTATTTGCCAATTGAAACAAGAACCAAAATGTGCAAGATTTCAGTAAGCCTCATATTTCCATTTAAGTTAAAACTTCAAAGAGTGCTGTGGTAATGGGAGTTAGTTTTCAATTCATTTTCCTGAAACTAAACAGTACTACATTTGCCAAGAGGTTTACATTAGACTGCAATGTTAGAAAGTCTGACTTCAGGCACAAAACGATTACTGATATTTTTAATATACTCAAGGATGAACTCCTTAGAATAAAATTAGTAGGAAAAATTCATTTCCATTATCCATTTTAAATTTTCACCTTAGTTTATTATACTCAATGAGTCTCAGCTGAAACACATTTGCAAGGGAAAAAAAATCACCTCCCAAAGACCCTAATGTATTTCAAGTTGGCTCTGAGAGGGGGAACATTGCCATTAGTCTCCAGTACTACTTCACGTCAAGAAAGATATTACAGGCAGCTCTCAATTATTCAGAAATATATTATCCAGGCCTTTCGTCTGGATTTCTTTACCATCCTACTGCCTAACAAGTGAATATTTTACTTTCCTTAGCTACTAAAATATCTGGAAGTACTTGAGTCTCACCTTCCCACCTCTTTTTTTTTTTAACATCTTTATTGGGGTATAATTGCTTTACAATGGTCTGTTAGTTTCTGCTTTATAACAAAGTGAATCAGTTATACATATACATATGTTCCCATATCTCTTCCTCACCTTCCCACTTCTTTATAGTCATTCACTACTTTCCCTGAGCTACCTCTGAACCTTGTACTTCTATTATGCCTCTTAACGAGTTGATTGGATTTGTTTACATATCTGTCTCCCCATCCTCAAACTGTGAGTTCCAGGAAAAATGATGTCTTATCCATCTCTATATTGCCATTGCTAAGCACATAGTTGAAACTCAGAAATAATTGAGTGAAACTGACTCAAGCAACTTGACTCCTTTTCAACACCAGTGTTAAATGCTTATTATATTTACAGCACTTTACTAGGAGCTTTGGGAAGATGCAAAAGAAATGGAAAACTATCTCTGCCCTGGAGATGACCACGGTCTTTAAAATACAGGCTTACTTAAGGAAAGGTACAAAAATCATCCTAGGCACAAATTAAAGTGATGGAAATAAATATGTCACGTTAAAGAGCTGCAAAATTTGGGCCAGGTATTTGGAACAAGAGTCAACGATAGAGACCAAAGTTTAGATTTTGGTTGACAGGTGGTGGTTTAAACCTTTTTGAGAGTTGAAATCTCTGAAGTGTTAAAAGATCATAGATTAAACCATGAAGGGTGTCCAGAATTGAAGGGCAGAAGAAAAGAGACTAGCAGACATCAAGAATGCACCAGACTGAGAAATATAAAAAAAAGACAACAACATCCTAGAAGCAAATGATGGCAAGAAGTTTTAAAGAAGGCGTGATAACAGAGAGTTCAAGAAGGAGTGACACTAACTCTAAAGAAAGAAAGGGGACAAAAGCACAATTAACTAGCATAACATCCCTAGTGGATTTAGAGCAGCTTTTGGTGATTTGTGAAGAGAAGATAGCCACTTAGCAGGGAACTGATGTAAGTTTTTTTTAATTGTTGTTACTATTTTTGTTTCTATTCTTGGGGGTATTTTGTTTGCTTTTTTTCCCTGGTTTGCTTTGTTTTAGAGAATTTTATTTAGACAAATAAACACAATTAGATATTCTGAAGTGGTGTACAGTGAAAGAGGAATCAAACCAATTACTTTATCATGTATGCCCTTCTTTACAACTGAAGTAAAAAAAAAAAGGGCCTTCAGTTTTAAGGTCAGAAAAATGGGACATTATGGGTTTTTTTTTCTCCTTAATGTCACAAACAGCTACAAGAATTCTAAATGAAATAAGAGAAATTGGATGTTGGCTTACACATATTCATTCAAAACCATAGTAGGCCATTGTAATAAAAAAAAGCACAAACACTCCACCTAAGTTCTTAATACTCTTTAGATTTCACTTATAGACAACACCAAGGTTGTCCCAGTGCACACAATTATTTGTGTGTGTGTGTGTTTTGTTTTACATTTGTAGAAACTTGTTTGTGGTTAAAATGAGTCAGTGATTTCTATTCATGTTGCTTATCCATAATAAAAATTTGATCTGTAAAAACTAATTTAAATATCTACATGAATTTTAACATACTTTTTGTAAGAAATAGAACACACAAAAGTCCTTATTTTTAGTTTTTTGTAAGACCCAGTACGAGTAACAATGTCTATTCTGGTCCCCAACTCTGTCTTTTGTGAAAGCTCTAGGTTTTCAAAGTTCCTCCCAGCTAAATCTGAGTTATCAGAGGTTATCTCATATGTATTAATGAAATAATCCTCTTATCTACCAGTTATTACTACCCATTTACTTACTCTCTTCTGTGGCTGCCAACTTCCAATGCTACAACCACAGCCACTGCAGTGTAATCTACTTCTCTGGTTCAACTCCCAACTTAGGCTAATGCACCTAGCCCTAGCCTCCAAAGGCAGTCACCCCAAGAGAGCACTCTACACTTAGCTCCCACTTATGCTTCAATGTTGACTGTAGCATGTATGCTCACTTCCTACAAAGATCTGAGAAAAGCAAGTCCTTTAGAATTGACTCCCTTTTTATAGCAGGCTCTCTCTATGAGAACTGGGCATGAATTTGTGGGAACTGGGCTGTAGAACAATCTGAGTGCCAATGCCATGCTTCACTCAAAATCCTCTTCTTCCCTCACGATGAGCAATTCTTTTTGAGCACATGGTGAAGTTCTCAAGACTTTGTTTTCAGGGGGATGAATTCTGTCTTAGGAATTCCCCCTCCCCATCCCTCATGCAAGTAAGACCCTAGTAGTCATAACATTGGTCCTAAAGGGCCCAGATATGTCTTTTTCCTGAGCTGAACACTACCTAGCCTATCAATCTGGGATAACTATCTACACTTAATGGGCCTCAATTTCATTCCTCTAATCTCTTTTCCCTTGATTTTCAGTGGAATTTTCATATGTAAACAATATCCAAAACAAGGTGTGGAGGTTTACAATGCAGAAAAAAATAGAATTTTGCTGATGCAACTGAGCATGTGTCCTTTAGAAAATTGTATTTAAGTAAATGTCCTTATATATTAGTGAAATTGCCAAAGTGGGGAACTTCAGTAGGAAAATCAGGATTCGTTTGCTGGAACAAAGTAGAAATTATTCAAAATGTTGCTATATATTTTGTGAAAAACTGAAAAAAAACTCTAAAAGATATTTTAAAGGAAAATATTTTCTTAGACCTGGAAATACTGAATAAGCTAGAGTTTGCCCTTCCATTGAAGGGGTTTACTAATGGTCAAAGGAATGAGAACAGGAAACATGTTAAGCCCTGCTTTGCAATGGTATCTCCTCTAGCTTCTCAATAAACATGAATAGAAGGATGAATATAGGAATGAAAAAATTTATGAATTAAAGTATGTTAACCAACTACTGTGGTTGAAATACTGGTCTTTTTTTTTTTTAACATCTTTATTGGAGTATAATTGCTTTACAATGGTGTGTTAGTTTCTGCTTTACAACAAAGTGAATCACTTATACATATACATATGTTCCCATATCTCTTCCCTCTTGCATCTCCCTCCCTCCCACCCTCCCTCCCTATCCCACCCCTCTAGGTGGTCACAAAACACTGAGCTGATCTCCCTATGCCATGCGGCTGCTTCCCACTAGCTATCTATTTTACGTTTGGTAGTGTACATATGTCCATGCCACTCTCTCACTTTGTCACAGCTTACCCTTCCCCCTCCCCATATCCTCAAGTCCATTCTCTAGTAGGTCTGTAAATGCTGATCTTGAGGGGTATAATGGTTATATTTTTACTGTTTTGATACTCATTCTCTTTGTGAGAGGGAAACTGCTACTCTCTCATTCTTTGTTCTTCTGGTGGGTGTGCAGATAATTAACCTACCCTCCTAGTCTGAAGCTTGAGCACAGTGACAACAGGGTGGTAAGAGTGAGACAGACATGTGAATCTGGAGCTCAGGAGAAAAATATAGGCAGAAGATATTCACCAATGCACAACTGGTAGATGAAGCTATGGACACTGAGGTAATTGTCCAAAAAAAAACGTGTCAGAAGAAGAAAAGAACCAAGTACAAAAGGTCAGTATTTAAAAAGTGTGAACACATATCCTGCTAAACTTATTATAACTTGCCTGCATATTTTCATGTGGCAATGAATATTGAGAATCAAAACAAGTCAGTCAAGTATACTTTATAACGTATGAAAATATACTTGCTTAACTGAATGGGATGTTCTTCAATTTAAACACATTATAACACAGTGGTTAAGAACACAAGCCCTGAAGCCACATTGCCTGAGTCCACACCTCAGCTCTATTACTTAGTAACTGTATAAGGGAGCAAATTACTCAGCCTTTCTGTGTATCATTTTCCTCATCTATAAACTTGGGATGATAACATTACTGCCTCAGAAAGGTTGTTGTGAAAATTAAATAATGAATATTTGTAGAGTACTCAGAACAGTGCTTGTCAAATGTAATAAATCTGTTAGCACAGTACTCAGTACTAAATCCACAGTACTAAATTAACACAGTATTCAATAACAAGTAAATGAAAATAAATAAAAGAGAATCTTTGTGAACCAAATTTCCAACTGGATTATTTTTTTTCCTCTAAAATTTAATTATTACATTAAACTTTGGTGAAGGAATGCCTGGGTTTTCAATACTCTTTATATTAATCCAGAATGTAATTATACAATTTACACATATGATATCAGATGGATTTCAAATGATAGCAACGTATATTACTTAAAATAAGCAATTTCTGCCATAATAGAATATTCTTCTATACCAAATTTTTCAACAAAGCTGCATTTTGTTGATGTTTCTAAACTGGAATTTGTACACCTTTTAAAAACATCTTCCCAATAAATACAATTGATTGTTTCTCCTCATGGTGCATCAATTTTCGTTCATGTGGTGAATGATGCAATCAAAAAGCATTTGCTATAATGAGTTGCTGTAAAATAAACCAGCACAAAAGTAATTTGGAAAAGGAAATAGTTAAATCCATGTATAAAAAGGCATCCACGGAGTTGCGGATGCTGGGACCAGCCAGGCTGAGTGAGCAGCAGGAGAGGACTGGGCAAGCAGCAGTGTCGTTCAGGGACCTGCAGTCTCAGCGCCCTTAGGTGCTGCCCAGTAGAAGCTCCTGTGGCAGGTTCTGAAACAAAAACACCTAGATGATTGTCTACAACATATATCTGTAAGAAGATTTGAATCATTTAATCTGTTTTCAGTTACAGAAGCCAAAAAAAGGGAAACTGAAGAGGAAGTTGGTGGCTGGGTCTAATATACAAGCGTCTTCTATTCTGAATACAGAATTTCCTTAAAGCATAATAGTGGATCTTTGAATGTTGAAGATGTCCTTACCAGCTTTGACAATACAGGAAATGTTTGCATGACAAAAGGTAAGAAAAAGAGTAGCAAAGGGCAGCCGGAAGGGCTGGCGATGGGGCCAGAATGAGCAGGGGTTTGGCGGTCTCACATGTCCCCATTCACTGGCAGTGACTGGCGGTAGCGGGCAGTGCATCAGGCAGAGAGAGAGCCGCCAGTGTCCTTTTCCAAGTGTTCACACAGTGGGAAGAAAACCTGAATTTGACTCGTGAAGTACTGGGCATTCAAAGATGTGAATCCTTGCAAAGGATCTTGGGACTAGACCTCTGTGAATTGGCTCTTTCAATTTGTCCACTTAAAAGGAATAAAAGGAGGACCTACAAGATGGCAGAGGAGTATGATGTGAGATCACCTTCCTCCCAACAAATACATCAAAAATACATATACATGTGGAACAACTCCTACAGAACGCCTATTGAAAGCTGGCAGAAAACCCCAGACTTCCCAAAAAGCAAGAAACTCCCCACATACCTGGATGTGTGTCTGACAGGGTCTTGGTGCTTCAGCCGGGTGTCAGGACTGAGCCTCTGAGGTGGGAAAGCTGAATTCAGAACATTGGTCCACAAGAGACCTCCTGGCTCATTGTAATATCAATCAGCAAGAGCTCTCACAGAGATCTCCATCTCAGTGCTAAGACCCAGCTTAACTCAATGACCAGCGAGCTCCAGTGCTGGACAACCCATGCCAAACAACTAGCAAGACAGGAACACAACCCCACCCATTAGCAGAGAGGCTGCCTAAAATCATAGTAAGTTCACAGACACCCCAAAACACATCATCGGATGCAATCCTGTCCATCAGAAAGACAAGATCCAGGCTCATCCACCAGAACACAGGCACCAGTCCCCTCCCCCAGGAAACATACACAACCCAATGAACCAAACTTACCCACTGGGGGCAGACCACAAAAATAATGGAAACTATGAACATGCAGATTGTGAAAAGGAGACCCCAAAAACAGTAAGTTAAAGAAAAAGAGAAGACAGAGAGATATGCAGCAGATGAAAGAGCAAGGTAAAAACCCACCAGACCAAACAAATGAAGAGGAAATAGGTAGTCTACCTGAAAAAGAATTCAGAGTAATGATAGTAAAGATGATCCAAAATCTTGGAAATAGAATGGAGAAAATACAAGAAACGTTTAACAAGGACCTAGAAGAACTAAAGACCAAACAAAGAATAATGAACAATACAATAAATGAAATTAAAATTTCTCTAGAAGGAATCAATAGCAGAATACCTGAGGCAGAAGAACGGATAAGTGACCAGGATGATAAAATAGTGGAAATAACTACCACAGAGCAGAGTAAAGAGAAAAGAATGACAAGAATTGAGGACAGTCTCAGAGACATCTGGGACAACAATAAATGAAACAACATTCGAATTATAGGGGTCACAGAAGAAGAAGAGGAAAAAATAGGGACTGAGAAAATATTTAAAGAGATTATAGCTGAAAATTTCCCTGATATAGGAAAGGAAATAGTCAGTCCAGTCCAGGAACCACAGAGAGTCTCATACAGGATAAATCCAAGGAGAAACACGCCAAGACACATATTAATTAAACAATCAAAAATTAAATACAAAGAAAAAAATATTAAAAGCAGCAAGGGAAAAGCAACAAATAACATACAAGGGAATCCCCATAAGGTTAACAGAGGTTTCAGCAGAAACTCTGCAAGCCAGAAGGGTGTGGCAGGATGTATTTAAAGTGATGAAAGGGAAAAAGCTACAACCAAGATTACTCTACCTAGCAAGGATCTCATTCAGATTCGATGGAGAAGTTAAAACCTTTACAGACAAGCAAAAGCTAAAAGAATTCAGCACCACCAAACCAGCTTTACAACAAATGCTAAAGGAACTTCTCTAGGCAAGAAACACAAGAGAAGGAAAAGACCTACAGTAACAAACCCAAAACAATTAAGAAAATAGTAATAGAAATATACATATCAATAATTACCTTAAATGTAAATGGATTAAATGCTCCAACCAAAAGACATAGAATGGCTGAATGAATACAAAAAGAAGACCTGTATATATGCTGTCTGCAAGAGACCCACTTCAGACCTAGGGACACATACATACTGAAACTGAGGGGATGGAAAAAGACATTCCAAAGCAATCTTGAGAAAGAAAAACGGAGCTGGTGGAATCAGGCTCTCTGACTTCAGACTATACTACAAAGCTACATTAATCAAGACAGTATGGTATTGGCACAAAAACAGAAATAAAGATCGATAGATAAGGATAGAAAGCCCAGAGATAAACCCAAGCACATATGGTCACCTTATCTTTGATAAAGGAGGCAAGAATATACAATGGAGAAGAGACAGCCTCTTCAATAAGTGGTGCTGGGAAAACCGGACAGCTACATGTAAAAGAATGAAATTAGAAAACTCCCTAGAACCATACACAAAAATAAACTCAAAATAGATTAAAGACCTTAATGTAAGGACAGACACTATAAAACTCTTAGAGGAAAACATAGGCAGAACCCTCTATGACATAAATCACAGCAAGATCCCTTTTGACGCACCTCCTAGAGAAATGGAAATAAAAACAAAAATAAACAAATGGGACCTAATGAAACTTCAAAGCTTTTGCACAGCAAAAGAAACCATAAACAAGACCAAAAGACAACCCTCAGAATGGGAGAAATATTTCCAAATGAAGCAACTGGCAAAGCCAAATCTCCAAAATTTACAATCAGCTCATGCAGCTCAATATCAAAAAATCAAATAACCCAATGCAAACATGGGCAGAGGACCTAAGTAGACATTTGTCTGAAGAAGATATACAGATTGCCAACAAACACATGAAAGGATGCTCAACATCACTAATCATTAGAGAAATGTAAATCAAAACTACAATGAAGTATTACCTCACACTTGTCAGTATGGCCATCATCAAAAAGTCCAGAAACAATCAATGCTGGAGAGATTGTGGAGAAAAAGGAACCCTCTTGCACTGTTGGTGGGAATGTAAATTGATACAGCCACTATGGAGAACAGTATGGAGGTTCCTTAAAAAAGTAGAAATAGTTTCTACCATACAACCATACAATTCAGCAATCCCACTACTGGGCATATACCCTGAGAAAACCATAATTCAAAAAAAGTCATGTACCACAATGTTCTTTGCAGCTCTATTTACATTAGCCAGGACATGGAAGCAACCTAAGTGTCCATCAACAGATGAATGGATAAAGAAGATGTGGCACATATATACAATAGAATATTACTCAGCCATAAAAAGAAATGAAATTGAGTTATTGTAGTGAGGTGGATGGACCTAGAGTCTGTCATACAGAGTGAAATAAGTCAGAAACAACCTAAGCATCCAACGACAAATGAATGGATAAAGAAGATATGGCACATATATATAATGGAATATTACTCAGCCATAAATAGAAATGAAATTGAGCTATTTGCATTGAGGTGGATGTATCTGGAGTCTGTCAGACAGAGTGAAATAAGTCAAAAGGGAAAAACAAATACCATATGCTAACACATATATATGGAATCCAAAAGGAAAAAAGAAAGTTTCTGAAGAAACTAGGAGCAGGACAGGAGTAAAGACGCAGATGTAGAGAATGGACTTGAGGACATAGGGAGGGGGCAGGATAAGCTGGGATGAAGTGAGAGAGTGGCATGTATATAAATGCACTATCAAAAGTAAAATAGGTAGCTAGTGGGGAGCAGCTGCATAGCATAGGGAGATCAGTTCAGTGCTTTGTGACCACCTAGAGGGGTGGGATAGGGAGGGTGGGAGGGAGACACAAGAGGGAGGGGGTATGGGGATATATGTATACGTATAGCTGGCTCACTTTGTTATACAGCAGAAACTAACACACCATTTTAAATCAATTATACTCCATTAAAGACGTTTAAAAAAAGGCATGCATTTTGATGTAATAATGTTCTTTTCTACAAATGCGTAGTATTTCTATCCAAACTTTCCATCTACTTTTTCCTGTTAAAATCCAGAAGCATCGCCTGACATTTCATTTATGTGAAAGTCCAATAATGTTAGAAATCATTTATTGGTTGGATTTATGTTGTCAAGAACAAATATTATGAAGGAAGACATTTTGAAAGTTTTGTGAGTAGCTTGATAAATATTATCAGTAAACATGTAATGGGTGACAAGAAAGTTGTTAAAACAGCTTTTCAAATAAAAGAGTTTTAAGAAGAAATCATCAGAGACCTAAGAAGGAAGATTAGTGAAATTCTGTCACAGGGGTTTTGATAGGACCAAAGAATTTGTTTTAATTGATTTGGCTGAAAAATTGTTGTTTTAAATCCTACGTTGACTTTCTTGTATCATTAAAATCCTTCTTTGCCACATATTCTCCATGTAAATTAGGACCTTTCTTTCACATGAAGAGCATAACATAAAGAAAGTATGCTTTGTTTATTGCCATGGTAAAATCTAATGCAACAGTATCATTTACTGAAAGACATATGAAAGTTTTAAATATAGTGAACTTCAAATCCAGTCCCGTTTAGTCACTTTAAGGTATAGTACTATTATGTCAAAATATTGAGAAAATCTGTGCTTTCAAAAAATTCTCAAACATCAAGACAAAACATTCCTGAAATGTGAAACAACCTGACATATAGGAGACCAGAGTTTCTATGTTTTCTTAATAAAATTTAGTTATAAATTTTCTCAGTGACTTTTAGAAAATAATTAAAAAAATTGAAAAACCTATTTACTAGACCAAGTTCTTATTATCTCATGCCTGCCTGCTGATACAAAAAGAAAAGAGAGATAATCACATATGGGCTTATACCAACTTTCTCTACACTTCTGTTGATTACTAAAGTCATTGAAAACCGTATCTTCTTCCCTGTCCCAGTAGATAATGTCCCCTTGTTTTACCAAGATAAACTTCTTCACCTTACTCCTAATCTCATCTTCTCCCACACACTACAGATTTATTTTTTCTTTATTTTCCTCTTTTCTGTCTCTTTTTCCTCTGAATTCAAACATGCTCAAGTATCTTTACCCTAAAAGAAAACAAAACAAGAGGCAATAACAACAGAATTTTTCTTCAACTTTATTTCTTTGTCACAGTTCTTTTTATCATAACCACCAAGCTTTTGCAAGGAGAAGCCTACCTCTCACTCACTTGTCAACCCACAGGAATTTGACCACCACCTTCACAACTCTACCCAAACCATTAATCTAGCATTCAAATTAAATGATCTCTTTTTAGTTCTCTCCCTATTTTATCCCTCTCATTGATATTTTATCTTGTTGAACTTGCTCTTTGAGAAAAACTTTCAATCGGCTTCCTTGAGACCACTAGGTCAAGGTTTTCCACATACATCTGTAATAGATTCCTTGGTCTCCTCCATTTATTCTTCTTTCTCTTACTGCCCGAGGGTCCATACTCTGACCTCTTCTCTATGATTCTATATATCTCTCTGGGACCTGTCACCCATGCCTATAACTGGTATATATCATCTATATACCAATGACTCCTAAATCTCTAAGTTCTAAATTTCTCTGTGAAATACAAGACTGGATCCACATCTACCAATACCAAAAAGTTGGACATCCTTGCCTGTCTAGCCAGTACTTCAAAATTAGTCCAAAACCAAACACATTATATTTGTTAACAAATCTTCTCCTCTTTACTCCTGATGTAGACTGAATGTTTGTGTCCCTCTAAAATTCATATGTTGAAATCCTAACCTCCAAGATGATGGTATTAGAGGTGGTAACTTTGAGAGGTCATTAGGTCATGACAGCAGAACTGTCATGAATGGGATTAGTGCCCTTATAAAAGACACTTTAGAGAGAAAGCTCCTCGCCATGTGAGGTTTCAGCTAGAAGACACAGTCTATGAACCAGGAAGTGGGTCCTCACCAGACACTGAATCTGCCATTGTCTGGGTCTTGGATTTTCAGCCTCGAGAACTGAGAGTAATAAATTTCTGTTTTTTATTAGCTACTCAGTCTCTCGTATTTTGTTATAGTAGCCTAAACAGATTAAGACAACTACATATCTTAATGGAATCTCTATCCACAGAGTAACCCAAATTAGAAACCTTAAAACCAGACTTGTTTTTATTCCTTGACTCACAACACATTCATTGGTTATTGGTTTATCTGAACATCCTAAAGAACAGAGACCATACTTAATTTATTGCCCCTCCACCTAGGTTAGTTCATGGATCATAGTAGGCATTATTAAAAGTTTGTTGGACTCAATTGTTGAAATTTTACACATCATTCAAAAAGTGTTACTCAAAATAATGGGAATAAATTCTCTAAGGCTTGGACAAGATTTGAAAATGCACCCATACTTTACTGACTTGAAGTATAGAACAAAGCAAAAATTTCGGCCTTAAAATCTGGAAGGTAATCTAATCAACAACCGAATTAAGATAATCCCCCAAGTTCTGACATGGAACACAACTCAGACTGACTCAAGGGAGATCAAGTAGTGATCTCCTCATGGGAAATGGACTTGCCTTTTAATTCAGTTTTCATGAGCACCTGCAAAATTACGTGTGTGTGTGTGTGTGTGTCTGTGTCTGTGTCTGTGTGTCTGTGTCTGTGTTATAGGAGAAAGATGGTGTGGAGGAGGAGAGATGAAGTAAAGGATGAACTGAGTGGAGAATAATAAGTTCTATCAAGAAAATTAAATCATAACACTTGTCTCAGGGCATAGCCTGGTGGGGAATGGGGTATGTGTGGCTGCAATGGCTGATGGCTTGATGGTGGCAACATTTGTTGTTTACTGGAGTGGCAGGCAACATTTTTTGTCCACAGACACTTTATTCCATGTTTTAGCCTCTTTCCCCATAACCAATGCTGTTTACCAATAGCAAAACCAACTTCTTTACTTTGGTCACTCTGAATATATTTATGTACTCTATTTACTCCACTATCCCCAGATCTACTTTAATAAGTAAATGCTGTTCTACATATTCTGTTCTATGTTCATCCTGCTTTTCTTTGAAACAAGATACCGCATTTCACTCATCCCCAGTCTACCACTCCTCTTTCTTAGAATCTCTTCCAAAAATAAACTATCTGCACAAAGCCCATGGCACAGAGGTTTTGGTTTTGGGGGTAATGTAGGCTAAGGCAGGTCTCAAATCACAGGAACAAACTTTTGAAAAGAGTGGAACAGTAAAATGAAGCTAAGTTGTCTAATTATATGGTCCTACTTCTCAACTTCACTGACCTGAGGCTTCTAAAAAAAGAAATTATTTGAAAAGGAAGATAGATATAGAGATAAAGGTATATAGATACACACACACACACACACCCCCCTGCATTCTAGCATTTTATAAGAACTTATTTTTCTATATATCTTTTTTTTTTTTTTTTTTTTGTGGTACGCGGGCCTCACACTGTTGTGGCCTCTCCCGTTACGGAGCACAGGCTCCGGACGCGCAGGCTCAGCGACCATGGCTCACGGGCCCAGCCGCTCCGCGGCATGTGGGATCTTCCCGGACCGGGGCATGAACCCGTGTCCCCTGCATCGGCAGGCGGACTCTCAACCACTGCACCACCAGGGAAGCCCTCTATATATCATTTTTTCAGAAATACACACCGGTTGTAGAGCCTAGCCTCACTACAATATTGGGACTTGAGTCACATTCTTCAGAAACAAAATTCAGTCAATACATTTATTAAATGTCCATTATATGTCAGACACTATGCTAATGTTGGCAAAACCGTGATGAGCAAGAAGTACAGGGTGCCCGTTCTCATGGATCTTATAAGTAAGAGGTCAAATTACTGAACGTAAAGTCCAATAACCTTTGTCCTTATTCTTTAGAAAGTGGTGATAATCTCCAAGGTAAATAAAAGTGGCTGAGAGTGGTCGTATACCTGTAAGCAGCTGCTCACATGACAGGATCTAGTTTTTTCAGGATTGAACACAGAGTACCCCAGGGGAAATACAGAATGGGTATTAATAAGCACCATAATTTCTAAAAAGTAAACAGTATCAGGGAAAAAGAGGAAAGGGACACTTAACTAATTGTTAATGCCAGGTTAAGATAGTAAGATACAATGCCTGGTATGCCCTCTCTGATTTTCCCATTTAAATACTTATGTAGCTACTAAAAAAAAAAAAAACTATGCAAAATTACAATACTGCAATCGGACTCACACAGGGATTTCTACTTACAGCAGTGCCAATGAACCTAGATTAAGAAACACCAGTGGTTGCTTCCACATGTCCTGCCTTTTGTCCCAAACAACATGGTTATTTTGGAAATGGCAAGGGGAGGTTTTAGCCTGTTCCCACAAGAAACAAACCCCAGGGAAACAAAATTTAGAGACTTATAGCAGTCAGAAAACCTGGCTACCACTTCCTTATTAGAGAGGAACTTACTTTTAAAGGTATAGGGGTGTATTTCTCTTATTCCCATCAGTGCCTTTCTCTTCAAGTCCGGACAGAGACACCGTCTCCTGTAGTCCATTGTTGACCTTATAAAAATGCTATTCCTACAAGTCACTCTTCCCCTACTCTGCCCCCAGAAAAATAAGCTGATCAGAAATAATACAGTTTTCAAAAAACTGGCCATAGAAGGAAACGAGAAGTTACTGGAGGAAGAGGCCAGAGGTAAAATGCCCAGAAGGAACAAGAAAAATCATTATATAGGAAGGGCGGGATGACACCTGTCAGAGAGACACCTGCCATTGCCTGCCAATGGCAGAGTGGAGATGGGTTTCATTTGCACTTGGTTTTGAATTGCCAGTCTTCAGACAATGATAGGCAGAGTCTATGAAAATGGCATCAGACATCAAATGTCACTTGCTTCAAGAGAAACTTGGG
Source organism: Globicephala melas (assembly GCF_963455315.2). Classification (NCBI taxonomy): domain Eukaryota; kingdom Metazoa; phylum Chordata; class Mammalia; order Artiodactyla; family Delphinidae; genus Globicephala; species Globicephala melas. The sequence continues at coordinate 48,917,932 of NC_083335.1, forward strand.
TCTGTATTTGTCTAGCTAAACAACTGATCTTCCTATATAACACATTTTAATTTCATACAAATTCTAGTTCCTAGAAAAACATATGTTTTCTTTATGTTTGAAAGGTGGGCTCTAGTAATAGTGTCACTTGGGAAATCCTTTTTATGGTCAAGGGAGAAAAAAAATGGACAATGTGTTGCATAAGGAAATTGCTGGAGGCATTTTGTGTGGGCTGAAAGCTCATGGTAGACCAGTTTAAGATCAAAGGTGTTAAGGTGATGGAGACTAAAACTCAGTTGGTGCAGTCACCCTGAGAAGAGGGCAAACAGCCAGTGGCACCTAATCCTGATTCTTTCCTTGACTTTTCAAGTTCATATTTGCCACACCTCACACGCAGAAGCTGTTTTTCACAAACATTAGTTCCACAGAAAAGCTGCATGTGTGTTTTTGTTTTTGTTTTTCTTTTGTCTCTGGTATTTAGATGTGACTCACAGAAGAGAGAGGCCAGAAAAGCCATTTTATTGTTGCAACAGTCTCTTTCTCAGTGGAATTCAGAAGCGAAAACTGAGTTTTGTAAATAGTGGAAAACAAAATTCTCAAATTTCAGTGCTTTAGAAGCTGGAAGATATGAATTCCAAATGTATCTAGAGTTTGCTTTATTGCACTGACATATAAAATAATATTCTTTTTAAAAATTTTTTTGACATCTTTATTGGAGTATAATTGCTTTACAATGGTGAGTTAGTTTCTGCTGTATAACAAAGTGAATCAGCTATATGTATACATATATCCCCATATATCCTCCCTCTTGCGTCTCCCTCCCTCCCACCCTCCCTATCCTACCCCTCTAGGTGGTCACAAAGCACTGAGATGATCTCCCTGTGCTATTTATTTTCTTTCTCATTGCCTATTTTTCTCAAGGTTATGCACTATATTTATAGCACTTTAGACATTATCTTACATCCTCAGAGTGGTTTCACAAACACTTCACGTGATCTTAGGTAGGACAAGGATAATTGTTTTCTCTTTTATAAATGAGGAGACAAGCTCAGAGATGTTATCTGACTTGTAAAAGATTTCATAACTAATAAGTAATAGAGCTAGGGCCAGCACCATGGTTTCTGACTCATAGTTCAATACTATTTTAAAATAACTAGAGTATGTTTCTTATTGAACAGCTATATAGCATCTGTATAGACAGAGAACTGTGTGCCCTATTAAAGTGACACCATCATTAAGATTACATGTAAGCTGATAGCTGCAATATAAATTTAGCAGGTAAGGCACCTCTCATTGAAATAGTTTAATTCTCCCTCTTAGTTTGTGGAACTTTATAAATTTATTCTTGTTTGACCATTTTGGTTTATTGACTCCAGGAGTAACCCAGAAGGACCCTATAATGATGTTGAGGAAACTAATAACAGCTATCTTTTTTAAAGCATCAAATAACTGCCAATATTTATCAAGCATGTACTATGTGTCAGGCATTATACTAAAGGTTTCAATGCATTATCTCAGTTAATCCTTAAACAAATAATAAATTTAAGTAGTATTTCTATCTCCATTTTTCAGATGAAGAAACTAAGGCTGAGAGGTTAGGAAACCTCCCCAAGTTCATTACAGCATCTAAATGGAAGACACAGAATTTGAACCCATATGGTCTTTCAACACTCAACCACCAAAATATATGTGCTATGTGCCAAGTGTTTTATAAGCATTTATTATCTCATCTAATACTCACAACAACCCTCCAAGTTAGGTATTTATATTCCAATTTTATAGATGAGAAAACTGAGGCTCACAGACATTCAGGAGTATCATATGCTTCAAGGTCATATAGATAGTCAGTAACAACATAGGAATTTGAACCCAGCTGTGTCTAACCTGACCATACTTCTATTCACATCTGAGCAAATCTTCACCCAACATGGAGGGAGACTACTAGAAATAGTTTATCCTTTTCTGCCTGAAAATAGTTTATTGAAAGATTATCATTCACAGTGTTTGGTCAAAAATAGAAAACCCAAAAGACATGGTAGACCTGTGGCCTTTGTAGTCGCTTTTCAATCACCTTCCCTTCCTGGTGTCTTTATTTCCAAGTACCCATTGTCCTTATTTATTAAGGTGTCCTGATTGTCTGGAACCAAACAAAGTACATCTTTCAAGCTTCTCTCCACAATAAGTGGTCCAGATTCCATAAAATTTTGCCTGCACTATCCCCCACCTGCACTCACCCCATTTTAACCGTCAAAATTTCCTTTTCTCAGTGCCCAGTTCTGAGAATGGTACTAGGAAGAAAAACTAATTCACAACAAATTTTGTGCAACTAATAAATGTTTAATGTTATTATCCCCTAGAATATGTGCACTTTGAAAGTACTACTCAGTATGTCTTCAGTCAGAGGAAAGAATTTTGAATGTTGAAATCACAGAGGTGTGGCTGGTATGTGCATTGTTTATTAAAAGACTTTCTGTAACTGCTCTACTCACATTAACTGACTGCACTGAAGGACTAAGGAATGCAACTTGGTTCAGGAAAATCCCCTCAAATCTAACTCACCTGAATATTTTAAAGTAAATGTAAGATGAAAAGGAATATTAAATTAGTATTTTCAGACTAAAATTGCTGGGGATGTGATTTCTAAGAACTTCCTCTGCCTCAGTTGTCTCATCTTTAAAAGGAGGGCTCCCTGGTATATCAGTAATACTACTTCTTTCTAAATCTCAGGCCTGTTGCTGAGTCTGACTAGCTTTGCCAGTTGCTGAGTCTGACTAGCTTTGCCAGACTCCTTTTTATTCTCCTTTCATTCATCAAATATTTATTGAGCACTTACTGCATTCCAGACATTCTTCTAGGAGCTAAGGATGTATCAGTGAACAAAACAAAGATTTCTGCCTCATGGTGCTTACATTCCAGTGAGGAGATATGGGCAATAAAAGCAAACATAATAAATAAGTTAATTACTAGTAGCTTAGAAGATAAGTGTTATGGAAAAAAGGAGCAGGGCAAGGGGGATTGTAAGTGAACACAGGGTGGGCAGATTTCCATTTTAAATAAAATGGTCAGGGTAGGTCTCAATGAGAAGGTGGCATTTGACCAAAGGCCTAAAAGGTGGTGAGGGAGGGAGCCATGCTGATATCTGGATGAAGAGTATTCCAAGCAGAAGGGACAGCCAGGCCCTGAGACAAGAGTATTAGAAGAACAGCCAGTGTTGCTGGAACCAAGTGACCCAATGAAAGAATATCTAGTCCAGGAATTGGCAATTTTTTTTTTTCTGTAAAAGAGCAGATAGTAAATATTTTAGGTTAATGACCACACAGTCTGTGTCACTACTCAACTCTGCCTATAAAATGAAAGCAGCCATAGGCAATATGAAAATGAATAGTTCCAATAAAATTATTTATGGACACTGAAATTTTAACTTTATATAACTTCACATGTAACTAAATTTTTTTTTCAACCGTTTAATAATGTAAAAAGCATTCTTAGCTCTTGGGTTGTATAAAAACAGACCACAGACTGGATTTGTCCTGAAGGCAGTACATTGTTGACCCAGATCCAAGGGATGAGCTCAGAAATATAATAGCACGGAGGGAAGGGGATAATAGTTTAATGGCTCTCTGAGCCTCCCCTAGCTCTTTCCTCATTTTCCCTCACAGACACCTATCCTAATAAAATTTATTTCACATGCAATCCTGTTTTGTGTTTTGGCATTTGCTTCTCAAAGGATCCAAACTAGCAAAAGTGGGACCAGGAGTGGTCCAAGTAAGCAAGTAGTAAGGTAAGGATTTGGAACCGTCTTATCTACCATCTTGGGAGCAAAGAGAGCAACTGGTTAGTAGGCAGATCACATATAGTCACTGGGACAAGATGGTGACTAAATTACTAAGTATTTTACCATGATTGGCTTAAGAAAATATCCCAATGGAGAAGAATGCAATGGCAGGTGCAATGGTGTAAGCATTTGAAAATTACAGAGCAAACAATGTTGTCTTAGTCTATTTCTGCTGCTATAACAAAGTACCACAGACTGAGTAGCTTTTAAACAACAGAAATTTAGTTCTCACAGTTCTGGAAGCTGCGAGCCCAAGACCAGAGTGCCAGCATGGTAAGGCAAGGGCCCTATTCCAGGTTGCAGATTTCTCATTGTATCCTCACATGGCAAAAGGGGCAAGACAGTGCTCTTGGGCCTCTTTCATAAGGATATTAATCTTATTCTTGAGGGCTCCACCCTCATGACCTAATCACCTCCCAAAGAAAGACCACACCTCCATAATATTGGGCATATGGATTTCAACATGCATTTGGGGGGAACACAAATATTCACACCAGAGCAAATGCCTACAAAGACAGCAGAGCTGGCTGGTTAATGTTAAGTCATATTGACACCCTGCAAAAGGATAATAAGAGACTAAGGGCCATTAACAAGTGGTTAATGGCCAAGTGTTATAGCCATAGGGCCTCTGTGGTCATTTTCAAGTACTTGGCTCTTACAGTAGAAGGGGAGACACAGCTGAGTGGCAGGCTAAAGATCTAATTGTGGTCACAGAACTTTCATTGAAGGCAGGTCAGTTATGTATGTAAAAGTCAAGACCTTGGTAGGAAAAAACCTGAAATCTCTGAACCTTGAAACAGACATATCTGGATATATGCCTCTAATGATGTTGGTTCGACAGTCAGTCACTCCCTACTAGATTCTGTGGGCCTGCAGACATGGCTCAGCCTTCTTCAGTAAGACCTAGCACTTCCTCTGTGCTAGAGAATGGTGATGAGAACTATTTTCCACAAAGCAATAGGTGACCCTTCTCAGAAACTGCCTGCATCTCCACTCCTGAGTGTCAGGATGATAACAGATTCAATCCCAGCATAAGCCAGCTGAGAACGTTCTGGGCCTTCAAAGAAAAAGAGGTTATAAAGAGTTGCAAAATTTACCTGGTATGTACTGCAAGATCCAGTGAGTACTCCTGGGATAGGACTTTGAGAGTGTTTTATCCAAAGACGCTGGAAGCCTGGATATGCAAGAATTAACTTGTGGGAAATTCCTTGGGACATGGGTTATAATATCCTAGCAAATATCCCTGGGAGTGAGGAGACTTCTTTTCTGATGGTGGTTCTTAGAAGCATGGAGAAAGCAATGGCCAATGATGAAGAAGTGGAGATGACTGAGGTACCCTGGCATAAAATAGAGGAAGAAATACAAAGTCTTAGGGAGATGGGCAGACTGAAATAACTATATTCCGATAGGCCAAAGGACCGAGCTGAGGATGATGTCCCATAGAATGGCCCAGAAGACACACCATTCACCAAGGTCACCAGGACTATGATGGAGAGGGGGCACCAACAGCACTAAGAAGTTTAATGGTGGCTATCCTGTGCAGACCAGGGATGATACTAGGAGAAGTGGTCACAGAGCTGGGCTGGTTAATATCCATGAGGATGGTAGGGCCCTGAAGCGACAGAGTGGGGCAGGGCTTAACTGCCAAAAGCCAGGAGACCACAATTACCATAACAACCAGCAATGTTAGGTGGGCAGCCAAGGAAGTTTTACTCACAGTGAGTTTTGAATTTGGTTAATAGAAGCAGATGGATGAATATATAGGTGAAAAAACAGAGTGTAAAGATTTCTTAATCACACAATAATGCTCACCAGAAAACATCTGTCACAGAGAGGCAGTGAACAACCAAGTACTCAAAATAACTATACCAGTTGATATTAACCAGCCTTCATCATCAGCCAACTCAGAACTGGCACATTGGGCACATCGACATAGAGGCCACAGTGGCAGAAACTGCACATGGACCTAATAGCATGGACACCGACTTACCAAAACTAATCTAGCTACCATGGCCTCTGAACGTCCAACCAGTCAGTAGTAGGAACCAACACTGAAACCCCTGTAGGGCACTATATCTTAAGGAAACCAAATTGAATACATTTGGCTCCTTCCATCTTGGAAGGACCAGCAGTTCATCTTCAAAGGAATAGGTAGCTATTCTGGGTATGGGTCTGCTTTTCTTGCTCTCAGAGCCTCAGCCTGCACCACCACTTAGGGGTTTGCAGAATACCTGTTCATAGGCAAAAAATCCCATATACCATAGCATCTGACCAGAGGACTCACTTCGCAATGAAAGAGGTGCAATAGTGTGATCAACATACCACACTATCCAGAAGTAGTTAAACTCATAGAATTACGGACTGAGTTTATGAAGGTGTAATTGAAGCATGAAATCTAAGGCAAAACTTTGAAAGAAGGGGGTGCTATCCTTCAAGATGCAGTGTATTCATTAAATCAGAAACCCATGTATGGTTTTATGTCCCCAGTAGGAAAAATACATGGGTCCCAGAACCAAAGGACAGAATCAGGAGTGGCCTCACTTACCATCACTTCCAATGACCTACTAGGGAATTTTGTGATTCTTGTCCCCACAACTCTAGGCTCTGCAGGTTTGGAGACCCTGGCCACCAAAGAGGGCGTTCTCTTGCCAGTGCACACAGTAAAAGTTCCAGTGAACTACAAGTTGCAGCTGCTTCCAGGACACATTTACTAGCACCCAGGAAACAGGAGGCAAGAAGAGGAGTCACTTATGTTGGCAGGTATCATTGAGCTTAAACAGCAGAACTTCTTTTATACATGGGTACCAAGAGGAATGTATGAAGAAACCAGCTGACCCACTGAGTGCCTCCTTTCACATCCTTGACCCATCGTAACTCCGAGGGGACAAGCCCAGAAACCAAAGGCTGAGGAGAACATGATCATCAAGAGTTCAGACCCCTTGAGAATGAAGGTTTGGATCCTATCACTAAGACCTACCAAAGTGGTATCCAAGGGGGAAGGCAATTTAGAATGGAAGAGGGAGAGGATGAGGTTCAGATGTGGCCTCAAGATCAACTGCAAAGTCGGATGCTGTAGTTCATCTCACTAGCCTCAGTATTCTAAATTTCCCCTCAGATAGAGACACATATGAAGCATAGATGAGCTGCTTCTCAGAATTGTGTGGAAGAGTAGAGCTGTGTGGGGCAAGAGGTTGACTGTGGTAGCCGAGAATACATCTAGTAGACCTCTTGCTACAGGGTGCATTATAGATTGAGAGCTCCATCTACTGTGTCTGGAAGTCCATCACCATGTTTAAGCCAAAGCCATGCTTCCCATGAGCTGATCCTAGCCAATGACTGAGTGCAGCTGAGAAAACAAAGTACTCCTGTCCCTGGGAGATGTGGGTCACTTCTAATGGGATGCTTTGGTTTCAAGATTTCTTGACAGCTTTGCCAAACTTTCCTTAGAACTGCACTACAGTTGAAGATGCTTCTGCCTGACATCCCTTCCTTCCTTTCCTCTTTTCTTAACCAAGAGTCAGACTTCCATAGTCTGTCAGTGTTCCTATGGACTGTCAGTTCTCTCAGCCTCTACCAGCTGTCTTCCCATTTTTTCTAAGGGGCATTTCCCTTGATAAATTTCTTACATGTTTGAATCCATCTTGGTGTCAGTTTTTCAGAGGACGAGGTGTAACATACTGTGTAACCAATAGGATACTGCAGAAATGATGGAGTGTGACATCTGACCGTAGGATCAAAACAGGTATTGTGGCTTCTACCTTGCTCTCTCTTGGATCATTCATTCTAAAGAATCCAGTTGTCATATCATGGGGATATCCTAGTGGTCTTAAAAGAGGTCCAAGTGGAGAAGAACTAAAGCGTCTCATTCACAGCTAGAATTGATTTGCCAGCCATGTGAGGAAGCCATCTTGGAAGAGGATCTCCAGTCCTCATCAAGCCTTCAATAGACTGCAACCCCAGTTGACATATTGAACACAGATTCATGAGACATCTTGAGACAGAAAGACCCAGTTAAACCCCTCCCAAATTCCTGACCCATAGAAACTGTGTGCAACAATAAACATTTTCATTACTTTAAGCTGCTAAATTTAGGGGTAATCTATTGTGCATCTAATAGATAACTAATATACTCCTTGAAGTGAGATACTCTTTTCTAAAGTGATAGAAATCCAAAAATAAATGGCCATGAATGTATTTTCTTTTTCACGACTAAGGAGGCGAGAAGATGAGTTCACAGTTCCACTGTGGTATGAGTGAAAGTTGGTAGGTTAATTCCAAATTCAGTACACCATTAATGACTGAGTTCTATGAGTGCTGTTAAAAAGGTCTCAGATAAAATTTAGATATTAGAATTGTGGATTTGAAAAAAAAAAACTTATTGAAGCATAATAAGCATTCCTATGTGTAATTTCCCACCAAGCTTCAGGCCCTGTTAGCTTACAATTATTCAAGGAGTATACTCTGGATTTCCAGTAATGATCATGTATTATTGATTTTTCAGAAATTGATGCCATATCAGTAAAGCATGTCAGTAAGAAATGGTAGCTTAAAGAAGAAGGCATATTATATAGTCTTAGGATGGTAGAGTGAGAGAGAGTGAAACGAATGACTTCTTTGTATTCCTCAGAGAGCTAGAGGTAAGCTGGAAACCAGATTTCAATAGTCTTCACCACTAATCTTCTGTTGGAAAGCTTTAGTGCCATTCCTATCTAACTATCACACAAAACCTTTTATGTGTTCATGGGAAAAACGTGACATTTCACACTCAGAATTGACTGTTGCTACACAAAGAACAATGAAAGTGTAAGCAACACTGCAAAACTTCTAAATTTAAAACAAACACAATTTTAGTATAATTGATATATAAATGACTGAATTTTTTTCCTTTTTTTAACAACTTTCTTGGAGTATAATTTCTTTACAATGGTGTGTTAGTTTCTGCTTTATAACAAAGTGAATCAGTTATACATATACATATGATCCCATATCTCTTCCCTCTTGCATCTTCCTCCCTCCCACCCTCCCTATCTCACCCCTCTAGGTGGTCACAAACAACCAAGCTGATCTCCCTGTGCTATGCGGCTGCTTCCCACTAGCTATCTATTTTACGTTTGGTAGTGTATATATGTCCATGTCACTCTCTCTCTTTGTCACAGCTTACCCTTCCCCCTCCCCATACCCTCAAGTCCATTCTCTAGTAGGTCTGTGTCTTTATTCCCGTCTTACCCCTAGGTTCTTCATGACCTATTTTTTTTGTTAAATTCCATATATATGTGTTAGCATACGGTATTTGTCTTTCTCTTTCTGACTTCCTTCACTCTGTATGACAGACTCTAGGTCTATCCACCTCATTACAAATAGCTCAATTTCATTTCTTTTTAGGGCTGAGTAATATTACATTGTATATGTGTGCCACATCTTCTTTATCCATTCATCCAATGATGGACACATAGGTTGTTTCCACCTCTGGGCTATTGTAAATAGAGCTGCAATGAATATTTTGGTACATGACTCTTTTTGAATTATGGTTTTCTCAGGGTATATGCCCAGTAGTGGGATTGCTGGGTCATATGGTAGTTCTATTTGTAGTTTTTTAAGGAACCTCCATACTGTTCTCTGTAGTGGCTGTACCAATTCACATTCCCACCAGCAGTGTAAGAGTGTTCCCTTTTCGCCACACCCTCTCCAGCATTTCTTGTTTGTAGATTTTTTGATGATGGCCATTCTGACTGGTGTGAGATGATATCTCATTGTAGTTTTGATTTGCATTTCTCTAATGATTAATGATGCTGAGCATTCTTTCATGTGTTTGTTGGCAGTCGGTATATCTTCTTTGGAAAAATGTCTATTTAGGTCTTCTGCCCATTTTTGGATTGGGCTGTTTGTTTTTTTGTTATTGAGCTGTATGAGCCGTTTGTAAATTTTGGAGATTAATCCTTTGTCAGTTGCTTCATTTGCAATTATTTTCTCCCATTCTGAGGGTTCTCTTTTGGTCTTGTTGATAGTTTCCTTTGCTCTGCAAAAGCTTTTAAGTTTCATTAGGTCCTATTTGTTTATTTTTGTTTTTATTTCCATTTCTCTAAGAGGTGAGTCTCAAAGGATTTTGCTGTGATTTATGTCATAGAGTGTTCTGCCTATGTTTTCCTCTAAGAGTTTGATAGTTTCTGGCCTTATATTTAGGTCTTTAATCCATTTTGAGCTTATTTTTGTGTATGGTGTTAGGGAGTGATCTAATCTCATACTGTTACATGTATCTGTCCAGTTTTCCCAGCACCACTTATTGAAGAGGTTGTCCTTTCTCCACTGTACATTCCTGCCTCCTTTATCGAAGATAAGGTGACCATATGTGCGTGGGTTTATCTCTGGGCTTTCTATCCTGTTCCATTGATCTATCTTTCTGTTTTTCTGCCAGTACCATACTGTGTTGATTACTGTAGCTTTGTAGTATAGTCTGAAGTCAGGGAGCATGATTCCTCCAGCTCTGCTTTTCATTCTCAAGATTGCTTTGGCTATTCGGGGTCTTTTGTGTTTCCATACAAATTGTGATTTTTTTTGTTCTAGTTCTGTGAAAAATGCCAGTGGTAGTTTGATAGGGATTGCATTGAATCTGTAGACTGCTTTGGGTAGTAGAGTCATTTTCACAATGTTGATTCTTCCAATCCAAGATCATGGTATATTTATACATCTATTTGTATCATCTTTAATTTCTTTCATCAGTGTCTTATAATTTTCTGCATACAGGTCTTTTGTCTCCTTAGGTAGGTTTATTCCTAGATATTTTATTCTTTTTGTTGCAATGGTAATTGGGAGTGTTGTCTTGATTTCACTTTCAGATTTTTCATCGTTAGTGTATAGGAATGCCAGAGATTTCTGTGCATTAATATTGTACCCTGCTACTTTACCAAATTCATTGATTAGCTCTAGTAGTTTTCTGGTAGCATCTTTAGGATTCTCTATGTATAGTATCATGTCATCTGCAAACAGTGACAGCTTTACTTCTTCTTTTCCAATTTGGATTCCTTTTATTTCCTTTCCTTCTCTGGTTGCTGTGGCTAAAACTTCCAAATCTATGTTGAGTAAGAGTGGTGAGAGTGGGCAACCTTGTCTTGTTCCTGATCTTAGTGGAAATGGTTTCAGTTTTTCACCATTGAGGACAATGTTGGCTGTGGGTTTTTCATATATGGCCTTTATTATGTTGAGTAAAATTCCCTCTATGCCTACTTTCTGCAGGATTTTTATCATAAATGAGTATTGAATTTTGTCAAAAGATTTCTCTGCATCTCGAGATTACCATATGGTTTTTCTCCTTCAGTTTGTTAATACGGTGTGTCACGTTGATTGATTTGCATATATTGATGAATCCTTGCATTCCTGGAATAAACCCCATTTGATCATTATGTATGATCCTTTTAATGTGCTGTTGGATTCTGTTTGCTAGTATTTGGTTGAGGATTTTTACATCTATATTCATCAGTGATATGGGCCTGTAGTTTTCTTTCTTTGTGACATCCTTGTCTGGTTTTGGTGTCAGGGTGATGGTGGCCTCGTAGAATGAGTTTGGGAGTGTTCCTCCCTCTGTTATATTTTGGAAGAGTTTGAGAAGTATAGGTGTTAGCTCTTTTCTAAATGTTTGATAGAATTCACCTGTGAATCCATCTGGCCCTCGGCTTCTGTTTTTTGGAAGGTTTTTAATCACAGTTTCAATTTCAGTGCTTGTGATTGGTCTGTTCATAATTTCTATTTCTTCCTGATTCAGTCTTGGCAAGTTGTGCATTTCTAAGCATTTGTTCATTTCTTCCAGGTTGTCCATTTTATTGGCATAGAGTTGCTTGTAGTAATCTCTCATGATCCTTTCCATTTCTGCGGTGTCACCTGTTCCTTCTCCTTTTTCATTTCTAATTCTATTGATTTGAGTTTTCTCCCTTTTTCTCTTGTTGAGTCTGCTAATGGTTTATCAATATTTTTTTATCTTCTCAAGGAACCAGCTTTTAGTTTTATTGATCTTTGCTATTGTTTCCCTCATTTCTTTTTCATTTATTTCTGGTCTGATCTTTATGATTTATTTCCTTCTGCTAACTTTAGGGTTTTTTTGTTCTTCTTTCCCTAATTGCTTTAGGTGCAAGGTTAGGTTGTTTATTTGTGATGTTTCTTGTTTCTTAAGGTAGGATTGTATTGTTACAAACTTCCCTCTTAGAACTGCTTTTGCTGCATCCCATATGTTTTGGGTCATCGTGTCTCCATTGTCATTTGTTTCTAGGTATTTTTTGATTTCCCCTTTGATTTCTTCAGTGATCACTTCGTTATTAAGTAGTGTATTGTTAAGCCTCCATGTGTTTGTATTTTTTACAGACCTTTTCCTGTAATTGATATGTAGTCTCATAACATTGTGGTAGGAAAAGATACTTGATACCATTTTAATTTTCTTAAATTTACTGAGGCTAGATTTGTGACCCAAGATATTGTCTATCCTGGAGAATGTTCCATGAGCACTTGAGAAACATATGTATTCTGTTATTTTGGATGGAATATCCTATAAATATCAATTACGTCCATCTTATTTAATGTATCATTTAAAGCTTGTGTTTTCTTATTTATTTTCATTTTGGATGATCTGTCCATTGGTGAAAGTGGGGTGTTAAAGTCCCGTACTATGAATGTCTTACTGTCGATTTCCCCTTTTATGGCTGTTAGTATTTGCCTTATGTATTGAGGTGCTCCTATGCTGGGTGCATAAATATTTACAATTGTTATATCTTCTTCTTGGATTGATCCCTTGATCATTATGTAGTGTCCTTCTTTGTCTCTTCTATTAGTCTTTATTTTAAATTAATTTATTTTATTTATTTTTGCTCTGTTGGGTCTTCATTTCTGTGTGAGGGCTTTCTCTAGTTGTGGCAAGTAGGGGCCACTCTTCATTGTGGTGTGCGGAACTCTCTTGTTGTGGAGCACAGGCTCCAGACACGCAGGCTCAGTAGTTGTGGTGCATGGACTTAGTTGCTCTACGGCATGTGGGATCCTCCCAGACCAGGGCTCAAACCCGTGTCCCTTGCATTAACAGGCAGATTCTCAACCACTGCGCCACAGGGAAGCCCTAATCTTTATTTTAAAGTCTATTTTGTCTGATATGAGAATTGCTACTCCAGCTTTCTTTTGGTTTCCATTTGCATGGAATATCTTTTTCCATCCCCTCACTTTCAGTCTGTATGTGTCTCTAGGTCTGAAGTGGGTCTCTTGTAGACAGCGTATATATGGGTCTTGTTTTTGTATCCATTCAGTCAATCTGTGTCTTTTGGTGGGAGCATTTAGTCCATTTACATTTAAGGTAATTATCAATATGTATGTTCCTATTCCCATTTTCTTAATTGTTTTGGGTTCATTATTGTAGGTTTTTTCCTTCTCTTGTGTTTCTTCCCTAGAGAAATTCCTTTAGCATTTGTTGTAAAGCTGGTTTGGTGGTGCTGAACTCTCAGCTTTTGTTGGTCTGTAAAGTTTTTAATTTCTCCATCAAATCTGAATGAGATCCTTGCTGGGTAGAGTAATCTTGGTTGCAGGTTTTTCTCCTTTATCACTTTAAATATGTCCTGCCAGTCCTTTCTGGCTTTCAGAGTTTCTGCTGAAAGATCAACTGTTCACCTTCTGGGGATTCCCTTGTGTGTTATTTGTTGTTTTTCCCTTGCTGCTTTTAATATGCTTTCTTTGTATTTAATTTTTGACAGTTTGATTAATATGTGTCTTGGCGTGTTTCTCCTTGGATTTATCCTGTATGGGACTCTCTGTGCTTCCTGGACTTGATTAACTATTTCCTTTCCCATATTAGGGAAGTTTTCTACTATAATCTCTTCAAATATTTTATCAGTCCCTTTCTTTTTCTCTTCTTCTTCTGGAATCTATAATTTGAATGTTGGTGCATTTAATGTTGTCCCAGAGGTCTCTGAGACTGTCCTCAGTTCTTTTCATTCTTTTTTCTTTATTCTGCTCTGCAGTAGTTATTTCCACTATTTTATCTTCCAGGTCACTTATCTAAATGGCTGACATTTTAATGAATGTTTTAAAATAGTTCTGAATGATTAGGAGCCATTACCAAATTATGGAAGCTCTGTTATTTTTATTCTTATGTTAGCCGTTTCATCTTTAGCAGTGGTTCTCAGTGGGGAGGGGGATTTTGCCCCCTAGAGACATTTGTCAATAACTGGACATAGGTTTTGGTTGTCAGAGATGGGGAGAGGGTTCTATTGACATCTAGTGGGTAGAAGCCTGGGATGCTGATAAACATCCTACAATGCACAAGACAGCCCTCTACCACAAAGGATGATCTGGCCCAAAATGTCAACAGTTCCCAGTCCAAAAGCAAAGCTTACTCTCAATTGAGCTTTAGTAATTTAGCTGACAAGTATTCTATAGATTAAAATGGCAAACAAAAGTTACCACTACAAAATCTATTAGATAAAAATGTTCAGCCCCATGGCAGAAGTTGAAAGGTATGTTAAACGAATGAAGAACTAAAATGAAAAGAAAATACCAGTTGATTTTGCTTGTTTCCACAACCTGTTAGTTTACCAAAAACTTTACAATTTAAAGCCACTCAAATTTATTTCTCACAATTCTGTAGGTTAGAAGTCTGACCCAAGTTTCATTGTGCCCAAATCAGGGTGTTGGCAGGGCTGTATTGCTTTCTGGAGGCTCTAGGGGAAAATCTATCCTTTGCCTTTTCCAGTTTCTAGAGACCACCCACATTCTTTGGCTCACATTCTTTGTTTTCCTCCATCTTCAAAGCAAAGGCAAGTCAAGTCCTTCTCACATAGCATCACTCTGACCAATTCTTCTGCCTTCCTCTTCCACATGTGATTACATTGCTCCCACCTGGATGATCCACTTATTTCTAGGTTCAGGGGAGCAGGACATGGACATCTTTGGAGCAGACATTATTCTGCCTACCATAATATCTATAGAAAACTGAAATATTAGACAGTTCAGCATTTACCAATGGCAAAGAGAAAGGCAGTTTGTGTTCAACAAGCTCTGGTTTAATTAGCTGTGTTGATATTATACTTAAACACCAATGTATCATCCTTGATCTGATTAACTCCTTGGTTGTAAGTCCAATCAACTCTTATAGAGAGATACACACTGTAACTGATTAAGTTCCAGTAAATGAATAGTGCAGATCCAGTCTCTATATCCTATTGAAATTAGAAACTATCTTCAACTTTTGAACTTGGTCCTCTAATTTGCTCTAAAATTTGTTACTATTGCCATAAATGTTTCTCTATCTCTTTCATATCAGCTTGTCTAAATTCATCACATTAGGGAGGTTGATACCAGGGGGAAAATCCCTCTGTGCTGCTTTATATTTCTGGAAATAATCCCTGTAACATCTCTTTCTCTTATATTGGTCTCTGTGGACTTGAAAATATTACAAAGGTGTTTTTACTAAGGCACAAAAGTTATCTGTTACTGACTGGCATCTGAAATCATAATAAAAATATCAAAGAGGCAAAGCAATGTCTGTGGTATAAAATGACTATAACTTTTACCAGATTCCAGACCTATATGCAATTTCCTCCTTCTTACTCATCAGATAATCCAACACCAGAGGCCTCAGGATGGTCATTATTGGTAAGTTATTGTGTGATCTCAGTTCAAAAATTACCAGACTAAAAACAAATTGTCTAGGTCCAGGAGAAAAAAAACAGTTCTTAGGTGCTAATAGCCCTGTTACTCAGAGTCACTGCAAAATGGATGCAGTGACAGTTCTTACCATTTAACCATTTGTCTGTCTGAAAGTATGATTCAGACTTTCAAGGATGACTTATTGACTCTAAATATCACAAGAAACAATCATTTGGAAGTGTTTTCATGTGTTCTTCTGTATACCATTTTGAGTCTTATGGAATAAAATACTTGTCCAAAAAAACCAGGTGCTATCATAAACTCAACCCCAAATAAACGTATTTATCAGCAGAGATATGAACAAAATCACATCACATGGTGTTATTTTCAGAAGTTTATTTGTTATTCATCATCACAAATCTCTTAATTCACTCACATTAGTAAAGAGACATATTGCTCATAAAGGTTTATCACATGATTTACATTCCTATATAGGGCACTTGATGGCTAGACTTTTTTTTTTTTTAAACAGAGAAGAGTCGACAGAGCATAAATGCTAGTACTGATAGATACTTTTATAGTATCTGCCTCTGTGTACATACACTGAATCCAGTGATTAGGAACATGTTGGAAGAAAATATGCACACTTCATTATCTGGTATAATTGGTGTTGGGCATACGACCTAAGCTAGCTTTTATCATACTGTCAGAGCCAATGAATATCCAAGGCAGTTTCAAACCGAAATAAATGCACTTCAGCAATAACTGCTTCAGGAGACTGTGACTTTATGTAATTTGATGTTTCTATCTTGGAACAATTATGTTAGCAGCAAGTTGTTCTTACCTTGGCTAGACAGCATGACATTGGTGTCATCCATTCTGTCAGAGCGACCTTCTAGAGATATTAGTACGTTTGTCAAGGCCATTTGAGTGATCAACTTTTGACCTCTCTGGAAGAAGTCTTCACTGAACCAAATCATTTCTGTAATCATTGGTGTTAGCTCAGAGGAAGGCTTAAGGCTAAGGGCCAAAAATTTATGAAATAGTCTCCGTTTTAGGAAATAAATCTGTAACTCCCAAATGGCATTGCCTGCCAACTTACTTCAATAGCAATTGACCAGTAACCTGTTGTTCTCTTATTAGGACCTTTTAAGGAAGACAGAACCAAGGACTGATACCATTACCTGAATAGGTCTGATCTTGACACAGTATCTATGTGATATATCTGTTTAAAAAATAAGATGATACTCTATTTTCTCCTTGTTCAATATTTGCTACTTTATCAAAAAGATAAACTATACTGGGGAAAGAATCATGATATCTCTATAATCTAAAGGTTTCCATTTAGTCATTTCTCCAATAAATATTTAGATTTATTTTTCCTATTTAACTACAGATATGTGATAAGATTATATTAGAAAATTAGATTGGTATTTGAATATTCATGTATTCCTAAAGAAAGACTTTGAAAAATTCAGATCAGGACAAAAGACTGAAATTTTTGTTTTACTAGCTATCCTATCTTGGCTCATAAGCCAGTATCCATTTATGTCTCATATTGGCATTATCCAATATTTATTTCAACTCTCCTCATTACATTGCCCGTTTTGCTCATTAAAATGTAAAACATATGTAAACATAGATAGTTCCCACTATAGTGCCTGGCACACAGCAGATGATCAACAAATTTTACCTATTTTTACTTTTATACATCTATATACAACTGTTGGCTTAAAAAAATGCACAGCCTAAAAGCTGAGAATTATATTTTATTTGGCAGATTTTCTGAGGACTTAAGCCCAGAAGACAGACTCTCAGATCACTCTGAGGGAGTGCTCCAAAGAGGTAAAGGAGGAGACAGGATATATAGGAGTTTTTGCAACAAAAATCAAGTAGTCAGAACATCAAAAGATTACTGTTAAAGAAAACCAGACATCTCAAGTTAATGATTTTAGTGCTTTTCTATGTATGGGAAGATGCAAGAGTCTGGCCTCACTGAAATCATTCCTTTGATATGCACCTTAGCTATCTAGGGCCAGTATCCTTCTTTTCTCTATCCTGAATATCCACAGGGTGCACAGTTAGGGGTGGCTGCAGTGGCTGAGGGCTTGATGGCTGCAACGTCCTTTGTTTACTGATATGGCAGGCAACAATTTTCATCCACACAGCCTTAAGTTAGACATATGTCTTACCAGATGATTCATTTACAGAATAAATGCCTTGTAACATTACTATATTGTTTACCCTCAAACACTCCATCCATATCATTTCCCTAAATATATATAGAAAATGTGTTTTGAATTGGAGCAGGAAAAACAAAAAACGAAACACTACCAATTTGTTTACTTTGTCAAGCATTATGGCAAGCCCTTTACATACTGCTATAGACTGAATATTTGTCTCCCACCAGAATTTATATATTGAAAACCTAATTCCCAATGTGATGGGGATGGGACCTTTGGGAAGTAATTAGGACGTGTGGGTAGAACTCTCATGATTGGATTTGTGTCCTTATAAGAAGAGACAGAAGAGAGCTTGCTTCCTCTCTCTCTCTCTCTCTCTCTCTCTCTTTCTGTTCTCCATCCTGTGAGCACACAAACCAGGAAGAGGGCTTTCACCAGACACAGGATGTGCTGGCACCTCGATCTGGGACTTCCCAGCTTTCAGAATGGCAAGAAATAAATGTTTGTTTGAGCCACTCAGATTACGGTGATTCTGTTATAGCAACCGAAACTGACTAAGACAAATACCTTATGTAATTTAATACTCACAGAAAAACTCAATGAGTTTGGTCCTATAATTAATGTCACTTTACAGATAAAGAAACTGAAGCACAGAAACCGTTAATAGCATGCCCACGATCACACAATTTGATCACCAGGCTGAGTATGTGACATGAACTCCTGCCCATATGACCTCTAAATCAAGCCAACCCGAACAGAAAGTCTCACAATAATAGCCACCTTTTTCAAATCATGTCTGATAAGTTCTGTTATAATCTGAAGTGACAACTATTCCCAACTCCTCCCAAGTTAGGATAACATTAAAGTTGAAATGAAAAGACAAGTCAAAGCATGTTTTGTATTTTTTATATGCCCTGGTTGTCCCCAGTGGGGTGTTTTTACACACAAGAGTTTCAATAAGTTCATATGTCTGATATCTTTGAGGGCAGAAGTAGGTTCTATCAGACAGTCAAAACAATGTATTGAGTACCCACT
This sequence comes from Globicephala melas, assembly GCF_963455315.2. NCBI lineage: Eukaryota > Metazoa > Chordata > Mammalia > Artiodactyla > Delphinidae > Globicephala > Globicephala melas. Next base: position 48,936,574 of record NC_083335.1, read on the forward strand.
CTATTCACAGCCCTATACTTAACTCTGTGGGAAGGAATAAGAAAAGTATAGACACAGTTTGTATCGGTTTGTATAAACTCAACAGTTTGACTGAATGAAAACCGTTGGAAACATTTCCCAAATATGTTTTCTTTTAAGACACTAAAACTGTGCTATCTTTTATGGTAGCCAATAGGAACATTTGGCTATTGAACACTTAAAATGTGGCTAGTGCCACAGCTGAAATATATTACTATTTTGGATCTATTGGGTTAAATTAACTATGTTCTTAAAATTAATTTCCCCAGGGCTTCCCTGGTGGTGCAGTGGTTGAGAGTCTGCCTGCCGATGCAGGGGACACGGGTTCGTGCCCCGGTCCAGGAAGATCCCACATGCCACGGAGGGGCTGGACCCGTGAGCCGTGGCCACTGAGCCTGCACGACCAGAGCCTGTGCTCCGCAATGGGAGAGGCCACAACAGTGAGAGGCCCGTGTACCGCAAAAAAAAAAAAAAAAGAATTTCACCAGTTTCTTTTTACATTTTTTAAAGTGGCAACTACTAGAAAATGTAAAATTACATACATAACTCATGTTCTATTTCAATTGGACAGTACTATGACTAAAACATAATGTATAACATTTAAAACTTTATTTTTGGTATTGGTAATTTCATGACCAGTTGACCAGTGCTTTCATTTGTTTCTTTTTCTTTTCTTTCTTTTTTGCTCACTTGAAGCCTGTAGGCATGATTGGATGGTAATAATTAGTTTCTCTTATGCATTTTGTAATAACTTTATACTCTTCAACATGTGCTACTTTCCAGAGGATTAGGCTTTTCTTCTATTTATGGAACACTCAATTACCACAAATCAGGGAAAGCAGGGGGGTAAAACAAGTGTCTTAACTACTTTCATCATGTACTATAGGTTTTTAATAGGGATGCTGGAATCTTATATTCACTTCACTACAGAACAGTCCTGATCCATAAGCCAGCCTTGGTTTTTCTAGTTTATTACAGAGAATTGATTGTTCTTTCAGTTATGCCATGATCAGGTCATGTTGTTTTGCCTAATTACAAAGAGAACACAGTCAATATGAAAGTGAGAGAGCGATTGTTTTTAACTGAATCTGTACTCTCTTGCTTTCTGAATGGGAATACAATATATAACATAACTAAACAGTTTACTCTCCTTCATGTTATGTTTAATTCTATTAGTTTCAGGACAGTAGTCAATTATATTTGTTGTACTGAAGGATATAACTTAGTTTAACAGAATTCTGAAGATAATGGGGCATTGTTTCATCACACACAATATTTATTGAGAACTCTGGATGTGCCAGGATCAAACAACAGAAAGAAACATACCAGAATGTTTGAAATTTGCAGTGTATGTATGTGGAAATTCAGTAATGACAGAAATATGCGTAGAAACCTCAATAAAATGCACAACTTCATGATAGACTGTATGGTAGTGGTTAGGAGCATAGACTTTGGAATCAAAATATTTGAGTTTTAGGGCTGGCTCCACCACCTTCTAACTGTCTGAACTTTGGCAAATTACGAATCTATAAAATGTGCCCTAAAGTTTCTTATTTGTCAAATCATGTATATAATAGGACCTAATTCTGGGGCTTATTGTAGAGATTAAATGAGACAGTGTGTGTAATAAAGCATACAAAGCAGGGCCAAAGTGTATTCCTTACTCAGTGTTAGCTATTATTATTATTATTAAGTGAAAGGGAACATGGATATAATACATTTCAAGCTAAATATAACATGATCAGATCAGGACTGCAACTGGTTAGCAGAAAGCAGCTTCATTTTGAAATATATATATATCTAAAACAATTCTCTGAATTCCTGTATTTTATAGACCTTGAACCATACAACTCAAGACCTGATGATTCACTGACTTGTATGGTTTTCTACTTGTTTATGTATGTCTCTTTTCCAGCCTATAAGAAGCATCTTAAGAAACATGTCGGGAACAAAAGAGGTAACAGAACCAGGTATCAGTGTACTTTGATAAACTCCTGAATTCAGTTTGAAAGAGTAAAACTTTCCAGCCCAACTCTTACCCTCCGAAATGGATCCTGTCCAGCCCTTCAACATATATGTACACCCATCTTACTGTAAACACCGCCAATGTGAGTGTTCTGACAACCTCATTTACAAGCTTACATGTTCCTTCAGTGTTTGAGCTTCCTGCCAGTTAAGGTGATCTTTCTGTTTTGTTAAAAATCTATCTTGAAGATAGAAATGTATCATTTAATCATTTTCCTTTCCATACAAATATCTCAAGTCTTTTCCCTACACTTTTTTTTTTCATGTTGTGTTTTTTAATACATTTTCTAACTACTTTCTTTATGCTTGGCTTTTTGATCTTCTATTACCTAAAATTTCTTATTGGATTTCATTCATTTTTCATTTGTTTTTGACAGAGCCAACTTATTTTTGAGGATTATGTTATATTTGAATTTTTGGCTACTGGGCAAATCTGACAGCAGCTATACTAAGTATTTCTTCTACTTTATGAATTTTAGACTAGATCCTCATGAATGCATAAACTTAAACTACTAAAGTAGCAGTCTCATGTTTTAGTGTGCATGTAAACTACCTGGAAGTCTTATTAAAATGCAGATTCCTGGTCCCAATCCCCAAAGATTTTCACTAAAGTTTAGGCTCAGCCTCAGAAATTTGCATTTTAATAGGCAGCCCCCAACTGATTTTAATACAAGGAAGTAATTAATACAAGTAAGACACTTTAAAAATCATACTTTAAAAAGCACTATCTCCTAAAACATACCAAGTTCAAAAAAGCAAATGCACAGACACATATTAATCTTGTAAGCCTTTCTTTCTCATGCTTTCACATACACTATTCTCCCCTGGACTTCACTGGCAACTACTGTAGTGTATGAAGGAATTCGTGTCCTTTACCACAAACATCATGATACCCACTATCCCTCAGTCTTAAACTGATAGAAGTAAATTTCCAGTACATTTCAAGATTTCAGTACAGAAAGGGGAGAATAAAATAAAATAAAGAATGAGACAAAACAGCTGTATCATAGCATATTTGTTAAATTTGGTGTGTAAAAATGCAGTTTGAGAACAGTTGTAGGTATATAAAAAGAAAGTTTGTTTCTTTAGGTTTCTAAAACAACAAACTGGGAGGAACTTGATCACAAATCAAATAATTAAAATGATTAAATAAATATTTTTTTCTTCCCTATACACAGGTCAAATCCATGTAAAATAATTCTGAGTATTCAAATGTTTTTAATTTTATTGTAATTTTATGGCATTGAACATAGTTTGCAACAAGCAGGCTAATGTGGGGATCTTATATGTTTCCACATCGTGTGGAAAACTTTGTAGTAATTTATGTGGAGACTTTGATTTCCAGCTTCGCTCTGGGGAAGGTGAAATGTGGAGATGTCCCCACATAAGGCCAAGGGGATTCCCCTGCAAGGGGACACACATTTTATGAAAGACCTGTGGCCAGGAAGAGTTGGGTAAAATTCAGTGTACAAATCCACATGCCCTTCAAAGAAGGCAAGGTCAATGCTTTCTAGTGAATCATTACCCTGTGGACTGGTACATTTGGGAAACCTGTGTATGTAAGGGTTTGATGAAAGTAAGGCAGAGACAGAAACAACTCGCCATCGGGCACCAGGCACCTGCATGAAGCTGTGATCAGACATGTGCACACAATCTGTGTTGTGTGGATTCCATAGGATGAGTCACAGGTGAGGCTGGCAATTACGATGTAAATACACATACCACATTTATTTCCCTTGCAAAATATGAATGAGCATGACCTCCTCCGAATACTTCAGTGAATAAGGATTGAGGTCAGCAGGGAAAGCAGTGGTTTGGTTCCTTCTGGATGGAAATGTCTGCAAATTAAAGCTGGCTTCTAAACAATTCAGGGCAGTATAGTTGGAGGAGAGGGCAGAGAGGGGCTGGACTGGCTACAGTGGTCACTGAGGAAGGCGGCAGCAAAGACGTGGGCAAAGAGGGAGAAGGCAAGAGCAGGTGACGTGGGACCTAGGGAGGGCCCAAGGAGCCCTGTTCCACAAGCAGAGAAACTCCAAAGGCGCAGGGGAAGCTGGGGCTTCTCTCTAGGTCCCTCAGGCCTCGTCCTTAATCGCAAGCTGGTGCTTGTGAACAAATGGAAAAATCAGGTTGTGGAGATGCTGCTGGGCCTTGAAAAAAGTTCTGGGTGGCTGTGTTAGTGAATTCTGGAAACAGCAGAGACAAGAGGGAGTGGGCCTCAGTTCCAGTGAGCATTTCAGCTTCAGGGAGGTGACCTTAGCTGCTCCTCCTCTTCATTTCCTCCCCCTGCACAGAGGTCCATGACAAATACTGAGGTCCTCGGACCTGAGCAATCTGGTTGGGCTAAAGAGAAGCAAGACCCTCAGGAGGCTCAAGTTCAGGCCTGGAGCAGGTCCACTGGGTGACTTGCCTGGACAAGGAGGCAGCCGCTGACAAGAGCTGCCCACAGCAATACCAGAGGAGCTGGGGCTTGTGCAAACATGTATAAATGCCTCCAGGACACACAAATGATGGGCTGAGAGCCACAGTTACAGATGCCCCCAGAAGAGGAATGTTTAGGAATGGCCCACATGGAGACCTGGAGTCTCTGTCCCAAGCAGGTGGGAGCATTGGGAAGTTGGGAAGGTATTCAGGAAGGCCTTTGAGGAGGCATAGGGGTTTCCTTCGGCCAGAGTCTCCAGGAAGCATGACTAGTCTCATTTTTCCCAGTTTGGAAGTAGGCTTGGTTTCCAGAGTATGAGCCAGTCTGGGAGCCACCCAAAGTGGGGAAGATCCCCGTATCTCTAGTTGAACATTGAGTCTGAGCCCAGGTAGAGTTTTTGAACTCTGAGGTCCCCTCTCTGGGAGGAAGACATCTAGATAAGGTAGCTACCAGAAGAAACCAACTCTGGGCAGTGCCCAAGAAGTACAGAGGGACTGTGGGCTGACCCTAGGCATCCTGCCTAATGCCCAGCTGTCCTGCTAGTGCCATGCTACGGGACAGATTTCCCTCTGATGCCAGGTCAGATGAATGGTGTCCAGGGTTTGGGGAATGTAAGACATTCCCTTGTAAGGTAAGGAACATAAGACAGAGGCTCTCCTTATCACTCTGCACCTGACTTGCTCCCAGAGACCTTCATGTAGAACTTTGACCCCAGTGTGGTCAGAAACAGCAGCTGGCCCAGGTGGGGAGCTAAGGCAAGGGATGGAAGGCAGGGGCACTGAGCATGCAGAGACATCGAATGGGGAAGCCACTCTGGGACTCGGCACTGGCTGCAGCTGAGAATGCAGAACCCCTAAAAACAGCTGTTCTCCTCGCATCCCCAATTGGACTTTTTAAGGGTGAAGCAGTGGGGAACGGGGTGGGGTCATTTGCAAACAAGATGCTGTGCACGCACCATATAACCGAACACACACACACACACACACACACACACACACACACACACACAAACACCAGCAACCTGCATCTGTCATCGTGGTGGACAAACTCATCTGTTTTAAGTGCCAGAGTAGAGGGAGGGAAAAAGAATGCCCTAGAACTTTCCCTTCCCAGAACCCCAGTTCCCAGAGCTCAGACTTCAGGGGGTGTCAGGGATGAAGGTGAGCTATAAGGAGCCCCTAGAAGTCATCTTGGCCAGGGAGCCACTGTGTTTTCCAAATAGCAGGGGGGAGGTGGGGTAGCGAGGTAAAAAGGGACAAGGCTGTCACAAAGCAGGAGAAGGTGGCAGAAAGGGGGAAGCATATCCCAGAGAGACCCAGAGCGCTAAAGACATGCCCTTCGAGCGATATGCAAAGATGCCCAAACCTTGATAAACTTGGGCTGGGGCCTCTGAGAACAGATGTTTGCAAAAGAGCTAGCTGAATCCCTCGCCCAGATCTCTCCTCCGACCCTGTAGCGTCCACTAAGTGGGCGCTCATCTCTGCAACCCAGTCCCATCTTTCCAGAGAGCGCAGCTGGAACCCACCACGCAGACATCGAAACAGCCCAGGGACGCTCAGCTCCGGATCTGGGGCAGCCTGACCGCTCCTTGTCAAGGAGAATTGGGAGGGAATGGTGTTGCGCACAGAGACACACAGGCACTCACAGACTGGTCTTGCAAGCCTGCCCGCGTGGGCCCCCTGCCTTAGTCGCCACAGCCCAGGGGCTCTGCATCCAGCCTGTAGTTCTCCTGTCTACACCGTCTGCCGGGCCTCACTGATCAACTCCGAGTTCCCCTGGCTGGTCCTGCGAAGTCCTAGCTCTGGGTTCCCAGCCCTGCCCAAGCGAACGGACAAGGGTCTAGGGCGTGGGGAAGCCACTGGGCTCAGTCGTGCAGTGCTCCCGGCTGGCCGGCATTGGTACCCTCTGATGGTGAGCCTCTGGCCTCCTGACTGGCAGAGGGCAGATCAGGGGTGGAGAGGTGGCTTGGGAGCTGAGGCAGCTGAACACTGCCCCCCATTTCTGCAGACTTCCAGAAATGTCCAGGGTGAGACAGACAGTGGTTTTGATTTGGCAGTTTGTCCAGCACGTCTATGAGCTTGGTGAAGCTTTTCCCCATTGATTTAAATTGCTATCCAGACTTTTATATATTACCTAAGTCTGCATGAATATGGCACTGGAAATGAGGAGGGAAAGCAGAGGTCAGATTTGGGTGATATTTCAGGTAGAAAACATGGGAATTGGTAATGAGAGTAGGATGAAAGAAAGCAAAGTGGAAGTTCATGTGAGGTTTGTAGCTTGTGAGACTGAATGAATGGATGACACTACTAATCAAGTTCAGTAATATAGGAAGAAGGTCATGTTTAGGATAGAAGATAATTTCTTCTGTTTTAGAATATTAAGTCAAGATAGCTTTTGAAATATTAAGTTGGATATGTAAAGTAGGCAGCTGGATATATGAGTCTAGAACTTAGTATAGAATATGAGCTGGTATTTGGACAGCCATCAGCTTGTTGATGGTAACTGAAGCCATGAGAACAATTTGGATAATCTAGGTTGAGTGTATATATATATGATCAGAGAACCCAGTAATGATCCCTGGGAAACTCCAAAATTTGAGGAATTGGTAATGAGAAGTAACAAGCAAAGTTCATTGAAAAGTATGCTCAGAGTGGTAAAAAGAAAACCAAGAAATGGTACCATATATGAAAACGGAAGGGGAGAATTTCTTGAACGGAAAGGGAATTGGCAGTATTAAACACTGCAGAGAGACCAATTTGAATGAGGACTAAAAATAAGCCACTGGCTTTGACAATTAGCATGCACCAATAAGCTTAGGAACAGTTTACATACAGTAGTTGAGGAAGAAGCAGTATTCTAATCATCATTTTGATACTAATACCATCATCTTATATATCATGTGCCTGATGTGTGCACCCTTAAATATATATTCATAACAGATCTGTGAGTTATATTACTAACAGCACTTACAGATATTGAAAACCACCCTCAGAGAGGTTAAAACAATTGCACAAGAGGTCATTCAGTTAGTGAATGCTGGGGCCAAACCAATTTCTTTATTGAGAAAGCCTTGCTTTCATTGACAAACATCATTCTCTTTCTATCTTTCTGATAGAAGTATGAGGAATAAACTCACATTTTTCTCTCCCAGTCTTTCTTTCCAGCTTCAAAAATTATGTTCTTTCCCTTTCACTACATTGTGTTTCTGGTAGACTGCTTTTTGAAGATGTTTTGTCCTAGTGCTGAGATGGGAAGGGTAGTAGTTTGAAAAAAGGTAGTCTCATGAGAGTTTAAGACGAAGGAGATTTAAGCACATTGATAAACTGGGGAGACAGAAGCAGTGGATCCAACTGAATACACAGGAATAAGGAGATTATTGATGGAGAATGCAGGAAGCTTTGGGATAGAGAACACAAGCTGACTTAATTTTAGACAAAAGGATACATATTTTTCCTCCGAGACCAGAGGGTATGACTATGTATAGTTACATTTAGAAGTAGAGGGAAGTTAATGGAGTTCCCAACTGAGCACTTTTATTTTCTCTGTGATCTAGGGGGCTTGCTGCCTTATATTTTGGGTGAGAGACATAGAGAGAGGTTAAGGGAGAATGCTAAAGCTCTGAACCAGCTGCCATGGGAAGGGTGATCAGGACCTGCCCAAGAATTAGCAAAAACACTGTTAAGCAGTAGGGGAAAACTAGTTGTGAAACCACCTATTTATAGTGGTTCCAATTTTCAGTAATGTGGCAAACTGCAAAATTGGCCCCAAACTTCCACTCCTATCTATACTCACTCCCCTTGCAATGTAACATCGCAGCCCTTCCCATCAAAAGGTGGAATATATTTCTCCACTTTTTGAATCTTGACTGGCTTTGTGATTTATTTTGGCTTATAGTATGTGGTGTAAATGACACCAGGTCAGTTCTGAGTTTAGATTTCAAGAGACCTGGCAGACTCCCCCTCTTGGAACTCTTCTGCCACCATGTGAACAAGGCCAGACTACTCTGATAGATAATGAGAGACAGGAGGTCTGGTTGCTCTCCACCCTCCATTACCCCAGCTGAGAGCCAGCCAACACCCAGAAGCAGGGGCATCTTAATGACACGAAGCTGACCTCAGATGCGTGAGGGAGCACAGCCAAGGACAGAAGAAGCTCTCAGCTGAGCCTGAACTAAATTGCTGACACTCAGAATCATGAACTAAATAAAAGGTTATTGCCATTGAGTTTCAGGATGCCTTTTTAAGTTTTTTATTGGAGTATAGTTTCTTTACAATGTTGTGTTAGTTTCTACTGCACAGCAAAATGAATCAGCCATACATATACATATATCCCCACCTTTTGGATTTCCCTCCCATTTAGGTCACCACAGAGCATTAATACAGTAATCAGCCAAGGGCACAATGGGATGTGATTCCCCACCCCCCAAACGCTGAGAAGTATTGCAGCAAAGTTGGTGAATAAGTAGTTGAATTTATTCAGCATCTTGGACTCTTGCAGAGGTGGGCAACAGGACAAACGGACAAGAGAATTATAGGAGGTCCAGAACTTGTTTGTAAAGTGATCAAATACGGGGTCCAGACAGGCAAGGGATTGAAATGAAGCCATGAATTGGCTAATAGAATAGACTAAAATTAGGGGAGAGGGAAGGAGTTAAGGGACTAAAGTCACAAACATATGCCTTGACTTTTAAGACATGCCCTGAATACAAATGCTGGGGAAAGAAAACAAATTAGCAAACAAACCTTCCTTCTAAATCTAAGCTGCTCATTATCTGTTAACTATCACTTTAATTGCAAACAAGTGGTTAATATATGTGTCTGAACACTGTAACAAGAATTCCAAAAATAGATTTTTTTCAAAGATGCATTGCACTTGAAGAATTAGTGACATACCAAATATATTCAAGTTAACATAATATGAAGAAAATGTCATTCATTTGAATGCAATTTGCAGAGAACATATTAATTAGTCCTAGCTTGCCTTGAAAAGAACACATTATTGTTGCTTTGTGAAAACAGGGAAAAAATAACATAGTGTGCTATTTGATGAAATCCTTTGGTCTGAACATGAGAAAGAAGTCAAAGGATTTGTAATTTGCTCTCCATAGGCTTCTGAAAACCCTTCAACTTTCAAAATAAATTGAATTCAACAGACCCTACCTAACCACAGTTGACTGTCAATAAGCACATTTGTATGTTTATTTGCTGCGTAAGAAGCCCACTTTGTCCAGAATTACTGAAAATCATGTACTGTACTTCCAAAATGTAATTCCAAAAATGGAAGGAAATGTATCTTCCAGTAAATACCCCACAGGATTCTCTCTGCTAACTACCAGTTGTGTCATCTCTCTGAGCAGCTTGGCATGACCAAGATATTGCAATGAGGATAAGGAAACGTCTCTGGTGACTTAACGTCCAATATCCAAAACTCCATCCTGTATTCACAACAGAAAATTAGTTGGCAGCCACAAAATTCATCTCCTAAGAACTGGCTGGTTTTCATATTATGAATGAGCCAGATTCATTTCCTTATTGAGGAAGTCCTCCTTATATCCATAAGTACCCATAGAATTCTATTTCTTCTAGAAATAGACTAGGGGCACTCTCTATGTCTCTAATTGTCTCAAGCTCTACATTTATCTCTTTTTCTTTATCTCCAGCTCAATCTTTTGCTGCCTCAATCTCCCTCTGGCCCAACTGCTCTGCATACACACACACACACACACACACACACACACACACAGTGGTTTGCAGTACAAAAGGCAATTATCAAATGTGGCTCGCAAATACTTGTCATCTTGAACAAGAAAGTCCCCTTAGATCATGTGTTAATCTGAAGAGTTTTATAAAACATACAGATTCCTTGGTCTCACCCTCAGAGATATCAATCCCATGCATGTGGAATTAGATGCCAGTAATCTTATCTTTTAAGTTTTTGACATGATTTTCATGGTGAGGCTTGGGATTCACTTCTTGTTGGTATAAAGAGGCCACCCATGTCCTTTGCTACACTTTCAAAATACCAGCTCCTTCAGATATTTCTCTCCATATCTGGATGGCTACCCAGGGAAGAGTTCAAAAAGTAGAGATTCAACATTCTCTTACTCTTTAGGAAAACTTATTTTCTGGGGGAAAAAAAAAAACCCTCCCACAGATATACCCTTGGCAAAAGGAACAGCAGGCCTGCTTCACTACACATGTGCAAACACTTGCCTATCTACTCCATCCCTTCACTACAAAATAGGAAAAGGAAAAGGGAAAAGGAGGTAACATTTCCTGAGCACCAAAATATTTGCCAAAAAAATGGGCTAGAAGCTTTTGCATAATCTCATTTGATTTTTCTAACAAGCCTACAAATTAGATATGAGCAACCCCAATTTATGGATGAGGAAACCAATGCTCAAAGAGAAGGAATCTACTCACAGTGGCATAGCTAACATGGAGCAGAACAGAGATTCAAAGAATGTTGTCACTGACCTATATTTAGGATACCACACTGGTGGTCACAGCCTCTGAACTACCTACAAATGCATATGCACATACATACAGGTTGCTAAACACGCATTTCAAATTTTTCCCCTAAACAGTGCATACTCCATTGGAATGAACACTGAAATAAGAGTGCTGAACTCAGGTTTCTAGCTCTAGTTTTTCTTCCAATTAGCTTTTGTGACCGTTGTGAATGTTCTTACATTTTCTGGGCCTCATATTTCTCATCTATTAAATAAGGATGGGGATTACTTAGTTGTAGCAAAAATATCGCAGTAGTGTAAGGTGCTCAAAATAGTGAAACCTGGGTGAGAGGTATACAGGAACTCTGGACTATTTTCACAACTTTTTAATAAATTTGTAACTATGTATTCTAAAATAAAACATTTCTTAAATTTAAATAAATAAATTAATTAAATAAATAAGGAATGGGTATGACGTGATTTCAAAGTATCTGTCACCCTAAAACATCTTCACTTCCTCAATTCCTCTCCATCCTTGAAAGCCCAGTATGGACTATATTGCATGCATTACCTGGCATTTTTAGAACATGTCCTTCCTAAACACAGAATAACTCTGAGACAGTGAATGTTCATGTCCCCTTTTATATCTGAAATGTTTTGTCTTACATCCTGTTGTTCCTCATACATGATTTAGTACTGGTCAATAACTGTCAAACTCACCACCCCTAAAATATCTCAGTTCACTCGTCTGTTCAGGATGCATTCCAGTTCTGGGGTCTTTTGCTTACTTTGTGTTTGAAATGCATATGAGGGGCAAGTTATTGTAGAGTTTCTGCTTACAGAACCACTCCTTGGAGAAAGATTTCTGTTCTTTTTCAAGACTGGCTATGCTTCAGAGCAGTGCATTGGGAGAGGGCCTCTTCCACATCAAAAGGTCTATTCTAAGCAGGACTCTGAGCATGTGGAAAGAAAAGACTATAGTGAACACACAAGTGAAATACACAGAAATGTTTAATCAGAAAGAGCACCGGAAAAAGAGTCAAGGGACCTGAACTTGAGTTCATATTCTGCTGCTACATAGATGTTTAACTTTGGATAAGGCATTTGACTTTCCAAGCTTCAATTTTACCTCTGGAAATGATTTTCCAAAGACAATGAAATATTTGAGCACAAAGTATGTACACTTGAACACCTCTGCAATCTTCTAGGTTTCCCCAGACTATTCATTATCCCTCTCTCCTCTCTACTCAAATCTCTAACACTTCTTCTTTACATCCTATTTCACTAAGGAAACAACAATCAGAACAAAACATCCACAAGCTTCCAACACACATCTCCTTATCTGCCTGCATCTGTACTCATATACTCTGACTTCTTTCCTATTACAGTGAAAGATATAAATCCAAAATAAGACCAACCACTCCATTTGTGCACTGAATCCTGAACCCCTGGTCCTTACTCAAGGGCTTTGGTCCTGCAAGTATCCTTTTCTCTCCTGTATCACATATTTCTCCCTCCTCCTGGATCATTCCCATCAACAAACTTTTTCTCATGTTCTAGGATATTTCTCCTTAAATTAAAAAATAAAAACACTTTGGGCCCCATGTCCCTCTCCAGGTACCTCCAAATTATCTTTACAGCAAAACATCTCCAAAGAGTGGTCTATATTTTCTCCCAAGGCCTCCTCAACTGGCTTAACGATTATGCTTTTGTCCTTTGTTTATTCCACCTCTTACCAGCATTTGACAGAGCGGGCCACTCCATCCTTCCCTTGGCTTTCAGACGTCACACAGTTCTGATTTCTCTCCTATTTCAATGGTTGCTCTATCTCAGAGTTCAACACATTATATATCTAACTCTACTCCCATGATGCAAAACATCATCAGTGTGCTAACAACTCCCAAATTTATATCTCCACTTTACACTTCTTTTAGGAACACCACACTCTTATATCCACTTGCCTACTCAATAACTGGAAAGGCATTAGAAGTTAGTGCTGCAGTATATGGGCTTCCTAGGCAACCCCCAGCCAATGACTGAACATCACAGTGTGCAAGAATCCATAATTTCTGACCAGCTGACCAGTGCAGGACCCCTCCATGAGCAGTCTTTGCATTAGAGCTCCCTGTGAGGCTTGCTGAGACTTTCTCAGAGCTGTACCCAGTCTGAGGCAACTTTCTACTGAAGGCATCCTAAGTTCGAGTCTGTCAGCCAAATGTACTCTGTCAGCAAGTTCCCTCTTGAAGAGAGATTTGATTGGTCACTTTCACGGCTCCCACAAAGGCTACATCTTTGAGCTCAGAGACACCAACACTGGCAGAGAAGTGCCTCTTCTTCAGACGTCTGTTTCAGCTGGAGAAGGATCCTCTTCTAAGCTTTGAATTTATGATAATTTGGCCTCTTTCCTTTTGTTCCACCAGCTGTAGAGGTGATAGCTACTTCCTTTATTTGCTACTTGCATGATATCTCAGAATTCTCTTTCGACTCTTTCAGTTAACTAGCTAAAGTGACTAGTTAAGTACCTAGTTTAAAAAATATTTTAAATTCTCTCTGTTCAAATAAGTGGTGTTTTTCTCTCCTGCTTGGACCTTGTCTAATGCCAGCATTATCTAACGACCTTCTCTTGTGGATAATGAGGATTCAACTTTCTTTCACCAAACCTGCCCCACATCCCCTACACAGAAGCATACTTCTTATCCCCCAACCTTAGTTACATTCTATCTCTATTATATCATAAATCAGTTCAATGTTTAAACTATTTGACTATGCTAAAAGCTAGTCTCAACCCACCCTCATAGTCTATTCTTTGGTTATGTTTCCTTTCCTGACCAGAGGGCTTTGGTTTTTGTTTCAGTTAATGATTGTCTTGATTTTTGTTACACTTTTCTTCACCTCAACCAGCACACTGCCTTGATTATATAAATATTCTCTCAATATGCTCAAATATATTTTGTACTTTATTATTATCAGTGTCCTGAAGACTTCTCTACCAGAGCCTTTTGATCTCCTCTGGGAATTCTGATTGCTCCCAGGGCCTACTGTATAACAGTTGTCTGGGGAATTCCTGTCACCAGTTCCCATTACCCTGGAGCTTCTTGTAGCCACTTTTTTGTGTGTTGGATCTCATGTTTACACCCATTTTTAATCCGACCTGTCTCTAATACATAAGACAGCAGCTGTTTGACAGTGCCCATCAATATCATAACTTTTAAGGCTAAAAGAAATGCAGATGAAATGTGTGAAGATATCAGTTGAAGTAATGGGAAAGTCAAGGCAAGAAACACTTACTAACAAAATGAGAAATTATAATATGACTTTTGGACCCCTATGCATATTCCATCTTCTTCAATGTCTGGTCCACAGGAGCCTGCCTGAATAACAGGAGGAATGTGCCAGATGCTCACTCACTAGAAAAGTAACTTTAAAAAAACTGAAATGCCCACTTGGATTATGTACTCAGATTATATTCAAAGCAGTAATACCTCTACCATTGAATAAGAATGTTTCTAATTGCCTCATTATCTTGAATTTGCAGAAAATGTAATAGACCAGAGATCTGCACTTGTATATATGTTTCTGCTTGGAAATCATGATATTGGCCATGACTATGTGACAAAAGTAACTGAAACAGGAAATGTCTACTACTTGAATAACAACTAACTTGGCCCAATTGACTTTGAAACTCATTTGAAAAGAGGCTCACACAGAAGTACATTCCAGAGCCAAAGTAAAAAGAAAACAAAACAAGCAAAAAAGGTTGGGGTTGGGGGAAGGACAGGTACAAATGCCAAGGAGAAAGGTATAATATCAAGTTCAATTCACAAAAATATGATGTTATGTCATGCAAGACAAAGGCAAACTAACTGCTTCAGATTGATTTCAACAAAGGTGTGATTGGTTTGGTTCTTGAGGAGGAAAGAGACGGAGAGAACCATCAACTGTTTTGACCAGGAGAGAGGAATTATACTTTAAACCATTGGCCTGAATTTGTGTTATAATAATGCTAAAATTACAATAAATCTTAATAATAATTCCAACTAGAAAATCTTATTAGGACTTAAAAGCTAGCCTTTTAAAACTAAACATTCTCCAAAAATGGTTTAGACCAGCTGCACCACTTTCTGTATTTTAAAAGCTACCAGGAGGGGGCAATAGCTCCAGGCCTCACTGCAGCTTCCCTCCTATTCAAACTGCAGACGGTCAAGGTTTTTTCAGGTAACAGCTCAGATTTTTCCGCAGTGCAAGTGAGTCTGCGCGGCCTTACAGCCCAGAGTTAGGCAGCATCTACTGACGTCCAAACCTTACATAACGCTGTATTGCGTTGTTGCAGTGGTTCTCAACCCTGACTCTGCATTAGCGTCATCCGGGATGCTTTAAAAAAAAACAAATGATGCCTGCAGAATGCCTCAGGGTGGGGCTGGTATTGGAATACTTTAACATTTTTCTCAGTGAGGCTGTCACAGATGAGAACAATGTGCAACCCAGTCTCAGGGTATTAGAAAACAGTATTGAGGAGTTTGAGGATTTCACATTTGTGTGAGTGCCCTTTCCCCGTTTTTTCTGCTCGTTTCAAGGGATCTTATAATGAGGGAGAAGCTTGAATCATCTTTCTATGACTATTCGTTTTATTCAGCCCAATACTTAAGATTAAGCTGCCTATGTCAGTCTACTTTTTATTATGTTTATTCTCAACTGGAAACTTAAATACTTTTTAAAGGGGCAATGCCATTTTATTATTATCTCTAATAAATTATTGCTAGAAAACCTTTAGCAGAGTTCATGTTGCAAACTGTCATTTCAGCTCAATGCCACAGACATCACCTTAATGCAAGAAGAAGCAGAGATGCAAATCCTCATGTGAACAATGATCTAGTTAATAAGGGGTGTTTGCTCTAATTAACTCAGATCTCATCATTTCAATTTTAACTTCATGGATACCACAGAAATAAAATATTTTGAAACCCAGAGTGAGTCAAAAGTCTTTGTGCATAATTAAAGATTCATCTTCAAAGCCATTAAAAACAAAATTCAAAAACCAGATTCGACAGCTAGTAAAAGCAGAGGCATACCAAGGTTCTATCCCTATAGTTTGAGCAAAAATGACAGTCTGATTTACCTAGGTTATCTATTGTACTGCTAGTATATACTACATGGTAGAAAGAGGCTTTTTGTCAGACAAATGTCATTTAAAATATTGATTTTATAAATTGCTCACTATACAGTGTAGGCAAGATACTTAACCTCTCTGAGCCTCTGTTTTCTCAGGTCTAGTAATGGGGTAATCACTACATCACAGAGCTGTGTCAATGAAATGGGGCAACAAATGCAGAGAAAATGCCATATTGATAGGTTGCTCAGTACAAGGCAGTTGGTATTAGAGACTGTTCTAGTAACTGACATTTCAAAGTCTGGAATGTTCTATAGCTGCTGCAACTGCTGCTGTCCATTGCTTGCTCCCTAGGCAAGTCCAGGGTGGTTAATATCTGATAACAAGCCTTACGCTTACAATCTGGTGTTTCCTATTCAGCTGCTATTCACAGTCACAAACCACCCTTCACCAGGGCTTAATCATGATGCATCAAGGAAACTACAACCAGAGAACTAAAAAAAAAAAAAGTGAAACAAAGTCATGTTGAAATGTTAATGGGGTCATGTTCTGCATTTGCTCATCTCAGAATGTTTAGCAAATGGATTTTCAATTAACATTTCACTGTCAGATTGGGGTGGGTCTGTCTTATACTATCCTTGCGACCCTTTCTCATCCAGAAGACAGGAGAGCAGCAGCATAAAATAGGAAGTATGTTATGTTCTACTGAAAGTATATATTTACCTTAACATTTACTAACATTCATCCATTATCTGGGCAAGCTCCTCACAAGCGGAGACCGTGTCTAATTCATCTTTGCATTCTGTTCAAGCTCAAGAACTGGTACCAAAGAAATGAAAATTAAGACAAGACTATCCATCCATCTAGTTGGCAAAGCCTGAAAGGTATGAAAATATCCAACTTTGGCTATAATCCAAACCTTTCTGGAATCAGCGATATGTTGAAGAAGGCTTAAAAATGTCCACGCCCTTTGACATGGCAATTGCAGTAATTAGACCTAAAGGGAGATTTAAGGAACGTTCAAAGTTATAGTTTCAGTGTTAACACAGTGTTGCTTATAATACAAAAACAAAGTAAGACTATGATGGGAGATTAGTTAAATAAGGTATAGTGCATCTATAAGATGAAATATTATATATTAATCAAAAATGATATCAAGGGAACTATTTCCTGGCTTTGAAAGATATGTTCACAATATACTAAGTGATAAAAGCAAACAACAAATAGTACGATCTCACTTTTGTCAAAAATAAAATAATACATAACTGAAATTATTCTGGAAGACTGGGAACATATACCCTAATTTATAAACAATCAAATGTTTAAATAATGAAATGACAAGGGATTGTATTTTTATTTATACATTTCTTCATTAATTCATTTTTCTTTAACACCTTTATTAGAGTATAATTGCTTTACAATGGTGTGTTAGTTTCTGCTTTATAACAAAGTGAATCAGCTATACATATACATATATCCCCATATCTCCTCCCTCTTGCATCTCCCTCCCACCCTCCCTGTCCCACCGCTCTAGGTGGTCACAAAGCACCAAGCTGATCTCCCCGTGCTATGTGGAGGCTTCCCACTAGCAAGCTATTTTACATTTGGTAGTGTATATATGTCCATGCCACTCTCTCACTTCGCCCCAGCTTACCCTTCCCCTCCTGGTGTCCTCAAGTCCATTCTCTACATCTGTATCTTTATTCCCATCCTGCCCCTAAGTTCATCAGAACCTGTTTTTTTCGTTAGATTCCATATATATGTGTTAGCATACGGAATTTATTTTTCTCTTTCTGACTTACTTCATGCTGTATGACAGTCTCTAGGTCCATCCACTTCACCACAAAAAACTCAATTTCGTTTCATTTTATGGCTGAATAATATTCCACTATACATATATGCCACATCTTCTTTATCCATTCATCTGTTGATGGACACTTAGGTTGCTTCCATGTATTGGCTGTTGTAAAAAGAGCTGCAATGAACATTCAGGTACATGACACTTTTTGAATTATGGTTTTCTCAGGGTATAAGTCCAGCAGTGGGATTGCTGGGTCGTATGGTAGTTGTATTTTTTGTTTTTTAAGGAACCTCCATACTGATCTCCATAGTGGCTGTATCAATTTACATTCCCACCAATAGTGCAAGAGAGTTCCCTTTTCTCCACAACCTCTCCAGCATTTATTGTTTGCAGATTTTTTAATGATGGCCATTTTGACTGATGTGAGGTGATACCTCATGGAAGTTTTCATTTGCATTTCTCTAATGATTAGGGAGGTTGAGCATCCTTTCAAGGGTTTGTTGGCAATCTGTCTATCTTCTTTGGAGAAATGTCTATTTAGGTCTTCTGCCCATTTTTGGATTGGGTTGCTTGTTTTTTTGATATTGACCTGCATGTGCTACTTGTAAATTTTGGAGCTTCATCCTATGTCAGTTGCTTCACTTGCAAATATTTTCTCCCATTCTCAGGGTGGTCTTTCCATCTTGTTTATGGTTTCCTTTGTTGTGCAAAAGCTTTTAAGTTTCATTAGGTCCAATTTGTTTATTTTTGTTTTTATTTCCATTTCTCTAGGAGGTGGGTCAAAAAGGATCTTGCTGTGATGTATGTCAGAGAGTGTTCTGCCTACATTTTCCTCTAAGAGTTTTATAGTGTCGGGCCTTACATTTAGGTCTTCAACCCATTTTGAGTTTACTTTTGCATATGGTGTTAGGGAGTGTTCTAATTTCATTCTTTTACATGTACCTGTCTAGTTTTCCCAACACCACTTATTAAAGAGGCTGTCTTTTCTCCATTGTATGTTCTTGCCTCCTTTATCAAAGATAAGGTGACCATATATGCATGGGTTAATCTCTGGGCTTTCTACCTTGTTCCATTGATCTATATTTCTGTTTTTGTGCCAGTACCATACTGTCTTGGTTATAGTAACTTTGTACTATAGTCTGAAGTCCAGGAGCCTGATTCCTCCAGCTCCATTTTTCTTTCTCAAGATTGCTTTAGCTATTCGGGATCTTTTGTGTTTCCATGCAAAATGTGAAATTTTTTGTTCTAATTCTGTGAAAATGCCAGTGGTAGTTTGATAGGGATTGCATTGAATCTGTATATTGCTTTGAGTAGTGTAGTCATTTTCACAATGTTGATTCTTCCAGTCTGAGAACATGGTATATCTCTCCATCTGTTTCTATCATCTTTAATTTCTTTCATCAGTGTCTTATAGTTTTCTGCATACAGGTCTTTTGTCTCCTTATGTAGGTTTATTCCTAGGTATTTTATTCTTTCTGTTGCAATGATAAATGGGAGTGTTTCCTTAATTTTCTTTCAGATTTTTCATCATTAGTGTATAGGAATGCAAGAGATTTCTGTGCATTAATTTTGTATCCTGCTACTTTACCAAATTCATTGATTAGTTTTAGTAGTTGTCTGGTAGCATCTTTAGGATTCTCTATGTATAATATAATGTCATCTGCAAACAGTGAGAGCTTTACCTCTTCTTTTCTGATTTGGATTCCTTTTATTTCTTTTTCTTCTCTGATTTCTGTAGCTAAAACTCCCAAAACTATGTTGAATAATAGTGGTAAGAGTGGACAACCTTGTCTTGTTCCTGATCTTAGAGGAAATGGTTTCAATTTTTCACCATTGAGAATGGTGTTGGCTGTGGGCCTTTATTATGTTGAGGTAAGTTCCCTCTATGCCTACTTTCTGAAGAGTTTTTATCATAAATGAGTGTTGAACTTTGTCAAAAGCTTTTTCTGCATTTATTGAGATGATCATATCGTTTTTTTCCTTCAATTTGGTAACATGGTTTATCACCTTGATTGACTTGCATGTATTGAAGAATCCTTACTTTCCTGGAATAAACCCCACTTGATCATGGTGTATGATCCTTTTAATGTGCTGTTGGATTTTGTTTGCTAGTATTTTGTTGAGGATTTTTGCATCTATGTTCATCAATGATAATGGCCTGTTATTTTGTTTCTTTGTGTCATCTTTGTCTGTTTTTGGTATCAGGGTGATGGTGGCCTCATAGAATGAGTTTGGGAGTGTTCCTCCCTCTGCTATATTTTGGAAGAGTTTGAGAAGCATAGATGTTAGCTCTTCTCTAAATGTTTGATAGAATTCACCTGTGAAGCCATCTAGTCCTGGGCTTTTGTCTGTTGGAAGATTTTTAATCACAGTTTCAATTTCAGTGTTTCTGATTGGTCTGCTTTTATTTTCTATTTCTTCCTGGTTCAGTCTCAGAAGGTTTTGCTTTTCCAAGAATTTGTCCATTTCTTCCAGGTTGTCCATTTTATTGGCATCAAATTGCTTGTAGTAATCTCTAATGATCCTTTGTATTTCTGCAGGGTCATTTGTTACTTCTCCATTTTCATTTCTAATTCTATGGATTTGAAACCTTCCCAGTTTTTTCTTGATGAGTCTGGCTAATGATTTATCAATTTTGTTTATCTTCTCAAAGAACCAGCTTTTAGTTTTATTGATCTTTGCTATTGTTTCCTTCATTTCTGTTTTAATTGATTTCTGATCTGACCTTTATGATTTCTTTCCTTCTGCTAACTTTGGAGATTTTTTTGTTCTTCTTTCTCTAATTCCTTTAGATGTAAGCTTAGGTTGTTTATTTGAGATATTTCTTATTTCCTGAGGTAGGATTGTATTGCTACAAACTTCCCTCTTAGAATTTCTTTTGCTGCATCCCATAGGTTTTGGGTCATCGTGTTTTCATTGTCATTTATTTCTAGGTATTTTTTGACTTCCCCTTTGATTTCCTCCGTGATCTCTTGGTTATTAAGTAGTATATTGTTTAGCCTCCATGTGTTGTATTTTTTACAGATCTTTTCCTGTAATTGATATCTAGTCTCATAGCATTGTGGCCGGAAAAGATACTTGATACGATTTCAATTTTCTTAAATTTGCCAAAGCTTGGTTTGTGACCCAACATATGATCTATCCTGGAGAATATTCCATGAGCACTTGAGAAGAATGTGTATTCTGTTGGTTTTGGATGGAACGTCCTATAAATATCAATTAAGTCCATCTCGTTTAATGTATCATTTAAAGCTTTTCTTTCCTTATTTACATTCATTTTGGATGATCTGTCCATTGGTGAAAGTGGGGTGTTAAAATTCCCTACTATGACTGTGTTACTGTCAGTTTCCCCTGTTATGGCTGTTAGTATTTGCCTTATGTATTGAGGTGCTCCTATGTTGTGTAAATATTTACAATTGTTATATCTTCTTCTTGGATCAATCCCTTGATCATTATGCAGTGTCTTTCTTTGTCTCTTGTAATAGTCTTTATTTTAAAGTCTATTTTGTCTGTTATGAGAATTGCCAATCCAGCTTTCTTTTGATTTCCTTTGGCATGGAATATCTTTTTCCATCCCCTCACTTTCAGTCTGTATGTGTCCCTAGGTCTGAAGTGTGTCTCTTGTAGACAGCATATATTCAGGTCTTGTTTTTTTATCCATTCAGCCAGTCTATGTCTTTTGATTGCAGCATTTAATCCATTCACATTTAAGGTAGTTATCAATATGTATTCATTCATTTCCATAATAAGCATGCATTACTTTTTATTCCATTAAATTTTAGATATTTTGAAATATTCAGATAGATAGAAAACTACAAAAAGTAATGAAATGGGCACACCTTGTAAGCTGTATCCAGAATAGATGTTAACATTTTGACAAATCTGTTTCATCTCTCTGTCTCTATCACTCTCTGTCAATGAAAATAAAAAAGTGATACAGCTAAAATCCCACTCCCCATTCTTTTCTGCTTTCTGCTTCCCAGAGGTAAGCACTACCCTCAAAGTTCATGTGTATCATTCCTGTGAACATATAATATTTTCTACATGTATATAGATGAATTCTTATTATTTTATTTAAAATTTTCTGACAAATTATGTTATTTTCATTATTTTCATAATCATCATCATCACCTTAGCTAAGCTTTATCAAGCAGCTTCACCATTATCAATTCATTTCATTATACTATAATATCCCACTATACAAATGACTTGGATAAATTTTATATATTGTAGTGTTTAAGATGTATACAATGCCACCCCAAATTGAATCTAATTTGCACTTTATTTAATTGCTCTTAAAGCTAAGATTTTCTCTTTTGGTTAATTTATTATTTTGTTTTGTGTTTGTTATTGCTCTGTTCACTTCTTTGATATATTCAATATATTACACATCTAATGTATATATATTCAATCTTACATCAGCAAAATATCTAGATAATTAACTCCCTTTTCTTTTTACATTTGAATATATGGCATTGCATAGGTAGAGAAATAATGTCCTTCAGGTGTCATGGGTTTATAATTTTTCTCTGGGGGAAAAGTTCTTATTGATGTTTGAGATTGAAATATTCATACTGAAGAAAGTTCTTATATGGCAGTGACCTTTATATATAATATATATACATTATATATATATAATTCATTGCCAGACAAATATTAAGTCATGAAACTAGGTTTGATTCATAATGGCTTTCCAATTAAATTGTAGGAATCTATTTAATAACCTAATAACAAAAGCAAAATGAGAACTGCCCTTATCCTTCCATTTTCATTTTGATCCCAATCTCACCCCTATTCTTAGTAAAGTTTCAAGGACCAATGTCACCTTCAATTCTTGTTGAATTTATTGTTTTTGTTTCTTTCACATATGGCATCACCTCTCAACCATACCTGTATCTACATGGCCTCTCAAATCTAGTCACCATGTGCCACTTAAAACCTTAAAAGAGGAGGATGGGTAGCAGTAAGCTGAGAGGAAAATGAAAGATAATGGAGGAAATACTGATCCATTTGATCATTTTCACAGAAGTAGCCTGAGGATTGCTGGGTCTATATGAAATAATAACTTGCAAAAACTTCCATCAGATGTGAAGCTATTTAAACAAGAGAGTATTAATTCCTTATTGGCCTAATTTAAAGAAACCATACTTTAGACTCAGAAAAATAGGGAAAAAAGGATGTTTTTACCCTAACCTGAGGCACCTTAGGATTTAATAGACTTTCTCTTCTTTTTATAGTTTTTGAAGAAGACAGACAAGGAATCTAATGTGGGAATTTGCTTTTAGACTTTATCAGCTATGATGTTATGTTCTAGTCAATTAAGATAATCTCATAAAGAAATAAAATTTGTGTGTCTGTTGCTAGCCTAAAGTAACAAAACGTTTAATCTTATTTAGTCATCAACAATCACGTTAGATAATTTGTAATGATGAGTTATCTATCACTTGCTGTTATGTGGCAAGATTAACGTTTATACATTTGGGGCCTAAAATTATTTTATGTTAAAATAATTCATTTTGTGGAAAGGGATAGTTAAAGACTTTTATCTCACAGACTTTTCATTGTTCCAAGGAGCATTATAAGCTATATTCTCAATATGTCTATTTCTTATTTTTATTTTGAGTGGTACTTTTTTATAACAGTTAGTAGAAGTCTGAACTTCGGAAAAGTGATTTCCCATTCCCATTTCTTCAGTACGTTTCAGTTTAGTGAATCTCAAATTATGAAATCTATGCTTTTTCAGTTGGCTGAAGTCATCATCTTACAGAGGTTAGGAGAACAGGCATTGAAGCTGAATCACTGGTCTGCCTCTACGTTGTGTGACTTTGAAGAAGTTATTTAACCTCTCCTTGCCTCAGTATATGCATCTGTAAAATGGAATTAATACCTACTTCTAGGGTTATTCAATGAGGATTAAATGGGTTAATAAGCATTAAGTATTTTGAAGAGAATATGGCATAGAATAAATTCTACATAAGTATTAGTACTAGGTATATTCTTTTTTTTTTTTCTTTTGCGGTACATGGGCCTCTCACTGTTGTGACCTCTCCCGTTGTGGAGCACAGGCTCCAGATGTGCAGGTTCAGCGTCCATGGCTCACGGACCCAGCCGCTCCGCGGCATGTGGGATCTTCCCGGACTGGGGCATGAACCCATGTCCCTTGCATCAGCAGGCGGACTCCCAACCACTGCACCACCAGGGAAGCCCATCTTCATAGTACAATCTTGGTTTCTGACATTTCTTTACAGAAATCCTCAATTTGCAAGTTTGAGAGTATCTATTGAATAGAACAGAATCCTTTTAGGTACAGATTTTCTATAGTTTCAATAATTTTTCTTTTTCTATTTTATTTCTTTTCCTTTTCTTCTGTTTGTTTTGTTTTGTTATTTGATTTACTTGTAGGTCAGAATGATCAACGAGGTCGGGAAGTTTGTTGTTTGCTCCATTTTAATTTGAGGAATAAAATACGCATTAATTTTCTCCTGTGAGAACAGTGTTATTAGCTGAATTTGTTAGCCAGAATGCTAGTCACTAAATTACCGTTTACATTGTTTATTTGCTCTTGCAAGTTTCTGGATTGTTTCTATTGTTATGCTTGTTTTCTTAGCCATGAATTTGCCTTCTTTCCAACACCCACAATTTCTGTCCTGGCATTTAGCTCTTCTGGGATTTACTCATTAACAGCTGTCAGAATTTAATCTCACTGTCAAAAACACAATGAAAATTTAATCTGCATAGCAGAAGATTCAGAAATATGAGATGTTTAGGAAAAGTCGAGAAGTTCTTAACAACATATCTTCTTAACATATCTAAGCTTGATGCTCTTCTACTTAGATTGTGAAAGTCCACTTAAGATGGAGGGAAGGATAAAAACAAGCTGCCTACAAATATTAAAGGAATGCCTATAAAGTTTGATTTTTCATTTGCTTCTTACTCAATGATGATCACTTTCCTATTACTTATTATATCTGGGAATATTGAGAAAAATTTGGAGAAATAAGAAAAATCCCTTTCACTTAACCCCTTGTGATCCCTGAATATCTCCTGCTTTTGAAATTCAACTAAAATCATAATAATATTATTGCCTATTTATTTATGCACATACAAGAATGCAAGCACCGTGTTAGATAGATATTTTGCATACTTTAAAAAATTTATTCCCACTTTACAGAGGTCAAAACTGAGACTCTAGAGGTTAAATATCTTGCCCAAAGTCATGTAGCCTAGTAAGTAACAGAACTGCAATTCCACAGCTGGCTGTGTTCTTTCTATTTCACTTAGTAATGGTGACTTAGAGAAATTTGGAAAATATGACCTAGATCTCAGAGCATTGCATACTCACTGACACTTTCATCAGTTCTTCTTTCATGCGCATAAAGACACAAATACACATGCCTCAAATGAGTTTACTACTACTGTTTTCCTACAGAAATATCTCTCTCCACTTAATCAAAAATTTAACTTTAAGCTTCAATCCTTTATATATATTTCAAAATATAGTGATACTACAGTAAGACAGATTATATAGAGACTATACATGTGTGTGTTTGTGTGTGCGTGTGTACACTTCCCACACACCCCCAACTTCCGGTCTCCCACCAGAAGAAACAGAACACTAAACACTTCATTTTTCTCCTGGAAAGCAAGTATGATTTTCTCTGTTTTAAGAAAACTAAGTAAAACAAGGTTGTAGAACTTTTTCAAAGGCCAAACAATGATCAAACTAAATCTAAGAATCTTAATGCTGATGATAAGTCCAGTAACAAACCTTTATACACAAAACTTTACATCATTCACTTTTTCCACATGTGATGCACTGTTTTTTCCTTTTTGTCCTTAACAAAGAAAGATATCTACAGTATAGCTGGAATATAATAAAAATGGTAATATATGTTTGAACAAATATAAAATTACATATATCCATCACTATAATATGATACAGAGTATGCTCACTGCCCTAAAAGTCCTCTGGGCTCTGCATATTTATCTCTCCTCCCTCTCCACCCCTGGAAACCACTGATCTTTTTACTGTCCCTATATTTTTGCCTTTTCCAGAATGTCATATAGTTGGAATCATACAGTATGTAGCCTTCTAAGACTGGCTTCTTTCACTTAGTCATACGCATTTAAGTTTCCTCCATGTCTTTTCCTGGCTCGATAGCTCATTTCTTTTTAATAGTGAATAATATTCCATTGTCTGGATGTACCACTGTTTATGTATCCATTCACCTACTGAAGGACATCTTGGTTGCCTCCAAGAATGTACAACACCAAGAATGAACCCTAAGACAAACTATGGACTTTGGGTGATTATAAAGTGTCAATGTAGGTTCATCCTTGGTGAAAAAAAAAAAAAGTACCATTCTGGTGAGTGATGTTAATGGAGGAGGTTATGCATGTGTGAGGGCAGGAGGTTTATGGGGATTTCCCGTATACATCTGTACGTCCCTCTCACTTTTGTTGCAAACATAAAACTGCTCTAAAAATAAAGTCTTTTTTACAAAAAGGTAATATCCTTGGGGAAATAGATATACAATTAAGTTAATGTTGAACAGGAAAACGATTTAAAATGTAAACAGCTACATAAAATAACATCTTTAAAATATTAATAACAGGTTGATTTCAAAGAAGCAAAAGTAATATCAAGATGTGAAATATGGACAGAGGAAATTTAATATAAATTTAAACAAAAAATATTTAATGTCTGAAACCAAAATGATATCTATTTAATAATTAGTCATCTGTGGCACATAAATTATTGCAGCTAACAACCGGGGTAATTTATGCTCCCAACATTAATTTCAATTAGTATATATTCAGGTATAATGATAGATCATAAGAGAGAGAGAGAAAGAGAGGGACTATGTTTTTGTTTTGCCTGTTGCAAGGGCAAGGGAGCAGGAGAGAAGAGTTCAAGAAATAGAGATTGTTCCAGAAGCCTAAGGATAGTCAGTGAGCCATTTCAGGCTACCCACATACACATCTGGTAAGATAAGCAGATCTAGCAACAGTTCCCAGCAGATCTCATTAGTGATTTTGAAAGGGATTAGATATTAATCATCACATCTACCTGCTTCTTGCAGAACACAGTCTGCTTGATACAATTTGCATGACTCATAAAGGCATGTGAGTCTTAGGTAAAATATGAAAGAAAACACATTTATGTATGGAAGCTAAGCTCTCTTCAATGCATATAGAAGGACTTTCAGTTTATAGCTCTCATTATCATTATCACTGTAGGGAGTTACTGCAAACACTTCCATTGACTGTCCAATGATATAACAATATATCATGTGTTTTGATTTAAGAAAACTAGGTCATATAAAGTTATTACAAATGAGATTTAATTCAAAACAATAAATCTTGTAAATGGATAGCTTTTAAATGCAAGCCAGATTTTCTGAGAAATTGATGTTTCCAATGATAGGCGACAAGCGGTTTATAACTTTGGTCCAGTCTGAAAATTTGGGGAAATATTTATTTTAGTGTAAGGAATCTGGGGATATAGCTAAAGTAATCCCCACTCCTCAGTAGGCTGCCAAAGCAGCACAGACTTCTCACCATGCAGGGTTTATTTTCAGCACAGGAAAAGACTGAACCAACAACCCTGGCTGTCAGAAAGACAGCAGGGGAGGAACCATGATGGAAACATTTTTAAAATCGTAAATACCCCCTACTCACTATACATTTGACAGTAAACTGTCCCCTGCAGGGAACAAGATTATTTGAAGTGTGGTCCTCCAAAAAAAATGGATAGAGATCATTCCCAGTTGTACTTCTAGTGTTCTAAAATTGATTGCAGCTGCCTACTTATTGGATAGAGACTGAATTTGGCAGTTGCAATCAAGGTTGCCAAACATATTATAGAATATTAAATAGAAAAATGCAAGTCAAGAATTTTAAAACCAAGGAAAGGAAGGAAGGATAGAAGGGAGGGAGGGAGGGAGAAAGGAAGGAAGGAAGGAAGGAAACCAGTCAAGGATATATGAGCTGTTTTTTGCTTTGTGTGATAAGGACAAGCTATTCAAATACTGTAAAAAGAAGAGGAATTGAGAAAATAAAACCTAAAAATGGTAAATACACAATGAATCATCTCAATTTATCAGCCAAATCAGTTGTGCATTACTTGCACACTAAGAAACAAATCAGTAAAAGTTCAGGGATATAATCAGTAAAAATTCAGGAATTGTTGGATGAAAAGGCATAGTGGGGGGACTTTTCTTGGAATTGCTTTTGCATAGTAAACACTCTCTTTACTTATATTGTATGTTCAATGTTGACCACTGCCACTTAATTATATATTATGGATCAATAAAAATAACAAAGTTTTCTAAAGACACTTTTATTAACACTCAACATATGTTTGAAAAAAATGGCTCTACTCATTTAAAAGACAGCCCCAAGGGATAGCCAGGGAGGAGGATGTTAGCCAAAGTCTTTTCTACCCCAATCCACCTTTGATAAAATAACAGAGATAAGATGAAAATAGTCAATTGTCAATTTTTCTATTGTTATAACTTTGCTGTCCTTTTAATCCAAATTTGTTTTGCTGATTTAACAACATGGATATTCCTTAGGCTAATATAAGCATTATATATAAATACTATATACAGTATATTGTGTATATATAGTCAGTTCTGCGACAATGCTATAACATAGTGTATGTGTTCCAAACATCATTGCACTATACAAATCGTGCAATAAAAACTGCAGGGCTCATGGGAAAATAGGGTTAAGTGAAGTCTTTAAGTGTTGTGTGCCTATTCTTATTTTTCCCATGAGCCTTATAGTTTTTACTGCATGATATGTATAGTGCAGTGATTTCTTTTTTTATATATAAATTTATTTATTTATTTATGTTTGGCTGCATTGGGATTTCGTTGCTGCGCGTGGGCTTTCCTCTAGTTACGGAGACCGGGGGCAACTCTTTGTTGCCGTGCATGGGCTTCTCACTGCGGTGGCTTCTCTTGTTGTGGAGCACAGGCTCTAGGTGCACAGGCTTCAGTAGTTGTGGCATGTGGGCTCAGTAGTTGTGGCTCACTGTCTCTAGAGCACAGGCTCGGTAGTTGTGGCACACGGGCTTAGTTGCTCCGCAGCATGTGGGATCTTCCCGGACCAGGGCTCAAACCCGTGTTCCCTGCATTAGCGGGCAGATTCTTAACCACTGCGCCACCAGGGAAGTCCATATGGTGCAGTGATTTCTAGGAACACTTATGTATTGGAATAAATTCATGTTTTGAAAACAAGCATTATAGCAAAAACTCCTGGATATATATAGAATATATCCAACCCAGGAAAAAGGCCCTCCTTTCCCTACCCTAGGATTTCAAACCTAGCATGCTCATTCATCCATCAATGTCTTTTATTGAAATAATAATCATCACAGTTTTGAGTAAACACTAAGGTCACTTCTTTCTTATAAGCAGAGTACCCAGAAGGCTAGTAAATAGATAGCATCTTTAAAGTAGAATGACCCAAACGTTTCTCTTCTGATTTATTACCGAGTAAGTGATATTCTGTTGACACAGAACGGTATATACCTTAATCCAAATTGCTCCACAGGGACGCTGAATAAAATATAGATTTGTGAATGGTCAGTTCTTATTTCATATACAGATTTTTCTTAATATATAATTTCATTCCATCAGATGGGCTTAAAATTGTACATGGATCTTGCATCACACTAAGCTTATTTAGAATAAAATTAGCTTAAATCTAATACTCCAATTTTAGAGTCTCACAGGGGAAGGGAGGATGAAAGAACTGAGAGTGTTCATGCGCAAGATGCGAGCAAATGATAACATTAATTTTAAAAGCTTAAATTACACAGGGCGAGAGAAAAAAAATACCCTTATCAACTTCCATAGTTTAAATGACAGGAGTTAATATAATTTGTTCAGTTATATCTTTGCAGCTGTTTTCCCTAAAAGGGAGGATAGCTTTTTAGAAAAAGCTTTATGGTAATCAATGCTAAGAGGTAAAGCAACAGGAACCATCAGCTATTGCTAGTAGGTGTATACAATGATACAACCACTTTGGAAAACTGACTGGAAGCTTGTAATAAAATAAACATATACCTACCTTATGAACCAGCAATTCTACTCCTAGGTTTATATCCAAGAAAAGGGAAAATATATGTCTGAAAAAAACAAGACAAAACAAAGCATTTTGTTCAAGAATTTTACGGGAGTTCCTTGGCGGTCCAGTGGTTAGGACTCAGCACTTTCACTGCCGTGACCCTGGTTTCATTCCTGGTCGGGGAACTAAGATCCCACAGGTCACATGCTACAGCCAAGAAAAAGAAAAATGTGTTCTAAATAACAATTTTTTTAAAAAAAGTATGTTTATAGCAGCTTTATTTACAATAGCTAAAAACTAAAGATAACCCAAATATCATGATATGGGAAAATGGGTAAAAACTATGATATATTCATGTCATAAAATACTCCTCAGCAATAACAAGAAATGAACAACAAAAAGCAAAGTGATGAATCTTGTAGATATTATGTTGAGCAAAATGAGCCAGACACAAGAGTACATTTCATATGATTACATGGATATAAACTGAAGAACAGGTAAAACTAATCTACGGTGGTAGAAATTAGAATAGTGGTTGCTGCTGCTATGTGATAATAAATCACTATGACCTAGAAATCTATTAGACAAATGTAAGTATGTGATGTGAGGTTGAGAAAGGAGTGTATCAATTCATGAGAAGTTGAAGGCCTGAAAAGTGGTCAGAAATGATGTTTTCTACAAAACTTAAGCCACATGGTAAGGGAGAGATTGCATCTGGAGGAGAAAAGAAAGATGGCAACCTGGAGATGAAGTAGTTAGTTAAAGCATCCTTTTTCTTTTCAAAAAAAAAAAGTCTCTGGGTGGTCTGTACTTGATTTCTGGGTTTCAGGGTAATTAAGGGAGGCCTTTGAATAACCTATTTGTCTCAGCAATCTCAGAAAGGCAAGAAGGAGATAACCCATGAGGCTGAAGAGATAAATGGTTAAATGCCAACAGGCCACACTCCAGAGATAATGCAGTTACCCCGGAATGACAGCTCTTGTTTTTAGCCTTTGTGAGATGGAAGGCACTTAAAAGACAGGTATCTGGCAAGCTAGTGAAGAGATCTTGCCAGCTTCATATACTAGCTATAGACATGATATGGTAATATATTACTTATGATGAGGTCTTTAAAGAGGTGATTAAGTTAAAATGAGCCCATTAGAGTGGGGCCTAACCAAATATGGCTGGGTTTTTTATTATAAAACAAGGAGACAACAGGGGTGTGTGTGTACAGAGGAACTACCATGTGAGGAGGCAGCAAGAGAGGGGCCATCTGTAAGCCAAGGAGAGAGGCCTTAGAGGAAACCAACCTTGCTGGTACCTTGACCTTAGACTTCCAGCCTCCATAAGTATTAGAAAAAAATTTCTTTGTTTGGGGCTCCAAGTCTGTGGCATTTTGTTATGACAGCCTTAGAAAACTAATGCAGATAATACATATATACAAGATATAAAAAATGATTGAGTACAACTCATCTTTTGAGATTGGAGATTAAAACATTGGTACAGCCATTATGGAGAACAGTATGGAGGTTCATTAAAAAACTAAAAATAGGACTACCATATGACCCAGCAACCCCACTCCTGGGCATATATCTGGAGAAAACCATAATTCAAAAAGATACATGCACCCCAATGTTCATTGCAGCACTATTTACAATAGTCAAGACATGGAAGCAACCTAAATGTCTATCAACAGATGAATGGTTAAAGAAGATGTAGTACATATATATAACGTAATATTACTCAGCCATAAAAAAGGATGAAATAATGCCATTTGCAACGACATGGTTGCACCTAGAGATTGTCATACTAAGTGAAGTAAGTCAGACAGAGAAAGACAAATATCACATGATATCGCTTATACGTGGAATCTAAAAAAATGATACAAATGAACTTATTTATACAAATAAGTTTGTATTTATACAAAACAGAAATTGAGTCACAGATGTAGAAAACAAACTTATGGGGACTTTCCTGGTGGTCCAGTGATTAAGAATCCTCCTTCCAATGCAGGGGACGTGGGTTCAATCCCTGGTTGGGGAACTAAGGTCCCACATGCTGCAGGGCAACTAAGCCCATGCACCACAGCTAGAGAGCCCAAGCACCGCAAGTACTGAGCCCGCACACTCTGGAGCCCACACACCACAACTAGAGAGAAGCCCAAGCATCTCAACGAAGAGCCTGCACAGCACAACAAAAGATCCCACATGCCACAACCAAGACCCAAAGCAGCCAATAAATAAATAAATTAATTAATTAAAATATATATTTTAAAAAATAACACAAAATAAATGTATGGTTACCAAGGGGGAAAGGGGGTGATATAAATTGGGAGATTGGGATTGACATATACACACTACTATATATAAAATAGATACTAATAAGCACCTACTGTATAGCACAGGGAACTCTTCTCAATACTCTGTAGTGACCTACATGGCAAAATAATCTATAAAAGAGTGGATTTATGTATACGTATAACTGATTCACTTTGCTATACAGCAGAAACTAACACAACATTGCAAATCAACTATACTCCAATAAAAATTAATTAAAAAATAAATACAATTTTAAAAAATTAGCCAAGCTAAAAATAAATAAATAAATAAAAGGCCCTTCAGTTGGGAGGTAAAATCAGAGGGCTTCTGAGAAGGAGAATATTGTTTCTTCTGAAAGCAGCTTAAACAGGATTTAGAATATTGTATAATTTCAAATACAGAGATCTCATTTCTTTCACAATATTTGTTATTCAGACACCATCCCTTAAAAATTGATAAATTTCAAATTTACAAGTAAAATGAACATTTCTATAAATGATTAAATTTGAAACAAATAGCAATTCTAATCAGTCTTGAGCCCCTTAACTAAATAAACAAATAAGAAAACTAGTTTGAAACAAATAGCTAATAAACTTTTAAAGTCAATACAAAGTTGCTACGCCTAACTCTGTGAGGATCCTTTTAAACTAAAAATTACTAGATTGGGAAGAGAGAAAGTGAAGTTAAAGTGAGGAATTTTTTATAATTTCCCCAGAAGTCCTATGTGTCTAGAAACCCAGTAGGCGGACAGGTTATTAGAAGTCCCAGAGAGAATTTTAAACCGTGCAGGTTCACTGCAAATCCAGACACATTTTGATTATTTCTAGCTGAAGGGTCAACCTGCCATGGTTGTTTCTTTGCAGGAGGGTCTAAGCATGAACTTCATGGGAGGGAGAATACCTGGGCACGTTGAAGTAGAAAGTTAGTCCCTCAAAACTGTGATCCTTAAACTCTTGGGAATAAAACCTCTCTGGCCACCCATCTTGTCTCCTTCACAGGAAATCTGATTAAAAAATGAGCTGGTCCTGAGAGGAGAGAGTATTGGGGTACACAAACTTTACCCAAAACAATGGTTTTTGGATAGTGAAGAAGTATAACTGCGTATAAGAGTTTGTATTCTACGTTTACAAGGCCTTGTTGCTAGAGATTAGGGGATGTGGAGAGAGGTTTTAAGAAAACAATAGAAAAAAGTAGATCATCTGTGACCTAATAATAAAAGAAAAACCTCCAATTAATAGCATGCATTTACTGAGCACCTACCGTGCACCAGGCATCTTGCAAGGTGCTGCACATACTAAGACCAAGAAGGCATAGTTCCTGAGTTTATTTCTTGAAACAGATCTAACATGACTTTCCCCAAGAGAAATTGAATAAAGATAACCATGAACTATTGACCCCCTTATAATTTTCATCTATTGTCCTGCCCTCTGGACACTTCAAGAAAAATCTGTTTTTAGCAGTAAAACAGTAAAGGAAGTAAGAAGCCAATGAAGTTTCAGAGATGTTTTAAAATATACATTCAAACTACAGTGATACTACATTCTTTACTTCATACCCTTTTAATACAAGCCACCTTTAGCACTCATTTATTCATTCAGGAATCATCTATTGAGATTCAATTGTGTGGTCAGGCATGGGGCTGGGCACTGAGTATATGATCAAGAACTTAATGGAGCTCATAGTCAAGATTAAAAGAAAAAGTCAATGGCAACATGCTAAACCAAGACATCATTTATAGGTATAAAAAAAGTAACCCTTGACCATTAGAAATTTAAATTTCAATTTATAAATTTTATTATATTCTCTAAATATATTTTGTTTGAGTTATATTCTATGGAACTGGATGATTCCTTTAAAAAGAAACACTTAGTAGCTGAAATCAGAACTGTTAACTGAACCAGCTGTTAGATAATCAAATTGTTCACAACTATTCATTTCCCTCCCTGTAACAGAGTCACGCATTCCCATGCTCACCGTGTCACTTGCAAGGCCTACTTGAAGGTGAAGTGCACTTCCCCACCCAGTTATCAGGGGTGGCCATATGATTTGCTTTGGTCAATGGAATGTGGGTAGACATGATATATGCCATGTCCTAGAAGAGGCTTTCAGTGGGATCATATGCTTGGCTCTGCCTCTTGCTATTGCCCTTGCCATCAGAATGACGTGTATAAGATATGGGGTGTTCTTTTAGCTAAGGTCTGAGAATTAGAAACAAATGCTGACCTCCAGCCACAATATAACATGAAGAAGAAATAAGTCCCTGCAATTTGGGGACTGTTTATTACTACAGTAAAGCTGACTAACACCTGACTTTTACTTAAATTTCAGTTGACATAATCCAGAGTAGTTTCACAAGTTAATATGCTAAGGTAGAGGAAAGGAGGGGAGAAGCTCATCCTTCTTCAGAAAAGACCAGCAGACCAGAAAATCGAAATTTAAAATGACTATGTGATCCATGCTAATCAAGGTCGTTGAAAAATATTAATGGGAATAAGTAAATAGTTAGCTAATGATTTTTTAGCTTTCAAAATTATACCAACTCATCTGTTTTCTTTAAATGCTTAGTATTTAGGTATTTTGCAATAAATGATGGAGGTCCAGTTTAAAAGTTTAATTTTGCTAATTTAAGATTTAATATAGTTTTTTAATAAAATTAGTTTTATATCCATTATAGGGAGCCCCTAAGTACATTGATTACAGCAGTGTTTCTCAGTGTATGGTTGAAAGACCACCTGCATAGTAATCACTGGAGATGCTTACTAAAAATGTAACTTCACAGCCACCCCTCCCTTCAGCCTTTCTGAATCAGAATCTGGCAGTGAGTGGACAGAAAGCTCTTAAAACATTTTAAGAAACTCTCCAGTA
The DNA here is from genome assembly GCF_963455315.2 of Globicephala melas. Lineage (NCBI taxonomy): Eukaryota > Metazoa > Chordata > Mammalia > Artiodactyla > Delphinidae > Globicephala > Globicephala melas. Next base: position 48,971,638 of record NC_083335.1, read on the forward strand.
TTTCTGATGCAAACTTGAGTTTGAAAATCACTGTTTTAATTTTCCTATTATTGTTCAGATCAGTGTTAGTGAATTCAGCTATCCCCCAACTTCAACCTAAGTGCAGTTTCAATTGTTTTGACTAGAAAACATCTTGAGTTGAATTAGCATAGATAATGTTGTAAAACATAAAGTTTTGCTTATAGATAAAAAATATGGTGCTTGTAATTGTTATTAATAATTATGCCAGGGGTGAAAAAAGGAAGAGTCTGGGAAGCTTCTCTTTGAATTTTTTGTGGAAAAGTGGAACCACTTAAATTATTTAGATGTCCAAGGAACGTCTTAACTCGTTTTAATAACCCAGCAAAAGTACACTATGAGCCCTGCCAAATGAAGTCCTCATTCCCTGAAAGTACCTCCTTGTTGATTTGTGAAATATTTTCATTATTCCTTTAATGATTGAATATAATTCACTCCTCAAATGCACTGACCTCCTAAATTATAATCAGGGACTTAGACTTGCAGAAATTTGAAGTTAGAAAGGACTTTAGAGATTACCTAGCTCAGTGAGCTCATCTAATAGATGAATAAACTGAGATTTGGAGAGATACAGGATAGATTAACTGTAGACTAGCTACAAAATTATTCACTACAATAATACTGATAATATTTTTATATCCACGCACTAGGAATAAAAGTCCAGTAAATCTAGACCACAGAATTCTAGAAAGCTTTATTCCTCAGGATAAAACCAGGAATCTGAATTTATTCAACAAATAAGTAATAAGCGTCTACTCTGTGCCAGGGACTTTGTTAATCTCTTAGCAGGCAAGGATAAATAAAAGATAATTCCTGCCCTCTGAGAAATGATAATTGGTTAGAGAATAACGGTTATTACTCAATGCATGACAGGGACTGTTATTCTCTGTTTATAGATGGAGAAACTGAAGCACAGAGAGATTATGCAACCTGCCTGAAGTCTCACAGCTAGCCTAGCAAGGGGTTGTATTAATTTACTAACACTTCCATAACAAAATACCACAAACGGAGTGGCTTAGAACAATAAAAATGTATTGTCTCACAGTTCTGGAGGTTAGATTCTGAGATCAAGGTACCAGAAGGATTGGTTCCTTCTGAGAACTGTGAGGAAGAAGTTGGTTCCATGCCTCTCTCCTAGTATCTCATGGCTTTATAATCTTTGGCCTTCCTCCACTTCTGCTGCAGCACCACAGTTTCTGTCTTCATCTTCACATGGCGTTCTCCCTGTGTGTATGTCTATGTCCAAATTTCCCCATTTTTATAAATACACCAGTCATATTGGATTAGGGACTGTTGGTTTGCAACCTCGGGAGTCCCCAGGTGAAATTTGAAACTGGTCCACAAACTTGGAGGACAAGAAGAGACTGAAGAAAGAGTTAGACCACCCCAGATTGGTAGGTGGCAGTTTTAATAAGCAAAGGAACTTACATATGAGGTTTGTCTTGGGCAGCCACAAGACAAGTAGATCTCTGCACCCACAAGCAAGAATCTTAAAAGTTTATATAAAGGCCTTAATGGGATTGTCACAGGCCCAGTCCAAATGGTCTCAACAATACCTTATTCTCTCAAGGCTGCGTTCTTGAGATGGCTCCGAGCATATGAATGGTGGGCAGAACATAGATTCCAAGGACAAGGGAGGGGATAAGGAGCCTCCAATTTTCCAGGTCCAATTCATGAGTCAACAAGCAGTCACATCCTCTCGATGACCTCCTCCAACAGCCCCCCCCCCCACTTCAGTATGACCTCACCTTAACTAACTCCATCTGCAATAACTCTATTACCAATTAAGGTCACATTCTCAGGCACTGGGTGTTAGGACATCAACATATAAATTTGGGGGACATAATTTAACTCATAACAATCTACCCTCTAGCCTTCAAAAACTCATGTCCTTGTCACATGCAAAATACATTCACTACATTCCTACATTCCCAAAAGTCTTAACCAATTCCAGTATCAACCAGAAGTTGAAAAACTCATTCAAATATCATCTGCATCAGGTATGGCTGAGACTCAGGGTAAAATTCATCCTGAGGCAAAATTCCTCTCCATCTGTGAACCTGTAAAACCAGATAACAAGTTGTCTATTCCCAAAATACAATAGTAGGACAGGCACAGAATAGACCTTCCCATTCCCAAATGGAGAAATCAGAAGGAAAATGGGGGTCACAAACCCCCAGCAAGTCAGAAAACTAGCTTGTAAATTCCATTCGCACTTAAGGCTTAAGAATAATCATCTTTGGCTTGAAGCTCTGTCCTCTGGACCCACTAGGGTTTCAGTCCTGCCTCCTCTGTGCCAGGCACAGACCTGGTATCCTCAGCCCTGAGTGGCAGCCTGCCCCATGGAACAAAGCTAGTCTCTGAACCACCTTTGGGGTCCTTTTGCTGAAGGATAACACAGTTTTCAGCCAAATATCTTTATAGACCTATTTCCTTCCTATATAATCTCAGAAGTCCAGCAACTTCATTTCCACCCCTCTGTCCCCTTCAGTCCAAGCTGGAAACATTTCTCCTGAGATGGTGATTGGATACAAAAGGCACATGCCTAGTCTCTTTAGCAAATGGTTGTCCGGTCACACCCTTAGTGTTCTTCCCACAGCACACTTTTTCCTTTTTTTGGATAATATGGATAGGTTGAGAATTTTCCAGACTTTCAAGTTCTGGTTCCTCCTTGTTTAATATTTTCTTCAATCTTTCTCTCTCCTCTCACATATACTACAAGTGGCAAGGAGAAATCAGGCAACACCTTCAACACTTTGCTTAGAAGTCTCATCAGCTAAATACCTAAGTTCATCACTTATAATTTCTACTTTCCATTGAACAAAACACAATTCATCCAAGTTCTCTGCAACTTTAAAATAAGGATTGCTTTTCCTCCAGTTTCCAATAACATTTTCCTCATTTCTACCTAAGATCTCACCAAAAGTACCTTTAACATTCATTTTTCTAGCAGCATTTTCGTCATGATGATATATGCATTCTCTAAGATGATAGGCACTTTCTCTATAAATCTCTTTTCATTCCGAACCTTCATTAGAAAATCCTTTGACATCCATATTTCTATTAACAAGCTCTTCAAGGAAATCTAGGCTCCTTCCATCAAGAACCTCAAAACACTTCTATCCTCTACTCATCACCCAGTTCCAAAGTCACTTCCACATTTTTAGATATTTGTTACAGCCACACTCCACTGCAGCACCAAAATCTTAGTTCACTAGGGCTGCAGTAACAAAGTACCACAAAGTGATCACTTAGAGCAACAGAAAATTATTTTCTCACAGTTCTGGAGGCTAGAAGTCTGAGATCAAGGTGTTGATAGGGCTGGTTCTTTCTAAGGGCTGTGAGAAAGAAATCTGTTCCATGCTGCTCTCCTAGCTTCTGGTGGTTTGCTGGCAATCTTTGGTATTCCTTGGTTTATAGAAGCATCACCCCAATCTTACCTTCATCTTCATATTGTGTTGTCTGTTTGAGCATGTCTTTGTCCAAATTTCCCCTTTTTCATAAGGTCATGAGTCATATTGGATTAGTATGACTAATTGCAGTATGACTTCATCTTAAGTAGTTATTTCTACAATGACATTATTCCCAAATAACATCATGATCTGGGGCACTGGGGGGTCGGATTTCAACATATGAATTTTGAATTGACACAATCCAACTCACAATAGGGGTAAAGGCAGGATTTCATTTCAAACAACCTAGCTCCAGAGTTTGTACATGTAACCATTCTGCTAGGTATGTGCTATAGTAAAAGTCATAAGAACTATATGGACCCAGATAACAAAGCAATTAATTCCATCTAGTGAACAGTGGTTGGGGATTGGAGTATGCTTTCCAAAGAGGTAATGGTTGAGTTGAATTATGAATTATGAGTCAGAGTTCACCATACAGAAAGAAATGCATGAGCAAATGCACATAAGTGAAAATGTACTTGGTACACCACCACCTCTCACTCATACTACTGCAACAACCACTAATTGGTCTCCTTGTTTCAGTTCTTGCCCCACTGTGGTCAATTATCCATCAGCATCCAGAGTAATCTTTTTCACAAAGGCAAGTCAGATCATGCAATTTCCCTCCAATAATTTCTCATCATACCTAGAACAATCCGAAGTATTCACCAGACCCTCAGGAGCTACTTGATCTGACATTTACCTACCTTTCCAACATCAGTTCCTACCACTCCTGACCTAGCTTTTTATGCCATAGTTATACTGACCTGTCCCCTGGCTGTTCCCAATTTCAGAATATTGTTCTCCCAGATTTTCACATTACAAGTTTCTCTTCATTATTCAGGGTTCAACTCAAATGCCATCTGCTCAAAGAGGTCTTCTCTGATCATCCGATCTAAGTAGTATCCCAGTCATTCTCTATCTCATCTTACTTTATTTTTTTCCCTCGTGGCACTGGGCTGTGGCACATAAATAAATAATCCTGTACTTACTTGTTTATTGTCCGTCTCCCTTCTCCAGAATGTAAGCTTAGTGAAAGCACAGACTTTGTCTTATTCATGGCTCTATCTCTAGCACCTAAATCATGTCTGACACTTTATAAATGTTAAATAAATTCCACTATTCAAGAACATTTTGACAGAGTTATACTGGCAGAAACCACAGTAGAATAAGAGGAGTAAATGAGAGTAAAGAAGTAGAGTAGTGAGCACAGACCACTTTTGCAAGGAATCTATATGTTGAAGAAGAGAAATTGGCTAACAGCTAATAAGAGAAGTCAGGATTAGGGGAGATTTTATTTTTGGTTCTTGGTTGTAATTGTCATCACAGATAAGAACATACAGAAGCTGATTAGGAGAAAATGAAGAGAGAGAGAGAGGGAAAGGGGAGAAGGGAAAAGAAGGGGAGGGAAGAGAAGAGGAAAAGAAGAGAGAGAAAAGAGAGAGAGGGAGAAAAGGAGAGAGAGAGGTTAGATATATAGGAAAAAGAGGATAATTGATTAAAGTCCTGGTAGAAATGGAGGGTATGAATTCAAGAGCACCATGAATAGATTATCTTTGGAAGAGAGTAGGGGCACATCTTCCACTGAGCCAAAATTAAATGAGGCAGATAGATGTGAAAGTAAGACATATTTGAAGGCTAAGGGAAGGGATGTTGAAAAATATCACTGAGGTAAGCTGCTAAACCCTCTGCTAAAATGAAGGGCTGAAAGGGCAGGGATCTTAATGAAATTGGTAAGATTTTGCATAGCTATTGTGAGCTACAGGAAAGGGAACCAATTAGGAATGAGTAAAAGAGTTGTTTAGCTGTCTTGACAGCTGAAGTTGGGGATCATATATTTGTAATGGATCCAATCTAAAAGAATATGTGCTTTTCCTCCAGTAGGACTCTTTATCCCTGAAGAAGAAGAGGGAAAAAAAATTGAATGTTGCAGAGTTGGTGATTAGCAGGACAAGGTCAACAGAAGATTAAGACAGCTGGAAAGAATATAGTTGAAGTATTTGACCATTTTAACTTGTTAGTGAAAGAAGTAGAGCTAGGAGAAAGCCAATGATCAAGAGATCTGTAAGGTGGTATACTAGAAGTAAGGGATTGGGAAAAACAGTGTTTTGTGGTCAGAGAATTGGAGGCTAAAATTTGAAGAATGAAACAAATATGAGCTGAGGGAAGGATGGATTTCAGAGGTAGTGAGAATTTGGGGGAAGATATTAGAAATGCTCTCTATCCTGATTGTGGTAGTGGTTTTATGGCTGTATACAACTGTCAAAACTCATCAATTTGTACATTTTAAATGGATGTGGTTTACTGTACATGAGTTATTTCTCATTCTAGTTGATATGAGAAAAGTATTGTTTTTAATTGAAAAAAATTTAGATAATGGAAAAGTTCGGGTTGTAGCCATGGTGCTAAAATGTAATGCTGGTGAAGGTCACTAGAAAATAAACTTAGAAATTGTAGGGCCAGGTACTGGCAGTTACCAAAGATGAATGGGGGTACTGTGTAAGCCAGATTTATAAGTGCACAATGCCCATCTAGTAACCTGGATGCAAGGTTGTTGAAGGAAGCATTTTCTCTTTTTTTCTTCATCTTTTATATTTTTCTTCCAGTTTTGTTGAGCTATAATTGACAAAGAGTACTGTGTAAGTTTAAGGTGTACAGCATAATAATTTGACTTACATGCATCAAGAAATGATTACCACAATAAGTTTAGTGAACATCTATCATTTCATATAAATGTAACATTAAGGAAATGGGAATTTTTTTTCCTTGTGATAAGAACACTTAGGATTTACTCTCTTAAAAAAACTTTCATATATAACATAAAGCAGTGTTAATGATATTTATCATGTTGTACATTATATCTCTATTACTTATGTATCTTATAACTGGAAGTTTCTACCTTTTGAGTGCCTTCATCCAATTCCCCCTCCCCCAACCCCCACCTCTGATAACCACAAATCTCTTTTGCTAAGAGTTTGTTTGTATGTTTTTCATATACAATTGACCTACACCACTATGTTTGTTCCTGGTACACAACATAGTGGTTTGATATTTCTATACATTTCAATATGATCACCAGGATAAATTTAGTTGTCATTTGTTACCATGCAAAGATATCACATAATTATTGACTGTATTCCCCACATTCTACATTTCATACCCATAACTCATTTATTTTGTAACTGAAAGTTTGTACCTCTTAATCATCCTCACCTATTTTTCTCCTCCTGTCACCACCTTCCCTGTGGCAATGACGTGTTCTCTGTATCTATAACTCCGTTTGCGTTTAGTTATGTCTATGTTTGTTTTGTTTTTTATGCTCCACAGATAGGTGAAATCATACAGTATTTCTCTTTCTCTCTTTTGGAATTGGTGTTGCCCCACAGGTGCACAGGGCAGAGTCTTGGGGTGGTTGGGGGCTCAGGGAACCCTAAGGCAGCTAGCTGCTTGGCCTGGGGCATCCAGGACTGGTGCTGACCAACTGGTGGGCGGGGCAGATCCACTAATAAGCTAAAGAGAGGATTCCAAAATGGCGCTTGCCAGCACCAGTGTCTTCGAGGTGAGATGAGCTCTCAAAAATGGCTGCTGCCAGCATCTATGTCCACAGGATGAGTCCCAGTTGCCACCTGACTCTCTGGGAGACTCTCCAAGATCAACAGGTGAGTCTGATCCAGCTCCTTTCAAATTACTGCTTCTGCCCTGGGTCCCAGAGCCCATGAGATTTTGTGTGTGCTCCTTTCAAGAGTGGAGTCTCTATTTCCCACAGCCCTTTGGGTCTCCTGAAACTAAGTCCCACTGGCCTTTAAAGCCAAACGTTCTGAGGGCTCATCCTCCTGGTGCAAGACTCCTGGGCTGGGGATACTAATGTGCAACTTGGATCCTTGGCTCCTTTGGGAGAACTTCTGCAATTGTAATTATCCTCCCGTTTGTGGGTTGCCTACACAGTAGTACAGGTCTTGACTATAATGTGTCTCTGTCCCTCCTACCCAACTCCTTCTGGTTCCTTCTTTATATCCTTAGTCGCAGAAGATCTTTTCTGCTATTCTTCTGTTCATTCTCATTGATATTTGCCTGTTGTAATTTTGGTGTGCTTATGGGAGGATGTGAACTCAGGGTCTTCTTACTATGCCATCTTGGCCACTCTAATCACAAAAGAATTGAAGGAAGCATTTTAATTGTTCACTTATTATATTATGTTTTTTTGTTAGGTGTTGGTTTAGTTCCAGTTGGCAAATCCAGATTGTATAGGTACAATACTGTCAAATTTATTTATAAGAATTGCAAACACAGGCAATAAAGGATCAAATTAGAGGTGAAGTATTAAAATCAGGATTATTATCATGCCTTGAAAAGATGAAAACCATTCTATGGATCAATACAAAATACGATTTACCTGACTATATTCCTTGGAACAAAAGTTCTCTTTCTTTGGGATGTTGCTGTTTCTAATCACATTGCTATTTTAAGTCTTACCTTTAATACCCATATTCCTATCAAAACAAAAATTAAACAAAAATTAAAATTCCACTCTTTCTTAGGACACTTTCTTAGGCTTCCTCAATTCATTCTCACAATGAATTCAAAAGAGATAATGTGAAACTTGGAGTAAAAAGAAAGAAGTAAATCAGTTGGCAAAAATAGAATTTCTCTCTCTTGTTTTTTTTTTTAACTCTAAGCATGTTTCTGACCAGAAAATACCAGATTTTTCATGCATGTCATTAAGATACCTCTCTTATAATTCACAATTCATTTGAAAAAAAATAGTATTTCCACCCAAGGAATAAAAATTTAAAAGCTGCATTCCAGGTATAAAAATAAAATGACTTTATTTATTTATTTATTTATTTAAACATCTTTTTTGGAGTATAATTGCTTTATAATGGTATGTTAGCTTCTGCTTTATAACAAAGTGAATCAGTTATACCTATACATATATCCCCATATCTCTTCCCTCTTGCACCTCCCTCCCTCCCAGCCACCCTATCCCACCCGTCTAGGTGGTCACAAAGCATTGAGCTGATCGCCCTGTGCTATGTGGCTGCTTCCCACTAGCTATCTATTTTACATTTGGTAGTATATATTAGTCCATACCACTCTCTCACTTCATCCCAGCTTACCCTTCCCCCTCCCAGTGTCCTCAAGTCGATTCTCTACATCTGCTACATCTGCATCTTTATTCCTATGCTACCCCTAGGTTCTTCAGAACTTTTTTTTTTTCAGATTCCATATACATGTGTTAGCATACAGTATTTGTTTTTCTCTTTCTGACTTACTTCACTCTGTATGACAGTCTCTAGCTCCATCCACCTAATTACAAATAACTCAATTTCGTTTCTTTTTATGGCTGAGTAATATTCCATTGTACATATGTGCCACATCTTCTTTATCCATTCATCTGTTGATGGACACTTAGGTTGCTTCCATGTCCTGGCTATTGTAAATTGAGCTGGAATGAACATTGTGCTACATGACACTTTTTTTTTTTTTTTTTTTTTTGTGGTACGTGGGCCTCTCACTGTTGTGGCCTTTCCCATTGTGGAGCACAGGCTCCAGACACGCAGGCTCAGTGGTCATGGCTCATGGGCCTAGCCCCTCCACGACATGTGGGATCCTCCCAGACTGGGGCACGAAGCCATGACCCCTGCATTGGCAGGCGGACTCTCAACCACTGCGCCACCAGGGAAGCCCCCATGACTCTTTTTGAATTATGATTTTCTCACGGTATATGTCCATTAGTGGGATTGCTAGGTCGTACAGAAGTTCTATTTTTAGTTTTCTAAGGAAACTCCATACTGTTCTTCATAGTGGCTGTATCAATTTACATTCCCACCAACCATGCAAGATGGTTCCCTTTTCTGCACACCCTCTCTAGCATTTATTGTTTGTAGATTTTTTGCTGATGGCCATTCTGACCAGTGTGAGATGATATTTCATTGTAGTTTTCATTTGCATTTCTCTAATTATTAATGATGTTGCGCATTCTTTAATGTGTTTGTTGACAATCTGTATATATTCTTTGGACAAATGTCTATTTAGGTCTTCTGCCCAGTTTTGGATTGGATTGTTTTTTTTGTTTTGTTTTGTTTTGTTTTGTTTGATATTGAGCTACATGAGCTGCTTGTAAATTTTAGAGATTAATCCTTTGTCAGTTGCTTCAATTGCAAATATTTTCTCCCCTTCTGAGGGTTGTCTTTTTGTCTTTTTTATGGTTTCCATTGCTGTGCAAAAGCTTTTAAGTTTCATCAGGTCCCATTGTTTTTTTGTTTTTTTTTTTTTTTTCATTTCTCTAAGAGGTGGGTCCAAAAGGATCTTGCTGTGATTTATGTCATAGAGTATGCTGCCTATGTTTTCCTATAAGGGTTTGATAGTGTCTGGCCTTACATTTAAGTCTTTAATCCATTTTGAGTTTACTTTTGTGAATGTTGTTAGGGAGTGTTCTGATTTCATTAGTTTACATGTAGCTGTCCAGTTTTCCCAGCACCACTTTTGAAGAGGCTGTCTGTTCTCCACTGTATATTCTTGCATCTTTTATCAAAGATAAGGTGACCATATGTGCATGGCTTTATCTCAGGGCATTCTTTCCTGTTCCACTGATCTATATTTCTGTTTTTGTACCACTACCATACTGTCTTGATTACTATAGCTTTGTAGTATAGTCTGAAGTCAGGGCGCATGATTCCTCCAGCTTCACTTTTCGTTCTCAAGATTGCTTTGGCTATTCGGGGTCTTTTGTGTTTCCATACAAATTGTGAATTTTTTTGTTCTAGTTCTGTGAAAAATGCCAGTGGTAGTTTGATAAGGATGGTATTGAATCTGTAGATTGCTTTGGGTAGTAGAGTCATTTTCACAATGTTGATTCTTCCAATCCAAGAACATGTTATAGCTCTCCATCTGTTTGTATCATCTTTAATTTCTTTCATCAGTGTCTTATACTTTTCTTCATACAGGTCTTTTGTCTTCTTCAGTAGGTTTATTCCTAGATATTTTATTCTTTTTGTTGCAATGGTAAATGGGAGGGTTTTCTTAATTTCACTTTCAGATTTTTCATCATTAATGTATAGATAAGAAAGAGATTTCTGTGCATTAATTTTGTATCCTGCTACTTTACCAAATTCATTGATTAGCTTTAGTTGTTTTCTGGTAGCATCTTTAGGATTCCTTATGTATAGTATCATGTCATCTGCAAACACTGGCAGCTTTACGTCTTCTTTTCTGATTGGGATTCCTTTTATTTCTTTTTCTTCTCTGATTGCTGTGGCTAAAACTTCCAAAACTGTGTTGAATAATAGTGGTGAGTGTGGGCAACCTTGTATTTTTCCTGATCTTAGTGGAAGTGGTTTCTGTTTTTCACCATTGAGGACGATGTTGGCTGTGGGTTTGTCATATATGGCCTTTATTATGTTGAGGAAAGTTCCCTCTATACCTACTTTCTGGTGGGTTTTTATCATAAATGGGAGTTGAAGTTTGTCAAAAGGTTTCTCTGCCTCTATTGAGATTATCATATGGTTTTTCTCCTTCAATTTGTTAATATGGTTTATCACATTGATTCATTTGCATCTATTGAAGAATCCTTGCATTCCTGGAATAAACTCCACTTGTTCATGGTGTATGATCCTTTTAATGTGCTGTTGGATTCTGTTTGCTAGTATTTGGTTGAAGATTTTTCCGTCTATGTTCATCAGTGATATTGGCCTGTAATATTCTTTCTTTGTGACATCCTTGTCTGGTTCTGGTATCAGGGTGATAGTGGCCTCGTAAAATGAGTTTGGGAGTGTTCCTCTCTCTGCTATATTTTTGGAAGAGTTTGAGAAGATGGGTGTTAGCTCTTCTCTAAATGTTTGATAGAATTCGCCTGTGAACCCATCTAGTCCTGGGCTTTTGTTTGTGGGAAGATTTTTAATCAAGGTTTCAATTTCAGTGTTTATGATTGGTCTGTTCATATTTTCTATTTCTTCCTGGTTCAGTCTCAGAACGTTGTGCCTTTCTAAGAATTTGTCCATTTCTTCCAGGTTGTCCGTTTTATTGGCATATATTTGCTTGTAGTAATCTCTCATGATCCTTTGTATTTCTGTAGTGTCAGTTGTTACTTCTCCTTTTTCATTTCTAATTCTATTCATTTGAGTCTTCTTCCTTTTTTTCTTGATGAGTCTGACTAATGGTTTATCAATTTTGTGTATCTCCTCAAAGAATCAGCTTTTAGGTTTATTGATCGTTGCTATTGTTTCCTTCACTTCATTTTCATTTATTTCTGATCTGACCTTTATGATTTCTTTCCTTCTGCTAACTTTGTGATTTTTTTGTTCTTCTTTCTCTAATTGTTTTAGGTGTAAGCTTAGGTTGTTTATTTGAGATGTCCTTGTTTCTTAAGGTAAGATTGTATTGGTATAAACTTCCCTCTTAGTACTGCTTTTGCTGCATCCCATAGGTTTTGGGTCGTGTGTTTTCATTGTCATTTGTTTCTAGGTATTTTTTGATTTCCCCTTTGATTTCTTCAGTGATCTCTTGGGTATTAAGTAGTGTATTGTTTAGCCTCCATGTGTTTGTATTTTTTACAGATTTTTTCCTGTAATTGATATCTACTCTCATAGCATTGTGGTCGGAAAAGATACTTGATACGATTTCAGTTTTCTTAAATTTTCCAAAGCTTGATTTGTGACCCACAGTATAACCTGTCCTGGAGAATGTTCCATGAGCACTTGAGAAGAATGAGTATTCTTTTTTTTGGAGGGGTGGAATATCCTATAAATATCTATTAAGTCCATCTTTTTTAATGTATCATTTAAAAGTTGTGTTTCCTTATTTATTTTCATTTTGGATGATCTGTCCATTGGTGAAAGTGGGATGTTAAAGTCCCCTACTATGATTGTGTTACTGTTGATTTCCCCTTTTATGGCTGTTTGTGTTTGCCTTATGTATTGAGGTGCTCCTATGTTGGGTGCATAAATATTTACAATTGTTAAATCTTCTTGGATTGATACCTTGATCATTATGTAGTATCCTTCATGTCTCTTGTAATAGTCCTTTTTTAAAGTCTATTTTATCTGATATGAGAATTGCTACTCCAGCTTTCTTTTTTTTTTTTTTAGCATCTTTATTGGAGTATAATTGCTTTACAATGGAGTGTTAGTTTCTGCTTTATAACAGGGTTAATCAGTTATACATATACATATATTCCCATATCTCTTCTCTCTTGCATCTCCCTCCCTCCCACCCTCCCTATCCCACCCCTCTAGGTGGTCACAAACCACAGAGCTGACCTCCTTGTGCTGTGCGGCTGCTTTCCACTAGCTATCTATTTTACGTTTGGTAGTGTATATAAGTCCATGTCACCCTCCCACTTTTCACAGCTTACCCTTCCCCCTCCCCATATCCTCAAGTCCATTCTCTAGTAGGTCTGTGTCTTTATTCCCATTTTACCCCTAGGTTCTTCATGATCTTTTTTTTTTTTCTTAGGTTCCATATATATGTTTTAGCATATGGTATTTGTCTTTCGTTTCCTGACTTACTTCACACTGTATGACAGATTCTAGGTACATCCACCTCACTACAAATAACTCAATTTTGTTTCTTTTCATGGCTGAGTAATATTCCACTGTATATATGTGCCACATCTTCTTTATCCATTCTTCTGTTGATGGACACTTAGGTTGCTTCCATGTCCTGGCTATTGTAAATACAGCTGCAATGAACATTTTGGTACATAACTCTCTTTTTGTTTGTTTTGTTTTGTTTTTTTTGTGGTATACGGGCCTCTCACTGTTGTGGCCTCTCCCTTTGCAGAGCACAGGCTCTGGACACGCAGGCTCAGCAGCCATGGCTCACAGGCCCAGCCACTCCGCAGCATGTGGGATCTTCCCGGCAGGGCACGAACCCGTGTCCACTGCATCTAGGTGGACTCTCAACCACTGCGCCACCAGTGAAGCCCCATAAATCTTTTTGAATTATGGTTTTCTCAGGGTATCTGCCTGGTAGTGGGATTGCTGGGTTATATGGTAATTCTAATTTTATTTTTTTAAGGAACCTCCATACTGTTCTCCATATTGGATGTATCAATTTACATTCCCACCAACAGTGCAAGAGTGTTCCCTTTTCTCCACACCCTCCAGCATTTATTGTTTCTATATTTTTTGATGGTGGCCATTCTGACTGGTGTGAGATGATATCTCATTGTAGTTTTGATTTGCATTTCTCTAATGATTAATGATGTTGCACTTTCTTTCATGTTCCAGCTTTCTTTTGATTTCCATTTGCATGGAGTATCTTCTTCCATCCCCTCACTTTCAGTCTCTATGTGTCCCTAGGTATGAGGTGGGTCTATTGTAGACAGCATATACACAGGTCTTGTTTTTGTATCCATTCAGGCAGTCTATTTATTTTGTTTGGAACATTTAATCCATTTACATTTAAGGTAAATATCAATATGTATGTTCCTATTACCATTTTCTTAATTGTTTTGGGTTCATTATTGTAGGTCTTTTCCTTCTCTTGTGTTTCCTGCCTAGAGAAGTTCCTTTAGCCTTTGTTGTAAGGCTGGTTTGGTTTGGTGGTGCTGAATTCCCCTGGGTTTTGCTTATCTGTAAAGGTTTTAATATCTCCACGAAATCTGAATGAGATCCTTGCTGGGCAGATTAATCTTGGTTGTAAGTTTTTCCCCTTCATCACTTCATATATGTCCTGCCACGCCCTTCTGGCTTGTAGAGTTTCTGCTGAACGATCAGCTGTTAACATTATGGGGATTCCCTTGTATGTTATTTGTTGTTATTCCCTTGCTGCTTTTAATATTTTTCTTTGTATTTAATTTTTGATAGTTTGACTAATATGTGTCTTGGTGTGTTTCTCCTTGGATTTATCCTGTATAGTGCTCTCTGTGCTTCCTGGACTTGATTAACTCTTTCCTTTCCCATATTAGGGAAGTTTTCAACTATAATCTTTTCAAATATTTTCTCAGTACCTTTCTTTTTCTCTTCTTCTTATGGGACCCCTATAATTCAAATGTTGGTGCATTTAATGTTGTCCCAGAGGAAATGACTTCATTTTTAGTAAAATATACACACACATAAATACACACACACACATTCCACATAAAGAAATATCAGATATAGTATAAGGAGGAAAATGAAGAGGTCATCTCATAATGATTATTAAAAATTTGAAGAAGAACCTCATTCCATTGTCAATTTTATTGTGTACCACGAGGTCTGAATAATTACCTACACAATTTCCCCCTCTTCCTGAACACACAATTGCACACACACACACACACAGACACACACACAAACATATTTTTCACCAAATTACTCTTAAAGCAAAGAGTCCATCTAAGCAAAAACACCTAGACAAAAAAAGTGCACTAAACTAGTGTGTATCTTCATACTGTACACATTTGCTTTACATTATCTATGTGAGCAGAAAGAGAAAAAAATGACAAGATAGAAAGGTAAGGAATTGAAACTTAGTGGGATCATCTAAATTCTGTTGCAGCAGTTGTTAAAGTCAACCACCAGTTTTAACATAAAATATAATATTTTAGAAACCACATATTTATTCATAGCTAGGATGTCAGGTAAAACTCTGAAACAATCAAGAAAAGATTAAGTAAACATCACTAAAATAAGGTACAGTTTCCTATACCAACACTGAATTATATAAAAATATTGTACTTTGAAGTTTCATTGTAATCTAAGATAAAAATAGGGCTCAGTGGTAAAACTGGCCTTAATAATCATACAGGCATCCTTTCACTCACTAATCTATCAATTCATTCATCAGACACTTATTAAGCAACTACTATATGCTTCCTGTGATAGTCTGTGCATCTACAGAGATGAATAAACCAAGTTCAAAATGCAGTAGGGTGACAAATCAAGAAAAGAAACAATTGTAAATGTGATATGCAAAAACAATTGTGAAGTTTCACACACTGAAAATTCTTATCATCTCTTTCTAAGGCAAAGTAAAAAGAACATTAATGAATTTTGAATACTATATTCTGATTTCAAAATTATTTTTAAAATAAAGACACAATGACAAAACATCAACTATAATACCATGATCCAGAGATAATCAATGTTTACATTCTGTGTATATATACTTCCTATCATTCAATGGGTATAGATACATATACATATGTATTATATAAAGTTTATATGTGTTCATATACATATATATGTATTATACAAAATCTGAATCACACCATATATAGTTTTTACAATTTTCTTTTTAAATTATTTGTATATTGTAAATATCTCCCATTGTTAAATGTTTTCTTAAAACATTTTTTTAAATGATTGCATAAGATTTTATAATATGCATGTATTATAAGCTATTTAGCCATTCCCTATGTTAGGCATGTAAGTCCTTTCCGATTTTCATCTAGCATAAGCAAGACTTAGAGAAATATTCATCTACATCTTTGTGCCCAGCTCTGATTATTTATTCACAATAATTTTCTAGAAGTACAAATTAGGGGACAAAACAATAAGGAAGATTATTTTCATTTTTTTATATTGAAGTATAGTTGATTTACAATATTAGTTTCAGGTGTACAACATAGTGATTCGATATTTTTATAGATTATATTCCATTTAAAGTGATTAAAAATAATGTCTATATTTTCCTGTACTGTACAATATAGCCTTGTTGCTTATTTATTTTATACATAGTAGCTGTTTCTCTTAATCTCATACTCTGATCTCTCCCCTCACCACTTCCCCCTCCGCACTGGTAACCACTAGTATATTATCAATATCTGTGAGTCTCCTTCTGTTTTGTTATATATATTCTTTTTTTTTTATTTTTTATTTTCCACATATAAGTGATAACATACAGTATTTGTCTTTCTCTGATTTATTTCACTAAGCATAATACTCTCTAGGCCCATCCACATTGTTGCAAATGGCAGAATATAATTCATTTTATTACTGTGTAATATTCCATTGTGTATATATATATATATATATATATACATATATATATATATACATATACACAACATCTTCTTTACTAATTCATCTGTTTTTGATGGTCACCTATGTTGCTACCATATCTTGGCTATTGTAAATAATGATGCTATGAACATTGGGGTGGATGTATCTTTTCAAATTAGCGTATTCATTTTCTTCAGATATATACCCAGTAGTGGAAATGCTGGATCATATGGTTGTTCTATTTTTAGTTTTTGGAGGAACCTCCATGTTGTGTTCCATAGTGGCTGCACCAATTTACAATCCCAACAACAATGTACTAGGGTTCCCTTTTTCCATGTCCTCGCCAACATTTGTTATTTGCAGACTTCTTGATGAAAGCCATTTTCACAGGTGTGAGGTGATGTCTCACTGCAGTTTTATTTGCCCTTCTTCCATGATTAGCTATGTTCAGCATTTTTTTCATGTGCCTGTTGACCATCGGTATGTCTTCTTTGGAGAAATGTCTGTCTATATAAGTCTTCTGCCCATTTTTTAATCAGATTGTTTGTTTTTTTTGACGTTAAGTTGTATGAGCTGTGTATATATGTTGGATATTAATTACTTATCAGTCATATAATTTGAAAATATTTTCTCCCATTCAGTAGGTTGTCTTTTCGTGTTGTTTTATCTCTTTTATTCCTCACAATTATTTTGGTTATATAATGCTATTATTTCATTTTTGGCAAAAGAAAAACCTAGCATGACCAACCATCTTAGTTTGCTCACGACTGTTCCAATTTTAGCCTTAAAATCCAGAATCCCTGGATACCCCTCAGTCACCAGCAAATTGGGATGATTGGTCACCCTAGAATTGAAGGTTGGAGCACTTATGTGATTCACTCAAAGTAGCACACCAGGTAATTGGTGGAGCTGAGATTTAAATTCAGTTCAGACTACAAAGCCCATATTTTAACATTGGGTACATTCATATGAACAATGTGGTAATATAAATTACTACAGGAAAACATGCTGGAACAGCTGGATGACCATGGACAAAATAAAATTAGATCAATACCTAACCCTTTACACTAGAATAAATTATTGATCAATAAACAATTTAAATATAAACTGTGGATGATAACATAAATGAATACATGTGTAATCTTGAAGTAAATATGGACATTCTAAACATGACACAAATGCTAGAAACCAGAAATGAAAGAATGAATAAATATGATTGCATTAAAAACACATATCTATAACTTAACACATCCAACAAAATTTTTTTTAAAAAATGGATAAATGGGGAAAATATTTGCAACATAGATGGTAAATGATTAATGACCTAAATATATTAAAAAACCTCAAAAATTAATAGGAAATATCTAAACTCCATAACAGAACAATGGACAAAAGACATTAATAAGCACTTCAGAAAATAAGTACAAATGGCTAAAAACTCATGAGTAAAATGTCATACCTTTAGTAGTGACAAAATTATGCAAAATAATACAAAATACTATTTTTCCTGAAGCAGATTAACAAAGTTTAAAAATAATTAATAATACCTAGTGTTGATGATTGTATGGGGAAAATGGGCCCTCTCATACAAACATGGTATGAGTATAAAAATAGAAAAACATGTAAAAGCATTTTGACAATATAAATCAGAAGCCTTAAAATGCATATTTTTAATCCAAAAAAATCACTTTTGAAGACACTATCATAGGGAAATAATTTGACAAATATACAAAACTATATGTACAAAATGCTCATTCTAGCATTATTTATAATAGCATATAACTTAAAACAACTTAATATCTATCCATTGGTATTAGTTACATAAATTATGGCACATCTTTGCAATGCAATACTACATAGCCATTAAAAATCATTCATTCAATCATCCATTCATCAAATATTTATTGAATGGCAGGCATATTACTAGTTTCTGGGGATACAGTTTTTAAAAAGTCTATATATTTATCTTCCTATAGTTACTATCTATGCAGAAAGTAAACAGAAAATAGACAAAAGAACTGTAACCTGGAATAAGAACTTGATGGAAATAAACAAGAGGCTGGGAGAAGTTAGCAGAAGGACTTAAATCCATATTTATTTATATGCAGGGCTTAACTTCCCCCAAGTAGACACGTGTCAAGGATTCAACTACATGGAATATTCAAATTTGTTTCAAGACATGTTTAATATGTGCTATAATCAATCAAGCTCCTTATGATCTCTCTTACAGTCTAGAGAGCAGAGCACACATGCCAGTTAAAATGTGTCTTTCCAAAAGGGTGGTGAATTCAGAGTCTCTATCCTATAATCAACAGAGATATCACCACCAAACTCTGCTGGAATAGTCAGACCATGTGAATTCTGCTCTCATACAGCTGTCTCTGGACTTCAACATCGACCACCTGCTCAGATTCTTCACCTTTTCTCTCCCTTTATGTTGATCTCTGTTTACTTGCAGGGCATCTCCTTCTAGTATATTGAAACATATGAAATTACTGATATTTATCCATTTTGGACCAACCGAAATGACAATTTCATATGATCAACTTCTTATTAAAATAAAAATCCTCCATGTCAAAATCCTGAAATACTTTTTTTTGGACTCACCAAGACAAATGTCTTGCTCCTCTGCTGCCCACACTGCAGTTGCTACAAATGAGCCATTAGCTGACGTCAGTAATGGACTCCACTTACAACACTAACGTCTCAACTATATATTTTCTCCTAAATTCTGACATTTAGAATAACATGCTATAATTTTATACTTTATTTCCATCATATCACTTATCTGTTTAGCCATCCTACAAGAGAAGAAGATGGGAGGAAAGGGTATTCAGTTGAATATTATTCAAGAAAGCTCTATCTCTTTCAGCCATTTTTGAGTGGAATACTAGCAAACTTTAATTGTGTGAACTTAAAAGATATTTGCATGACCTCTGCAACAATCTAGAAAATGAAGAAGGTATTCATCAAATTTATTGTACAAACTGTAATATTTATAGAGACTTCAGTATAGCTAGCCACTATTGCTACAAACCTTGGAGTCTGACAAGTTCAAATCCATGAACAAATTTTTGAGTTAGTGTCCTCACCTGTAAAGTAAGGGTAAGAATAGGACCTGCCTCGTAGGATTATTAGGATAATTAAATGAGATAATACATATAAAATGTACTTAATACAGGCAGACACATAATAAATGCTCAACTAAAAGCAGTTTTCTAGCCTCTTAAAAAAACATTTTTTATTCTTTAGCCTAATTCCCTAATTATAAGATAGAACTTAGACACCAGAATTGCAAAATGGGCAGCATTTTGCATTTTGGGGTGGGAAAAAAACATAGAAAATTCTTTACTCTAAATTCTCCATGAAGGGGCCCAGTGATTCCACATTTGGCCAATGCTTCTACTTGCCTTTCAATCCTAGTGAAAGTGAATTACGCAGCCAATTGAAGTAAAGACTGAATGACAGAGCAGAAGAGAGTTTCCCCACCCCCAATTGAATCCATGGAACATTATTTTCTCTGTGCAAAGGAGAAACATTTAGCGTTATTCTGAGTGAAATATATATCACAGTTTATAAATTGACCTTGTAAGATTTTTAAAAGTGTACCCTCCCCATTAGGCCTTGAAAATATAGAGTGGATATACTTATAATTGAAGCCACTTCACTTGGGCTTACCACAGCTCAAGTAACTTTTCCTGGCCAGCAGGTAAAACAGCTGCTGAATGTCAGGGTGTCAGAGATTCAGCCTTGGGTCATCCTCAGCTAAGGTGAAGCAGATGCCCAGCGGCTGTCTAAAGCAGCTCAGTAGCCAAATGAGGGTGAACCAGCATAGCAAACAAAGGACAAAACTTGAAGTTTTCTAAGATTCCAAGATGTCAATCTCTAAGCCAGGTCAGCAAACTCTCTGAACTGTGGGAAGTT
The DNA here is from genome assembly GCF_963455315.2 of Globicephala melas. NCBI lineage: Eukaryota > Metazoa > Chordata > Mammalia > Artiodactyla > Delphinidae > Globicephala > Globicephala melas. The sequence continues at coordinate 48,991,958 of NC_083335.1, forward strand.
TTTCCTTGAAAAGACTCTCAAGTATTTGTTCCAAAGTTTTAAGGGGCGGCATAACCAATGGCACCTGCAACTGACAAGGACCCATCCTTCAAGATGTGCCAAAGGCCTACTCTGAGCACTTTGGGCACCAGAATGTTAACTGCAATTATCATTTTAGAAGGCTCTTTCTTAATATTGGATTGACTTCTTCATAAAGACAGAAAAATTATATTTGCCTAAGTCTAGATCCTGTCAAGATTCTACTTTTCTTTTCTCAACTAATTCTGAAATTATTCCCCCATGCAGACAGCAAGTCAATAAAGCCCAGTAGAAAAGATCCTATGCCGCAGAGATCAGATCCCAATTCGGCACTTACAAGGCATAAGACATTGGGCAAATTGCCTTAGTTTAAAAAATCTGTAAAGTAAATATAATAGCATACCTACTTCATAGGGTTATTGTGACCATTAATATGTAACTTGATAGAGTGCTTAGCCTATATAACTCTGCTTAAAAAATATTGGTTCTTTTATTATTTTAAAATTACGTTTTATTATACTTGATCCCAACCAGACCCTCTCTTGTTAACCAGCTCCGCATCATTCCTTGTTGTTTTTTGTCTGAATCCTACTACAGTCCATGTTGGTTACAATCAGCAGAGAACTCTATGCACAGTTGCTCAAAGGATAGGGTCTTTATTAAATGTTTCTACCACTCTGGCCACTTATGTCCTCATTAGCTATTGCACAGATTCATATTGCTGGAACTTAAGGTGGGGATGTGGCTCCCTTCCAATCAGCACTCTGAAAAAAAAAAAAAAGCCAGTTGCTATCCAGAAAAACCTTTTCTCTGTCTCATCTCCAGGCTAAATGGAAAGAGGAGTTTAATAGTTTGCCCTGTCTTTGGCTGTATGCCACCCAAAAACATTCAACCATTACTAAATTAGAAATGACTTCATGGTGCTTACTTCAGCAGCATATACACTGTAATTGGAATGATTCAGAGAATATTAACATGGCCTCTGCACAAGGATGACATACCAGCTCATGAAGCATTTCATAATTTTAAAACAGGCACTTTCATATATTGTGCTGAAAGTGAAAATGATAAAACCCCTATAACAGTGAATCCAGCTATATCTTCCCAAACTGCAAATGTATTTACCCCTTGATCCAGCAATCCTGAGTTTAGAACTCTATCCTTCACATATATGAAATGATGTATTTACATTGCAGACAGAAAAAATTAAGATGTTCTCTATACATTGATATAGAGAAATATTCAAAATATGTAATAAAAAATACTGTTTCGAGATATGAAACAGATTAACTTTTGTATAAGGGGCATGAGAATATATATTTACATTTGCTTGTATTTGCATAAAGAAACAGAATAAACTAATAAAAATAATTACCTATATATGGATAGAAAATTATAGCCAGCAGGACTGCTGCCTATTTTTAGAAATAAAATCTTGTTGGAACACAGCCATACCATTTGTTTCTGTATTGTCTATGGCTGCTTTTGCACTGCAATGGCAGAACTGAGTAACTGCAACAGAGTCCACATGGCTTGCAAGCCTAAAATATTTATTACTTGGGCCTTTACAGAAAAAATTTGCCAACTCCTGACTATAGGGTAGTAGGAATGGATAGGAACAGGGATGGAAGTAAGGCTTCTCAATGTACACACTCTTTTATATGTCTTTGGTTTTTGAACTTTTGAATGAGTGTATTGCCTTTTTATAAAAATAAAATAAAAACAAAATCAATGAAATCTTGTTTGAATCTTCTGGGTAGGAAACAGACAACAATAAACCTAGAGCAGGGATTTGTGTTTGGGCTTTGAGCAGCCCAAACAAATTTAACAAATATTTGTGAAATTAAAAAATAATCGGGCTTCCCTGGTGGCACAGTGGTTGAGAGTCTGCCTGCTGATGCTGGGGACATGGGTCCGTGCCCCGGTCTGGGAAGATCCCACATGCCGCAGAGTGGCTGGGCCCGTGAGCCATGGCCACTGAGCCTGCGCGTCCGGAGTCTGTGCTCCGCAACGGGAGAGGCCACAACAGTGAGAGGCCCGTGCACCACAAAAAAATAAAAAAATCAACTTAGAAAATTCATTTAAAATGAAAAAATTACATTATGGTTACTCCCTGTGTTGCACTCTCAAAAAATCACCCACATATACAATAGCCTGAAGTGTTCTTGTTTGGCTACTTCATACACATATATGGAGTCTACTAAGAGCCAGGCACTGTGCTAGGCAGGTAGTGAGAACTATATTTGTTGATATTATGATTAGACACTTTTAATCTAATATATATTGAGCTCTTATTATGTGTTACATGCTGTTTTCAGTGCTTTATATACATCATCTCATTTAATCCTCACAAAATCCCAAATTTATAACTTCAGCCCAGTCTTCTTTCCTGAACTCCAGACTCACATAGCCAACTGCCTACTCAGCTTCTCCATTTGGCTGTCTAATAGACATCTCAGACTCAATTCCCCCAAAAGTGAACTGGATATTTCTTCCCACAATGTAACTGCTCCATCCACAGCTTTCTATATCTCATTGGACGGCAATTTCATCCTTCCAGTTGCTCAAGCTGAAACACTCAGAGTCTTCCTTTAACCTCTCTCTTCCTCTCATATGACACATCTCATTCTCCACCTCTAAAATTATCTAGAATCTGACAACATCTCATCATATCCACTACCACCACGCTATTCTGATGCTCTGGGCCATCATCATCTCACACTCAACCTTGTCACTGATTTCCTTGTTTCTCCTCTTGCCCCTTTACAATCTATGTCCAACATAGCAACCAGACTTATCCCTTTAAATGTAAGGTTAGTCATATCACTCCTCTTCTCAGTACCAGATAATGTCTCCCTTTTTCATTCCCAGTAGAGGCCATTATCCAAGCCTCTATTCATCTGAGGCCTACTCTGATCATACTCTTTAAAAGGAAAATTCTGTCCTCTCAATTCCTACCCCAACTACTCCTCCCCTTACTCTGTTCTATAATTTATTTTTCTGTATCATTTTCCTCTTTTAACCCTATATCATTTCTTTATGTCTGTCTTTTTGTTTATTGTCTGTCTTTGTGGTAAAAAGTAGACTCTCAAATATTTGTCAAATTAATAAACAATTTCTTGGGATGTAGGGATTATTTCTTCCTCCATTGTACAGAAGAGGAAAAAAGGCTCAGACAGGTTAACTGATTTGCTCAGAAAATTAATCAGGAACAGGGCAAGGAATTAAACCAGAAACCTCAGACCCTAAAGTTCATAGTCTTAACCACCCAACAACTTCCTGCAATTTATGGTTTAATGCAGGCTATGCCCACCTCTGTGTATATTGCTCAGGCACAAGGGTAGCTGCAAAGCAGGATCAGCAGTTGTCATGGAACTGGAATATAGCTCTCCAGAGAATAAAGCAAGCAAATGGGAAAAACACATGGGTGATAAAATGGTGCCGTTCACGTTGACAGTTTCTGATATAGCCTTACCTGGATAATGGCAAAAAGCCATACTTGAAGGGTTTTACCATCAACCTACATTTTCTTCTTCACTTACTCTGCACAATTGTGTTAATGATACTTAGGCCAAGTCAAATAAAACATTTCCAACTGCCTGAGTTACAGAGTCATTTCATGAGTAAATATCCATTAACGTTTCATGCCAAGGCATGGTAGGATTGTTTAGGCAGAGTCCTTTGGGTAAAAGAGCCCCAGGAAGTAGAAACCTTTGTCAAAATGTGAATTGTGACTAAGCCTTCAGTATCTCCTCTTCAGGTGGGCTTCAACTTCTAATGCAGCCTAAGGGGCAGAGAGTGTACTGAAAGAATTCACAAATTTTCCACAGAATTCCTGTGACCTAGTAATTCTGCTCTCTTACAAATGCCTACTAAATGTTTTATTTTGCTTAGTGAAAACATTTAGAGGATGGTGGCACTCAGAATATGCTTATAGCCCAGTTCCTCCTGGGATAGGCTGATGGTGGGCTCTGGGGGAATTTGCCTTTCCCAGTTCCATGTAATTTGTCATTGTCTGCTCAATGCCCAGTGGGAGTAAACCAGGTCAGAGCCTTTTAAACTGGGCCCTAGGGCCCCTAAGGAGCTTACTAAATTCCGTGTAATATTTTACAGGTAAACTTTAGACCTCAGATCCTTTTGTAAAAGTGCTGATTTTTTAAAATAACTTTTTGTTATTTTAAAATAACAAAACTGCCTACAGTTTTGTGATTGCTGATTCTGTGATTGCTGATTCTGTATCCAGTCGTTCCCTTTTATCAAAATTATAGTCTTTTCTTTTCTCTGTAGTGTAAGAAAGAGAATACAGTGGCTTAGAAAACTGATTCTAGAGCCAGAATGCTCAGATTCAAATCCTGACTCAGTCATTCACTATGAGTTCATAAGGTTGTTAGTTAACCTCATTAATCTGTTCACTCATTGGTAAAATGGGCTATTTTGAGAAATCAATGGGATCAAATTCGCAATTAATATTGTAATGTATGTAAACGTTTAGTATGATACTGACATATAGTACTCTTATTTTTGTATGCTCCCAAGTATGAGATTATATAAAGGGCTCAGAGTCTGCAAGACTGGTTCTGGAATCCCAGCTTTGCCATGGACCACTGTAGAACTTTAAGTTAAGCAACTTTATTTCCTCCCACCAAATTTTTTTCATCATGAAATGAAAGGATTGAATTAAGTAATCTGAAGGTTCTTCTAGTTCTAACATTGAATAATGTTCTATAATATTCTATAATAAGGACCAATCCAGAAAAAAGTTATAAGGTAGTTTTCAATTCTAGGCCTAAAATATTTAACTTCATAAGTAATACTGTGAAAAGAAAATTTTCATTCTAAAACATGTAAGATCTATTCTTAATTTTACTCCCTTAATATTTGCCTTCTTATTGTAGATCACAGCCCCCCCAAAAAATGTCTCATTTTTGCAAACCAGCATGTATTTTGTTTCATGACAATTTGCTTCCTATAAAGAGATTGCATTATCAAACTTTACCACTCATAGTTTAACACATTTTCCTCTTTAATATAAAGGTTATTTTACTTCAGAAAAGTACAACTCTTTTAATTAGAAAACAATTGAATGATGTTTTATATTGTCTCATAGGGATAAAGAATTTCCCATTTATCAAGTACTTGGGGAGAAATCACAGTTGGGTTGAGGCAGTGCTCATTTCACTTAGTGAAAGTAACCTGATCCAACTAGAAACAGAAATGGGGAGAAGACTGTCCTACGTAGATCTAAATGTCCAAACGATTCAGAGCTGGTCAGCTTAAAGAATGAAAATCTGTGTATTACTTAGTTTTGCTGTGGTAACAAATGACTCAAGAATCTCAGTGGTTTGTAATGACAAAGGTTTATTTCTTGCTTGTGTTACATGTTAGTTGCAGGTTGGCAGCAATGCTGTGCTGCCTCATGTGACTTCTTCCAGGATCCAGGCTGAGGAGCAGCTCCCAATCTGGACCTACTACTCTCTGGCAGGGGGAAGGCAAGAGAGCTTATAAAACCACCTGATAGCTCTTGGAGCTTTTCCTTAGGACTGGCATACTGTCTGTGGTGATCATATTTGTTTAGCCAAAACAAATCATATGGCCAAACCTGAAGTCAACAGGGCAAGGACATATACTTCCTGCACAGAAAGGTATTGCAAGTCACATGGAAAGGAGTAAGGATACAAACTCCTCTTACAAGGAAAGGGCCAGGGAGTAATTAGGAATAATGATACTATTAGGATAATAATTAGTATTAGTACTATTAGTAATTAGGATAATGATACTGCTTTCTAAGTCAGAAATGTTTATTTTTCTTTCTTCTACATGCAAAATAGACTCGTAAATCTGGTCGTGTTTCTCTTTGCTAGCTTGGTAAACTCCATGAGGACAAGGCTATGTCTACCTTACTAATGTATCCTTAGTGTTGTGCTTGAAACATAGTAGCTGCTCAAAAATATTGTTTAATTAATGAACGAAGGAATAAACTGAAATAGCCTGAATGAATAGCATATTTCCTTTTTGTCTGGAAAGGGACAGAGAAAGTACCCATGAATTGATGACAGACTCCATAAAGCTGAAGCAGGGCTCAGAAGTGGATTTAATGACCTGGGCCTATGAAAGACACTAGGTTTTTCTCTGAGCTGATACGACTGTGTTCTGTAGAACTGGGGAGAAATCAATTTGATTAAAATGAAGCTTATGGTTTGTAGTGCTATTTAGAGCTGATTAATGATGAACTCCTCTCATCAGAAATGTAATACCCTGACATTCTTTCCTGGGTTGCAAATAAGTTTCCATGTAGCCGGCTGACATCTCCTTGACAAACCCAGAAGACAGAAAGCTTTCTTGGCCGACTTGCTACTCATTAAACTTCAGTACCCACCCACTCACAAAGAAATCTTTGAAATTAGTACATGAGAGTTTTCTATTTTGATGGCTTGATGCTATTCGGGAGAAAAATAAGATTTTATCCACAACATGAAAAGAAACTGCCATTATTTCAAGAGAAACACTGTCTTTGTGATACCTTGAATTTTAAGGCATTTTCCTCCCACTTTTTTCTGAGCTTTTGAATATGTATGAATCATCAATATATCCAGGGAGGCAGGAATCACCATCGCCTTTGTAATGATGATAATGCCAAGGGAGACAAAATGACTTGCTGACGGCAGAGTGAGTCAGCGAGTCAGCAGCTGAGTCAGAAGCAAAGCCCTGGTTTCCTAATTCGCAGGCTGGCGGTCTTAATGCCCAGGCTTCTGGCTTCATCTCATGTCCCCTGGCACTGCTGGGGCAGCTTGGAGGGGTGATATTATTCTGCTTTGTTGCAGCTCTGGTGGGTTCCTTCTGCCTCAATGTATTTGCTAACAAAAATTACACATTAGTAATCCTGAAAACTAACAAAAGAGAGGGTGGGAATGAAGTCATGCAGATGCATATTCATATAATCATTTGCCATGTCATTATAGCTCCTTTGAGTACACAAATTCTGATGGCAGCACATAGCCAGAGCACGTACTCTGCAAATGCCCTGTAGCCTGAAAAGTGAGTGTGTGAAGGCAAGAGAAACAGAGAGCTCTGAAATGTTAGTTCATCTCCTTCCCACTTTTTCAAAAAAACTTCTCTCTCTCTTTATACATGAGGACAGTTGAAACACAAAGAAGGTTTGCTGCTGGCCATTTTGACCAAGCCAGAAATGCACTTCTCCTAATATTATGCTATAATAATTAGTTCATTCCCATTACACCCCTTGGCTATTCAATCCTGAATGAAGGAAGGAAAATTTGTAGCGGAAAATAGGAGGCTGTTTTTGCATTCTTATTACAGAGCAGAAAAATGAGTGTCATGTTTCCTCCATCATCAATTTTTTTCTCTCTACTGGATCTTTCCTGCCAATAATTAAACATGTGTTATTTCAAAAGAAGGAAGGAAGGAACTAATGAACGAACGATCTTGACCCCACTTCCTACTCCAACTATGCCTAATTTTTCTCTTTCATTTTACAGCAAAACTTCTCAAAAGTGTGAGCTATACCAGCTGTTTCCAGTTTCTTCTCATTTTATCTTGAGCCCATTTCAAGCAGGCTTTGCTAAGATCTGTTTATTAAATTGACTGTGTCACAGTTACTAATAAGCTCCATATTGCTAAATTCAGTGAGTGATCAATATTCAGTGTTTGGTCATCTTAATTGACCTTTCTGCAGCATTTGACACAGTTGGTGGTCCTTCTGCCTCTAAATACTGTTTTTTGATTTGTTTCCAGGATGTCTTACACTTTTAGTTTTCTTCCTACCTCATTGCCCACTCCTTCTCAGTCTCCTTTCTTACTTTTCCTTATCACCCATATCTTAAAATACTGACATGCTAAAGGGTTCAGTATGTGGTCTTCTTCTCCTTTCTAAACTCATGTCTTTAAAAATGTTCCATATTGAATAACTCCCAAATGAGTTACCTCCAGCCCAGACATCTGTGAAATTCAGGCTAATACTGTTAATTGCAATGCCATTCTTCTAGTTTCTTAGACCAAATCCTTAGAGTGATTTTTACTCTGTTTCTTTTACACACTAAATCCAAATCCATCAGCAAGCAAATCCTTTCAGCTCTACCTTCAAAATATAGTATATCCAGAATCTTACCATCTTTCATCACCTCCACACTGCCAGTACTCTGGTCCTTCATTATTGATATAGCATCCTAACTGATCTTCCTGCTTCCACCTTTGTTTTCTTTCAGTCTCTTCTCAGCACAGCAGTGAGAATAACCCTGTCAAAACTGAAGCCAGCTCATGTCATGGCCCTGCTTCAGAGTCTTCCAGTGAAAAGGGGAAAAGTTTTTAAACGTTTCGAAAGGCTTCTAATATTACTCCAAGTAAAAGCCAAGGTAAATTGATACAGGGTCTAGCCTCCCATTACCTAATATCATCTCTTACTACTCTTCCCACTGCTCACTCTACTCCAACTGTTCCCAAAAATGTGCACCAGATATGGATCTGCTTAATGGCTTTGCACTTATTATTTTCTCTACCTGGGAAACTCTTCATCCAAATATCTACATGATTCACCCCCATACTACATCTGTGTCTTTATTCAACAGTTAACTTTTCACAATGGAATATTACTCATCTATCAAAAAGAATGAAATACTGTCATTTGCAGCAACATGGGTGGACCTAGAGATTATCATACTAAGTGAAGTCAGACAGAGAAAGACAAATATTATATATCACTTATATGTAGAATCTAAAAAATAATACAAATGAATCTATATACAAAACAGAAACAAACTCACAGACATAGAAAACAAACTTATGCTTACCAAAGGAGAAAGGGAGGGAGTGGAGGGATAAATTAGGAGTATGGGATTAACAGACACAAACAACTATACATAAAGTAGGTAAGCAACAAGAGTTTACTGTATATCACAGGGAACCATAATATCTTATAATAATCGATAACAGAAAATAATCTGAAAGAAAAAATATATATATATGTCTATATAAAACCGAATCACTTTGCTGTATACCTGAAACTAACACAATATTGTAAATCAACTATAATTCAACTGAAAAAAAATTTAGAAACCAACTTCTCAGTGAGGTCTTCTCTGGCTACCTGATATAAAGTTTTTAACTTTCCTTTTTCTCTTTGTACTTATTACCACCTAGAATATTATATGTTTTATTTTTATGTTATTTTCTGTCTTTCTCCACTAGTCTCAGAGAGATAGAGATATTGTTTTTGTTTTGTTTCCTGCTGGCACATAAAACTTTATTCATGCTAGTGAACGAGTGATTGGATGAATGAATGAATTTAGTGGTAATAACAAACTAATATTTTATATGTAGATAGCAATTAGCTCCTACTGAATAATTAATCATCCCCAAATTTAGTGAGCTAAAACAACTATTTAGCTCATGATTTTATGGATCAATAATTTTGTCTGAACGCAAACTAGACAGTTCTTCTGGTCTTGGCTGGTCTAACTAATGTATTTTAGTCAGCTGCAAGTCAGCTAAGGAGTTTTCCTTCTTAGACTTAGCTCGCTGTCAGCAAAGAAAACATTGGCAACTAAGCCACATGCCTGTCATCATTGAGAAGGTTACTCGAACTGTTCACCTGGGACCTGGACAGGGTTCTGAGAGAGAGCAGAAGTGTGCAAGGTCTCTTAAGACCTAGGCTAGGAACAGCCACAACATCATTTCAGCCACATTTTATTAATCGAAGAAAGTACAAGAATAGCCCAGATTCAAGGGGTGGGTAAATAAGATCCTCCCTTTAATGGAAGGAGTTACAAAATCACATTGCAAAGAGGCATGGATACGGGGAGGGGGGTGATTTCAGCCATTTTTACAAACAATCTAAAACTGTAGGCTACCAAGGGAAGATCAGAAATCCTGTCCAGAGAGCTTTCTGAAACAGAAACAGATGACCAACTCAACTGAGTAGTTCAGCCTAAAACAAGAATTAATAATCTCTCAGTATCCATGTATCTTTCAACAAGATCAACCTTTCTATTTAAGTAATTTATCTTCCACTTTTTACGTCATTTACGACTCAGGATCGATATTGTGAAACAACGTAATAGAAAAGAATAAGAACAGTGATTTTTAAAACTGAGTATTCCATTTTTAGATTCGTGGGAGACAATTTATGTGGGAGACAATTCTCCATGGGTCTCTCATGTTTCTACAAGTCTTCTGAGCACTATAAGTTTTCATTCTGGACCATCTTTTCAAGTACATTTATATAGCAAATGGCTTTGGAAGATAAAGATACTGACTCCTTCCAGAGCAAAGAGCAGGTTTGTTTACTCTCTAGTGTAATAAAGATATTATCTCCTTCTAGGAGATATTGGAGATATTATCTCCTTCAGTCAGGTTTGTTTGCAGCCCACTGTAAAAGATTCTGGTTCCCTAAACTCAGTGTTCTTCAACTGTGACATAAATGCACTACATGTACAGAATTCACCTAGGACCACTCCATATTGCCCCCATAGAACTTGAGGGCAAGAGGAACTGACGTGAGCATGAAGATCATACTGCCTACTGTGCTGTGAAAAATGAAGCCCTTTGAATCTGACCCAGTAGTCTTTTTTTTTCTGCCAGTATCCATGAAATGTAGCAAGCTAACTGGTTAGCTTGCAAGTATGGTAAAAAAAATCCCAGAACTTTCACAGTTCTTAATTTTTAAAAAATAATTTGCATTCTTTAAATAATTATACATTTAAATCATATGGGTACATACCAGGTTGTTTACAAATATGGTGAACATAAAAACATCATCACTTTTCTTTGAGTCTCTACAGTATAATCTATTATGGTTTGGCTACTTACGGGAACAAATATCTTACATGAAAGTGAACTGTTCTAGATTTTTTTCTGCATGTAGTTTACTCTCCAAAGTAATGTGCACTTTTTAAAATCACAAAGTTCCACAGAAGTAAAACTTCTTGTTTAAAAAAAAATTCCATTTTCACTTCAGCAGTACACATACTAAAGTTAATATGATACAAAGAAGATTATTAAGGTCTGTACTCAAGGATGATATGAAAATTTATGAAATGTTTCATATTTGGGGGAAGAAAATGAATAAAAGAATGTCTTGATAATATAAATAAATATATAAAATAATATACAATATAAAATAATAAATATATATATATAATATAAAAGAATAAAAGAAAAAGGAAGATTAAACAGTTGGGTTAAATATAAAACTAATAATAAGATGGTAGATAAAAGCCAGATATATCAATAATCATTTTAAATGCAACTGATGTCCTAATTAAAAGACTAAAATTGTCAAAGTGGATTAAAAATTACATGTTTTTTAAATGGAAATCAAGGGGTACTTATATTAAATAAAAGGACACAGATGTTTAAAAGTAAAAAAGATGATGAAAGACATACCATTTAAGTAGTAATCAAAAGAAAACTGGTATAGCTATAATATGATGATGAAAAAAAGACTATGGTAAGAAATATTACTGGAGAAATATATGTGCAGCACATAATAATAAAAAGTCAGTCCAAAACCCCACTTGAGGGACGACATTCTGCAAATACCTGACCAATACTCTTCAGAACTGTCAAGTTCATCAAAAACAAAAAAAGTCTGAGAGACGGTCATAGCCAAAAGGAATCTAAGGAGACATGATAAGCAAATGTAATGTAGTATCTTGGATGAGATACTGGAACAGAGAAAGTACATCAGGGGAAAACTAAGGAAATATGAATAAAGTACGGTGTTTAGGCTATAATAATGAATCAATATAGGTTCATGAATTATAACAAATGTACCATTGTATTATAAGATTTTAATAAGAATTATAACAAATGTACCATTGTATTATAAGATTTTAATAAGAGGGCATCCTGAATGGGATAAACACTCGGTGCTATCTTCCCAATTTTTCTATTAATTTAAAAGTATTCTAAAATGAAAATTTCATTTAAAAATATATAACATAGATAATTTATATCTAGTATTTAAAAAAACTAAAAATCCATAAAAAGCAGACAATCCAAAAGAAAAATGAACAAAATTTTTGAATATATACTTACAAACAGAAAATCCAAGTGGGGAAAAAATATGAAAACTTGCCCTATCTCATTAGCCCTTCAGGTTATTTAAATCAAAATCACAATATAATAACACTATCCACCCATGAGAATGATTAAAATGAAAAAACAAAAGTAGCTGTTCCCAAGGGTTAGAGCAACTGGAACTTTCATACGTTGCTGCAGGAGTGTTATTGGCATAACACTTGAAAAAGTGTTTACTAAAACTGAATATACACATACTGTATGATGCAGTAATTCCACTCCTCCGGTATATACCATCGAAATGCTTACATATACTCACCAAAAGACACATATGAGAATGTTCATAACAGCACTACTTGTAATAACCCCAGTTGGAAGCAAACTTTTGATTCCGATTTTCAGAGCACTCAACTTTGATTAGAGAATCTGCCCAACTTATTTTGCTCCTGATATTACTTCCGGTTTGCGATCTCCTCTTAACCCTGGATTTTCATTAGTGTCTCTGCATCCAGCCTAAGAACTTTCCCTTAACCGAAATGAACAGTTCTTCAAAGGATAATCAGGGGATTCCTTTGGGCTAAATCAGAGGAGTAAAAGGAGTTAGGTTGAGGTACTGCTGTAAGAAATAGGCTCATGAGATTTCTTCAACTAAGTAGAAAACCAGCACCATGGATGATGTCAGAAGTAAAGACAAAACAGTTACAAATCTTGTTTGCTTTAAAGAACCTTTGTGCAAGGCTGAGAACATAAGCTGATCAGTTGCTTTCACGCTTTCTTTAGGTACTGTTTCAAACAGAGCAACAAAAATCTAACCCCACATAATGAAATAATATAATGTCATATGCTCACTTCATATACATTTGGCTATAATTCACTCGATTAACACATTATGAATGCAAATGAATCATTTTAATTTGTAATGAAGTGGTAAACAGTAAAGAGCACATTTATGGTCATGCTTTGTGGGACTTAACATGCGTAAAGAATGGAAAGAGGAAAAAGTTCTCCAGTGCCTACTACAGTGTCTGGCACAGAGTAGGTGATTTAAAAATATATGTTGACAACTGGAAGAATCCTCTATCTGTTTGTAAAAGGAAAGAAGAGGCAGCGTCTGATGAAAGGGTTCTTTTTTTATGAACATACTACTCATACTGCTCACAGTAACTGATGGCTAGTCTCTGCAAAGTACATTCTTTTGAATAGATAAATCAAATATTTGTAAAATGGCATCCTGCTTATTCTCTCTAAAGGATGATTAAAAACAAACCCCCTCTTTTCAAGGTGTGATTATGTACAATTGTCAAAAACTTTTGCAAATATAATTTATAACTCATATTTAAATTTTCATGTTAAATTAATGGAAGTTGCTACTTAAAAAGAAATAGCAAAAAAGTTTGTTAGGGCTTTGAATAAATTTCTCCCTCCTTAGAAAATGTGTCATTGGTAAAAGGTCAAAATTAATATTGACCAGTAAATTAGTTTTCTTTTGCTTTTAGAGATTATAACAATGGATTTATCTGAAAATATAGATTGAGACAGTATTAACTACATCCTTTTTAGATCCATAGAATAATTTTGGGGGAGAATTACTCATTTTCTTCTTACTAGTATTACCAGATTAATTAATCATCTGAAAAATCAGTATGCTTATTTGTTCCGGTGGTTGACCATATTCATTAGAAATATCCATGCCAAAAGGAATTTTCTTCTAGAAAGCATATTTATATTGGACTCAGTGATACAGTGTTTAGCTGGTGATTTTGTTTTATGTATGCATTATTCTTTAACTGCAACTCAAATGTGCATTATACCCATTGTCAATAGGTAGAAATTACTTGTCTGTCGAGTTTATTGTAGAAGCATTTAAAATGCAAAAAAGATTACATCATAAATTTATGTTTCCCTAGAACCCAGTGAACCATAAAAATAATGCAAAGTTTGCTGAAAGTCTGCCAGACATCAACATTTAGAATTAAGCTCGACATTTCTGTCCTTTACTCATTAAATTTCTGGCCATGCACTTCATACGGTATATACAGTGGGTCATTGTGAAGTATCAAGCCAAGTATAAAATCTGTAATAGTTTTCAGAAGTGAAAAAAATTCAGTCTCCCATGGAAAAGAATAAAATGGGATGCCCCAAAAATAGATAAAAAGGAACTTCCCTGGTGGTGCAGTGGTTAAGAATCCACCTGCCAATGCAGGGGACATGGGTTCGAGCCCTGGTCTGGGAAAATCCCACATGCCACAGAGCAACTAAGCCCGTGCACCACAACTACTGAACCCGTGTGCACAGCTACTGAAGGCCGTACGCCTAGAGCCCATGCTCCACAACAAGAGAAGCCACCTCAATGAGAAGCCCGTGCACCACAATGAAGAGTAGCCCCTGCTCACCACAACTAGAGAAAGCCCATGCACAGCAATGAAAACCCAACACAGCCAAAAATTTAAAATAAATAAATAAATAATTTTATTTTTTTTAAAAAAAAGCTGACAATACAGATTATAATTAATTTGGAGCTCTTCGAAATTCAGTGAAATAATTGATAGGAAAACATCAAAAATCCCAAAATAAAGATAAGATTGGACTTTATTCTAAAAGATATGTTGAGGAGGAGAGGGGGAAGATGGTGGAAGAGTAAGATGCAGAGGTCACCGTCCTCCCCACAGATACATCAGAAATACATCTACACGTGGAACAAGTCCTACAGAACACCTACTGAACGCTGGCAGAAGACCTCAGACCTCCCAAAAGGCAAGAAACTCCCCACGTACCTCGGTAGGGCAAAAGACAAAAGAATAAACAGAGACAAAAGAATAGGGACGGGACCAGCACCAGTGGGAGGGAGCTGTGAAGGAGGAAAGGTTTCCACACACTAGGAAGCCCCTTCATGGGCGGCTACTGCAGGAGGTGGAGGGGGGGATGCTACGGAGCCGTGGAGGAGAGCACAAGAACAGGTGTGTGGAGGGCAAAGCGGAGAGATTCCCCCACAAAGGATCGGTTCCAACCAGCACTCACCAGCCTGAGAGGCTGGTCTGCTCACCCACCGGGGTGGGCGGGGCTGGGAGCTGAGGCTCCGGATTTGGTCAGAGTGCAGGGAGAGGACTGGGGCTGGCTGCGTGAACACAGCCTGCAGGGGGTTAGTGAACCACGGTAAGCCGGGAGGGAGTCCGGGGAAATGTCCGGACCTGCCAAAGCAGCAAGAGACTTTTTCTTCCCTCTTTGTTTCCTGGTGTGTGAGGAGAGGGGATTAAGAGCACTGCTTAACGAGCTCGAGAGACGGGCGGGAGCCACGGCTAACAGCACGGACCACAGAGACGGGCATGAGACACTAAGGCTGCTGCTGCTGCCACCAAGAAACCTGTGTGAGCACAGATCACTATCCACACCACCCCTCTGGGGAGCCTGTGCAGCCCGCCACAGCCAGCGTCCAGGGATCCAGAGACAACTTCCCTGCAAGAACGCACGGCGCGCTCAGGCTGGTGCAACGTCACGCCGGCCTCTGTCCCCGCAGCCTCGCCCCGCACTGCATACCCCTCCCTCCTCCTGGGCTGAGTGAGCCGGAGTTCCCGAATCAGTGGCTCATTTAACCCCATCCTGTCTGAGCAAAGAACAGACGCCATCCAGTGACCTACACACAGAGGCGGAGCCAAATCCAAAGCTGAGACCCGGGAGCTGTGCGAACAAAGAAGAGAAAGGGAAATCTCTCCCGGCAGCCTCAGGAGCACTGGATTAAATCTCCACAATCAACTTGATGTACCCTGCATCTGTGGAATACTTGAATAGACAACGAATCATCCCAAATTGAGGAGGTGGACTTTGAGAGCAAGATTTATTATTTTTTCCCCTTTTCCTCTTTTTATGAGTGTGTATGTGTATGCTTCTGTGTGAGAGTTTGTCTGTATAGCTTTGCTTTCACTATTTGTCCTAGGGTTCTATCCATCCGTTTTTTTTGTTTGTTTTAGTTTAAAAATTTTTTTTCTTAATAATTTGTTTTATTTTAATAACTTTATTTTAGCTTACTTTATTTTATTTTATTTTATCCTCCTTCTTTCTTTCTTTCTACTTTTTCTCCCTTTAATTCTGAGCCGTGTGGATGAAAGGCTCTTGGTGCTCCAGCCAGGACTCAGTGCTGTGCCTCTGAGGTGGGAGAGCCAACTTCAGAACACTCGTCCACAAGAGACATCCCAGCTCCATGAGATATCAAACGGTGAAAATCTCCCAGAGATCTCCATCTCAACACCAGCACCCAGCTTCACTCAACGACCAGCAAGCTACAGTGCTGGACACCCTATGCCAAACAACTAGCAAGACAGGAACACAACCCCACCCATTAGCAGAGAGGCTGCCTAAAATCATAATAAGTCCACAGACACCCCAAAAAAGACCACCAGACGTGAACCTGCCCACCAGAAAGACAAGATCCAGCCTCATCCACCAGAACACAGGCACTAGTCCCCTCCACCAGGAAGCCTAAACAACCCACTGAACCAACTTTAGCCACTGGGGACAGATACCAAAAACAACGGGAACTCAGCCTGCAAAAAGAAGACCCCAAACACAGTAAAATCAGCAAAATGAGAAGACAGAAAAACACACAGCAGATGAAGGAGCAAGATAAAAACCCACCAGACCTAACAAATGAAGAGAAAATAAGCAGTCTACCTGAAAAAGACTTCAGAATAATGATAGTAAAGATGATCCAAAATCTTGGAAGTAGAATAGACAAAATGCAAGAAACATTTAACAAGGACCTAGAAGAACTAAAGATGAAACAAGCAATGATGAACAACACAATAAATAAAATTAAAAATAATGTAGAAGGGATCAATAGCAGAATAACTGAGGCAGAAGAATGGATACATGACCTGGAAGATAAAATATTGGAAATAACTAATGCAGAGCAGAATAAAGAAAAAAGAATGAAAAGAACCGCGGACAGTCTCAGAGACCTCTGGGACAACATTAAATGCACCAACATTTGAATTAGAGGGTTTCATGAAGAAGAAGAGAAAAAGAAAGGGACTGAGAAAATATTTGAAGAGATTATAGTTGAAAATTTCCCTAATATGGGAAAGGAAATAAGTAGTCAAGTCCAGGAAGCACAGAGAGTCCCATACAGGATAAATCCAAGGAGAAATACACCAAGACACAAATTAATCAAACTGTCAAAAATTAAATACAAAGAAAACATATTAAAAGCAGCATGGGAAAACACACACACACACACACACACACACACACACACACACAAGGGAATCCCCATAAGTTTAAGAGCTGCTCTTTCAGCAGAAACTCTGCAAGCCCGAAGGGACTGGCAGGACATATTTAAAGTGATGAAGGAGAAAAACCTACAACCAAGATTACTCTACCAGCAATGATCTCATTCAGATTTGATGGAGAAATTAAAAGCTTTATAGACAAGCAAAAGCTGAGAGAGTTCAGCACCACTAAACCAACTTTACAACAAATGCTAAAGGCCCTTCTCTAGGAAAGAAACACAAGAGAAGGAAAAGACCTACAATAACAAGACCAAAACAATTAAGAAAATGGGAATAGGAACATACATATCGATAATTACCTTAAGGGTAAATGGATTAAATGCTCCCACCAAAAGACACAGACTGGCTGAGTGGATACAAAAACAACACCCATACATCTGTGGTCTACAAGAGATGCACTTCAGACCTAGAGACACATACAGACTGAAAGTAAGGGGGTGGAAAAAGATATTCCTTGCAAATGGAAACCAAAAGAAAGTTGGAGTAACAATTCTCATATCAGACAAAATAAACCTTAAAATAAAGACTATTAGAAGAGACAAAGAAGGACACTACATAATGATCAAGGGATCAATCCAAGAAGAAGATATAACAATTGTAAATATTTATGCACCCAACATAGGAGCACCTCAATACATAAGGCAAATACTAACAGCCACAAAAGGGGAAATCGACAGTAATACATTCATAGTAGGGGACTTAAACACCCCACTTTCACCCATGGACAGATCATCCAAAATGAAAATAAATAAGGAAACACAAGCTTTAAATGATACATTAAACAAGATGGATGTAATTGGTATTTATAGGACATTCCATCCAAAAACAACAGGATACGCATTTTTCAGAAGTGCTTATGGAACATTCTCCAAGATAGATCATGTCTTGTGTCACAAATCAAGCCTTGGTAAATTTAAGAAAATTGAAATTGTATCAGGTATCTTTTCTGACCACAACACTATGAGACTAGATATCAATTATAGGAACAGGTCTGTAAAAAATACAAACACATGGAGGCTAAACAATACACTACTTAATAACGAAGTGATCACTGAAGAAATCAAAGAGGAAATAAAAAAGTACCTAGAAACAAATAACAATGGAGACATGATTACCCAAAACCTATGGTATGCAGCAAAAGCAGTTCTAAGAGGGAAGTTTATAGCAATACAAGCCCACCTTAAGAAACAGGAAACATCTCGAATACACAATCTAACCTTGCACCTAAAGCAATTAGAGAAAGAAGAACAAAAAAACCCCAAAGTTAGCAGAAGGAAATAAATCATAAAGGTCAGATCAGAAATAAATGAAAAAGAAATGAAGGACACGATAGCAAAGATTAATAAAACTAAAAGCTGGTTCTTTGAGAAGATAAACAAAATTGATAAACCATTAGCCAGACTCATCAAGGAAAAAAGGGAGAAAGGGCTTCTCTGGTGGTGCAGTGGTTGAGAGTCCGCCTGCCGATGCAGGGGACATGGGTTCGTGCCCCAGTCCAGGAAGATCCCACATGCCACGCAGCAGCTGGGCCCATGTCCATGGCCACTGATCCTGCGTGTCCGGAGCCTTGCTCTGCAGTGGGAGGGGCCACAACAGTGAGAGGCCCGAGTACCGCCAAAAAAAAAGGGAGAAGACTCAAATCAATAAAATTAGAAATGAAAAATGCGAAGTAACAACTGACACTGCAGAAATGCAAAAGATCATGAGAGATTACTACAAGTAACTCTATGTCAATAAAATGGACAACCTGGAAGAAATGGAGAAATTCTTAGAAATGCACCACCTGCCAAGACTGAATCAGGAAGAAATAGAAAATATGTATAGACCAATCACAAGCACTGAAATTGAAACTGTGATTAAAAATCCTCCAAAAAACAAAAGCCGAGGACCAGATGGCTTCACAGGAGAATTCTATCAAACATTTATAGAAGAGCTAACACCTATCATTCTCAAACTCTTCCAAAATATAGCAGAGGAAGGAACACTCCCAAACTCATTCTATGAAGCCACCATCACGCTGATATCAAAACCAGACAAGGATGTCACAAAGAAAGAAAGCTACAGGCCAATATTACTGATGAACATAGATGCAAAAATCCTCAACAAAATACTAGCAAACAGAATCCAACAGCACATTAAAAGGATCATACACCATGATCAAGTGGGGTTTATTCCAGGAATGCAAGGATTCTTCAATAAACGCAAATCAATCGATCTGATACACCATATTAGCAAATTGAAGAAAAAAAACCATATGGTCATCTCAATAGATGAAGAAAAAGTTTTCGACAAAATTCAACACCCATTTATGATAAAAATTCTACAGGAGGTAGGCATAGAGGGAACTTTCTTTAACATAATAAAGACCATATATGACAAACCCACAGCCAACCTCGTGCTCAATGGTGAAAAACTGAAAGCATTTCCACTAAGATCAGGATCAAGACAAGGTTGTCCACTCTCACCACTCTTATTCAACATAGTTTTGGAAGTTTAGGCCACAGCAATCTGAGAAGAAAAGGAAATAAAAGGAATAAAAATCATAAAAGAAGAAGGAAAGCTGTCACTGTCTGCAGATGACATGGTACTATACATAGAGAATCCTAAATATGGTACGAGAAAACTACTAGAGCTAATCAATGAATTTGGTAAAGTAGCAGGATACAAAATTAATTCACAGAAATATCTGGCATTCCTGTACACTAATGATGAAAAATCTGAAAGTGAAATCAAGAAAACACTCCCATTTACCATTGCAACAAATAGAATAAAATATCTAGGAATAAACCTACCTAAGGAGACAAAAGACCTGTATGCAGAAAATTATAAGACACTGATGAAAGAAATTAAAGATGATACAAATAGATGGAGAGATATACCATGTTCTTGGATTGGAAGTATCAACATTATGAAAATTACTCTACTACCCAAAGCAAGCTGCAGATTCAATACAATCCCTATCAAAGTACCACTGGCATTTTTCACAGAACTAGAACAAAAAATTTCACAATTAGTATGGAAACACAAAAGACCCCAAATAGCCAAAGCAATCTTGAGAACGAAAAATGAAGCTGGAGGAATCAGACCCCCTGACTTCAGACTATACTACAAAGCTACAGTAATCAAGACAGTATGGTACTGGCACAAAAACAGAAATATAGATCAATGGAACAGTATAGAAAGCCCAGAGATAAACCCACGCACATATGGTCACCTTTTCTTTGATAAAGGAGGCAGGAATGTACAGTGGAGAAAGGACAGCGTCTTCAATAAGTGGTGCTGGGAAAACTGGACTGGTACATGTAAAAGTATGAGATTAGATCACTCCCTAACACCATACACAAAAAAAAGCTCAAATAGGATTAAAGACTTAAATGTAAGTCCAGAAACTATCAAACTCTTAGAGGAAAACATAGGCAGAACCCTCTATGACATAAATCACAGCAAGATCCTTTTTGATCCACCTCATAGAGAAATGGAAATAAAAACAAAAATAAACAAATGGGACCTAATGAAATTTCAAAGCTTTTGTACAGCAAAGGAAACCATAAACAAGACCAAAAGACAACCCTCAGAATGGGAGAAAATATTTGCAAGTGAAGCAACTGACAAAGGATTAAGCTGCAAAATTTACAAGCAGCTCATGCAGCTCAATAACAAAAAAACAAACAACCCAGTCCAAAACTGGGCAGCAGACCTAATTAGACATTTCTCCAAAGAAGATATACAGACTGCCAACAAACACATGAAAGAATGCTCAACATCATTAATCATTAGAGAAATGCAAATCAAAATTACAATGAGATATCATCTCACACCAGTCAGAATGACCATCATGAAAAAATCTAGAAAGAGTAAATGCTGGAGAGGGTATGAAGAAATGGAACACTCTTTCACTGCTGGTGGAAATGTGAATTGGTACAGCCACTATGGAAAACAGTATGGAGGTTCCTTAAAAAACTACAAATAGAACTACCATATGACCCAGCAACACCACTACTGGGCATATACCCTGAGAAAACCATAACTCAATAAGAGACATGTACCAAAATGTTCATTGCAGCTCTATTTACAATAGCACAGAGATGGAAACAACGTAAGTGTCCATCATTGGATGAATGGATAAAGAAGATGTGGCACATATATACAATGGAATATTACTCGCCATGAAAAGAAACGAAATTGAGTTATTTGTTGTGAGTTGGATGGACCTAGAGTCTGTCATACAGAGTGAAGTAAATCAGAAAAAGAAAGACAAATACCGTATGCTAACACATATATAGGGTATACAAGAAAAACAAATGTCATGAAGAACCTAGGGGTAAGGCAGGAATAAAGACACAAACCTACTAGAGAATGGACTTGAGGATATGGGGAAGGGAAAGGGTGAGCTGTGACAAACGAGAGAGAGGCATGGACATATATACACTACCAAACTTAAGGTAGATAGCTAGTGGGAAGCAGCCACATAGCACAGGGAGATCAGCTCGGTGCTTTGTGACTGCCTGGAGGGGTGGGATAGGGAGAGTGGGAGGGAGGGAGATGCAAGAGGGAAGAGACATTGGAACATATGTATATATATAACTGATTCACTTTGTTATAAAGAAGAAACTAACACACCATTGTAAAGCAATTATACTCCAATAAAGATGTAAACAACAACAAAAGAAGATATGTTGAGTAACTTAGCTTCAAAAGAAAAAAATGTATGATTTGAGGTTGCAAATTGCAATTCTATCTTTTTATCATTAACTCTTTTTTTGTGGAATAAATAATAATTTGGAAGGAAAGATATATTATTGGAATTAAATCTAATGTTCACATTAAGAAAGGTCTTTGTATTTAAATTATTTATTAGTTTCTTTCTATATTAATATAGATTTTTTCCTCTCAAAATCCACGTTTACTTGGTTGTGCTAGGATCATTAATGATCAAAAAAGTAAATGTGCTGGAGATACTCGTTGGGGAAAATCTCTGGTGTTCTCCTTACTTGCTGCAAGTAGTAAATCCTTCTTTCTTCCACTCAAAACAAACAAACAAAAAAAGTAAACATGCTTAATAATTGAATATGTTAGAAAGCACTTTTTTTCCTAGATTGGAATCTATTGCTGATGTAATTAAATGTCGTAGATTGAACTAATGTTAACCACTTGACAATCCTGTGAGGAAAATAAGCTTAATTTTGAATCAAACTTTCCTGCGGCAGAGAAACTGTTCTTTTGTGTGAGGTAAGAATTTAAAAAATAAATGTGAGTTTATTTCCATTCCCTTTGCCTAAAATAGTAGTAGCAACTACCATAACTACCATCACTACCACTACAGAAATAAAAAAGGTAAGTAGAGTTTGATCCTTCTACTGTGGCTAAGGTTGGTGTTATGTGCTTACTTGTACATTTTCTAGATTTGGAAGATTGTCTCCATGTAGAAACACACACAAAGGGTTTGGGAAGGCCCTCCAGTAGGTCCCTATGAAAGGGCAGCTCTTATGGGGAACCATATGTAATTTTCATTTCCCCAGCTTAAGCATAAGCTTTAGTGAAGATATGCAAATGGAAATGTCTAGTGAAGGAAGTTTCTGCTTTGGCAAAGTGTGTCATCCAGTGACAAAGAACAAGATAAATTTACTATACTAGAAGAGGAAGAAAGAAGGAGGAGGAGGAGGAGGAGCAGGAGGAGGAGGAGGAGAAAAGTAGTATAACATCTGATTTACAGCAACTTTTAGACTTCTATTGTTAAATGAATGCAGTCTAGCCTATATTTTAAAGCTCCATCTGTGGCAAATAATGAAAGATGAAAGATACAGAATGAAGGAGAACAGTGATCTTGAGCTGTAGCATCAAAACATGCCTAATAAATCAATAGTCTTTTTTTTCTTATGCATCCTCTCAAATTGCACACTGAGTCATAGCAGCTGGGCTATGATCCAAATCAGATAGTCAGACAGCCCAAAACACCAGATCAACAGATTTCTGAACCAGTATTATTCAGCATATAGACATAGTCATTAGACCAATGAGACATGAAGCTTGTATTTACAGAATGATAAGTTCCAGACGAAAGCTGGAAGAATTTGATGTGACTCACAGATGTTTTGCTTATTTGACACACATCTGGATATTTGGAAACATCCAAATGATTAACTAGATCCTTTAGTTTCCTTGCAGCTGTTCTGTACCATATAAACAGTCTTCAGGCCTTCCTTAAGTTTAGACATTCCCTATAATTCACAAATATTATGCATGTATATATATATATATATGTATATATATATATATATATATGCATACATATAACACAGCAAAACAGGGAGCAATACCTTCCCAGGGGACGTTTGGCAATATCTAGAGATGTTTTAATTATCATACATGGAGGATGCTACTGGCTTTGAGTAGTGGAGGCCAGGGATTCTGCTAAATATCCTACAATGCACAGGACAGCCCCCCACAACAAAGAATATTAGCTGAGGAGCTAGTTATTTTAAATTAATTTGTCATTCTATATCCAGATGTTTTCAGATTATAAATCAAAGAGTCAACAATGGAGAGCAAACTTTACTGTAGACTGTTGTTTGGTAACCCCAGTATTAAACTAAACAATTAGAAAGAACCAGATGAATCAAACGTCAAGTTGTGCCTAGATTAGGATGAGTGGTGTGCTGGAGTCAACTGATACTGGCTTGTACTGTTAAATTTTCAGGAATTTTGCAAGCCAAATGTATCACATTGATATTCTGAAACTGTCCATGTTGAGAGTATTTACATGGGGGAAATCAGCAAACGCTACAACCAGGATTTTTCCACACCTGCCAGGGAGGCAGTTGTCAATCATTTGCCAGCACACCAACTGGTTAGGATACAGAGCATGAGTGACGCCATAATATTATTGACCATCTACTTAATTGTATGAAAAACTATTTTTACAAGACTAATTTAAAATATTATTTATCAGTATTTTTAGAATATTCTCTTCTAATCATGCTTTATACTTACATATAAAATATCAATGTATTCCCACTGACAAGGCCAACCTCCAACTATACCATAAATACTAACAGAAGCTTTAATTGACCACTTTCTGCAAAATAAAGCTAATGAAAATATTCTGCACTTTATTAGCCAAAGGCTAATTGTATAAATTCATACCATTAACTGACATGACCAGAGTCTTAGAAAAGTGAAGTGTATTTTAGTTAAGAAAAAGAGATTATTCTTAAAAAGCTCAAAGTTGACAGATTCAAGAAATAAATGAGGCTTTGATGTAGCTAAATTAACTTTCTCCCTAAAGGAAAGGTCAGCAGCATTAGAATGCCAATTTTACTCAAAAAACTAAAGCTCCAGTTATCTTGGTTGGGAATGAATAGAGGAGAGTTATAATTTTTTCTCCTGATTTGCCATATTAGCTTCTTTGGTTTCAGGCAGATATTAATTTCCAAATCTCATAACACATCTGTGAAATACCAAGGCATCATTATTTAAAGAGATTTTGTTAGTTTTGGATAGCTTTTAGAGAACTTGTTGCAGAGCAGTCACTTGATCACATAGCCCATTTTTGAGCTGAAAATATTTTGTTTTTTTCTGATTAACTTGGCACTCTGAGATGGAAAGAGCAGTTGTCTACTCACCTTCATTATTCTAATAGAATGTGAAATAAAAAGGACTATCTTCAACAGCCTAACTTTTCACTCCTCAAGATTAAATGTGAATTGAAAAATCTTATTTTTAAATGAATTTCAAAATGTCAGTTGAAAGAATTAGGGAGCTACATAGCTTCTAAACTGAGTAATTTTAACCCTCACCACCACCCACAGAACATGGAACAACCTACTGACCCACCTGTGTATATCAGTCCTTAAAATGTGATAAACAACTACATCAACAACTTCTGACAATCTTAGTGACAATATAGCATATCCACTTTATTCTGTGGATTTCCTTCTATTAGCACTAACAATCAATCTCTATATAGCTAAGAGATCTCTTGGATCCTACATTGAATTCTCTGTACAAAAGGTCAAAGGTGGGGCTTCCCTGGTGGCGCAGTGGTTGAGAGTCTGCCTGCTGATGCAGGGGACACGGGTTCGTGCCCTGGTCCTGGAAGATCCCACATGCCGCAGAGCGGCTGGGCCCGTGAGCCATGGCCGCTGAGCCTGTGCTTCCGGAGCCTGTGCTCCGCAACGGAAGAGGTCACAACAGTGAGAGGCCCACGTACCGCAAAAAAAAAAAAAAAAAAAAGTCAAAGGTTTATCCAATTAGGTCACTGAGACCACAGATGATCAATGGTAATCCTGAGGACATAGGCAGAAATGTTAAGTATTTCTGCATTTCTCTACAACTGAAACTCAACTGTAGTTAATTCTATTGCCTACCATAAAGGAAGGGTAACTGATAACAAAATTAGAAATCAAGTAAGAATATGATCAGCAGTATAGCATAGTGGTTAGGAGTCTGAATTTGCATATTACATCAGCATGATTTTGAAAACTATATTTACCTCATATCTAAGATACCACCCATTTCAAGATGCTTCATTATTTCATGTACCACTAAGATAGAAAGAAATAAAATGGGCAGTTATACTTGCTGGAGCCAAAGACTTTAAAGATGTACCCCAAGTTCAGAGATGTTAAAATGTGTTTTTAAAATGTATCTTGGAGGAGAGATCAATTAAGATGGTGGAGTAGGAGGTCGTGGAACTCACCTCCCCTCACAAACACATCAAAAATACATCTACATGTGAAACAGTCCTCACTGAAAACTAACTAGAAACTGGCAGAAAGACTCCTGTATGGCCAAGGCTGTAAGAAAGATACACATGTAATCTGGTAGGAAGGGAAGTAAAGCAATCAGATCAGGACCTGTGCCCCTTCTTGGCCTAATCTCCTCTAAGCTAATCTTACAGTAGTTAAAACAACACTTCCAATACTGAGGCAAAAGCCATCATGCCAGAAGTAGACCTCTAGCCAAATGCAGAATATGGGGACATTCTATAGCTACTTAGGCCAATTATTGGCATTTCTAAAGTCTTTCGATGATCTAGTCTTACAAAATTGATTTTTCACAACTGGAAACCTGCCTATTACCCCATTTCCCTTGTGGAACTACTATACTTCTGTAAGCTGAACATATTTTCAGATCTCTAGGCTATCAAGTAGCTCATTTTCTTTGTTTTGTATAAAGTAGTCTGTTTTAGCTTGCTGTAAATTTCTTCCATTTAATATGTTTTGTAAGAAAGTATGGAGCTTTAGATGAAGAACCTTGTAGTTAGGCGTTTTAAGAAAACTGTTTCCCTGTAAACATCTTAAAGAAATATTCATTCCACATTAGATCAGGTTCAGAAATATCCTCCAACTTTATCTTTCAATCTAGGTTTAGATGACTTAATTAGCTAGTGAATATAATTATTTCAGTAAGCATTAAACAATTGATAAATATTTGCCTAAATGCAAATCTAACATTTGGTCAAATGCAGATGCAAAAATGCTTTGTTTTTGTTTATTGCTTGGTTACTTAGTTGGGGTTTTTTACAGAAATTCCCGAAATTGAATTTCCATATGAAAGTTGTTCATTATAGCACTATTTGTAATAGCAAAACACTGTAAATAACTCAAATATTTCTCAACTGAGTGGGGGTTAAAGAAACTATGCTAAACCACAGAACAGAGCACTATGCAGCTGTAAAAAGTAGTGAAGAATATCTCAACATACACTTATGGAGCAATCTCCAGGATATAATGTTGTATTTTTATTTATTTATTTACTTATTTATTTATTTTAAATGAGTATAGTTGATTTACAATATTGTGTTAATTTCAGGTGTACAGCAAAGTGACTCAGTTATGCATACACATGCGCACACACACACACACACACATACACACACACATCTTCCTTTTCAGATTCTTTTCCATTATAGATTATTACAAGATACTGAAAGTGCTATACAGTAAGTCCTTGTTGTTTATCTATATTATATTATATATAGTAGTGTGTATCTGTTAATCCTAAACTTCTAATTTACCCCCCCTTTCCCCTTTCGTAACCATAAGTTTGTTTTCTATGTCTACAAGTCTGTTTCTGTCTTGTAAATAAGTTCATTTGTATCATATTTTTTAGATTCTACATATAAGTGATTTCATATAATATTTGTCTTTCTCTGTCTGACTTACTTCAGTCAGTATGATAATCTCTAGGCCCATCCATGTTGCTGCAAAAGGCAATATTTCATTCCTTTTTATGTCTGAGTAATATACACTTGTGTATATATATATATATGCCACATCTTTATCCATTCATCAGTTGATGGGCACTTAGGTTGCTTCCATGTCTTGGCTATTGTAAGTAGTGCTGCTATGAACATTGGGGTGCATGTACCTTTTTGAATTAGAGTTTTTGACTTTTCCAAGTATATGCCCAGGAGTGGGATTGCAGGATCATATGGTAACTTTAGTTTTTTGTGGAACCTCCATACTGTTTTCCATAGTGGATGCACCAATTTACATTCGCACCAACAGTGTAGGAGTGTTTCCTTTTCTCCACACCCTCTCTGGCATTTCTGATTTGTAGACTTTTTGATTATAGCCATTCTGACCAGTGTGAGGTGATACCCCCATTGTAGTTTTGATTTGCATTTTTCTAGTAATTAGCAATGTTTAACATCTTTTCATGTGTCTGTTAGCCATCTGTATGTCTTCTTTGGAGGAATGTCTATTTAAGTCTTCTGCCCATCTTTTGATTGGGTTGTTTTTTTGATATTGAACTATATGAACTCTTTGTATATTTTGAAGATTAATCCCTTGTTGGTCACATTATTTCCTAATATTTTCTCCTAGTCTGTAGGTTGTCTTTTTGTTTTGTTTATGGTTTCTTTTGCTGTGCAAAAGCTTATAAGACTGATTAGGTCTCATTTGTTTATTTTTGGTTTTATTTATTTTGCTTTGGGAGAATGATCTAAAAGAATATTGCTACAATTTATATCAGAGAATGTTTTGCCTATATTCTCTTCTAGGAGTTTTATAGTGTCATGTCTTATATTTAACTCTTTAAATCATTTTGAGTTTATTTTTGTGTAGGCTGTGAGAGAGTGTTCTAACTTCATTGATTTACATTAAGGTTGTATTTTTATAAATTCACTACATATAGCATGCCAATGACTCCCAAAATATCCTTAGATTCCACACAGAATATTCCACATTCTTGCTATTGCCACCTCTTCCTTCTTTTGCATACATTTTGTTGTTGTTGCTTTTGTTTTGTTTTGGTACTGGCAGAGAATCACATCACACTTCACACCACTTTTTGGTCCTCCAACAACTTTCCTCTTAGATTATGATCATGTTACAATAATGAATTGATAAAATAAAGTATAAATAATGTTGACCAACAGGTATGATCTACCATGTGCTAGACAATGTGCTATATCCTGGAAAAGAGAAACATAACAGATTCTACATCAAGAAACTTACAAATCAGTAGGGGAGGCAGTCATGTTATCCAATAAATTGTCTTTGGTAGTGTAATATGTACAATAGAGATGGTAGATACAAGTTACAGAAATAGTTCAAAATAGGGACTAGTTAAATTCTGATGGTGAAAGGGAGTTAGAATAATTATCCAAGTCCTCCTAGATATGCCATTTGAGTTATAATTTAAAGGATGAATACAGTGGTGTGCTGGTAAATGTTTAACAACTGACTTGGTGCAGGGAAGGGAGGGAACACAACAAACAAATAAATATGACTTGTACTATTTGCTAATTTCTGTTGTATAAATATTGCCACCATGACTGATTTCTAACTACCACTGTGAAGTCACTGAGGGGGGATGCACACAATTGGCTCTGGTGAGCCAGTGCAAACCAACTCTAGTAGACCCCTGGATGAATTAGGATTTTCCTGGTCAACTAGTGGGTAAGGGCATTCTAGAAAAAGGGAATGTGGAGAAATAACATGAACTGGAGTGTACAGTATAGAGAAGCCATGGTAAGTGAGGCTGAAGAGTTAGTCTAGCAATCAATCCATGAGTTGCTCGAGAGTTTGGACTTTTTCTTCCAGAAGTAGTGGAGAATGAGTGAAGAATATCAGATAGGTCAGATACAAGCTTAGTCTTTTTTGGGTTTTTTTACAAAGATAAACAATAGAGAAAACAGTTTAAAAAGATTAATAGCTGGTAAATTAAGTAAGATGTTATATAATAGTGTAGGAAAGAGATGTAGAAAGTCACATCTAAGAGAATAGTAGTGGGAATGGAGAAGAGAAAACAAATTTGAGAAATATTTAGAAGGCAGATCTAAAAGAAAGTTTTATCCCTATGGATGTGGCAATGAGGGAGAGAAAGGAGTTAAGGATAACTCTCCAGTTTGTGAGTTAATAATTGCTTGTAATTTTTAAATACTGTAGTAGTTATTTGATTTAGCTTCATCTGATATGAGCCAGTTAATTTGACTCAATTTAATATATCTTTACTTGATTGTTCCTATAAACAGGAATCATTATGTAGAAGGTGACTACTTTGTTATTGTTCATTCACCTTTGAACCAGAAGAGATTTCTCAGTAATTGGTAGTTGCCTATGGAATATACCAACATTCATGGGCAGGGTAAAAGAGCATGAAAAGGAGTATGCAGAGAGG
Organism: Globicephala melas; assembly: GCF_963455315.2. Lineage (NCBI taxonomy): Eukaryota > Metazoa > Chordata > Mammalia > Artiodactyla > Delphinidae > Globicephala > Globicephala melas. The sequence goes on from NC_083335.1 coordinate 49,021,918, forward strand.
TAAAGGGAGAACCAGAAGAGAACAAAGTTGTGAAAATCAGCTGATGAAGAGAGAGTTTCAAGGAACAAAGAGTAGTCATGTAGGACAAAAGCTGCATTTGTTTAAGTAAATTAAGGAGTGGAAAGTTCTTGAATTGAGGAATCATAAGTAACTGTAGTAAGAGTAGTTGTAATGGCAAGAGAAAGACAGAAGTTGCATTGTGCTGAGTTTGGAAGAGAATGGATGAAAAAGAGACAGTTGAATTCTAATATTAATAACTTTATAGGGGGATAAGAGTAAATTAAGTGGGTTTGGGAACTTTGATAAATTTTCTCCCAACCCCTACTATTTGACATTTTAATTACCTGATACTTTCATAATGGCTTCATGGTTTTCCTTTGTTCCTATCAATTAAGGTAAAATGTCTGCATTAGAGGATGTAAAAATATTTGCTTAGAGTAAGTTATAGCACCTATAACCTCACCAACACAATAAACACACAAACACACATACACAGAGAACACCATAATTGGGGGAAATGAAGAATAAGAATTTTCATCTATTTGGTACATAATATTGTGGTGATGGTTGTAGTTTGCTTCACCCTGGGGCATTAAGGAATCTGGTCACAGCCTACTTCTGTTATCTAAGAATGAAGCATGGCAGAGATCCATTAAAACTAAAGGTGAGATCCTCTATAGCAGGGGCCTAATTTATTATTCATCTCAAAGGTTTCAGAGCCTTGATGTCAGTGTCTGAATGCAGGAATGGGCCAGCATGTGAGAGAGAACAAATGTCTGAAGCAATAACATCAAGGGAGTTGTTGACAAGAAAATCCTAATAAAATGAAGTGATAATATCAGCATAAATCCATTTTCTATTATTTCAGCCATGTGGCTGACAGGATCTTCGTGCTCTGGCTGGGTGTCAGGCCTGAGACTCTGAGGTGGGAGACCCGAGTTCAGGACATTGGTCCACCAGAGACCTCCCAGGCCCACATAATATCAATCAGCGAGTACTCTCCCAGAGATCTCCATCTCAATGCTAAGACCCAGCTCCACTTAATGACCAGCAAATTCCAGTGCTAGACAAGCCATGCCAAACAACTAGCAAGGTAGGAACACAATGCCACCCATTAGCAGAGAGGCTGCCTAAAATCATAAGAAGGCCACAGACACCCCAAAACACACCATTGTATGCGGTCCTGCCCACCAGAAAGACAAGATCCAGGCTTATCCACAAGAACACAGGCACCAATCCTCTCCAAAAGGAAAACTACACAACGCACTGAACCAACCTTACCCACTGAGGGCAGACACCAAAAACAATGGGAACTATGAACCTGCAGCCTGTCAAAAGGAGACCCCAAACACAGTTAAACAAAAAGAGAAGACAGAGAAATATGCAGCAGATGAAGGAGCAAGGTAAAAACCCACCAGACCAAACAAATGAACAGGAAATAGGCAGTCTTCCTAAAAAATAATTCAGAGTAACAATAGTAAAGATGATCCAAAATCTTGGACATAAAATGGAGAAAATACAAGAAACGTTTAACAAGAACCTAGTAGAACTAAAGAGTAAACAAACAATGATGAACACAATAAATGAAATTTTAAATTCTCCAGAAGGAATCAATAGCAGAATAACTGAGACAGAAGAACGGATACATGACGTGTAAGATAAAATAGTGGAAATGACTACCCCAGAGCAGAATAAAGTAAAAGAAAAGAAAAGAATTGAGGACAGTATCAGAGACCTCTGGGACAACATTAATGCACCAATATTCGAATTATAGGGGTCCCAGAAGAAAAAGAGAAAAAGAAAGGGACTGAGAAAATATTTGAAGAGATTATAGTTGAAAACTTCCCTAATATGGGAAAGGAAATAGTCAATCAAGTCCAGGAAGTGCAGAGAGTCCCATACAGGATAAATCCAAGGAGAAGCACGCCAAGACACATTAATCGAACTATCAAAAATTAAATACAAAGAAAAATATTAAAAGCAGCAAGGGAAAAGCAACAAATAACATACAAGGGAAACCTCATAAGGATAACAGCTAATCTTTCAGCAGAAACTGCAAGCCAGAAGGGTGTGGCAGGACATATTTAAAGTGATGAAAGGGAAAAGAGCTACAACCAAGATTACTACACCTAGCAAGGATCTCATTCAGATTCCTTGAAGAAATTAAAAATTTTACGGACAAGCAAAAGATAAAAGAATTCAGCACCACCAAACCAGCTTTACAACAAATGCTAAAGGAACTTCTCTAGGGAGGAAACAAACACAAGAGAAGGAAAATACCTACAATAACAAACCCAAACAATTAAGAAAATGTTAATACAAACATACATATTGATAATTAACTTAAATGCAAATGGATTAAATACTCTCACCAAAAGACATACACTGGCTGAATGGATACAAAAACAAGACCCATATATATGTTCTCTACAAGAGACCCACTTCAGACCTAGGGACACATACAGACTGAAAGTGAGGGGATGGAAAAAGATATTGCATACAAATGGAAATCAAAAGACAACTGGAATAGCAATTCTCATATCAGACAAAATAGATTTTAAAATAAAGAGTACTACAAGAGACAAAGGACACTACATAATGATCAAGGGTTCAGTCCAAAAAGAGGATATAACAATTGTAAATATTTATGCACCCAACATAGGAGCACCTCAATACATAAGGCAAATTCTAACAGCCATAAAAGGGGAAACTGACAATAACACAATCATAGTAGGGGACTTTGAAACCCCACTTTCACCAATGGACAGATCATCCAAAGTGAAAATAGATAAGGAAACACAAGCTTTGAATGATATATTAAACAAGATGGACTTATTTGATATTTATAGGACATTCCACCCAAAAACAACAGAATACACTTTCTTCTCAAGTGCTCATGGAACATTCTCCAGGATAGATCATATCTTGGGTCACAAATCAAGCCTTGGTAAATTTAAGAAAATTGAAATCGTATGAAGTATCTTTCTGACCACAGCACTATGGGACTAGATATCAATGACAGGAAAAAATCTGTAAAAAACACAAACACATGGAGGCTAAATGATACACTACTTAATAACCAAGAGATCACGGAGGAAATCAAAGAGGAAATTAAAAAATACCTAGAAACAAATGACAATGAAAACACGACAACCCAAAACATATGGGATGCAGCAAAAGCAGTTCTAAGAGGAAAGTTAATAGCAATACAATCCTACCTCAAGAAACAAGGAACATCTCAAATAAACAACCTAAACTTCCACCTAAAACAATTAGAGGAAGAAGAACAAAAAAACCTCAAAGTAAGCAGAAGGAAAGAAATTATAAATATCAGATCACAAATAAATGAAAAAGAAATGAAGGAAACAATAGCAAAGATCAATAAAACTAAAAGCTGGTTCTTTGAGAAGATAAACAAAATTGATAAATCTTTAGCCAGACTCATCTAGAAAAAAGGGAGAAGACTCAAATCAATAGAATTAGAAATGAAAAATAAGTAACAACTGACACTGCAGAAATACAAAGGATCATGAGAGATTACTACAAGCAGCTCCATGCCAATAAAATGGACAACCTGGAAGAAATGGACAAATTCTTAGAAATGCACAACCTGCCGAGACTGAATCAGGAAGAAATAGAAAATATGAACAGACCAGTCACAAGCACTGAAATTGAAACTGTGATTAAAAATCTTCCAAAAACAAAAGCGCAGGACCAGATGGATTCACAGGCGAATCCTATCAAACATTTAGAGAAGAGCTAACACCTATCCTTCTCAAACTGTTCCAAAAAATAGCAGAGGGAGGAACATTCCCAAACTCATTCTACGAGGCCACCATCACCTGATACCAAAACCAGACAAGGATGTCACAAAGAAAGAAAATGACAGGCTAATATCACTATGAACATAGATGCAAAAATCCTGAACAAAATACTAGCAAACAGAATCCAACAGCACATTAAAAGGACCATACACCATGATCAAGTGAGGTTTATCCTAGGAATACAAGGATTCTTCAATATACGCAAATCAATCAATGTGATAAACCCTATTAACAAATTGAAGGAGAAAAACCATATGATCATCTCAATAGATGCAGAAAATGTTTTCAACAAAATTCAACACCCATTTGTGATAAAAACCCTGCAGAAAGTAGGCATAGAGGGAACTTACCTCAACATAATAAAGGCCAAATATGACAAATCCACAGCCAACATCATTCTCAATGGTGAAAAACTGAAACCATTTCCTCTAAGATCAGGAATAAGACAAGGTTGTCCACTCTTACGACTATTATTCAACATAATTTTGGATGTTTTAGCCACAGCAATCAGAGAAGAACAAGAAATAAAAGGAATCCAAATCGGAAAAGAAGAAGTAAAGCTGTCACTGTTTTGCAGATGACATGATACTATACCTAGAGAATCCTAAAGATGCTACCAGAAAACTACTAGAGCTAATCAATGAATTTTGTAAAGTAGCAGGATACAACATTAATGCACAGAAAACTCTTGCATTCCTATACACTAATGATGAAAATCTGAACGAGATATTAAGGAAACACTCTCATTTGCCATTGCAACAAAAAGAAGAAAATACCTAGGAATAAACTTACCTAAGGAGACAAAGACCTGTATGCAGAAAACTATAAGATACTGATGAAAGAAGTTAAAAAATAAAAAAAGTGAAGATGAATATGTAGTATAATAAATTTAATATTTTTCAGTCCTGGGAGTTTTTTGGGTTTTACTAACCTAGAATTCTTAATTACAACAGGGCAAACCTTGTATTGAAGTTATTATAATTATTGGTATTTTTACCTAATGGGCTTAAAATCGTTAAATGTAGCATGATGGCAATCTTTGACAATTTTTTTTTTCTTTTTGCGGTACGTGGGCCTCTCACTGTTGTGGCCTCTCCCGTTGTGGAGCACAGGCTCCAGATGCACAGACTCAGTGGCCATGGCTCACGGGCCCAGCTGCTCCACAGCATGTGGGATCTTCCCGGACCTGGGCATGAACCCGCATCCCCTGCATTAGGAGGCAGACTCTCAACCACTGCGCCACCAGGGAAGCCCAGTCTGACATATTTTTAAAAATAAATTTATTTATTTTACTGTATTTATTTTAGGCTGGTTTGGGTCTTCATTGCTACACACGGGCTTTCTCTAGTTGTGGCAAGTGGGGGCTACTCTTCATTGCAGTGCCTAGGCTTCCCATTGCGGTGGCTTCTCTTGCTGCAGAACTTGGGCTCTAGGCACTTAAGCTTCAGTAGTTGTGGCATTTGGGCTCAGTAGTTGTGGCTTGCGGGCTCTAGAGCACAGCCTCAGTAGTTGTGGCACATGGACTTAATTGCTCCATGTCATGTGGAATCCTCCCGGACCAGGGCTCATACCCATGTCCCCTGCATTGGCAGATGGATTTTTAACTACTGCACCACCAGGGAAGGCCCTCTCTGGCATATTTTTAAATCCATACAAAAATTTAGATATTTGCACTGAAACTGAAATAACTGCAACTTTTTAAATTTCCAGTGTTACTTTTATTCAGAAAAACTGGAACTAAACCAAAGATGGCTTGGAGTGAATAAAGGAATGGAGACAGGAGTGTCTATGGAACTACAAATTGGATTCCCAGTAATTAGCAAGATATAGCACAGAAGCTGCCTTAAAATGAGCAATGAGGATCAGGAAAGAAAATATATAGGAGAAGGAAATAAATTCAAATGATGGGGTTCAAATTGATGAGCTTAGGTTTAGAATTTGGTCTCGAGAAAAGAATCTTCGGACTTCATACAAAAGCTCAAAAGCCAATAAAGTAAAAATTTATGAGGACTCTGTGTGATTCTATGAGCCTAAGCTATACAATGACTTGAAATTCCCTAGTATTGTCCTACAACAAAGTGGGCTGTTTCTTCCAGACACTCAATGTTGTGTTGAGATGAAGTACATGATGATGTATCTAGACCCAGTTCTAGAAAATACTGGCCAATGAAGTAGCAATGTGAGGTCACTACACTCTCCCTGAGTTCTGCCCTTTCTATGAACTATTTTCAATTATAAAACATGCTAGTAGCTAGTACATTAGTCTTCACTGAAACATCAAGTAGTGTTAGAGGATAATTAACACAAGAAAATAGGTGGGCTTTAGTGTAAAGGCCATGTGTTAGTAAAGATGAGTAAGGACATCACCAATACTTAGAAGCTTTATAATAATTATAAATAGTTTTGAGCCAACTTATTCTAACCCCTATTCCCTAACATTTAAGACAGAATGGGACCAAATGCCCAGACATCTGTATAATGGGATGTCCTTTGCTCCTTTCATTTACAGTAAGGAGGTTACTTGTGTTATGTTCTGGAGAATGGGGAAACATTTGCTCAGGATCCATTACAACCCCCATCTACATCCCCCAACACACACAAACACAGAGGAATACACAGGATATAAATGTGAGAATTTTGAGATTTGGCCCAAGGCACCCAGGAATCTGGTTATAAACAATTTGGAAAATCCAAGAATGAGTCAAGACTAAAAAAATCATAGAACTTTGAACCACCCAGGACGAAGGGCATAGGTCACAGCAACAAGCTCCTTTATTCTATTTCTTCTCCTAAATGTCCCTTTACTGCCTCCTCTGCAGGTGGTTAAGATGTAGTATTGTGTGAGTGGGAGGAATTGGGAAGAAATTTTGGAAGTTATTACATAGAGAGAGCTCTGTATAATGGCTAGTGAAAGTGTTTTTTCTCTGCAGCTGACGTGAACCAGAACATTGCTGGATTTTTGCAGTTTATGGTTTGCCCAATGCCAACAAAATTTCCTCAGGTTCTGCCAGGCAAACTGTCTCTGTCTTAAATCACCCTAGTAGATAAGGAAAGGGAAAGAGCTGAATGATCAAATGGCTTGAGGCAGCATAGTGTAGAGATAAAATGATTATAATAACAATACGTACCTAGTGTTTAGAGTAATCCCTGACACCTAAAAAGTACTATGTATGTGTTTGATAAATAAAAATCATACTTAATGGAGATCTTAAGTATAGACTATTATTTCTAGAACTATAGCAAGGAAGAGAGAGAGATGTTTGAAGGGAGGGTAGGGGTAGGGGAATTTACAGGAATTGTTTTATTTTTTGTTTAATTTTGTTTCAAAATTGTTTCAAGATTTCAAAGCCGGACTGAATAAGTCAGTGGAGAGATGTAAAGATTCCTAGGCCCTACTCAGAGAAAATAAATTTTGAAATTCTGAAGACAGGTCCACAATTCATATATATATGATTCTGATGATGTAATAAGGCCTACACTGACTACATTGCTCTTCCAGCACACTCTCAACCCCTTTTGTCCTCTATTCTTTTCTTTTTTAATTTTTGAGAAAGACAGACTGCCATATGTAGCACTCATTTGGATGTATCTGGAGTCTTGGAAGCTTGATTGTCCTATGTTCTCCTACAAATGGTACTTGAGAGCTTATCTGGAGGTTCTAGCAGGGGAATGCAGCTACTCATGCCCTCGCCCAAAGAACAGCCTTCCTCTATTGGGAAGTTTGCCCTCTTCGACCTAGCACGCAGCTTCGGGAGGGGCACACATGGAGAGGTGAAGAAAGAAAAGGACACCTGCCTAGCCAGTCAGATCAGCCAAATCAACCCTGGAGATCAGTAGAGTGACAGATGTAGCCAATTCATCCTCACATTCCTCTTCTTTTCATTTTTAACATAGAACTTATCACTTTCTAACATGTTGCTATGGACTGAATGTTTGTGTCCCCCCCAAATGCATATGTTGAAACTTAATCCCTAGTGTGATGGTATTTGGAGGTCGGACATTTGGGAGGTAATCAGGTCTTGAGGATGAAGCCCTCATTAATGAGATGGTGCCCTTGTAAGATGAGACAGAAAAGAGCTCTCTCTCTCTCTCTCTCTCTCTCTCTCTGCCATGTGAAGATACAATGAGAAGATGGCCATTTCTGAACCAGAAGGAGGGTTCTCACCAAGAACCCGACCTTACTAGCACCCTGATCTTGTACTTCCAGCCTCCAGTACTGTGAGAAATAAACTTCTATCGTTTAAGCCACCCATCTATCGTATTTTTGTTATAGCAGCCCAAGCTAAGACACATAACATGTAGTTTATTAATTTATTGCTTTTAGTTTATTATCTTCATCCCCTCACTAGTAGGTAAGCACCATGAAGGCATGTTTTTTTCTTCAATGCTGCATCCTCTACACCTAGAATAGTATCTAGCTATAGTAAGTGTTCAATAAATATTTGTTAATATTTATTCCCACATTTGGCAGGTGTGGGAACAACTGTCACAATGGATATAGAAAGAAAGAAACCTAAAATGGTGCTAGGGAGGAGGGAATGGTAAGCAAAACTCTGGCCATTTCAGAAATGGTCACTGTGTCACAGAGAACTGGATGCCTAGCTTTCTGGTCAGTGGATCAACTCTCGGTCTAGACTGGCAATGGGAGGGAAGCAAAGTCTTTTAACTTCTTTTTGCCTTAATGTGTTATTCTGCTTCCAAAGGTGGAGGGGCCTTTTTTTTCTCAATTCAACCCCATTTACCATGTTAACCTCCTTCCTCATATTTTTTCTTCCTGTCATTATTTTCATTAAGTGTTTCATGTTTTGGTGTCTTTGCATATCTACTTCAGTATTTAAGTGGAGAGTGGAGGAAGCATATCTGGCACTGATACAATGGTACAAAATTCATTTGGAAATATGAGGGCCTAATTAAAAGGAATACATATTTTATGAGTACAGATATTTGCAACCCCCTTTAGGATTCTCAAAGATACCTTTATTGATTCAAGTAGTTTAATCTACATTATATGTTACCATTTCATCTAAATTGCATCTAATGCAACTGTGTGAGATTTCAAAAAATGGTAAAAAATTGTAAACTGGTTAAAAAGAAATTACCTGCATCAAACCAGAATGAGCAAATGAAAGCAAAACAGTAATCAAATCTCAATGAGGTCATCTGGGCAAAACAAACAATATTATGAAGATTGATAAACCGCTCACCATATGTCATAAACAAGAAAAAATAGTTTGTACCTTTTCCTATACTGCTGAAAATTTAGACACAACACCTAAGTAAGGTAACTTACTGGATGCATAGAGACAGTGGAAATAGAGGCATGGATAAATTGGTCTGTGTATTTAAACAGTGCAATTAATGTTTAAAATTAACTTATTTTGAAATAGAGCCTTTACTGAATATTATCCAGCCATTTTGTAGTATTATTATAACAGGAAGACATCTGTGATGGTTAATTTTATTTTTCAAGTTGGCTGGCTTATGGTGACCAGTTGTTTGGTCAAACACTAGTCTAAATGTTGTTGTAAAGGTATTCTTAGATGTGATTCATATATACATCAGCTGACCTTAAGTAAAGCAGATTACCCTCCATAATGTGGGTGAGCCTCATCCAATCAGCTGAAGGGCTTGAAAACAAAGGTTTCCCAAAGAAGAAGGAATTCTGCCTCCATTCTGCAATACAGAAATTCTACCTGAGTTTCCAGCCTTTGGACTCAAGACTATCACATCAACTCGTATCTGAATTTCCAGACTTTTGAGTTGCCCTACAGATTTCACTCTTGCCAGCTCCTAAAATTATGTGAACCAGTTCCTTAAAATCTCTCTCTCTCTCTCTCTATATATATATATATATAGTATAATATATTTATATATCAATTAATACAATAACAGTAATATTAATATATTAACATTATATAATAACTAATATATTAATTGATATATGTTGTTGATTTTATATAATGTATTAATGTACACAGAGAGAGAGAGAGAGAAAGAGACACAGAGAATGAGAAAAAACCCTGACTAATACAGCATTTTAATATAATTTGACTGGAAAAAAACAAAACTTTGTTGAACATGACTGTGTACCAAATACTGTGCTATATACTTGGAATGTAGTGATGGTAAATAAAAATACAAGTTCCATGGTGATAGGGATTTTGGTCTGTTTTGTCCCCTGATGTACCCCTAGTTCCTACAATAGTACACAGGACAAAGAAGTCACTCAATATGTATTTGTTCAAAATATAAATATAGTTCTTGCCTTCAAGGAGCTAGAAATAACTGCAGAGACAGAGAGGTAAACAAATAATCATATTGTATCATATGTGCAACATATAGTTACAGTATAATTCTGCTTTTCTATTAAAAACAAACCCATACTTATTTATAGATTGTGTCTGAAAGAAACCATGACAGCACTTGCTCCTAGGGGAAGGAACTAGATGACCAGGCATTAGGGGTGGGAAAGAAACTTTTTAATGAACATGTTTTTGTAAACTTTGACCACTGCAAAACTTTTTGCAAAAATATTTTTGAATTGTAGATGCAATTGTTCAAGATTAAGGTTTTCTGTAGCAATATATTACAAAGACAAGACATGAAAATAAATAATGTAACTATATATAACCAAAGGAACTTATAATAGCTGAAAGTAAAGGTGCTTTATTAATATATTCCTTAAATTAAATTTTGTTCAGTTAGATACCACACAATCTCAGAGGCTATGTGGATCAAAATTCTTTGCCAATAGTTTTTCTACTCACTTTGAAGGGAAACACAGAAAGAAACTAACAGCTATAGTCATTTACGCCTAGTTGTTTTTCAGTATTTCAAACAAATCTAATTCCCATGTTGAGATTTGGCATGAGTTTTAATCAGTTGGAATGTATAGAAGGAGCACAGCTACTTTTAAAGTATCACCCTACATTATTTACTAACCTTGGAAAATTAAACCTAAATACACTGCATTTCTGAATGGAAATTAATTGGCAATATCAATGCTGCCTCAGTTTTGTCATAGACTAAAACCATCAAGCTGAATACTGTATTATTTCCTTCCACTCAGGCAATCACTTTTGCTCACTAAATATTTATGCAAATGTTCAGTAGAAGTTATCACATTAAATAAGCAGAATTTTATACTCCATATTAACATTTCACTTTTTCAATGTCATTAAAAAAAAGCTGGGTGCAAATTGTCAGTGATAACTGGCGGTCTTTAATTATTCTTCAGCAATAGTTAGGATCAGAATTATTTTCACAGGATTGAATAACTTCAGCTTTTTATGATAACCCATGAAAAAAGAGGTTAATGATTTGGGAAATTCAAGATAGAATTAAGCAGATCAGATGGAGGAAAATGTACTGTCAATGTTAAATCACTAATAATGATATTTAATTGCCTTCTTTGGGCTCCCAAGGAATTCAATATTCTGAATCATTGTGTATGAATGATTTGTTGTCCAATATAGGCTTACACTAGTTTTGTGAGATGTCAAAGAGTAAGAAGTAAATGAGCCCTCAAAGTGAGGGAGCAGTAGATCATGCAGAATTTGGAGTACTGTTTGAAGGTTATTTCCTGCCAAGAGTCCAAGCATTCTAATCTCCTAAATGAAGATTCTTTGGATAGCCTATATAAAGGGTCTTATTTTAAAAAAAAAATGTAAAATTGAAATCCTTTTCCATTTGGGCATGAATTTTAACCATACCCAGATTTTAACACTATTTGGTTTCAATATTCCTCTGCTACCCACCCTCTTCTTCTAAATCTAACTAAACGTCACCTACTAATATAGAAAGAAAACACTGCTCCACAAACTATCTTTTGAGAAACATTGATATTTACTATTTTCTCTAGAAATCTGGGAAATAGTAGATTTGCTGTTCAGCAAATCCTAAGATTTCTTTTGTAAATGTTTAAAATAACTTCCATTTCAGATGTATGTGTGGCAACTGAATGTCCTCAGTGAGGAATATAAATTCTGAGGTTTGAAATTAGAAAGATTATATCTAAGGACTAAAACTGATTACTTGATTGGTCTCTCCAAAACATCTCTAGAACAATCTCATTCGATAAAATACCCACAAAACTGACCTAAAGAACAGTGTTGCAATATCTTTACAGAAAACTAAGCAGCATATATCTGACACATGCACATGATCACATATATATACAGCTATGACTGGAGCTGCTGTGAAGTATTAAGAGTTCAAAGGCACTTGAGATTTGTAGATCTTATCAAATTGCTTGCTTCTGGCAATTCTCATTCACTAAAAAATTTCACATTTCACTTGGATATTTAGAATAATCTCATTATCCAACTAGAAGTAGAGTGGAACATTTTTAATTTGCTTGGAAATAAATAATAAATAAATTGGACATTACCATCATCAAAATCTCACAAATAACTAAGATTATTTTAGCTACCACAAACTTCTTAAATTTATTGGAAAATTAACTTTAAATGAGTTAGAATTGCTGAATAATAGATTATAATAAAAACTCTTGTAAATTATGAAGACCTGGTTAAGGTCTCCTATTAAATGTATTTACAATAGAAAGAAAACATGCTGATGATTAAGTTTGGGCTCAACCTTTAATTAAAAGAAATAAAAGCCTAAAACTTTGCAATCTTTGGATGTCTTTTACAAGTAATTATGGGCACTTCAGATGTGCCCATACATACTGAACTTGCTAGGTTCCTATGCAGTAAGTTCATCATCCATCCTTGTAAACACATAGTAACAAAGACAGAAATAAATAGTTGGAACAGCACTGTCCAATAGAAATTCTTGCTTTGATGTTAATGTTTTATATCTGTGCAGTTCAATCAGGTAATCCCTAGATACATGTGTCTTAACATTTGAAATGTGGCTAATGTGACTAAAGAACAAAATATTGAAATTTTAATTAATTTTAATTTAAATTGCCACATATGGTCAATGGCTACCATAGTGGACAGCCAAGATTTGGAATCAAACAACTTAGTGTTGTGTTGTTATAAACTAATAATATTATCAAAATGTTTTAACCAATTGGGACAAAACTAAGAGATCAGACATCTTTTAGGGAATTAAATCAATGTTCACTTTTTAAATGCTACACAGAATCAATGCTACTAATTATTAAGGCTAAATGCACAAAGATTACAGAGGCTCAACCTTGGGTTGTTGGAGCTTGGAGACCAGCAATGTCTTCTATAAAGAGAAGAGAAGCTGTGAATTTAGCTTACATTTAATGAAAAGAAAGAGTAAGATCTTTATTTCTATAGTTGCAGAAGAAAACATAAGGTTGTCACTCTGAACACTCTCACAGACCAGAACTCAGGCTACATTTTCACAGTAACATGGAGAAGCAATCTGAAGAAGGAAATGTGTACCACCTTTCTTGTAAGATGAAATGTGTATATCTCATAGGCTTACACTACAGAAAGATGTTTTGAAAATGGCTGTTTTTTAGTCTAAGTAATCTTTATTTTCGTACCTCTTAATTTTCCCATTGAGTCTTTCTCAGTATTTATTCTCTTTGACTTTATTACAGCATTTGACAAGTTTAACCATATCCTCCCTAAAGTCTTTCACTTGGCCTCCATGACACTAGTCTTTCCTCCCTTTTTTATTTCTGTTTCTTTATTATTATTATTATTAATTTTTTTTGCGGTACGCGGGCCTCTCACTGTTGTGCCCTCTCCCGTTGCAGAGCACAGGCTCCGGATGCGCAGGCTCAGCGGCCATGGCTCACGGGCCCAGCCGCTCCGCGGCATGTGGGATCTTCCCGGACCGGGGCACGAACCCGTGTCCCCTACATCGGCAGGCAGACTCTCAACCACTGCGCTACCAGGGAAGCCCCTCTTTTTTATTATTTTTGAATGCCATTCTTCCTCACCTAATCCTCTTTCTTACTTTCTGATTACTGTTCATAGGATCATCATTATCCATGTTACCTAGAGTAATCCATGATTCCTCACTCTACCTGCACTGCACAGTCAATAAATCAGTAGGTCTCACCTATCCTACCTATACAATAGCTCCTATATGCATTCTCTTCCCATTAAAACCCAGAGTTACCAGAAAATCCTAATTTAGTTATCTCTTGTCTGGACGACTGGAACCATGTCACAAGAGGTCTACGTGTCTCGTCTCTTCCCTTCCAATTCTCATTTCACAATGATGCTAGAATAATCTTCCCAAAGAAAAGCTGCCAATCTCCCTTTTCAACCATATGTACTCTACATTTGTGTATCTCAAAATGTAGTCTAAGAACAATTTGCAGCAAAAAGCAGATCCCTGGTCTCTGCTATTGGTACACAGTCTCTTCGGGTGAAGCCTGAGGATCTGAATTTAACAAGCTTTCCAGGTTACTCGGATGCACTCTAATGTTTGAAACCCTCTGCACTCTTTCTATTCCTTTCAGTAGAAATTGTCCTGTTTGTTCATTCACAACAATTGGTAGTGCAATTGGGTAAAACTCTGTCAGAAATTCTTAAGCTGCTACTGAGAAGATGGATAGAGGATGGTAACGAATTAAGCTCAATAAGAAAGATGGCAAGCCTTTGGCTTTGTTGGCAATAGATTCTAAAGTAAAACCAATTATAAAGGTTAAAATGGAAGAGTTGGAAGGGGCCAAGCGTGGAGGAAGTTCTCAGGAGAGTAAACTATTCTAACTGGTGATTTTGCATCTTTTTTCTTCCTCCTCTTTCTTTTTCTCCTCTTTCTTTTCTTTCTTATTCAACTAAAGCCATTAGGGGACATGCTGATTATGTAAAAGCAACTGACTTTAAGGGGGTCAGTCAGAAATGTGTTAATTTCAAGGAACTGCCACGGGTTAATTGGATTTGGCAGGGTTAGTGAGAATAGAGAGGACAGATTTTTGAGCAGGAATAAGGGAACTGTCTGTTTTCCAATCAGAATAGAGATCAATGTGGGTTAGTGACTACCCGTCTCATTTTTCTAAGTGGTTCTTTATCCCTTGAGGTTGTCTAAAAATAGCCTTTGGGGTGAGGTAACACATTTGTTGGTTGATTACATTTCCCATTAGCTAAAGATTTTAACAAAAGAAGTAGATTTTTAAAAATATATATGAGAAATATATATGTTAGGTACCTCACTCTTAAAGTATATTTTAGGACACTATAAATGACCAAGAATAAAATATATGCAGTCAAGTTGTACATCACCTATGAATGAATATAAGCACACAGAATAGTATAAATCATCTGTTCCAATGCTGGTATATCCCTTGAAATTAATGTTATGCACCATCTGTCCCTGCCCAGCTCACTCTCCAACTACCAAGCTTATGAATTGAATCTCATAAGTAAATTTGGTCTTTCTCTTTTAAAGTAAAATGACCCAACCCAACCCCAGGTTACCACGCCTAGTCAGTATGTAAATGCAACACAAAAAGGTAAGAGGTAAGAAAAATGCATCCTTTACTTTCATAATATAGTTTCTACAAGTATGCTGGCAAGAAAGACTTTTTCATGTCATAAGGGAGACCTATAGTTAATGATTTCTCTTGTTACTTATGAATTTTGGAATTACTTTTAAGTAAAACTATTATATCAAGCAATAAAGATATAATTTGACAGCTCATCCTAGGTATTTAAAGAAAGTTTCAAACAAAAGCTATTGATATGGGATAATTTTAATATTTTGTTAGCAGAATAGAAAACACTTTCTTTTTAGTTATAGTCTGGGCTGACATGTTTTGGAGATAGCAGGCTTTATTGTCTTCTTTTTTTCACATTTTTATTGGTGTATAAATTCTTTACAATGTTGTGTTAGTTTCTGCTGTACAACAATGTGAATAAGCTGTATGTATACATATATCCTCATATCCCCTTCCTCTTGAGCTTCCCTCCACCCTCCCTATCCCATCCATCTAGGTTGTCACAAAGCATCAAGTTGACCTCCTTGTGCTATGCAGCAGCTTCCCACTAGCCATCCATTTTACATTTGGTAATGTATATATGTCAGTGCTACTCTCTCACATCATCCCAGCTTCCCCTTGCCACCCTGTGCCCTCAAGTCTGTTCTCTACATCTGCGTCTTTATTCCTGCCCTGTCACTAGGCTCATTTGTACCACTTTTTAAAATTCCATATATATGCGTTAGCATGCGGTATTTGTTTTTATCTTTCTGACTTACTTTACTTTGTATGACAAATTCTAGGTCCATCCACCTCACTACAAATAACTCAATATTGTTCCTTTTTATGGCTGAGTAATATTCCATTGTGTATATGTGTCTTTTAATTTTTTTTGGTGGGAGGTGGGGGGCTGGGGAAGAGCAAAATATGGAGAATAAAAAATCCAGGCTGTCTACTCACATAACCTAAGTGACATGACTCAAGATTTGAGCATAGAAGTTTTTTCAATGTTTTCAGCAGGGTTTGGAAGGAAGGCATGCTATATAATTAAGGTTTTCATAATAGAGAGAGTAATTACCAACTCATCACTTTCTTAGCTTCTTAACTGCCACTTTTCATTTTAACCACCCTCCTACTAACAATGCATATTACCACCACCACCACCTCCACATCCACCACCACCTCCAGGGTCAGATGCTGCTTTGGTTATATACTTTTCTCAAATCCTTTAAAGTTGTATTTTTACACTATATTTGCTTTATGTCTAAGAGAAATGGTATTTATGTCTGTCCACACAAAAACTTGTACATGAATATTCATACCATCATCATGCACAATAGGCAATTTTGGAAATGACCAAAATGTCCATCAACTGATGAATGGATAAACAAAATATATCCATACAATGGGATATTATGAGGCAATAAAAAGGAATTAAACACTTATATATGCTTACAACATTGATGAACCTTGTAAACACTATGTAAATGAAAAAGCCAGACACAAAAGGCCACATTTATAAGAAATATCTCAAATAGGGAAATCTGTAGAGACAGAGAGTACATTAGTGGTGGTCTAGGGCCTGGAGGGGATAAGGAGTTAGAGACATGATGGCTAAAGGGTCCTCACCTTCTTTTTGAGGTGATGAAAATTTTCTAAAATTGATTGTGGTCATGGCAGTACAATTCAGTGAATAAATGAAAAGCCATTGAATTGTACACTTTAAATGAGTGAATTGTATATGTAAATTATCTCAGTAAAGCTGTTTATATATATTTTTTTTCTGATTAAACCCAGGAAAACTATAATTGCCTTATGACATGCTTTAAAATTCAAGCCAACACCATTCCACAATTTTTTTCAGCTTATATAACTCCATTTGGGATTTACCCCCTTGGTCTACTGGGCACAAAGGTCAAAATGATTGGTTGGTTGGTTGAAGGTTGGTTTCTTTAAACAACTGACTAGTCTGCTTAAGCCACATTTCCATCTTAGGTACAATATAATTTTTGAATTCTCCCTGGTAATTACTTTGAAATTTGGGAAAACATGTTTCTTTCCTTTAGGCCAGTACACTCCCTCAGGGGAATAAGGCAAGCTCTTGTGGAGAATACAGGTCAAAGGGTTAGTGGATGTTTTATTTCCTGTGCTCAGGAACAATAATTCCCCAAAACAAAGGAAAGCAATATGGTAGGTTTTCAGTCAAGATCATATGAAATTATTTCCATAGGTCATACAGAGATCCAGAGTATGACTGGTATGTAGCTACATGCCTTTAATCAGTTTTATGTGAAGTATATTAGTGTTTTGTAATCTCTACACCACAATGTATGGCACATAACTCATCAAATGACTGTTGAATGAAATTCCAGTTTTCAAAAGCAAATACTTTGATCATCAAAGTGTATTTATTTATGCTTTCTTTCATTCTAGTAAGGACTTGAAGTAGCTCACTTGGTCAAGTCATAGAATAAAATAATGGTAAAATATAAATATTTATAAATAAGTAAAAAGTCAAAGCACTACACTACACCATTAAATGCAATTGTCAGCTGTCAGTCCTATCCTAATGGACCTCTCAGCAGCTTTTCCCATTCATCATTTCTTCTTTCTTGGAACATTTTCTTCACTTGGCTTTCAGGACACTATTTTACCTCACTAGCCACTGTTGCCCTAGCCACTACTACTCAGGCAACATTGATGGTTTCTCTTCTTCCCAAACTAAAAATAATGAAGTATCTTAAGGCTCATCCCTGGGCCTCCTCTCTTCTCTAACTGCACTCCTTCCCAGGTTACCTCATCTAAACCTGTTGCTCTAAATACCATGTGTATGCTGATCACTCGCAGATGTAGATTTGCAGCCCAGACCGAACTCCAGACTTGTATAACCAACTGCTTAGTCAATATTGTCACTTGGATCTCTAATAGTCTTTTGAAACATAATCTCCAAAGTTAAACTTTTAATTTCTTCCCTCTGCTCCTCCAGCCGAAACCTGCTACTCTTCCAATCTTTCCTATCTTAGTAAATAACACCACCATTCATTCACTTGCTCAGGTCTAAACCCTTAAAAGTTTTCCTTGATTTATTTCTCTCTCACCCCATACTTATCAGCACTTCCTGCTAGCTTTACCCTTAAACTACATCCTGAATCTGATCACTTCTCACCATCTTCACTATTACTACCCTGGTCTCAATCACTGTCGGCTCTTGCCTATATTTAGGCAATATTTGTTTCTACTCTTTTTTCCTATGATTTGTTTTCTTCACAGTACCTAGAGTAGCCACAGAAGCTAGAACCTCAGTTATATCATGTCACTTCTTGCTTTAAAACATCCAAAGATTTATTGTCACATATAAAGTGACACCCCAGGTCCTTGTCATGCCCTACAAGTCCCTGGATACCTACTTCTCTGACCTCACTTCTCTCCACTCTTCCCCACTGCTCACTCACTCAGGTGTACTTGCTTTCTTTGTTGTTCCTGGAACATGCAAGCAAGATCCTCCTTCAGGGTCTTTGTACTTGTTCTTTTCTATGTTTGGAAAACTCTACCCCGAGAGACCCTTGGCTAGCTCTCTTAACTCATTTAGGTCTCTGCTCAAATACTGCCTTCTCAGAGAGGACTTGCCAGACCATTCTATGTAGAATACTCCTGTCCATCTCTTTCACCCTACCTTACTTCATATACCTTCATAGCACTTGTTGCTGACATTATGCTATATATTTGCTTATTGTTTGCTCTCCTCCAGAAATAAGTTCAATGAAGAAAGGGATTATATCTGTTATATTCACTGCTATGACTTGATTGCCTACAATAGTACCTAGCACATAGTATGTACTCCAAAATATTTTTTGAAGAAATAAGTTAGGATACTGCAAGCTGTTTACTAGTTTTTAGTAGCAGAAAAGGTATTGATTATAAATAAATACATATATAAATACATAAATAAATACATAAACAAATAAAATATTGTTCCTATCATTTTCATGGTAATTAATTTTTAGTAATTTATGACAAACTTCTGCCATTTAATTTTTCTTGTGTTGATTACTTATTCCTTATCTAGATTTTAAGACAAAACCACGTTTAATACTTTTTTGTGCTTACATTTCTCAGTGCCTTGAGTACAGGAGACCCACTACTTATACTGTATTTCCTGAATTCTACCATGTCATTGATTTTGAAATGCTCCACATTGATTAAATATTACCTTTTGTTTTTTTTTTGGAGTGGGCACAAATGGAGATAAAGCACTGTGTTAATACACACATAACTTTTAGGTTACATCCAGACTGCAGAAATTTTAAAGTGAATGTACTTTATGGCACATAAATATGGTAATGATTAATTAATGGTTGATTAATTAATTGTATAAATTTTATTTTGTTATCCAATAAAGTGAATGACTGCTGGTCATTAAGGATCTTTATTAAATTTTTATGTTCTTAAGGTGTTTGCATTCTCATGGGAATAAAAATGTGTTTGTCTATTTACATGTGCATATACACGAGAGGGGATATGACAGCAGCACTTCATCCAATTCATTAGAAGCAGTATTATATATATTTTCTCCAAATTTAGCAGTTTGTCATAAGCTTTCATAGGAGAGAGGGGTGGGAAATATGCAGTTTGCCTTGACACTTACAGAGTCACTGACTATACTTCAAACCACTGAATTATTTGTATTTGAACTTTCAAAGTTATCATAAAGAGAACAAGATTTCAAGGCTTTGCACTCATCATACTGTTGGTACTACCTTAACTATGCAAGAATATTAGGCTGGTGACAACAAAAGGGATCAAAATTGGAACTGATAAATAGAAATTTTTGAGCAGATGATGTCTGATCTGCATTCTGATTACCACCTGCTGTATGATATAGTGGAATACAAGACCTAAAATCTCTAAAGAGAATATATGACTATGATTTAGATAACCAACATCTGGATGTTCTACATAAATAGAGCTGAATGAATACTTTCTTGGTAGTTTAAATCCTGATAAATGCAGTAAGTAGTTTGAGTATTAAGTTTCAGGTGACTCATTACAGCTCTATTGACAACCTGAAAAATATATACACAATTTCCTACATTTCATATCCATGATATAAAACATAAAGCAACTTTTTTATGCCATAAGCACTGTGAATGTTCACTCATTAGCAGCTTTATTTGATTTTTTAAACTAAAATATAAAATAACAGTTGCCAACACTCAAAGGATATTATTAGCATACCCTATACTGAAAAGCATTGCTTCTAGTTTAGAAACAAGCTTTGGTATTACAATAATATTTAAAAGATTGTGGTACTGACACAGAAATTGACAAATAGACCAAGGGTACTGATTTGGGAGTACCATAACATACCTTCATAGTAAATAAAAAATTGGGATATTGGTTCAAATCAGTGCGGAAATTAATTTATAAATAGTGCTAGTATAATTGTCTTACAACAGAGAAAAACAGATTGAGATCCATACCTTTTATCACATATAAAATCAACCCCAGATGGAGAAAAGGCAACACTGTGAAAGACAAAACTATGAAATTATTAATAGAAAATATGTAAGTATTTTTTAACATTGGCATGGAAAATAATTTCTTAAATGAGATGAAAAGAGCACAGACCTTTATGGGGATATCTGGTTGATTTAACCTTATCAAAATTAAATATTTTTTTCAATGCAAAACACCATAAAACAAAGTTAATAGGCAGGTGAAAAAAACTGGGAAAATATGTTATTCAAATATTTAATAAACAAAAACATAATCTGTAGAATATATAAGGAACAAATCAGCAAGAACAGGACCAGAATTCCAATAAAAATGCACAAACAATATGAACAGGCAGTTCCCAAGAGGATAAACCCAAATGGCTAATAAAGAAGAGGACTTGCATAACTTCACAAATAATCAAAGAAATGCAACTAAAAACAATGAGAGTACTCTATAGTCATCATATAACAACAATAAGAAATTCAGGTACTGTCTAGTGTTGGTGAAAATGTGGAGGATAGGAATCTTCATGCACTGATGGTGAGCATATAAACTAACATAGTTATTTTTTGAGGGGTGAGCAATCTGTAAGCGTTTAGGGAAGTTAAGTTTGCACATAACATTCCTGCATATATCTTCAAGAGAAACTCATGTAAAGGTACGTAGAGAGAGGCATCAGTGAGGATGTTCATCACAGCACTGTTTGTAATAACAAAGTTAGCAACAACTAAATTATTAAATCACAATTAATTGTTAAAATAATTTTTGCTGGGGCTTCCCTGGTGGTGCAGTGGTTGAAAGTCCGCCTTCCAATGCAGGGGACACGGGATCGTGCCCCGGTCCGGGAGGATCCCACATGCCTCGGAGCGGCTGGGCCTGTGAGCCATGGGCGCTGAGCCTGCGCATCCGGAGCCTGTGCTCCGCAACGGGAGAGGCCACAGCAGTGAGAGGCCCGCGTACCGCAAAAAATAATAATAATAATTTTTGCTGCTCATTTCTCACAAACAATCCTGAGTAATATCCTTTTGACCTTGACTCTCTTCTTCCTATATACTGCTTTCATGAGCATCCTCTCACCTGTCTATCCATGTCTTGGATGAAAATCTTCAATAGAAATTAGGCTGACACATAACCCTAGTATGTCCTGCAAGATTGTTACATTTCAAATTGAAAAAGGCACTCAGTCATAGGCACAGAAATATGCTTATGCAATGTTCTAGGAGTGCTTTACAACAGCATAACTCTGTACTAATACATAACTACCACTCCTGCTAAATCAAGAGAAATGGCAGACACCCTTGCTGAAAAGGACTCTTTTTTGCTTACTTGTTTTTGTGTGTGTTTGGCATGTTGATAAATTATCATTGAAAAGGGGCAAAATCAGCTGCAGAGAGGCTGCCACAATTGGGCTGCTGAAAAAACTATCCCCAAAGTCAATATTTAAAAACAAAATTTATTCCCATGGATGCAAGGCATCCTAGGTGGCTTTTGCTTCAGGCTGTAATGGCTAAGACAGCTTTGCTGATCTCAGCTGAGCTCTCCATATGTGTGGGGAATTAGATGATCTAGGTTGGGATTGGCCGGGTTCATCAAGGTGGCTCTTCTTTAAGCTGCAGTTCACCAGGTCCATTGTGCAACTCTGACCCAAGTGTCCCTCATCTTCCTTGGATCAGTAGGTTAGGTGGGCATATTATCTTCATGGTGTTGAAGAAATACATGAGTATATACTGATTGAATCATGCAAACACATTGCAAACTCTTGCTTGCGTCATACATTCTAACATCAAAGCAAGTCATGAGGCCAAACCTAAAGTCAAGGGGCAGGAAAACACATTGCATCCACAATAAAATGATGGCCAAGATGTAGAGGAAGGGGCCAGGTGAAGAACTGGACCCAACAATTCAACCTACCACAGCATCTCATATCTGGCAAGTCGTAAGGTGATTTAAAAACAAAGGATAATACATAATAGCTACCAGTTCTGAACTAACATATATTGAGTACATTACACAAATGGTTTAATTCAACTCATGCAAGTATCCTACAAGGTAGAAAATATCATATTCATTGCATGCTGGGATTTGAATCCAGGTCTGTCTGACACCAAAACCCATGCATATTTTTCACTCTACCATGCTGCCTTTAAATACACAAAACTGTAATAGAAGCAAAAACACGAATCCAATTGCTTGGAAGTGTTATGAGGTGCAGGGAGTACCTGTATAGTAGGATACTTATTGGATGATTTATCTGGGCTGAATGAATAGAATAGACAGTTGGTTCCCAAACCTTGCTATGCATCAAAATCACCTAGAGTGGTATTTTTCTTTTTCATTCCTTCTTTTAAAACAGGATTCCCTCACCCCACTATAGACCTACTGAATTAAAATATCTGAGGGTGGAGCCAGGAATGTATAACAAGCTTCAGTTGATCTTGATGCAGCCCTCTCAGCACCACTATTTGAGAACAGCTGAAATTGCATTTTAATATCATAATTACATAAGCAATGTTCATATCTGCATCTATGCTGCTTCCACTCCAGCCCAGGAAGTAACCCAAAACAAGAAGCTGTAAATTAGAGATACCCAAACAGATCATTTCTCAAAAAGTTCCACGGAATTAGATGGGAAAATGTGTTAAAGATTTAGGACTTGATCATCAGATGAGAAAGGGTCCAAGGCCTAAGTAGCAACGCAAAAGAAATAATCAAATACGAAGAGACAGACTGGAATGTTGGATAGAGTGGTGCTGTGGGTAAGGAGGAAACAGGACGAAATTATAGGACAATAAATAAATACTACAAAAATAATATTAGCTACTATTGTATTGTTTATCATGTTTGTATTCATCATCTCATTTTATTCCTTATAACAATCCTATGAGATTGCTAATTTTATCTTTAATTTAAAAATAGAGAAACAGAGGTTCATAAAGGTTCTGTAACAAAACCACACAACTAGTAAAAGTTGGGATTTGAAATCAGGCTTCTTTGTCTCTAAGTCTTGTGCACTTTAACCAGTGGTCGAGTTCACTTAAAGGAAAGAAAGAAGGACACAAACATTCAGAAGATGTGAGAGAAATAAACAGCATTAGTCAAGTAGCTGTTTCACTCAAACATAATGGGGAATTTTTTCTTATATCTGTGTTACTCATGCAAACGTTAACTTTGTACTGGTATACTTCATAGTTATATTGAAATATAAATATTACCTTTGTCTCACATCAAGACTATGTCATACATTTAAATGGTTTCCTGAAGAATCATTTCTGAAAATAGCACATCAGTCTCTCTTATGACCTTACCTGCAGTGATTTATTCATGCATGCATTCAGTTACTCATTTATTTATGCATTCCAAAAAAAGCTATGATAAAAAAAAACTATGATCACTTATTATGAACCAGGCATTGAAATGCGAAATTCTTCTTAGCAATACATCAGATGGTAAAATAAAGATAGCATTGGCACCCTCTAAACTTTTCTAAACTTAGCAGGGCACACATTACTGAAAAAAAGAGTTTGAAATGTGCTCCCTCAAAATACTATGACAGGCAAGAATAAAAGATATTATAGCACAGTGGAAACTGTAATATGATACCTAGTACTGAAATAATATTATAAAATATTCATATGTACAGAATAGGATCATCAAAGTCAGGAAAGGGAAGACAGAAGAAGAAAAATAGTTTGACTTACAGAGGTATTTTAAAATCATTATTCCTAAAATGTGTGTATTTATTTTATTTATACATACTTCTTCAAAGTTTGCCACAAATGCCTGCTTTCTTTGTTTTTCTCATCTTATAATAAAGTAGTATCTTAAGATAGTTAATGGATTTACAGTTTTTGTTTTTAAGAAGCATAATGAAAATACGTCCTGAACTGCCTTTTTAATGCAGTCTTCTTCATTATGTGTGATAGACTTGAAGGATAATTCTATAATTTCTTCAGTAAAGGAAAGTAAGTTTAAACCAAATGGTGAATAATAGTCCCGAGACTCAAATCTTAAATAAAGTCACTCCAATGTGTGTGTGTGTGTGTGTGTGTGTGTGTGTGTATTCTTGAAATTTAATGTTTATTAATATAATGTCTTTCTCTGGCCAACACTGAATATATAAATGTGAGCTTACTTTAGCTCAATAACATCTAATTTAAAGAATCAAACAAAACAACTTTAAAAGATATCCAGCAAAAAAAAAAAAATATGTGTTCTAAATCATGTCTTCTGTTATCCTCTTCTGGAGTTGCTCATGCTTTTTGGAGTCTTTTTCTACGGTCATGCAAGCCAGTTCTACTGGTATGATCTAGAGTAGTTCTGTGCCCCATTTGAGTATAGAAAAATAAAGAGGTTCCATCAGAGGCCAGTCCAAAATAATGCTATTCATGGAGAAACGTTCTTTTGTTGCTTTGAATTTGTTTTTTTCTGAATACCAGTGTAACACTCCACCATAGAAAACTGGTGCTTTTGTCTTCAGAGATGATGCAATCGCTGTGATGTCCTTGATATGTCCATTGTTATTAATGTTAGAGCTGCTATGGGGATAAACACATATTACTCATCTTTATTTTGTGAAGAATAAAGAGCATGAAATAGCAGGTTCCCGAATGTCAGTGATTTTGTGTTTTCTAACTCAAAACATTTTTAGTATTTTTTTTAAAGATGCATCATTCCAAAGCCACAATAATGTAACTAGTTCCTAAATGCTACTTTGTGGTCGAAATCTTGTTATAATTATTTCATGGTAGCATCCTTGAGGTTTCAGTTATAGTCTTTAAAATACAAGACTACATGATCCAATTTCAGTGATTTTCACCAGTAAAAACATCATAAACATCTGACATTATGACCTTTACTTCAAGCTTTTCCAATTGGAATTTATTAATAAAGACATCTAACATATGAAAAGCTTTAAATAGTCAAGGCTAGATTAAATACTGGAGGAAGAATAAGAACCTTTACTACAGCACCTGACTTATGACTAATAAAATGGTTGTTTTATTGATGTTGATTTTCAAGGATGGTGATGTTTGTATTGCTTTGGCAATTGACTCCCAGTTTTCCTTTTTGAGAATATATGGAGGGTGGGGACACAAAAAGGAAGGGTAAGTGGCAAAAATTCAAAACCTAATTTAGTCATTAAGGAAATGCATATCAAAACCTCACTGAACTTATATCAAAATATAAATAAAACTTTAAAATTCAACAATAAGGAAATAAAAGTACCAATAAAGAATGAACAAAAATTCTGAACACTTCATCAAAGAAGATATACAGGTGGCAAACAAGCACATGAAAAGATGCTCCACATCATGTAACATTAGAGACTTGAAAATGAAAACAATGTGGTACCACTACCTACTAGAGTAGCTAAAATCCAAACCCCTGACAAATGATGGTGAGGATGTAGAAGGACAGGAACACACATTTATTGCTGATGGGAAGGAAAAATTGGAAGGCAAAAGACAATTTGGCAGTTTCTTACAAAACTAAACATACTCTTACCATAAAATCCAGTAGTCTCACTCCTTGATATTTCCCCAAATGAGTTGAAAATTTATGTCCAGAGAAAAACCTGTACAAGGGTGTTTTAGCAGCTTTATTCATAATTGCCAAAACTTGGAAACAACCAAGATGTCCATCAGTAGGTGAATGGGTAAATAACACTGGTAGATCCATACAATGAAATATTACTCAATGGTAAAAAATAAATGAGCTATCAAACCACAAAAAGACATGGAAGAACAGTCAAAGCATATCACTAGGTGAAAGAAGCCAATCTGAAAAGACTACATACTATATGATTCCAACTATATGACATTTTGGAAAAGGCAAAGCTATGGAAACAGTAAAAAGATCAGCGTTTGCCAGAGGTTCAGGAGGAGGGAGGGGTGAATAGGTGGAGCACCGGGGCTTTTTAGGGCAGTGAAACTATTCTGTATGGCAGTTAAGGGGAACACATGTTATTATACATTAGTCAAACACAAAGATTGTGCAACACAAAAGGGTGAACTGAAGGCAAACTATGGATTTTTGTTAATAATAATGTATCATTACTCGTTGCATCAATAATGATATAAAATTGGTAACAATTTAGAACACTAATACAAGATATAAATAATACGGGAAATGAGAGTGGGGTCTGTGCTTTCCAAATTTTCTGTAAACTTAAAACTGCCTTAAAATTTAAGTATTTTAACGGTGGGTAGAGTAGAGAATACATGAATGAAAATTAAGTCTTATTCATATCATACTACCAAGCTATATGATCTTGGGCAAGTACTACTCTCCATGAGCTTGTGTCTTCTTATCCCCAAAATAAGAGACTAGTCCAACTGATATTTAAGTTCCCCTTAAATTGTGAAATCACTTCACTATAAGAAGTAAAGTTAAATGTAAAGTAGAAGTAAGATTCTAAACAGCCTCACAAAGGTGAAAGGATGAACTGTAAATTTCAGGCATAAAGGCCAAAAAACCTAGGCCCTAAAATCATCATGAAATTGAATTGCAAATATTTTGAAATAAATAAAAAGTAGTGATTAATAAATTATGTGGTTTTATTAAAAAAAAAAAGAAGGAGCAGCCTAGGATTAAAAATGAAATGGACATTGGCTCCAATTTTAGTTCAACCACCAATTTCCTGTGGGATCTTGGGGAAGTCACTTAAACTCTCTGAACCCAGATTTATCATCTCTAACACAAGGATGATAATGCTTGCCTTATTTCACAATAAACTGAGATGATCGTGATAAATGTTTTGTGAGTCTTAAAGTGCTATAAAAATGGATACTATTAAATCAGTTTTTATCAGTTCTTTAAATACTTTTTTACATTTAGTGTAGCTGCATTGGCCAGAAATTGATTGGGTTGTGTGTGAATGTTATGTGTTTCTGGATATTACAATATTAGGTTATATTATATTATATTATTATTATATTACAAAGAGAGAATAGGTGTATCAGGAAATATCTGCATCAGATATTGGAAAGAAAAGATATAAAATACTTCCTGGAGTGCTTTACTCTATTTTGGATTGTTTGAACATAGAGATTTCCTGAAGGTAGAGACAGGAATAGTATACAAATGGAATGACAATGTAAGTATTTAAAGTATTAAACAAAAAATAACTAAATGGAAACATAATTTGATATTTGAATCTAATCTCCTAATGGGAAAGTCCCCTATAAAAAAGTAAAGAAAGAACCCATAAGTTATATGTACATGCATATATATTAGAATTTTAAAAAATCTAAAAATTAACACAATAAGAGTTAAAACCCAAATAATAGGTCAGGATGAATTGTGTGTAATAGACAAAAAGGTAAATATACTCAATAAATAAAAGGCTCTTATATATTATTAAAATTATAGTTATCCATTTTCTAAAAAAATAGGAAAGGTCATGAACAGGCAAATCACTAAAGAAGAAACAAAAATTATCAACAAATATGTAAGAATATTCAACCATAACTAGGATTATAAAAATGCTTATTATAATAGCCATGATTATAAATTCAATCTCTTTGTATTATATAATTGTTACAATAGCAACCATATAGAAAATTAGAAAATATATATTTTAATGATAACATCTAAGGTTTGTGAGAGTGGAAGGAAATAGGCTCATTCCTATACCTTTGACAGAGTGTAAATTAGTAGAAGTTACAGGAATTCTTTTTGACATCTGTCTCAATTAAAAATGGGCATGAAATTTTACCCTGTAATTCTGCTTCTGACAATTTCTTCAAGACAAATCTCCAAAATAGAGCTCTACATAGCTTTATACAGATAAATGTATACACATTAATCTTGCTTAGAGTATCAACAAATTAAAAATATGTTTTTAAATAGGAAAAGCTTAGTCTGGATCAAGATGGCAAAGTAGGAAGATCCAAAGCTCACTTCTTCCCACAGGCACACCAAAATTACAACTACTTATAGAGAAACTATCTCTGAGAGCAACCTGAAAAATAGCAGAAAAGATTTTCCACCAATAATGACATAAAGAAGGAGTCACAACAGAACAGGGGGGAGGGGCAGAGACGCAGTCAAGTCAGGAACTACAGGCCCGGCATAGCAACCCACAGAAGAAGGAAAATTGCAGGGGTTCCTGCACCAGGAAGACGAGCTCCCAAAATGTCTGGTTTTGAAAAACAGTGGGGTTCACATTCAGGAGAGCTGGAGAGCTATAGGAAACCAAGACTCTGCTCTTAAAGGGTGTGCATAAAAATTCACTTGATCTGAGTCCCAGTGCAGAGGTACTAGGGTCAGACGCACTTACTGATCTTAGAAAACCTCCCAAAGAGGGAGTAGGCAGCTGGGACTCCCTCTGGGAACTGAGATGCTGGCAGCAGCTATTTTTGTGATCTCATTTTACCTTGCTGACACCAGAACTGGAAGGCACCTTTTTGGAAACCTCCCTCTAGCCTATTAGTAATGGGGGTCTGCCCCACCCACCAGCATGTGCACAGTAGTTGCACACCACCAGGCCTTACAGCCAGCCATGCTGGAGGCCTACCCCACCCAACAGCATGCTTGTGGCAGTGGCATGCCACTGGGAGTTACAGCCAGCCACACTGGAGACCTGCCATGCACAACAGCACACCCACAGTAACCCCATGAGGCTAAGACTCAGAGCAAGCTGGACCAGGAACCAGCCCCCCATACCAGTGCACCCAAAATAGTCAGCCCTGCCAGAACAGAAAAGTGCATGCAGTCCACAAGGGAACACCCCTGAAATATCTGGCTCTGGTGGCCAGAGAGTAGCATGCTACTGAGCACAATAGGACATCACTTACATAAGGACACTTCTCCAAGACTGGGAGATGTAATGAACCTACAAAATACAAAGAAATAGATACAGAGAATTAGAAAAAATTAGGAAACAGAGGAATATTGTCCAAATTAAAAACCAAGACAAAACCTCCAAAAAATAACTAAATTAAATGGAGATAAGCAATCTACCTAATAAAGAGTTCAAGGTAATGACCATAATGATGCTCACAGAAGTTGGGAGAAGAATAGATAAACACAGTAAGAACTTCAATAAAGAGTCTGAAAATATGAAAAAAAAATCAGAGCTGAAGTACAAAATAACTGAAATGAAAAATACACCAGAGGGAATCAATGGTAGATTAGATGATACAGAAAAATGGATCAGTAATCTGGAAGACAGAGTAGTGGAAATCACTGAAGTGGAACAGAAAAAAAAGAATTAAGAAAAATGAGGATAACTTAAGGGACCTCTGAGACAACATCAAGCATACTAACATTCTCATTATAGAAGGCCCAGAAGGAGGAGAGAGAGAGAGAGAAAAAGGCAAATAAATTATTTGAAGAAATAATAGTTGAAAAGTTCTTTAACCTGGAAAAGGAAACAGGCATCCAGGTGCAGGAAGCACAGAGATCTCAAATAAGATGAACCCAAAGAGATCCACACCAAGACACATTATAATTAAAATGTCAAAACTTTAAAGATAAAGAGAGAATCTCAAAAGCAGCAAGAGAATAACAACTAGTATGTACAAGGGAACTACCATAAGATGGTAAGCTGACTTATCATCAGAAGTTTTACAGACCAGAGGGGATTTGCATGATATATTCAAAGTGTTGAAAGGAAAAAACTACAAACAAAAATTCTCTACTCAGTAAGGTTATCATTCAGAATTGAGGAGAGATAAAGAGTTTTACAGACAAGCAAAAGGTAAGGAGTTCATCACCACTAAACCTGCTTTATAAAAAAAGATAAAGGGACTTCACTAAGCAAAAAAGCAAAGGCCAAGAAAAAGGCAATTTCTTATTTCTAGAAGTGAGAAAATTATGGAAGAAAAAGACTCACTGGTAAAGGCAAACATATAGTAAAAGTAGTGGGTTAACCACTTATAAAAATAGTAGAAAGATTAAAAGACAAATATTAAAATCATCTATATCTATAATTAGTAGTTTAGGGCTACACAAAATAAAAAGACTAAAATATAATGGTAAAAACATAAAATATGAAGGGAGAGTAAAAATGCAGGGCATTTAGAATGCATTCAAACTTAAGAGATCATCAACTTAAAATAGATAGCTAGATACATAGGTGGTTATATAAGAGCCTCATGGTAAACACAAACCAAAAACCTATTATAGATACACAAAAATAAAGAGAAAGGAATCCAAACATAATTCTAAATATAGTCATTAAATCATGAAGGAAAATAGCAAGAGAAGAAAAAGAAACAGAAGAACTACAAAAAACAACCAGAAAACAATTAACAAAATGACAATTATTATATATCTATCAATAATTAAATGGACTAAATGTTTCAATCAAAATACCTAGTATGGCTGAATGAATTTTAAAAATAGACCCTTATATATACTGTGTATAAGAGACTCCAGATCAAAAGACACTCACAGAGTGAAAGTGAAGAGAAGGAAAAAGTTATTCTATGCAAATGATAACAGAAAGAAAGCTGGGCAACAATTCTTAGATCAGGAAAAACAGACTTTAAAACAGGGACTGCAACAAAAGAAAAGAAGAGGATGACATAATGATAAAGAGGTCAATTCAACAAGAAGATATAACACTTGTAAATATCTTTGCACCCAACAAAGGAGCCCTAAGTATATAAATAAAATATTAACAGACATAAAGGGAGAAAAAGACAGCAACACAATAATAATAGGGGACTTTAACACCACAATTACATTAATGAATAGATCATCTAGACAGAGAATTGACAAGGAAAGACTGACCTTAAGTGACACATTACATCTTATAGACATAATAGATATATACAGAATATTCTACCCAAAAAAAGCAGAATATACATTCTTTTCAAATGCACATGGAACATTCTCCAAGATAGATCACATGCTAGGCCACAAAACAAGTTTCAATAAATTAAGATTAAAATCATATGAAGCATCTTTTCTGATCACAATGGTATGAAACTAGAAATCAATTTCAAGAATTAAAATGGAAAAAAAAGACAAACATGTGGATGCTAAACAGCATGCTACTAAACAACCAATGTGTCAAGAACAAAATCAAAGAGAATATTTTAAAATAACTTGAGACAAATGAAAACAGAAATACATGTACCAAAATCTATGAGACACAACAAAAGCAGTTCTAAGAGGGATGTATGTAGTGATGCAGGCTTACTTCAATAAATAAGAAAAACTTAAATATCTAATATTACACCCAAAGGAACCAGAAAAAGAACAAAACCCAAAGTTAGTAGAAGGAAGAAAATAATAAGGATCACAACAGAAATAAATGAACCAGAGACTTAAAAAACAATAGCGAAGACCAATGAAACTAAGAGCTGTTTCCTTGAAAAGGTAACAAAATTGATAAACCTTTAGCCAGATTCATGGAGAGAGAGAGAGTGAGGGAGAGAGAGACAGAGAGCCCAAATAAATAAAAACAGAAATGAAAAAGGAGAATTTACACAAACACCACAGAAATACAAAGGATCATATTTTCTAGAAGAAATGTATAAATTCCTAGGAACACAAAGCTTCCCAAAACTGAATCAAGAGGAAATAGAAAATATGAATAGACTGATTATCAGTAATGAAATTGAATCAGTAATCAAACTCCCAAGAAACAAAATTCCAGGACCAGACTGCTTCACAGGTGAATTCTACCAAACATTTAAAGAAGAATTAATACCTGTACTACTCAAAGTATTCCAAAAAAAAGAAGAGGAGGGATCACTCCAAATTCATTCTATGAGGCCAGCACAACCCTTATACCAAAGCCAGACAAAGACATGACAAAATAAGAAAATTACAGACCAATTTCCCTGATGAACATAGATGTAAAAATCCTCAACAAAATACTAGAAAAATGAATTCAACAATATTTTATAAGGATCATACACCAACTGGGATTTATCCCAGGGATGCAAGGATGGTTCAATAACTGCAATTCAATCAATATGATGCACCATGTTAACAAGACTAAAGAGAAACTCATATGATCATCTCACTAGATGCAGACAAAGCATTTAACAAAATCCAACATTGATTTATGATAAAAACCTCTACAATGTGGGTATGGAGAGAACATATCTGAACATAATAAAGGCCATATATGACAAACCACACCTAACATCATACTCAATAAAGAAAAGCTGAAAGCTTTTCCTCTAAAATCAGGAACAAGACAAAGATGCCCACTCCTGCTACTTTTATTCAAAATAGTATAGGAAGTTCTAGCCACAACAATCACACTATAAAAAGAAACAAAAGGAATACAAGTTGGAAAGGAAGAAGTAAAACTGTCACTATCTGCAAATGACATGATACTGTATATAGAAAACCTTAAATACACCACCAAAAAACTATTAGAACTAATAAATAAATTCCATAAAGTCACAGGAGACAAATCTATATACAGAAGTCTGCTGCATTTCTACACATTAATAATGAGCTATCAGAAAAAAATTAAAAAAAACCAATCCCATTTATAATTGAATAAAAAAGGAATAAAATACCTAGGAATAAATTTAACCAAGGAGGTGAAAAACCTGTTCTCCAAAATCTATAAGACATTGATGAAAGAAATTGAAGAAGACACAAATAAATGGAAAGATATATGGTGCTCATTGATTGGAAGAATTACGATAATATTGTTAAAATGACCATACAGCCCAAAGCAATCTAAAGATTCAATGCAATCCCTATCAAAATATTGATGACATTTTTCACAGAATCAGAACAAAGAATCCTAAAATTCATATGGAACCATGAAAGACCCTAAATAGCCAAAGCAATCTTGAGAAAGAACAGAGCTGGAGGTATCATGCTTTCTGATTGCAAACAATATTACAAAGCTATAGTAATCAAAACAGTATGGTAGTCATACAAAAACAGACAAATAGATCAATGGAACAGAGTAGAAAGCCCAGAAGTAAACCCATGCTTATATGGTCAATTAATCTATGACAAAGGAGGCAAGACTATAAAGTGAGAAAAAGACAATCTCTTCAATAATGGTGTTGGGAAAACTGGACAGATACACACAAAAGAATAAAACTGGACCACTTTCTTACACCGTATATAAAAATAAATTCAAAATAGGTTAAAGACTTAAAATATAAGACCTAAAACCATAAAAGTCCTAGAGGAAAACATAGGCAATAAACCCTTTGACATTGGTCTTAGCAATATCTCTTTGTATCTGTTGCCACAAGCAAGGGAAACAAAAGCCAAAATAAACAATTGTACTATATCAAACTGAAAATCTTTTGCACAGTGAAGGAAGCCATTAATGAAATGAAAAGGCAGTTTACTGAGTGGGAGAAGCTATATGTAAATGATATATCTGATAAGAGGTTAATATCCCAAATATACAAAGAACCCATAAAACTCAATATCAGAAAAGCAAGCAATCTGATTTAATAATGGGCAGAGAACCTGAATAGACATTTTTCCAAAGAAGACATACAGATGGCCAAAAGACACATTAAAAGATACTTCATATCACTAATTATCAGGATAATGCAAATCAAAACCATAAGATACCACCTCACACCTGTCAGAATGGTTATTATCAAAAAGACAACAAATAAGGTGCTGGTGCTGGTGTTGTGAAGAAAAAGGAACCCTCATATGTTATTGGTGGGAATGTGAATTAGCGCAGTCATTATAGAAAATGGTATGGAGTTTCCTCAAAAAATTAAAAATAGAACTACTATATGATCCAGCATTTCCACTCCTGGAAATCTCTCTGAAGAAAACAAAAACACTAATTCAAAGAGATATATGCACACCTGTGTTCATTTCAGCATTATTTACAACAGGCAAATGTGGAAGTAACCTAAGTTTCTATCAACAGATGAATAAATATAAAGAAGAAAGGGTATATGTGTGTGTGTGTGTGTGTGTATATATATATATATATATATATATATATATATATATATAATGGAATATTAGCCATAAAGAAGAATGAAATCTTGCAGTTTGCAACAACATGGATGGATCTAGAGGGTATTATGCTAAGTGAAATAATCAGACACAGAAAGACAAATGATATACAATTTCATTTACATGTAGAATCCAAAATCAAAATAAATGAACAAACATAACAAAGCAGAAACTGAGTCGTAGATACAGAAAACAAACTGGTGGTTGTCAGAGGGGAGGGTGATGGTGAAATAGAAGAGAATAAGTAAAAGGGATTAAGATGTACAAACTTCCAGTCATAGAATAAATAAGTCACAGGGATATAAGGTTCAACATAGAGAATTTTGTCAGTAATATAGTGATAAATTTGTACGGTGACAGTTGGCTACTAAACTTACCGTGGAGATCATTTGGTGTTGTACATAAATGTCGAACCATTGTGTTGTACTCTTGAAACCAATATTGTATGTCAACTATACTTCAACAAAAAATAAAATCTCATAATTGTTTTATTATTAAAGGCAGGTTGTAATCTATATAATACTAGTTCAATTTTGTAATTAAAATTATTTATGTATGCATAGTCAAAAGCATGTATAAATCTACATCAAAATTTTAATATTGTCTATATCTAGATTGTGGAATTCTAAGTTTTAATTTTTTTATTATTTATTAATTTTCTATGATGTTCACGTAATATTTCTATAATCTGAAAGTATCTACTTAACAAAAGGGATAAGAAATTTATATGGGACCTCTTTGATCTTTTGGATGAATGTTGTTTTTCTCAATGTTGTCTACTTCTACTTCACAGGTTTTATTTGAGTGTCTTGTGTGCCCAGCATCATGGTAAGCACTTAGAAATACTTAATATACAGGCAATATTTTCCCCTCTCTCCTTCATTCCCTCCCTCCCACTCTCACTTCCTTTCCTTCTTCCTCCCTTTTTCCTTTCTTTCCAACTATATGCAAGACACTGTGGAAGGTACTAGAAATACAAAAGAGAATAACCTTGAAGTTTTTGTTCTCTTATAACTCGCAGTCCAGAAATGTAACAAACACATAAATTGACATTTATAATACAGTATACAGATGGTATGTGAAAACATTGTAGAGATTGACATTGCTCGAGTAATGAGTGAAGGACTCACAGAAGAAAGCCAAGGACATACATAAATAATTGAGCACACCTATTCCACATCAGGTAATTCTCTAAATGCTATACACATATTTAACTGAAGCCTCAAAAACAGAACTCTCCTAGTTTTCCCCATCTCAATAAATGGCACCGCCATCCACCTGATTGAAGCCACACTAGAAGATTTCCTTTAATTCCTCTGTTTTCTTTAAACTTCTCTCTTCCTGCCTCATAACCAAACCACCAGCAATCCCACCAACCTGACTCCTAAAATATAACCCAAATCTATCCCCTTCTTTTCACTGCTGTCACTACCACTCTACTCCAAAATGTCATCATCTTTCACCTGGATTGCTATGGTACCTCCCATCTTGTCTCCTTGATTGTACTCCTCACCCTCCTCCAATTCATTCTCCACATAGTATCTAGAGTCATCTCTTAAAATGCAAAGTAGATCATGCCCTTTACTGCTTGAAATCCCTCTAATGACTTCCCATTATACCATATGATCTGGCCTTAACCTACTTCTTCAACCTCAGCTTCTTCCATTCACCCTTTAGTTCACACATCTCCAAGTGTATCGGCCTTCTTACTGTTCCTTAGATAGTTTGTTTCCACCTTAAGGCCTTTGCAGTTGATGTTACTTCTTCCTGAAATGCTGTCAACTGATGATTTTACCACATTAGGGTTCCTTCGTATTAAGGTCCAGCTCAAATGCCACTTTCTTGTGAGGCGTTGTCTGATCTCCAACCCAAATATAAATCACTCAATTCCACCCCAGTAACTCTCTAAAATATTACCAGTTTCCTTTCTTTCTAGCCCTTATTTCAATCTGAACTTATATATTCACTTACTTATTTTCTGTTTCCCCACACTACAATATAAGTTCATTGAGGGAAAAAAAAAAAGGTCAAATCTACCTTACTAACCACCTTATCTTCTGTACCTAGAGCAAAGTATGGCACATAAGTAAGTACTCAATAAATATTTGTCAAATTAATTAATAGATAAATATCCTCATAACAAACTTTGGAAGTGGGTACCAATTAAGTGCCATTTTGCAGATGAAGACACAAAGGTTGAGGGAGGTTAAGTAACTTGCCCAAGCTTATAATACTTGTAAGTGTCAGAGCCAAGATATTAACTCAGATTTGTCCTTTTACTAATGTCAAAATGGTTGGAGGAACAGGAGCTTTCAAGAAAGATGGATAAATAATTCACAAAGCAGGAAAGGGATCAGAGTGGATTAATGAAAACCCAAGAGGAGAACTAGAAGAGTTTCAAAAAGAATAATAGTGTGGAATGTCACAGAGAACTGAAGAGAGGGGAAGAACAATAATATTTAACATTTACTGAGCCAGGAACTGCATCAAGTCCTGGATATACATTATCATATTTAATCTTCACATCAACCCTATGAGGTAGGTACCATTATTATCACCATTTTACAAAAATCAGCTAGGTTGCCAAAGATCATAAAACTAATGTATGGTGGAACAGATTAAATCCAGATGTCACTTCAGTTGCCAATTAAATGATCATTGGTGAATTTATTAGCAAGAGCAATTTCTTAAGGGCAACAGCCAGACTGCAGTGGGTTAAGGCATAGATGGTAAAAAAAAAAAAAAATGCTGATAGATTGCATATCACTCTTCCTAGTTCACTGGTTTGAGTGGAAGACAAGGTAACTGGAAATAGACACAGGGTCAAAGTTTTTTTTTTTTAATATGGAAGAACCTTGAGCATGCCATGATTAAGTCCAATGTGGGCTTAAATTTCTTAATCTCATATTTTTTGTTATTGATTTCACAGTTCATACATTTTGCTTTTCATCTTCATAAGGTGTAAAAAGTATTTTTTGTTTATCATAAAAAACCTAATCTAAGAACTCCAAGCCATCAAGGATTCCCCACACTAAACATTCATACACTTTCATATTATGTATAGTAGGGAGTCTCCAGGCAGGGCAATGAAGGAGATCACTCCGTCTGCCTTGGATGCCCATCCTATGAAAAGTTATTACAAAAAGACATTCCATTCTCTTATTTCTTAGAGAAACCCAGGCATTGTTTTTGTTTTCCTTGAGGGCATTGTAACACATGGAATTGAAGTAAAATCAAAACAAACCAAACCTTTAAATTAAGGAAATAATCAGTTGAACTAAGCCATAGACTATTACTGAAAATGCTCACCAAAACGTTACTTGTTTTGGTTATCTGCAGTTTGTAGGGGAAGCAATTAACCAGATTTTCATGTGGAAAAATAAGCAATCTGAGGCTCACTTCTCTACTCGCTGCCAGGGTCCATCAACTCTACCTTCTCCTAGGTTCCCAAATCACAACCCAAATCACAGTAGAGTAGGGATAGAACTCTTGGCAGACAAAGGAAAGGATAATGAAAGCAGTGTCCCAGAAAAACAAGATTGGTTTAGTAGATTGCTTCTGGGAAATAGGAGATTAAAGAACTTTAAATCTTATAACCTAGATGCAGGGTCCTAGAGGAGATATAATGTGATCTAGACAAGGAGAAAATGAGTTGCTTAGTTAGCACTTTCTTTAGGCTCTCAGCTCAGTGGAGAGAAATAAGTTGTGACATTCAGGTTTTACTCTAGGTCATTCCAACCAGCTCACAAGAAATGTAAAGTAGGAAAGAAGACTATTTATTTTCATTCATGAATAGCAAGGAAAGCACAATGAGTACCTTGCTCCTGATTTTTTTGTGAAGAGATAATCCACTTTAGGAAGTCAATCATGAAAGTAGAGCATTACATGAGTGGAGAATCTACAGAATATTCCAGTTGAACAAACTCAATTTTAATATTGAAACGCTATAATAAAGAGCTGATATTTATTTTAAAGTTTTCACAAATGATTTTTTTTCACTTTTTAAGTACCAAAAAGTCATATCACTATTTGGTAAAGAAAACAAAACAAAACAAAAAACTATAAACAGGCATAGGGAGTCTCTGATACACTA
Organism: Globicephala melas; assembly: GCF_963455315.2. NCBI lineage: Eukaryota > Metazoa > Chordata > Mammalia > Artiodactyla > Delphinidae > Globicephala > Globicephala melas. Next base: position 49,060,631 of record NC_083335.1, read on the forward strand.
AAAAAGATTCTGGCTTTGAAAAAATGTGTATATATATATATCTGATACCAAAAAAATGCAATATTGTGAAAATATAGTTCACCACAAAAAAAGCTTAAAATTTCAATTCTTTAAAAATGCTGTTAAAAAATCAAAATCTATAACTATCCACCTGATTCTGGAAATTAGACTGCCACATCATTACAAGAAGTGTATATAATATAAATAAAACATTATAAAATTCCCAATATTCATTTGACCAGGGTTGAAGCATAAAAGAACTAAAGAGTTAAAGAATGTCAGCAACCCAGTTATTACTACATGTATCAATTATTAAAGCAGTAAGCTCTGTCACATCTTACATACTCAGGGTGAAACATATTTAAAAGTGATACCTGCACCAGAGTAAAACGTGTATTGAAAAGGAATGAATAGGTAGGTGTGGATATATGTATTCAGTTTTAACATGGGATTTTCTTTAACAAAATAAAATATCTATTCAAAAGTTTGCTTCTTCCACATTGAGATATGGAAGAAGATATGTTTGTTCTTAATTCTAATTGGCAGTAATGGTCTCAACAAGTTCACACCGATTCCTGGTCTTCTCCTTCACTGCTTCATGGCTGAAGTGTATATATGCTAAAATGAACAAAACAGAAAGTTTAAAACTAAATATTTCAGAAGTCTGTCAACGTCCAGGGTCTAGGGATGTCCGTGACCAAGTTTACAACTCTGTTTGCCTTCAAGGGCTGGAAACTCAGGCTTTGGCCAGGAGCACAGTGAAGCTAACTAGCCCTCCTGGGGACTGAATCCTCAACTTCTACTTCATTAAAACGAAACTCAAACCAAGTGAACTAACCAACCCCTGTAAAATGTTCAGTCTCAGTGAACAAGTTCATTTTACGTTTGGAAAATGCTAGCAGTCAACGCTATGAAATCCATACATGAGCTTAAATCAAAGCTGTTCAGAATCAACCAAGAGAGAATCTCAAAGGAGTCTGAGAGGTTAGAAATATGGTCAGGAAATAACTAAAATTCATCCTGAACCAAGGCCTGATAACTGCATACATCTGCAGCCAAATACTCTCAGACACAGGCAACTGGGAAATGGGAGGCTTTTGGAAAACAGTAAAATCCAGGGAGACCAAGAGGCAAGGGTTTTTTCAGCTAATATGCAGAGAAATGGTCAGGGCTTGGGACAGGCTCTATATTTGAGGGTGAGTGTAAAGGACAGTTCATTGGTCTGAGGGATTGAGAGATTCAAATGAAAGCAGATTTCAGATTAAAGAAAAAAAATACTGCACTGGCAAATAGACACAAACTAAATCATCCACCCAAATTTTTACTAATGTTGTTGTTATTATATTTATAACTATTATAAAAAGCACAATAATGACTACTTGCTATGTGCCAGGCACGTTGATAAAGCTCTGCCTGGATTAATTCTGAAAACAATCCTGTGAGGTAAGTACTATTTTAGTCCCATTTTACTGATGGAACTGAAGCACAGAGAGATGAGACACAAAGAAAATGGAAGTAATCATTTTTTGTTGATATAAGAAACAATTTATCCTTATTGGAACATTTGTTCAATTTAAGTAAGTTTACTCATTTAATATAAATAATGTGGGAGGACAAGGGGAAGATGGCGGAAGAGTAAGACACAGAGATCACCTTGCTCCCCACAGATACACCAGAAATACATCTACACGTGGAATAACTCCTACAGAACACCTACTGAATGCTGGCAGAAGACCTCAGACCTCCCAAAAGGCAAGAAACTCCCCATGTACCTGGGTAGGGCACAAGAGAAAAAGAAAAAACAGAGAAAAAAGAATAGGGACTGGACCTGCACCAGTGGGAGGGAGCTGTGAAGGAGGAAAGGTTTCCACACACTAGAAGCCCCTTCGCAGGCGGAGACTGCGGGTGGCAGAGCAGGGAGCTACGGGGTTGCAGAAGAGAGCGCAGCAACAGGAGTGCAGAGGGAAAAGCGGGGAGATTTCCACACAGAGGATCCGTGCCGACCAGCACTCACCAGCCTGAGAGGCTTGTCTGCTCACCTGCCGGGGAGGGTGGGGCTGCGAGCTGAGGCTCAGGCTTTGGACTGAGCACAGGGAGAGGACTGGGGTTGGCTGCGTGAACAAAGCCTGAAGGGGTTAGTGCACCACGATTAGCCGGGAGGGAGTCCGGGAAAAGGTCTGGAGCTGCCGAAGAGGCAAGAGAATTTTTCTTCCCTCTTTGTTTCCTGGTGCACTAGGAGAGGGGATTAAGACCACTGCTTAAAGGAGCTCCAGAGATGGGCGCGAGGCAAGGCTAAAAGCGCGGACCCCAGAGACGGGCAGGAGACGCTAAGGCTGCTGCTGGCACCACCAAGAAGCCTGTGTGCAAGCACAGGTCACTATCCACACCTCCCTTCCGGGGAGACTGTGCAGCCCGCCACTGCCAGGTTCCCAGGATCCAGGGACAACTTCCCTGGGAGAACGCACGGTGAGCCTCAGGCTGGTGCAAAGTCTCATCGGCCTCTGCCGCTGCAGGCTCGCCCCACACTCCATGCCCCTCCCTCCCCGAGGCCTGAGTGGGCTAGAGCCCCCAAATGAGCAGCTCCTTTAACCCTGTCCTGTCTGAGCAAAAAACAGATGCCCTCCATCGACCTACACACAGAGGCGGGGCCAAATCCAAAGCTGAGCAGTTGGGAGCTGTGAGAACAAAGAAGAGAAAGGGAAATCTCTCCCAGCAGCCTCAGAAGCAGCGGATTAAAGCTCCATAATCAACTTAAAGTGCCCTGAATCTGTAGAATATATGAATAGACAACGAATCATCCCAAATTGAGGAGGTAGACTTTGAGAGCAAGATTTATGATTTTTTCCCCTTTTCCTCTTTTTGTGAGTGTGTATGTGTATGCTTCTGTGTGAGATTTTGGCTGTATAGCTTTGCTTCCACCATTTGTCCTAGGGTTCTGTCAGTCTTATTTTTTAAAATTTTTTTTCTTAATAATTATTTTTAATTTTAATAACTTTATTTTATTTTACTTTATCTTCTTTCTTTCTTTCTTTCTTTCTTCCTACTTCTACTAATTCTTTCTCTCTACTTTTTCTCCCTTTTATTCTGAGCCATGTGGATGAAAGGCTTTTGGTGCTGCAGCCAGGACTCAGTGCTGTGCCTCTGAGGTGGGAGAGCCAACTTCAGGACACTGGTCAACAAGAGACCTCCCAGCTCCACATAATATCAAATGGTGAAAATCTCCCAGAGATCTCCATCTCAACGCAAGCACCCAGCTTCACTCAGCGACCAGCAAGCTACAGTGCTGGACACCCTATGCCAAACAACTAGTGAAACAAGAACACAACCCCACCCATTAGCAGAAAGGGTGCCTAAAATCATAATAAGTCCACAGACACCCCAAAACAAACCACTAGACATGGACCTGCCCACCAGAGAGACAAGATACAGCATCATCCACCACAACACAGGCACTAGTCCCCTCCACCAGGAAGCCTACACAACCTACTGAACCAACCTTAGCCACTGGGGACAGACACCAAAAACAACAGGAACTACGAACCTGCAGCCTGCAAAAATGAGACCCCAAACACAGTAAGATAAGCAAAATGAGAAGATAAAAAAACACACAGCAGATGAAGAAGCAAGATAAAAACCCACCAGACCTAACAAATGAAGAGGAAATAGGCAGTCTACCTGAAAAAGAATTCAGAATAATGATAGTAAAGATGATACAAAATCTTGGAAATAGAATAGACAAAATGCAAGAAACACTTAACAAGGACCTAGAAAAACTAAAGATGAAACAAACAATGATGAACAACACAATAAATGCAATGAAAAATACTCTAGATGGGATCCATAGCAGAATAACTGAGGCAGAAGAACGGATAAGTGAACTGGAAGATTAAATAGTGGAAATAATTACTGCAGAGCAGAAAAAAAAAAAAAAGAATGAAAAGAACCGAGGAGAGTTTCAGAGACCTCTGGGACAACATTAAACGCACCAACATTCAAATTACAGGGGATCTGGAACAAGAAGAGAAAAAGAAAGGAACTGAGAAAATATTTGAAGAGATTATAGCTGAGAACTTCCCTAATATGGGAAACGAAATAGTTAATCAAGTCCAGGAACCACAGAGAGTCCCATACAGGATATATCCAAGGAGAAACACACCAAGACACATATTAATCAAACTGTCAAAAATTAAATACAAAGAAAGCATATTAAAAGCACCAAGGGAAAAACAAAAAATAACACACAAGGGAATCCCCATAAGGTTAACAGCTGATCTTTCAGCAGAAACACTGCAAACCAGAAGTGAGTGGCAGGACATATTTAAAGTGATGAAGGAGAAAAAGCTGGAACCAAGATTACTCTACCCAGCAAGGATCTCATTCATATTTGATGGAGAAAGTAAAACCTTTACAGACAAGAAAAAGCTGAGAGAGTTCAGCACCACCAAACCAGTTTTACAACAAATGCTAAAGGAACTTTTCTAGGCAAGAAACACAAGAGAAGGACAATACCGACAATAACGAATCCAAAACAATTAAGAAAAAGGGAATAGGAATATACATATCAATAATTACCTTAAATGTAAATGGATTAAATGCTCCCACCAAAAGACACAGATTGGCTGAATGGATACAAAAACAAGACCCATATATATGCTGTCTACAAGAGACCCACTTCAGACCTAGAGACACATACAGACTGAAAGGAAGGGGATGGAAAAAGATATTCCATGCAAATGGAAACCAAAAGAAAGCTGGAGTAGCAATTCTCATATCAGACAAAATAGGCTTTAAAATAAAGACTAGTAGAAGAGACAAAGAAGGACACTACATAATGATCAAAGGATCGATCCAAGAAGATATAACAACTGTAAATATTTATGCACCCAATATAGGAGCACCTCAATACATAAGGCAAATACTAACAGCCATAAAAGGGGAAATCGACAGTAACACATTCATAGTAGGGGACTTTAACACCCCATTTTCACCAATGGACAGATCATCCAAAATGAAAATAAATAAGGAAACACAAGCTTTAAATGATACCTTAAACAAGATGGAATTAATTGATATTTATAGGACATTCCATACAAAAACGACAGAATACACATTTATCTCAAGTGTTCATGGAACATTCTCCAGGATAGATCATGTCTTGGGTCACAAATCAAGCCTTGGTAAATTTAGGAAAATTGACATTATATCAAGTATCTTTTCCAACCACAACGCTATGAGAGTAGGTATCAATTACAAGGAAAGATCTGTAAAAATTAAAAACACATGGAGGCTAAACAATACACTACTTAACAACGAAGTGATCACTGAAGAAATCAAAGAGGGAATAAAAAAATACCTAGAAACAAATGACAATGGAGACACGATGATGCAAAACCTATGGGATGCAGCAAAAGGAGTTCTACGAGGGAAGTTTATACCAATACACGCCCACCTTAAGAAGCAGGAAACATCTCAAATAAACAACCTAACCTTGCACCTAAAGCAATTAGAGAAAGAAGAACAAAACAACCCCAAAATTAGCAGAAGGAAAGAAATCACAAAAATCAGATCAGAAATAAATGAAAAAGAAATGAAGGAAACGATAGCAAAGATCAGTAAAACTAAAAGCTGGTTCTTTGAAAGGATAAACAAAATTGATAAGCCATTAGCCAGACTTATCAAGACAAAAAGGGAGAAGACTCAAAACAATAGAATTAGAAATGAAAAAGGAGAAGTAACAACTGACACTGCAGAAATACAAAAGATCATGAGAGATTACTACAAGCAACTCTATGCCATGTAAATGGACAAACTGGAAGAAATGGACAAATTCTTAGAAATGCACAACCTGCCAAGAACGAATCAGGAAGAAATAGAAAATATGAACAGACAAATCACAAGCACTGAAATTGAAACTGTGATTAAAAGTCTTCCAACAAACAAAAGCCCAGGACCAGATGGCTTCACAGGCGAATTCTATCAAACATTTAGAGAACAGCTAACACCTATACTTCTCAAACTTTTCCAAAATATAGCAGAGGGAGGAACACTCCCAAATTCATTCTACAAGGACGCCATCACCTTGATACCAAAACCAGACAAAGATGTCACAAAGAAAGAAAACTACAGGTCAATATCACTGATGAACATAGATGCAAAAATCCTCAACAAAATACTAGCAAACAGAATCCAACAGCACATTAAAAGCATCATACACCATGGACAGGTGGGGTTTATTCCAGGAATGCAAGGATTCTTCAATATATGCAAATCAATCAATGTGATAAACCATATTAACAAATTGAAGGAGAATAACCATATGATCATCCCAATAGATGCAGAGAAAGTTTTGACAAAATTCAACACCCATTTATGATAAAAACCCTGCAGGAAGTAGGCATAGAAGGAACTTTCCTCAACATAATAAAGGTCATGTATAACAAACCCACAGCCAACATCATTCTCAATGGTGAAAAACTGAAAGCATTTCCACTAACATCAGGAAGAAGACAAGGTTGCCCACTCTCACCACTCTTATTCAACATAATTTTGGAAGTTTTAGCCACAGCAATCAGAGAAGAAAAGGAAATAAAAGGTATCCAAGTTGGAAAAGAAGAAGTAAAGCTGTCACTGTTTGCAGATGACATGATACTATACATAGAGAATCCTAAAGATGCTACCAGAAAACTACTAGAGCTAATCAATGAATTTGGTAAAGTTGCAGGATACAAAATTAATGCATAGAAATCTCTGGCATTCTTATACACTAATGATGAAAAATCTGAAAGTGAAATCAAGAAAACACTCCCATTTACCATTGCAACAAAAAGAATAAAATATCTAGGAATAAGCCTACCTAAGGAGACAAAAGACCTGTATGCAGAAAATTATAAGACACTGATGAAAGTAATTAAAGATGATACAAATAGATGGAGAGATATACCATGTTCTTGGATTGGAAGAATCAACATTGTGAAAATGACTCTATTACCCAAAGCAATCTACAGATTCAATGCAATCCCTACCAAATTACCACTGGCATTTTTCACAGAGCTAGAACAAAACATTTCACAATTTGTATGGAAACACAAAAGACCCCGAATAGCCAAAGCAATCTTGAGAACGGAAAACGGAGATGGAGGAATCAGGGTCCCTGACTTCACACTACACTGCAAAGCTACAGTAATCAAGAGATTATGGTACTGGCACAAAAACAGAAAGATTAGTGGAACAGGATAGAATGCCCAGAGATAAACCCACACACATATGGTCACCTTATCTTTGATAAAGGAGGCAGGAATGTACAGTAGAGAAAGGACAGTCTCTTCAATAAGTGTTGCTGGGAAAACTGGACAGGTACATGTAAAAGTATGAGATTAGATCACTCCCTAACACCATACACAAAAATAAGCTCAAAATGGATTAAAGACCTAAATGTAAGGCCAGTAACTATCAAACTCTTAGAGGAAAGCATAGGCAGAACACTCTATGACATAAATCACAGCAAGATCCTTTTTGACCCACCTCATAGAGAAATGGAAATAAAAACAAAAATAAACCAAATGGAACCTAATGAAACTTCAAAGCTTTTGCACAGCAAAGGAAACCATAAACAAGACCAAAAGACAACCCTCAGAATGGGAGAAAATATTTGTAAATGAAGCAACTGACAAAGGATTAATCTCCAAAACATACAAGCAACTCATGCAGCTCAATAACAAAAAAAACAAACTACCCAATCCAAAAATGGGCAGAAGACCTAAATAGACATTTCTCCAAAGAAGATATACAGACTGCCAACAAACACATGAAAGAATGCTCAACATCATTAATCATTAGAGAAATGCAAATCACAATTACAATGAGATATCATCTCACACCAGTCAGAATGACCATCATCAAAAAATCTAGAAAGAGTAAATGCTGGAGAGCGTATGAAGAAATGGAACACTCTTTCACTGCTGGTGGGAATGTGAATTGGTACAGCCACTATGGAAAACAGTATGGAGGTTCCTTAAAAAACTACAAATAGAGCTACCATATGACCCAGCAATCCCACTACTGGTCATATACCCTGAGAAAACCATAATTCAAAAAGAGTCATGTAGCAAAATGTTCATTGCAGCTCTATTTACAATAGCACGGAGATGGAAACAACCTCTGTGCCCATGATTGGATGAATGGATAAAGAAGATGTGGCACATATATACAATGGAATATTACTCAGCCGTAAAAAGAAATGAAATTGAGCTATTTGTAATGAGGTGGATAGACCTAGAGTCTGTCACACAGAGTGAAGTAAGTCAGAAAGAGAAAGACAAATACTATATGCTAACACATATATACGGATTTTAAGGAAAAAAAGTGTCATGAAGGACCTAGGGGTAAGAGAGGAATAAAGACACAGACCTACTAGAGAACAGACTTGAGGATATGGGGAAGGGGAAGGGTGAGCTGTGACAAAGCGAGAGAGAGGCATGGGCATATATACACTACCAAACGTAAGGTAGATAGCTAGTGGGAAGCAGCCGCATAGCACAGGTAGATCAGCTCGGTGCTTTGTGACCGCCTCGAGGTGTGGGATAGGGAGGGTGGGAGGGAGGGAGATGCAAGAGGGAAGAGATATGGGAACATATGTATATCTATAACTGATTCACTTTGTTATAAAGCAGAAACTAACACACCATTGTAAAGCAATTATACCCCAATAAAGATGTTAAAAAAAAAAGTTATGCTCCTCCTTCAGTAAATACACATCCCTCCCTTCTAATCTAATCTCACCAACAATTTTTCCGAATTGTACATTTCTTGTTCTTAGCATCATGACATCTTGGTAAGCAGTATTACAGAGAAAATAAAAGATTTTTAAAAGCCAGAAAAAAAAAAGGTAATGTGTTCCTTAAATTTTTGTATCTGCAAAGCCATTGAGAATTTCTATGAATCCAGGCTTCTCTTCCCCATTGCTCAATATTTATATTGAAAACATCAAAGTAACTGAAATTGTTAAAATGATCTTAAAGTCAGAGGGGAAGAGATGTCAAATACATACTCAGGTGACATAGTAGGCTTGCCTCATTCATGAGTATGAAACTTTTTGCTATCAACAGTGAATAATTGAAACTTCTAAAATTTCCTTCAAAGCATAGCCTCTCCGTCTCATCCTCTGTCCATTGGACTGCCCATGGTACCTCTGAGATCCCTGTTCTCCCATTTGTAAAATACGACTTTGAGAAGTTTTCAGCAAACTGAATAAATGAAGAAAAATATATACCCAAATGTTTTCATTCCAACTTCTAGCCTGAATCACCATTTTATAACTTTTCTAATAATCATAATACATTTATCAGTTTAAAATTTCTCATGCTGCTGAAATGTATCATTGATTCTAGAAAAATACTAATATGAACATCCTATTTTAGCTAGCTGTAAATGTATATTAATGGACAGTTTTTTAGTAAGGTAACAAAATTGCCAAGGATGATCATTTCTGTTGAAGCATGTTCAATACTATACAGGCTTACAAGACTATTTTGTTTGAATGCAATGACTTGATATCCAGAGTGTTTGACATAATAAATGCAAAATTATAATAGTAAAAGAGTATTGTGTTTCCCACCACTACTTAAGGTTTAATATCCTACTTAATTTGGCGTTAACTAAGTTACATTGCTGTGAAATTTGTTATTTTATACAATTTGGTATGAATCGTATAATATGTGGAGCAATTATCAAAATTTCACGATGTATCCTCATTACAAAGAATATTCACTTGACAGTAACAGATATTTCATCTTATCAAGTAGCAAGAAGAGAATAAAAGTGGAGTATAGAGAAATATTAAAAATAAACACGGGACTTCCCTGGTGGTCCAGTGGTAAAAAATCCACGTTGCAGTACAGGGAATGTGGGTTTGATCCCTGGCAAGGGAACTAAGATCCCACATGCCACAGGGCAACTAAGCCCACATGCCACAACTACTGAGCTCGCGCACCTCTACTAGAGCCCACGTGCCACAAACTACAGAGCCCATGTGCTCTGGAACTTGCGCGCCACAACTACAGAGCCCAAGGGCCCTGGAGCCTGCGTGCCACAACTAGAGAAGAGAAAACCCACACACCACAACTAGAGATAAGCCCTCTCACGACAATGAAGATCCCACATGCCTCAACAAAGATCCCACGTGCTGCAACTAAGACCCGATACAGCCAAAAATAAAATAAATAAATAGTAAATAAATCTTAAAAAAATAAAATAAATGCAATATACATGTCAAAGGGAATTTAAGGCTGATTTTCATTCAGAAATGTTCACCTCCTACTGACTTGAATGAGTTGTAGATAAACCCATACATCTATTCCACTTAGTCATATTTGCTACAAAGAATATGGCAAGTATGCAGTACTCATCTAGAGGAACACAAACAACTTCAGAGGGGTTCTAATTTACAATTTCACTTCTTGATATTCTTAACAATCACAAAGTGAATTTCCACCTCAAAATTTCCTTGTGATAAAATACAAGTATATTTACCATCATACGTAATGTTTCATTAACTTACTCATCCTGGTAGAAGTATGTTGATAGGAAACAGATAGTTATCAATTATTATAAATGCCAGGAAAATGAAGTAACTGTCCAGATTCATTTCAATAAATATTTATTTAGAGCCTAGTATAATAAAAGCATTGCTCTACAAGAAGAAAAGGAAAACACAGTTCTTTTCAGAGGACTCTGGAAGTAGAGTGCTTGAGTTCAAATCCTGATACTGGTGCTTACTAGGTGACTAGTAACATAGAATAAATTACAAAATCTCTTTCAGCCTCAATTTCACCATTTGTAAAGTGGTAATAATAATAGGGCCTACATAAGAGAAATGTGGTGAAATTAAGTAAAATAATCCATGTAAAGTTCTCAGTACAGTGCCTGGCATATACTAATTGCTCAGTAAGTGTTATCTATTGCTATTTTTATTCTATTTAGTAAAATAACACAAATGCAAGGTAAAATATGATCAGTGCTGCCAAAAATATTCAAAGTTCTAGAGGATTCAAAGAAAAAGGGGTTGAGACCTGTTGTAGGATTGAAAAAAAAAAGGTTTTTTTCTTATTTCACATATGAAATTCATATTTCAATGTCATATCAACTATTAGGGATGTAGAGGGGTCTGAAAAGGTTTATGGTCATTTATAGGTAGGGGGAACAAGAATGATCAGAGTTCAGAAGTGACATATATATAGTATAAGTGGGAGGTAATAAATGTTACATTTTGGTTGAATTCCTGGTAGAAATGGGAGTAGGAAAAGACAAGGCAGAAGAGGTAGAATGGATCAATATTGTGCAGTGACTTGAACTTAAATGACAAGGCATCTATGCTTAATTTGATATGCCATTGGGGAGCTACAGAACAGTGCTGAGCAAGTGAGTCCCATGATCAGTTCAGCAACTGGTGAGGTAGATAAAATGTAGAAGATCAGGTAGGAAGCTATTGCAATGGTCTGTTAAAGAAAGGATACAAATATTTGACCAACAAAATTGGTAGTGGAAAAGAAAATCACAATAAAGTTAAGATGGACTTTGTTAAAGTAAATCCTACAAGACTTGGCTGGCAACTTACACAGTAGGCATGATACAAAAGGAGAAGAGGGGAGAGAAACCCAAAATTTCCTCATTTGGGGTCAGTGGCTATATTCAAGGCTTTTCTTGGTATCACTGGGGAGAAATCTCAATCAAGTTCTATGGAACATGACATGAAAATAGAAACCAGGATCAAAAATTAGATCTGCAACCCATTAAATAGATGACTCATCTTAATGACCCACACCAGGCAAACAAACAAAACTAAAAGAAATGGGCTTGGAAATTAACACAATACTTTTATTGTCCCTGCTACCATACAAAGATGTTGCTTATTATTCAAGAAACCCTACTTGCCTTATATTAAATTTTTTACACCATCATTTTCAATAAGTTAATTAGTGGTCTTCTCGTACTTCTCTTTGTATAGCTGTTTCTTGACTGATTAGAGACCCATTGGCAATACATTAATAGCAAATGATGGGTCTAAATGTGATCAGGCCTCAGAATTACTGGACCAAAGGGTGAGATGTGACAAAGTGTCAACATTCACATCTAGTGGGTTTTAGCCACAGTAATACTTTGTCTTCTCTGTAATGCCATGGGGAAATTGTTAATGGCAAATAAAAGGAAAAACTATTTCCAATGCTTCCATAGGAAGTATTTCCCAAGAAATAGAAAAAAGTGTCATTTCTATTAGAAGGCAATATCATTAGGAAAACATTATCAGTGAAAACTTTATTCTTAAATGTGTATCTACAACCTCTTACATTCCTCAGGACAAATGACACACGTAAAATAATATCTTACAATATGTGGCCATAATTAACTGTGAAATTTCACATTCTGTTCAAATAAATCATTGCATAGCAGATTCCAATGACTACTGTGACCATTTTGCATCCAAAAGAGAAGTGACTGGGAGTCATTTTTAAATTAAATTGCAAATAACTCTCTATTCAATATATCAACTTTCACTTATATTTTGCTAGATAGCCATCTTATTTAATAACTAAACCTTAAGTTATTAAAGGAGACTCAAATAAAAATTTAGCCACCTTCATTGGGCTGGTTATTTAAAAAAAAACATTTAAACTAAAATCAAAGGAAATGTTAACTAGATCAAACAGAATTTCAATATAGTTACATAAATATTATCTGAAAAATCAAGTGTCTATATTTTAAAAAAATTTATAGTGAATTAATGTTTAAGTGTTCAAATATATTTTGCCTCCATATGGAGATCCTTAATATATTATTCACAACTTACTCTTTTAAAATTTACATATTGTGGTGAGCTTCCCTGGTGGTGCAGTGATTAAGAATCCGACTGCCAGTGCAGGCGACACAGGTTCAAGCCCTGGTCCAGGAAGATCCCACATGCCGCAGGGCAACTAAGACTGTGCGCCACAACGACTGAGCCTGCACTCTAGAGCCCATGAGCCACAACTACTGAGTCTGCATGCTGCAAGTACTGAAGCCCGCATGCTTAGAGCTGGTGCTCCACAACAAGAGAAGCCACCGCAATGAGAAGCCTATGCACCACAATGAACAGTAGCCCCTGCTCAACACAACTAGAGAAAGCCCGTGCACAGCAACGAAGATCCAGTGCAGCCAAAAATAAATAAAAATAAATAAATAAATATATTTTTTAAAAAGTTAACATGTGGTGGACCTTCAAGATGATGGAGGAGTAAGACGTAGAGATAACCTACCTCCCCACAAATACAATAAAAAGTACATCTACATGTCGAACAACTACTACAGAACACCTACTGAATGCTGGCAGAAGACCTCAGACTTCCCAAAAGGCAAGAAAATACCCACGTACCTAGCCATGCAGCTGACAGGGTCTTGGTCCCCTAGCCAGGTGTTGGGCCCTAGCCTTGGATGTGGGAGAGCCAAGTCAAGGACATTGGACCACCAGAAACCTCCTGGACCCACATATTATCAATTGGTGAGAGCTTTCCCAGAGATCTTCACCTCAACATAAGACCTAGCTCCACACAAAGGCCAGCAACATCCAGTGCTGGATGCCCCATGCCGAAAAACTAGCAAGACAGGAACACAACCCCACCCATTAGCAGAGAGGCTGCCTAAAGTAATACTAAGTTCACAGACACCCCAAAACACACAAATGGATGAGGCCCTGCTTACCAAAAGGACAAGATCCAGCCCCACCCAACAGAACACAGGCATCAGATCCCTACACCAGGAAGTCTACACAAGCCACTGGACAAAACTCACCCACTAGGGACAAACACCAAAAAAAAAGGGAAATAAGAACCACAGCCTGTGAAAAGGAGACCCCAAACAAACTAAGTTAATCAACATGAGAAAACAGAGAAATATGCAGCAGTTGAAGGAGCAAGGTAAAAACCCACCAGACCAAACAGATGAAGAGGAAACAGGCAGTCTACCTGAAAAAGAATTCAGAGTAATGATAGTAAAGATGATCCAAAATCTCGGAAATAGAATGGAAAAAATAAAAGAAACATTCAACAAGACTGTAGAAGAACTAACAAACAATGATGAACAGCACAATAAAGGAAACTAAAAATTCTCTAGAAGGAATCAATAGCACAATAACTGAGGCAGAAGAATGGACAAGTGACCTGGAAGATAAAATAGTGGAAATAACTGCAGCAGAGCAGAATAAAGAAAAAAGATGAAAAGAATTGAGGACAGACTTAGAGACCTCTGGGACAACATTAAATGCACCAACATTTGAATTATAGGGGTCCCAGAAGAAGAAGAGAAAAAGAAAGGGTCTGAGAAAATATTTCAAACAATTATAGTTGAAAACTTCACTAACAGGGGAAAGGAAATTGTCAATCAAGTCCAGGAAGCAAAGAGAGTCCCATAGAGGATATATCCAAGGAGAAACATGCCAAGACACATATTAATCAAACTATCAAAAATCAAATTCAAAGAAAAAATATTAAAAACTGTAAGGGAAAAGCAACAAATAACATACAAGGGAAACCCCATAAGGATAACAGCTGATCCTTCATCAGAAATTCTGCAAGCCAGAAGGTAGCAGCACAGCATATTTAAAGGGATGAAAGGGAAAAATCTACAGCCAAGATTACTTTACCCAGCAAGGATCTCATTCAGATTCGATGGAGAAATTAACACCCTTACAGACAAGCAAAAGTTAAGAGAATTCAGCACCACCAAAAAAGCTTTACAACGAATGCTAAAGGAACTTCTATAGGCAGGAAACAGAAGAGAAGAAAAAGAACTACAATCACAAACCCAAAACAATTAAGAAAATGGTAATAGGAACATACATATCAATAATTAACTTAAGTGTAAATGAATTAAATGCTCCAACCAAAAGACACAGACTGGCTCAATGGATACAAAACAAGACCCATATATATGCTGTCTACAAGAGACCCACTTCAGACCTAGGGGCACATACAGACTGAAAGTGAGGTGATACAAAAAGATATTCTATGCAAATGAAAATCAAAAGAAAGCTGGAGTAGCAATATGCATATCAGAAAAAATAGACTTTAAAATAAAGACTATTACAAGAGACAAAGAAGGACACTACATAATGATCAAGGGATCAATCCAAGAAGAAGTTATAACAATTGTAAATGTTTATGCCCCCAACATAGGAGCACCTCACTACATAAGGCAAATGCTAACAGCCATAAAAGGGGAAATTGACAGTAACACATTCATAGTCGGGTAATTTAACACCCCATTTTCACCAATCACAGATAATCAAAAATGAAAATAAATAAGGAAACACAAGCTTTAAAAGACACCTTAGACCTGAGAGACTTAATTGATATTTATAGGACACTCCATCCAAAAACAAGAGGATACACTTTCTTCTCAAGTGCTCATGGAAAATTCTCCAGGATACACCACATATTGGGTCACAAATCAAGCCTTGGTAAACTTAAGAAAATTGAAATCGGATCAAGGTGCTTTTCTTACCACAATGGTATGAGACTAGATATCTGTTACAGGAAAAAAACTAAAAAATACAGACACGTGGAGGCTAAACAATATGTTACTAAATATCAAAGAGATCACTGAAGAAACCAAAGGGGAAAACAAAAAATACCTAGAAACAAATGACAATGAAACACAACGACCCAAAACCTATGGGATTCAGCAAAAACAATTCTAAGAGGGAAGTTTATAGCAATACAATCATACCTCAAGAAATGAGAAAAATCTCAAGGAAACAACCTAACCTTACACCTAAAGGGAAAAACCTACACCTAAAAGGAAAAGCCTACAGCCAAGGTTTTTGCCAATCTCTAAAGCAATCAGAGAAAGAAGAACAAAAAAAACCCCAAATTTAGCAGAAGGAAAGAAATCATGAAGATCAGATCAGAAATAAATGAAAAAGAAATGAATGAAACAATAGCAAAGATCAATAAAACTATCTTTGAGAAGATAAACAAAATGAATAAAACATTAGCCAGACTCATCAAGGAACAAAGGGAGAAGACTCAAATAAACAGAATTAAAAGTGGAAAAGGAAAAGTAACAACTAACACTGCAGAAAAACAAAGGATCATGAGAGACTACTACAAGCAACTATATGCCAATAAAATTGACAACCTGGTTGAAATGGACAAATTCGTAGGAAAGTACAAACTTCCAAGACTGAACTAGGAAGAAATAGAAAGTGTGAACAGACCAATCACAAGCACTGAAATTGAAACTGTGATTAAAAATCTTCCACATATTTATATACACACGCATAACTTGGAGATATTGCATGTTTTAGATCCAGACCCCAGTAAAGCAAATATCACAATAAAGTTGAGTCACACAAAATTTTTTCTTCCCTAGTATATATAAAGTTAGATTTACACTTTACTTTTTTCTATTAAATGTGCAATAATAGCATTATGACTAAAAAACAATGTATGTACGTTAATTTTAAAATAATGCTGTTGGGAAAGGGTGCCGATAGATTTGATCAATCCAGGATTGCCACAGAACTTCTATTTTGTAAAAAATGCAATATCTGTGAAGCACAATAGAAAGAAGTTTTCCTATTTAAAAAAAAAACAAAAAACCTACAACAAACAAAAGCCCAGGACTAGATGGCTTCACAGGCGAATTCTGTCAAATATTTAGAGAATAGCTAACACCTATCCTTCTCAAACTCTTCCAAAATATAGCAGAGGGAGGAACGCTCCCAAACTCATTCTATGAGGCCACCATCACCCTGATACTAAAACCAGACAAAGATGTCACAAATAAAGAAAACTACAGGCCAATATCACTGATGAACATAGATGCAAAAATCCTCAACAAAATACTAGCAAACAGAATGCAACAGCACATTAAAAGGATCATACCCCATGATCAAGTGAGGTTTATCCCAGGAATGCAAGGATTCTTCAATATAGGCAAATCAATCAATGTGATATACCATATTAACAAATTGAAAGGTAAAAACCATATAATAATCTCAATAGATGCAGAAAAAGCTTTTGACAAAATTCAACACCTATTTATGATAAAAACTCTCCAGAAAGTAGGCATAAGGGAACCTACCTCAAAATAATGAAGGCCATATATGACAACCCCACAGCCAACATTGTTTTCAATGGTGAAAAATTGAAACCCTTTCCTCTAAGATCAGGAGCAAGACAAGGTAATCCACTCTCACCACTATTATTCAACATAGTTTCAGAACTTTTAGCCACAGCAATTAGAGAAGGTAAAGAAATAAAAGGAAACCAAATTGGAAAATAAATAAAACTGTCACTGTTTGCAGATGACAAGTTACTCTACATAGAGAATCCTAAAGATTCTACAAGGAAACTACTAGAACAAATCAATGAACTTGGTAAAATAGCAGGATACAAAATTAATGCACAGAAATCTCTTGCATTCCTACACAATGATGATGAAAAATCTGAAAGAGAAATTAAAGAACCAATCCTATTTATGACTGCAACAAAAATAATAAAATACCTAGGAATAAACCTTCTTAAGGAGACAAAAGACATGTATGCAGAAAACTATAAGACACTGATGAAAGAAATCAAAGATGATACAAACATATAGAGAGATATATCACGCTCTTGGATTGGAAGAATCAACATTGTGAAAATGACTCTACTACCCAAAGCAATCTACAGATTCAATGCAATCCCTATCAAACTACCACTGGCATTTTTCACAGACCTAGAAGAAAAAAATTCACAATTTGTATGGAAACACAAAAGATCCCAAATAGCCAAAACAATCTTGACAAAAATATAACGGAGCTGGAGGAATCAGGCTCCCTGACTTCAGACTATACTACAAGGCTACAGTAATCATGACAGTATGGTACTGGCACAAAAATAGAAATATTGATCAATGGAACAGGATAGAATGCCCAGAGATTAACCCATGCACATATGGTCACCTTATCCTTGATAAAGGAGGAAAGAATAAATAATGGAGAAAAGACAGCTGCTTCAATAAGTGGTGCTGGGAGAACTGGACAGCTACTTGTGAAAGAATGAAATTAGAACACTTCCTAACACTATACACAAAAATAAACTGAAAATGGGTTAAAGACCTAAATGTAAGGCCAGACACTATAAACTCTTGAAGGAAAATATAGGCAGAACACTGACATAAATCACAGCAAGATCCTTTTGGACCCATCTCCTAGGGAAATGAAATAAGAACAAAAAAACAAATGTGACCTGATGAAACGGAAAAGCTTTTGCATAGCAAAGGAAACCATAAAAAAGACAAAAAGACAACCCTAAGAATGGGAGAAAATATTTGCAAACGAAATAACTGACAAAGGATTAATCTCCAAAATATTCAACAGCTCATGCAGCTCAATATCAGAAAAGCAAACAACCCAATTCAAAAATGGGCAGAAGACCTAAATAGACATTTCTCCAAAGAAGATATACAGATTGCCAACAAACACATGAAAGGGTGCTCAACATCACTCATCATTAGAGAAATGCAAATCAAAACTACAATGAGGTATCACCTCACACCAGTCAGAATGGCCACCATCAAAAAATCTACAAACAATTATTGCTGGAGAGGGTGTGGTGAAAAGGGAACCCTCTTGCCCTGTTGGTGGGAATGTAAATTGATACAGCCACTATGGAGAACAGTATGGAGGTTCCTTAAAACAACTAAAAATAGAACTACCATATGACCCAGTAATCCCACTACTGGGCATATACCTGAAAAGCCATAATTCAAATAGAGTCATGTACCACAATGTTCATTCCAGCTCAATTTACAATAGCCAGAACATGGAAGCAACAGATGAATGGATAAAGAAGATATGGCACATATATACAATGGAATATTACTCAGCCATAAAAAGAAATGAAATTGAGTTATTTTTAGTGAGATAGATGGACTTAGATAGAGTCTGTCATACAGAGTGAAGCAAGTCAGAAAGTGTAAAACAAATACCGTATCTTAACAGATATATATGGAATCTAAAAAAAAAATGGTTCAAAAAACTTAGGGGCAGGACAGGAATAAAGATGCAGATGTCGAGCATGGATTTGAGGACATAGGGAGGGGGATTGGTAAACTGGGACGAAGTGAGAGTGTAGCATTGACATATATACACTACCAAGTGTAAAATAGATAGCTAGAGAGAAGCAGCCGCATAACCTAGGGAGATCAGCTCGGTGCTTTATGACCACCTAGTGGGGAGGGGCAGGGAGGGTGGGAGGGAGATGCAAGAGGAGTGGATATGGGGATATATGTATACATATAACTGGTTACTTTTTTTGTGTGTGTGTAGTACGTGGGCCTCTCTCTGTTGTGGCCTCTCCTGTTGCAGAGCACAGGCTCTGGAAGCGCAGACTCAGCGGCCATGGTTCACGGACCCAGCAGCTCCACGGCATGTGGGATCTTCCTGGACCGGGGCATGAACCCATGTCCCCTGCATTGGCAGGCGGACTCTCAACCACTGTGCCACGAGGGAAGCCCCAAACTAGCTACTTTTTATACAGCAGAAACTAACACAACATTGTAAAGCAATTATACTCCTATAAAGATGTTAAAGTAAATTAATTAATTAACTAAAATTAATGAATATTTACACAATAACATTGCAGTTTTTAAGTAAATAACACCAGGTTTTCGAAGGGTAACATAAAAACAGAGCATAAACAGTGATGAATCTAAACTTTTCCAGTGTCTCAGAACCCAAGAATTAAGGTTGACAATTAACTATCTAATAGTAATTAAAATTTAAGAACACTACTCAGGTGGCTCCATATTTACTACACTAATTTATTATCTTTTCACTGGAGCATCCATTTTGATTCATGTAGTTTCCAACTTTCACCTCATTACTGAGGAGAACAGAAAAGCATGTTTAGTTGTCTACCAAAACTCTGCTGTGTATATTCTTTTCTTGTGTTTATGCTAAGGATTCTGTTTCCATTCTGTACCTGAGGCTTCTGTTCCGTATTCTTTTTTCATGACCCATGAAACAGATGCATGCCTCTGATGATGTTGTGTCATTTCTCATGCAGGGTGTCTCTTAAATAGGTGCACTGGAGAACCTGAGTTAGCTCTCTAAGTATCATTCTAATATTACCTAAATATCTTTCCAAATTCCTCCCACACTTTCAGGTTCTCTTTCAAGTTCTTACAGCTGACACTTCAGCTAGGCAGAAACAATGGTTTGATTTGTCTCAGTTAACAAGCTCTATTTTATATATCATCAAAATGATACATTCTACCTGGCCATGATTCCACTTCTTTCACTACAATAGCTTCAATGATAATCAAGTTATTCTTGAGTCAACTTTAGTTCTTTTAGAGATTTATCTAGTGTAATATTGATCGCTGTAATGTAACTCAGGTGCCTTTTTAATTTTTGATACTTTCTTTCTGGCCATATAGACACAATATGTAACACATTTAATGTTTTCTACTTTATATTGATTTCATTTGAAACCTAGTTTGGGATTGATATGTGGCTCGTTATAACACAAAACTGTGCAGATATATCTTTTTCAGAATCAATGGCACATTAGTTTATGCCTGATGATACTAGATCCATTATTTTTACTTAAATATAGACCTAAGATATGCAGGACCATGAGGAAATGGATACTACATAATGCCAAATTAAACAAACAAATAAAACAGACTTGTGTAGCCTTCCAAATGTCAAGTAAGTGCACAAGTGTACATTAAAACTGATCGCTATCACACTTGATAGAAAGTTCTGTATTTTTTCCATTGTGCTTTTGTAACAGATCTAATATAAAACTTTATTAAATTTACCCATTTCTTCTAGGTTATCCAATTTATTGATGTATAATTGTTCATAGCAGTCCCTTATGATCTTTTGTATTTCTGTGGTATCAGTTATAATGTCTCTTCTTTCATTTATTATTTCAATTATTTGAGTCTTCTCTCTTTTTTCTTTGTCTAGCTAAGGGTTTGTCAATTTCATTCATCTTTTTAAAAAACTCTTAGTTTTCTCGATCTTTTCTACTGTATTTCTAGTCATTTAGTTTATTTATTTCTTCTCTAATTTTTATTATTTTCTTCCTTCTGCTAAGTTTGAGCTTAGTTTGCTCTTCTTTTTCTAGTTCTGTGAGGTGTAAAGATAGGTTGTTTATTTGAGGTCTTTTTTTTCTTCATGTTCAATGCTATAATCTTCCCTCTTAGAACTGCTTTGGTGCATCCCATAAATTTTTTTATATTGTTTTTCCATTTTTCTTTGTCTTAAGTTTTTTTTATTTTTTATTTTTTGATTTCCTCTTTGACCCATTGGTTGTTCAGGGGTGTGCTGTTTAATTTCCAGCACATTTTCAGCATATTTCTGAACTTCCCAATTTTCCTCCTGTTATTGACAGCCCACAGCATACAGATATCAGCAGTCAGGTCAGCTCTGCTGGATTTGGAGAAGGCACACAACCTTGAACACTTCAGGCACTATCCTGAAGACAATAACCCCCTAGGTTAAAATAAACAGCAGTCTATCAGCACCCAGCCTGGCTTTGCAGGATTGAGAAAAGGCACACAATCTTGCCAATTACAACAACATGGATGAACCTGGAGGACATTAAGCTAAGTGAAATAAGCCAGTTGCAGAATGACAGACATTGTATGGTCTCACTTATATGTGGAATCTAAAATAGTCAAACTCATAGAAGCAGAGGGCAGAATAGTGGCTGTCAAGGGCTGAGGGAAGGGGGAAATAGGGAGCTGATGGTCAGAGGATACAAAGTTTCAGTTATGCAAGACAAATAAGTTTTGGAGGTCAACCATACAGCTTAGTGCCTATAGCTAATGATACCATATTGTATACTTAAATTTTAAGAGGGTATATCTTATTATAATGTTCTTAACACACACAGACAAGTATAAACACACACAAATAATAATAAAGAGGGTGGGAGAAAACTTTGGGAGGTGATGTATACATCTGTAGTCCTGATGATGGTGATGGTTTCATGGGTA
This sequence comes from Globicephala melas, assembly GCF_963455315.2. Lineage (NCBI taxonomy): Eukaryota > Metazoa > Chordata > Mammalia > Artiodactyla > Delphinidae > Globicephala > Globicephala melas. The sequence continues at coordinate 49,082,657 of NC_083335.1, forward strand.
TATAAATATGCCCAAACTCATCAAATTTGTATATAATAAATATGTACAGCTTCTTACATATCAATCCTACCTCAAAAAAAGTGGTTTGAAAATAAAGCTGGCAAAAAACTTCACTAAAATAAATCTGAGAATATTTTATTAACAAGTTTTTAATAAAAATAATAATGCTCATGCAGAAAATGCAAATAATACACAGAGTATAAAGTTAAAAAAAAAAGTTCTACTCTTCTCTTTCCCCCTTCCCTGGAAAAATCTACTGTAAACAATTTGTGTGTATCATGCTAGATAATATATGTATATTTAAAGTGTAGATATACATATATACATAACATGAAAAAACACAAGATAGATAGACTGGCTTGGTATATGTATAAAATACAAAGAGGATGGTCCTATCCAGATTATTATATTAACTGATTTTTTCACATACTATATTATGGACACATTTTTGTCCCAATGTACATAGATCATTCTAATTATTTTCAAAGGCTATTAGTATTCATTTTTATGGATATACTATCATTTACATAATCAATGACCCATTCTCAGACAAATTCTTTACAGCTTTCACTATTACAAATAATGGAACAATACTTCAACATGCATATTGATGTACAGTTGTGAGTTTATCTCACAATGATAAACCAAAGCAACTTTCTAATGGTGGGATTGATAGAAAAATTTTGAACTTAAATTGACATATATTGGCAAATTACCCTCTCAGGTTGAACCAATATGTAATTCTACAAACAATAAATGAATGCCCATTTATATAAATCTTCACCAAAATTATGCACTAAGTTTTAAATTTTATAATTTAGAAATTAAAATGGTATCATCATTAGTTTTAATCTGATTTTATTTGTTAATGACTGAGGTTGAGTAAAATTTCAAATATTTCTTCTCTGTAACTCTTTGAACATATACTTTGCCCCATTTTTTTTCTATTGTATCATTCATACTATTATTTTTCAATTTATAAGAACTCTTTGCTCATCCAGGAAATTTTATTTTAATCCACAAATATTTTTCATTTTATCATTTGACACCTTAATGGTAATTTTCAATAAAATAATGTTTTCAGGTTTTAGTAGTCAATTTTATAGTATTTTATTTATGGCCTCTGAACCTTAGGATACCATTCCTCATGCCAAATTAAAAAAAGAAAATGCCTGTTTATTTCTAGTACTCTTTGCCTGTTTTCTTTTAACAGCTTCACTGAGGTATCAATTACCTATTCTAAAGTACACATTTAAAAAATGCAAACTTGGAAAAGTTTTAAAATATATATACACCTGTGAAACCATCCCCACAATCAAGATAGTGAAAATATCCATCACCCATAAAAGTTCCCGGTGTCCCTTGGTAATCCATCCTTACTGCCCCTCCATCTCCCATTCCCAGGAACCCAACTACATATTTTCTGTCACTCCAGATTAGTTTAAATTTTCTAGAATTTTGTATCAACAAAAACATTCAATGTGAACTCTTTTTATTTTTTGGCCTAGATGCTTTCAGTCTGCACAGTTATTTTAAGATTCATCCATGTTGTGTGTAGCAATAGTTCATTCCTTTGTATTGCTGAGTTGTAGTCCATTGTACAGATGTAAAACAATTGATTTACCCATTTACCTGTTAATGGGTTGTTTGGATATTTCCCAGTTTTTGGTTATTACAGATAAAGCTGTACAAGTGTACTAGTCTTTTTATGGACATATGCTGTTATTTCTTTTGGGTAAATACCTAAATGTGGAATGACAGAATCATAATGAAGCTACCTGTTTAACATTTAAGAAACTGAAAAAATGTTTTCCAAAGTAGTTGCAACAAGAGAGATCATGATGGCAGAGTAAGAGGATGTGGAGCTTGCTTCCCCACCAGTGAACACATCAAAAATACATCTACATATGCAACAATTCTCACTGAAATCTAACTGGAAACTGGCAAAAGTACTCCTGTACAACTAAGGCTGTAAGAAAGTTACACACATAATTGGGTAGGAACCAAAGAAAAGCAATTGGGTAGGGAACTATGCCACTGGGAGGGGACTCAGAGGAAAAAGGAAATTACACAAGAGGACACCCACCCTGGGGAGTGAGTGGGTTGAGCCACAGACTAGACGTCCCAGTCTTGGGGTCCTATGTGTAGGAGACAAGTCCCTGTGGCTGGTTGGAGGACTACTGAAACAGATAGAAAGGCTAGAGAAACCTGGACTCTGCTCATGAGAATTGCATGCTCTTGCTGGCTTGCCTCTGAGGTGGGGTAGAGAGAGGTCTTCTCTAGTGGCTGCTGGGTTTCCTACGACCACCTCGATGCTCACCCCAGCCTGAGCTGAGTGAACACTCCAGCCCTGTTTGCTCCACACCATAGTGTGGCACTGGATCTGAGGTGGCCAGGACTGGAGAAAAGACTCAACCTTGGGATGCAGAAGTGACTCGGTCCTAGAACAGAGGCTGGGTGGTGTAGCAGTGGCCGTTCTTGGCACTTACTTCAGTGGTGTCCCAGAAGCAGCCCAGATTTCTGATGGCAGCCACTTTGCCACAGCTCACACCCCCAATATATGCAGAGAAACCACATGGGCCCCACCTCCACCACCAAGCAGTGGCGACTGAGAACAGTGATCAGCAATGAGAGACAAAGGAGTCTTGTCCCTGAGGCAGGACAGAAGGATGTCTGCTCTAGTGGCTGTTGGGTTTCCCGAGACCACCTTGCTGTGTGCCACAGCACAGGTCAAACAAATGTTCCAGCCCGGCTCAGTCCACTCCACAGTGCAGCACTGGATCTGGGACAGCCAGGAATAGGAAAAAAACTTGACCATGGGCTGCATCTGAGCCGAGCCAGACACCTACAGAGGCAGCACTTTGGCCCTCTGTATGCACATGGGCCCCACTTGCTTCAGGACTCCCCTCCTCTGGGGCAAAGATCCTGGTGTGGGGAGAGGAAAAACACTCTTAAAGGGAAAAGAGCCAGCTTGAGCCCAACATTCAGGGCTTCTGCTCCAGCAACTTGAGATCAGATCACAACCCCTTGATAGGGCAATGATGGTCACTGAGCAAAAAGGAAGTCCCACCTCACACCCAGTGCCAACTATAGCCACTTCATTTCCAAACTCACCCACCACCAAGGTGATAGCTGCCACAATGTGAGAATAGTTATGACTGGTGTCCACTTCAAAACCAGGCCTCCAACCAAAGGAATTGGGTACACACAGTCTGCATAAGAATGTTCTCACATATAAGAACACCTTTCAAGACCAAAATAGGTAACTGTTTCACCTAAACTCATAGAGGTAGAGAAAGCTAAGAAAAATGGAAAGGCAGAGGAAGTATTCTCAATTGAAAGAGCAAGAGAAACACCCTAAAAAAATAAATAATGAAAGAGAAATAAACAATTTACCAGATAAAAAATCCAAAACATTGGTAATAAAAGTGTTAACTAAATAAGGGGAAAGAATTAATCTAACACAACATTTTAAAAAAGAAACAGAAAATATAAAAAAAGACCAATACAAAGTAAATAATTCAATACATAAAATTAAAAACACACTATAAGGAATGAATGACAGACTAAATGATACAGAAGAACACATAAGTGATCTGGAATATAGAATAATGGAAATCACCTAATCACAACAGAAAGAAAAACTAATTTTAAAAAATGAAAGAAAGCGAAGTAAGTCAGAAATAGAAAGACAAATATCATATGATATCACTTATGTGTGGAATATTAAACAATGATACAAATGAATTTACTTACAAAACAGAAATAGACTCACAGACATAGAAAACAAACTTATGGCTACCAAAGGGGAAGTGGGGTAAGGGATAAAATAGGAGCTTGGGATTAACACATACACTCTCTATAAAATATATAAACAAGATCCTACTGTATAGCACAGGAAAATATATTCAATATCTTGTAATAACCTATAATGAAAAAGAATCTTAAAAAATATAAATAAATAAATAAATAAATATATATATATATATATATCTGAACCACTTTGCTGTACACCCAAAAATACAACATTATAAATCAACTATACTTCAATAAAATAAAATATAAATGCAACTAGAGATTATCGTACTAAGTAAGTCAGAAAGAGAAAGACAAATACCATATGATATCACTTATATGTGGAATCTAAAATATGGCACAAATGAAATTATCTACAAAACAGAAACAGAATCATAGACATAGAGAACAGACTTGTGGTTGCCAAGGGGGAGCAAGGGAGGGAGAGGGATGGACTGGGAGTTTGGGATTGGTAGATGCAAACTATTACATTTAGAATGGATAAACTACAAGCTCCTAATGTATATAGCACAGGGAAATATATTCAATATCCTGTGATAAACCATAATGGAAAAGAATATAAAAAAAAGAATGTATATATGTGTATAACTGAGTCACCTTGCTGTACAGCAGAGATAGGTACAACATTGTAAATCAACTATACTTCAATTAAACAAAAGAAATAAAAAAATAATTAAAACAAAATTTTAAAAAAGAAAAGAAATTTAAGAGATCTCTGAGATAACATTAAGTATTTCAACATTTGCATCATAGGGGTTTCAGAAGGCGAAGAGAAAAAGTAGGTGATCGAAAATATATTTGAAGAAATTATGGCTAAAACATTACCAAACCTAAAGAAGAAAATAGGTATAAGAAGCACACATAGTCCCAAACTAGATGAACACAAACAGACCCATACCAAGGTATATCATAATTAACATGGCAAAAGTTAAAGATAAAGAGAGAATTCTAAAGGCAGCGAGAGAAAAACAAAGAGTCATATATAAGAGAATTCTCATAAGGCTATCATATCACTTCTCTGCAGAAACTTTGCAGGACAAAAGGGAGAGGCATGATATACTCAAAGAGGAAAGGCAAAAACCTGCAATTTACAATACCCTGTACAAAAAGATTATCATTTAGAATAGAAGGAGAGATAAAGAACTTCTCAGACAAGCAAAAACTGTAAGAATTCATCAACACTAAATTTACCCTAAAATAAATGTTAAAGGGTCTTTAAATGAAAAAGAAATAATCATCTATAGGAAAGGGAAAATACCACTAGGAATGGCAAATACATAGTAAAAATAAAAGATCACTTAAATAAGACAGTATATACATTAAAAGACAAAAAAGTATGAAAATAACTATAACTACAATACACAATGAAGGGATAAGCATGAAGATTTAAAATGTGAGATCAAAAACACAAAATGTTGGGGAGAGGAGTAAAAAACGGAGATATTTTAGAGTGTGTTTGAACTTAAATGGCTACCAGATTAAAAGAAGTAGATCTAATTATAGGTGAAAGTAATATGAACCCCATGGCAACTACAAATCAAAAACCTACTGTACATACACAAAAACCAAAAAGGAAGGAAAAGAGCACACTACTAGAAAAAGAAAATCAACAAACCACCATGGTAAAAACAAAAAGAAGAAATGGGGGGACCTTCAAGATGGCAGAGGAGATCGCCTTCCTCCCCACAAATACATAAAACATACATCTACATATGGAACAACTACTACAGAACACCTACTGAATGCTGGCAGAAGACCTCAAGACTTCCAAAAAGGCAAGAAAATCCCCACATAACTGGGTAGGGCAAAAGAAAAAAGAAAAAACAGGGACAAAAAATAAGGGTGAGACCCGCACCTCTGGGAGGGAGCTGTGAAGGAGGAAAAGTTTCCACACACTAGGAAGACCCTTCACTGGTGGAGATGGGGTGGGTGGGGAGAGAAGCTTTGGAGCCATGGAAGAGACCACAGCAACAGGGGTGAGGAGGGCAAAGTGGAGAGATTCCCTCACAGAGGATTGGTGCCAACCAGCACTCACCAGCCTGAGAGGCTTGTCTGCTCACCCAGTGGGGTGGGTGGGGGCTGGGAGCTGAGGCTCAGGCTTCGGAGGTCAGATCCCAGGGAGAGGATTGGGGTTGGCTCCTTGAACACAGCCTGAAGGGGGCTAGTGCACCACAGCTAACCAGGAGGGAGTCCAGGAAAAAACCTGGACCTGCTGAAGAGACAAGAGACCATTGTTTCAGGGTGCGCAAGGAGAGGGGATTCCTTCCCCATCTGCCCACAGAAGGCAGAGCACTGTCTAAACGAGCTCCAGAGACAGGTGAGAGCTGCGGCTATCAGCTCAGATACCAGAGATGGGCATGAAACTCTAACACTGCTGCTGCAATCACCAAGGAGCCTGTGTGCAAGCACAGGTCACTGTCCACAAACCAACCACCCCAGGAACCTGTGCAGCCCACCACTGACAGAGTCACGTGATCCAGGGACAAATTCCACAGGAGAACACACGGCATGCCTCAGACTATTGCAATGTCACACTGGCCTCTGCTGTTGGTGGTTACCCTGCATTCCGATTAGGACTACCATACCCCTACCTCCCCCTGGCCTGAATGAGCAAAAGTGCCCTAATCAGCTGTTTCTTTAACCCCTTCCTGTCTGGGCAGGGACCAGATGCCTGAGGGGGGCCTACATGCAGAGATAGGGTCAAAACCAAAGCTGAACCCCAGGATCTGTGTGAACAAGGAAGAGAAAGGGAAATTTTTCCGTGAAGCCTCAGGAGCAGCGGATTAAATCCCCACAATCAACTTGATGTACCCTGCATCTGTGGAATACCTAAAAAGAAAATGAATCATCCCAAAATTGAGGCGGTGGACTTTGGGAGCAGCTATGGACTTGGGGTTTGCTGTCTGTGACTGATTTGTTTCTGAATTTTATGTTTAGCTTAGTATAGTTTTTAGCACTTGTTATCATTGGTGAATTTGTTCATTGGTTTGGTTGCTCTCTTCTTTTTTTTATTATTATAACTTTTTTACTTTTTTTAATTAAGAAATTTTCTTACTTTTTAAAAGTTATCACTTCCTTTCTTTCTTTTTTTCTCTCGTTTTTTCTGAGCCATGTGGCTGACAGGGTCTTTGTGCTCTGGACTGGCATCAGGCCTGAGCGTCTGAGGTGGGAGAGCGAAGATGAGAACATTGAACCATCCAGAGAACTCGTGGACCCACATAATGTCAATTGGCAAGAGCTCTCCCAGACATCTCTGTCTCAACGCTAAGACCCAGTTCCACCCAACGGCCTGCAATCTCCAGTACTGGATGCCGCATGCCAAACATTTAGCAAGAGAGTAACAAAACGCCTCCATTAGCAGAGAGGCTGGTTAAAATCATACTAAGTTCACAGACACCTCAAAACACATCACCAGATGTGACCCTGCCCAACAGAAGGACAAGATACAGGCCCACCAACAAGAACACAGGCACCAGTCCTCTCCACCAGGAAGCCTACACAACCCACTGAACCAAACTTACCCACTGGGGGCAGACACCGAAAACAATGGGAACTACGAACGTGCAGCCTCTGAAAAGGAGACCCCAAAAACAGTAAGTTAAACAAAATGAGAAGACAGAGAAATATACAGCAGATGAACGAGCAAGGTAAAACCCCACCAGACCAAACAAAGAAGAAAAAGGCAGTCTACCTGAAAAATAATTCAGAGTAATGATAGTAAAGATATCCAAAATCTTGGAAATAGCATGGAGAAAATATAAGAAATTTTTAACAAGGACTTAGAAGAACTAAAGAGCAAACAGACATTGACTAATCACACAATAAATGAAATTAAGAATTCTCTAGAAGGAATCAATAACAGAATAACTGAGGCAGAAGAACAGATAAGTGACCTGGAAGATAAAATAGTGGAAATAACTATCGCAGACCAGAATAAAGAAAAAAGAATGAGAACAAATTGAGGACAGTCTCAGAGACTTCTGGGACAACATTAAATGCACCAACATTCTAATTATAGGGGTCCCAGAAGAAGAAGAGAAAAAAAAAAGTTCTGGGAAAATATTTGAAGAGATTATAGTTGAAAACTTCCGTAACATGGGAAAGGAAATAGCCAATCAAGTCCAGGAAGAACAGAGAGTCCCGTACAGGATAAATCCAAGGGAAACACGTCAAGACACATATTAATCAAACTATCAAAAATAAAATTCAAAAAAAAAATTAAAAGCAGCAAGGGAAAAGCAACAAATAACATACAAGGAAAACCTCATAATGTTAACAGCTGATCTTTCAGCAGAAACTCTGTAAGCCAGAAGGGAGTGGCAGGACATATTTAAAGGGATGAAAGGGAAAAAATTACAAACAAGATTACTCTACCCAGCAAGGATCTCATTCAGATTCAACGGACAAATTTAAAAATTTACAGAAAAGCAGAAGTTAAGAGAATTCAGCACAACCAAATGAGATCGGAACAAATGCTAAAGGAACTTCTCTCAGCAGGAAACAGAAGAGAAGTAAAAGACCAACAATAACAAATCCAAAACCATTAAGAAAATGGTAATGGGAACATACATAGTGATAATCACATTAAATGTAAAGGGATTAAATGATCCAACCAAAAGACACAGACTGGCTGAATGGAAACAAAACCAAGACCTGTATATATGCTCTCTACAAGAGACCTACTTCAGACCTAGGGACACATACAGACTGGAAGTGAGGGGATGGAAAAAAATATTCCATGCAAACGGAAATCAAAACAAAGCTGGAGTAGCTATGCTCATATCAGACAAAATAGACTTTTAAATGAAGACATTTACAAAAGATAAAGAAGGACACTAAATAATGATCAAGGGATCAATCCAAGAAGAAGTTACAACAATTGTAAATATTTATGCATGCAGTCTAGGAGCACCTCGATACATAAGGCAAATGCTAACAGCCATAAAAGGGGAAATCAACAGTAACACAATAATAGTAGGGGAATTTTCACCAATGGACAGATCATCCAAAATAAAAATAAATAAGGAAACACAAGCTTTAAAAGACAATTTAGACCAGTTAGACTTAACTGATATTTATAGGGCACTCCATCCAAAAAAACAGAATACAATTTCTTCTCAAGGGCTCATGGAACATTCTCCAGGATAGACCACAGCTTGGGTCAGAAATCAAGCCTTGGTAAATTTAAGAAAATTGAAATCCTATCAGGTTCTTTTTTCTTACCACAATGCTATGAGATTAGATATCAATTACAAGAAAAAAAAACTGTAAAAAAATGCAAACACATGGAGGCTAAACAATACACTACTAAATAATGAAGAGATCACTGAAGAAATCACAGAGAAATCAAAAACTACCTAGAAACAATTGACAAGGAAAACACAACAAACCAAAACCTACAGGATACAGAAAAAGCAGCTGTAAGAGGGAAGATTTTAGAAATACAACCCTACCTCAAGGAACGAGAAAAATCTCAAATAAACAACCTAAACTTACACCTAAAGCAATTAGACAAAGAAGAACAAAATACCCCAAAGTTAGCAGAAGGAAAGAAATCATAAAGATCAGATCAGAAATAAATGAAAAAGAAATGAAGGAAACAATAGCAAAGATCAATAAAACTAAAAGCTGGTTCCTTGAGAAGATAAACAAAATTGATAAACCATTAGCCAGACTCATCAAGAAAAAAAGAGAGAAGCCTCAAATCAACAGAATTAGAAATGAAAAAGGAGAAGTAACAACTGACACTGCAGAAATACAAAGGATCATGAGAGACTACTACAAGCTACTATATGCCAATAAAATGGACAACATGGAAGAAATGGATAAATTTTTAGAAAACTACAAACTTCCCAGACTGAACCAGGAAGAAATACAAAGTATGAACAGACCAATCACAAGCACTGAAGTTGAAACTGTGATTAAAAATCTTCCAACATATTTATATACACAAGCATAACTTGGAGATATTGCAGGTTTATATCCAGACCTCAGTAAAGCAAATATCACAATAAAGTGAGTCACTAGAATTTTTTTCTTTCCGAGGATACATAAAGTTAGATTTACACTGTACTTTTGTCTATTAAATGTGCAATAACGGTATCATGATGAAAAAAACAATGTATGTACCTTTATTTTACAATAATGCTGCCGGGAAAATGGTGTCTATACGTTTTCTCGATGCAGGGTTGCTACAGAACTTCCAATTTATAAAAAACGCAATACCTGTGAAGCACAATACAACTAAGTATTCCTATAAAAGAAAAAAGATCCTTCAACAAAGAAAAGCCCAGGACCAGATGGCTTCACAGGCGAATTCTATCAAACATTTAGAGAAGAGCTAACCCCCATCCTTCTCAAACTCTTCCGAAATTAAGCAGGGGGAGGAATACTCCCAAAGTCATTCTACAAGGTCACCATCACCCTGATACCAAAACCAGAAAAAGATGTCACAAAAAAGGAAAACTACAGGCCAATATCACTGATGAACATAGATGAAAAATCCTCAACAAAATACTAGCAAACAGAACGCAACAGCACATTAAAAGGATCATACACCATGATCAAGTGTGGTTTATCCCAGGAATGCAAGGATTCTTCAATATATGCAAATCAATGAATATGATACACCATATTAACAAACTGAAGGATAAAAACCATGTGATAATAGATGCACAAAAAGCTTTTGACAAAATTCAACACCCATGTTTGATAAAAACTCTCCAGAAAGTAGGCATAGAGGAAATCTATGTCAACATAATAAAGGCCATATAAGACAAACCAGAGCCAACATCAGTCTCAAGGGTGAAAAACTGAAACCCTTTCCTCTAAGATCAGGAGCAAGACAAGGTTGCCCACTGTCACCACTATTATTCAACATAGTTTCAGAAGATTTACCCACAGCAATCAGAGAAGATATAGAAATAAAAGGAATGTGAATCAGAAAAGAAGAAGTAAAACTGTCACTGCTTGCAGATGACAAGTTACTATACATAGAGAATCCTAAAGATGTAACCAGAAAACTACGAGAACTAATCAATGAATTTGGAAAAGTAGCAGGATACAAAATTAATGCACAGAAATCTCTTGCATTCTTATACACTAATGATGAAAAATCTGAAAGAGAAATTAAGGAACCAATCCCATTTACCACTGCAAAAAAAGAATAAAATACCTAGGAATAAACCTTCCTAAGGAGACAAAAGACCTGTATGCAGAAATCTATAAGACACTGATGAAGGAAATCAAAGACAATACAGATGGAGAGATATACCATATTCTTGGATTGGAAGAATCAACATTGTGAAAATGACCATACTACCCAAAGCAATCTACAGATTCAATGCAATCCCTATCAAACTACCACTGGCATTTTTCACAGAACTAGAACAAAAAATTTCACACTTTGTATGGATACACAAAAGACCCCGAATAGCCAAAGCAATCTGGAGAAAGAAAAACGGAGATGGAGGAATCAGGGTCTCTGACTTCTGACTATACTACAAAGCTGCTGTAATCCAGACAGTATGGTACTGGCACAAAAGCAGAAATATAAATCAATGGAACAGGATAGAATGCCCAGAGATTAACCCATGCACATATGGTCACCTTATCTTTGATAAAGGAGGAAAGAATATACAATAGAGAAAAGACAGCTTCTTCAATAAGTGGTGCTGGGAAAACTGGACAGCTACATGTAAAAGAATGAAATTAGAACATTCCCTAACACCATACACAAAAATAAACTCTAAATGGATTAAAGATATAAATGTAAGGCCAGACACTATAAAACTCTTGGAGGAAAACATAGGCAGAACACTCTATGATATAAATCACAGCAAGATCCTTTTTGACACACCTCCTAGAGAAATGGAAATAAAAACAAAAATAAACAAATGGGACCTAATGAAACTTCAAAGCTTTTGCACAGCAAAGGAAACGATAAACAAGACCAAAAGATAACCCTCAGAGGGGAAGAAAATATTTGCAAATGAAGCAACTGACAAAGCATTAATCTCCAAAATTTACAAACGGCTCATACAGCTCAATAACAAAAAAACAAACTACCCAATCCAAAAATGGGCAGAAGACCTAAATAGACATTTCTCCAAAGAAGATATACAGACTGCCAACAAAAACATGAAAGAATGCTCAACATCATTAGTCATTAGAGAAATGCAAATCAAAACTACAATGAGATATCATCTCACACCAGTCAGAATGGCCATCATCAAAAAATCTAGAAACAATAAATGCTGGAGAGGGTGTGGAGAGAAGGGAACACTCTTGCACTGCTGGTGGGAATGTGAATTGGTACAGCCACTATGGAAAACAGTATGGAGCTTCCTTAAAAAACTACAATTAGAACTACCATATGACCCAGCAATCCCACTACTGGGCATATACCCTGAGAAAACCATAATTCAAAAAGAGTCATGTACCAAAATGTTCATTGCAGATCTATTTACAATAAACCAGAGAATGAAACAACCTAAGTGCCCATCATCGGATGAATGGATAAAGAAGGCGTGGCACATATATACAATGGAATATTACTCAGCCATAAAAAGAAACGAAATTGAGCTATTTGTAATGAGGTGGGTAGACCTAGAGTTTGTCATACAGAGTGAAGTAAGTCAGAAAGAGAAAGACAAATACCATATGTTAACACATATATATGGAATTTTAAAAAAAAATGTCATGAAGAACCTAGGGGTAAGACAGGAATAAAGACACAGACCTACTAGAGAATGGACTTGAGGATATGGGGAGGGGAAAGGGTGAGCTGTGACAAGCGAGAGAGAGGCATGGACATATATACACTACCAAACTTAAGGTAGATAGCTAGTGGGAAGCAGCCACATAGCACAGGGAGATCAGCTCGGTGTTTTGTGACCACATGGAGGGGTAGGATAGGGAGGGTTGGAGGGGGACACAAGAGGGAGGGATTATAGGCATATATGTACACATATAGCTGATTCACTTTGTTATATTGCAGAAACTAACACAGCATTGTATAGAAATTATACTCTGATAAAGATGTTAAAAAATAAGAGGGAGTGGTATGGGGATATATGTATACATATAGCTGATTCACTTTGTTATAAAGCATAAACTAAAACAACATTGTAAAGCAATTATTCTCCAATAAAGATATTTTAAAAAAGAAGAAATGAACAGAGAACAAATACAAAAAAATAGTGGAAACAAGTAATAAAATGTCAATAAGTACATGCCTATTAATAATTACTTTAAGTGTCAATGGTCTAAATGCTCTGATCAACAGATATAGGGTGGCTGATTGGATTTAAATAAAAAGACCCTTCAATGTGCTGCCTACAAGAGACTCACTTCAGGGCTATATATACACACAGACTGAAAGTGAGGGGATGGAATAAGATATTTTACGCAAATGGAAACAAGAAAGCAGGGGTAGCAATACTCTATCAGACAAAATAGACTTTAAAACATAGGCTATAACAAAAGACAATGAAGGGCATTATATAATAATGAAGGGATCAATACAAGAAGAAGATATTAAAGTCAATAACATATATGCACCCAATACAGGAGCACCTAAATATATAAAGTAAATACTTAACAGACATAAAAGGAGAAATTGACAATAATACATAATAGTAAAGGGCTTTAACATCCCACTTACATCAATGGACATATCATCCAGTCAGAAATATCAATAAGGCAACAGTGGTCTTACAGGACACAATAGATCTTTTCAACTTAATAGATACCTACAGGACATTACACGCAAAACCAACAGAATGCACATTATTTTCAAGTGTCCATGGAATGTTTCCAGGATAGAGCAAACACTCGGCCACAAAAGAAGTCTCAACAAATTTAAGAGGATAGAAATTATATCAAGCATTTTTTCTTACCACAGTAGTATGAAACTAGAAATCTACTACAGAAAGAAAAATGGGAAAAGAACAAACATGTGGAGACTAAACAACATAGGTACTAAAAAAACATTAGGTCAATGAAGAAATCAAAGAAGAAATCAGAAAATATCTCAAGGCAAATGAAAATGGAAACATGACACTCCAAAATCTATGGGCTGCAGCAAAAGCTGTTCTAAAAGGGAAGTTTATAGTGATACAAATCATTCTTCATGAAGCAAGAAAAATCTCAAATAAACTACTTAACCTTCCATCGAAAAGAATTAGGAAAAGAAGAACATACAATGCCCAAAGTCAGCAGAAGGAAGGAAATAATAAATATCAGAGAGGATATAAATAAAAAATGATTCAAAAAATAATAGAAAAGATCAATGGAACCCAGAACTGTTTTTTTTTAAAGATAAACAAAACTGATAATCACCAAAAAGAAAAGAGAGAGGACACAAATAAAATAAGAAAGAGGAGAAATAACAACAAATACCACAGAGATACAAAAAATCACGAGTATACTATGAACAGGTATATGCCAACAAATTGGACAACCTAGAAGAAATAGACAAAGTTCTACAAACAACCTGATAAGAGTGTATCAAGAAGAAACAGACAATTTGAACAAACCTATCACTAGTGGTGAATTGAATCTGTAGTTAAAAAAAAAAAAAAACAGTAAACAAAAGTCCAGAAACGGATGGCTTCATGAGGCAATTCTACAAACATATAAAGATGAACTAATATCTATCCTCAAATTATTCCAAAAAATTAAAGAGGGTGGAACATTCCCAAATTCATTCTACGAGGCCACCCTGATGCCATATACTTGTCCATAGTATTCTCTTAAGTGTTTTTGTATCCTTGTGATATTCCAGTACTTGTAGCCATTAACCTTCACATATTATTTTTTGCCTACTCCTTTTGAGGATTACATTTACACATTTATTTGTCTGTTTGAAATTGCACCATAGCTCACTGATGCTGTTAATTGTTTCCATCTTTTTTTTCTTTATTTTCATTTGTAATAGTTTCTATTGCAATGCTTTCAGATTCACTAATATTTTCTCAATATCTAATCTGCCATTAACCCCATCCAGTATATTTTTCATTTTAGACATTATAGTTTTTATTACTAGGAGGTCAATTTCAGTCGTTTTAAAAATATATCGTCCATAGCTCTATTTACAGGTACTGTCTTTCTTTTAGCTTCTTGAACGTATGGAATAGAGTCATGTTAAATGAATGTTCTTGTCCACTAATTTTATAATGAGTCATTTCTAGTGTGGAATTGATTTTTCTCCTAATTATGGGTTATATTTTTATACTTCTTTGCATGTCTGGTATTCTTTACTAGATGCCAGACACTGTAAATTTTTCCTTTTAGAGTGGTGTATATTTTTGTATTTCTATAAATATTCTTGAGTTTCAGTCTGGGACAATTAAATTACTTGGATGACATAGTTTGATACTTTTTAGTCTTACTTTTAAGTTTAATTAGTCAGAACTGGAATTCTATTTATTTAGTCTGGGGCTATGTTTTTTTCCAAATACTATGCAAATCCCTCCTTAGTATTGTAATCAATATGTTATGAGTTATGAGCTTTCCCACTCTGGCTTGTAGAAACAGGTACAATATCTAACTCTGCAAGGACTGGGCACTGTTCCTTCTAATCCTTTCATGGTGTGGTTCTTTCTGCAGCCTCAGATAGCTGCATGTACTGATTAATACTCAACTGAATACTTGATGGGGGATCTCTGCAGCACACTAGAGTTCTCTGTCTATCTCTCTCCTCTCTGCATTGAAAACTCTAGTTGCCTTGTCTTTCTTGGACTCACACTCCGTTTCCTAAGCTCAAGGTGTATGTTGAGCTTTGCCTTGTTTCCCTTCCCTGTGCTGCAGACTGGAAACTTTCTCAAAGCACTAAGCTGGGGAAATCAGTGTTTACCTCATTTGTAAGAATCACTATCTTTAGTTGCCTGATGTCTTGAATGTCTCTGTTTCACTTATTTTGTCCATTTTTTTAGTGTTTAAGGTTTAAGATAAGAGAGTGAGTCTAATCCTTGATATCCCATTTTGATTGGGAGCAGAAGGTCTCTTTCTATTACTTTTAAAATTTCCTGTGTAAATCTTTGATCCAAAATCAGTTTAGGTGGTGTAAGTGAGGCAAAGATCCAATTTTTTCCCCTAAGTCCCTAGCAAGTTATACCAACACTACATTATGTTTTCTTTTTTTGTTTTTTGTTTTTGTGGTATGCGGGCCTCTCACTGTTGTGGCCACTCCCGTTGTGGAGCACAGGCTCCGGACGCGCAGGCTCAGCGGCCATGGCTCGTGGGCCCAGCCGCTCTGTGGCATGTGGGATCTTCCTGGACCAGGGCACGAACCCGCGTCCCCTGCATCGGCAGGGGGACTCTTAACAACTGCGCCACCAGGGAAGCCCTGCATTATGTTTTTTAACATTAGAATGAAAATCATTGTGAAAGAGATGGTGATATGACCAGAGGTGAGGAAATTTTCAAAGAATGCCCATGACAATGATAATGATGAAACAGTCTGGCAATCGTTATTCAGTCTTCACACACACAAAAAAACAAAAAACAAAAATAAGGACAGTGAGAAATCACAGAACCACTAACACTCAAGTCAAACTTCAAGCAGCATCTGATTGAAAAGAGAAAGAGAAAAAGTTGGGAGTCAAATGAAGAAAAATGCAAGGCAACCTGATAGGAATGTTTGTGGGCACAATCCCCTAAAAAAGTCAAAATTATGCAGAAGCTCTTACTAGCCAGGCCATTCTTTGTGATGTAATGACATGGTAAGACACATGATAGGGGAAACACTATTACACAGTGAGTTTGGACTCAACATCACAAACTAGAAGTCCAGGGGCTTAACTCAGCTCAGAGATATGTTCTGCTTGTTCCAGATAAGATTTTTTTCTGAATTCATTTAAAATATTTTTTAATGGTAGTTTTCAACTTTAAAAAATTCAGTGTCTTACTTCTGTTGAAAAATAGAAGAATGTATAACAATGAATTCACTTTTCCACATAGCAATATTTGACTAGGGCACTTCATTTCAATTTACTAATTCCTGCTAGGTTCCTGGCCTTTGTATGCATTTGAGTGTTACCACTGGTCTAGTGAGGGAAAGTGGGTTAATTATGGTGGTAGTGCAGCATAGTTGGAAATAAGACTGGAAAGGCATGACTGAGTCAGAACATAAAGGGGCACGTATGGGGCAAGGGTAGATTAGCATGTATTGTATTGAGTGTCTATTATGTGCCAGGTATTGTAAAATTTAATCATCCAAACAGCATTATAGTTGGATGTAATTACCCCCACTTATAGATAAGAAAATGGAGGCATACAGTTGTCAGATAACTTACCCAAGGCCACTCAGCAAGTTGCTAAAGTGTAATTTAAACACTTGTATAACAACCCCAAAATTCTTCCCTTTCGATGGATTCCCAAGTGTGGTTATGGCAACAGATTAATCTGTTAGACTATAAAAATGCTGATTTCCAAGCACTGCCCCTAGAGTCTGAGTCAGTAATTTAGTAGATTTTTGGAAGTGCTCTCGCTAGAGTATGCCTTTTACAAAGTTTCGTAGATGATTCTGATGCAGCTAATCTACAGACAACCATTTGGGAAACATTTGTTCTGCCTTTCATGAAGGGATTTGATTGCTGGACATTCTTTGAACTTAATCCTGTAGGCATTAAGAAACTAAAAGACGTTTTGAAGCAGGTGAGTGGTATGAACAAATCTGCATTTCAGAAATATCACTCTAGCAGTGGCAGAGTGGAGGATAAATTAGAGGGCAGAGACTGGAAACAAGCTCAGTAAGAACATTACTGCAGTAGTCCAAGCAAAAAATGATGAGGCTTGAATGAAAGCATTGGCAGTATGCCTCATTCCACTGCTATCCACAGGATCTATGACATGAGAGGGAAGATTGTGTTCTGGCAGGATCCTTTTGATACTTCCACTTAAGAAAAAAACCAAAAAACCCAAACGAATCCAGTAGTGCACTGGAGGTGTCTCACAACAGCTCATGAGAGCTCAATTGCACACACCTTCCCAACTCTGTTTTCTATGACAAGACGTTGGCAGTTTGAAATCAGCCATGGTGGAAGTATTTATACCATGGAAACACATCAGGGCTTTTATTTTTTTGGAGAGAGAACTAGTTGTTAAATATTTATCAACTCACCTCTGAATTTAAACTCCTTTGGACAGGGACCAAAGTAAATTTTTGGATACTAAATCCTCAATTATAATGATTCATGCTCTAATATGGCTCCAATATTCCCTTCAATAAAAATATCATTTAGGTCGAAAGTTCATTATGCACAAAATTATTAATTTTCCTATATCTAAGATACTTTATGCATCTAATTTTATGTGCCCTCATTCAAGACCTAGGTTCATTCTCATTTTCCTTTATTGAAATTTTTATTTTTCCATAGATTTATAAGGCACTGGAAGCCTGTAGTTTTTAATATTATAGATAATCTTTTGTCTGAAGAAACTAAGAAAATTTTTTTATTTTTAACTTTTTATTTTTCTATGCCTGTTCTGAAATCAGCATATCCAGTAATAGAAGGGATACCACTAAACTGTAACATGATAGGGTACTCCTACATTACAGAAGAGGGCAGTCTTTTTAAATGTTAGTGGTATATAAACATTTTTAGTTGAAAGAGCAATCATTGCAAATAGTAGCTTTTGTAAGTAAAATAACAGAGTAGTGGGTTGTCATGAAATGTCTGTAAAATTGGCAACTACTGCCAGTTCACTCTCAGACAGTTAATAGCAAACTCATTGTAACAGCATCTGCACTTCTTTTTAAACCATAGCTTGTGGGAAATGATGTTTATAATTTCTTAGATTTGCTATATAGATGTGTTGCTATCTCAAAAGTAAATGAGGTTTAAGTAAATTTTTGTTCTTCTTCTTGAACAAAATCCCACTAAATTGTGTGACTTAGGAATGAATAGCTCAAGGGATTATATATAATGGGATATCTAACTTCTTTTCACACCAGGCTCGTTTCATTTTTCCCTTTAAAACGAAGTGACTGAGAATTTAACTATTTGAAAGGTGTTAGGTGATAGCAAAAGTTGCTGTTTTCAACATATTTTCTGTTGGAAAGTACCACAAAGCTGTTTTATTTATTTTTTATTAGCAGACCACATTCCTGAAAAAAAATCCCTTCTCCCAACCTTTGAAATTGCTACTTGCCTATAGCAAGAGCCTCTGCTCAGCAAATAGTAAAGAAGGCTATATGTTCCCTATTGTGGTGACCTCTGTAGATAGGAAAACATATCATTAGCCACATTTGTGGATGAGTTTTAGGAACTCTTTAGCTAGGCTCCCTTAACAAAAATTAAAAGAGAAAATAAGATTGCGGATAAGACAGTAGGTTCTTGCTTCTCTCATTAAAAAATTTATTTTTTTAATATCTTTATTGGTGTACAATTGCTTTACAATGGTGTGTTAGTTTCTGCTTTATAACAAAGTGAATCAGCTATACATATACATATATCCCCATATCTCCTCCCTCTTGCGCCTCCCTCCCACCCTCCCTATCCCACCCCTCTAGGTGGACACAAAGCACGGAGCTGATCTCTCTGTTCCATGAGGCTACTTGCCACTAGCTATCTATTTTACATTTGGTAGTGTATATATGCCCATGCCACTCAAAAAATTTATTTCTTAAAAAAACCCATCTATTTCTAGTCAAGTCCCCTATAAAGTGCCAAGGATAAAGTGAAATCATTCAAAGCATTCTTAGTAAATTTAACCATTAAAATCATATGCATTTTAAAATGTAGAATCAAACTTAATTCAACAGTGGCAGCTACATTTTAAGTCGAATACTTTTCATTTTCACTGAATTGTCTCCCTATACCTCAAATGGATATAATCAATGTCAACTTATATACACATATTATAGATATGAATTTTTAAAACAACATAAGCCCAATATCACATCTGCATTCCTTGGGTTATAACACTATTTTGCCGTATTAATGACACCTACTTATGTTCAAAAATAAGACAAAAAAACCCCCAATTATCTGGAGGAATGGCTACAGTATAAAAGTATGCTAATCAGCTTTATAGTATACTATACTATTCTGAATAAAATATTGTTATATTGCTAACACTCAATCATTCAAAATGAAAAGGACACAAAATTAGTCTACGTTCATTAGGCACAGATCTAGATTTGAAGCCCAGTTCTACCTCCATTTAGGGGTGTAATCTTGAGCTAATCATTTTACTTTGTATTTTTTATCTATAGAATAAAAATAATAATAGCTATATTGTAAAGCCGTTGTGTTAATTAAAATGCAGTACATATATAATGGTACCTAACAGTGTCTGACACATGGTAAGTGCCTCATAAATTGTAAGTGATATTTTTAATAATGTTATTATTGTTGTTACGATAGTAAAATAGACTTTTAGGATGTCAGCTTAAACATTCAAAGACTATTCTTTATGGCCATCATTAAAAGTCTCCAAATAACAAATGCTGGAGAGGGTGTGGAGAAAAGGAAACCCTCCTACACTGTTGGTGAGAATGTAAATTGGTGCAGCCACTATGGAAAACAGTATGGAGGTTCCTTAAAAAACTAAAAATAGAGATACCATATGACCAGCAATCGCACTCCTGGGTATATATCCAAAAAAAACAAAAACTCTAATTTGAAAAGATACAAGTACCCCACTGTTCATTGAAGCACTATTTACAATAGCCAAGATATGGAAACAACCCAAATGTCCATTGACAGATGAATAGATAAATGAAATATGGTGTGTGTGTATATATATATATATATATATATATAAAATATATATATAATTGAGTACTACTCAGCCATAAAAAAGAATGAAATAATGCCATTTGCCACAACATGGATGGACCTAGAGATTATCATACTAAGTGAAGTAAGTCAGAGAGAGAAAGACAAATACCATATGATATCACTTATATGTGGAATCTAAAATATGACACAAATGAACTTACCTATGAAATAGAAACAGGGGCTTCCCTGGTGGTGCTGTGGTTGAGAGTCCGCCTACCGATGCAGAGGACACGGGTTCGTGCCCTGGTCCAGGAGGATCCCACATGCCATGGAGCTGCTGGGCCCATGAGCCATGGCCGCTGAGCCTGCGCGTCCGGAGCCTGTGCTCCACAACGGGAGAGGCCACAACAGTGAGAGACCCGCGTACTGCAAAAGAAAAAAAAAAAACAAAAAGGAAATAGAAACAGAATCACAGACATAGAGAACAGTCTTGTGGTAGCCAAGGGTGTGGGGGAGGGATGGATTGGGAGTTTGAGGTTAGTAGATGCAAACTATTATATATAGAATGGATAAACAAAAAGGTCCTACTCTATAGTACAGGGAAATATATTGAATATCCTGTGATAAACCATAATGGAAAAGAATATGAAAAAGAATATATATAAATGAATCACACTACATTGTAAATCAACTATACTTCAATAAAATATTCTTTTTTACAGAAGGACTATTCTTTAAATGGATGTCATAGACTTTTACTTCTTAGTAGACATAGTTGGTAGAGGATGGTATAGCTAAGTGATTAAAAGCATGTACTCTAAAGCTAGGCTACCTTGGTTCTCCTATTTATTAGCTGTCTGTGACCCTTTTCTGTGCTTTAGTTTCATCAGCATAATTGTATTTATCACAAATAATTTTGTGAAAACTAAATGAGTCATTTAAAATAGTTAGCAATATGTCTGGAACATAGTAAATACTCAAAAGTGTCAAAATCTTCAAAAGTGGAATGATACGGTATTTTTATTCAGAATAGCTGAAGTGTATCATAAGCTGATTAACATACATTATATATTACAGCAGTTCCTAAAGGATATATTGGTTTTAGGTAAGTAGTATTTTAGTAAGTATCATCAATAGGTTGCAGTGTTTTTATTATTACCTGAATTAAGTTGGCAAAACAAATTTACCTTCTTATTTTCAGAGACCACACCTCTTTGTTCATCCCTTTAAAGGCTGCTTCTATTCATTGGGGACCAGATAGCATACCAAAATGGCAATTCTGTCTAGTCTTTGGGAGATATTTGTAATTTAGAAAAAGACCCCTTGCCTGTGGACAGGATCTAGTTTCAAAGGAGTTAGTAGGAGTTGGGTGGTTTATTTGGGCCCACTACCAAGCTGGAGAAAAACCCCAAGACCAAGGAGGGGACTAGAGTTTTAGCTAACTGAGTAGAACTTATAGGTTCAAGTCTGAAGGTAAAATTGGGCCAAAATAAGAGTGGACTAAAAGTGCTGATGTTTAGGGGTTACACAAATAAGTATCACTCCTCATGAATTCTGCATCCTAGGTACCAGTTGGTAGCTAAAATATTCAGAGGATGAAGACCACAAAGGACGGTTGGAAGGCACAGAGGGGCCCAATATTTATAATTGGACCACTAGATCTTGTGCTCTATTCCATAGTGGGGCTAAAGCTACTTGTATACTTTCTGCCTAGGTACTGGCAGCAGATAGGACCAACCAACAGACATATTTAGACAAGAAAACAAAGGCAAAGAAAATAAGATGGCAATTTAAAAATCCATTTCCTGGATCTCCATGGCATGAGTTTCTAGATAAACTCATGGGGTCCTATGTGATGCAACTTGATACACTCAAAAGTCCATAATTTACTTCCAAGAATGATGCTATCCCATTGTTCTATCCTATCAGGCCTATTCAGGAGTAAGCTATTTCCTAAACAACAATATATTATGACCACACTTCTTCTAGGCTTTCAATAAAAAAATATTGTGCTGAATGAATTTAAGCAGATGGAATCATTCATTCTCACTTGTCTATGTGGATGTCTCTTGTGGACAGAAATTAAATTGGTTTTATATGACTGGCTTTTCACAAAGCTTGGTCATTTTTTCCATAGGCCAACAAAGGGCAAAAATGAAAAAGTACTTGTTCTTTTGTTCAGTGGGCCATCATAACCCAGTACAACAACTAAGGTAAGCAAAGTTCCTCAGTCACATCTAATTCAGTCATAAGCACATCACTGAAGACACAGTGAAGATTCATAGGTAATAAAATCTAAAAAAGAAAAACATTTAAATGTCTTTCTTAGTATTGTGATTTACATCTCAACTGTATCTAAAAAGCAGGCTGTACTTCTTAATTAACTATCTTTAATTTGTAAGGCATTTACTAAAGTTAGAAATATGAAAAGTATAATATTTTCAATTATTTAATTAAAATATTGTCATTCCAATGTATTTTATTTAGGTGAATATGCATGCATAATTTATACAGATGATTATGTGTATAAGAATATGTGCTTAATTATAATGAAGAAAATATTTTAACCTAATATTATATTAGATTAAATTTAATATGCTGAAATAAACTTATTGCTATTTTAACTTTCCCTCAAAACGTGTTTTCTAAACAGACTCAAGCATTCTATTTTTAGCCAAGAAGAAAATTAAATATAAATCAGTACTTATACTTCACCTAAGATGGAGTAACAGGAACGAGGTTTACCCATCCACCTGAAACAACCAAAAAGCTGGACAAAATATATGAAACAATGATTTTTAAGACACTGGACATCAAGCAACAAAGGACAATTATCCTTGAGAGACATGAAAGAAATGAGATGAGATCTATAATTGTCTCAGCTTATTGCCTTGAGAGGGTTACCAGGCCACAGTACAAAGAGTGGAAACCCAGACAGAGTCCAGTGGACTCCCTGATTTGAGGTCACATTGTTCAGAACAAAGGAGACCAAGGTGGCTAGAATTCATAGGACAGACCAGAGAGAGAGTTGTAAAACAGGGAGAACTCTGGATATATTCATAGGGTCCCCTTCAATAATTCAGCAGATGTGTGTATGGTGATTAGTTCATGTGTGTAAAGAAACTAGCTATGTCCAGAGAAAGAATTAGATGTAATGGTGTCTGGCATTTCACATAAGGCTGACAATAGTGACTATTCCTAACAGCCAAACAGGAAACCTTTTCATTAATGGAGCACTGGGTAGAGTACCCAGAATGATCTTGTCTCAGTACTGGGAAATAATTAGATTTAAATGTTCTGGTCACACTCAATAAATCTTAAAAGCAAGACCCAAAATAATCAAACTGCTCCCAAGAAACTTAACTGTGACCAATAACAAAGCTCTAGAAGATTACAGAAGACAAAAAAATCCAGCACCCAACAAATATTACAATGTCTGGCATCCAATTAAAAATTACAAGGCAAGCAAAGAGCTGAAAGATACAATTTCTCCTATAATGAGGAGAAAATAAAAAATCTGACTGACACAGATTTTGGAATTAGGTTAAAAGTACATTAAAACAGTTATTATATCTGTATTCCATATGTTCAAAAAGTTAGAGACAAGGAAGATTTTAAAAACCACCCAAATAGAACTTCTAAGGATGAAAATTACAATACGTGAGATGAAAAATAGATTAGACACTGAAGAAGAAAGATTAGTGAGTTTGAAGGCATAACAATGGAAACTGCTTTGTTTCCTGGTGCTCAAGGAGAGGGGATTAAGAGCGCTGCTTAAAGGAGCTCCAGAGATGGGTGCAAGCCACGACTAAAAGCGCAGACCCCAGAGACAGGCGGGAGACGCTAAGGCTGCTGCTGCCACCACCAAGAAGCCTGTGTGCGAGCACAGGTCACTATCCACACCCACTTCCGGGGAGCCTGTGCAGCCCGCCACTGCTAGAGTCCCAGGATCCAGAGACAACTTCCCCAGGAGAACGCACAGTGAGCCTCAGGCTGGTGCAACGTCACACCAGCCTCTGCCCCTGCAGCCTCGCCCTGCACTCCGTGCCCCTCCCTCCCCCCCAGCCTGAGTGAGCCAGAGTCCCCTAAGCAGCTGCTCCTTTAACCCCGTCCTGTCTGAGCGAAAAACAGATGCCCTCTGGTGACCTACATGCAGTCGGGGCCAAATCCAAAGCTGAGCCCCTGGGAGCTGTGAGAACAAAGAAGAGAAAGGGAAATCTCTCCCAGCAGCCTCAGAAGCAGTGGGTTAAAACTCCACAATCAACTTGATGTACCCTGCATCTGTGGAATACATGAATAGACAACGAATCATCCCAAATTGAGGAGGTGGACTTTGAGAGCAAGATTTATGATTTTTTTCCCCTTTTTCCTCTTTTTGTGAGTGTGTATGTGTATGATTCTGTGTGAGATTTTGTCTGTATAGCTTTGCTTCCACCATTTGCCCTAGGGTTCTATCCATCCGTTTTTTAAAAATATTTTTTCTTAATAATTATTTTTTATTTTAAGAACTTTATTATATTTTATCTTACTTTATTTTATTTTACTTTATCTTCTTCCTTTCTTTTTTTCCTTCTGTCCCTTCTTACTTCCTTCCTTCGTCTCTCCCTCCCTCCCTCCCTCTCTCCTTTCTTTCCTTCTTTCTCTCTTTCTCTCTTTCTTTCTTTCTTTCTTTCTTTCCTTCTTTCCTTCTTTCTACTTCTACTAATTCTTTCTACTTTTTCTCTCTTTTACTCAGAGCCGTGTGGATGAAAGGCTCTTGAGGCTGCAGCCAGGAGTCAGTGCTGTGCCTCTGAGGTGGGGGAACCAACTTCAGGACACTGGTCCACAAGAGACCTCTCAGCTCCACATAATATCAAACGGCAAAAATCTCCCAGAGATCTCCATCTCAACACCAGCACCCAGCTTCACTCAACAACCAGCAAGCTACAGGGATGGACACCCTATGCCAAACAACTAGCAAGACAGGAACACAACCCACCCATTAGCAGAGAGGCTGCCTAAAATCATAATAAGTCCACAGACACTCCAAAACACACCACAAGATGGGGATCTGCCCCCAGAAAGAAAAGATCCACCAGAACACAAGCACTAGTCTGCTCCAGCAGGAAGCCTACACAACCCACTGAACCAAACATAGCCACTGGGGACAGACACCAAAAACAATGGGAACTATGAACCTGCACCCTGCAAAAAGGAGGCCCCAAACACAGTAAGATAAGCAAAATGAGAAGACAGAAAAACACACAGTGATGAAGGAGCAAGATAAAAACCCACCAGACCTAACAAATGAAGAGGAAATAGGCAGTCTACCTGAAAAAGAATTCAGAATAATGATAGTAAAGATGATACAAAATCTTGGAAATAGAATAGACAAAATGCAAGAAACACTTAACAAGGACCTAGAAGAACTAAAGATGAAACAAACAATGATGAACAACACAATAAATGCAATGAAA
Source organism: Globicephala melas (assembly GCF_963455315.2). NCBI lineage: Eukaryota > Metazoa > Chordata > Mammalia > Artiodactyla > Delphinidae > Globicephala > Globicephala melas. The sequence goes on from NC_083335.1 coordinate 49,108,659, forward strand.
AATACTCTAGATGGGATCAATAGCAGAATAACTGAGGCAGAAGAACGGATAAGTGACCTGGAAGATAAAATAGTGGAAATAACTACTGCAGAGCAGAATAAAGAAAAAAGAATGAAAAGAACTGAGGACAGTCTCAGAGACCTCTGGGACAACATTAAACGCATCAACATTCGAATTATAGGGGTTCCAGAAGAAGACGAGAAAAAGAAAGGGACTGAGAAAAATATTTGAAGAGATTATAGTTGAAAACTTCCCTAATATGGGAAAGGAAATAGTTAATCAAGTCCAGGAAAAACAGAGAGTCCCATACAGGATAAATCCAAGGAAAAATACGCCAAGACACATATTAATCAAACTGTCAAAAATTAAATACAAAGAAAACATATTAAAAGCAGCAAGGGAAAAACAACAAATAACACACAAGGGAATTCCCCATAAGGTTAACAGCTGATATTTCAGCAGAAACTCTGCAAGCCAGAAGGGAGTGGCAGGACATATTGAAAGTGTTGAAGGAGAAAAACCTGCAACCAAGATTACTCTACCGAGCAAGGATCTCATTCAGATTTGATGGAGAAATTAAAACCTTTACAGACAAGCAAAAGCTGAGAGAGTTCAGCACCACCGAACCAGCTCTACAACAACTGCTAAAGGATCTTCTCTAGGCAAGAAACACAAAAGAAGGAAAAGACCTACAATAACGAACCCAAAACAATTAAAAAAATGGGAATGGGAACACACATATCGATAATTACCTTAAATGTAAATGGACTAAATGCTCCCACCAAACGACACAGATTGGCTGAATGGATACAAAAACAAGACGCATATATTTGCTGTCTACGAGAGACCCACTTCAGACCTAGAGACACATACAGACTGAAAGTAAGGGGATGGAAAAAGGTATTTCATGCAAATGGAAACCAAAAGAAAGCTGGAGTAGCAATTCTCATATCAGACAAAATAGACTTTAAAACAAAGACTATTAGAAGAGACAAAGAAGGACACTACATAATGATCAAGGGATCGATCCAAGAAGAAGATATAACAATTGTAAATATTTATGCACCCAACATAGGAGCACCTCAATACATAAGGCAAATACTGACAGCCATAAAAGGGGAAATCAACAGTAGCACATTCATAGTAGGGGACTTTAACACACCACTTTCACCCATGGACAGATCATCCAAAATGAAAATAAATAAGGAAACACAAGCTTTAAATGATACATTAAACGAGATGGACTTAATTGATATTTATAGGACATTCCATCCAAAAACAACAGAATACACATTTTTCTCAAGTGCTCATGGAACATTCTCCAGGATAGATCATATCTTGGGTCACAAATCAAGCCTTGGTAAATTTAAGAAAATTGAAATTGTATCAAGTATCTTTTCCGACCACAACGCTAAGAGACTAGATATCTATTACAGGAAAATATCTGTGAAAAATACAAACACATGGAGGCTAAAGAATACACTACTTAATAACAAAGTGATCACTGAAGAAATCAAAGAGGAAATCAAAAAATACCTAGAAACAAATTACAATGGAGACACGACAACTCAAAATCTATGGGATGCAGCAAAAGCGGTTCTAAGAGGGAAGTTTATAGCAATACAATCCTACCTTAAGAAACAGGAAACATCTCGAATAAACAACCTAACCTTGCACCTAAAGCAATTAGAGAAAGAAGAACAAAAAAACCCCAAGGTTAACAGAAGGAAAGAAATCATAAAAATCAGATCAGAAATAAATGAAAAAGAAATGAAGGAAACGATAGCAAAGATCAATAAAACTAAAAGCTGGTTCTTTGAAAGGATAAACAGAATTGATAAACCATTAGCCAGACTCACCAAGAAAAGAAGGGAGAAGACTCAAATCAATAGAATTAGAAATGAAAAAGGAGAAGTAACAACTGATACTGCAGAAATACAAAAGGTCATGAGAGATTACTACAAGCAACTCTATGCCAATAAAATGGACAACCTGGAAGAAATGGACAAATTCTTAGAAAGGCACAACCTGCCAAGACTGAATCAGGAAGAAATAGAAAATATGAACAGACCAATCACAAGCACTGAAATTGAAACTGTGATTAAAAATCTTCCAACAAGCAAAAGCCCAGGACCAGATGGCTTCACAGGCGAATTCTATCAAACATTTAGAGAAGAGCTGTCACCTATCCTTCTCAAACTCTTCCAAAATATAGCAGAGGGAGGAACACTCCCAAACTCATTCTACGAGGCCACCATCACCCTGATACCAAAACCAGACAAAGATGTCACAAAGAAAGAAAACTACAGGCCAATATCACTGATGAACATAGATGCAAAAATCCTCAACAAAATACTAGCAAACAGAATTCAACAGCACATTAAACGGATCATACACCATGATCAAGTGGGGTTTATTTCAGGAATGCAAGGATTCTTCAATATATGCAAATCAATCAACGTGATACACCATATTAACAAACTGAAGGAGAAAAACCATATGATCATCTCAATAGATGCAGAGAAAGCTTTTGACAAAATTCAACACCAATTTATGATAAAAACCCTGCAGAAAGTAGGCATAGAGGGAACTTTCCTCAACATAATAAAGGCCATATATGGCAATCCCACAGCCAACATCGTCCTCAATGGTGAAAAACTGAAAGCATTTCCACTAAGATCAGGAACAAGACAAGGTTGCCCACTCTCACCACTCTTATTCAACATAGTCTTGGAAGTTTTAGCCACAGCAATCAGAGAAGAAAAGGAAATAAAAGGAATCCAAATTGGAAAAGAAGTAAAGCTGTCACTCTTTGCAGATGACATGATACTATACATAGAGAATCCTAAAGATGCTACCAGAAAACTACTAGAGCTAATCAATGAATTTGGTAAAGTAGCAGGATACAAAATTAATGCACAGAAATCTCTGGCATTCCTATACACTAAGGGTGAAAAATCTGAAAGTGAAATCAAGAAAACACTCCCATTTACCATTGCAACAAAAATAATAAAATATGTAGGAATAAACCTACCTAATGAGATAAAAGACCTGTATGCAGAAAATTATAAGACACTGATGAAAGAAATTAAAGATGATACAAATAGATGGAGAGATATACCATGTTCTTGGATTGGAAGAATCAACATTGTGAAAATGACTCTACTACCCAAAGCAATCTACAGATTCAATGCAATCCCTATCAAACTACCACTGGCATTTTTCACAGAACTAGAACAAAGAATTTCACAATGTGTATGGAAACACAAAAGACCCCGAATAGCAAAAGCAGTCTTGAGAACGAAAAACGGAGCTGGAGGAATCAGTCTTCCTGACTTCAGACTATACTACAAAGCTACAGTAATCAAGACAGTATGGTACTGGCACAAAAACAGAAATATAGATCAATGGAACAGGATAGAAAGCCAAGAGATAAACCCACGCACATATGGTCACCTTATCTTTGACAAAGGAGGCAGGAATGTACAGTGGAGAAAGGACAGCCTCTTCAATAATTGGTGCTGGGAAAACTGGACAGCTACATGTAAAAGTATGAGATTAGATCACTCCCTAACACCATACACAAAAATAAGCTCAAAATGGATTAAAGACCTAAATGTAAGGCCAGAAACTATAAAACTCTTAGAGGAAAACATAGGCAGGACACTCTATGACATAAATCACAGCAAGGTCCTTTTTGACCCACCTCCTAGTAAAATGGAAATAAAAACAAAAGTAAACAAATGGGACCTAATGAAACTTAAAAGCTTTTGCGCAGCAAAGGAAACCATAAAGAAGACCAAAAGACAACCCTCAGAATGGGAGAAAATATTTGCAAATGAAGCAACTGACAAAGGATTAATCTCCAAACTTGATAAGCAGCTCATGCAGCTTAATAACAAAAAAACAAACAACCCAATCCAAAAATGGGCAGAAGACCTAAATAGACATTTCTCCAAAGAAGATATACAGAGTGCTAACAAACACATGAAAGAATGCTCAACATCACTAATCATTAGAGAAATGCAAATCAAAACTACAATGAGATGTCATCTCACACCAGTCAGAATGGCCATCATCAAAAAATCTAGAAACAATAAATGCTGGAGAGGGTGTGGAGAAAAGGGAACCCTCTTACACTGTTGGTGGGAATGTAAATTGATACAGCCACTGTGGAGAACAGTATGGAGGTTCCTTAAAAAACTACAAATAGAACTACCATATGACCCAGCAATCCCACTACTGGGCATATACCCTGAGAAAACCATAATTCAAAAAGAGTCATGTACCAAAATGTTCATTGCAGCTCTATTTACAATAGCCCAGAGATGGAAACAACCTAAGTTTCCATCATCGGATGAATGGATAAAGAAGATGTGGCACATATATACAATGGAATATTACCAGCCATAAAAGGAAACGAAATTGAGCTATTTGTAATGAGGTGGATAGACCTAGAGTCTGTCATACAGAGTGAAGTAAGTCAGAAAGAGAGAGACAAATACCGTATGCTAACACGTATATATGGAATTTAAGGGAAAAAATGTCATGAAAAATCTAGGGGTGAAACAGGATTAAAGACACAGACTTACTAGAGAATGGACTTGAGGCTATGGGAAGGGGGAAGGGTAAACAGTGACAAACCGAGAGAGAGGCATGGACATATATACACTACCAAACGTAAGGTAGATAGCTAGTGGGAAGCAGCCGCATAGCACAGGGAGATCAGCTCGGTGCTTTGTGACTGCCTGGAGGGGTGGGATAGGGAGGGTGGGAGGGAGGGAGACGCAAGAGGGAAGAGATATGGGAACATATGTATATGTATAAGTGATTCACTTTGTTATAAAGCAGAAACTAACACACCATTGTAAAGCAATTATACTCCAATAAAGATGTTAAAATGAAAAATAAAATAAAATAAAATTATATATGAAAAAAAATGATCCAACATCTTGGAAATAGAATAGAAAAAATGCAGAAACATTTAACAAGGACCTAGGAGAACTAAAGATGAAACAAACAACTATGAACAATACAATAAATTAAATTAAAAATACTCTAGATGGGATCTATAGCAGAATAATTGAGGCAGAAGAACGGATAAGTGACCTGGAAGATAAAATAGTGGAAATAACCAGTGCAGAGCAGAATAAAGGAAAAAGAATGAAAAGAACTGAGGAAAGTCTCAGAGACCTCTGGGACAACATTAAACACAACAACATTCAAATTATAGGGGTTCCAGAAGAAGAAGAGAAAAAGATAGGGACTGAGAAAATATGTGAAGAGATTATAGTTGAAAACTTATCTAATATGGGAAAGGAAATAGTTAATCAAGTCCAGGAACCACAGAGAGTCCCATACAGGATGAATCCAATGAGAAATATGCCAAGACACATATTAGTTAAACTGTAAGAAATTAAACACAAAGAAAACATATTAAAAGCAGCAAGGGAAAAACAACAAATAACACACAAGGGAATCCTCATAAGGTTAAGAGCTGATCTTTCAGCAGAAACTCTGCAAGCCAGAAGGGAGTGGCAGAACATATTTAAAGTGATGAAGGAGGAAAACCTGCAACCAAGATTACTCTAAACAGCAAGGATCTCATTCAGATTTGATGGAGAAATTAAAACCCTTACAGACAAGCAAAAGCTGAGAGAGTTCTGCACCACCAAACCAGCTTTAGAACAAATTCTAAAGGAACTTCTCTAGGCAAGAAACACAAGAGAAGGAAAAGACCTATAATAACGAACCCAAAACAATTAAGAAAAAGGGAATAGGAATATACATATCGATAATTACCTTAAATGTAAATGGACTAAATGCTCCCACCAAAAGACACAGATTGGCTGAATGGATACAAAAACAAGACCCTTATATATGCTGTCTACAAGAGACCCACTTCACCTAGAGACACATACAGACTGAAAGTAAGGGAATGGAGAAAGATATTCCACGCAAATGGAAACCAAAAGAAAGCTGGAGTAGCAATTCTCATATCAGACAAAATAGCCTTTAAAATAAAGACTATTAGAAGAGAAAAAGAAGGACACTATATAGTGATCAAGGGATCAATCCACGAAGAAGATATAACAATTGTAAATATTTATGCACCCAACATAGGAGCACCTCAATACATAAGGCAAATAATATCAGCCATAAAATGGGAAATTGACAGTAACACATTCATAGTAGGGGACGTTAACACCCCACTTTCACCAATGGACAGATCATCCAAAATGAAAATAAATAAGGAAAAAAAAGCTTTAAATGATACATTAAACAAGATGGACTTAATTGATATTTATAGGACATTCCATCCAAAACCAACAGAATACACATTTCTCTCAAGTGCTTATGGAACATTCTCCAGGATAGGTCATATCTTGGGTCACAAATCAAGCCTTGGTAAATTTAAGAAAATTGAAATTGTATCAAGTATCTTTTCCGAAAACAATGCTATGAGAGTAGATATCAATTACAGGGAAAGATCTGCAAAAAATACAAACACATGGAGGCTAAACAATACACTACTTAACAACGAAGTGATCACTGAAGAAATCAAAGAGGAAATCAAAAAATACTTAGAATCAAATGACAATGGAGACAGGACGACCCAAAACCTATGGGATGCAGCAAAAGCAGTTCTAAGAGGGAAATTTATAGCAATACAATCCTACCTTAAGAAACAGGAAACATCTCGAATAAACAACCAAAACTTGCACCTAAAGCAATTAGAGAAAGAAGAACAAAAAAAACCCAAAGTTAGCAGAAGGAAAGAAATCATAAAAATCAGAAAAGAGATAAATGAAAAAGAAATGAAGGATATGATAGCAAAGATCAATAAAACTAAAAGCTGGATCTTTGAGAACATAAACAAAACTGATAAACCATTAGCCAGACTCATCAGGAAAAAAAGGGAGAAGATTCAAACCAAGAGAATTAGAAATGAAAAAGGAGAAGTAACAAATGACACTGCAGAAATAAAAAAGATCATGAGAGAATACTACAAGCAACTCTATGCCAATAAAGTGGACAATCAGGAAGAAATGGACAAGTTCTTCGAAATGCACAACCTGCCAAAAACGAATCAGGAAGAAATAGAAAATATGAACAGACCAATCACAAGCACTGAAATTGAAACTGTGAATAAATATCTCCCAACAAAAAAAGCCCAGGACCACATGGCTTCACAGGCGAATTCTATCAAACATTTAGAGAAGAGCTAACACCTCCCTTCTCAAACTCTTCCAAAATATAGCAGAGGGAGGAACACTTCCAAACTCATTCTACAAGACCACCATCACCCTGATACCAAAACCAGACAAGGATGTCACAAAGAAAGAAAACTACAGTCCAGTATCACTGATGAACATAGATGCACAAATCCTCAACAAAATACTAGCAAACAGAATTCAACAGCACACTAAAAGGATCATACAGCATGACTAAGTGGGGTTTATTTCAGGAATGCAAGGATTCTTCAATATACGCAAATCAACCAATGTGATAAACCATATTAAAAACTTGAAGGAGAAAAACCATATGATCATCTCAATAGATGCAGAGAAAGCTTTTGACAAAATTCAACACCGCTTTATGATAAAAACTCTGCAGAAAGTAGGCAGAGAGGGAACTTTCCTCAACATAATAAAGGCCATATATGACAAACCCACAGCCAACATCGTCCTCAGTGGTGAAAAATTGAAAGTATTTCCACTAAGATCAGGAACAAGACAAGGCTGCCCACTCTCACCACTCTTATTCAACATAGTTTTGGAAGTTTTAGCCACAGCAATCAGAGAAGAAAAGGAAATGAAAGGAATCCAGATTGAAAAAGAAGAAGTAAAGCTGTCACTGATTGCAGATGACATGATACTATACATAGAGAATCCTAAAGATGCTACCAGAAAACTACTAGAGCTAATCAATGAATTTGGCAAAGTAGCATGATACAAAATTAATGCACAGTAATCTCTGGCATTCCTATACACTAAGGATGAAAAATCTGAAAGTGAAATCAGGAAAACACTCCCATTTACCACTGCAACAAAAATAATAAAATATGTAGGAATAAACCTACCTAATGAGACAAAAGACCTGTATGCAGAAAATTATAAGACACTGATGAAAGAAATTAAAGGTGATACAAATAGATGGAGAGATATACCATGTTCTTGGATTGGAAGAATCAACATTGTGAAAATGGCTCTACCACCCAAAGCAATCTACAGATTCAATGCAATCCCTATCAACCTACCACTGGCATTTTTCACAGAACTAGAACAGAAAATTTCACAATTTATATGCAAACACAAAAGACCCCAAATAGCCAAAGCAATCTTGAGAACGAAAAACGGAGCTGCAGGAATCAGGCTCCCTGACTTCAGACTATACTACAAAGCTATAGTAATCAAGACAGTATGGTACTGGCACAAAAACAGAAAGATAGGTCAATGGAACAGTATAGAAAGCCCTGAGATAAACCCACACACATATGGTCACCTTATCTTTGATAAAAGAGGCAGGAATGTACAGTGGAGAAAGGACAGCCTCTTCAATAAATGGTGCGGGAAAACTGGACAGGTACATGTAAGAGTATGAGATTAGATCACTCCCTAACACCATACACAAAAATAAGCTCAAAATGGATTAAAGACTGAAATGTAAGGCCAGAAACTATCAAACTCTTAGAGGAAAACATAGGCAGGACACTCTATGATATAAATCACAGCAAGGTCCTTTTTGACCCACCTCCTAGAGAAATGGAAATAAAAACAAAAGTAAAGAAGTAGGACCTAATGAAACTTCAAAGCTTTTGAAGAGCAAAGGAAACCATAATCAAGACCAAAAGTCAACCCTCAGAATGGGAGAAAATATTTGCAAATGAAGCAACTGACAAAGGATTAATCTCCAAACTTTATAAGCAGCTCATGCAGCTCAATAACAAACAAATAAACAACCCAATCCAAAAATGGGCAGAAGACCTAAATAGACATTTCTCCAAAGAAGATATAAAGACTGCCAACAAACACATGAAAGAATGCTCAACATCATTAATCATTAGAGAAATGCAAATCAAAACTACAATGAGATATCATCTCACACCACTCAGAATGGCCATCATCAAAAAATCTGTAAACAATAAATGCTGGAGAGGGTGTGGAGAAAAGGGAACACTCTGGCACTGCTGGTGGGAATGTGAATTGGTACAGCTACTATGGAGAACAGTGTGGAGGTTCCTTAAAAAACTACAAATAGCACTACCATATGACCCAGCAATCCCACTACTGGGCATATACCCTGAGAAAAACATAATTCAAAGTGTTATGTACCAAAATGTTCATTGCAGCTCTATTTACAATAGCCCGGACATGGAAACAACCTAAGTTTCCATCATCAGATGAATGGCTAAAGAAGATGTGGCACATATATACAATGGAATATTACCCAGCCATAAAAAAACTGAAATTGAGCTATTTGTAATGAGGTGGATAGATCTAGAGTCTGTCATACAGAGTGAAGTAAGTCAGAAAGAGAAAGACAAATACTGTATGCTAACACACATATATGAAATTTAAGAAAATAAAATGTCATGAAGAACCTAGGGGTAAGACAGGAATAAAGACACAGACCTACAAGAGAATGGACTTGAGGTTATGGGAAGGGGGAAGGGTAAACAGTGACAAAGCGAGAGCGAGGCATGGACATATATACACTACCAAACTTAAGGTAGGTAGCTAGTGGGAAGCAGCCGCATAGCACAGGGAGATCAGCTCGGTGCTTTGTGACTGCCTGGAGGGGAGGGATAGGGAGGGTGGGAGGGAGGGAGACGCAAGGCGGAAGAGATATGGGAACATATGTATATGTATAAGTGATTCACTTTGTTATAAAGCAGAAACTAACACACCATTGTAAAGCAATTATACTCCAATAAAGATGTAAAAACAAACAAACAAACAAAAACAATGGAAACTATCCAAGACAAAACACAAAAAGAAAAAAGATTTTAAAGAAATAGAGTATCTGTGAGCTATGGGAAAACATCAAGCAGATGAAAGAAAGAAAGAAGGAAGAAAGAAAGAAAGAAAGAAAGGAAGGAAGGAAGGAAGGAAGGAAGGAAGAAAAGAAAGGAAGCAAAAGAAGAAAGAGAGGGAGGGAGGGAGGAAGAGAAAGAAAGAAAAAGATATTAATATAGATATAGATAGATATAGATGTAAATATAGATAGTACTTGAAAGAAAGGATAGAAATGAGGGGCAGAAAAAATATTGAAAATATAATAGCTGAAAAGTTTGTAAATTTAATAATTATTGAATTAGTTTAATAGGGCTGTGTCTTTAGTCTTTCTGTGCTGGTATAGCAAAAACACCATGGCTTACACAACAAATGTTTATTCAGTTCTAGAGGCTGGAAGGCCAACATTAAGGCAGTGGCAGATTTTTTGTCTGGTGGGGGTCTTCTTCCTAGTTAATAGATGGCCGTCTTTCTGCTGTGCCTTCACATTGTAGAGGGTTGAAAAAGGTCTCTTGGGTCCCTTTTATAAGAGTATTAATTTCATTCATGAGGGCTCCACTCTCATGGTCTAATCACCTCCCCAAATTCCCATCTCCTAATACCCTCACACACGGTTAGAATTTCAACATACACAATTTAGTGAGATAAAAACATTCAGTCCATAACATTCTGCCCTAGTCATGTTTCTCCAGAGAAACAGGACAAATAGGAAATATATCTATATGTATTTATTTATCTATCTATTGAAAAAGAGAGAGAGAGAGAGACATGTTTGTTATACGGAATAGGCTTACACAATTATGGAGACTGAGAAGTCCCACAGTCTGCAGTCTGTAAGTTGGAGATCCAGAAAAGCTGGTGGTACAATTCAGTCTGAGTCTGAAGGCCTTCAAATTAAGGGAACTGATGGTGTAAATCCCAGTTCAAGGGCAGTAGATGATCAGATGAACTGTCTCAGTTGACACAGTGAGGCAGGACAAAAGGGGTGAATTTCTCCTGTGTTCATCTTTTGTTCTTTTGAGGCCCTCAAGGGATTGAATGATGCTCACACACATTAAGAAGGGCAATCTACTTTGCTGGGTCCACTGATTCTGATCTCATCCAGAAACACCCTCAGATGATATACCTAGAAATAATGTTTAATCTGGGCACCCCGTGGCCAGTCAAGAGGACACATAGGGCTTCCCTGGTGGTTCAGTGGTTGAGAGTCCGCCTGCCGATGCAGGGGACGTGGGTTCGTGCCCCGGTCCGGGAAGATCCCACATGCCGCGGAGTGGCTGGGCCCGTGAGCCATGGCCGCTGAGCCTGCGCATCCGGAGCCTGTGCTCCGCAACGGGAGAGGCCACAACAGTGAGAGGCCCGCGTACCGCAAAAAAAAAAAAAAAAAAAAAAAAAAAAGAGGACACATAAAATTAACCATCACAAGCTATCTTAGCAAGATACTACACACTTGGTGGTTTAAACAACAGAAATTTATTTTCTCACAATTACAGATGTTAGAAGCCCAGGATCAAGCTTGGTTCTCCTGAGGCCTTTCTCCTTGGGCTGGAGATGGCCACTTCTCACTATGTCCTTGAACAGTCTAACTCCTGTGGGCACGAATCCCTGGTGTCTCTTTGTATCTCCAAATTTCCTCTTCTTATAAGGGTACCAGTCAGATTGGATTAAGGCCCACTGTAACAGCCTCATTTTAACTTAATCATCACCTCTTTAGAGCCCCTATCTCCAAATACCAGTGATTAGGGCTTCAAGATATGACTTTGGGGGACAACAATTCAGCCCATAGCTACTATAAGCCCCCCAATCTAAGTTCAGTTAACCACAACACACACACACACACACACACACACACAAAATGGAGAAAGCTACACCAAGGCAAATAATAATTATATTGCTCAAAACTAGTGGTAAAGAGAAAATCTTCAAAGCTGTGACTGACAAGCAAATGACTATATACAGAGGGAATAAGTAGAAGGGTAATGAAAAATTTATTGTTGGAAGCAACAGAAATAGAAAGACATTGGAGCAAAATCATTCAAGTACTGAAACAAAAATACTGTCAGTATGGAGTGCTATGCCCAAAGAAAATACCTTTCAAAAATGAAGGTAAAATAATGGCTTTTTCAAATATGAAAAAAGGTGAATGAATTCACCACCAGCAGATCCATACTATAGATAAAGTAAAAGGAAGGCCTTTGTGCAGAAGGAAAGTAATACCACTGGAAAATATAGATCATATGAAGAGCACTGGAAATGGTAACTACATGGGTAACTATATAAGGCTATTTTTATTATTTAACTATATTCAAATATAATATACTCTTTAGACAAAAATTACAACAGTGTAGTATGAGGTTTATAACTTAGGTAAAAGTAAAGTGTATGACAAAAATACCATAATATACCTGAAGTTGTGTAATATCACTTAAATTGTGACAAGTTATATATATATAATATAAACTCTATGGAAACTGCTAAAGTAACAAAACAATTATATCAAATGAGCAAAAATAAGGAAAAAACAGAATCATAAAAAATACTCAACCTGCGTTTGGCAAAATTAATCACCAGGGAAATGCAAATCAAGCCATAATGAGAAAAAAACATAATGAGATTTTATTTCACATCCACTAGGATGGCTATAATAAGAACAAGATAATAACAAGTGTTAATGAGGATACAGAGAAATTAGAACAATCATGCACTGCTGGCATGAATGTAAAATGGTTCAGTCACTTTGAAAAACAGTCTGGTAGTTCCTCAAAGGGTAAACATAGAGTTACCATATGACCCAGCAATTCCACTTCTAGGTATATACCCAAGAGAAATAAAAATGTCTGTCCACAAAAATCTGTACATGTCTATAGCAGCATTATTCATAACAGCTGAAAGGTAGAAACAACCCAAATGCCCATAAATTGATAAGTGAATAAGCAAAATGTAGTGTGTCCATACAATAGAATATTATTCAACCATAAAAAGGAATGAAGTTCTGATACATGCTACAACATGGATGAACCTAGAAAACATTATGCTAAGTGAAATAAACCTGTCACAAAAGACCACATATTATATGATTCCAATATGAAATGTCTAGAGTAAACAAATCTTTAGACAGAAAGTCGATTATGGCTAGGGGGAATATGAGGATGGGGGACACCAGCTAATGTGTATGGGGTTTCTCTTTGAGGTAACTGAAATGTTCTAAAATGGACTTTGGTGATGGTTGCATATATCTGTGAATATATATCTGTGAATAACCATTAAATTGTACATTTTTAAAAAATACTCAATCTGAATAGGAATTAGGAAAAAGGTGGAAACTGAACAAAGAACTAGCAATAAGGTAGAAAACAAATATCAAGAAGGGCATTTTAAATACAACTGTATTAATAAACACACTAAAGATGGTCTAAACATTCCAAATAAAATTCAGAGAATATCACTTTGGACAAAAAGGGAAGGCTCAGCTATGCACTGTCTACAAGAAACCCACTTTAAATAAAAAGGCACAAATAGGTTAAAAGGGAATGGATGAACCATGCTAACACTAAATAAAAGAAAACTGGACTGGCTAGATTAACAACAGACAAAGCAGATTTGATAAGTTTAGCTTTATAATAATCTTGAAATTAGGTAGTGTTACCCTTCCAACTTTGTTCTTTGTTAAGGTTGTTTTGGCTATTCTAGGTCATTGGCATTTCCAAATAATTTAGAATCAGTTAGTCATTTTCTATTTAAAAACAAAACCCAAAGAATATTATAAGAGATAAAGCATGTCACACCAAATGATGAAAGAGTCAAATTATCCACGAGGACATAATTGTAAACATTTATGTGTCTATAAAAAAGCTTCAAAAGATATGAAGCAAAACTTATAGAACTTACAACAGAATTAGAAAAATCCAGTTATTTCAATATCCCTCTCTCAATAATTTATAGAATGTCTATATAGAAAATTGGATGGAATCTACAGAGAAGCTACTACCACTAATAATGAGTTTAACCACTGTTATAGTATACAATACAAGACCAGTATACACAACTCAACTAAATCTCTATATACTAGCAAAAAAACAATTAGGAATTAACATTAAAAATAATACCATTTGCAATAGCATCCAAAAATATGAAGTGCTTATAGTTAACCTGACAAAAAATTGAAGATCTCTGCACTATAAGTTACAAAACATACTGAGAGAGGTTACAGAAGACTTGAATAAATGGAAAGATATACCTTCCTCTTGGGTGGGAATAATCATTATTTTTAAGATGTCAGCCCTCCCTAAATTGATCTACAGATTCAATAAAAAATCCCAAACAAAATTTCAGCATAAAAACAGAATTTTTCGTAGAAATTGACAAGCTAATTTTAAACGCTATAATGGAAATGCAAAGGACCCATAATAGCTGAAGCAATATTGAAAACTAATAAAGTTGGAAGACAAATATTACCAAATTTCAAAAATTATTATGAAACTACGGTAAAAAAGACAGTGTAGATTTAGCATAAAGATAGACAAGTAGATCAATGGAACCAAATAAAGTTCAGAAATATAATAGATGCACACGTATATGGAAAACTGATTTTTTTCAAAGTTGCAAAGGGAATTCAGTGGAGAAATAGTAATCTTTTCATTAAATGGTACTGGAACAATTGCATATCAATATACCAAAAAAACTCAAAAATTTTAATCCATACCTTGAACCACATACAAAAATTAATTCAAAATGAATCATAGAATAAAATGCAAAACCTAAACCTATAAAACTTCTAAAAGAAAAAAAAAGAAAAAAAAATTACCTTAAGTTAGGCAAAGACTTCTTAAAGATAGCACCAAAAGGATAATCCAGAAGAGGAAAAAACACTTATTGCACTTCATCAGAACTAAGAATATGTACTCTTAAAATGACAGTAAGGGAATGAAAAGACAGGCCACAGACTTTGAGAAAATATTTGCAAATCGTGTCTGATAAAGGACTTGAAATTATAATATATAAAGAATCCACAAAATTCAAAATTAGGAAAATAAACAGCCCCATAGTAAAATAAGCAAAAGATCTGGACAGGCATTTTAGCAAAGAAGATAAATGGATGGCAAATGAGCATATAAAAAGATAACATCATTCGTCACCAAGTAAGTGTACATCAACACCAAAATGAGATACTGTATACACATATTAGAATGTCTAATATTAAAAGAATGAATGACATTATACCAAGTGTTGGTGAGGCTGTGGAGCAACTGGATTCTTCAAACCCTGTTGCAGGGAATGTAAAATGATATAACCACTTTGGAAAACAATTCAGTAGTTTATTAAGGGGTTAATGACTCATCTACCATAATATCCAGGCATTCCACAACGAGGTATTTATCCAAGAAGATTAAAAGCTTATGCCCATACAAATACTTGTAAGTATTTATTCAGCTTTATTTGCAATAACCTTTATACTGGGAACAACCCTTACATTCATCAAAGGTGAATGTATACCAAATACATCTTGGTATATATCTATAATAGATATTACTCAACAACAAAAGGTAACAAATTATTGATAACGAGAACAGATTTGGATGAATCTCAAAATCATTTTGCTGAGTGAAATAAGGCAGGCAAAAAAGAGTACATACTGTATAAATCCATTTATCAAAAACTCTAGAATATGCAAACCAATCTATGTGTCAGAAAGCAGTTCAGTGTTTACCTGGACATAAGAGATGGAGGGATTACTAAGGGGCACCTGGATACTTTTGGGGGAGTGATAAGTATATTCACTATATTAATTGTAGTTATGGTCTCATGAGTGTAAACATATGTCAAACTTATAATATTGCACACTTTATATATGTGTAAGTATTGTGTGCTACTTTATGCCTCAATAAAGATACATATGCATATATATGTATATATATCTGGACAAGTACAAGCCTATAAACATACCTCAGAAAGTAATTCATTATTTTCTAAATGACAAAATAACAACTAATTCTAATGATTTTAGCAATTAGTTAACCTAATGATAAAATATATAGACATATAATCTCTTGATTTTGCCATTAATCTAATAAAACTGTATCAATATAACATAAAGTTTCCAATGTGATGGGTAGTTGCCTACTTGTTGGATATTTGAACTAATTTACTAGGGACTTTTGAAAAGTAAAAATCACTCTCCTGCTGTGACAGACTTGAAAATTTGCCCAGAGAAGAAATGTGATTTTAGTTTATTTCATCTTAAAATTCTAGAGAATTGAATAAAAAATTATTCTTAAAAACAACACTTTATAGCTATGTGTTGATTGATTTACTAGATCAGAATAGTTTATATTAACCTTTTAAAACACCCTTCACAACCTATTGAGTATCTTCATCTTAAACTTTATTTCTATTCACAAGAACTCAGAATTGGTTAAAAATAAATAAATCAGACAAAAAACTTGCTATATCCCAGGTGATACAAGTTTATATTCATATATAGAGCTTTGAATAATACTATATTTTAAGAGTTACTAGCCTAAATAGAAATGTAGTATCTTGCACATCATTTCTCCTTCATACATACATCTAAGCAATGTGAAACAATGATCCAGATACATTTAAATAATATTTCATTAAACTTCTATAGCTAAACTGTCATTTCTGGCTTTCATTCTCTTAATCTGTGTATTCCTAACCAACTATTTACTCAGACATTGCACTCCAGAAAACCATTACAAGCCCAGATTCCACTAGGTTTCAAGCATTTCCTTCTAGTCAAGTATTATGTATGAAATAACATAATGGATATTGGACATGAACATTATTTTATAACCTTCTAAGCTATTTTGAGTCAACAGAAAGAAAGAAAAAACATTCCACTGCCTGTATTGGAAAACAAACACGAAATATTCTGGTTGGTTATCATACTGGGCCCTTTTGCTTGGTAGTCTTCTAAAAGAGATTTTTTAAGGGGGGCATAAAGACAACAATACTTCATATTAATTTATAATGAGCCCTATGATGGTCATGGTGATATGATAACACAAATTAGGACTTTTAAAAACATTCAGCTATTTATCTACATTTTCCAGCAAATTAACTTATTTTAAAGTATTCTCTGCCTCTTATATAAGCAATTATAAGAAACCAAAATGATTGAATGCATATTCATGATGAGTCCATTAGAGTCGGGCATATCTGTGGTGGTTTGGGTGATGCTTTGAGTTGGTAAGGGAGGGTTAACGCTACTTAATAAGAACAGCATGAGAACCAAGATTTGCTACAGAAATCTTAAGGCTGTATCAGAAAGTCTGTAACTACAGGGTACAAAGGTCTATCACACTGATTGATACATGAAAGACACTTTACTATACATTCTCAACCGGGGTGATATATCCCTAAAGGGGGCAAAAATCAGTTCTTGGGGGGAAAAATAACCTTTGATATCACAAGAGTTTGTTGCCCTCTAAAGGGCCAGAGCACAAAATACCTCTAAAGGGCCAGAGCACATAATTTTAATACCATAGATGTACATATACAGTACATCTATGGTATTAAAATTTCATGAGGGGTGGTAATTATGAAAAAAATGTATAAACATGTCTTTAGGGGGACATAATGAAAAACAAAAAAGGTTGAGAAACACTACACTGTAAAATGGAAAATCCAGTTTCTGGTACAAGGAATTAAGAGCATGACCACTACATCTATGTGAGTATTCCTTTTTGTACTCAATGGTGAAATTGGGTATTTTTTTTGGTATGCTTATCTTTAAGGTTGCACTGAGGTGGGCGAGAGGTGAGGGAAAGGAGTGGAGTTAAGGGATCCCAGAAACTTAAAGTATTAGATGAATAATTTCCCCATCATCCCACATCTTTGTCTCTAGCACTATATCGAATTTGTGTGGCTGATGGTAGATCACATAGAACGTTTCAAATTTTGCCTGCTACATGAATATAAAATTAACTGACATGAATTCCCAAAGGTAAGGTAAATGATATGATACTGAGAAAAACTCAGGGAAATGTTAAGAAAATTCTGCAATACAATGCCAATGTCAAAGATCTGAATTATTTATTTACTAAAGGTCATCCTCCAAGTATATCATCTTAGGCTTTTTTATGTGCTCAAAATTGAACAAGGAAGTTATAGGTGCCAGCCATTTGGGTGGTTTACTAGTGAGCCAGCCCTTCTTGAAGAAGTCTTACCCTGTTGCAGCTATGGACTTGGGCTTAAGAAGATTAATCTCAATATATAAAGTCTCCTCCTGGACCCCATAGTTTCTGATTCTCATATTATAGTATCTCACAGAACAAATGAGATTCAAAACATATAGAAAAAGAAATATGGAAAGACATAGTCATTCTTTTTTTCTTTTTAGGACACAGTATATTAATGATATGCAGGTAATGGTTGCCAAATGCAAATTTTGCCTAACAGAACAGCAAACAGCCAGGCTTTTAAGAAATGCTTTCAAATTGACTTCAACAGCATTCATGGTTAGTTCAGGGAAAGCACAATGGTTGGGTAGGTTGAAAATGATTTTAAAAGCATTGGAGTACAAACTTTGATATAAATGGTCACTGATAATTGTACTCTAAGCCGAAAAAGCAGCTCAATCCAAACTCAGTAAATTCTTGATTATTCAGGATAGGGTTATTCAGATCAATATTTATCCGTCCTTAATAATATTCCTCCTGGTTTCCACCCTTCTGGTCATTTGCCTTCTTATCATTAACTCCACCACAGGTTAAGAGGGAGCACAAAAAAAGGTGAAATACAATTCCATTCATTTTACTACTTATTAACAGCTCTTTTCAAAAGTCTAGTCTAAAATGATAGCTGAAGCAGTAGCTGAGGATTTTTATACATATCTCTTTATTGTGGGCATTTAAAAACCTTTCATGTACTGGGTTTTATTGGGATAAACATATTCTGTACTCCATACTACTTATGATAATAAAATGATAAAAGTAAACCTATTTCTAATCAAAATACAAACATACAGGCACCATGTTGGTAACAACATATTCACTAATGGTCAAAGTCCATAGAATGGTGCCTTTAACAGCTGTGTATAATATTAGATTAAGATAAAGTAAGAAAGCTTTTTCTTTTATGGGGTGGTGATATAGAAAATTTATTAAGAAAATAGTATAAATGTAATCTCTTAGGTGCACAAGAACTATGAAATTATCAAATATGATATTCATGTATCAAAATAATATGTTCATTTTGAAATGTGACAATATTCATCAAGTCCTTAGTTTTTAATTTCACATCAATGAATTAAAATTGCACTTTTTGAGAAAATAAAAGGTTAAGCATTTTTTTTTTACAATACAAGATCATGCCCAGGTAATAATTTATTCAAACACTGACAGCTGTTCAAAAGATACTTGGGGGTGGTTTAGGAGTCTGTGGAATTTATAGATAACACTATGTTTATAGTTCTGTGGCAATGTCAAACACTTTAAGTTGACTTCTTCCTTATTCATATCGTGGTAGAACTGTGACTAGTTATCTCTCGCTGCATAAAAAAATTGTCCCAAAACTTAGTGACTCAAAACAAATATTTAGTATCTCTCAGTTTCTGTGGGTCAGGAATCCAGGCAAGACTTAGGTGGGTCCTCTGCCTCAAGGTCTCTCACAAGTCTGCAAATCAGATTGTGGGCAGTGGCTGAAGTTATCTCAAGTCTAGACTGGGGTGTGTTGGGGGACCTGCTGCCAAATTCACTCATATTGGCAGAAATCAATTCTTTCTGAGTCCCTGGACTGAGGGCCTAAGTTCCCCCCTGGCAGCTGGCCAAAGGCCTCTCTCAGTTTCTTAACATATGGGTCTCTTCATGGAGTAGCTCAAAACATGGCATGAAATCAGAGTAAACAAATAGAGAGAGAGCAAAGAGACAACAAATAACAAGTGTTGGGGAGGATGTAGAGAAAAGGGAACTCTTGTGCACCATTAGTCGGAGTGTAAATTGGTGCTGCCACTATGGGAAATAGTGTGGAGATTCCTCAAAAATTTAAAAATAGAACTACCATATGATCCAATAATTCCATTCCTGGGTTTTTATCCGAAGAAAACCAAAACACTATTTAGAAAAGATATACGTACCCCTATATTCATCATAGCATGATTTACAACAACCAAGGTATGGAAGCAACCTACATGCCTATCAATGGATGAATGGATAAAGATGTGATATGTATATATACAATGGAATATTACTCAGCCATAAAAGAGTATGAAATATTGCCATTTGCAACAAGTAGGATGGACCTAGAGGATATTATGCAATGTGAGATAAGTCAGACAGAGAAAGATATTGTATGATTTCACTTATATGTGGAATCTAAAAAACAAATGAACAAACACCACAAAATAGAAATAGAATTACAGATACAGAGAAGAAACAGGTGGTTGTCAGAGGGGAGGAGGGGAGGAGGAGGAGAAAAATAGGTGAGGGAGATTAAGAAGTACAAACTTCCAATTGCAAAATAAATGAGTCAAGGGTATGAAATGTACACTGTGGGGAACATAGTCAATAGTAATGTAATATCTTTATATGGTGACACATTGTAACTCAACTTATCTTGGTGATCATATTGAAATGTATAGGAGCACTGTATCACTATATTCAGCAACAGAAACTAACATAGTGTTGTAGGTCAATTACACTTCAAAAACAAAAAAAACCCATAGAAAAAGAGATCAGATTTGTGGTTACCAGAGGTGTGGGGTGAGGGGAGAGGGAATTGGATGGAGACAGTCAAAAGGTACAAACTTTCGGTTACAAGATAAATAAGTAATAGGGATGTAATGTACAACTTGATGAATATCATTAACACTGCAGTGTGTTATATATGGAAGTTGTTAAGAGAGAAAATCCTAAGTGTTCTTATCACAAGAAAATATTTTTCTATATTTCTTTAATTTTGTATGATATAAGATGATGGATATTTATTTACTGTGATATTAATTTCATGATATATGTAAATCAATTTATTATGCTATATACCTTAAGCTTATACACTGCTGCATGTCCATTATATCTCAATAAAACTAGAGGAAAAAATTATATGAAGCATTGTAGGATTACATAAGTGAATCACAGACATCCAAGAGCACGTGGCTTGAGATATGACAACATGCCCATTGAAAGGTACAAGTATTGCTCATAACTGGACTTGTAGACATTCAAAGACCTCGACTACTCTAGATCAACACTGGGTGATACATCAGAAGGCCTTGCGGAGTTTCGGAAAAGCAAAGGTGCGTGGATTTCACTCCAGATCAACTGAGTCAGCTCTAAGAATGAAACTTGGACATCAATATTTTTAAACAGTGATCCTCAATGTATCTTCAAGATTGCTAACCATTCCTAGATACATGTGCCCAAGTATTTATCTTTCTATCTGACCAATGCTTATCTGTCCAGTTTCTTCTGCCACACTATTTGTTACCCTCTTCTAGTTTATGCTCTACCAATCACTAATATACCCTGTCTATGATAATGGAGGGTAGTTTCTTGTCTCGTTGCAGAAAGAATTCAGAGATGAGACACGGAGGTCAAGAAAGTAAAGTGAGGATTTATTTGAGCAATAGTACACTCTCAAGGGGAGAGCAGGCAGTCTCATTTGAGTAGCTGCCTTGGGTTTCTTTGGCAAACCTGTTATGAGGGGCATAGAAATGAATGGGGTGGAAAATTCACTGGGGAGGGAGAGGTTTGTGGTTCGTATTCCCTGATTTTCATCCCAGCTCCATCTTCCCGAGGGGAGGAGGGATTTTTGTCCTTATTTAGCTTAGATCAGAAGTGTCACAGCGTCGGTGCATTATGGGTGCTTCTTATCTGCAAGGCTAATTTTATTGAAATGAGAGCATAATGAGCAAAAAGTTACGTTCGGACCCCAGAGATTCCTGCCTTTTCCCACCTTTCTTTGTCTGCCTCCAGGACACATCACCCCAAAATATGTGGTTTCCTGTCAGTCTGGAGGTTCCTGCTTTTCTTTGTTTACAAGATGTATGGTTTCCTGACATTTGGCCCGTGCTCCCCCTTCTCTGCTCATATCTAGTTACCTGCCTGTTTTAACACCTATAATGCCACGAGCTCTAGCTTCAATAATAATGTAATCTATGAAGAAGTTTTGCAAACGTGTTAACTGTAGCACACAGTTCAGGAGGCAATCTCTGGAAGCCCATTTATACAAATTACTGCTATTTTGATCTTTGAATGATATGAATAATAATTGGTATTAGGTGTTTAGAAGCATAAACTTTGGAGTTAAACTTGGGCCTGAATACTCTATCACCCACTAGCAGTTGACCATAGGCAAGTTATTCATCTTCTCTGAGTCTTTGTTTCCTCTAGTAATAATTTGTATCTAAAATTGATCCTCATTATTCATAGATTCCATATTTGCAAATTCACCTACTCATTAAAATTTATTTGTAACCCCAAAGTAAAGACACGTGGTGCTTTTCTGGTCATTTGTAGACAAGTGAAGTGTGGCAAAAAATTTGACTCACCTGATGATGCATGTGTTCCCAGCTAAGCTTGAACAAAGCAGTGATCTACCTTTTCGTTTCAGCTCTCATCATGTAAGCAAGTGTTCTTTTCATGGTCTATTTAGTGCCACATTTTTCACATTTCTCTGCTTTTTTTTTGGTGATTTTGCTATTGAAAATGGCCCTAAAATATAGTGCTGAAGTAATGTCTAGTGTTCTTAAGCACAAGAAGTCTTGAATATGTAATAATTAGGGAGAAAACACTATGTTAGATAAACTTCATTCAGACATGAGTTGTAATGCTGTTGGCCATGAGATCGAGGTTAATAAATCAACAATATGTATTAAATAAGAGGTCTTTAAACAGAAACACAGATAAAGCAAGGTTATGTGTTGATCAGTTGATGAAAATTTTGTGACCAGGTATCTAACCTTGTATTTTGCCTAGGAACAATAGGTCAGTACTCACTAATTCAGATTTTGCAGTGACTTTACAGAACATAAGTACCATGAATAATGAAAATCAAGTGTTTTTCTAAAGGTTATTGCCAGGATTAAAGGAAATAATATGTACAAAAGACTTAGCATGGTATTACATTGTCATATTAATACTGTGACTATTAATAGTGTGAATATTTTTACAGACTAAATTGTTTTCACACAGTGCAGAAATCTTTCAGGCCATTGGAAAGGGATATTCCTACTTCAATGCACTAAATGACTCCTTCTTGCTTCAGGCAATATAAGAATGTGGCTCAATAGCCCATACCTAGAAATAGCATTATACCAACCACCGACCTACTCAAAAAGAAATATTTCAAGTTCAGTGCAAACCGCTTGTCCCTTGTCAACTTGCCCTAAATAACACACCCTGCAAATTCCATTGGATAGCTTCTCCTTTGGATGTACTTATTTTTCTGACTTTAATTTCAATGGTTCTTATAATCTTTTCTAACTTCTCTATGCGCTTGTCTTTATACCCCAGCAATGGAAGTGACACAGACTAATTTAACAGTCATGGATATTTATTCCTAACATCATAATTTGAAATAATGTACTATTTATCTATTAGTTCTTCCAGACTGCATAAATGCCTGTTAAATAGAAACAGAAATTCAAAATAACTGATTAAAAGGGATCTTTGTGTATATGTGATTGAGTGTGTGGGTATGTCTGCAAAAAATTATTTTAGTGATTTATCTAACTGCTATCCAGAAATGTCATTTTTGAATTTTGAAAGAGATTAATGTTTATACATATACATGTAATGGACTGCTGCCAAGATAATTGTCAAAATTCAGCTTCAGACATTATGTATTTTTTGACAGCTGAAAACCCAGAACTTATTTTTACTGCTTTTCTAGTTTGCAACATTTTATATTGCTGATATTTATTAACTGCTTTGTTATATATTTTTAGTGCTAGAGAAAGCTTTAAAAAGGAGTGCTCTTTCAAAAGGCCATAAAATAATGACTTTTACTACAGAAATCTAAATGTTGCACATGTTTTAGAAAAAAAGTTGAAATCTCCATTTGAGTCCAGAAATCATATATACAAACTTTTGATTTTGTGCCTCAATCCCACCCAAATTCTAAGAACTACTAGTCTATCCTATTCTAGAGACTCTGAGTGTCTTTCTGAAATGTCTTGGAATATTGTTTTGAATTTAGCAATGGCAACAAACTGTAAAAATAAAAATCAAAAAGCTAGCTAGTTTATCCTTTTTACCCTTCAAACTCAGAAAAGCTTTAAACAATTAATGCAGATATTGAAGGTACAAAGTACTTTGCACTTGATTTAATTCTATTAAGCAGTCTAAGTCTAGGATCAGTTCAATATTAACCATGGTTTCTAAATTATGCGTGAGCAAAGCACATTCTTGCTAACATTAAAAGCAAGTCAAATTTATATTGTTTAATTACTTTCTCTACAGTTTTGAAGTCCTCCCTCATCCACCAAATGCCCAGTGTATCCTCATTTGGCTCTCCATTGCCTTTGAAACTTCACCCTATGGATAAAAAACTGCCTCCTCTCACACAAGGCAGTGGACAGAATGAAGATGGAGAAATAGCTACACTGACAATGACCGGAGAGGAAAACATGATTTCATTTCTCCAGTTTTGCCAAGGACATGTTCAAGAGCACAGTGATAATCTCTATGAAATATAAAACTTGTGCTCCCAGGCAATCCCACCAAACTGAATAAATACATTTCTTAAAATGTGGAAGACTGAACTCAATTATATGAGCTGTCCTCTAAATGACATGTTCAAGGGTCACATGATTATATATGAATTTATATTTTTGATACAGAGAAAAATAAGAAAATAAGGATGATATAGTGAGAATCAACAAAAAGCTAAGTGTATTTAATTCAAAGAATTTTTTTTTATGAAGTAATATTCTCTGTATGTTTTTGGTGTCCAAACATCCTTTCTTTGTGAACTTTATGATAGTACATGGCATTTTAAAAATATCATTACCTGGAAAAATTAAAAGTTGACAACTGTACATAAAATATAAACATCTGGGCATCCCTGGCCCATGCTGCACCATGTTAACCAAGGGAACACACACACACACACACACACACACACACACACATACTCTCTCTCTCTCTCTCTCTCTCTCTCAAAAAAAAAAAGGATTAGATCCATTTGGCTGTTTAACATCATAGAAACAAGGCCAACTGGTTATTAAATGTTTTGCCTACTTCCAGTGACATTAAATAAACAAAATATAAGCATTCCTTAACTTTAACAATGAAACAATAACAATTTTAAGCCAAAGTCATGATTTCACCAACACAGATAATGATGTTGCCCTAAAAATCACCTCTATTCTGTTGTTTGGTTATACACTTCTTGATTGAGTTAACATTGTAGTGTAGGTGTCTAAAAAGAAAAGGCTAATATATACCCTAAAACAACCACTAAAACAATTAAAATAAAGATTTCCATATAATAAGGCAATGAAAGAGATAAGATTGAACAATTAAAATATTTAATTAATCTAAAATAAATCAGAAAAAGAGGAAACGAAACAAAGAACATGAGGCAAATAAAAAACACAGCAACATGACAGACTTAACCTCACACATATCACTAATTGCCTTAAATGCAAAGGTTTAAATGGCCTAATTAAAAGTCAGAGATTGTCATATTGGATAATTAAAGCAAAATCTAACTATATGCTGCCTATTTGGAACCCACTGTAAATATAAATACACACATACAATAAAAGTAACAGGATGTATATTAGTTTGCTGAAGCTTCTGTACAAAGTACCAAAATTTGGGTGACTTAAAACAACAGATTTATTATCTCATAGTTCTGGAGGCTAAAAGTCTGTAAGTAAGGTGTTAGCAGGATCATGCTTCCTCTGAGACTCTGGGAAGAATCCTTCTGGGCCTCCTCCTACTTTCTTAGGGTGGCTGGAAATGTTTGGCATTCCTTGGCTTACAGCTCCATCAGACCAATCACTGCTTTCATCTTCATGTGGCATTCTGCCTGTGTCTGTCTTCAGATCATCTTCCCTCATTACATAGCTTCTGTCCAAAATTCTCTTTTTTATAAGGATATCAGTCATATTGGACCTCATTTTAACTCTGTAAAGACCCTATCTTTTTGGGAGAACATAATTCAACCCATAACAAATGGGAAAGGATATACATGCTGACATTAATCAAAAGAAAGCTAAAGTGGCTATAGCTTTCAGCTAAAGAAGATTTCAGAGCAAGGGATATTACCAAGAATAAAGAAGATAATCTCATAATATTAAAGTTGTCAATCCATAAAGAGTACATGACAATCCTAAACATTTATATACCTATTAGCAGGTACCAAATACATGAAGCAGAAACTGATAGAACAGGAAAGAGAAATAGATCCATAATTATAGTCAGAAATATCAGTACTTCTTTTTTGGTAATTGATAGAACAAGTAGACAGAAAATCAGCAAGGATGTGGTAGATGAACAACACTATCAACCAATTTGACCTTATTGGCATTTATAATATACTCCACCCAATAGCTGTAAATACACATTCTTCTCAAATGCACATGGATGTTGACCAAGAAAGACCATATTCTGGGACATAAAACAAGTCTCAGTGAATTTAAAAGGATTCAAGTCATATCAAGTATGCTTTGCAACCACATGGAATAAAATTAGAAATCAATAACAGAAAAATTCTCTGGAAAATCTTGAAGTATTTACAAACTCTGGGAGAGGAAATAGTTTTCTTCAACACTCCTAGGGTTCCTGACTGGGTCTGAAAATTAAACTGACAAATATTAACAGAAGAAAAGCATTCATATTTTATTAAATTCTTTCAGGTACATGGGAGCCTTCACAAGTGAATGAAGTCCTGAAGAAATGACCAGAGTAGGAAGTTTTTAAGCCTTTCAGAAAAAGAAACAGTAAATCTGTGTGAAGAGTGATAAAACAAAGGGCTATGGGTAGCAAATGGTGAAGAAATAACTTGGAAGGTAAGGGTTAGCCTAATAAGATTTGCTTATATAGAATTTTTTGGCCCCAAATTCCCTGTCTCCGATGATAAGAATGTGTTCCTTCTTTCTCATGGGAGATTTATCTCTTGTTTTCAAGGAATAAGGGTGAAGTGTGGGAGTGAGTTCAGAGTGACCTTCTTGCTTCTACTGTTTTCTCAAATTCCTTCAGCTTAAGATATTAAATATGCCAAGGTGCAATACTTTGGGGTAGCATGTCCTGAACTCCATCAAACTAAACACCACACTTCCAACTAACCCATGGGTGAACACTGATTTCAAAAGTTACATTAAGAAGGACTGTGAATTAAATGAAAATGAAATTACAGCATACCAATATTTGTGGGATGCCACTATATCAGTACTTAGGGGGAAATTTATAGCATTAAATGCTTATATTAGAAAAGAAGAAAGGTTTCCAATGAAAGACCTCTGCTTCCACCTTTGGAAACTAGGAAAAGAACAGTAAATTCATTCCAAAGTAAGGATAAGAATGAAACATATTAAGATCAGCATGGATGTCAATTTAATAGAAAACAGAAAAACAATAGACATGAAAGACTGATACAGCAAAAATTTCAAAACATCCCTGAGAGAAGTTAAAGAACTAAATAAACAGAGAGTTTCACCATGTTCATGAGGTGAAAGACTCAGTATTGTTAAGATTGTTGCTAATATCCACAAATGGGTCTATAAATTCAAAGTAATTCCAATCAAAATCCCAGCTGTCTTTTTGTAGAAACTGACAAACTGATTCTGAAATTCATATAGAAATGAAAAGAATCCATAATAGCTAAAATAACTCTGAAAAAGAAGAAAAAAGTTGGAGTACTAACTAACATTATCTTATTTCAAGTCTTATAAAGCAACTGTAATCAAAGACAGCATTCTATTGATATGAAACTAGATCCATGGAACAGAATAGAAAATCCAGATATAAATTCACATAAACGGACAACCTAATTTTGACAACCATGTTTTGTCAGTTCAGTAGAGAAAGAATAGTCTTTTCAGGAAATGGTGCAGGGACAAGAGGCTATACATATCTTTAAAAGTTAAACATATTCCTTCTATATGGTTCAGCCATTTCACTTTTAAGTTTTTATCCAAGAGTAATGAAAGTATACATTCATACAAAGACTGGTAAACAAATAATAATACAGCTCTATTTGTAATCCAAGAACTGAAAACAACTCAAATGTGTAGTGAGTGGATAAACGAACTGTGGAATACATAAAATGGAATACTACTCAGCAATAAAAATTAATGAACTGTAAGTGCAGATTACAGCATCAATGAATCTCAAAATAATTATGCTTAGTGAAAGAAAACAGAAAAGGAGTAAATACTGCAAGATTCCATTTATTTTAAAACTCTAGAAAATGCAAAATATTCTGTAATGGTAGAAGGCAGGTCAGTGATCACCTGTGAATGTTGAAGGGTAAAGACTACAAAGGGGTACTAGGAAACATTTTGGGTTGGGTTGATATATTCATTATGTTGTTTTTTGGTGATGGCTTCACCATTGTAAATATATGTTAAGACTGTCAAGTTGTATATTTTAAATATGTGTAATTTATTGTGTGTCAATTCTACCTCAATAAAGCAATTAAAACAATTTTTTGAAGATTATAGTCATTATTTTTAACAGCTCCTCAGATGGTTCTAATATGTACGTGGGGTTGAGAACCAGAGATCCAGCTATTTTACCACAAAGTGGAATACAGCTGATTGCTCAGACATCTATAAAATCTTTCCCTTTTTGTCTTCTTTTTTATGCAATTATTTGCTTAAGAAGACCTATGCTATTTTTCAGTTCAGTTAGATAAGGGCCCAGTTTGAAAACAGGTACATTTTCAGTAATCTTTAACTCCCAAAACTATTGTCTTTGATGTTGCTGTAAATCATGGAATGTTAAAGGATCATCTTTCCTCAACGTTTTGTTAGGTTATGGGACAGAGTGAATTTTCACCTAGACTGGAAAAGATACTGTAATATTAGGACTAAAACAATCTTTGTTGAGTTTTCGTCTTTGAACCAGCCACAGGCCAATAGAGGCCAGACAGACAATAAAATATCCTAAGATTTTTGGGGAAAAATATAGTGTATCAAGTGATGCAGTGTACAATAATTTGGTCAAATTACGTATTAGGATTGTTTCCAACTCTGAACAACCATTTTATGAAAAAAAAATTTAATCTTAGTCGAAATGGATGTTTAAAAATAAAGAAGTCGAGGAATTGTCAAAGGAAGTAAGGTCATTTACCCTATAATAGAGAAGGCTTTGGTTGGGCAAGGAGTATGGTGGCTATTAATGTTTGAAAGAAAGGGAGGAACATCTTCAATGGTGAGGATAATACGAATATCCCTGAAGCAACAAAGAAAGGGTGACTCTAGAGGAAATATTTTCATGTTATTATTTTTGTTTCATAATTGAATTTATGCAATGTGACTCTAGGTAAAGACAATTTGTACACACTCCTACTTAGACCTTTTCTCACAGTGGTTGAGTTCACCATGCACTCCTTCACATCATAATGATCACACAATTGATATGTCTGGAGCTGTGCTATGACCCTCCAGCATAGCTCCTTCACAAGAAACTCTCATTAGGAAATAGCTCAAGAACCACTTTGGAAAGGGTTACATGTCCTCACTGCCTACTTTTAGATTAGCCAGTCTACCTGAAACTCCCAATATATTGCCTTGCTGATTCAAGCTTATGATTTCAGCTCAGAAATTAACCTCCCAGGTACAGATGCCCTATTTTGGTTGGGAAATTGGACTTTGCAATGCATGATATACTTATAGATATAAAAACATAAAAGAAAACATTCATTTTGTCTAAATTACCATTGTTATTTGTGTTCATTCGCTAATGAATCCTAATTCACCACCTGCCCCTAATTCACCTTTTGTTCTGAAGGCTTATTACACAAGCCAGTTTCAAAGATATCAAGTGATATCAATGATATCAAAGTTATCAAATGATATCAATGTATTCCTTCTGGAATCAACAAATGGAGCTTATAAAAAATGAGTGATGGAGTATTCTAATTAATTAACTCTCATGCTTAACTGACTTTCTTTAAATTCCATTATATAAGAGGATTTTAATATCAAAACAATGCTTATCACTAAAACGAGAATTGCAGACTTGTTTGTTTTATTTTAGAATATATCTGAATGAATAGCAACAATTGTTCCACATGCTTGAAAACTAAATTCAGGTTATTTCACCATCTTGTTATTTTGGATTCTGAGTAAATGGAACTTTACTATATTGGGCTCATGCATGGATCTATTATATTCTTTTGGAGCTTAAGGATAGCATTATTCAGGCATTCAGGGAGATTATACACACACATATCTATACATACACTCATACACACAAAATATACTTTATTTGCACTGTTTGTAGATTTCATGGAAAAAAAGTCTTTTAGAACTTCATGACTTTCTCTCATTTTTAAAGATGATCGGAAATGTCCTGTTTCTGTGATTGTCATTCAGCATACACATATCCAGCATCGGACCAGAAATGTGAATCTTGACAGCTTCTGCCAAGGTGGTAATATTGCTTGTAATTGCTCTCTGCTGGGCTTTCAATTCCCTGCGACAGGCAGGAACATCGACAAGGTCAACTCATTTATCTACAGCGGTAGTGACACTAGCCTATTATGAGAGTACATGAGAATCCAGGCTTTAGAAATCATGGTTTTAGAAATAGGACTAAAATAGAGTGAAGGAAGAAAATAATTAAGTCCCAAAAGCTTTCTTTCAATAATTTAAAAATTGTTACTTAAGATGAGAACATATCAGAACACAGAAATGGAAACTATTCTAGTAGATTTTCCGAAAAAGGGAACAATCTAGTATAATAGTTAAGACCATGAGCTTTGGTTCAGTTTATTCATCTGTTAAACAAGGTAATCATTCCTAATGTCAGGGTGTGGTATTAACAAAATGAGAAGTCACATGTTAACTGCTTAGCACAGGGCCTGGCACATAGTCATCATTCTGTATATTAAAGCTATAATAATTTAGAATAGGCATAATGTTCCACAGACCCAGACAAGGTGTCTTGATCTCAAGTTTTACTTACCTGGAAAGTGTTTTAAACTATATTTTGTTGGACTACACTTTGGAGGAAAATATGAAAGTAGCATCATTTTTCATTGAACCAATTGCCCTGAATATTTATTCATACTTAATTATGCACCATTTTCTTTACAAAATATGTTGTGATTATATTTATCTTTTGTCTCGTCTTGCAATATATTTGTGTTTGTGTGTGTACACATGTGACACTGAAGTCCCTGCATAAAACAGAGGATCATTGTAAGTTAGTTTCTAGACACTTCTTCCTTTTTAAAACATATGATGTGAATGTACCTGTGAGTGCCCACACAAACACGTGTGTACCCATGTCTGTGTTTAAAGGCAAAAATCATATACTGGGGCCAGAGAAATATTTATATCAGAAACTAGAAAAATGTGTTCAATATAACTTCAATTGCTCTAATAAGTGGTACTATCATTATGGTATAAAGCTACCCTGCTCTTGTGCTTTGAGGTTCAAGAACCATTTTTAGGTTACTGGTGTGTTCTGCCCATTCCAAAATGTACAAACATAACACATTCATTCCATGTCACAAAAATAAATGGTAGGACTCTGCTCCCACTGGGAACCAGAGGAAGCTAATTCTTACAATGCCTTCATTTGCCTTTTGGTTAAAAGGAATATTTCCTGGTATAAAAGATAGGGAAATACTTCATTTCATAGTCAGTTGCTGATCCATTGTTTATGAAGTTTACTAACTTCCACAGAAAGATACTGAATATAACTTCTCTTCATCAGTTTATCCTGAATACTTATTTTCCACATAAAGGAATACTTCAGACATCATTGGATTGACCTGGTTTTATGATATTTATTAAACACTGGGCATCTGGGATGCCATTTCAAACTACCTTAACAAACCTAACACTACCTTTATAGTGGTTCCTTGCTTAGAATACTAGATACCACCAATGTCAGTTCAATAAACATAGCATGAATAGTCACTTTCTTCACAAACAATAGAAACAAAATGTCAAGTAGAAACATCCTGTACTGCACAACACCAAGCAAAATTGTTCTAAGATTGAAAATGTTTGAGATGATCATTGGCTTTGACTGAATGTTGAAAATGTGTACAGCTCTATTGCCCAAGAGCAATAATGCTGATAATGAACTGTGAACATTTTCATCCACAGTATTCTTTTTTATTTATTTATTTATTTTTTAACATCTTTATTGGAGTATAATTGCTTTACAATGGTGTGTTAGTTTCTGCTTTATAACAAAGTGAATCAGCTATACATATACATATATCCCCATATCTCCTCTCTCTTGCATCTCCCTCCCACCCTCCCTATCCCACCCCTCTAGGTGGTCACAAAGCACCTAGCTGATCTCCCTGTGCTATGCAGCTGCTTCCCACTAGCCATCTATTTTACATTTGGTAGTATATATAAGTCCATGCCACTCTCTCACTTCGTCGCAGCTTACCTGTACCCCTCCCCGTGTCCTCAAGCCCATTCTCTACCTCTGCATCTTTATTCCTGTCCTGCCACATGTTCTTCATAACCATTTTTTTTAAGTTTCCATACATTTTTGTTAGCATAAGGTATTTGTTTTTCTCTTTCTGACTTACTTCACTCTGTATGGCAGACTCTACGTCCATCCACCTCACTACAAATAATTCAATTTTGTTTCTCTTTATGGCTGAGTAATATTCCATTGTATATATGTGCCACATCTTCTTTTTGATTCAGTGGATGTACACAATGCCAGATGTCTAAAAGTATACAAGATAAATTGCTTTTCTGGCATTTTATGCATTATCTGTTAACAAATTTCAACATGGCCATTGTAGATTCAGTCATTCAACATTAAGGCTATTCACCACAGAATGTAGGGGATATGACTTTTGCCTAACTGTTGTCAAAATTTCTTCAACACTTGTTTCAATTTTCCACAATCACTTACCCAAACTATACTCTTAGTGAGATAGAAACACTGGTTACCAAACATCTATTCTTCCACAAAGATTAGTGTTCTCATTAAGTTTGTTTTTTAAGACATGTCATTGCATATACAGAAGTCTTGACTCTAGGCAAGGGCAGTATTATAGTTACGGTCTTTAATAAAAACATCAGATATTTAGTGAGCATCTACTGTCTACCCAGTGTTATGGGAAATATTAAGGAGAATGAGGCTTTTCCTGACCTTATAAAGTAGTTAAAGGGAAATGGTTAACACATTTCATCACTTAACATGCATGTACTGGGCAACAACTATATAGCAGACCCACTGCTGCAATACCACATTTACTATAGTACAATACTATTACCCAGGTATGCTCATGGTACTATGGCAAAACAAAGAAGAAACATGCAACTGATAATGGGCACAGAGAACATCTGAAAAGACTCTCAAGAGAGGTAAAGTTTGAGCTGAGCCGTAATGATTAGGGATTCAAGCTGACAAATTAGGATACAAAAGGATATATGTTGAGGAGTGGAAGGTGGGTTAAGACAATAGGAATGGGTAATAAAATCTGATGTTAAATGATGACCCCAAGATTTTCAACCTAGTAAACAAGAAATTTGTGCAATCCTCAGGTCAAGCATATTTTTAATAGCTGCTGCTTGGGAGAACGATGATGTGTTCCTTTTAGAGTGTTCTTTTTTTGAAGTGATGGCACAGTTCTGTTAGAAAATGAAAATACAGGAAAGAAGGTAGAAAATCAGGGCTGCATTTGGAATTTGTGTAAATACAATCACATAGAAATAACTCATGTCTCTTTTTGTGCCAGATCAGATGTTTCAATTCACCAAATTATTTCACTAATATTTGTTGAACATATAGCTTCTAGGTACCATACCAATGGGCCCCTTTAGTTGCAACTCTCATATAGGCCTGGCATTGCATAATCTCCAGATGGAAAACACTCGCAGTAAATTTTGCAATGTACAGTAATATTCCTCATCAATAGTTAAGTCTATGTGGCAAATCTGCTTCTCTGTGACCAATCTACTACAGCTCTAAAAGAGACAGATAACACAGTAGTTAGCTTCTCTGCCCTTTCTGAGTCTCAAGGAAACTAACCAATCAAGTATTTCATGTTAGTCTAATGCTGGATTGGTTTTGTAAACAAAATGTCAGCAAGAATTAGTGAAATTAACTGCCGAGCAGAAGCAAAAACGACTTTAAAAAAACTCTCAATTATCTGCCACAATAATCACTGGAGTGCAAAATGATGCTCCAGAGTCACTGTAAGGTGTTTCATGCCTCCTGCAGCCTCTACAAAAAGATGAAATTATGATTAGCATTATTTTGGTTCTGTACACTCCTTTACAGTCTCGTTTGCTGAAAGTTAAATCCATGAATGTTATATGTGAATCCATCCTATCACCTAAAATTGCACCCAAATATTCTTGGTGATAGAGCATAAACCACTCATCCACTTCTTCCTCATGTCAGATTTGACTGTTAATTGAACTAATATTTTACAAAGGAGGCAAAAAACACAATCAGTCTCCTCATATACAGGGAAATATTTATACTCTTATAGGTAATCCACTATTTTTGAAAAAATGTGTATTTGGTTGAGTTGAGCATACAAAAGTGATTAGTTCTTCCTCAGTTTAATTGTCATCAAAGCCCTGAATTCAAACTGTTCTTTTATTCAGAGATTTCCATGGAGCACTTGATGTTTTCTTTCTTTTAGCTAGAATTTACCAAATTTATATTGACACAAAGATCTAGTATATGAATCTGTGTTTATTATTTTTAAAAATATATATGGAAAGGATAGGTCTGTTGTCATGCAAGGAAAAGTGTAGGCTATATTTAAGTTTAGAAAAGCTTCCATCTTCAAGAAAGATATTAGAATTGGGAACAGCATAATATATAAGGTAGTCAGAGAAGGCAGCATAAATGAGTTTAAGGCTAAGATGGATATATACTTGGAATCAATACATTTGGATATGCTTGCTGAATAGCAAGATGAACCTGCTGAATGGCAGCAGGATAACTAGATTGATGCTGGCTCTTTCCAACAATAAATTTCATGTTTCAGAGTAATATTTCATGGCTGTCAATTGGAACAGTGGTGGCACAGTTGGATTGATTGGCATTGAACACAAGGTTTTATTTGTCAACAAATGTGTTTCATGATTCATCATGGACTCACTGATTGATTGGATACTGGCTGCATAGAAAAATTCTTATAAGTCTATCACAGAAGGTTTTTGGAAATATATCAACAACACTGATTCATCAGCACAGTCACATTCTGAAAAATGCAAAAGTTTTCCTGGTAGTCATTGCTGTTCAGGACAGAGGCAAGAAATAATATTTGCATGCAATAAATGCAGGATACAATCATCTCATTGAGGGTATATTACTTTGTTCTTGGTGTGAAACTCTTTTCCGCCTTCCTTTTGTCCCTTATGACTTATCCAACCACCGATGGATACCAGAAATCCATGGAAGGACAGCTAACTCACCTCTCATACATCCAGTTGACCTTGACCTTACTCTTCTTGTAGTATATAAGAACAACTCCAGGGTAATGGGTAATAATGCTGGATTTGCAGTCAGACAAACTCAAATCGAAAAATCTGGCTTCCTTACTAGATATCTCTGTAAAGGGAATGAGTTATTTAATCATTCTAAGGTTCACTTTCTTAGTCTATAAAATAGGAATAATAATAACCCATATTGCAAAGATTAAATGAAATAATACAAGAGCTCAAAAATATTAGCTATGTATTCAGCAGTTTTGTTCACACAACATTAGGCAGTGGGGTCCAAGGCTACTCATAAGTCATGATTCCCTGAAACGAGCAGCTATCCCTAGCAGCTTGAAAACAGTATTATGCAATGCCCAGACAATCTTTGCACCCCTCAGTCATTTCCTGACTCATTGGGGAGGTGAAGGGTCATTTCCTTCCCCAAACTAGGAGGCTACTGCTAATAAAAATTGGACAAACAGTTTGACTTTTTGGTCCTCCATCCTCCTATTTAAAGGGCAGTTGAATGATCCATCTGTAACAACTTATTAATGAGAAAGTTCGAAAACCCTCTGATTTTTTTAGAGTGATCTATAGAAGCAGGCCCTCTAGAATATGTGCAAAATGTATGTTAGCTTAAGGCACTGTCATTTGTGAAAATCTATACAAAACAACATCAAACCTGAGGGGGGTGGTTGCAGGATGGAGCAAACATTTGCAGGTGATTGAATTGCATAAACCCAGCACCAGGGAGAAGCAGTAGCCCAAAGTGGTGCACAGCTATTTACTCAAAATTGTGGCAGACAGGCATCTTCTCTCTTTGAATTAAGGTATAGGGATGTTTTTAGCGCATTCTTACAACATTCTTCTACCCAAACTGTTAAGGTGGAGGAACTAGTCTTTGATTCTTACCGGGATAATGCCTTAGGATTGAAAATTCAGTGGATAAAACAACAAGGAAAAAAAAACGCTTTTATTTTTGTTGAACAATTAAAATTATATCCACAAAAATCAGCATGAATTACTAAGGTTTCATTGATTAGACGTCATTATCCCAAGTCTCCTGACCACTTATTTCATCACCTCTAGATTGGCCAGCCCTTTGAGTTCTCACAAAAAAATAGGGTTGCTGTGCTGAGCTGATCCTGTGCCGACTTTGCTCCCTGTCTCCTAGGTTGTCTGGTAGACTCCAGTTCAGAGAGCTCAATAAGTGCCTCCTGACTTTAACCTCTGATTGCTCCCTACCTCCCAAATGATTATTTACCCATATTTTTTTCTTGTTCCTGACATGATGATTAAGTCCTAGATTACAGCCTTGAGGCTGACTTGCAAACTTCTGAGGCTATCAAGAGAATTCAGATGAATACACACACACACACACACACACACACACACACACACACGGAATTAAAAAGAAAACTTCCATATGCCCATATCCAAAAATTTGAGAGCAAGTAGAATTTCAGATAAATTGTTGGATTAGTTATCTAGGATATCTAAACTCACTGCATGTGCTGCCAACCCTCTACTGGCATCCATGCT
Source organism: Globicephala melas (assembly GCF_963455315.2). Classification (NCBI taxonomy): domain Eukaryota; kingdom Metazoa; phylum Chordata; class Mammalia; order Artiodactyla; family Delphinidae; genus Globicephala; species Globicephala melas. Next base: position 49,145,778 of record NC_083335.1, read on the forward strand.
AGATGGATATCAAATTACAATCCCAGAGTAACTGAAATCCATTATGATGATAGATTTCTACCTATTTCTTTGCATTAAAAGAATATGGATTCTAGAAATCCGGCAAACATTAGCTTCCTTTTAATTTGTCATAGAGAATTGTCTAAGCCAGGGATTTTTCTATCCAGGTGGGTCCATGTATCAGAATTAGCCAGTGAGGCTTCTCAAATTACACACTGCCCAACCCCCTCACTCTCTAGTTGAGAATCTCTCATCAACCCACTGTTGCTGATGAGAGCTTGAAATATCCTTCCAGGGTGTTAGGGTGGGGAAAATGTTGGGAATCATTGACTTAGGATTGACATTTATTTGTTCATTCAACAAACATTTATTGAATGCCTACAGGGTAACACACTTTTTAAACAAAAGATAAAAAAGAAATATAGACATTAAATGTCCACTACTCATAAGCTATTAGTAGATTTTCCTTTGTGTCCCTATTCTCCTGTGTCCCCTCCCAACAAGTGAAGTCAAATTTCATGAGCTGATGAAGGTGAGTACTTATGTAATTCATTCTTTGGCTGAAGTATGCCATTTTACCCTATCCATTATGGAATACTGAGTATTTAAGAGGAACACCCTTAATATTCACTTTCAGTTTGTGAATAATTATAGGAAAAATAAAACTCATAATTTTGGTAAATTACTGGTAAGCTGAAATTATAATGGGATTTAAAATCAAAATAGATGTACTTCAAAAATTGAAATATTATTCCTTTTATTTACCATTAATCTTATCATAATGTTGCTATTTATATTCACAATTTGTATTTTACATACCCTATTCTATACAAAATAAATGTCTTTCTAATCTCAGCATGAGGCCAGTCTATGTTAAGACAGCAAATAAATATGTCATATTTCTTGTTTCACATTTCACATGGCATTTCAGATACTTTAAGAATCTTACAAATTATGTTAAGAAACATATCAAGTATAGGATTCTTTAATCCCAGGATTCAAGTAGTATATACTTCCCTTAGTTTCTCTAAGAGAATTCCTGCCTTGCATATGAGACCCAACAAAAGGCTAAATTTGACCATGTAGACATCTATCGCAAATCATATAGGAAGTCAACATATACTGAGGCCACATATCAGTAATAATTTATGTAACTAAAAGGATGAACAACATAATCACCAAATAAATAGGCAATTTTACTGTATACTTGACTGCTTAATGGCTTTTATTTTAATTAAGTTACTGGCATTTTCAAACTAACTTAATTTGCTTCCTCCATCTTCTTTATTGATCTGTTTCTCCCATATCAACTAGGAATTGCTTACCTAGTTAAACTCTTTTTCTCTCCTGTTAGATACAACATAACCTCCAATGATAATTGGTCTTCTTTCAAAAACTCAAGTTTAACTAAAAACTAAACAAAATGTCCTTTAAATCCCATAGAACAGATAACCTTGAAATACCCTTCTCTGTTTCTAATGTACACAGCAAAGAAATACATGTTTCCATTTCCTTCAGAGTTCAGGGTGAGAGAATATTTTCAAGGGCTACAATATGGGGTATTGGGCAGATAAGAACTAAGAACAAAGGATAAAAGGAAGTCTACCAAAAAGGGGGGTGTGCTGTACAACCACTTGCCTTTCACATCATTGCTGAAGGCTGGCTCTGATTCTACTGTGTAAATTGCAAAGACACTGCTCCTTTGCAGAGTGCCCAAAAGCACAGGGCCTTCTCTTGATAGAGCAGGGGAGGAATGAAAACCTCACCTTCAAATGCTTGACTCTGAGAAAATAATTCTGGATTACATCAAGACCCCAAAGTCAAAAATTAAAAGGTCCATATCTCTTTTGTTTGAATTCAAGCTTTGGTCCTCAATTTGTTCTCAATAAATAATTCTTGAAAGATATAAATGACTGTATGACTAGGCTGGGAATAATACTAAGGTGTTCTGTCTTGGGTTAGTGCCCTTAGTCAAAGGGCAATACTGAAGGGTTCTGGGGCTAAACTGTAGCATGTGGAAGTCAGATTTAAGGAGAATAAGGTTTTATAGAGGTTGCCAGGATATAAAAAGCAGCTAGTTGGTAGTGATGAGTAGTGAAGTGATTAAATTGAGGCTTGGGAGTCACAGAGTTCCTTATTGTCTGCATCTGTACAATTCAGGCAATACTGTGTCAGATGGGAGTTCTGGGAGTACATGAGATCATGCATGTGATAGATTTTTAAAGTGTAAATCATTAGAACCTGTTAGGTTTATTACCAAAAATAGCACTGTCTCATGTTTGCCAAGGTTTGGTTATGCATGTTCTTGTTCTTGTCCTGACACTCCCTCTCCCCACACCTAAGTCAAGCCCCTACCCTCTTCTTGGAAATCCTATCCACTCTCATGAATATGTCCCGCAAATCTCGATGGCAAACTTCACTTCTTTTCCTGGGTACTAGCTTTATGTCTCTATGTGGACATTTCCCCCCAAGATGTCCTGCCTGCACTATTGACTGGGCTCATACTCTCCCCTTCCAAGTCACTTTTCCTCCTGATTTTCCTGTTTCTGTTAATGGTCAATCAGATTTAAAATCTAGGAGTCATTTTTGGTTCCAACTTCTCCATCACCCTTCTGGGCAGACACTTGACAAGTAATGATAGATTTTTTACCTCTGCTGCATCTGTCAACCCTATCACTTCTCTTTTATTCCCACTGTCTCTGATTGTCTCATGCTTGTGCTACTCTGATAGCTTCAGAACTAGTTTCTCCACTTTCTATCTCTCTACCATCTCTACTGTATCTTATGCACTGCTTTTCACTTAAGATTCCTAAAGTGAAGTGGGACCCGGTTGTGTAGTCCCCCAACTTAAGTACCATCTATTTCATGAGAGTTTTATGGATCCTCCATTTCCATGTAAACTCTCTTGCCTTCAAAACCCTCCAGTACTAATTACACTTATCTTATGGCACTTATTACTTGATGGTTGGTATCAGAGTTTTTTGCACTTCCAGCAGTTGTATCACCTGACTTCACTATTTTCTACCTCTACAAACCCCAGCTTCGCATTGTGAAACAAGAGAAACAGAGAACAAGAGAAATAAGAGAAATTATCATGTCAAAAGGCAACAGAGACTGTGGGAAGGACTGAAAAATCAGACCAGGGTTCTAATTCTAGGTTTTCCCACATTTTAAATGGTAATCCTAAGCTAAGTCACTTGACCTATCTGGAGTGTAACTGAGTAGGATCCTATGGGGCCTTCCTGGGACAATCCCTCCCCCATGCCCTATGCTTTACTTCCTCTTTGAAGTACCTAGATAACAGTATCTGTTGCACATTTCCTGACTTGTTTTACAGATCCTAAACCTCCACCAAATGGAGGATGTTAACTACTTGATGACCACGAGCACTAGCCCCCAGACCTACTGGAGACTGAGGATTGAAAATGTTAACCCCTGTGACACCACCCTGTTACCTCACCATCAAAACAGTCAGAGAATTGTGTACAAGCTGATCACACACCCTGTGACTCCCCTCCCTCACCTGGCCTTTAAAAATATTTTGCTGAAAGCCATTGGGGAGTTTGGGCTTTTTGAGCACTAACTGTCCCTTGCTTGGTGCCCTGCAATAAACGCTGCACTTTCTTTTTCCTTTACCACAACCCAGTGTCAGATTGGCTTTACTGCATGCGGGCCAGCGGACCCAAGTTTGGTTCAGTAACAGAAGTACATTAGTTCTCTGCTATATAAATTATTTCTAAGGTACTATGTGCTTCTAAGAGTATAAAGTAATATTTAGCAGCTCCCGCATTTGCTGTATGGCCTTGGGCTAGTTACTTAGACTCTCAAAACCTCAATTTCCATGTATGAAAATAATAGTTCCTACTTATATGACTGCTGTGAAGATTAAATGAGTTAATAGATTTAAACTTATTATACCAATGCCTGGCACAGTAAGGCCTCAAAAAATGTTAACTGTTATTATCATTCTGTGAAGCCTGGGGCATTTTTTCTGTCTGGCATATTACTGAAGTGAGTCTTGAAGAGTGTAGGCATTCTATAAATTAACCACAATCATTCAACATTGTGTTTATATTCAATAATCAGTGAAGAGTGAACCACTTTTACAGTTACAATTGCCAGGGCTAGATTTAGTTGTTATGAGTGAACTGTAGTATCCTCCCACTCAAAAATACTTCTTTATCACCTCTACCATCCCTCCAATAAACACACACACTCACACACACACTTTTCCCTACAGTGCCTGAGATCACGATACAGTCAATCTTTTGTGTTAACCACTGCTCTTTTTAATAGATTTTCTATTAAAATTCAAATTCCCCCCCAAAAAAATTAACACATTAAGTGATTCACACCTTGATGTGACTGAACTTGTCAATTTTTATTCTCTCAGACTAAGAAAGGTCCTGCTGAGCAAGACTCTTGGATAGCTAGTGGGAGGTCACCCTCTCAAGATAAACTTTGCTGCTTCACAATTTTGCCAAGGGCTGACTGGCCCTAACACATACTGCTCTTTTTTCATCTGAAAAAATGTCTTTGCAAAAGTGGTGTTTTCTAGGTTGCTTTTTTCCAGATGCACAGAAGAAGAAAAAATAGATTTGTAAATCTACACTTGATGCTGCTAGAAAGTTTGTTTGAACAAAACTGATGGAGAACTTTGTCTGGAATAGTTCATCCTTACATAGAGATTAACCTTCTTCTGTTGCCAAAAAATCACCCAGACATTTTGTTATCTGCCAAGAAAGTGCTCAGAGGCGTCTTTAACTTGCACGGCAGTTTCCAGCTTTAATTCTGAATTGACATTTGCTATTTAATTGCAATAAATCTCATCACAAACCCATTTGCTTTGAATGTTTCTTGGCTATGTAACCTGTCATTCTTTAAGTAAGGTTGCTTTGTTCTTGCCTCAGCACAAGCTCACTAAAACTGCAATAGCTATTAGCACAAAAATTATCTTCTGAAAAGACATTTTCAGGGATGGCCAAGAGGAAGAAGAGAGGGAATGTATAAAGCCCCAGGGCAAGAGCCACTCTGTGCCTCATTCTCCCTCCTGATCCTAGCTAACAGTTTTAGACAGATGAAATCAGGTCATCCTGAATGTCAAGAACAGCCTAAAGGAATCAGGATGCCATTCTTGGGGGAAGAGAGGAAAGGAAAAAGAAAAGGAGAAAGAGAGAAATGGGAGAAATCACAGCTTTCATACCTTACATTGCCTGCCCCTGGAAGGGAAAAAGACCTTGCTCTACTGCCAGTCACTGCAGCAACATAAGTTCACTCACCACCACTATATCCAATTCAGGCCCTGGAGAGAAATGACTCCATTTTCCATACTTTGAGAACAGCTCTGGACATGGTTATGCCACTCCCTTTCCTCTGTGTCCATGTATTTCAGGATCCACCTAAAGTGTAAACCTTTCCTTAATCTCTTTGTAAGTCAGCTTCATAACCTTGGGCAAGTCATTAATCATCTTTCCACCTATAAAATGTGGCCTAATGTTCTCCAGTGTTTCCCAGACTTCAGTCATGTAAACAGCATCTTCACACTTTCCACCATATCTATACACTATCTTATTACACTGTTATTATACATACTATGCCATATCTCTTACACTATATTATTATTTTCTTAATATTTTTTTAAATAAGATTAACTTTTAAAACCTCATACTTAGCCTAGTAAATGATGTCAACAAAATATCAGGTGTGATATGCTAGTGATGACCTAAAACAAATAGACTGCCAGATATTTCTTTAGTGAAGATGGGCTTATTTAGCATCAGCAGAGAATTACAATTCAGGGTCAGCCAACTTGGTGAGCCGTGTGCAATTCCCTGCAGGACAAGGGAAGGAGAAAGCTTTTATAGAGAGGAAGAGGAAGTTGGGAGGGCTACAGTAAACAAAGAGTTCATGGCTTTTCTTTGGCTGATTCCTGGCCAAGAAAGGAGTCTTTCTTCGTCCTGTTGGGGTCTGCTATTGTCACAAGGCGTGAGAACTCTCCGTCCTGGTCTCCAAACTGTATTTAATTGGGGGTTTATTTATTAACTTTACACTAGCTATATCTCTACAAAATACTTTAAAATAAATACATGACTTTTAAAATAAAATGTTTTCCATTGATCACCTAAACTTATCTTATGTTCCACCACCCTTTGTGAGACTCTTGTATGGTCAAAACACTACCAAGATTTGAAATCAGACAAGTCTGATTTAGAAAACTGGCTCTGTGTACTAATATGTGATCTTGGCAAGTCACCAATGCCTACCACATACATTGTCAAGAGGATTAATTGATAAATTGTATGTTTAGAGTTGGCACTCAATTAATATTGTCTTTTTCCTGTACCTCAGTTTTCATATCTGTAAAATGCATCCTAGTAAAAATGGAAGGAGCATAGGCTTGGGTGTCTGACCCACTGGATTAAATTCCCACATGCAGTTACTTAACCTTTTTGAGCCTCAGTTATCTTTTTTGTAACTGGAAATGATAACGCTAAATTGCCTGGGGTTGTTGTTGTCAGGATCAAAGATAATACACGGTAAAGTGCTTAAAACAGGAAGCACTATATAAATGGCAACCATCAGTATTATCAATAATGTCACCCTTAATGCCCTATCTACATCACTGGCAAAATGGAAGTAGATATTATTCAAAACAGAAAACAGCCCTATTATCTTCTATCTCATACTCTCCCTCTCTTCATTTTCTGCCTGATAATTTCCTTATTTAAACAGTCAAGGATCTAATACAGAAGCTATTGCTAGAACCAGACAGGGTCAACATCAGAATGAGAATGAGATGCAAAATCAAGCAGCGTCCTTCAAAATAGGGTGCAAGAGTTAATACTTGTATAGTGCTGAGACTAGAGTCTGAAAGAGTATACACTCTGTAAGTGTTAAATAAACTAACCAATAATAATAATAACTGTGGAAATACAAGAAAGGTAAAAAGAAAAGAGTGATGCAGTTACTGAACAATCAGGACATATCCATGACCCCAAATGAAAAGGTTTATGCGTCATTGGGAGAGAAATGGGGTTAATGGAGGGGAGGGAGTAGGGTCAGAAGGAAAGAGAAGTCCTTGGTATTAGAGCTTAAAAGGTAAACTCATTTGGTCAAACTGGCCTGGAGGGTTCTTTGGATTCTTTTTAGCAAAGGAAAAACAAGCAAAACCAAATAAAAATAAAACTGGGGCCTCACAAAGGGCTGCCTCTTCCCACTTAGAGACTGGAGTGCAGAAACTCAGAGGGCTACAACAGATGTAGTAATAAGCAATAATGTCGTCCATTAATTGCTCAGTCTTAATAGCAGACGCTGATGGAAAAATCATCCTATTTTTTTTTTCCTAAACCAGATATCTTCCTATTGGGAGTTGCTTTATTTTTGGTACAGTGTAATGTTGGTAGGCTCACTGTATAGAACTGATAAAAGCAAGCCTAGCTAATTAAAGAAAGGCTTCAAATCAAATTTAAAATTAGCAAAGTATTTTCCTTAATAATGAACTGATTCAAGTATAAGTATAAAATATAAAACTGCTTGATATTGGATAGCTTACTTTTAGGTAAAAATTAAAATTCCAAAATTCATAAAAAATATTTGTTTTGAGGTAAAAAGTACTTAAAAGAAAAGCCCTTTTGATTTAAGTGAACAAAGGTAGACATTATAAAGTCATTGGTAAAAACAAAAAATACTAATTAAAATGTAGTTCGTGAAGACAATGAGTAGGTAGAAAATAGTTCACAGTAGTCTTTCAAAGCCCAAAATTACATTGCTTCTGAGAAACAACTTATATGAGATCAGTCATCACTATTCATCACACACAAAATGAAATTTTGTTCTGAAAATGCATTGTTTAAGAAAAATTACTTCAAATATAACTTACCAATAATGACCTACCCTAAATAATGATGTTGAAATGTTTGTTTGGGGCTTCCCTGGTGACACAGTGTTTGAGAGTCCGCCTGCTGATGCACGGTACACGGGTTCGTGCCCCGGTCCGGGAAGATCCCACATGCCGCGGAGTGGCTGGGCCCGTGAGCCATTGCCGCTGAGCCTGAGCGTCCGGAGCCTGTGCTCCGCAACGGGAGAGGCCACAGCAGTGAGAGGCCCGTGTACCACAAAAAAAAAAAAAAAAAAAAAAAAAAAAAAATGTTTGCTCGATTTTTTTGTTCTATGTCTTCCTTTTCCTGTTATTTTATTTATTTATTTACTCTCATTGACTTCCTACTGAGCCTCTTGTTAGCTTTCTTTTAATTTTCCTCATTTTTATATCTACCACATATGCTTGTTTCCTGATTTATAGCTGCACCTGCACCTCCTCCAGCTGTGTTTATACTCTCTACTCCTTAATTTAACGCAAGAGCTGTACAACAAAGAAAGTAGAAAACGAAGCTCAAAAGTCCAATTGGTCCAATTTTCTGTAACGTGCCCTACAGGATAATCTCGATGCACAGAGCTTGATGACAAACCCTGGCAAATTGGTCGACATTTAAAAGCTCCAGTTTTTTAAGGAACCTCATGCTGTTCTCCATAGTGGCTGTACCAGTTTACATTCCCACTAACAGTGTAGGAGGGTTCCCTTTTCTCTACACCCTCTCCAGCATTTATTGATTCAAGATTTTTTGATGATGGCCATTCTGACTGGTGTGAGGTGATACCTCATTGTAGTTTTGATTTGCATTTCTCTAATAATTAGTGATGTTGAGCATCTTTTCATGTGCTTTTTAAAAATATTTATTTATTTATTTTTGGCTGCATTGTTTCTTCGTTGCTGCCTGCGGGCTTTCTCTGGTTGCGCGAGCGGGGGCCACTCTTCGTTGTGGTGCGCAGGCTTCTCATTGCGGTAACTTCTCTTGTTGTGGAGCGCAGGCTCTAGGCACGCGGCTCGAACCCGCGTCCCCTGCATTGGCAGGCGGATTCTTTTTTTTTTTTAATTGGAAAGTTTATTAATCATTTTTTAGCAGCATTTTCTATGGAAACTCTTTATATGTTAATTTTTTAAGCTTTTTTTTGTTCTTTTTTTTAAGTACAAAACTTCTTTTTTAACATCTTTATTGGAGTATAATTGCTTTACAATGATGTGTTACTTTCTGCTTTATAACAAAGTGAATCAGTTATACATATACATATATCCCCATATCTCTTCCCTCTTGCATCTCCCTCCCTCCCACCCTCCCTATCCCACCCCTCTAGGTGGTCACAAAGCACCAAGCTGATCTCCCTGTGCTATGCGGCTGCTTCCCACTAGCTATCGGTTTTACATTTGGTAGTGTATATATGTCCATGCCACTCTCTCACTTTGTCCCAGCTTACCCTTCCCCTTCCCTGTGTCCTCAAGTCCATTCTCTAGTAGGTCTGCATCTTTATTCCCGTCTTACCCCTAGGTTCTTCATGACCTTTTTTTTAGATTCCATATATATGTGTTAGCATACTGTATTTGTTTTTCTCTTTCTGACTTACTTCACTCTGTATGGCAGACTCTAGGTCCATCCACCTCATTACAAATAACTCAATTTCATTTCTTTTTATGGCTGAGTAATATTCCATTGTATATATGTGCCACATCTTCTTTATCCATTCATCTGTTCATGGACACTTAGGTTGCTTCCGTGTCCTGGCTATTGTAAATAGAGCTGGCAGGCGGATTCTTAACTACTGTGCTACCAGGGAAGTCCTCATGTACTTTTTAACCATCAGTATGTCTTCTTTGGAGAAATGTCTATTTAGATCTTCTGCCAATTTTTGACTGGGTTGTTTGTTTTTCTATATTGAACTGCATGAGCTGAGTGAAGTAAGTCAGACAGAGAAAGACAAAAGTATCATATGATATCGCTTATATGTGGAATCTTAAAAAAGGCTACAAATGAACTTATCTACAAAACAGAAATAGAGTTACAGATGTAGAAAATAAACTTATGGTTACCTGAGGTAAATGGGGGCAGTGGGATAAATTGAAAGATTGGGATTGACATGTACACACTACTATATATAAAATAGATAACTAATAAGGACCTACTGTATAGCACAGGGAATTCTACTCAATACTCTGTAATGGTCTATATGGGAAAATAATCTAAAAAAGAGTGGGTATATGTATATGTATAACAGATTCACTTTGCTGTATACCTGAAACTAATACAACATTGTAAATCAACTATACCCCAATAAAAATTTAAAAATAAGTAAATAAAAGCTCTAATATTCCCATGGTCATACAAATATAGATTTAGCATACAAGCTTCATAAGCTAGATCTGTACAATCAACTAACATAGGAATTTTTTTTTGAATTATTGTAATGCTGCCAGACAAAAAGTTCATCACCAACTCCTCCTTTTGACTGAAATTCTTCCCAAAGTCACTCGACCTAAGATTACGTATTAAATCAATACTATTTGAAGGTTTCAAACACTCATATTAAAGAAAGAATTAACAAATAAAATTTTACTCATTTTGTCTCATTTCCTTTAGTCTATAATAAGGATGAAAATAAGTAATTTGTATGCATTATGTTATAGAACTTCATTAAGCACTGGTCCATCGATTTATTTTTACAAAGTGGGAGAGAACTGTGAGTTAAGCAATATCAATACCAAAACTAACACATTATTAATCAACTATACTCCAGTATAAAATAAAAAGTTAAAAAAAGAAAAGCTCTGTAAATACACATTAGAAATAAATGCAGTGTTCATCTTCAATGAAGAAATTGAGAAAAAGATACATTGATTCAATGAGTTCAATCATGAAAATGTATAGGTATAGTTATAGTGTCAATACAGAAACACACTTGTGATTATCAATAAAGAAACACTTGTGATTATCAATAAAGAAACACACTTATGATATATACTGGTGATACCTAGTGTCTATATGTTGTGTGAAACACTTACATACCACCTATTTTTTGACCATGAGTGTAAAACATTCAAATATCTGAAAGATTTCAAGGAGGTTAAGGCACCATACCACTGAATCTATGCTACATTTGAAGATGAGATGTACTAGAGAAAACTAAGAAGAAAATAATGGGAAAATGATAACCTGTCACAATGGTAAAATTATACCTTATTTCTGTTTTAAAATTTTATTTTTATTTTTTTCACATAGTCTTTCAAGTGGTTTGATTCCATTTATAAATAATAAAATAAAATATATCCCAAATGTTTGAATAACAGCATCTTCACAAATACATTGTCATTTGACTCCTTGAAGTTTTTGGAAATATAATAGGTTGAGAGAAAAATGGCCGAAGTTTCACTCTAAACCTATTTGACCATCTTAACTGCTCCACAAGGCACATGACTTTTGCTACAATGAAAACTCATTTGTTCCCAAAAGCAAAATAAACATTTACTTTAAAAATCACTTTCTGAACCTAAAGAGTACAAGTCTGAAGTTTGTATATATTGTAACAAATGTTTTATCTAGAAAATGTTTTTACTCTGTTATACAACCCATACTATGTGCTTGAATATTTAATTCATCCTAAAAGAACATATTTTCGTTGTTTTATAATATTTGTATTACCTAAACTAAATCTACTAGAACTTAGCAAGTACAAATAACGTACAAGAAAATAAAGATAGGGCCACTGTCCTTTACAAACCTTAAATATTCTTAGAGATCAAGAGTTGCTGATGAAAACCACAATGAGATAGCATTACACACTCACCAGACAAGCAAAATAAAGTCTGACAATACCAAATGTTGATGAGAAAGTGAGCAATGAAACTTACATACACTGTGGGTGAATGGGAACCCTCATTCACTGAAGTTGGGAGTGTAAATGGGTACAACCAGTTAGGAAAGTCGTTTGCAAGTTAAAGATATACACAGCCTATCCCCCCCATTCCTCTCCTATGTATATGTATTTGTGTATCAGAGCACTCATGAAACATTCATAGGAACATTGTTCATAATAGCCCCCAACTGAAAACCGCCCAATTTTCAATCAGCAGTGAAATGGAAGAAAGAAAAATGTGTATATACAATGGAACACTGTATAGTAATAAAATGACAAACTATAGTCACTTGTGGATGAATCTCACAAGCATAAAAGAGGCAAACCGAGAAGGTGGAGGAGGGGGAGAAGAGGAAAAAGAACAATGCATTAAATATGGTTCCATTTAGCTAATGTTCAAAAAGAGACAAAAATAAGCTATCCTGTTTAGGAATGCATATATAGATGGCAAAGCTTTAAAGAGAAGCAAGAAAATGCTTACCATAAGTGTCTAGAAGAGCGTGAGAAATTATCATCTAGGAGGGGCAAACAGAGATTTCTGTGGTGTCATGTATATTCTTGACTTGGGTGGTGGTTATGTAGATCTTAGCTTTAAAATTCTGCTTTAGACCAGATATCAGCAAACTATGACCTATGGGCCAAATCAGCCCACTGCCTGTTTTAATAAAGTTTTATTGGCGCACACATGCACGCACATATACAAAAAGAGTTATTTGTTCATAAGAAATGGAGGAAAATAAAGATAAAAGCATACATTTCTATAGGACATCATGGTTTAAAGAACCCAGTGAGGTAGATATTTTTTGAAATCTTTCCTCTTATTTTCCACAGATGAGTATGTGAATGTCAGAGAAGTTAAATAACTTGTCAAGATCATGTAGCCAGCCAGAAGCAGGATCACAACTGAAATGCTCATTTTCTGGATTCTATTTTGCTCTTGAAGGTATACAAGATATGCTTTGTACAAGTTTCAAAACTGAGCATTTTATTTAGGACAAATTTTATAGTACAGGATATATTTTAGTTCAGACTAAACTAAAATTTATGGAGCACCTAATAGATAAACACGTCTATAAATTCTAAATGACCTCAGTATCTCATGGACTTCACTAGCTCATTTAATCAGAGACATTGGAGAAGTCTTAATTAAGAAAATGGAACTTGAAACGGGTCTGGAAGGGTTTCACAACTGGTGTGGAGAGTTTTATTTTCCATTTAGATTCCGATGCAGAGACAAGTAGAATTGAACAAAGAAAAAGAAACACTGTGTCCCTGGATGGGAAGTCTCAATTTTGTAAAAATGAAAATTCTTCCTAGCTTTATGTGTACATTTAATGCAACTGAATTAAATACATTTAATTCAAAATCCTATTGAGATCTTTTGGGAATTTAACACATGACTTTAAAATGTATTTGGAAAAATAAACAGGTCATATTACCAGGCAAATATTAGAAACAATGGTACTACGGGAGAACTTGCTTTACAAGAAATACAATAAATTAAAGTATGGATATGGCAAGGAGCAGAGAGAGAAATTGAACAGAAAAGAAAAATCTTTATTATAAGTTCATATATAATAAAATTGACATTTCAAATCAGTGAGGCAAAGATTAATTAATAAATAATATTAGGAAAACTAACTGTCCATTAAAAAAGGACATACAATTAACCTCTTTAATTCATAAATTTTAATGAGTTAAAAATTTATATGTTAAAAATTAAACTATGAAATAAATATAAGGATATATATATGTATATAAAATCTTGGACTGAGAAAAGCAATCCTAAGCATACCATCAAAGCAAATCCATAAAGGAAATGCAATAGCTATGGTTACATTATTTTAATATACTTCTATGTCAAAGAATTATAAACCAAAATAAAAGGCAATTACAAACCAAGAAAAAACTGCAGCATATATGACAAAGGTTTAATAACCTAAATATATAAACAAATCCTACAAGTCAGTAACATGAAAAGTATAGAAAGAAAATGAAAAGGTGATGCATTAAAAAAGCAACACAGGTGGGGCTGGGCTTCCCTGGTGGCGCAGTGGTTGGGAGTCCACCTGCCGATGCAGGGGACGAGGGTTCGCGCCCTGGTCCGGGAAGATCCCACATGCCGCAGAGCGGCTGGGCCCGTGAGCCATGGCCGCTGAGCCTGCGCGTCCGGAGCCTGTGCTCCACAGCGGGAGAGGCCACAGCGGTGGGAGGCCCGTGTACCGTAAAAAAAAAAAAAAAAGCAATACACGTGAAAAAATGAGAGCCAATGTCTATTTAATCCTTATAATATACCAAGTACTGTGCTCAGAACTTTACAAGAATTTCCTCATTTGGTCTTCACAACAATCCTATGAAAAATATATTATAATTATCTATATTTGACATATGAAGAATATATTATAATTACCTGTATTTGACATAGGAGTAATGGAGTCTCAGAAAGGTTAACTCACTTGCCTGGATCAAAGAGTGCTGGTATTTGAGCCCAGGTCTCCTATTCTTGAGCTGTAGCTTTTAATAACTATGGTATATTGTATTTCCAGTTGAAGAATTAAATTATGTTCAAGCTCACTAGCAATCAATTATAAAAAACCTAGTACCACCACTCATCTACCAAATAGGAATTTTAAAGAAAATTGAAATATACAAGTATCAGCAGGGGTGGGGGAAATAGACACTTGCAAAACGGCTGGTTGGAAGTTTATCTCCAGAGTGGTTAGGTGATAATATGTATTATAAGTAACAACAGTGTAGGAAACAGTAACAGCTCAGTAGGGCCTAGAATAAGTAAAGAAATGTGAGAATAAATTAAAGAAAAGAAAACTCATGGCCTTGTGCATGTTTGAGACATTGTTGTGTGAGAGACAGGTTTAAAGGCAGAAGAGTACATTTCCTTCTCCATGGTCTATGAGAGGCTGTGTAAGTGCAGTAAATTGCCACCTTTCACAGTGGACAGTCAACACAGGTGCCTAAAACTGATGTACTGAGAAATAGAAATTAAAGTATAGTATTTCAGTTTTAATGATTACCATTAGAACTAAAATACAGAAACTGTTTAAAAGTGTTTACCACTAGGAAATGGTACAGTGTGAAGAATTTTAATTTTAGATTATTTCATATAACTTGTTTATTTTAATAAAATAATGTGCATATTACTAGTTTTAAAAGTCTAGTTTAAAGCAAAAAGAAAGGCATTCACATCAATACAAGATTAGTTATATTAATTTATTATACCTGTACAATGGAGAACTATGATATCATTGGAAAGAACGAGATAAAATTCTATGTAATTACATGAAAAAAATAACAATAACAATAATGAAAAATAGCTAACACATTTATGGAGCACTTTCTTACTAAAACGTTTATTGAGCACTTATTGAGTGACTGTCCAGTCAGTGTTCTAAGTTCCCATGTATATTCTAATTTAATCATTTCTCAACTGCTTTATAAAAAAATCTCAGAGGCAGAGAAGCTAAGTAAATTGCTCAAGGTCACACAGGTAGCAAATGGCAGAACCTGCATTAAAACAGAGACAGTATGGCTCCATAGACTATACTTTAAGTACTACACTCTACTGTTGTAATAACAAATGAAAAACTAATTGCAAAACATGGGTTTTTTCTTTTAAACCATGTGTATGAGTGCATGTGTGTGCTTGCAGCATGTAGAGGCTTTGTGGCATGTGGAGGGTGTATGTGGAATGTGCATGGTGTGTGAAGTGATCTGTGTTTGTGTGTATGTGCATGGATGTGTACAAATTACATGAGCATATAGAATTTTGAAGGATATATACCAAAGTGTTGCAGATGACTGGAGGGAAAATATTTCTCTTACTTTCTACATTTTTGTGGTGTTCCATTTTTTTCTTCTGACTTCATATCATTTTGTGATAAAATAATTAACAGTATCTTTAAGGATACCCTAAATCTTAAACCAAGCAATTCCATTTCTAGGAACTGATTTTAAGGGGGAAAATCAAATATATGGTAAAGGTGCATATACAAAAAAATGAATCACTCGCACTATCTCTTAAGTGTGGGCTGTGCAGAGTAGCTTCCTTCCAAAGAGTAGAATTTGGAAAGGGAGTGGGGAAGAGTAATTTTTCAGTGGAGAAACTTGAGAAATATTACCTCAGCCAGGTGATCAATGTCAATATCAATAATCATAAATCATATTGATAGTATGTACCCTTGATGTTATGTGCTAAGAATGGAACTTTACCCCTGTAATCTTCTGCCCAAGAATGTACAACCCCACTCTAATCATGAGAAAGACATCAGACATTTCACTAGAGGGACACGTCTACAAAATACCTGAACAATACTCCTCAAACTGTCAAGGTCATCAAAAACAAGGAAAGTCTGAGAATCTATCATAGCTGAGGGCAGCCTAAGGATAAATTGATAACTAAATGTAATGTGGTATTCTGGATGGGATCTGGGAACAGAAAAAGGACATTAGAGAAAAACAGGAAATCTGAATAAAGTATGGATTTTAGTTAATAAAAATGTATCACTATTGGTTCACTAACTGTGAAAAATGTGCCACTCTAATGTAAGATAATAACATAATAATAATAACATAATATTATTAATGTAAGATAATAGGGGAATATATGAATCATCTTCACAGTTTTTTCATAAATATAAAATTGTTCTAAAATAAAGTTTATTTAAGATTAATTACATCATTATTTATAATGGCAAAACTGGATAAATAAAAAGAGTAGCCCAAATGTATAAAAATCAAGACGTGGTAGAATAAATGCTAGAATATCTATGTGATGGAATACCATGCAACCATTAAAAAGCCATTAATAAAACCATTAATATTATTGATTCAAGAAAACAACATATTGCTATGTACAAATTCTAGGTTACAGAATAGATTCTATAGTCTGATGCTTTTTTAAATCAAAAAAGTATGGACATATATGCAGAGGAAAAATAAAGACAGAGATAGTTGTAAACACTTGTTGTCTTAGGGCATTGAGATTATGGGCATTTATTTTCCTTTTGCGCTTTTCTGTGTTTCCCAAATTATCTTCACTGAACATATATTACTTTTGAAAATATTTTTTTTTAATCTTTTAAAAATATATCAAAATCAGGGCTTCCCTGGTGGTGCAGGGGTTGAGAGTCCGCCTGCTGATGCAGGGGACACGGGTTCGTGCCCCGGTCTGGGAAGATCCCACATGCCGCGGAGCGGCTGGGCCCGTGAGCCATGGCCACTGAGCCTGCGCGTCTGGAGCGTGTACTCCGCAACGGGAGAGGCCACAACAGTGAGAGGCCCACGTACTGCAAAAAAAAAAATATATATATATATATATATACATATATATATATATATATATATATCAAAATCAGTTTGGAAAAAAATAAGTCTCAACCCTACTTCATACCACATACAAAAGAAAACTCAAAATCGATCACAGACCATAAAAACCAGCTATAAATCCTCTAGAAGAAAGTATAGAAAAAAATCTTTGCAACTTTGGATTAGGCAAATGTTAGACAGGACATATACAGTACTAACCATAAAAGAAAAAAATAAGTAAATTTAATCAAAATTTTTAAACATTTACTATTTGAAAGACCTTGTTAGGAAAATGAAAACAGTAAACTGGGGGCAAGGTATGTGTACTATATATCTGACAAAGGATTTGTATCAGATTATATAAACTCAATAAAATATAGATAAACAATTAAAAACAGACACTTCATCTAAACAAATATATGAATGTCCAATTAGTACATGAAAATATGTTGAGAATCTATTCATCTGTGGAATGTCAACTTAAAACCACAATGAAGTACTGATAAACATGACAAGAATGGATAAAATTTTTTTAAATAAAATAAAACTGGCAATACCAAGTGTTGGCAAGGATATAGAGCAAACTAGAACTCTCATTCACAGCTGGTGGGAGTATGAAATGATAAAATCATGTTGGAAAATAGTTTTGACATTTGTTATAGAGTTAAATATGCACTTGCCCTTTGACCTGGCAACTCTGCTTTTAGATATTTATTCAATAATGATGCAAATATATGTTCACAGAAAGACTTCTAAATGAATGTTTACAGCAGCTTTATTCATAATAGCCAAAGTCTGGAAACAACCAAATGTTCATCAATAGGAAAATAGAAAAATAAATGGTGGCATAGCCATATATAATGGTACACTATAGAGCAATAAAAAAGAATGAGCTACAAATACATGCAATAGCATGGATGATGCTCAAAAAACACTCTGCGGGGGCTTCCCTGGTGGCGCAGTGGTTGAGAGTCCACCTGCCAGTGCAGGGGACACGGGTTCATGCCCCGGTCCGGGAAGATCCCACATGCCGCGGAGCGGCTGGGCCCGTGAGCCATGGCCGCTGAGCCTGCGCATCCGGAGCCTGTGCTCTGCAACGGGAGAGGCCACAACAGTGAGAGGCCTGCATACCACAAAAAAAAAAAAAAGAGGAGAAAAAAAAAAAAACACTATGCGAGTGAAAGAAGCTAGATGCCAGAGTACACATTGTATGATTCCCACTTATATTATGATCTTGAAGAAGTAAAACTAATCTAGAATGATACAAGGTAGCTATGTTGTTGCCTGGGGCAGGAGATGGGGGATTGATTACAAGGGATCTTGAGGGAAGCTTTAGAGGTGATGAAAATGTTCTCTATTATGACTGGGATGGTAGTTACATGCGTGAATACATTTGTCAAAACACATTAAACTATAAAATGTGTGCCATTTTATTGTGTGTAAATTATACCTCAGTAAAGTTGGTGTTTAAAGTAGTAGATGTAAATATACTACATCTTTTCTTGGGATTATGAAATCTAATTATTAAATCCAGGGAGACGGTGTTTATTCAATTCCTTGTTTCTAGTGGAGAGAAACAGCCGGCCAGGAACCCATAATTATTATGCAGTGACAGTCATTAAAATTAGAAACAAAGGAAGAACAATTTTACAGGGAAAGGTGGGTTTAGTTACTGGCACAGTCCTTTGGTACTATAGCAAATGGGTCAAAAATCCATGGCTGCAGTAGTTATCTCTGGGAAAGAAGACACAAAGGAAGGAGCAATCTCGAAACCAGAAGTGGTCTCTCCCCTGCTCTTTGCCAACAGGGATCCTGCACTGACCTGGCTACACGCCCACTTAATAATCCTACAATTCAATAGGGAAGCTGCAGCACTGGCACCGTGTGTACCAAGGGACTGCTGAGTCATTCTCTGGTCAGAAGGCACAAGGCTATTGATTTTTACATTTAGATTTTCACTCTGGATCCTATAACCCTTATTTTGGTAAAATCTCATTATACAAGACATTGTTGCATGATTTTCTCATTAAAACTTAATGAAAAACAATTCTCAACACTGGAATTTGCCAATGGGCATCATTTGAAAAATCTCATCGATTACATTAATTTCTATAGTACTTATGTTAAAGATAAGATCCTGAAAAAAAATTAGGTTGTAAATATTAAATTCGACCTAACTAGAAATAAGGCTAAAATAGGGAACTCAAGGGAAGGTCGACTTGGTTATTATTCTCATGAAAGTGTTGCATTGTACAACAGTCTGGATCTGTTTCAAAGGGACTCTCTGAAGCTGACAATTCAAACAACAACAGAAAAACTACCACCAACAAAAAGACTCCAAAACCAACTGCAAATGACCTTTGTTGGCCCTTGAACACCTCTAGCTTTTTGTTCTCAGATTTGATAAGCATATAACTATAACATGAGCACTATCTAATTTCATTTCCTGCACATTTAATTTTATTTTTCATTTTCACACGGTATGCTAAACATGTTACAATATTTTGCACATTGAAAACCTTTAAATAAACTGAAAGGAACAGGACAGTTACAGTGAAATAAAAAGAATGAGATTTCAGAGAGAGGGGTACAGAGGAAGGAGGGGGAAAGACTGCATCATATTTATAAGGATGAAAAAAGAATCCACATCTTTAGGATGCCAAATGGTGCAGTGCAGGCTGTATCAAAATAAAAGCTCTTACAGCAATGTTCACTTTCTGATCTGTTTATCCACCCAAAGCCCAGAAAATAAAAACAAAAGGAACAAAGACGATTGCTGAAACAAGGCCTAGCATGTTAATACAATGGCTTACATGAAACAAACTATAAATTTCAATCAAGAAAAAATATTTCCCTTCTTTATGTTTTCTCCTTTCAGCAGAAAAAAATGAATTAATTAAAAAGTCAAAAACATGCTTTCAGCTCATCCTAAAACATAAAGAGAAATCAAATGAATCATTTTACTTAGCTTGCCTGTTCCCCAACCCAGCCTCTCCTAATCCTAGCAGGAGGGTTTATTTTTCTTCTCAAGACAACTCAGTTCTACTTGAGCTCCTAGTTCAAAAGATCTCTAACTCAGCTTCAGGTCACTCTGGCTGCTGAATTCCTCAATCCCTGGTGAGCTTGACTCTCAGTCCTTTGTGCTTCTGCCTTTCAAGGGCTGCATTTTAGTATGTTAGGGCTGGATTTTTATCCTCTTCAGCTCAGCCTCTCAATGACTGAGTGCTAATCTCAGTGGATTCTAATTCTAGCTGACCTTGGGAATTCTTGGGGTCCTGTCTACCACTCCCTTTCTTCTCCCTGGCATTGTTAAATAATGTTTAGAGTGGGCTCTGCGAATCTATGTTTAAAGCTTCCCAAATAATTATGATTTGCAAAATGTTTTGGAAACACTGTCCCAAGGTAGCTCATCCCTCTTCAGCTGGGTCTCTGACACCTACCTCTGGAGTAGTAAGCTCTGCCCATTTACCTCTTTTCAAACTACCTGACTGGTACCTCTATGCCATCTCACTATTCACTTGGATCTTGCCTTACCACTGTCTCTATATCTTCTGTATAAAACTTCTGAACTCAAACTTGGCTCATTGGCATAGTTTTTCTCAATATGTGATCCCTGGAATAAATGCATTAGATAACATGAGGTGGGATGGTGATTCTTGCTAAAATGCAGATTCCTAGAACCTCCCACAGATCTACTGAATCTGAATCTCTCCAGATGGGGCTCAGTAATTTGCATGTTAAACACCATACAAAACTATTATGCACACTAATATTGAAGGACTACTAGCTTAGTCTTTCATGGCTTAGTAGAATGAGATCATATAGTAAAAACACCTGAGAACAAATTCCCTCCATCGGTTATCCTGAGGTGATTTGCTTTTCTCTTTTCTTGGCTGAAAAATTGGTGATAATAATACCATATAGCATATAGTTCACAAGACAGTTGATGGACATTTTAATCTGGACAATTTCAATAGATTCAGCCCATCCATTAAAAATGCAATCAGGAAAAACAACCACAACAGAAAGGTTTGATGGAGATCAATATCCCTCAGTCTTTAGTTTCCATCCCACTAACCTGTACCTCCCCAACTTCATCTCCCCTCAGTCACTGCATGCCAGGCACACTGCCCCTCCGTACTTTTGGTCAAATACCCCAAGAACACTATAGTAGCTTCAAAGCCTCTACATGTGTCTCTACATGGCTTGGAAGGTTTTACACACAGGTGTGATTCACTCTTTCACTTCATTCAGTTCTTCATTCAAATATTACCTCTTAGAAAGGCCATCCCTAACCACGCTATATAAAAGAGCACACCACTCTCTTTCATTCTATACCCCCTTACCCTGCTTTATTTCACTTTACAATATTTATCATTGTGATATATTTTATGTGGATGTGTATTTGCGTTTTTATTGCCAATTTCACCTACTAGTAATGCCCATGAGTTCAGAGACTTAGGTTGGTTCTTGTTTCTTAGAAGAGTGTCTGGCACCTAGTTGATGCCCAATAAATAGTTAACAAATGAAAACTAAATAAGTGAACTATCAATAATGCAAAGTTCTTTTGCTCACCACAATCTCTTCTTTGACTACATTAGAATTAAAGACATCTATACATCAAAATACACCATAAGCTAAGCTAAAAGAGAAGATATCGACTGGAAGATATCTGAAATTCATATAACTGACAAAAACAATAGTATCCATAACATGTAAAAACTACAAATCATAAAAGACAAACTACCCACAGAAAAATGAACAAAAAATTCACAAAAGAGGAAATCATATTGGTCAGTACATGCCTTAAAGAGAAAGGCATTCTAACCCTAACCTCACTAGAAATCAGGGGAAAGAAATGGAGCCAGAGATTAGTTTACAGTTAGCAGATTGGCGAAAATGTAAAAAGACTGACGACACTAAGTGTTCATGTAGGAAAAGGGGAACATTGTTGATGGTATGGTAAATCGTTATGGCCACTTTGAAGGACATTTTGGCTGTATCTAATAAAGTTAAACATGTAACTTATGACCCGGCAAGTCCACTTCCAGATACATACACTAGAGAAAATTTATCAATTTGTACAAGGCCACATGAATGAGGATTTTCACTGCAACACTTTTTAATTTTTAACAGAAATAACTGGAATTCTATTAATAGGAAAATTGAGAAAAAAATGATGGTATACTAACTCATGCAATGGAATATTGTTTAGCAGTTAAAATGAATCAATTAGATCTCCATGTATCAACATGCACAATCTTTTAAAAGACATGACTTTGAGTGAAAAATGTGAGTTTCAGAAGGATATGCACAGTGTGATACAATTTTTGTAAATTTTAAAAACATGTTCCTTTATATAATTTATGAATACATAAATATATAGGAAATGTATAAAAATACAGAAAGGATGGAAATCAACTTCAAGATGGTACTTACTGGGAAGAGAGTGTGTGGGAATAGTTTGGAGAATGCTGTTAATCTCTTTGGTTAAATGTTATTTCCTTTTTAAAAAAATTGATGTTATGGCAAATTGTTAATATTTGTGACAGCTGGGTGGTTGAGCATATGCATAACTGTAATATTATTCTCTATATTTTCCTATATGTTTAGAATATATTTCTTTCAAAATAAAGAAAAAAAGACCAAAAGGAAATATTTTTTAAGAAACATATCTCTGAGGAGTGGGACATGCTTTTTTTTCCTTTTATTTCTACGTACTTTACTTATGCTTAACAAATTTTCCACACTGACCCTGCAGATTACATTTATCATTAGGAAAACTATGTTCAAACCTGGGCAAAATGTGCAACATATTTCAACGTGTCCAAAGATTTTTGCCCATTTATCTTAAGTGCTTGTTGCATTTCTCCCCTATAGCGTATAAATCTAAGTAAATGAAACATTAATTTTAAAAGGACAGCATGGAACACAGGCAAAACATGTCTATGTATATTAAAGGTAATAAAGATGTCATCAGGGAGATAGTTCAATTTTGCATTCCTTAACCAGGAAAAACACATTTGCCCAAACTTACATGCTCTATAACTGCCTACAACAGAGGTTACTGCTCCTGACAAATACAGGTTGCCATAATCCTCGTTCTTCACTATTTCCCCACCACTGTTCTGCAACCTTCACTTTAAAATGTCTTCCATTTTGAAATTTTAGGCATATTTTTACATCACTTCCCTATTTCATATTACATTCATCTATCAGACTCTAGGATGCTCTTCCATCATCTTCAATGACCTCAGCATCTCATAATCTTCACACCAATCTATCCTTCTCTTAGCTGTGCAGTCACAGATTTCAACAGGTATAAAGATGACACCTTGGCTCCTCAACTTCCACAATCTCATCTATTATGATCAGTCACCCAATAATGCCACTATGTAATTGCTCTCCTCATGATTAAATACTACTCCACTTTCAAAATTATAAATATTGAAATGCCCCTCTCTTATTACAAATTCCTGTCATACCTCTTCCATTCTCAAGAACAAATTGGTTTCCATACTCATAGTAACCTACTATTAATTGACTCCTCCCACTTTTCCACAATTGCTCCAATTCACGATTAAATTGTTGTGATGACATGGGACAAGTAAAATCACCTTTTGCTTCTAATTATGCTGCCAATGGGTGGAAATTCCTTAAACTAACGTATTTGTAAAAAGGAAAAAAAATTAAAGGCTTTGGCCAAAATTTTCATAAACCTTTTTTCATTAGGAAATAAACTATGGAGTTTCCCCAGCCCCTCTTGATCTTTGTCTAATATTCCATATACCAAATCATTGGACACCTTTGCGTTTTCCTGTGGTTTCTATTCTAAAAAGGAGCCAGGTTCCAACATTGCTGTGTTGATTATAAAAAAGAGTTTTGAAGTCAAGTGTAGCACTTCAAAAAGTAAGTATGTCTTCATTTCTGGAAATGGACATCAGTCCAGAAAAGTCTCAGTGGAAGAACTTACACCTAGTTGCAAAGTATAAGATGGTGAGTTTTTGCTCATCTTAATTAATATTACTAGACATATAATTTTGAGAGGTGAATCCTAAAGCACTCTATGTAAAGTCGGGAAAAAAATCATACACTTGGTCTGACTGAACTTAACTGCCATTTAAGGCTCTTCCATTCAGTTGAGGTCTGGCATGTCCTGTCCTAATACCTAGGTGTTTTTACAATTAGCTTCTGGGATTCACACAACAAAATGATTCAGATCTACCTACAGATTCAGTCATCCCTAAATCCATCTAGTCTACTCTGACTGCTGATACCTGGGAAGCATATAAGACTAAATAATATTTTTTTGTGATTCATATGTATTTTATAGCCCTGTTTAAAACTTTTATTTCCACTTAGGTAACAGGGCCTAAAATGAAACTATGTTATATTTATTACTTTTTAACACATAATACTGTCAGATTCATATCTGGCCTTATGGGTAAATTTTCTAGGTACTGAAGATAATCCATTCAAGTACAAAACCCTGTATTCATTCAAAAATCTTTTAGTAAGTATTTCTATAGGCATCTGTCTATAGAACATTACAAAATAATTATGCATGTCCTTGCATTCTTATATAAAAGTTATTAAACATTATACACAACTTTCTTTTAGCTAACTCAGGGTTATCATAGATATTCAATATTGTATTCTACTATAGCACACAACCATATTCTGCATATACTTTTTCATTATACTATTTCACTATGAGCTGTTAAAACTCACTGCTCTCATGTTGCTTGCCTCCAACATTTCTCTGTATATTCTAAATTGGTTACTTCTAATCTAGTAGGAAAAGAGAAAATAGAGTTTAGTTAAATTGTGGCTACTTTTTTTTATAAAGTAGGTATGAAATGACATCATGTCTGGACTTTTCTTTAAAATACTCCAGCAACACAAGCATGCCAACATAAAAAAGTAAATGAAGCAACACTGGCAAAACATTAATAACAGTTGAGGTTGTGTGATGAATACATGGGAGTTCATTGTATTATTCTATTTTGTTTATCTTTGTAAATTTCTTTAATAAGAAAGTTATTAAAAGAAAACTTTCTTTAAAGAAAAATGCTAGCTAATAAATATTAAAGGAAAAATATAATTAGATTATAACCACTTTGCCACTGTAACGTAATGACTAATTCAGGCAGGGATCATGCTAATGATCCTTTACGCATGCTAAAGCCATTGAGTGAAAAGGTGCTGGAGACCAAGATATTCAGATGGTCTCAAAGTATCACCCTACAGTTTACTTATTGATTTCTTTCATGTCTGTGTGGTTGTTATTATCAATTTTCTTTTCTTTTTTTAATTGAGGTAGCATTGGTTTACAACATTACATAAGTTTCATGTGTACATTATATTTCTACTTCTATATACACTACAGCATGCTCACCACCAGAAATTGAGTTTCCTTTCATTACCATACAGTTGATCACCTTTACCCATTTAGCTCTCCTCCTCCCAGCCTCTTCCCCTCTGGTAACCACTACTCTGTTCTCTGTATCTATGTGTTTCTTCTTGTTTGCTTTGGTTTGTTCATTTATTTTGTTTGTTTTTTTGTTTTTTACATTCTGGAGATTCCTCAAAAATTAAGAATAGACCTACCATATGATCCAGCTATTCCACGTATGGACATTTATCCAAAGTAAATGAAAACACTTATTCAGAATGATGTATGCACCCCTATGCTCACCACAGCATGATTTACAATAGCCATGATATAAAAAGAACCTAAGTGCCCACCAATGGAAGAAGGGAAAAAGAAGATGTAGGATACACACACACATGCGCGCACACACACGCACACAATAGAATACTAATTATTAATTCATAAAGGAAATGTACCTTTACAGAGGAGAAAAGTACCTTTTCAGGCAGACATTATCTAAGTGATCAGTCAAATTCAACATCATCGATAGTGGGTCCATGATGTCATTATTTACTTTCTGATGTTATGAAAATATACAATATCACCTATGTAGTAATCTTACCAAAATTGTTTAATCTGAATTTAATAATGAAGAAACAATCAGAAAAATCTAGTTTGTATATTTTTTACAAAGTAACTGGTCTGAACTCCTTAAAATGTTAATGTTGTGGTTGAATATTGAATCAGTCAAAAGCAATAACTATAAAGCCCATTATTAGAATAATTAGGGATATTCAAATATGGTAGATAATATTTTTTACACATTTAAATTTCTTGGTTGTTGTAATAATTTTGTGGTTATGCAGGACAAACTTCATGTTCTTTGGGGACACATGCTGCTGAAGTACTAGGGGTAAAGTTTCATGATATCAGCAACTTACTTTGTTTCTTTTAAATTAAATTTTATTGGAGTATAGTTGCTTTACAATGTTGTGTTACTTTCTACTGTATAGCAAAGTCAATCAGCTATGCATATACATACATCCCCTCTTTTTGGAATTTCTGTCCCATTTAGGTCACCACACAGCACTGAGTTCCCTGAGCTATACAGAAAGTTTTCAATAGTTACTTATTTTAGACATAGAATCAATATTGTATATATGTCAATCCCAGTCTCCCAATTCATCTGACCTGACCCCCCCCCTTCCCCCTTGGTATCCATACGTCTGTTCTCTATGTCTGTGCCTTTATTTCTGTCTTGCAAATAAGATCATCTATACAATTTTTTTAGATTCCACATATATGAATTAGTATACAATATTTGTTTTTCTCTTTCTTGACTTACTTCACTCTGTATGACAGTCTATAGGTCCATCCACATCTCTACAAATAACCCAATTTTGTTCCTTTATATGGCTGACTAATACTCTATTGTATATATGCACAATATCTTCTTAATCCATTCCTCTGTTGATGG
Source organism: Globicephala melas (assembly GCF_963455315.2). NCBI lineage: Eukaryota > Metazoa > Chordata > Mammalia > Artiodactyla > Delphinidae > Globicephala > Globicephala melas. The sequence goes on from NC_083335.1 coordinate 49,172,690, forward strand.
ACATTTAGGTTGCTCCCATGTCCAGGCTATTGTAAATAGTGCTACAATGAATATTGGGGTGCATGTATCTTTCTGAATTATGGTTTTCTCAGGGTATAGGCCCAGTAGTGGGATTGCTGGGTCATATTGTAGTTCTATTTTTAGTTTTTTAAGGAAACTCCATACTGTTTTCCATAATGGTTGTATCAATTTACATTCCCACCAACAGTGCAAGAGGGTTCCCTTTCCTCCACACCCTCTCCAGCATTTATTGTTTATAGATTTTTTAATGAGGGCTATTCTGATGGGTGTGAGGTGATACCTTATTGCAGTTTTGATTTGCATATCTCTAATAAGTAGTGATGTTGAGCATCTTTTCATGAGTTTGTTGGCCATCTGTATGTCTTCTTCGGAGAAATGTCTATTTAAGTCTTCTGCTCAATTTTTTATTGGGTGGTTTGTTTTTTTGATATTCAGTTGGATGAGCTGTTTGTGTATTTTGGAGATTAATCCTTTGTCAGTTGTATCATTTGCAAATATTCTCTCCCATTCTGAGGGTTGTCTTTTCGTCTTGTTTATGGTTTCTTTTGCTGTGCAAAAGCTTTTAAGTCTCATTAGGTCCCATGTGTTTATTTTGGTTTTTATTCCCATTACTCTAGGAGGTGGGTCAGAAAGGATCTTGCCACAATTTATGTCAAAGAGGGTTCTGCCTATATTTTCCTCTAAAAGTTTTATAGTGTCTGGCCTTACATTAAGGTCTTTAATCTATTTTGAGTTTATTTTTGTGTATGGTGTTACGGAGTATTCTAATTTCATTCTTTTACATGTAGCTGTCCAGTTTTCCCAGCACCACTTATTGAAGAGGCTGTCTTTATCCATTGTATATTCTTGCCTACTTTGTCATAGATTAGGTGACCATAGGTGCATGGGTTTATCTCTGGGCTCTCTATTCTGTTCCGTTGATCCATATGTCTGTTTTTGTGCCAATACCATACTGATTTGATGGCTGTAGCTTTGTAGTATAGTCTGAAGTTAGGAAGCTTGATTCCTCCAGCTCCGTTTTTTGTTCTCAAGATTGCTTTGGCTATTCGGGGTCTTCTGTGTTTCCATACAAACTGTAAAAATTTTTATTACAGTTCTGTGAAAAATGTCATTGGTAGTTTGATAGGGATTGCATTGAATCTGTAGATTGCTTTGGGTAGTAGAGTCATTTTCACAATATTGATTCTTCCAATCCAAGAACATGGTATATCTCTCTATCTGTTTGTGTCATCTTTGATCTCTTTCATCAGCATCTTACAGTTTTTCTGCATACAGGTCTTTTGCCTCCTTAGGTAGGTTTATTCCTAGGTATTTTACTCCTTTTGTTGCAGTGGTAAATGGGATTGTGTTGTTAATTTCTCTTTCTGATCTTTCATTGTTAGTGTATAGTGATGGAAGATTTCTGCGTATAAATTTTGTATCCTGCAACTTTACTAAATTCATTGATTAGCTCTAGTAGTTTTCTGGTGGCATCTTTAGGATTCTCTATGTATAGGGTCATGTCATCTGCAAACAGTGACAGTTTTACTTCTTCTTTTCCAATTTGGATTTCTTTTGTTTCTTATTCTTCCCTGATTGCTGTGGCTAGAACTTCCAAGACTATGCTGAATAACAGTGGCAAGAGTGGACACCGTTGTCTTTTTTCTGATCTTAGAAGAAATACTTTCAGTTTTTCACCATTGCGAATGATGTCTTCTGTGGGTTTGTCATATATGGCTTTTATTATGTTGAGCTAGGTTCCCTCTATGCCCACTTTCTGGAGTGTTTTTTATCATAAATATGTGTTGAGTTTTTCAAAAGCTTTTTCTGCATCTATTGAAATTATCATATGTTTTTTGTTCTTCAGTTTGTTAATATGGTGTATGACATTGATTAATTTGCATATATTGAAGAATACATGCATCCCTGGAATAAATCCCACTTGATCACAGTGTATGATGCTTTTAATGTGTTGTTGGATTCGGTCTGCTAGTATTTTGTTAATGATTTTTGTGTCTATGTTCATCAGTGATGTTGGTCTGTAATTTCTTTTTTTGTGATAGCCTTGTCTGATTTTGGTATCAGGGTGATGCTGGCCTCACAGAATGAGTTTGGGAGTGTTCCTCCCTCTGTAATTATTTGGAAGAGTTTGAGAAGGATGGGTCTTAGCTCTTCTCTAAATGTTTGATACAATTCACCTGTGAAGCCATCTGGTCCTGGACTTTCGTTTGTTGGAAGAATTTTAATCACAGTTTCAATTTCATTACTTGTGATTGGTCTGTTTATATTTTCTATTTCTTCCTGGTTCCATCTTGGAAGGTTGTACTTTTCTAAGAATTTGTCCATTTCTTCCAGGTTGTCCATTTTATTGGCATAGAGTTGCTTGTAGTAGTCTCTTATGTTCTTTGTATTTCTGCGGTGTCAGTTGTAACTTCTCCTTTTTCATTTCTAATTTTATTGATTTGAGTCCTCTCCTTTTTTTTCTTGATGAGTCTGACTAAAGGTTTATCAATTTTGTTTATCTTCTCAAAGAACCAGCTTTTAGTTTTATTGATCTTTGCTATTGTTTTCTTCATCTCTATTTCATTTATTTCTGTTCTGATCTTTATGATTTCTTTCCTCCTACTAACTTTGGGTTTTGTTTTTTTCTTCTTTCTCTAGTTTCTTTAGGTGTAAGGTTAGGTTGTTTATTTGAAAGTTTTCATGTTTCTTGAGATAGGATTGTATTGCTATAAACTTCCCTCTTAGAACTGCTTTTGCTGCATCCCATAGGTTTTGGGTCATTGTGTTTTCGTTGTCATTTGTTTCTAGGTAATTTTTGATTTCCTGTTTGATTTCTTCAGTTATCTCTTGGTTGTTTAGTAGCAAATTGTTTAGCCTCCATTTGTTTGTGTTTTTTACAGTTTTTTTTTCTGTAATTGATTTCTAATCTCATAGCATTTTGATTAGAAAATATGCTTGATATTATTTCAATTTTCTTAAATGTACTGAGGCTTGATTTGTGACCCAAGATATGATCCATCCTCAGGTATGTTCTGTGTGTGCTTGAGAAGAAAGTGTATTCTGCTGCTTTTGGATATAATGTCCTATACATATCAATTAAGTCTATCTTGTCTAATATGTCATTTAAGGCTTGTGTTTCCTTATTAAGTTTCTGTCTGGATGATCTGTCCATTGGTGTAAGTGGGGTCTTAAAGACCCCCACTATTACTGTGTTACTGTTGATTGCCCCCTTTATGGCTGCTAGCACTTGCCTTATGTATTGAGGTGCTCCTGTGTTGGGTGCATAAATATTTATAATTGTTATATCTTCTTCTTGGATTGATCCCTTGACCATTATGTAGTCTCCTTCCTTGTCTCTTGTCAGAGTACTTATTTTAAAATATATTTTGTCTGATATGAGTATTTCTACTACAGCTTTCTTTTGATTTCCATTCACATGGAATATTTTTTTTCTATCCCCTCATTTTCAGTCTGTGTGTGTCCCTAGGTCTGAAGTGGGTCTCTTGTAGACAGCATATATATGGGTCTTGTTTCTGTATCCATTCAGCCAGTCTGTGTCTTTTGGTTGGAGCATTTAATCCATTTACATTTAAGGTAATTATCGATATGTATGTTCCTATTACCATTTTCTTAATTGCTTTGTGTTTGTTTTTGTAAGTCTTTTCTTCTCTTGTGTTTCTCACCTAGAAAATTTCCTTCAGCATTTGTTGTAAAGCTGGTTTGGTGGTGCTGAATTCTCTAACTTTTGCTTGTCTGTAAAGCTTTTGATTTCTCCATTGAATCTGAATGATATCCTTGCTGGATAGCGTAACCTTGGTTGTAGGTCTTTCCCTTTCATCACTTTAAATATGTCCTGCCACTCCCTTCTGGCCTGCAGAGTTTCTGCTGAAAAGTCAGCTGATAACCTTATGGGGATTCTCTTGTATTGCTTTTCCCTTGCTGCTTTTAATATTTTGTCTTTGTGTTTATATTTTTAGTTTGATTAATATGTGTCTCAGTGTGTTTCTCCTTGGGTTTATCCTGTGTGGGACTCTCTGTGCTTCCTGGACTTAGGTGGCTATTTCCTTTCCCATGTTAGGGAAGTTTTCAAGTATAAGCTCTTCAAATATTTTCTCAGACCCTTTCTCTTTCTCTTCTTCTTCTGGGACTCTTATAATTCAAATATTAGTGCATTTAAGTGGTCTCTGAGACTGTCCTCATTTCTTTTCATTCTTTTTTCTTTATTCTGCTCTGTGGCAGTTATTTCCATCAATTTATCTTCCAGCTCACTTATCCGTTTTTCTGCCTCAATTTTTCTGCCATTGATTCCTTCTAGTGTATTTTTCATTTCAGTTTTTGTATTGTTCATCTCTGTTTGTTTGTTCTTTAATTCTTGTAGGTCTTTGTTAGACATTTCTTGCATCTTCTCGATCCTTGCCTCCATTCTTTTTCCGATGTCCTGGATCATCTTTACTATCATTACTCTGAATAGTTTTTCAAATAGATTGGCCTATTTCTTCTTCATCTATTTGTTCTTGTGGGTTTTTACTTTGCTCCTTTGTCTGCAATATATTTCTCTTTCTTCTTATCTTGTCTAACTTATTGTGTTTGAGGTCTCCTTTCCACAGCCTGCAGGGTCATTGTTCTTCTTGCTTCAGGTGTCTTCCCCCCGTGGGTGAGGTTGGTCCAGTGGCTTGTGTAGGTTTCCTGGTAGAAGGGACTGGTGCCTGTGCTCTGGTGGGTGGAGATGGATCTTGTCTTTCTGATGGGCAGGGCCACTTCAGGTAGTGTGTTTTGGGGTGTCTGTAAGCTTAGTATGACCTTAGGCAGCCTTTCTGCTAATGGGTGGGGTTGTGTTCCTGTCTTGCTTGTTGTTTGGAGTGAGGTGTCCAGCACTGGAGACTGTAGGCAGTTAAGGGGCCGGGTCTTGGAATTGAGATGGAGACTTCCTGGAGAGCTCTCGCCAATTAATATTCCCTGGAGCCAAGAATTCTCTGGCAATCCAACATCCTGGACTCGACAGTCCCACCCCAGAGGCTCAGGCCCGACCCCTGGCTGGGGAACTAAGATGCCACAAGCCACATGGTGTGGAGAAAAAAAGAAAAAAAGAGGAGGGAAGAAAACAAAGAGACTAACAGAACTCAAGACAAATAGCGATGACAAAAACAAACAAACAGTAACAGCAACAGTTTAAAAAAAGAAATAAACAGACAAATAAAACCCAAGACAAATGGTAAAAGCAAAACCAAACAAACAAAAACTAAGAAACACACACATACGAAAAAAGAAACAAAAACAAAGATAACAAAAAACAAGAGAACAACCAGACAAATAAATGAACCCAAAAATGAAACCAAACAATTAAAAACAAAACTAACAAAAGCAAACAACATAACAAATGCAGAATGCAAACTAAAAAAAAGCAAAGAAAACATAAAACAGGCACAGAAAAATCAAAAAAATTAAAAAACACAGCAAAACAAGGAGAAAACACAAAACAATGAAAAGTAAAGTAAAAATAGAAAAATTTTAAAAATGAAAAATATATTAAATTTTTTAAATTTTTAAATAAATAATTTTATTTTTAAATATAATGAAACAACAAGAAAACAAAACATAAAAAAATAGTAATAAAAATATTTTTCTGGGGCCTCCTCTGTCAGTGTCCTTTCCCCCACCATGAGTCATGGCCAACCTCTGCCTCCCCAAGAGGCCCTCCAATACCTCTAGGTAGGTCTCTGGAACTGCTGTGGGCACTGTGGGGGCAGGTCAGACTGTGACCTGTACCAACTCTTGTGTGTACTTTCCCCTACAGAACCGTCTCAGTTATGGGAACACTTGTCCATTCAGATATTCCGTATACACAAGGTTTACCAAGCTGATAACAGGAATTTAATCTGCAGCTTGTGCAGCTGCATGAAAGATTTTTGTTCCTCTTCTTTAGTTGCCCTGCCCCTGGGGCTCAGCTGTGGTACTAGCCCCACCTCTGCATGTGGGCCACCCACAGGGTTCTGCTCCTGAGGCTGTCCTGGAGCACTCGGGTCTGCCTCAGTGAGGACAGGGCGCAGAGGTGGCACAGCTGCCAGGGTCCCAGGAGCCCCGGCGGTGACAGGTGCATAGTGGGGGTCGACAGCCACGAGAGATCTGGTCCCACTGGTGAAAAGGTGTGCGGGGAAGCTGGCAGCCACAGGTGAGAGATGCAGCCCTAGTAGGAGCCTTTCTTAGCACGACCCTGGTGGTGGCCTTTCATAATGCCTGGCAACAGGCACAAGAAGGTCAGCCCCAGTAGGGGTTGTTCCTGGCACCCAGCAGCAGGCACATGTGTGCCAGCCTTGGCGGAGCCCTTTCCTAGCACCTGGGGTGGCAGGGGCCAGTGAGTGGGGAGAGAGAAGCTTCAATGGTGCCTCCACCTCTTGCACATCACTCAACAGCATTGCCTTGCTTCTGTGGCAGCCCGGGCCTCCTGCATAAGTATTCCTGGTTGTGGATTACCTCCCTCCCAACCCTTCAGGCTGTCTGCTTGCAGCCAATGGCAGTCTTTGCCCTGGGTTTGCTCTCCAATACCCACATTCCAGCTCCCAGCCCCTGTGCACACCGATGGACACACATCCCAGTCTGGGACACACAAGGGTGTGGCACAGACCATTTGTGTAGGTCTCACTCTGTCTTATCTGCCACAGACCGGCTGTTTCACCCTCCTCCAACAGCCTCAGATGTTACCCTTCTGTCCCAACTGATTTCCCCTTCAGTGAGGGAGCTTCTCTGGATGCAGGAACCTTTTCTCTTCCTCAGCTCCCCACACAGGGGCACAGATCCCATCCCACTTCCTCTCCTCTTCTTTTTCCCTTCCTCTTTCTTTTGTCCTACCCAGTTATGCAGGGATCTTTCCAGTCATTTCCAGTGTCCAAGGTCTTCTTCTAGTGTTCAGCTGGTGCTCTGTGAGAATTGTCCCATCTGTAGCTGTATTCTTGATGCATTTGTGGAGAGAGATGGACTCCACATCCTCCTATTCCTCCACCATCTTGAAAAAACCCAGCAATTTATTTTGAAAGGGTTCCAAATGTGTGTGTGTGTGTGTGTGTGTGTGTGTGTGTGTGTATGTGTGTGTGTGTGTATGTGTCTGTCTGTCTCTATTTAAAGAAAAGGAGAAACCAAATATGGCAAAATGTTAACAATTGGTGAATCTAGGTGAGACATATTATATGGGTACTCATTATTCTATTCTTTCAACTTTTCAGCAGGTTTGGATTTTTTTTCAAATTAAAAGGTTTGTGAAATGTATAAAAAGGAGAAATAGTAAAAAAAAATAAGTAGGTTTATGAGAGCATAGTATCTCCTTTAAGAACAAAGTGTATGGAGACCATTTTTTTTGTAACAAAAGTTAAAAAACTCTATCCTAGAGAAATTACTGAAAATAAATGAGAATCACTATATTTAAAAACTCTGGCAAATTTTATTTAAATGTCAGTAACAAAAATATCTAATTTCCTTTAACTACCTCATAAAATTAAATTTGATAATTCCAAGCTACTAAAGTCATAATTCTAATAATGAAGATAGTCAATTGCTTTGCTATCTGATATCCATATTATACTTTTATTTTTTTGCTTAAAATATCATGTGTATAAGTACCATAGAAATTAATCACCTAATCATCCTCTTTGATGTTTCAGATTAGGGAACAAAAATCTAGAAATGTAAAATGATTTGCCTAAACTCACCCAGATCTCCTTAGTCTCACTTTTTTCTGTTACAACACACTACCCATTAGCATTTTAGTATTATTTGTACATTAAATCAAGGTCAACTTTTTCTTTAAGAGGAACATTTATGATCACAAATCAACTCATTTTAAATCTATTAAGAATAAAAGATGTTAAATCTAATCTTGGAAGTCATTTCTTGACCCTGTATCTGTATTACATATTATCTATATTGCCTGTATAATTGAAATCTGCATTATAATGTATCTGCATTAGTTGTTTAAGAAATAAATGGTTTGTCTTCAAGGACAGGCACATAATTACTCTGTATATTAATATCAGCAGGACACATGAGTTCATATGACATCTGAGGAAATTACATTTCATTTGTTCAGGGGGTGAAGCAAAACAGAAATGGCAATTCATTGGATATATTTGAGAATGTGTTCCTTTGAGATTAAAAATAGAGTCATATAAGCATTAAGAAAAAGTAAAAGTTATTGAATATTTATTGGAAGTAAGAAAACAATTGACAAACAAAAATCTAATGCATATTTGGAATGAAATTCAGTTTCTTACTGAGCAGGCAAAGAACTAACTAATAATTTGTTTAAACGAATTAGTACTTGAGTCCTCAGGAAGGAAATTATACATGTATATGGTAGATAGCCCTCAAACCAATATTTAATCTGAAAAATTCTCCAGGTAATTTACTTCAGGGACTATTGCCTAAGTCAGAGATTCAAGTCACACATTTAATGAGAAAATCTGAAGTGTAACAGGTTTGTTATGTAAAAGCTGTGGGAGCACATTGGGGAAAACAGACGGAAAGTAAAAGTGAAGATGTGTGCAGTTAGAATCAGAAAATATTAAAATGGCCCTCATTTGGCACTGATTCTCTTTCATTGATTTGATTTCATTCTAAATATTGGGTTTTCTCTGCCATTTAGTAGTATAAAAATATTTTTTCTACTTAATAGTGTTGAGAGATTGAAAAATTGGCCTAAATTATAACTGTAACTTAATTCATTTATGCATTAGATTCTAATGTAATAAATATTCTGAAATGAGATTTCAACATTCCTGATGATATATTACACATAGAATTATTGACTTTCATAGAGCTGAAGATATGTTAAGATAAATGATATGATTTTCATTCTGAATAGTTGAAACAAGAACTAAAAAGGGGCCAGATTCTTATAGAGTAAGGACATTTTCAAAGCTACTTTTGTTGAGGATTAGTACAAAGTAACATTTGCTCTAATGAGAACTGTGGAGTTTGATTCTTCCCACATTTGAAGGTGTGTGTGATCAAGGCCACTGGGTTATGGAGACAAAAATGTGATTTACACCAAAATGTAGTGACTAGCAGGTGCTATATCACCACTGCCTCAGGCAGTCTTATGTTGATAAATTTTACACCTATCAGAATAAGGAGAAAAGAAGCACACTCTCCATGACACATTTTAGTTTAAAACTGATAAACCCAGTAGAACCAAAGAATTGTCACAAAGCATTTTGATAACCTTTCTTCATAAAACATTTTACCCATTTGGGAAATAAGGAGCTGCTTTTTGAGTTGGTATAATAGTTTATTTCTGATAGAAGGTGAAAGTATTTAAATGCCTCCACTTTTGGTATTCAGAGATGAGCAAATAAGCTAAAGAATAAAGATAGGCAAACAACCTCATTTTTTAAAAGCGAATATGTCTAAATTTGGTCTCAAATTCTGAATATTTCATGATTCCACTGTGAAGCCTTTGCAGTAATGTAACAGAACTTCCAAATTATATACAAAGTATAACCAGAAAATACTTATTTCAAAATATGCATACATTGCTGTAAATATATATACATATCTATATCAGTAGGAATACTTACTGGAAAATGTAGGCATTCTGTAAATTGTACTTGCTCTTATTCAGATTATTTGTATTTATTATAATAACTTTGTATTTTAATTGTTCTCAAGTTTTTTGTAAACACAAGTAATTATGTCTCTAGGTGGATATCCATATACCCAAAAGCACTAAAAAGTCACTGCAATAAATAAGATGGAGGTTTAGGTGGAATCAAATAATAAATTAATAGAATTTTTTCTTTGCTTTTGACTTGTTCTAGAATCATTATCAACACATCCCTAATGTAGTAAGTGTTAGAAAATGTGGTAGAAAATAAGCTAAATAATCTAATATGTTTGAAAAACACTTGATATATTGTCTCAGCTTGTGTCCCTAAGGGAGACTCTAATTTAATCACTTGAACTAAAATCACTATGTGCAACTAGCTCAGCTGCTAGTTGTTCAAAGGAAATAAACTGTTTTTTTAGAGTAGACCTTTCTAAATGCTGAAGTGGTTTGATTTAGTTGTTAGTTCTAAGCTGCAAATTGTGGAGACCTAAGTATGTAGCTGAGGGATGGTAAAGTACTTGCTACAGAACAGAGATAAATGTTAAGTTGGCAAATAAGTAGTCCAGCTGGCTTGTCTTTTTTACAGAGAATAACATTTCATCTTCAACGAAGACATTCTGAATTGTTAATTGTCAAATCCACAAGTTCCAATATTTATTTCATTTCCAAAACTGTTTGGTGTGGTGTTGACATGGTAGACAGTCTCCACATTTGGAGGAGAGGATGAAATGAGAAGTGTGAAGATATATATATATATATATATATATTCCTGAGCATTATATAGAGTTTGAACTTTTCTTTTCTTTTTTTTTTTTTGCGGTACGCGGGCCTCTCACTGTCGTGGCCTCTCCCGTTGCAGAGCACAGACTCCGGACATGCAGGCTCAGCGGCCATGGCTCACGGGCCTAGCCGCTCCGCGGCATGTGGGATCTTCCCGGACCGGGGCACGAACCCGTGTCCCCTGCATCAGCAGGCGGACTCTCAACCACTGCGCCACCAGGGAAGCCCGAACTTTTCTACTTTTTGTGTCGAGCACTATGCTAGACATGTTACATGCTTTATTTCATTAAATCCTCACAGGAACCTTTGAAAGACTGGGTTCTGAGCCTCAGAGAGTTTGAGTTTAGGAAAAATCATACAGCTAGTTATTTGTAGAGTTGAGACAAGAAAACAGGTGTACCCAAAGTGTCTAGTAAACAGTGGATCTAGTATCTAAACCCAGGTTCCTTTTAGGAACCTCATCAAGTCAAGAGAGCAGAGATTTTGGATACTATCAGAGGAGAAATTTCCCAGTAACTTGTTAATGGCAAAACTGACCTTAGAACCCTAAGCTCTGTACTCATTATTCTAGATAGTAACAGATACAAATTTAGTTAAGGAAAATAAGAAATTCTAGATAGAATATAGGTATTTATCTTAAAGTTTACAATGGATGGTCAGTAACCTTGATTTACAGTTCCTTAGCTCTCCTAACTTGAGAAAGTAACCTAATGGCTCCAAACTTTAGATACCATGTTTTTAAAAATGAAGATAATAACTAATTGGCACATATTCTTAAGCAAGTTGTTTTAATGATCATATTAGAAAAATGAAAACATTTGGAAAACTGTCAGTTCCAGTAAAGTTTAAACATAGTTATCATATAACCCAGCAATTCCAGTCCTAGATATATACCCAAGGAAAGTGAAAACATAGGTTTACACAAAAATGTGTACACGGATATTCATTGCAGCATTATTCATAATAGCCAAAAAGTGAAAACAACCCAAATGTCCATCAAATAATGAATGGATAAACTGTGGTATATCCAAACAATGGAGTACTGTTCGATAATAAAAAGGAATAAAGTATTGATACATGTTGTAATATGAATGAACCCTGAAAACATTATGTGAGGTGAAAGAAGCCAATCACAAAAGGCCACATATTGTATGATTCTATTAATATAAAATGTCCAGAATAGGCAAATACACAGAGACAAAAAGTAAATTAGTATTTGTCAAGGAATGGTGAGAGGGGAGATTGGGAGGTACAGGCTTTGTTTTGGGGGTGATGTAAATATTCTGGAAGTAGATAGTGGCAACAGTTGCACAACTCTGTGAATATAATTAAAAACCATTGAACTGTAAACTTTAAAAGGTTAAATTGTATAGCGTGTGAATTATATCTCAACAAAGCTGTTAAAAAAAGAAAAGTCAAGACATTCTGTGAACTAGAAATAGCTGTAAATTTCAACTATCATTACAACTACTAGAGCAATGGTAGAAGAGTAGATGGTTTATAACGTCAAACTATCTCTGCTCTTCTAATGGCATCTGGATTTTAACCTGCCTAATATATCCACTGCTAATACTAGCAATGGAAACAAGCCTCCCTAAATACATTTTACCAGCTGAAGCTCATCCTGCAAATCACTGTTGAGAACATATTTCTTATTTACTACTGCTCAGTAAAGAAACTGATTGCAACAAAGCACATAGATGACTTGTAGGCATGGCTCCACTACCAAGGAGGCAACTGATTAGTAATGAATCTAAGTGGTTATGTACCTAAGCAAAATAGATACATTTCAAAACATATCAATTTGATAGGAGGAAAAGTTAAAAGGTATAGATTGTATAATCAGCTTCTCCAAAACCAAGGGAAATCGGGCTGAGTGTTAAATATAGCAGTGTTCCTAGAATGTTGATTAGGGTTTGATCATGTGTGTGAAGTAGGAACTTAAAATCCATTCACTCAGCCAAGCCAAAATACTCAGGGTTAGGTGGGTTGCTTCTAGTGCTTTCAGTTTGCCGGACAAGGAACAGCTAGCCCACAGGTTGGATTACAGCCTCTCAGGGCTAGTAAACCAGACATGCATAATCAGACATTAACTGCAGTGCTAATGTGTTCCTCTGGGCTGAAAATAATAAAATTCATTTTTGTACAGCAGTTAATCAAAAGGTATTAGAGAAATAATCAGGGGCTGGTATGCTTTTAATTGACCAGAATGTTTCTCAGTAGCAACATGTTCCCTCTTTACCAAATTATAATTTTCTGACTCTTCATGTGGCCATTCTTTGCCGGTTTTATTGATATTATTCCCTCATACCAAATTCACCAGCCCTTCTGATCTCAACATTAAAAGGTTTCATCTCGGAGATAAACATCGAATGATCCCCAATTGCAGTTAATTGCAACAAAGTCATACTTTCCTTACTCAAGGAGAAAAAAACCCTTTTGAATATGAATGTTAGTATTCATGAAGCCATTGAAGCAGTGTGTCCAGCTAAGCATAACCAAAATATATTATGCATTCAGGCCCTTTTATTTCCAAAGGCAGAGTAAAATTTAAAAAGGAAATCAACACCACAGTCTTCTAAAAGGATACCAAATAACTGCAAAATTCAACTTATTGTGACAAGCACGAAAATACAAAACTTTAAAAATTGTCGACATAAATGTATTTTCTAAGGTCAGAGTGATGATAATAACAACAAAGTGCTATAAAAGTATTTTACCGCTTCTGAGCATCTCTGTGTTATATGAAGAATTAAGAAACACAGCTCATAAAGCCACAAAGCCCCTCAAAATGAAAAAAAGAAATGTTACACAGTTCAGCAGCTCAATCATTTAGTTTCTTAGATGAATCTTAGAGAGACTGTATTTTACTAAATTAAAATAACATAATAATTACAATGCTTATTACTGACACATGCCAAGCATTGTTTTCAATGTCTTAGATGAATTAATGTAATCTTTACAACAACCTCATGAGGTAAATAGTAGTTTAAAAATGAGGAAATTGATGCATAGAGAGGTAACTAGCTTACTAAAGTCACACAGCCAGAGAATCATAATTCAAATCTGGACAACCTGGCTCCAGAGTCTTCATACTTGACTATTACGCTACACTGCCACTATATCACTAGATAACTACCTGACAAATGCTGTTTTCTATCTCTACTGTATCATTGTTACTCTGAAATTTAAAAATGTTCCAATGGTATATGGCAGTTTTTGATTGTATATGGATGGTAGTCAAGAATGGAATCTGTGCCATCAGTGATTGCTGGTTAAGCTATAAATGTGATGTTTAGGTGACATATGAGACAATTCCCTGAGCTCACCATGCCATGATTTGGTTGACTTTATTCTCTTCTTCCTAATGGAATGTTATACCATTCATATCCTACTTATATGTCACCTAGATTCAATAGGCTTCACTGGAAAATATAATGAGACTATGGATCACACACCCACTGCCAACCATGTTTTTTTTTTAGATTCAATAAATCATGTGCTATCTCAAGAATGCTAGAATAATTCCTTTCTTTTCAGTACACCGTTAGTATGGATTTTTAAAAGAATGCTCATTGGAACATCAGCAGATATAGGTTTATCATACTGGCACTAAAAGCAGAGTCCAGGCAAGTTTGTTAGGGTGGTGACTGAGCTGGCTCTTCTTTAACTCTATCTAAATTCTGGCTTATATCAATAATATAGTAGGGGCTCAGCAGATATGTTGGTGATGTGAGATTTGGAATATTTGATTACAACACTTTACTCTGCATAGTTTGTAAATAATAACACTGAATTGGAAAGCATAGTTGGCTAATTCAGTCAAAAGCATTAGTATGCTTCTCAGACAACATATGAAAATCACTGAGGCCTGATATATTCTATTATACTTCGATCTCGCTTCCTCCCATGCTCCCTCATGTATATAACAAGTAGTATAGCACATGAATAAAGGCATAGTTTATGGAATCAGCCTATCCAACTTCAAACTCTGACTCTGCTACTTAACAGCTTTGTGACTTTGAACAAGCCACTTAATCTATTTGTATCTCCATTTCTTGAAATGCTAATGACAATATTATATGTTGCATTCCTGGGGTTGTGAGCATTAAATAATATTTCAAAAATTCTTAATAGAGTGCCTGGTGCATGCTAAGGGTTCAATTAATATTAGCTACTTGGCTTCCCTGGTGGCGCAGTGGTTGGGAGTCCGCCTGCCAATGCAGGGGACATGGGTTCGTGCCCCGGTCTGGGAGGATCCCACGTGCCGCGGAACGGCTGGGCCTATGAGCCATGGCCGCTGAGCCTGCGCGTCCGGAGCCTGTGCTCCGCAACGGGAGAGGCCACGGCAGTGAGAGGCCCGTGTACTGCAAAAAAATATATATATATATATTAGCTACTATTATTACTTTTATGTGTGATCAGGGATGGTTTATATGAACATGCACAAGGGTGACCTAAACTTCCTACCCTTGTTAACCCATCAGAAAAGATACATCACTAAGGTTCTCAAAGACATGTCATGCATGATACACTCAGGGAGATATACAGCACCAAATGTAGACATTTGTGACTAGAAATGAGGGAATACACAGAGATGTTGGTTGCTGCATTCTTGACCATCCCTAAAAAAGAAAACATAATGCAGTAGAAAATAGCATGAGCAGACTCGTGTCAAAATCCAAGGTCTGAAACCCACAGAGCAGTATGATGATCAAATAGCAAATTAGTTAAGCCTCAGTTAATGGAAGATAGAAATATCTAATTCACAAAAACATTCTGAGAATGATATAGTATATATAAAATGCCTAGTACCATCCTCAGAATTCAGCAGCACTCAGGAAATGTTTGATCACTTTTCCTAATTTCATAGATAGCTATGGTCTGACTACAAAGATGTTTTTCTCCAGCCTGTTAGAAGCTAGGGTTATTGATTCCATAAGTGGTATGCCTTCTCTTCCTCGCTCTTTGCCAATATATCCCATCTCCCGGAACGAAAATATCCTTGAAGTAGAAACTGGAAACTCAGTGAGTGATTTCCTTACCCACATAAGAAGTGAGAAAAGCATAACTCTAGCTCATCATGAAGGCTGAACAACTGTAATTCCACAGCTGCTTATGAATTAAAGACATTTCTTAATCTCCTACTGCTACCAATTCCCCAATCTTGGTACACCTTCCACTCAGAGGCTAAGAAAAAAGAAAGATTAAAAAGAAAACTTTTTTTCCTTTTGACCAGCAAATAACAGGGCAGCAGCCTAAAAGAAATAAACTGTTCTTTCACTCTATGAAAAGAAAAACAAAAGACTCTTATACTATGATGGACCAAAATGTCAAATAAAATTAGACCAAACTGTAGAGTTAAACCCAAAAGGAAACTTTTCTACTAAATTACTGCATTTCCCTCTAGCTATCAGAGACTATTTCCATGGCCATTGCTAATGACCTGAATCAAAAGAAAGCACTTTGAAAGCACATTGGAAAGAAGTATGTGTGTGTGCGTGTGCTTTTGTGTGTGTGTGTTTGAAATCTCAGTACATCTTAGGTATTAGGTTCTAGGGGGAAAAAAGGTTTCATGTATTACAAAGCAAGTCTTTAAAGAAAGTGAAAGGAGAAATGTTGCCTTTATGGTAGAGAAGGTTACCTTTTCATCTCAAGATAGTCAAAGAAACATTTTGTCCTTTTTAAGGGATATTTAGACACTTTCATCCTTTTGGCAAAAGAACTTCTGAACTACTGGAATTTAAAGTTAAAGTTAAGGTACAGGTTTAATGGAAACTCTTTGAGTGATATGGTTTGGAGTTGATATTACTTTATGCAGGCAGTTGTGCCAATAGCCTAGAAAAAAACATATGTTCATAGAATTCTTTCACAAAGATATGTTTATGGTATTCTCCAAAATTATATGGCATCACTGACATTTAAAATTCTAGAACCAAAGAATAAAGTAGCTTCTAACCTACCTTTCCCACCCCTCACTGAGTATACCCTCCCTTCTTCCAATTTTATGGATTCACTGTGCTTTCAGGAAATAATCTTAAGATTAAAAAATTTCACCAGAGTGAACTTTGACATTCCAGAAGGCTATAGAGAGAAATGTTCCATTCACAGGGAAAACTACACTAGGTTCACCAATATGGATGGTGGTGGAGAAGTAGGTTCCTAGGATCAAATAGGCCAAGTTTCTGGGGGTACCACATTCTACAACCTAACTAACTCCACAAAGATTTGGAAGGGTGTTTTCACTGAAAGACAAAGGGTTGCTGAGGGCAAGTAGTTTCCATATAACTTTCCTCCTAAATCATCCCTTCTTTAAAATCATGTGATGACTTATTGCACTTGAAACACATCCCTATGTGATCTGTCCACTGCCTCTTTTTCAAACTTCATATCGTTTCATTCTCCCCCTTGCCCACTATACCCCAGTCACACTGCTCTTCTGTTTCATGAAGACATCAAACTGATCTCTGCCTCAGAGCCTTTGTGCTTACTGCACCATCTACCTGTAATTCTCTCCCCACTTTTGCATCATTCAGAGCTCAGGTCAAATATCATCTCTTCCAAGAGGTTGTCTCAAACCATCCTATATAAAATACTCCCAGGTCCTATCCCCACCCCCACCATTCTCTGCCCCATTACCTTGCTTTGTTTTCTTCCTAACAGAAGATTTTCAACAAATATTTGTGTAATAAAGGAACACCTCATACAGTAATTCTTCACTTCCAGGTAACTGGGTGAAGATCTCAGACTAATGCAGAATCGACACCAGGATAAGAAGGACCAAGGCCAGGCAATAATTTTTATGTTCCCAAATCTCAGTATACATAGTATCAAAAAGAAAAATATCCAGGTCACAAGTTGTTTTTTTTTTTTTTCACTTTCATCTAGTAGATATGATGGCAAAAACTCTGTCAGGATTCTTACCAAGAACTGTCTTCCTTTGGGAGTAGGAGAGGGAGAGGAAATGAAATCAAGCATCCTCCCTTGAGGAACGCCTTACCTGTCAGATCTTGCATCTGCTTGGCACTTACAAGTTGAATTACACTGAATGGACAGAGGACATAGGTTCTGCCACTAAAGGGCTGGGTGAACTTGAACAAATCACTTTAGTGTTTTTATCTGTTACATGGGAGTGAGAGTTTCTGTCAAGTCTAACTCACGGGTCTGTTTTGAAGTTCAAATTAAATAATGCTTATGAAATCACTTTATGCTGTCAAGCACCATGTAAATGTAAAGTAAGGTTTTTACAAAAGTTTTATATTTCCTCAAAAGGAGAAACAGAATATTTTTACATAATATTCAAGTATTTCTAGAAAACATGTGTCTTGGTTGGCTATTAATATTCAAACCCAGTCAAGATTCCAGCCTTCCATGTCTTTAAGACCCTCTCTAGATCCATACAGACTTATAAAAGTACTTTTTTGCGGTAGTAAGAACAAATAGGAACTGCTTCCCGTGTGTCCAGCAGACCATAAATTCCCCTGCTAAGATTAAAGATTATGCTGGATTCATGGGCTAAAAGACAGGACTAGCAATGAAAGACACCAAGTAGTTGAAAAGAGCCAGTCTTATAACAGGGGCTACGTAGTATGATTGAGGAAGCAATGTATACCATTACCGGACTACCACATTGCCTTAAATTTCCACCATTAGAAGAAACACTTTTCATGAATCTGAGTACTTTTTTTTTGCGGTACGCGGGCCTCTCACTGCTGTGGCCTCTCCCGTTGCGGAGCACAGGCTCCGGACGCGCAGGCTCAGAGGCCATGGCTCATGGGTCCAGCCGCTCCGCGGCATGTGGGATCTTCCCGGACCGGGGCATGAACCCGTGTCCCCCGCATCGGCAGGCGGACTCTCAACCACTGCGCCACCAGGGAAGCCCCTGAGTACATTTTAATTTGGTCAAGGCATTCATTATCTTCTTTGAATGGGACAGCCCACCAGCTCATTACACTGTAACAGGGACTAATTTATCTGATTAATACACTCCTACCCACTGCCATTTAGTCAAAAACTCTAATGGAATCTCTAAGGAAACCAGAAGCAGAAGATCAGGTAAATTTTGCTCGGGTAAAGAGGCCAGAGGCATGGTGTCCTTATTTGAACATTTGAAGCTTTCAAATGGGCCCCAAGCAGCCAAGAGACAGCAAGTAGGGTATCTGAAGGAGACAGGAAAAGTCAATTTGGCCACGCAACTGGCAGAAATTCAAAAACTGCAGTCACTCAACCCAAACTACCATGTAGTTGGGCTTCAATTCAACTAAAGCTAAAAAGGTTCTTGAGACTCTTCTGCTTTATCAAGTTTTAGTCCTATTTACACATGGACTGTTTTTTTTTAAAATTATCTTAACTAGATCTTCACCAAAACAAACCAAAAATTTGTCCCCACTTGTACTTGATAGTTACAAGTACATCTTTGTTTTTGATAAAGAAAGTATTCTTGATAATGTCTACTTCCATGAATCATGGATAATTCCAATTTAATAAAGAAGAAAAGTTACAGTATGAGTCCAAATGATCCAAATGTCCTTTAACCATTAGAGAAATGAGCCAAACATTATTCCTTTATAAATAATCTGACTCTAATTTCATCCCAGTTATTGTTTTATCAAAAAGGATCTTATTGACCATTTTTGGTCTGTGTTTTAAAAGGAATTTTTTTCCACATAAACTAACTTTAAGGTGGTCTACTTATTATTAAAAAATAAATCTTGAAGGTCTAATGAGGCTATAATTCCCCAAAACTTCATGATCTTCTGGCAAGAATATTACAAAAGGCAAAGGTCTTTCTCGACATCTAATGTAAAAAGCTGGTGTAACACTATGGCACTTCCCTGGATGACTATAATTTGCTTATTATTCATCAATATTTCAAATATTTTCTGCCATAAACTATCACTACTGTTTCATTGTTGGCTTACTTGCTGTAGTAATAAATATGGATGATTATGAACCAAGGTAGTCATTAAACAAATCTAAAATCATTATTATAAATGGAGAGCATTCTCTAAGGGTTTTCTTTAATACCAGGAGTGAATGTTAGAAGAGCAGGGTGGAGAGAGAGAATAGTTTAGGGTGGGAAAGGGAGACATTTGTGTGTGGCACACTTAGTGCTCAGAAATGGTTCGTATGGAAAGCTCATTTCCAGGGCGGCAGCAACAGGCAACTGACTGATATATAACAATTTTTGAAATGGCAAGTGGATGTTTTATAGAAATGACAATGCAATCATGATAGAGAGGACCTAGATGAAGGGCAAAACTGTTTTCCTGGTGGTACTGCCTAAAAAACAAGTCATTTCCCATCCAAATCATAAGATTTCTGCCGTGTAGAATCAGGTTCCAAAAATAAGAACCCTAAGTATGGAGATAACAGAGAGTACTTGAATGCAAGTGCCCAGACTGTGAGGAATATTCAGTAATAAAATAGAAAACACAGCAAATTAGTAGTGAACATGGAGATGGACAGTGTAGAGAGAGCACACAGTGTACACAGCAGAAGAAGTGAAGATAATGTGAGACACATAAAAAAAATAAGGCCCCCCAAAATGGGGGGAAATGGACTAAGATGAAGATCAGTTAATTACTTACTACCAAATATTTTTTAAGAAGAGATTATAATTAATTGAGTACATTCAGAATGTTTTTATTAAATTGTTAAAAGATTTGTCAAAATACCATCATAAAAGGTTAAAAACAAACTAGGAAAACATTTACAAATATAAGACAAAGATTTTCTATCCATATACGTACTAAATTACTACAGATCTATGAGGAAAGGATGACTCTCCATTTATGCCCATGTTCAAATGGCATAAATGTGCAGTACAAGAAGGGAAACCCAAATGACAATAAATACATGGAAATGTATTCTACCTCAATGATAATAAAAATAAATTGGTAAGATTGAGAGAAATTCCCCAGGACAAACAACCTAGTTTCTTTTTTAATCTAATTAAAAATAGGCAAAAGATTTAAACAGGCACTTCAAAAAAGAAAATATATTAGTAACTGATGAGCACATGGAAAGATGTCCAACATCGCTAGTCATCTGAAAATGCAAATTAAAACCCCAATGAGATATATTATATTTACCCACTTACTAGAATGCCTAAAATTAAAGACTGAAAATACCAACCTTTGGCAAAGATGTGGAGAAGCTGGAACTTTCATGTGTTACTGCTGGAAATGGAAAATTCTACAATCACTATGGAAAATAGTATGGCACACCTTATAAAGTTAAGCATACTAACTCCAAGCAATTCCATTCCTTGGTGTTTACCAAGGCAAATGAAAAACTATGTCCACACAACAACCTGAATATGAATGTTCATAGCAGCATTATTCACAATAGCCAAAAAGTGGAAGTTACCCAAATGAACCTCAACTAGTGAATAGATAAACAAATTGTGGTATGTTCATACCATGGAATACTACTCAGTAACAAAAAAAATTGAAATGTCAGTAGTAGAAACAACATTGATGAATCTCAAAATCAATACAAAGTGAAAGAAGTCAAACACAAGAGAATATGATTCCATTTATATGAAATCCTATAAAGGGCTAAATTTTGTGACAGGAAACAAGTCAATAGTTACCTGGGGTGGGGGTGTGGGAGGATGTAGCAGAATTGGATGTAGAAGTTAAAACAGACACCTGGAAACTTCTTAGGGTGAAGGAAAAGTTCTATAGCCTAATCATCATGGTAGTTACATATTTGCATACAATTACCAAAATTCATCAAATTATGCGTTTAAAATTAGTGAATTGTATTGTAGGTAAATAATAACTTAATAAATCATAAAAGAACAAAAACAAAAGTTAGAGGTAGTTTCCCAAACTCTTCCTGCTAGTGGAGGTGAAGGAAGCAAAGGTAAAAATCCCAGAATAAATCCTGTGTCCCTTTCTAATTCAGGCTGTAAAAGACAATCAACTCTCTAGTCCTCCTTTCCCCCAGCATCAAAATCTTCTGGTGAAGTTGTATGCTATTATTTGGCTAAAAGCAATTTTTAAAAAGGATAGTTTCTCTAAATATATGATCCTCTCTGAATTTGTAGCATCCAGGCTTGTTTCACAACATAGAAAAGGAAAAAAATAAAAGAACTTTTGAATTTGTGGAAAACAGAGTAAGTTAGCCTGGTGGTTCACTACAAAACTGGAGGCATTCCAAGGATATTTCAGCTAAGTTATAAGATTAAAATTTTGATTTATGTGGCCTGATAGAGCAAATCAAAGTCACTTGATGTTAACTCTATAAGAACAGACTCCCGACTATTGACAAAGTATCTTATAAGGATGCAGATCAAAGGGAGTTATTTCTAGATGTGGTCCATCAAAATAATCTTCACACATCTATGAAATCTTATCAATGGTATATTTTAGCATTGGAACTGTTCTAGGTAGTTAAAACATCACAGAAAGAAACCAAAAAGTGAATAAACAAGTTCCTTAAAAAGCAGCAAGTTTGGAGACTAAAGATGAGCTTCTATTTTGAAAGATTCTTGGTAATCTAATTAGAGTAGCCCCAAAGGCTACAAAAGAAATGCCTGGGACAATCTACTGTTTGAAAGTCACAGTCAACACCACTTAGAGTTATTAAAAATTAGAACTGCTGGGGCTTCCCTGGTGGCGCAGTGGTTGAGAGTCCGCCTGCCGATGCAGGGGACACGGGTTCGTGCCCCGGTCTGGGAAGATCCCACATGCCGCGGAGCGGCTGGGCCCGTGAGCCATGGCCGCTGAGCCCGTGTGTCCGGTGCCTGTGCTCCACAACGGGAGAGGCCACAGCAGTGAGAGGCCCGCGTACCGCAAAAAAAAAAAAAAAATTAGAACTGCTTCAGATATGGACAAAGATTATTCAGAGGAGAATGTTGTATCATCAAATCTTAGTAGTAAGACAGACCCCCTCCCCCCACTGGAAAGTATTGAAAGAGCAGCAGAGAGAAACAGCAGGGTCTGAAACATACTGAAGAAAAGACTTCAGACCTTAGTGGTCCTCATTCTTTTCTGGTAGCAGGACTACAACAGGGGAACTCTTTTCTGAAAATTCTAACCAAGGTATAACTGGTATGTCTAGCCAGATCCCCTCTGCTCACTCCTCCACAAATATGGTAAGGGTTTCACTCTAAGCCAGCCACTTTCCATGTTTATAAACAAAGCCAAACAAACGTATAACCAGGATCACACTGAGTGGAATAAGCCAGGGACCCCTTTCTGCTCACCTACAGCAACGACTTCAAGACTGGTTTTGGAAATGCCAGCTTTATGAAGGCTATTTTACAGTCTCTGTTTTCATTTTAGTCATGTATTCATGTACTAATGATTTACCTAAGCAAGATATTTCATGGAAGAAAATCCCATTCAGTGCTTTTACCAGGCTTTTGCACTCTTGCTTATTAAGAAGGATGTCTGTAGCTCTGAAACTAAGAAAGGTTTACTCCAGAAGATTAAACATACTGTTTCAGCTGCTGCCAGAGATTCTCTGGTTATATGCAGAATAATGCTTAAGTTTTTAAAACTTTTATTATGGAAATTTTCAAACATACATAGAAGTAGAGCCAAGATTACAATGAACCACCTCGTATCCAACACTCAGCTTCAACATTTATCAACTCCTGTTCAATCTTGTTACATCTATGCTCCCTTTTTTCTTTTGCTGACTTATTTAAAGCCAATCCTAGATATTGCATCATTTATCTATAAATACCTCGATGTTCATGAGTTTTTTATTCAGTTTTTAGAACAACTTAAAGGGGACACAAAAATAAATAAAATTTGAAATATTAAACCCATAACTGGTAGAAAGCTCAACAGATATTTCTAGTACCTGAGAATACTTATATCACTAACTTGGAATTTGAGGTTCACTACTATATCATATGTAAAGCAAGTGGACTGACCATTTCCCAGGTAGGACAATTTAATGAGCTCTACCCTGACATTCCCCATTGTCTCCTTGGTAAACGTAAGTTCCTCTGACTTTTCTTTTGGGCAAAAGAACTGGAATATTCCTAAAAGAAGTGGATTGAGAAGTGTTTTTGCCATGCATAAATTTAACTGACTTTGCAGCATTCTTACTCTTCATCTAAAAAGTTATAGCTTAAACGTGGCTCTCTCACTTTACAGAGTTTGGCCGGAAAGTCACCATTCCAAGATATCCAACTCCAACATTTCACTGCATTGAAAATATAAGGCTGCCTTTTATCCTTGGGAGCACACATACTTCAGGTTCTTGATCACTGAAAGCCTCTCACACAGTGAATACCTTCACTATTACCCTTATACATGATCAAGGAAATCTAACTTCAAATCCCAGAGTTGCATGGCTTTATGGATTGATCGAAAGAGTCAGAATTAGTGGCCCTTAGCCAGTCTATGTAAAATGTCAAACGGAGCAGCAGCAGAAAAACTTCAGGAAAAGTTTTTAACATAATGAATAGAGTTCTGATAAATTCACATTAGAAAACTTAGTATTGAAGGGAATGAGCAAGGATGAAAATGCAACAGCTGTTTAAGAGATAACAGAGGGACCGATCTCACTGTTTGGGCTGTGACGATGATGATGAACCTGCTAGCAGCCCAGATACAAGATTTGCAGAGGCTTATTTTCAAGTAATGCCAGAAACCTATGGAACTGAGGAGCCCTAAGCAGTCACTGAGCCAGATCCAACAGTCTGAATGAGATAAAGATTTTGATAAGGATAAAGTAAAAAAGGGCATCAGGGAGAGGTTGACTGGCACAGGAGGAAGTCTTAAAACAAGGGAAAATAGGGTAAGCACTTCAGGAAGTACTTGGCTCAAAGCCCTCAGGAGCAAGAAAGAAGATGATGACATCAAAATTGCTACAGAATATGCCTACAAGTATGTTCAACAACTCATTTCTGAGTGCTTTGGGTTATGGTGAGAGCTCTGGATATTTATCGTTAGATATAGTGCACTAAGACTGAAGCTGAAGAACAGAAATACAATCTGAAACGCCATGTTTTCCTTATTCCTATTGGCTTCTCAGTGCTGTCAGCCATTGATTCGTCCTCTTCAGGTCATTACACAAGTGATGCATATAACATTTAGAAGCAGACATGGTTCAATTACAATGATCTAGAAGTATCTAACATTCAAGAGGGCTCAGTGAAGAGTAGTTAAGATTGGAGTGGTTATAATTTCTTTTATGTGCACAAGGAGATATTGATATACTGCTGGAAATAAAATCATTCATCACTTATAAAGTAAGTGGGTAAATCTAATCATTAGGCCTTGTGACAAACAAAATATTGGGCTGTGTGCACCCTGAAATCTCTCTCCTATTCTTCCCCACCCTTAAGACACACACACACATACACATACACACACACACACACACACACACACACACACCCATTTCCTCTATCCACTGAATTCTACCCAATACAGGAATAATCATCAAATCAGCTACAAACAAAAGAATAAAACTACAATCATCAACAACCCTTATTTTGGGCTCACACTTAGAGTTCATTGGTCTCCTTTCGTCCTGTGTGACCAGAGTGGCATGTTGTATTGTTCTGGAACTGTGTGGGTGTATGTAGTGTTAGATGTTGGTGTAGACAGATAAGATAGATAGATAGATAGATAGATAATAGATACATAGATATGTAGATACATAGATACTTAGATAGATAAGGGGAAAACAGAAACAGTATTCGGAATATGCATGCACAAAGACTAAAAGCACAGCAGTATGGAGAATAAATGAAATAAGGGAGAGTAAGATAAAGCCCATTCATCAAGGAAATGTGTGAAGATTCAAAATCATTTGGCTTTCTGCCTTTATGCTTCTCAAACAGTTTAAGTAATACTCGAATTATTCTTATAAATTTTCTTGTGTGTTTTTCATCAATAGAGTTTATTGGAACACCACTCTCCATGTTACATTAATGGCAGTTTGGCTTACTTAACAGAGAATATTTTTTGGTCACTTAAGGAGTTTAAATTACTTTTCCATGACTTGTTAAGTCTTTCATTGCTTATATATAATCCAAATGAATGCATATGGGTACTTTGTGAGAGTGAAGAGAGACTAAGGAAAATATATATGTGCTGATAGGAAAGTATCTCCACAATGATGATGGATAATATTACTAATTTTAAAAAGTAAGGTACATAATAGTAGGTTTGCCATTATCCCATTCTTGTGAATAATGTATGCATGTATTTGGGTGTATATGCTGATACTTATATATAAAAAATTTTTCATATGTTTACAATTATTAATGGCTATATCTGCAGAGTAAGCCTAGGTAGACTTCTAATTTTCATTTTATATCTTACCATACTATTTGAATTTTTAATTATGGGTACATATGACTTCTATTTTTTAATTTAAAAACCCAAAACCGTTTCAGAACAATATGAAAAGGATAATGCCTTTTTTGAAAAAAAAAAAAAACCTAATTATATTTCCATAAGAAATGTCGGGAAAGATATTCTCAATATGCAGCCAGTAGTCATCTTGTGGTAGAGGCTTTTTATGCGATTTTAACTTAATATTTTATTATTGCTTATTTTTATTTCCTATATTTTTACATTAAATATATTTATTACTTGTGTAAAATAATTTGGTAAAATATGGTTGTAATTTTATCCATACTATGACAACTGGATTATGCTCAAAGAACTCTCATTTTGATTTAAAATCCTAATTGTACTTCTAAATTAATATTGTTTTTATTAGAATTACCTGAATATGGGTGAACATAAACAATGATCTAGTTACTACAGAGGTGTTTAGAGAGGGAGAGACTTTCTCTCATTGGTCATACCTTTACCCCTAGTAGATAGTGGGAAGGATGGTGGGAGGACTTCGGATTTATCTTCTAAAGATCAATTGTTTTATTTTGGTTTTGTTTTTCTTAATTTTTTTATTGAAAAGTTAAGAAATTACAATGTAATTAAGAATTACAACATTGCACTAATAAAGATCAATTGTTTTAAATATGACATATTACAGATGGGATGGATAATGGACTAATCCAACATTTGAACATGGAAAAGACATTAACTAATGGTTTATGGTTTATAACCTCATGTATTATTGTCAGACATTAGTAATGTCTCAGTATTCAACAGTCACAACTGCTTTTTCGCTTCCCCAAAGATTTTTTCTGTTATGACGCAAATAATCTTCCAAATGTAAGATGAGGTACAGAGACCAGAAACCCACATGAGGAAACCAGTTCAAACATTCTCATGAACCCACATTATCGAATGCACTGCATGACTTGCTGATTATCAAGGATTAAATGATCACCTCATTTGTACAATAATCAGTGCTATTTTCTTGCATCACTTGCTTTTTTGGCCTCTAAACTATTCTAAAATGATGAGCCTGGGAGAAGAAAAAAGTATCAGTAAAATGAGATAGATCAGTTTCCTTTTACTGACTATGGTAATTTTTGCTGAAAATGAAAGTTGAAAATAGTGTTTAAAAACAAGAGTTTGAATTGATCATTCATGGATTTCACTATTGCATGTTCTTTTTTTCCAAAATATTTTGAGTTGAGAAATTAATTTAGAGCCTCAGAATTTTAATCTGCTTTGGGCTTTGTATCTTTTATGGAATTTTCCCAAACCACTTATATTAGAAGACTGATCATGCAAGAAGTAATAGGAGTCTATTCTCTGAAATGAAAATTAAATGGCCATTTAATGCTCAGACTTGTCCATATTTGATATCAATTTCAATTGCTTCCAGTATTCCAGAGCAACCAGTATGAAAGATTGCCTTTTGGCATGAATGAGTGAGTGTGTGGTAGAGGCAGGGGGAGAGGACAGTGAGAGGAGTACTGAAAGGGGTCATATGCCTGAGGTTTCCTCATTGAGCTTTTGGTTATTCTCTGGATATGTTTCAGGTAGTCTCTAGAAATCTTTTGCCTTTCAGATGTTCTCCTTGGCGTATTCTCAGTATCCCAGGCCTGGGTCATTTCTCAAAAATAGCTCTCTTGCATCCTTGGAGAAAATAGTGATTTAAGGCCAAAAATATACAAAATGAGTCTGAAACATCATTTTGACAAGGAAACAAGGAAAGCATAAAGGACTCCTGGGATCTTTCAAAAGCCAACTTGAAGGGGCCCTCACTAACCAAAATGGGACAAGTTGAGCATTAACACTATTATCTATGGTGAATTGAAACACATCAAATATGTTAAAAGTCCATGATTTCATAATTATATAGTTTTTTTAAACTGACTTTAAATTCTAACCAAGATCAAAGAATAGGGACTGGATTTATCCTCCTGCCTGAAATAACAAAAACACAAAAGACACTGGATATCAGGCAATGGTAGTGATTACTGCAAGACAGAAAACAAACAAGGTGATCCTTACAAATGTCCAAGCTTACTGGCATCAATGAGTTTCCAGGCCATGTACAGTGAAGTAGACCTGAGGTGGATTCTGATGGCTTTCCTGAGTTGAGTCAATGGAGTTTAGTAACCAGGACACCAAGATGGCTAATTTCCACCAAAATGTGTAAATTCCAGTGAATAAAGTACAGGAGAGGAGAGAGCTGCATAGAGAAAGAACACCAAACATAAGTAGGGGCCCCCCTCCCTTGAGTATCTAGATGCATACTGATCATGCATACCCAAGAAATTACTCAAGTCCAGGGAAAGAACCACCTGATTAGAGGGAACAGTGCCTAACATTCAAACATGGCAAGAAACAGTTCCTGTTCCCACTAGCTAGATTGCAAAAACCTCAAGATTTAAGTGCACAGGGTAGAGTATTGGATGAGTCTTACCATAGTAGTGGGGAACAATTAGCCTAGACAAGGGGTCCCCAACCAGTTGGCCACAGACCATTACTGGTCCATGGCCTGTTAGGAACTGGGCCGCACAGCAGGAGGTGAGTGGCAGGTGAGCAAACGAAGCTTCATCTGTATTTATAGCCGCTCCCCATCACTCGCATTACCACCTGAGCTCCACCTCCTGTCAGATCAGCGGTGGCATTAGATTCTTATAGGAGCCTGAACCCTACTGTGAACTGTGCATGCGAGGGATCTACGTTTCACGCTCCTTATGAGAATCTAATGCCTGATGATCTGAGATGGAGCTAAGGTGGTGATGCTAGCACTGGGGAGCAGCTGCAAATACAGATTATCTTTAGCAGAGAGGTTTGACTGCACAGAGACCATAATGACTCAATTGCTTGCAGACTCATATCAAACTCCTATCAGTGAGTGGCAAGGGACAATTAAGCTGCATCAGGTGGCGGGCTTTACAGTGGCAAGTGAGTTGATTTGCTTCAATTGTACAGCTGCATCTGGTGGCAGGCTTTAAGTCAGAATCCGACACTTATTTTAATCCGCTCAAGGCCTGACCATTATTTTATTTACCACTTCCAACTGTGCCTCTTTTCTGCACTCCGCACTTGTCTCAGTCACAGTTTTGGTAAGCCCACAAGCTAATCCTAGCCAAAATGAGTAAAAAATAAACGTCGTCGGAGAGCTTCTTTGAAAACGGGGTAAGACCCAATGATGAGACAGCAGATGACTCTAAGACTGCCAACAAAAAGAAAGCTGCAATTAAAAGAAAATACCAAGAGGCCTACTTAAA
Source organism: Globicephala melas (assembly GCF_963455315.2). Classification (NCBI taxonomy): domain Eukaryota; kingdom Metazoa; phylum Chordata; class Mammalia; order Artiodactyla; family Delphinidae; genus Globicephala; species Globicephala melas. The sequence continues at coordinate 49,201,654 of NC_083335.1, forward strand.
TTACAGGTTCATTGCAACAGGTGATTCACATTCTCCAAACCTGCTTTGTATAATATGTGGTGACCATCTATCCAACAAAGTCATGAAACCTTCAAAACTGCTTCCTCACTTGGAGACCAAGCACCCTGCATTAAAAGACAAGCCTTTGAAATTTTTCAAAAGAATAAAATGTGAATACAAAGGACAGAAGCAATTATTGAAGGCCACCACTTCACTAAATATGTCTAAACTGAGAGCATCAGTCTTAGTGGCTAACCACATTGCTAAAGCTAAGAAGCCCTTTACTATTGGTGAAGAGTTGATTCTGCCTGCTGCTAAGGACATTTGTTGTGAACTTTTAGGAGAGGCTGCAGTTCAAAAGGTGGCACATGTTCCTCTTTCGGCTAGCACCATAACTAGACGAATGATGAAATAGCAGAGGATATTGAGACACAATTTTTAGAGAGGATTAATGAGTCACCATGGTACACAATCCAGGCTGATGAGTCTACAGATGTTGACAACAAGGCAACAATGCTTGTTTTTGTGTGATATATTTTTCAGGAGGATGTGCATGAGGATATGTTATGTGCACTTTTGTTGCCAACCAACACCACAGCTGCAGAACTATTCAAGTCTTTGAATGATTATATATCAGGAAAACTGAATTGGTCATTTTGTGTCAGTATATGCATGGATGGAGGGGCTGCCATGACCAGACAGCTTTCTGGTTTCACTACTTGGGTCAAAGAGGTTGCTTCTGAATGTGAGTCGATGCACTGTGTCATCCATAGAGAAATGCTGGCTAGCCAAAAAATGTCTCCTGAACTTAACAACGTCTGTAGGATGTGATTAAAATTACCAACCACATTAAATTACATGCCCTTAACTCACGTCTGTTTGCACGGCTCTGTGAGAAGATGGATGCAGAGCACACACATCTTTTGTACACAGAAGTGAGATGGTTTTCTAAAGGTAGATCACTGGCCAGGGTTTTTGAGTTACAAGAGTCACTCCAGAGATTTCTTTTAGAAAAACATTCACCACTGGCAGCACGTTTCAGTGACACAGAATGGGTTGCAAAACTTGCATACTTGTGTGACATATTCAACCTGCTCAACGAACTCAATCTGTCACTTCAGGGGAGAACGACAACTGTGTTCAAGTCGGCAGATAAAGTGGCTGCATTCAAAGCCAAACTGGAATTATGGGGGTGATGAGTGAACATTGAGATTTTTGACATGTTTCAACCATTAGCAGGGATTTTGAAAAAGACTGAGCCAGGGCCTTCTTTCCCCCAGCTGGTGCATGATCACCTATCTCAGCTTTCAAAAGAGTTGAGCATTACTTCCCAAATACAAAAGACCCCTGAACTAAGAAGAAATGGATCCGTGACCCATTTGTGAATAAGCCAGGTGAAATCGACTTTGTCCCTGCTAGAAGAGGATCTACTGCTTGAGATCGCAAATGATGGCGGCCTTAAAAGTATGTTTGAGACAACTTGAAATCTCCATGCATTCTGGATTAAAGTCAAGGCAGAATATCCTGAGATTGCCACAAAAGTCCTGAAACGCCTGCTTAAATTTCCAACATCCTATCTTTGTGAAGCAGTGTTTTCTGCAGTAACAGCAACCAAAATGAGATTATGGAGTAGACTGGACATAAACAACACACTTCAGGTGTCACTGTCTCCCATCACCCCCAGATGGGACAATCTAGTTGCAGGAAAACAAGCTCAGGGCTCTCACTGATTCTGCATTATAGTGAGTTGTATAATTGTTTCATTATATAATACAATGTAATAATAAGAGAAATAAAGTACACAATAAATGTAATGTGCTTGAATCATCCTGAAACCATCCCACCATCCCCCACTACAATCCATGGAAAAATTGTCTTCCACGAAACCAGTCCCTGGTGCCAAAAATGTTGGGGACCGCTGGCCTAGACTAAGCACTACTTTGGTCTGACCTAACAAATTTTAAAAGCAAAATATGAAAGGATCAAACTATTTCCAAGTAAATTAACTGTGTTCCAGAACAAAGCTGAAGAATATTTGTAGGAATACAAAAAAAGTCCAGCACATAACAGGGTAAACTTCAAAATGTCTGGCATTTGATCAAAGATTATCAAGCATGAAAAAAGCAAGAAAATACGACACATAATGAGGATAAAAATCAATCAATTGAAACTGACCAAAACCCAACCCACATCTTAGAATTAGTGGCAAGGGCATAAAAACAAGTTGTTATAACTGTATTCTATATACTGAAGTCATAGCAGATGTAAAAAGACCTAAATCAAACATCTAAAGTGAAAGACTACAATGTCAGACAAAAATTACACTAGATGGGATTAATAGTAGATTAGATATTGTGAAAGAGAATATTAGAGAACTTGAAGACATAGCAATATAAACTATCTGAAATAAAACAGAAAGAAAGAATAAATAATCAGTGAGCTGTGGAACAACTTCAGGTAATCGGAGTCTCCAAAGGAAAGGGGTGGGGGACAGAAAAACTATTTAAAGAAATAATGGCTGAAGATTTTCTAAATTAGATGAAAATTATAAATCAGTAGATCCAGAATCTCAGTGAAATTCAAACACAAGAAACAGGAAGAATGCCACATCATAACCACATTGTTCATATTAGCAATAAAAAGAAAAATCCTTTTAAAACAGCCAGAGGAAAAAGAGACACATATGTACAGAGGACCAAAGATGAGGGCAATAGAAGATTTTTCACTGTACACAATACAAGTGAGAAGACACTGGAGCAATATCTTTAAAGTATTAAAGATAAAAAAAAAAGTCAAGCTAGAATTCTGTACCCAGTGAAAAATTTTTTCAAACGTTAAGGCAAACTAAAGACATTTTCAGAAACACAAAAACTGAAAGAATGCATCACCAGCAGACATGTACTACAAGAAATGATAAAGGAAGTCCTTCAGGTAGAAGGCAAATAATACCAGAGGGCAACTGTGTCTACAAGGAGGAATGAAAAAAAATGGAAATGGTAACTACGTGGGTAAAAATATGAGGTTTTTAAATAATTACCTTTTAAAAACTTAGTGATCATCTTTCAGTGATGCAAGAAAATTAATTCATTATTCTAAAGACTGGTGAAAAAAGAGGAAGCAAGCATTTATCCTGACTTTCTTTGATAAATTGTATATCAAGTAACCAAATAGTTGATAGGAAAATTTCTCCTCAAAAGAAGTTCTGAAAAAATTTTTTTTAAAGAATGCCAGTTAATAAATGAAGTAATCATAGACTCAGAATATCACCAATTTGACTCTCCTAATAAAATAATGAAAAGCTGATGGAAATTTTTATAATGCAGGGATCAACAAACAACAACCTGATTTCAATGATCAATCCTAACATGACTAAAGGAGAGATAATCAGACATTATACACTTTCTAATGTGATAACAATAAGAAGTTTAAAATACCACTCATTAAGTTTTGTTAACAAACAAACAAAGCCAAATAATCCTGAATCTGATGCAGCTTCTAGATTAAACTCTCAATTTACAGGCAATATAGGGGATGGAGGGACACATTTTGTTTTGTTTTGTTTTGTTTTTCAAATACCACAGGGATGCAATTAGTAAAATTCAGAATGTCAGGAACTCTACAAGACAAAAAAATCTGATTTCTTCAAAAAAAAAACAACAAGGGGAAAAATGGAAAGGGAATTTTACAGACTAAAAGATTTAAAAGACATGAAACAAATGTAATGTTTTGACAGACTAGTTTGGATATGGATTCAAACAAGTAACCATAAAAATGTCTAAAAGATTTGGGTAAATTCGAACATCAATTGCATATTTGATAAATATTTACTGATTTTTGTTTTAGCTGTAATAATGGTATCATTTTTTTTTACAAAAATAGTTCCTTTGTTAAAAGATACATACTGAAAATTTTATGGATAAATTAATATGATGGTTGAGATTTGCCTCAAAATAATCCAGGGAGGGGAAGAGAGGAATTCAGGTGACACATGATTGGCTATTAGTTAATAATGAATGGTTGAAGCTGGGTAAGGTGTACACATGGTTCATTATACTACTCTCTACTTTTGCAAAAGGTTAAAATTTTCCATAATTAAAAAATACTGTGTTTAGTTTCAGCACCAGATTATAGGCTTCAGAAGGCAGTGAGTATAAGAAAATGAGCAGCAGAATGACTAGTGTTCTAAAAGAAAGTTTACTTCACTTATAAACAATAGAGAGAATTATAAGAAATTCAAGCACAATGGCTTTAGGAGGTAGATTAGCTTATTTTGAACAATTATGTGATGCATATTCTATAAGGAATTAAACTTTAAAACAGCAAGGCTTTGAAAATAAACACAAGTTTACTTATGTAGAAATCACTACCTTAGCCAATTCAGTTCTGAAAGTCCAGGAACAATACTTCTAAGGTTTAGGAATTTCAATAGTCAGATAATGTTATTTGATCTACTAAAGTCTATGATAAAAACAGAAGGTAAGCTTATATCTTTTACCACAGTATAATAAATTGGAAATCAATGAAAATTGGATTGTTTTGAGCTAAATGTATGCCTTTTGCTATACTGCTTTATTCCTTTTTTGTCTTAATTACTTCTTTTTTCTCTGATTATTTCATTACAGATCTGGAATGTAGTGCAGAAATTATGCAGGCCATGACCTCAAAAGATAACACAAGAAGCAATGTGTTAGAAAACTAAAATCAATGAGGGAAATATTAGTTAAATTTTAGCTCACTTACCAAAGTCAATCTTTTCCAAAGCTCTTTCCATTCGATTTTCCTGATGCAAGTTTGTATTTGGTGAAACTACAAAACAGAAAAAAACAGGAAATAGCTGTCAGTGCCTAAGCTATCTTAAATTAGGCTTAGTTAGCAGTCTGGATATACAGTCTAGACAAGAGCAGTGGTTAGATTTTGTCTCAGGGAGGGGAGGAAAGAAGAGCACTAAAGCAGATGAGGGCAGTATACATAAAGGCTGCCTTCAATCTAGCCACAGTGCCAAATGAACACATGAAAATCTCAGTTTGTTCTCACATTGAAAAACATTCAAGGATTTCAAAGTCTTTGCACTTTTCACTTTGCAGGAAGACAATAGGTTTACTCAGCTCTAACAATATGATTCTATAGATAAGTCCATGAGCCTATGATTTCAGGTGGTTTGTTTAGCTGTCACGACATGTACATAAGTGAGAGTTTTTATCACCAGAAATGCCTTGTGCCCAAGATTATCTTTTTTTAATAGATCTTTATTGGATTAAAATTGCTTCACAATACTGTGTTAGTTTCTGTTGTACACCAAAGTGAATCAGCCATATGCATACGTATGTCCCCATATCCCCTCCCTCTTGAGCCTCCCTCCCATCTCCTTATCTCACCCCTCTAGGTCATCGCAAAGCACCAAGCTGATCTCCCGGGGCTATGCTGCTGCTTCCCACTAGCTAACTATTTTACATTTGGTAGTGTATATATGTCCATGCTACTCTTACTTTGCCCCAGCTTCCCCCTCCCACCCCGTGTCCTCAAGTCCACTCTCTATGTCTACATCTTTATTCCTTCCCTGCAACTATGTTCATCAGTACCATTTTTTTTTAGATTCCATATATATGTGTTAGAATACAGTATTTGTTTTTCTCTTTCTGACTTACTTCACTCTGTATGACAGACTCTATGTCCATCCACCTCACTACAAATAACTCAATTTCGTTTCTTTCTGTGGCTGAGTAATATTCCATTGTATACATGTGCCACATCTTCTTTATCCACTCATCTGTCAATGGACATTTAGGTTGGTTTCATGTCCTGGCTATTGTATATACTGCTGCAATGAACATTGTGGTACATGTCTCTTTTTGAATTATTGTTTTCTCAAGGTACATACCCAATAGTGGGACTGCTGGGTCCTATGGTAGTTCTATTTTTAATTTTTAAAGGAACCTCCATACTGTTTTCCATAATGGTTGTATCAATTTACATTCCCACCAACGGTGCAGGAGGGTTCCCTTTTCACCACACCCTTTCCAGCATTTATTGTTTCTAGATTTTTTGATAATAGCCATTCTGACCGGTGTGAGGTGATACCTCATTGTAGTTTTGATTTGCATTTCTCTAATAGTTAGTGATGCTGAGCATCTTTTCATGTGCCTCTTGGCCATCTATATGTCTTCCTTGGTGAAATGTCTATTTAGGTCTTCTGCCCATTTTTTAATTGGATTGTTTGTTTTTTTGATATTGAGCTCCATGAGATGTTTGTATATTTTGGAGATTAATCCTTTGTATGTTGTTTCATTTGCAAATATTTTCTCCCATTCTGAGGGTTATCTTTTTGTCTTGTTTATGGTTTCCTTTGCTGTGCAAAAGCTTCTAAGTTTAATTAAGTCCCATCTGTTTATTTTTGTTTTTATTTCCGTTACTCTAGGAGGGGGATCAAAAAAGATCTTGCTGTGGTTTATGTCAAAGTGTGTTTTTCAGATGTTTTCCTCCAAGAGTTTTAGAGTGTCTGACATTTAAGTCTTTAATCCATTTTGAGTTTATTTTTGTGTATGGTGTTAGGTGGTGTTCTAATTTCATTCTTTTACAGAAGCTGTCCAGATTTCCCAGCACCACTTATTGAAGGGGCTGTCCTTTCTCCATTGTATGTTCTTGCCTCCCTTGTCATAAATTAGGTGACCATATGTGTGTGGGTTTATCTGTGGGTATTCTATCCTGTATCATTGATCTATATTTCTGTTTTTATACCAGTACCATACTGTCTTGATTACTGTAGCTTTGTGGTATAGTTTGTAGTTGGGGAGCCTGAGTCCTCCAACTCCTTTTTTCTTTCTCAAGATTGCTTTGGCTATTCGGGGTCTTTTATGTTTCCATATGAATTGTAATTTTTTTTTTCTATTTCTGTGAAGGATGCCATTAGTAGTTTGATAGGGATTGCATTGAATCTGTAGATTGCTTTGGGTAATATAGTCATTTTCACAATATTTATTCTTCCAATTGAAGAACATCGTGTATTTCCCCATCTGTTTATGTCATCTTTGATTTCTTTCATCAGTGTTTTATAGTTTTCTGCATACAGGTCTTTTCTTTCCTTAGGCAGGTTTATTCCTAGGTTTTTTTATTATTTTTGTTGCGATGGTAAATAAGATTGTTTCCTTAATTTCTCTTTCTGAGTTTTTGTTGTTGGTGTATAGGAATGCCAGAGATTTCTGTGAATTACTTTTGTATCCTGCAACCTTAACAAATTCATTAATTAGTTCTAGTAGTTTTCTGGTGGTATTTTTTCGGATTTTCTTTGTATAGTTTCATGTTGTCTGCAAACAGTGACAGTTTTACTTCTTCTTTTCCAAATTGTATTCCTTTTATTTCTTTTTCTTCTCTGATTGCCATGGCTAGAACTTCCAAAACTATGTTGAATAAGAGTGACAAGAGTGGACATCCTTGTCTTGTTCCTGATCTTAGTGGATATGCTTTCAGTTTTTCACCATTGAGTATGATGCTTGCTGTGGGTTTGTCATATATGGCTTTTATTATGTTGAGGTAGGTTCCCTCTATTCCTGTTCTCTGCAGAGTCATGATTATCTTTTGAAATCAGTGGAGGTTAGCAAGATTTTACAGTGAAGTAAACGGCCTCTGTTTTGAAAATAGATATCCAGAACATGGAGCAAGAGAAAGAACACTGAAACGTCACTCAAGACACTTTGGAATTTTTCTGTAATTCTGGCACTTACTAGCTGTGTGATGATGGGCAAGTCACTTCACCTCTTGACCCCAGTTAACACATTCTTAAAATAAACCAGTTGAATTAGATTATCTGCATGGTAATTTCCAGCTCTAATTTGTTCATTCAACACACATTTATTAATTGCCTACTATAAGGGTACAACATATTTGTAAATAATGTGACCGACGAGGACTTAATTTCTAAAATATACAACTCAATAACAAAAAAACAAACAACCCAATAAAAAAATGGGCAGAAGACCTAAATAGACATTTTTTTTCAAAAAAGACATACAGATGGCCAATAGGCACATGAAAAGATGCTCAACATCGCTAATTATTAGAGAAATGCAATCAAAACTACATAGAGGTATAATCTCACACTGGTTAGAATGGCCATCATTTAAAAGTCTACAGATAACAAATGCTGGAGAGGGTGCTGAGAAAAGGGAAGCCTCTTACACTGTTGGTGGGAATGTAAATTGGTACAGCTATTATGGAGAAAGGTATGGAGGTTCCTCAGAAAACAGACATAGAGTTACCATATGATCCAGCAATCCCACTCCTGGGCATATAACGGGAAAAAAACATAATTCGAAAAGTTACATGCACCTCAATGTTCATTGTAGCACTATTTACAATAGCCAAGACATGGAAGCAACATAAATGTCCATCAACAGCTGAACAGATAAAGGAGATGTGGTATATATATACAATGGAATACTACTCAACCATAAAAAATAATGCTGTTTACAGCAACATGGATGGACTTAGAAATTATCATAGTACGTGAAGTAAGTCAGAAAGAGAAAGACAAATACCATATGATGCCACTTATATATGGAATCTAAAATATGATACAAATGAATTTATTTACAAAACAGACTCACAGACATAGAAAACAAACTTATGTTTACCAAAGGGGAAGAGGGATGGGGGAGGGATAAATTAGGAGTTCGGGATTATCGGATGCAAACTACTATATATAATATATATATATATATATATATATGTCCTACTGCATAGCACAGGGGTAAAGATCCAATATCCTGTGATAAACGAGGATGGAAAAGAATATCAACAGAATATGTATAACTGAGTCACTTTGCTATACAGCAGAAGTTAGAACTACATTGTAAATCAACTATACTTCAATAACATTAATTTTAAAGATGTCCCTTGTGCTTAGAAGATCCCACATGCCGTGGAGCAACTAAGCCCATGTGCCACAACTACTGAGCCCATGTGCCACAACTACTGAAGCCCACACGCCTAGAGCCTGTGCTCCCAACAGGAGAAGCCACCACAATGAGAAGCCCGCACACCGCAATGAAGAGTAGCCCCCACTTGCCACAGCTAGAGAAAGCCCGTGCGCAACAACAAAGACCCAATGCAGCCAAAAATAAATAAAATAAATAAATTTTTTAAAATTACATTAAAAAAAATGTATGGAACAAGGGACTTCCCTGGCGGTACCGTGGTTATACCTTGCCTTCCAATGCAGGGGGTGAGGGTTCGATCCCTGGTCTATCCCACAGGCCTCACGGCCAAAAAACTAAAACATAAACAGAAGCAATATTGTAACAAATTCAATAAAGACTTTAAAAATGGTCAACATAAAAAAAAAAGTCCCATGAGCTTTGTATCAAAACTTACCATTTTTGATATTATAAAGGGAATTAAAAAGCAATGACTAAGTGGGAAAAGATATTTGTAGCACATATATCTGTCCTAGGACTCATCCAGAGTATATAAAGAAAAGAATATACAACCCAATAGAAAAATGAGCAAAGACTTGACCAACAGTTACCTCATTAAGAAGCTATCCAAATAGCCAATTAACATACAACAAGTGCTCAACTTCATTAGTCATTGGGAATATAAATTAAAGCCAGAATGCAATACCACTACACATCCATGAGAATGGCTAAAAAGAAAAAAATTAAGGGTCGACAAGGTTGTGGAGAATCTTGGACTTTTATATCAATACATTGTTTGTGGGAATGTAAATTTGTACAAACATTTTGCCAATATCTCTTAAATCTAAGCATATGCCTATTTTATGATCCTGCTACTGCACTCCTAGATATATATGAAATAGAAATGTGGACATATGTTCACTAAAAGATATCTACTAGAATGTTCCTGGCAACACTATGTTTAATAGTTAAAAATCTGAAAATCTGAGTGCCCATCAAAGGTAGAATAGATAAATAAATCATAGTATATTCACACAGTTGGAGGCTGTAGAGAAATGACAATGAGTGATCTACAACTAAGCCCCAAAATATGGATTCTCACAAACATAATACTAAGTAGAAAAATGCAGACACACACACAAATTATATGATTCCACTTATATAAAATATAAAGCTGAAAAAAATATTCTGTAGTGAAGGTTACTCTGAAGGAGAGAGTAATGGCTTGAAGGGAATGCATGGGTGGCTACTAGGTTGGTAATATTCTGTCACCTGATAAGAGTGCTGATAAAGGAACCTAGGAATCATACTTGAGTCTTCTTATTTTAAAGTGGTTTGGCAATGTCTGTTATATGGAAACTGAACTGACATTCTTCTCACAGACCTTTCACAATTAAGAGAAGAGATGATCAATTCCGAGAATTGCATGAATTTGCACTTCCCTCTCCCTTATGAATCTAGAATGATGATGTTTTCAAATCCAGAATCATAATTAAAAGGCAGTAAAATATTGAGGGACCATTGACCATGTGTATAATTTGCAATAATGAAACTAATACTGCAAGGTGGCAGCTGACATGCCAGGTGTTGTAAATGATAGGTTGACCATTTTTATTATGAATATAATTTTATATTCTATACATCTACTAATTATATTCACTCATGAAAGCATTAATATTAGTGATATTATCCTCTTTGTGACAATCAACTTATGGTCTTTGGAATACGAGTACTGTATCCAATTACTGGATTCCTCACTCCTCATCATGCTCCCATCCTTATGTACCTCCCCACCCCAGTTTACCCAATCTCGGGTAGGGATGGAGTCTCCTCATTCTCCATGGGGTAAATTAAAGAATTATGGCAGATCTACTTTACTTAGCTTTGGGAGGATAAGGCTCTTGGAAAAGCTTTTGTAGTTCATAAATTTTCACCTAAATTAAGAGACCAATGTAGTACACTGAATAATAATTACCCAAAGATACCCAAGGAACCTAAGGATCTTGACATAGTAATATTATTCTGGATTATCCAGATGGGCCCTAAATCTAATCATGAGTCTTTATATAAGAGTGAGGCAAAGTTTAGTGGGTTAGAGAAACAAACAAGAGAAGGCCACGTAGGCAGAGATTAGAATGATGTGGCCACAAGGAAAAGAACACCAAGGAATGTCAGCACCCACAAGAAGCTGGAATTGGCAAGAAATGTATTCTCCCCTAGAATCTGCAGAAGTGCAGCCCTGCCAACACCTTGATTTCAGTTTAGTGAAACTTATTTGGACTTATGAACTCCAAAACCGTGAGAAAATAAATTTCTGTTGTTTTAAGCCACCACATTTGTGGTAATTTGTTACAGCAGCCACAGGAAACTAATACACCAATCCTCTCATAAAAGGAAAGTATATATATATATATATATATATATATATATATATATATATGGAATATGTGTGCATATTTCTACCCTTTAATTAAGCTGTTAGCTGACCACAGAAATGAAGATGTTCTGTACACCACTCACCTCCCTGATTCCCAATGCCCAGCACTGTGCCAGGTATACACCAAAGTTTGTTTGGGAGTAAATGAATGATAAAAATAATATTGTGCATTTCTCTGACATCTTTAGGCACATTCATCTTTAAGGTGAAAATTCCAACATATTAAAAATTTAGAGATAAACGAACAAAAATATGACCTTGCTAATCAAAGTGTGACCTGATAATCAGCAACATTGGCATCATGTGGGAGCTTGTCAGAAACATAGAATCTCAAGTTCCACCCTAGATCTACTGAATCAGAATCTGCCTTTTAAGAAGATCCCCAATGATTCCTGTACACATTAATGTTTGAGAAGCACTTATCTGTGAGATAATCAAGAAATATGAATGATTATTTGATAATATTATGAATCACTTAAGTTTTTTAGGTGTGTATAATGACTTTGTGTTAAAGGAGTCCTTTTAGAGATACATACTAAATATTTATGAATGAAATTATATGATGTCTGGGATTTACTTCAAATCATTCTGGAAGTGGGGATGGGAAGTAGATGGGGGTTTACAAAGGAAAAATTTGGCCATAAAATGATAATTATTTGGAAGGAAAGAGGTAAAATTGTCATTGTATGCAGATGACATGATACTATATATAGGAAACCCTAAAGACTCCACACAAAAACAATTAGAACTGATAAATGAATATTGCAAGGTAGCAGGATATAAGATCAACATACAGAAATCTGTTGCATTTCTTTACACTAACAATGAAATATCAGCAAGAGAAAGTTTAAAAAATCCCTTTTAAAATCACATAAAAAATAAAATACCTAGGAATAAGCCTGACTGAGGAAGTAAAAGACTTATATGCTGAGAAATATAAAACGTTGATGAAGGAAATTGAAGATGATTCAAAGAAATGGAAAGATATCCCATGCTCTTGGATTGGAAGAATTAATATTGTTAAAAAGTTCATACTACCCAAAGCAATCTACAGCTTTATTGTGATCCCTTATCAAATTACCCATGACATTTTTCACAGAACTAGAACAAATAATCCTAAAATTCATATGGAATTACAAAAGACCAAGGATTGACAAAGCAATCTTGAGGAAAAATAACAAAGCTGGAGGCATAACCCTCCCAGACTTCAGACAATACTACAAAGCTATAGTAATCAAAACAGTGTGGTATTGGCACAAAAACAGACATATGGATCAACAGGACAGAATAAAGAGGCCAGAAATAAACCCACACGACTAGGGTCAATTAATCTTTAACAAAGGATGCAAGAATATACAGTGGAGGAAAGACAGTCTCTTTAGCCAGTGGTGTTGGGAAAGCTGGACAGTCACATGTAAAGCAATGAAGTTAGAACACACTATCTCACCATACACAACTCAAATGGCCTAAAGACTTAAATATAAGACAGGACACCATAAAATTCCTAGAACATAGGCAAAAATTTATCTGACATAAATCATAGCAATATTCTCTTAGATAGCTTTCCCAATGCAAAAGAAAAGCAAAAATAAATAAATGGGACCTAATCAAACTTATAAGCTTTTGCACAGCTAGACAAAATGAAAAGACAACCTATGGAATTAGAGAAAATATTCACAAACGATGCCACTGACAAGAGCTTGATTTCCAAAATATATAAACAACTCATAGAGCTCAATATCAGAAGAAACAAACAATCCAAGCAAAAAATGGCAGAGACCTAAATAGACATTTCTCCAAAGAACACATACAGATGGCCAATAGGCACATGAAAAGATGCTCAACATCACTAATTATTAGAGAAGTGCAAATCAAAACTACAATGAGGTATCACCTCACACCAGTCAGAATGGCCATCATCAAAATATCTGCAAACAGGGCTTCCCTGGTGGTGCAGTGGTTGAGAGTCTGCCTGCTGATGCAGGGGACACGGGTTTGTGCCCCGGTCTGGGAGGAACGCACATGCTGTGGAGTGGCTGGGCCCGTGAGCCATGGCCACTGAGCCTGCGCATCCGGAGCCTGTGCTCCGCAACAGGAGAGGCCACAACAGTGAGAGGCCCGTGTACCGTAAAAAAAAAAAAAAAAAAAAAAAAAAAAATCTGCAAACAATAAATGCTGGAGAGGGCGTGGAGAACAGGGAACTCTCTCATACTGCTTGTAGGACTGTAAATTGGTACAGCCACTATGGAGGACAGTATGGAGGTTCCTTAAAAAACTAAAAATAGAGCTACCATATAATCCTGCAATCCCACTCCTGGGCATATATCCAGAGAAAACCATAATTCGAGAAGATACATGCACCTCAATATTCATTGCAGCTCTATTTACAATAGCCAGGACATAGAAGCAACCTAAATGTCCATCGACAGATGAATGGATAAAGAAGATGTGATAATATGTATACAATGGAATACTACTCAGCCATTCAAAGGAATGAAATTGGTCATTTATAGAGACATGGATGGAACTAGAGATTGTCATACTGAGTGAAGTAAATCAGAAAGAGAAAGGCAGATTTCATATGTTATCACTTATATGTGGAATCTTAAAAAATGATACAAATGATCTTATTTACAAAACAGAAACTGACTCACAGACATAGAAAACAAGTTTGTCATTACCAAAGGGGAAGGGGGGAGGGATAAATTAGGAGGTTGTGATTAATGGATACACACTACTATACATAAACTAGGTAAACAACAAGACCCTAAGACCCTACTGTAGAGTACAGGGAACTATATTCAATAACTTGTAATAGCCTATAATGGAAAAGAATATATATATATATATATATACACACATACACATAAATAAATATATATATATATATGAATCACTTTGCTGTACACCAGAAACTAATACATTATAAATCAACTATACTTAAATAAATACTTTTTTAAAAAAATGATAATTATTGAGGCTGAGTGATGTATACATGGAGGTTCATTATATTATATTATAGTATTCCCTCTACTTTTGGATATGTTTGAAATATTCCATAATAGAATGTTTAGGTGTAGGGTGAGTAATTTTCTCCCTCATAGATCTTGTGTCTATTCACTAGCATCCTTTCCTAATAGAAACTACCCAATAACTGAACTATAATTTAGATACAATTGATTCAGGAAAAAATATACTGTAGTGATCTCATATTTCTCTCTACTCCTACTGTAGCCTATTATCTGGGATGGAGAGTTTGGGAGCAGGGGAAGATACAAATGACCTTGGAGAATGTGTTCATATAGGATTCTGGAGAATTATGTGGCCTTTCCAGGCCTGGGTACAGAGCCTTTTCAATGCCCAAAACACATAATCTGAGCAGACAGTATCCAGACACTGTATACAACAAGAATGCTTGATTAGGGAGTGAGAACTCTAGCTGGACAATCTTTAAGGAATGGATGTTACAGTGGAAGGACAAGGAAAGGGATTTTCTGGTGTCTCTTTAAGGACAGTGAGTGTGGAATCAAGCTAAATAATAGCAAAAGGGATCCATTTTGCTGGCATCGGCTTAGCATTATCACAGAGAAAGTATTTGGTTTAGTGATAAATATTGTACGTCTACCACCTCACATGCAAGAGTCTGAAAATGTGTGTCAAGTATCTTATTTAGCTCCATTCTGCTCTTTGGGGATTTTCAACAGTGATTACTATTTATCTCTTTTACTCATGTGCATCTGTTGCTACTTTGGGAAAGAAGCAGCCTCATCAAGTCCTGCAGTGATTGGTCGCCAGGTGTGCTGAATTTCTATCCAGCTGCAGCAACATGTTAAGCCTCCCTTTTGCTAGGCAACAATACTGTCATCATTACTGAAGCTTCAGTTCATCTTTCCAGTTATAATTGGAAAATTAATTCAATTAAAACAGTTTGCCTACAGAAAACCAGAAGATTTTATCCCTTTCCCCACCTCATTTTCCTGAATCCCTCAGACTTATGGAGAAGGTTGTAAATATTACCATTCTTTAAAAAGGATGTTCAGTTCTTCTGTCTGCTCAGGACTCCCTATTCTTGATAAATAATCAAGTCACTTCCAAATTGGAAGTCTAAAAGAGCTGACTGATAAATTGGATTGAACAACATCACTGTGACAGATTTACCTCCATCCAACTGCTTTAGGAGCTTAGGAGTTGTGGGGGTGTTAGGGAGGGAGGAACTTGGGGGTTTCTATACCAATGTAAGTATACCATGTACATCTTTCAATTAAATTGCATTCATTTTTGTTTTTTTAAATTTTTTTATTGGACTATAGTTGCTTTACAATGTGTTAGTTTCTACTGCACAGCAAAGTTAATTAGCTATATGTATACATATATCCCCTCTTTTTTAGATTTCCTTCCCATTTAGGTCACCGTAGAGCACTGAGTAGAGTTCCCTGTGCTATACAGTAGGTTCTCATTAGTTATCTATTTTATACATAGTATCAATAGTGTATATATGTCAATCCCAATCTCCCAATTCATCCCACCTCCCCTTCCCCGTTGGTATCCATACATTTGTTTTCTACATCTGAGTCTGTAGTTCTGCTTTGCAAATAAGATCATCTATACATTTTTTTACATTCCACATTTATGTGTTAGTATATGATATTTGTTTTTCTTTCTCTGACTTCCTTCACTCTGTATGACAGTCTCTATGTCCATCCACATCTCTACAAATGACCCAGTTTAATTTCTTTTAATGGCTGAGTAGTATTCCATTGTATATATGTACCACATCTTCTTTTTCCACTCCTCTGTTGATCGACATTTGGGTTGTTCCATGTCCTGGCTATTGTAAATAGTGCGGCAATGAACACTGGGGTTCATGTGCCTTTTTGAAGTACAGTTTTCTCTGGGTATATGCCCAGTAGTGGGATTGCTGGGTTATATGGTAGCTCTATTTTCAGGTTTTTAAGGAACCTCCATACTGTTCTCCATAGTGGCTGTATCAATTTACATTCCCACCAACAGTGCAAGAGGGTTCCCTTTTATCCACACCCTCTCTAACATTTATTGTTTGTAGATTTTTTAAATTAATTAATTAATTTATTTATTTTTGGCTGAGTTGGTCTTTGTCACTGTGCATGGGCTTTCTCTAGTTGCAGAGAGCAGGGACTACTTTGTTATGATGCATGGGCTTCTGGTTGTGGTGGCTTCTCTTGTTGCAGAGCACAGGCTCTAGGTATGCGGGCTTCAGTAGTTGTGGCTCTCGGGTTCTAGAGCACAGGTTCAGTAGTTGTGGTGCACAGGCTTAGTTGCTCCACAGTATGTGGGATCTTCCCAGACCAGGGCTCAAACCCATGTCCTCTGCATTGGCAGGCAGATTCTTAACCACTGCACCACCAGGGAAGCCCTATTTTTTGTAGATTTTTTGATGATGGCCATTCTGACTGGTGTGAGGTGATACGTCATTGTAGTTTTGATTTGCATTTCTCTAATAATTACTGACATTGAGCATCTTTTCATATGCCTATTGGCCATCTGTATGTCTTCTTGGGAGAAATGTCTATTTAGGTCTCTGCACATTTTTTGATTGACTTGTTTGTTTTTTTTTATATTGAGCTGCAATAAGCTGTTTTTTATATTTTGGAGATTAATCCTTTGTCAGTTGCTTTGTTTGCAAATATTTTCTCCCATTCTGAGGGTTGTCTTTTCATCTTGTTTTGGTTTCTTTTGGTGTGCAAAAGCTTCTAAGTTTCATTAGGTCCCATTTGTTTATTTTTGTTTTTAGTCTCATTACTCTAGGAGGTGGGTCAAAAACGATCTTGCTGCAATTTACGGCAAAGAGTGTTCTGCCTATGTTTTCCTCTAAGAGTTCTATAGTGTCTGGCCTTACATTTAGGTCTTTAATCCACTTTGTGTTTATTTTTGTGTATGGTGTTAGGGAGTGTTCTAATTTCATTCTTTTACAGGTAGCTGTCCAGTTTTCCCAGCACCACTTATTGAAGAGGCTATCTTTTCTTCATTGTATATTCTTTCCTCCTTTATCAAAGATAAGGTGACCATATGTGTGTGGGTTAATCTCTGGGCATTCTATCCTGTTCCATTGATCTATATTTCTGTTTTTGTGCCAATACCATACTGTGTTGATTACTGTAGCTTTGTAGTATAGTCTGAAGTCAGGGAGTTTTATTCCTCCAGCTGTGTTTTTTTGTTTTTTTCCTCAAGATTGCTTTGTCTACTCAGGGTCTTTTGTGTCTCCATACAAATTTTAAATTTTTTGTTCTAGTTCTGTGAAAAATGCCATTGGTAATTTGATAGGGATTGCATTAAATCTGTAGATTGCTTTGGGTAGTATAGTCATTTTCACAATATTGATTCTTCCAATCCAAGAACATGGTATTTCTCTCCATCTGTTTGTGTCATCTTTGATTTCTTTCACCAGTGTCTTATAGTTTTCTGCATACATGCATTCATTTTTGAAATCAAATTAATAAAATTTGTTTTGAAGTCTTTTGAATGTGAAATTCCTTTATCTCTTAACACGATAGGTCCTATTCTTTGGGCTCAGCCTATAGGTTCTTCAAGTTCCAAGTAGATCTTTATTATCAGAATTTAGCTAAAGATAGAAATCAATTATTGCAGAAAGAGATCTGTGGATCCTAACTCTCATCCCAGGCAAGATCCCAGGCAGATATTTTATGATGTGGAAGAGTCATATTGAAGCTAAATGAAACCTCTTGTCCAGAAGTTCTGTATTATCACTTGCTGACTGGTTTCTAAAAGGGCAGATACTGGAAGTATTTTCAATCCTCTCCTCACAATCCTTGGACTCTCCAATCCCCACAACAAAAGCATAAGGTAGATATTATTGTGCTCATTTTGTAGATCAGGAAATTAAAGCCCAAAGACCAAGTGAACAAAACACCTTTTGAAACTTCTTTTCTAATCCACTGTGTTAGGTACTCCACAAAATTCAGCCCAGTTTTTTTTCAAAATGGAGTATGTACACTCCTGATAATACATGAAAACTTTCCAAGGAGTGCAGAGGCATAGGTTATTTTTTAAAAATCTTTTTCAAAATCTCAGCTTCTGTATGTATTTTTTCTGTCTTAATATTGATCATTTCCTTAATTCCCTTTCACAATTACCCTTCTCTTATTTGACAGAAGAAAAATATACCTCATACCCATCCAAAACCTGATTTATTGATGATTGTCTCAGATGGTATGCTACAATATGGAGGAAACTCCAAAAGCATTTTGCTCAGTTAAAGAAGTCTGACACAAAGTACTACTTATTGTATGATTATGTTTATATAAAAGTTCCAGAAAAAGTAAATCTATATAGCCAGAAAGCAAAACAGTGGTTGCTTGGGCCTGGGGTTAGGAGCAATGATTGAAGGCACAAAGATATGAGTGAACATTTGGGGCATGATGGAAATGTTCTAAAACTATATTGTGATGTTGGTTGCACAACTCTATAAACTTACTAAAAATCATTGTATTGTATACTGACAATGGCTGAATTTTTGATATGTAAATTATGCCTCAGTAAAGCTGTTGGGGGAAAAAACCTCCAAGGAAACAAAGGGACAATTAAGAAATATTGGTGTCTAGTTGGACTGTGATGTTGGGAACAAATCCATTTGCAATCCAGGTGGTTTCCAATTCTTTGTTTTCAACAAAATTGAGAGAGTAAGAGTATTAAATCCAATTATCAGCTGGTAGGTCATTAAAAATTATTCTTTATGATAGATCACTTATTTTTGGCATAAAATGACGAAGGAAGTCAAAGAAGAGAGTGATATTGCTGTAATATATCTTGTATTCACATCTACTGAGTAAATTTCTTCATTACTTACATTTACAAAGACAACAAAAGAGATATAGGTTTGATGACAAACTGTCTCACTATACCAATAAGTAATATTAATACATATATATAAATTAATGAAAAAATCTATTACATTTAAAAATGCATTTCAAATTGCATATTCAGTTTAATGGTTAACAATTATTAATCAAAAATTATATATTTTAGGGACTTCCCTGGTGGTAAAGTGGTAAAGAATCTGCCTTCCAATGGAGGGGACGTGGTTTTGATCCCTGGTCTGGGAACTAAGATCCCACATGCTGCAGGGCAACTAAGACCGCGTGCCACAGCTACTGAGATTGTGCACCTCAATGACAGAGCTTGCATGTCGCAAAACTACAGAGCCCATGTGCTCTGGAGCCCACACGCCACAACTAGAGAGAGAAAATTTGCATTCCACAACTAGAGAGAAGCCCATGCACCACAACTAAAGATCCCACATGCCTCGAAGATCCCACGTGCCGCAATTAAGACTCAATGCAGCCAAAAAAATAAAGAAAATAAATATATAAAATAAGTAGTAAAAAAAGTAGAAAAGAAATGTAAAAATAAAAACAGGAAAAAAATTAATTATATATTTTAGGTTGCTTTGATCAATGTTCTATGACCAATAATAATGATAATAACCCAATGTAGAAAAACTGTTTTAACCCAGAACCTTATGAGAGGATATATAAAAAATTAAATGGTAACAAATTAACATATTTTTGTTGCACAGAAGTATGATAGGGTATTCAATGTACAATGTAATAACATGTGAATAAAATTCTGTAGGGGTAAGAGTATGTAAGCAGAGGTTCAAGGAGAAAAAGAAATTATGTAGAATTTTCAACAATTAAAAAAGAACTTTTTCATGAATTTTAAATGCATAATAATGGGTTTCATTCCAGTATTTAGCTTCCATTTGGTATATCTACAATATAATATTGACACATTGTTTGCTTATACACTGTTGTACACATAGTTCAAGAATAGCCAAAACTAATCATTTGTGATAAAAGTCAAAATAGTGGTTATCTCTGGAGTGTTCTGACTGAGCGGCACATGAGAGAGCCTTCAAAGAGTATGGAAATATCGTGAATAAGTGGATCTGCAGGACTGAACAGCAGTATGCATGTTCACCCAGCTGTCCATTCAAGGTCTCTGGACTTCATTGTATTTACTTATACCTCAACAAATGAATTAAAAGACAATAGTGTATTTACACAAACCTAGAAATCTTATCCTTCCCAATTATTTAAACTCATGATGAAAAAAACAATCAATAGGTCATCTTGAAAACGTGCAAAGGGGTATAGAGTTTTTCACAGTTCTTTTAGGAAGCATATGACCAAAAAGTGTGAGGACCATTGAACTGGCCTTCCTGACCAGAAGAGCTGTAGCCACCTCCTCCACTGTGCAGGTGCAGCTCTTTGTAGTTTTACTCCTACCTCCAAAGCTGCCCCCACCTCCACCTCTAACCTGGGCCTCTCCAGCAGTCGGTAGCTCACTGTCCACCTTCATTCCAGGACTACACTTCCCAGCAATGCAACCTGGCTCCTGGTGGAAGTTTACATTTCTCACATTGCATTCTGGACTGTGAAGTCATAAATTCAATAGCAGGAAGGGGAGAACCGATCTGGGAGCTTTGCTCTCTGGGAGTTGTAGTTTTCTGTGCACTCATTCTGGCTGGGAAAGAACTACATACCCTTTCAAATCTGCAGGAGGGAAAAAAAAAAAAAGCCGATCTCTTAAGAGAGAACCAGGCACAGCAGGTAAAAATGTTGGGTAAATATCGGTAGAACCTAGCAATTTGGCTAAGCACTGTGAATGGCACCTGGCATCAACAGATTTAAAACTAGGCAGAGGACTTCCCTGGTGGCACAGTGGTTGAGAGTCCGCCTGCCAACGCAGGGGACACGGGTTCGTGCCCCGGTCCGGGAAGATCCCACATGCCGCAGAGTGGCTGGGCCCGTGAGCCATGGCCGCTGAGCCTGCGCGTCTGGAACCTGTGCTCCGCAACAGGAGAGGCCACAACAGTGAGAGGTCCGCGTACCGCAAAAAAAAAAAAAAAAAAAAAAAAAAAAAAAACTAGGCAGA
The DNA here is from genome assembly GCF_963455315.2 of Globicephala melas. NCBI lineage: Eukaryota > Metazoa > Chordata > Mammalia > Artiodactyla > Delphinidae > Globicephala > Globicephala melas. The sequence goes on from NC_083335.1 coordinate 49,222,933, forward strand.
ATTTTAAAAAATAATTGTACCGGTTTTTCTGGTTTTAAAGGAAATGATTACTCATGGTAGAAAATATTGTAAAGTATGCCTATAAATATTAAAATCACAGGCAATCATAGCACCCAGAGACATACATTTATATACATACAGTGCAGTCTGTTTTGCCAAGTTCTAACAAATGCAATTAAATTCTGCATAACTATTGAAATGGAGAAGTAGCGCTGTTGCAAATGAAGAGACAAAATTGTTTGCAGATATTGTCATGTATACCTAGAAAATCCACAAACATCAAATGAAAAACAATCAGACCTAATAAGAGAGTTTAACAAGGTGGCTGCATATGAAATGCAAAATAAGCAAACAGAAAAGTAGCTTTCTTATTTGCCATGAATAGGCATTTAAAAATTATAATGGTGAGGCAGGATTCCATTCATAAAATTCTAGAATTTAAACAACAAATATATAGGTCTTATATGAAGATGCAACATAATTAACTGAACGTCATTAGTGGGGAAAAATGCCATGTTACTGAATGAAAATTTTGAAATTATAAAATGTCAATTGTTACCAAAATATGATTGGTTAAATATCTTACTGTGCTTTGGGGAGTCTCACCACCAATTTAACTCTTATACCATTTGGTATCTGGTCCTAATAAACACAGTAATGCTTTTTAAAATTTTTATTTTATTCTTCCGATTTCTTCCTTTCCTTTAACCTTTGGGAAGGAGGTGTATTGCAGAAGGAGGAGAGAGAAAATTAGATTAATATTTGTTGGACTTCTACTATGTATATACTAAGCACACTCAGGAAATTTATGTACTTTGCCTACATTAATCTTGACACCAATCCTATAAAATAGATAACAGCTCCATTTTATAAATGAGAAATTTAAAGCTAAGAGAAATTAAGTGTTACCCAAGGTCTCATCACTAATAAGTGGTAGAGGCAAGATTCAAACCTAGCTCTTAGAATAAATCCATGCTCTTTCTACTGAGGCCTGGTCTTTTCACATGCTAGCTTCATAGGGTTGGATATGTCACTTAAGTGTCTCAGTTTCCTCACCTTTGGAAGGAAGATAAGAGTACTATACCTTAAGGTATACTATACCTTACCCCAAAGGGTTTTTTTGAGGCTGGGGTGATCTGATCCATGTAATAAGTGCCTGGGACTTAATTAATGTTCAGTACATGATTGCTATTATTATTATATTTATTACTACCAAAAACATGTTGGGAGAATGAAGTCCATTTGTTTTTTTCACATATTTGTCAGTGCTACAGAAGTGGGGTGGTTTGTAACTATTTTGTTTAATAAGTATGAATTGAGCATTTTCTTTGTACCAACATTGTTCTAGGCATTTTTATATATGCTATTGACAAAATATAGAAATGAAAAGAAGTGGGGCTAGATATAATTTATATAACCTGATGATTACTGTATACCAGTAAATTATTGAAACTACATGATGTTTCACCCTATTCACACGATCATGTGTCTAAATAGCACAGAAACTCAAAATTCCTATGTTTTCAATTCCAGTTGGTAGCAATCATTTTATTCATTTATCTGAAACATTTCAGAATCTGTCTTCTAAGGAAGTGTTCATCTAACTACATAAAATTTTCATATGGAAAACTGAGATTGTTTTTAAATGTTTTCCCATAAAAGAAATAATCTGTAATTAGCTTCATTGTGTTTTCCCTGCTTGCTTCATGAAGTGGCTTAGGATAATATATCTTCTATGCATGAGCAATATCCTGGCATGTACTTGAATTTTAATTAAAAACATTTATTAATAAAGTGGTAAGGGAAGAAGTCACACAATTGGTTTGATGCCAACACTTCATAAACAACAAATAAATCTATAATAAGATGCAAAAAGAGTGAGTTCAACATACAGAATTAGAAATCCAGTCACCTGTGAGTAATAAAAAAGTGGTACCTAAGCAAGTCTTGAATATCCACTATCCCAGAATCTGATTTCAGTGCTCCCTTTTGATCAATTTTAAGAAACATCTATTAGAGGAGCATCAAAATATATTGTTTATGGTATAATTTTATTCCTTTACAATTCTATAAATTGTAAACTGTTTTTTAAAAATTTCATCTTCTGAAAAGTGCCCTATATGAATTGACTTGACTGTTCAGAAATCTTAGTTATCTAGTTTTAAATAGTTTTATCACCCTCTACAAGTGAAAAGTTAATTATCTAGTTTATTTTTTGTTTGCTTGATTACTGTTTGCAAACACCCTCCATGTCCCAGACTAGCCTTCATGAAAGCAGGGTCTTTCTTGTGTTCACTAATGTACAGTAAGTCCCCTACATACAAACGAGTTCTGTTCTGAGGGCGCATTCGTAAGTCCTATTTGCTCGTAAGTCCAACAAAGTTATCCTAGGTACCCAACTAACACAATCAGCTATATAGTACTGTACCGTAATAGGTTTATAATACTTTTCACACAAACAATATATAAAAAACAAACACAAAAAATAAAGAAAACATTTTTAATCTTACAGTGCAGTACCTTGGAAAGTACAGTAGTACAATACAACAGCTGACATACAGGGGCTGGCATCAAGTGAACAGGCAAGAAGAGTTACTGACTGGAGGAGGGAGAGGGGGTGGGAGATGGTAGAATCGTCAGCAACAGGAGATGGAGGGCAAGCTGCAATTTCGCTCATGCCTGATGTTGATGGCACAGGTTCTGGTTCTTTGCTGAATTCAATTCTATCTACCCTCTTGAAAACATGATCCAGTGATATCTGGGTAGTAGCTCTTTTTTTCTTGTCATAGATGACATGTAGCACTGGACTGCATTCTGAACAGCTGCTGCAACCCTCGTGTACCGTTCTATGTTCAGGTCCTGTGCCTCAAAAACTAACAGTGCCTCCTCAATATAGAAAATCCCATTGCCATTTCCTGCGTCATGAATCTCTTCGGTTCTCCAGTTACTTCTTCTTCCTCTTGTCTCTCTTCGTCCTTTGGGCCTCCAATTCCTGGCACTTCTTAGCAGTACCAGCTACATCATCGCTGCTTTTACGCTTGCTTCCAGACATCCTGGGCTTGAAATAAAGATACTGTACTACTGTACTCCATAAAGTACTGTGCAGTAAAGTACACAAAAGCACAACCACTTGTAGAGGAGGCACACACGTGACAATGTACGCCAAACACATGAACTAACTTATGAGATTGGACATGCGAATGCACGTTTGCATCTTGGAAAGTTTGCAACTTGAAGGTTCATATGTAGGGGACTTAATGTATCCTCTGAGGCTGGAATAGGACCTAGCAACAGTAGGAGCTCAATTCCTATTTGTTGAAGGAATTAATCCAACACCAACATACTAGAAATGTTTCACTTTCTAAGATACAATATTTCACCAACACTTGTACTAAATACCAATACTCAATTATTCCATTATCAGCCTGCATATCATAACATTTCAAAATGCTTGGGCATCTTAGATTTTCCTTTGTGACTTGCCATTGCCAGTTTTGTATGAGAAGATCTAGTAAAAGTCTCATCTTAAAGATATTGGAAAGAATACAGGATGGGGAGTTCCCAGATTGTGATTTCAGTTCTGATTCCACTCACTACATGACCTTAGGCAAGTCATTAGCATCCGTATGTGGCAGCATTGTATCTGACACACAATAGGCACTTAAAAATCTCTTCCTTCCTCATATATAGGATGGATAAACAACAAGGTCCTACCTTATAGCGCAGGGAAATATATTCAATATCCTGTGATAAACCATAATGGAAAAGAATATGAAAAAGAATATACACTGTTCATTTTATGAATTTGCAGTGAGTTGTACACCTATGCTAACTTCTCTGTTCTATATTATTTGTCATTAAAAAGCTAAAGAAATGAAAAAAAAGAAATAAAAAGAATATATATGTATAACTGAATCACTTTACTGTGCAACAGAAATTAACACAACATTGTAAATCAACTATACTTCAATAATTTTTTTTAAAAAATTATCTCTCATCCTTCTCCACCTTTCCTTCCTACGTAAAATAATATTAGTTTTCAGTGCAACATTATAAATATGTTGATTTTTAATTAAAATTTGAAATAACCCAGCAAGGTTTGTGGCCCATTTCTAAGCCATCAAACTGTCATTATCCATTGATATAAACCTTTTTTATTTTTATGCAAATTTAGAGAAGGAGGATAAAATACATGCTTACTCCCTCCTTTGGAGCCATAACAATACTGGTTTCAGGTCTACAACAAATAAAATAAAGCCTTGATGACATTATCCTTCTTATATCCACAATCAAATAGCCTTTAGAAATGTGGTATAGTATAGTGAAAATAAGTACTACACTGGGATTTAAATAATCTTAATTTGACTTTAGTCTGCCATTTACTGACCCTATGACTGGACAAATCTGTTAACCTCTCTGCAAAATGGAGATGATATAATGTGTCTAGCTAGCCTCTCTCAGAAGAGAGATCACAAGCTAATGTATGTGAAATCATTATCATGCCATATAGGTGGAAGCTGTTAAAAATTTGAATATATCTCTGTTCAACAGTGAATTTATGATATATTTCTCTTACTAATATTTCTTTTCTTTTTTTTTTTTTTTACATTCATGGCTATGGTTTATTACAATGAAAGGCTACCAATTTAAATCCACAAAGCTAAAAGGTGCATAAGTCAAAGTCCAGGAGAGAACAAGGATGAGCTTCCAGTTGTCCTCTCTCAGTGGAGTTGTATGACCAGTGCTTAATTCTCCCATCAAGATGTGTGATAACCAGACAAGCTCGCCTGAACCTTGGCGCCTGGGATTTTACTGGAGGTCAGTCATGTAGGCATGGTACACCTGGGTGGCTAACCTTAGTTACTCAGTCTCCAGCCTGTGCAGAGGTCAAACTAATGCCGCAAGGATCAAGGCTCCACTATAAACCATACTCTTAATATAAACCATCTGTTGACCCAAAGCCCCTGGTGAACAAAGAGACTCTAATCAAGCATGATATGCCAAGGGCTTAGAGGTTATCTCCCAGGATCTTGTCAAGAGATGGACCTTTCTTTGGAATGTGCAGACATTTTTCGGAATGCACAGAGTTTGAACACCCCTGACCTGCGGAGTCAAGTCTTCTACTGCACAGTCATAATTCCAACCTAACACTTGATCTGAAAGGAGTGATTCAAAGATTCAATGATGGAATTCATTGCCGTATCTGTGATGGTGGGAGCAGGAACCGCAAGAAAATCCAGTTTCTAGGCACAGCATTGGTAGCAGGGCCAAGGGCAGCATCCAGTATACAGTGTTCAGTGGTGACACTAGTAGTATCCAACGAGCTAATATTTATGGCATGATTTTTGAAATACAGCTGGGTCAGCTGCTCTTAGCAAATTATTTCATTAATTCTACTACTTTAACATACTTAAGAATTTTTTTAAATTAATTATAGATACACTGAAAATTGCAAAGATAGTACAGAGAGGTCCTATGCACGCTTTAGCTGCTTCCGCCAGTGGGCACATCTATGTAAGTATAATACAATATCAAAACCAAGAAACTGACATTGGTATCACATGTGTGTATAGTTCTATGTCACTTTATCACATGTGGAGGTTTTCACAGTAATCACCACAACAATCAAAATACAGAACTGTTCCGTCACCACAAAGATTTCCCTGTACTACCCCTTTATAGTCACACTTACCTCCATTCCCTCCACTATCCCTAACCCTTGGAAGCCATTAATATGTTCTCCATCTCTGTAATTTTAACATTTCAAGAAGTTTATAAAATTGGAATCATACATCATGTTACATTTTGAGTGACTTTTTTCACTCAGCATAATGTCTGTGAGATACATCCAAGTTGTGTGTTTTTTTCCCTTTTTTTGCTGAGTACTATTCAATGGTATAGATGTGCCACAGTTGGTTTAACCATTCCCCCACTGAAGTACATCTGAATGGTTTCCAGTCTGGGCTATTAGAATAAAGCTGCTATAAACATTTCTGTACATTTTTTTCTGTGAACATAAGTTCTCATTTCTCTGTCCAATATTTTAAAATTTAATAAAGGTCATTAGAACAGATAAAAGCAAAATTCCAAAAAGTTGAGTTCAAAAATCAACTTCACTTTGTTTAATGAGTCCATATTTATCTATTATGGCAATTCTCCTCATTTAAATTGTAGGTGTATTTCATTTTTAATGTCACTTTATAAATTGCTAAGCTTTATTTGTAAATCAATGAGCATTACTATCACTGTCTATGAATTAAAAAAAAAAAACACCTGGAATCTGAAATACTGGTTTTCAGTCTTTCGTTTTTAGCGAAATAATTATGCAAATGTTGCCATATATTTCTAATATAGTGAATAAAATTCTCATGATAAGTAATTCCACAAAGATCTATTAATATAATTTGGATTTCAGAGAGATTTTAAGAAATATATGGAGGAGCTATGGAATTATTTTACTGTAGAAAGTAACCGGCACATAGCACCTCCCCACAACTCAAAATCACTACTTTTATATTTCAGCATCTATTATGGAATTATTTGCTTGTTTGCTGGAGAACGTAAGAGACACTCAATTATTAATAATGATTTCCTTAGTTGAAAAATCTAAAATAAATGATTGAAACATTTGGCAGAGTTCTTAAATAAGAGTTTGCATATTATTGATTCACATTGTCCTAACACTTTAATGACACAGACACAATTAATATGCAAAGCATGGTTAATTATAATTATACTTCACAGATGTTCAGGAAAAATTAAGAACTGTAGTGATTTGGGGTTGAATTGCTATGCAGAAATTATAATCCTTTGACTCTTTATTGTTCTCTTAAAAATAAATATCTAGTTTAGTAGTTAGATGTTCAAATGCTTGGGTAATATGAAATCTTGCCTAAATTCTAAATATATAAATAGCATAGATAGACTTATTAAAATTTGACTGTAAACATACAGAAAGTGTAATATGTCAAACACCCATTTAATTAATTTCCACTATTAATTACTAACTATAGCAGTACTTGTCATACAGTAATGTACATATGAATTAACTGGATCTTGTTAAATTGCAGACTCTGTTTCAGTCCAGGGTGGGGCCTGGGATTCTGCATTTCTAACAAGTTCCCAAGTCATGCAGATGATGCTCATCCCGACTACACTTTGATAACGGACTAATGGGTACTATCAAGTGTTGTGAAGGCAAATATAGGCCATCACACATCTGGACAAAAAGTGAGCCAATGATCCATATACTCACTATATTTTGCATCATAGATAACACAGAGGTGGGCTTGCTTCCAACAGGATTGGATGTTTTGGTTTCATGCCTTTCTTCTAGGAGATTAATGAAATTCAATCTCAATTTAATTTAATTTAATTCAAATTCAATTTAATTTAATTTAATTCAAATTCACTTGAATTTGAATTTAGATTCAAATTCAATCTAAAACAAAATGGATGAACCAAGACCTCCCAAGAGGACATTCAGGTATAGGAAAATGTGTGGGAGGTTTGGAACCCAGAGGACCTGGTTTATAATTCCAGTTCTGGTTACTAGACAGGTGGCTTTGGGCAAGCCACATATGTTTTCTGAACCTCTGATTTTTATCTCTAAAGTGGAGATAATAATAGCTACTGAGTACTTCTAGGTTCCAGGTACATATCTAACTGTTTTAAATGTATTACCTCATTTCATCTAAACAACTGTATGTGGTAGGTACTACTATAATCTCCATTTTATAAATTAAGAAATTTAAGGACAGAGAAGTGAAGAAAATGCTCAAAATCACAATGCTAGTATGTGGTATATGTGGCATTCAAAGTCTAGCAGTTTAATTCCATGGCCCACTCTTAACCACTGTGCCATGTTGCCCTTGCAGGGTTGCCGTCAGCATCAGAACTAATTAAGAAATAGAGGCAGAGAGGTGCAGCAGATGGACGTCAAAAGATCCCCTCTATAACTTATAAAATTGATGTTGGAGAGTATGGCTTCCATGAGAGGAAAAGTATGGTTCTTAACACAATCCCTGAATTAGGTAGGCTTATCTGCCTAGGTAACAGGCAGCCACAGAATGCTAGACCTTGCACCCAGGGACTTGGCCTTTACTGCAAAGCAGATGCAGACAGAATCCAAAGAGGATGCATGAGTTAATCACTGAGCCACAGAAGCTCAGTTCCTTTTCCCAAACTCATCATTCATAAAAGTCACTAATGGAGCTCTCTTCACATGGAAGAAAGCAAAGGGGGTAGAGAATAAATGTTCTCTCCCCAAAATAAGATTCTGCTTTTAATCTCTAGCTAAAAATTACATAAATAACATTTATTATACATCTATCTTATTAAATATTTGAGAATGTCCAAAAGGACCTGCCACACTCCTTTCTGCTACTAATTAGTCAGCCATTAATCATAAACAATCAAGAGATATAACTGATCCTGGCAGGGTACAAAATGCTAGCAAGAAAAGAAATTTGTCTACTGTTATATATAATAAAATAATCTGCTCAATTTTAAAATTTAGAAAGGAAGATCTATTAGTAAAGTCTTTTACACTTAGGGACTATTAAAAGTGACATTTAATATCTTTAATTAACATTACTAAAACAAGTTTGTAAGCTTTTATAAATAGCTATGAATTTGAGAAAAAAATTCATATTACCAGCATCATGTAAATATTTATCCAGGTAGAAAATAGTAAAAATACATGAGTTGGTAAATATGAGTCTCTAAATAATATGAAGAAACCAAGAAAGTATAAGGTAACATAATACTAACTTGTATGTTTTGTAAGTCAAGTTTATTTAACAATTGGTTGCCATACCTTAGACCATATCGTTGTTCAGGACTGCCTCACTGGAAACCAACCTGCCAATGTCACTTTCCATGTTCTTATTTCCTTATTTCCACTATACTTGTTCTTTGAGCTTATCTAGCTCTTGTCGACTGAAAAAAAAAAAAAAAACGGACAATCTAAAAGTTGAGAATTGTATTTTATTTAGTGGAATTTCTGAGAACTTAATCCTGGAAGACAGCCTTTCAGATAGCTCTGGGGGACTGCTCTAAAGAGGTAAGGGAGGAGCCAGGATATGTAGTTTTGCAACAAAAACCAGGTAGTCAGAACATCAAAAGATTGCTGTTAATTAAAGAAAACCAGATAATCTCAAGTTAATGAATTTAGTGGTTTTCTATGTATGGGAAAATGCAAGAATCTGGGCTCACTGAAATCATTCCTTTGTTATGCACCTCAGCTCTCTGAGGCCAGTAGCCTGTTCTTTTCCCTTCTGAGTCCCCTCAGGCTGTACCCCTGGGGGTGGCTGCAGTGGCTGAGGGCTTGGCAGTAGGCAGCCCATTTGTCACCATCCTGAATTCCCTCAGGGCTCACCGGTTGGGGCAGAAGTTGCTGATGGCTTGATGGATGCAGAATCCTTTGTTAGCTGATATGGCAGGCAACATTTTTCATTCACACTCTTTAGTTCCTTTATTCTTTTTCCTTTTTCCTCAAGTCATCAGCCCACTTCTAATCTCATTTTCCTCTTTATTCAACTCTTACCCTATGACCAATCTCTGCAGTTATTCTTGTGTTAGTATCCTTCACTCCCTTGCACTGTTATTGACCTGCAAATTCCAAAACATGGACCAAGCCAACCTACTAACTCCCTCACTCCCAACTTAGGTCACTGAGATTGGCCATCTCCCCATAATTATGAATATTGGTAAAACCACAAATGTATGGATTCCAACCACAGCTGAGCTCTCAGAAAAGCAAGGTAATTTATTCAAGTGTCCCTGGGAAGATCCTTCTTCCATTTCTGACATCCTCTATTCTTCACAATTCTCTACTCATCTCAGAGAATAGATGTTTTCAAGCAAAAACTACTGCAATTTCCTGTCCCCAACCTGCAAACTTATCTATATCTATATATAACCTTATTTCTATTGGTTCAGTCTCTTTCTTTCTAAGATGAATGTTTCTGCCTGTGCTCTGGGTTACATCCTTTACTGTCTCCTCTGAAATCTTGCTCTAACACTAGTTTTTCCCTTTACTATATCTTCAATCTATCCTTCTCTATTTTCTGGCTGGTTTACTTTGGTCTATAAATATTTTAAAACCCCACATACATTAAAAATAGTAAGCCCTTGACCCCTCTACGTCCCCTTCTAGCTACTAGTCCCTCTCTTCACTTTAACTATTAACCTTAAAAGAGTTTTCTGTACTTAGACTATTTCCATTCCCTCATCTTCCATTTGCTCCACATTTCCATCTAGTCTAGCTTTTGTTAGCGACCACAAGTCTGTGTGCCTGATGCACAGTGATGCCAAACAAACCGAAAAGTTGGAATTTGGAGCACAGAAATGTTTATTGCAGGGCCATGAAAGGAGAACGGGTGGCTCCTACTCAAAAACCTGAACTCCCTGAAGGGTTTCAGCAAAGCATTTTTAAAAGCCTGGTGAGGGAGGGGGATTGCAGGGTATGTGATCAGCTCCTGCACAGTTCTTTGATTGGTTGATGATGAGGTAGCAGGGCGGTGTCACAGAGGCTAACATTATCAATCCTCAGGCTCCAGTAGGCCTGGGGGCTATGCAGTCATTGTCATCAAGTAGTTAATGTCTTCCATTTGGTGGGAGATTTCACATCTGTAAAACAACTCAGGAAATGTGCATCAGATTCTGTTATCTAGGTACTTTAGGGTGGAGCTAAAGCAGAGGATGTGGGGGAAGGACCTGCCCTGAAGGCCCCATAGGGTCCTGCTAGGTTACACTTTATCCCCACTACTACACTGAAACTCTTCCAACCATCCCCAAGTATCAGTAGGGACACCAGCAGGAAAGAGATAGACTCCTTGCTTGGCGCTCTGCAATGAATGCTGCACTTTCTTTCTCCACAACCTGCTGTCTGTAGATTGGCTTTACCGCATGCATAGAAGAGATGACCAAGTTTGGTTTGGTAACAGGAGCAAGGTGAATAAATATCCAAACCTCACTTTCCTCCTTCACACAGACCTACAAGGGTTCCCCAACATTTGAGCCTGAATCAAAGTCTATTGATGAAGTTCATACACATCAACTGCCTAGGCACAGAGCAGAGTATAGTGGAGAAGGGTGAAAAGTGGATCTGGAGAGGCCTCCAGGAGATAGGCAGCATGTCCATCTTCTCAGAGCCAATGACCACCTTGCAATTCTTAACTTGTTTGATCTCTGCAATATTTGACACTCTGGGTTCCTCTGATCATCATACCCACTCCAATGATTTATGCATTTTTGCCCTTTAATATTTCTCTGACTTTCCTGATTGCTCTTTCTTGAATTTTTTGTCACATTCTCTTCCTCTCCCTACCTACCTCATACATGTGGGTGTGCCCCAGGATTTTGCCCTCAGCCAAACTGTCTCAAAATGTGGTCCTTAGTTTGATTCCAATCACATTTAATATTTCAACCTGTGTGCTGACAAACCCCAAATCTATTTCTTCCGGCCATATTTTTTTCCAAGGCAACAACCTATATATTTTCAATTGTCCCACAGATAACTCCATTTCAACACATCCAAAATATAACTCATTTTTATCCAAGTAAAGCTATTCCTTTACAAGCCTACTCCTCTTCCTGTGTTTCCTATTTCAGCCATTGAAAACAATTATCCTACTATCTATCCAAGCCAGAAATCTGGGTCATATCTTTGTTAGTCCCACCTCCCTTATCCCACATATCCAAGCAATCCTTAGGACATTTCAACATGACTGTGTTAAAATAATTCATATCTATTTTCTTATCTCTGTCTACAGCTACTCTCTTACCTTAAGTCTTTATTTCTCCCCTGGACTATTGTTGTAGTATCCTAACTGATTTTCTTGGCCTCAAAGGTCAGCCTCCACTTACTGTGCTGCAGAATTATCTTTTAAAATTCTTTTTTTTTGCTGTTCCATGTGGCATACAAGATCTTAGTTCCCTGACCAGGGATCAAACCTGTGTCCCCTGCAGTGGAAGCATAGAATCTTAACCACTGGACCACCAGGGAAGTCAATTTATCTTTTTAAAAGGCAAATATATTCATAAGATTCCTTTTTGGGAGCAAAGTGGACAAGATCTTTTCTGATTTGGCCATTGCCTATCTATATAAGCTTATCACTATTCTCTATGCTGATGTTAGTAAAGATGTATGTAATAAATATATAAAGGACTGCATTCAGTTGCTTATAATAACTGTTATCATGTATAGAGGAATTACTCGGTGTTAGACACTGTGCAAAATGTTTTAAGTGTGAGATTTATTTCACTTAAGCCTTAGACAATGCTGTGATCCAGGTATTGTTTTCCCTGTTTTCCAGATGAGGAAATGCAGCTCGATAAGGTTATCTGCCTAAAGTAACAAGGCTGGTGATTGACGGAAGCTGCATTTTAATCCAGAGCTGTCTGAACCCAAAGCTTATGTATCTGGCAGTCCACACATGGCTTTAGACCTGGAGCTCTGGAATCAGATTCCCTAAATTTGGTTCTCCATTAAGAAACTCACTAAGAGTTATGATGATTAAGAGAAACTATCTATGCTGAACAGTTACAAAAGTGCCTGACACTTGGTAAGTACACCAAAAGTGTAGCTGAATTCAGCCTCTGTACACTGGTACTGAATTGAATCTTAGAGACACAGTTTTGTGTGAAGTAGAAAAGAAGAGCTTTACTGATTTGCCAGGCAAAGGGGGCCACAGTGGGCTAATGCCCTTAGGACTGTGTCCCGGGAGGAGGGAGTGAGGAGTCTTATAGTGTTCAAGGAGCAGGGCGTGATCAGCTCATGGACATTCTTCTGATTGGTTGGTGGTGAGGTAAATGGTCGTCAGCATCATCAGCCTTCTGGTTCCAACCAGTCTGGGGTCTATGTGCTTGTGGGCAGCATACAGTTAACTTCTTCCACCTGATGGGGGCTTCAGTATCTGCAAAACAGCTCAAAGATATTGTTATGTATATCCCTTGAGGGGGAACCAGGACCCTATCCCAAGGCTGCACTATGGTTTCTTGACTGTTCCTCCCTTCTCTCTGAATCCCCTCCCTTCCCTAATTAGCAACTGTTTGAACCTGCCCTTTGGAACTCAGGGGAGGTCATGGAGGCTGAATGAAACCTATATCCTGCAAACAAAAAATGGGGAACACAAAAGAGCTTTTGTGCCCAGGAGTCCCACAGGGTCCTGCTCAGTTTCAAAAGCTACTGTCATCAGACATTAGGCTTTAAGGCTTTCTGGGACCTGAAAGTGTTAATTGCTTTCTAAACGCCTTAATATTGATTGCTCTTCTTCCCTCACCTTCAATTGCTTTTCTGTAGGGAACTTGAACAAGAAATGGTACTGATCCTCATTTTGCATACAAGGCAGGTTTTGCCTGAAAAAGGACTGCAGTATTTTCTCATTAGGAATTCAAGACCATATCCTCCTGCAGCCTCACAGTGAGAACTCATCTTTTTGAGCAATCACTTTGCAACACAACTTGAAAGGCACAGGTCCAGACATAGTTACTCATTTTGTAGGTATGAGGGAGAGGGATTGTTGCAGTTTTTTGTTTATCTATTTGTTTTTGGGAGAAAGGTAAAGGAGGAACCAAACTGCCTTTATGAATGTTTGGGGAAAAGTAAAACACATCCATGTTAACCCAGTGTGTGTGGGTGGTATTGGTTTTATGGCAAACACACACACACAATCTCCTCCTAGCCCACTCTCTGTCCATACAGCATGAGCGAATCATCCAGCATCATTGTGACTGTGTACACAATAAATAATGGTACAGCCTGTGTCCCTTCCGTCACTGCCAGCAACCCTGGACCCAAGTGCTCTCTTGGCCTGCCACCTGCTGAGAAGGCAGCACAGCTGAATGACCCTGACATTTGCTTTTTACCATAAGTGCATGTTCCGTTTCAACATCTTGTCCCAGAGTCTCTTGGAAAACAGTGCACTTCAGCTTGTACTGATGAAATAAATTAGCCATGCATACTTCTCCTTCTCTGTTTTGTTTTTTTGTTTTTGTTTTGTGGGGGCGGGGAACACTTAAGAATTAAAATAGTCCTCTTTTCCCTGACAGTTTTCCAGTAAAAGCTACTTCCCTGGCCATAACTTATTTTTTAGATATGATCATTCCCTTTTATCCCTTTCTCCATCTGTAAGCTCATATAAAGCAATTGAAGCAGTTAACTCAAAAACATTTCTTGCTCCCTTCCACTGTGCCAGACACTGCACTGAGCACTGAGCATTCAGAGAGGGATCAGATCTACTCCCTGCCCTGAAGGAGTTTATACTTCAGGAAAATGGGTTGCCATTACTTAGGTAGCTTAATACCATGGCATCAGTGAAATTGGTCATCTTGAAGTCATTTAGAGAGAGGGACACCCAGAAGAACACATCAGAATGCTTTACTTTTAATTCAGGAGATAAGCACCAACTCGATCCAATAATATCATACAATTTTCACAAATTGAATCAGTATTGTTACAGTAAGATAAGCCAGAAACAGCCAAAGTTTTTGTTTGACTAGAATTTCAAAGAATTCTTATTCCATGTCAGTAATGGTTATTTTCATTTATCTCAAATAAAGAGTGAAAGAGAGTGATGTTATAATACATATTAGGGTGTCATCAGAAAATTTTGACCCAACTCACTGTTTAATTATTAGGAAGCTTGTTTTCCCCCTGTAATGGAAATGTGTTCATTTTCACAGGTAGGTAGATAGATAGATAGAGATAGAGATAGAGATAGATATTATAGATGGTTCAGAGTATTTCCAGTTGGATGAATGGGTTAGAGGTTGCATAGAGGTACATGGATACGCTACTCTTGCCCAATTCCCCTTGTAATCAAAAACAGATATTTTTGTTTAAAGATAGCTGGTTGGTATGACTATGAGTCACAGCAAAGATCACTAGGTCATCAGGAAAATAAATTGAACAGCCTCTAGAACTGGTTCTGTATAAAAAAATAAATTATGTGATAGTGACCTTTGATACATCCCATCTTTTAAAATATTTGCCAGATTTTAAAATTTCTCTTATCTCTTAGATATCAAGTGCCTTCCTGCTACACTTACTGCTCTTCCATTCCAGAAAAAGAAAGCATCAAATATACTAATAATTACCAATAAAGTTCTCTATATCAAATACTCTTTTGTAGCCTCCTCAGAAATAATTCCATTTCAAAAGAAGACTTTTGAGGGGGAACAATGTTTAGCCTGTTCCTTTCATACCACATAATGCAGTCGGCCATTCATCCTTAGGTTAGTCCTTGTAAGCACATTAGCTCTGGGTTTTGACCAACAGCTACTTAGGAAGTGCTGAAAAAGGCATACTGGTTCCTAGTTAGCTAGGCCCAACTAAGATACAAATGAGTTGGTGGATGTAAGTCCTCCTTGCCTTATTAGTTCCTCATGGAGGCACACCATATATTTCATGGTCATGCAGAATGCAGACCTGGCCATGTCAGAGGAGTCTGAGACACAGACACTCTGCCTTTTATCCCATTAGGTTTAGGAGAAACCATATCAACACCCAAATATCTATTGCTATATAAGGCACTGGCATTCAAGCTTTCAAGTTTTTTTTTTAATTGAAATCTATTATAAAAAAATATATTTTATATCTTGAATCATTACACACACACATGCACACACATAGGTATGCATTTCCACTACATATGGAATGTATATTGTATGTATATACATGGAATATATATTATATAATATATAATATATATATGTTGCTGAATTTTGGCCTCTATACACTGATGCCAGATTAAATCTCCAAGACAGAGTTTTGGGTAAAGTAGAAAGAAATAGCTTTATTGCTTTGCCAGGCAAAGGGGGCCATAGTGGGCTAATGCCCTCAAGACTGTGTGTCCCACCCTGGAGGGGGTAGTGAGGAGTCTTATAGTGTTCAAGGTGTAGGGTATGATCAGCTCGTGGACATTCTCCTGATTGGTTGGTGGTGAGTAATTGGGACTCAGCATCACCAACCTTCTGGTTCCAACCGGTCTGGGGTCTACATGCTTGTGGGCAGCAGACAGTTAACTTCTTCCACCAGGTGGGGGTTTCAGTATCTGCAAAACAGCTCAAAGGACATGGCTCAGAATATTATCTATTGTCCTTAAGGAAGAACTAAACGTCCTTGACTTTGTTTCATGGCTAAAGTATTATTATTTTTTCTTGCTTGACTGTTTTCATTTCTTTCTGCATTTTCTCATTTCTCTGATTAAATTTATTCTTTGACTAAAGTTTTTCTACAGACGAAGGCAGGCGGAGGATGTGGGTGGAGGTCTATTCTGGGAAGGCCTCTTAGGGTCCTGTTCAGTTACATATATACATGTATTATATATGTGTGTGTATATATACACACATGTATAAACACACACAAACATACACACACATAAAAACCAAAAGTTAAACAAAGCAATACTTATTACTTGAGATGTAATCTTATATCTTCAGTTGTCCTTTATTCTATTTAAAAAATAAAAACAAATTGTCATGACCTACTAAACTGATTCATAAGCAACTAGTAACCCCAAACCACATTTAAAAAAAAACAACACTATTACTGATATAAGGTAATTCCACCTCATACAAATATCCTTGCTCTCTTTCTTACTGAGTCATGAAATCTAGAACTGCTCACTGCCTACCAAATATCCTAACTGGAAATTAGAGGTGCCTCCTTAACTACCTGACTTATTAATAGGGAATGAGAAGAACAAAAGACGGGTTGTTCATTATAAGGTTTACTCCACCCCACATTCTATAGCATTATTAGGGACTATGGTTAATTTTTTACAGATTATCTTAGATAGTAAGAAAATACACAATTCACAGCTGTTGTCTATCTTTTTAACTTTTGAGGTATAATTTATATAAAATAAAATTTTCCCCTTAAAAATGCACATTTCAATGGGTTTTGAAAAATGTATACAAGTCATGTAATCAACATCATACTCAAGATATAGACTATTTCCATCATCTCAGAAAGTTTCCTTGTGTTCCTTTGTAGTAAATTTGCTCTACAAACCCCCAGGCTCTGGAAACTACTCATCTATTTTTTTGTCCCTATAGTTTTGCTTTTTCTAGAAACTCATATATATGGAATCATACAGTATGCAGTCTTTCATGTCTGGCTTTTGTTACTTAGCATAATTCTTTCAAGATTCATTTATATCATTGCATGTTATTGCTGACAGGTAGTACATTGTATGTAGATAACTCAATTCTTTTAATCCATTACCCATTACCTATTGATGGACAGCTGAACTGTTTCCAGTTTGTGGCTTTTATGAATAATGCTGCTATGAACATTCATATAAGGTCTCAGTATAGACATATGTTTCTTTTTCTCTTGTGTAATTACCTAGGAGTGCAATGGCTGGATCATATGATAGGTAGATGTTTAACAGTTTAGGAACTGTCAAAGTGTTTATCACAGGGGATGTACCATTTTTCATTCCCACTAGCAAAGAATGAGGGTTCTAATTGCTACACATCCCTGCCAAAACTTGGCATTTCCAGTCTTTTTAATTTTAGCCATTCTAGTTGTGCATAGTTCTATATCATTGGGATTTTTGTCTTCCTTTCATAATAGTATCTGAGAAAGAAAATTAATTAAGCATATACACTACAATTGTCATATGTAAATCATTCCAGTTCAGGAGAAAGACAGACGACAGAACATACTGCTAAAATATCCTTCCAAATTGCTCTCTCCTTATAATACAAGGCTCTGAAGCCCTAAAGATTCGTTGATTTTCAGTACATCTTTTCTTGAACATTGCAATGTTATATCTTAAATATCTTGCAGGAGTACAATTAAAGCCTTCAATCTGCTATTTCAGAATTTGAGGTTTGTTGTTTTTTAAATATCTGACAAGTTTAAGCATGTAAGAGGGAATAGATCACAAACTTAATCTCAAGAAATTAAAACAAAACCACAATAACAAAACAGAAAAGCAAAATTAGAACCCAATAATTCTGTTTTATGATGAAAATATCGTCTAAATTGAGAAGGTTTAGGATTAGCAGGATTATAAAAAATGAAATTGGGATGGAAGCTGAGGGTCAAAATGGTGTTGATCTTAAATGGCATGCCAAGGAACCAAAATATTGAATGACTTTTGTTTGCACATGTGTGTATGCATACCACCTCATGCGTTGCACTCCATTTATTTGTCTGTTACTTCCTTTACCCACCTAATAGATATTAATTTAGTAAAATCTTCTATTGAAAATAAAGACAATATGGGGTGTATATATATGTGTGTATATATATATATATATATATAGAGAGAGAGAGAGAGAGAGAATAGAAAATTACTCAGCCATACAAAAGAATGAAATAATGCCATTTGCAGCAACATGGATGGACCTGGAGAGCATACTAAGTAAATTAAGCCAGCCAGAAAAAGACAAATATCATATGCTATCATTATATGCAGAATCTAAAAAAAAAAAATGATACAAATGAAGTTAGTTACAAAACAGAAATAGACCCACAGACATAGAAAACAAACTTATGTTTACCAAAGGGGAAAGGTTGCGGGGGGAGGGATAAATTAAGAGTTTGGGATTAACATATACACACTATATATAAAATACATAACCAACAAGTATCTACTGTATAGCACAGGGAAATATACTCAACATTTTGTGATAACCTATAATGGAAAACAATCTGAAAAAGAATATATGTATGTGTACATACATATATGTGTATATATATATATATATATATATGTGTATGTATAACTGAATCACTTTGTTGTACACCTGAAACTAACACAACATTGTAAATCAACTATACTTCAATTAAAATTATTTTTTAATTAAAAAGAATAGCTTTTAAAAAAAGGAAAATTCCCCTCTATCTCTAATCCCTTTATGTAAGTGACATCCTACTCACTATTTCAACCTTATCTGTGCTGTTTGTCTCAGCTCAGACATTACTTCCTCTCGGAAGCCATTCCTGACCCAACCTCCATTTGAGTAATGTGGCCCTCCTCTGTGATCTTTTAGCCACATATACTTAGCCCATCACCCCTACCCATACCATTCAACTTGTATTTAATGGCACGTTTACTTGTCCACTTCCCCTATCAGACTAGAAATTCCTTGAAGTCAGAGACCCAGTTCTGTTCATTGTAGTACCAACCACACCAGGCATGGCATCTAGTGCATAGTGGGCTCTCAATAAATATTAATTAATATGAATTAATGATTTCTACTCCTACCTAGCTCAAGTATTTTAAGAAGAGTTTCCAATGTCTTGCAAAGATGTGGCTAATACTGAAATTTTAATCAAGTCGTGTTGAGCCATCTTTGGGTAAGATATCAGCTACCTTCTTATCAAAGAGTAGTTCTGCATCCACATCCTACCCCACTCCCTCTAACGTCTGCCTCAGTGTTTTAAGTATCCATGGCATACTTCAATAATGTCCTTAACTCAGTCTCAGAAAAAGAGGAGCTTGATCCAAGGGTTCTGTAAACTTGGCATCAGTCACCATTAGAGGTTGCAGAATACCTTCCTTGACTAAGGTCTTTCTTTCTTCTATATTCATTTGTTCCCCAGGTACCATTTTAAGATGCATTTGTCATCCACTTTGTGTCTGTAAATTGATTTAATCTCTGTGTATAATGTCTTTCCAACTTAGAGTTAGCAGCTTGACATGGAGGAACACGAAGAAAGCATGAATGCAAATGTTTTTGGCTACTCCTATATCTCCTTATGCCTGCATATTTGGCGCACACCTTGCCACTGTCTAATTATGTGAACTTCCTTGACAACTGCTCCTCTCATTTCAGCAGAATCTTCCTGCATAATGTCCTCCTTGCCCAAATGATTGTCGAACTGCATAGAATCTTGGCACTGAGTAAATTTAGATAAATGTGTTATTACAAAGGCAAAACAAATAAGACAGGCAAGAAATAAAACCCTGAAATTCAGATAATTAAGGAAAAATTTTAGAACTTTTTTTTTCCTTTGAAAATTGTTAAATAGTGTCACTTCCATTCTTTCAGGGAACTGATATAATAAATGTCTAGTAAGAAAAATTATGATTGTAAACCTCGTTCAATTGCAGCTAGTAATTGATTCTAACAAGTACCATTCATAACTTGTTGCTTTTAAAACACATTTTTCTTTATGACCACATAGCTGCATAAGCAGCAGAACTGATTTCCTCTTTCAAATGATTACATTTTGAAGCAGGATTTGCTGTTGATACAGAATTAAGAAACTCTGCTTGTTATAGGTCTCAACACTCCAGATGGTTGCATCCTAAAGTATCAATCAGAAAAATATGAAAATAGTAGGTAAGCTAAGCAGAAAACTGATAAATAACTAAAATGGTGATTTTTTTTTATATTTGTATGGCATAATGAGCAAAAGAATAAATGTCTTAGCAACTGGGTATGTAAAACAAATCTAGAAAAGCCTGGAGTCCAAAAGAGCAAAAGGCTTATTGTGTGTGTGTGTGTGTGTGTGTGTGTGTGTGTGTGTGTGTGTGAACAGTGTCAAGAGCAAGAAAAGCTAAAGAAAATCCTATAGGTTGATGCTAAGAGGAAATGCTCCAAGGAGAAGCATGCCAAGAGGGGAGACACGGGAAACAGAGCCTGGATTAGATAATCCACTAAGTCCCCTATTGTTCATCAAGATGAAGGTAATATCTGAGTAAGGGATGTGGGAGAAAATAATCATTCAGAATGCCCCCCTCTTACCTGCTCTGGGTGTAGATGTGAGTTATTCCTGCATACAGAAGTTTAGCTTCAGAAGCAAAGCACAATATAATAGGAGGATGAGTAAACACATGGAATTTCTTACCCAAAAGAAAAGGTATACTTTTAGAGAATGTCTTATAGTTCTTCATCCTCATTTCAGAAATCAAGAAATAAGCTCAGATGGAAAATATAATTTGTAAAGAACAACAGGGATGCCACCAGGTCTGACTCAAAGTTGATATACTTGGCCCAGTTTACATCATTGCCTCTTGGAAAGTACAGAAACGTTTTTTCAATGGCATACTTAATAAATTTCATGTTTTTTCCTATGTTTATTTTAAGAAAGAAGAATTGAAGCAGTGGCTTGTACAGTATGCAACAGAGAAACCATAACTGAGGGTTGACTCAAAGAAGGGATAAAACCTGTTACCGATTCCAAGCTCGCTCTGCTCACCACACAACAGGCAAAATGAATCAGAGACGAGGTGTTGAGGCAAGGAGTACGACTATTCAGAAAGCCAGTAGACCGAGAAGATGGCAGACTAGTGTCTCTGAAAAAACATCTTATTGGGGTCTGGATGCCACTTTCTTTTATAGAATCAGAGAGGGAGAGGCAGTGAGGAAGTAAAGTAAAAGGGTCAGTCTTGCAAAACATCTCCTGGAATGACCAGCCTCTGTGAGGGGATGTGTTAGCTTCTTTTTTCTTGCAGCCATTCACAGGAGGGTAGGGTCAGATTGTCTCCCTGTGAGCTGAACAGCAGAGGGGCAGGGCTCCCTGAGGCAGGGCTTTATGTATGATTATAATAACAAAAGCAACGAAAAGCAAAGGTTAAAGTCAAAGAAACAGATCCAACATGGAGTCAAATTTAGCTCTTCCTTGTTACAAACTGAAGCACAAAAAGGAAAAACTGAGGGATAGAGATCCACATTGAGACAAGAGGAAAACTACATTTCAACATAACATACCAGACCAGAGTCCATTTTTGCCTGAGGAGAAATCTGGGAATCTGTCTTTGTTAAGGATGCTGAGGAACCCAGTGAAGAAGGCTGCCATTTCTGAGTCCTTCAAAATATTAAAGATTTGCCTAAATAGCCCGGTTTTCTTTTATAATGAAGATCATGTCTGACCCTTTTAGAGTCCATTCCTTTGTACACAATGAGGACCATTATCACTGCCTCCTAGAGAGGCAGGGAACAACCGAGATCTTAAAGACAGGGGGGAAATGTGTTTTTCTTTGTTCTGAACAGATAAAATATTAAATATTTTATCCAACTGCTAAGTATCTCAGAAGATTCTAAAGGATTGTCAACAAAACTCTATCTTGAAAATAGAATTTATGAAATACAATATTAAAAATCAAAAGAAGAACTGATGTTAATTCTAGAGTGGTTTAAGGAATTTCATTCCTCCCGCATTGGCTCAGATTCATTAAGATGTCTTCTGAAATGCCACTCAGCACAGAGATCTTTCCTGACTACTCTGTCTATAAAAGCATCCCATCACTTTCTATCCCATTAGCATGCTGGCTTTTATTTTCTTCATCACACTTTTCATACCTGATATTATATTTTTTGTCTATTTCCCACATTATATTTTAAGCTTCGTGATAGTACATACCATATCCCCAACATCCAGGATAGTGCCTGAAATATAGCTGGTGCTCAATTTTCTTGTGAGATCAATGTCATTCAAAGTGTGGTCTCTGGATCAGCCTCAGCAGCATCAGCCTGGCACTTGTTAAAAATGCAAATTCCGGTCAGAATGGCCATCATCAAATAGTCTACAAAAAATAAATGCTGGAGAGTGTGTGGAGAAAAGAGAACCCTACTACACTGTTGGTGGGAATGTAAACTGGTGCAGCCACTATGGAGAACAGTGCACAGGTTCCTTAAAAAACTAAAAATAGAGCCACCATATGATCCAGCAATCCCACTCCAGGGCATATATCCAAAGAAAACTCTAATTCGAAAGGATACATGCAACCCTTGTTCATTGCAGTACTGCTTACAATAGTCAAGACATGGGAGCAACCTAAATGTCCATCAACAGAGGAATGGATAAAGAAGATGTGGTACATATATACAATGGACTATTACTCAGCCATAAAAAAGAATGAAATAATGCTATTTGCAGCAACATGGATGGACCTAGAGATTATCATACTAAGTGAAGCGAGTCAGACAGAGAAAGACAAATATCATATGATATCACTTATATCAGGAATCTAAAAACATGATACAAACGAACTTATTTACAAAACAGAAACAGACTCACAGACTGCAAAAACAAACTTATGGTCAAAGGGGAAAGACGTGGGGGGGAGGGATAAATTAGGAGTTTGGGGTTAACCTATACACACTACTATATATAAAATAAACAACAAGGACCTACTGTATAGCACAGAGAACTATATTCAATATCTTATAATAACCTAGAGTGGGAAAGAATCTGAAAAAAATATATATATAACTGAATCACTTTGCTATACACCTGAAACATTGTAAATCAACTATTTTTCAATTAAAAATACTTTTAATGTAAATTATTGGGCCCCCATCCCAGAACAACTGATCAGAAATGCTGTGATTGAAGGCCAACAATCTGTGTTTTAACATTCCTTCCAGGAGATTCTGACCCATGCTAAAATTTGAAAAGCACTGCATTAGAAAAATGAAGGAGCTAATGAATTTAAGTTTGATGGCTTTGAATGGGCAGATATCTGCATAATGACTGTTATTTTTTCCCTTAATTCACAATTAATTAAGTTAGAACACTATTGACCTCCACCTATTAAAAAAAAAGGCTACATATTAGGAAAAGTGGATAAATGTAAGATTTTCAACAGCTAGTTTGGGACCCCTAGATGTCTGGTCATGGCCTATCTGGAGTATCAAAGGACAAGAGGAAGCTTTTGGATAAAATAGGATTTTACAACTTTTAGGATGATGGGAGAAATTTACTCATTGATTATCTTCACTCATGGAAGTAAGTTCCCCCTACTGGCTCTCTACCCCAACATCATATGGATGATTAGCATTATGTTGGAGGAGGGCGTGAAACTCGGAGGGTACTTGGAACTGCTTATAACATTCATTCATTCAACAGATATTTACTGGGTAACTACTGTGTACCAGGCACTGTTCTAGGAGCTTGTGATACATCAATGACCAAAACAAAACAAAATCCCTACCTTCATAAAGTTTACTTTATAGTGGAACTTGGTGAAAATATGTCTTTCTTTTTGTCTCCTCTTTCACTATCAGTCAGACTTGAGCTAGGACTTTGCCTCATAGCCTACGGCATTGAAGACACTATGAAATCAAGAAAATATTTTAATGTTCTGTTTGCCAAGTGTCTTTGTCTTCCTTTAAGTTACCTTCAAAGCTCCAAAAGGTCATGACTGAGGTGGAAGATGTGTCCTGATGGCTGTACATTGTCTCCTGAGCAGATGTCTGCTTTTGCAACAGCCTAAAGAGAGGAAATCAGACCTAACTTCTTGCTTGCTATTGTTTCTGGCTGCAGTAATAATAATAACTAGCACAGTATTCACTTTCTGCCAAGTACTATTCTAAGTTTTTACATGTAAAACTCATCTAATCCTCACAATAACCTAATAAGACAGGTGCTATTTTTAATGTTCCCATCCTACAGATCAGGACACAGAGGCACAGGGAGGTTAAGTAACTTGCCCAAGTATTCACAGATGGTTTGGAACCAGGATTCAAATCTAGACCATCTATCTTCAGAAACTGGGCACTTAATCAATTCACTGGTGCTGCTTTGTTATGTCAAAGAGATCATTTCCTAAGAACCCAGTACCAGAGAAATCTTCCTGAAGCACTCATAATGAACAGTAGCAGTTTCCTCTTACAATGTTGAGAATAGAATGGCTAATTCCTTCTGTGTACTGTTAACCAAATAACTAGCACTGTCTCCTTTACGGCACTGACTCTGCAACTAAAGCCACTACCTCAGCCTTGGAAGAATTCCTCACATGTTCATTCAATTTCTCATTCTTTTCTTTCCATCTCATTCTTTCTCTCATATTTCTTTTCTCTAATATATATTTGTAAAATCCCTTTTGTATGTGTGCATGCTTCTTTTTTAGCTCTCATTCTCTCCCTAAACTTCACCCTCAAACTCACACAAATAACCTTTTGGAAGTGCTGAAATAAGGCTGTTTCTATAGCAGCTGTTTTCAAATAACTGATTTTTTTTCTTTTTGCAACTGATACAGCCTTTTAAGGTCAATCAGAAAATTAAATTAGCTATTCATGACTATGCTGATATTTCAAGAGCCGCCTTGTTCTTATTCCAATGAAAGTCTATTAAAGAATTACAACTATATGAGGACAGAGTCAAATAACTTGCTGAAAAATTGCTGTTTAAAAAAGGAATAGAGCTTAGATTTCCTGAATCTCAGAATATAATGAGCTTTTATTCTTCACTACAAAGACTACCAGTTCTTTAGGGTCAGGAAAAACACCCTATCTTTTATGCCTGGTATCTCAGTGCTAAGTGCATAGAAGTTACTCAATAAACACTCGTTCTTTAATTAATCAATTAAAAATCAAAGATTAGGACTTCTGGGGCCAGTCAAGATAGAGTAAGTCAACTATAGCCTCTCTCTTCCACTGATTACAACTACCAGAAGGCAAATATAATAGCCTATTTTTCCTCCTGTTAACTTCTTTAAAATATTGAGGTAGGTAGAATGGCCACCAAAGATGTCCATGCACTAATCCTTGGAACCTGTGAATATGGTATGTTACATGGCAAAAGGGACAGTGCGTGTGCAATTAAAGTCATGGCTGAAGTCAGAATCAGAGGAAAGAGAAGTCAGAGAGATTTAAAGTATGCAAGGACTCAACGTGCCATTGCTGGAGGAAGACACATGGAAAGCATGAGAAGGAATGAGGGCCGCTTCTAGAAGCAAAGATTGGCTCCAGCTGACAGTCAGCAAGGAAATGGGGACTTTAGTGGTCCAGCAAGGAAATGTATTTGGCCAACACCTGCATAAGCTTGGAAGCAGATTCTTTCCCAGATCCTTCAGTAAGCAATGCAGTTCTGCTGACACCTTGACTTGGGTTTTATGAGGCCTTGCACAGAGGACCCAGCTGAGCCATGTTGTGCCTGGGTTTCTGACCTACAGAACTGTGAGATAATAAATGAGTGTTGTTTTAAGATGTTACATTTGTGGTAATTTGTTAAGGCAGCAGTGGAAAAAGAATACATATCTTGGTATCAGAAGTGGAGCGGTTATACAACAAATACCAAAAAAATATGCAAGTGGGTTTGGAATTGTGTAGTAAGTGGTGGTTTGAAGAATTTTGAAGAACATGATAGAAAAAGTCTATATTGCCTTGAATACCCTGTCGTAGAAATGTGGATGCTGTTTGTAAGGGCTCAGAAGGAAGAGAGGAAATTTAAAAGAAATCCTAAACACTTTAGAGAAAGACTACATCACCATGAAATCTGAACTTGGAGGATACTACTGGTGAAGGCTCAGAAAGAAATAAGGAACATGTTTTTAGAAACTGAAAGACAAGGGACCCTTGTCATGATTGGCGACAGTTCAGTGGAATTGTGTCCTGCAGTTATACAGAAAGCAGAATTGGTAAATAACTCCGATCATTTAGACGGCATTTCCAAGCAAACTGTTGAAGATGGTTTTTTCTTGATGTATATAGTAGAATGCAAGAAGAGAGATTTAAATTAAGGGACGTACTGTGAAACAAAAAGGAATCAGGACTTAATGATTTGAGAAATTCTTAAGAGTATTCAGGTGCTAAAAGGTCAGAGTATTCAGTCAGACAAAATGCTCTTTGAAAAGAATGAGTGTGATTCAGATCCCCTCAAACAAATCAGGGAGCCTCTAGAAATTTTAAGGGTATTTTCTCAGACATCTCAGCAGAAGCCAAAAATAGAGGAGGGATTGTCTCAGAAAGATTTGTAGACCTAACTTCTGTCTAATGAGCTGAATCTTTGTGACATCCACAGGAGACCAACAACGTTCTTAAAATTTTATATCAGCACAAACACTGCCAGCTTGGATTGAAAAGGACAGAGAGAGTACAGAATGAATGAAGGCTGCTGAACCTCTAAAATGCTACTGGCAGTAAGCAGGCTGATAAAACTACTCAGCTGCAAACATGCGCTTCCTCTCATGAAAAACGAAAGATGACTCAGAGGGCAGAGCCAAGAGATGAGAGAGAAGAGCTTAGAGCATAGAGGGCAAAGCTGAGAGCTACAGAAAATTATTTCCAGGTATCAAACGATAAGGGAACTTGAATGGCTGGACTTCAAAACTCATTTGGACAGGTGATTCTATTTTACTATACAATATCCCCTTTTGGAAATGGAATATCTATAATCTGCTATCATACGCCTGTGCCAGAAGTGTATGTTGGGAGCAGATAACTTGTTTCTTTAGTTTCACAGGTCCCCAGATGGAATGAAACTGTGCCCTAAGAGTTGAACTTAATGGATTATAGCCAGAGCCTCATCCACACCTGGTTTAGATGATGAGACTTGGGATTATTGAACTGCTGAGATCTATGTGAGGGTTTTGGATTTGGAGTTGATGTTGCAATGGGATGAGAACTTTTAGGACCTTTAGATGAAGTGAATATATTTTTCATTTGGGATGGACATGAATCTTAGTGGGCCAGAGGTATTGGGATAGACAGAATATCCCCCAAATTGTCCACAATCTTAATGCCAGGAATTTATTAATATGTTACATTATATGGCAAAAAGGAGTTTGCACATGTAATTAATGTCACCAACATTAAGATACAGAGATTATCCTTGATTACCTAAGTAGACCCAGTGTAATTACATGGGCTCTTAAATGCACCAAATTTTTTTCGTCTGAAGTCAGAAATGTGGCATAAGGGAATGTCAGAAAGATTTAAAGCATGAAAGGGACTCAACTCACTGTTGCAGAAGGGGAACACATGGAAAGCATGAGAAGTAACACAGGTATCCTTTAGGAGCAAAGATCTGTCTCAGCTGTCAGTCAGCAAGAAAACAAGGACCTCAGTACTACAACAGCAACTGGATGTCTGTATGCAAATAAATAAGCAAACAAACTGTGATCTAACCTGGCAGCAAAGTATATTAATTATCACAAGGAATGTAAGTGGCCTAGATTCATCCATCCAATCATATAACACCTCGGACTGAGTTAAAAATAAAACTCAATAATATGTTGCTTACAAGAGACCTGCTTTGAACACAAAGATAAAGAAAAGCTAAAATATATGAAGCAAAAGTTAGAAAATACTAGAAACAAAGAGAAATTGAGGGAAACAAAATTGTAGTGTGATATATTCAATTAATCAATCTACAACAGGTAACACAAAACAAATTAAATAGCATTGAGGAAGTCTATAACTCACTGAGATTATACATTCTTTTCAAAATGCTCCTCTTTGTATATAAAAATTTATCATATATTAAGCTACCAAGAAAATTTAAAGTCAATTGTGCAGAAACATCACAGGCTAAACTTTGATAACAAAACTTAAAATTAGTAATATCAAAAGAGACCAAATGCTTAGAAACAAATATGGTGCACTCCTAAATAACAATTTGGTCACATACTATATTAAAAATATCTGATTATCTTAATAATATTTAGAACATATGTATGTAGCCCTTACTATATATGAGACATTGTTCCAAGATCTTTACATCTATACTAACCTTTTTGTTCCTCTCCATGACTCTATGCAATATATGTGTGTATAGTTATTATTATTATAACAATTCTCATTTTATAGGGAATTATACAGGCAAAAAATACTCAGAAGTAAATTAATTGACTTTAGAGGCTTCTTTTATAGTGAGGATAAGGCAACTATTGACTGTCCAGATAAAATCATCAAGTTGAGACCTCCAAAAAATTGTATAGGGATATAACAAGTTCAGCTGGAGCATCTCAAGTTAGAAGTGCCTGTGAATATAAAAGTAAAGTTATCTAGCAGAGGTTTGGATATATAGTCTGAGGCTTAGGAGCAAGAGCTTATGGCTGACGTTGTAAAGCTGGGGAACATCAGCCTCTAGTTAACAGTTGAAGCAATTTACCTTGCTATGTTAAATCAATCTCTTTCTATATATGTCTATTAAAACTAGACTCTGAGCTCCTTCAGCATAAAGACTGTATCATATTCATAAATAGATATGATTCCTCAGATAGAGAGTAAAGAATGAGAAGGGACAAAATCAAGACTCTGAAAATAGATAAGTTCGAAGGTGAATAAAAATGGAAATTGAGGAGCTGTATGCCTAAAGGTGTAGTTGACAAGATATCTAGGCTAGAATGGGCAGGTAGTGAAACCTGGAGGAGCCTGACAGACTGGGAGAATTGGGAAGTATCAAAGGCTTGTATAGAAGTTTGAAATGTGGGAAATGAGAAAGTGGAAGAAGTGGAAAGATATGAGAATGTGATAAGAGAGAAGAGTTTCAGAATTCAAGAATTCAGAGCTTGTACTTTTGCAGATGTTTACAAGTCCTAGGGTATAGCCATGAGAGGGAATTACAGGCATGTTGGTGAGAATCTTTGATGGACTAAAAGATAGATATCAGCATTGTGAAGCTAGGTTGTTAGATGGGTCATTATTATGATTTTGAATTTGCTGAGAACATATTTACTCAGGATGACAAGAGAATAAATAAATGGGAAACTGTGAGCGAAGTGCCAAATCCCTCCCCAGAGATGGGGAATGCCTAAGATATTAGCTTTTAAAAACTGAGTCTAGGAAAAGGGTGGGCAAAAAGTGGCAGCTTCAAAGAAGGAGAGATTAGAGAGCAAAAGTGGTAGGAAAATTATCTAACTTATAAGGCTTTCAGGTTCACTCTTCTACAAGTCAAATACCTCCCAATATGTTCCATCCATCCCTTTGGTTTGGAATAACAAAAGGGTTATTGTACCTGAAACATCTTTCCCTTCACTGGGTCGTCTTCTACCTATTCTTTAAGATTCAGCTCAGGTGTCACCACCTCCAAAAAGACCCTGTTGGCTTCCTCAGTCTGGGTTAGGTATCCTTCTTCTGTGCATATCACTATAAATTCACTAACTACAATTAATTATAATGATCTACCTGTATGTCTATCTCCTCCGCTAAGACCATGTCATAACAAATGTTCTATCCCTAGCTCCTAGCAGTGTCTGACACAAAGTCAGTACTCTTTAAATATGTGTTGAATGAATATTCTACCTAGTCAAGTTCAAATTTATTGTTTTCACTTCACTAACTCTCATGTAAAAACACCATATATACCAAACATTACCACTAATTTCCTTTTTATTTCATAAACTACTTCTCAGAAGTTAGTGTTGAAGTTTTGGCTTAGACCTTTGTCAAAAATGAAGAATCTGTGCCACATCTTCTTTATCCATTCATCTGTCGATGAACACTTAGGTGGATGGACCTAGAGTCATACAGAGTGAAGTAAGTCAGAAAGAGAAAGACAAATACCGTATGCTAACACATATATATGGAATCTAAGGGGAAAAAAATGTCATGAAGAACCTAGGGGTAAGACAGGAATAAAGACATAGACCTACTAGAGAATGGACTTGAGGTTATGGGGAGGGGGAAGGGTAAGCTGTGACAAAGTGAGAGAGTGGCATGGACATATATACGCTACCAAATGTAAAATAGATAGCTAGTGGGAAGCAGCCGCATGGCACAGGGAGATCAGCTCGGTGCTTTGTGACCACCTAGAGGGGTGGGATAGGGAGGGTGGGAGGGAGGGAGACACAAGAGGGAAGAGATATGGGAACATATGTATATGTATAACTGATTCACTTTGTTATAAAGCAGAAACTAACACACCATTGTAAAGCAATTGTACACCAATAAAGATGTTTAAAAAAATACCATATGCTAACACATATATATGGAATCTAAAAAAAAAAAAATGGTTCTGAAGAACTGAGGGGCAGGACAGGAACAAAGACGCAGACATAGAGAATGGACTTGAGGACACCGGGAGGGGGAAGTGTAAGCTGGGATGAAGTGAGAGAGTGGCATGGACATATATACACTACCAAATGTAAAATAGATAGCTAGTGGGAAGCAGCCCCGTCACACAGGGAGATCAGCTCAGTGCTTTGTGACCACCTAGAGGGGTGGGATAGGGAGGGTGGGAGGGAAATGCAAGAGGGAGGAGATATGGGGATATATGTATATGCATAGCTGACTCACATTGTTATAAAGCAGAAACTAACACACCATTGTAAAGCAATTATACTCCAATAAAGATGTTAAGAAAAAAAATGAAGAATCTCAGGTCAACACCTAGAAAGTTTGATTCAGATGGTCTAGCGTGAGGCTCAGGAATCTTTTTTTTTTTTTTTTTTTTTTTTTTTTTTGCAGTACGCGGGCCTCTCACTGTTGTGGCCTCTCCCGTTGTGGAGCACAGGCTCCGGACGCGCAGGCTCAGCGGCCATTGGCTCACGGGCCCAGCCGCTCCGCGGCATGTGGGATCTTCTCGGACCGGGGCACGAACCCGTGTCCCCTGCATCAGCAGGCGGACTCTCAACCACTGCGCCACCAGGGAAGCCCGGGAGTCTATTTTTAACATGTACCCCATGTGATTCTGACACATGAAATCTGAGCACAACATTTTGAAAAAAAATTCCTTAAATGAAATGCTTGAGATAAGGATAGGTTAATGATGTATAAAGAATGTCCTGAAGGACATATTTGGTATGACTATTTCAGCAATTTTCATTTCTGACATGGATTTTGTCAAAATGAACCATCATCCAGTCATGTCAAGTTAGTTTTACAAGAATGTTTTATAAAAACCTATAAATATGAGTTGACTGGTTGATACTACAGTGTGTCATACACAAGATGAAAAGATAGTTGTAGCCATAATTCATAACAAAAGTCCAATATGACCAGATTTTAATTTTTTAAAGAGTTTTTTCCAAGTAAAACTCTTGAAAAAAGCTTTACTTTGCTTATTACTTGGAT
The DNA here is from genome assembly GCF_963455315.2 of Globicephala melas. NCBI lineage: Eukaryota > Metazoa > Chordata > Mammalia > Artiodactyla > Delphinidae > Globicephala > Globicephala melas. The sequence goes on from NC_083335.1 coordinate 49,254,643, forward strand.
AAGCACTATTTACCCATAAACAAAACATGGAATTGTTTATACTATTTTATTGTATGCCTATACTAAAATTTATTTTACCTTTTTCCTATTAATATTGCAGTCTCTTATTTCAGTTTAAAATTTTTAGTTCTCCAATTTCAACCTCCCAGCTCCAATGTCTTTTTAATGCTCCTAATTTGTCTAGTTTCCTTTTGACAAACTTGAGAGGCTCAAGATTGTTGATTGTGTAGAACTGTAAATTCTTCCAACTCTCTATTGTCACAATCAGTTTTTATTAGCTCTTTCTAATCCTAATTTAGATGAAGCCTTTTTGACAATTGAGTGTTCAAAGTAGACATGTAAATGATTTTTCTATACGTAAAAGTTGAGATTATTTTTAGTTTTTGTTTATGGAAAATTTTTGAATATGCTTAGCATAATGGAGCATCTGTGTTGGTATGTAGACATAGTGACTCTGCACTTCAAGGAGCTAAACAAGTGAAATATTATCACGTGTTTGGGAGGAGAACCATAAATATCTGTTGAATAGCACTAATGACTACCACACCAAGAAAAGTCCATTAGATGACTAGTAGGTTGAAATACTTTATAGGATCAGTCAAGTTGTGAAGTGATGGTATATCAAGTAGGATTCAGGACCTAGGCAACAAGACAATAAAAGATTTGAGAGCAGACAGGAGAGAAGGCCAATTAGGGCTCAAATTTCCATGGGAGCAGACTAATCATAAACAGATGGATTCCTGTGCTCAATAACTATTTGCCCTACCAGCTCCGCTCTCCATGCTTCTCCACCCTTTGCTTATGTCCTGAGAGTCTAACCATTACAGATTACATCAATAAGCTCCCAGTGGGTTTGGCCTAAAGGGAGCCCCGGAAGGAGATAGCAGAGAGGGAGCTGAGTGAGTCCCTAGTGTTTATTCCCCTGTCTCTCACCCTTTGAGGTCAGTTCAGGTTCCTGTATCCCTTAATCTCTCTTTCCAGCAGACGCAATATCTCTGAATAAAACCCTTCCAGGAGTAGCACCAGGAATGGTTGCCTCACAAACTGAAATTATTCTTCCTTATGAATCACCATCTATCAGTGTCTTTCTTTAAGATCATAAAAGAGTGTAGAGGGCATGTATGGGAGTGGATTATAAGGATGTTAAACCAAGGAAGATGAGATTTATGACATAAAAGACTGAATGCATTGACATGGGTATATTCACTTAGGATTCAGCATTCAGTATGTTTGCTCAAGAACCTGGGAATAGCACTACCAGTCTGCTAGATTGGCTAATTGGATTCTGGACTAAACAATGGCCTACAGTTAATGAGGTTGAAATGCTAGTATTTTCTTGGCATACACTGGAGCAGTGGTTCTCAAAAAGTAGTCCCTAGACCAGCTTCATCAGCCTAAACTGGGAACTTGTTTTATTGCAAATTCTTGGGGACCACCCCAGAATTTCTTAATCAGGAACTCTTGGCATGGGACCCAGTAATGTGTGATTTAACAAACCCTCCAAGTGACTCTGATGCTCACTGATGTTTGAGAACCACTGCACTAGAGGAAAGAGGCCAAAGGCCGAGGGAAATAGGAATGTTGGAATGGATCATTATATGAATCTTCTCAACTCTGTAGTGGCTGTGTTACCAAGTCCAAACTTGTACTGCTCACCACACAACAGGCCAATAAATCAAGAAATGTGGTGTTGGGACAAGGAATAGTGACTTTATTCAAAAAGCCAGCAGATGGAGAAGGTGGTGAAGTAGTGTCCAAAAGAACCATCTTACCAGAGTTAGAATTCAGGCTTCATTTATACTAAAAGGGGAGGGGGTGTGGCTGGTTGTTGTAAACTTTTTGGTGCTGGTCAGACCCCGGAGGAGATGTGATAATCCTTTCTTCTTGCAGCTGTCCATGTAGGTCTGGTCACGAAGTTCCTGTAAACCTCCAACAAGACAAATGTTATTCTCTGTTCTGCAACTTTTTATCTCTATATGAATTAAAAGTGTTATACTTAAAGGTCAAGCCTGGGAGGCAGAGCCTTGAGAAAGGGATATTATGTATATTTCAGGGTACAGGCAGCATTCCTTCATAAAGGTGCAGAGTCAGCATGACCAGGCACAGGCTACAGAGCACAAAGTTTACATACAGATAAAGGAATAGATACAATATGGAGTCAGGTTTGTTCTTTGTCACAGCTGAACTCTGTAAGTCAGAGATAACAATAGGGGGTGTTTTGGTGGATTTAGGTTCCCTGATATCAATGGGAACAATGGGGTCCTGGTGTGTTAGAGGTTATATAACAATATTGAACTATCAGAGACAAGGCGTGTGCAATTTCTCAATAAACCAAGGAATGTAATGATAGAGTATTTTCACCTAAAGCAAACTGTGGCAATGACCAGTTGATCACAGAGTCCCTAGAATTAACTATATTGGCAGGATACTAAGTTGCTAGTTGATGATAAAGGTTAGAAAAATTCCAAATCAAGTTAGAAGCCTAACTTGTGTCACCATCATGGGACTCCATGGCCTTTTCTCCAAATCCTCAAATATAATTGAGTCAAAGCCCTTTAACTGATGTGCAAATTCTGAACCTTTGAGGAGGGACCCTGCAGTGTAGCCACAAGCTTACACCATGAATCCTCCCTCAATCCTTCTCTAGTGAGACCTGAACCCAAGTTCCTTCACTGGAGGAAGTAAAATATCCTGACCTTCTGGGGATTAATAGCGATTTACCTGGAATTTAGGTTGATGACTACTAGAGACAAAAATGCCACCATAGTCCACTGGTCAAAGTACAGACTTAGTGAAATCAGGTGAGATGGAATCTTGGCTCACATCCAGTTCACAATACATCCATTTGGAATGTAGACCTTTTCTGTTATTTCTCTTGTTGCAGAGTATATAATGGGAATAGATATATTAAGTAACTAGCAGAATTTCACAATATCTCCTTGTCTCATGGAGTTAAGTCGAAATACTTTATAGAATTGATCGAGTTGTAAAGTGATATGTCAAGTGGGAGGGCTATTATGGTAGAAAAATAGTTTCATGGAGGACTATTATGTTAGAAAAAGTAAAGTGGGGGCCTCTTCCAAGATAACAAACCAAAAGCCCTTGGAGAATTTGCAGAGATTAGTGCCACCATCAAAGACTTTAGAGATGCAGGGGAAATGATTCCTATAACACTCCCATTTATCACACTACTTTGGCTGATGAAAAAGCCAGATGGATCATGGAAAATGACAGTAGATTATTGCAAATAATCAGAGAGTGTTGCCAATTGCAGCTGTGTTTCAAATGTGGTATATTTACTGGAGCAAATCAACACAGCCCCTGGAATCTAGTATGCAGCTACTGACCTGTAAAATGCTTTCCTTTACCCTCTAATCAGTAAGGAATATCAGAAAGAGTTTACATTTGCATGGCATGGACAGTGATATATTATTTACTATATTGCTTCAGAGCTGTGAACTCTCCTGCTCTCAATCATAATATAGTCCAGAGGAGCTTTGATCATCTTGACATCCTGAAGAATATCACTTTGGCCTATTAGATTGATGACATTATGCTAATTGGACCTACCAAGTAGGGAGTAGCAAGCACCCTAGATCAGTTTTAATTAAACTTCATTGGTAAAGGATCATTTCTTTTTTAATTTCCAATTTTTAAAAAAGTTTGTATTAATTTATTTTTTTCATTTAATCAAAGACTGATACTTCTGCAAAATACAATAAATATAAATTATTAGAAAACTTTATGTGATTGGATATTGCAAGTATCTCAACTTGCTATATAAGTTTTTTAATATTTCTATCAATTTCTATATTCATCTTGTTGCAGACAAATGATGAACAGTTGAGGAACTGACACGAGTCCATATAACAATTTCAGTAGCACTGCCATAGATATATTTTAGTAAGACATATGAATGCCCGAGAGGAGGAGATAAACCATGCAAAAATTCAGGGTCTGCCATATTAGTGAAGCTTCTGAGTCCAGTGGTCTTGAGTATATTGGGATATTTCCTTCCATAATGAGAGACAAGTTACCTCACCTTTTAACACTCACACACAAAAATAAGCATAATGCTTGGCGGTCCTCTTTGGATCTGGGAGGCAACATAAAACACATTTGTGCTTCTCTGACAGATCCATTGGTAGTCTGTAAATCTTCTAATTTTAACTGGGTTCTAGGAAAGAATGGGCTCTCCATCAGTTCCAGGCTGTAGAGCAACATGTTTTACTACTAAGGCTTTATGAACCAGGGGTCCCAAAGATAAGCGGAGTTTCTGTGGCAGAAAGACATGTTATATGGAGCCTCTGGCAAACCCCAATGGAAAGATAATAGCACAGTACACTTTGATTTAGGAGAAATGTCTTACTCTACTCAATTTTCCATTTAAAAACCAAACCAAACCAAACAAATCCTGGGTTAAGAATGGGCCCTAAAAGAGACTATTGTTCATCATGAACTGGTGTTATCTGATTCACACAACAATGAATTTGGATGTCACAGCCTCATTTCATTATAAAATGGAAGTAGTATATACCTGGCCTAAACAGATCTGGAAGGAAATGTCAAGACTATGAGCAGATGATCCAGTAATTGTGCTCCTTGGTATTTAACCAAATGAATTGAAAACTTATGTCCACACAAAAACTTACACATTAATGCTTATAGCAGCTTTATTCATAATTGCCACAACTTGAAAGCAATCAAGATGTCCTTCAGTAGGTGAATGGATAAACTGTGGTATATCCAGATAATGGAATATTATTCAGCACTATAAAGAAATGAGCTGTCAAACCATAAAAAGGCAGGGAGGAAAGTTAAAATGCATATTACTAAGTGAAAGAAGCCAATCTGAAATGTCTACATATTGTCTGATTCCAACAATATGACATTCTGGAAAAGGTAAAACTATGGAGACAGTAAAAGGATCAGTGGTTGCCAGGGGCTGGGGGCAAGAAGGAATAAATAGGCAGAGCACAGATAATTTTTAAGGCAGTAAAATTACTCTGAATAATGTTATAATGTTGGATACATGTTATACATTTTTCCAAACCCAAAGACTGTACAACACCAAGAGCATACTCTAATGGGTATGGGTAATAATAATGTATCAATGTAGGTTCATCAATTGTAACAAATGTATCTCTCTGGTGCTGAATGTTGATAGTGGGGGAGGCTATGTGTGTGTGGAGAAAGGGGGTGTATGTGAACTCTTTGTTCTTTCTAGTCAATTTTGCTATGAACCTAAAAGTGCTCTACAAATAAAGTTTATTAAAATTTATGAGCAGATATCTCAGATTCTCACGACATCCGGTTATACCGCTTTACCACCTCTCCCTCAAACACATCTATTACTTTCTGAGGAGTTCCTTATGAGTAGTTAATGAGGAGGAAAAAGCATTGGGCCTGATTTACAGATGGAACTGCAAGGTATGCCAATACTACCTAGAAGGAATGGCTGTGAAAGTCACTGGTGTAGCGAAATCCTTCCAGTGGTCAGAATATTCAGCAGTGTATATGACTTTGCACATCAGTGGGAGGAGAGATGGCCTGAAATATGGATCTATATCAATTCGTAAGCAAAGGCTAATAGGTTGGTTAGGGATTTGGAAAGATCAGAATTAGGAAGTCAGTGATAAGGAAGTCACAGTAGGTAGAGAGGTATTTGAATAGACTTCTTCAAATGAGCTAAGAGTGTGAAGATGTTTGTAGCCTATGCAAATACTGACCAAAGGGCATCCATATCAAAGGAAGCTCTCAATAATCAAATGGACAAGATGACTGGCTCTTTTGGTTAGTCAACCTCTTTCCGCAGTCACCTTGATGCTAATTCAATAGGCCCATGTAAAAGTGTACATGGTGGCAGGGATAGAAGCTATGCATGGATTCAACAATATGTTCTTTCCATTGCCAGAGCTGATTTGGCTACCACCACTTTTGAATGACCAACCTGCTCACAGCAGAGGCTAAAGTTGAGCTCCAAATATGGTATCACTTCCAACGGACCAGCAGGCTATCTGGTGTCCGATTGATTACAGTAGACAACTCTTCTTATGAAGGAGGCAACACTTTGTCCTCGATGGGATAGACACATATTCTGGATATGGATTTCCCTTCTCTGCCTGGAAAGACTGTGCCAGCATCACTGTTCATGGACTTATAGAATGCCTTTATCAATTACCATGGTATCCCATACAATATTATTTCTAGCTGAGGGATACACTTTAGAGCTATGGACTCACACTGACAGAATTCACTGGTTTTATTATGTGCCTTATGTAATCTGCTGAAGATTAATTTTTTTATGACAAATAGGAGAAAGCAACATGCAAGTTTAAGATGCTGTCCTAAAGGATGCAGTGTATGCCTCAAACCAGTGGCCAGTAAATAGTGCAATTTCTCCCATAACCAGGAACTAAGTGGTGGGTGGGTGTAGTCCTTCCTACAATTATAGCTCATAATATACTTGAGGAATTTTTTTTGTGGTATGCAGGCCTCTCACTGTTATGGCCTCTCCCGCTGCGGAGCACAGGCTCCGGACGCGCAGGCCCAGCAGCCAAGGCTCACGGGCCTAGCCGCTCCGTGGCATGTGGGATCTTCCCGGACCGGGGCACGAACCCGCATCTCCTGCATCGGCAGGCAGACTCTCAATCACTGCGCCACCAGGGACGCCCCTACTTGAAGAATTTTTGCTTCCATTCCCACAATCTTGGGCTTGGTGGGTTTGGAAATCCTAGTGTATAAGGGAGGAATATTTTCACCAAGAAACAATGTCATGGGTCTGATGGGTGGGAAGCTGGCACTACTTCATGGGCTTTTTTTTTAGCTCTTCATGCCCCTAAACCAATATGCAAAGAAGGGACTCACTGTATTGAATTAGGTAATTGATTCTAATTTTAGGGGGAAATTGAGTTGTTGCTACACAATGGGACAAAGAGGATTATGTTTGGAATCTAGAGGCTTGACAGCTGGGCAAGGGAGTAACAAGAGGCACAACTGTCAACTGTCCTCATCAACTGAAAACTGCAACAGCCCAACAAAGTCAGGACCACAGGACTCAGATCCTTCAGGAATGAAGGTCTGTTACACCCAACCAGGTGACGAACCCCATTCATCCAGGTGCTGACAGAGGGTAAGGGGAGCAGAGAACGGGAAAGGAAAGGCAGCTGTGGTTACCAATATAGCCTCATGAATAGTCACAGAGGAGAAAAATACAGCACTGTTTTTTGTTCTTTTATCTTCTCCCCTACACTCCACCACTGTTTTAATGAATATTCTCAGTAGTGGCTAATATTTTACATGGAGTATGATCAAAATGACATCACCCTGCAATGATATGGTAGCTTGTGTGACTTCATGCAACCCACTGGGTGGAGACATGAAATTTTTACTCAGATGAAGGTCAAGAACGGATGCTGAGGTGCAAAAGGAGTGTACAGTGCTGGTTATCTTTCATTTGCCCCCGCAGCTGTTCTCTCCACCCTTTTTCAACCCCCAGGAGGCTGACTTATGTTGGACTATATTGACGAGATCCCACGACTTCTGATTTACAGTCGAGTACAGCTAATGGGGAACAAAGACAGTAGATCAGAAAGAAAGAGAGAAGTGAGATCATGGTACTTGTTCTCTGAAATGTCAGCTCAGGCTGACTGTGACCATGCTCAACTCAAGGGGGTCTTCTATACACAACTTTTACCTCTTCAGGTCTATAAGTTGCAACAGCTCATTATTACTAGCCCCAGGTTACTGCACTATCTCATATGGTTCTCCTACATTCTGCCAACACCCTTGTAAAAAACCTTTTTATAAATAAACCCTTTTAAATTATCCTAATTTGTGTGTGCATTCTGTTAAATGATTGAATCTCTGATACAATCCCCTAGGCAGTGATCTTGGTACAACCTACAATTTATGGCTGGGTGGGTATGTGCCAGATATCTATAGGCAGTTTCTAAAATTTTTATGTATATACATGGATATATATTTTGGGGGCAATCATTTTTTGTCCTGTTACTTAATTGCAATTGTCTTTTAGAATTTGATTGTTAAAGATTTATGTAATATTACAAAGGACTATTGGGCTTATAGAAATTATTCATATGGGATTCTTCGTTATGCCTAGAAATATATGGCCATGAGGCTCAAGCAGTCATTAAGTGACTGCTTAATGGCAAAACTATGTCTTTTTAAAGTTTCAAATTTGGCGGGTTGTTATTTATTTTTCTATTTTATCTTGTTTTACGTACTGACATATTGTTGAGATTGTTTTGAGTTATGCTAGGTCATGGATTTTATTCACTGGTTTCCCTCCTGTTCGTTTGTGATGGATGTAATGGAATTAAAACATATGGTTCTTTACTTTCTATTGTTTGTTGTATTGGTAAAATCTTTATCTGAGTAAAGAGGCTATAACAAAGCAAAACATCTTCCTGTGGATTATATCTGAAGAAGATCTAGATAAATTAATCTTGTGAAGTTTGGTATAAGAAATAAATAGGATACATCTTTTAAAAGAGTTTTAGGTAAACTAATTGAATAAAGATTAAAATGTGGGGTAGATGGGTTGAAAGTGAGATATGCTGATAACAAAATAAATTATTTTGTTTGGGGGCACTAAAGACAGAAAGACAATTACGTCTGTGAAAGAAGACAATCTGTTTCATGAAGAGAAGACAGGAAAAAATGAGATCTTAAAAACTACAGGGAATTTTACTATTTGCACTTTGGTGATGTATTGATGTAGATATATACACACACATGTGAGGCAAGGGAGTATTAAGACTTGGGGTGCAGCAGAGTACTATATTGGGATGCAAAGGGATATCTTTTGCTTTTGACATGGAAATGATAGGAGTGGTTGAAAAGCTGGAGAGTTTGAAAGCCTAAATATTTCCATGGATTAATTCACTTAATTGTAGGGCTTCTGTGAAGCAGTCTATCTCCAAGGCCTGCACACTTAATCTCCACACTGTACTCCTCTAAATTTGGCATTAAGTTTTTGCACCTAAATTTGCAAATAAAGTCTATGATAAAAGCTGCAACATGGACTAATCCAAACCAAATAACTTATACCAAGCCCCCGTTTCATAGCATTTAATGTCAACTATATAATAACTATGCTTAGGTAAAATGATTGGCCGTTGAGGTCTGGCCTAGGTTCTGAACTGGGATGGGAGGAAGGTAGTCTCATGGCTATCAACAGACAGCTGCAATTGTCTGTGTATAGAAAAGACTTAGAAATACTAATATGAAAAGGGGTTTTCAAGTCCAGAAACAAAGAAGTACGTAAGTACTTATTTTAAACATAAGCAACAACAATCCTGCCATGAGGTTGGGGAGGAGTTAATCAAGTTCCCTTGGTGGGAGACTTTATTGTCTACAGTAGTCTTTCAAAGAATGTGGGGTGGGGGGGTCCTTTGGCCACACTATGTATTTGAATCCTGTAAGAGGTTGATACAATGCTATCAAAGGAAACAAGATGGGGAACAGGGTTCAAAACCTTTATTTATTCAAAATCTTTAATTTTTATTATCAACTAAAGGTTTTTGAAGATATCCTTTAATTATTTCTGTGAAACAGGCTTTTCATGATAGTACTACGTATAGTCAGACTCCATAAGTAAAATAATAAATGAATGAATGAATGCTTTCCTGAGTTGTCAGCATTATTATCTGAAGCTCTTTGATGTAATTCCACAGAGTCTAAAAACATCAGGGAATAGCCTGAATTGTGGGAATACTAACCTCATAGTCGGCAGGCCTGTCACAGAGCAGGATGTACAAACCAAATGCAGACTCTCAAACCACCCAGGTTTTTCTTCTTGTGTGGAGAATAACCTGGATTTTACAAGATCATATTTTAACCATTCATTCTTAGATAGTATTATTGCTAAAAACATTTGATCAAGATTTTTTTGAAAAATAAAGTTCATACAAATATTTGATAATATAACCATTTTTAAGTGATACAAATTGGTTATTTTAATGGTTAATAAGTTAGTTTCTATTTATATTTCATTAGTTTCCATAGAGCTATAGCATTTTGAGTTCTCAGTAAGATAGCAAAATGGGTGATCATTTTTCAGCATATAAAATAATTCTATAAACTTTATTTCAGCTTAAATTCAAGGAAAAAATAAAAGGTTTATTTTCTCCACATGGGAAACAAGATGTTAAAACTAACTAGCAATAAGATGATTTATCATGGCAATATTATTAATTTTTGTAAACAGCTTCTGAGAAAAGACATCTGAAAATACCATATATAGAGTTCTGAATTATACCATTCATAATAGCTTATTGGAGGGAATATTAGCATATCCAAGCTATCCTTAAAACAGTTATTCTCTTGGCAAGTTTCTGAGCACAAAATCATACTTGTGTTGTGTCAATATTATCAGCCTCCATCATAAAAATTGATCCAATTTCTTCTTATGAATACTTACTTGAACATTTTTACATCTGGAAAATACAATCCCTCAAGTAGCTTGCTGTATAATCAGGATTTTAAAGAAGTGCAAATCATCACTATTCACAATAGCCAAGGCATGGAAACAACCTAAATGTCCATCGACAGAAGAATGGATAAAGATGTGGTACATATATACATGGAATATTACTCAGCCATAAAAAAAGAATGAAATAATGCCATTTGCAGCAACATGGATGGACCTGGAGATTATCACACCAAGTGAAGTAAGTCAGAAAGAGAAAGGCACATATCATATGATATCACTTATATGTGGAATCTAAAGTATGATACAAACGAACCCATCTATGAAACAGAAACAGAATCACAGACATAGAGAACAGACTTGTGGTTGCCAAGGGGGAGGGGGCTGGGGGAGAGATGGAGTGGGAGGTTGGGGTTAGAAGATGTAAGCTTTTATATAAAGAATGGATAAACAACAAGGTCCTACTGTATAACACAGAGAACTATATTCAATATCCTATGATAAGCCATAATGGAAAAGAATAAAAAAGAAAAAAAGAAAGAAGTGCAAGTCATATTAATGATGCCCAGCATATCTATGTATGGAAAGTGGTGTTTCTTCTGGTTCTAGCAGAAATTTGGTAAGATGCACTAGATTTTCTTTCATTTTATCTTGGTATAAATGTCCTTGATACATATTACAAAACACATGAACCTTGAAAGTATTATGCTAAGTTAAAGAAGTCGGCCACAAAAGACCACATATTGTGTAATTCCGTTTATATAAAATCTATAGAGACAGAAAGTATGTGGAGGCTGGAGGGTGGTGGGGAGGATAAGATACGGAGTTTCTTTTTTGAGGTGATTAAAATGTCCTAACATTGATTGTGGTTACACTTACATATATCTGTGAGTATACTAAAAAAAACCGAACCACATATTTTTAAAACATGAACTGTATGGCATGTGAATTATATCTCAATAAACTGTTTAAAAAGTGAGTCAAGGAGCTTATACATAGCATTGGTACATTGGATTTATTCAGATTCTCTTTTTTCCAAGGGCCTGACCAAGTAATTCAATTTAATGAAAATCACAAGGCACCTATCATGTGCAAAATGCTGTGTACCATCATTGCAAGAGATAAAAGATGAAACCGCCTTTACCTTTCAGGAGGTTACAGTGCAGAAAGGGAAATGATGATATAATAATGATGATGATGATGATGATGATGATGATAGGAAGAGGAGGGAAAAGAAGGGTTAGCATTCACTGAGTATTTGCTATGTTCCAAGAACTGTGTTAAATGCTTTAAATGTTATTTTGTTTTATTCTCATAGCAACCATAGAGATAGATACTGTTATTTTTCTGATTTTTACCTGAGGAAACAGACACATAAAAGGTGAATTAACTTACATAGGGTCACACATCAAGAAACGGCAGGGTGAGAATTTTAACGTAGTGCTTAGCCAAGAGCCAGCACTCTTAACAACTTGAGTCTATAGATACACAAAATACATAATACAAGGTAGATTGAGGTGTGTCATGAAAGAGTCAAATAAAAGTGATAGAGTCACCTGAAGAAAGAACACATCTTATTTGCGGCTCAGGAAGGACTAGAAAGAACACATCTTACTTGCAGCTCTAAAGTACATGGGTATGTTTGAATATTTGACTACAATTTTCATGAGTCATGAAGTAGCTTCAAACCTATATCACAAATTAAATACTTATTTTTTTGGTAAAATAAATATGGTCAAACAGAAAATGACTACAGAATCACAATGTCAAAGGTGAAACTTTCTCAAAATAAATTTATAATAGACAAAGAAACTATCACAAGATATAAAACCAGAACCCCCAATTCTAGTCATTCTCCTTATCTCCAATCTAATCCTTTATTTTCAGCCTGAGATCTTTCAAACTCTTCTTTTTGTGCTTGCAATTACATTCCTAATCTAGATTGTACCGATTTTCCCCCTCTCCTGTCTACTTTCTTATTGACTTTCCCACTGCTTCCCTTCCCACAGTTAGTTGAATATTATGGCTAAAGCTATTCTTATGAATCACATAAAGCACATCACTAATAACAACTTTAGTGCTTTTCACATAAAGGATAAGTTATTTTGCTTTCAGTCTGGAGGCTACATATTAAATGTTCACCTATATCTACTTAGTCTATTGTCCTTTACATATTTCCATATCACTTTTCTCTACCATCGTCTATACTTACATCTAAAGAATAGCATCCCTGTTCTTTATTGAGTTCCCATGAGTGCTTTTAAAATTGCCTTCCTAAAACCTTTACTGGAAGATTGTTTTGGCCATAATCAGAGGAATAATGAAGTAATTTTACTTCCTAGACAGTCAGCATTGCTGATAAGTATGAAACATGCTAGACCACCCTCTTCTTCAGTCATTACATAAAAACCAATGTTATTTTATTAAATAACATTTACTTCTGCTATGGCATAAGTGATCACCTCTGAATCATTCTGCCGACTACACAAAGATGTGATAGAAAATATGTGAATTATTTTATGTAAATAATGAAACAGACATTCTAGAGTTCTATGTTACTATTTAGAGTAGGATAGGTGATTGCTGTGGTAATAAAAAAGACCCAAAATCTCAGTAGCTTAACACATAACAGTTTATTTCTCACACTCAGAACATTCACTGTAAGTGCATCAGCTCTCCAGGGCAGGTCCCTTACAAATAGCGACTTAGAGATACAGGTTGCATCCATCTTGTAGGTACACTATTTGGAGGACACTGCTTTCAGGTCCTCATGGCAGGTAAAGAGAGCTGGAGGGTCACGCAGGACTTTTTACTGCTCCAGTATTGAAACGACACATCACTTCTGTTTACAATCTCTCTGTAATCCCTCTGCTAGAAGTAATGGCATTGCCTAACTACAAGGGGCTGGGAAGTGAATGGGGGCACATAGATATTTGATAGCTGTTAATGTCTTTGCCACATTCTACAAATAATATAAGCTTTTTTTTCATATTTTAATGAAAAACAATTTTTGAAAAACTCTATATGGATAGAAAATATCTCTTAAATGCAATAGTTTTTATCAGCATATAGACATATATTTTAGGAAACAGCTAAAGTTATGAAGCTTCAATGTGACCTAACAAGGCATTACATTTATAATGGTCCAAGAATGTTACTGAGAGATTCTGGGGTATGCACTGCAAAAATTTGGGGACCCAGTATGTTATTTATCTACCAGATGTTTTCTATCTTTATAATAATTTTACTTGTGATTCAAGGGAGCTGACATGAAATCAGCTATTTAAAAAAATAGCTATTTATTCTCTCCTCATGCTAAAATACTTTGTACATATGACATTACAATTAGCACATCCTCTGTAACAGGTGCTTTTGTTAGACATCAATTTATAATTCATATTACTCTGATATAAAAAATGTAGAGTAAAAATAAATTTCAACTTATTTCAGCATAGTGGCAAATGTGATTCAACAACAAACACAAGGCAACGAACTCCAAATGTTAGTAAAATGTGAAACAGAAAGATTATAATCTCCTAAATTTAACTCCTATTTTAATTCAATATTAATGCTTAAGACAAGAAATTTTTAAACAGCATAGTTGCTAAGATTTTGGCAGTAGTTTTATGTAACAAGACATACAGCGTACTAAAGGTCTGGCACTCAACTTGCTTACAGTAAACCAGCTTCAATATGAAGGCATTAAATATTTTTTAAAAACCTTCTTTTTACATGCTAAATATTTTGGCAAGTGTGCAATTAAACACAGTCATGAAATTAAGATAGTAAGATTAAGAAATTACAAACTTGAAACTTGTATCCTAAGCATAAATCATATAAAAAAGAATTACTGGTTATATAGAATATCTCTGGATAATCAAAACTTAATAGTATATAGCATGCAAAATATTTCAGAATCTTTATTAATCAAAAAATACCAGGGTCTATTTAAAATTATTCCCCTCCAAAGGGTATCAAAGTTAATTCAAATCGTGTAACACTCTAACACTAAATACTATTCAGTACTGTCAAAATGGAGGTAAATTTCATAAAACTGGGGCCTTACATATACTGTAAATTGCTGTCTTTCTTGTTCATGTGAAACAGCATACATTACTAAGTAATAAAAGAATGGCTGCTGCACTGGCAAAAATAGGATGTGTAAGGATCAAAGGCACACTATTCAGCTCGCCAAAGTGAGAGCAAACTCTTTTTCCCCCACAAACCCTTTCCCCATGTAAACAAAATTTCATTAAGGAGAAAAGAAAACTAAACTAAACTTTTCATCTTCAAAAGTAAGTATTTTGAGACAATGTTAAGTCCATGCTTCAAAAATGTCAGCTATTGTCACCTGGATATTTCTGATTATATTTTAAAGATGTAGCCAAATTCGATACTTTTAACATTAGATCCACTGTTTGGTCAAAATTATTTACCATCTAAAACATTTTACTTTAATTCCAAACATTTTAACCACTAGTATAACAACACGGTTTTGCTCTCAGAAGAATTAGCCAGTGGAGGGAAGAACACACAAAAAAACCCAAAATCCTACATTTAAGCTGCAGGCAACAATTATGGCCCTTTCTGGCACAGTAGCATTTGACTGGCAACTCAAAGTCCAGGAATAATTCTACTAACACAGGGAAACTCATGCATTTTGGTAAATATGCCCTAACATTCACAGCTGAATTTCCTTTACACCTTGCTTTTTTCAATAGGGAAATCTTGCTTTTTTTCTTGATATTATCCGGACTTGTGACTTGAACCTGACTTCTTTTTCTTCTTCTTACTATGTTTTTTGTGCTGTTTCTTCTTCTTCTTCTTTGCTTTTTCCATTGTTTTTTCTCGCTCTTCACGTCTTCTCTTCTTTTTTGCTTGTACCTCCTCTTCATAATCTGATTCTGATGAGGACTCTGATGATAAAGGTTTACCCTCAGGACAAGTCTTCTTTCTTTTTTTGCTGAGACTTCTAATATACTTTTCTTTGCCTGTTTCATCCTTTGATTTCTTTTTCTTTTTTACAGATTCTTTGCTCTCTGATTCAGATTCACATGTACAGCTTTCTGATGATTTGTATGAACGGTTCTTCTTTTTCTTTCTCTTTTTTCCTTGTTTCTTTTCCTCATCCTCAGAATCTGAAGAACTGCTTGAAGAATCAGAGCTTGATGTAGAAGAAGATGAAGACTGACAAGATTTCTTCTTTTTCTTTTTCTTTCTTTCTCTTTTTTTGGATGAGCTCTCATTTCCACTTAATAATTTCTCTCTGCTTTTTTCTAGTTCCTTCTTCCAATTCTCATTCATTTTTTCTTCAAATTCAGCTAATGCCTTGGAGCCTTTCTTTTTATTTTCTAATTGTTTCTTCACTTCTTCCCAGGTGGGCCTTGGTCGATTCAGATAATCTTGTATTGTGGGGCCTGCAGATTGAGATGGGCCCCTCCATCTGGCCATTGCTATAGGATTCATATAGGCCACCCGATTGTCCCGCTTCCCCATGGTGCCTGATGGTTCCCAGAGCCGACTCTCAGTTGCTAAAGAGAATAAAGATAGACATCCTCCTTAAATTCTTCATCTGCTAGTATACCAAGTGGGCTCCATTCTGTGAGAGAAGCAGATGGAATGATTACAAAACACCTTTAATATAAGACAAAGTAAGCACATAAGTTTAATTGGTCACTGTCTATCACATAGTACAGTAGAAAAATTTCCAAAATCTTAGACCTTGAGAAAAAAGAATATACACACAAGATTTTTGCATGTTTTAGATGTTGTGGTATGAATATAACATAAAGTGTTTTTTATATCTCATGTAAGGTTCTGTTATCTAAATTTTTTTAATAACTATTTCCTTTTATATTGTATGATAATTACCTTTTTTTTCTTTCTTTCTGCCTTATATGGTATAAAGAGAGAGAGGAATTTCTATAGCTAAATTCTATACCAGGCAGACCTTCTCCATTTTAGTAGGGTGCAGCACAATCCACTCTACTCTTTGATAGAAACCTAGGAGTCATACCTGAAAAATCCTTCTCCCTCAATTATCACATCCAATTCATACTAAATCCTGCTGTTTAAACCCCCACAACAATAGGTCTCATGTCCATTCACTTTTCTCCAAATATATTGTCATCAACATAGTCCAGGTACTGTCATTTTTCATTTGGACTATTAATCTCTAGTATCTATTGTTTATTATGTGCCAGGGACTGCTTAGTGTTGTGCAGTGGATTATCTCGTTCAGCCTCCAGACTAACCCTATGAAGTTGATCCTATTATTATCCCTGTTACACAGATGAAGAAACTGAGGCTTAGAGAATTTGAGTAATGAGTACTTGCATAAAGTAACATAAAAAATGGCAAATGGCAAAACCAGGATTTAAATCAAGGCAGCCTGTCGCCAAACCCTGCACACCTAACACAACATTATATTGCCTCCTTATATCAACCTCTTATTTATTTATTTATTTATTTATTTATGGCTGTGTTGGGTCTTCGTTGCTGTGCGCAGGCTTTCTCTAGTTGCGGAGAGTGAGGGCTACTCATCGCTGCAGTGTGCGGGCTTCTCATTGCGGTGGTTTCTCTTCTTGCACAGCATAGGCTCTATGTGTGTGGGCTTCAGTAGTTGTGGCTTGCGGGCTCTAGAGCGCAGGCTCAGTAGTTGTGGTGCATGGGCTTAGTTGCTCTGCGGCATGTGGGATCTTCCCGGACCAGGGATCGAACCTGTGTCCCCTGCATTGGCAGGCGGATTCTTAACCACTGAGCCACCAGAGAAGTCCCTCAACCTCTTAATTGACATCCCTATATTTACTCTTACTCTCTTCCATTCCAGTCCCACACTGAAATCAGAAGGATCTTAAAATACTCCAATGGCTTTACATTTTAATGAGAATTAGATCCACACTCCTATAAAGATCCTGCATGATCTGTCTTGCTTATCGCTCTTACACTTCATTGAGAGTTATTCACTTCTTTTCTTAATTCTATCTTTTCCAATCTTCTCTTGGTTTCTGGAACATGTTAAGCTCCAAGCTTAGCCACCATGGCCAGTTCCACCTCATCTTCATGCCTCAGTTTAGAGGTCAATTCCTCAGAAAGGAAATTATTAGGTGGAACTATATAAAATCACCAATTATACAGAAAAAAAGTCAAATACCAGTAATTTCACATGGCTCAACCTTATATTATGTTGCCTCTGTATCTATCCCTTAGAGTCATTATTCTGCATCACAGTTCCTTGTTTCTTTTATTCGTAGCACTTAGAAAATTGAGGATTATTTTTTTTATTTGACTATTTGGATGTCTGTGTTTGTGTGTGTGTGTGTATGCATGTGTGTATTCATTGCTAAATATAAAGCTAAGAAGGGTAAAGGTCATGTTTGATCTGTCTTATCACCATGGTGTTCCCAGTACCTAACATGGCATCAGGCCCACACTAAGTACTCAATAAATATTTGCTCAATAATAAACAAACTAATGAATGGATTGATGCAGGGGTAACTCTGTGAGAGAGGGGCATTCACAGAAGCCTCCTGTAGTTGGTGATGTCAGTATAGGATTTTGAAGGATAAATAGGAGTTCACCTGGGAAATGAGGAAATGACAGACATTCCCCAGGCAGAAGAAACAATATGTGAAAAAACAGAGAAATCTGAAAGAGCACCATGTATTTAGTGTTGATGGAGCCTAAAGTGCAAGAGGGTAGCAGCAGGAGGTAAGGCTGCATAGGAAGTAAATAGCCTGATCCTAGAGCCTTTCTTAGGTTATTTTAACATCTTGGATTTTGTCCTATACTTGTTAGGAAGCTAGCAAAGTCTGAAGAGAAAGATAATCAGACATATCACAGATTTTTCTGTCAGTCTCCATCTTGACTTTGACCCTTTAAGTCACCCTAACATACCTACCCATCATAAGCTCAACGCCACAGATTTTACGGTGACTCTTGGTAATAGTTTCTTGGGTTTGATTTGTTGTGTTATCTTATTCTACTTCCTCTTCAGTTCTGCCCAGCTCCTCTTAGGTATTTTTGTCATTTTCATTCTTACTGCTACCCTAAAGGTTGTCAAATATCATTGTTTCCCAGACTTGATCATCAAAAGCCCTTAATGACTTTATTTAATATTCAACTTGCTGGTTGTTTCTGCTACTGCACACTTAGAATAGCATAATCCATTCTAATTACAGTTCCTTGAGACCTAGTCCTGACATCATCTAGAAAGAGAGGCAAAGACCAATTCACAAAGGATTTGGATGCGATGCTGAGGTTGGGATTTATTCTATGGGACTTACAGTGAAGCTAATGGGGAGGTGTGGACTATTTTAAGCCAGAGAGTGATTTGGTCACACTTGAGTGCTTAAGAGACAATTTCTTACCAGCTGAAGACAATGAGATTCATTCAAGTATTCATACAGATATAAAATGAGTCTGAACTAAAAATAGTGGTATAATGAATGAAAAGAGGGGGAAATACAAGAGACATGTTTAGGAGATGCTACTAAAATTAATGATCAGTGAGATACAAAGGGTGAGGAAGATAAAGGAATCTAGGCTAAAGTTCTGGCTTGTGAGACAAGATACAAGGCAATGCCAGTGACTGGGTAATATAGGAAACGGCATAGACTTTGAGAAAAGGTCTGGGCTCAGTATTGGATTCATAAAGTCTGAAATATGTGAGTGAATCCACATGTAGGAAATTGGATGTATGGGTGTTAGCACTCTGGAATGTGACCTGAGTTAGAGATATAGGATTGGCAGTCACTGAGTGATGGCTAAAGTCATGAGAGAAAATTAAATCACCTTGGGGAAGATTTCAAATGAAAAAAGGTTTGAGCACTGGATCCAATTTAATAACAACACACAAGGGGCTGGCAGAGAAAGTAAAGCTTCAGAAAATTAGCCAGAGTGGTAAGAGCTAGACCAGTATCAGAAAATAAAGTTAGAGTCACAGAAACACAGTGGGGAGAGTAAAGTTTCAAGGTGAGGGCAATAATCCTCAAAGGACTATGGTCATGAATTTCATGTGAGCAACTTTTAAACATTAAAATTTGAGGAAAAATCCTAAATATCCATCAATAAAAAACAAGTTATATCAATTATAGTATACGTATACAATGGAATACTACATCCACAACATACTGTTGAGTGAAAAGTTCACCAAATGTAAACATTTGTTATCTCTGCATGTGGAGAGGCATTATTTCCTTTTGTAAGTTTCCCTATACTATTTATATTTTTTACAATGAGCAGGTATTATCTTTAACTTTAAAAAATCCAGAATAGGGCTTCCCTGGTGGTGCAGTGGTTGAGAGTCCGCCTGCTGATGCAGGGGACACAGGTTCGTGCCCCAGTCCGGGAAGACCCCACATGCCACGGAGCGGCTGGGCCCGTGAGCCATGGCCACTGAGCCTGCATGTCCAGAGCCTGTGCTCCGTGGCGGGAGAGGCCACAACAGTGAGAAGCCTGCGTACTGCAAAAAAAAAAAAAAAAAAAAAGTCCAGAATAAAAGGTGTTATGGACAACAATATTAAATGCAACAGATAGGTCAAGTAAGATAAAATCTGAAAATGTCTATTATATTTGGCTATAAAGAAATCATTAGTAACCATTGCTAATGCAATTTCAATTAATTAGGGCAGAAGCCAGATGACAGTGGGTTAAAGACTAAATGGGAGGTGAGAAAGTAGGGACATAGGGTACATAGACTCACTTGAGAAGGAAAGTAAAGTGATAAGAGGGCAACTATAATGAGGGATGAAGAATTTTAAAAAAATGATTTTTTACTGTTGCTTGTTTTTATCAAAGAAGAAACTTGAACATGTTCAGAGGGTGACAAGGTAAAATAGAAAGACTTTTAAGAAGACAGGAAAGAGGGAGGAGCTTCAAGATGGTGGAAGAGTAAGACACGGAGATCACCTTCCTCCCCACAGATACACCAGAAGTACATCTACAGGTGGAACAACTCCTACAGAACACCTACTGAACGCTGGCAGAAGACGGCAGACCACCCAAAAGGCAAGAAACTCCCCACGTACCTGGGTAGGGCAAAAAAAAAAAAAAGAAAAAAGAAAAAACACACACAAAAGAATAGGGACGGGACCTGCACCAGTGGGAGGGAGCTGTGAAGGAGGAAAGGTTTCCACACATTAGGAAGCCCTTTCGCGGGCAGAGACTGCGGGTGGCGGGGGGGGGGAAGCTTCAGAGCCACGGAGGAGAGTGCAGCCACAGGGGTGCGGAGGGCAAAGCGGAGAGATTCCCTCACAGGGGATTGGTGCCGACCGGCACTCACCAGCCTGAGAGGCTTGTCTGCTCACCCGCCAGGGCAGGCGGGGCTGGGAGCTGAGGCTTGGGCTTCGGTCGGAGTGCAGGGAGAGGACTGGGGTTGGCGGCGTGAACACAGCCTGCAGGGGGTTAGTGCACCACGGCTAGCCAGGAGGGAGTCCGGGAAAAGGTCTGGAGCAGCCGAAGAGACAAGAGACTTTTTCTTGCCTCTTTGTTTCCTGGTGAACGAGGAGAGGGGATTAAGAGCGCCGCTTACAGGAGCTCCAGAGACGGGCGCGAGACGCGGCTATCAGTGCAGACCTCAGAGACGGGCATGAGACACTAAGGCTGCTGCTGCCGCCACCAAGAAGCTTGGGTGTGAGCACAGGTCACTCTCCACACCTCCCCTCCCAGGAGCCTGTGCAGCCCGCCACTGCCATGGTCCCGTGATCCAGGGACAACTTCCCGGGAGAACGCACGGCGTGCCTCAGGCTGGTGCAATGTCATGCTGGCCTCTGCTGCCGCAGGCTCGCCCCGCATCTGTACCCCTCCTTCCCCCCCGGCCTGACAGAGACAGAGACCCCGAATCAGCGGCTCCTTTAAGCCCGGCCTGTCTGAGTGAAGAACAGATGCCCTCAGGTGACCTACACACAGAAGTGGATCCAAATCCAAAGCTGAACACTGGGAGCTGTGCGAACAAAGAAGAGAAAGGGAAATTTCTCCCAGCAGCCTCAGGAGCAGTGGATTAAAGCTCCACAATCAACTTGATGTACCCTGCATCTGTGGAATACCTGAATAGACAACAAATCATCCCAAATTAAGGAGGTGGACTTTGGGAGCAAAGATATATATATATTTTTTTTCCGTTTTCTCTATTTGTGAGTGTGTATGTGAATGCTGCTCTGTGTGATTTTGTCTGTACAGCATTGCTTTTACCATTTGTCCTAGGGTTCCGTCTGTCCATTTTTTAAATTATTACTTAAAAAATTGTTTTCTTAATAATTATTTTTTAACTTTTATTTTAATAACCTTTAAATTTTATTTTATTTTATTTTATTTTATCTTCTTTCTTTCTTTTCTTTCTCCCTTTTATTCTGAGCCATGTGGAGGACAGGCTCTTGGTGCTCCAGCCAGGTGTCAGGGCTGTGCCACTGAGGTGAGAGAGCCAAGTTCAGGACACTGGTCCAGAAAAGACCTCCCAGCTCCACAAAATATCAAAAGGTGAAAATCTCCCAGAGATCTCCATCTCAACACCAAGACCCAGCTTCACCCAAAGACCAGCAAGCTACAGTGCTGGAAATGCTATGCCAAACAACTAGCAAGACAGGAACAAAAACCCATCCATTAGCAGAGAGGGTGCCTGAAATCATAGTAAGGCCACAGACACCCCAAAACACACCACCAGAAGTGGACCTGCCCACTAGAAAGACAAGATCCAGCCTCATCCACCAGAACACAGGCACTAGTCCGCTCCACCAGGAACTCTACACAACCTACTGAACCAACCTTAGCCACTGGGGACAGGCACCAAAAACAACGAGAACTATGAACATGCAGCCTGCGAAAAGGAGACCTCAAACACAGTAAGTTAAGCAAAATGAGAAGACAAAGAAACACACAGCAGATGAAGGAGCAAGGCAAAAACCCACCAGACCTAACAAATGAAGAGGAAATAGGCAGTATACCTGAAAACCAATTCAGAGTAATGATAGTAAAGATGATCCAAAATCTTGGAAATAGAATGGAGAAAATACAAGAAAAGTTTAACAAGGACCTAGAAGAACTAAAGAGCAAACAAACAGTGATGAACAACACAATATATGAAATTAAAAGTTCTCTAGAAGGGATCAATAGCAGAATAACTGAGGCAGAAGAAGGGATAAGTGACCTGGAAGATAAAATAGAGGAAAGCACTACTGCAGAGCAGAATAAAGAAAAATGAAAGAAAAGAATTGAGGACAGTCTCAGAGACTTCTGGGACAATATTAAATGCACCAACATTCGAATTATAGGGGTCCCAGAAGAAGAAGAGAAAAAGAAAGGGACTGAGAAAATATTTGAAGAGATTATAATTGAAAACTTCCCTAATATGGGAAAGGAAATAGTAAATCAAGTCCAGGAAACACACAGAGTCCCATAGAGGATAAATCCAAGGAGAGATACGCCAAGACACATATTAACCAAAGTATCAAAAATTAAATACAAAGAACAAATATTAAAAGCAGCAAGGGAAAAACAACAAATAATACACAAGGGAATCCCCATAAAGTTAAAAGCTGATCCTTCAGCATAAATTCTGCAAGCCAGAAGGGAGTGGCTGGATATATTTAAAGTGATGAAGGAGAAAAATCTACAAGCAAGATTACTCTACCCAGCAAGGATCTCATTCAGATTCAACAGAGAAATTAAAACCTTTAAAGACAAACAAAAGCTAAGAGAATTCAGCACCACCAAACCAGCTTTACAACAAATGCTAAAAAAACTTCTCTAGGCAGGAAACACAAGAGAAGGAAAAGACCTACAATAATAAACCAAAAACAATTGAGAAAATGGGAATAGGAACATACATATTGATAATTACCTTAAATGTAAATGGATTAAATGCTCCACCAAAAAGACATAGACTGCCTGAATGGATACAAAAACAAGACCCATATATATGCTGTCTACAAGAGACCCACTTCAGACCTAGGGACACATACAGACTGAAAGTGAGGGGATGGAAAAAGATATTCCATGCAAATGGAAATCAAAAGAAAGCTGGAGTAGCAATTCTCATATCAGACAAAATAGACTTTAAAACAAAGACTATTACAAGAGACAAAGAAGGACACTACATAAAGATCAAGGGATCAGTCCAAGAAGAAGATATAACAATTGTAAATATTTATGCAGCCAACATAGGAGCACCTCAATATATAAGGCAGATGCTAACAGCCATAAAAGAGGAAATTGACAGTAACACAATCATAGCAGGGGACTTTAACACCCCCCTTTCACCAATGGACAACTCATCAAAAATGAAAATAAATAAGGAACACAATCTTTAAAAGATACATTAAACAAGATGGACTTAATTGATATTTATAGGACGTTCCATAAAAAAACAACAGAATACACATTCTTCTCAAGTCTTCATGGAACATTCTCCAGGATAGATCATATCTTGGGTCACAAGTCAAGCCTTGGTAAATTTAGGAAAATTGAAATCATATCAAGTATCTTTTCTGACCACAATGCTATGAGACTAGATATCAATTACAGGAAAAAATCTGTAAGAAATTCAAACACATAGAGTCTAAACAACACACTACTTAACAACGAAGATGTCACTGAAGAAATCAAAGAGGAAATCAAAAAATACCTAGAAACAAATGACAATGAAAACACGGTGACCAAAAACCTATGGGATGCAGCAAAAGCAGTTCTAAGAGGGAAGTTTATAGCAATACAATCCTACCTTAAGGAACAAGAAACGTCTCAAATAAACAACCTAACCTTACACCTAAAGTAATTAGAGAAAGAAGAACAAAAAAAAACCCCAGAGTTAGCAGAAGGAAAGGAATCATAAAGATCAGATCAGAAATAATTGAAAAAGAAATGAAGAAAACAATAGCAAAGATCAATAATATTAAAAGCTGGTTCTTTGAGAAGATAAAATTGATAAACCATTTGCCAGACTTATCAAGAAAAAAAGGGAGTTGACTCAAATCAATAGAATTAGAAATGAAAAAGGAGAAGTAAAAACTGACACTGCAGAAATACAAAGGATCACAAGAGATTACTACAAGCAGCTATATGCCAATAAAATGGACAACCTGGAAGAAATGGACAAATTCTTTGAAAAACACAACCTTCTGAGACTGAACCAGGAAGAAATAGACAATATAAGCAGACCAATCACAAGCACTGAAATTGAAACTGTGATTAACAATCTTCCAACAAACAAAAGCTCAGGACCAAATGGCTTCACAGGCAAATCTATCAAACATAGAGAAGAGCTAACACCTATCCTTCTCAAACTCTTCCAAAATTTGGCAGAGAGAGGAACACTCCCAAACTCATTCTGCAAGGCCACCATCACTCTGATACCAAAACCAAAGAGGTCACAAAGGAAGAAAACTACAGGGCAATATCACTGATGAACACAGATGCAAAAATCCTCAACAAAACACTAGCAAACGGAATCCAACAGCACGTTAAAGGGATCATATGCTATGATCAAGTGGGGTTTATCACAGGAATGCAAGAATTCTTCAATATATGCAAATCAATCAATGTGATATACCATATTAACAAATTGAAGGAGAAAAACCATACGATCATCTCAATAGATGCAGAGAAAGCTTTCAACAAAACTCAACACCAATTTATGATAAAAACCTCCAGAAAGTAGGCCTAGAGGGAACTGTCCTCAACATAATAAAGGCCATATATGACAAACCCACAGCCAACATCGTCCTCAATGATCAAAAACTGAAACCATTTCCACTAAGATCAGGAACAAGTCAAGGTTGCCCACTCTCACCACTATTATTCAACATAGTTTTGGAAGTTTTAGCCACAGCAATCAGAGAAGAAAAGGAAATAAAAGGAATCCAAATTGGAAAAGAAGATGTAAAGCTGTTACTGTTTGCAGATGACATGATTCTATACATAGAGAATCCTAAAGATGCGACCAGAAAACTACTAGAGCTAATGAATGAATTTGGTAAAGTAGCAGGATACAAAATTAATGCACAGAAATCTCTTGCATTCCTATACACTAATGATGAAAATCTGAAAGTGAAATTAAGAAAACACTTCCATTTACCATTGCAACAAAAAGAACAAAATATCTAGGAATAAACCTTCCTTAGGAGCCAAAGGCCCTGTATACAGAAAATTATAATACACTGATGAAAGAAATTAAAGACGATACAAATAGATGGAGAGAGATACCGTGTTCTTGGATTGGAAGAATCAACATTGTGAAAATGACTATACTACCCAAAGCAATCTACAGATTCAATGCAATCCCTATCAAATTACCACTGACATTTTTCACAGAACTAGAACAAATATTTCACAATTTGTATGGAAACACAAAAGACCCCGAATAGCCAAAGCAATCTTGAGAAAGAAATACGGAGTTGGAGGAATCAGGCTCCCTGACTTCACACTACACTACAAAGCTACAGTAATCAACACAGTATTGTACTGACACAAAAACAGAAATATAGATCAATGCAACAGGATAGAAAGCCCAGGGATAAAGCCCCACACCTATGGTCACCTTATCTTTGATAAAGGAGGCAAGAATATACAGTGAAGAAATGACAGCCTCTTCAATAAGTGGTGCTGGGAAAACTGGACAGCTACATGTAAAAGAATGAAATTAGAATACTCCCTGATACCATACACAAAAATAAACTCAAAATGGATTAAAGACCTAAATATAAGGCCAGACACTATCAAACTCTTAGAGGAAAACATAGGCAGAACACTCTATGACATAAATCACAGCAAGATCCTTTTTGACCCACCTCCTAGAGAAATGGAAATAAAAACAAAAATAAACAAATGGGACCTAATGAAACTTCTAAGCTTTAGCACAGCAAAGGAAATCATAAACAAGATGAAAAGACAACCTTCAGAATGGGAGAAAATATTTGCAAATGAAGCATCTGACAAAGGATTAATCTCCAAAACATACAAGCAACTCATGCAGCTCAATATCAAAAAAACAAACAACCTAATCCAAAAGTGGGCAGAAGACCTAAATAGACATTTCTCCACAGAAGATATACAGATTGCCAACAAATACATGAAAGAATGCTCAGCATGATTAATTATTAGAGAAATGCAAATCAAAACTACAATGAGATATCATCTCACAGCGGTCAGAATGGCCATCATCAAAAAATCTACAAACAATAAATGCTGGAGAGGGTGTGGTGAAAAGGGAACCTTCTTGCACTGTTGGTGGGAATGTAAATTGATACAGCCACTATGGAGAACAGTATGGAGGTTCCTTAAAAAACTACAAATAGAACTACCATATGACCCAGCAATCCCACTACTGGGCATATACCCTGAGAAAACCATAATTCAAAGAGTCATGTACCAAAATGTTCACTGCAGCTCTATTTACGATAGTCAGGACATGGAAGCAACTGAAGTGTCCATCAACAGATAAATGGATGAAGAAGATGTGCCACAT
The DNA here is from genome assembly GCF_963455315.2 of Globicephala melas. Lineage (NCBI taxonomy): Eukaryota > Metazoa > Chordata > Mammalia > Artiodactyla > Delphinidae > Globicephala > Globicephala melas. The sequence goes on from NC_083335.1 coordinate 49,281,552, forward strand.
ATATATAATGGAATATTAATCAGCCATAAAAAGGAATGAAACTGAGTTATTTTTAGTGAGGTCGTTGGACCTAGAGACTGTTATACAGAATGAAATAAGTCAGAAAGAGAAAAGCAAATACTATATGCTAACACATATATATGGAATCTAAAAAAAAAATGGTCAGAAGAACCTAGGGGCAAGACAGCAATAAAGATGCAGACCTACTACAGAATGGACTTGAGGATACAGGGAGGGGCAAGGGTAAGCTGGGACAAAGTGAGTGAGTGGCATGGACATATATACACTAGCAAACGTAAAATAGATAGGTAGTGGTAAGCAGCCACATAGCACAGGGAGATCAGCTTGGTGCTTTGTGACCACCTAGAGGGGTGGGATAGGGAGGGTGGGAGGGAGGGAGATGCAAGAGTGAAGAGATATGGGGACATATGTATATGTATAACTGATTCACTTTGTTATAAAGCAGAAACTAACACACCATTGTAAAGCAATTATACTCCAATAAAGATGTTAAAAAAAAAGTAAAAGAAGAAATGCAAGAGAGGGAATAATTCTTTAGGGCAAAACCATAGAAGAAACAGAGGTATCAGAGTCATAATTAGAAGATCTCTCTTGAAAGAGCAGAGGCAAAGAATAAAGGGTATGGGTGTAGAGTTGTGTGTGTGTGTGGGGGGGATGATGAAAGGGAGAAAGTTGAAATATTTCTCACCTAATAGTCTTCATTTTCACTCAGTGTTAGGAGCCAAGGTCAGCTGCTAAGATTAAGGCAGGTTGAGGTAGCATAGGAGTCTTGAGACAAATGATTAAAATTTGGAATAACTGCAGAGGGGAATGCGAGAGAATGCTGACAGCAGACAAGTGTTGTTGGAGGCCTTCAGAACTGCACTATCTGTGTGCTCTTTTTGCAGAAGATAAAGCACACTGAGAAAAAAGAAAAAGTAACACCAACAAAGTCTCTTGCTCAAATACTCTTTGTTTTAAAAGTGCTGTGGCTTACCTTCTGTTTCTATCTTAGAAGAGAAACTTTATTCTCTTTATCTCTATTCATTTGTATGAAGTATGCTAATTTTGTATAAAGATTAGATACAAATTGTAACAACCCTGCTGGTAATCTGAGTGTTATAACAGTTATTTGTTCATTTATTCTTACAGCTCCCTTTTGATCATCTATTATGCACCAGACACTATGTTATATGCCATGGAGATTATGGTCTAGTAAAGGTAAAAGTCATTACACAAATATCAAAAAAATGAGTATATAATTATAATCGTAATTAAAATGATGAAGGAAAAGCACAGGATGCTATGAAAAGTATAATGAGTAACCTAATTTAGAATGGAAGGTCAACTCTGAGATACTAACATATAATTAACATGTAATCTGAGACCTGATGGATAAATCAGAGCTAGCCAGATGAAGTGATTAAACAGGAAAGGAGTAATCAAAGAGCCAGAGTTGACTGCATGTTCCAAGCACAAGGAATACCAGATGGTAAGGCCCCGAGGTGAAAAGGAAAAGCCAAATACAATGCAAATATTCACATTATTACACTGTTGTAAACCAGTCATCATATCAGCTTCTCATTCTTAAAAGTGATCGTATCTATAGCATTTTTTATTGAACATGCTCAGGTAAAAGTCAATATGAATTTAAATTAATTAAAAGCATATTTTAACATTTCACAGTCTAATTTCAATTGTAACTATCACCAAGGCTAGTTATTTTAAGGACTTACTCTATTTTACAAATCATTTCATTCAATTTTTAGTGATATGTCTAACTGTAGGCATCATACTGTCTCATAGACATATGCACTTCAGCTGAAAATTCTTTCCAAATAATTGGCAATAGCTCTGTGACTTAATCTGAAACACCCTACTCTTCTGCAAAGGTCTGGACATTTGGATGAGGCCCCTATTAAGAAAAAAAAAAACCTTAATGTTCTTTGTTCCCACTAGCTAATGTAAGTTTAAGTACCATGCTACTGAAATAAATGCCTCTTATAAAGCTACTTAAAGGCTTTAAGATAGTAATGAGTCTGCTAAATTATAATATAATAATAATCTGTACATATATACTGCTAATACCTTTAATTATCACACTATGTTCTGCCATTTCACATTGATTGATAATATAGAGGGCAGCCACAGAATCACCTAATTCACAGGCTGAATAAGAGACAAAGATGGTTTATGAACACATTTAATGATACTTGAAAATTTCCTGAAAATATCTAGCTCTAGCAAGTGTATATAAAATGATATCATTTCTTCTAAATAAAACTCAAGCAATAACACATTCTATTCTAGCTGTTAACGTGACTGTTTTGAGGGAGAAATTATCCCTCTTATTTTGATCAACATGTTAGAAAGCTGGGATCAACATGATAGAAAGCTGTGCCGGGTTAAAAGCATTCATCTCTAGTGAATTCCCTCTGGCATAGTTGTGTCATGGAGCATTTCTCATTCTAGGGAAAAGGTGTAGAATTTGAAATACTGCCTCTTCTTCCATCTACAGAATTGTCAAATGACAAGGGATCAGTGTCTAATATCTTAAGGATGATACCAGAAAGTTTATAGCAGCAACAAAATATTGCAGATGCAAGAGATAAAACAGAAAAGAATAGTTATGAGAGGGTAGAAGCTCTAAGTATAAATTTTAGCTAAGTGTTTATTTTAAAGAAATGAGTACTTCACCCTCTTATTTCTCTTAATATAGTAATACATTTAGGATTTTATATTCAGAAAAACAAATCATTGTTATTGTTTAGCTTTTATGATGATGAAGTGAAATTTTTTTAAAAACAAACTTTCTGCTTTAGGATATCTTTAGATTTACAGAAAAATTGCAAGTATAGTAGAGTATCTTCTGCATTCAGTTTTATTATAGATAATGTCTTAAATTAACATGTACATTTGCCACAACTAATGAGCCAATACTGACACATTCATATTAACTAAAGTCCATTCTTTATTCAAATTTCCTTAGTTTTTAACCTAATGTTCTTTTTCTATTCCAGGAATCCATTCGGGATACCACATTACATTTAGTCATCATGTTTCCCAGGATCTTCTAGACTGGCAGTTTCTCAGAATCTCCTTGGTTTTGAGGAGTACTGATCAGATACTGATTTTTTAGAAAGCCTTTCCATTTGGGTTTGTCTGATGTTTTTCTCATAGTTAGAGTTAGACTGCAAGTTCTTGGAAGGAAGAACACAAGTAAAGTACCATTTTCATTACATTACATCCAAGGTACATACTAAGGTGACTTATCATTGATGTTAACCTTGATCACATGACTGAGGTAGTTAGTATTTGCCAGTTGTATCCACTGCAAGAGTACCCTCCATTTCCATTCTGTATTCTTTGGAAGAATGTCACTATGTGCAATCCACACTTGGAGATTTATGCTCTATCTTCTTGATGGTGGAATATCTACATAAAATATTTGAAATTCCTGTGTATGGGAGATTTGTCCTTTGCATCAGTATGGATCATGAGTATTAATTTTATACTTTGGGCAATATTTAAATACTACTTATTTTGTTGTTGAAATTGTTCCAAAGTTGGCCTTCAGGAGCTCTTTTAGTTGGCTCCTGTATCTTTTTGACATATCCTTATGATTTTGTTTCTTAAGTACTTCCTTACTTTCTGGTTCTATAAGACACTCTAGCATCATCTTGTATATCCTCTGCATTAGCCCTAGAATCATATTGGGGTATTGCTGCTTCTAGACTCTCTCATCAGACAGCTAGGAAATACAGTAAGTCCCCTACATACGAACCTTCAAGTTGTGAACTTTCAAAGATGTGAATATGTGTTCGCATGTCCAATCACGTAAGTTAGTTCACGTGTCTGGCATACATTGCCACATGCGTGCACCCTCTCCAAGTGGTTGTGCTTTTGCATACTTTACTGTACATTACTGTATAGAGTAAAGTAGTACAGATTCTTAATTTCAAGCCCAGGATGTCTGGAATCATGTGTAAAAGCAGCAGCGATGTAGCTGGTACTACTATACTTTTCAAGGTACTGTACTGTAAGATTAAAAATGTTTTCTTTATTTTTTGTGTTTGCTTTTTTATGTATTATTTGTGTGAAAAATATTATAAACTTATTACAATACAGTACTATATAGCCGATTGTGTTAGTTGGGTACCTAGGCTAACTTTGTTGGACGTACAAACACACTGGACTTAATGAACATGCTCTCAGAATGGAACTCGTTCGAGTGTAGTAGACTTACTGTATATGAAATGATTTTAATTCATTCAATCACATATTAATTTTGAACTAAGTACCTGACACTTGGATGACAAACATAAATTATTTAGAGATGGAATACAGAACACTGTGTTGACTATAATGTGGCATTTAGGTGACATGACTGACTCATCATCTATAGAGTCCATGTTATGGTTATTTCTCAATTAGTAGGAATGGATCTCTCCTGCATACATTTCTTTTTTTAATGTTTATTTATTTTCTCATTAGTCATCCATTTTATACACATCAGTGTATACATGTCAATCCCAATCTCCCAATTAATCACACCCCACCCCCACCCCCGCCGCTTCCACCACTTGGTGTACATACGGTTTTTTCTCCACTTCTGTGTCTCAATTTCTGCTCTGCAAACCGGTTCATCTGTAGCATTTTCTAGGTTCCACATATATGTGTTAATATACAATATATTTTTTTCTCTTTCTGACTTACTTCACTCTGTATGACAGTCTCTAGATGCATCCACATCTCTACAAATGAACCAATTTCGTTCCCTTTTATGGCTGAGTATTTTCCATTGTATATATGTACCACATCTTTATCCATTCATCTGTCAGTGGGTATTTAGGCTGCTTCCATGACCTGGCTATTAAAAATAGTGCTGCAATTAACATTGGGGTGCATGTATCTTTTTGAATTATGGTTTTTTTCTGGGTATATGCCCAGTAGTGGGATTGCTGGGTCATATGGTAATTCTATTTTTAGTTCTTTAAGGAACCTCAATAATGTTCTCCACAGTATCTGTATCAATTTACATTCCCACCAAAAGTGCAAGAGAGTTCCCTTTCCTCTACACCCTCTCCAGCATGTGTTGTTTGTATATTTTCTGATGATGCCCATTCTAACTGGTGTGAGGTGATACCTCATTGTAGTTTTGATTTGCATTTCTCTAATAACTAGTGACGTTGAGCAGCTCTCCATGTGCTTCTTGGCCATCTGTATGTCTTCTTTGGAGAAATGTCTATTTAGGTCTTCTGCCCATTTTTGGATTGGGTTGTTTGTTTTTTTTAATATTAAGCTGCATGAGCTGTTTATATATTTTGGAGATTAATGCTTTGTCTGATGATTCATTTGCAAATATTTTCTCCCATTCTGGGGGTTGTCTTTTAGTCTTGTTTATGGTTTCCTTTGCTGTGCTAAAGCTTTGAAGTTTCATTAGGTCCCATTTGTTTATTTTTGTTTTTATTTCCATTTCTCTAGGAGGTGGGTCAAAAAATATCTTGCTGTGATTTATGTCAAAGAGTGTTCTTCCTATGTTCTCCTCTAAGAGTTTTAAAGTGTCTGGTCTTACATTTAGGTCTCTAATCCACTTTGAGTTTATTTTGGTGTATGGTGTTAGGGAGTGTTCTAATTTCATTCTTTTACATGTAGCTGTCCAGTTTTCCCAGCACCACTTATTGAAGCGACTGTCTTTTCTCCATTGTATATCCTTGCCTCCTTTGTCATAGATTAGTTGACCATAGGTGCGTGGGTTTACCTCTGGGCTTTCTATCCTGTTCCATTGATCTATATTTCTGTTTTTCTGCCAGTACCATATTGTCTTGATTAAAGTAGCTTTGTAGTATAGTCTGAAGTCAGGTAGTCTGATTCCTCCAGCTCTGTTTTTTTTCCCTGAAGACTGCTTTGGCTATTCATGGTCTTTTGTGTCTCCATACAAATTTTAAGATTCTTTGTTCCAGTTCCATAAAAAATGTCAGTGGTAATTTGATAGGGATTGCATTGAATCTGTAGATTGCTTTGGGTAGTATAGTCGTTTTCATGATATTGATTCTTCCAATCAAAGAACATGGTATATCGCTCCATCTGTTGGTATCGTCTTTAATTTCTTTCATCAGTGTCTCATAGTTTTCTGCATACAGGTCTTTTCTCTCCCTAGGTAGGTTTATTCCTAGGTATTTTATTCTTTTAGTTGCAATGGTAAATCGGAGTATTTCCTTAATTTCTCTTTCAGATTTTTCATCATTAGTGTATAGGAATGCAAGAGATTTCTGTGCATTAATTTTGTATCCTGCAACTTTACCAAATCCATTGATTAGCTCTAGTAGTCTTCTGGTGGCATCAGTAGGGTTCTCTATGTATAGTATCATGTCATCTGCAAACAGTGACGGCTTTCCTTCTTCTTTTCCAATTTGTATTCCTTTATTTCTTTTTCTTCTCTGATTGCCGTGGCTAGGACTTCTAAAACTATGTTGAATAACAGTTGTGAGAGTGGATATCCTTGTCTTGTTCCTGATCTCAGAGGAAATGCTTTCAGTTTTTCACCATTGAGAATGATGTTTGCTGTGGGTTTGTTGTATATGGCCTTTATTATGTTAAAGTAGGTTCCCTCTATGCCCACTTTCTAGAGAGTTTTTATCATAAATCGGTGTTGAATTTTGTCAAAAGCTTTTTCTGCATCTATTGAGATGATCATATGGTTTTTATTCTTCAATTTGTTAATATGGTGTATCACACTGATTGATTTGCGTATATTGAAGAATCCTTGCATCATTCGGATAAATCCCATTTGATCATGGTGTATGATCCTTTTATTGTGTTGTTGCATTCTGTTTGCTAGTATTTTGTTGAGGATTTTTGCATCTATATTCATCAGTGATGTTGATCTGTAATTTTCTTTTTTTGTAGCATTTTTGTCTGGTTTTGGTATCAGGGTGATGGTGGCCTCATAGAATGAGTTTGGGAGTGTTGCTTCCTCTGCAATTTTTGGGAAGAGTTTGAGACGGATAGGTGTTAGCTCTTCTCTAAATGTTTGATAGAATTCACCTGTGAAGCCATGTGGTCCTGGACTTTTGTTTGTTGGAAGACTTTTAATCACAATTTCAATTTCATTACTTGTGATTGGTCTGTTCATATTTTCTATTTCTTCCCGGTTTAGTCTTGGAAGTTTATATCTTTCTAAGAATTTGTCCATTTCTTCCAGGTTGTCCAACTTATTGGCATAGAGTTGCCTTGTAGTAGTCTCTTAGGATGCTTTGTATTTCTGAGGTGTCTATTTTAACTTTTCCTTCTTCATTTCTAAGTTTATTGATTTGAGTCCTCTCCCTTTTTTTCTTGATGAGTCTGGCTAATGGTTTATCAATTTTGTTTATCTTCTCAAAGAACCAGCTTTTAGTTTTATTGATCTTTGTTATTGTTTTCTTTGTTTCTATTTCATTTATTTCTGCTCTGATCTTTATGATTTCTTTCCTTCTGCTAACCTTGGGTTTTGTTTGTTCTTCTTTCTCTAGTTCCTTTAGGTGTAACGTCAGATTGTTTATCTTTCTTGTTTCTTGAGGTAGGCTTGTATAGCTATAAACTTCCCTCTTAGAACTGCCTTTGCTGCATCCCATAGGCTTTGGATTGTCATGTTTTCATTGTCATTTGTCTCTAGGTATTTTTTGATTTCCTCTTTGATTTCTTCAGTGATCTCTTGGTTATTTAGTAACGTATTGTTTAGCGTCCATGTGTTTGTGTTTTTTAAGGTTTTTTTCCTCTAATTGATTTCTAATCTCATAGCACTGTTGTCAGAAAAGACGCTTGATGTGATTTCAATTTTCTTAAATTTACTAAGGCTTGATTTGTGATCCAAAATGTGATCCATCCTGGAGAATGTTCCGTGTGCACTTGAGAAGTAATTGTAATCTTCTGTTTTTGGATGGAATGTCCTATAAATATCAATTAACTCTATCTGGTCTATTGTGTCATTTAAAGCTTGTGTTTTCTTATTAATTTTCTATTTGGATGATTTGTCCATTGGTGTAAATGAGGTGGTAAAGTCCCCCACTATTACTGTGTTACTGTCAATTTCCTCTTTTAGAGCAGTTAGCAGTTGCCTTATGTATTGAGGTGCGCCTATGCTGGGTGCATATATATTTACAATTGTTATATCATCTTCTTGGATTGGTCCCTTGATCATTATGTAGTGTCCTTCCTTGTCTCTTGTAACAGTCTTTGTTTTAAAGTCTATTTTATCTGATATGAGTATTGCTACTCCAGCTTTCTTTTGATTTCCATTTGCATGGAATATCTTTTTCCATCCCCTCACTTTCAGTCTTTATGTGTCCCTAGGTCTGAAGTGGGTCTCTTGTAGACAGCATATATATGGGTCTTGTTTCTGTATCCATTCAGCAAGCCTGTGTCTTTTGGTTGGAGCATTTAATGCATTCACGTTAAGGTAATTATCGATACATATGTTCCTATGTCCATTTTCTTAATTGTTTTGGGTTTGTTTTTGTAGGTTCTTTCTTTCTCTTGTGTTTCCTTTAGCATTTGTTGTAGAGCTGGTTTGGTGGTGCTGAATTCTCTTAGCTTTTGCTTGTCTGTAAAGCTTTTGATTTCTCCATTGAATCTAAATGAGATCCTTGCTGGGTAGTCTTGGTTGTAGGTTCTTCCCTTTCATCATTTTAAGTATATCATGCACTCCCTTCTGACTTGTAGAGTTTCTGCTGAGAAATCAGCTGTTAACCTTATGGGAGTTCCCTTGTATGTTATTTGTTGTTTTTCCCTTGCTGCTTTTAATAATTTTTCTTTGTCTTTAATTTTTACCAGTTTGATTACTGTGTGTCTCAGCGTGTTCCTCCTTGGGTTTATCCTGTATGGGACTCTCTGTGCTTCCTGGACTTGGGTTGCTATTTCGTTCCCCATGTTAAGGAAGTTTTCGACTATAATCTCTTCAAATATTTTCTCGGGTCCTTTCTCTCTCTGTTCTCCTTCTGGGACCCCGATAATGCAAATGTTGTTACGTTTAATGTTATCCCAGGGGTGTGTTAGGCTCTCTTCATTTCTTTTCATTCTTTTTTCTTTATTCTGTTCTGCAGCAGTGAATTCCACCGTTTTGTCTCCCCGGTCACTTATCCATTCTTATGTCTCAGTTATTCTGCTATTGACTCCTTCTCGTGTATTTTTTATTTCAGTTATTGTATTGTTCATCTCTGTTTGTCTGTTCTTTAATTCTTCTAGGTCTTTGTTAGACATTTTTTGCATCTTCTCAATCTTTGCCTCCATTCTTTTTTCGAGGTCCTGGATCATCTTCACTATCATTATTCTGAATTCTTTTTCTGGAAGATCACCTATCTCTATTTAATTTAGTTGTTGTTTTTCTGGGGTTTTGTCTTGTTCCTTCATCTGGTACATAGCCCTCTGCCTTTTCATCTTGTCTATCTTTCTGTGAATGTGGTTTTTGTTCCATAGGCTGCAGGATTGTTGTTCTTCTTGCTTCTGCTGTCTTCCCTCTGGTGGATGAGGCTATCTAAGAGGCTTGTGGAAGTTTCTTAATGGGAGGGACTGGTGGTGGGTAGAGCTGGCTGTTTCTGAGCTCTGATGGGCAGAGCTCAGTCAAACTTTAATCTGCTTGTCTACTGATGGGTGGGGCTGGGTTCCCTCCCTGTTGGTTGTTCAGCCTGAGGCGACTCAACACTGGAGCCTACTTGGGCTCTTTGGTGGGGCTAATGGCAGACTCTGGGAGGGCTCATGCCAAGGAGTACTTCCCAGAACTTCTGCTTCCAGTGTATTTGTCCCTTGGAGATCCACAGCTGCCCCCCGCCTCTGCAGGAGACCCTCCAACACTAGCAGGTAGGTCTGGTTCAGTCTCCTATGGGGTCACTGCTCCTTCCCCTGGGTCCTGATGTGCACACTACTTTGTGTGTGCCCTCCAAGAGTGGAGTCTCTGTTTCCCCCTGTCCTGCCAAAGTCCTGTAATCAAATCCCGCTAGCCTTCAAAGTCTGTTTTTCTAGAAATTCCTCCTCCCGTTGCCAGACCCCCTGGTTGGGAAGCCTGACGTGTGGCTGAGAACCTTCACTCCAGTGGGTGGACTTCTGTGGTATAAGTGTTCTCCAGTTTGTGAGTCACCCACCCAGCAGTTATGGGATTTGATTTTATTGTGATAGCGCCCCTCCTACCATCTCATCGAGGCTTCTCCTTTGTCTTTGCATGTGGGGTATCTTTTTTGGTGAGTTCCAGTGTCTTCCTGTCAGTGATTGTTCAGCGGTTAGTTGTGATTCCAGTGTTCTCAAAGAGGGAGTGAGAGCATGTCCTTATACTCCACCATCTTGAACCAATCTCCCCTCCTGCATACATTTCTGAAACTGTTTGAAAAGTCTAAGAATATAGTATACAGAAAAGTGCAAAGGCCCTCAGAAGAACTAGCTTTTCCTCTTTAGCACTTTGCCCTATTCAAGAAGCCATGAACAAAACAGTATTGTTTATAGTGTCAGTGTCAATGTTTTAAGAAACGCTCTGTAGAAAACCATTATATACATGAGTACCAAATTCAACTAAGCAGTTGCCAAGGAGCTATTTATTTTGTCAGTGCATTTGATAAGTTTTAGATACTCACTAGCAACTTTCCTGAGTCTTCCTTGACAACAGATTTTGCCCTATTATGTGTGTTTAGATGTGGTAAGTCATGGCTATATAGGATGTAATTAAAATGTTCTAGGAGCACTGAAAATTCCAGTTCCTCTATTCAAGGGGTCACCTTACATGAACTAATGCTAACTGAATACTAGTTTCTTTCCATCTGTGTGACATGACTTCTATGAAAATACACCCCCCCAAATAAGGTTTGCCACCTCTCTTCTCCCCATTGTCCCAACTTCTATTTCACAAATGAATTTTGTATAAATCCCTGACAAGATCCCTCAAGTCACAAAGCTTGTTTGTGTTTTTTAGCACTGAACATCTAAAATCAATTTCATTCACATTTGATCAGGGTGCAAATGTAATATCATTCATACATTAGACTTTCAAAGTGAGACAAAACTGTACCTTCCGTTTATTCTTTATAATATTATCTACATTTTGTGTTAAAAAGTGATATATTTTATATAAGAGAATCATGAGATGCTTCTTGAGGCAATGCACTGTGAATCCAAACTGATTTGTAGACTAAAATCTGTCAACTTTTCCCTGGATCTAGTTGTGCCAGGATATACTGGTCACCTCTTCCAGCAACTTATAAAAGATAAGGCCCTAAGCATAGAAAGCAAACCAGGGGAACTCTTTATTATTTTGCCAGGGAACACAGTTCAGAGCACATTTATTTATGCATGGCTTTAAACAGCCTTACTTGGTTTCTCATGAATCAACACTTCAATGACTACCTTCTGTACTCTGCCACCCTGACATGAATTTTTTAAAGTGTATTTCTAAAACAGAGAATTTGATGTAATGTGTATATACAAATATACTGGCTATGAAATAACTGAAAGCATCACAGCTATTTATTGAAGCTAGGTACACTTACATGAGTCACCTCTCTTCTCACAAATGACTACATATGAAAATTTCCTAAAAATTCAAAGGCCAGATCATATAGACTTATTTGTTATAATAACTAACATATAGATGCTTATTGGAAACAATAATAAGGTACACTGAGAAGCCTCATAAAGTGTGAAAATTTGTATTAATATTACTTTAGTATGCTGGAATCAAAGGGGACTACCTTTCCATGACTTGCCTGTTTTGAAAAACCATATGGAAGAGATAACTCAGTATTCATCCTCAGGGGGAGAAAAATTAGTTTTAAATTCCAGGAAGGACACTGAGGAAGAGTTGGCTTGATGAAGGCAGATAAAGTATCTTAGGTAAATTCACTAGGCAGGCTGTTTAACTTCACCCACCGATGCAGCAATCATCATTAGAATTCATTATAATTATAGATGTGAAGGACCAGCTCCCCTTTTTACTTGCTGAGTGCTCTCAGACAAATCATATAACCTCTCTTTGTCTCAGTTTTCAATCCCATCTCCTGCCCTCAGGTTCAAATGAAATATTCTTTGGCCATAGTTTGAAAACTGTTTAAGTCTATATAAATGTAAAGACTTGATATTCCTATGATTATTTTCATCTATCATGTAGTAATGATTACAATTATTCAGTATTCACCATGAATAGGTACTATTCCAAGTGGTTTACATGGATTATCTCATTTAATTCTCACTACTTCATGAAGTAGGTATTATAATTTTCCCCATTTGACAGATGAGCAAACAGTTTCAGGACGCTTAAGTAATTTTTCCAAGGTCTCATAGTAGTAGAGCCAAGATTGGACCCCTAGCAGCATGATTTAAAGCCTGCATTATTAAAGAATGTTATAGCATGAAAAGTGGCTGCAAATTCTAGCAGAGGACTCTAATGAAAATATGATGGTTATTTGTAGCTCTACATCCATCCCTTAAGTTCAGAAGGTCACAGGACAAATGCTCCCCTGAAAGGGCAGAAAAGTGTCTAATGTTAACAAAATTTAAATTGGTTGATAATATCAGTTTCTACAAATTGGGACTACCTGAAGCAGGTGTTCTATTAATTTATCACATCAATCTAGAATTTTCAGACACATGAAGCATAAATCTCTCTCGGGTGTGGAAGTGGAGATGGGAGTCTAGCTTAAACTAGTCAATGTATTTTTCTGCATAACCATGTGGCTGGTGGATACAACTAACTTTTATGATAATGAAGATAACTTGGGAAAATGGAAACATACAGAAAACTCAAAAACACCATGTAACTTATTATTTTCAGTTTCTTTCCTTACCCAACCTGATTACCAGAGCTGATAAAATGGACTGATTCAAGTTTTCCCTTCTCTCTTAACATCTGCAAATATGGGGATGCTTAAGGAACAGTGTTAACTAGAATCAGCGGAAAGCAAATGGAAACCATTCAAATCAGCCTGGATAATCTATAAACTACTAAGAGTTTCTTCCCTTTATATTCCAGATTACTTACTACCTATCTCTGTTCCTTCACATGGCTGTATGTGTTCCTGCCATTTATATATGTAGAGTGTCACTTGTAATTTCCTTTTCCACCACTGGATTGCAAATCTCTAAAGGGTAAAGACTATAGCATTGCCCAGACTACCATGCTCTCTATCCACTGCTTTGACAGATATTCCGAGTCACAGAATTTGCTAACCTGACACTTAACATGTCACAGCAGTTATTTTTACCTATTTGTTATATCATTGCCAGCAGCAGTTGTCATGCAGTAGTCAGGAATACAGGAAAGTTCCACACTAGGAAGTCAGCTATTTTTACCCAGATTCCCCTGAATCTTTTTCACCCTTTGAATGACACTGAAATAATCTGCCTATATTATCGCCTGAATAAGGAAACTGAAGACCCCAGTACATTTTCTTGATTTACTCCCAACTCAGTATAACTCTAGATAACTGTTTTTCTCTATGGAAGAAGTCAATTCTACCCCCAAATCCCCCAACAGCCCTGAATGTGAGCAGACAGATTACTTATACAATCCCTTAAATCTTCTGATAAGCAGTCATATCAAAACTTTATAATCTATTTGGCTTATCTCTTCCAAAATGTTTGCACATGAAATTCCTCATCTTGAAAATAAATTTGATATCCTAAAAATTAGAGAAATACCTAAAATGTTTATGGCATGCTGAAATGGAAGAAAACTTGCTTTTCATCAGCCTGAATTACTACTGGCTTGGAAAATAAATCATAACTTAATTTTGACAATAATACAATGTAAAATGGAAAAATATGTTAAAATAAGATTGAATCTGTATGGTGAAAACATAAAATCTGAATGTAGGTGTTTCACTTATTCACTCAAAATATGTTTACTGAGAACCTACTATGAGTCAGGCACTAGTGTTAAACAAGACAGATAAAGTCCATGACTTCATGGGGTTTACATGTTAGAGGAGAGAGATAATTAACAAATTTGGGCTTTATTCCAAATATGTCAGAATGAAACTAATCAAGACTTTAACAGAAAATACTGGGTGGTGGTTGGGGGATGGGGGAAACAGAGGAACAAGTTAAATGATGTAATAAATAAACACAGATAAATCCAGAATATGGGACATTCTATAAAACAAACATCTGGTCTTTTCTAAAAATTACATGAGAAAAAATGAAGACTGCTCTAGAAAAAAAGATTTAAAGAGACATAATTAAATGCCATGCATGAACCTTGATTTTATCCCAGTTCAGTAAAAAACAGGTATATGAGGTTTCTTTTTAGAGTGATGGAAATGTTCCAAAATTACATTGTGGTGATGGCTGCACAACTTTTGTAAATTTGCAGTAAGTCATTGAATATTACATTTAAAATGAATAATTTTCATGGTGTGAAAACTATACCTAAATAAAGCTGTTAAAAATGATTTTGAAGGGACACCTAGAGATATCTAATATTGATAGGTATTAGATGACATCAGGGAATTATTTTTAATTACCTTAAATATTATAATATTAAGAGTATGGAAGAGAATTCCCTTATTTTTAGGAGATGCAAACTGAAGAAATTGCATATGAAGCATCATGAGTTCTGAAACTTAATTTCAAATTGTACAGCAAAACAAAGAAAGCAAATACAGCAAAATGATTAAAGTTTTTTGCTCTAGGTTATGAGTGTATAGGTGTTCACTGCAAAAGTCTTTCAAGTTTTCTATGTGCCTGAAAATTTCATAATAAAAAGTTGGAAAATAAATTAATTTTTGAGAGAAAAAGAGAGAGCCATTGGAAGATATGAAGTAAGGAATGATAATGATCTGTTGTTTTTGTCTATCTTAACAAACAAATTGGACCTACTTGCTGTATGATTTGATCAGTTAGACAGAAATCTCTCAATAGCTGAAGGCTGAATAAATTGACTGCATTGGAAGATAACTGATTATGAAATCACAAATAGACTTGGCCTAATGTCCTGTCTGTAGCAGTATAAACAATGGTCATGCAACTCACCTTTCCATTCTACTTCCTATCTGTTCCACCTTTTACATTTCAATTTTGACTGGTTTACTTTTGTTGTGGCCAACACATAAAGTCAAGGATCCCTATACTCTTGGCATAAAAAAGATCCTAAATGAGTCTATGGGCTCCAACCTAAATAATCCTGGTCACTGCTTATTTCCTCAACCTTATCTTCTGCCCCACTCATCCTCCTCCCTCTCTGTGCTTCAAATTCAATGGCCTTTCAGTATCTCTGATGTGCCATATTCACTCTACCCAGGGCCTCTGCAAGTACTATTCTCCCTCCCTAAGTGCAACTTGAATAACATTTATTTAGCGAAGTCTTTTCTGATGTCCTGGAAAAAGTTCAGTCTGACAATTATGCTCTTATAGAACTTTGTGCTTTTTCTTTTAATATTCATTGCAATGAATATTATCTAATTATCTGTGTAATCATTTGTTTAATACCATTTCTGTTCACTAGATTATGGGTTCTATAAGGAAAAGATCTATGTGTATTGTGTTCACTACTGAAGCTCTTAAAAAAAAAACAGCATAGAAACCTGCTACTGTTTCATTTGAACCAATAAAAACCACCTGTCTTAACCCTATTTCCCCTTTTATCTACTGCTCCATTTCTCTGTTGTTCTTTTTTATTACAACTCCTGGAAAGAGCTGTTTACAGTAAGTCCCCTACCTACGAACGAGTTCCATTCTGAAAGCGCATTCGTAAGTCCAACAAAGTCAGTCCTAGGTACCCAACTAACACAATCGGCTATATAGTACCATACTGTAATAGGTTTATAATACTTTTCACATAAATAGTACATAAAAAAACAAACACAAAAAATAAAGAAAACATCTTTAATCTTATAGTATAGTACCTTGAAAAGTATAGTGGCTTGAAATAAAAATACTGTACTACTGTACTCTATACAGTACTATACAGTAAAGTACACAAAAGCACAACCACTTGGAGAGGTTGCACGCATGTGACAATTGTACGCCAGACACGTGAACTTATGTGATTGTACATGTGAACACATTTTCGCATCTTTGAAAGTTTGCAACTTGAAGTTTCATATGTAGGGGACTTACTGTATACAGTTTTCAACTCTTCTCTTCCCATTCTTTCTTGAACCCACACCCATGGGACTTTCACCTCAACCACTCCATCAGAACTTTTGTTGTCCAGGTCATTAATCACCTCTATGCCACTAAGTCTAATGATGAATTCTCATTTTTATCTTAACTTCATCAATCAGCATCAATTGACAGACTGGATCACTCACTCCCTCCTCCTGGAAACACTTACCTCAAATGGCTTCCAACATTACAAACATTCAGTTTTCCTCTCACTTTTCCAGCTGCTTCTTTCCAATCTGCTTTCCAGCTTCTTCCATTTTGACCAAAGATAAGAAATGAGATAATATTTGTTAAAGTCCTTGCATAAGTTTGCAGTATGTTTTAGGTTATAGAACTAAAACTTAAAGTACAAAAAAAAAAATGTAACCAAATTTGAAGAGGTACACTGACCAGAAGAAAAGGTTCTTTTATTCAGGCAAAGTAATAACCCTCCTTAAAAGGTTATGATTAGCACTTTCTCACCATTACAGTTATTTATTCAATTGTAAATATCTACTATAAGTAACTACAGATTATTCCCTGCTTTTATACTTTTCCTTTTCCTACCTATAATTGGTCACCTAATGTATTCCTTCCTCATTGCCAATTGACACTCCTCTACCCTCAAAGGAATCTTTGTTCTGAAACCCAATTTCTTTAAACAAAATTCTTCCCCAACACCTGGACTCCTATTTTATATTTCTATAGTGCTTTCAAATTTACAAAGTAAGTTAATAAAAGAGCAATATTGGGGTAAATTTTATGAAATAATTTAACAACCCAAAACAGTCTAAGGAATAAATTAATTTTCTACTTTCTTTGGTGTCCCTAAACTTTGATGACCAACACAGACTGACCAACATAACCCTTTCTGAGAGAAATAATAGATATTACTCTAAGACACTAACTCAAAGTGTGGCCCCAGGACCCATGGGAGTCTCCAACAACCTTTCAAGTTGTCTGCAGGCTTCTCTTTTTTCCAACTATGTTATTTGTGTGAGGCCTAATTTTTTTTCATATACTTCAACCAAAACATCATATCTAAACAAATTGTAGAAACAGATATGAGAATAATTAAGTCAGCATTAAAGAGATTTAAAAACGTAAACTAATACATGTCTGTTCATTAAATATTTTTAATTTTGAAAATATAATTACTTTTCACAAAACGTTATCTAGTTAAAATTTAATGGTCTTATTATTGGTATTTTAAAACGGATTAATAAATATTTTTAAAATTTCTCAGTTTTAGATTTTAGTACCATAAATATAAATAACTATTATATATCAGATATTCTTGCCCACATAAACAAACACTCCTTGGGGTCTTCAGTAATTTCTAATAGTGTAAAGGAATCCTTAAACCAAATGGTTTGACAACTACTCCTCTGAAAAAATGTTTCTTGATGTATGTCCACTGACCATCTGCATCAGAGCTATCTGGGATACTTGATAAAAATATAGATTTCTGGACTCCATATAAGACCTACTAAATCATAACTTCTGGGGTCATGAACTTATATTTTTACCACGGCCTTCAGGTGATTCTTATGCACACTAATGTTAGAAAAATCTAATAAAGAAGTATATAGACTTTGGAGTCTGATGGATTCAAACTCTAATTCTGCCACTTTCTGTTTATCACCCTAGCCTATACCACTCTCTACCAACCGATTTCCTGCTCTTACTTTCCCCTCACCCCATCTCCTGAATCCTCTTCCAACTGCATATCCTCAGTTAAATAGTTCCTGATTTCCAGAGTAAGATGGAAAATTTCTATGTAAGAGGTGTTTAGGGGCAGCAATCTGATTCTTAGAGAAAGTTAGGGACTCAAAAGTTGCACTTCCATAGGAAGCACATTGCTTTTACTTAGATTGTTTCATTTGGGGCAGCTATGTGGAGACGATAAGATTTTGGAGGGGGTAATATCACCTAGGCTACACCTCGGCATTATCACTTACCTATTTGCTTCTGCTGCTGAACAGGGAAGACCTCAGAGGATTTTATTTTCTATTTTTCACCTTGGAGCACATAGCACAGTGAAGATGGCAGCCATTTGGTCTTTCCTTAGCCCTGCCCCAAGTCAGTTATCCTTACAAAGCTGTCATCCACTTCCTCAATGTTCACTGTGATTTGCATACACAGTTCTGAACAATCAGAGGTCTGAAACTGGTTTCAGATGTCACTGGTTTACCCAGTTAACAGAAACCTAACAGAAATCTGTGAAATTTTGCCCAGCAGTGAACAATCGCTTTAAGAACCACAGGCTTATTTAAATATAGAAAAATTTTCTGTAGACCAGTGCTATTCAAGGTATAGTCCACTGAAGCACAAGCTCAGAATCATATAGGTCATTTTTTTAAACATGCAGAGTCCTATGCTTCAGCCCAGACCAAGTATTATCATAGTCTCTGGGAGTAAGACCTCTGAATTTGTAATTTTAACAATTTCCTCAGGTTATTATGGTAGAAAGTACAAAAACCATTGCCCTGAGGAAATTTCAACAAGAAACAATAAAAATAAGAGGAAACATAAGCATATTCTGTATCACCACCTAGTTCTTTAATTGATAACAAATGGATAAATGATGTCACCCACATGCTTTTCCATATAGGCATAATATTTGCTTTAATCTATGTAAGACTTTATACGATTCTATCAGTGTGCCAGTAGTACCAGGATGAGGGAGGCTAATTCACACTAACTAAAGTCACACTATATCAATGTATAAATCAGATGCCCATCCACTAGTTTATAATTGGAAATATTATAAACACAGGAATGTTCAGTTTGATAACCAGCATATCCTAAATCTATTAGATAATACATGTACAAAACAAAATTACAATCATAAATTACCATGGTGAGCCTGGAATCATTAAAAAAGGAGTCAGTAAATATTCTTAATGATTACTGCCTCAAGATTTAATCTGATCTACCTACCAATCTCCACCATTGGGTTGGGGACTAGAGTATTCCAATCTGATAATCAGGGCACTCTCTTTCCTAGCCATTTCTGTAAACTCACAGCTAGTTCTATGATTTTCCCTAATGTAGTAATTTACTTTCTAATAATTCAGTCTTCCATTAACTGATTAGATTTTACCTTTTCAATTTATGAACACATTCTATTCATGCCTCCCTGAAGCTCAACCAAAACTTTGAGTGTTTCCAAATTGAATTATCTACTCACAAGCAGGCTCTTGGGTTAATTTTGCAGGTGGCTTATCTTCTATGGCTTTTAATTTTTCTCAACTTCACCTTGAGTTTTTGACCCCATTGCACAGCAAAAAGGCAAAACTATGGAGACAATAAAAAAAAATCAGCGGTTGCCAGGGATGGGGCTATGGGGGAGGGAGATGAATAGGCAGAGCACAGAGGATTTTAGGGCAGTGAAAATACTCTGTATGATACTATAATGGTGTACACATGTCCTCATACATTTATCCAAACCCAGAGAATGTACAACACCAAGAGTGAACCCTAAGGTAGACTTTGGGTGATTATGATGTGTCAGTGTAGGTTCATCTTTGGTTAAAAAAAATACCATTCTGGTGAGTGATGTTGATAACGGGGGAAGCTATGCATGTGTGGAGGGCAGAGAGTATATAGGAAATCTCTGTACCTTTCTCTCAATTTTGCTGTAAACCTAAAACTGCTCTAAAAAATAAAGTCTTAAAAAAAGACATTCCAAATGAAATTACTATAAATGATAAGCATGTTGTACCATCTTTCCCAAAAGATGTTCAGCCATATTGGCATTTCCATCTTTTTACATCTCTACTCCACTTTGTCTGGTTTTGTTTTTGCTTTTTTTGATCTTATCTTAACCTTCTAAACAAATGAGATGATTCCTTTCCTGCCAACCCAATGCAATTCTTCTCTGTGGGCACTCATTCTTATTTGAAGATTTTTTAAAAGGTCTAAAATATGTGTTTTTCACTGGCTGATAATCAACATTTATTTTTTAATGAAGACTGTATTTATAATTCATTTATCTAGGAAATTCTTTTTTCAGTCTTTGTTTAGGCCTCATAGATTGTGGAAGTATTTCAAAAGAGCAACTTGAGGAAAGCTAACCTTGTTGTTACTTCAAAGTTATGGAAGCTCATTATGAAACTTTTATTCAAAAGCATTAGTTATGAAAAGCAAAAACAATAAAATTAGTATTAAAATGCATGGATATGTGGTAAATTGAGAAGGACCTTAGATTTAGAAAAGGGTTCTAATGCTGCATCTTAGCTATACTAGTTATATAACCTTAGGCTATTCTTTTAGCCTCTGTGAGCCCAGTCTTCACATTGACAAAATAAGAAAAGTTGTCTCTGTCTATTTTATGGATTTGGTTGAAAATCAAATAAGGTAATATATGTGAACATACTTCAAAAAGGTAAATGTTACAGGCTGATGTAATTTCATATTCTTATAATTGTTAGTATTAAGAATTATCATGATATCATGAGGGCATAAAGGGAGGATCTATGACAAATTTTGAAATCAAAGTATATCTGAGTGACATTACACACACACACACACACACACACACATGCAATGGTAAGGTTTTAGGAGGGTGCTATAAAAAATACAGATTGCTATGCAAATGTTGTGCATCACGTATACCCCACTTGCATACATATTATTCTTTACTCTTTTTTGTGTCCAGTCCATCCTCCACACTGCTAACTCTAGTCACCTTTCTTTAAAGTTGGTCACTCCCTAATGTTTATTTAATTAAATTTGAATTCCTTACTTTGGCAGAATGACCCTGATCTTGAGCTTCTCCAAGCTCATTTCTCCTTAACTTTCTTCCTCTTATTCTCTCTTCTTCCTCCATGTATCACTGAAATCCCTATGCTTCAGCCACATAAAATACCTCACTATTCCTCAGATATTCCAGTATCTTTCCTAACTCTTTGACTTTGTACAAACATGTTGTTTCCTTTGCCTAAAATACCTTTCTTTTAATCCCCAACTTTCCAGATCCTCCTAGCAGGAAACAATTTCTTTCTCATTTATGTTTCCATGGCATGTTCACTAATTCATTCAGCCAATATTTATTGAGTGCTTACTCTGTGCCCAGCACTGTGCTGGAAAATGCTGGTGACATTACAATACAATCACGGTCCCTAAACTCATAGATTTTAGGACCACTCATATTAAATAAATAACCTACAAATAACTATATAATTAAAACTGTGATAGTGCTATAAAGAAAATGCATAGGGTTTGATAACAGCACAAAGCTAGTACTTAGTAAATGGGATCAGGGAAGACCTTTCTTTGAAAGAGGGATTTAAAATAAGACCTGAAAGATGAATAGTCATGAGCCAGGTAAAGAGGATGAGGGCCAATTCAAAGCAGAAGGAAAAACATATATGAAGGTACTGAGACAGGAGTGAGCTTGGCTCCATCAAGAAACAATAGGCTAATATGACTGGAGGGTAATGATTAATGGTGATGGTGGCATGGGAAAATGCTGAGGAAATGGGCAGGAGCATGATCATGAAGGACCTTATTGACAATACTAAAGATTTTGAACTTTGTCCAAAAACTCATGGGAAAAGTTCTGAATAGAGGAGAAATAGAGACATGCTCATATTTGTATTTTAGAAAAATCATTCTCTCTACTATGTGGAAAAGAGATAGGAGATAAGATTGGATACAGAAGGAATGTTAGTCTAGGTGAGATATGACGGTTAGTTGGACTAGGTTGGGGCTAGAATGCTATGGCTCTTGAATAACATACTTAACTGGGCAACATATTGTACATCAAATGTGGAACCACTGAAAATTTTAAGCAGGGAAGTGACGTTATCATATATTCATTTTTAAAAGATCACTTTGCCCCACGTACGAATAAATGATATTTTGGTTTAAGAAGGGATGCAGGAGACCAGGTATGATAATTTGGATGGGGTGGTGGCAGTTGATGAAGATGGTCTGGACTAGGATGTTGGCACTAGAGTAGGAGACAAATGAGCAGATATGAGATACTATTTTGGAGGTAGAAGCAAGAGGACTTGGTGACTGATTGGATATGGGGTAAGGGAGAAAAAGAAATCAAGGATAACTACCAAGTATCTGGAACTCATTAGACAGAGGTGCCATTTATTGAGATGAGGTCACTAAAGAAGATTAGTAGTAAAATGTGGGTGAGCAAATTCATTTCTGTACATGCTAATTTTGAGATGTCTGCTAGACATCCAAATGGAGATTCTGAAAAGGCAGTTGATTATGAGTCTGGGGCTCCAAGGATGCACACTTGGCTGTCCACCTGATATTGATACTTCAGACTCTGAAGACTTATAGACTTGAAGCATACTTGCAGACTCTGATGCTACATGGAGAATTCCTTTAGGGTAGCAATAATGATTAATTCATCTATTGTTTCCTGTGGTATCAAACACATAAGAAATGCTCGATATATCTGTTTATTTGAATTAAATTATGTAGTCAATTTCAGTCACTGTTTCATCACAACTCTAAACACATAATCAATGCTATACAAAAAAAATTATTCAGTAACCCATATGTTTTGTCTTTACATGACAAGTGGTAGTTTAACATGTTTTTTGAATGAATTGGCATAACTCAATAGATATTCTATCACCGGGCTTTTGGAATTAGAAGTGCTTGGAACACAAATTCTCATAAAAATACACACATGTTAGAACTTCCAGCTATGGCTAGGTGAGGAGGTTAGGAAATATTTCCGAAAAGCACTATAAACCTGGAGAAGATTAAAAAAGCAACCATTTCAGCACTCTGGAAATTGACCAAAACTATATATCCATCTGAGGAGTGTTTATTCCTGAAACATCACTGACCTTGCAGTACAAACTGTGGGAATCTGTGGCATTAGGATCTGGAGCTGCTCCCATACCCTCCACCCTCCAGTTCATTCAGCACAGAGTTTCTGTCAGGACTTATACACTAAAAGTCACAAAACATTGCTGAGAGAAATTAAAGAATACCTGAATAAATAGATATTTCATGCTCTTATATAGGAAGACTCAATGTTATCAAGATAGTAATTCATCCTCAATTGATGGATAGACTAAATGCAACCCCTCTCAAAGTCCCAGCTGGCTTCTTTGCAGAAACTGATGTTGATGCGCTGATCTTAAATTTCATATGGAAATACAAGGGACCAGAACAGCCAAAACAAACTTGAAAATGTGGAACAAAATTGGAGGACTCACATTTCCCAATTTCAAAACTTAAGATAAAGCCACAGTTAATCAGACAGTGTAGTATTGGCCCAAAGATAGGCATATAGATAAGTGGAACAGAATTCAAAGTTCAGAAATAAATTCTAAAATTTATGGTCAGTAGATTTCCAACAAAGGTACCAAGACAATTCAATGGGGGAAAGGATAGTTTTTTCAACAAAGGAGTTGGGACAACTGGATACCCACATTTAAAAAAAAAGTAGAGAGGGAATTCCTTGGCAATCCAGTGGTTAGGACTCGGTGCTTTCACTGCTGAGGGCACAGGTTCAGTCCCTGGTTGGAGAACCAAGATCCCGCAAGCTGCATGGTGCGGCCAAAAAAAAAAAAAAATTAGAGAAATAAATTAGACCCTTAATTCGTACCATATACAAGAAATTAACACAAAATGGATCACAGACCCAAATTTAAGAGCTAAAATATATAACTTCTAGGAGAAAATATAGGAGAAAATATTCATGACCTTGAGTAGGGCAGAGAGTTCTTAGATACAATATCGAAAGCATGATACATAGAAGAAAAAATTGATCAATTTTAATGTATCAACTTTCGCTCCTCAAAAGTCACCAATAAGAAAATAAAAGTACAAGCCACAAACTAAAAGAAAGCATTTGCAAATGATAGATCTAATAAAAAGCTTGTTGATCCACAGCCATGGCCAGTCCAGGGGCTGCTTTCTGCTGTCTGGGTGCCTTGTCCGGAGTGGGGGCCTTAGGCCTGGCCTCCTATGGGGCACACTTAGCCCAGTTCCTGGATGCCTACAGGAAGGAGCTCTTTCACAAGACCAACAAACACCACTTTTTACACAGCCTGGCCCTGCTAGGGGTGCTCCTGTGCAGAAAGTCCCTCTGGGCAGGGTTACTGCTAGCTTCTGGAACTACCTTTTTCTGCACCAGCTTTAACTACCAGGCTCTGAGTGGACACCCCAGCGCCCATACTTTGGCCCCTGTGGGAAGGAGCCTGCTACTCTTGGGCTGGCTTGCCTTGGCTCTTTGAGCTTCCTTGTGTTTAATTTCTGGGGACATTTTTTAGAATTGGAGCAGGGATGGGATTAAAAGAGAAAGGCAAATTAAAAAAATAATAATAAACTAAGAAGCTTGTATATAGAATATTTGAATAACTCTTACAACTCAATAATTATTAGGAAGACAAAAACCTAATTAAAAATAGGCAAATGATTTGATTAGACATTTCATCAAACAAGTTATGAATAGCTGAAAAGGATATGAAAAGATATGCAACATCATTAGTCATTAGGGAAATGTAAATCAAAATCCCAATTAGAAACTACTACATATCCACTAGAATGGCTATAATAAAAAATACAAATGGTACTAAGTGTTGGGGATGCAGAGAAAGCAGACCACCTGTGCATTGTTAGTGGGAACATAATATGGTACAGACACTTTGGAAAATATTTTGCAGTTTCTTAACAAGTTAAACATAAATTTATCATATAATAGCCATTTTACTTTTAGGAATTTAACCGTAAGAGATAAAGATATATGTCCAAAAATATATGTCCACACAGAGGCATGTTGTAACTATTCATAGTAGCATTATCCATAATAAGAAAAAACTGGAAAAAATCCAAATGTCCATCACCTAGTAAATGGATGAACAAAATGTGATATATTTACACAATGGAATACTATCAATCACTTAAAAGGAACAAGCTATTGATACATGCTACAACATGAATACACCTTAAAAACATACTCAGTGAAAGAAGCTACACACAATGGACCACACATTATATGATTCCATTTATATGAAATGTATAGAAAAGGCAAATTTACAGAGAAAGAAAACAGAAGAGTATTTGCTTAAGCCTGGGCATGGGAGAAGAGATTAACTGCTAATGAGTATCACAGAATTTTTGGATGATGTAAAAATTTTTAAATTGAATTGCAGTGATTGTTGCACGATTCTATTAATTTACTAAAATCATTGAATTATACACTAATAAGAGTGAATTTTATAGTATGTATACTACATTTCAATAAATCTGTTTTAAAAAACACAGATATTTTAAATGGAATAATTTGGTGGACTTCCTTTATGGCACCTACATGGCTTTCCTCAGGCTTACCATATTTTCATAATTTCTTCATTTACGCTAACACTCCTTACATAACAATGAGTCACAAGCCTATATTTCCAGCCCTGACTGTGAAGCTTTTTCCCAGTTCTAACCTCATATATCCAGTTACGTTTCAGACTACTCCCTGCTAACTAACTTTTCCACCTCAATAAAATTTCCTTCTCATTTGTAATAACTATTAGTTATTCCTGCTTTTTACATCTTCTCATACCCTTAATACTGATATAAAACATTTTCACATGATATGTTTTACTTATTAATATAACTGCTCCTGGGATACTGCATGCTTTTATTTTTTTCTCTCCTAAATTAGACTGTGAGCTACATCAAAGGCAACTTTCATAGTTTTTTTTTCTGTACCTTCAAAACAATCAACACAGTGCTGAGTCTACAGAAGGTGATCATTAAATGAATGCTGATTTAAATTAATAATTTGCAATTCTTGCATTTGTTTATCATAAGTTTATGAGTGCCTACTATGTGTAAAACACTGGATTCAGTGCCATCAAGGAAGCAAAGAAATATATGATACATGATCTCTCTTCTGAAGGAGTTTATAATCAAGCTGGGAACATAAAGAGTTAGCAAATACAAGACTACCATTCAAAAAGGATGTCAAGAAGCAATCCGTGATTAAGAAAAAATGAGGAAACAAAACCAGTGATTCCAGGATCAGAAAAAGAGCTAAACTGAGTCTTAGAAGAGATAAGTTGGATATTAAAAAGTGAGAGAGGTTGAGAAGATTTCAGGCAGGGAAAATGGACTGAGAAGGGCAGAGATGAGAATTCAGGGTTTATGTAGAGGATTTGGGAGAAAATTAAGTTAGAAAAGTGGATTGAGGTCAGAAATTGAATGGCCATGAAGGCCTGATTAAGTTGTCCAGACTTTATTCTGTTAAAATAGTCATTTACTGAGCATTTACTATGTGATTTGTGGTTTATATGCATAGTGGGCATTTGTTGTATGTTGGATATTGGGTATCCATTCCCTCAGTCTCACAGCACTGATTTTCTTTTGAGAAGAATCCAGTGGGACTGTAACTAGAGGCCTTACCCTATTGTAGTTAAGGGGCAAGCAATTAAATTGAAAGTGACTGAAGTTTCAGTTTATCTCATCCTCAACATAATGTTTAGACTATTCTGGTTATGAGGCCCTTGTGTTTTCTGCTTCCTAGGTATTCAGAGCTACTTCAGTTCCTGCCTGTTTCCAGACCTGACTCACCAGCTTTCCATGGATTCTGTGATACCTTGTTATTTTCCAATGAATTAAACTTTGAATAAAATAGCCAGAGTTGATTTATGGTGCTTGCAACTGAAAAGTCCTAATTGATATAGTTATATATTATTTCCCACATTCCACTGATAAAGAGACTGTGGGTTAGTGAGTAACTTCCCAATGCCAGACAGCTAGCAAGTGACAAATGTGGGTATGTTTGATTCTGGAATCTAATTTCTATAAAATTACTTACCAGAGGCTGCATGGCATGACCAAGACTCAAACTCTAGTTTGTCTGACTTCGAAACTGGTATTTTTTTCCCTACACCACTCTGCCTTTCAATGAGAATTCACTGCAGATCTTCAAGAAGGGTATGATATGATGAAAATGGCATTTTAGAAAGGTTAATTTCACAATAGAATATAGGCTGGAAGGGAAGCAAGAGAGCTTGATGTAGGGAGATAGATGACAAGGATGAGGTAAATAATCCAGGTGGAAAATGACAGTGGTCTGAAATAGTGAAATGACAGAATGCAAGAGAGTATAGACGGGAACAGTAACTAGAATATCAGTTGTCATAGCTATCTCTCTGAAATGTCCATCCCATTAATTTTTACTATTTTATAATAACTTCGGTTCAGTGATTTCAAATTTCAGTCCAGTAAGCCTATGTCTTTTACTGAGTTAATCAGAAACTCTTAGTAAGCGTATTATAAATGTACATCATTTACAGCTAAATTATATGTACACCATTTGCAGAAAAATGCAATTTGCCTAGTGATTTCATGATCAAGCAATATTTTATGGCTTTAAATTTCTTCAAACCATCACAAAACCACAGGAAAGAAAGGATATCACAAAATCCAAATAGTTATTTATAAGAATTGGCCTAAGTTTTCCCCACAAAAATAAAAATAAACTTCTCAGAAGAATGGTTATTCTACTAATGACCTTCATTTTCCAGGCAACCTGAGCCTCTAGAAGCAAGAGTCATTTTCTCCATTAAAAATGGCTGTACAAGTCAATAGGAAAAATAATATGAGTTTTGAAATAAGAGGAAAGGAAACAATTTGAATGAAAGAAATGTATACAGATCAGGCTATATAAGTGCTGCTCAAGCAAAAGATACTTCATACTTTGCAAAAGCAATAATTGGGACAGTACTCAAGCTCTCCATATAAACCTTGCATGACTAAACAACAACCCAAACTTTGCGCAAACAACGTTATTCATTGTTGCCTTAACTTTTTCCTTTTTAGTTACAAAAATAATATATGCTCATTATTTTAAAATTCAAAAAGTACTTCAGAATAGAAAATAAAAGTTTAAAGCTTTTTCTTCTACCTAATTACATCAGTTTGGTGTGTATATTTTCAGACATTTTTCTATGAGTATGAAAACATACACACACGCACACTCCATATATGTACCTTTTTATATGTATTTTTTACATAGATGAGATCATACTGCAGATATTGCTTTGCAACTTGGTTTTTTCATTTGACACTCTACTGTGGGCATCTTTTGCACATATTGAGAACCAGCTCTTTTGTTCTGTTACCAAGGCAGATGTGTTCTCAAGCCCTACTTTCTGGCATTTTCCCAATCATTTAAATGCTTCAATAACTGCTTTTTGTGTTAAAAAAAAACTTGACTTCCCAAGGAAAAGTACCTTTTAAATAATAAAGAATTTGGGGAATTTGTTTCTTAATATGCTACAAGAAAGGAAAATTCAATGTGACGTGTAGATGCTTAATTCAAACAGCAAGGCTCTGGTAACAAACAATATCTGGTTCTCAGAGTAGCCTTTTCAAAAAATTATTTTATTGTGATAAGAACTCTTAACATGAGATCTATCCTCTTAACAAATTTTAAGTGTACAATACATTATTGTTGACTATATGTACGATATTATACAACAGATCTCTAGAGCTTATTCATCTTACTTAGCTGAAACTTAATTTGTGGCTATTTTTATGATATCCAGAGTACAATTTATTAAAAGGAGATGCCCTGATATTTTGATATATATTTTCCTTTAAATGCCGATTATTTGTAAAGAAACTTTCAGATAATTATTTTCTATAAATCTTGTCTTATGAAACAAAATACTAATGAAACAGAGGGTTAAGAGGCATTTTAATTTAATATTATAGATCCTCATTAAATTCCAGAATTTTTCTTCTAAACACTCTGCATAGTCTCCTAGCTATTAATAAAGTATGTGAGGTGCTCTTATTTAGAAGTTGGTTGCTAAAAACTAATTTTTTAAATACTGAAAATGTACTAATGTAATTTCCTGCATGGCAGGTATGCACCAGTAAATCTGGCATATTTAGGAGATGGGACAATTGTTAAATAAAAGTAGGATGTAATTAAAGGTTAAAAATGTTTTTTACTTCAGCAGCAAGTAAAAACACTCCTGCTCTCAGGAATCCAGTTCATTAGTTTAAGAAGTTGGTTTTTTTTTTTATTTTTTATTATTTTTTTTTTTTGCAGTACACGGGCCTCTCACTGTTGTGGCCTCTCCCATTGCGGAGCACAGGCTCCGGATGCGCAGGCTCAGCAGCCATGGCTCACGGGCCCAGCCGCTCCGCGGCATGTGGGATCTTCCCGGACCGGGGCACGAACCCGTGTCCCCTGCATCGGCAGGTGGACTCCCAGCCACTGCGCCACCAGGGAAGCCCAAGAAGTTGGTTTTTTAGTACTAAGTTTGTTCTTGTGCAGAGCAATACTCTGTGTGAGGATGGAGAGTTACATACAAGAAAATATCTCAGTCCCCGTCCTAGGGAAGTTTAAAATATACTTGGGGAAAGAACGTGTGTTTGTAAAAGAAATGTGGCTATGTGGTTCTGTTATAATGTTTATCAAGAAGTATACAAAACTTTAATGTAGCTTCAGTAAATAAGCCCTGAAATAAATGAAGAGTTGAAGAACTACATCCCACTGGGCAAGCATTCCTAGAAAACATAAGTTTAGTAAGGAAGTTAGAATTCACTGATAGAGCACTAACCGTGTTCAAAGCATTTTTACATGTATTATGTTATTTAAAGCTCACCATGGTTCTATGAGGAAGGTACCCTCGTTTCACAGATGAGGATACTGGGGCAAAGGGAGTTGAAAAATTTGCCCAAGGTCACCAGATACAGCTTATGCTTATATGCACAGATCTGATTCCAGACAGTGGAGTATCACCAAAACTTTGGGATTAGAACAGGGATAGGATAAGTATTTTCAGGAAGACTTTTCAAAACACTATGTATAGCATATATTAGAAGCTAAGGAGCAGCATGGAGAGCACTGTAAGCAAATTGGTCATGTAGTCTAATAATTCATGTAATTCTGTCTCTGCCATTTTTAACCTTTCTTCCAAAGAAGGCTAGACACATTCTCACAATGACAGATAATGAAATTGTGTTAATTAGAGCATTTGGTTACTTCTAAACAAACAACGCTTAATTAGTCTTTTAGACAGAAAGACATTGGTTATAAAACAAGACAGACAAAACTGGTCAATATCATAATTTTGAAATTTTGGTTACAACTGTTTTAAAAGAGTCACTAAAACACAGTTATGAATCTGGAGAGTTTATGGTTGCATTTTTTGTTTCTTTCTCTGTATTAAATAGATTTTTTGATAACTAAAACAATGAGTTCATTAGCCATCCTGTTCATTTACTCGACTGTAGTTAGTCATGATGTCATTTCCTCGCCTCTTCTCTTTCATTGATGAGTTACAGAAGAGTGAAGTTAGCTATCTTCACCTGGAAAGTATTAATACTAACTAGATTTGCTGAAGCATTAGTCTTTACTACATGATAAGCATGTAATTTAACTGAAAAGCCTGCCACAGTGGACAATAAACCAAGGATATTAGTTCTCACTTTAACAACAAAACGTGACTTTGGGTCACAAGGCAAATTTAACTTATCTTCTAAGTTGAAAGGTATGGTTCGCATATAAAACACAGCAACTCAAGCTGATTAAACTTATTAGCCTTGGCCCTGGATCATACTTACTTAACTGGGATAGGAATCCCTATGCAGCCTTGTGAATGGTATAATAACAGACAGCACTTATAGAACCTTTATGCATATGAATAAAAAATTTACACAGATTAGCCCCTTAATGCTTATGTAACAACCCAATAGGGCTATTCCCATCATCATCCTCTTTTTAAAAGAAAACTGAGAGTTGGAGATGTGTGACTTGTCTAGGGTTATACAGACAGTAAGTGGAAGGATTTAAATCCAGGCAGTCTGACCCCAGAGCCTGTGCTGTTGCCTGAAACACAGGAAAATGGAGCGGATCATCATAGTGCATCATCCTGGGTGTCAGTTTTACTCAGGGACCAGGAATCTTATATAAAAACTATGTCAATAAATTATGGAACACAAGTCAAATATTGAAAGGAAACGTACAGATAAAATGTATAGATTTCAAGGGAGTTTCCTGCTTTCAATGGGTAGCTTCAGATCATATCTTCAGGCTCCTCGAAGTACAGGTTCCTTTGCTGCTGGGGATACTAAATGGAAAAATTCCTAGGATATTTTTCATTTAACTGTGGATTGAATACATTGGCATTTACTTTAAGCTCTGACCTCCCAGTATTTGGCTGTTAACCAAATAAAGTCATTAGGCATGTTAAATTTAATGAAAACCATCTTTTTCATTAAACTAGCTTGTTCTAGTATACCTTGCCAGTTCAAGCTAAGTCTCTTGTAAGTCAGAGGAACTTGAGTACTGATGCCCCTATAGGTGCTAATACCATGAGGAATGGAAAAGTGGCCAGGGCTGTCACTTAACTCCAGTTCTAGTACCTCTGTCCAAGAGTTCATTCACTTCTGTTCATTAAAGATGGTATAGTAGAGTGGTTAAGAACTCAACTTCTGGAATCAAACCATCTGGTTTCACATCTGGGCTTTTTTGATTATAAATTGTGTGACCTTGGACAAGTTATTCACTTAGTCTCGGTATCCTCATTGAGGATATAAGACTAAGGATGAGATGAAGTTGTCATACAAGGATAGTATAAGGATGATAATGAACCCCTCAATGGGTTCATTAAAATACTAAAAATAAAGCACTTAGTCCAGTGTCTGATACACGAAAGTGATAAATAAAGTTATTATTATTCAGTGACAACTATGTATACTTACTACACAATGCTTATGCTTAGGGTAATCATCCATTATTAGAGGACCTGAACAATCTTTATTTACTCCTTAATTTGCCCCTAAACCAAAAACATTAACATTTGTGAAAACGACTTTTTGCATACATAATAATATACGTAAAAGTGTGTTAACTGCAGAATTGTTTGTAGTGACAAATACATGGAAAGTCCTAGAATGTCCATCTAATAAGGAAGGCCTCAGTTTTCCCAGTCTGTATAAGGAGATTGGACTAGATCATTTCTAAAATCCCTTCCACCTCCAACAAGGACAATATTTTCACCAGTTGTTAGTTAGGCTTGACACCAATACGCTAAGCAATAGAACTGAGACAGGAAAATCTAAGGTATTAGGTGGGTATTTAAAATTAAGTCACAGTGCACAGTACTCTACAATTAACCAACACATAAAAAGTTAAAAAAATATGTTATTAATATCAAGGACAGAAATCATTATTTAACACATTGGGAGTTATTATATTTTAAGATGTATGTAATTAATTGTATGCAAATTTTATACTCTTAACCTTTATAATGGAATAAAAAATAAAAGGTATCAAAAATAAACATGAGATATGAGTTTGAGGTTTAGATAATGAAGATGTATAATTTAGGACTATCAGGAAGTTTGAAAGTTCTCAAGAAAGAAAGGGGGCTGTGTGTGCTGTAAAACACTAAAACAATACTTGGTTTGAATTTTATTTAAAATTGTGTTGATTTTTTTTCTTTGAAATAACAGGAGACATTCTGTAGGCAGACAATGCCAAGCAGGATGAGTGGTTATTTGACTTTAGAACTATCAGGACCTAATATTATTATTAATATCAAGGAGTTGCCAACATCCATGAAATTTCCACCCTCATGCATATCTGAGTTGGAAAATCTCTATTTGTAGAGTCCCATGCTGCTTCCAAAATAGAATTCACATTATAGTCACAAAGAAATGCTATGAGTGGCTTGAGACTATATAATAAGAAAGGTTCCTTTACACATAATCTTGATCAATAATATTACGAAAAATAGTAAACAATGTTGAATTTGAGGTCTATGTGCCATTTTAGCCCCATTTTATTTTATTTATTTATTTAAAATTAATTTTTAATTAATTTATTTTTAATTTTTATTTTTGGCTGCATTGGGTCTTCACTGCTGTATGCGGGCTACCCCTAGTTGTGGCGAGCAGGGCCTACTTTTCGTTGTGGTGCATAGGCTCTTCATTGCAGTGGCTTCTCCTTGTAGAGCACGGGCTGTAGGTGTTTGGGCTTCAGCAGTTGCTCAGTAGTTGCAACACACGGGCCATAGAGCGCATGGCTTCAGTAGTTGCAGCCCATGGATTCAGTTGCTGCAGGGCTCTAGGGCATGCGGGCCTCAGTAGTTGTGGTGCACAGGCTCAGTAGTTATGGCTCACGGGCTCTAGAGCACAGGCTCAGTAGTTGTGGCACACGGGCTTAGATGCTCCACAGCATGTGGGATCTCCTCGGACCAGGGATCAAACCCGTGTCCCCTGAATTGGCAGGCAGATTCTTAACCACTATGCTACCAGGAAAGTCCATAGCCCCAATTTAGAGAGGAAGAATAGAGGTAATAAAAGTGAGTTAGCTTGCCCAATATCTAATACAACCAGTAAGAGGAAAAATCAGGATTCAAGCCCAGCAATTCTGACTCCAGAACCTGTAATAAAATCACTTAGGTCATAAAGTCTCACTAAGTAAATCAAATGCTGAAACTTGATTATTATTGAGATTCTACTCTTTTAAACTCTAAGAAAGGGTTTTTAAAATTATGTGTATGTTGTTTGATACAAAAATGACCATCACCTCTGAAGAGCTGTGGAATAGGTATTTGTTCCCACCAGCAGGAATATTTGCAATTCCATAAGACTTACTTTTTCTCAGTGGACGCACTTAATCAAATTAATTAAATATATTTGGGTATTCTGGATGAAAAATGGCAGAAAATATCATTTGGGCTTGTTCTACATTGTCCAAATATAATACAAAATTTAGAAATAGTTATGGTAGTTATACATACATGCATGGACATTGCTCACCATTCAAATCCTTTGAATCTTTCCTCCCTTTTTAGTCGAATGAAATAAAATGCTTCCAAACTTGCAATTAAAAAGGTTTGCTTTATTTAAGTTTTTATGTGAGAATTCTTCAAATGAGTACTGTGGGCAAAAGATTCTTGAGTGTCCTTATAAAAGTGTTTCTCTGTGATGTGGATTTACATTTTTGAACAATGTATGCTATTTTTAAGTTGAAAACTAGCATTAGAATAAATATCCAAATTAGTAACTAATTTTCCTTTTCTGCTATTGCATTAATTGTAACTGTTCTCTTAAATTCCATGCAGTTAAGGTTATAATGCCAGAAATGTAATTCACAAATATTTCCTTTTAAAAATCAAATGTTATGGGGGAATATTCCATTTGTGTCAAAAAAGGTTATGCATGTTCATTGGTACAAAGTTTGATATGTTTATTAAATCAAGTTTCTTAAAAATAAAAAAATAAAATGTTATAGCTACATACCATATTCTATTCATTTGTGTGTACCCTTATTTTAGGAATGAGTATGGAATGATATAATTTTGATTTGAAAAACAGTAGTGTGAAATACTAACCAATTTTTATTACTATTCCTTTTTAAACCACAATTTATTAACAGCTTGAAAAAGCTGTCTATTTAATTTTACCAAAGAGGTCTCTCCTAACCAAGGCGAGAAAAACAGAGGCATTATTTGTACTCCTGAATAATGCTATCTACCATTCCTGTGGCTGGATTATAGACAGCTACACACTGGCAACTCCAGAAACTAGAAGAGCATTTGATGTTTCTTGTGTTGATTGGTTTTCTAGGTTATTACTGTTGTTATTTGCCTCTTTCTCTCTCTTCTGAGAGCAGAAATGAAAGGCCAAGGATGAAGATCCACCTTCTATAACTGTCTCCACTGCAATGAAATTCTGTTATCCTACAATTTGGTTCTATTTTCCTCTCAAATAGACCTAACAAATATTTACCAAATAGGTGATTAAAATCAGTACACAAGTGAACAGAACAGAGAGTACAACACACACCCACACATATATGGACAACAAATTTTTGATAAAGGTGCAAAAGTAGCTCAGTAGAGAAAGGAGCTTTTGTAATAAATGATGCTGGAACAGTTGGTTACGCATTTGCAAAAAAGAAAAAAAAATTAAATCCACATCTTCTACCACATACAAAAATAGATCAGATTGAAATATAAAACCTAAAAGTATAAAACTTTAAAAAAAGATAGAAGAATATCCTTGTGACCTTGGGCCAGGCAAAGGTGATACCAAAAGCATGGGAACCTAGGGGCAGGACAGGAATGCAGACGCAGACGTAGAGAATGGACTTGAGGACACGGGGAGGGGGAAGGGCAAGCTGGGATGAAGTGAGAGAGTAGCAATGACATATATACACTACCAAATGTAAAATAGATAGTGGGAAGCAGCCGTGTCACACAGGGAGATCAGCTCAGTGCTTTGTGACCACCTAGAGGGGTCGGTTAGGGAGGGTGGGAGGGAGATGCAAGAGGGAGGGGATATGGGGATACATAAATACATATAGCTGATTCACTTTGTTATACAGCAGAAAGTAACACAACATTATAAAGCAATTATACTCCGATAAAGATGTTCAAAAAAAAAGCATGGCTCATAAAATAAAAAAAGATGATATATTGGACTCTATCAAAATTACAAATTTTTGCTCTTTGAAAAACTGTGAAAGGCACTTTTTCAGTTTTTCCTGTTTTCTTAAGAGGATGAAAAAAAATCATGGATTGGGAGAAAATATTTGCAGAGCTTATACTTGATAAAGGACTTGTATCCAGAGTAGAAAATGAATTCTCAAAACTCAATAGTAAGACAACAACCTAATAGAAAAATGGGTAAAATATGAATAGATACTTCTACAAAGAAGATAAGTAGATGGTAAATCAGTACACAAAAAGATGTTCAACATCATTAGTCATTAGGGAAATGCAAAGTAAAACCACAATGAGATACTCTTACATACCTATTAGAATGGTTAAATTTTAAAAGACTGACCATACCAAGTGTTGGCACTCCTAGTGGGAATGCAAAATTGTACAATCACTTTGGAAAATAGCTAATTTCTTAAAAGCTAAACATACACATACCATGTGATCCAGTCATTCCACATCTAAGTATCTTTCTAAAGGAAATGAAACTATATGTCCATACAAAGACATACACAAATGAACATAGCAGCTTTATACATAATAGCCCAAAACTCAAATGTCCATCAACAAATTGTGATATATCCAAGCAATGTGTAACTACTCAGTAACACAATAGGAAAATGACTCGTTATGCACATAACGATACGGAAAAATATAAAAATAATTATGCTAAGTGAAAGAAGATAAGCAAAAAGAGGGATATATTGCATGACTCCATTTATATAACATTCTAGAAATGCAAGCCAATCTATAGAAACGGAGAGATGATCAGTGGTTGCCTAGGGACGGAGTAGGGCATGATGAAACATTTGGGGGTGACGAAAATGTTCATTATATTGACTGTGGTGATGACTTCACAGGTGTATAGATTTATCAAAACTTAGCAAATTGTACACTTTATGTACGATTATATCTATTGCACAGTTGACCCTTGAACAACTCGGGGGTTAGGGGCACCCATCCTCTGCACAGTCGAAAATCTTGTGTATAAATTTATAGCCTGCCACAGTATCCACGGTTTTGCATTCAGGGATTCAAGTAACTGCAGCTTGTATAGATTTATCAAAACTTAGCAAATTGTACACTTTATGTACGATTATATCTATTTCACAGTTGACCCTTGAACAACTCGGGGGTTAGGGGCACCCATCCTCTGCACAGTCAAAAATCTTGTGTATAACTTTATAGCCTGCCACAGTATCCACGGTTTTGCATTCAGGGATTCAAGTAACTGCAGCTTGTGTGGTACTGTAGTATTTACTGAAAAAAAATTGTGTATAAGTGGGTCCATGCAGTTCAAACCTGTTGTTCAAGGGTCAACTGTACTTCAATAAAATTGTTTTAAAAAAGAATTAACTTGTTTATTTAGATAAAATCTATCTAGATGAACCAAAAAAAAAAAAAGAACAACAAACAATAAGTCCAAAAATAAATGAATTTGCAATGCTTGGCTTCTTAAACATCTACAACAAAAGATAATGCTACAGCAGTTTTCATTGTGTATTATGTATGTGTGTTTGTGTGGCAGGGGTGGTGGGTGGGATTGTGTACATGTTCATAACAGGTAAGGTGTAAACAGATGTCCAAGAGCCATGTTCAGCTTGGAATATACCAATAGATTCTGTGTTAAGCATCATCTCATGTAGAACTATGAACATTTAACCCTCCAAAAAGAATATTATAAAATAATGGAACAGAGATCATATTACTATGCAAGTAATTTATAGATAGCCTTATTAAGAAAAATAGCATATTATATGCTTGCACACTTATAAAAATAGAAAAAATATGGCATTATACATAAATTATATTCATTATATGAACATAAAATTTATTTTCTTTTAGGGACCTGCCATTATAAAATTAAGTTAACTAACAGACCAAAAAAGCTACAAAAATAAAAGTGTGTTATGAGATACCTAAAGTATTGTATACACATCAAAAGTAGACTGTTGTTAGAAAAAGGTACCTAAAATCTATGGCTTGGGACAACAGACTTCCAATCAAAAATCAGGATAGCTCATTAATATATTATCTTTGTATGAGGTTTTTTTACAAGCTTTTTTTCTCTTTTTATTCTCCCTGTTCCATTCCAAACTTTTCTGTATCGGTGTGAATGATTAAGTATTAATTCTTGAAAAGCATCTAAACAAGCCTCCACGTAGATAATTTTAGAATGAAAGTTGTAGTTGAGTCACATTTGTCCAATATCATAAATCAGAAGAGAGCTATTTTCTAAAGGAGTCACAGTTGTCTTAAATCAAGGTCAAAATTATTTTACCCTTAGGATTTCACCACTGATTAGTTCCTTTTTCAATTCAGTAGAAAAACAAGCAAAGGATATGAATAAGCAATTCCCAAGTGGACAATAAACATATGAAAAGACATTCAATCTTAACACTAATCTAAGAAATAGAAATGCATAATAATAAGAAATTAATTTGGAGATGTTTATTAAAATGTGAATAGCGATTATCTCAGTGTATTTTGAGTTATTTTAAATTTCTTATTTGGATTTCAATGTACTGACTTTTTTCAACCTATATTATTTTCAGAAAAGATAAAGTTGTTAAAAAACTGCCTCAGTTATTTGCAGATAAATTATGGACAATGCATCAGAAATCAGAACTCAGAAACAGAATCAAACAATTTAGTTAATACAGTAAAGGTAGTATTTCAAATAAGTGTGAGACAGAAAGATTATCAAATAAGTGGTACTAAGAAAATTAACTAGCTAATAAAAATACATTAAAAAAGTCTCGATCCCTAACTCATTGCTAACTCCAAAATATTAATTATTGTTGGTACAAAGTTTAACATGTATATGAAACCATTAAGGTACTATAAAATATAAGTGCATTCATTACCAAAATACATCCATCATTTTAAAGGAAAATAATAATCTGTAGAACAATATTTACAGCATAACTTCATTGATTTAAATCATTGTTTCCATAGTATATGTTTTAATTAAAATTATAAAATGAAAGGATATGCACCCAGTAAGTTATATTCAGCATTATATCATCATCCTCTACCACATGTGCCTGGCACATGGCAGGCACAAAAATATATTAGTTGAATGACTAAATAAATGAACTCATGCATTGTTGGTGGGACTGTAAATTGTGATAATTTTTTTCTGGAGAGAAGTTTGGCAATATGTATCAAAGAGTAAAATAAGCATGCAACTTATTCCAGCACTCCCATTTCTAGGAATTCATCATATGACTAATTTTTACAAGTGCATATAGTAGGTATACAGGGGTAACTTTTTTATAACAGGAGAAAATATGAATGTTAGTGGAGAGGTGGTTTGGGAAGTAGCTGCCCTACAATAGGAATCTGGTTAAATAAATTAAGGCAAATATTTCCATGGAATATGCATCTATTTAAAAATAAGATGTTGATCATTTACTGTGAAAGTATAGTCACAATTAATTGATAAATGAGCAGATTACAAGAGAATACGATGTCACACAGATAAAATAGCATATATAAACAGGCAGGTGTGAATATGTACAAAGAAAATTCTGGAAGGAAATGCATCAAAATGCTAACAATGGTTAACAAATGATTAAGATTGTGTTTTTATTATCATTGGAATTTTCTATATTGTATTTTTCCTTACAATGCTTACATACTTTGACAACCAGGAATAAACAATAAAAGTAAATTCATTTACAGAATAGAAAATAAAAGTGTTTCCTAACTTTTAAAAAATATGACTAAATGACTAAGCACAAATCCTATAATAAAAAGGTAACATAAGGGTTAATCTAACTTTAATATTTTCCTCACTTGAAATGAATAATTCATCATATTTTATATTTTAATTTGCTACTTGTATTCTATGAGCAGGTTTAGAAAGTGAATGTGATTAATTAGGTTATTTTCTACATTAGCATTCCAAATCACCTCTGTGGAGTTTTCCGCTTCCATAGAACTACTAAGATATCTTCCAATTAAGTCTTTAAAAGACTATATCTTGTGAATTTTTATTCAAACACAGATAGGTAATTCTTGTCATTCATAAAAATGGGCTAAATATGTTCCTTACCTTTTAATGAAAAGTAAACACTGGTCTTTTTGGTTGTACCAAGGGAGTTGTTCTGTTGCAGAAAAGAATCCTGTAAATAAAAATAACAGATACCTGTTTTTAAACTTCATTTTGCAAAAGTTTATTCATATATTACTGGACTTGTAAATCATACTTTAGTATGGCTAGAATTTTACAGTGTTAGAAGGAAACTGGTGGAAGATGACAATGTAAAGAACACCCTGACAGAGGATGCAGTTTCATCAGCACAGATTCCCCCTCCCGTCCTGCTATTCGTGGAATTGAAAACTGCTGCACGAAAGTATAGAACAAATCGTCTGCTTTTAAATAATACTACTTAACATTTGAATGCCCTTTTATTTTATCTATAAGGTTGTTACAATCATTGAGAAGGACTACGTGGCAAATCAGCAGCAAGGATGGGGTCTCTTATATGCCAGCTTAAAAAGAGAAATATAGTAAAAATGGTGTAACTGACTCACGGCAACATGGGTTCGCAAACCTTGTAGATGGATATAAACCAGGCTTGCCAAACATCACAGACAGCACTTATTAAAACTGCTACGTGGAATGCAATATGCCTGCTTTCTAGCCCCTCCCCCCCTCACCAATAAACGACTCCCCCTTTTTCCCCCAGTGTAAAAATACATGCTCATAGAACAATTAGATAAAAGAAAAAGAATTTTAAAAATCATCAATAATCACACTACCCAATGATGCCACTTGGAGCATTTTCACCCAATTTTTTAAAAAACAGATTTTTGTTACGAGGCCCCTGACAAACCAAGCAGGAATTAAGGATGAGCGGATGGGAGAAGAATATTCCTCTTCCCTTGTTAGGAATCATGACTAGTATTTTTACCTCATATCTAAGCTTTTTTTTTTTTGTAATTATAAAACTATAAAGATAGAATTTTGAGGGGGGAAAAAACGTCTTCCAGGGGTGTCTGCCTCAGCAACCAAGGAGCGTCTGGGAAGGAGGGCGGAGCCTGGAGGGGGAGGGGCGTTTGGTCACTCATTGGGCTGAGAGGTTGTCAATCAAGCTTGCCCAGCAAATGAGGTGCGAGCTGAGGGCACACTGGGAACTAAATGAACTGGAGGTCTGACTGCGAGGGGAGGGGGCTTGAGATGTAAGCAGTGAAGAGATCTCGGGGTCTTGCACTGCGCCATTCGGCTGCGGCACGCCTCAGTCCGCTGCAGCTGTAGCTGAGAGAGGCCTTGCCTTCGCCGCTCTCGTCCAGGTCTCCGCTGCTGCTGCCACCTCCGTTGCGATCTCCTCGGCCCAGCCGCGCCCCGCCCCGCGCTCCTGCTGCCTTCACCGCTGCCAACACCTCAGCCAGAGCCTCCGCCGCCGCCACCCAAGCATCCGTGAGTCATTTTCTGCCCATCTGTGGGCGCGCGGTAGTCACCACCCTAAGAGGTGTGCAGGCTTGCAAAATGGCAGAAGCGGATCCTAACAGGGTCTTGGAACCTGCCGCCCAGGGGGTGGATGAAGAGATGGTGGCTAGCTCGTCTAGCGATTCTGGGGAAGAATCTGACAGCAGCAGCTCTAGCAGCAGCACTAGTTGCAGCAGCAGCAGCGGTAGTAGTGGCAGCAGCAGCAGCAGCAGTAGCTGCAGCCGCTTCTATAGAAAGAAGAGGGTACCTGGGCCTTCCAGAAGTGCGCGGCGTGCTCCGTCGGGTAGAAGTTTCGTGGATCAGCTGCCTCGGGCAGTTAGAAATCGTGTGCAGGCGCTCAGAAATATTCAAGATGAATGTGACAAGGTAGACGCCCTGTTCTTAAAGGCAATTCACGATCTCGAACGAAAATATGCCGAACTCAATAGGCCTCTGTATGATCGGCGATTTCGAATCATCAATGCAGAATATGAGCCTACGGAAGAAGAATGTGAATGGAATTCGGAGGATGAGGTGTTCAGCAGTGATGAGGAGGTGCAGGAAGAAGGCCCTAGTGAGATGCCTGCCTTAGAGGGTGAGGAAGAAGAGGATGACCCGAAAACAAAACCTGAGGTCAAGGCTGAAGAAAATGCAGCTCCGAAAGAAAATCCCGAGGCAAAGGCTGAAGAAGAAGAAGAGTCTAAAGATGCTCTGGAGGCCAAGACTGAAGTAAAAGAAGATCCGAAAGAATCCCCCCAGGCAAAGGCAGAAGATAAAGAGCAGCCTAAAGTAACAGAGGCTAAGGCAAGGGCTCCAGGAAAAGAGGCTCCTAAAAGAGTTCCTGAGGTCAGGCCTAAGGAAAGAGCTCTTAAAAGAGCTCGCAGGGGAAAGCCTAAAAGAGAAGATCCTAAAGGCATTCCCGACTATTGGCTGACTGTCTTAAAGAATGTTGACAAGCTGGGGCCCATGATTCAGAAGTATGATGAGCCCATTCTGAAGTTCCTGTCCGATGTTAGCCTGAAGTTCTCAAAACCTGGCCGGCCTATAAGTTACACATTTGAATTTTGCTTTCTACCCAATCCATACTTCAAAAATGAGGTGCTGACCAAGACATATATAATAAAGTCAAAGCCAGATCACAACGATCCCTTCTTCTCTTGGGGCTGGGAAATCCAAGATTGCAAAGGCTGTAAGATAGATTGGAGAAGAGCAAAGGATGTTACAGTGACAACCACCCGGAGTCGCACAACTGCTACTGGAGAAGTTGAAACCCAGCCAAGAGTGGTTCCTAATGCATCATTCTTCAATTTCTTTAGCCCTCCTGAGATTCCTACAGTTGGAAAGCTTGAACCACGAGAAGATGCTATCCTTGATGAGGACTTTGAAATTGGTCAAATTTTACATGATAATGTCATCCTGAAATCTATCTATTACTATACAGGAGAAGTCAATGGTACCTATGATGTTGGTAAAGATTGTAGAAACAGGAAATATCGAAAATAAAAAAAAGGCTGCATGAAAGAATTTTCAAGAATCTCAAATTTCAAGCAGAAGTGAAGTAGGTTTATATAGTCTTGGGGAAAAAAAAAAAAAAACCTGCCCTGTAACCTCAGCACTAGTATTCCTAACAGTCTTGAGTTTTCGTA
This sequence comes from Globicephala melas, assembly GCF_963455315.2. NCBI lineage: Eukaryota > Metazoa > Chordata > Mammalia > Artiodactyla > Delphinidae > Globicephala > Globicephala melas. The sequence continues at coordinate 49,324,190 of NC_083335.1, forward strand.
CTTTCCTGGTAGCCTAAAATATTGTCTTAAAGTGTCTAAGTATCAGTTTATTCTATCTAGCCTGTTGTAGTGTAATATTCTTCAAAATATGTAAACTGTTGTCAATTATCTAAAGCATGTTAGTTTGGTGCTACAAAGTTTTGATTTTTGTGAAGTCCTTTTGTCATATTCCTATTAGAATGTAGCTGTGAAAACTGTCAGAATTGTTTAACTGAGACAAATATTTGCTTGAAAAAAAAAGTTCCTGAAGCATCAATGCAAATATTTTTTTTTCTTTTTCCAGCCCAGAAGACTAAGGGTTTAAATCTGCTTGTACTAGCTGTGCCTTCATTACTTTGCTATAGAAATACAGTATTATACTAACTAAAACAGTGCATTGTGAAATTTGACCCCTTGAAAAAAATTAGCATACATTTAATAATGTCCATCAAGACCATATATGATATGACTGTGAGCTTGTTAATGTGCCATAGTGGTTTATAAATTTAAGCATAATGAAGTTATTGTTTACCACTGAGGTGTTAATATAACATAGCATTTTTAAAAAGTTTGCTCATCTTATCCTGTGTAACTGTAAACTAAAGGTACTAACCACATTTTCTTTGTAATATGTTCTACTTTGCCTTTCACTGGAAATGATCACTTTACATCATTGGTATTTTTTTCATGTTCTTCTATTACAATCTAAAATAAATAAATGTCAAAATGTATCATGCTATAAAAATCTACCATTTTTGCCTCATTATAAAAAATATGGTGCTTATTATAGAAAAAGTAGAGAATCCTTAGGAAAAGGAACATTTAAAAATATATAATTATCAATATAATTAACATTCTGATACATTTCACAGATCTTAGCTCTTTTTGGTGGGTACACATCCCAGTGATTGGAGAGAAATGGGACAGGGGAGAAGGACTAAGATAGGGGAGAGAGGAAGAGAAGAGGAGGAAGGAATGGGGAGGAGTGTTGAAGTAGAGAAAGTGGGGAGGGAGAAGGGAGAGGGAGGGTACCAGAGTGAGGAGGGGGGTGGAAGGAGAAGAGGGTGGGAGGGAGGAGGAAAGGAAAGGGGAGAGAAGGAAGGGAGAGGGGAGGAGGGAAGGGAGGAGGGTGGGGAGTGGAAAGGATGGGAGGAGGTAGGGATGGAGAAGAGGGGAGATAGGCAGGAGTGCCTCACCCAGAAAGGACATCCATATTAGTTGTTGTCTTCACTTCCAGGAGTAGGTTGGGTAAGTGACCCAGGCCCACCTTCCACCGTGACTTGGGAAGAGGTCTCATTCCCCTATGTGGTTTATTTTTCCTTATAGGTGACATTATGCTTTCACCAATTCTGCACCATGTGGTTGGTTACAGAGTAATTTGATCCAGAGATTTTGGTTTGAATTTATTGTGAGGAGGAAGCCCCTTAAACTCACTTTACCAAAGAGCTTTGTACTGGGCACAAAGTCACAAGCACAACAAATAATATCCTATTTCACATCTGCCATTTCCCCAACTGCATATACTTTCCTCCAGGACCTTAACAGGAAAGAGCTGTGGCAAGAGGAAGACAGGATTGGGGAATTTCTGGGTCACTAGGCATAAAATTACCTACTAGTCTTCCCAGATCCCACCATATATATAGTTTAGTATCTTGCATTTATCCCTGCTTAACAATAGTCACCCCCCATGTCTATAAATGTCAAAATATTCCAACCTATGAGATAGATATTTAACCAATCATGCATGTTTGGATATTTAGGTTACAATTTATACAAAATCAGGAAGTAAATTATTGCTTTTAGCAATAGCAGTCATATTCTGAGAGTCACTTTTTTGTAGTTCTGAGATTTTTGCAACCATCAAGGAGGGGTGTGGTAGCAGATTTACTTATAAGTCTGTGCCGAATCAAAGACTATAGTAAATAGCATGTACCTGGCTCACTGATGCAGAGGTTCTCAAATGGAATATATACTGTGCTTGCCAGACATCACAGACAGTAGAGCCCTTAAAACTTCTACGTGGAATGCAACATCCTTATTGCATCTTAGAACACTTGCCGAAGTAGTTAGCCCCTTCCTGCTCTGTATTTTCCAATGTTAAAGGAACGTATGTCATTATAGAATATTTGCAAAATAGAAGGAGAAGTGCAGATAATAACAATCAGTCAGAAGCATACTACAGGAAGATATGCCCTGTATATATAATAGATTGGTGTATTTTCTCCCAGTCCATCACTTTGATTAGGTTTTATCACAAGTTCTTGTCTCAAATCAAGTTGAGTGGGTGTAAGAAGCTAATTCGAAAGACAACTTATTTATTTTTTTAACATCTTTATTGGAGTATAATTGCTTTACAATGGTGAGTTCGTTTCTGCTGTATAACAAAGTGAATCAGCTATACACATATATCCCCATATCTCCTCCCTCTTGCGTCTCCCTCCCACCCTCCCTATCCCACCCCTCTAGGTGGTCACAAAGCACCGAGCTGATCTCCCTGTGCTATGCAGCTGCTTCCCCCTAGCTATCTATTTTACATTTGGTAGTGTGTACATTACAATGCCACTCCCTCACTTCGTCCCAGTTTACCTGTATTGGTATTTTTGCCTTTTCAGGTTAAGTCTGGCGGGGGTAGGGGTGGGGAACGGGCAGGTGTCACGGATTTTTGAATCAGTAAAAGCTAGGATTCCGGAAATGCAAACGGTGGGTGGTGGGTGCTTCAGCCACCTAGTCTAAGTCAAAGGTGAAAAGAGCCGGGAAACCCGATGGGCTTGCACGTTCGTTGGGCTGCAGGTTTGTCCATCACACTCGCTCAGCCAATGAATGATGCCAGAAAGAAGAGCTGGGTGGGAGCGAAGCTCCTGGGCTGGGTGCATGGGCGTGAGAAGAGTTTTACGGGGTCTTCCTCGGTGCCTTCTAATCGGCGAGCTGTTTCCTTTGGCTGTGATTCAAGACTGAGGTCAGCCGTTCCCTTCACTGACCCGAGCCCGACCGAAGAGGTCGTCACCTCCTCCGCGCTGCAGTCGTCCCCGCCTTCTCCTTTGTGAATTTTTGCCATCCTGAATTGGGGCACTGAGCGTCCAGGGTCTTCACTCTAAAAGTTTGTTCTTTTCCTGTAAGGTGGCAAACTCAGGTAAGAAGGGGTTTTCCTAAGCAACAGCAGAGACTGCTGAAGAGGTCAGGAAAGAAACTTGAGCTAAGTGAAGAAAGGGACCACACGGATAGTCAAATGATGCCAATGCCCCATTCTGACGGGGTCTAACGATACAGGTGTCCTTGCCCTCAAAAGGCTTCAGGGGTCAAGTGATAAGATAGAAGCTGAATTTGAAAAGGAATTGCACGCTCTTGTAAAAAGGATAAATCCTCACTTGATTAGATGTTCGTGCCCACCAGCGTAAGCATTAGGACAACCTGCAGTATAATAACTTCAACACACTTATGCATTACTTCAAATTTTATGTTTTGTGTTTTTTGTGGAGTATATCTTTTAAATTTAAAAATGAAATATTTAAGTATTAAAACTCATGGCATTTAGAAATATACTTCTTTTCAAGAGATCTGGAATACAACACATTCTCTAAAGCCTCTGTGTAGTTTAGTCCTTATGATGTCCTTTTATCATATAGCTTTTAGAGAGTAACTGGTAAAATTATCAGAACTCTTCACTGAAGCTAATATTTACTTGGGAAAAAAGTACTTTAAAGAGCCAATTCACGTGTGTGTTTTGCCTCACCTCAGAGGTAGGAAGGGTTTAAACCAACCTGGACCAGGTGTACCTTATTGCTGTGCTATAAATTATTTATTATGCTATGGTACATTACAAAATTTTATCATTTGCATAAAGTAGCATAGAGTTAAGAATTTTTAATAACATTAATATCAAGTCTCCTAGATTACTTATGTTTTTGAATTTTTCATGACAGAGGGATTTATAAAAACATAATGGAGCTGTTATTTCCTTCTGTGTTGCTAATAGACATTAGTGTTTGCAAGTGGTCTTCTCAACTTTTACTCGTAAGTTATGTAAACTAAGGGGATTAAGTATATTTTCTTTGCAGTATGTGTCACTGAAAGTTATCACTTTATTATTTTATTACATCTTTTGATTATAAAATATGTTCATTATAGAAAATTTGGAAAATATACTGAAAAGTATAAAAATTATTTTAAACAATTCTGCCTTCAAAGATAACCACATTTCGTATGAAAAGAAAATGTCTATATCTATCTTTATTAACATAACTACTGTTCTACTCCTTTCACTTTTCACTTAATATATTTTGGAACCCTTTCTGTATCAGTGCATGTAAACTTCATTCTGTTTAACATAATATACCATAATGTATTTCATCAGTTTCTTATGGGCATTTAGGTTAGGAACATCTTTTTCCAACTGATTGGTAATTGTAACCACCGTCTATGAATTAAGGAAAAATGTTGCATATAGTGAAATATTTTACCTTTGGATTTTGTTCAGTTGTTTTTTCTTTATTTCCTGTAGAAGTGTTTTAATGTTAATAAAGTCACATTTATCTTTTTTTCCCCATTACAGATTTTGGGTATTTAGTTTAGAAAGAGCTTTCCACACCAAGATCTTTTTTTTTTTTTTTTTGGAATTGCTCATATTTTCTTAGAGTACTCTTATAGTTTCATTTAAAGTTTTAATCTTTCTGGAATAAGTTTTATGTAAGGATTGAGGTAGCTATACCACTTTTTTTCCTCTCAATACAACTAATCAATTATTTTGACACCATTTATTGAATATTGAATATCCAATGTAATTAATTGCTGCCTTTATTATATAATCCATTCCCTTATGTGTTTGGGCCTATTTCTGGACTGTTCTGTTCAGAAGTGTTATTCTTGTGCCAGTATAAATCTTCTAAAACAGAAATTTCTCATATATATTTTATTATCTGATAAGAAAAGTTCCTTATAAAACTTGTTTTTAAGATTTTTGGGGGGCATATTTTCACCTATTCATTTTCCCAGATGAACTGCAGTATCACTCTTTTTCAGTCTCCCTCCCTAAAGCCTATGGATATTTTGATTAGGGTTTGTTTGATTTTATAGATTCATTTACAGAGAATCAGGAATTTCGTATTATTCAGTCTTCTTATCCAAGGACAAGCTGTGTCTTTCCATTTAATCAAGTATTTTTAATATTTTTCAGTAGAATTGTAAAGTTTACCTATTAAAATAGGCTTTTTAAAAATATTCAGAACCTGTTCTTCAGTTTCTTCTTCCTTTGTCTACCTTTTGCTTATGCTGTTCTGCTGCTTATTTTTAAATCATCTGTGCTTAGGTGTTGTCCCTTTTTTTCCAGCTTTGAATGGGGGCAACTGTTTGCTGAAGTGTGATGTGTGAAGAGGTAGGAGGAAATGAGCTTGAGCATCTCAGAAGCTTCAATTCAGGTTTGTCTCATATCATTGTTTCCGAATTGCTATATTTTCTGCTGGAGACCATTTTGGTCTTCAGTTTAGGCTATTCTCTCCTTTCTCAGCCCTCACGAGCACCAGCTTTGGATTGAGCAGGCCAGCATGACTCAGTGAAATGCCTTGAGTTAGAGGTATTCTGTGGCAGTCTTGTAGTTAATTTCTGCTCAGTGGACTGGCCAACATCTGTAGAGTTACTTGTTGCTTGTCTCTCTCCTCATACTGAAGCAGTTTCTAAAGGTTCTCAGAAAATGAAGATGATGTGCTGGTATAATTTCTCCTTAACTCCAGCTCCCCTTTTGTTCTGTGTTATGGAGCTGTTTCCATAAGGGGTCATTTCTTGCTGCTTTCGACGTCTGATGTCTGCCACAGTTCTAAGTCAGATGTTCAGAGCTTGAACACTTAAGGGAACAGCAAGCATTAGCTCAGAGTCCTGCTTTTTTTTGTTTGTTTGTTCAAATTTCATTGTAAGTGGAAGAAATTATTTCCAATGTGTGGCTTGGGATTGTAGCTATTTCTTTGACTTGAAGATTATTTCTGCCTTTAATTTTTATTCTGATAATTCTGGTACATGGGCAGGATTGAAAATCACAGAGCAATGTAGAGAGGAATCTCCAAGAGGGGAGGGGCTGTGTCTTGTGCTCTGAATGTATTGACCTCAGAAAAACTCTTTCTGCAGCACAGCTATTAACAATTCTCCTAATTTATAGTGTTCCTGAAATACCAGTTTAGTGAATTTGGCCTTGGTCAAATAGGGAAATTAGCCCGACTTTGTCTATTGGTGAAAGCATCCTTAATCAACATGTACAAAAAATTTATTTTGAGATAAAGTGGCAAAAATAGTACAGAAAGTTGCAAAAATAGTACAGAAAGGTCCTGTGTACCCTCCATCCAGCTGCCCCTAATGTTAACACCTTACATGACTATAGTACAATACCCAAGCCAGGAAATTAACATTGGTATAATCTACAGACATCATTCAGGTTTTGCTAGATTTTACATGCATTCCTGTGTGTGTGTGTGTGTGTGTGTGTAGTTCTATGTCGTTTTATCACATATATAGATTCATGGAACTACCACTAAAGTCAAGATTCAAAACTGTTTCTTCTGTCCCTAAATTTGGACAACTGTTAATTTGTTCTCAAACTTGAAATGAAAAAATTATACAGATTGCTTTATAAATGGATTTATATAGCATGTAACCTTTTGAGAATGACCTGTTTTCACTCATCAAAATAACCTTACGATCCATCCAAGTTGTACCTGTATCAGTAGGTTGTTCTTTTTATTGCCGAGTAGTATTCCAGTGTATTAGTCACTGATCTATGACTCTTGTATAGAAGAGTAAAAACAGGTGAAAAGGAAACAGGACTGCCAGTGGCCAGAATCTCCCATAGGGACAGAAGAAGGAATTACAAGGTCCTTCTTCCTAAAATCTGAAAGTGAAATAGTATCAATAGAAAATGCTTTTGCAATGCTTACTATGCACTAGGACTATACAAATTATTATTCATGTAGTCCTTACTACTGTATTATTAATTAGGTACAATTATTATCTCTATTTAACAAATGGTGAGACTGAGGTACAGAGAGGTTAAGTAACTTGTCCAAGCTCACACACCAGTAAGTGACAAAGCCAGGCTTTATAGTTGGCAATCTGGCTCTAGTCCATGTGCTTAACTGCTCTATTATTCCACCTTTCTACCATGCTATACCACCTAGAGAAGCACTGTCTTTGTCCATACTCAAGACTAGATAAGGCCCAAGGGAAGCAGCAGAGAAGAAATAAGTACAACCTGGAAGAAAAGCAGATGCCTATCTACAGAGGAAAACTAAGACTCTCCACTTACCTAGCAGTGATGCCCCTGAATCCACTTTGTAGCTCATGTCTGAGAAACCTTATCAAACTTTATAGCTTAGTGAGACCACTGGGTAAGGTTGAGCCCCTAGGTCATATCCATCATACACAGAGGTATCATGAGAACTGGCTTAGTAAATTTCTATTTCAATTAGATATAGGGCAATCCATTACTATTAAAGATTTCTTTTACCTTTCCAACTTCTTATATTTTTATCATTCCCTGTTTTCCTGTAGTTAGCAGCAATAAAGAGCCTTTAAATCAATAGGTGTAACAAGGGAAAAGAAGATGAAAAAGTGGTTTACTCCTAAGCATCCTTGAGCAGAACCCAGAGGAACATTTACAGGAATCGGGCAATATAGAGGATGAAAGCACGGATTTGAAGTCTAATAGTCTTGGTATTGACTCCCACTTCTGTCACTTATTGGCTGTGTGACCTTATGCATGTTGCTTTGCCCCTCTAATCCTCATTTTTCCTGTCTCTAAAATGGGGCTGTTACCTGGCTACTTGATAGAATTATTGTAAGGCTTAAATGAGATATTATTTATCAAGCACTTAGCAGAGTGTTTGGCATGCAGTGATAATTCAAATAATAATTTATTGATATAATTAGGATAACTGAGTTTTACTTGGTAATTCCAGGTAAAGTATCATGATACTAAAGATGTTGAAGTTGGTATTAACTCATCCAGGTTTGTTTGTCTTCAAGCAAGAAAATCCTCTTTCCTTCATGGATTTCATGTAACTGCTCCTGTTCTTTCTTGGATTTTCCTTCCCTAAATCAATAGCTCTGAACTGATTCCTGGTAAACACCTACCTGCCTGCATCCTCCCTATATCTTCAGTCTTTGAAGGTCAATTTGAATTTTTATCCATTCCTTCAAGGAGTCAGTACTCTACCAGTTTGTTGCCTGACCAAAAGTCTATGACATAAACTCTTTTCTTTAGTAATGCTGAATACAACTGGACCATTTCCAGACCCCAGACATACAAAATAGTTTGTAAGATAGTGATTTACACACTATTTCCAGTGTGGAATGCTTTCCTCACAACCTCCTCTAGTTTTGGCCAGGGTGTTAACTGGGGACATACAAGTCAGATCAGTGGGATTTTTTTGCCATGGTTTTTAACAATGTTCTTTTGGTCAGGAAATTCATTTATAAGAATTGCTTGCAGAAGTTTAAGAGAACACAAGAGGTGAAAGGCAATGAATGGCATAGCAGATGGCATCTACTTAAAACATTTGCACTGCACCCCATAGGAAATGAAATTTGAAGAAAGTGAAAATCTTTCTTGTAATATTTACCTTAAACTGTCACCACTATTTACAACTTCAGGTAAAATATCCCAGTGTTAGAGCTGCTGAAATTGGTATTAACTCGCACCAGCTTGTTTTGCTTTAAGGGAAAATGTCCCTTTAAATACAATAAAAATAAGGATTATGAGAGTAAGATGCATTACTTACAATTATTTAGGTGTAATTCAAGTTTTAACAGAGTTTGTCAGTCTCTGGATTGAAAGACAAGTAAAAAATAATGCACCTGAACAAATAAATAACTTAAAAATTTTTCATTATTTTTGGGTAGGTTCAGGGTGCTAGGAAAACATTTTAACAAGTGTAATATACTTTTAAATATTGGAAAAGTTGGATTTTCACAACATAATAACTGTGTCAGCAGGTTGCCAATTAATTGTTGGAAATTCTTTTGCACGAAGACGACATCTGCAGTTAATTATGCTGAAGGGCTAGAGAAAGAATGTAATTATTTAAAAAAAATTTGTATAGATGATGAGGCTTTACAGAAGTGAATCCTGACTTTTTCCAATTGAATCTATACTAAATGAACAATCTCTAAGCAGCACGAGGGGAAGTATCAGGAAATTTCTCTAGCTTAGGAATATCCCTGGTTGATTTTCTGAACAACTGTTTTGGAAATAAGTTAGGTCTTTTCAGATGTTATATTTAGGTTTGTTTAGCTTGTGTTATTAAATATTCCCACTAGTATAATTATTAGTGATTTCATGAGGAAGCAAAAGCTCACAAATTGTATTGGCATACCTCAACTACCATAATATTTATATGTGAAAAGAATATTGTTTCATTTCACATAGAAACACTGATTTCATATTAAATATGGCTTAAATCTCTGTATTATCCTAATATTATCATCTTCTTTAGTAAACACAGCGTTTGTGTATAGTAAAGTGCAGTTGAGTCAAAGTTTTGTTACTCAGGGCAGATTAGCAAATTTTCACCCACCAAAAAAGTATTAAGTGATTTAAAGAAATACTAGAATTTGTTGATGTTTAAGATCCTTTCTTGGCCTCTCTTCTTTATCCAGCAACCTGATTTGTGATAATTTTCCTAAGGGTACCTTGTACCTAAGGAAAGGTAAGAGAGAGAATATTAGGTGACATTTGTCATCCAGTTTTAGGATCTGTCTTGATAGTTCCTATTTAAAACCATACTAACACCATTTATAAGACAACGTATAAAAGGAGTGACAAACTTAGGAGAAAACTATTTGTAAAGGAAATGAATAAGCAATTCAGAAAAATACTTTTATATGTATATTAGTATTTTGGCTAATATATATGAAAAATGCTCGCCTACGCTACTAATAAAAAAGATGAAAATTAAAATAACAAGATACTGCTATTTACCTGTTTTGTTGTCAAAAGTAAAATTTAAAAATTCCCATCATTGTTCTCATAATGTGAAGAAAAGGCCCAACCATGTACTGCAAGTGGAAAGGTATAATGGTACACATTTTTCAGGAGTGTGATTTGGCAGTACTTAATAAAAGCCTTTAAAATGTGCATACTCTTTGACCTAGCAAATCTTCAAGGAATTTATCTTAAGGAAATAATAGTGAACAAAAACATTTGTAAGAGTGTTCATTTCGGTGTTGCTTACAATACTACTGAAATGTTTGAAACAATTTAAATGTCCAGAAAGAGGGGATTCAATTTATAAGCTATTGTTTATTCATACAGCTGAATAATGTAAAGGCATTTAAAGTAATAATGTAGATCTATGCTGACATTGAAACATAGCTAAGATAAATTGTTTAATGAAAAATGTCTCAAAACTATGGAAATGTATGCATATATATGTAAATTATGTGTAGTACACAAAAATATTGATACTGGTTATCTATATGTAATGGAGTTTTAGGTAATTTGTATTCATAATTTTTAGTATTCTAAATTTTATATAATGATCAGAATTTACTGTTGTGATCAGAAAAGATAGAGCAGGAGAAACAGGAACATTTTAGAATTTTAGACAATTATGTGGAGCTGTAGAGTCAGAAAACAAATAAGGAATTGTGAAGGTGCTATATAGGCACATATTTGTGCTATGCAATACTGGAAACTAACTTTTAAAATAATATATTAAAAGCATATGCACGGGAGCGGGGAGCTTCGAAGCTGCGGAGTGCACAGCAACGGGTGCGGAGGGCAAAGCGGGGAGATTCCCGCACAGAGGATCGGTGCCGACCGGCACTCACCAGCCCGAGAGGCTTGTCTGCTCACCCGCCGGGGCGGGCGGGGCTGAGAGCTGAGGCCGGAGCGCAGGGAGAGGACTGGGGTTGGCGGCTTGAACATAGCCTGAAGGGGTTAGTGCACCACAGCTAGCAGGGAGGGAGTCCGGGGAAAAGCCTGCACCAGCAGAAGAGGCAGGAGACTTTTCCTTCCCTCTTTGTTTCCTGGGGCGTGAGGAGAGGGGTTTAAGAACGCTGCTTAAAGGAACTCCAGAGACGGGCGCGAGCCGCGGCTAAAAGCGCGAACCCCAGAGACGGGCGCGAGCCGCGGCTGAAAGCGCGGAATCCAGAGACGGGCGCGAGCCGCGGCTGAGGGCGCGGACTCCAGAGACGGGCGCAAGCCGCGGCTAAAAGCGCGGACCCCAGAGGCGGGCGGGAGACGTTAAGGCTGCTGCTGCCGCCACCAAGGGGCCTGTGTGCGAGCACAGGTCACTCTCCACACCCCTCTTCCGCGGAGCCTGTGCAGCCCGCCACTGCCGGGTTCCCGGGATCCAGGGACAACTTCCCCGGGAGAGCGCACAGCGCGCCTCAGGCTGGTGCAAAGTCACGCCGGCCTTTGCCACCGCAGGCCCGCCCCGCACTCTGAGCCCCTCCGTCCCCGCCGGCCTGAGTGCGCCAGAGGCCCCAATCAGCGGCTCTTTTAACCCCATCCTGTCTGAGCAAAAAACAGACGCCCTCCAGCGATCTACACGCAGTGGCAGGGCCAAATCCAAAGCTTAGCCCTGGGAGCTCTGAGAACAAAGAAGAGAAAGGGAAATCCCTCCCAGCAGCCTCAGAAGCAGCGGATTAAAGCTCCACAATCAACTTGATGTACCCTGCATCTGTGGAATACCTGAATAGACAACCAATCGTCCCAAATTAAGGAAGTGGACTTTAGGAGCAAGATCTATGATTTTTTTCCCCTTTCCTCTTTTTGTGAATGTGTATGTGTATGCTTCTGTGTGAGATCTTGTCTGTATAGTCTTGCTTCCACCATTTGTCCTAGGGTTCTATCCGTCCATGTTTTTTTTTAAATTTTTTTTCTTAATAATTAATTTTAATAGCCTTATTATACTTTACCTTCGTTCTTTCTTTCTTTCTTTCCGTCCTTCCTTCCCTCCTTTAGACAACGAATCATCCCAAATTGAGGAGGTGGTATCTGACAGCAAGATTTAGGATTTTTCCCCATTTACCTCTTTTAGTGAGGGTGTATGTGTATGCTTCTGTGTAAGATTTTGTCTGTATAGCTTTGCTTCCAACATTTGTCCTAGGTTCTTTCCGTCCCTTTTTTTTTTTTTTTCTTCTAAATAAGAAGTTTGTAATTCAATACTTTATTATACTGTATTTTATTTTTACTGTATCTTCTTTCTTTCTGTCTTTTTTCCTTCTTTCCCTCCTTCCTTCCTTCCTCCCTCCCTCCCTCCCTCCTTTCTTTCCTTCTTGCCTTCTTTCCTTCTTTGCTTCTTTCTTTCTTTCTTCCTTCCTTCCCTCCTTTCCTTCTTTCTTTCCTCATACTTCTACTAATTCCCTCTACTTTTTCTCCCTTTTATCCTGAGCCTATGGATGAAAAGCTTTTGGTGCTCCAGCCAGGAGGCAGGGCTCTGCCTCTGAGGTAGGACAGCCAACTGCAGGACACTGATCAACAAGAGACCTCCCAGCTCCACATAATATCAAACGGCGAAAATCTCCCAGAGACCTCCATCTTAACACCAGCACCCAGCTTCACTCAACGACCAGCAAGCCACAGTGCTGGAAAACCTATGCCAAACAACTAGCAAAACAGGAACACAACCCCACCCATTAGCAGAGAGGCTGCCTAAAATCATAATAAGGCCACAGACACCCCCAAACACACCACCAGACGTGAACCTGCCCACTAGAGAGACAAGATCCAGCCTCATCCACCACAACACAGGCACTAGCCCCCTCCACCAGGAAGCCTACACAACCCACTGAACCAACCTTAGCCACTAGAGACAGACATCAAAAACAGGAGGAACCACAAACCTGCAGCCTGCAAAAAGGAGACCCCAAACACAGTAAGATAAGCAAAATGAGAAGACAGAAAAACACACAGCAGATAAAGGAGCAAGATAAAAATGCACCAGACCTAACAAATGAAGAGGAAATAGGCAGTCTACCTGAAAGAGAATTCAGAATAATGATAGTAAGGTTGATCCGAAATCTTGGAGATAGAATGGACAATAGATTGGACAAAATGCAAGAATCAGTTAACAAGGACCTAGAAGAACTAAAGATGAAACAAGCAACGATGAACAACACAATAAATGAAATTAAAAGTACTCTAGATGGGATCAATAGCAGAATAACTGAGGCAGAAGAACGGATAAGTGACCTGGAAGATAAAATAGTGGAAATAACTACTGCAGAGCAGAATAAAGAAAAAAGAATGAAAAGAACTGAGGACAGTCTCAGAGACCTCTGGGACAACATTAAACGCACCAACATTCGAATTATAGGGGTTCCAGAAGAAGAAGAGAAAAAGAAAGGGACTGAGAAGATATTTGAAGAGATTATAGTTGAAAACTTCCCTAATATGGGAAAGGAAATAGTTAATCAAGTCCAGGAAGCACAGAGAGTCCCATACAGGATAAATACAAGGAGAAATACGCCAAGACACATATTAATCAAACTGTCAAAAATTAAATACAAAGAAAGCATATTAAAAGCAGCAAGGGAAAAACAACAAATAACACATAAGGGAATCCCCATAAGGTTAACAGCTGATCTCTCAGCAGAAACCCTACAAGCCAGAAGGGAGTGGCAGGACATACTGAAAGTGATGAAGGAGAAAAACATGCAGCCAAGACTACTCTACCCAGCAAGGATCTCATTCAGATTTGATGGAGAAATTAAAACCTTTACAGACAAGCAAAAGCTGAGAGAGTTCAGCACCACCAAACCAGCTTTACAACAAATGCTAAAGGATCTTCTCTAGGCAAGAAACACAAGAGAAGGAAAAGACCTATAATAACGAACCCAAAACAATTTAGAAAATGGGAATAGGAACATACATATCGATAATTACCTTAAATGTAAATGGACTAAATGCTCCCACCAAAAGACACAGATTAGCTGAATGGATACAAAAACAAAACCCTTATATATGCTGTCTACAAGAGACCCACTTCAGACCTAGAGACACATACAGACTGAAAGTAAGGGGATGGAAAAAGATATTCCATGCAAATGGAAGCCAAAAGAAAGCTGGAGTAGCAATTCTCATATCAGACAAAATAGACTTTAAAATAAGGACTATTAAAAGAGACAAAGAAGGACACTACATAATGATCAAGGGATCGATCCAAGAAGAAGATATAACAATTGTAAATATTTATGCACCCAACATAGGAGCACCTCAATACATAAGGCAAATACTAACAGCCATAAAAGGGGAAATCGACAGTAACACATTCATAGTAGGGGACTTAAACACCCCACTTTCACCCATGGACAGATCATCCAAAATGAAAATAAATAAGGAAACACAAGCTTTAAATGATACATTAAACAAGATGGACTTAATTGATATTTATAGGACACTCCATCCAAAAACAACAGAATACACATTTTTCTCAAGTGCTCATGGAACATTCTCCAGGATAGATCATATCTTAGGTCACAAATCAAGCCTTGGTAAATTTAAGAAAATTGAAATTGTATCAAGTATCTTTTCTGACCACAACGCCATGAGACTAGATATCAATTACAGGAAAAGATCTGTAAAAAATACAAACACATGGAGGCTAAACAATACACTACTTAATAATGAAGAGATCACTGAAGAAATCAAAGAGGAAATCAAAAAATACCTAGAAACAAATGACAATGGAGACACAACGACCCAAAACCTGTGGGATGCAGCAAAAGCAGTTCTAAGGGGGAAGTTTATAGCAATACAAGCCCACCTTAAGAAGCAGGAAACATCTCGAATAAACAACCTAACCTTGCACCTCAAGCAATTAGAGAAAGAAGAACAAAAAAACCCCAAAGCTAGCAGAAGGAAAGAAATCATAAAAATCAGATCAGAAATAAATGAAAAAGAAATGAAGGAAACAATAGCAAAGATCAATAAAACTAAAAGCTGGTTCTTTGAGAAGATAAACAAAATAGATAAACCACTAGCCAGACTCATCAAGAAAAAAAGGGAGAAGACTCAAATCAATAGAATTAGAAATGAAAAAGGAGAGGTAACAACTGACACTGCAGAGATAAAAGAGATCATGAGAGATTACTACAAGCAACTCTATGCCAATAAAATGGACAATCTGGAAGAAATGGACAAATTCTTAGAAATGCACAACCTGCCAAGACTGAATCAGGAAGAAATAGAAAATATGAACAGACCAATCACAAGCACTGAAATTGAAACTGTGATTAAAAATCTTCCAACAAAGAAAAGCCCAGGACCAGATGGCTTCACAGGCGAATTCTATCAAACATTTAGAGAAGAGCTAACACCTATCCTTCTCAAACTCTTCCAAAATATAGCAGAGGGAGGACCACTCCCTAACTCCTTCTACGAGGCCACCATCACCTTGATACCAAAACCAGACAAGGATGTCACAAAGAAAGAAAACTACAGGCCAATATCACTGATGAACATAGATGCAAAAATCCTCAACAAAATACTAGCAAACAGAATCCAACAGCACATTAAAAGGATCATACACCATGATCAAGTGGGGTTTATTCCAGGAATGCAAGGATTCTTCAATATACGCAAATCTATCAATGTGATAAACCATATTAACAAATTGAAGGAGAAAAACCATATGATCATCTCAATAGATGCAGAGAAAGCTTTTGACAAAATTCAACACCCATTTATGATAAAAACCCTGCAGAAAGTAGGCATAGAGGGAACTTTCCTCAACATAATAAAGGCCATATATGACAAGCCCACAGCAAACATCATCCTCAATGGTGAAAAACTGAAAGCATTTCCACTAAGATCAGGAACAAGACAAGGTTGCCCACTCTCACCACTATTATTCAACATTGTTTTGGAAGTTTTAGCCACAGCAATCAGAGAAGAAAAGGAAATAAAAGGAATCCAAATTGGAAAAGAAGAAGTAAAGCTGTCACTGTTTGCAGATGACATGATCCTATACATAGAGAACCCTAAAGATGCTACCAGAAAACTACTAGAGCTAATCAATGAATTTGGTAAAGTGGCAGGATACAAAATTAATGCACAGAAATCTCTGGCATTCCTATATACTAATGATGAAAAATCTGAAAGTGAAATCAAGAAAACACTCCCATTTACCATTGCAACAAAAAGAATAAAATATCTAGGAATAAACCTACCTAAGGAGACAAAAGACCTGTATGCAGAAAATTATAAGACACTGATGAAAGAAATTAAAGATGATATAAATAGATGGAGAGATATACCATGTTCTTGGATTGGAAGAATCAACATTGTGAAAATGACTCTACTACCCAAAGCAATCTATAGATTCAATGCAATCCCTATCAAACTACCACTGGCATTTTTCACAGAACTAGAACAAAAACTTTCACAATTTGTATGGAAACACAAAAGACCCCGAATAGCCAAAGCAATCTTGAGAACGAAAGAAGGAACTGGAGGAATCAGGCTCCCTGACTTCAGACTATACTACAAAGCTACAGTCATCAAGACGGTATGGTACTGGCACAAAAACAGAAATATAGATCAATGGAACAGGATAGAAAGCCCAGAGATAAACCCATGCACATATGGACACCTTATCTTTGATAAAGGTGGCAGTAATGTACAATGGAGAAAGGACACCCTCTTCAATAAGTGGTGCTGGGAAAACTGGACAGGTACATGTAAAAGTATGAGATTAGATCACTCCCTAACACCATACACAAAAATAAGCTCAAAATGGATTAAAGACCTAAATGTAAGGCCAGAAACTATCAAACTCTTAGAGGAAAACATAGGCAGAACACTCTATGACATAAATCAAAGCAAGATCCTTTCTGACCCACCTCCTAGAGTAATGGAAATAAAAACAAAAATAAACAAATGGGACCTAATGAAACTTCAAAGCTTTTGCACAGCAAAGGAAACCGTAAACAAGACCAAAAGACAACCCTCAGAATGGGAGAAAATATTTGCAAATGAAGCAACCGACAAAGGATTAATCTCCAAAATTTACAAGCAGCTTATGCAGCTCAATAACAAGAAAACAAACAACCCAATCCAAAAATGGGCAGAAGACCTAAATAGACATTTCTCCAAAGAAGATATACAGACTGCCAACAAACACATGAAAGAATGCTCAACATCATTAATCATTAGAGAAATGCAAATCAAAACTACAATGAGATATCATCTCACACCAGTCAGAATGGCCATCATCAAAAAATCTAGAAACAATAAATGCTGGAGAGGGTGTGGACAAAAGGGAACACTCTTGCACTGCTGGTGGGAATGTGAATTGGTTCAGCCACTATGGAGAACAGTATGGAGGTTCCTTAAAAAACTACAAATAGAACTACCATATGACCCAGCAATCCCACTACTGGGCATATACCCTGAGAAAACCAAAATTCAAAAAGAGTCATGTACCAAAATGTTCATTGCAGCTCTATTTACAATAGCCCGGAGATGGAAACAACCTAAGTGCCCGTCATCGGATGAATGGATAAAGAAGATGTGGCACATATATACAATGGAATATTACTCAGCCATAAAAAGAAACGAAATTGAGCTATTTGTAATGAGGTGGATAGACCTAGAGTCTGTCATACAGAGTGAAGTAAGTCAGAAAGAAAAAGACAAATACCGTATGCTAACACATATATATGGAATTTAAGAAAAAAATGTCATGAAGAACCTAGGGGTAAAGCAGGAATAAAGACACAGACCTCTTAGAGAACGGACTTGAGGTTATGGGGAAGGGGAAGGGTGAGCTGTGACAGGGCGAGAGAGAGTCATGGGCATATACACACTAACAAACGCAGTAAGGTAGATAGCTAGTGGGAAGCAGCCGCATGGCACAGGGATATTGGCTCGGTGCTTTGTGACAGCCTGGAGGGGTGGGATGGGGAGGGTGGGAGGGAGGGAGACGCAACAGGGAAGACATATGGGAACATATGTTTATGTATGACTGATTCACTTTGTTATAAAGCAGAAACTAACACACCATTGTAAAGCAATTATACCCCAATAAAGATGTTAAAAAAAAAAAAAAAAAAAAAAAAAAAAAAAAAGCATATGCACAAGGGTTGTTTCCTTCACAGTGGTCACCTTAAGAGCAAACACTTATTCCAATTATGCTGACACTAACAGAATGTTAAAGATGATCTACTTCCTCATTTCATAGGTGAGAAATCTTGGGCTCATTGCATCTAAATACTATCTAAGGTCACACAACAGCTAGGTAATGGGAGGTTCACAAAACCATGATGCTTTCCCTTTCCATTTTTTGGATAATTAACTATTACTATAAAACCAAGTTTTTCCAAACTCTCTGACCTTCAATGGCTGCTTTTCCCTTTAAATACCCAAATAACCTAGCCTCAGCCTTCCTTCTCTCATGTCACCTAACTAACCTAACCAAGTAACCTAGTCTCTGCCCAGTTTCCTTTCCCAAGTATTTCTAAGAAACGCTAGAGAATGCTTGGTTGTATGTTCCAAAAGTATGTCTGCTGGTCACTTATCAATTCTTTCTTAGGGCAAGTGCTTCAGACTTTTCCACTGGTCAGATTGTGCTGTCTTACAACTGCTTCTCCATGCTGCTGCCTCTTACCCCAATCCACACTACACTAAGAATTAAGACATCACAGTAAAAAGTAAATCCTTAAAACACAGTTCATATCTCACTCTTATGCTTAACAAAACTTTAGTGACGGTTTGGGACTAGCAGAAGAAAATTATCAGACAGAAAAAGGAAATTTTAAAACCAGCCATCAGAGATCCACTGTCTGTGCCTTTGCACAAGGGTCCCTGAATTACAGTCCTCCCTGACACCATACATGTTGCAAGCGCCAACTTTTTTCCCACACTGGGGCCTCTTGACCCCCTCCTTCTTTACAGGTGACTAGTGTTCCCATTGTTCTTGGAGATTTGAGAAAAAAGGAGTATCTTCCTCTCTCCCAGTCAAAGGACTATTGTTTTCCCAATGGGAAAGTTGAAAAACTCATTTCCCTCAGCAGAAACTCCATCCTTGCCACAACTGGTCTAGCCACCATGTTCCAGATAAAATAATTTTAATAGCACATTTCTCAGTCTGGATTCTTTATGTGTATGTGGAGTATGTGAATTTCCTTCTGTGACCCAACAAAGGAGTTTTAATTGCAGGGCCTAAACCATCTTTTCAGCTGCTTCTTTTCCTCTCTGTCTATTTCAGTTTGTCTCTCACTTTTTCTAGTGTTCTACTTTCTCCATAACTTCGTCTATCTTCACTCCTCCTTCTCTTCTCTTTTCACATGTTCTCTTGCTTTTGGCTTCCTAGACAGATGATTCAGTCAATTTTGGCTTGGCTGCTCCTTTTCTATCCCATTTTTTATGGTTAATGTATTGAATACTATAATCTGTAAAGATGAATTGGAAGTCTCAGATGGGGGATTCTTTTTACTTCTAAATTGGGTATGATAAATTTACTAATTAATCTGGTTCTAGAAATCTCAGATGAGGAGGTGACTATCCAACAGATATCAACTGTCCTCATAAAGATACAAAATAAACTAACAGTAGAACCCTCAGTGGCAGACAATGCCTGAAAAAATTCAAACATCCCCAGTATAGAAATCAAAATAGAGTATATTTTGATGTTGAACATAGTTCATACCTTCTTTTACATTCTTTACTTTAAGACTTCAAGTTCTCTTGTTAGTAATTGATAGGGTATGTTGTCTATAGTTGCTAAATAAGTGAAACAAGTCTATGACTTTTATTTTAAATTATACTAAAGTAAAAGGAACCCAGCTTTTTTTCCTCTCTACTCTCCCTTATTCCACTATACAAGATCACAGAGGAAAAATCAAGAATGTCTTTCCCTCCTCTAACCCTCAGAAGTTACTATTTTCTCTTCTATTCTTTTGAAAATAATAACTTTATTGAGAGATAATTCGCAAACATTACAATTTACTTTTACGATATACAATTTAGTGGTTTTTGATATATTTACAGAGTTGTGTAACTATCACCATAATCAACATTTTTCATCACCACGTAAAGAAATCCTGTACCTACCAGTGGTCACTTCTTATTTCCCCCAGTTCTCCCTTCCTCCAGCCCTAGGCAACCACTAATCTACTACCTGTCTCTATAGGTTTTCCTATTCTGTTCTTCTTTCTGTTTTTATGAATTTACCTATTCTGAATATTTCATTTAAATGGAATAATGTAAAATGTGGCCTTTTGTGACTGGCTTCTTTCACCATACCATAATGTTTTCAAGGTTCATCCATATTGTATCATGTGTCAATATTTCACTCCTTTTAATGGCCAAATAATATTCCATTGTATAGGTATATCACATTTTGTTGTATAATGAGATGACATTTGGGTGTTTCCACTTTTGGCTATTATGAATAATGCTATTATTAACATTTATGTGGACATATGTTTTCATTTCTCTTGGGTATATATCTAGAAGTGGAACTGCTGGATCACGTGATAACTCTGTTTAACCTTTTGAGGAGTTGCCAGACTGTTTTCAAAAATGAATGCATCATTTTACATTCCTACCAGCAATATATGAGGGATCCATTTCTCTATATTTTTACCAACAATTGTTATTATCTCTCTTCTTGATTCCAGCCATTCTAGAGAGTGTAAAGTTTTTTAATTTTTTATTGGAGTATAGTTGATTTACAATGTTGTGTTAGTTTCAGGTGTACAACCAAGTGAATCAGTTATACATATATCTACTCTTTTTTAGTTTATTTTCCCATATAGGCCATTACAGAGTATTGAGTAGAGTTCCCTGTGCTATACAGTAGGTCCTTATTAGTTATCAATTTTATATATAGTAGTGTGTATATGTCAATCCCAATCTCCTAATTTATTCCCCCTCCCTTTCCCCCCCGGTAACCATAAATTTGTTTTCTACATCTGTGACTCTAATATGGTTTTTTTTTGCTATACGCAGGCCTCTCACTGTTGTGGCCTCTCCCGTTGCGGAGCACAGGCTCCGGACGCACAGGCTCAGTGGCCATGGTCCACGGGCCCAGCCGCTCCGCGGCATGTGGGATCCTCCCAGACCGGGGCACGAACCCGCGTCCCCTGCATCGGCAGGTGGACTGCCAAACACTGCGCCACCAGGGAAGCCGTCTAATATGGTTTTGATTTGAATATCCTTGATGACTAACGATGTTGAGCCAGATCTAAAAGAAGACATAATTCTTGATTATTAATTGACTTTTAAGAGTGAAGAAGAGGAAAGAGTAAAAGATCTGCTTCCTTTTAATGATAATAAACATCGGTTCCAAAGCCAAATATAGATGGTTTGTATATATCTGCACTGCATTTTTAAAATCCCTGCCTCAGTACTATTTATGTAGCTAATTAAAAGTTGGGCATAAATAAGAGTCTTTACTCAGGACAAATCAAATAACATTCATTTTCTTTTCCTGAACACCATTTGCATTTTTCCTTAAGTTGAAGGATCTACTGCTTGGAAATCTCCTTAGACAGAAGGGAGCTGAATGACATGTCCCTCCTTTTTTCCTCTACTTTTTATACTCCAATTGTGTGCATCAGGTTTTTCTTGCTGCCATAACAAATTACTACAAATATAGCAGCTTAAAATAACACAAAATTATTATCTTATAGTTCTGTAGGTCAGAAGTCCAGTATGGGTTGCATTAGGCTAAAATCAACGTGTCAGTAGTGCTGGGTTCCTTTCTGGAGGGTCTAGGGGAGAATCATTTCCATTCTTTTTCAAATTCTTTCCCCAATTAGGTTGTTACAGAATATTGAGCAGAGTTCCCTGTGCTATATATTAGGTCCTTGTTGGTTATCCATTTTAAATATAGCAGTGTGTACATGTCAGTCCCAAACTCCCTAACTATCCCTCTACCCCGCCCATCCTGGTAACCATAAGTTCATTCTCTAAGTTTATGAGTCTGTTTCTGTTTTGTAAATAAGTTCATTTGTATCATTTTTTTATGGATTCTGCATATGATATTTCTCTTTCTCTGTCTGAGTTACTTCAGTCAGTGTGACAATCTCTAGGGCCATCCATGTTGCTGCAAATGACCCAATTTCATTCCTTTCTATGGCTGAGTAATATTCCATTGTATATATGTACTGCATCTTCTTTATCCATTCTTCTGTCATTGGGCATATAGATTACTTCCATGTCTTGGCTACTGTAAACAGCACTGCAATGAATATTACGGTGTATGTATTTTTTCGGACCATGTTTTTCTCTGGGTATGTGCCCAGGAGTGGGATTGGGAAGACTCATTCTTGGAAACAATATTTAAGGAGTATTTACCCATGCAACGCTACTGGGTCTGCTGCTCAGGTGATTATTATAAGGAGCTCTGTTGCAGCAGTTCTTTGTGGGGAAATATTTAATGTCAGGGCCTTAATGTCCTGAGCCATTATGTTACTGTTCTATCAGTCCACTGTTTCAATTTTTCTATTTAAAAAAAATTTTTTTTTTGGCTGCACTGCATGGCACGTGGGATCTTAGCTCCCCAACCAGGGATCGAACTTGTGCCCCCTGCAGTGGAAGTGTGGAGTCTTAACCATTGGACCGCCAGGGAAGTCCCTCAATTTCTCTAAACAACCATTTCCTGACTGCCCTAGAAGTGTTGTGTTAGGAGGATTAGTTCTAGCAATCACCACTCTAATGACTTATAACCATTAAGTTAACCTAGTCAGCCCAGTCAAATTGACATACAAAATTAATTTTGTATGTCAACTTGACTAAGTCAAGAGATGCCCAGATATTTGGTCAAAGATTATTCTGGCTGTGTCAGTAAAGATGTTTGGGGATGAGATTCACATTTGAATCTATAGACTGAGTAGAGCAGACTGTCCTCTCTTAAAGTGTGTGGGCCTCATCCAATCAGTTGAAGGCCTGAATAGAACAAAAAGGCTGACCATCCTGCAAGTAAGAGGGAACTCCTGCCTCACTGCCTTGGAGCTGGGACATCAGTTTTTTCCTGCCTTTGAACTAGAACTAAAACATTGGCTCTACCTGGATGTCAAGCCTGCTAGCCTTTGGGCTGGAAATGCACCATCAGCTCTCCAGTTCTCAGGCCTTTGGACTTGGACGGAAACTACACCACTGGCTTTTCTGGGTCTCTAGCTTGCTGACTACAGATCTTGAGACTTGTCAGCCTCTAAATTAAGTCAATTTCTTATACTCAATCTCAATCTCTCTCTCTCTCTCTCTCTGTCTCTGTGTGTGTATATATAGTTGACCTTGAACAATACAGATTTGACCTGTGTGGGGGTCTACTTATATGTGGATTTTTTTCAGTAGTAAATACTACAATACTACACGATCCGATGTTGGCTGAATCTGCAGATGCAAAATCTCCGATACAGAGGGCCAACTACAAGTTATATGTAGAGTTTTGATGGCATGGAGGGTTGGCACCCTGAACCCCCACATTGTTAAAGGGTCAACTGTAAACACACACACACACACACACACACACACATACACACACACAACTTTCTATTGGTTCTGTTTCTCTGGAGAACCCTGACCAGTACAAGTAGTATCCTCACTTTTCGTCACAGTAACTCTCCTTACCTCCACCTTGGGAACTTTTTTTCCCCTCTCTTATAACTCTTATGCAACTTTTAACCACCCTTCTGATAGAGGCTAATCTCAGTGAGTCTTGGAGGGCCCACATTCCACACCCTTCTAAGGAAGGCTTTACTAAATATATATATATATATATATATATATATATATATATATATATATATATATAAAGGCTCCAGTCTTTGTACCACTACATAGGGAGTAGCCCTGCACTTACTGTTTATTTTGTGTTTTCCAGACAATTCCAATCTCTTTAACAATTTCTGGCCCCCTCTTGTATCTCCTGGCACCACAGTTGAAAGTCAACTCTAACTTAGCTGGCAGCTTTTCTTGCTGAAAAAGGATAAATAAACCACAAGTTTCATCATTGCCATGTTTTCTTCTCTGGTAGTGCCTCTGCTACACCTATATGTGAGAAGACTGGTTTTGGAGTTCAGTAGTCGTAAATTCAAGGCCAAGATGTGTGAGGCAATGTGTGTGGGGATTGTAACTATAATTGTAACTATAATTAGTACTAATGGTATTACTA
This sequence comes from Globicephala melas, assembly GCF_963455315.2. Lineage (NCBI taxonomy): Eukaryota > Metazoa > Chordata > Mammalia > Artiodactyla > Delphinidae > Globicephala > Globicephala melas. The sequence goes on from NC_083335.1 coordinate 49,348,273, forward strand.
TCCAGTAGGAAAAGGAGATCAATGAAATTCTACCCCTATTCTTTCCAGCTGCTGCCTAGTCTCTAAGATATATTTTCTTAGTCCTGTATATGAAGTGATTCTCCGGAAAACTAGCTCATTTTGTTTCCCTCTACAGAGAACACGCACACAGATTGGCAAGGTTTGGGATGGTTTCAGTAAATGAAGTTAATCTTTTAGAACCTGTGGTGAATCTAGGTTAAAAAAAAAAAGAATTATTTATGGTGTTAGAAGAAGCAATGATATTGATTATTCCAAAGTAAATGCCTAAAAGACTTTCTACATGAAAATTCTGATCAAATAATGAGGGAACTGTGAATGCACTTTTCCAAAGTAGACAGCTTTATCATTACCTGTTATAAAACAGCCCCCTGTCCTTGAGGAGCTTCTAAGCAAAGAGAAACTTATTAATGATATTTACATTCCAGTTGCTCAAGTAGATCACTGCTTGTATTTTTACAAAAGTCAAAATTCATGCATGGATAAGCTTTAATTTTTTTTCTTTGCATACACAGATGTATACTCTTTGCAAAATGTTAATACCTTTTTTACATTCTTCACTCCAGATTGACCCAGACCTGGGATTCAATTATGTACTGCTTCTCCAGTTATTAGTTATTTTACCTTGGGCAAGGGAATCACTTTTAAAATTAGGGGATATATAGAATTATGGATCATGTCTCTGTCCATATTCTTTATACTATTTATTCACTTTTGCAGTGAAACTGTACATGTATACATAGAGGAAAATAACTTAGATCATTAAATTGAAACTATTGTGGGGCACTTGTTTGGAGGCAGAGAATTTACATTTTGGCAAAAAGACTAGAGTATTCATGAGGAATTAGTAGCTCAAATATTTCTAGACTTTTGGGTTCAAATGTATTTCCAGTTGTTATTTGAAAAAAAAATCAGTTTGACCACAACCGCCCCAAACAAGGATTTAGGCCACCCACGTGAAAATACAGAAATGTTGTTATAGGAGATCTTCTGCAGGCAAGTAACATACCTGTTGAACAAAACGTTTTCATGAATATTTCATGAGAGATTTGTTCTGTGTCAAAATATATTTTCTACCGTCTACTATCAACTCTGACTAAAGAATGTGGCCAGCAGGTCTTATTTTCTGTGACTCACTAAGAGGGTGGTGGCACTGTGGTTTTTATCTGTGGATTCTTGCCATCCTCAGGTTTGGGCTCTACCATTGCAAATCAAGATGGCTGAATATATTATTCCTGTCTTACTATCCAGTGTGCATCTCTGTGCAGATGTAGCTTAATAATATTAACAACAACATGTCTTCTCTAAATCCTTTAATACTTCCATGATGAGCATATTTCATGGAAGCGTTACATTTTATGGAATATACTGCAGGAAACGAATCTTCTCCTAGAAGCTGGGACTTAGGATCTTTTAAAAAGTCTCTGAAGTACAAATCTGCACAGAAATTTGTGTTCAAGTTGCAGATTTCCAGATTAGAAGCATGTCAGAAAAAACAAGTCCTGTCAAATATCACTTTGCCTTTTTTTCCCCCTTTAACCAGCTCTCTGCAAGTGACAAGCATTTTGTAAAGGGAAAAGTTTGATATTTAGAGAGAAACATTCATGGAGATACTTAGTGTGGAGGGAAAGGGCTTTCAAGGCAGTAATTATTATCCAATTGAGTAAGTTCTGGCTTCTTTCACATGGCAGGGGTCACCAAGTACATTTATGAGAACATACACAGGCATTCTGGCATGGTGTTCTATATCTGTCAATGTCTCTGGAAGTCATAGTATTCTTATAATTTCTCTGTTGTAAACATTTCTTTCAATCTTGTTGACCCTTGGATCTGCACATGCAATTTTTTTAAGAACGCTGGATAATGTTTAATAAGACATAAAGGTTCCCTAAATATCAAGAGGAAATAGAGAGTACCTACTCTGATCCATAATGTATACTGGTACAAGAAAATTGTTCTCCATACTCCTGCTGAGGTTTTCTGCTGTTTTTATCTACTCTAGCAGTTAACATGGAATTGAATGCCTAGAATCTACAGGAAAGAGTACTTGACTGGCAGACACTTGATCCTGCCATGATTATGTTAGCTTGGCAAGATTTTAACCTCTGAGCACAGAGAATCATCCTTTATTAATCTGCTTCACATGAGTCTGCTAAGAAGGTGAAATTTCGTCTAGAATATCCTAGTTATCTACATTATTATTGATGTGAAAATCCCAGTATATTTGTATGAGTTAGTAGAATGATACAGGGAAAATAAAGTGATATTATTTAGTGAGTGATCATTATATTTTATAACTTTAAGTCATCACTAACAACAGTTGATTTCATATTTGCATGGGAGGACATATAATACTGATGTGTGTTTCTGAATACTCATCTGGAAGTTGTCTCAAATTATTTCCTGAGAAATCCAGGCTTGAAACCTCACAATCATTTTGCCTGCTTCTCTTTCACAACCAACCCCCCAAACCAATGAATGAATTGCTAAACACATTCTAATATTTCCTTTATACCAACTCTCAAGTCTATTCCTTTCCTTCAAGGCACATAGACTTTAGAAGCTGACTGCCTGAATTTGAATTCCAACTTGGGCATTTACTAATTGCATAACCTTGGGTAAATAATTAACCTTTCTATATCTCAGTTTCTTTGTCTATAAAATGGAGTTAATAATGATGCTTGCTTCATGAGATGCTCACACTTCTGTATATCCCACAGAATATAGCCAGGTGTTGACTCTGCACAAATTTATTCAATGAATGAGTGCCTCTCTATCCAAATTTTAAAAAATGAACCATCTTAATTTAGTACCATGACCTGGGGATTAATGAACAAGGATTTTTTACTACTTGGCCTTAAATGTTACCCTGATTTGGTATAATATTCTACGTGGCTTGCATTTTTTTCTCTTTTTTAACAGAGTCAACAGAACCATCACAGCTGTAGTTATTTTTATTGCATACTTTCAAGGTGTCCAGTACAGTTAGACATTATGTGGAATATGGAAGAAGTGTATGCTGCAGTCCCTGTACTTAATGAGTTCAGCCTCTAATTAGGGAGGCAGGAAACAAATCCTATATGCATGAAAAGTTAAATAGCAATACAAAAATGTCTGAAGGATACATAAGAAACTGTTAGTGGTAATTACTTAAGTGAGGAAAGGAGGGGTTTACTGTTGATACGCTTTGTCGTACATTGTTATTACTGTTTCTGTACTGTTTGTTATTATTGATATTTAATGAAATTCCTGTAAAATCATCAAATTTAGTATTAAAATATGGCATATAAAATATAGTTTATGGTTAAATTCCATTTTTTAGCACAGAGTATAAGTACATTTCCAAAGAGGCAGTGAGCTTTATTCGCTATTTATATGGAAAACATTTGCAGAGTACTTCTCCAGTACCATGAATGGGGCTGAAATAATTTGGACTCATCTTAACAGCACACACATACATCGTTGCCCATAATTCTTTTTATATCGCTAGAACACAAGCCTGTTAAATACTATATGACATTAAACTGTTTGATTTCTTTACATTTTCCTGAGATATATATGCATTTTAGGTTGACCAAGTTGAATTTAGCATGTTTAAACTACACACACACACATGCCCAAATTCCACTGCTAAGAGAGTAAGATATTAATAAACTTATTTATAATAGGAAGTAATATATTTAGACTAGATGTGACATCAATTTGTGAATTTAGAAAAGAAAAACCTACTTTGAAATCAGATTTAAAGATTCATTGCTTTAAAGTTTTGTCTTAAAAAATGTATATAAGATTTTAATATTATACTGAAATAACTGAATTATATGAGGGATATAATGAATACCTAGTATGACCCATACATTTAGTTCTACTCAAAAGGTATTTATTATTGTCTAATATGTGCTCATCTAACAATGGAGCACTTCCTATGTGCCAAGTTCTGTGCTAAGTGCTTAGCACTTCACCGCTTAGTACTTCACATGCTGTGTTAGTTAAATGGGATATATTGTGACACTACAGGCGGAAATAAGTATACAAGGCATGGATGGACTCAGGGTGCCAGAAGTATGACTTCATTTTCTATAATAACATGATCTCTGCTTCCTAGTCCCCATTCCATAGAGATAGTGGAAATGTAAACTCTTATGTTTAAGGTTCTATATCCTGTAGAGTTTATGTCATACTTTTAGGGTCTTAAACTGTACCAATATTTTAGCTGAGAGACTCTGGTCTTCAGATATTTGATCATACAGATACCACTGAGATGCCCATTATCCTAGCCTCAGTGACTGTCAGGTATGGAGGCAAACAGCTGATTTTGTTTGGACACAGGAATCTTTGCTGAAGGTTGATTTTTCTGTGCCAAGGGTCTCACACACCCCACAGCCATTCCTCTCCAGGACTTGTTACCATTCCTCTCTAGGATGTGTTACCTCTTTGACAGTGCTGATAGGAAGCAGAACTCAGGGTACCTCAGGCATCTTTCTCTCTCCTCCTCCAGACATTGAGGTTTTCTTCCCCCTAGGTTTGTATGTGTATGGCCAAACTTCAGAGGAACCCAGGAATCTCATTTGTTCAGTATAATATAGTAGCCAGATGCTCAGGCCCCAGAATCAGATAAGGTTCAAGTTCAAATTCCCATCTCCACCATTTACTGGCTGTATGACTTGGGGCAAGTTATCTTACCTCTCTGAATCCTCATCTTTAAATTGTAGATTTAAAAAATTCCTCTTTCATAGGGATGTTGTAAGGATATGAGATAATGCATACACATGAAAGGCCTGTTAAAGGTGGTATTCAGAGAATGGTAGCTATTCCAAGAAATATAAAGTAACCTCACCTCAAAAGATTGGAGACCACAAAATAGACCATGTCTGATTTTACCAAAGACTTTGAAGGACTCTAACAAGCTGGAAGTACTATTGAAAATAAGTTAAAGGCCCTGATCCTTTTTTACACTACTTTAAATTAGTGCTTTTAAGATGGTACAAATTACTTGATCTTCTTTTTTTTTAATTAATTTATTTTTATTTTTGGCTGTGTTGGGTCTTTTTTTCTGTGCAAGTGCTTTCTCTAGTTGTGGCAAGTGGGGGCCACTCTTCATCACGGTCTGCGGGCCTCTCACTACGGTGGCCTCTCTTGTTGCGGAGCACAGGCTCCAGACTCGCAGGCTCAGTAGTTGTGACTCACAGCCCTAGTTGCTCCACGGCATGTGGGATCTTCCCAGACCAGGGCTGGAACCCGTGTCCCCTGCATTAGCAGGCAGATTCTCAACCACTGTGCCACCAGGGAAGCCCCCTTACTTGATCTTCTTACCTCAGTGTTTGATTTGCCTTCTGATTGATCCAGGCCCACGTGGTTGATGATAAAATTTTCAAGTTTGAAACTCCTCTGGCTTTTTTTTGTTTTTGATATGGACCATTTTTAAAGTCATTATTGAATTTGTTACAATATTGCTTCTGTTTTATGTTTTGTTTTTTTGCCTGTGAGGCATGTGGGATCTTAGCTCCCCCACCAGGGATCGAACCCACACCCCCTGCATTGGAAGGCGAAGTCTTAACCACTGGACCGCCAGGGAAGTCCCCAAAGCTCCTCTGGTCTTTAAGAATTCTAATAGATTGACCAGGCTGCTAGAAATTATCCTCCATTAACATGCTTGAAACAAAATATGTAGTTGTTAACAGGGTAATATGACTAGATTATGAATATCTGTAATAAAATCAATAAGCGAGGAATGGATATAGTGTACATCTTTCTGGTATGTTTTTACAAAGGCTAGAAAGAGGCTATAAATATTAAATCATTAAAGAAAGATGTACTTGTGCAGTTGTGTAAAAAGGCTAAGGGTTAGAGATGGGGTGGAGGCAGGGGTGGCACTTGCCTCTCTGAGTAATGAAAACAAAAAAACAGGCCAGGGATTATTTTCTTTTCTGAGAGTTATATGTAAGATTATGTTTCATCCCTTCTTTGAATATACATGTTTCTTAATGCATATTCAAAGAAGCCATATGCTTAGAGGCATGCCAGTAAGACACGTTAGCTCAACTGCACATTCTAAATCGAAACCAAATCTTACTAAAGCAATATTCCCATATGAAGAGAATACCAGAGTGGTGAGGTCAGTTACTACTAAGTACCTTGCTGGCAGTTTATTTCAAAGACAGTAATCTTGTCATTAGAAACACTAATGTTAAGTATGTTAATGTGCTGATTGATGGCTTAAATGGTAAAAAAAAAAAAAAAAGTTACTATTAGTTGTTAAAGTCAATTTACTTTGACAAAGAACTGTTAAACATTGAGGTGAATTGAGATATAATCATATTTATTATTATTTCCTATTGTAACATATATCTTGAGTTCTGGCTGTTGAAAGTGAGGGAAGGGAGAGAAAGAAGAGTAAACTGCTGTTAATAAATGGATCGTTAGATGATGAGGAGTCCTATCCTTTGTCATTCACATGCTTTCAGATGCTTTTACTAACCATTCAAAATATTAACACTTCTCTAATAGATTATTATGGGGAAAGGATGGCTAAGAGAAGAGGGATGGAATGAAGATGGGAAGAAATATATTTTATAGATAATTAAAGCCTTTTGTTCTCCTTGGGGTGCTATTCTAAACAAAAATATGCTTATGAGAGACTTGAGCATTAGGTCACCCAGATACATGCTTTCTAAAGTACCCTCTATACAACTTTTATTACCTCCGCCCATTTATAAGCATTTGTTCCCTATCATTCCCATAAGTTCATGAGGGCTGAGGTGGTGTCTTTTTTTACTCATTTTAACATTCCCAGATCCTACAATAGAGCCTGGAATGTAGGTGGTGGTCACAAATGAAAGTGAACTTTAGATAAACTAAGAAAGCTCAGAACTTAATCACGAAGCAGTTCCTTAATAACTGTATATAAGTTCTCTGGAATTTGGAGTTTATAACCAATCCCAGATCAAGCTAGTTCACTAACATAACATTATGGAAGTCCCTCTCCTGTATCTTTTAAAGTAAAAATGACTGATTTAATGAAAATGATAACAATAATGGTGAAGCATATTACATGCATTATCTCATTTGATGCTCACAACAATCCTGGAAGGAAAGTAATATTACCTCAGTTTGACAGATGAGAAAATTGATATTTAGAGAAGGTAAGTTTTTACAATTAGATTGTAGGACAGCAGAGACTGAGCACTGAATCAGCACATCAACTTGATTCACTTTTCTTCATATGACAGCTTAACTGGATTTGAAGACCACTGTCCCAGCTTTCTTACCCCTCAAGGATTTTTTTCTCTCTCTTGTGTATTTTTTAGCAGAGGGAATTATGGAATAGTACACGTAGGATTTGTGCATTTCACTGTATGTAAATTTTAACTCAAAAGAAAAAAACTATAAACAAATATTGAACTCTAGTTAATGATCTACATGTTGGAGTATTTGGGGAAAGTGTACTGATATCTGCAACTTTAAAATACATAACAATAAGATGGAATGATGGATCTATAGAAGGATAGGTTGGTGGACAGATATAGGTTAAAGTAAGTATGGTAAAATGTTAATTGTAGAACCTAGGTGGGGGCTGTGTTGGTATTCACTAGAAAATTAAACTTTTCTTTATGTTTGATAATTTCTGTTAAAACATCGAAGAAAAATGCTTCTAAAATAGAGCTTAAAAACAAAATAAAATTCTCCAAAGCCATTTCACAACCAAAAACCATAAGCAGTGGTTAAATACACGAGCTCAAGAGTCAGCCAGACCTGAATTCAATTCTTGGTCTGTCACTTTCAAGCTGAATGACTGAGGAAGTGAGTTGATTTCCTTGAAGCTCCACTTCCTTATTTATAAAATAATGATAATGAGATCAAGCATCTAATTAAATAATTCACTTAGTACTGGCCTGGTATTCTATTATTCTATTAAGTGTATATCTAACTATAAAGTAAAAATAAGTATTTATGTCTACCTGCAAAATGTATAAGTAGTGAAGGGAGGATACAGGGAACTGGGGTTAAACCTAGAATAAATAGTCAATAGTAGACATAGATAGTAATATCCAATTAAAGAGGGTTCAACTGAATGTTTTAAGAAGATTTATTACCCAGACTTGACCCACCGTATCTTGGAGACCCTGCTAGTTATCCATGAGATGGCAATAAGGAAAAATGAAGTTAATATTAAACTGAGGTAGGACATTTGGTGACCAGAACTTAATGAGCACAGGAGATGAGCTAGAAGTGGAGAAGGTTAAAAAAATAAAAGACTAGTTCTCTTATGTAGTTAAGCCTGGCTCCCTTTTATTCCTCTGAGTCTTGGGAGGTGGTTTGAGTGCATTCTCCGATAGGTAAAAAAGTGAAAGAAGTTCTTATTACACTGCTACATTTCCCCAAATGACTGTCTTTGTGTGGGATGACTGGGAATGAATCTTTTGGGGATTTTAGAGGGAAGAAATGTCTTCCTGTCTTCTGCACCTGAGTTCAGGAACAAGTGAGAGACGTGGAGAGCTGTCTATTAAGAACAAACACTGAAAGACAAGCCATGGCTTAAATATGCAGTCATAATGGAATTCTTAATATTTTTCTCTTGAGGAATATAAACTTAACTGACCCGTGCACTAGCACAGAGGGACAGTTGAGGGTATTCACAATGTGTACCAATGCTCACCTTCACAGAAAAACACCAAGCATGCTCAGTTCCTTATCTTTAACTCACCAATCAGGGGAGTTGCTGCACATCTTCTGGGCTGAGTTAGTAAGGGAGTGAAGAGTGTGCTTTCTATGTTTCCCTCCTGCCACCTATGGACCCACAAGGCATTGGGAATAAGGGTTCCTTTCCAGCTCTTTCTGATGGGTCTTGACTTAATTGTGCACTCCTCCACTCCAGATCACTGGCAGGGTTCAAGTCACAGGGTCTACCCCAGGCATGGAGTAGGTGCTTCTTAAATAGTTTATTCTTAAAACCACCCTGAGAGGTATGTAAGATATTTATTATTTTTTTCCATTTCACAAATGAGGTATTGGAAGGTGAAAGAGATTGAATGATGTTTTCAGTGGCAGGGTTGGAACAGAATCCTGGGTAATATTTTTATGCAAATTCATGAATTATGTAATTCCTTCAGTGTCCCACTGTCTCACTCACTCATTCACCACAGATTTTCACTTAAAAAAATAAATTTATTTATTTTTTTATTTATTTTGGCTGCATTGGGTCTTCGTTGCTGTGCATGGGCTTTCTCTAGTTGCGGTGAGTGGGGGCTGCTCTTTGTTGCGGTTTGCGGGCTTCTCATTGGGGTGGCTTCTGTTGTTGTGGAGCACGGGCTCTAGGTTCACAGGCTTCAGTAGTTGTGGCGCACGGGCTTAGCTGCTCCGTGGCATGTGGGATCTTCCTGGACCAGGACTCAAACTTGTGTCCCCTGCATTGGCAGGCAGATTCTTAACCACTGCGCCACCAGGGAAGTCCCTTCACTTGTTCATTTAGGTATTAATCACTTTTTATGTATCTGGCAAGGTATTATATACTAGATTTATTTTTGTATGTATTCCAATGCAGAAATCTGTTGTATTCGTGTTTGTAACTTGAATATAGGCTATCCGTTTCCAATGCTTACTGAGTTATATTGTGTTTGGATTTCACAGACACTGATTTCACACTGGAAACTGAGATTTCACTGTGGTGATTTTTCATGGCAACGCTTCTTAGGAATGGAAACATCAAAATATAAAATTAACAAATTATATTTTAGAAAAATTAGATGCTACAGAAAAGAATCACACCTTCCTATCATTTCTCTACCATGCCCACTGTTATTTTTTTATTTAGTTCTTTCTGAAAACTAATACTGGTTAGGTCTCTCCTATGTACCAGGCCCTGTGTGAGGCCCTTTCATATTTTATTTGATTCATTGTTGTAATCCTTTTAATAATCTCCATGCTGAACAAAAATTTATTTCATTCTAAAAATTAATTGTATATTTAAAGTAGAAGGAAGGAAATTTATACTGATAGTTTTCCATGGAGGTAGCTGTTAAGTAACAAATTCTCTCTAGTGGAAACACAGGCACATTTCCTGAAAAAGGAACCTTCTACTATTTTAACCTTACTTCCTATTGATTCTTCAATCCATGACAGCCTGGCCTTTTCCAACATTAGTCTGCTAAAGCTACTCTTGGAAATGTCCCCAAGAACCCTAGAAGCACCAAATCCCCTAGGCAATATCCTGTGTTTATTTTAGTTGACTGCTGGTCTGTGGAAATTGAAACCCTTAATCCTTCCTTTCTTGAAATGTCTTCCCTTGTTTAGATAAAATGAATTACTCCTACTTATTCTACCTCTCTGGCTGCTTGTTATCAGAATTTTTTTTGTGGTTTGCTTTCTCTCCAACTTTGCTCCTAAATATTACTATTTCTCAAGATTGTTATTAGGCCACTTTGCATCTAATATACTCTCTGGGCTAGCTCATCTATATATCTACCTTAATCTGCAACTTAAATGCTAAGGATTCCAAGTCTAGACACTTCTTCAAAGATTTGTGTATTCATGAGGGTTATAAAAATATTTGTTCATTGTAAAAATCTGGAAAATACAGAAATAGAGAAAGGAGAAAAAATAGAATACTCCCATCAATCAGAGATAACCACTGTTACTTTTTGGTGTTTTATTTTTAAAATTGTCACTATGTTTTTACATAGTTTTAAATCATACTGTTTACATATTGTTTTAATCAGTATAAAGCTGGCTAGCTTGCATTTGCCTTGAAGTTCTGGTACAGGGTTACATTCATGAACATAATCCAACTCTAAAATTAGGTATTTGTAGGTTTTCTTCAAGGAGTGTCACAAGAGTGTTACAGTCCAATCCACAGCACAACTTCTGAAATTCCTCTTTAGAGCTCTTCTCAGTGCCCTCCACTGTTCTCCCTTCCCTTCTTCCTCTTTGGAACCAAGCAGCTCACAAGTGGCCCTTTGTCCAAAGGCTCTCAAAACAGTACTCACTCCTGGAATGTTTTTCTGTGTTCTTGAGAAATAAGTAATTCTCTCATCATGCCACCCAAGTTTTGGAAATAAAATCCTCCAACTTGAGATTGGTTCAAGATAGCGGAGTAGAAGGATGTATGCTCACTCCCTCTTGTGAGAGCGCCGGAATCACAACTGCCTGCTGAGCAATCATTGACAGGGAGACAGGGAGATACTGCACATCCAAAGACAAAGGAGAAGCTGCAATGAGATGGTAGGAGGGGCGCAATCACAATAAAATCAAATCCCATAACTGCTGCATGGGTGACTCACAAACTGGAGAACAATTATACCACAGAAGGCCACCCACTGGAATGAAGGTTCTGAGCCCCCGTCAGGCTTCCCAACCTGGGTGTCCAGCAATGGGAGGAGGAATTCCCAGAGAATCAGACTTTGAAGGCTAGCGGGATTTGATTGCAGGACTTCGACAGGACTGGGGGAAACAGAGACTCCATTCGTGGAGAGCACACGCAAAGTACTGTGCACATCAGTACCAGGGGAAGGAGCAGTGACCCCATAGGAGACTGAACCAGACGTAGCTGCTAATGTTAGAGGGTCTCCTGCAGAGGTGGGGGGTGGCTGTGGCTCACTGTGGGGACAAGGACAGTAGCAACAGAAGTTCTGGGAAGTACTCCTTGGCTTGAGCCCTCCCGTAGTCCATCATTAGCCCCACCAAAGAGCCAGGTAGGCTCCAGTGCTGGGTTGCCTCAGGCCAAACAACCAACAGGGAGGGAACACAGCCTGACTCATCAGCAGACAAGGGGATTAAAGTTTTACTGAGCTCTGCCCACCAGAGCACACCTAGCTCTACCCACCACCAGTCCCTCCCATCAGGAAGCTTCCACAAGCCTTTAGATAGCCTCATCCACCAGAGGGAGGATGGCAGAAGCAAGAAGAACTACAGTTCTGCAGCCTGTGGAACAAAAACCACATTCACAGAAAGACAGACAAGATGAAAAGGCAGAGGACTATGTACCAGATGAAAGAACAAGATGAAACTCCAGAAAAATAATTAAACAAAGTGGAGATAGGCAACCTTCCAGAAAAGGAATTTATAATAATGATAGTGAAGAGGATGCAGGACCTCGGAAAATTAAAGGAGGCAAAGATCGAGAAGAAGCAAGAAATGTTTAACAAAGACCTAGAAGAATTAAAGAACAAGCATTTAGAACAATTAAAGAACAAATAAACAGAGATGAACAATACGATAACTGAAATCAAAAATACACTAGAAGGAACCAATAGCAGAATAGCAGAGGTAGAAGAACGGATAAGGGACCTGGAATACAGAGTGGTGGAATTCACTGCCACAGAACAGAATAAAGAAAAAAAAATGAAAAGAAATGAAGACAGCTTAAGAGACTTCTGGGACAACATTTAACACAACAGTATTCACATTATAGGGGTCCCAGAAGGAGAAGAAAGAGAGAAAGGACCCTAGAAAATATTTGAAGAGATATAGTCGAAAAATTCCCTAACAATGGAAAGGAAATAGCCACCCAAGTCCAGGAAGCACAGAGAGTCCCAGCCAGGATAAACCCAAGGAGAAACATAGCAGAGACACATAGTAATCAAATTGACAAAAATTAAAGACAAAGAAAAATTATAAAAAGCAACAAGGGAAAAATGACAAATAACATACAAGGAAACTCTCATAAAATTAACAGCTGATTTCTCAGCAGAAACTCTACAAGCCAGAATGGAGTGGCATGATATATTTAAAATGATGAAAGGGAAGAACCTACAACTAAGATTACTCTTCCCGGCAAGGATCTCATTCAGATAAGATGGAGAAATCAAAAGCTTTACAGACAAGCAAAAGCTAAGAGAATTCAGTACCACCAGACCACCTTTACAGCAAATGCTAAAGGAACTTCTCTAGGCAGGAAACACAAGAAAAGAAAAGGACCTACAAAATCAAATCTAAAACAATTAAGAAAATGGTGATAGGATCATACATATCAATAATCACCTTGAATGTGAATGGATTAAATGCTCCAACCAAAAGATACAGGCTTACTGAATGGATACAAAAACAAGACCCATATATAAGCTGTCTACAAGAGACTCACTTCAGACCTAGGGGCACATACAGACTGAAAGTGAAGGAATGGAAAAAGATTCCATGCAAATGGAAATCAAAAGAAAGCTGGAGTAGCAATTCTCATATCAGACAAAATAGACTTTAAAATAAAGACTCTTACAAGAGACAAAAGAGGACACTACATAGTGATCAAGGGATCAATCCAAGAAGAAGATATAACAATTGTAAATATTTATGCACCCAACATAGAAGCACCTCAATACATAAGGCAAATACTAACAGCCATGAAAGGGGAAATCAACAGTAACATAATCATAGTAGGGTACTTTAACACCCCACTTTCACCAATGGACAGATCATCTAAAATGAAAATCAATAAGGAAACACAAGCTTTAAATGACACATTAGACCAGATGTACTTAATTGATATTTATAGGACATTACATCTGAAAGCAGCAGAATGCACTTTCTTCTCAAATGCACACAGAATATTCTCTAGGATAGACCGTATCTTGGGTCACAAATCAAGCCTCGGTAAGTTTAAGAAGATTGAAAACATATCAAGCATTTTTTTTCTGAGAACAACGCTATGAGATTAGAAATAAATTATAGGGGAAAAAATGTAAAAAACCCAAACACATGGAGGCTAAACAATACATTACTAAATAACCATGAGATCACTGAAGAAATCAACAAGGAAATCAAAAAATACCTAGAGAGAAATGACAGAGAAAACATGGCAATCCAAAACCTATGTGATGCAGCAAAAGCAATTCTAAGAGGGAAGTATATAGCAATACAATCCTACCTCAAGAAACCAAAAAAAGCTCAAAAAACAATCTAACCTTACACCTAAAGGAACTAGAGAAAGAAGAAAAAAAACAAGGAAAACAAAGTTAGGAGAAGGAAAGAAGTCGTAAAGATCAGAGCAAAAATAAATGAAATAGAAACAAATAAAACAATATCAAAGATCAATAAAACTAAAAGTTGATACTTTGAGAAGATAAACAAAATTGATAACCCTTAGCCAGACTCAACAAGAAAAAGAGGGAGAGGGCTCAAATGCGTAAAATTAGAAATGAAAAAGGAGAAGTTACAATGGACACCACAGAAATACAAAGCATCCTAAGAGCCTGCTACAGCCAACTCTATGCCACTAAAATGGACAACTGGGAAGAAATGGACAAATTCTTAGAAAGGTATAACCTTCCAAGACTGAACCAGGAAGAAATAGAAAATATGAACAGACCAATCACAAGTAATGAAATTGAAACTGTAATTAAAAATCTTCCAACAAACAAAAGTCCAGGACCACATGACTTCACAGGTGAATTCTATCAAACATTTAGAGAAGAGCTAACACCCATCCTTCCCAAACTCTTCCAAAGAATTGCAGAGAAAGGAACACTCCCAAACACATTCTACAAGGCCACCATCACCCTGATACCAAAACCAGACAAAGATACTACAAGAAAAGAAAATTAAAGACCAATATCAATCATGAATATAGATGCAAAAATCCTCAATAAAATACTAGCAAACAGAATCTAACAACACGTTAAAAGGATCATACACCATGATCAAGTGGGATTTATCCCAGGAATGCAAGGATTCTTCAATATATGCAAGTCAATCAATGTGATACACCATATTAACAAATTGAAGAATAAAAACCATATGATCATCTCAATAGATGCAGAAAAAGCTTTTGACAAACTTCAACACGCATTTATGATAAAAACTTCCCATAATGTGGGCATAGAGGGAACCTACCTCCAAATAATAAAGGTCATATATGACAAATCCACAGCAAACTTCATTCTCAATGGTGAAAAACTGAAAGTATTTCCTCTAAGATCAGGAACAAGAGAAGGATGTCCACTTTCACCACTATTATTCAACATAGTTTTGGAAGTCCTAGCCATGACAATCAGAGAAGAAAAATAAATAAAAAGAATATAAATTGTAAAAGAAGAAATAAAGCTGTCACTGTTTGCAGATGACATGATACAATATATAGATAATCCTAAAGATGCTACCAGAAAACTACTAGAGCTAATCAATGAATTTGGTAAAGTTGCAGGATACAAAATTAATGCACAGAAACCTATTGCACTCCTATACACTAACAAAGAAAGATGAGAAGGAGAAATTAAGGAAACAATCCCATTCACTATTGCAAAAAAAGAATAAAATGCCAAGGAATAAACCTACCTAAGGAGGTAAAAGACCTGTACTCAGAAAACTATAAGACACTGATGAAAGGAATCAAAGATGACACAAACAGATGGAGAGATATACCGTGTTCTTGGATTGGAAGAACCAATATTGTGAAAATGACTATACTATCCAAAGCAATCTACAGATTCAATGCAATCCGTATCAAATAACCAATGGCATTTTTTACAGAACTAGAATAAAAAATCTTAAAATTTGTATGGAGACACAAAAGACCCTGAATAACCAAAGCAAGCTTGAGGTAAAAAAGAAACAGAACTGGAGGAATCAGACTCCCTGACTTCAGACTATACTACAAAGCTACAGTAATCAAGACAATATAGTACTGGCACAAAAACAGAAATATAGATCAATGGAATAATATAGAAAGCCCAGAGATAAACCCACACACCTATGCTCAACTAATCTATGACAAAGGAGGCAAGGATATACAATGGAGAAAAGACAGCCTCTTCAATAAATGCTGCTGGGAAAACTGGACAGCTACATATTAAAGAATGAAATTAGAACACTCCCTGACACCATACACAAAAATAAACTCAAAATGGATTAAAGACCTAAATGTAAGGCCAGGCAGTATAATACTCTTAGAGGAAAACATAGGCAGAACACTCTATGATATAAATCACAGCAAGATCCTTTTTGACCCACCTCCTAGAGAAATGGAAATAAAAACAAGCATAAACAAATGGGACCTAATGAAACTTAAAAACTTTTGCACAGCAAAGGGAACCATAAACAAGACGAAAAGACAACACCCTGAATGGGAGAAAATATTTGCAAATAAGTCATCGGACAAAGGATTAATCTCCAAGATATATAAACAGCTCATGCAGCTCAATATTAAAAAAACAACCCAATGAGAAAATGGGCAGAAGATCTAAATAGACATCTCTCCCAAGAAGACATTCAGATGGCCAAGAGGCACCTGAAAAGCTGCTCAACATCACTAATTATTTGCGAAATGCAAATCAAAACTACAATGAGGTATCACCTCACACCAGCTAGAATGGGCATCAAGAGAAAATCTACAAACAATAAATGCTGACGAGGGTGTGGAGAAAAGGGAACCCTCTTACACTGTTGAGGGGAATATAAATTGATAACAGCCACTATAGAGAACAGTATAGAGGTTTGTTAAAAAACTAAAAATAGAATTACCCTATGACCCAGCAATCCCACTCCTGGGCCTATACCCAGAGAGAACCATAATTCAAAAAGACACACGCACACCAATGTTTATTGCAGCACTATTTACAATAGCCAGGTTATGGAAGCAACCTAAATGCCCATCGATAGACAAATGGATAAAGAAGATGTGGTACATATATACAATGGAATGTTACTCGGCCATAACAAGGAATGAGATTGGGTCATTTGTAGAGATTTCAATGGACCTAGAGACTGTCATACAGAGTGAAGTAAGTCAGAAGGAGAAAAACAAATATATTAATGCATATATGTGGAATCTAGAAAAATGGTACAGATGAGCCGGTTTGCAGGGCAGAAATAGAGACACAGATGTAGAGAACAAACGTATGGACACCAAGGGGGAAAGTGGGGGCAGGTGGTGGTGGTGGGATGAATGGGGAGATTGGGATTGGCATATATACTTAGAAAAAAAAATCATTATGGCAGGCTGGTAAAGGCTAACAAAGTAGCCTCATCAGGGGAAAATCTGCAGCCTTCATTGTGTAAAAACAATCAATTGAAACACCTGCCCTGACAGCGAGATTAATTTTGCTTTTCCAAAAGTGTGTTGTGAACAACCGTACTTCCAGGAGATGCTTCCCAAAGGAAGAGCCCTGGGGAAAACTAAGTATGGGAAACGCTATATGTTAAATGTATCTTATGATCATTTTCAACACATATTAGCATAGTAAACGTTTGTAGTAAAGAAATGTTTGAAATAATGGTAATAATGTAACATGTAAAATATGTCAAACATGAAGAATATTTATGATAATGTAAACACAAATAATATAATAAATTGTATACTGTGAAATAAAAAAGCCTCCAACTTGTTACAACACTGTCATCCTTCTTTCTTTTACTATTTTATCATAGTTTAATACATCTTTATAAACATAATTTTTGGAGTAATTTTTCTAAATTACGAAGTTATTCATGTAACTTCTCACCTTAAAATCTCTCATTTCCACTCCATCCCCACCACTCATAGCCTCAATGGTAAATTTCAAACTTTCAGCACAGAGTATAAAGCCCTTCACAACATAATACAAAATTGTGCGTAGTGCTTAGCACATAGTTGCATAGTACAGGCTACCTTTCCCCTTCATGACCTGACCCCTGTCCATTACTCTGGTATTATTTTCTGTCACTCCCACCTGAACTCTGTTTTCCAGTAATTCTGAACTACTTTGGATTTCTGAGAAACTGCTATGTTTGTCTTGCCTCCAATAGTTCTGGAATACTTTTCAGATGCCTTTCCCTTTTCTTGAATCCTATCACCCATCCCACCCCATGAACATATTCCATTAGGATTCAGGAGAAATACTAGCATCCCCAGAAAGCCTTCCCCTATTGCAGGTTGCTTGCCATATTTATAGTGGAACACTATGCAGTTATTAAAAGTTATGATTGTTAAGTATTATAATAACATGAGAATTGCTTATACTATAATGCTAAATAACAACAAAAGCTGTATACAGAATTGTATCAATAATACACTAACTGTATAAAGAAGACCAGACAAAATACATTAGAATGTTACAGGAGATTATGTCTGGATAGTTCAGTAATTTTGAGTAATTTTGATATTGAGTAATTTTATTTTTCTTTATAATCTTTTACCCATTTCCAAAATTTAGACAATCATCATGTTTTACTTTTTTAATAGGGAAAATATATTTTAAAAAGCCTTATATCCCTCACCCAGCAGAATATTTAAGGACCATATCTTACTCCTCTTTGTATCTCTAGCAGCAACTCAGGTCCTGGCAGAGAGTAGGAACAGAAAATCAAAAAGGAAGAGAAACTTATTTACTTTTTTTTTTTTACTTATTTACTTTTGAGATTTGCTTAAGTAAGGTTTGCTATGAATTTATGATTCACATAAAAATTGGGGGTAATAAAATTAATGTTATGTGACTTCATTTGTCTGTTATTAAACTGAATTGGACGCTGAGACAAGAAATTAATAAGAGGATGATTTCATGTTGAAGAGACAAAGAAAGCAGTGAATCTTTGTTCCAAATGCAGGATGAATATTTTAAAGGCAGTCATGCTGTGTGAGGTAAGATGAATTGGTTTCATTGATAAGAGTATTGGTCTGGCCATTAATGATGGTGTTGGCTGAAAAGGAGATGACTGTCAAATTAGAGAATCATGACAGGAAAGTAGAACTCACTTTTAAAAATGTAATCTTGTTGCTTTCATTGCTTATAGGAGAAGGCATGATTGATCATTCGGATTTAATTTTAAATCACATCTAAAGTGCTTTCATTGACAGCCATTTCACACTATTAAAGCCCCATGGCATTTGTTGCACTTTGATTCCATGTCTAATTCTAAAAAAGCCATGTCCTCTTTATTATTTTCATTTAAAAATTTGTTAGACAAGTACTAAATATGGGAAACGCTGTGTGCTAAATGTATCTTATGATCATTCACAACACATATTAGCATAGCAAAAGTTTGTAGTAAAGAAATGTTTAAAAAATGATAATATAACGTAAAATATGTCAAACGTGAAGAATATTCATGACAGTGTAAACAAATAATATAATAAATTGTGTATTGTGAAAAAAAAGCCTCCAACTTGTTACACTACTGTCTTGCTTCTTTCTTTTACTATTATATCATAGTTTAATACATCTTCATAAACATAATTTTTAGAGCAATTTTTTCTAAATTACCAAGTTATTCATGTAACTTATCCTCAGTGTGAAATATTCCGAAGTCTATAGAGTAATGTAGGAAGGTCTTTCCTTATTTCTTTCTCTACCTGACCCTCTTTCCCAAATACCTCTTTCTTCTAAGAGGTAGCCATTGTTAAGTTTGGTGTGTATCCTTCCAAATCGTTCCCTATATACATACACAAACATATATGTGCAAATCAAACATCTATCTGTCTGTTTTCCCACCCACTCACCCACCTACCTACCCTTTATCCCTTTCTCTCTCTCTCTCTTTCACATGCACACATATGAACACATACAAATATCTGTATGTGTGTCTCTTCCACAAATGGGAACATTGTGTGCGTAAGTGTTCTGCAACTTAGTTTTTCAGCTTAACAATTTTTTCTGTGTTAATACAAATAAACAGATCTACCTCACATTTTTTTTACTACTGCCACATATTTTGGCACCCTTTGGCCCAGCCAAATTGACACATAAAATTAACTGTCACATCTATTTATTCCTATGTGGCTTGCTTTTTTGTCTATTATTATGTATTTGCAATGCATCCACATTAACACATGTAGAGGTAGTTTATTTTCCTATTGAATTCAATTTTTTGAATATGTCACAATTTATAAATTTCACTGTTGATGAACATTTAGGTTGTCTTATGTATTTATTATTTGAGCAAAGCTATAGACATTTTTTACATGCCTCTTGATGTATATGTAAAAGAGTTTTTAAGGTATACCTCCAATGGAAAATGCTGAGTTATAAGGTATGCATAGAACCAACTTACTATGTAATGCCTAATTGTACTTTTTCAAATAAGTGTTGATATCTGGTAGGGTACATGATTCCAACTTATTCTTCTTCTGAACTGTCTTGACTCTTCCTGATTCTTTGCTTTTCCACATATTTTCTGGATTTAGCATGTCAAGTGCCACAAAATCTCTCATTCTTTTCCTTTACAGCTTCTTCATAAGAAGTCCTTTCCTATATCAAGTTTATAAACATATCTTCATTTTCTTCTAATACTTTTTGTTTTTTATGTTTAAGCCTTTAACCCCATCAGGAAATTATTTTGTGTTTGGTTTAAGTTCAGGGTTGATTTTTAAAAAATAGTTGTCCAACTGTCCCAAAACAGTTTATCAAATATACCCTAATTTCCCTGCTTATATGAATAAACCACTTTTATCAACCACTAAATTCCTATATAAAAATGGATCTATTTTCTATTGAACTATTTTTGTCTATTTTGTGCCAGAATCATAGTACCTTAATTACTAATACCTTTATTATGTTTTGATCTTTGGAAGGGTTTATTAGTTTCATGTGGCTATTGTAACATATTCCAACAAAATGGGTGGCTTCAAAACAGAAATTTATTCTCTCAGTTCTGGAGACCAGAAGTCCAAAATCAAGGTGTTGGCAGAGCCACATGGAACATTTTGTTGCCTGAATCTTCCATCTGCATCACTCCAATCTCTACTTCCATCTTCAAATGACCTTCTCCTCTTCTATCTCCGTAATCCCTCTCTGCTTCACTCTTATAAGTACACTTGTCTTTGGGCCTACCCAGTTAATCCAGAATAATCTTGTCTCACAGTCCTTAACTTAATTATATCTGCAAAGCCCCCCCCTTTTTTTTTTCAAATAAGGTAACTTTCACTGGTTCTGGGGATTAGCCTGTGGACATATCTTTTGGGAGGCTACCATTCAACCCACTACAAAGGACAAAAGTGCCCTCTTATTTTTAAAAAAATTCCTTGTGTATTTTTTGTTAATTTTTTTCTCCTAGATAAATTTTAGAATAAATCTGTGAAGTTAAAAGATTCACATTAACATTTGGTTGTAATGGGGTTTAATTTATAGAATAATTTTGGAGATTTGACTTCTTTTTCTTTTTTTTTTCAGAATTCAGGATTTTAGTGATGAATACAGTGATTCTCCTAATTCATTTCTTTCTCCCCTCTCTTATATTGCTCCTCTTAGAATTTTTCCCCACTGTGACCCCCAATTAGTATCTTTTTTTTTAATGTCTTTATTGGAGTATAATTGCTTTACAATGGTGTGTTAGTTTCTGCTTTATAACAAAGTGAATCAGTTATAAATATACATATGTCCCTATATCTCTTGACTTCTTTATAGTACTAAATCTTCCCATTCAGGAATGTGCAATATCCCTCCACTTCTCTGGAGTTATTTTTACTTGTTAGAAAAGTTCTATTGTTTTTTTCTTATACATCTTACACATTTATTTTTTAATTGAATACTTATTCTTAAGATTATTTTACTAGTTATATTTAGATTTGTTGGTTTTGAGAATAGAGTCTGTTTTCCTGATATTATCAACTTGGTTATTGTTGGCATATAGGAAAGCTATTGACTTATTATATTTTTAAAATTTTATATAGTTTTAATTCCTGCTCAGTTTTTCAACTGATTTTCATGGATTTTCCTGGAAGATTATCATACTGTCTGCAAATAATCATAGTTTTGTGTCTTACTTTCCAATGTTTATACAGTATTACTTCCTTTTTCTTTTTGATTGAATTAGCCATGACCTCCTTTACAATGCTGAATATACTGAGCACAAGAAACATCATTGTATTGTTTGTGATATTACTGGGAATGCTTTTAATATATGATCATATGATCATTGCTGTAGTATTGTTTTCGATTCCTTTAATCACATTAGGAAGTTCATTTATTTTTCACTCATATTTTGTTGGTTGTTTGCTTGTTCTCTTTCATGTGGTTCTTTAAAATCAGGAATTAGTGTTGTATTTTATTAAATATTGTGGCACCAATTGATATGTTCATGCGAGTGTTTTGCTTTAACCTTCAAATTCATTTTCTTAGTTCTCTGTCTAGCTGTGACTGGCTGAGGCGGCGCGGCGGCATAGGGACGGTAGCCTTGCCCGATTGGTGTGTCCCTTTAATACAAGAAAATGGAAACTGAACAGCCAGAGGAAACCTTTCCCAACACCGAAACCAATGGCAAATTTGGTAAATGCCCTGCTGAAGATATGGAAGAGGAACAAGCTTTTAAAAGATCTAGAAACACAGATGAGATGGTTGAATTACACATTCTGCTTCAGAGCAAGAATGCTGGGGCAGTGATTGGAAAAGGCGGCAAGAATATTAAGGCTCTCCGTACAGACTACAATGCCAGTGTTTCAGTCCCAGACAGCAGTGGCCCCGAGCACATATTGAGTATCAGTGCTGATATTGAAACAATTGGAGAAATTCTGAAGAAAATCATCCCTACCTTGGAAGAGGGCCTGCAGTTGCCATCACCCACTGCAACCAGCCAGCTCCGGCTCAAATCTGATGCTGTGGAATGCTTAAATTACCAACACTATAAAGGAAGCGACTTTGACTGCAAGTTGAGACTGTTGATTCATCAGAGTCTGGCAGGAGGAATTATTGGGGTCAAAGGTGCTAAAATCAAAGAACTTCGAGAGAACACTCAGACAACAATCAAGCTTTTCCAGGAATGTTGTCCTCAATCCACTGACAGAGTCGTTCTTATTGGAGGAAAACCTGATAGGGTTGTAGAGTGCATAAAGATCATCCTTGATCTTATATCAGAGTCTCCCATTAAAGGACGTGCTCAACCTTATGATCCCAATTTTTACGATGAAACCTATGATTATGGTGGTTTTACAATGATGTTTGATGACCGCCATGGACGTCCTGTGGGATTTCCCATGCGGGGAAGAGGTGGTTTTGATAGAATGCCTCCTGGTCGGGGTGGGCGTCCCATGCCTCCATCCAGAAGAGATTATGATGATATGAGCCCTCGTCGAGGACCTCCTCCACCTCCTCCCGGACGAGGTGGCCGGAGTGGTAGCAGAGCTCGGAATCTTCCTCTTCCTCCACCACCACCTAGAGGGGGAGATCTAATGGCCTATGACAGAAGAGGAAGACCTGGAGACCATTATGATGGCATGGTTGGTTTCAGTGCTGATGAAACCTGGGACTCTGCAATAGATACATGGAGCCCATCAGGGTGGCAGATGGGTTATGAACCACAGGGTGGCTCTGGATATGATTATTCCTATTCAGGGGGTCGTGGCTCATATGGTGATCTTGGTGGACCTATTATTACTACACAAGTAACTATTCCCAAAGATCTGGCTGGATCTGTTATTGGCAAAGGTGGTCAGCGGATTAAACAAATCCCTCATGAGTCAGGAGCGTCGATCAAAATTGATGAGCCTTTAGAAGGGTCCGAAGACCAGATCATTACCATTATAGGAACACAGGACCAGATACAAAATGCACAGTACTTGCTGCAGAACAGTGTGAAGCAGTATGCAGATGTTGAAGGATTCTAATGCAAGATATTTTTTCTTTTTTATAGTGTGAAGCAGTATTCTGGAAAGTTTTTCTAAGACTAGTGAAGAACTGAAGGAGTCCTGCATCATTTTTTTTTATTTGCTTCTGTTTAAAAAGCCAACATTCCTCTGCTTCATAGGTGTTCTGCATTTGAGGTGTAGTGAAATCTTTGCTGTTCACCAGATGTAATGTTTTAGTTCCTTACAAACAGGGGTGGGGGTGGGGGAGGGTGTGCAAAAACTAACATTGAAATTTTGAAACAGCAGCAGAGTGAGTAAATTTTAATTTTTGTTCATTGTTGGTGGTTTAAAAAAAATCCCCCCATGTAATTATTGTGAACACTTTACTTTGTGATCACTGTAACATTTGGGGGGCGGGTGGGACAGGGAGGGAAAGTAACAATAGTCCATATGTCCCTGGCATCTATTCAGAGCAGTGTGCAGAATGTAATGCTCTTTTGTAAGAAACGTTTTATGATTTTTTAAATAAATTTAGTGAACCTATTTTTGGTGGTCATTTTTTTTAAGACGGTCATTTTTCAAATGGCTGAATTCCCCCCAACCTGCCCCCAAACTAAACACTAAGTTTAATTTTCAGTCCTCTGTTGGATATAAATAAATGCATCTCGGACTTAGGCAAAGTATCTTGACACATTCAGTTCTGGTGATTTCTTAAGTGATTTGAAAGTCCATTGCTTGGGAGGAAATTCCACCACACATTCATGCTTATAATAAGCTGGGGATTTTTGTTTGTTTTTGCAAATGCTTGCCCCTACTTTGCAACGATTTTCTGTTTGTAATTGTGAAGAACCAAGGTGGGGAGCAATACAACAGATGGAGTAGTTGGTATAAGTATATACCAAAAGCCTAATGGCAGAAAGTTTTATTAATCAGAATAATACTTGGTTATGGAAGTGACTGATGCTAAATAAATTCTGATTATTTTTTATTAGATAATTTCTCACCTATAGACTTAAATTGTCAGCTTGGTAGCGTCTATTAGTTAAACTTTGTAAAATATATATATATATATATTCTTGTTTTTCCATTGTATGCAAATTGAAAGAAAAAGATGTACCATTTCTCTGTTGTGTGTTGGATTATGTAGGAAATGTTTGTGAACAATTCAAAAAAAGATGAAAAAAGTTCCTGTGGATGTTTTGTGTAGTATCTTGGCATTTGTATTGATAGTTAAAAGTTCACTTCCAAAATAAAACTCCCAAAATGCTAGAAAAAAAAATTCATTTTCTTAATGTTGTACCACACTTGACATTCTATGGTAAACTGATTTAATCATAATGTGTTACTCATTATATATTTTCAGTTTTGTCATCTGTGTTTCTAAATGAGGTTCAACTATTATTTTCCTTACTTCCACCCTCCTCCCTTCTGTTCTTTTTGTGTTCTGCTGACCAATTTGCCATTAGGGTGCACAAGCCTCATAAAATGAGTTAGGTAGCTTCCCATCTTTTCCTGTGTTTCATGTGAGTCTGCTGTTGCTTTGACAGGTAGATAGTTCATACTTTGATCACTTCTGTTATAGTTATTACAATATTCAGATTGCCTACTTCTTCGTGAATGACCTAATTTAAATTTCCCTGGAAAACAATTGATTTAATCTAAAATTTTAAATTAATTGGTATAGAAATATATATATATATTTACTCCTTAAACTTCTCCATATCTGCCATTATTAATTGTCTCTAATTCTCCTAGGGTACTGCCTTCTTGACTTTGTGTGTTCTCACTACATTTGGAGTTTCTCTTGCCTTCAAAATGCTCTTTCCTCATCATGTTTTAAGCTGTTGATATTGTTCTTCTCCTGTTTCTCAGTAAAAATGCCATGCCATAAGCTCTTAACTTTTAGAAAGTTCTGTTTCTAGCACCTTGTAGTCCCCTCTCTTGTTTCCAGTGGTCTCAGGGATTTATTCTTTTTAAAAAATCTTTTTCTGGCACTTTAAAAAACTTGGAGCAATAAAAGAGATGAACTTGCATTTTGAATCTTACATGCAAATATCCAACCCCATCTGCTAAATGTCCCTAAATCTAGCTTCATTTTCTTTGGATTATTTGATAAACCACAAGACTGGATTTCTTAAGTATCCCAGATAACTGAGTTTACTATAGTTCCTTTAAAAAATAATATACAATTATACTTTGTTCTATGTAGAGAAGCTCAAATATTAGGCAAATAGAAGGGAAGGCTTATTGTAACTTGTGTTTGAAAGTGAGTGATAACTAGTAGGATTAAGGTGGTAAATGACTGAGATGTTTATACTTGGATAGTTTATATTGAAAGAAAGGTTGGTTTTTAGACTAATACTGGCTGCCTTTGATTCTGGCTCTCAGATTTCAAACAAGACATGTTTTCTTCTTATGGCCTCTAGCAGCCTCTCAATGCTACCTGTGCCAAGTCCCATCACACCATAGTGCAATAATTAAAAAAAATAGTATATACTACTACAACATTTTATGTTCCCTCAGCACAGGGTCATCTTTGTGACTTGAAGGCTCCAGCACAGGGACTTGCATGCAATAAGTATTAGTTGCACTTAAATTTACTCTTTTGGATTTTTGTAACCCAGATACCAGCTGGGATCACTCTGCCCATTAAACCTAGGTAAGATAATCTCAAATCTCCTTTGCTCGTCTTGTGGAAAGTCTAATGCTCTTGCAAAGATTTCTGTAAATTCCTGGTGGCTTATATTTCTCCCAGCCAACTCTGACTCTGATTTCCAACTTCTGCTGAATTCTTACTCTCTATTTTATGTCTTACTTTAATTTTATATGGTATTGGCTCCCCAAATGACACTCACATGAAATGATTCTGTGTTGTGGACTTTTATTAAAGATTCAGGGCTATTATTGAGAGGAGTTATACTATACTAAATATATAATTTGAAATCGAATATCATATTTCCATAGTTTTTGAGAAGCCCCTTGGCCATTTGTCTCAGTTCAGGTCTTGACCTTTCATCATTATTGTCTGGCCCTCTCTGTCTTTTTCTAGCTCCTTCACTTTTTCTCACTCCTCTGCTCTCCGCATCCCACCTCCAATTCTGTTAATGTATTGATACTATACAGAACAGTTTAAAAACCTCATTGTTGAGTGCTTCCAACAGTTATCCAGAGTTTTGTAATTATAGAGACTTGAGTGTATCATTTTTTATTCAGAGGTGATTAGGTTCTAGTGAATTATTGCTAACCAAACTCACATGAATCTGACACATCCAAAATGTCCATTTAAATATTTCTAATATGGAATATACCTTCTCAGTGATCTGAGAACATGCTCTGAACCTCAGGTAAGTTTCACTGGCTCCAAAAATTTAACTTAACTCAAACATTCCTCCCCATCAATGGAGTTCAAAGATAACTTTCTCTCTGGTGGCTTAATTAGATTTCAGTTTCTTTAAACTCATAACACATCTACAGATTAACCTTAATATCTAGTAACATATGCAATCAGACAAAAGATAATTTTCATTTGCGACAGTCACCATAGTACATTTATCACATTTATATTGTGTGTCACAGAGAAAGGCCCACTTATCTTGACCCTAGATTTTGGAGTCCATTATCTTTTCGTGGGGCCCAAATCATCCTATTTATCTATGTCAGTGACCCTAAGCTACTAATATTGATATCCATATTCAAAATTCAAGTTCATGATTTTTGAATTTAGTATCAGCTATGCTGTAGAAGTTAAAAGGCCAGAGGAAACAATTAGATATGCTATTCATGTGATTCAATCCATCAAATATAGATGAAGTGTTTGGTATCTGACAAGTACTGAGGAGAATTAGTAAGACATGATTCCTGTCTTAGAGAAAATTATAGCTTGTAGGTGACAGAGGCATTCCTTGAAGGATCATCTAGGAAGCAGTGCCTGTTCTTTGGATACCAAAGTCTCCATTCTCCTGTTCTTTTCAATTATAAGCGTTTATATTTGTTAGATAACTCTAATAGACTTTTTCCTAACCTTTTTGGTCTAAAACCATTGTAACCACCTTCCTGTTCTTTTAATACATGAACTGTGCTCTTGCCTTTGAGCCTTTGTGCTGATCGTTCCCTCTGCCTGGAACATCACACCCCCAGGTAGCCACATGCTTGTCCCCTCACTTTATTTAGATCTCTGCTCAAGTGTCATCTCAATATGGAAGATTTGCCTGACCATCCTATGTGTCATTCTCTAATTTATGCCTTTAGCCTGCTTTATGTTTCATCTCAACACTTCTCATCGTGTATTCTTCATCCTCACTTGAATATAAGCTCCATAAAATGGACTTTGTATTTTTTTTTCAATGTCAAATCTCCAGCACCTAGAATGTCTGGCATAATAGGCACCCAATATTTGCTAAATGGTGAATTATCAATCTATAATTTCTTGAACCTGCCTAGGGAATAAAACATTTTGTCATTTTTCCTATGATATATGGTAGGAAAGTGATTTTCAATTAAAATGTTTTATTTTAGATGAGTCAATTAGGAAAGATTTATTATATAAAATACATTTAGGGCTTCCCTGGTGGCGCAGTGGTTGAGAGTCCGCCTGCCGATGCAGGGGACACGGGTTCGTGCCCCAGTCCAGGAAGATCCCACATGCTGCGGAGCGCCTGGGCCCATGGGCCATGGCCTCTGAGCCTGTGCGTCTGGAGCCTGTGCTTCGCAACAGAAGAGGCCACAACAGTGAGAAGCCCGCATACCACAAAAAAAAAAGAAAAAGAAAAAATATTTTAAAATAATTTTTAATCATATTAAGTATGCAGTACTTCTGTTTCTCACTATTTAATAAGCCAAGCATATTCTCTAATTTACTTAATTATGTAAGAAAAAGCATGATATGTAACTGATTTTTTAAATTATGTATGAAATTCTTATATATTGCTCTTACAAATTTAACTGGTTTATTTTTTATCATTTTCCTTTCATATATCAAAATAATGAGATAATAATAACAGTAGGTAACATTAATATGTAGCTTATTATTCCCACGCACCGTTCCAAGCATTTTGCATGTAAAAACTCATTTAATCCTCACAACAACCTCATGAAGTATATACTATTATTGTTCCCATCTTCGAAGTGAGAAAGCTGAGGTGCAGATATGTCCAAATTCCCACAAGTTCAAACTCAGAATTTAGGCTGGTATTTTATCCAGTAAGTTGTTTACAAATAATAAATTGCAGGTGTGAGTTTTTTATTGAAGTATAGTTGACTTACATTATTAGGGGTACAACAGAGTGATTCAATATTTTTATAGATTATACTCCATATAAAGTTATTATAAAATATTGGCTATACTCCCTGTGCTGTACATTACATCCTTGTATCTTATTTATTTCTAGTAGTTTGTACCTCTTAATCCCCTTCCCCTATGTTGTTCCTCCTCCAGTCCCTCTCCCCACTGGTAACCACTAGTTTGTTCTCCGTATCTGTGTGTCTGTTCCTGTTTTGTTATATTCATTCGTTTTATTTTATAGATTTCACATATAAGTGAAAACACAGTATTTGTCTTTCCTAACTTATTTAGCTAAGCATAATACCCTTCAGGCCCATACATGTTTTTGCAAATGGCAAAATTTTCATTCTTTTTTATGGCTGAGTAATATTCCACTGTGTGTGTGTTTGTATATATATATATATATATATATATATATATATATATATATATACACCACATCTTCTTTATCCATTCATCTGTTGATGGACACTTAGCTTGCTTGCATGTCTTGGCTACTGTACATAGTGTTGCTTGGAAGGTTGGGTTGCATGTATCTTTTTGAATTAGAGTTTTCATCTTTTTTGGATATATGCCCAGGAGTAGAATTACTAGATCATATGGTAACTCTAGTTTTAGTTTTCTAAGGAACCAACATACTGTTTTCCATAGTGGCTGCACCAGTTTACATTCCCACCAACAGTGTAGGAGGGCTCCCTTTTCTCCACACCCTCTCCAGCATTTATTATTTGTAGACTTTTTGTTGATGGCCATTCTGACTGGTGTGGGGTGATACCTCAATGTAGTTTTGACTTGCATTTCTCCAATAATTAGTGATGTTGAGCATCTTTTCATGAGCCTGTTGGTCACCTGTATGTCTTCTTTGAAGACATTTCTTTTTAGGTCTTCTGCCCATGGGTTGTGTATTTTCTAATTATTAAGTTTTTTCTTTTATATATTCTCAATACCAGTCATTGATCAAATATGTGCTCTTCAAATGTGTTCTCCTAATCTGTGTGTTGTCTTTTCATTCTCGTTAAAAGAGAAGTTTTGAGTTTTGATGAAATACAATGTATCTCTTTTTTAATGGATTTTGCTTTTTTTGTCATATCTAAGGAATCTTTGCCTAGTCCAAGGTCACAAAGGTTTTCTCCTATGTTTTCCTTGAAGAGTTTTATAGTTTCAGGTTTCGCATTTAGGTCTTTCATCCATTTAGACTTCAATTTTGTATGTGGTGTTATGTATGAGTCAGTTCATGTTTTCGAATATGACTGTCCAATTGTTGCACGTTGGTCGAAAATCAACTGGACACATATGTGTGGATCTAATTTTGGAATCTCTGTTCTATTCCATTGGTTTATGTATTTATCCTTTCACCAATACCACACTGTTGACTGAAAAAAAAT
The DNA here is from genome assembly GCF_963455315.2 of Globicephala melas. Classification (NCBI taxonomy): domain Eukaryota; kingdom Metazoa; phylum Chordata; class Mammalia; order Artiodactyla; family Delphinidae; genus Globicephala; species Globicephala melas. The sequence continues at coordinate 49,378,415 of NC_083335.1, forward strand.
TGCACAACCTAAAAGTTGAGAATTATGTGTTATTCTGCAGACATACTGAGGACTTAAGCCAAAGAGACAGGCTCTCAGATAGCTCTGAGGGATTGTTCTGAAGAGGTAAGGGAGGAGCCAGGATATATAGGAGTTTTTGCAACAACACCCCCGCCCCCAACCAAGTAGTAGGAACATCAAAAGATTACTGTTAATTAAAAAAAAACAGACTTCTAAAGTTAATGAATTTAGCACTTTTCTGTGTATGGGAAGATGCAAAAGTCTGGGGTCTGGGCTCATTGAAATCATTCCTTTGATATGCACCTCAGCTATCTAGGGCCAGTATTGTTTTTCTCCATCCTGAATTCCCTCACAGTTCACAATCCGGGATAGCCACAGTGGCTGATGGCGTGATGGCTGCAACATCCTTTGTTTACTGATATGGCAGGCAATGTTCTTTGTCCACAACACTGTCTTTTTTTTTTTTCTGGCCATGCCACATGGCAGAGTGCCAGGTCTTAACCACTGGTCCACCAGGGAATTCCCCACAACACTGTCTTGATTACTGTAGCTTTGTAGAAAGTCTTGAAAATGGATAATTTAAGTTTTCCAACTTTGTCCATTTCAAAATTGTTTTTCCTCCTATAGTTGCTTTGCTTTTCAATATCAATTTTAGAATCAGTTTCTATAAAAATTTCTCCTGGAATTTTTATTGAAATTCCATTCAAATCATAGATCACTTTTACGTCTTATCAATATTGAGTGTTACAATCCATGAACACAGTATACAAGTATACCTCAGAGATATTGTGGGTTTGGTTCCAGACCACCACAATAAAGTTAATATCGCAATACAGCAAATCATGTGATTTTTTTTGATTTCCTAGTGCATATAAAAGTTATGTTTACACTATACTGTAGTCTATTGTGTGCAGTAACATTATGTCTTAAAAACAATGTACATACGTTAATTTAAAATGCCTTATTGATACAAAAAATGCTAACCACTTTTAGTGAGTCATAATCTTTTTGCAATAGTAACATCAGAAATCACTAATCACAGATCACCATAGCAAATGTAATAATAATGAAAAAACTTAAATATTCCAAGAATTACCAAAATGTGACACAGAAGCATGTAGTGAGCAAATGCTATTGGAAAAATGGTGCCCATAGACTTGGTTGACACAGAAATTCAGTTTGTAAAAAACCTGCATTTTCTGTGAAGTGCAATAAAATGAGATATGCCTATATCTTTCCTTTATTTTAGGTCTTTTGATTTCTTTCATTAGTGTTTCACTGTTTTCAGCACACAGCTCATACATATATTTTCTTAGATTTATACCTAAGTATCTAATGGTTTTGGTGCTATTGTAAGCCATAATATGTATTATTTCAATTTCCATTAGTTCACTAATAGTGTATAGAAATATAATTGATTTTTTCATATTGATCTTTTATCCTGAGATCTTGCTAAATTCACCTGTTTGTTCTCATCGCTTTTTTGTACATTTTTGGGACTTTTTAAATTGACAAGTGTGTTTGAATAGAGACAGTTTTGTTTCTTCCTTTCTAGTCTATATGCATTTTCTTTTCTTATTGCACTGGATAGGACTTTTGGCACAATATTAAATAAGAGTGTGGAGAGCTGACATCCTTTCTTTGTTCCTGATCTGGAGAAAGCATTCAATCTTTCACTGTTAAGTATGAAGTTAACACTAGGTTTTTTGTAGATACCCTTTATCAGGTTGTTGGGATTCCCTTGTATTCCCAGTTTGCTGAGTTTAAAATTTTTATTTTTATTTTTTTATCATGGATGAGCATAGAATTTGGACAAATGCTTTTTCTGAACCTATTGAGATGATCATATGTTTTTTCTTTAGTCATTGTTTCATTTTTGGATGTAAAACTAGCTTTGAATTCCGTGGATAAATCCCACTCATCATGATGTATTATCATTTTTACACATTGCTTCATTCAGTTTACTAATATTTTGCTGAGAATTTTTGCATGTATGTTCATGAGTGATATTGGTCTTTAGTTGTAAATTGATCTATGTAACCAGTCAGTTTTCTAAGCTCTTATTTCTAATAGTTGGTAGATTCTTATGGCTTATTCATGTGGAAAATTATATCATCTAGAAGTAGTGGACTTTATTTTCTTCTTTCCAAATCCTCATGTCTTTAACTATTTGTGTTCTTTATTTCATTAGACTGTTTAGGACCTACAGTGCAATATTGAATTGATCTGGTAATATTAGATATCCATGTCTTTTGCTTAATTATAAAGGAAGTACTTTTAATTTTTCCCATTTAGGATGAAGATGTGGTAGATTCTTGTAGATATTCTTAATACATTTAAGCAAGATGTCTTCTTATTTCTAGTTTATTAAGAAACTTTTCTCTTGTTTTTCATTCATTAATGGGTGTTGATTTCTACCAAATGCTTTTCCTACCATGAAATGATCATACTTTTTTCTCCTTTAAAGTGGTAAATGACATGTATATATTTTCTAATATAAACCATCCTCAAATTCTTGGGATAATCCTAGCTTGGTCATGGTATATTTCCTTTTTCACACTCTAGGATTTAGTTAGCTTTTTGTTTAGGACTATAGCATCTCTAGTAACATTTGAAATCACCCATAGTTGTCTTTTCTCTTACTATCTTTGTTTGGATTTATTATGGCTGCTAAGCTGTGTAATATTTCCTCCGATTCTAATTCTTTGGAAGAATTCTCATAGTATTGGAAAAATCTTTTCCTTGAAAGTTTGTTAGATTTTTCTTGTAAAACTCTCTGGGTATGGTGTTTACTTTTGAAAATTTTTAAAACTACTTCTTTAATTTCTATGCTATTGGAATCTTTATACTTTTTATTTCTTCTTGAATCAGTTTGGCAATTTATATATTTCCATGAAATTGTCCATTTCATCTAACTTTTCAAGTTTACTGACATAAGATGTTTGGCAACCTTTTAATAACTTTCTAATATCTTCTTTAATTGTGATCATGTTTCATTTCTTCTTTATAGTATTTTATACCTCCTGTCTTTTTGAAGGTAGATATTACCAAGAGTTTTTTTTTTTTTTTAGCATTTCTATGTCTGAATCCTGTTTTTGATGTTCATAGATCACAGTGACATGCTACATCTGACACCTACTAAGTTCTGGTAATGGGTAGAGGCTATCAAAATTCATCTAGCAAAAAGAGGGTCTATTTATAGTGGGGTTTAAAAAATTGAATACAAGGATTAAGCTCATGATTTTTAGGCATTTTCTTGAAATCTGATAGAAATCCTTCCTCCCCTTGTCTCTCCATCCTTAAGCTATCAAGTGTGAGAAGCAATAAATAGGTCATTGTACTTCAGCTACAGTAAAATAAGGAGAATTGTTAATGAAATTGAAAGTGATGATTAATAATATATGTATACTGCAATCTTTTGGAGGCAAATATAACAATGGCACTTGAATTTCAATGCACAGTGTACATGGGAATCTTTTTCACTTATGGTATTATTAACACAAAACACATAAGTCCTTTTTTTTCCTATTTCTTCAGCTTTCTCTGTGCCAAACAAGATACCTAAGTTATACCACTTTGACAATCCAAGAAGTTGGCAATTATTAGTAGTTTTTGAAAAACAACAGACCAAAAGATTGTTCATTTGAATTTGACTTTGTGATGCTTTAAAGATTATCAAGGTGACAGTTCTTAAATCAGTTATACCAAAGGTGGAGTGTTTACATTAGAGGTGAAAGGTAGATTTAATTAAGAAAGAAGAACCATCTAGAATGTCCTGTTTCAAAGTGTTGTTTCTTAAATTCAAACCTATGCTACTAGCTATAGCTTTTGGAGCATATACTAAGTTCCAAGTATTGTGTAAAAGCTTTACATATATTTTCTCTGTTAGTCCTCATAATAAGCCTGAGAGGTAAGGAAAATTATTACCATTAGTGTGTTAAAGATGAGGAAATTGAAGCACAGAGATGCCTCATGGTTAAAATATTATTAAGGGTTTCAAAAGAAGTTTGGCTCCAGAGCATCATTACATTGTACACCAAAGAAGAACTATTTTTTCTGGTTTACTCAACCCAGGTTTATTTCTTGCTCACATTATATGTCCAGCACAGGTCAGAGTAACTTAATACTTTAAAAACAGTACATGTAGCTAAAGAGGTAAAGAAGTTCAGTGACCTAAGGATGAAGCATGCCTAATTGAACCAAAATATTTGCACTTGAAACTGTTCAGCATTCCTTGAGAATGGCCCGTGCCTACTGTAAATACAGGGATGTTAAATCTTATCAAAGAGAAACTGCAACTTAGGAACTTAGGCAAGTCAACAGCTGTGACCTCAGTCAAGCAGGCAGTAGAGTTTTCATTCAGCAAGCTGTGCCTCATGCTTCTTTGGCTAGAGCTATGTATATTTAATTAGTGTCCTCTCACCTTCACAGTACATGTTTTTCCACTTGACAGTTTCTGGCACCAAAAGAATGTCCTTGAGAAAAAAGTCAGGCCTGTTGACTACTAAGCATATTATTTGACTTGATGTTCAACCATTCTGAAGAAAGAATTGGGAATAATGAAAGACAGTGGGGCATAGAACCTCTTTAACTGAAAGTGTCAGGTCGGTCGAAGCTATTGAACAGTTCCTATTAAATTAGCTTAGCTTCATCTCGGCTAGTTAAAGCTGGCATGCTGACAAATGAGTTTCTATCTGTATAGAAAAAAAGAGTAAGGAAGAGCAGATTTACATTTGGGAGCTTAGTGACAGTCACATCACAAGGTCAATAAGAATGTGTCCATCACAGAACTATGTTTGTCCCCTGTCAATACATTGGATGATCAGCTTCAAAATATTTAGCCCTTCACAAGGTGTGAGCATATTCTTCCTAATGGAAGTTATTTCAACATTTCTTTGAAAGAATTTTAACACAGATAATGTCAAAGTTTTTGTTGCTTGTTGGAAATCCAAGTGTAAATTTTATTTAGCATTTTCACTCATAGAGATGTGGCACAAGATATCCCCTTTTGAAAAAAATCATAAAGATGCTTATTTCCTTATGAAAATGTTTTTATTCTATACCTTAAAAAACCTGTATATATATTTTTGAATGATGCCAAGAATAACCTTGGATATATGATTTTAAAATGAGGCAAAAGTTGATCCCATCTGATTTTTTTATCCTAGGGGTGAGATTTTAAGTTCTGCTATATTTAGGATTTCCACCAACACAAGGGAAGATAACTTTAATGGAGGAAATCCTAGACACTTCTAGGAATTCTTTTGGCTGTGTAACAAGAATCCTTTATTTTCCTTTAATTTTAAAAACTGCCTCTTATGGATACCAATGCCATGCATGCATAAAATAGCTTACTTCCTTATGTTGCTCATAACAGAAGTGAATAGAAAACTTATTCTGGAAAAATCAGAGAATAAGACATGTCAAAACAATGTTCAGGCTGCTTGGGTATAGTGAAAAAAGTTTCTCCCATCACTTGGCTAATCTCCTTTTAGCCTCCATTTACCTGATCCCCTTTTTGTTGCTCAAAGTTTTCAGTTGTGGTATTCTCCAAACTAAATCTTTTTATACTTCAAAATCCACTCTTTCCTCTCTGTCCCTACTCATTGTCCAGCCACATATTGGAGCTGATCTCAGTATCTAATCAGATTACTCTCTCACAAGAGGTTAAGTGGCTGAGAGCTCTCTCAGAGCAACTTCGTCTTTTAAAAGAGAAGTGAATTAACTTCTAATTGGTAGAATTTAGAAACTGTCACAAAATAAATTACTCTTTTAGAAAAATTCAAAAGCAAAGGGGCTTACCTGGTGCTTGCAAAGTGCCCTACCTAATTTCCTTCATGCCTACTCCACTCTATTTCTTCTCTTCTCTCTCCCTTTTTTTTAAAAAAAATATTTTATTGACGTATAGTTGATTTACAATGTTGTGTTAATTTCTGCTGTACAGCAAAGCGATTCAGTTATACATATATATATTATTTTTCATATTTTTTCCATTATGGTTTATCACAGGATATTGAATATAGTTCCCTATGCTATACAGTAGGACCTTGTTGTTTATCCATTCTATATATAATAGTTTGTATCTGCTAACCCCAACCTCCCAATCAATCCCTCCCCTACCCCATCCCCTTGGCAACCACAAGTCTGTTATCTGTCTGTGAGTCTGTTTCTGTTTCGTAGATATGTTCATTTGTGTCATATTTTAGATTCCACATATAAGTGATATCATGTGGTATTTGTCTTTCTCTTTCTGACTTACTTCACTTAGTATGATAATCTCTAGCTCCATCCATGTTGCTGCAAATGACATTATTTCATTCTTTTTTGTGGCTGAGTAATATTCCACTGTATATACGTACCACATCTTCTTTATCCATTCATCTGTTAATGGACATTTAGGTTGTTTCCATGTCTTGGCTATTGTGAATAGTGCTGCTGTGAACAGAGGTGCATGTATCTTTTGGAATTATAGTTTTGTCCAGATATATGCCCAAGAGTGACCTTGCTGGATCATATGGCAACTGTTTTTACTCTTCTGTCTTCTCCTCTTTTTAAACCCCCACCCCAACAGATTGTGAAAGTTGGTTCTCAGGCTTCACACCTGCCATATTAGTTATACCACTGAGTAACAAATTACCCCCAAACTAAGGCTGAAAACAGCAACAAATATTTTTATTTAACAGCTTTTATAGATCAGGAATTTGGGTGCAGTTTAGCTGAGTGGTTCTGGCACAAGGGCTCTCAGAAAGCTGCTGCGGCTGCAATTACCTCAAGGCTTCACTGGGAGATGATCTACTTCCAAGTTCAGTCATGTGGCTATTGGCAGGCCTCAGGGCCTCATTGGCTGTTGGCTGAAGATATCAGTTCCATAGGGCTGCTCACAGCATAGCTTCTTAATTCTCTCTCACACACACACATACATTGGGATTGAACCCAAGATGGAAATCAGTGATTTGTATACAACCTAATCTTGTCATAAGTGATATCCCATCACTTCTGTTCCTCGGAAGCAAATCACTAGGTCCAGATCACACTCAAGGGAAGATGGTGACATAAGGGCCAGAATACCAGGAGGTGGAGAACATTGGGGTCCATCATAGAGGATCCTGCCACATTTACACACATCTAAAAAAGGGATGGGAAGGGTGACATCACTTTGTTAGAAAGTTTGTTATGCTTAAACTTATATAGAGAGTCTAAACTTGGCTATATCTGTAGATGTCCATGTGACCTATGTCAGTTACTGTTAATATACTTTTTGAGAGTGCCTGCCTTTATGAAGGTATAACAGTGCATACTTTTAAGGATTCAGTAGAATGGGACTATATTCAAGAAAGAGGAAGATTTGAGAAGATGGTGGAAGAGTAAGACTCAGAGATCATCTTCCTCCCCACAGATACATCAGAAATACATCTACACGTGGAACTGCTCCTATAGAACACCCACCGAACGCTGGCAGAAGACCTCAGACCTCCCAAAAGGCAAGAAACTCCCCACGTACCTGGGTAGGGCAAAAAAAAAAAAAAACAGAGACAAAAGAATAGGGACAGGACTTGCACCAGAGGGAGGGAGCTATGAAGGAGGAAAGATTTCCACACACTAGGAAGCCCTTTCGTGGGCAGAGACTGCGGGTGGCGGAGGGGGGAAGCTTCAGAGCCACGGAGGAGAGTGCAGCCACAGGGGTGCGGAGGGCAAAGCGGAGAGATTTCCGCACAGAGGATTGGTGCCGACTGGCACTCACCAGCCCGAGAGGCTTGTCTGCTCACCTGCCGGGATGGGCTGGGGCTGGGAGCTGAGGCTCCGGCTTTGGTCGGATGCAGGGAGAGGACTGGGGTTGGCGGCGTGAACACAGCCTGAAGGGGTTAGTGTGCCACGGCTAGCCGGGAGGGAGTCCGGGAAAAGTCTGGAGATGCCGAAGAGACAAGAGACTTTTTCTTGCCTCTGTGTTTCCTGGTGCATGAGGACAGGGGATTAAGAGCACTGCTTAAAGGAGCTCCAGAGACAGGCACGAGCCGCGGCTATTAGCGTGGACCACAGAGATGGGCGTGAAACGCTAAGGCTGCTCCTGCAGCCACAAAGAAGTCTGTGTGTAAGCACAGGTCACTCTCCATACCTCCCCTCCCAGGAGCCTGTGCAGCCTGCCACTGCCAGGGTCCCGTGATCGAGGGACAACTTCCCCTGGAGAATGCACGGCATGCCCCAGGCTGGTGCAAAGACACGTTGGCCTCTGCCACCGCAGGCTCGCCCCACATCCGTACCCCTCCCTCCCCCCGGGCCTGAGTGAGCCAGAGACGCCAAATCAACTGCTCCTTTAACCCCGTCCTGTCTGAGCGAAGAACAGACGCCCTCAGGTGACCTACATGCAGAGGTGGGGCCACATCCAAAGCTGAACCCCAGGAGCTGTGCGAAAAAAGAACAGAAAGGGAAATTTCTCCCAGCAGCCTCAGAAGCAGTGGATTAAAGCTCCACAATCAACTTGATGTACCTTGCATCTGTGGAATACCTGGATAGACAACAAATCATTCTAAATTGAGGAGGTGGACTTTGGGAAAAAGTTAGATTATTTTTTGCCCTTTTCCTCTATTTGTGAGTTTGTGTGTGTATGCTTCTGTGTGAGATTTTGTCCGTATAGCTTTGCATTCACCATTTGTCCTAGGGTTCTGTCTGTCTGTTTTTTTTAAAAAAATGTTTTTCCTTGATAATTATTTTGCATTTTAATAACTTTATTTTATCTTACTTTATTTTATTTTATCCTCTTTCTTTCTTTCTTTCCTTCCTTCCTTCTTTCTTTCTTTCTTTCTTTTTTTCTTTCTTTCCATTTTTTCTCCCTTTTATTCTGAGCCATGTGGAGGACAGGCTCTTGGTGCTCCAGACAGGCATCAGGGCTGTGCCACTGAGATGGGAGAGCCAACTTCAGGACACTGGTCCACAAGAGACCTCTCAGCTCCATGTAATATCAAACAGTGAAAATATCCCAGAGATCTCTATCTCAACTCAAAGACCCAGCTTCACTCAACAACCAGCAAGCTACAGTGCTGGACACCCTATGGCAAACAACTAGCAAGACAGGAACACAGCCGCATACATTAGCAGAGAGGCTGCCTAAAATCATAATAAGGCCACAGACACCCCAAAACACACCACCAGATGTGGACCTGCCCACCAAAAAGACAGGATCCATCCTCATCCACCAGAACACAGGAACTAATCCCCTCCACCAGGAAGCCTACACAACCCACTGAACCAACCTTAGCCACTGGGGACAGACACCAAAAACAATAGGAACTACGAACCTGCAGCCTGCGAAAAGGAGACCCCAAACACAGTAAGATAAGCAAAATGAAAAGTCAGAAAAACACACAGCAGATGAAGGGGCAAGGTAAAAACCCACCAGACCTAACAAATGAAGAGGAAATAAGCAGTCTACCTGAAAAAGAATTAAGAATAATATAGTAAAGATGATCCAAAATCTTGGAAATATAATAGAGAAAATGCAAGAAATATTTAACAAGGACCTAGAAGAACTAAAGAGGGTACAAGCAATGATGAACAACACAATAAGTGAAACTAAAAATACTCAAGAAGGGATCACTAGCAGAATAACTGAGGCAGAAGAACGGATAAGTGACCTGGAAGATAAAATAGTGGAAATAACGAATGCAGAGCAGAATAAAGAAAAAAGAATGAAAAGAACTAAGGACAGTCTCAGAGACCTCTGGAACAACATTAAATGCACCAACATTCTAATCATAGGGGTCCCAGAAGAAGAAGAGAAAAAGAAAGGGACTGAGAAAATATTTGAAGAGATTATAGTTGAAAACTTCCCTAATTTGGGAAAGGAAATAGTTTGTCAAGTCCAGGAAGCACAGAGAGTCCCATACAGGATAAATCCAAGGAGAAACATGCCAAGACACATGTTAATCAAACTGTCAAAAATTAAACACAAAGAAAACATATTAAAAGCATCAAGGGAAAAACAACAAATAACACACAAGGGAATCCCCATAAGGTTTACAGCTGATCGTTCCGCAGAAACTCTGCAAGCCAAAAGGGAGTGGCAGGACATATTTAAAGTGATGAAGGAGAAAAACCTACAAACAAGATTACTCTACCCAGCAAGGATCTCATTCAGATTTGATGGAGATACTAAAACCTTTACAGACAAGCAAAAGATGAGAGAGTGCAGCACCACCAATCCAGCTTTACAACAAATGCTAAAGGAACTTCTCTAGGCAAGAAACACAAGAGAAGGAAAACACCTACAATAACAAACCCAAAACAGTTAAGAAAATGGGAAGGGGAACATACATATCAATAATTACCTTAAATGTAAATGGATTAAATGCTCCCACCAAAAGACACAGACTGGCTGAATGGATACAAAAACAAGACCCATATATATGCTGTCTACAAGAGACCCACCTTCGACCTAGGGACACATACAGACTGAAAGTGAGCAGACAGAAAGATATTCCATGCAAATGGAAATCAGAAGAAAGCTGGAGTAGCAATTCTCATATCAGACAAAATAGACTTTAAAATAAAGACTATTACAAGAGACAAAGAAGGACACTATATAATGATCAAGGCATCAATCCAAGAAGAAGATAAAACAATTGTAATTTTTTGTTTCTGGTACATGGGCCTCTCACTGTTGTGGCCTCTCCCATTGTGGAGCACAGGCTCCAGACGCTCAGGCTCAGCGGCCATGGCTCACGGGCCCAGCCGCTCCGCAGCATGTGGGAAATTCCTGGTCCAGGGCACGAACCTGTGTCCCCTGCATCGGCAGGCAGACTCTCAACCACTGCTCCACCAGGGAAGCCCAACAACTGTAAATATTTATGCACCCAACATAGGAGCACCTCAATACATAAGGCAAATACTAACAGCCATAAAAGGGGAAATTGACAGTAAGACAATCATAGTAGGGGACTTTAACACCCCACTTTCACCAATGGACAAATCATCCAAAATGAAAATAAATAAAGAAACACAAGCTTTAACTGATATGTTAAACAAGATGGACTTAATTCATATTTATAGGACATTCCATCCAAAAACAACAGAATACACATTTTTCTCAAGTGCTCATGGAACATTTTCCAGGATAGATCATAATTTGGGTCACACATCTAGCCTTGATAAATTTAAGAAAATTGAAATGGTATCAAGTACCTTTTCCTACCACGACGCTATGAGACTAGATATCAATTACAGGAAAAGATCTGTAAAGAATACAAACACATGGAGGCTAAACAATGCACTACTTAACAAAGTGATCACTGAAGAAATCAAAGGGGAAATCAAAAAACACCTAAAAACAAATGATATTGGAAACACGATGACCCAAAACCTATGAGATGCAGAAAAAGCAGTTCTAAGAGGGAAGTTTATAGCAATAAAATCCTACCTTAAGAAACTGGAAATATCTCAAATAAACAACCTAACCTTGCACCTAAAGCAATTAGAGAAAGAAGAACAAAAATACCACAAAGTTACCAGAAGGAAAGAAATCTTAAAGATCAGATCAGAAATAAATGAAAAAGAAATGAAGGAAACGATAGCAAAGATCAATAAAACTAAAAGCTGGTTCTTTGAGAAGATAAACAAAATTGATAAACCATTAGCCAGACTCATCAAGAAAAAAAGGGAGAAGACTCAAATCAATAGAATTAGAAATGAAAAAGGAGAAGTAACAACTGACACTGCAGCAATACAAAAATCATGAGAGACTACTACAAGCAACTCTATGCTAATAAAATGGACAACCTGGAAGAAATGGACAAATTCTTAGAAATACACAACCTGCCGAGACTGAACCAGGAAGAGATAGAAATTATGAACAGACCAGTCACAAGCACTGAAATGGAAACTGTGATTAAAAATCTTCCAACAAACAGAAGCCCAATACCAGATGGATTCACAGGCGAATTCTATGAAACATTTAGAGTAGAGCTAACACTTATCCTTCTCAAACTCTTCCAAAATATAGCAGAGGGAGGAACCCTCCCAAACTCATTCTATGAAGCCACCATCACCCTGATACCAAAACCAGACATAGATGTCACAAAGAAAGAAAACTACAGGCCAATATCACTGATGAACATAGATGCAAAAATCCTCAACAAAATACTAGCAAACACAATCCAACAGCACATTAAAAGGATCATACACTATGATCAAGTACGGTTTATTCCAGGAATGCAAGGATTCTTCAATATACGCAAATCAATCAACGTGATACACCATATTAACAAATTGAAGGAGAAAAACCATATGATCATCTCAATAGATGCAGATAAAGCTTTCGACAAAACTCAACACCCATTTATGATAAAAACCTGCAGAAACTAGGCATAGAGGGAACTTTCCTCAACATAACAAAGGCCATATATGACAAACCCACAGCCAACATCTTCCTCAGTTTTCAAAAACTGAAACCATTTCCACTAAGATCAGGAAAAAGACAAGGTTGCCCACTCTCACCACTCTTATTCAACATAGTTTTGGAAGTTTTAGCCACAACAATCAGAGAAGAAAAAGAAATATAAGGAATCCAAATGGGAAAGGAAGAAGTAAAGATGTCACTTTTTGCAGACAACATGATACCATACATAGAGAATCTGAAGGATGCTACCAGAAAACTACTAGAGCTAATCAATGAATTTGTTAAGTAGCAGGATACAAAATTAATGCACAGAAATCTCTGGCATTCTTATACACTAATGATGAAAAATCTGAAAGTGAAATTAAGAAAACACTCCCATTTTCTATTGCAACAAAAAGAATAAAATATCTAGGAATAAATCTACCTATGGAGACAAAAGACCTATATGCAGAAATTTATAAGACACTGTTGAAAGAAATTAAAGATGATACAAATAGATGGAGAGATATACCATGTTCTTGGTTTGGAAGAGTCAACATTGTGAAAATGATTCTACTACCCAAAGCAATCTACAGATTCAATGCAATCCCTATCAAACTACCACTGGCATTTTTCACAGGACTAGGACAAAAAATTTCAGAATGTGTATGGAAACACAAAAAAACCCAAATAGCCACAGCAATCTTGCCAAAGAAAAAAGAGCTGGAGGAATCAGGCTCCTGGACTTCAGACTATACTACAAAGCTACAGTAATCAAAACAGTATGGTACTGGCACAAATACAGAAATATAGATCAATGGAACCGGATAGAAAGTCCAGAGATCAACCCACACATCTATGGTCACCTTATTTTTGATAAAGGAGGCAAGAATATATATTGGAGAAAAGACGGCCTCTTCAATAAGTGGTTCTGGGAAAACTGGACAGGTACATATAAAAGTATGAAATTAGAACACTCCCTAATACCATACAGAAAAATAAGCTCAAAATTGATTGAAGACCTAAATGTAAGTCCAGACACTATCAAACTCTTAGAGGAAAACATAGGCAGAACACTCTATGACATAAATCACAGCAAGATCCTTTTGGACCCACCTCCTAGAGAAATGAAATAAAAACTGAAAAACCAATGGGAACTGATGAAACTTAAAAGCTTTTGCACAGCAATGGAAACCTTAAAAAAGACCAAAAGACAGCCCTCAGAATGGGAGAAAATATTTGCAAATGAAGCAACTGACAAAGGATTAATCTCCAAAGTTTACAAGCAACTCATGGAGCTCAATAACAAAAAAACAAACAACCCAATCCAAAATGGGCAGAAGACCTAAGTAGACATTTCTCCAAAGAAGATATACAGATTGCCAGAAGACACGTGAAAGGATTCTCAACATCACTAATCATTAGAGAAATGCAAATCAAAACTACAATGAGATATCATCTCCCTCTGGTCAGAATGGCCATCATCAAAAAATCTAGAAACAATATATGCTGGAGAGGGTGTGGGGAAAGGGAATGCTCTTGCACTGTTGGTGGGAATGTAAATTGATACAGCCACTATGGAGAACAGTATGGAGGTTCCTTAAAAATACTACAAATAGAACTACCATATGACCCAGCAATCCCACTACTGGGCATATACCCTGAGAAAGCCATAATTGAAAAAGAGTCATGTACCAAAATGTTCACTGCAGCTCAATTTATAATAGCCAGGACATGGAAGCAACCTAAGTGTCCATCAACAGATGAACTGGTAAAGAAGATATGGCACATATATACAATGGAATATTACTCAGCCATAAATAGAAATGAAATTGAGTTATTTGTAGTGAGGTAGATGGACCTAGAGTCTGTCATACAGAGTGAAGTAAGTCAGAAAGAGGAAAACAAATACTGTATGCTCACACATATATAGGGAATCTGAGAAAAATAAGAAAACAGTCATGAAGAACCTAGGGGTAAGACGGGAATAAAGACACAGACCTACTAGAGCATGGACTTGAGGATATGGGGTGGGGGAAGGGTAAGCTGTGACAACATGAGAGAGTGGCATGGACATGTATACAATACCAAAGGTAAAATAGATAGCTAGTGGGAAGTAGCCTCATAGCACAGGGAGATCAACTCACTGGTTTGTGACCACCTGGAGGGGTGGCATAGGTAGGATGGGAGGGAGGGAGACACAAAGTGGAACAGATATGGGAACATATGTATATGTATAACTGATTCACTTTGTTATAAAGCAGAAACTAACACACCATTGTTAAGCAATTATACTCCAATAAAGGTGTTAAAAAAAGAGAGAAAGTAGTGAAAAAATAAGTAATTAAGTATGCCCACACAAGTAGTTCTTTTGTTAATTTCTAATTAAATAGTCATATTTATGCTCCTGCTGTATGTCAGGCATCATACAATATAATGTACTTTCAAGTGTGAGTAGGATAGTCTCTGCCCTGCAGGTCTCCTAGTCTAGTAGAAGTAACAAACAGGTAAGCAAATCTTACTGAAGTGTAAAGCATGTGTGAGAATAAGGGATTGGCTAAAACAGCACAGATAATGAAGTGTATACCTTTGCCTGGATAGCCAGGAAAAGGAGTTGAATCTTGACCTGAGTATTCAAGTAAGAGTGTTTCAGGTGGGCATAATGGGGGAGTGAATTACAAGCAACAGTGAGAACAATATGAGCAAAGATGTGAGTCAAGAAGGCATAGGCACTTTCAGGGAGCCCAAGATGTTCACCAAGAGGAGTCCTGGGTGTGTGAGAGAAGTAGAGGCATTGCAGAAGCCTTTATAATTAAGCAGGAACCAGGTCATATTAGGCCTTGCCTGCCATGTGAGGAGGTTGAATTTTATCCTGAGGTTAATGCTGTACTACGGGAAGGATTTACACAAAGGTATAACAAGTCCAGATTTGTGGTTTAGAAACATCACTTTATCTTCAATGTGGATTTCAGATTGTGGGTGGGGGAGGAAGCAAAGGGGAATGGGATTGTACTATGGTGCAATGGTACCATGGGTACCATGAGATTGTACTATGGGTTTAAGAACATGTGCTTTTGCCTCAAATAATTTCTGTTTCACAGTTACATAGAGAAAATAAAATTCTCTTGCAAATCCTCAATATTCCCCATCAGTCAAATGGAGATTATTATAGCAAGCACCTACCTCACAGGGTTGTGATGGGGATTATAGGAACTGATAGTTCCTGGCACATAGTAATTGCTCCATAAATGGTAGCTCTTACTATTCAGCCTGTTTCAAATAAAAGACCAATTATGAAGCTTTATCAATAATTCAGGTGAGATAAGACAGTGACCTGGATTATGGTGATGGCATTGGTGAAGGACGGGAGTGGATACATTAAAGAGACATCCAGGAGACAAAATCAATAGGTCTTAATAACCAGTTGGAGTGTTCCACTATTCACAATTTCTGAATAATCTATTATGGACCACTTAAGACTGCAGCTTTTATTTGACTGGACAAAGGACCCGGTTATGGGCTGAACTGTAAGAGATCAATATAGACCCCTAGTTACTTGCTGCTAATCTAAAACCTACACTTTAATCCTGCTGTGTTAATCAGGGTTGGCAGGATCTGTTCCTTTCTGTCTCTCTTCCTTTAGATTTGAAATTATATAAGGAATACTTGCTCACTTTGGGAAGAAATGTAGAAAAAAACATCTCAGGAAATAAAATTCACCCTTATCAGTTCAACTGTTTTTGTATTCCATATCTAAATGAGATTGTGCAGTATTCTTATGTGTCTGGCTCATTTCACTCAGCAAAATGTCCTCCAGATTCATCCATGTCATTGCAGATGGCAGAATTTCCTTCTTTTTTAAGACTGAATAATATTCCATTGTGTGTGGTTGTGTGTGTGTGTGTGTGTGTGTGTATACACACACATACATGCATACCACATCTTCCTTTTCCACTCATCTGTGGAGGAACACTTAGATGGCTTCCAAGTCTTGGTTATTATGAATAATGGTGCAATGAACATGAGAATGCGGATCTTTTTGAGATATTTCATGTCCTTTGGATATATACCCTGAAGTGGGATTGCTGAATCATAAGGTTGTTCTAGTTTGTTAATTTGAATATGGTGATTATTTCACAGTGTATATATATATATATATATATATATCAAATCATCAAGTTCTACACCTTAAATATATATAGTTTTTAATTATCAAATATACCTCAATTTTAAAACAAATCACCCTTATAATCCTACTAGCCAGAGAAAAATTTTAATGTATATTAAAGGACTGTTTTCACATAGATAATAATGATAATAGTAATAGTTTTAAATGATTATTAGTAGGTAATTTCTGTGTACCAGGATATTTTCTAAGTGTTTTACTTTGATATATATTTACTTATTTCATAGTTACAGTGACTCTGTGGGTTCAATACCATTTATTTACCCATTTTATCAATGGGGAAAAGTGAGACTTCTTTATTTATTTATTTATAACATTCCAAAACCTATTTTTTAATTTAGCAGAAAAAGTCAGTTCTCTACTTGAAGTGATGAACTCCTAACTATCCTAGCCTAATAGGCTCGTCTTTTTATTATTTTTCCACCTTTATTGACATATATTTCACAAATAAACATCTTATATATTTAAGGTATACAATGTGATATTTTGATGTATGTATACAGTGGGAAATGATTATCATAATCAAGATAATTAATACATCTATCACCTCACATAGTTATCTAATATTTTTGTGGTGAGAACACTTAAGATCAGTTCTCCTAGCAAATTTTAAGTATACAATACAGCATTATTAACTGTAATCACCACACTATACATTAGATCTTCAGAAATTATTCATCCTATATAACTGAAATTTTGTACCCTTTGACCAACATCTCTTCATTTCCCCCATCCCCCATTCTATACTCTTTCTCAGCTGTTATGAGTTCAACTATTTTATACTCTACATATAAATGAGATCATGCAGTATTTGTCTTTCTGTGTCTGGCTTACTTCACCTAGCATAATATCTTACAGGTTCATCCATGTTGTTGCAAATGGCAGAATTTCCTTCTTTTTTTTAAGGCTGAATAATATCCTTGTGTGTGTGTGTGTGTGTGTGTGTGTGTGTGTGTGTGTTACATTTTCTTTATCTGTTCATAAATTGACAGAAACTTAGGTTGTTTCCATATCTTGGCTATTATGAATAATACTGCAATATATATCTCACAACATACACAAAAATTAACTCAAAATGGAGTAAATACTTAAATGATATACCTGTAACCATAAAACTACTAGAAGAGAACATAGAGAAAAAGCTTCTTGACATTGGCCTGGGCAGTGTTTTTTTTTTTGGGTGTGACACCAAAGGCACAGTAAACAAAAGCAAAAATATACAAGTGGGATTTCATCAAACTTAAATGTTTCTGCACAGCAAAGGAAACTATCAAGAGTGAAAAGGCAACCAATGTAATGGGAGAAAGTATTTGGAAGCCAAATATCAGATAACAGCTTAATATTTAATATATAAAGGAACTCAACTCAGTAGCAAAAAGTGACACTAACAGCCAAATTCAAAAATAGGCAAAGGACCTGAATACACATTTTTTCAAAGAAGACATACAAATGACCAACAGGTACATGAAACTTCAGTGCTCAACTTGATTAAGTATCTGGGAAATTCAAATCAAAACCATCAATATCACCTCACACCTGTTAGGATGGCTATTATCAAAAAGTCAAAACAGGAGATAGCTTCAAGATGGCGGACGAGTAATAAGTGATCACCTTCCTCCCCACAAATACATCAAAAATACATCTACATGAGGAACAGCTCCTACAGAACAACTACTGAACACTAGCAGAAGACCTCAGACCTCCCAAAATGCAAGAAACTCCCCACATACCTGGGTAGGGCAAAAGATAAAGAATAAACAGAGACAAAAGAATAGGGTTGGGACCTGCACCAGTGGGAGGGAGCTGTGAAGAAGGAAAGGTTTCCACACACTAGAAGGCCCTTCACGGATGGAGACTGTGGGTGGTGGAGGGGCAGAGCTTCGGAGCCGTGGAGGAGAGCACAGCAACAGGGGTGCAGAGGGCCAAGTGGAGAGATTTCCACACAGAGGATTGCTGCCGACCAGGACCCACCAGCCTGAGAGGCTTGTCTGCTCACTGCCGGGGTGGGCAGGGCTGGGAGCTGAGGCTCGGGCTTTGGAGGTCAGATCCCAGGAAGAGGACTGGGGTTGACTGCATGAACACAGCCTGAAGGGGGCTAGTGCACCACGGGTAGCCAGGAGTCTGGGAGAAAGTCTGGAACTACCTAAGAGGCAAGAGACCATTGTTTCAGGGTGCACAAGGAGAAGGTATTCAGAACACCACCTAAACAAGCTCCAGAGATGGACACAAGCTGTGGCTGTCAGCGCGGACCCCAGAGATGGGTGTGAAACGATAAGTCTGCTGCTGCAGCCACCAAGAATCCTGTGTACAAGCACAGGTCACTATCCACACCTCCCCTCCAAGGAGCCTGTACAGCCCTCCACTGCCAGGGTCCGGAGATCCAGGGACAACTTCCCCGGGAGAACACATGGCATGCCTCAGGCTGTTGCAACATCACACAGGCCTCTGCCGCAGCAGACTCGCCCTGCATTCCGTACCCCTCCCTCCCCATGGCCTGAGTGAGCCAGAGACCCCTAATCAGCTGCTACTTTAACCCCACCCTTTCTGGGGAGAGAACAGACACACTCAGGTGACCTACATGCAGAGGCGGGGCCAAATCCAAAGTTGAACACCAGGAGCTGTGCAAACAAAGAAGAGAAAGGGAAATTTCTCCCAGCAGCTTCAGGAGCAAAAAATTAAATCTCCACAATCAACTTGATGAACGCTGCATCTCTGGAATACCTGAATAGACAAGGAATCATCCCAAAATTGAGGTGGTGGACTTTGGGAGCAACTGTAGACTTGAGGTTTGCTTTCTGCATCTAATTTGTTTCTGGTTTTATGTTTATCTTAGTTTAGTATTTAGAGCTTATTATCACTGGTAGATTTGTTTATTGATTTGGTTGCTCTCTTCCTTTTTTTTAATATATATATATATTTTTTCCTTTTTCTCCTTTTGTGAGTGTCTATGTGTATGCTTCTTTGTGTGATTTTGTCTGTATAGCTTTGCTTTTACCATTTGTCCTAGGGTTCTGTTGATCATTATTTTTTTTTAGTATAGTTTTTAGCACTTGTTATCATTGGTGGATTTGTTTTTTGGTTTGGTTACTCCCTTCATTCTTTTTTTATTTTATATTTTTTATTTTTAATAATATAAATTTTATTTTAATAACTTTATTTTATATTATTTTTCTTTCTTTTTTTTTCTCCCTTCTCTGAACTGGTGGCTGACAGGGTCTTGGTGCTCTGGCCGGATGTTAGGACCGAGCCTCTGAGGTGGGAGAGCTGAGTTCAGGACATTGGTCCACCACAGACCTCCTGGCCCCATGTAATATCAAATGGTGAAAGCTCACTCAGAGATCTCCATCTCAAGGTGAAGAGCCAGCTCCACTCAATGACCAGCAAGCTACAGTGCTGGACACCTTATGCCAAACAACTATTAAGACAGGAATACAACCCCACCCATTAGGAGAGAGGCTGCCTAAAATGATAATAAGTTCACAGACACCCCAAAACATACCACCAGAAAGGGTCCTGCCCACCAGAAAGACAGGATCAAGCCTCATCCACCAGAACACAGGCACCAGTCTCCTCCACCAGGAAGCCTACAAAACCCACTGAACCAACCTTAGCCACAGGGGAGAAGACACCAAAAGCAATGGGAACTATGACCCTGCAGCCTGTGAAAAGGAGACCCCAAACAGTAAGTTAACCAAAATGAGAAAACAGAAACACACAGGAGATGAAGGAGCAAGGTAAAAAACCCACAAGACCAAATAAATGAAGAGGAAATAGGCAGTCTACCTGAAAACCAACTCAGAGTAATGATAATAAAGATGATCCAAAATCTTGGAAATAGAATGGAGAAAATACAAAAACATTTAACAAGGATGTAGAAGAACTAAAGAGCAAACAAATAATAATGAACAACACATAAGTGAAATTAAAAATTCTCTAGAAGAAATCAAGAGCAGAATAACTGAGGCAGAAGAACGGATAAGTGACCTGGAAGATAAAATAGTGGAAATAACTACTGCAGAGCAGAATAAAGAAAAAAGAATGAAAACAATTGAGGACAGTCTGAGAGATCTCTGGGACAACATTAAATGCACCAACATTAGAATTATAGGTTTCCCAGAAGAAGAAGAGAAAAAGAATGGAACTGAGAAAATATTTGAAAAGAATATAATTGTAAACTTCCCTAATATGGGAAAGGAAATAGTCAATCAAGTCTGGGAAGTGCAGAGAGGCCCATACAGGATATATCCAAGTAGAAACATGCCAAGACACATATTAATCAAGCTATCAAAAATTAAACACAATGGAAAAATACTAAAAGCAGCAAGGGAAAAGCAAAAAAAAAAAAAAAAAAAAAAACATACAAGGGAATCCCCATAAGGTTAACAGCAGATATTTCAGCAGAAACCCTGCAAGCCAGAAGGGAGTGGCAGGACATATTTAAAGTGATGAAAGAGAAAGACCTACAACCAAGATTACTCTACCCAGTAACATTCTCATTGAGATTTGATGGAGAATTTCAAACCTTTACAGACAAGAAAAGCTAAGAGAATGCAGCACCACTGAACCGTCTTTAGAACAGATGCTAAAGGAATTTCCCTAGGCAGGAAACACAAGAAAATTAAAACACCTACAATAACAAACACAAAACAATTAAGACCATGGCAATAGGAACATACATGTTGTTAACTTCCTTAAATGTAAATGGATTAAATTCTCCAACCAAAAGACAGAGACTGGCTGAATGGATACAAAAACAGAACCCGTATATATGCTGTCTACAAGAGACCCACTTCAGACCTAGAGACGCATACAGACTGAAAGTCAGGGGATGGAAAAAGATATTCCATGCAAATGGAAACCAAAAGAAAGCTGGAGTAGCAAATCTCATTTCAGACAAAATAGATTTTAAAATAAAGACTCTTACAAGAGACAAAATGACACTACATAATGATCAAGGGATCAATCCAAGAACAAGATATAACAATTGTAAATATTTATGAACCCAACATATGAGCACCTCAATACATAAGGCAAATGCTAATAGCCATAAAAGGGGAAATCAACAGTAACACAATCATAGTAGGGGACGTTAGCACCCCACTTTCACCAATGGACAGATATTCCAAAATGAAAATAAATAAGGAAACACAAGCTTTAAATGATATATTAAAAAAAGATGGACTTAATTGATATTTATATGACACTCCATCCCAAAATAACAAAATACACTTTCTTCTCATGTGCTCATGCAACCTTCTCCAGGATAGATCATATCTTGGGTCACAAATCAAGGCTTGGTAAATTTAAGAAAATTGAAATGGTATCAAGTATCTTTTCTGACCACAATGCTATGAGACTAGATATCAATTTCAGGAAAAGATCTGTAAAAAATACAAACACATGGAGGCTAAACAATGCACTACTTAATAACCAAGAGATCACTGAAGAAATGAAAGAGGAAATAAAAAAAATACCTAGAAACAAAAGACAATGATAACATGATGCCCCAAAACCTATGGGATGCAGCAAAAGCAGTTCTAAGACAGAAGGTTATAGCAATACAATCCTACCTCAAGAAACAAGAAACATCTCAAATAAACAACCTAACCATACACTAAAGCAATTAGAGAAAGAAGATCAAAAAACCCCCAAAGTTAACAGAAGGAAAGAAATCATAAAGATCAGATCAGAAATAAGTGCAAAAGAAATGAAGGAAACAATAGCTAAGATCAGTAAAACTAAAATCTGGTTCTTTGTGAAGGTATACAAAATTGATAAACCACTAGCCAGACTCATGAAGAAAAACAGGGAGAAGAATCAAATCAATAAAAGTATAAATGAAACAGGAGAAGTAACAACTGACACTGCAGAAATATAAAGGATTATGAGAGATTACTACAAGCAAATATATTCCAATAAAATGGAAAATCTGGAATAAATGGACAAATATTTAGAAAAGCACAATCTTCTGAGACTGAACCAGGAAGAAATACAAAATATAAACAGACCAATCACAAGCACTGATATTGAAACTGTGATTAAAAATCTTCCAACAAACAGAAGTCCAATACCAGATGGATTCACAGGTGAATTATATCAAAAATTTAGAGAAGAGGTAACACATATCCTTCTTAAACTCCTCCAAAATACAGCAGAGGGAGGAACACTCTCAAACTCATTCTACGAGGCCACTATCACCCTGATACCCAAACCAGAGAAAGCTGTCACAAAAAAGGAAAACTACAGACCAATATCACTGGTGAACATAGATTCGAAAATTCTCAACAAAATACTAGCAAACAGATCGAACAGCACATTAAAAGGACCATCCACCATGATCAAGTGGGGTTTATCCCAGGAATGCAAGGATTCATCAATATATGGAAATCAATCAATATGATAAACCATATTAGCAACTAGAAGGATTAAAACCATATGATCATTTCAATAGATGCAGAAAAATCTTTCAGCAATATTCAACACCAATTTATGATAAAACTCTCCAGAAAGTAGGCATAGAGGGAACTTATCTCAACATAATAAAGGCTATATATGACAAACCCACAGCAAACATCATTCTCAATGGTGAACACCTGAAACCATTTCCACTGAGATCAGGAAGAAGAGAAGGTTGCCCACTCTCACCACTACCATTCAACAGAGTTTTGGAAGTTTTAGCCACAGCAGAGATGAAAAAGAAAAAAAAAGGAATCCAAATCAGAAAATAAGAAGTAAAACAGTCACTGTTTGCAGATGACATGATACTATACATAGAGAATCCCAAAGATGCTACCAGAAAACTACTAGAGCTAATCAATGAATTTGGTAAAGTAGCAAGATACAAACTGAATGCACAGAAATCTCTTGCATTCCTATACACTAGTGATGAAAAATCTGAAAGAGAAATTAAGGAAACACTCCCATTTACCATTGCAACAAGAAGAATAATATACCTAGGCATAAACCTACCTAAGGAGACAAAAGACCTGTATGCGGAGAATTATAAGACACTGATGAAAGAAATTAAAGGTGATACAAACAAATGGAGAGATATACCATGTTCTTGGATTGGAAGAATCAACATTGTGAACATGAGTATACTACCCAAAGTAATCAACAGATTCAATGCAATCCCTATCAAACTACCAATGGCATTTTTCACAGAAGTAAAACAAAAAAAATTCACAATTTCTATGGAAGCACAAAAGACCACGAGTAGCCAAAGCAATTTTGAGAAAGAAAAACAGAGCTGGAGGAATCAGATTCCCTGACTTTAGACTATACTACAAAGCTACAGTACAAGACAATATGGTACTGGCACAAAAACAGAAATATTGATCAGTGGAACAGGATAGAAAGCCCAGAGTTAAACCTACACACATATGGTCACCTCATCTTTGATAAAGGATGCAATAATATACAATGGAGAAAAGACAACCTCTTCAGTAAGTGGTGATGGGAAAACTGGACAGCTACATATAAAATAATGAAATTAGAACACTCCTTGACACTATACACAAAAATAAACTCAAAATGGATTAAAGACCTAAATGTAAGGCCAGACACTCTAAAACTCTTTGAGGAAAACATAGACTGAACCCTCTATGTCATACATCACAGCAAGATCCTTTTTGACCCACCGCCTAGAGAAATGGAAATAAAAACAAAAATAAACAAAGGGGACCTAATGAAACTTAAAAGCTTTTGCACAGCAAAGGCAGCCATAAACAAGACAAAAAGACAACCCTCAGAATGAGAGAAAATATTTACAAATTAAGCAATGGAGAAATTATTAAGCTCCAAAATTTAAAGCAGTTCAATATGAAAAAAACAAACAATCCAATACAAAAATGGGCAGAAGACCTAAATAGACATTTCTCCCAAGAAGATATACAGATTGCCAACAAACACATGAAAGAATGCTCAACATCACTAATCATTAGAGAAATGCAAATCAAAACTACAATGAGGTATCACCTCACAGCGGTCAGAATGGCCATCATAAAAAAATCTACAAAGAGTAAATGCTGGAGAGTCTGTTGAGCAAAGGAATCGTTCCTCTTGCACTGTTGGTGGGAATGTAAATTGATACAGCCACTATGGAGAACAGTATGGAGGTTCCTTAAAAAACTAAAAATAGAACTACCATATGACCTAGCAATCCCACTACTGGGCATATACCCTGAGAAAACCATAATTGGAAAAGAGTCATGTGACACAATATTCCTTGCAGGTCTATTTACAATAGCTAGGATATGGCAGCAACCTAAGTGTTGATTGAGAGATGAATGGAGAAAGTGGATGCGTCACATATATACAATGGAATATTACTCAGCCATAAAGTGAAATGAAATTGAGTTATTTGTAGTGAGGTGGATGGACCTATAGAATGTCATACCGAGTGGAGTAAGTCAGAAAGAGAAAAGCAAATACCATATACTAACACATATATTTGGAATCTAAAAAAAAAAAAAAAAGAGGTTCTTAAGAACCTAGGGGCAGGACAGGAATAAAGACACAGACTTAGAGAATGGACTTTAGCACATGGGGAAGGGGAAGAGGAAGCTGGGATGAAGTAAGAAAGTGGCATGGACATGTATGCACTACTAAATATAAAATAGATAGCTAGTGGGAAGTAGCTGCTTAGCACAGGGAGATCAGTTCTGTGCTTTGTGTCTACCTAGAGGGGTGGTATAGGGAGGGTGGGAGGGAGACGCAAGAGGGAGGAGATATGGAGATATATGTTTATGTATAACTGATTCATTTTGTTATACAGTAGAACTTAATGCACCATTGTAAAGCAATTATAGTCCAGTAAAGATGTTTTAAAAAAAAAAGTCAAAACAAAAAGTGTTGGTGAGGATGTGAAGAAAAGGGAATCATTGGTGAGGATGTGAAGAAAAGGGAACTGTTTGTGGGAATGTAAATTTATACATCTGTTATGGAAAACGGTATGGAAGTTCCTCAGAAAGTTATAAATAGAACTACTGCATGATTCAGCATTCTCACTTCTGGGTATATATCCAAAGGAAATGAAATCAGTATCTCAGAGATATATATATATATGGCTGTAGGTTTTAGATGCCCTTTATCTGGTTGAGAAAGTTCCCCTCTATTCATCGTTTGCTGAGTATTTTTATTGTGAAAGAATATTGAATATTGTTAAATGCTTTCTCTGTGTTTATTTTGATGTTCATGTGATTAAAAAAATTTACATTGATATATTACATTAAACCAACTGTACAACCCTGGGACAAATTACACTTGTTCATGGTGTATGTTGTTTCTGGCTTTGGCTAGTTAGTATTATGTTGAGTAATTTTATGTCTGTGTTCATAGGAGATATTGGTCTGTGAGCTTAATTTCTTGTGATGTCTTTTTTTTTGTTTTGGGATTAGGGTAATACCGGCCTCAAAACTCAGTTGGGATTTGTTCCCTTTTCTCTTTTTTGGAAGTGTTGTGAATAATTGGTATTAATTCTTCTTTGAATATTGGATAGAATTCAGAGGTGAAATCATCTGGGCATGGGGTCTTCTTTGTAGGTAGTTTTTAAAAATTATTATTAGATTCAGTTTCTTTATTTATTATAAGTTTATTTAGATTGTCTATTTATTCTTGAATTAGTTTTATAAGCTTGTGGTTTTAGATGAGTTTTCCATTTTATTTAAATTATCTAATTTGTTGGTGTAAAGTTGTTTATAGCATTCATTTATCATCCTTTTTATTTCTGTAAGGTCAGTAGCAATTTCCCTCTTTTATTCTGTTTTGGTAGTTTGAATCTTTTCTCTTATTGTCTTGGTCAAACCAGCCAAACTTTTGTCAATTTTGTCAATCTTTTGATTTTTCCTACTGATTTTCTATTCCATATCTCAATTATGTCCACTCTAATCTTTATTTTTTTCTATCTACTTGCTTTAAGTTTAGTTTCCTCTTCATTCTTCAGTATCTTAAAGTGGAATGTTTGTTAAGTTATTGATTTGAGATCTTTCTACTTTCTTAATATGGGCATTTACAGATGTAGATTATGCTATAAGTACTACTTTTAGTTACATCTAATACGTTTTGGTATGTTGAGCTTTTATTTTCAGTTGTTACAAAAATTTTTGTAATTTTCCTTGTTATTTTTTTTATTTGATCCATTGACTGTTTAGTAGGGTGTTGTTTAATTTCCACATATTTAAAAAATTTTTCAAATTTTCTTCCATTGTTGATATATAATTTGATTCCTTTGTTGTCAGAGAGCAATCTTTGTATACTTGTATTATTTAACTTCTTTTAAATTTATTGAGGCTTGTTTTATAGGCTAGTTTATGGTCTAGGCTCTAGAATGTCTCATGTACACTTAAGAAAATATGTATTTTGCTGTTGTGGATGGAGTGTTTTATACATGTTTGTTAGCCATAGTTAGTTTATAGTATTTTTCAAGGTCTTATAGTTCATTGTTTACCTTTTGCCTAGTTGTTTTACTGATTATTGATAGTGGGGATTTAAAATCTCAAAACATAATTTTGGAATAGTTTTTTTTTTCTCTGCCATCAATATTGTCTGTTTTTCTCATATATTTTTAGGTTCTGCTGTTATGTGTGTTCTGCTGCTGTGTGTTATGTATAGTTATATCTTCCTGATGCATTGACCCTCTTGTCATTTTAAAAGTGTCTCTTCTAATATTTAAAAATTTTATTTTGTATCATACTAATATATCCACTACAGCCCTCTTTTCATTACTGCTACTTGATTTGTTCTCATCCTTTTACTTTTGAACTATTTTTATCTTTGAATCTAAAACAAGTCTCTTGTAGATAGCACATGGTTGGATCATATTTATTTTACTTTTCTCCATTTTGCTAATATGTGACTTTAGATAAGAGTGTTTAATCCACTTATATTTAATGTAATTCCTGATAAGATAGGTTTTACATTGGCCAGTTTTCCAACTTGTTTTCTATGTGTCTTACATTTTTTTCCCTCTAGTCCTGAAACCCTGCCCCCCTTTTTTTTTGAATTAAGTATTTTTAGTGTGCCTTTTAAATTTCTTTGTCATTTCTTTCATGATATATCTTTTAATCATAATTTTCTTATTGGTTACTTTGGTGAATATAATTAACATCTTAACTAAAAAACATCACATTCAGATTAATGCTAACTTAATTTCAATAGTATATAAAAACTTTGCTCCAATAAATTCCAATCTTTCCCTCATTCTCTGTATCATTATTGCCATGCAAATTTATGTTTTCCCAACAACACAGTTTGGTAGTTGTTTTGTTCTCTTCTAAAATAGGTACAAGAAGAAAACAGGGACAAAAATACATATACTATCTTTTATAGTACATATATAACTACTTTTACAAGTTTTCTTCATTTCTACATTTGAGTTACCGTCCTGTGTCCTTGCCTATCAGTCTGAAGGATTCTTTTTAGTATTTCCTGTAAGTCTGATCTGATATCAGTACATTTTCTCAGTTTTTATTTATCTGTAAATGTCTTAATTTCATTTTTATCTTTAAAGGAGATTTTTATAAAGGAGATTTACTAGGAGGTTTTATAGAATTCATGCCTGATAGTCATTTTCTTTCAACAGTTTGAAGCTGTCGCCCCATTATTTTCTGTTATTCATGTTTATCTGGTGTTTGTGAGAAGTCAGCTGCTAATCTCATTAAGAAACACTTGTACCTCTTAAATCATTTTTTTTCCTGCATTCAAGATTTTCTCCTTCGACCTTTGGCAATTTGACTATGGCATGTTTTGGTGTTATCTTTTTCACTTTATACTAATTTGAGTTTGTTGAGCTTCTTTGATCTTCAGATTAATGTTTTTCATCAGTTTTGGCAAGTTTTCCTCCATTATTTCTTCAAATATTTTATCTGCCCCTTCTCTTTCTTTTCTCCTCCTGTGATTCCCATTATGCATATGTTGATATGCTTGAAGATGATGATGTCCCACAGGTCTGTGATGCTCTTTTATTTTTCTTCATTCTTTTTTTTTTTTTCTTTTTGTTCATCAGACTAGATAATCTCTATTGCTCTATCATCAGAATCACTGGTTCTTTTACTGTAAGCTCAAATTTTTTATTGAGCTTCTCTAGTGACCTTTTTTCAGTTATAGTATTGAATATTTCTCAACTCCTGAATTTCTATATGATTCTTTTTATCATTTCTAAATCTTTATTTATATTCTCTAAGGATATATTTTTCTCATACTTCCTTTAATTCTTTAAACATGATTCCTTAAGTCTTCGAAAATAGTTATAATAACCTCTTTAAAATCTTTGTTTACTAAGCCCCAAATCTAAGCCTGTCTCATGAACATATTCAGTCAGCTGCTTTTTTGTCCCTGAGTATTTGGCACACTTTTGTTTCTTTTCATATCTAGCAATATTTTGTTGACATATTTTATATTTTATCCACTCTGATATCATATTCCTTTGTCTCCAAGATTTGCGGTTGTTGCTGGTTGTTCTTGTGCAGTTCTTTTTTGTTAGGTTTTTATTTGAGAGTTTTCCTTTTTCTTAGTGTAGGCATTTGTCACTATAAACTTCTGTCTTAGAACTGCTTTTGCTTAATTCCATAAGTTTTGGTGTGTTGTGTTTTCATTTTCATTTGTCTCAAGATATTATTTGATTTCCCTCTTGATTGCTTCTTTGACACATTGGTTGTTTAGGAGCGTGTTGCTTAATTTCCTTCTATTCGTGAGCTTTCTAGTTTTCCTTCTATTCTTGATTTCTAATTTCATATTATTGTGGTCAGCAAAGGTACTCAATGTTTCTTAAATTTGTTAAGACTTGTTTTGTGGCATAACATATGATCTATCCTGGAGAAAGTTTCATGTGTGCTTGAGAAGAAAATGCCTTCTGTTGTTGCTCAGTGGAATATCTGTTAGGTCCAGTTGGTCTAAAGTGTAGTTTAAGTCCACTGTTTCCTTACTGATTATCTGTCTGGATGACATATACATTGTTGAAAGTGGTATATTAAGGGCCCCCAGTATTATTGTATTGCTGTCTATTCCTCCCTGCAAATATGTTAATATTCGTTTTATATAGAGTTGACACAGGTTTGATCTGTGCATGTCCAGTTATACATGGATTTTTTTCAATAAATACATAGACTACTACACAATCCATGGTTGGTTGAATCCGCAGATGTGGTACCACACACATAGAGGGCTGACTGTTGGACTTGAGCATCTGTAGATTTTGGTATGTGCAGGGGCTCCTGGAACCAATACTCTGTGGAAATTGAAGGATGACTGTACTTAAGTACTGTAGTGTTGGGTGCACATATATTTACAATTGTTATTTCCTCTTGAAGAATTGACTCCTTTTTCATTATATACTGGTGCTTGTCTCTTATTACAGTTTTTGACTTTAAGGCATTTTTGTCTGACATAAATGATATAAAAAGAGAGCCTCTGCTCTCTTTCAGTTACCATTTGCAAGGAATATCTTTTTTCATCCCTTCACTTTCAGTCTATGTGTGTCCTTAAAGCTGAAGTGAGTCTCTTATAGGCAGCATATAGGTGAGTCTTGTTCTTTTTTTTTTTTTTTTCATTCAGGCAAATTAGGTCTTTTGATTGTATAATTTAGTCCGTTTAAATTTAAATAATTATTGATAGGGAAGGACTTACTATTGTCATTTTGTTAGTTGTTTTCTCAGTGTTTTATATATCCCTTTCCCATTTTTTCTCTCTTACTGTGTTCCTTTGTGATTTGATGATTTTCTGTAGTGATTTACTTTGATTCCTTTGTCTTTATCTTTTGTGTATCTATTATAGGTTTTTGCTTTGTGGTTACCATGAGTCTTCATATAACATCTTATAACAGTCTATTTTAGGCTGATAACTACTTAATATCAATTGCATACAAAATCACTACACTACTACTCCCAACCCTCACATTTTATATTTCTATTGTCACTGTTTACATCTTTTCATATTGTATATCCATTAACAAATTATTGTAGCTGTCTTTTTTTTTAAATGCTTTTGTCTTTTAACCTTTATACTAGAGTTATAAATGATTTACACACCCTAGGCTTGCAATGGCCCCAGGTATGTGTGTATTTGGGGGAGTGTTCAGTGTCTCATTGGCTCAGGCAGCCGCAACTTACAAAGTCAGCAGCTGTATGGTCTTTGGCAGCTAGAGCTGTGGCAGGGCACAGTGGCTATAAGGGCTGCTGGGGTTCTCAGCAGTTCCTCCAGGCCCAGCAGAGAGGGACTGAAACATCCAGCAGTGATGCTTCAGGGTGATGGTGTACTCATACATGGTTCCAGAGGCTTGCTGTGGGCATGCATGCAGGGGTGGGGGCTGACAATAGAAGTCATGGCTGGCTGTGTGCATGTGTTTACCTGCAGGGTTCAGGGTCAGCTGTGGGGGGCAGGATGGAGAGACTCAGGTAGCTGGAGCCTGTGAATGTGAAAACATGTGGGACCCTCAGGGGTGAACTCTGCTGTGAATCCAAGACAGCTGTGCTGGCTGTTGGTTTCCTCAGTAGTGAAACCTGCTAGGGAACTCTGTGCAGCAGGCCACTGGGTTCTGTGTCTGGTCTCAACATGTGGCTGATACTGATAACTCTTGCCATTCTTCTTTCTTCCTAGCATCTCCAGAGTCTCAGCTATGCCTGTCTCCCCAGCGAACTGGATGGGGATAAACTGAAGCAAGTCCTTCATGCAATGCCCCCAAAAGCTGGGAAAGGTGATTGCTCATTCTGCTAGGGGAATTCTTGGACAAGGGATTTACCTCTTTGCACTGAGCAGTGCTGGATTGAGGAATGGGATGATGCAGGCAAGATGAAACTGTTGTTCCTAACCATTTTTGGATTCCATCTTGATTTATTTGTATTACTTTTCAGAAGTATATTGCTTTGTATGTTTGTATTAGTGGTTGCTCTGGGCATTACAATGTATGTTAGGTCATATATATATATATATATATATATATATATATATATAGAGAGAGAGAGAGAGAGAGAGAGAGAGAGAGAGAGAGAGAACCTATCACCTCTACCATTTCAAGTGAAGTGTAGAAACTCTTACATCCATATAGGTTCCTTTACTCCCTGTGCTTGTCAAATATAATTGGCTTAAGTATTTCCTATATATACATTGAGTGGCACATAAACAGGTAGGGTTATAATTTTTGTTTCAACCATGTATTTCTAAAAGCATGTGTGTGCATGCATGTGTGTATATAAAGAGATTTTGATTGAAGTACAGTTGATTTACAATATTATATTAGTTTTAGGTGTACAGAGTAATGATTCAATATTTTTATAGATTATACTCCATTTAAGGTTATCACAAAATAATGGCTATATTTCTCTGTGCTGTGCAGTATATCCTTGTTGCTTATTTATTGTATAAATAGTTTGTATAAATTGTATTGTATAAATAAATTGTATTGTATAAATAGTTTGTATCTCTTAATCCCCTATCCCTATCTGGTCCCTCCCCCTTCCCTCTCCCCACTGGTAACCACTAGTTGTTCTCTATATCTATGAGTCTGTTTCTATTTTGTTATATACATTTGTTTGTTTTATTTTTTAGATACCACCATAAGTGATAACATAGGGTATTTGTCTTTTTCTGACTGACTTATTTCACTAAGCATAATACCCTCTAGGTCCATCCACATTGCTGCAAATGGCAGCATTTCATTTTTTATGGCTGAGTAATATTCTATGTTTGGTATAATTCACCTGTGAAGCTGTCTGGTCCTGAACTTTTGTTTGCTGGGAATTTTTTAATAACAAATTCAGTTTCACTACTAGTAATCAGTCTGTTCATATTGTCTATTTCTTCCTGGTTCAGTCTTGGGAGGTTGTATGCTTCTTCCGGTTTGGGAAGTTTTCAGCCATAATTTTGTCAAATACATTTTCAACCATTTTCTCTCTCTCTTCTCCTTCCAGGACCCCTATAATGTGAATTTTGGTACACTTGATATTATCTTAGAGGTCTCTTAAAGTGTTCTCATTTTGAAAATTTGTTTTTCTTTTTGCAATTCTGTTTGGGTGATTTCCACTATTGTATCTTCCAGATGACTTATGCATTCTTCTGTCACCTAGTCTGCTGTTAATTCCTTCTAGTGTATTTTTCATTTCAGTTATTGTATTCTTCACCTTTGACTGGTTATTCTTTATGTTTTCTAGTTACTTGTTAAAATTCTCACTATTTTCATCTATTTTTTTCTCTAATTCAGTTAGCATGCTTTTTACTAATGCTTTGAATCCTTTATCTGGTAAATTGTTTATTTCTGCTTCATTAGTAGTTTTATCTGGGTTTTTTCTTGCTCTTTCAATTGAAACAAATTCCTCTGTCTTCTCATTTTGCTTAACTTGCTCTGTGTCTATGAAATTAGGTGAAACAGTTACCTATTACAGTCTTGAAGGGGTGTTCTTGTGTTGGGAGTGTCCCTATATAGTCTTCATGTGCCCAGGGGATTTGGTGTGAGACTGGATTTGTTATGAACACAAGTCACAGTTTTCCCAGGGTGTGCTGGCAGCTATCATCTTGGTAGGAAGTGGGGCTGGAGATGGAGGATCTAGAACCAGAGCCAGGTGTGAGCCGAAGCTTCTCCTCTGGTCAGTGGCTGTCACCACCCTATTGAAGGCGAGGTCAGGTCCCAAGTTACTGGAGCAGAAGCCCTGGGAGTTGAGTCTGAGCTGGCTCCATTCCTTTTAAGTGTGTGCTCTCCCCTTCCCAGCACTGGCACTTTCACCCCAGAGGGAAGCAGTACTGGAGCAAGAGAGGCTGGTGTGGTGCTCAGTGTGGGTCTGTGTTGGCCCCAGCTTCAGCCAGCAACTCAGACCACTTCTGATATACTGCCACTTTGGGTCTGAGCCACATTTGTCCCACACAGCCAAGCTCTCCCCTCGGCTGCTGCAGCCCTCACAGTAGTGTGGAGCTGCACCACAGAGCAGGCAGTGCTGGTGTGGGTGATTGGTGTGTGTCAGGGTGCAGCTCGTGGTATTCTGGCCACAGTCAGAGACCTGGACTGCTTCTGATATGCTGCCTGTATATGTGCCATTAATGGCTGCCCTTCCCTGCTCAGATGCCATTCTGGGTCTGAGCCACCTTTGTGCCTCACAGCCAAGCTCTCCCCTTGGTTGCAGCAACCCTCACTCCAATTTGGAGCTGCATCATGAAACAAGCGGGACCAGAGCACTTGCTGGGCTCAGGCTGGGACGCACATCAGAGCAGTTGTGGGAAACTGGTCAGCGACCTGTGCAGTTTCAACCTGCCCTCTCCACCTTTTTTCAGGGAGTAAGCAAGCATGTGCACACTCATCACAAGCAGAGTCCAGGCTTCCCAGGGCCCTCCTTTTAGTCCCACTGACCCTCTAACCAACCAAGGGGACTCATCTTACCAGTGTCGGGTCCCAGGGCTGGGGGACCCAATATGTGGCTCGAACTGCTCACTCCCCAGGGAGAATTTTCACCTGTATAATCTCGCTCCTCTTCTGACTCCCCTCCCAGGGGCACAGGCCCCATTCCTATCACTTCTCTTCCCTTCCTATGTGATTCTGTGTGTATCTTTCTTACAGCCTTGGTTTTACAGGAGTCTTTCTGCTAATCTCCAGTAAGTTTTCAGTGAGAATCGTACCACATGTAGGTATATTTTTGATGTGTTTATGGAGGGAAGTGAGTTCTGCATCCTCTTACCCTGTCATTTTATTCCACCCCCTAAAGAAATTTATTATGAGGAATTGGCTCATGCATCTATGGAGGGTGAGAAGTCTATCTGCCGTCTGCAAGCTGGAGACCCAAGGAAACCAGTGGTATAGTTCAGTCTGAGGCTGAAGGCCTGAGAACTCGGGGAGCTCATGATTTAATTCCCAGTCCTAGGGCAGGAGAAGACCAATATTTCAGCTCAAGCAGTCAAGCAGAGAGGCATATTTTCCCTTCGTACACTTTTAAAAATTCTATCATGATCCTCAGTGGAGTGGATGATGCCCACTCACACTGGGGTGGGCAGTCTGTTGTGTTTTTTTTAATAAATTATTTATTTTTGGCTGAATTGGGTCTTTGTTGCTGCACGCAGGCTTTCTCTAGTCGTGGCGAGCAGGGGCTACTCTTCGTTGCGGTGTGTGGGCTTCTCATTGCGGTGGCCTCTCTTGTTGCAGAGCACGGACTCTAGGCATGCAGGCTTCAATAGTAGCAGCACGCGGGCTCAGCAGCTGTGGCTCACAGGCTCTAGAGTGCAGGCTCAGTAGCTGTGGTGCACGGGCTTATCTGCTCCGCGGCATGTGGGATCTTTCCGGACCAGGGATCGAACCCATGTCCCTTGCATTGGCAGGCAGATTCTTAACCACTGCGCCACTAGGGAAGTTTGAGCAGTCTGTTTTATTCAATCCATTGATTCAAAATGCTAATATCATCTGGAAACACCTTCAGAGGCACACCCAGAAATCACATTTAGCCATATATCTTGGCACTTTATTATCCAGTCAAGTTGACACATAAAATTAACCATCACAAGTCCAACCCTTCTCAAATTAGCATCCATATGCATCTCCTTAAACCATAATTAATTTTCAAATAAACACAATGACAAGGTTATAATTGCACCTCAATAATACAACTCTTTTGTGTATAGATGAAAATATGCCAAACTCTGCCCCAGAAGAGGAGGTAAAGTTCTTGAGTGATGTTTATTCTTCTACTTGATATCCCATAACTTAAATACTGTGATGTAAAATTAACAATACTTAAATACTATGATATATAAAGTCAACATATATTTTATGATAAGAGAACGAGAGAGGGAAGAAAAGTATATGTGTTAACACACTTGTACATACACATATACACAAAAATATTCATAACAAAACAAGGAAGAAATACTCATAAGAATTATATTTCTATTTCTGAAGCTAGTCACTGGTCATAGCTGGTATTTGTAATTGTCTTCTACTACCCATTCTGTATTCCATTTGCCTTTAGCAAGCACCTCAGTTGGTTGTTCTTCTTTAGCTGGTGGGATAACTCAAGATTTCATTCCTGAAGTGTCTGGGCCATTAGTAGTCCTACCTGGATTGGGTTACTATAGTTTCCCATTGACCTTAATCACAGGACATGGTAATACTGAGAGACACCCTATCTGTTTTCCAGACATACTCTTACTTACCTCCACTGTGGAGCAGAAAAGTCTAATTTCCCCTTGGTAGCAGGATCAATCATCTCAGCCCACACTATAACTCCCTTCTTTGCCTATTGCTTCAGAGGCATGAGGAGCCCACAGTGGCCAGGCAGCAGTATTAACATCCAGGTGAATGGAATCATTGTTGTGTCTCTTGGTGGAATTAGTTCTTTCTCTAGAACTAAGACCCCTAGGCCACCAGAGTGTTAGGTCATAGGAATAGGAAGCAAAAAATTTTCTAATGGATCAGTGGGGGTAATAGTGAGTGATGCCATTTCCATTTCCACCCTATGTTTCCTGGATCCATGAATCCTGGCTATGGGAGAAACAGCAGTGTTGGGAGGTAAAGATATTGAATAATATCCTCTGAATTGAGAAGGAACTTTAAGACCAAAAAATGAAGCAGGTAACTCCATAAAGTGCAATTATGATGTTTATTGTGTGTAACTTACATATAGGCAGGATCAGGCGGACAATGATCCCAGAGGCATTAGCAGCTGCACTCTGTACCGCCAAAAGGAGTACAGGGAGATTTAAAGGGGCTAAAGCTAAAAGTAGAATCAGACTACCAAGGGAAAAGGATGCCCACACTGTTGAGAACTGGATGTTTTTCCTCCCCCTGTGGGTCTCATGACCATTAACCATTTGCATCAGCAAAAGGCATTCTTCTACTTTTCATATCTGATGAAGGCAAGGATAAAAGTTTATAGGGAACTTATCTCGCTTTGGCACATTCTTTGTGAGTAAGCTAAAGTTTTAGCCATTCATTAAGGGGAAGGGTAGGACTGCAGGCCTAATATGGAGCTAATAAAATGGACTCAGTGTGGTTCAGCCACATAAGGACCATATATAAGATGCCTTTCCCAAGCCCTGCAAGGTATTGTCATTGAGCTGGTGCTGTAACTGAGTCTTCAGAAGGCAATTCCATTGTTTTGTCAAACCAGCTTCTTCAGAATGGCGGGAAACATGCATGGTAAGACTAGTGAATTACATGAGCATGGGTCCATTGTTGTACTTCGTTTGCTGTGAAGTGAGTTCCTTGATCAGAAAGAATGCTTTATTGAATTACCATGACAGTGAATATGGCATTCTATATGTCCTCAGATGGTAGTGCTGGCAGAGGCATTGCATACAGGAAGGCAAATCCATATCCAGATAAGTGTTTATTCCAGTAAGAACAAAACAGTGTCCCTTAAATGATGACAGCAGTTCTGTATAATCAGCCTGCTTCCATGTAACTGGCTGAGTACCCTGGGGACTGGTGCCATATCAGGCACTCAGTGTTGATCTCTGCTGCTGGCAGGTTGGGCACTCAGCAATAGCCTTAACCAAGTTGATGAGTCGAAGTCTGTGCTGCTGAGCCCATGCATAACCCCCATCCCTGCCACGATGGCCACTTTTGTTCATGAACCTATTGCACAATGACATAGGTGGCTGGGCAAAGAAGGTAACTGGTACCTACAGAATGGGTAATTCTATCCACTTGATTGTTAAATTCCTCCTCTGCAGAGTTCACCCTTTGGTGAGCATTCATATGGGACACAAATATATTCACATTTTTTTGCCCATTCAGAGAGACATATCCACAGACTTCTATCCCCAATTTTTCTTATCACCAATTTTCTAAACATGTTCCTTCCAAGTTCCTGACCATTAAGCCAAACCATTAGCCACATCTATGAATCGGTATATAATTGCACTTAAGCTATTTTTTCCTTTCAAGCAAAGTGAACAAACAGGTGTGCAACTCCAAGTTCTGCTCACTGGGAGGACTTCCCTTCACCACTATCTTTCAGGGATGTCTCACAAAGGGACAGTAGTGCTGCAGCTGTCCACTTCTAGGTGGTACCTGCATATCTTGTGGATCCTTCTGTAAACTAGGCCTGAGATTTCTCTTCCTCTGTCAACTGATCATAGGGAACTCCCCATGAGGCTATAGGTACTGGCTGGGAAGGAAAAGATAGTGTAACAGGAGTGGGGATAATGAGCATTTGGACAACATCTCCGTGAAACTTACTTGTACTTTCAGGGCTCTTCAAGTCCAATCTCATATATTCCACTTATATTTGATGATGCAGTGCTGCTTTGCCTGCCCACTTTATTGCTTGGTGGTTCAGATAATACGTATTTCATGATGGTCAGTTCCAGTTGCAAGATAACTTGGTGGCCCATGGTTAAATGTTCAATTTCTACTGAGGCCCAGTAGCAGGCCAAGAGTTCTTTCTCAAAAGGGGAGTAGTGATCTACAATGGATTACAGGGCTAGGCTCAAAAATTCTGAGGGCCTGCACTGCAGTTCACCTATAAGGACATGACATAGACTCCATACAGCTTCCCTATGTGCCACTGACAATTCAAGCACCATTGGATCTTCTGGGTCATGGGTCCCAAGTGGCAAAGCAGCTTGCATAGCAGGCTGGGCAAGTTGCAAAGCTTTCTGTTACTCTGAGCCCCACTCAAAGCTAGTAGCTATTTGAGACACTTGGTAAATGAGCCAGAGTACCATACCAAAATGAGGAGTATGTTACCTTCAAAATTCAAAGAGGCCCACTAGGCAATGTGCCTCTTTTTGCTTATAGGAAGGACCAGATAAAATACTTACCCTTAACTTTAGAAGAGATATCTTGACATGTCTCACACCACTGGACCTCTTCAAATTTCACTAAAGTAGAATGCCCCTGAATTGTTGTTGGGTTTCTTTCTCACTGTCTAGCAGGCAAAGGTCCTACCAATAAGTCTAGAGTAGTAGCTATGTCTTACTAGGTCCAATCTTCATAATTTCATCAAAAAATTTCCACAAATTTTGTGGAAATGAAGGCGATCAAGATCCCTGTGAACCAAATTATGACATAAGGCTGGAGAGGTTATATACCCCTGAGCTAGGATGGTGAAGGTATACTGCTTGTCTTGCCAGCTGAAAGCAAATTATTTCTGGTGGTCCTTATTAACAGATGTAGAAAAAAAAATCATTTGCCAGACCAATAGCTGCATGTTAGGTACCAGGAGATGTGTTAATTTGCTCAAGCAATGGAATCACATCTGGTTTAGCAGCTGAAATTGGAACCATCTCCTGATTAAGTGTATGATAATCCACTTTCATTCTCTAAAACCCATCTGTCTTCTGCACAGGCTGGATAGGTGAGTTGAATTAGGATGTTTTGGGAATCACCACCTCTGCATTTTTCAAGTCCTTGATGGTGGCACTAATATCTGCTATCCCTCTGGTAATGTGGTATTGCTTTTGATTTACTATTGTCCTAGGTAGAGACAGTTCTACTGGCTTCCACTTAGCCTTTCCCATCATTTCCCTAACTCTAGAGGTCCGGGAATCAATGTGGGGATTCTGCCAGCTGCTGAATGTGCATGTATGTATTCCATTTTATGCATTCCAGAACTGGGGAAATAACCACAGGATGGATTTTTGGACCTACTGGGTCCTTGTGAGATGGACCTGAGTTAAAACTCCATTGATGACCTGACCTCCATAATCCTCTACTCTGACTGGTGGCCCACAGTGACGTTTTGGAATTAGTGTTTGTTCAAAGCCAGTGTCCAGTTGTCCCCCAAAGATCTGATTTGTTCTTTTTTTCCCAGTGCACAATTACTGTGATATAAGGCCGTAGGTCCCTATGGGGAAGGTTGGGAAAAGGAATAGTAGCATAAATTTTCGGTAATGTACCAGGTCCTTCCTCAAGGCTGTTCAGCCTCTCCCTCATTCAAGGGATTCTGAGTTTGTAAACTACAATCAAGTCCAGGAATTGAAAGAGGGACTGTGACTCTGTTTCAATGATTTAGGTTAGACTTTTGTTTTCTTGACCTAGAACTTCTCTGTTTATACATATCAAGTAAGAATTTAGTAGGTTTCCCATCTATTTCATTCTAGGAACACCATGATCAAGCAACCAACATCATAGGTATGCATGAGCCAGACTATTCTGATTACTGCTCTGAATCTGCTGTCCATTATGGTAATTATGTCTACCTTGTCTTTAGTAATTGAATGCTGACACTTGGACCCCTATCACATCAAGATCCAATTACTCCCATTGCATTTAGTTTTCTCAATTCAGTGACTACTGTTCTCACTGTGAGGTCTGACCTACAAAGAAGAGAATAAATAGCTCCTCAGTGATGCTGCTTTTCTCAAAAGTTTATTTCTCACAGTACTGCTTAAAAGTATGTCTTCTGGACCCTCCCAGTGTGGGTGAATAGGTCCTAAATGGAAAAAACATTGTAATATGGATTTTACAGTCTCCCTAAGCCTTTGAATCCCTTTCTCTACATTAAACCAGAAATGCAGGTCGAGTATGTCCAGTTCGCTCACTGTGGGCAACTTTTGATCCATGTTTCAGTCAATGAACCAACCAACCAACCCACCAGACTGTTAGAGCCCTGTCTCCCTCCCTGAGCTGCAACATTAAATGCAGAATCTCTGCTTGGTGAGTCTATATCAATAAATTTGTCCTGACTCAACTTTATGTTCCTTCCACCATTATTCCACACCCTTAGTAGCCATTCCCACACATGTTCCCTGGTTTTCTGTCTGTGTAAATTAGAAAACTTAAGTAGTTTTTTTGGAGTGTAGTACAATTCTTCATGGGTCACATTTTTTATCTCACCTTTAGGGGCCTGATGGGACTTGAGTCTAGAAGCAAAGGGAGGTGATGGGGGTGACTCCTGAGGAGAATCAGCCTTTTCTTGCATGGCAGCTGCCCCAGGTGAGGCTATTAGAGTTTTCTCAGGCAATACGGGACTTATCCCCTCAGATAGGGGTGGAGGAGCCACTACCACTGGGAGTGGGGAAGCCACCATCATTGGCGGTGAGGCTGCTTCCACTGGGTGTGGATAGGCCTCTTCCACAGCAAAAGAAGACTCATCAGAATTTAGCAGCTCAGTCATCAAGGTCTTCTCATGCATTCCCATCTCAACTTACAGGATCCCATTCTTTCCCAGTCAGTGCTAGTCAGTGCTCTTACTTTAAAAGTAGACATCCTGTGAAGATAAGAGTTCAGGTTGCATTGTCATTCAGCCAGTCTCAGAATGAGATTCTGTGTTTGATTTTCAGCAATCTTATCTCTGTGGTTACAGGAGCTAAGAGTCTCCTTCAGGGCACATTTGGAAGTTTTCAGATTATTAATATGGCAATTGAGCTGGGAATTTGAGTCCCTGAGCTCATCCTTTTCTTGCACCACTTTGCCAGTGACATTAGGGACAACCAGCCTACCTCATTATATTCATTAGTTTTCTAAAAATGTTCTAAAGTAACATATATGCAGTCATTCATTCCTTGTCTCTTATGTTTTATTAGAAATATCCAATGCAGATATTTTACCTATCTCTATCTCCAGGTAACATCATGGACTATCAGTGCCCTCTTTACTACTGAAAATAGAATCATTAACATCTTTAAATCTAATCAGATTAGAGAGCCAACTCCAGAAACACTGAAACCAATTTAGAAAACTCATCCTTAACATATTCTATTCCTCTAAAACCACTCTCAGTACTAAAATATGTATTAGTTAGAGTTTTCCAGAGAAATAGAACCAGTAGGATATATATTATAAATAGATTTAATATGAGGAATTGCCTCACATGATTATGGAGATGGAGAAGTCTCATGATCTGCCATCTGCAAATTGGAGACCCAGGAAAGCTGGTGGTGTAAGTTTAATCTGCCTGAAGGCCTGATAACTAGGGGAGAGGATGGTGTACTTCCCAGTGTGAGGGCAGAAGACTTCTATCATAGCTCAAGGAGTAAGAGAGGCAAATTCTCTCTTCCACTTTTTTTTTTAATTCTATTCAGGCCCTTAATGTATTGGATAAAGCCCACCTACACTGGGGAAAGCAATCTGCTTTACTCAGTCTACCAATTCAAATGCATACCTCCTCTGGAATCACCCTCACAGATATAGCTAGAAATTCTGTTTAGCCAAAAATCTGGGCATTCCATGATCCAGTCAAGTTAACA
The DNA here is from genome assembly GCF_963455315.2 of Globicephala melas. Classification (NCBI taxonomy): domain Eukaryota; kingdom Metazoa; phylum Chordata; class Mammalia; order Artiodactyla; family Delphinidae; genus Globicephala; species Globicephala melas. Next base: position 49,420,069 of record NC_083335.1, read on the forward strand.
CATGAAATTGACCATAATGTTATTTTATCAAATCTGGAAAGTTTTCAGCCAGTATTTTTTTTTAATATTATCTAAGCTTCATTCTCTTTCTCCTTCTGTTCTGGGACTCTAATCAGATCTTTTGTTATTATCCCACAGGACACTAAGGCTCTGTTCATTTTTTTTTCTTTTTTGCATTCTATCTTCTTTCTGTTGTTCATGTTGGTTAAATTCCATTGTTCTATTTTCAAGTTCACTTATTCTTTTCTTTTCCATCTCGAATCTACTGTTGAGCTTATGCAGTGAGTTTTTAATTCAGTTAATGTACTTTCAGTTCTATAAATTCTGTTTTGCTCTATATCTCAAATCTATTTCTTTGCTAAGGTTTTCTGTTTTTTTCCCTTTATTCAAAGAATATTTATAATTTCCCATTTAAGAATTTTTATGATTTTTGCTTTCAAATATTCACTAGATAATTCCAACAGCTGAATCAACTGCATGTTGTCCTCTGTTCATTATTTTTTCAGGCTGTGATTTTCCTGTTTTTTAGTATGATGAGTGATTTTCTATTGAATCTTGGACATTTTAGGTGTTATGATAACAGATTGCAGGTTTTATTTAAATCTTCTGTTTTACTAGATTCACTTTATGTAGTTTATAAAATTGAAACATAGTTGATATACAATATTATGTTATTTTCATGTGTACTACATATTGACTTGACATTCACATACATTGTAAAATGATCACCATGATAAGTCTAGTAACTGTCTGTCCACATACCAAGTTATTACAATATTATTGACCATATTCCTTACGCTGTATATTACATCTTCATGGCTTTTATTTTATAACAGGAGGTTTGTGCCTCTTAATCACGTTCAATAGTTTCCACCCGCTCCTCTCTGGAAACCACCTCTTTGTTTGTTCTTTGTATCTATGAATCTATTTTTGCTTTGTTTTGTTTGTTTTGTTTTTTAGATTCCACATATAAGTGAGATCATGCAGTATTTGTCTTTCTCTGTCTAACTTATTTTACTTAGCATAATACCCTCTAGACCATCCATGTTGTTGCAAATGGCAAGGTTTCATTATTTTTTATGGCTGAGTAATATTCCATTTTATATATACATATAAAATATATCCATTATTCACTCATCTATCAGTGTACACTTAGGTTGCTTTCCTATCTTGGCTATTGTAAATAATGCTGCAATGAACATTGAGATGCATCTATCTTTTTGAATTAGTGTTATTGTTTTCTTCAGGTAAATACCTAGAAGTGAAATTGCTGGATCATAGAGCACTTCTATTTTTAATTTTTTGAGGAAGCTCCATATTGTTTTCCATAGTGGCTATACCAATTTACATTCCCACCAACAGTGCATGAGGGTTCCTTTTCCTCCATATCCTCGCCAACTCTTGTTATTTGTTGTCTTTTAGATGATAGCCGTTCTGACAGGTGTGAGGTGGTATCTCATTTTTCTTTTGATTTACATTTCCCTGATGACCAGTGATGTTGAGGATCTTTTCAAGTGTCTGTTGACCATCTGTATGACTTCTTTGGAAAAAAGTCTATTCATGTCCTCTGCCCATTTTAATTGGGTTGTTTGTTTATTTGATGAGTCGTAGGTATTCTTTGTATGTTTTAGATATTAACCCCTTAAGAGATGCATCATTAGTAAATATCTTCTCCCATCCACTATGCTGTTTTTTTGTTTTGTTGAAAGTTCCCTTTGCTGTACAAAAGGTTTTTAATTTTATGTAGTCCCATTTGTTTATTTTTGCTTCTGTTTCCCTTGCCTGAGGAGAAAGACACCCCTAAAATTTTGCTAAGATCAATGTCAACGAGCATATTGTCTCTGGTTTTTTTCTAGGAGTTTTATTGTTTCAGGTCTTACATTTAAGTCTTTAATATATTTTGAGTTTAGTTTTGTGAGAAGGTAGTCCAGCTTGTGAGAAGGTAGTCCAATTTGATTCTTTTGTGAGTAGCTATCCAGTTCTCCCAAACCCATTATTAAAAAGGCTGTCTTTTCCCCATTGTATATTATTGCCTTCTTTGTTGTAGATTATTTGACCATATATATGTGGGTTTGTTTTGGGGCTCTCTATTTTGATCCATTATACTATGCATCTGTTTTTATACCAGTATCGATCACTGTATCTTTGTAGTATAGTTTGAAATCAGGGCACATGATGCCTGCCAGCTTCGTTCTTCTTTGTTAAGATTGCTTTGGTTTTTCAAGGTCTTTTGTGTTTCCACATCAATTTTAGAAATATTTTTTCTACTACTGTGAAAAATGTCTTTGGTATTTTGATAGGTATTGCACTGACTTGTGTAGTTTGGTCATTTTAACAATATTAATTCTTCCAATCCATAAGCTTGGTATATATTTCCATTTATTTTTGTCATCTTCAGTTTCTTTCATCAATGTCTTACAGTTTTCAGAGTATAAGTCTTACCTCCTTGGTTGAATTTATTCCTAGGTATTTTATTCTTTCTAATGGAATTGTAAATGGGATTGTTATTCCTTAATTTCTCTTTCTGATAGCTATTTATATAGAAACAACAGGTTTTTGTGTATTACTTTTATATTGGACAACTTTACTAAATTTGTTTACTAGTTTTAATGTTTTTTGGTAGCATCCTTAGGACTATATGTGTATATATATATATATATATATATATATATATATATATATATAAAACCTTGCCATTTGAAAACAGTGACAGTTTCACAGCTTCCTCTTAAAATTGGAAGTTTTTTCAAGTTATTCTTGAATAACCTTAGTTTTGTCCTTTATCTAAGTGTCAGTAATGAATATTCCTTGATTTGATGAAATAAGTGTGCAAGGGAAGACATTTATTCAATCAACAAAAGTTTATGTGGCACTTCTTTCTAACAGGCAAATATTAAGGCAATAAAGACTATTACAAGAGACAAAGAAGGACACTACATAATGATCAAGGGATCGATCCAAGAAGAAGATATAACAATTGTAAATATTTATGCACCCAATATAGGAGCACCTCAATACATAAGGCAAGTGCTAACAGCCATAAAAGAGGAAACCGAAAGTAACACAATCATAGTAGGGGACTTTAACACCCCACTTTCACCAATGGACAGGTCATCCAAAATGAAAATAAATAAGGAAGCACAAGCTTTAAATGATACATTAAACAAGATGGATGTAATTGATACTTGTAGGACATTCCATCCAAAAACAACAGAATACTTTCTTCTCAAGGGCTCATGGAACATTCTCCAGGACAGATCATATATTGGATCACAAATCAAGCCTTATAAATTTAAGAAACTTGAAATCATACCAAGTATGTTTTCAAACCACAACGCCGTGAGACTAGATATCAATTACAGGGAAAAAATGTGTAAAAAGTACAAACACATGGAGGCTACAACTGCACTACTAAATAACCAAGAAATCACTGAAGAAATCAAAGAGGAAATCAAAAAATACCTGGAAACAAATGACAATGAAAACACGATGACTCAAAACCTATGGGATGCAGCAAAAGCAGTTCTAAGAGGGAAGTTTATAGCAATAGAATCCTACCTCAAGAAACAAGGAAGATTTCAAATAAACAACCGAACCTTACACCTAAAGCAATTAGAGAAAGAAGAACAAAAAAACCCCAAAGTTAGCAGAAGGAAAGAAATCATAAAGATCAGATCAGAAATAAATGAAAAAAAAATGAAGGAAACAATAGCAAAGATCAATAAAACTAAAAACTGGTTCTTTGAGAAGATAAACAAAATGGATAAACCATTAGCCAGACTCATCAAGAACAAAAGGGAGAAGACTCAAATCAATACAACTAGAAATGAAAAAGGAAAAGTAACAACTGACACTGCAGAAATACAAAGGATCATGAGAGATTACTATAAGCAGATATATGCCAATAAAACTGGACAACCTGGAAGAAATGGAGAAATTCTTAGATAAGCACAATTTACAAGACTGAACCAGGAAGAAATAGAAAATATAAACAGACCAATCACAAACACAGAAATTGAGACTGTGATTAAAAATCTCCCAAAAAACAAAAGCCCAGGATCAGATGGCTTCACAGGCAAATTCTATCAAATAGTTAGAGAAAACATAAAAACTATCCTTCTCAAACTCTTTCAAAATATGCAGAGGGAGAAACACTCCCAAACTCATTCTACAAGGCCACCATCACCCTGATACCAAAACCAGACAAAGATGTCACACAGAAAGAAAACTACAGGCCAAATCACTGACAAACATAGATGCAAAAATCTTCAACAAAATACTAGCAAACAGAATCCAACAGCACACAAAAAGGATCATCCACCATGATCAAGTGGGGTTTATCCCAGGAATGCAAGGATTCTTCAATATATGCAAATCAATCAATGTGATAAACCATATTAAAAAATTGAAGGGGAAAAACATATGATAATCTCAATATATGCAGAAAAAGCTTTCGACAAAATTCAATACCCATTTACGATGAAAACCCTCCAGAAAGTAGGCACAGATAGAACTTACTTCAAAATAATAAAGGCCATATATGACAAACCCACAGCCAACATCATTCTCAATGGTGAAAAACTGAAACCATTTCCTCTAAGATCAGGAACAAGACAAGGTTGCCCACTCTCACCACTGTTATTCAACAGAGTGTTGGAAGTTTTAGCCACAGCAGTCAGAGAAGAAAAAGAAATAAAAGGAATCCAAATCAGAAAACAGGAAGTAAAGCTGTCACTGTTTGCAGATGACATGATAGTATACATAGAGAATACTAAAGATGCTACCAGAAAACTACTAGAGCTAATCAATGAATTTGGTAAAGTAGCAGGATACAAAATGAATGCACAGAAATCTCTTGCATCCCTATACACTAATGATGAAAAATCTCAAAGAGAATTTAAATAAACACTCCCATTTACCATTGCAACAAAAAGAATAAATTACCTAGGAATAAACCTACCTAAGGAGATGAAAGATCTGTATGCAGAAAACCATAAGACACTGATGAAAGTAATTGAAGATGATACAAACAGATGGAGAGATATACCATGTTCTTGGATTGGAAGAGTCAACATTGTGAAAATGATTCTACTACCCAAAGCAATCTACAGATTCAATGCAATCCCTATCAAACTACCACTGGCATTTTTCACAGAACTAGGACAAAATATTTCACAATTTGTAGGAAACACAAAAAAACCCAAATAGCCACAGCAATCTTGAGAAAGAAAAACAGAGCTGGAGGAATCAGGCTCCTGGACTTCAGACTATACTACAAAGCTACAGTAATCAAGACAATATGGTACTGGCACAAACACAGAAATATAGATCAATGGAACAGGGTAGAAAGTCCAGAGATAAACCCCCACACCTGTGGTCACCTTAGTTTTGATAAAGAAGGCAAGAATATGCAATGGAGAAAAGACAGCCTCTTCAATAAGTGGTGCTGGGAAAACTGGACAGCTACATGTAAAAGAATGAAATTAGAACACTCCCTAACACCACACACAAAAGTAAACTCAAAATGGATTAAAGACCTAAATGTAAGGCCAGGCAGTATAAAACTCTTAGAGGAAAACATAGGAAGAACACTGTTTGACATAAATCACAGCAAGGTCCTTGTTGACCCACCCCCTAGAGAAATGGAAATAAAAACACAAATAAATGGGATCTAATGAAACTTAAAAGCTTTTGCACAACAAAGGAAAACATAAACAATGAAAAGACAACACTCAAAATTGGAGAAAATGTTTGCAAATGAAGCAACTGACAAAGGATTAATCTCCAAAACATACAAGCAGCTCATGCAGCTCAGTATCAAACGAACAAACAGCCCAATCCAAAAATGGGCAGAAGACCTAAATAGACATTTCTCCAAAGAAGATATACAGTTTGCCAGAAAACACATGAAAGGATTCTCAACATCACTCATCATTAGAGAAATGCAAATCAGAAGTACCATGAGGTATCACCTCACATCAATCAGAATGGCCATCAGGAAATAATCTACAAACGATAAATGATGGAGAGGTTGTTCAGAAAAGGGAACCCTCTTGCACTGTTGGTGGGAATGTAAGTTTATACTGCCACTATAGTGAACAGTATGGAGATTCTGTAAAAAACTAAAAATAGAATTACCATATAACCCAGCAATCCCACTACTGGGCATACATCCTGAGAAAACAATAATTCAAAGAGTCCAGTACAGCAATGTTCACTGCAGCTTTATTTAAAATGCCAGGACATGTATGCAACCTAAGTGTCCATCAACAGATGAATGGATAAAGAAGATGTGGCACAGATATACAATGGAATATTACTCAGCCATAAAAAGAAACACAGTTGATTTATATGTAGTGAGGTGGATAGACCTAGAGTCTGTCATACAGAGTGAAGTATGTCAGAAAGAGAAAAAGAAATACCATACGCTAACACATATATAAGGAATCTAAAAAAAGTAAGTGATTCTGGAGAACCTACAGTCAGGACAGGAATAAAGACACAGATGTAGAGAATGGAATTGAAGACACAAGGAGGGGGAAGTGTAAGCTGGCACAAAGTGATAGAGTAGCATTGACATATATACGCTACCAAATGTAAAATAGATAGCTAGTGAGAAGCAGCCACATCGTACAGGGAGATCAGCTCGGTGCTTTGTGACCACCTAGAGGGGTGGGATAGGGAGGGTGGGAGGGAGCAAGACACAAGAGGGAAGAGATATGGGGATATATGTATATGTATAACTGATTCACTTTGTTATAAAGCAGAAACTAACACAATATTGTAAAGCAATTATACTCCAATAAAGATGTTAAAGAAAGAAGCTATAAAAAAACCTCACTATCATATTTGTCATGAGATATTATTGAGGATGCAGCCTGCTATGGCAAACACTTTTCCCTTTATGTGGATCCATTGGGGAAATACCTCTTGGGTTCAAAGAATTTTAGCTTTCAGAAAATGCTGTGTCTCTCCTGAGCCATTGCTTTGACTCTATATTATAAAGTTGTTGAATCTGGTAATTATTTGCCTCTTTACTCAAAGAATAGACAATAGAGAGCTCAGAGCCAAATATTTGGCTCACTTCTCGCATTTCTAGAGGAATGTATGGTCTTTTAAATATAGACTGTATTGCTGGCTTTATCTCATTTTCCTACCGTGCTTTTCCTGTCATTTCTGTTTCTTCATTCATCTTATTTGTTTTTTTAATAATAAAAATAAGAGTAACGCTAACTTTTATCAACTGTTATGAAATATTTTTTAACATCTTTATTGGAGTATAATTGCTTTACAATGGTGTGTTAGTTTCTGCTTTATAACAAAGTGAATCAGCTATACATATACATATATCCCCATACTCATTCCTCTTGCATCTCCCTGCCACCCTCCCTATCCCACCCCTCTAGGTGGTCACAAAGCACCAAGCTGTTCTCCCTGTGCGATGTGGCTGCTTCCCACTAGCTATCTATATTATATTTGGTAGTGTATATATGTCCATGCCACTCTCTCACTTCGTCCCAGCTTACCTTTTCCCTTCCCCGTGTCCTCAAGTCTATTCTGTAGGTCTACATCTTTATTCCTGTCCTGCCCATAGGTTTTTCAGGGCATTTTTTTTTTTTAGATTCCATATATATATATATATATGTGTTAGCATACAGTATTTCTTTTTTCTCTTTCTGACTTACTGTTCTACATAGTGCCTGTATCAATTTACATTCCCACCAACAGTGGAAGAGGTTACCCTTTTCTCAACACCCCCTCCAGGATTTATTGTTTGTCAATATTTTTGATGGTGGCCATTCTGACTGGTGTGAGGTGATACCTCATTGTAGTTTTGATTTGCATTTCTCTAATGATTAGTGGTGTTGAACATCCCTTCATGTATCTTCTGGCAATCTGTATATCTTCTTTGGAGAAATGTCTACTTAGGTCTTCTGCCCATTTTTGGATTAGGTTGTTTGTTTTTTTGATATTGAGCTGCTTGTAAATTTTGGAGATTAATCCTTTGTCCATTGCTTCATTTGCAAATATTTTCTCCCATTTTGAATGTTCTCTTTTCGTCTTCTTTATGGTTTCCTTTACTATGCAGAAGCTTTTAAGTTTCATTAGGTCCCATTTGTTTATTTTTGTTTTATTTCCATTTCTTTAGGAGGTGGGTCAAAGAGGATCTTGCTGTGATTTATGTCAAAGAGTGTTCTGCCTGTTTTACTCTAAGAGTTTTATAGTGTCTGGCCTTACATTTATGTCTTTAATCCATTTTGAGTTTATTTTCCTGTATGGTGTTAGGGAGTGTTCTAACTTTGTTCTTTTACATGCAGCTGTCCAGTTTTCCCAGCACCGCTTTTTGAATAGACTGTCTTTTCTCCATTGTATATTCTTGCCTCCTTTATCAAAAATAAGGGGACCTTATGTGCATGGGTTTATGTCTGGAATTTCTATCCTATTCCTTTGATCTATGTTTCTGTTTTTGTACCAGTACCTACTGTCTTGATTACTTTAACTTTGTAGTATAGTGTGATGTCCCGGAGCCTGATTCCTCCAGATCTGTTTTTCTTTCTGAAGATTGATTTGGCTCTTAAGGGTCTTTTTTGTTTCCAAGCAAATTGTGAAAATTTTTGTTCTAGTTCTGTGAAAAATGCCAGTGGTAGTTTGATAGGGATTGCGTTAAATCTGTAGATTGCTTTGGGTAGTACAGTCATTTTCACAATGTTGATTCTTCCAATCCAGGAACATGGTACATCTCTCCATCTGTTTGTATCATCTTTAATTTCTTTCATCAGTATCTTATAGTTTTCTGCATACAGGTCTTTTGACTCCTTAGGTAGGTTTATTCCTAGATATTTTATTCTTTTTGTAGCAATGGTAAATGGAAGTGTTTCTTAAATTCTCTTTGAGATTTTTCATCATTAGTGTATAGGGATGCAAGAGATTTCTGTGCATTCATTTTGTATCCTGCTACTTTACCAAAATCACTGTTTAGTGCTAGTAAGTTTTCTGATAGCATCTTTAGGATTCTGTAGGTATATTATCATGTGATCTGCAAACAGTGACTTTACTTCTTTTTTCTGGTTTGGATTCCTTTTATTTCCTCCTCTTCTCTGATTGCTGAGGCTAAAACTTTGAAAACTGTGTTGAATAATAGTGGTGAGGGTGGGCAACCTTATCTTGTTCCTGAACTTAGAGAAAATGGTTTCAGTTTTTCACCGTTGAGAATGATGTTGGCTTTTGGTTTCTCATATATAGCCTTTATTATGTTGAGGTAAGTTCCCTCTATGCTTACTTTCTAGAGGGTTTTTATTACAAATGGGTGTTGAATTTTGTTGAAAGCTTTTTCTGCATCTGTTGAGATGATCATATGATTTTTCTCCTTCACTTTGTTAATATGGTTTAGCACATTGATTGATTTCCGTATATTGAAGAATCCTTGCTTTCCTGGGAAAAACTGCACTTGATTATATTTTTCGATCCTTTAATGTGCTGTGGAATGTGTTTGTTAGTATTTTGTTGAGGATTTTTGCATCTATGTTCATCAGTGATATTGGCCTGTAGTTTTCTTTCATTGTGACATCTTTCAGGGTGATGGTGGCCTCGTAGAATGAGTTTCGGAGTGTTCCTCCCTCTGCTGTATTTTGGAAGAGTTTGATAAGAATAAGTGTTAGCTATTCTGTAAATGTTTGATAGAATTTGCCTGTGAAACAATCTGGTCCTGGGCTTTGGTTTGTTAGAAGATTTTCAGTCATAGTCTCAATGTCAGTGCTTGTGATTTGTCTGTTTATATTTTCCATTTCTTCCTGGTTCAGTCTCAGAAGGTTGTGCATTTCTAAGAATTTGTCCATTTCTTCCAGGTTGTACATTTTATTGGCATAGAGTTGCTTGTAGTAATCTCTCATGATCCTGTGTATTTCTGCAGTGTCAGTTGTTACTTCTCCTTTTTCATTTCTAATTCTATTGATTTGAGTCTTCTTCCTTTTTTCTCGATGAGCCTGGCTAATGGTTTTCATTGTGATATTTTTCTAGGTATTTTTTGATCTCCTCTTTGATTTCTTCAGTGATCTCTTGGTTATTTAGTCGTGTATTGTTTAGCCTTCATATGTTTGTATTTTTCACAGATTTTTATCCTGTATTTGATATCTAGTCTCATAGTTTTGTGGTCAGAAAAGATACTTGATATGATTTCAATTTTTTTAAATTTACCAAGGCTGATTTGTGACCCAAGATATAATCTATCCTGGAGAATGTTCCATGAGCACTTGAGAAGGAAGTTTATTCTGTTGTTTTTGGATGGAATGTCCTATAAATGTCAATTAAGTTCATCTTGCTTAATGTATCATGTAAAGCTTGTGTTTCCTTATTTATTTTCATTTTGGATGATATGTCCATTGGTGAAAGTGGGGTGTTAAAGTCCCCTACTATGATTGTGTTACTGTCGATTTCCCCTTTTATGGCTGTTAGTATTTGCCTTATATATTGAGGTGCTCCTATGTTGGGTGCATAAATATTTACATTGTTGGGCTTCCCTGGTGGAGCAGTGGTTGAGAGTCTGCCTGCCGATGCAGGTGACATGGGTTCATGCCCCAGTTCAGGAAGATCCCACATGCTGCAGAGCTGCTGGGCCTGTGAGCCATGGCTGCTGAGCCTGCGCGTCCGGACCTGTGCTCCGCAACGGGAGAGGCCACAACAGTGAGAGGCCCGCGTACTGAAAAACAAAACAAAACAAACAAAAAAAAACAATGAAATATATTTTAGTGGTGTTAGTCTACCTCAGTAATGGTAATCTAGTGAAGGTAATTGATTCTTTGATGATTAAGCCTCTTACAGAGGCCTTAGGCCATTATTCTTCACATAAATGATTTGTGAATATAACTGTACCTGTAAATAAATATGTTTTGAGAGATTTGGTGAGAACATATACCTTTTAGATACCAGCATCTACTAGAGAAGGTACTTTATTGTGTTTTATACGTCTTATCTGCTAGTTACGAACTTACCTCTTCCTCCTAATAACCATGAGACGAAAATGTGATTATTAAGGGTTGCAATTAGTTGAGTTTTGGCTAATCAATGTTTTGTTGTGTTATGGTTGTTGTTATTTTTGTAGTGATGGAAGGAGAACTGGTTTAGAACTGAACTCAGGTTCAGAAGACCTGTGTTATAGTCCCAATTTTGTATTTTACTAGCCACGTGACCTGGGAAGATTACTTAAACTTGGTTAGTCTCAGTAAATGCTAACTAAGTAAACTTGGTTAGTTTAAAAAGTAAATAGATATATCTGGAAAATGGGCAAAAATAAATGTATTAGTCTTCATCGCTTTACCTAAGAAGGTTGTTGAGAGGGTTAAATAAGATGATATATATAAAAACCCTATATAATTTATAAAGTATTATGTAATTATAAGGCACTAATTATTAACAATTAAAATAATGAAAATAATAAGATGCAAGTATTTTATCCACAACAGTTTCAAAGAGAATTCCAGGGCATTTGTTAATGTCTCTTTTCCTTCATATAAGCTCATGAGAATCAGCCAACAATATTTATATTCATTTAACTATTTTTTGAAATAAAAAAGCATTTAATTTTTATCTGTATTTTGCTTGGAGAAAATAAATGATGTTTTATTTAAAGAAATAAAATTCCAAGTATAGGTGTTGAGAAGGAGACGAGTTGACATTTCTACTTAATGTGCTTATATACCTGTAAGCACAAAAAGAAAATTAACTGCTCTCTTTTGCCTAATCACTGAACATACAGTACTGCAATTTGGAAATCTGGAAGCACTAGGAATGTGTAGAAACAGAAATCTGTTATCTGGCAATTTCAAAAAATGCTTTTTTTATTTCTTTTCTTTACACTTTGGACATAAAATAATACCTATTTATTAGATAATTTGAATATTAGAAGGCCTCTGAAATTAGGAAAAATATCATATGGAAGCTAAATTTTCTATGTAGCTAAGTGGCTTATTAGTTTACATACTATGCCTGTAGATAGCATGAGAAGGAGTATTGCATAGGCTCTAGAGGGTGGAGAATCCAGTTGAGAAACTAGCTCCACCACTTACAAACTGAATGAATTTGGGCAGAGGCTCTTATATTAGTTTCTTCTGGGTGCTTATAACAAATTACCATGAGCTCCATGGCTTAAAACAACATAAATTTATTCTCTCACACTTCTGGAGGCTGGTGGTCTGAAATCAGTGTCACTGGGCTGCAATCAAGGTGTTGGAAGGGCTGTGTGCCTTCCTTGGCTGTGTCTGCATCACTCAGATCCCAGCCTCTGCGGCCACATTGTCTTCTCTTCTGTCTGTTCCAAATCTCCCTCTGCCTCCCTCTTATGAGGACACTTGTGATTAAATTTAGAGCCCACCTGGATATGCCAGGATATTCACCCCTTCTCAAGGTCATTGAGATCCTAATCACATCTTCAAAGATCCTGTTTCTGTATAAGGTAACACTTACATATAGCAGGACATCGTTGGGGAGATCATTTTTCAGACCGCTACAGTACTTAAACCTGTCTGAGTTTCATTGTCTTCATCTCAACAATAGTGAAGTTCGTAAGCACCCACTCATAGGTCCATGGGGAATATTAAAGTAATGGAACAATTTGTGTAAGTTGCCTAACCATGCATGCCATATATATATATATATATATATATATATATATATATATATATATATACTATTATCATAGCACAAAGCCTCCATTCCACATAATTTCTAAAACAGAGCATATTCAGAACCAAGTCTGTATTCTTGTTATGGCTGAACACAGAAAAAGTAACAGGAAAAAGAGAGAGGAGGCAGTAAAATGGTATTTTCAGTATCCCTTAAATCCCTGAACATAGTTGCCTGTTCTCCCACAAATTATACTGAATTCAGTTGCTAATACTGAAGATAATGGACATAACATATCAAGACATGTTTTTCTTCTGGCTACAAATACCATTGACAAATGTACATCTCATTGGGTACAGAGTCTTGAATCTGTATTGTCTGCTTTGAAAAAAAAGTAATAAATATTGCAAATTTTTGAATAGCTTTAGATTTATAGAAAAGTTTAAACAATAGTACAAAGGGTCCCCATATATCTCATATTCTTTTCCCTCTATTGTTAACATCTTATAGTACTATTGATACATTTGTCAAAACTAAGGAAACTGTTTTGATATAATATTATTACCTAAAATCCCTACTTTATTTGAATTACTTAGGTTTTTCACTAGCATCCTTTTTGTTTCAGAAATCCATATAGGATATGATATTACATTTAGTCATCATATCACTTAGGCTTCTCTTGACTGTGATAGTTTCTCAGACTCTCCTTGTTGTGATGACATTGACAGTTTGAGTACGGGTCAGGTATTTTGTAGAATATTCATCAATTTGGGATTGTCTCGTGTTTTTCTCATGATTAGACTAGGATTGTAGGTTTTGGAGAAGAAGACCACAGAGGTAAAGTACCATTTTTATCACATCATCTCAATGGTACATGCATCAACATGACTTATCACTGATGATAATCACCTCAGTCACCTGGTTCAGGCAGCATGTGTCAGGTTTGACCACTGCAAACTTATTGTTATTCTTCCTGCCTTTTCATATTGTACTTTTTGAAGAAAAACACTATGTACCATCTACATTTTGAAAAATTGTGATAAAATACGTATGACAGAATTTACCATCTTAAACATTTAAGTGTACAACTGTGTTAAATATTTTCACAGTGTTGTGCAACCAATTTCCAGAAAATTTGCAAAACTGAAACTGTATAACCATTAAACAACAACTCCTCATTTCCCTCTCCTCTGAGCCTCTGGCATCGACGATTCTACTTTTTTTTTTTTGCACAGCAGGTTTTTTAGTCATCAATTTTATACACATCAGTGGATACGTGTCACTCCCAATCACCCAATTCATCCCCCCAAACCCCTACACCCCACCGCATTCCCCCCTTGGTGTCCATACGTTTGTTCTTTACATCTGTGTCTCAATTTCTCCCGGAAAACCGGTTCATCTGTATCATTTTTCTAGGTTCCACATACATGCGTTAATATACGATATTTGTTTTTTCTCTTTCTGACTTACTTCATTCTGTATGACAGTCTCTAGATCCATCCATGTCTCTATAAATGACCCAATTTCATTCCTTTTCATGGCTGAGTAATATTCCATTATATATATGTACCACATCTTCTTTATCCATTCATCTGTCAATGGGCATTTAGGTTGCTTCCATGACATGACTATTGTAAATAGTGCTGCAATGAACATTGGGGTGCATGCGTCTTTTTGAATTATGGTTTTCTCTGGATATATGCCCAGTAGTGGGATTGCTGGGTTATATGGTGATTCTATTTTTAGTTTTTTAAGGAACCTCCATAGTGTTCTCCATAGTGGCTGTATCAATTGACATTCCCACCAACAGTGCAACAGGGTTCCCTTTTCTCCACACTCTCTCCAGCATTAGTTGTTTGTAGATTTTCTGATGATGCCCATTCTAACTGGTGTGAGGTGATACCTCATTGTAGTTTTGATTTGCATTTCTCTAATAATTAGTGATGTTGAGCAGCTTTTCATGTGCCTCTTGGCCATCTGTATGTCTTCTTTGGAGAAATGTCTATTTATATCTTCTGTGCATTTTTGGATTGGGTTGTTTGTTTTTTTTTAATATTGAGCTGCATGAGCTGTTTATATATTTTGGAGATTAATCCTTTGTCCATTGATTCGTTTGCAAATATTTTCTCCCATTTTGAGGGTTGTCTTTTCGTCTTATTTATGGTTTCCTTTGCTGTGCAAAAGCATTTAAGTTTTATTAGGCCCCATTTATTTATTTTTGTTTTTATTTCCATTACTGTAGGAGGTGGATCAAAAAATATCTTGCTGTGATTTATGCCAAAGAGAGTTCTTCCTATGTTTTCCTCTCAGAGTTTTATAGCGTCCAGTCTTATATTTAGGTATCTAACCCATTTTGAGTTTATTTTTGTGTATGGTGTTAGGGAGTGTTCTAATTTCATTCTTTAACATGTAGCTGTCCAGTTTTCCCAGCACCATTTATTGAAGAGACTGTCTTTTCTCCATTGTATATCCTTGCCTCCTTTGTCATAGATTAGTTGACCATAGTTGACCATCTATATGTTTTTGTGCCAGTACCATATTGTCTTGATTACTGTAGCTTTGTAGTATAGTCTGAAGTCAGGCAGTCTGATTTCTCCAGCTCCATTTCTTTCCCTGAAGACTGCTTTGGCTATTCAGGGTCTTTTGTCTCTCCATACGAATTTTAAGATTTTTTGTTCCAGTTCTGTAAAAAATGCCATTAGTAATTTGTTAGGGATTGCACTGAATCTGTAGATTGCTTTGGGTAGTATAGTTATTTTCAGAATATTGATTCTTCCAATCCAAGAATATGGTATATCTCTTCATCTGTTGGTATCATCTTTAATTTCTTTCATCAGTGTCTTATAGTTTTCTGCATACAGGTCTTTTGTCTCCCTTGGTAGGTTTATTCCTAGGTATTTTATTCTTTTTGTTGCAATGGTAAATGGGAGTGTTTCCTTAATTTCCCTTTCAGATATTACATCATTAGTGTATAGAAATGCAAGAGACTTCTGTGCATTAATTTTGTATCCTGCAACTTTACCAAATTCATTGATTAGCTCTAGTAGTTTTCTGGTGGCATCAGTAGGATTCTCTATGTATAGTATCATGTCATCTGCAAACAGTGACAGTTTTATTTCTTTTTTTCCTATTTGGATTCCTTTTATTTATTTTTCTTCTCTGATTGCCATGTCTAGGACTTACAAATCTATGTTGAATAATAGTGGTGAGAGTGGACATACTTGTCTTGTTCCTGATGTTAGAGGAAGTGCTTTGTTTTTCACCATTGAGAATGATGTTTGCTGTGGTTTGTCATATATGGCCTTTATTATGTTGAGGTAGGTTCCCTCTATGCCCACTTTCTGGAGAGTTTTTATCATAATTGGGTGTTGAATTTTGTCAAAAGCTTTTTCTGCATCTATTGAGATGATCATATGGTTTTTATTCTTCAGTTTGTTAATATGGTATATTACATTGATTGATTTGCATATATTGAAGAATCCTTGCATCCCTGGGATAAATCCCAATTGATCATGGTGTATGATCCTTTTAATGTGTTGTTGGATTCTGTTTGCTAGTATTTTGCTGAGGATTTTTGCATATATATTCATCAGTGATATTGGTCTATAATTTTTTTTTTGTAGTATCTTTGTGTGGTTTTGGTATCAGGGTGATGGTGGCCTCCTAGAATGAGTTTGGGAGAGTTCCTTGCTCTGCAATTTTTGTGAAGAGTTTGAGAAGTTTGGGTGTTAGCTCTTCTCTAAATGTTTGATAAAATTCACCTGTGAAGCCATCTGGTCCTGGACTTCTGTTTGTTGGAAGAATTTGAATCATAGTTTCAATTTCATTACTTGTGATTGGTCTGTTCATATGTTCTATTAATTCCTGGTTCAGTTTTGGAACGTTATACCTTTCTAAGAATTTGTCCATTTCTTCCAGGTTGTCCATTTTATTGGCAAAGTGTTGCTTGTAGTAGTCTCTCAGGATGCTTTGTATTTCTGCGGTGTCTGTTGTAACTTCTTTTACATTTCTAATTTTATTGATTTGAGTCCTCTCCCTCCTTTTCTTGATGAGTCTGGCTAATGGTTTATCAAGTTTGTTTATCTTCTCAAAGAACCAGCTTTTAGTTTTATTGATCTTTGCTATTGTTTTCTTTGTTTCTATTTCATTTATTTCTGCTCTGATCTTTATGATTTCTTTCCTTCTGCTAACTTTGGGTTTTGTTTGTTCTTCTTTCTCTAGCTCCTTTAGGTGTAAGGTAAAATTATTTATTTGAGATTTTTCTTGTTTCTTGATGTAGGCTTGTATAGCTATAAACTTCCCCCTTCGAACTGCTTTTGCCGCATCCCATAGGTTTTGGGTCATTATGTTTTCATTGTCATTTGTCTCTAGGTATTTTTTGATTTCCTCTTTGATTCCTTCAGTGGTGTCTTAGTTATTTAGTAACATATTGTTTAGCCTCCATGTGTTTGTGTTTTTTACATTTTATCCCTGTAAATTGATTTCTAATCTTATAACATCGTGGTCATAAAAGATGCTTGATATGATATCAATGTTCTTAAATTTACTGAGGCTTGATTTGTGACCCATGATGTGATCTATCCTGGAGAATGTTCTTTGCGCACTTGAGAAGAAAGTTTAATCTGCTATTTTTGGATGGAATGTCCTATAAATATCAATTAAATCTATTAGGTCTATTGTGTTATTTAAAGCTCGTGTTTCCTTATTAATTTTCTCTTTGGAGGATCTGTCCATTGGTGTAAGTGAGGTGTTAAAGTCCCCCACTATTATTGTGTTACTATTGATTTCCTCTTTTATACCTGTCAGCAGTTGTATTATGTATTGAGGTGCTCCTATGTTGGGTGCATATATATTTATAATTGTTATATCTTCTTCTTGGATTGATCCCTTGATCATTATACAGTGTCTTTCATTGTCTCTTGTAACATTCTTTATTTTAAAGTCTATTTTATCTGATATGAGTATTGCTACTCCAGCTTTCTTTTGATTTCCATTTGCATGGAATATCTTTTTCCATCCCCTCACTTTCAGTCTATATGTGTCCTTAGGTCTGAAGTTGGTCTTTTGTAGACAGCATATATGAGTTTTGTCTTCTTTTTTTTTTTTTCCATATGCGGGCCTCTCACTGCTGTGGCCTCTCCTGTTGTGGAGCACAGGCTCCGGATGTGCAGGCTCAGAGGCCATGGCTCATGGACACAGCCGCTCCGCGGCATGTGGGATCTTCCCGGACCGGGGCACGAACCCACGTCCCCTGCATTGGCAGGCGGACTCTCAACCACTGCCCCACCAGGGAAGCCCTGAGTCTTGTTTTTGTATCCATTCAGCAAGCCTGTGTCTTTTTGTTGGAGCATTTAATCCATTCACGTTTGCAATAATTATCGATATGTATGTTCCTATTACCACTTTCTTAATTGCTTTGGGTTTGTTTTTGTAGGTCCTTTTCTTCTCTTGTGTTTCCCACTTATAAAAGTTCCTTTAGCATTTGTTGTAGAGTTGGTTTGGTGGTGCTGAATTCTCCTAGCTTTCGCTTGTCTGTAAAACTTTTGATTTCTCCATCAAATCTGAATGCGGTCCTTGCTGAGTAGAGTAATCTTGATTTTAGGTTCTTCTCTTTCATCACTTTAAATATGTCATGCCACTCCCTTCTGGCTTGTAGAGTTTCTGCTGAGAAATCAGCTGTTAACCTTATGGGAGTTCCTTTGTATGTTATTTGTCATTTTTCCCTTGCTGCTTTCAATAATTTTTCTTTGTCTTTAATTTTTGCCAGTTTGATTGCTATATGTCTCGGTATGTTTCTCCTTGGGTTTATCCTATATGGGACTCTCTGCACTTCCTGGACTTGGGTGGCTGTTTTCTTTCCCATGTTAGGGAAGTTTTTGACTATAATCTCTTCAAATATTTTCTCGGGTCCTTTCTCTGTCTCTTCTCCTTCTGGGTCCTCTATAATGTGAATGTTGTTGTGTTTAATTGTCCCAGAGGTTTCTTAGGCTGTCTTGTTTTCTTTTCATTCTTTTTTCTTTATTCTATTCCACAGCAGTGAATTCCACCATTCTGTCTTGCAGGTCACTTATCTGTTCTTCTGCATCAGTTATTCTGCTATTCATTACTTCTAATGTATTTTTCATTTCAGCTATTTTATTGTTCATCTCTGTTTGTTCTTTAATTCTTCTAGATCTTTGTTAAACATTTCTTGCATCTTCTCCATCTTTGCCTTCATTCTTTTTCCAAGGTCCTGGATCATCTTCACTATCATTATTCTGAATTCTTTTTCTGGGAGGTTGCCTATCTCCATTACATTTAGTTGTTTTTCTTGGGTTATATCTTATTCCTTCATCTGGTACATAGCCCTCTGCCTTTTCATCTTGTCTATCTTTCTGTGAATGTGTTTTTTTTTCCCCCCACTGGCTGCACCATTCTACTTTCTGTTTATATGAGTTTGACTACACTTGACCCCTCATATAAGTGAAGTCATAGAATGTTTACCCTTTTGTGTGTGGCTTATTTCACTTAGCGTAATGTCCTCTGGGTTCATCCACGTTGTTGTGAATGACAATATTTCCTTCCTTTTTAAAGCTGAATAATATTCCATTATATGGATTTACCACATTTTTTTTTATCCATATATCTGTTGATAGACATTTGAGTTGCTTCTACCTTTTGGCTATTGTCAGTAGTGCTGCTTCTATGCCATAGGTTGTGCCACTCATATTTAAGGAGTGGGACGTTATGTTCACCCATCTTTATCACAGAATGTCTACATAAATGGTTTGGAATACTCCATTAAAGATTTTTTTAACTCAATTATTTAATCATTCATTTATATCAGTGTGGATTCATGGATATTAATTTTATACTTTGGGTTATAGTCCAGTATTTTCTTTTTTTTGGCTCAAATTGTTCTAGTTTTAGCCATTGAGCATCCTTTCAGTTGACTTCTGCATTGATATGATGAACTCCTATTGTTTTATTTTTTGTGCACTTTTTTACTTCTGGCAGTATAAGGTGCTCTAAGTTCATTTTACATATTCCAGTCTCTAGTACTAGAATCAGCCTTTTCTCCAAGGAGTCTTGGTTCCTTTCATTGGATAATGGCATAGAAATTAGTATCTGGACACTAGGTATGCTTGTTGCTACTGGGGTGTTGTTGCTTCTAGGTCTTCTCAGTGTACAGAGAGAACTTGGAAATATATCTGTTTATACAAACCCCTGTATACACATGTACTGATAATTATTTGTAATTTATTGATCAGTATCTATAGTAATCTAAACATGAGCTTATTCTGTCTCTAACTCTATTTGTGTATAATATGATTCATTCTAGCTTTCCCCTTTGGTTTATCTGTAAACTGCCATTCCAACAGTGAAAAGCCTGACTTGCACCATCCACTGTTTACTTGTTTATGGAATCCCAGTATACACGTGTAGCAATTTCAGAATTGTTAACATGTATGCCTAAAGGAAATAACTTAATCAACTCAATCAAGAGTACAGTGCTGTGTCTTTTGCCTTTAGTCTTATTCTCTACTCATTTAAAAAGTTACTAAGGTAAGCACCTTTCCCCCATCTCCTTCAATGAGGTTTCATACATTCCATAATACACTTAGATTATTTTGTCACATTCTGCATTTCATCCTGGGATCTGCTGAATTCCTAGATGATATTTTAAATATCTACATGCATTAATGTTTCTTCTTTGTATTGTAAATTTCTACAGGTTTTAACAAACATGTAGTGTCATGTATCTACCAGTACAATATCATACAAAATAGTTTCATTCTTTGGTTTCTGATCTTAAGTAAGTTATAAACTAATGTCATTCTTTTTTTATGTTTCTTTTAAAATTTTTATTTATTTATTCTTTAATATACTTAAAATGTATTTTTAATTTAATTTTTATGTTATATTGGGGTATAGTTGATTTACAATGTTGTTAGTTTCAGGTGTACAGCAAAGTGGTTCAGTTAAACATATACATATATCCATTCTTTTTCAGATTCTTTTCCCATATAGATTATTACAGAATATTGAGTAGAGATACCTGTGCTATACAGTAGGTCCTTGTTGATTATCTATTTATATATAGTAGTGTGTATATGATAATCCCAAACTCCTAAATTATCCCCCACCTTTCCCCTTTGGTAAGCATAAGTTCGTTTTTGCAGCCTGTGAGTTTGTTTCTGTTTCATAAACCAGTTCATTTGTATCAGCTTTTTAGATTCCTCTAGGTCCATCCATGTTGCTTCACATGGTATTATTTCATTCTTTTTAATGGCTGAGTAATATTCCATTGTATATATGTACCACATCTTCTATATCCATTCCTCTGTTGATGACCATTTAGGTTCCTTCCATGTCTTGGCTATTGTAAATAGGGCTGCAATGAACATTGGGGTGCATGTATGTTTTTGAATTATGGTTTTATCTGGATACGTACCCAGGAGTGGGATTGCTGAATCATATGGTAGTTTTATTTTAAGTTTTTTAAGGAACTTCCATACTGTTCTCCATAGTGGTTTTACCAATTTACATTCTCACCAACAGTGTAGTAGGGTTCACTTTTCTCCACACCCTCTCCAGCATTTATTGTTTGTAGAGTTTTTGATGATGGGCATTCTGACTGGGGTGAGGTGATACCTCACTGTAGTTTTAATTTGCATTTCTCTAAAAATTAGCAATGTTGAGCATCTTTTCATATGCTTTTTGGCCATCTGTATGTCTTCTTTGGAGAAATGTCTTTTTGGATCTTCTGCCCGTTTTTTGATTTTTTTTTTATATATAGAACTGCATGAGCTGTTTGAATATTTTGGAGGTTAATACCTTGTTGGTCACTTTCTTTGCAAATATTTTTCCCATTCTGTGGGTTGTCTTTGTTTATTGTTAGCTTTTCTGTGCAAAAACTTTTTAAGTTTAATGAGGTCTCATTTGTTTATTTTATGCTTTTATTTTCATTACTCTAGGAGGTGGAACCAAAATGATACTGCTGCGATTTATGTCAAAGAGTGTTCTGCCTATGTTTTCATCTAAGCATTTTATAGTATCCAGTCTTACATTTAGGTCTTTAATCCACTTTGAGTTTTTGTGTGTGTGTGTGTATAGTGTTAGAGAATGTTGTAATTTCATTCTTTTAAATGTAGCAGTCCAGTTTTCCCAGCACCACTCATTGAAGAGACTGTCTTTTCTCCGTTGTGTATTCTTGCCTCCTTTATCATAGATAAACTGACCATAGGTGCATGGTTTTATTTCTGGGCTTTCTGTCCTATTCCATTGATCTATATTTCTGTTTTTGTGCCAGTATCATACTGGTTTAATTACTTTAGCTTTGTAGTATAGCTTAAAGTCAGGGAGACTGAAGTCAGAGTCATCCAGTTCTGTTTTTCTTTCTCAGGATTGCTTTGCCTATTCAGGGTCCTTTGTGTTTCCATACAAATTATTTTTTTTTTGTTCTAGATCTGTGAAAAATGCCATTGGTAATTTGATAGGGATTGCATTGAATCTGTAGATTGCCTTGGGTAGTATAGTCATTTTGTCCATATTGATTATTCCAATCTAGAACATGGTATATCTTTTCATCTGTTTGTGTCACCTTCGATTTCTTTCATCAGCATCTTATAGTTTTCAGAGTACACGTGTTTTGCCTCCTTAGGTTTGTTTATTCCTAGGTATTTTATTCTTTTTGATACAGTGGTAAATGGGATTGTTTTCTTAATTTCTCTTTCTGATCTTTCATTGTTGGTGTATAGAAATGCAACAGATTTCTGTGTATTATTTTTTTATCCTGCTACCTTACCGAATTCATTGATGAGCTCTAGTAGTTTTCTGGTAACATCTTTAGGATTTCCTATGTATAGTATCATCTCATCTGCAAACAGTGACAGTTTTACTTCTTTTCCAATTTGGATGCTTTTATTTCTTTGTCTTCTCTGATTGCCATGGCTAGGACTTCCAATACTATGTTGAATAAAATTGGCAAGAGAGAAGGTAGGAGATGGTAAAGCTGAAGGATCATCAGCAATAGGAGACAGAGGGCAAGCTGCAATTTCACTCATGCCTTATGTGATTGGACATATGAACACACATTTGCATCTTTGAATGTTTGCAACTTGAAGGTTTGTATGTAGGGGATGTACTGTACAAGATTGTTTTAAGTTGCTGGTCTCTTAATTTCAAATGCATTTCCAATATCTTGCATTTGTACTTTCCTCCTTTCATAATTACTGGGTTTGATTTCATATTTGTGTGTGGATGATTTCCTACATTTACTGTATGTTTGCCTTTACCAGTGAGCTTTCCCATGTCCCTGGGACCCCTATAATGCAAATGTTGGTGTGTTTAATGTTGTACCAGAGGTCTCTTAGACTGTCCTCTTTTCTTTTCCTTCTTTTTTCTTTATTATGTTCTGTGGCAGTTATTTCTACCAATCTGTCTTCCAGCTCACGTATTCGTTCTTCTGCCTCATTTTTTCTGCTATTGATTCTTTCCAGTGTATTTTTCATTTCAATTTTCGTATTGTTTATCTCTGTTTGTTCATGCATTAAATCTTGTAGCAATTTGTTAAACACTTCTTGTATCTTCAAAATCTGTACCTCCATTCTTTTCCTGAGATCTTGGGTCATCTTTACTATCATTATTCTGTATTCTTTTCCCAGCAGTTTGCCTATCTCCACTTCACTTAGTTGTTCTTCTGGGGTTTTATCTTCTTCCTTTGTCTGGAATATATTTTTCTGCCTTCTCACTTTTTCTGAATTTCTGTTTGTATTCTCCATTCTGCCTTCTGCAGGATTGTAGTTCCTCTTGCTTCTGGTGTCTGCCCCTTGGTGGATGAGGTTGGTCCAGGGGCTTGCACAGGCTTCCCAGTGGGGAGGAACTGTGTTCTGCCCACTGGTATGTGGAGCTGGGTCTTGTCCCTCTGGTAGGCAGGGCCGTGTCCAGGAGTGTGTTTATAGGTGGCTGTTGAGCTTAGTATGGCTTTAGCCACCCTGTCTGTTGATGCATAGGGTTGTGTTCCCACCTTGTTGGTTCTTTGGCCTGAGGCATTCCAGCACTGGAGCCTGCAGGCTGTTGAGTGGGGCCAGGCCTCAGTGCCAAAATGACGACCTCTGTGAGAGCTCACACTGATGAATATTCCCAAGGACCTCAGCTACCACTGTCCTTGCCCCCACAGTGAGCCACAGCTGACCCCCGCCTCCCCAGGAGACTCTCCAAGACACACAGGTAGGTCTGCTCATGCTCCTATGGAGTCACTGCTTTACCCTGGGTCCCAGTGCATGTGAAACCTTGTGTGTGTACTCCAAGAGTGGAGTCTCTCTTTCCCCACATCCTGTGGAACTCCTGCTCTGAAGCCTCACTGACCTTCAGAGCCAAATGCTATAGGCACTCCTCCTCCAATGCCAGACCCCAGACTGCGGAGCATGATGTGGGACTCAGAACTCTCACTCCTGTGGGAGAACGTCTGTGATATAATTATTTTCCAGTTTGTGGGTCGCCCACCTGGCAGGTATGGGATTTGATTATATCACAGAAGTGCCCCTTTTACCATGTTGTTGTGGCTTCTTCTTTGTCTTTGGATGTAGAATATCTTTTTTGGTAGGTTTCAGTCTTTTTTGTCAATTGTTGTTCAGCAGTTAGTTGTGATTTTGGCGTTTTTGTGAGAGGAGGTGAGCTCAAGTCCTTCTACTCCACCATCTTGTCTCCTCCCTCCATTCTTCTTTCTTAAAATATTGATGAGAAGTATGGAACCTAATATTTTGTGTCCTAAGTGTTTTTTGAGGTAGACTGTTATATAAGTACTACTAATAATATGACATTTATGTTTTACAGGTTCTTCATATATATTATCTCAAACGAGTCTTTAAAGAGTCCTAGGAGTGAGATAGAATATTAGTGTCCTCATTTCACATAAAACCGAGGCTTTGAAAAGTTTGAGAAGGTTTCAAAATTATACAGCTTAAAATAAGAGGGGCTGAGAAAATCAGATCTTCTAGGTCCAAGACTAAGCCTCTTCTCCCTGTGTCACACTGCCTATTGCTATTACCGTATTTATAAAATTATTTTGTAAAATTATTTGTATCATACTGTATGTGGTACCACTATTTGGGGGAAGATATAGAAATTGTGCTCTCTGGATTTGGTTTCTATGATCTTATCTACTACCCTTCTCTAACCTGGTTAACAGTTCTGTATACAAAGCCTGTTTAAATAGGTCAGATTCTAACACAGCTTTGTGAAATCAGGCCCTAAACAATTAATTTATAGCAATTAAAATGAGTGTCTGATGTAAAGGGGAATAGGTTAACTACTTCTTAGAGCAATGTCAAATTATAATGTTAGTGTTTTGCCATTGCCTCGTGATATTCCCATAACAATATTTTTAGAATATTTAGACTACAGTTGAAAATTCTAGCAAATTATTGGCCAAAAATTTGACATGAACTGGAATAAAAAGCATGAGATTTTTAAAAGGATAATAATGAACATTAGAGAATATTAAGATATTATTTCACAGTGCTATAGAAAAGACAGGGCTTTTAGACTGAATTTGAATACAGTGTCCCAAGATCAATTCTCCCCCTAGAATTTCCCTTATGACTTTGAAACATATGTTTTCTGCTGATGCATAAGATGACTTTCTGAATTCAAGAAACATATTTGTTGCTGGTTGTCAAGTGCAGCAGTCATTAGTGCTGCTTACTGGCTCTTTTCTCCCAGGCAAATGGTAAGATTGTTATTTTCTTGGCTTCTTTGTGATTCGGTGTGGCCTGAAGACCAGCTTTGCCAGAGGATTGTGAGTGGACATAGCAAGTCTCCATTCTGATCCTAACATTTAATTTTTGTGTGAAACCCTTTAATTATTTCTGTTTTTTTCTAGCATGGTAACCAGTAAAATTCATGACATTGGCTGTTCTGTAAATTCTGAGTGATTATGATGAAAAGATCTTCACTGTGGATCAGTGTGAGGTATAAATAAGTCTCTGTTGTTTTAAACCTGTACCTACAACATAATCCAGGTGATTTTGACTGATAAACACATCAGCCATCCAAGCAACATACCATTCAATTGTATGACATGAAGATTCATTTATATATTCATTCCTTCACTCAGTACACTTCTTTTTTATCAGCAGACGCTGTGCTAAGCTCTAATTTGCAAAGCTCAGAAAGACACTGTGGCTATTCTCAAGTAGCTAGCTAATAGTTTGGTGGAAGAGATATGAGTAAACAAGTATATTCAACCTAACACGGAAAGAAATAAAAACCTGTTTGCAAAGTGCTATGGGAACAGATTAAGGAACAGTTAACAGCTTGAGCCAGAGATAAAGGAAATCGTCACAGAGAAAGTGATATTTGAATTGTATCTTGAAAGATGAGTAGGATTTGGCCATGTGAACATAAGTGGGATAAGAAGTATTCCAGGCAAAGGGACAATTCTATGAGAAAGATATGAAAGATCATATAATTACAAGAAAAAGTAAGTATTTTTTTCTTTCCAGTCTTATGAACCATTTTATAATTCCAAGCTAGAGTTCATATTAATGCTTTTTTTGAAAACATCTTTATTGGAGTATAATTGCTTTACAATGATGTGTTAGTTTCTGCTTTATAACAAAGTGAATAATTTATACATATGTCACCATATCTCTTCCCTCTTGTGTCTCCCTCCCTCCCACCCTCCCTATCCCACCCCTCTAGGTGGTCACAAAGCCCCAAGCTGATCTCCCTGTGCTATGTGGCTGCTTCCCACTAGCTATCTATTTTACATTTGGTAGTGTATATATGACCATGCCACTCTCTCACTTCATCCCAGGTTACCCTTCCCACTCCCCGTATCCTCAAGTCCATTCTCAAGTAGGTCTGTGTCTTTACTCCCGTCTTGCCCCTAGGTTCTTCATGACCATTTTTTTTTTTAGATTCCATATATAGGTGTTAGCATGTGGTATTTGTTTTTCTCTTTCTGACTTACTTCACTCTGTATGACAAATCTAGATCCATCCACCTCACTACAACTAACTCAATGTTGTTTCTTTTTATGGCTGAGTAATATTGCATTGTATATATGTGCCACATCTTCTTTATCCATTCATCTATTGATGGACACTTAGGTTGCTTCCATGTCCTCGCTACTGTAAATAGAGCAGCAGTGAATATTTTGGTACATGACTCTTTTTGAATTATGGTATTCTCAGGGAATATGCCCAGTAATGGAATTGCTGGGTCGTATGGTAGTTCTATTTTTAGTATTTTAAGGAACCTCCATACTGTTCTCCATAGTGGCTGTATCAATTTACATTCTCACCAAGAGTGCAAGAGGGTTCCCTTTTCTGCACACCCTCTCCAGCATTTATTGTTTGTAGATTTTTTGATGATGGCCATGCTGACTGGTGTGAGTGATATCTCATTGTAGTTTTGATTTGCATTTCTCTAATGATTAATGATGTTGAGCATTCTTTCATGTGTTTATTGGCAATCTGTATATCTTCTTTGAAGAAATGTCTGTTTAGATCTTCTGCCCATTTTTGGATTGGGTTATTTGTTTTTTTGATATTGAGCTGCATGCGTTGCTTGTATGTTTTGGAGATTAATCCTTTGTCAGTTGCTTCATTTGCAAATATTTTCTCCCACTCTGAGGGTTGTCTTTTTGTCCTGTTTATGATTTCCTTTGCTGTGCAAAAGCTTTTAAGTTTCATTAAGTCTCATTTGTTTATTTTTATTTCCATTTGTCTAGGAGGTGGGTCAAAAAAGACCTTGCTGTGATGTATGTCATAGAGCGTTCTGCCTATGTTTTCCTCTAAGAGTTTGATGGTGTCTGGCCTTACATTTAGGTCTTTAATCCATTTTGAGTTTATTTTTGTGTATGGTGTTAGGGAGTGTTCTAGTTTCATTCTTTTACATGTAGCTGTCCAGTTTTCCCAGCAGCAATTTATTGAAGAGGCTGTGTTTTATCCACTGTATATTCTTGCCTCCTTTATCAAAGGTAAGGTGACCATATGTGTGTGGGTTTATCTCTGGGCTTTCTATCCTGTTCCATTGATCTATATTTCTGTTTTTGTGCCACTACCATACTGTCTTGATTACTGTCGCTTTGTAGTATAGTGTGAAGTCAGAGAGCCGGATTCCTTCAGCTCTGTTTTACTTTCTCAAGATTGCTTTGCTATCAGGGTCTCTTTTGTTTCCATACAAATTGTGAAAATTTTTTGTTCTAAGTCTGTGAAAAATGCCAGTGGTAGTTTGGTAGGGATTCCTTTGAATCTATAGATTGCTTTGGGTAGTATAGTCATTTTCACAGTGTTGATTCCTCCAATCCAAGAACATGGTATATCTCTCCATCTATTTTTATCATCTTTAATTTCTTTCATCAGTGTCTTATAATTTTCTGTATATAGGTCTTTTGTCTCCTTAGGTAGGTTTATTCCTAGATATATTATTCTTTTTGTGCAATGGTAAAAGGAAGTGTTTTCTTGATTTCACTTTCAGATTTTTCATCATTAGTATATAGGAATGCCAGAGATTTCTGTGCATTAATTTTGTATCCTGCTACTTTACCAAATTCATTGATTAGCTCTAGTAGTTTTCTGGTAGTATCTTTAGGATTCTCTATGTATAGTATCATGTCATCTGCAAACAGTGACAGCTTTACTTCTTCATTTCCGGTTTGGATTCCTTTTGTTTCTTTTTCTTTTCTGACTGCTGTGGCTAAAACTTCCAAATCTATGTTGAATAATAGTGGTGAGAGTGGGCCACCTTGTCTTGATCTTGATCTTAGAGGAAATGGTTTCATTTTTTCACCATTAGGGATGATGTTGGCTGTTGGTCTGTCATATATGGCCTTTATTATGTTGAGGAAAGTTCCCTCTGTGCCTACTTTCTGGAGGCTTTTTATCATAAATTGGTGTTGAATTTTGACGAAAGCTTTCTCTGCATCTATTGAGATGATCATATGGTTTTTCTCCTTCAATTTGTTAATATGGTGTATCACATTGATTGAATTGCATATATTGAAGAATCCTTACATTCCTGGGATAAACCCCACTTTATAATGGAGGATGATCATTTTAATGTGCTGTTGGATTCTGTTTGCTAGTATTTTGTTGAGGATTTTTACATGTATGTTCATCAGTGATATTGGCCTGTAGTTTTCTTTCTTTGTGACATCATTGTCTGGTTTTGGTATCAGGGTGATGGTGGCCTCGTAGAATGAGTTTGGGAGTGTTCCTCCCTCTGCTATATTTTGGAAAAGGTTGAGAGGGATAGGTGTTAGCTCTTCTCTAAATGTTTGATGGAATTCGCCTGTGAAGCCCTCTGGTCCTAGCCTTTTGTTTGTTGGAAGATTTAATCACAGTTTCAATTTCAGTGCTTGTGATTGGTCTGTTCATAGTTTCTATTTATTCCTGGTTCAGTCTCAGAACGTTGTGCATTTCTAAGAATTTGTCCACTTCTTCCAGGTGGTCCAATTTATTGACATAGAATTGCTTGTAGTAATCTCTCATGATCCTTTTTATTGCTGCAGTGTCATTTGTTACTTCTCCTTTTCCATTTCTAATTCTATTGATTTCAGTCTTCTCCCTTGTTTTCATGATGAGTCTGGCTAATGGTTTATCAATTTTGTTTCTCTTCTCAAAAACCAGCTTTTAGTATTATTGATCTTTGCTATCATTTCCTTCATGTCTTTTTCATTTATTTCTGATATGATCTTTATGATTTCTTTCCTTCTGCTAACTTTGGGTTTTATTGTTCTCCTTTCTCTACTTGCTTTAGGTATAAGTTTAGGTTTTTTATTAGAGATGTGTCTTGTTTCTTAAGGTAAGATTGTATTGCTATAAACTTCCCTGTTAGAACTACTTTTGCTGCATCCCAAAGGTTTTGTGTTGTTGTGTTTTCATTGTCATTCGTTTCTAGGTAGTTTTTGATTTCCTCTTTGATTTATTCAGTGATCTCTTGGTTATTAAGTAGTGTATTGTTTAGCCTCCATATGTTTATATTTTTTACAGATTTTTTCCTGTAATTGATATCTAGTCTCATAGCATTGTGGTCGGAAAAGATACTTGATACCATTTCAATTTCCTTTAATTTATGAAGGCTTGATTTGTAACCCAAGGTGTGATCTATCCTGGGGAATGTTCCATGAGCACTTGAGAAGAATGTGTATTCTGTTGTTTTGGGATGGAATGTCCTATAAATATCAATTAAGTACATCTTGTTTAATGTATCATTTAAAGATTGTGTTTCCTTATTAATTTTCATTTTGGATGATCTCTGCATTGTTAAAGTCGGGTGTAAAGTTCCGTACTATGGTTGTGTTACTGTCGATTTCCCCTTTTATGGCTGTTAGTGTTCACCTTATGTATTCAGGTACCCCTATGTTGGGTGCATAAATATTTACAATTGTTATAACTTCTTCTTGGATTCATCCCTTGACCATTATGTAGTGTCCGTCTTTGTCTCTTGCAATAGTCTTTGTTTTAAAGTCTATTTTTTCTGATATGAGCATTGCTACTCCAGCTTTCTTTTGATTTCCATTTGCATGGAATATCTTTTTCAATCCCCTCACTTTCAGTCTGTATGTGTCCCTAGGTCTGAGGTGGGTCTCTTGTAAACAGCATATATATGGGTGTTGTTTTTGTATCCATCCAGCCAGTCTGTGTGTTTTGGTTGGAGCATTTAATCCATTTCATTAAAGGTAATTATCGATATGTATGTTCCTATTACCATTTTCTTAATTGTTTTGGGTTTGTTATTGTAGGTCTTTTCCTTCCCTTGTGTTTCTTGCCTAGAGACATCCTTTAGCGTTTGTTTTAGAGCTGGTTTGGTGGTGCTGAATTCTCTTAGCTTTTGCTGTCTGTAAAGGTTTTAATTTCTCCATTGAATCTGAATGAGATCCTTGCTGGGTAGAGTCATCTTGGTTGTAGGTTTTTCTCCTTCATCACTTTAAACATGTCCTGCCACTCCATTCTGGCTTGCAGAGTTTCTGCTGAAAGATCAGCTGTTAACCTTATGGGGATCCCCTTGTGTGTTATTTGTTGTTTTTCCCTTGCTTCTTTTAACATACTTTCTTTGTATTTAATTTTTGATAGTTTCATTAATATGTGTCTTGGCATGTCTGTCCTTGGATTTAT
The DNA here is from genome assembly GCF_963455315.2 of Globicephala melas. NCBI lineage: Eukaryota > Metazoa > Chordata > Mammalia > Artiodactyla > Delphinidae > Globicephala > Globicephala melas. The sequence continues at coordinate 49,450,794 of NC_083335.1, forward strand.
CCTGTATGGGACTCTATGTGCTTCCTGGACTTGATTAACTATTTCCTTTCCCATGTTAGGGACGTTTTCAACTATAGTCTCTTCAAATATTTTCTCAGTTCCTTTCTTTTTCTCTTCTTCTTCTGGGACCCCTATAATTTGAAAGTTGGTGTGGTTAATGTTGTCCCAGAATTCTCTTTGACTGTCCTCAATTCTTTACATTCTTGTTTCTTTATTCTGCTCTGCAGTAGTAATTTCTACTATTTTATCTTCCAGATCACTTACTCGTTCTTCTGCCTCAGTTATTCTGCTATTGATCCCTTGTAGAGAAGTTTTAATTTCATTTATTTTGTTGTTCATCACTGTTTGTTTGCTCTTTAGCTCTTCAAGGTCCTGGCTAAATGTTTCTTGTATTTTCTCCATTCTATTTCCAAGATTTTGGATCATTTTTACTCTCATTATTCTGATTTTTTTTTTCAGGTCCACTGCCTATTTCCTCTTCATTTGTTAGGTGTGTTGGGTTTTTGCCTTGCTCCTTCATCTGCTGTGTGTTTCTCTGTCTTCTCATTTTGCTTAACTTACTGTGTTTGGGGTCTCCTTTTCACAGGCTGCAGGCTCCTAGTTCCTGTTGTTTTTGGTGTTTGTCCCCAGTGGCTAATGTTGGTTCAGTGGGTTGTGTAGGCTTCCTGGTAGAGCAGACTAGTGCCTGTGTTCTGGTGGATGAGGCTGGATCTTATCTTTCTGGTGGGCAGGTCCACATCTGGTGTTGTGTTTTGGGGTGTCTCTCGTGTTTTTATGATTTTAGGCAGCCTCTCTCCTAATGGATGGGGTTGTGTTCCTGTCTTGCCAGTTGTTTGGCTTAGGGTTTCCAGCATTATAGCTTGCTGGTTGTGGCATGGAGCTGGATCTTGGCATTGAGATGGAGATCTCTGGGAGATTTTCACCATTTGATATTACGTGGAGGTGGGAGGTGTCTTGTGGGGCAGAGTCCTGAACTTGGGTCTCCCACCTCAGAGGCATAGCCCCAACCCCTGGCTGGAGCACCAAAAGCCTGTCCTCCACATGGCTCAGAATAAAATGGAGAAAAGAAAGTAAGAACGAAAGAAGAAGATAAAATGAAGTAAAATAAAAGAAAGTAAAATAGAATAAAATAACGTTATGAAAATAAAAAAAATTATTAAAATTTTTTTAAGTAATTAAAAAGAAAAAGAAAGAAAGAAAGAAGAGAGCAATCAAACCAAAAAACAAATCCACCAATGATAACAAGTGCTAAAGCTATACTAAAAAAACCCACAAAAAACGGACAGACAGAACCCTAGGACAAATGGTAGAAGCAAAGCTATACAGACAAAAATCACACACAGAAGCATACACATACACACTCACAAAAAGAGAAAAAGGGGAAAGTGTATATATATATTGTTGCTCCCAAAGTCCACCTCCTCAATTTGGGATGATTCATTGTCTATTTAGGTATTCCACAGATGCAGGGTACATCAGGTTGATTGTGGAGCTTTAATCTGCTGCTTCTGAGGCTGCTGGGAAAGATTTCCCTTTCTCTTCTTTGTTCGCACAGCTCCCGTTGTTTAGCTTTCGATTTGGCCCCGCCTCTGTGCGTAGGTTGCCTGAGGGCGTCTTTTCTTCGCTCAGACAGGATGCGGTTAAAGGAGCAGCTGCTTTGGGGGCTCTGGCTCACTCAGGTTGGTGGGAAGGAGGGGTACGGAGTTCAGGGCAAGCCTGCGGCTGCAGAGGCCAGTGTGACATTGCACCAGCCTGAGGCGTGCCGTGTGTTCTTCCAGGGAAGTTGTCCCTGAATCACGGGACCCTTTCAGTGGTGGGCTGCACAGGCTCCCAGGAGGGGAGGTGTGGTTAGTGACCTGTGCTTGCACATAGGCTTCTTGGGGGCTGCATCAGCAGCCTTAGCGTCTCATGCCCGTGTCTGGGGTCCGCACTGATAGCCGCAGCTCACACCCGTCTGTGGATCTCCTTTCAGTGGCGCTCTTAATCCCTTCCCCTTGCACACCAGGAAGCAAAGAGGCAAGAAAATGTCTCTTGCCTCTTTGGCAGCTCCAGACTTTTTCCTGGACTCCCTCCCAGCTAGCTGTTGCACTATAGCCCCCTTCAGGCTGTGTTCACACAGCCAACCCCAGTCCTCTCCCTGGGATCTGATCTCCGAAGCCCGAGCCTTAGCTCCCAGCCCCCACCCATTCTGGTGGGTGAGCAGACAAGCCTCTTAGGCTGGTGAGTGCTGGTCGGCACCAATTCTCTGTAAGGGAATCTCTCTGCTCCACCCTCCACACCCCTGTTGCTGCGCTCTCCTCCGTGGCTCTGAAGCTTCACCCCTCCACCACCCCCAGTCTGTGCCCACAAAGTGGCTTTCTAGTGTGTGGAAACTTCTCCTCCTTCACAGCTCCCTCTCACTGGTCACTGGTGCAGGTCTCCTCCCTATTCTTTTGTCTCTGTTTTTTCTTTCTTTCTTTCTTTCTTTTTTGCCCTACCCAGGTACGTGGGGAGTTTCTTGCCTTTTGGGAGGTCTGAGGTCTTCTCCCAGTGTTCAGTAGGTGTTCTGTAGGAGTTGTTCCACATGTAGATGTATTTCTGATGTATTTGTGGGGAGGAAGGCGATCTCCACGTCTTACTCTTCCGCCATCTTGAGGCTCCCCCCATATTATTACTTTGATTGACTTGAATGATAAAACACTTATTGGCATATATATTATATACATAGTATATCTTTGCATGCATGCTTACATATATATACCTGAAAGTAAGCAATTCATTTTTTGGTGACACTCAAGTGACGTGGAGTTTTATGATACACTCATGTGTCTCTCTCCCTACTATTACTGTAACCTCTACAATATCAGGGAAGAGTCTCCATTTTTTCAACCTTATGCGAATAGCCATTGCTTTGCACAGTGCCACCCCATAGTAAATACATAATAACTGTTGAATGTCTAAGCATTCCTGATCCTTAATGAAATATGTCATCTAATATCACTACTAGTTTATGGGATCTTTGAAACTCTTCGAGCCTTTCACCTTGGTTGTATTTTTGAAACATCTACTTCATGTTTTAATTTCTTTACCTAACCTACTGAATTACCATCCCTTCAAAATAGTTTTTCAGTGAGCTCTTCCAGTGCCCTTATCTCATTTACAATGAAGCTAGGACATGAAGCTAGAAGTGTTAGTTATGATAGTAAACATATGGTCTTATCAAGTACTTACTCTGTATTGAATCTGACAAACATATCCAGGAAACTGAAGTTTGAAAGCAAAGAAGTGACCAAGTGCTCACAATTGTATATTTCTTACCCTCTGCTTTATTTTGACTAAATTTTAATCGCGTTTCTTTCTTCTCCATAAATTCTTGGACTTTGGCTCCCCCAAAGTCTGAACAAGCACTAAAATGTAAAAATCCCCCCTTAACAGCATGTGATGCTTAATTTTATGCATCAACTTGGCTGGGCAATGATACCCAGATATTTGGTTAAATGTTATTCAGGATGTTTCTGTGAAGGTGTTTTTGGATGAGATTAACATTTAAATTGGTAGATTGAATAAAGCAGATTACGCTCCATAATGCGAGTGAGCCTCATCCAATCAATGAAGACTTAATAGAACAAAGACTGGTCTTCCCATGACAGGAAGGATTTCTGCCAGAAGCTTGCCCTTGGACTCAAACTGCCACTCTTCCCTGGGTCTCCATCCTGCCTGGCCCACCTTGAAGATTTTAGGGTTACCAAGCCTCTGCAATCACGAGGCAATTGTCTTTCTATGTATAAACATCCTGTTGGTTTTTTTTTTTCTGGAGAACCCTGACTAATACACAACACATCCATAGAATTGAAGTGGGCAAACCACAGTGAGAAACATTTTCTGTCAGACCACCCTGAATATGCTATCTGCTTACTCACTCCTTTGACTAGTTTCCCCTCAAAAGTTTCTGTTGGCTCTGATGATCCCTCCCTACATGAGAAAATCCTTTTTCTGTTTGGTTTTGAGACACGTGCAGATCCTGAGGTTGGAATCTTCTCCCGATTGCAGTAGGTATTTTTGGAAGAAGTTTCATCTTACCTAAGTCTGGATTTGTTTTTATTTGACACAAGAAACCATTAAGGAAGAACAGGAAGATTAGAATATAAAAATAGAAAGGTGTTTAGGAGAAGTCAGGGATAAATGCAGGTGAGCAACACCAACAACGAAAGGTCAGAAAAAAATTGAAGATGAGAATACAAATGAATGTAAGATATGCACAAGGAAGAAGAGAATAGATAAAATGATAAAAACAACTAAGATTAAAGAAGTTAAGATAGTTGTTTCTTGGTTGCTAAAGTGTACTTTTTTGTTCACTAAATAAGCATGATAGATGGTCAGTGAGAGCTGCCCAAAGGAAATATGTGTTTAGATTATATTTGGAGAATTGTTCCTGAGATTATTAGCTGAATATATCTGTAGCTCTCTTTCTAATAGAAATCTATGGTAACAGAATCATTAACCTATTGGTTAATATCTTAATCATAGTATCCTCAGTGGAATTAAAGTAGAATTCTCTTAATCATCACAGAAATCATGCTGGCATCCACATTCTGTACTTAAAATAGAAAAAACTAGAGAAAAATCCTTCTTCTCTTCTGCCACACTCAGCAAAATACCTGATTTCTTTAGACAAACAATTAAAAAAACACATATTTGTGTTATATGTTTAGTTTCTATCTTACAGATTGTAAGTGGAATGGAGGGAAAGATGACAATAATTGTGCAAAAGCTAGGAGGAGACTTCTCTCTAGTATATAAACTGAGTGACTTTCTAGGCCATAGCTATCCTACTACACATGTGCCCACCTGTCAGTGGGCATTACTCAGGTGGGAATGGATGCATCCTGGGTAGGAATTCCATGCTTAAAACTGGCCTCAAGAAAATGTTTGATTTGGAGTTGTTGACAATCTTTGCTAAGCCCATTACAAGAATGTAGTAAAAGAAGAGTGCAGCATTAAACTCATTAATTACTTTTCTTGTATATTTCAGGGAGGGCAAAATGTCAGACATAGTAATTAGAAGAGGGTTTTATTTTTTCATTAACTCTAATTAATATTGACTCTTCATGTTTCATTAACATTATTTCTGCTGACTAGGGAATTTATCAAAAGTATGGGAAGGATGATCAGTCTACACTAGATAATGTATTCCGGACATGGGAGAGTAGATGGTTCTTTGAAATATATTTTTCTCTAGAATCAAGTGAAGTTCAATTACCTCAACCACAGAAAATTGTTAAGGGTCAGAAGAAAACTTGGGAAGCAGTTGTCTCATGGTCTTAATGTTAGGGAGTCATTTCTATCATTTTAAAAATTATCCAGTTAATGCTCTGTACTTATTGAAGAATCCAGCATTTCTTATCTTCAAAGCAACAGCTGCAGGACAACACATTTGCTTAATGGAAATCTCTGTGGTTATCATCAGTGTCTGTTTTTGTTTTTGTTTTTGTTTTGGTCAGTGTCTTCTTTATCAAGCGTGAGTGAATGTTCCCAGTGTACTTCTCTCAACACAGGGGGAAAGAATGATCCTTTGTTCTCCTTCAGTTGCTGCTGCATTTACACTGGGCTGCATGGTTCCTGTAAAGGTTGAAGGACAGAAGCCTAAGAGAATGGAAAGTTCCAGAATATAGGCAAACAAAGAACCTCTTTTGAATAAGTTAATAGCTAAAATCTAATGAGCTTTTACAATATGCCAGGCACCATTTTGCATGCTTTACATAAATAACTCATTTGATCACCACAATACCCAATCCAATGATGTAGGTATTACTGTTATACTCAATTTGCAGATGAGAGAACCAAGGGATAGAGTTTTAAGGAAGTCACCCAAAGGTTACAGAGGTATTGACTGTGAGAATCAACATTCAAATCCAGGTGATTGAGCGCCAGAGTCCATGTTCCTAACTGATAATACTATTTAATAAGTGCAAAGTGTGGATAAATTCTTGGCTTTAGAGTAGATCTGGCAGAATGGGATGGCCTGTTTAACTAAATCGTTGTGGAGACGGTTTCTTTGAGGTACAAAATGGGAAAGGAAAGGATGTGGTTTTCTGGATCAGGGAAGGAGAGAGTCTCCATGCAGGTGAAAAATTAATAAATAATCAAAATTTATAAAAGGCAAGCAAAAAAGCTAAACATAGGAGACAGCAAGAGGGTTTTTGTGAGCTATGTAAGTCATTGAACTTGAATGGATTTTTATCATATTCTCTTCCTACAGATGAAATATTCACTATACACCTTTGTAATGAAAATAGAGCTGGTAAATTTGTCAAAATGCATTGCATCCCCATACAGGAAAGGCAGTGACTAAAAACATTGATTTTGAAGTCAGTTGGACTGGGATTGATTCTAGATTTCATCATTTATTAGCTGTGTGAATTTAGGCAATGAGGTGAATTGCACTTCCTTAGTAAAATGGTGATAACAATAGTATCTACCTCATAGGCAGTTGTAGAATGAGATGTCGTTTTTAAAGAAGAAAGCAAATACTCCATAAATGGCAGTTATTGTGAAGAAAGGAGGAGGAAGAAGTGAAAGAAGAGAAGGAGGACTTCTGCTATTAAGGCTGTCTTAATTTAGGTTGTGGTACACCATGGCTATAGGTAACTAACTCTTCCTAAAAGAAAAAAATTAAGAGTTTTAAAGGCTGTAATTTTCAAAGGGTATACCTGCATCCTTTGTCATATAAGACAACTTCAAATTATTCTTCATTTTCAGTCAACTATTTTCAAATATAAATTGAAATATACTTCTTCAATCGAAGATGTATTCCATAATTTGTACAAAACATGAAGTATTATCATCTGTGTAACCACAGTTTTTCTTTTCTCTCAAAATTAGCATGTCACTTAGTATTCACTTACACTATGCTTTATTGTGATAAAAGATAAGCCAATTAAATGTGACAGACAATATGAGATTTTTTTTTAAAAAACTGAGCTCAAGTCTAATTTATTTAAAGATTATGTGACCCATGTCTCTTTTTGAATTATGGTTTTCTCAGGGTATATGCCCAGTAGTGGGGTTGCTGCATCGTATGGCAGTTCTATTTTTAGTTTTTTAAGTAACCTCCATACTGTTCTCCATAGTGGCTGTATCAATTTACATTCCCACCAACAGTGCAAGAGGGTTCCCTTTTCTGCACACCCTCTCCAGCATTTATTCTTTGTAGATTTTTTGATGATGGCCATTCTGACCAGTGTGAGGTGATACATCAAAGTAGTTTTGATTTGCATTTCTCTAATGATTAGTGATGTTGAGCATCCTTTCATATGTTTGTTGGCAACCTGTATATCTTCTTTGGAGAAATGTCTATTTAGGTCTTCTGCCCATTTTTGGATTGGGTTGTTTGTTTTTTGGATATTGAGCTGCAATAGCCAGGACATGGAAGCAACCTAAGTGTCCATCGACAGATGAATGGATAAAGAATATGTGGCACATATATACAATGGAATATTACCCAGCCATAAAAAAATGAAATTGAACTATTTGTAGTGAGGTGGATGGACCTAGAAACTGTCATACAGAGTGAAGTAAGTCTGAAAGAGAAAAATACCTTATGCTAACACATGTATATGGAATAAAAAAAATGGTTCTGATGAACCTTGGGGCAGGACAGGAATAAAGATGCAGATGTAGAGAATGGACTTGAGGACACAGGGAGGGGGAAGGGTAAGCTGGGATGAAATGAGAGAGTAGCACTGACATATATACACTACCAAGTGTAAAATAGGTAGCTAGTGGGAAGCAGCTGCATAGCACAGGGAGATCAGGTTGGTGCTTTGTGACCACCTAGAGAGGTGGGGTAGGGATGGTGGGAGGGAGACGCACGAAGGAGGGGATATGGGGGTATATGTATACATATAGCTGATTCACTTTGTTATACAGAAGAGACTTACACATTGTAAAGCAATTCTACTCCAATAAAGATGTTAAGAAAAAAAACCAATTCTTGGAAGTCTATCAATGAGAAAGAAATACAATTTCCTGAATTGGCATTCTCTCCTAATTACCTCTGTAATTGTCCTTTCCTATTATTTTGTACCCTTGTAATACAATACTCTCTTAACTGGTGCCTCTAACTTTTGTGTCTCCCTTCCCCAGTCTTTATTCCACATAGCAAATAAAAAATTATGTTTGTGAAGCACAAAAAAAAATATGTGACGAACAAAAATAAGTAAGGAAAACTTTAAGGTATTTTCATCTTTATTCGTTTTTACACAGCTTTGAGCTGTATTTCATAAACAATAAAATTCACCCATTTAAAGTGTGAAGTTCAGTGCTTTTTAGTATATTAACAGAATTGTGGAACTTTTACTACAATTTAACCTTATAATGTTTTCATTAACACCAAAATAAACTCCATACTCCTTAGCTATTATCCAACAACCCCCATCCTCTGTGGATTACCTATTCTGGACATTTTGTAAAAATGTTATTGTAGTGGGTTGGTCAAAAAGTTCGTTCGGGTCTTCCCTGGTGGCGCAGCGGTTGAGAGTCCGCCTGCCGATGCAGGGGACACGGGTTCATGCCCCGGTCCGGGAAGATCCCACATGCTGTGGAACGGCTAGGCCTGTGAGCCATGGCCGCTGAGCCTGTGCGTCCAGAGCCTGTGGTCCACAACGGGAGAGGCCACAACAGTGAGAGGCCCGCGTACCGCGAAAAAAAAAAAAAGTTTGTTGGGTTAGTGAATACATTGTTCAACAAAGTTCTTGGTGAAGATGAAAAAAGTCTTTTATTTTTACATAAAACCGAACGAACTTTTTGGCCAGCCCAATATATGTGGTCTTTTGTCACCAGCTTCTTTCTCAGTTAGCATGTTTTCAAGGCTAATCCGTGTTGTAGCATGCATCAGTACTCCATTTCTTCTTAGATTAATAATATTCCTTTTTATGGATATGTCACATTTTATTTACTCATTTATCAGCTGATGGACATTTGGATTATTTCCACTTTTTGGCCATTATTAATGCTGCTAGGAACATTCTTGTACAAATGAGTGTATATATGTTTTCATATCTCTTGGGTATACACCTAGGAGTGTGATTGCTGGGTCATATGGGAACTGTATGTTTAAAATTTTGATGACGTACCAAACATTTTCCCAAAATGTACCGTTTTACACTCTCATCAGCAATATATGAGGGATCCATTTCTCTATATCTTTGCCAACACTTTTTATTATCTAGTGATGTTGAGCATCTTTTCACATGCTTATTGGCCATTTTTATGCCCTTTTTGGAGACACGCCTATTCAGATACTTTGATCGTTTTTTACTTGGGTTATTTGTCTTTTTATTATTTTATTGCCTTTTTACTATTAAATACATGTTCTGGATACATATTAGTAATATGATTTGCAAATATTTTCTCCCATTTTGTGGGTTGTCTTTTCATATTCCTGATGATGTCTTTTGAAGCACAAAAGGTTTTAGATTTTATGAAGTCCATTATCTAATTTTCCTTTTGTCACTTAAACATTTTGGTGTAATAAAACCATTGCATAACCCAAGGTCATGAAGATGTATTCCCTTGTTTCCTTCTAGGAATTTTATAGTTTTACCTCATATGTGTAGGTCCCTGATCCACTTTGAATTAACATTTGTGCATGGTGTGAGACAGGGGTCTAATGTTATTCCTTTGCACAAGATATCCAATTGTCCAAGTACCATTTGTTAAAAGGACTGTTCATTCTCCCATTGAATGGTCTTGGCACCCTCACTGAATATCGAGTGATCATATATATATATAGATTTATTTATGGACTCAATTCTGTTACATTGATCTATCTATCCTATGCCAGCACCACAATGTTTTAGTTACTGTAGCTTTATAGTAAGTTTTGAAATTGTGAAGTGTGAGTACTCCAGTTTGTTCTTTTTCAGGATTGTTTTGGCTATAGGTACATTCACTTTTTTTTTTATAATCTTTTCTTACTTTTGAAAAAAATTTGTTTATTTATTTATTTTAGTTTTTGGCTGCATTGGATCTCCATTGCTGTGTGCAGGCTCTGTCTAGTTGCGGCAAGCGGAGGCCACTCTTCATTGTGGTGTGCAGGCTTCTCATTGTGGTGGCTTCTCCTGTTGCAGAGCATGGGCTCTAGGCATGTGGGCTTCAGTAGTTGTGGCACACGGGCTCAGTAGTTGTGGCTTGTGGGCTCTAGAGACCACGAGCCTCAGTAGTTGTGGTGCATAGGCTTAGTTGCTCTGCGGCATGTGGGATCCTCCTGGACCAGGGCTCCAACCGTGTTCCCTGCATTGGCAGGCAGATTCTTAACCACTGCACGACCAGGGAAGTCCCTACATTCACTTTTTTTTTAAAACATCTTTATTGGAATATAATTGCTTTACAATGATGTGTTAGTTTCTGCTTTATAACAAAGTGAAACAGTTATACATATGTCCCCATATCTCTTCCCTCTTGCATCTCCCTCCCTCCCATCCTCCCTATCCCACCCTTCTAGGTGGCCACAAACCACCGAGCTGATATCCCTGTGCTATGCAGCTGCTTCCCACTAGCTATCTATTTTACATTTGGTACTGTATATATGTCCATGCCACTCTCTCACTTTGTTCCAGCTTACCCTTCCCCCTCCCTGTATGCTCAAGTCCATTCTTTAGTAGGTCTGCATCTTTATTCCCATCTTGCACCTAGGTTCTTCATGACCATTTTTAAAAAATTTTTTTTTAGATTCCATATATATGTGTTAGCATACGGTGTTTGTTTTTCTCTTTCTGATTTACTTCACTCTGTATGACAGACTCTAAGTCCATCCACCTCACTACAAATAACTCAGTTTCATTCCTTTTTATGACTGAGTAATATGCCATTGTATATATGAGCCACATCTTCTTTATCCATTCATCTGTTGATGGACACTTTGGTTGCTTCTATGTCCTGGCTATTGTAAATAGAGCTGCAGTGAACATTTTGGTACATGACTCTTTTTGAATTATGGCTTTCTCAGGGTATATGCCCAGTAGTGGGATTGCTGGGTCGTATGGTAGTTCTCTTTTTAGTTTTTTAAGGAATATCCATACTGTTCTCCATAGTGGCTGTATCAATTTACATTCCCACCAACAGTGCAAGAGGGTTCCCTTTTCTGCACACCCTCTCCAGCATTTATTGTTTGTAGATTTTTTGATGATGGCCATTCTGACCGGTGTGAGATGATATCTCATTGTAGTTTTGATTTGCATTTCTCTAATGATTAATGATGTTGAGCATTCTTTCATGTGTCTGTTGGCAATCTGTATATCTTATTTGGAGAAATGTCTATTTAGGTCCTACATTCACTTTTAAACTGAAAAGAAATGCTAAACATAAGAGACCTATACATTTCTAAATAAATACAAAGATGCTTATAGGTGTTGTGCCTTGTTTCTGGTTTTCCAGCTTTTTATAGTGCATACCATTGGTTAATAAAATATTTTCTATTGAACCAAACTCCTGTAATAAGCAATGACTGAATCAATACATTTTAATTGAATATAATTGTGTTAGCCTGGGCTTCTGTAACAAAATGCCACAGAGTGGGTGCCTGAACAATGGACATTTGTTTCATACATTCTGGAGGTTGGGAAGTCTGAGATCAGGGTGCCAGCATGGTTGGGATCTGTTGAGAGTTGTCTTCCTGGCTTGCAGACAACATGCAGTTTTCTTGCTGTGTCCTTAACACAGTCAGGTTGGGGGTACGGTGTGGGTAGGAGGTGAAGTGGGGGCTTGAGGGAGATTGAGGGGAGAGACTAGGAGAATCTAAGATGTTTCTCCTGGCTGCAATTTGCTTGCTATTGCTGAATGTTCTTTTAGGATGACCATTTGCTTTCCTTCCTCCTATAGGATGAGAGTAAATCATAGTAGTTCATTGAGCACATGAACTCTGAAATCAAGAGAGAAGTGGGTGGAGCACAGGCTCTGCCTCCTTCCGTTGTGATACTGGCAAGGCCTTTAAACTTTCTGACACCATACATCCTCATTTGTAAGGTGGGATTAATAATAATAGTGCCTTACTCATAAGATTGTTGTGACAATTACATTGCTAAGTTATGTAAAACCCATAGTATAGGGCCTGGCCTATAGTAAATGCTCAATAAATTCTAGCTATTATAATTTATTGTAACATAAACTTTATTATATTTAGAGAAAATTATCCATTTAGATACCTCAAAAATTAACAGCCAGGATTCCAATTTTGAATTCCTTTTTGTGAACGGTAAGCTGAGTAAGAAGTCACATATGCACTCAGAATTGTTCATTCAGAATGCTCAGTACTGCTTAAAAAAAGATGCACACACAGGGTTTTGCTTTCCCTATTCTCCTCTTGACAGATTTTTCTCTGAGAAGGTAGCTGACCATGGAAACCAATTAATCTCTCTCCTGAGGCAAAGCAATCATTTGCAAAAGAATGCACTGAAGTGCCACCCCCAAATGCTCCAGAACAGCTAGAGGGGAGGAGGCTGTTTTTTCTTTGATTTTCAAGGCTGATGAAAGCAGTTATTTAGGAAGTACATGAGCGTGGACGCACACACGCATGTGTGTGTGCGTGTGCGTGTGTGTGTGTATGTATGTAGTGGGAGAGGACATAATTCAGTCATTACTACACAGCTTCATGAAGCATTATGTGGGGTATGAGAACTTGTCTAGACACAGACATTTATTTATCACACATTTTGTGTCTTCCTTCATGTTCATGGATCTATTTTTCCCTCTTGGCTTCCCCGGTGCCTGGTGCAGTATACAGCACATAATAAGCAGAAAACATGCATTACTGCACAGAAATCATTTGCAGTATAAGGTGGTTCAGTACATGGATCTTGGAGTCAGGAGCTGAATCCCAACTCCATCAATTACTGGCTCTGTGATCTAGGGTAAATTATTAACTTCTTAGAGTCTCAGTTGCTTTACTTTTAAAATGTAATTAATATATAAACCATAGGTTGTTTTGAAACTTAAGTGAGGAAGTATGGGCAGAGTATCTAACAAAGTTCTTGACATGTTATAAGCACGCAGTGAATGATAGTTATAGGAACCAAAGAAATGTTTGTCAGTTGAATGAATACATAGTCATTTACTAATCATTTAATTTAGGATTGATTTATTCAATATATATTAAATAATATCTACTATGTACCAGTGTGCTAAACGTCAAAATACAGAGGTAAGACACAGTCTCAATCCTCAATGAACTCCCAGTAGAGTAGAGAATATAGCAAGGTAAAACAACTAAAAGCTACAACATTTGAGAAGTTACTGTGGCAGAAGTCTGTATAAAGGCACAATAGGGGCCCATAGGTGGACTTCAGGGTACAGTTGAACTTGACTGAAATAATCGTAATTTTTCTAACATTTCACTAAGAAAAGTGTCAACCATAGAAGAAAAGCTGAAAAGAATTGTACAATAAGAATCTATATACCAGCCACCTATAGTCCCCAACTATTGAACTTTAGTTAATAATATGTTTTCTGAGGAGTAAAGCACACTATCTGCATCAAACTTTGAAATGCATTAAAAATTTGAAAGACTGGTGGGTGGATAGAGTTTTAGATATGTGATAAGTGAAAAACCCTTCTTGACTATATTTCCACATGTGATTCTCTACTTAAACATCATGAAAACGTTCCATTTTTAAAAGAAATTATGACGGATGATGAGAAGTGGATACCGTACAATAATGTGGAATGGAAGAGATCATGGGGCAAGCGAAATGAACCGCTACCAACCACACCAAAGGCCGGTCTTCATCCAAAGAAGGTGATGTGTATATGATGGGATTGGAAGGGAGTCCTCTATTATGAGTTCCTCCTGGAAAACCAAATGATTAATTCCAACAAGTACTGCTCCCAATTAGACCACTGAAAGCAGCACTTGATGAAAAGCATCTGGAATTGGTCAACAGAAAACGCATGATCTTCCATCAAGATAATGCAACACCGCGTGTTTCTTTGATGATCGGGGGAAAAACTGTTACAGCTTGACTGAAAAGTTCTGGTTCATCTGCCATATTCACCAGACATTGCACCTTTGGATTTCCATTTATTTTGGTCTTTACAAAATTCTCTTAATGGAAAAAATTTCAATTCCCTGGAAGACTGTAGAATGCACCTAGAAGAGTTCTCTGCTCAAAAAGTTAAAAAGTTTTGGGAAGCTGGAATTCTGAAGCTGCCTGAAAAATGGCAGAAGGTAGTGGAACAAAACAGTGAATTCGTTCTTCAATAAAGTTTTTGGTGGAAATGAAAAACGTGTCTTTTATTTTTACTTGAAAACCGAAGGAAGTTTTGGTGAACCCAATACTTTTTTCTATGAATTTGCCTACTTTAGATACCTTATATAAATGGAATCATACCGTATTTGATTTTTGTGACGATTTATTTCACTTACATAATGTCCTCAAGGTTCATCAATGTTGTGGCATATGACAGAGTTTCCTTCCATTTTAAGGCTGATTTATAGTCCATTGTATGTATATACCACATTTTGTTTATCCGTATCTCCATCTATGGACACTTGGGTTGCTTCTACTTCTTGGCTATTGTAAATATTGCTGCTATGAACATAGGTGTGCCAATCTCTCTTTGAGATACTGGTTTTTAATTATTTTGGATATATAGCCAGAAGTGGGATTGCTGATAATTCTATTTTTAATTTTTTAAGGAATTGTCATATTATTTTCCACAGTGACTGCACCATTTTATATTCTCACCAATAGAGCACAGGGTTCCAATTTCTCTACATCCTCACCAGTACTTGCTACTTGCTGTTTTTTTTTTTTTTTTGATAGTAGCCATCCTATGTGATTGAAGTGATATCTCATTCAGTGGTTTTGATTTGCATTTCCCTAATGAGTAATGATGTTGATTATCTTTTCATATACTCATTGGCCATTTGCATGTAATCTTTGAAGAAATGTCTATTTAAGTCCTTTGCTCAATTTTTACTTGGGTTATTTGCTTTTTATTGTGGTTGAGTTTTAGGAGCTCTTTATATATTCTAGATATTAACCCCTAATCATACAGGTAGTTGGAAAATATTTTCTCCCATTCCATAGGTTGCATCTTTAACCTATATTGATTGTGTCCTTTGATGCGCAAAGGTTTTTGTTTGATATAGTTCTATTTATCTATTTTTGATTTTGTTGCCTATGCTTTTGGTGTCATATTTAAGAATGCATTGCCAGATCTAAATCCAATGTCATAAAGCTTTTCCCCTGTGTTTTCTTTGAGGAGTTTTATATTTTTCAGTCTTTGATCAATTTTGAAATATTTTTTGTATATGATGTAAGGTAAGGGTCAAACTTTATTCTTTTGAATTCGGATGTCCAGTTTTCCCAGCACCATTTGTTGATAAGATTGTCCTTTCCCTATATGATCTTGGCACCATTGTTGAAAATAATTTCACCATATATGTGAGAGTTTATTTCTGGGCTGTCAGTTCTATCCCATGGTCTATATGCCTGAGTTTACACTAATACCACACTGTTTTGATGACTGTAACTTTGTAATAAGTTTTGAAATCAGAAGTATGAAACCTCCAACTTTGTTCCTTTTCAAGATAATTCTGGCTATTTGAGTTTAGGTATGCATTTTAGGATGGAGTTTTGTATTTCTTCAAAAAATGCCATTAGCATTTTGATGGGGATTACATTGAATCTGTAAACTGCTTTGGGCAATATTTACATTTTAACAATATTAAGTCTTTCAATCCATGGACATGGGATGCCTTTTCAATTATTTGAGTCTTCTTTAATTTCTTTAAGTAGTGTTTTGACATTTACTTCCACACATGGCACCACCCCCCCATTTACATGGTCTGGCACACACACTTGCACACCCAATCTCTGATGCCAACAAACTTTATTCCACATATGCTATTCAGCTCTTAAAGTGGGAGAAGTTGTATAAAGGTACTGTGTGGTTGTTAGACTCCTGTTTATATGAGTTGACACATCGCTAAGGGTAAGTGATGCACTGACTATACCAACCTGCTCCAAAGTCACTTTAGGAAAAACTGGAAAAAGAACTCAGAGCCCGAACTTAGGTCACACAAAAGGGATTTCAGAGTAGTGTCATATGCATAATACTTAGACTTGCTGCCCTAGTGTGGCTCTAGAGGGCCTTGAGCAATTCTCTAAAAGAGTAATTCCTGGGATATCTGAGCCTGAGACTGCACTTGGAAGTCGTGAAAGAAGGTGGTGAATTGCAAACTAAAAGGAATGTAAGGAACTACTAGATATTAGGCTAAGGAAGCCCTTTACTGCCTGGAAGCCTAAATCCTGCTCTGTCACAGCAGGGATTACCTGCAGGAGAAGAAGAGATGTTTTAACCTGGGAAAGCAAATTAGATTTAATTATTAGATTCTAAATCAATATTTACATTACATGCTTCATCACCAAGCCTGATACCTGCAGAGACCTCATTGGCAATGCATCAATTTCACAAAGATAACACTCATCCTAACAGGAAATAGGGTGTTTTATTTCACTATGTCTCTTATTTTCTTCTGGATTACTTTCTATCCTTTGTCTCAAGGGGAACCCTTGTGAGAGGAAAGATCATGAGGTTTCTGAATAGTCCATCTGCTCCCTTCCTTTTTTCCCTCTAGACAACCTGGTTGCTTTCAAACTGATACTGAAACAAGACAGGCATCCAGGTTTACCTAATGCCAGCCAGCCTCAGCATTGTTAACATAAGTCAAAAGGTTATGGATCACAATGGGAAATTAATTCATCTGTTAAAAAAGTAGAGAATGTATCTGCAGTTTATATCAGGGCTAGAAATTCAAGTTTAAAAGCAGTCTTTGAAATTCTTATTATTCAAAATCAACACAGGCAGTAGTAATCAGCCAGGTACATTTTGTTAGCTCCCACAGGGTGTACAGGTGCTTAAGTCAGAGGCCATTTAGACCCCTTTTGTTGCCTGAATCCAGAAAACGCCACAGGAATGAAAGGCATCTTAACTAGAAGAGTTGATACCTTAAGCCTGTAGCTTGCTACCAAGGAAGGTTATAGAACACGGGATAGTGCATGGAAGGAAAACTGTCATTGAGAGATATAACCCCAATGTACAGTGAATGGTCCCTTCCAGAACTTTTCTGTTTCCCTAATAAATTCTCAGCAGGAAATATCTCTGTCACCTTGAACAACTATCAGGCGAATTTAAGAATTAGGAGTTTGGGCTTGATAAGTGCTTGTCTTTACTCATTATAACTTCTCCTTTTATTGTATAGGAAAGAGTGACCTTTAAAATATAGCTGATTCACTTTGTTATACAGCAGAAACTAACACAACATTTTAAAGCAATTATACTCCAATAAACATGTTAAAAAATCTAATCTTTCATGTTCTTTTAGACACAGAAAGATGTAAGTTGTTCAAAAGGATATTAAGAAGTTGTGTTCAATGTTAAAAACATAATAAAGAGGTATTTTCAGAACATTGCAACTGTGCTACCTAGTCAGGAAATTTATATAACTGAAAAACATTCCTCGGGGTCCTCTCCAAATGAAGTATATTCACCGTTCCTGCAAGGGATTTGGGGGTTACTCCAGCCAGCATTGTGCCTATTCTCAATTTTCCTAACCTTTCCCCCACACATAGAGCCTTAACAGGTTTTAAAGCTCAGGGCACAAATGTCTGTCTCTGTTTTTCCATTCAAATTTTGTCCATCTTAATTAGCTAGGTTTTATCATTTTCACAAGTAAAGACTTACTAGGATTGAGGACTCCGTGGCCATATGGCCATTCCCTCCACAGGAACCACAGAACAAATCTGACAAGTGAAATGTACTTATTTTAATAGAGTATTTCTGTTTGTGACAGTTAGATTTTTGCCTGCAGCTTGCCCTGTAGGGTGTTGGGAGTAGGTTGGTAGATATCCCTTCACCTCTGAATGAAAATCTCTTCATCAAATAGACCCCTTTAAAAAAGGGGAAAATCTTTAAGGCAATAAATTTGATTTAATGAGTCACGCAATCTTCAGTGGAGACAGTGTGCTTATAACACATTGTGATTGCTGAACTGAAAAAGTACTTTTGTGCTATATAGATGTAGCATCATTCTCTGCAGTCCAACTACTTCTCTTCACTTTTTATGGGAATTAACAACTTTGGTACCTGCTACTGATGAGATGCCATTTACTATGGTTGAAACCAACAACAGAATTGCTTTACCCACCATCTATCTTATTTCCCAACTTAAATTTCTTTCCATCCTACAGGAAAATGACTGCATAATGCACAAGTATCACATCAGTATATTTAATCCTTTTCTGTTCTACAATATAATCACACATAGAAAATCTCAAATTACAATTGCTGACAGGCCAATAGTTGCTAGGTGATAGGACAGATATAGGTCATCTTGGAGGAGGTGTTCCAAGGCATTGAAAGCATTGGCATATATTGCTAGAGGAATAGCATTATACAATCATGGTAATCCATTTTCCTTCTTTTATTTTTTAATTTATTTTTTAACATCTTTATTGGAGTATAATTGCTTTACAATGTTGTGTTAGTTTCTGCTGTATAACAAAGTGAATCATATATATGTATACATATATCCCCATATCCCCTTCCTCTTGCATCTCCCTCCCACCCTCCCTATGCCACCTCTCTAGGTGGTCACAAAGCACCGAGCTGATCTCCCTGTGCTATGCAGCTGCTTCCCACTAGCTATTTTATATTTGATAGTGTATATATGTCCATGCCACTCTCTCACATCATCCCAGCTTACACTTTCCCCTCCCCGTTTCCTCAAGTCCATTCTCTATATCTGCATCTTTATTCCTGTCCTGCCCCTAGGTTCTTCAGAACCATTTTTTAAAAAAATTTAGATTCCATATATATGTGTTAGCATACAGTATTTGTTTTTCTCTTTCTGATTTACTTCACTCTGTATGACAGTCTCTAGGTCCATCCACTTCACTGCAAATAACTCAATTTCATTTATTTCCATGGCTAAGTAATATTCCATTGTATATATGTGCCACATATTCTTTATCCATTCATCTGTCGATGGACACTTAGGTTGCTTCCATGTCCTGGCTATTGCAGCTCAATATCCAAAAAACAAACAACCCAATCCAAAATGGGCAGAAGACCTAAATAGACATTTCTCCAAAGAAGATATACAGATTGCCAACAAACACATGAAAGGATGCTCAACATCACTAATCATTAGAGAAATGCAAATCAAAACTACAATGAGATATCACCTCACACCAGTCAGAATGGCCATCATCAAAAAATCTAGAAACAAACAAACAAAAAAAATCTAGAAACAATAAATGCTGGAGAGGGTGTGGAGGAAAGGGAACCCTCTTGCACTGTTGGTGGGAATGTAAATTGATACAGCCACTATGGAGAACAGTATGGAGGTTCCTTAAAAAACTAAAAATAGAACTACCATACGACCCAGCAATCCCACTACTGGGCATATACCCTGAGAAACCCATAGTTCAAAAAGAGTCATGTAACACAATGTTCATTGCAGCACTATTTACAGTTTTCCTTTTTTGAAGGCCTCACAGAAATTCACCAAACTCATGAAAGTAAATAAATTGTGACTAGACCCACAACATGAAGGGAAAGGATCACCTACTTAGAACATTTTGAAAAAAGTTTGCAATGGTCACAAATCCACTGGAAATTTCAGATCATTTGTATATTTGTACGTGATTCTGTTGTGCTTTGTTTGATAAACTTAGTGTGAAATTTCTTCTCACAGGAGAAATCAAGGTTAGGACAGGTGGTGCTTCTACCGAACAAGGGTTCATTCATACAAGGTAGATATTGTGAATCATGTAATTGTGTATCCTTCTTTAAGGCCCTTGACTGACAGAGCCAAAATTGTGGCTCACTTTTTCCATTGTATAGGACTTCATGAATGTTTTTACTGGCTAACGTGACACACTGAACTCTCTCCTACTTTACAGCTTTAATTTTCCTTTGCCTTATGTCCCCATTTATTTATAATTTATTGCATGTTACTGTATTATATGCATCTTTGAACTGCTATGCTGCCTTATAATTTTTTTGGAACAAGGCATGGTAGGGAGGTGAGGGCAGAGTTGGGGGGAGAGGGGGACAGACAGAGGGAGGGAGAGGGACAGAGAGACAGGGAATGAGAGACAGAGAATGATTGATTGTGTGAAAGCGGCCTGGCTGATCTATACAACTATCTCGGTGGTGAATTCAAATTGCTGACAAGTACACATGATAGCAATAAGACTGAAAAATAAAAATAACAACACCGAATCAGGCCCACTGCTGTCCAACCTGCCACCTAAGTCAGCTGCAAGTTCTTAAGATAAAACCCAAATCTTGGACCATATTTCATGTACTGTAGTTAGATTCACCCCACCACCTCCCCGCTACATTGATTGTTGTTGCTTTAAACCCTTAATTACTCAGACTCCTCAATTAACTGGAATTGATCTTCATTTCTGGGAAAATGGAAGATAAGAAGAAAGTAAGATGATTTCCATGATTTGTTTCTTAAAACTTAGCTTCTACTGCTATATGGTCTTGTGTGTGTTACCATCAACCCATTGTTCGTGCCATCCTTGAGCTCTGTATTTAGAATTTTCTTTGCTTGGAATACACTACTCCCTCATTCAATACATTGGCAAACTACTATTCTTTCAAGCCTTAGCTCAAGTATCCTCTCTGGAAATCTTTATGAACCATCTTCAAGCTGGGTTGGATACCTGCCTAAGTACTACCATAAGATCTTGTGCCTACTTCTGTTGGCCCACACTGTATTTAAATCTATGTCTGTCCTTCTACTAGAATCTGAGCAACCCGAGAGGGAAAAAATGTGTGTCTTATTTATTCATTGTTGTGTCCCTAGCACCTTCCATAGTATATCCTTCTAACAGGTATTCAATTAAATAAATTAATAGAATAATTGTCTGTATACTTTGTTTGGCAGTCTAAATGACCAGAGGTTCACATGATCTAAGCATGCTTAGAAAATGATGCTCTTTTTGACCATTTTATGATTTGGTTTATTTTGAAATGGAAACAGCCAGAATCCCACCTCTAAATATATGTCTATATGCCTCATTTAGTGATTGGGCAGCTGAGAAAATCCTGTGATAGCCCTTCGTTGTTAGGGCTTACAAGGGCATTCTTCAGTGGGTGACAGCTGTCCCACAGAGCACCTGCCTTTAGCCTATCTTCACTAAACCCCAAATGACTAGGTAATTTTCCCTCTGGTGTCTGCCCACATTGAAAAACCCTCGGTAATTGTTTTCAACCCTGTGGAGGCAGTTAAACTCTTCAGTTGGTAAGGACACAACCCAATTATAGAGAGAACTGCTGAATCTTTTTTTTTTTTTTTTTTTTTTTTTTTGCGGTACGCGGGCCTCTCACTGTTGTGGCCTCTCCCGTTGTGGAGCACAGGCTCAGGACGCGCAGGCTCAGCGGCCATGGCTCACGGACCCAGCTGCTCCGCGGCATGTGGGATCATCCCGGACCAGGGCACGAACCCGTGTCCCCTGCATCGGCAGGCGGACTCTCAACCACTGCGCCACCAGGGAAGCCCGAACTGCTGAATCTTTTAGATAAAATCAGTAATGCAGAGACTAGGCACTGGGTGCTTAGATTTTGCACTGTACTCCAGATGAATTTCTTATTATTCTTAATACAGTGTTATCAGATCCGTTTCTGAAATGCAAATGTCATGAGTGACCTGATGTGCCAAGTCCTTTAGTATCACCAATTTTAAATGGAATTAAAGTTATAATCTAAAGCTTTAAATGGCTCATGCAAATAGACTTAAAAAGGCCCTCATTAATTTAAAGCTAGCTCAAATAGGCCAGGTGTCAGAGTTCATCTGCTTGGTGAATTTCATAAAACACTTGTCATTCACCATGGTCAAATAATTATACTGCTAGAAAATAATTTTTTTCTGAATATGTGGCAGAGAAAATTATTGCATAGGAGGGGGTTAATGAAATTGTCTTCCAGTGGAGTAAGTAATCGAGGGACAGAGAGCTGGGCATTAGGTTGATTAGAGGCTTGGTGCCCTAAATTATGCCTTGTTACAGGTAGGGCATCAACACATTTTAAGTGGAAACAGATGACTTAAATTTAAGCAACACCGCACACCTAATACTTTGATGACTGAATTTGTGTTGTTTTTCTCTTATATTTTGTGATTAAAGCTGTAAATTGTAGTACCACTTAAACACTTTCTTTCTAATCCTGTCATAATCTATCCACTGTGATATGAGGGACAACTTTTTTGAGACATTTATAAAAACACCATGACATATATTCTGTGAAGACCATATTTTTCAACTATGTATTTCATAATTTTCAAAACCAGAGTGAAAAAAGTATGTAATTCAATTATAATTGAATGTAAAATTCCACATAAAATTATTTAAGACTCAGAAAGTAAAGAGTCACATATTTTAGAGCTTAAATGGACTTAGAAATCCTCTAATATGCCCTCCCCTCCCCCCATTTTATAGATGAGAAATTGGAAAGTAAGAGAAGGTAAATGTCATTCACCAAGTCACACAGCTTGCCGGTCCCAAACAGGCAGTCACGTGATAAAGTTTTCTTTCTTGACACGTACTTTTATTTCTTTCTTTGCTTTTTTATATATATTTTTAAGTACCATTCTTCTAGCCCTCTATTAATGGGGAGGCCCTAAAGCACAAGGGTAATATCAGTGAAGAAATGCAGTGTCAAAATACATATTTGATTTATAGTATCAGTACAGTATTAAAATGAAAATTTTAAAGGTCCTTGGATTATGTCTGGAGAGAAGAGCAACTTGAAGGATGCTTTAATATCTGTCCTATAATCTCCAAAGGTGTTTTAACTTGAAGAAGAGTAAGCAGTTGTTCTCATATTTTATTGGGGATATAAGTGTTTTCAAGGAAATTAAAATCAACATCAGTATGGAAAATTAAGATATGATGTGAAAGATTTGCTGATAGTGAGATATTAAATATTACAATGAGTTAGTAAAAGAAGATATGTAATTGAGGGACTCATATTCAAGGAAACTTTTTATCTATTTGGGATAAATCTCTCTACATATGTCACTGAAATAGTATTTTTTTCATATACCTACATAGAGAAAAAACTGACTGAACAATGGTTTGTACTAAACATTTAACAAATAAATGAAATTGCTTTAGTGTTTTTATGAAAAAAAATCGTATTCTGTGACTTCAGGGGCCAATTAAAGAGTTAAGGGAGAGAGCATGACATAGCTAAGCAAATATGGGCTTTTGTGAGAGGCAGACCTGTGTTTGATATCTGGCATGGATAAATAATACTTCTACAATCACAGGCAAGTCATTTAACCACTCTTGAATGTAGTGTCTCATCTGTAAAATGGAGGTAATAATGCCAACAGTGTGTTGTTGTCTTCAGGTTTAACACTAATGCAAGTAAAGTACTTGGTTCATTGTAAATGATCAATAATTGGTAAATGTCATTATTTGAGAAGTAATAGGAGCTATGGTTTAAAAGGATGAAACTCCATGAATGCTAGTGGTTCAAAGGAAATATAACATCAGGAGATTCTGTCTTGGGGGAAGAGACGAAGGGTAGGTCTGTAACAGAGAAGAGAAGCCACTAGTTAAGCTGAATAGCTACAGAACAACTCATTCATTCAACAAATATTTATTGAGTTCCTACTCAAATAGTGGTATACACTGTTCTGAGTCCTAGGAATTCAGCAGTGAACAAGACAGAAAATTGTCAAATTAGCAAAGAGGGAATCTACAAGGCATTTTTCTTGATCTTTTTTTTCAGTGTTGGTAAGTTGTGTAATTTGTAGTTTTATTAAGAGATATCTATTTAGAGGAAAACATTTTTCAAAGTAGGAGCCTGTGTTTTTATGTCTGAAAGTTAATTAGGTATCCCTGAAATGACCAAATTCTCTTGGCTATTATTCCAGAAAAAGTTACCTCCACCATCTCATGGCAAGTACCCTAAATTTTAATAAGATGGTAACTAGAGTGGGTCATCCTTGTATTGATATATTCAACAAATTATATGTTTTAAGTGCCTTCTAAGGTCCAGACTGGATTTATAGTGATGAACAAAGAGAAATAATTAGTATTTTACAGTGTATTTTGGGAAATAGATATTAACACATTAAATATAAGTGTAAATTTTATGAAATTATATGAAGGAAGAAAATCAAAGTCTATGAGAAAGACTAACAAGCAGGCGCTGATTTCATAGTGCAGTGGTGAGCAAAGTCCTCTCTGAGGAAGTGCTATTAAAACCGAGAATTGAAGGATGAATAGGAGTTAGCTAAGCAGAGAGAGCGAGAGAGAGATTGAGAGTGTCTGTGCCCTGTAGGATGGTGGTGGTGGGCATATTCTGGGAGAGGGAACATATGAGTGAAGGAAAAAATAACTGGTTTGAAGAACTCAAAGAAAATTAGTATTTTAGGCAGTACCAGAAGAACAAAGTTGACCTATCAACATGACTTCAGGAACATGAACAACATATTCTCTCTAACTTTAAAATTTGGGGAAACAGCTCTTTAGTCAAGCTCATCCTGAAATTTAGATGTTGGGTAGGCCCATTCACTATCTCATGCCTCTTCATATTAGTGTAGGTCATGCAGTGTCCTGTACCTAAATTATACCTGGACGGTATGATGTTGAAATTAACTATTCCCACAGATGCAAAACACTTCCAACTGCTTTCCCCCTCATACCGTGTTGTTGCAGCAAATATTTGAGAAATTGGAGAGTTTCTCTTATTCATCTCTTACAACTACTAGCTTGACTATGCCCCTTAGACTTTTCAAAAGAATATACTTGAGAAAACTAGTTATTTTATCCCGGTAGCAACTCCTACCAACACACACACACACACACACACACACACACACACACACAAGTTTATTTTTACTGTGACATAGTAGGAGACCCGTAAAACAAACTAGACCTGTTCAGGGGTCACTTTCTGAATGTGGCCTCTAAAAGGGTATCTTGGATTTGTGATAATGGATCACAAAAAATGGACTACACAAATAGAAATATAATTTTTAAACTAAACTGATCACTTGATGGAGGAATTGGGCATGAGGAGAGGGAAGGTGTTGAGGACAGTGTAATAAGACTTTTTAACATCAACTAAAGCCTTGATTATGAAAATTGGGGTGAGGGTAAGGGGAAAATGGAGGTCTCACCAATTTCACAGCCCAGAATACTGACCTATTTTTATTTTTAGGTTAAAGTTGTTTAAAAGCTATTTGAGAAGACTGGAGTAATATATTATCCAACAAAACTTGAGAAAAATGTGACAGTGAACAGATAAGGCACTTAGATAATAAGATGTAGGGAGAGGTACAGCACCTTATTAGGTATTCTTCAGGAGACCTTTCCCATTTGACTGATGGGGCAAATTGGGGAAATTGTACTCTGTTTAATATCTATTCACTATGCTCTATGCGTAAGGCTTTTATGCCTATTATTCTGCAGTCTAATTTCATTAAAATTTTCTTTGGCTATCTACTATGAAACACCTGGCCTTTCTGTTGAGCTTGGCTGCAGACTAGAAAAAGTAAAAAGACAAATCTAATATACCAAAAAGGAAAACTTGCAGAACTATGTAGCTGGGGGGGTGGGGGGAGTCAGCTGTAGATGATACACACCTGGTGTAAACCTGGAAGCTTATGAGATGCAGTAGTTATAAAGCAACATGTCAAACCTTTAGAAGCATCATCACCACTCCCTGAAACCCAACCCCCTTCCATAAGCTTAATTCACCACTGGAATATGTAATGCTTGATACTTATTTCTGCTCTTCTTCATTCCTTAAGGCCTTTAAGAATTACCAAATTGCTAAATATACATATACATATAAAGCCTTATATCAAAACATCTCCAAGGGTAGGTCAAACAAACATTTCCCAGAACATGTAAATCTGTTTGAAGGAGTTAACCTAATCATCAATATGTCTGTCAGACCTCAAGGAAAGTGATAAGTAAATCAAGTAATTCCATGAAATACGGACTTTTACTTTGCTGGCTTGACCTTCCTCTTTGCTGTTTAACCCTTCTAACCTTCAAAACTCAAAGGATGTGTGTGCAATTAAGGTTCTTGTAAAGTTCTCTTCTGTTGCATCAAGCAGGACTAATGCATTATGATTCTTCCAACAATAATGATTGGAAGTAAGACAGTGGGATGAAACTAGAAAACAATATTGCTGATCTTGAATATTTTGTTATTTCACAGATGCCATCATTAAATCATGGATATCAGGAGCACTTTAAATAAACTGACAAAAGATGTTATAGAAAAAAAAAAACAGAAGAGGAAACTTAATTGGGGAACATTTTACACAGCACATTTATATTTCCTGGAATATAAAACTGTGTTGCTGTGCATTGTAGCTTGGCAGTGTTTACTTACATTTTGTTGCTGTTTAATGTTTTTGAATGTAGTCTTAAGAAGATGAACAAGAATGCCTTGCTTTATTACAATTATATATATACAAGTGTGGGTTTGCTACATTCACAGTGCTGCCAAAAATATAGTGTATTGTGTGTCTTTATGTTCTGAATATTTGGAGTGAACAAGGAAAGAAAGAATACGTGAACATGATTCAGTCACCGCTTTCTGAAACTTACCTTAGACTTGCCATAAGGGTAAACCACAGCTCTTGATTTGAGGCAGAACGCACTGAGTCCTAGCCCACAACCAAATGGGTGCTTCAGCGTGCTGCCTCACATTATTTCGGAGAAATCAATGTCTGTGAGATCTGATTCCTATGGGGCAGTAGAAAAGTCATTTCATATATATTAGAGAGCAACTATGGTAGTTTATTTTGAAAATGGGGAACAATGGACAGTTGTAAGTTCTTAGAAATACAGACTATTTTTTATTCCTAAATCACTGACTTTCTAAACAGAAAGACAGCAGAGACTGGAGAGTCAGATGGTCCTGGGTGCAAATTCAAGATTTCCCATATACTAGCTGTGTGATCTTCAGTGGATTACTTGACTGTTATGAGCTGAATTATGAATCTTCCTCCCCAAATTCATATGTTGAAGTGCTAACCCCCTGTACCTGAGAATGTGACTATATTTGGAGATAGGGTCTTTAAAGGGGTAATTAAGTTAAAATGAAGTCATTAGGGTGGGCCCTCATCCAGTCTGAGTGGTATCGTCACAGAAAGAGGAAATGTAAACACAGGTATGTACAGAGGGAAGACCATGTGAAGACAGGGAGAGGATGGCCATCTGCAAGGCAAAGTGAGAGGCCTCAGAAGACACCAAACATGCTGACACCTTCATCTTGAAGTTCTAGCCTCCAGAGGTGTGAGAAAATACATTTCGGTTGTCTAGGCCACCCCATCTGTGGTACTTTGTTAGGGCAGCCCTAGCAAAGTAATATAGATTGGATCCTTGTGAGTTTCAATATTCACATTAAATAAGGATTGTAAAGCACCTGGCCCACTTTAGACACTCAGTGAATTCTGGTTCTTTTGTCATTATGTTTCATAGACACAATCTTTTTTCTTATTTTTTTCTCTGTTCAAAATGGATGATATGCTTAATGGTAATAAGTCTGTGAGACTGTTCTTTGAAAATCATAAAAGAAAACTACGACTCAGGACATATGCACTGAAATTGGGTTGTTAGAACCAAATATCCTTGATCTCTTCTACAGGGCTTGCTCTTAACCTTTTGATTGCCAGTTTACTGGATTGCTCCAGAACTCAATGGAGCAAACTCCCTAATGGTATAGAACTGTTTCATAAGTTAGCAAATTATAGCTGGGAAAATTACAAGTGCTTGAGTCTTGAAATACAGATTATTAGGACAAAAACAAACCGTTTATCATATAGTAAAAACCATTCCATATCTTTCATTTTACCTTGGCACAGGTTGAGGAGATGGTAAGAAAAAAAAGGTTCTGCTTTTTGCATCCTCCATTTAGCCCGAAGACACCACTACTTTGTCATCATACTAAGAAAAATAAGCTTTTGGTACTCAATTAGTTGGCTAAGTAGAAGACCAGATATAGAATCCAGTGAGCTTCAATAATTTTCCACAGTGCAAGAAAAAGGACAGAAATCTGGGCAGGCCAGAAGAAACTCAAGAAAAAGTCTGATATTAGTTGTATCACAACACTGATATATGATATTACAAAGACCTTTTATCATATATAATGCTTTGAGAGCCAACTCATTCCAGTTTGAGCTCTATATTGGTAATAATTACTTATGGAAAATGTTTTATAGTTTTGATCTATCTAAATTTAGTTAAATGAAGAGAAAGAGAAGGTCAGTATGCTACAAAAAAAGCCAGATTATCTTTTTTAAAAAAATTTATCTTATTGAAGTATAGTTGATTTACAATGTTTTGTTAGTTTCTGGTGTACAGCACAGTGATTGTTTTTTATATATATATATATATATATATATATATATATATATATATATATATATATATATTCGTTTTCAGATTCCTTTCCATAATAGGTTATTGCAAGATATTGAGTATAGCTCCCTGTGCTATACAGTAGGTCCTTGTTGTTTATTTTATATATAGTAGTGTGTATGTATAAATCCCAACCTCCTAATTTATCCGGCAACCCCCCACCTTAGTAAAGAGTTCCTAACAGTACCCAGCACAGTGTTTTGCACTGAGTGGACTATCAATAAATTATTGTGTGAAGAAAAAGGAAGAAAAAATAGAGGTAGCAGAGTTTCAAAGAGGTTTACCTGACAAATTAAATTCATGTACATTGACCTCATATTCATACTCTCTTTAGGCCATTTAGCTGTAGATCCTGGGATCTGAAATGGAGGGGCTCAGTTGTTGTTGTTAATAGTCTGAAGATCAGTTTGGGAAAATATATTCATCTGCAGGATCAACAGAAGCCAGAGTATTAGGCAGTCTATGATCAATAAGTTTGGCTGGTTAATAAAATGAAGGAACAAAGCTTTCACATCCACACAATCTCGGAATGTGTGGGGAAGTATAAATACAGTATTTTTTTTTAAATATTGTGATTATCTGTTTGGTGTATTTGTTTAGTGTTGCACTTATTTATTTTTTAAAATGGGATAAAGACCTCTCTAATGCTGAATATCATAGGCTTTCTGCAGCATAGAATAACTGCCCTCCTTTCCTACATAGTGTGATTCCTCTTTTCACATTATTTAGATAAAAGTAGATTATATTGAATTGAATTGTAGCAGGTGTTGCTGACAGGTTCTGACCTTTTGACTCAAACTTTTCTATTATGCTTTTTTTTTTTTGCTGTCATGTGGATGTTCTTTTTTCTTTCATGATGCTTCAAGACTCAGCTACTGCTTTATGATATTTAATTCATATTCTTTAAAAATATGTTCCTTCCTATAAACAAAAGACTCAAATATGTGGAGTCATCTATATAATATTAATTACAATTTTTAGTCCTCGCCTTTTTTTATTTAAGAAAATACACATATACAAGTCACTTTGGGGTTATATTTTTGGAAGATATTTTACTGAGAGTAATATAAGTATTTTCAACTTTTCATAAAAATAGAAATGTAATCTCTCTCCTCCCCTAATGCACACTATTGTTTGGAATGGAGTGAACAACTTGTTTCAGCTTAAAATACCTTTATTGGGGAAATAAGCTAAAAAGAAAAATATTAGTTGCTCTGAAATATATCCTTTTCAAACATGGCTTTATTTTATTTACAGGGTACTGTTTTTTCTTTTACGTTCAACTTTAGTCTTAATTTCTACCACCTATAGGAAAAGAAAGCATCCTGGTGGTAATTATTTGACATCAATTTCATAGCTTCACATTGTGATTGGTATTTTTGATGACATGGACGATAGTGGGGGCACATTGAAAGATAAATTCACAGAAGATAAATGACTTGAGTTTTATCTATATACATGAACTATACCAGTTGAAGTTTAAAAGGCAACCAAGCAGCTCCACTAAACTAAATTACCATTCTGACTCATTTTTTCACTAAATTGTATACTTTCTTTAACCTTATTGAAATCGCCAAATCAATCATCCTTTGGCATCATGTAGACACAGTCATAAAATATTTTCCTGGAGAAATGAGACCATTTTAATAGATTCATTTTTCCCCCTTCAGTAAAAAGCACTCATTTGGACTGTGAAAGAGATATCTTCCTCTTATAAATCCTTCAGAATTCAAAATATTAGAACATTCAACTCTCACAGTGTCACTTCCATCTACACCTTTCACTATTGTGGTGATTCTTATTGCCAAGTAAAGATTAACACTAGATACTCTATAGAATTATTTTTTCAGTTTTTTGTGAATGTAAAGGATATTTTCAAGTGTATTTTTGCAGAATTATATTGCAGTAAGACCTAAGAGGTATTTAGTAACTGTCTTCAAGAATTTGGTGTATATTTTCATGAACAGTCAGTCTGAAAATATACTATTGTATTATGTTGAGGTAGTTAAAAGCAAAGACATTGGTGCCTTATCAATTCTGAAAATAAACAATTATGTGTACTAAATAGAATTGTTAAATTTTAATTGAAAAAATAAAACTATTGGAATAGCTTTTTAACTCATTTCATCAGAGTAAGAAATTAATTTGATTCATGAATAAAAGATTTCCAAGCCAATTACTGTAACAAGTAGCTGCCTCTAGTGCAGCAATAGCTTGAAAAAATGACTTTTATTTGAAATTTCAGAATAAGGAAATATTGATGAAATTACCATCATTAATATGTCCAAAAGAAGTAATGCTATTTACCTGTAACAAAAACCAAAGTGCTTATAAATTGTAAATACATCAGATAGCAGTAAAGAGCACAAGCTTTAGGTTTCACAGGCTTGGACCAAAATCTTGGTTCTACCACTTATTAACCGTGCAGAAGTTGCTTTGTCTCTTTGATCCTCAGTTTCATTGTCTGTGAAATAAGGATAATAATTTCCATTTTATTTTTTTTAATTAATTAATTTTATTTTTGGCTGCATTGTGTCTTCGTTGCTGCGCGCGGGCTTTCTCTAGTTGTGGCAAGTGGGGGCTACTCATGTTGCATTGCGTGGGCTTCTCATTGTGGTGGCTTCTCTTGTTGTGGGGCATGGGCTCTAGGCATGCTGGCTTCAGTAGCTGTGGCATGCAGGCTCGGTAGTTGTGGCTCGTGGGCCCTAGAGCGCAGGCTCAGTAGTTGTGGCACACAGGCTTAGTTGCTCTGTGGCATGTGGGATCTTCCCAGACCAGGGATCGAGCCCATGTCCCCAGCATTGGCAGGCAGATTCTTAACCACTGCACCACCAGGAAAGTCCCCAATAGTTTCCATTTTAAAATATTGTAAACAATTATGTATATTATGAAAAGGTGTGTATATGTTAGGTTCTCGATTAAGAGCTCAATAAATATTAGATATTATTACAAGCACCATAATTGTTTACTTGTCTTCTTCAAATTTATATTAATATAAAGATATATAGTTTATAAAGTAGAATGGAAAATCCATATGAATTTTAAAGATAAGAGGTGTGTGTGTGTGTGTGTGTGTGTGTGTGTGTATTGGTCCGTGTCCATATGGATGTCTATTTTAGGCTATATCCCTTAGATTACTAGGGACAGGAGTTCACCTTCCTTTGTTGTTAAGAATATGTTGATGGAATAAATTTTGTCATTCATAGGTCTGAATTTAACAAGTTTGGATAAAACATTAGTTGATTTTTGGATATACAGCATCCACTCACTCTTCCTAAATGCAACCCAATGTCCTTTTGAGGAATTACCTCTTCCCTACAGTTTGGTGGTACTTTAATTGGGCCTCTCTTTTCCTAAATAAAGGGTAACTGTAACCCAACCTGGACAAGTCAGAAGCTCCATTCCTGGAACTAAAATTTTTAACGGAGGGTAACAAAAATGAAAATGAGTTGACATTCATTCACTCCTAACAGTGGTGAGGCACTGACTAGATTGTTTCTGCAGTCTGCTTACAAGCTCCTTTGTTTCCAGTTCTTTCCAAGATTAGATCTCCAGTCTCCTGTTATCCTGCTCTCTTTTTTAAAAAAAATTATTTTGCCTAAATTACACAGAGCAATATTATGTTACTTGTGATCAAAAAATTGTAACTGATAGAGGATAATAGCTAGATTACAAATGGAAGGGACTGTGCTTTCCCAATGTTGGCTGTTATTGCTGTGGCTCGCCATGGTGTCACTCACCAGCAGGGTGTTTCTAACTTAGTTACTAGAACTTAAGCACAGTGCCTGGCACATAGAAGGACTCAATAATGCTTAACTGATGAATTGCCCTGAAAGCAAAGGAACTAACTTCTAAAGGTGGTTTTGTCACTTCAGCACAGTATAGCATATATGTGCATGCACGCACATGTGTGTTTGGTGTGGGCAGCTCTGCACGTAGGTTCTCTGCATGGACTTCAGCACTGTTCTGAATTATATTCAGATGAATTTGATGTTCAACAACCCTATTTTCCATTACTTCCCAATACCAGCGCCCTGTTTCAGGGATGCCATTCTTCTCACTGTTCGCCAAACACACCCTTCTCATTCACAGGTCCAAGTTAAGACATGCAATTTCCTATACTGATCTCTTCTACCTCTTGAATAAAATAAGCAGAAGAGTTGTCATGTGTATCAGCGTAGCAGAACACTTAAGAGATAGAACTCTAGAACCAGTGTACCCTAGGTTCAAATCCCAATTCTATATCATTTATTAGCTTTTTGACTTTGGACAAGTTCCTTAACCTTGCAATGACTGTTACCATATCTGTAAAACAGGGCTAATAACGGTGCCTAATTCATTTTCTGGGGAGGAGGTGTAAAGTTAATATTTACAAAGGACTTACCTAGTGCTTGACACAGTGTTGTAGACATTACAACTGTTCAGCAATATTTGGTTCCCTTCGACCTCTGGGCATAGATGAGGACCACAGTTCTCTGCTGTTGCTCACACCACCTCTGCCACCTTTAAGTTGATCTGACTTGCTCTGACAGGCAAGAAGAAGTGCCCTAAGACATTCTAGAATTCTAGTTATCTTGTCAAAGATCTCTCTTCTGGAAAGTCACCTAGACCTGCAGTAGCCTTTTAATGGGTTACATCACAGTGTCAACTAGCCTATCCAGGTGAATATGCATACTACTATACTACAATACTATGAAACTGTTAGTTGATTTTGCTATATAGTCACCTATTCTGGCAGTCACTTCTGTAAGTTCATATATTTTTAGGTTTGTATCTTATATCTTCCCAACAACGTGTTAGAGGGGAGATATCATAGCTTACGGTATCTTCTGTTATCCTTCCCCAGTGCCTAATACCATATGAGTACAAGGCACCCTGTGAATATTAATCAAATGAAGATGCTATTTCAGTATTCTAGCTCTAAAGGAGAATTTGTAGTTTCCCCATGGGATCTTTTAAAAAGGATGATAACAACTTATGGGAGAGGATTGTAGCAGGTATGTATAAATGCATAATCTCCAAAATCTTTCTCTCAGTCTCAGTTTTTGTATCCACCAGGGATCTGAGCCAGAAACCTAAAAGTCATACTTGACTCCTTCTTCTTCTTCGTCTCCCACATCCAGTCTCCAAGTCCTGTCATTTCTACTTCCCAAATATTTCTCAAGTCTGTTTCTCGCTCTCCATTTCCGTAGCAAATATTTTAGTTCTTTTCACCATAATTTCTTTTATGAAAAATTGAAGCAGTCTCCTAACTGTTCTGATTTCTAGTCTTGCCCCCGCCCATCTATTTTGTTTTCTTCATCCAGAGTGAACATTTTACAAAACACATATCCGATCATGTCACTTGCCTGCTTAACATGGGTCTCCAATTGCCTTCGTGATGAATTCCAGATTCTCTAATTTGGCATATAATGTCCTCCACGATCTCCTAATCTTTTCATCATGATTCCCCCACATTACTCCTCTCAAGCACTATGCTTCAGCCACATAAAATTATTCACAGTGCTTAAACCCTATTTTTCTCTTTACTCTAGGTCTTCTTATAATTTTCTTTTAGCCTGGAACAGTCTTCCTGTTCCCAGTTTGCTTAATTAACTCCTGTTTGTCCTTCAGGTCTCAGCTAAGATGACCATCTCCTCTGGGAAGTCTTGCAGACTTCCCCAGAACTGTTCATCCATAGGACCACATTGACTTGTGGTCAGACAGATACAGGTTTGAGTATCAGCTTTGCCAGTTATTTGAGGAGTGACCTTGGGCAAATTACGTGGTACATCATGATAACAACAGTATCTCCCTTGTGTGATTAGGATCAGAGGCTTTTAGCACATTGCTTAGAACATAGTAAATGCTTAATAAATGCCAGCTTCCTTTGTTGTTGCCTCACTTAACACACTGTCCCCCAGAGTCTTAAGTGAACCATCGTACTTTCAGGTCTGAGAAACAAGTTTCTCCTCTTTCCACCTTTTATAAATGAATGAAAGCAACCCTAGTTTTTAGTGACAAATGGAGAGTTAACGTCTGTTTCTCCTAATACTACTGAAGTTCTCCCTTAGTGCCTTTGGGAAAATGTTTAGTGAATCAGAATGAGAAGAACTTTGCATAAAATTTTCCAAAAATATAACTATTATCTTCAACTCTTAAATTTTGAAGGGCTTAGATCATTGTATCTCCTAATCATAGGGATGCCATTTAAATAGTGAAGGCATTCTGTTTCTCATGCAGGGATGTTAGGATGCTGTGCTGAGTGATTGCCTTGGTGCATTTCCTGGGTTGTCTGTTTTTTAAAGAATAATTCCCCTGTGCAAATCTACAGAGGCTCTGTTTACTGGGTCTTTAGAAACCATCTGGTGGATCAACACTCAGGAAAAGTCTGTATCTAAATGAGTCAAGGATGTTTGTCTTACTTTTAGAGATTGAAAATGGAAGGGAATTCCTTTTAAGATATACTCCCTTTGCTAAAAGTTAAGCACATCTCCCCAGTGTGCTCGTTCTTTCTAATTTCCATGTAATGAATAATTTTAATGGTGGAAGTGAGTTATTAAAATTGTCCAATGCTCTCAGCCTTCTGAAGATGACATCATATAAATTATTTTGGTTGTTTACCATCCCAAAGTTCTTCTCTGAGTATAATCATGTGATTCAATACTAGAGAACAAGAGTCATCTTTGTATACATGTGTAGCATTGCTTGCTTTTTAAAGAACTTTAAAGATTCTTATTATAGCATTTCATCATTAATCTCTCATAAAAGAAGTGTGATTAATGGCATTGGGAAAGGATGAGGTGATAAAAGGAGGAAGGTTATAAATAAGTGGGATATTTCTAGAGTTCTGAGACTCAAATTTCTTCTATATGCAATGTATCCTCTTTCCAAACTTATTCTCAATGTAGATATGATGCTTGGCATAGATATGAAGAATAGTGATGCAGACTGACTCTCTCTCAGAAGAGAAATTCAGGCTTTATTGCCTGATTTGAAATCAGCAAGAGCCTATTAGTGAACCCCTTTCCCCCATCTGGGGAGAAGAAGTAGTTTCTCTAAATTGTTCCTATTCAATCTGTGTATCACATCCCTACTAAGTGGGAGCAAACCCCAGAGATCCACATTCAGATTACCCAGGTACCAGGAGTCGGTCTCAGCCCCCTACTCAGATTGGGAGTAAAGGAGTTACCCCTACAGAGATGAGGGCTACAGATAGTTCTAGAAGAGAATCTCTATAATCACTACCTGGTAGCCCCTCCATCCATTCCTTCAGCTTCACTCCAGGCTATATGTTAAACTTATCAAATGTAGGTCTTTGAAAATGAGGACTGATTTGTTATTTCCTTAGGAAGGACACAGTTGCCCTATAGAAGCTTTTTCTTTATGTGTAGAGAAGAAAGAAGTCTTGCCTCATTCTTCCTTTAAACAAGCAAACGCTAATATAAAAGCCCGAATAATCCATTTTTGTTTTTTATTGTGGTTCCCAGATCTAGGGAAATGGACTTACAAATAACTGCTGCCAAGAACACATGAATAAAATACTCTGAATGAGAAAATAGTGAAAATGATTAAATATTTCTTTTTTCCTAGGGATAAAGAATTCTAAGGGCAAAAGTATGGATCTCTCTCTGCTGTCTATCAAACTTCACTAGGACGTGAAGTGAGCTTTAGGCATATTTCTATCTTAAAGTTCTAAAACCCGCAATATTTATGATTTACCAGTAGGTGGCACTATAAGATAAGGAAGATGAATTAGCCCCAAAATAACAAAAAAGTGTTAGGGAAGATAATGTAAGTAAGGAAAATTCAGAAATAAAAAGGTGATTTCTGTATTTAAATCTTATTCTTCTCCTAGGTAGATAAGGCAAAAATATTTTCTTCTGGAAAAACATTCTAAGATATGAGGAAATGTACATTTTCTTTCAGAAATTAACAGTAGTACTTGTCAGTACTGAAATTCCCTGTACCGTGGGTGATTTAAATTTCTACACAGTATTATATCATCTAGAGCTCTGTATGGAATTTCAGCAATTTGGAACATACTGGGCTTTTGAAAATGTGGGACTAAGAAATGAACACAGATACACACACACACACACACACACACACACACACACAGTGTCAAAGATGACCTTGACATTGGCAGCTCTGGCATTCAAAATGACTTACAAGTTAAGAGATGCAGGTAGGAAAATGTGTTAGGTAGTCATCCATTTCTATAGGACATCTTTTCTTTCCTTTGTAATTTGAGACGAGTTTTTCGAGAGTCAGATTTGTCCCCATTTATATTCTACATCCTCTTTCCTTCTCCACGAATTTATTTACTTGTAATCATCATTTAACCAGTCAGCTTTGTTGATTTGGTTCACATTATTTGAAGAAATATGTAATCAATAAGATGGAATGTGCTACATATCTTTGAAATTTGTTTCTTGCCTATATTCTTAGCAATAACGCCATTTAACTGAAAAGAATTCAGACAAAACATACTTCATGCTGTGGATGCAGGCAGCTAGCTGTTTATATAACCCAGCACTGAAAAAAAAACTCATTCATGACGAATACTGATGGAAAAGTAGCCTTAGCTTAAAAACCACTTTGTGATTTTGGTCCTGTGACCTTTCGGCTTATAAGAGAGCTCTCTCTCTCTCTCTCTCTCTCTCTCTCCATTTTTTTCCCCTTGGTATGGCTCTTCAAATAGCTCCTTTTTTCTTATTGCATCTGGGAAATTTGGCATGAGAGAAAAAAGTTAAAACAACTTAAATAATTAAGTGTTTAACCCTCTTAAACTTCTAAAAATACACTCAGTCTATTTCCTTACATTACTGCACTGTTAAAAGGGGGAAATTTTATCCAGTTTTGGAAAGACATGACAGAATGTTAACATCTCATATGGTTTTATATTCCCAATCCTTCAGGCACTGGGTCTTGGGAGCTTACTTCCTTGGAAACTTGAATTGAGATAAATTGCGGTGACCATTCTAGCTGGTTCCTTTCATCTTGTGCTGCCAATCCTCAGAGGTACCATTCTGCTCTGGGAGCAAGAAAGAAAAGAGAAGCATCTTGTGTGTAAATGGCTTCCCTTTGTCTACTTCTACCCCACATGCCCTGATGCAAGTAGCTGTTTGAGGGCAGGTACTTTGTTTTCTTTTTTAACAGGATTTTTTAAGTTCTTTATCCTTGGCACTTAAGACAGTGTCTGGCACAGAGAAGTGGCTTAGTAAATGACTGATAAATGAAGGTGTAAATGAATGAATAAATGCCTACTCCTCCCTCAGATCAAATTTTTGTTGCAAAGAGCTGATGTTGTATAAGTGGTTCATTGATAGCTGGGGCAGACAAGAATTGGTGCACAGTGAATATTTATTCAACACACATTGCCCTCAAACACATCCAGAAATAGAAATATAAACAGAGCCAGTCCTCAGCAAAATTGTAAATTTCGTCAAATTGGCCTTCGCCACTTCATCTTGTCTACCAAGACCCATTTCTCTCTACCTAAGAAACAAAGTGGTGTCATGGAAAGATGCATGGACTTTGTGACCAACAGGTCTGGGTTGGATTCCAACTATTGGATTCCAATTGCCACTTGTAGCCTTGAGTAACTTACTTCTCTCTGAACTTTAGTTTCCTCATTTGTAAAAAGAATGAGATTGATGCCTATTTTATAAGGTTGCTGAGAGGACTCAGAACCGAAGTGCCTAGTACAATACCTCGTATACCAATGTTCAATAAATACTGTTCCTTTCCTGTACTTGCTGTTACTTTTCCTCAACACAACTTCATGAGGTAAGTATTGTTCTCATTGTTACGGTATTAGAGTTGAGGAAATGGAGGCTCAGTGAGGTTAAGTAACTTACCCAAGTATGTAGAGGTAAAAGATGGAGGAACTGGGATTCAAAGCTCAACTCTCCAGTTTGTGCTTTTAACCACTACACTATATTAACTAGGAATTTTATTTTTCTTTAACATGAGAAAAGAAAGGCATGACATATTTATTATTATGTTATCTTTGAGACTTGGTGCACACATGTGTGTGTGTGCATACATGCATGCTTCCACACACACATATACACACATGCATGCACATACACAGATATATAACCAGGAAAAGAAACAGTATAATGGTTAAAAGTGCAAGTTGTGGAGTGGAGTCACACATCACGTTGTCTGGGTGAAAAACTTGGCCTGTTACTTATTAGCTGTGAATTTAGCCAAGTCACTGGCTTTCTGTACCTCTCTACTGTCAGTGTTGCAATGGGGATATTAATGGGTCTCACTTCATAGGGCAGTTGTGAGGATTCTGTAAAACACATGTAAAGTACTGTCCCTAGCACATAAGTGCTCAAGAAAAGTTTTAACTATTATGATTATTATTGGGAACAGAACTATGAATAATAAATGGTAGATAACCAGGAAAATATTCTCAAAGATATTTCCAAAGAAATCTTGTGTACATTTTTATAGATAATATCATAACATTTAATACATTAACATGTTATTCTTAGGAAGCCTCTCTAAAAATATTCTCTCTACTTTGTTAGGCAACTACGAACCTAGCCTAAGTTATTGGAAATTCAAGCTAAGTTAGAATATCATTAACATTCTCTAGCTCAACTCCATTGTTAACATCTTTTAACCCAGTAACCTAATGCACATTTCTTGCATAAATTTATTGAGGACAGACTTATGTAAACTAAAATTACATCACATTTGTTTATGGGAGTGTAAGGTAGCCATTAGGCAAACCAATCTAATTTGGAGAATGTTGAAAGATCAAAAGTTTAGGACTGAGAATAAGTGTGATTCAGCAAAAGCAGAGACTTGCTAGTAAAGACAAGATACTTTAGAAATAACAGACCCATTCATTATGGGTTCTTGAATGTTTAAAAGGTTCTGTTTAAGAATATCTAAGCTTCCAGATGATTGTTTGATAAAAGGGAATGGAACATTAAAAAATAAACACAAACATTTAATTAGCATAATTATGGATCTATGAATTTTGCAATTAATGGTTCTATGAAAGAACAGACCAGTGAATTCCAAAAGAACAAATATAGAGGGCAAATTTCTGGGCTGTCCATATGATTTTATAGTGCAATTCCATTATGACTGTGCTGCCAGAAATCACACTTCTAGTCAGGAAGCCTAGAGATAAAACAGTAGAAGCATATTCATCAGTAATAAATTACTGAGTTAAAAGAACAACTTTTTTGTACACTTCATAGGACAGTTATGAATATTCTACAAAATATATGTAAGTCAAAACTGGATATGTGCAATCTAAGTGGGTTAGAGTAAGATGTTGAAGATGGAGAAGGAGTGTTTGAGGGGAGACTTGCTTCTCTTTGCCAAACCCTAAATTAATTAACTCACTCTTTCTTTTAGTTATAAGGCAGAGAGTGATAGATTTAAAAGTCTAAGAGATTGGGATTGATGTATATACACTAATATGTATAAAATAGATAACTAATAAGAACCTGCTGTATAAAAAATAAATAAATAAATAAATAAAATAGAAAAAAGAAAGTACATCTGCCTGATCCTTTCCATTTTCTATCATCTCCACCCCTCGATGAGCTTTCTTCCAATGATTTTATTGGACAATATTCCCTGAACTTTTATTCTGATTGGAGTTTTGGAGGAGTGCTAGGGGAAGTTTATTATAGAATTTAGCCCTGTAAATTTTATTAGATTAAACAAAAGATCATGACTTGCTCAAGATGACCTGTCTACTTGGGGGCTGAGGTCTTCTGACTTAGCACCCAGTTCTCTTTGCCTAAGTAGAGAATAAATATTAGTAAAGTTTTTGTCACATTATTAATGACTTGACCACAATATTGCTTTTAATAAAAATTCTTCCAACCGCAACACATTATCTCTATTTTGTAACAATTTGCATGTTTCCATTTTAAAGAATGTAATAATGATCACTTAATAATGATTCTGCTTTATTAAAGTTTGATTTATATGCAACCTCCAGAAAAAAATCTACAAAGACATGTCAATTTATAGAGAGGTCAGGCCATAAATTCAGTACAAAAAAAAAAAACTCTAAGAGATAGATATGAATCAAATGAGTTTTTCGAAAAAGCCCTTAAGTTTCCTACTCAAGATAATAGTATTAATCAGGTAATATCTGTTCTGGTTTCTCAGGTTTCTCCTAGTAATTTATCTTTCTTTGAATTACTTCAGAAATTCAAACACTAAAGACGCCTCTGCTATACCCCACTCTCTGTCTTAGGTTGGCAGACAAAGGATTATCTTTGAACTCAACCTAGTCAGTGCTTCCTAGGGAACAAGTTCATCTTCTTTCCTTTTAGCACATGAGAGTTAATTGACAGTGATATCAGGTACTAACAGCATTCTCTTTCTCACTTGGGGCTTCCTCTGGTCTCTAAGAGAAATATTACGAAGTAAAAGTATGCAAATATTCTCAGAACAGAGAACAAGATGTTAAGATTTTGAAGACCATGTTAAGTTTTTTCTCTCATGATTATAATATTAAGCTATCAGTTGTGAGTGAACAGCTCATTTATGTAGCCTTCTTACTGACAGTTTATTCAGTCCATCTATTTTTCCAGATGAGGAGAGGATTATCACATGGCAAATGGCCATGGAGCCATGGCTTGTAAAATAGCATTTCCCAAATGTCTCCTGGCACAGAATGGTAAGAACTTTTGAAAGAGAGTTCCTGCTTGATGACAGAATAGAGCTGTAAAAACTTGCATTCTGTTTAGTTTTACACTCTGCTCTTTATCTCTAGAGGACTGGAGATACCCACATCAATGCTTTTGAAATATAGAAAATGTCTTCATAATGACAGTTGTTAAAAATGACATTTTAAAAAGGGTACAAATGAACTTATTTACAAAACAGAAGTAGAGTTACAGATGTAGAAAACAAACTTATGGTTACCAGGGGGTAAGGGGGGGAAGGGATAAATTGGGAGACTGAGATTGACATATACACATTACTATATATAAAATAGATAACTAATAAGAACCTACTATATAACATAGGGAACTCTACTCAATACTCTGTAATGGCCTATATGGGAGAAGAATCTAAAAGAAGAGAGGATATATGTATATGTATAACTGATTCACTTTTCTGTACACCTGAAACTAACACAACATAGTAAAGCAATAATACTCCAATAAAGATTAATAAAAATTAATTTATTATATTCCTTTTATCTATATAAGCTGAATATGCCAACATATGAGAACTGTTTATACTGATTCTATATCTTTTAGCCCAAGCTACTTTATAGGTGCTGTAGCTGTTTTTGTCTGGGAAAACCTTAGATTTTATTGGCCACATGGTTTAACTCATGTCATGAGAGTCAAGCAATGTCTAGGACAAAGTCAATACATTTTTTATACATGTAGAAAATACTAGAATTATTGAATGTTAGTTCTATTATCAGGATATTCCCACTCTTCTGTTAAGGTTCCTGCTGGATGAACCTTCTTCTGTTCCTTGCCAAAATATTGTATTTCCACCTCATTCTGCTACCAAGGCCTTCCCCATTCAATTCTATGACTGTTTTGTTAAAGACTAGGGAGCCTCCATAAGTTCATCTATCGAGGTTGTCCATTAAGGGCCTTCCATCACCTTATCCACTTGAGCCAAAAGAGGGAAAGATCCCTATTTGCCCTAGGGGTAGATAGAATAGGAACATGGGGAAATGGTAAAAGAACAGAAGAGACTGATGACAGAGTGAAGTACAGAGAAAGACAAAGCACTGTTAACAAGACTTGTGTCAAATCTTGAAGTTTATGTTAGAGGGGAGTAATGATTTTTTCCAGCTTCTCTGGATTTGACGAGGAGAGAATTTTCTAGACACACTCCTGGCAATTCTGCACTCCTTTTAATCACTGTGCCCCAGGTGATTTGGAATGACATGAGATTGGTAGACAAGTGACACACTTGACTAAGCTCCATCTTCTTCCTTTTAGGGAATAGGCCTGCCTACAGGCCTAATTGTGCTCTGCCCCTTATGGGGAAGGGGGTGCTGTCCTGGTTCAGTGACACTGATTCAGCTGCTATGAATCAGTGAATTTGCCTGTCTGATTTCAGGGTTTATTA
Organism: Globicephala melas; assembly: GCF_963455315.2. NCBI lineage: Eukaryota > Metazoa > Chordata > Mammalia > Artiodactyla > Delphinidae > Globicephala > Globicephala melas. Next base: position 49,493,318 of record NC_083335.1, read on the forward strand.
TTAATAAGTCCGCCTGGTTAATAGAACTAAAGCTACATCTTTCAGTTTATATTCCATTAATAATCAAGGTGATATGTTGGTTCTCTACCTCCCTCTCCTATGTTTTATTTTTCATTTTGTTCAGAACCTGGGCAGGGAGCCTTTTGGAGACCTCAAAAGTAGGCAAGAAAGCGGGATTAAAAAATCAAATTAATAACAAATTTTATGGTTGTCTTTACAATCACTACACAATTAAAAAAAGAACAGATTCCAATTTTAACTTTACTGTCTGCAAAAAGTGTCAGAAAAATAGTATCTCCTATACATAAAATACTTGGACAATTCAAATAAATGCTGGTTCTGGAATTCTGATCATTCTAATTATCATTTGAGCTTTGTGTTGTGTTGAAATTTCACATATTTTCATAGGTAAATGAAGTAAAATAAGGGTATATTTGTTTGAAATATATATATATCGTGCCATTGATCATTAATATTTTCAGACTTCCTTTATGTAAAAAGGGAAATAATTCTAATATTAGAGAGGTATTTGGTTTTTAATGGAGATTAATTTTATAACACTGCAGGGTATGAACAAATATAACCTCCCAAATTCCATAGAATAAATTTTAGTTTTATAAGTAAATATGTGTCTTAGAGTATTTTTGAGGGAGCAGTGTTGGGAAATCAAATAATCCCATAGATGTACTCAAATTTCTGAAGAATTGCAGCTTACTCTTTTAAATGATAATAATGAGGAAAAAAGATCCTCATAGTGGAGAAAAAATATTTCTTCTATGTGACAAGATGTGAGCAATACAATTTGATACTATTAGAAATTGTCAACAAAATGATGTTGACCCATTTAACAGTGACCTTTTCTTGAATGGACTGACAGGCAGAGAAATCAGAAAAAGAAATTTCACCACATGAGTCATCAGCTAGAATGGGGAAACTTTTTCATTAAAGCCTAAGTCAATATCCATTTCTACTCACCCATCACATACCCCCTCTTGGGCTTTTTGCATTTATAGATGATTCAAGCAGATATTTTCATGCCAGAAAAGTTACCCACAGTGGTTCACTTACAGATTTTGAAATCCTTGTTAAGCAACCTTACAAACATCTGCTTTCTAGAGTAGTCCAGGGCTTAGCTGCCTTTTGGGTGATGCCAGATAAAGAATGGCAACATTTTAATGGTACTGTTCCAGAGAACAGCTTAGCTTAGGCACAGAGCATGTCTGCTTCACCATCTCATAAATCTCTATTATTATCTTTTTAAGTTTAGCTGACATATTAATTCATGTTATAGAGAGCACTGAACAAGGATTCAAGAGAACTTGATTCTAGTCCTGGTTATGTTATTATTGAACTATATAATCTTGGGCTAACCACTTAGAATCTTTGAGTTTCAATTTCCACATGTATAAAATATGAGAGATAAGTTCTTTAAGATTCTTTTCCATTCTGAACACACTAATTCCATTAATTTACTCATTGTGGGACAACAAGGAATATAGACAAAGAAAAAATTATACAATTTAATTATTGATAAAGATGACCCATGGGAATCTGTGGGTATATATCTTCCACTGATCAGATTAATTTCATGGCATTAAAACTGGATCTGCCCAGAAGATGCAATACCTCTATATAGCTCTATTTATATGCAAGAGGTTTTACAGACATAAGCATTTGGAGGATACTCAGGAACTCCTTGAATCTATCACTATTAATTTAAATTTTTATCCCTAACCTTTCATCTGCATTTTGTTCAAATGGAAATTAAAACACGCTGTTAGTGGCAGCAATAACTTAATTTTACCTTTTGTAAAAATAAATTAAGCGTAAGATTTATAAGCAATTAAGTGGAAGAAAGTTAACTATATAGTAGAAGCCCTCCTCCAACATGTTGAAACACCTTAAACTATTAAGTTTAGAAAGTAAGAATGGTATTTCATTATTGTCCATGCTACAAACAATAGTATATCAATTTACGTCTCCCTTCTAGCTCCAGAGTGTGTATACCCATACCAGTGAACCTTTCAGTGCTGCAGAGATACTAAAATTATTTCTCTGTATCCTGTCCTGATTATCCCTTTTATACTAGTCTTTAAATATCTGGATATTATACTATGGTAGGTTTACAAAAGGAGAAACACAAACTGGTTTGAGCAATACTGGACAGCCAGCTTAAGGGGCAAATGTTTGAATTCAATAACTCTTTCAAATCTGTGTTGACCCTTTCTTCTTCCCTATGTTTACATTGGCAGTGCTTCTGTAGCTCTTGAATATCCTAAATTTCCTTATTTATGGATAGAGCTACCTGCTCATGACCTGCATCCCCTTTGGCAATGCATGTGTAGTTTATATTTTCTCCTAGGTGTATAGTTCTAGTATTTGTCTTATCTATAAGTATCATATATTGGTAATGATATGTATGGTTCTAAGCCAAAGATATGCAACCAGTGTGCCACTAGTATGCAGCACAGTGGGTCACAGATGAGCTGGGATATCATTTCTCTTGGTCCTGGGGTGACTGTATAGAGCCTAGGGCAGCCAGATCCCCTAGAGTCCAGTTGTTTCTTGCTAAGAGTAGCCTTATCCAGAAATGGCAGTGTGCTTTACAAATATATATTTTCATTTTCTAGAAATAGGGAAACAGTGATCTTGGCTCTTGCTGCGCAAAGTATAGCCTTCAACAACCAGCAGCAGCATCATTTGGGTGCTTATAAAGAAAGCAAAACCTCATTTCCCACCTAATGAATCAGAATCTGTAATTTCATAAGATACTCAGGTGATGCATATACAAATTAGAGTTTGAGACGCTATGGACTAAACTCTATCCTTGGTGCCCAGATGGTTTGCAAGCTTATCTGTGCCTCAAAATCACCTGGAGGGCTTTTACAAATCCTTATGTCCAGACTGCACCACAGACTATAGAATCTCTGGGGCTGGGTCTTAGGCATAGTGGTTTTAAGATATCCCCTGGGGACCTGGGGACTCTAATATGCAACTAATGTTGAGCACCACTGATTAGCAACACCTCCACTTCTAGTAAGTGGGCAGTACATGTCATGAGATAACCAAGAATCCAAAAGAAATGTATAATATGGTAATCAGCTACTCATTGTGCGTTGTACAACGCTGATGTGTGTGTGTGTGTGTGTGTGTGTGTGTGTGTGTGTGTGTGTGTTGGGGGCAGAGGGAATTGTGTACCATGGAGATGGGCATAATTCACATAAGTGTGTGTCTACAACTTTGAGTTGGGTTTGAGGTGTCATACTGTCGATCAAATAATCTAAGATTCTACCTCAAACAAACAAACCTTGTCTCTTTTCTTAATTGTATCACCCCTGGGTCCATGGCTACTGGTGCCCTGATGTGAGTTCCAGGTTAACATTTTCAAGCAATGCTAGCTCTAAATACATTATGTTTCCTTCAATCAACTTAGGTTAACCCTTGCTTTTATCTTTCATTTTGTCTCTGTTGTCAATTTTTAAAAGCCATAACTCATTTTTCTTGGAAAACTATCTTCAAAGAAAAAGTCTACTTTGATAGCCACAACTGAGATATATCTTTAAACTCTTTATGTACACAGAAGATTCTGTCAGGTAGAAAAGAACATAAAATAAAATAAGAAATATTGAAAGCTAACAGCCATGGAAATGTGAAGAATGAATATATTTTATTCTGGCTTCAGAATTCTTATAAAAATTTTATAATATCCCTTAGGAGCAATAATAAATGTCCAGAGGATCCTGGTTTCTTGTATCACCACCAGCCAAGATTTAAAGAGATGATGTTTCAGGGTTATGACCTTAGGAACTCAGCTTTTTCTCCTTTTCTCACTCGTAGTGACTTAGCACCCAGATCAGCTGTTGGTCATGTTAAGATACTTGTATAAAGTTTTCTGTGACTGCTGAAACAAATTACCACAAACTTGCTGGCTTAAAACAACAGAAATTCATTCCTTCACAGTTCTGGAGGCCAGAAGTCCAAACTCAGTATCACTAGGCTGGAATCAAGGTGTGGTCAGGGCCACACTTCCTCTGCAGTCTCTACAGCAGAATCTGTTCCTTGCTTCTTCTAGCTTCTGGTAGCTGTCAGCATTACTTGGCTTGTGGCTGCATTGCTCCAATCTCTGTCTCTGTCTTCACATTGCCTTCTTTAAGCAGTGCAAAGAATTTCAGGGCACAGTTGATAAATCACAGATATATATTATAACTACAGTGTATACCTAAGAAGGTTTCTTAGGGAAACCATGCTTCTGGGCATCTTTGTTCATCACCCATTGTTATCATTGCCGACCCAGTTCTTTCTGTCTAGATCCCCATCATGTCTGATTTCATCTGCTGATTTTACCATGGTTTTATCAGTATTCCAAGCCAGCATCTTTGCTTTCTCAATGTCCCTTACTCCAGCTCCAATAAAATAATCGTATGAAATGCTGGTGTCACTGAAGTAGGGCTGACCTAGTAGAGGTCTGCAACTAGTGAATGCTTAGCTTATACATTCAAGTAGCTACTTTGGGATAATGCCTGTGATTCTAATGTATAAAACTGAAAAGATGAACACTTTATATATAAAGTCATTGTTAGTATATCATTTCATTAAGAGGTAAACAACAGAGCAAGTCTCCATTTTGCTGTTCAACCAGTACAAAGTTCTAGTTATACAAGATAATTTCTAGAGATCTGCCTTACAACATTGTACTTATAGTTAACAATATTGTATTGTACTTAAAATTTAAGAGGATAGATCTCATGATGTGCTCTCACCACAATAAAAAAAGAATATTTTAAAAAAGAGGTAAACAACATATATGCAAAACGTACACGAATCACATCACAAGACAATTCTAGGCAGAGCTAGTGTCTTTTTTTTTTTTTTTTTTTTTTTTACCATTCTCCCATGACCTGCTCTTTAGCTCTAGAAACTCTCTAATATTTCCCTGTTTCAGCTGTGTTCTTTTAGTCTGTTAATACTTTCAAGGATCAACTGAGCATGGCAGTCATGTTTCTTTAGCTGAAATGATCCTTTGAACATGCAGGTAATGTTTCTCAGATGGTTCCAAATTCCTCTTCCCCCCACTTGCTCACGACTGTATTCTCAGTACCTAGCCCAGTGCCAGTCACATAGTAGGAGCTTACAAACTACATGCTGACTGTATGAAAAGAAAAGCTATCTTCTGATTTAGAAAGGAAACAAACAGACTGACTGATTACTGATTAAACCAGACTGGTAGCATCTGATAATGATCATGAACTGTTTCCCTTCCTAAATTATTTATAAAAATGTTTCTTAAAGGTGCTGGACTTCCTCTTCCTTGAAAATGTTCCAGATATTCTGAACACAATCAATTTTTAAGAATGTTTGTAGTATCCTGCACATACTCATTATCTAGCCTTGGTTCTGTGGAATAACCAGTACTTGATTGAAATAGTGTGAGAGAAGTTGTGGAGTAAAGCATTCTCCTCATTTGGACTCACTGCTGCTTTTTTTTCTAATTGCTCACTGGTTTTTCATTCCATGAATGCTTCAATCTATATTTTTTTACCTGTTAATTGAATACCCATTAGAAATTTACAAAGGTATACAACTTCATGTACATAGTTTTACTTAAGATCTCTGTAAACATAGATAATGCATATGATAGAAATGATTATCTACCTAGCTTTGTGAAAAATGTGTTAATTGGAATGAAAGACTGGTGTCCAGTATCATAGAATAAAATTTTGCTAGTTATAACCATGGTAAATGAAAATGTGTTTGAATTACTGTAAAATTCATTTACATTTCACAGCATAAATCCAGGTTTACCTCTCAGTTTATAGGCTGAAACTTGTAATCATGACATAGCATTAAATAAAAGAGAAACATATTTGTGGTAATAGAAATCTAAAGATAATGATTGCAATCTTGTTCGTTTTTCTTTGTGACAATTCCCGGATGGAGTTACATGGATCTGAAACACTTGAGGAGAATGTTAATGTCTTTCTTTATCACTTAACTCTTTAGTGCATAAATAAAAGTTAAACTAATTGGTTTCTTAGGACACATTCATATAGCCAAATGAAGCAAAGGGAATGCAATTACTCGGTGATAGTGAGGACAGCTAATCTCAGTCCGTTCTCTTCACACAGTTTATGAAATTTATACTCAAAGAACTAAGGAGGACAAGATATTATGTATTTCCATATAGCAGAAATTAACTCTCTGAGTGCCAGAGCTTTATTTAACAGATTTCATTCAGAAGTTTTCAAAAATGTGGTACATGTTTTTTCCTACCTCATTAAGTGTGTTAGGCTGTCATCTAATCTTTTATTAGTGACTCAGAATCATTGTTTCAGACCTGAAAATATAGTTTTGTTTACACTCTCGATGGTGTAAAGACCTCAGAGAAATTTTGGGACTTCCTTTCTGGAAAAAGACCCAGAAATGACATGAGCTTTCATCTTAATCGCTTACCTCTCTGTATAGAGGTACCACAGATGAACATCTTGAGTAATATGATATGGCTATCTTTATGCACAATTAATAAGTGGATTGAATGCTAAAATAAGTGGTTTTCTTATTCTCCAGAAAATCATCATCTTTATTTCTTCTTGATTTTGTTGCAGGATTCGGAACACTATCTCTTACTTCTTCATACTATACAGAACATATCAGGGACTTATCTTCATCTGCTCATATGTAATTTTCTTCCTTGCATTATTTGCTACCAAGATAAAGGAAAATTCACCATCACCATTTCAAGAATTTTTGAAATTGTGCTCTGCCGGAGGGAATATCTCAAGAGTGACAAATTGTTCATAATCACTATGAGGCGACTGCAGTCCAGCTCATGAGATACCACACTTCAGTGCTCTCCAAGCCTTATGTAATATTTGGCTTATAATAGAATCCCAAGCAAATATATATTAAAATGTCTATAATCTTTGTTAAAATCAGAATGAAAGCCTTGTATCATCCCTGCATAATGCATCAACTTTCCCCAGAAATTTCACCTGTCATGTCATGTTATATTCTGAAAAGCACCTAGTTTTATAGGATCAGTGAGGTAACATCCTGGGAACAGAGAAGTGCTAAAATATATATATATATATTCTCTGAAGAGCTAGCCTTGCTTTTTTAAAGTGAGCTCTTCAGAAATCCAGAGCAGTGGTTCTCAACATAGTGAGTAAAACGATCACTTGGGAATGTTCTAAAAAATGCCCCACCCCCCCAAATCCTGATTTAGTAAGTGTGGGCTGGGATCTGGACTTTTGCATTTTAAATAAATACTCCAGATGATTATGATACAGGTGATCCAGAAACAACATTTTGAGAAGCAGTGTCTAGACCGGTAGTTTTCAACCATGGCTGCACATTAGAATCCTCTGAGGAGATTTTTAAAAATTACTAGTATTTGGAACCCACCTCAGACCAATGAAATAGAACCTCTGAGTGTGAGGCACAGGCATTGGTAGTTTTAAAACTTCTCTAGGTGATTTCAAAGTGCACCTGTGTTTGAGAAGCAAGAGTGTAAAGGTAGCTATTTTCTCATCTTCTGATTCTGAGGAACACAAAAGATAATGGGACAAGAAAAAAGAAAGTGTTTCTATCCATGCAAATTTTCCTTCTTGGGAGCTTAAGGCATTAAGCTGTAAAGATCTATACTGAAATTGGTTCCAGCTGAATGAAGATGTTACACAGTGCGGCTGCATAGAACTTCCCCCAAATCTAACTGTAATCATATACTTGGTTCCCAACCCATGCAGCCTTCTTAGCATTGCAGGGCTACATAACTTATATATGTATGCACAGAATCTTGGACTAAACCTGTCAGTAAGCAGAAGGACTACACAGGGCCTTACACTAGTAATGTATCTGAGTTAGCTGTGCCGCTGGTTCTCTTCAGATTCTGATTTTGTCACTTGAGTTATTGCCTTATTCCTTGCTAGCCAGTCTTTGTTTGACACTCTGGTGCTAAAAACTTGGTTCCTTCATTATCCCCTACATGCCTGGGCACCTACCTAGATTCTGTGTTCAATGCCTTCATTCACTGGAAGTTCAAAAGCATTCAAGCCCCAAGATGGAATCCCAAAAACTTTGCCTGAGGGTTTTTTGTTTGTTTAAGTATTTATTTTGTAAAAATTCACATTTACAGAAAAGTTGCATGAATAGAACAAGGAACTCTCATATATCCTATACCCAGATTCACCGATTATTTATATTTTGCTTCTCTCTTTCTCTCTTTACATATGTATGTATATTAATGTATGTATTTATGCATTTTTGAGAGAGAATAAGTTATAGACACCATGCCCACTTTTCCCTAAATACTTTAGCATGTATTTCCTAGGAACAAGGGTGTTCTCCTACATGACCACAGTTATCAAAATCAGGAAATTAAACAACTTAAATCAGGATAATATACAACTATTATCTAATCCATAGTTAATATTCAAATTTCATCAGTTGCCCCAATAATGTCTTTTATTATTAATTAATTAATTAATTTTTTGGCTGTGTTGGGTCTTCGTTGTGTGTGGGTTTTCTCTAGTTGCAGCGGCTACTCTTTGTTGTGGTGCACAGTCTTCTTATTGCAGTGGCTTCTCTTGTTGTGGAGCAAGGGCTCTAGGCACGAAGGCTTCAGTAGTTGTGGCACACGGGCTCAGTAGTTGTGGCTTGCGGGCTGTAGAGTGCAGGCTCAGTAGTTGTGGCGCACAGGCTTAGTTGCTCCACAGCACGTGGGATCTTCCCGGACCAGGGCTCAAACTCATGTCCCTTGCATTGGGAGGCAGATTCTTAATCACTGTGCCATCAGGGAAGCCCCCCAATAATGTCTTGTATAGCTCTTTTTCCTGGTCCAGAAACCAACCTTGTATCACTCATTGAATTTAGTAGTCATGTCTCTTTAAGCTCCTTTAATTCAGAATGGTCCCTCTATCCTTCTTTGTGTTTTTTGGCTTTGACATCTTTGAAGTGTATAGGCCAGGTACTTTGCAGAATATACTTCAATGATGTTTCCTTATGTATAGATTCAGGTTATGAATTTTGGGGCAGGAATATCTCATAAGTGATATTGTATCCTTCTCAGGGCATCATATCAGGAGCCTTATGATAGTAGTTTGCCCCAACATTGGTGATGTTAGCTTTGATAATTTGATTAAGATGGTGTCTGTTAGCTTTCTCTCCTGTAACTTTGTAATTGATAAGTAATTTGTAGGGAGGTCCTTTTAAGGTTTGATGTATACATTCTGTTTCTCATCAAAATTTCACCCAGTAGTTTTAGCATGCATCAATGATTTTCTAACTCCGTTATTATTTATATATTAATTAGTTGTTATTCTACTGTAAGAAACAATTTCCCTTACCCTGCCATTGATTTATTTATAACCATATAGGCTCTCGGATTCTTTTCTTTTTCATTAATGTATTTAATTTTATTTTTTAAATTTTTATTTATTTATTTATTTTTGGCTGCGTTGGGTCTTCGTTGCTGCGCGCGGGCTTTTTAGTTACAGTGAGCAGGGGCTACTCTTCATTGTGGTGCGCAGGCCTCTCATTGCTGTGGCTTCTCTTGTTGCAAAACACGGGCTCTAGGCACAAGGGCTTCAGTAGTTGTGGCTCGCGGGCTCAGTAGTTGTGGCACATGGGCTTAGTTGTGCCATGGCATGTGGGATCTTCCCGGATCAGGGCTCGAACCTGTGTCCCCTGCATTGTCAGGCAGATTCTTAACCACTGAGCAACCAGGGAAGCCCCATTAATGAATTTATTGGTCACTTAATTCAACAGTTTTTTTTCCCTCCCCCCCTCCCTTCCTTCCTTTCCTTCTCTTATTCCTTGTTGGTTCATTTAGTAAGAAGTGTTTTTTATTTAATTTTTATTGGGGTATAGTTAATTTACAATGTTGTGTTAGTTTCAGTTGTATAGCAAAGTGTAATGGCCTATATGGGGAAAGAATCTAAAGAAGTGTGGATATATGTATATGTATAACAGATTCACTTTGTTGGGCTCATGGATTCTTATTTTATTCAGTGAGATATAATCCATTATTATTATTATTTATTTGAAAGTTCATGTTGTTCCTTTGAGATGTCTCCTCTATCTTTTTCACATGTCCCCACTATTCTTTAAATACTTTCTTATTTTCTGGTTTCAAATGATGTTCTAGGCACATCTTGTACTTTCCCGTTCCTGCCCTGGAATCAACCAAGGAGCCCAGGTTCCTTTTATTGGCGAATTATATTTAGAAACCACGATCTGGCCTTGAGATGCGCTCGTTATTATTGGTACTTCATTTCTTTTAGGTTATTTCAGCAGATTGAGCTAGGAAATATATCTTTGCATAGGTGTATGTTTCTCTCTCTCCCATATATATACGTGTATGTGTGTGTATTTTTTTTGCCATACTGATACTTTCAATTCTAATTCAGCAAAACAGGGTACATTTTTGTATCCTCCCTTTCCATACTTGTAACTCCTGCAACAGTGAGAAACTTAGCTCTCATCATCCTCAATATATTTAATCATATGCTCAAGTCTGGAATATACAAGAATGTAGTTTCAAAATTTCTAACCCATATCACTGTAAAAACCTTGCCTAGGTTTTCAATTTAAGCCTCAAGCCTCTAAAAGAGGGATCCTGATGAACAGCATCCCAGTTTTCTCTCCCAGAATCCATCCTGAAATTAAAGTCTTTTTTCTTAAATGCAGTTTCTGAGTTCTAACCCCCATCATTTGCTGATAGACTTGTCTGAAGTTGAAGGTTTGCTTCCTTGAATCTTTGACTGCTGTCTGTTTTAAATAGCACTTGCAATCCCCTAGCACCATATTGCAAATTATTTTTGCTAGTGCTTCTCTATATCTCCAGCTGGTCTATGTCATCTCTGTCTGACACAGTCACTTCCAAGAAAGCCCTGATTCAGACCAGTACAAGGAAGAATTGGTCGTCTATCCTTATTGTGCTTAAAAGAGAAATTGTACTGTGTGTATGTGCATGCAAGCATGTGTGTCTGTGTTCGTGTGTGTGTATGTGTCTGTGTGTAGAGGGGGTTGTGGATGTGTGTGGAAATGAGTCTTTGACAGGCACTTACAAAACTCAGAGTTAGCAACTATTGCCAAAACTGTTCAGTTTTATCAGCATTGCAAATATATAATATATTCAGATAATTTTCAGAAGGCTTTTTTGCGGGGGGGGAAATTACATTCTTTTGCAGCATCATAAATTGCTGTCTTTTTTTGAATACCAACTGTATGTAGCCTTCTAATGCTCCATCTCACTTTGAAATGTCAAAGTCATCCTTCTGAAAAGTCACACAATTAGGTGAAAAGTATTGCCTAATAAAAACCTTTCACCTTCTCAATGAACACTGGGACAAAAATAAGAGGCCTTTAAGAACCATTCACACAGGATATGGCCTGGGTCTTCTAATTTGAATATCTAGTGTTTTAATGATTCAAAATCTATTTAAAAAATCAAGCACTACTCTTTTGGGGAAGACACTGAGAAGAGACAAAATTCCATTTTTTGTGGAATGGAATTCCAAAATTCCATTCCATTGTGAACTCAGGAGTCAGATAAAACTGTCTTAGTTACTTAACTTTTCTATAATTCAGTTTCTTTACCTGTAAAGTGGGTATAATAACAGAACTTCACTTGCAGGCTTGCTGCATTAAATAATAAATTTCAATAAAACATTTAATGGTGTACTTATACCTAGGAAATACTCAATAAATGTTATCTCTTCTTATAAATATTATTCAGATCTATAATTCTTTTCTGTGCTTTTAGTTCTTGGTTGGTTTGCCTGTTCCCCTTGTAACTGTTTACAGTTCTGCTCCTTGCCCTTCATTGAAGGGAGATTATTGGATGATTTCTATGCTGCCCCATTTCTACTGTGTTGCTTGTGCATGTGGTATTGGTCAAGGCTTATTGCTTATTCTAATATAGCTCAGCTTGTGCCCATAGTGCTGTAAGGTCTTCAGAGGCACTGTATTGAGGCCCTATGATGCATTTACCTGCTTCTTGCAACTAAGGTGATATTAATGAGGTACAAGGGATTCTCAGTCATTGTCCTACCCCTAACTACACTGCCAATCAGGTTTGTCTTTTCATTGTTAGCTATCTTCTTTCTTCTTTTATATGCCGCTTTTTGCTACTCCACCTCCCAACTGCTTGAAGTCACTGCCATTATACCTATCTTTTCTCTTTTCTTCCTTTAATTGCTTCTCTAATATTTTCCTCACTTTGTTTGCATGAACTGTCTTAGGCTGATATTTTGTAAAATCACCAGTCAATGGAGTACTCTTCACACTACATAATGAATTGACCAATCATGATATACTAGTTGAAATATTTGGGTCTCTTGTACTTCTTTCATTTGTCTATTTGTTGGTGGCTATTTAGAGGTTACGCCTTTGATCTTAAATATGGTTTTATTTTGTTTGGATAACTTTTAAGATATGTGATATTACAGTAGACTGAGGATTTCAGACAGCTAATCTTTGGGGGAGCTGAGGTCTTATCACATGTTGAACCCAGAAAAATCTTTCCTGTAACATATTTTTTAAAAATCAGGAGATGCTTTGTCTGGGAAGATACCAGGAAGAGGCAATATAGGATTTAAGAGTATAGCCTCTGGAGTCAGACAGAGTTGTCCTTGGAAAGGCACAGATAACATCCTTTTTTATCTGTCTCCTTTTTTTGATTTTTATCTCTAAAGAAATTACTCACATGGAAGTGAGGGCCTCTGAAATCATGTAGGGCCATAATAGCTTTACTTTCCTGTTCCTAAAAAAGCACAGAAACCTTTTTGAAGTAAAGGGCATCATATTAGCTATAGGCACTGGTTTCTGCTCCTTCTCAGAGCTAAGCTACCTAATTGGGTTTGCACAGAGCATCAGGCATGTATGTGCCTTAGTCATGGAGGGGAGCATGAGAACCTGCAGAGGGCTTCCTCTAAAATAATGATTTTGATGATGATAAGAAAATAATGTTCCTATAGAAGCAGCATTTATTGAGAGTTTACCATGTATCAGGTATTCATAAACAGATTTAGTTTTGCAAAAACTTTGAGTTATTACTGTTATTCTCATTTTTACAAATGAGTGAACTGAAGCCCAGAGAGGTTAATTAACTTGTCCCAAGGCATGAAAGTAGGAAAGCTACAGAGAATTCACATTCAGTTTTATCTTACTCTAAAGCCCATGTTTTTTTTTCTTTTTTATCACAGTAGGCTACTTATAGATCTACATGAGTCTTGCATATTCTTTTTTTTTTTTTTTTTTTTTTTGCGGTATGCGGACCTCTCACTGTTGTGGCCTCTCCCGTTGCAGAGCACAGGCTCCGGATGCACAGGGTCAGCGGCCACGGCTCACGGGCCCAGCCGCTCCGCGGCACGTGGGATCCTCCCGGACCGGGGCACGAACCCGCGTCCCCCGCATCGGCAGGCGGACTCTCAACCACTGCGCCACCAGGGAAGCCCAGAGTCTTGCATATTCTATACTCTGTCTTACCTGAGGTTCACACACAGAGAAGGAATCAGACTGGATCTCATTTGCATGAATAAGGTTCCAGATGTCTAGCTGAAAAAAAAGACATATTTATTATTCACTCACATTCAGAGCCAATTGAACAGTAAATACAGTGGCCAGAAGATAGAGATCAAACTGTCATGTTTATTACTAAGTTATATTTGAGGCAGTGGCTTAGCATTCCTCCCTCCATCTTGGAACTGTTCACCCGAGGGTGGGTCAATTTGGTTTTGCAGAGGATACCATTTACCTAGAGCTGCTGCTGTACACTGATCTGGTGTGAAGAGGGAAAGAGAATGCTTACAGATTTAGACTATTGGCCTACTAACGTAATTTTGGACCAGTGGCTATAGCCCACCTACCAGGAAACTCACTGCATCTCAGTGGAGAGGAGTAAGGGGCGGGGCAAGAGGCCTCAAGATTTAATCCCTCCTCAGGGAAACCAGAGCATTGAGGAATAAACACTCCCTCTAATATCTCTGAAGTTTAGAGATTTTACCCAGTGACTCATACATTAAAAATGATAGATCAAGGCTACAGTCAATCTGTAGCTTCCTTTGAAAAGAAAAATAAAGGCTGGGTGAAAAGAAGTCAAAGAATTTCTTCTCGTTAGAAATATAATACTTTCTGTGGCCCAGGCAGACAAGGCTTTGAGGTCAATTTCCTTTTCAAATCAATGAAACCTATGTTAGTATTTCTCTGCTGAATCCTTTAGGTGTTTACATTTCATGAATAGTCCATTTCCCCAAGAAAGTCATATTAGAGAAATGCTTTCTCTTGGTCTTCCAAGAATGTATATGACCAAGCCCACTGGAATATGGAGAACAAACAGGGTAATCAAAGAAGAGAAACTGTGTAAATGTGTGTATACCTCTTTTGTCTATCACAAAAGTGAGTGGATATATCTGTACAAATACATGGTAATTAAACTTGATGAGTCTCAATGAATGACAATTTTTATAAAATGGAAAAGGAATGGCAGTTTTTATCTTATCTATACAGTTTTTAAAAGGAATTTCATGACTTTGGCGTTTGCATGCTAAATCAGATGTTGGCACTACAGTAGTAATAATGAACATTAATAACAATGCTAACAGTTACTCTGTGCTTTCTTGTATCAAGAACCATGCTAAGACATTTACACATATTATCTCATTTAATACAACATTCCTATAATGTATATACTACCATTATTCCCATTGTACATAGAAAACTAGGGTTAGAGAGTTTAGGTTTCTTGCCTAAGTTTACTACTCTAAGTGACTTAGTAAGTCATTCAAGTCTTTCTCACTTCAAAGCCTATACTCTAAACCACTATGCTATAAGTCTTCATTTGTTAAAAGACATAATTCTAACTTTCTAATGTTTCTGTGCTTTAAACCCCCCTAGGGTTTAGGTATAATTTGTTCATGTATTTATTTATTCAAGAGCTTTGTTCATCTTTATCTAGAGCTTACAACACTAGGCCCTAGCAAAATCAGCACAACCTCTGCCTTCATGCACTCACCATCCAGTGCACCATTGAGACTCATCGCATCCTGCTAGGACAGCTTAGTCATCCTCATCTATCTGGATTGAAGGGAAGAAGGGGCTTCGTAAAATACTACAAACTAATTCTTTAAGAGACATGTCCTCCCCTTATTCTTTGCTCAAATTTGTATAAGTGAGCTGGATTCAATGACTTGAAAGCAAGTGATTCTGTACAGGAAAACCATCCCTAGGTGATGTCCTGTGTGGGAGTTCGATGCCTGCCAACTCTGGTGTAGCAAAGGAGGGAGGAGCATGGTGTGTGGTGACTTGGTGCTGTGTTTTGTCAGGGGCACAGCCAGATTACTGGCTACATCCCCAGGAATTTACTTAGGAGCAGATTGTTAGCTGCTGCACAGCTGTGGTTCTCCTGATGGCTGGCTTGGAAAAGCATGTGAGCCAGCCCCAACAGTGGGAGAGAATGGGGGCCAAGGTGGTTTGGGGCCATTGGGTGCTGGTTTTGAGTGCCACAAGTGTGGATGGAAAATGGAACACAAGAGATAAATAAAGAGCTCATGTATTAACATAATCCAACTTTCATCCAAGTGGACTGTGGCTTCTAGCCTTCGTTTGTACCTTACTGAGGCAAAACTGCAATGATACATCTGCTTCCCACCCCCTGCCTTCATTTATTATAAACCTTAACTTATAGCTGGTACTACTGAGCTTCCTTTCAATACTACAATTCCAAAACGAGATTTAAATTTTAAATGACATTTGAACAGTAGTGTAATCTAAAGTGATTTTCTGTTAATACATAGGCTCTAATATTAAAGATTATTCTTTTGGTAGATGTTAATAGTTCTGTTACCATGGAACATTTATTCATTTAATTTCATGTAAATTTATATTTTATGATGTTTGCTTTACCAAGATTATATAATCCTTTTTTATTATTGAAAAGAATCACAATTATGCAAATGATTATATCCAAGGAGACAAGCAGCAATTAACTGTGAAAGACAGGCTGTTACTGTAAGAATTGTATTCATACTGAATGGAATTGGACTTAAAATAAACCCTTAATAAGAAAATTCAGTTGGTAGAGATTTTAAAGGCAAGCAGTTCATTAAGACAAGTTTGTGCTCTTGCCATAATAGTTTTGCATTTTAATATTTATAGTTTTCTCTTACTCTAGTATGCTTTCAGCTCCTGCCTTATAAAAAAAAAATGCCTGCTTCAGCAAGTAAGAACTATGTGCGGAAAAAAATCTCACTCGCATTTATATAACTTTAATCTAACTACTCTTCATTATTAAGAAAACTGGGTAATAATAACTGTTTTAAAGTTTTTTTAAAACCTAAATATGCTTCATTTTTATGTATAGCTTTTCTAAAATTAAAACTTGTTTTCATTGTGATTCTTCAACATATATTGAGCCAGAATTTCCCTTGGGCCTACTTTTTGGTAGTGAATTGCACATAAAGGGAAGGGCTTTTACTGCTTTAAGTGGTGAGCCTCCATTTACTGCATTTCTTTTGCTACTCTCCCTATTCAAAGAGTTCAATAAGACTTGGAGGTGGTTTAGCATCTGTTTAAAAGCACAGATTATTTTTTGAGGTGAAGCACTTACTTTTTTTGTTGTATTTAAAAAAAATGAAGTACATACAATGTTATATTAGCTTCAGATGTGGATCATAGTGATTTGGTATTTACATACATTTTGAAATGGTTACCATGAAAAGTCTAGTTACCATCTGTCACTATACAAAGTTATTACAGTATTATTGAGTATATTCCCTATACTGTACATTACATCCCGTGACTTATTTATTTTATAACTGTAAATTTGTACCTCTTAATTCCCTTCACCTATTTGCCCACCCCTCCCCCAACCCGCTTACCTTCTGGCATCCAACAGTTTGTTTTTTGTGCAGTATCTATGAGTCTGTTTCTGTTTTGTTCATCTGTTTTGTTCTGCAGAATTCACATATAAGTGAAATCATATGGTAATTGTCTTTTTTGTCTGACATTTCATTTAGCATAATGCCCTCTAGACCCATCCATGTTATTGCAAGTGGCAAGATTTCTTTCTTATTTATGGCTCAGTAATGTTCCATTGTATATATATATATGCCACACCTTTTTTTAATATCTTTATTGGAGTATAATTGCTTCACAATGTTGTGTTAGTTTCTGCTGTACAACAAAGTGAATCAGCTATATGTATACCTATATCCCCATATCCCCTCCCTCTTGTGTCTCCCTCCCACCCTCCTTATCCCACCCCTCTAGGTGGCCACAAAGAACCGAGCTGATCTCCCCATGCTATGCAGCTGCTTCCCACTAGCTATCTGTTTTACATTTGGTAGTGTATATATGTCAGTGCTAGTCTCTCACTTCGTCCCAGCTTACCCTTCCCCCTCCCCGTGTCCTCAAGTCCATTCTCTATGTCTGCATCTTTATTCCTGTCCTGCCCCTAGGTTCATCAGAACGATTTTTTTTTCTTTTAGATTCCATGTATATACGTTAGCATACAGTATTTGTTTTTCTCTTTCTGACTTCACTGTGTATGACAGACTCTAGGTGCATTCACCTCACTACAAATAACATAATTTTGTTTCTTTTTATGGCTAATATTCCATTGTATATATGTGCCACATCTTCTTTATCCATTCATCTGTCGATGGACACTTAGGTTATTTCCATGTCCTGGCTATTGCAAATAGTGCTGCAATGAACATTGTGCCACATCTTCTTTATCCATTCATCTGTTGATGGACACTTAGATTGCTTCCACATCTTGGTTATGGTAAATAATGCTGCATTGAACATAGGGGTGCATATATCTCTTTGAATTAATATTTTTGTTGTCTTTGGATACATACCCGGGAATGGAATTGCTGGATCTACTGTAGTTCTATGTTTAAATTTTTGAGGAACCTCCATACTATTTCCCACATTTGTTGCACCAATTTACATTCCCATCAACAGTGTAGGAGGGTTCTTTTTTCTTCACAACTTCTCCAACACTTGTTATTTGTTGTCTTTTTGACAATAGCCATTCTAGCAACTGTGAGGTGGTGTGTCGTGGTTTTGATTTGCATTTACCTGGTAATTAGTGATATTGGGCATCTTTTTATGTACCTGTTGGCCATCTGTATGTCTTCTTTGGAAAAATGTCTATTCAGGTCCTCTGCCCATTTTAAAATCAGATTGCTTGATTTTTGACATTGAGTTGTATTTCTTCTTATATTTTGGATATTAACCCCTTATCAGATATAACATTTGCATATATCTTCTTCCAGTGAATAGTTTGCCTTTTCATTTTGTTGGTGGTTTCCTTCACTGTGCAAAAGCTTATTGGTTTGATATAGTCCCATTTGTTTATTTTTGCTTTTGCTTCCCTTGCTTGAGGAGAGAAGTCCAAAAAGATATCACTAAGAATGATGTCAAAGTGCATACCGTCTGTTTTCTTTTAGGAATTTTATGGTTTCAGGTCTAACAGTTAAGTCTTTAATCTATTTTGAATATATTTTTGTATATTCTGTAAGATAATGGCGCAGTGTCATTCTTTTGCATTATCTGTCCACTTTTCCCAACACCATTTATTGAAGAGAATGTCCTTTCTCCATTGCTTATTTTTGCCTCCTTTATCATAGATTAATTGACCATATATGTATGGGCTTATTTCTGGGCCTCATGAAAATTAACTGAGTTAATCCAGGTTTAGCACAGTGTCAGGAACATAGTAAGTACTCATACTGATAACTGCTATTATTATTACCTACCTTACGGAATAGTGTGTACTCTGGAGAACTGAGTCTAAAATAGGGACATTCTAGTAGCTCTCTTTGGTGAAAAAGCAGAGATAGAACAAAGTACCAAAGTTTGCACTGAGACTGAACTTCTTAATCAATTTGCTTACATTCAGATGATGATTTCTCACATGTGCAAGAGAGGGAAGGAGAAAGAAAAAGGCATGATGAAGAAATCTGTCATCGATTGCATCAAGTCATCCCGGGAAAAACAAGATGACTGCATATGTTCATTAGGACAAGAAAATCGTAAAGCACCAGCACACTATTTTGAATTGGCACATTCTCACTGCACCTGGGTAGTTTAACTGGAAGAAATTGCAGAGGTAGGTACATATTGTGATAATTTGCCTAGAGGCTGCATTTTAAATTGAGAGTTCTCAGGTTTTCATGGAGTCTCAGGCTGGAAGGAACCAGTTAAGGAAATTCAACCTCACTTATTAGCCTGGGATCAGTGGGGTCGGGTTCTAATTTAAAACATCAAATATAAATAGGTTGAGAACCAAGGGAGCATGAGCTCTTCCAAACCACCATCACCACCACCACTACTACTTAACACATTCAGTTCCAAATTAAGGCCAGCTGAATCCCAGCTAAGCACCATGAGTCTTGTGGGCAGAGCAAATAATAGAGCAGAGGCAAGTCACTGTGGGGCCCAATAACAGACTTTAGAATGAAGCATATCAGGAAAAAAGCCACTGAATATTTTTTCCATTCTTATTCCCTATCCTTTATAATTTGCTGCTTGGGTCTTTAGTCCTGGCTCTGCCACTAACTAATTCAGTGTCCATGGACAAGTCACTCATATCCTCTCTCTCTTAGTTTCCTCTTCTATAAATTGAGAGGGTAGAATTTCTAAGGTTCTTTATGCTCTGACAGCTTATGATTCCGATTCTAATAGAAGATTAAGAAGGTAAAGGGGAACGTGTGTGACTAGAATGCATGAGTATGGGTGGATGAGTATGGGCAGTTCTCTGATTCCTGGAGTATGATAGTGAATGAATCTTCTCCCCCAAGAGGGTTATTCTCACATGCTGTCTCTGATTAGTAGTGGGGTGTGTGTGTGTGTGTGTGTGTGTGTGTGTGTGTGTGTCTGTGTGTGTCTGTGTGTGTGTGTGTGTGTGTCTGTGTGTGTGTGTAAATAGAGAAAGAGAGAGATAGAGAGAAACAAATGAAGAATCAGAGTGAGAAGATGAAGAGAGAAAGATATTGGAGGGAAGATGGGGCTAGGGAAGTAACAGACTCAGAATCTTTTGAAATGTTTCCTTTTATACGTCTATTCCTTCTGGGTCCCTGTAGGAGCTCTAACTTTAGAATCACACACAAATTTAATTAGTTTTTTTCCAAATTATTAATAAATTATTCAAATCAAACCAGATCTTCAATCCCAGTAAGCTTCCCCAGACAACTGCTACCACAGAAAACTACAGTCTGATAAAAAGAGAAGCAGCAGAAGTACTTTAGGGCTTCTGATCCTCATCCATGAACAGACCTAACTATGTGCTTTTCAGCAAGACCAATTCATTAACAGAGAAAACTCTTAATAATACTGGATTCGCTACCTGAGAGACCATCTGTGCCTCTTATTCTGAGGCAACTGAGAATGCCTTGGTTGAGCGGGCTGCATCATTTTCATATAGGTCAGAGGCAGGACTTGGGGGAATTAAATATTCAAGACTGCTCTTCCTTTTAATATTTACTGAATATTACCTTTTCTGTCTCTCAAGTCAGCAGTCTTAAAGTAAAATACTCCTTCAAAGTATTTGTTTTCATAAGCTGTGGACTGGACTCTCATAAACGGTGAAATGGCTATCAGAGATGGTTTGATTGTAGGAATGTTTTCATACAGTAGGCATTACAATAGATTTTTTTACTAGAGACATCCTGATGCATTGCTGCTTATTCTATTTATTCACATCCAGGGGTAATTACAGTAAGGTTTTATCCAGGGGAATCATGTCTAAAGTGACTCCAACTTTTCTATATCAGATCTCAGCAGCCCAAAATGCCAACCCCACCCTCATCCCATGTTATTGGGAGGTACTCAGTGTACTGTCTGCGTACTTAGAGTATTTAAGCCTTGGAGAAAGAAAGACCTCTGTTCAAATACTATCTTAGTCACTAAATCCTGAACCTGTTCTCTCATCTGTAAAATAGAATAACAATAACATCAATCTCACAAGGATGAAGTAGGATGTAAGAATTCAATGAGATAATATTCATAAAGAGCTTGTGTTTTAGTCATAATAGCAATGTCTTAGCTTTTACCATTGTTTCCCTAAAATTATCTTTAGTGAACCTATAGTTTCAAAAATATGTTGAAAGCTTGTAAACATTAAGAAAAATACAGTTGTTGGATATGAAATGGCATCTTCTTGTTAAAAAAGCTTTTTAAATATTTATTTTCATATTTACTAAAATGCTTGTTTTTCAAACTCTTAATTTTCTGATAATTGGAGATTCACATGAACTTGTGAGAAATAATCAAGATTCCATGTAACCTATACCCAGTTTCCCCCAGTGGTAACATCCTGTAAAGCTATAGTAGTATCACAACCAAGATACCAGCATGATATAAGTCACCAATCTTACTCAGATTTCTAAGTTTTATTTGTACTCATTTGTGTGTGTGTGTGTTTAATTCAATGAAATTTATCATGTATCCAACACCATAGATAGGCAAGACACAGAACAGTTCCATTATCACATGGATCACTCATGTTGGCCTTTTATAGCTACATCAATCTCCACCCACATTCCCTGTCCCTAACCCCTGCTAAAAAATAATCTGTTATCTATTTCTATAATTTTCTCAATTCAAGAATTCTATATAGGGCTTCCCTGGTGGCGCAGTGGTTGAGAATCCGCCTGCCGATGCAGGGGACACGGGTTCGTGCCCCGTCCGGGAAGATCCCACATGCCGCGGAGCGGCTGGGCCCGTGAGCCATGGCCGCTGGGCCTGCACATCCGGAGCCTGTGCTCCGCAACGGGAGAGGCCACAACAGTGAGAGGCCCGCGTACCAGAAAAAAAAAAAAAAAAGAATTCTATATGAATGGGATCATATGGTATGTAATCTTTTGGCATTGCCTTTTTACACTCAACATAATTCCCTGGAGATTCATCCAAGTTGTTGAGTATATCAAACTTGTTCCTTTGTACTGCTGAGTAGTATTTCATGGTATGGATATTCAGTTTTTTAACCTTTCACTCTCTGAGGGATACCTGGGCTGTTTCCAGTTTTTCTCCATTACGAATAAAGTTGCTTGAACATTCTGGTACAGGTTTTTGTGAGACCATAGTTTTCATCACTTTGGGATAAATGCCTAAGAGCACAATTGCTGAGTCGTATGCTGGTTGCACTTTTGGTTTTATAAGAAATTGTCAAACTATTTTCCAGAGTAGTTGTACCATTTTACTTTCCAACCAATGGTGTATTAATGGTCCAATTTTTCAACATCCTCACCAGTATTTTTTGTTTTGATTATTTTTTCTTATTTTAGCCATTCTGATACGTGTGTAGTGTTATCTCATTGTGGCTTTAATTTCCATTTCCTTAAGGGCTAATGATGTTGACCATCTTTTCATGTGCTTATTTGCCATCTGTCTGTGAACTGACTGTGTATATCTTTAGCCCATTTTTAAATTGGATTGTTTGTTTTCTTATTGGTGAACTTTAAGAGTTCTTTATCATATTCTAGATACAATCTCTTTGTTGGAAATATGGTTGCAAATATTTTTCCACTCTGTAGGTTGTCTTCATTCTATTAACAGTGTTGTTCACAGAGCAAGAGTTTTTAATTTTGGTAAAGTCCACTTTATCATTTTTTCTCTTATGGCTGGTGCTTTTGGTGCCAAGTCTAAACTCTCTTTGCCTAGCCCTAGATCCTGACAATTTTCTCCTATTTTTTCTGAAAGTTTTATAGTTTTATGTTTTATATTTAAGTCTGTGATCTCTTTTGAGTTAATCTGTGTATAAGGTGTGGATTAGGGCAACGTTCCTCTTTTTTTTGCCTGATGAATGTCTAATTGCTCCAGATACATTTGTTGAAAAGGCTATCCCTCTCCATTAAATTTCTTTTGCCCCTTTGTCCAAAATCAGTTGGGTATATTTGCATGGGTCTATTTCTGCATTCTCTATTTTGTTTAACTGTTCTATGTGTCTATCTCTTCACCAAGAGCACAGTGTTTTGAATACTGTAGGTAAATATTAGGCCTTAATATTCCACACAATTCTTCTTTTTTTCAAGATTGTTTTAGCTGTTCTAGGAACTATGCACTTTCACATACATTTCAGAAAAATCTTGTCTATGTCTACAAAAAACATGCTGAAACTTTGATAGATTGCATTAAAAAGGTATGGGTCAATTTTGGGAAATCTGAAAACTTTACTGTATTGAGTCTTCCAATCTATGAACATAGTATGCCTCTCCTTTTCTTTCGATATCTTTAATTTCTTTTATCAGGATTTTATAAGTTTTAGCATACAGATCCTTTATATGTTTTGTTACATTTATACCTAATTATGTCATTTCCTCTGGAGTGATTGTAAATTGTAATTTTAATTGTAGCTTCCACATATTCTAGTTCTAGTATATAGTAATTTAATTGATTTGTGTGAGTTTGTGTGAAGGTGCCCCTTGCAGTGAAAGTGCTGAGTCTTCACCACTGGACCACCAGGGAAGTCCCTTTTTAGTTCTTAAGAGTTTTTTTTTTTTTCCTTTGGTGTGTAGATTCCTTGGGATTTTCTTGTCATCTACAAATAAGGAAAGTTTTATTTCTTCCTTTACAACCTGAATGTCTTTTGTTTCTTTCAATTGACTTATTGCAGGGGCTAGAACTTCTAGTACTGTGTGGAATAACAAGGACATTCTTGCCTTGTTCCTGATCTCAGAGGAAAGCCTTCAGTCTTTGACTATTTTGAAACATCAAAGTAACGCCTGTAGGGTTTTAGATACTCTATATCAGGTTGAAAAAGTTCCCCTCTGTTCCTAGATTACTGAGTATTTTTATCATGAAAAGCGTGTTGGGTTTTGATACAAGATTTTTTCTGAATCTGTTGAAATGATCATATTTATTTTTTATTTTCTTTTGATATGGTGTATTACATTAATTGATAGTCTCATGTTTAACCACTCTTGCAAACCTGGGATTAATCCCACTTGGCATGGTGTATAATCCTTTTTATATGGTGCAGGATTCAGTTTGCTAGTATTTTGTTGAGAATTTTTGCATCTAAACATGAGAAATATCAGTTTATAGTTTTCTTGTACCATTTTGTCTGCCTTTGGTATCAGGGTAATACTGTTCTCATAGAATGAGTTGGGAAGTGTTCCTCCCTCATCTGTTTTCTTGAAGAGATTGTGTACAATGGTGTCAATATTTCTTTAAATATTTGGTGGAATTCTCCTGTGAAACTGTTTGAGCCTGGAGATTTCCTTTTCTGGGAGCTTCTAAAGTATGAGTTCAATTTTCTTAGTGGTTATAGGACTATTCAGATTACTTTATCTTAGTTTGCTTTTGGTAGTTTGTGGTTTTCAAAGAATCAGTTCTTCCAATTTCGTTATTTTTTGTTTGTTTTTCAATTATAAAATTAATATGTTTTCTCATATAATATTCACAGGTATGATTTTGGTGAGATAAGAATCATAATATCAGTACTTAACAGGACCATGCAGCTGCTCTCTTGCTAGCTCCGAGTTTTTAGCTGTGAACTTGGTACAATTAAGATAATCCATCTATTGGACTAAAGAACAAGGCTAATCCTTTTGCTCCAACTGAATTTCAAGTAAATAACTATACTCCATTGGATATGGGAAGCAGCAAGAGTATATCACTCACAAAACCCAGGAGATACAAGGACAGGTTTACATGAGAAAAACTGAAGAGTTGGAACCATACTAGTTTGGAATCCCAGTTCTGCCACTTACAAACTGTGATCCTGGGGGAGTTAACATCTGTAAGCCTTCTTTTCTTCCTCTGTGGAATGGAAATAATAATAGTGCCTATCTTATAAAGTTATGAGGATTAAATGAATTGGATACATAGAATCTCTCAATATATGGTATACACATATGTTTATAATTAGTCTCACTCTTTAAATTGGGTGCGCCTGGATAATGCCACTAAAGTTGCTTCTCTTTGTCCTCACTTCAAATTATCCCTACCACCCTTGGGGGAGTTGGAGATACAAACTATTGAGTATAAGATAGGCTCAAGGATGTATTGTACAACATGGGGAATATACCCAATATTTTGTAATAACTGTAAGTGGAAACTAACCTTTAAAACTGTATAAAAATTTTTAAAAATTAAAACAAAACCAAAGAAACAACAAAAAAAAATTCTTCCTACCATCTTTTCTTACCTTGTTCAATATGCTTTCCTGGGAACTTTAACTGAAAACAGGAATACTATGGCACGTGACTCACAATCTTCAATGTCTTGTGAGTGAAAAAACCAGCTAATCATATTATCTTGGCCATCATAACTACTCTTTGTTATTTCTTATTTCAGGGTCTACCTCTTCCAGGAATCTTTCCCCAATGAATACCCATCATTCTCAAGTCATCTGTAGAATCCCTCATCATACCATCCCTCCATTCATATATTTGACAACCATTTATTGAACACATGTTATACATGAGGAACATTTTCCCTCTAAGATTTTTACCTCCTGAAATTCAGTGACCTTCACTTGTTTTCTATTTCAGCTACTCACCATTCACCAGATCTTCACTACCTGTGAAATCTTTAAATTTCAATGTTCTTTTCTCTAACCACAACTTTCTATAACTTTCAGTTGTCTCAGAAACTACCTACCAACTCCCCCCCCTTCCTTTTTATAACCTAATTAGGCCTCCTAGATCCTTTAACTTTTCCACTTTGTCTTAGTTTATCAATTTCCTTTGGATTTTTTTTTCTTCTACATTCCACATGGACCCAATGTTAAATTATCCTTTTAGCAACACCTTCAAATTCCTTCTCTTATGTTTGTGTAGGACCTGTTCAGCAAAACTCAAATGACGAATTAATTCTAAAATACTTCTTATCCATATGTGGGGGAATGGAGTGCTGCTGAAATAAACCAAAAATGTCTTATGAGTGCGTGTTGGGATCATTACAACTGATGATCATTATTACAGCTGGTGTAATAATCAGCTCCAGCTGGGCCTACAGTGTTGCCCTTCAGTCCTTTTACTTGATCTGAGTCAACTCTTTCCAATTTGATCCAAGGATATTCCAAAAATTGTCACTTTTCTCAACCCCATATTCAAATGTTGACTCACACCTTTTCAAAAGATGACAGAGGGAATCAGAATGTCCTCCCCCAATTTCTAATCCTTCTACTTACAAACTCATCTGTTCCTACAGCCCTCTTCATATCCTTTCAAGGCAAATCACTCCAGTTTTACCCTCAACCCCACTCCTCCTTACCTTCCCTGCAACCTTCACAATCCCCTCCCTCTCTACTGATTCTTTCCTCTCAATCTATAAATATACTAAAATTTCTCTGAAAACAAACACTACTCAACCCTTCCTTGATCTCTGTTGCTACCATTCAGTCTTCTATCTGAATTTTTCAGAAGGGTAATATACATTTAGTATCTCTATTTTCTAACTTCACTCTGCAGCTGACTGCAATCTAGCTTTTACCTCCATGTTCCATCAAATAGCTCTTACACATATTACCAGTTATCTTCTAAATACCAATGGGTACCCTCCCTGTTTGTGTCTTACTGCATATCAATCCTGCATTAATCATTGTTAATCAAGCTCCCCATCCTGAAATATCAAAACTCTTGGCTTCTGAGAAGTTATACATTTAATACCCTTATTGGGATGTAATACTTCTTTGGCTTCTGTGACACCACAGACTTTTAAAAATAAACCTTGTTGAGATATAATTTACTTACAGTAAAATACCTTCATTTTAAGTGTACCATTTGCTGAGTATGACAAATGTGCACACTCCTGTAATTACCACTATAATCAAGATATAGACTATTTCCTTCATCCCCAAAAGTCCCCTCTTGCCCCTTTTAAGTCAGTCCTCTCTCCCTCCCCAGCCAGCTGCTGATCTGCTTATATAGATAATTATAGATCATTTTTTCCTTTAAAATATTTTGTATGAAAGAAATTGTATAGTATTGACTCTTTGGTGTGGTGTCTTTCACTTAGCATGATGTTTTTGAGATTCATCTGTGTTGTTTGGTGTATTAGTAGTTCATTCCTTTTTTATAGCTGTGCAGTATTCCATTGTACAGATGTACCTTAGTTTGTTTATCCATTCACCAGCTAGTGAGCCTGTGAGTTGTTTTCAGTTTTTGGCTATTACAAATAAAGTTACTATGAACATTTGAGTGGAACATTCAAGTGGCTCAAGAACTCTTTTAGTTCTCCTGCCTCTCACTGCTCCTCCTTTGTTTCCTTATGGTCTCTTTTTGAACCCCCAAATGTTGATACTCTAGAGTTATATTTTAGTCCCAAAGTTATTCTTACTCAGTAAGTTTTACATTGGAGATCTCATCTACTTTCATCATTTCAACTCCTACCTGTATGGTGATCACTTCCAAATCTATGCCTTTCCTGGCTAAATGCTATACACCCATCTAAATTCAATTCTGGTATCAGCTCCTCAGGGAAGTTTTCCTTTATACTACCAGGTTGGTCAGGTGTCCTTCCTCTGAGTTTCTAAAATAACCTGTTTATATCTAGCATTACTCTTTACTATATTTCCTAGAAAATAATATTGCTTATGGGTCTGTCTTCCCAACTAGGTTGTGAGCTCTCTCAAAGTAGCATTCAGGGTTCATTCATCTTTGTACTTCTAGTGACTAGCATAGTGCCTGGTGCTAATATGTACTTATTAAATGGCTGTCTGGGGGATCAAATAATGGTATGTACCCTTCCTATGAAGTTAGGAATGAGAAAATAATACCTTTGCCATTCCCTAAATTTTCTGGCCTGGGCATTGATTTTATTATCATTAACAGTTTGCATGTTGGGAGTGTAACTTATGATCCAGTCAACCCTGGGTGTATGTAGAGTTTATACAACGAGCAGTGTAATGAGATCTGTCTCCATAAATAAGTGTCCAAGTGTTTCCACCACTAAGGGAAGTCCTTGATAAGTTCCCAAATCTTTTCCTTCCCCACTCAAACATTATTGAACCTCTATTATGAGCCAGGACTTATACTTGGTTTTGGGGATACTAAGATGAATAACATACAGTCCTCATCCCAAAGAATCTTTCAGTTCTGTTTTCCTGAATCTTTTGATGCTCCCTCTGTGTCCACATTTGCACTGGGATTAAAATGGAAAGAAAATTGTGGTAGAATTCCAAATTGAATATTGATATGAGATGAGAAGAACAAAAGTGCTTAAGAAAAAATTAGCAGGGTGGCATGATTGATACTGTTTCCATTTTTATAGGTATAATGCTGCATTGTACATACATCTAAGAAGTAGTATAGTATGGTAAAGAGTGCCTGAGGTTCAGAGCCACACAGACCTGAGTTTGAATGCTGGCTCTGTTATTCCTGGCTGTGTGACATTGGGTAGGCAAACTCTATGAGCTTTATATTTTCAGCTACAAACTGGGAAAAATGGTATCTGTCTCTAGGGCAGTTTTGGAAATTAAATGAGATGGTATATATAAAGAACCTGCGATATAGTAAACATTCAATACTTGTTAGTCCCTAAACCCAAAGACCATCCATCTCCCTCCCAGTCTCTCTCAGCAGTTGATAGTTTCAATTTTTAATAATAGTCCAGTTCTATAACAGGAATGTTCCTTTAAAACTTAGAATGGGGCTTTGCTGGTGGCGCAGTGGTTGAGAGTCCGCCTGCCGATGGAGGGGACACGGGTTCGTTCCCGGTCCAGGAAGATCCCACATGCCGTGGAGTAGCTGGGCTCGTGAGCCACGGCCGCTGAGCCTGTACGTCCGGAGCCTGTGCTCCACAACAGGAGAGGCCACAACAGTGAGAAGCCCGCGTACAGAAAAAAAAACACAAAACAAAACAAACTTAGAATGGCAGGCCTTAAAATTTTGAAAAGGTCAACCCCTCCATGAGAAAGCAATTAGCCTTTTGCAAGCACAAATCCTGGCAGAGAATGCTACATGCCTCACCCTCGCACCCCATCCTTGAGTGACTGAGTGAGTGATCACTGTGCCAGAAAGGTCCACTGTGTGCTTGGAGTTTAGGGAGAGAATCTGCCAATATGAACTCATTGATGTCTACTTATTTCAGTTTTAAAGAAAGAATATGTCACCTACGTAAACACATTCAGTACACTTTCCCCAACTAGATATGTCCATTTCAAAGATGGAAGACAGCAAACTTGTCAGTCTTGTCAGTTTATAAGCCTTGGAAGAGAAACGTGGAGCCATTTAGCTGACAGTTTCAGGAAAACAAATCTTAAACTCTTGAACTCTCAGACTTTAGTGTCTGCTTTGTGTGCTCACCTGAAATGGATTTACAAATGAAACGATGACACCTTGTGAGATGGCAGCCCATCTTAGAGGCTCAGTCAATCAGGGCAGCCTGGTGGCCCTAACCTGATGGGGCCGAGGCCAAACTTATACTGTGTTCAGCTTCTACTACCCCTGTCTTCACGCTCTCCTCCTCCACTGTGTCACCCACTTTCCTTTGCTCTCTCCCCAGCCATCCAAACATGCTCTCAGGAAGGAATGAATGACAATTATTTAGATCTTAGTGTGAACTTAAATTAACTTGATTATCTCATCTAGGGATTTTAAAAATTAATCCTTCCATTGACATTCATTCAATAAATATTTAATAAGAGAATTATGTCATGCACTCTGCTAGGTGCTGGGAATATAGACACAGTCCCTGGCATCATGGAGGTTACAGTTTAAAGGGGGAGACAGACAGTTTTTAACCTCATAAAATATATATAGTTACATACTTTGATAAATTCAGTGAAGAAAAAATTCAGGGTGCTATGAAAAAATTTAGTAGAAGGGCCTAAGACTGGGAGGCCAGGGAAAATACCCCTTGGGCAAGTTCATGGAAGTTGAGATTTGAAGTAAATGTAGGAAATCATCAAGCTAAGTTGATAGGGGATGGATTCAAGGCTGAATATTGCAGGCAGAAGGATTAGCAGGTGCAATGGACGTGTGGTGTGAAGGGGCTTGGAAATTTCATTGAACAGAGAGAAGGCTAGTAAGCCTGTAGGGCTTTACTTCTAAGGAATAGGAGCTTCTCTAAAAACTTTGAAGTGGTAATCCTGCTTTTGGCTACTTATTCTCCCCTAGGATATGCTGGGTCTCATCTCCATATAAACATTTTCCCCCTAATACAGACTATTAGGATTATATTTTTCCTAATATAGTCTATTTTCAATTAGGTCTGGCTGATACGAGATTATATCTTGGGGCCTTTATACAGTGCTTCCTATGTGAGAACACTGTGAAAAGCATGATCATCTTTGATCCTCACATCAGTCTTATGACATAGGTGTAATGACCATCCACATTTCACAAAAGAGGAAACCAAGGCTGAGAAATTAAATGACTTGCCTAAGGTGAAAGGGATTCATATTTGGCACCAAGACTGTTCTCTCTACCTGTCTGCAATAATGTCTGCTCCAAACTGGAATTTAATTTCAAAGCCAAATTTCATCAAATTAGGTCTCTACATAACAACAGTAAATAAGAATGCTACTTCTGTTTATAGAGCTTAAAAGAGTAGTCTTAGTCTTTCAAAATTTTATTGGTGAAGCAATGACTGAACTAATATGTATTAAGAAAATGCTGACCTTGCTAGCAAATGATAATATTGTGAAACTGTCAGGGAAGATGTGACAATACCTCATTTAAAATGTTAATTATCCCCAAAGAATTATGCTTTACTATTGTGCGAAACCCTGAAAACACTTTCTGCAACCAGATTGAGTTTGTTTGCTGACCCATTCGTTAGAAGCGTACATATTCAGATGAAACATAAACTAAAGCTTTTATCTGAAGATACCAGTAATAGAAACCTATGGCTATGGTCTGAATGTTTGTGTCCCTCCAAAATTCATATGTTGAAATCCCAATGACCAATATGATGGTATTCAGAGGTGGGGCCTTTTGGCGGTGCTTATGTCATGAGGGTGGAGTCCTTGTGAATGCGATTAATGCCCTTATAAAACAGGCCCCTGAGAGCTGGCTCAGCCCTTCCACTATGTGAAGATACAATGAGAAATCTGCAATCCAGACCATGCTGGCACCCTAATCTCTGACATCCAGCCTCCAGAACTGTGAGAAATAAATTTCTGTTGTTTATAAGCCACCCAATTTATGGTATTTTTGTTATAGCAACCCAAATAGACTAAGATACCTACCATTCAAGTTTCACTTGTCTGGAAATATTCCCATATAAGAGTAAGTTGTTCTTTCCATTTAAAGTCACATACATATTCACATAGGTGAATATGGCACATAGTCAAGCACAGATGATTGACTAATTCAAGGTTTTTTTTTAAAACCTAGCCATAGTGGGTAGGGTTTGATGGAGAGGTATGGTTAGGTTACAGGAGTGAGAGGGCCATGGCTGGAAGGCCATGAATGGTAGGCAGGGTTGGGCCTTCTCAAGTGTTAGTGGATGAGGGCTGGCTGAAGAAGCATAGAGGATTATGGTGGTATCAAAGACAGTGATCACAAGAAGAAAGGTCAGTGGGAGAGGCTGGGGTATAACTAAGGAGAAGAGATTAGACAGAGAAATGGCACTGGCAGAAACTAAGGCCAGAATTTTAAAATAACTCTAAGTGGATCTTATTAATGTCATAATAGAGTCTTACAGGTTATCTGAGTCAGAGGTGGCAAACTGGCTATCTTCAGGACAGAGCCAATCCAAGGCATGTTTTGTCTGACCTGCACAGTGATGTAAAGTAATTCACATTAGTTGCTAATGTTAAAAAGTGTGAGAAAGTTTGCATACAAATCTGGATATCCAGTATCTTTTGAAGAATCAGAAGGTTTGGCAAAATGGGACCTATATTGTCTCAAAGCAATGATCTATTGGAGAAATGAGGTCAGTAGTGACTGTTCTCTTTAAATGAAACTAGGGCTCTCCAGTTTACCTCACTTCCTATCACTCCCTACTGTTTATCTGATTCTAATGCAGAACATCAATTGCTATAACCTTCCCTCTTGCTCGGACTATTGTTTTTCTCACAGGAGACACAATTACACGATCTGATTTACATTGCCTGTCTGCCCTTTTCAGGCATTTGAGTTTGGGACCCCTGGATCTACGGAAAAACCTCTATTTTAGACATAGTAAGGTCCAAGGAGGTCAAGGGACTTGCCCATGGTCTCACAGCTTTAAAAAAAACCTGGATTGAAATCTGACTCCTAATTCATTGTACTTGTTTCTACTACATCCTATTATGCAGTTAGGCATTGTGGTCTTTTAACTAGAAGAAGTTAGGTCTTCTGTCCTCAGTGAGTTCTCTTTTCCTCTTTCTCCTTCAGACAGGGAAGAAAAACTCTTCTCAGTTATAGATTATTATAGTCTGTCAGGATGAACCTTATTTATTTACATATGCCTTATTATCCATGAGAGCCCATAGATCTTTCAGAAAGAACCCTAGTTCCTTATGACAGAGTAAGCAATAGCAAGGGTTTGAGAGGAGACTGGGTCATTGGAGCATCTGTAATTATCTACATTGGATTTGTGCTCCTGAACCGTGCTGGCTTCTGACACTCAGATCTTAATAGCTGTGATTTTGACCAGAGTTCTGATACTATCCCTCATGAAAGCACTGGGCAAATTTCCCTCCCCATTTATCCTATTACCGCTTCTAAAGATAAAGATTCCCTATTGAAAATTCTGTAAGACCTATTCTCATTCCCTAAGATTGAGCCTGCATACATTTTCAGGATAAATACAAATATCTAATACAATTCACATTTCATATCTATGCTCATTCGTTGTTAATATTTTCCAATTCACCCAAGTTGGTTCAATAAAGCAAAGAGTTAAAGGGGAAATTTTTATTTGCTCCAAATTGTCAAATTCATCTGTCTACACATATCCCAGTAATGGTTAATACTTCAAGTTACATAGATTTGGATTCTGAGGTCCAATTAATTCTGGAGTGTCCATTACTTTTATATCAACAATAAAACAAATGTGAAATTTAAATTTTCAGAGTTCCTTCTCAAATTGGGAATCTAAAAAGACTTGGGATTTAGAACTTCAATCCAAAAGCTTGTATTACTATTCTGAACAATTTGGGTCCCGGGAGCAGAGATTGGATGAAAGACCCTTAGGAGGCATCAGGGAAGAGAGAATCTGCAAACATTAAGAGTATGAATATATCTCATTTTATTTCTATAAATGCCAAGGACTTTACCACCAAAAGTGTGTATAAATTTATACAGCTTCTAATCACAAAGAAGAATATGAAATTGGCATATATCTGGGAAGCTGCAGGTTCTTTGAGAAATTTGTGAAATGGAAAGCAGGAACTCTCATTCAATTTAACTTAAATAAAATAACTTACATAAACATAACATCCAGCATAAAGCAGATGCTAATCAATGAGCCAGTCAATTCAAAATGTATTAGCCAATACATACTGGATTTCATATACTAGATATTGACATTAAACATTGCTTTTTTAAATTGTCTACTACTAAACCAAATTAAAAATTAGCTATAGATTTATAATAATGGAATTTCGGTTGCTAGAAAGAGAATTCCTGAATTCCTGGGGCAAGAGTTCTTATTATCAAAAAGAAAGCTTTAAAACTAAAAGCTGGTTCTTGGAGAAGATAAACAAAATTTATAAAGCATTAGCCAGACTCATCATGAAAAAAACAGAGAAGACTCAAATCAATAGAATTAGAAATGAAAAAGGACAAGTAACAACTGAAACTGCAGAAATACAAAAGATCATGAGAGATTACCAAAAGCAACTCTATGCAACAAAATGGACAACCTGGAAGAAATGGACAAATTCTTAGAAATGCACAACCTGCCAAGACTGAATCAGGAAGAAATAGAAAATATGAACAGACCAATCACAAGCACTGAAATTGAAACTGTGATTAAAAATCATCCAGCAAACAAAAGCCCAGGACCAGATGGCTTCACAGGCGAATTCTATCAAACATTTAGTGAAGAGATAACACCTATCCTTCTAATACTCTTCCAAAATATAGCAGAGGGAGGAACATTCCCAAACTCATTCTATGAGGCCACCATCACCCTGATACCAAAACCAGACAAGGATGCCACAAAGAAAGAAAACTACAGGCCAATATCACTGATGAACATAGATGCAAAAATCCTCAACAAAATACTAGCAAACAGAATCCAACAGCACATTAAAAGCATCATACATCATGATCAAGTGGGGTTTATTCCAGGAATGCAAAGATCCTTCAATATAAACAAATCAATCAACGTGATATACCATATTAACAAATTGAAGGAGAAAAACTATATGGTCATCTCAATAAATGCAGAGAAAGATTTTGACAAAATTCAACACCCATTTATGATAAAAACCCTGCAGAAAGTAGGCATAGAGGGAACTTTCCTCAACATAATAAAGGCCATATATGACGAACCCACAGCCAACATCATCCTAAATGGTGAAAAACTAAAAGCATTTCCACTAAGATCAGGAAAAAGCCAAGGTTGCCCAATCTCACCACTCTTATTCAAAATAGTTTTGGAAGTTTTAGCCACAGGAATCAGAGAAGAAAAGGAAATAAAAGGAATACAAATCGGAAAAGAAGTAGTAAAGCTGTCACTGTTTGCAGATGACATGATACTATACATAGAGAATCCTAAAGATGCTACCAGAAAACTACTAGAGCTAATCAATGAATTTGGTAAAGTAGCAGGATACAAAATTAATGCACAGAAAGCTCTGGCATTCCTATACACTAATGATGAAAAATCTGAAAGTGAAATCAAGGAAACACTCCCATTTATCATTGCAACAAAAAGAATAAAATATCTAGGAATAAACCTACCTAAGGAGACAAAAGACCTGTATGCAGCAAATTATAGGACACTGATGAAAGAAATTAAAGATGATACAAATAGATGCAGAGATATACCATGTTCTTGGATTGGAAGAATCAACATTGTGAAAATGATTCTACTACCCAAAGCAATCTACAGATTCAATGCAATCTCTATCAAACTACCACTGGCATTCTTCA
Organism: Globicephala melas; assembly: GCF_963455315.2. Taxonomy (NCBI): domain Eukaryota; kingdom Metazoa; phylum Chordata; class Mammalia; order Artiodactyla; family Delphinidae; genus Globicephala; species Globicephala melas. Next base: position 49,528,300 of record NC_083335.1, read on the forward strand.
CAGAGCTAAAACAAAAAATTTCACAATTTGTATGGAAACACAAAAGACCTCGAATAGCCAAAGCAATCTTGAGAACGAAAAACGGAGCTGGAGGTATCAGGCTCCCTGACTTCAGACTATACTACAAAGCTACAGTAATCAAGACAGTGTGGTACTGGCACAAAAACAGAAAAATAGATCAATGGAACAGGATAGAAAGGCCAGAGATAAACCCACACACATATGGTCACCTTATCTTTGATAAAGGAGGCAGGAATGTACAGTGGAGAAAGGACAGCCTCTTCAAGAAGTGGTGCTGGAAAAACTGGGCAGGTACATGTAAAAGTATGAGATTAGATCACTCCCTAACACCATACACAAAAAATAAGCTCAAAATGGATTAAATTCCTAAATGTAAGGCCAGAAATGATCAAACTCTTAGATGAAAACATAGGTGGAACACTCTATGACATAAATCACTGCAAGATCCTTTTTGACCCACCTCATAGAGAAATGGAAATAAAAACAAAAATAAACAAATGGGACCTAATGAAACTTCAAAGCTTTTGCACAGCAAAGAAAACCATAAACAAGACCAAGAGACACCCCTCAGAATGGGAGAAAATATTTGCAAATGAAGCAACTGACAAAGGATTAATCTACAATATTTATAAGCAGCTCATGCAGCTCAATAACAAACAAATAAAAAACCCAATCCAAAAATAGGCAGAAGACCTAAATAGACATTTCTCCAAAGAAGATATACAGACTGCCAACAAACTCATGAAAGAATGCTCAACATCATTAATCATTAGAGAAATGCAAATCAAAACTACAATGAGATATCATCTCACACCAGTCAGAATGGCCATCATCAAACAATCTAGAAACAATAAAAGCTGGAGAGGGTGTGGAGAAAAGGGAACACTCTTGCACTGTTGGTGGGAATGTAACTTGATACAGCCACTATGGAGATCAGTATGGACATTCCTTTAAAAACTAAAAATAGAACTACTGTATGACCCAGGAATCCCACTACTTGGCATATACCCTGAGAATGCCATAATTCAAAAGGGATCATGTACCAAAATATTCACTGCAGCTCTATTTACAATAGCCAGGACATGGACACAACCAAAGTTTCCATCAACAGATGAATGGATAAAGAAGCTGTGGCACATATGTACAATGGAATATTACTCAGCCATAAAAGGAAACAAAATTGAGCTATTTGTAAGGAGGTGGATGGACCTAGATTCTGTCATACAGAATGAAGTAAGTCAGAAAGAGAAAGACAAATACCATATGCTAACACATATATATGGAATTTAAGAAAAAAATGTCATGAAGAACCTAGAGTTAAGACAGGAATAAAGACACAGACCTACTATAGAATGGACTTGCAGATATGGGGAGGCGGAAGGGTAAGCTGTGACAAAGTGAGAGAGTGTCATGGACATATATACACTACCAAACGTAAAATAGATAGCTAGTGGGAAGCAGCCGAATCGCACAGGGAGATCAGTTCAGTGCTTTGTGACCACCTAGAGGGGTGGGATAGGGAGGGTGGGAGGGAGGGAGACGCAAGAGGGAAGAGATATGGAAACATATGTATATGTATAACTGATTCACTTTGTTATAAAGCAGAAACTAGCACACCATTGTAAAACAATTATACTCCAATTAAGATGTAAAAAAAATACAAAAAGAGTAAGAAAAATAGTTAATATCATTTTTCCAACAGAGATCTGGTTAAAACAGGACTCTTAATATCAGAAATTTCAGAGCTTGCTTTGACAGCAAGATAATTATCATCTATTTGGCCCAGTCTCCTATCTCTGACTCATAGCCTCACTGAGGACTATAAAACAGAATACTCTTCTTTCTTGTTCTACCTGAGTTTTGTTTGAATTGTCATCTTTCCTGTCATGAAAATTGATCAAATATGGAGATGCTGAGTTGTCTTTCTCTTTGGACACACACACACACACACACACACACACACACGCTAAGCAGAAAATCAGGCTTGAAAATTAGTTGGTGTTTTTTCCTTTAAAGGTTTGTTAATGTGTAGGTTTATCGATCAAGGTGTTCAAGAAGAGAAGTATCACTGCCTCTAATGATGTTTAGATATTACCTAAAGGCAAGACACAGGAACAGGTGACCTCTTTAAAAAATGAGGCAAGAAATTTTTCTCTTCAGGTCATTACCCATCTCCCCTCTGAAAGGAAAGTCATTTGATGTATTGGAAGAACTCAATGAGGTCCAATATCCTGCTATCACACATATTCAGGGTAGGTTAGTGACAGTCACATAACTACCTGTGTATTTCAGCTGTTAATCTGGGACATCATGCCCCCCATTCATGATTTTCCTCGTGCTATTGGTAACTGCAAGTTGATTTATTTTTAAAATAACAAGAAAATGGTAAGTGAGAATATTAAAAAATATAATCCCACCATTATGAGATAACCATTGTTAACACTTGGTTTATTTCCTTCCAAAATTTTTTCTATGTATGGGGTGTGTGTGTGTGTGTGTGTGTGTATGCATACGACAGTTTAACAAAAATTGGTATTATTGTCTATGTAGGTTTGTATCCTGGTATTTTTACTTAAGAATATACTGTAAAGATTTTCCCGTGGCACAGGGAAACATGTTTTTGACAGCTGCATAATGTTTCATGACCATACATTATTTTGCAGCTCTCTTACTGTTGGAGATTTAGGTTGTTTTCAATTTATCAGCATTATAAATAATGATGCAATGAAGTTCGTGTACATAATTTTTTGTCCACAAATGATTAGTTTCTGAGGATACCTGTTTAGAAGAAATATTACTGGGTTAAGGGTATGGACAATTTTAAGGCTTTTGATATATGAAGCTGTGTTGCCCTTCAGAAACATCGTTTAACTCTAGTACCAGCAATGTCTTTTCTCTGCACTTTTTCCAGCACTAGAATGTGTGTGTGTGTATGTGTGTGTGTGTGTGTGTGTGTGTGTGTGTGTGTACAACACACACACAAATAATCTTTGTCAGTGTGGGAAAGTATAATAGGTAAAAATAGTGTTTTATTACTTTAGTATCTTGTTAGTCATTTTTCTTACCCACTAGGACATTACATTTTGGGTAAATTCTCCATCCCTAAAGATGGCTCCTGTGGAAACAACCAAGCAGTGCATCTTCTTGAGTGAGGAATGAAGAGTCTCACTGCCTGATTGTCTAATATATGCCTAGAAGGGTAGGGTTGATAACAAAAGCCATGATCTATAGAACCATTAATGTATGTTAGATGTTTTAAGTTACAGTTAACCCTTGAACAACACAGGTTTGAACTGTGAGAGTCCACTTATGATTTTTTTTCAACAGTAAATACTACAGTATTACACCATCTGCGATTGGTTGAATCTGAGTATGTGGAAATGCAGATACAGAGAAACCGTGTATACCCAGGGCCAACTATAACTTACACACGTATTTTTGCCTGCATGGAGGGTTGGCACTGCTGATCTCAGCGTTATTGAAGGGACAGCTGTATTTCTAACTTAACCATGCCATTTCAAAGGACTTTCTTCATTTACTGATGAGAAAAATAAGGGTCAGGAAGCAGGGTATTAAAATAGACTAAAAGTATAGACATTAGGGTCAAATAAGCCTGATAAATTATCTGTACAATTTACTGGCTGTATAACTGTGTGTGAACACATGTAAAATGTGGGCCATTATACCTACCTTGTGGGGTTTTTATGCAGATTAGTGAAATAATGAATTGCAATCTGTATCCTAATAATGCTCAATTAATAGCACCGATTATTTCTTTTTTAAAAATACATAATAATGGTAGAGATTAAATTTGCTTAAAATTTACATCATTAGTATCTACTAAATCTGAGATTTGAACCCAAATCATATACCCCAAGCCTCATGTTCTTTTTATTGGTCAGAGCCATCACAGCACTCTTGATGATTCACAGCCAATGAAATAGCAACAATTTGAACCCCAAATACTGTGATAGATGTCTGAACTATGCTATTTCCAGCTCTGCTTCTCCTCCTCCTCAGTCTCAACCTATACATGTGTCCTAGTAGGACTACACAGACTCTGAAACGCATCACTAGAGAAGTCATGGTGATTTTTTTCTTCAGAAGGATCATTCTTTCCTTCCTTTGTGTTGGGTACCAAGGCTTCAACATTTAATTATATATTGGACAGACCACTGTAATTTGATAGCAGTTTTTTGCTCTGAAAATGTTCATTTACTTTAACATGTTTTTATGGGGTGTTAGACTCAGAATCACATACTCTTAAGTATGTGATTAAGTATGTGAGACTTTAAAGATTTTATAGTCCAAGCTCTAACCCACTGTGAGAAAGTTCTCTACAGTATCCCTGATGGGTAGTTAATCCAGCTTCAATTCAAAAGCTCACTACCACACGCAGGAGCACAGTTATAGAACCATGAAAATGAGATTAGAAGGGACCTTGGAGATTGTATTGTATATCTCCTCCTCTTACCTAAAGTTATAAAATCATTGTGAATTCTGTCTCCCTGTCATTGTACAACATGATGGACTTCATACCCAGTCTCCATCAGGTCCTGCTTTATATTTTACCCTGCCCACTCTTATAACGTTGGCCATCCTCTTTTGGATATTGCTTTGTAACATTCCCCTTTAAAATTAAGTTCCCTGAATTTAGTATAACATTGAAGAAGTTGCCTCACCAGAGTAAAAGAACATTATTACCTGTTGCTGTTGTTCTCATAAGGGAATCTACACTTTCATTGCTGCAGCCTAACTCAGCATTTACTTCTTGTCAGCCATATCACATTTTAATATGTCAGTCAGTCTTTTAGTAAACTAAAAGCCCTAAGTTCTTTTTTTAATGACTTTTAATCAGGTCTCCCTGTCTTAGCAAACTTAAGTTACCATATCAAAATACCATATGCTAAGTGGCTTAAACAATAAAAATTTATTTTCTCACAGTTGTGGAGGCCAGATGTCTAAGATCAAGGTGCCAGTATGGTCTGTGTGTGGTTGAGACTCTCTTCCTGGCTTATAGATGGCTGCCTTCTCACTGTATCCTTACATGACAAGGAGAAATGGAGAAAGCAAACTCTTTGGTGTCTCTTCCTATTAGGGCACTAATCCCATCATGAGGGCTCCAGCCTCATGACCTCATCTAAACCAAATTATATCCCAAAGGCTCCTTCTCCAAATAACATCACAGTGGGCGTTAGGGCTTCAACATATGAATTTGGAGGAGGGCACAATACATCATATGAAGAACCTAGATACTAGACTTTATATATTTATTACAATTAAATCAGTTAATTTAACCTCGGTAATTTCACTCCCTTCTTTCTTGAAAAGGATGAAATCATCTGAGCCTGGAGATTTAAACTTTGTTACAGTAAACTTAGTGCTCTCTCATGATAACCTCCTTGATCATTGGGTTTTAATTTCTTCTCCCCAGTTTTTGTTCTACCTTTTTCAGTTTGGAAACCACTCTGCTTGATACAAAGTTTTGTTCTTTAGTCCACTTGGTTGAATCTAAGTTACTTCAGAAATACTATTCTACTCAATGAATTCTTTCTACAAATGACTGAAATTCTCCTTGACCAGAGCATAAGATGTGTACCACTGTTAACAGTGTTAAGGAATGATTAAAGATGTTCTTGTTACACAGAGTACAACTGTTCATTTCTTTTTAGCCACTGAAGATCAAGAGAGATCTGAACTTTTTATGCTGTCAAGGGTCCCAGTGCAAAACTGGAGCTGCTGACATGTAATAAAGCCAGAAACAGCCATATAGGTGTTAAGGCACACTTTTATCTTGTTTTTTTTTTAATCCTTTTTAAATCTTGTTTTCTGTAAATTGTTTTAGCACTTTCCTTAGGCCTTTGATTGGTGAAATGGTATTGACCACTTACAAGCCTTCTTTGTTTCTAGCCTGGTTCCAAAGATTGTTTTACTTTAAAATCTCTGTGTCAATTATCAGTCCTTTTATGCTATATTATTTGAAATGCAGAACACTTTAAAAATGTAGACAGTCATGCATCCATATACACATGCATGTGTGTGGACATGTGCACACATGCATAAACAGGCACACACAAACACACGACATTTATATATATATTTCACTTCCAAGTTTCCTATTGTAGACCAAAGCTGGCTCCAAGCTAAGTTTTGAGGGCTATCTTTGGCTCCCTTCTCCCTCTTATATACATAAATCTCCCTTATTACTTTTGCTTGTCTTGTCTAGATGTCTGTGTCCTCATATTACCGAGAGGCTCTCACAGGGAATTCAGTACAAATCTACTTTTCCTGCACAGTAAAGGCTAGCTTTCCTCTCCCTCATCAAAATGTAGCAGTTCCTCTCCTTCCAAGATTCTCTGATGTTTCCCATTGCTACTCCTAGATAACCTATGCAGACACTTTAGTAACTGCTAATGGTTTTATTCTTTGTAGGCAATACACTTATACTTAAATTGGGACTTTCTTAAGACACTGCCCTAACATAAACGAATTGCTCTGATGGCAGGACTGTCAGGTGCTATAGGGAAAAAGGCAGACATTACTTTGGTTCCTAAATCTGATTCACTAACTAAAGTCTTTCTATAGATCTAGCATGCTCACCCATACAACAATAAAAATAAATACTCAATTGTAATTTTTAAAAGTTGGAAATGGAAGGTTATAAGGTTAGTATGATTGATAAGAGAGGATGATAGCATCCTTGTAGAAGGAAAATGATCTTAAATGTAAGTTTCACAGATGTATAACCCTCTCAGCCATTAGTGACCTGGCTGGTTCCAAAAGATTTTTGAAACAGAGTTGAGATCAGCAAAATATCACTTTTTTTGATTGTCTGACTGGTATGACCATCTCTATGATAGTAGTCCTAGAAGAAACTATGACTCTTGGTTTGGTCGTTTTCCCCCAATATAGCAGGAGAGATGTGGTAGCATCTCAGAAAATAGAAAGGGGAACTTTTGGATAAAATCACTGGCTATTTCCTGATGGATTACAGATAAGAAACCCTTATGCCCTGCACTAATACTTTATCTCTAGATTTAAAAGCTGAAATGTGAAGGTAAAAGCAAGTTAAACTGGACAAGGAAAATATTTAACAGGAAATTAAAGTAAATACCAATGAACTTTACTTATTCTTGGTGTTTTCACTATTAAAATAACAATAAATAGCACTGATAAAAGAAAAACAAATTCAAACCATAAGTTACTCCTTTGGTTGTCTACAAAGTATGTCACATCTATGAAAACTTAATTGTTAAGTAGGACTTTAGCTGTTGATTGATTCACGAAAATAAACACTGGACCAAATGTGTGTATCAAATGAAAATTAGGCAGTGGCCCTTGCCACAATCTGCTGCTCTTTCCTGGTACCTTGCCTTCCTTCTTAGGGGAATGTATGCTGGCCAATTTAGAGGAAGTAAAATAAAAAGTGTTTTATGAAAGGAAAAAAGGAAGAATGGATGGAAACATGGAGAGAAGGAAGGAAGGAAAGCAGGCGGGCACACAATACAATCTAAATGAGAACTAAAGCTTTGGGATTTTTTGCTCTTTATCACTTGTTTTGAAGATGTGGAGATAGAGCATCTCAGTGATTTCTGAACAAGACCCTTATACCCTTTTATCCTAATGAGATAGAAATACTTTTGCCACTCTTACTTATTTTCAAAATTTTACAAAACTTTGTTATTTTTATTCTCATACTCATTAGGGATTTAGTATACCAATTCAGACCACTTGATCCATCAAGTCTTTCAATATATTTGCCCAGCAGAAGTCCATTTTATGTCTTCTCAAGAAAGAGCATGGACCCAACACAGTTGTAACAAAGTTTATTTTTTACAGATTAGAATAACTGAGCAATTAACCAAATATAACATGTTTATCAAGAGGATGGGGTTGTTCCTTTTTTACTTTAAAGCTGATTAACAAATCTTTTAAGACTTTGTGGAGTTATGAAAAAAATGATAAACTGCCCTCAAGGATAAATCCCTTTTAGGTTGACTTTCGCCAACTAATAAAATCTCTGAGATATGATGCGAACACCAGAATTTGTATTCCTACATGAACGGCAAGTGAAACGATCAGAAAAGACCTCTTAGAGGAGAAAACTTTTGGCTGGGTCTTAAAGGTGAGGGCCGTAAATTAATGCAGAGAAAGAAAGGATTCCACATGAAAGAAATAGCTAGAAAACAACACAGATCTGGAAGTTAAGGGAGATGAAATGTGCATACATTATTTTACAGAGAATGGTTTGAAAAGGTAGAACAGAGGAATGTTTGGTGCTTCATAAGAACTTTAGATATGAGGTTGCAAATGTATAAGGATGAAGGACAGATTAGGGATTCTGAAGTCAGTGCCAAGAAGTATTCCTGCACATGATAATGCAAGGGTAAATCATTCCAGCATTAAATTACCCTGGATTATACAAAATACTTGAGGTGTACTCATTGAAACTTTAGGAGCCACTTTCAAATTTCTTAAGTGTATAAAACAACTGAAATCATCTCTATCACTAAAGCCGGATAATACATGAATTCTGAAAACAAATATGAAATGATGTGATAATCCACCCCACTCCCCCACCCCCAAATTGTGGAGCTCAGCCTAATTCAATTCAGGTCACAACACTATATTGATAGGGTCCACTTGCAAGGTCAACTTCATTCTACGTCCATATCAATCTGCCAACTGTTTCCTTTCAGATTTTTTTAAAATAATCTTGTTTAGAGGTTAGAAACTATTTTTTTATCTAAGGTGAAGTGAATGTTGTGTTTGTTATTTACCCTTCTTGGCCAGAGCAGTTATTAGTTTCTGCGATACAAAGAAAGATAGGTACATCTTTGACCTTGAGTGAGAAGTTTAAAACACTGTAGTCAAACAGCATCTGTTTGGAAAATATAAAACATTTTGTGTACTGTAGATCAGTAGACTAGAATATTTATTGATCTTCAGCTGGACACCAGGCTAGTCAAAAAGCACAGGTAAGATGTATTAGAATCTAGGGGAAATGCTGAAGCAGAAGAGAGAGAAGAATAAAAGAGACCTAACTGCAGAGACACTTCACTGCTAAAAGTTTTAAGTTAAGCCTCATGTAAAAGAATCAGACAGCAGTCACCCTATTGCTGCAACTGCCACCATCTCCAGGTAGGGGTTTTGGTATAGTTTTCTTTACAATAATAAATTAGAGAATTGAGTGGAGTTGGGAGGTGGTGGTGGGGAGATATAGGACCTTTTCTCCTACCAGAGTAGTTCACAATCCAGAAAATTTGAGAACTATTGTTGTATTGATAGATATAGCATCCATATGTGAATTCTTTTTAATTTTCATCCAGGTTTTTAGCATTGTGTGGATTTGTCCAAAAAGTAGTTCTTGCCAATTCTGTTTTTTTTAACTGCTTATTGAGGTATATTATACAAATCATAAAATTCACCCATTATAAGTGTACAATTTAATGAATTTTAGTATATTTACAGTGTTATGCACCTGTCATCGGAGTCTAATTTTAGATTTCCATCATCCCCAAAAGAAACTTTGTGCCCATTTATAATCATTCCGTATTTTCTTGCCAATTTGCAGTATGCTCTGATCAGAAATTGGGCTTGTACATGAAGCATACAAGCCAGACATGAGCTGGACTTTTCTCATTCCTTGTTCTTACAAAGAAGTTCTCCAAGTCTCTTTCATGAGACATTGTGAGGCAGGGACTCCATGGACATCATTTGTATACCTGAATCTATACATAAAAGCCGGTGGAGCTGTGGGTAAGAGGGAGGGAGAAATTGGAGTGAATCAGAATCATCTTGTTTTTCTTTTCCTTCTATTTACTCTATGTGCCTCATAATAAGTCAGACTTTTTAACATGAGTTTTACCACTATGTAGTGTGAAAAAGATGAAAATAACATATGCATTTACTGCTACAGAACAGGATGAACTGAAGAGAGAAGTAGGTGTTAGTCACCTGACATACAAATACATATTTTAGGTTCAGTTATGGATTAATGACAAACAGAACACTCAAAGTCTCCCTCTCTTCCCTGTATTCAATCTACCGACCCAGTCAAGATATCTCTCTTTTATTTGGACTCTTGATAAGCAACCAAATTGTTTTGTAGTTTATTTTCTTTAAGTTTGATTTTCCTAAGAGAATGTTTGCATCAGCTGAAACATTTTTCTTTTTGATAACATGTGTAGAATATCCAGGAGCCTCTTTTGACTTGTGTGTCAGGAAACCATGATGCCTATCCAAAAATCAGTCTTTGAGGTGGATACATATACTGACCTTCAATTAGGCTCTGGGTTAAGACAACATGAGAAAATCAATAGCTTATTTTCTCTCCCTCTTTCTTTTATTTCTGCTCACATTTTGAAGTTTGCTAAGATAAAAAGTTATAACACTAAAGGCAAGCATCTCCAATGAACATCCAATGAGGCTATCATGGGCTCAAGGGGTCATGCTTTGGCCTAATCATTGTAAATCTACCAAACCAGGTCTCTCAATATGTACCCATTCATATAAACATTGTATAAAACAATGTCTACTCCCCTCTTAGAACTGAAGATCATTTTCCCTTGCACACCTTGCCGCATCCTCCATCCTCCATCTCCTAGATTCTTCACAGTGAGCTTTACAAGGAAGGTGTTAGGAACTCTGGTCACAGGGGAATAAACCTATGGCATTGAACTGTGTTGTTCAATTTTATCACTTTTTGCAAGTGTCAAAACTTACATTGCCTCCCACAGGGGAAGGAAGAAATTCTGATCCCTGTCAAACGTGTCCATGGGGAAGCTTATTGCAATAAAACTCTAGACCAGAAATAATTATGGAATGTCTATCAGTCTGCAGTAAAGAAAGAAATCATGCCATGCACAGTTTTCCTTCTTCGCCTACCATTTTTTTCCCTTAGTTTCTTTACGAGTAGTTTATCAACTAGATTCCTGTAGGCAAACTAATCGGCAGCAGCATTCATAACAGAAGCATATACCACAGATGTTGAGAATGATTAGGGACAAGCCAGTAAATTCTGAATGGAAGCTTCTAATCTGTCACTTTCCCGTCACTAGTAAGTGATAGAGCCAAGATTTTATTCACTCTTACAGCACATAGGATATTTAACACTGCTTTTCATTCTGACACAAGGCAAATTAGAAATTAAAGGAAAATGAAGGGCTTCCCTGGTGGCGCAGTGGTTGAGAGTCCGCCTGCCAATGCAGGGGACACGGGTTCGTGCCCCGGTCTGGGAAGATCCCACATGCCGCAGAGCGGCTGGGCCCGTGAGCCATGGCCACTGAGCCTGCACGTCCGGAGCCTGTGCTCTGCAACGGGAGATGCCACAACAGTGAGAGGCCCGCGTACTGAAAAAAAAAAAAGAAAGAAAAAACAGAAAAGAAAATGAGGCAGCCATTATATGTAAAGTTTGTATGTTGACTCTTCTAATTAATACAAAGACAACATAATGACTTAATGGGAAATAATATGAAAATTGTAGCTCTTGATGTACATACTCCACTTCATATAATATTCTTAGAATAATAGCTACCATTTACTGAATTATGTATATTACAGGCAATGTACTAAGAGCTTTAGATTTGCATGCCTTAACTCACATAATCTTCACTATTTGAAGTTGGTGATGTTAGTATCTCTATTTTACAAGTGATGATACTGAGGCACAGAGTTGTTAAGTAAGTTGGCCATGATCAACAGTTAGTGGTGAAGCTGAAATTTGAATCCAATCAGTGTGGCCCAGATACTGTACTTTTAACCACTACACTGAACTGCCTCTTGGACTCAGAATAAAATGATTTCCTCATTCTAGGTACACTGCGCTTTTCATGGTAGTAATTCAGACTTCTAAGATGCAATTTAGTACTCTTAAGCAATAAGCAATTAGTTGTGCCAGATTCTTTCCATACCTAAGTCATTCTCTTATAGAAAGTCAGACTTTAGGAGATAACAGTTTTAGACCATTAGGATAACATTTAGTTTACTGCTGAAGTAATGTGGTAATGCATTAAATGGTGCCCTTGAATGCAGTGTGAGAAATATAAACCTCTAAAATAGTGTATATAGCCTTCAAGTAAGTCATCATAAGGTCTTCTTTTTTAAGTCCTCACAGAGTATTAACTTTCTGTCATACACAAGGCAACTTCTTAAGCACTATTATAATTGACATTAGTTATTTTGATTATGGCATGAGAAAATCTACCTGGTATCTCTTTGCTGGGAAAATTCAGAAATGGCTCCAATATAAATAACATTATGGTTAGGGACTTGGATTGGGTTATGGGCTTTGAAATGTTTCATATTCCTCTAATGCACTCCATTCTAGCACCAAAAATCGAATGTATCATTCATTCTCCATCTCTCCACTTATCTAAGGTGGCAACTCTCATAGAAGGGACATCAAGTGTTTTCATCGTCTCCAGCTCTTGTCTCTCTTGCCTGCATGCCTTTATCTCTAAATGATATAGTTAAGATTATATTGCCAAATTAGGTTGCATTATGTCACTTAATACTAAAAAGCCATTATCATTCCCTAATCTTACTCCAATCATTACTTCTATAATGAACTAAAAATTCCTTAGCATAATTTTTCAAGTCTTTGATAATCTGGTCCCAGACTATTCTAGCTTCTTCTTTTATTATTTACAATTAATTCTATCATATGCTATGCCACAGTAGCTCCAGAATACTTGACATCTCCAAACACATTGTTATATTTCTCCACTACTGCTTCTTTACTCATTTACTTTGAGGGAGCAGTTAAGGATATGGATTCTATGGTAAGATTACCTTATTTTGAATCTCAGCTCTAATGCTTACAAGTGGCGTGGCCTTAAGCAGTTATTTCATCTTCCTGATTTTTCTGTAGATCGTTTTCCTCATCTATAAAGTAGATAATGTTAATGCCTACCACATAGGGTTGCTGTGAAAACTAAATGAGCTAAACATATGACGTGTTTAGAAAAATTCCTGCCAGATAGTGAGCTCTCGACAATCATTACATTTTATTGTTGTTGTTATTATTCCCACAACCCAGAATATTTTCCTGCCAACTGCACCTATTGATATTTTATGTTCCTGTCAAGGATCAGCTCAAACGCCACCTCCCCCATGAAGCCTTTGCCTGGCTATGTAGTCAAGAACCATAGCACAAACAGCAATTTTTGCCTTGAGTTCTCCTATACTGGTGTAGAAAAGCCAGTGAAAGGAATATCATGTCATTTAACCTAGATGCCTTTTCCCCACTCCTTTTCAATCATTTGCCCAGCATGCCACAAACTGGTTGCCAATTCAAATATATGCCATGTGGGCATAGTTTTCTCATTGCCCCAATTGGATAAGATACACACATATGCTATATGACAATTTGTTCTGAGTTAGGCTTTCTAATGGTAGTACCTGCATAGTCATAATGCATTTGTTTACCATGTACTAACTCAGAAACAGTTATAGCTCGGGTCCTTTGAAATGTTCGGGGTAGAGGGTTTCAAATAGTTTCTACCTATCCTACCAAGCAGCTAAGGTACCAAAGTCTTTAAGGTAGCCTCTTCTTTAATCCAAGGGACAGTTGAAAGTTGACAGGTTGGTAGATGTTCCCCATTTTACAGGGCACTGAAGAGATGTCAGAATGAAACGTACTCCATAAATATAATTGAGCTCTCTTCAGGACACTCTTCAGTGGATCACTGAGGCTAGAAGTCTACTCCCTGAGGCTGAACAGATGAGATACAAGGATGGACATAGGCATGACAGTCTTTAAATAACCAGTTTCCACAGAAACTCCACTGCACATACACAATCTGTTGTGTCTGTAGAGAGATACAGAGAAGTCTTTGTAGGCCTTCAACAGATCACAACATGGACAACAGTGGTAGAGACGAGCCAACAAGTAGGTGTTTTCTAAGAAAGTCATATTACTTGAAGAAGGCTTCATTTCAAAATGCCTTCAGGTATGAGAAAAAATTTAGGATGCCCTTTAATGCATTATGAACAAATGGAGATGCACTACATAATGCTGGTATTCTGGGAGACCTTGGATCAAGAAGGATAAATCAATACTTCATGCATATATAACTTCTTCCTTTCAAGAAGCTCAAAGCCTTGTTTTCTTCTTCATCTGAACAAAGTTAAAACAATCCCAAAACTCTGACTGAAAACTTCATTTTCTTTTAATAAGTTTCTATAAATATCAGATAATCTTTCCCTCAAAGTCCTAGTAAGCAGTTCTGCATATTTCACTCTAGTTTTGCATATAGAATATCTAGGATGTTAATGAGTGTTCAGGTTTTTGAATGTGTAATGATATTTCCACATGTAGGCCAGAGAAAAGGTAGTTTGGTTGAATGCTCCTTTCTTTCCTTTCTTCTGTGCATGTGTGCTATATATTAGGATTTTGAAAAATGTAATGAAGAGTAACGCTACACTTATCCACCTATCAGATTTCTAGCCAAAACAATCACCCAAGGTACAACTGAAAGCCAGAATTAAATGAATCACCTGAAAACAGCCAGTAGCGAAAAAAACAAAAAACAAAAAAAAAAATATCTGTTTTAAAGCCTGGATCTTGTACTCTTAGAAAAGTAGTCCTGTATAGAAAATTAAAGTTGTCATTTTACTTAGCTTGGCTCTTTGGTTTCCTCTGAGAACACTATGCCTACCTTGCTTGAGAATGTACAGCCGTTTTAGACATATTAGCAGATACTGTTCAAAACATACGTCCACAGCTGTGAAAAGTGATAGATAACTACACAGAAGAGAAAAACTAATATTTAACAGGAACATCAAACTATAGTCATTAGGTGACCACAGTGAATCAGTGATTCATTTAATCATTCCACACATATATATTGAAAGAATATTTCGTGCAAATGGAGCAGCATGCACAAATGTAAGGGCATGTGAGAGCATTGCTTGTAGGCAGAACAGAAAACATTGAGTGTGGCTAAATAAAGGGCATATTATAGGTCAGGGGACTAAACGGAAATGGTGATAGTCAGGGGTTGGGGCCAGGTATGGAGGGCCTTCAGTGATGGGAATTTGAATTTTATTTGGGGATAATGAGAAGCCATTATCAGAAGCTTTTTAAGTTTGAGAGTGACTTGATCAGATTTATGTTTTAGAAAATTCACTCTGTGAAAACTCAAGGAGCAATGGGCATATTCTATTTTTGCTTGTGTAAAAAAGGGAAATATCCACATATATGTATGTATGTAATATGTAATATTTATGCAGGTGCTCATATTCATAGACTATCTTTGAAAGGACAAATAAAAACGGGTAATACTCAATGTCTCTGAGGCAGGAAAATGAGGATCAGGCTTTGTTTTGCTGGGGGAGACTTACTTTTTACTGTCTACCCTTTACACTGATTTTCACTATGTGTCTTAGCCCTTGTTCTCTGTGAGCAGAGCCCAGTGCTAGTTTAACATGCTGACACTTTATTTGGGAGGGCAAGTCCAGGGATTTGAGGGTAAAGAACAAAAGGGTAAGTGAGGCAAGGAAAAGCATGAAGCAGTGTGAGGCAATGAATCCCTGAGCTGGTTTCTGCTTCATCACAGGTGCTGTGAAGAGACATGGCAGGTTGTTCTCAGCAGGTGTGTTTGTTTAGCACCACTGGTGCTGGACTTTTCTGAAAGCTTGAAAAGAGAACCTGCTTCTTGGAGCAGTCCTCTGAAGGCAGAAGGGAGAAGGGAGAAGGGAAAGGGAGTTTATATACTTTACTCATTTATTGGTCAGGTTCACCTCATGGGGAGCTAACACCCAGTACTTTCAGGTTGCATTATCCAGCCACTCAGAGGCCACTCAGGAAGCCAGATCATGCAGCATGGTGTGGCATTTCACTCATGTCCAGAAATGGAGAAATGGCTTACTGCATTTAGGCTTGGTGCATGAGATATGATGGTTAGACAGGTATGGGGTTTTAACTTGGATTCCACCTAGCTCAGTGAACTCTACAAAGGAGGTACAGTCCAAGAGGTGGGCAAACGTATTTGGAAAACAGGCTCTTGATACAATTTGAGAAAGTGCATAGATTTGTATCCAGAGCAATTTTTTAATATATCATTTTTCAAAAGCTACTGGTAAAACAGCCTCCTTCTTCTGATAGCAGTGTGAAAGGTGATTTGAAGAAAGAAAGAATAGAGGTGAAGAGTCTAGTTGTGGGGGGGATATTGTGGTTGTTTCAGTGACAACAGATGAACTAAAGCAATAGAAGTAAGAAGATATATAAGACATACTCAGAAAGTAGTTTCAATGGGACTAGGTTACTGACTGGATGTAAGGAACAGGGCAGAAGATGTTAAGAATGACTGTAAGGCTTATAGGTTAGGCCATAGATAGGGAAAACTGGAGGAAGAACAACTTGATTTGGTTTCTGAGGGAAGATAATGAGGTCAGCTTTGTCCATGTTGAATTGAAAGTGACAGAAGATAGAGACATTCTGATAATGATACCCTGTTTATAGTTAACAATATATACCTGGAGTTCAAAAGAAGATCAAGGCTGGAGAGACATTTTGGGTCATGTGGATATAGATGGTAGGTAAACTTGAGTTGTTTGAATCTGGAAGAATGGAGGAAATCATCAAAGGATATTTTCATTATCATCTGTTTAAAAGGCAGAGATACATACACTACATTTAGAAATGTATCCATCAAATGATTTGTCTTAAAACTTAATAAGTACTTTAGTTTTATTAAGCAGAATCATAGATGCCACACTACCAGTAGTCAGTCAACATATATTGGATCCCCATAATGTACAGATCACCATCCTAAGTGCTCTGAGGCAATAATAAAGTAAATGGTAGGCAGGATACCTCACATAGATGCTGACAATATAAGACAAAGACAAGTTAGATGCATGAAGCATAGACATTAACCACCTCATAAAAGCTACTAAAGACATTATTAATCAAACTTGTATAACCCCAAAGCAACAAAAACATATATGCATAGTAACCACAAATATGTTACAAAACAGAAGTTATTTGTTAATCTGAACAGAGTTGTTATGTAACCAGTTGTCGCTGTGTTTAACACATAACAATAATTATACCAATGGTAGTAGTATCTTGATCAATCATAGATAATCTTTACTCAGGTCTAGAGGGTCCAGATAGAAACCAGTATAAAAACTAATGTTTTCAGGCCAAATATACAGTGATGGGAAGGACTGACTTTAAGATAATGAATCTTGTTGGTATAGATAAACTTGGGTAATTCAAGACTAAGTGATAAGAGCTGATTATTTTCCCCCTGAATTAAAATGTTCATCGTTTATCAAATATTTACTATGTGTTGAACACTCTGTTCAATACTTTAAAAGATTTATCTCATTTAGTAGTTATAATTACTCCAAGGCAAAAATTATCCCCATTTTACAGTGAAGAAACTGAGATTCAGAAAGGCTAAGTCATTGTCCCAATGATGTGCAAAAGTGGTAGTCATGACTAAAAGTGTGGTAGCCATTATTAGAACCCTCCAATATATTCAGTTCTCTTTTCATTCCAGTACACAGAGGATTATAGTTCCCCAACTCCTTGAAATTAGAGTAGGAGTAGGCCATACGACTAGTTCTGCCTGATGTAATGAGATCAAAAGTGACATGTCACTTTCAGGAAGAAGCATTGAAATGCTCAGACTCAACTCTCCAACCCTGTCTTCCCATGTGGCAGTGGACCCTGGAATTTTGTATTAAAATGACAACATTTTAAGTTGGTGGAGCTTCCATCAGCCTGAATGACAATTATGTGGAGCAGAGTTCCTCAACTTCCTGCTCCCCACCCTATGGTCAACATACATTGGATAAGTAACAATACTAAGAAATAAGCGTTTGATATTTTATTTAAGCCAGTGAGATTTTGGAGTTTGTTTATACCACAGAATAACCTAGCCTACGTTGATTGACAAACAGTCTCCATTTTTGATCCATATTCTGCCCTCTTTCCATTATGCACTGCCACTTTTTTGAATTGGCTGTTTTATAGCCTACATATACCACATAATTATAACTTTAAAAAATGTTGCCACAAATATTTGGTTTTTCATTATTTTCATTTTCTAAGTAGAATGGTGAAAATCAGAGGTCTCAATTTAGATTTCTTCAGTTAAGCTGAGAAAAATCACAGTGTCATCTAGGAAAGCACTTTTCATATACAGAATCTGCTGCAAATGTATGAACACTAAATAATTTTATGTCATGTACTTGATCTGAAATCTGCTGGGAGAGAGAAATACATGTTTGTCTGGGGATCCAACTTCCTACACAACCTGCCTGAGCAACCTGCAGGCTCAACAGCACTCACTGGGTACATGCATTTTTCCACATCCCTGGGGCCTGGATGTGTTAGTGTGTAACTTACGATGGAAGTTGATCTTCAGCTAACTGACAAATTCACCAGTAAGTTCTGGTGCAAGAGTAGTTTCAGTCCACAAGAATATTGGTGTTTTCCTTGAAGTATAACATGACATTTTGGGACTCAGCCAAATTATATGCTCCTCTCTTGTTTCTTGAATGCACCTTAAAGAGCATCTTGAGTACCGAAATGAAAATTAAAGTAGCTCTGGGCTCCTGGAACTGAGTTAGGATCAACTTTTAAAAATCAAGGTTATGTCAGCAGACTAGACTTAAAGAGGAAAACTAATTGATTATGATTCATCTCTGTTTGACCCTGATGAATAAATATGTTATGGAGCATAGCCATTCTGATGATGACTTCTGGTAGAAAAGGTCAGGCTAAGTTTCTCTATTGTCATCATTATGTGAGTGTACTTATTTTAGCAGTATTTGATATGACAGGTGTTAGGTTTCTATGGGCAACCCTATCCAGGGAACAAAAGAATCAAGTCATCTTCCTTGCAGATGTGACTCTAAATGTGAGTGGGTCCAATTTTATTTTGCATGTACACTGTAGCTAAGTGTCAAGTTTTGAGAAACAGTTTAAAAATCAGGCTAATCATAAATATTTCTAGATAAAATCTTATTTCAATTAAATACCTGCAAATTCTACAAAAATAGTGTTGCCTTTGTTAGGAGAACAGTGTGTCTTCATCTCCTTTAAATTACAATTTGCCTTACATCTCGTTTTGTTTCATAATTTTTCTTCCCTTAAAATATGTCTTAATTGAATATCGTCTTGTAATTCAATTTTGTGGTTCTGCTAATGCCAAAACACCAGAATGAAGTGTGCGTGATTCAGAAGCAGCTACAAAATTCATAGATTGAATTACAGCCAACGTATTCTTTTAGGGCTCAATGATGCTAGCTGGAACATATTATTCAAGGCATATTCATAAGTGATTAGTCATTTTACTATTTGCATGGGATAGCTCTTATGCACCACTTCAAATCTCCCAGCCTTACCTCTTATTCCAGCCACATCTGTGGTAACCAATTCCCCACAGATTTTGACCAGCTTGGCACAGGTGAAAACTGACAGCACCTCCCCGCAAGCCTGAACTAAATGTCTCTTGCCTCCTGCCCTGGGCTTCTCTGGTACCATAGTACAGGTCATGATAGGAACCTGCTCATTGCTCACACAAATGCGACCTGAAAGTACAGGGGAATTAATATTTCTTAGGGTATGCCTTGACCGATGAGGAATGAAATTCAATGAATGAATGCTTCCCTCTTTCTTCTCCTGAGAAGACCTTTCCTAGAAACATTTGCCAAGTCTTCTCACAAGAGTCAGCAGGAGCCCTCAACCAGTCACCTGTAGGAGTGACCACCTTGATCAGGCATACTTGGACTGGTTTCTCTTCCTCCCTCTTTCACTCTCTCTGTCTCTAGCTCCTGCTCCCTAAATGATCATTCCAAATGAGCCATTCTCTGGCTTTGATTTTAGGCTAAGATACTATATAACACTTGAATTAAATTTAGACAAACTGCAAATCTTTATCACAGCCTACTGGCCATATTATTACAGAAAACATTCACATCATGCTCCCTTTGAAAGAAATCTATGATTTATCACCTGTTTTTAGAAGAAAAGCAACTGTACCAGGGAGAGAATAAGTTTATTCAAGATAGATAACAATAAGGATTATATACAAATGACACAATACAGAGGTGCACATATCAAAGAGTCCTTGGTCTCATTTATTCATTCATTCAATTAATATTCATTAAGTGTATACCAGGTGCCAGGCACTATACTGGGTATTAAGAATACAGAGGTAAGTATAGCAGATATGGTCCCTGTCCTCATGGAGCTTAAATCTATAGATTTTACAGTGGTCAGTCAGAGATATATCAGCCCAAGAAATATGACCAGCAGAGGAAAAAATGAAATTCTTTCTTCAGAACAATCTCTACTGTCACTCCCAAATAAGTCCAGAAGTAAATATATAGGTAAAAGTAGCGACCACAGAAGGGAAAACAAGAGTAGTCAAGCCAAGAACTCATGCCAACAATAAATTAAGAAAACTTTCTGATTATAGTCACTGAAGCAGTTCCCTGTTTGGCCTTGATGTATCATGACTTTAACTCTTCTCTGGAAAATTCATTTATAAATGATCCTGCTCAAGGATTCCCTTGCTACAACAAACAGCGAGATTTTCTCCCAATGAAGATCTCACCAGCCTATTTCCAACTTTGACTCAGAGAACTTAAGCTCAATGAGGTGTTTATCATCGATACCAGATTTGCAGTTGGACAGCCAAGGAGGCAATTACTCAAGAAATTGCTTGTAGGATATGGGGAGGGGGAAGGGTAAGCTGTGACAAAGTGAGAGAGTGGCATGGACATATATACACTACCAAACGTAAAATAGATAGTTAGTGGGAAGCAGCCGCATAGCACAGGGAGATCAGCCCAGTGCTTTGTGACCACCTAGAGGGGTGGGATAAGGAGGGTGGGAGGGAGGGAGACGCAAGAGGGAAGAGATATGGGAACATATGTATATGTATAACTGAATCATTTTGTTATAAAGCAGAAACTAACACACCATTGTAAAGCAATTATACTCCAATAAAGATGTTAAAAAAAAAAAGAAATTGCTTGAAGAAGGAAAAAAACTGACTGTTTTTTGACTTTCCATAGTACTCTAGCTATGCAGACTAATTTGGGTCTGGGTTTGAAATACCATCTAAATTATACATCTTTGCTCTGGGGTTCACTAACACTTTTCTTAAGCTGCAAGGACTGCCATCTCACCTTAAGTTCACGTGACTAGATGTGACTAACAATGCTCAGTGCCTCAGTATGTTAGGGCAGTTATATTTTCTTCTAAGTGTTTAATCTCAGGGACTCTGAAGCACTCACCAAAGCAAGGGGAATCAAAAGGGAATTAGGAAATTCTATTTAAAAAGATAATATATTAACGTAAAGCTTATTTAAATAAGGACTAACCAGATTGCTTTAAAAATGAGGTTTTCTTGTTGACTGATCGTTCTACTTATTCGAAGGTTAAAGATGAGATGGTTTCCAAAATGAGAGTCCCCTATTCTGCCTTGATAATGTAATAAAGTAAATATCCAATTCTCTCAGTTTTATGTTTGAAGTCTTAAATAATAATAGCTAATAGTAATACCAGCTATAGGCCACTGTGCTAAGTGTTTTACACAATTATGTTGTTCAAACCTCACAACAAACCTGTAAGGCAAATATTATTATTAGCCACATTTTACGGGTAGCTCAGAGAGTTTATGAAACTCGCCCAAGGCCACATAGCTGGTTAGTGGCAGAATTGGAACTTGAATCTAGATTCAAAAGAAGATGATTGATACTGAAGACAAACCATGGAGATCTAACATGTAATAATTGGTATCTTTGAAAGGTGGAAGAGAAATTACCCATAAATTGCAAGACATAATAAAATAAAACTTTTCTGAAAAACACAGACATTGCAGATCAAAAGAGCTCTTGGAAAAAATATTAGAAAATGCTTAAGATCAAGACATATCCTTATAGGGGGAAAGGGGGATGGGATGAATTGGGAGATTGAGATTGATGTATGTGAACTGCCATGTATAAAACAGATAGCTAGTGGGAACCTGCTGTATAGTGCAGGGAGCTCAGCTTGGTGCTCTGCGGTGACCTGGATGGGTGGGATGGGGGTGGGGTGGGGTGGGAAGGAGGTCCAAGAGGGAGGGGATATATGTATACATAGAGCTGATTCACTTCGTTGTACAGCAGAAACTAACACAACATTGTAAAGCAACTATACCCCAATTTAAAAATACATTTTTTTAATTTAAAAGGAAAAAAAGAAGGTATATCCTTATAAAATTATTCAACTTCAAGGACAAAGAAAGAAATTTACAAGTATTCCTACAAAAGAAATAGATGATTCACAAAACAAAATGAAACAAAAACAAAACAAAATCTCAGGCTGGTCTTAAAAGTCTCATTCACACTGCATTCAAGAACACAATGGAGTAAATCTTCAAGGTGTGGAGTATAAAAGGCTGTAGCCCAATAATTCTGTATCTATCTAGTATGTTGTTTATTTTTAAGGTAAAAGAAAAGCATTCCTAAATATATAAGAACTCAAGGATTTTATCATCTACTTACCCTTCCTGGAAAATCTTGATAAAATGTTCCGTATTAATGTAAAGTTCCACATTACAAGAGAAACAAACAATCTTTTAGGTGCTTTCCTGGAGGGTTAATTTGTAGTGTACCAGATAATTTGTCTTTGCCAAACAGATTTTGTTTGTAATTCTAGTGATTCTAGAGATTCCTTTAGGTTAAAATGTGATTCTAAAAATGCAAATACTTCTGGGAAAGCTAACATATTAAGCATTTCACAGTCATTAACAACATCTTAATGAATAAGTTTAATTGATCAAATATTTCCCTCCTCACAGCTAAGCTGAGGTCGGGTGAACCTGCTGCAGAAGAATTTTGATGTAATGAGAAAAAGAACATTTTAGAAGGAAGGTAGACAGAAAAGACTGAATGGGTTACCAAGCAAAGCCAGAAAGCATTTGTGTGCCCTGAAGACATAGTGACTTATGTGACAGTTTTGCTTAAGACTGGCTTAGCACAAGATGATGAATGTAGAAAATTGAGCACAATCTGGACTGAATCCAAAACATACACTGGCAGTGCTTTAAACATGAACCCATCATGTTGTTATCTCTGATTTGCTTTTATATTCTCCCTCAAAACGTACAGTTAGGGCTTCCCTGGTGGCGCAGTGGTCGAGAGTCCGCCTGCCGATGCAGGGGACACGGGTTCGTGCCCCGGTCCGGGAGGATCCCATATGCCGCGGAGCGGCTGGGCCCGTGGACTATGGCCGCTGAGCCTGTGCGTCCGGAGCCTGTGCTCTGCAGCGGGAGGGGCCACAGCAGTGAGAGGCCCGCATACAGCAAAAAAAAAAAGGGGGCTTCATCATTGGATGTGGAGGTTTCTAGTCCAGCTTATGGTTAATAATTGTTCAACATTCTCTTATAATAATTTACAATAATGTAAGTGTATCTGGAATTAAAAAAAAAAACGTACAGTTTATGAAGTCTTGTTAACTGAGGGTTCCAGTTTTAAAAAAAGTTTTGTTTGAAATCATCCTTCTTGTTTTGTTTTGTTTTTTTTGTGGTACGCGGGCCTCTCGCTGTTGTGGCATCTCCCGTTGTGGAGCACAGGCTCCGGACGCGCAGGCTCAGCGGCCATGGCTCACGGGCCCAGCTGCTCCACGGCATGTGGGATCTTCCCGGACCGGGGCACAGAACCCGTGTTCCTGCATCGGCAGGCAGACGCTCAACCACTGCGCCACCAGGGAAGCCCTGAAATCATCCTTCTTAATTCAGCAAAGAAGATCTATCCTCAGGTTGAACTATAATGGATTTTAAGGATCATTGACAAAGAATAAAAAAAAAAATTATATTATCTTTTGTACATTTTGTACCAATACAGATGGGTTCCTCCTTTTTGTCTTATATTTAACTAAGGCACAAAGCAGTTTTATTGGAGGCTGCTTAGCTTCATAAGAAATTAAATACAACAGTATATAGACATTCATGTTTGCCATACATTTAGTATAGCAACAGTTCTGAAAAAATGTCTAAAAAGGTGACCCTGTCTCCCCAGTATTTAAATTTTAATACTTAATTTATTGCATTCTAATGAATATGTAACATAGAAATTTCACTTGGAGCCTGATGGAGTTGTATGACTCAACAGCTTCGAAAGGGAAAGAAAAAAGTATAGGTTCATTAAGAAACCCAGAATTTAAAACATGCCCTCGTAGATACTCAGCACCAGGTCACATCATAATGTTCAGAAGGCTCAGAATTATGTATAGATAATAACAGAAGTCAGCTCTAGCAGGGAATGTAGTTATACTGCATTGTGAGAAAACCCATTCTCTGAAGAAAAAAAAAGCCACTGTATTATTTACAAAGGAAAAAAAAAACAAATCTTAGCTGGCATTCCACCACTGTTCCTAAGGTATTTGTTCTCCAAGTTCTACCATATAAGATGTGGTATTGTATAGTGATTAAGTACATGAATTCTGGAACCTGATTGCCTGGGTTTAAATCCCACTTCTGCTTCTGCCATTTAGTAGCTGTTTGACATTGGGCAACTTACTTAACTTTCCTTTGCTTCAGTTTCCTCATCAGTAAAATGGGGAGAATATGAATACTAACCCCTTATTGTCATGGCAAGGATTAAATAAGTAAAAATGTATATAAAGTTCCTAGAACAATGTCTGCCACATACTAAGTACTAAATGTGTTAGCTATAATCATTTAGAATTAACCACAATGCTTCCTAGCAATTATTATCGTGATGCTTAAGTAGTAATGCTTTCATAATGCATTCCACAGTTTTTAAACTGTCATTAATACATCAATGATATTTATGTTTTGCAGGTAAGATGAGTTTATCATGACTTCAGCTATCAAAAATTTAATTATTATACAATTAACTCAATTATCCATGAAAAGTTCAAATGACAACAAGAGCTTCATTAATGATAGCTATGAGGAAAAGGCAGAAGTGAGGATGTTTCATGATTAAAACCTTGAAAAAGATGGCCAATACTTTAATGTGTGCTAAAATACATTGTACTTCCAAAGAAGTTTTGCTTGGGAGAAAAATTAAAAGGAACAATGTAGATGGTCATATACAATTCCTTGGACAAATACCTACAATAGATTTTTTTTATCATTTTGGGGGAAAAATCCATATCTAGAATGTTAATTACTATTTTCATTGGTCACTAAGGCAACAAAATAATTATAAAATTGGGGGCAGGTCAGTTAAACCATTTATAGACATCTATTGAATTTCCTTAATTTCTACTCTAAAAAAAGGATAGCTCTCAGTTCTCTACTGATCTAAGAAAAATTAATTTTTGTCCCACCTACAAACTATAGTAACAATTGCCCTTAAGACACCTTCTTAGGCATGTAAGATAAGAGAAAGTGGAATGAAAGACAGGAACAGAACCCCACCCATTAGTAGAGAGGCTGCCCAAAATCATAATAAGGACATCCCAAAACACACCACCAGACGTGGTCCTGCCCACCAGAAAGACATGATCCAGCCTCATCCACCAGAACACAGGCACTAGTCCCGCCCACCAGGAAGCCTACACAACCCACTGAACCAACCTTAGCCACTGGGGACAGACACCAAAAACAACAGGAACTACAAACCAGCAGGCTGCAAAAAGGAGACCCCAAACACAATAAGTTAAGTAAAATGAAAAGACAGGGAAACACACAGCAGATGATGGAGCAAGGTAAAAACCCAGACGAAACAAATGAAAAGGAAATAGGGAGTCTACCTGAAAAAGAATTCAGAGTAATGATAGTAAAGATGATCCAAAATCTTGGAAATAGAATGGAGAAAATACAAGACATTTAACAAGGACTTAGAAGAACTAAGGAGCAAACAAACAATGATGAGCAACACAATAAATGAAGTTAAAAATTCTCTACAAGGACTCAGCAGCAGAATAACTGAGGCAGAAGAACAGATAAGTGACCTGGAAGATAAAATAGTGGAAATACTTACTGCAGAGCAGAATAAAGAAAGAATTGAGGACAGTCTCAGAGACCTCTGGGACAACATTAAATGCATCAACATTCGAATCATAGGGGTCCCAGAAGAAGAACAGAAAAAAAAAAAGGGACTGAGGAAATATATGAAGAGATTATAGTTGAAAACTTCCCTAATATGGGAAAGGAAATAGTTAATCAAGTCCAGGAAGCACAGAGAGTACCATACAGGATAAATCCAAGGAGAAACAAACCAAGACACATATTAATCAAACAATCAAAAATCAAATACAAGGAAAAAATATTAAAAATAACAAGGGAAAAACAACAAATAACATACAAAGGAATCCCATAAAGCTTAAGAGCTGATCTTTCAGCAGAAACTCTGCAAGCCAGAAGGGAGTGGCAGGACATAATTAAAGTGATGAAAGGGAAAAAAAACACAACCAAGATTATTCTACTGAGCAAGGATCTCATTCAGATTCGATGGAGAAATTAAAACTTTACAAACCAGGAAAAGCTAAGAGAATTCAGCACCACCAAACCAGCTTTACAACAAATGCTAAAGAACTTCTCTAGGCAGGAAACACAAGAGAAGGAAAAGACCTACAATAACAAACCCAAAACAGTTAAGAAAATGGTAAGAGGAATGTACATATCCATAACAACCTTAAATGTGAACAGATTAAATGCTCCAATCCAAAGACATAGACTGACTGAATGGACACGGAAACAAGAAGTGTACATATGCTGTCTACAAGAGACCCACTTCAGGCCTTGGAACACATACAGACTGAAAGTGATGGGATGGAAAAATATATTCCATGTAAATGGAAATCAAAAGAAAGCTGGAGTAGCAATTCTCATATCAGACAAAATAGACTTTAAAATAAAGACTATTACAAGAGACAAAGAAGGACATTACATAATGATCAAGGGATCAATCCAGGAAGAAGATATAACAATTGTAAATGTTTAGGAACCCAACATAGGATCACCTCAATACATAAGGCAAATGCTACCAGCCATAAAAGAGGAAATTGACAGTAACACAAAAATAGTAGGGGACATTAACACCCCACTTACACCAATGGACATATCATCCAAAATGAAAATAAGGAAAAACAAGCTTTAAATGACACATTAAACAAGATGGACTAAATTGATATTTATAGGACATTCCATCCAAAAACAAAAGAATACACTTTCTTCTCAAGTGCTCATGGAACATTCTCCAGGATAGATCATATCTTGGTTCAGAAATCAAGCCTTGGTAAATTGAAGAAAATTGAAATCATATCAGTTATCTTTTCCAACCACAAAACTCTGAGACTAGATATTAAGTACAGGAAAAAATCAGTAAAAAATACAAACTCATGGAGGGTAAACAATACACTACTTAATAACCAAGAGATCACTGAAGAAATCAAAGAGGAAATCAAAAAATACCTAGAAACAAATGACAGTGAAAACATGATGACCCAAAACATATGGGATGCAGCAAAAGCAGTTTTAAGAGGGAAGTTTAGAGCAATAAAATCCTACCTCAAGAAACATCTCAAATAAACAACCTAATTCTACACCTAAAGCAATTAGAGAAAGAAGAACAAAAAAACCCCAAGGTTACCAGAAGCAAGGAAATCATAAAGATCAGATCAGAAATAAATGAAGGAAACAATAGCAAAGATCAATAAAACTAAAAGCTACTTCTTTGAGAATATAAACAAACTTGATAAACCATTAGCAAGACTCATCAAGAAAAAAAGGTAGAAGACTCAAATCAATAGAATTAGAAATAAAAAAGTAACAACTGACACTGCAGAAATACAAAGGATCATGAGAGATTACTATAAGCAGCTATATGCCAATAAAATGGACAACCTGGAAGAAATGGACAAATTCTTTGAAAAGCACAGCCTTCTGAGACTGAACCAGGAAGAAATAGAAAATATAAGCAGACCAGTCACAAGCACTGAAATTGAAACTGTGATTAAAAATCTTCCAACAAACAAAAGCCCAGGACCAGATGGCTTCACAGGCGAATTCTATCAAACATTTAGAGAAGAGCTAATACCTGTCTTTCTCAAACTCTTCCAAGATACAGCAGAGGGAGAAAAACTCAAACTCATTCTATGAGGCCACCATCACCCTCATACCAAAACCAGACAAATATGTCACAAAGAAAGAAAACTACAGGCCAGTATCACTGATGAACATAGATACAAAAATCCTCAACATAATACTAGCAAACAGAATCCAACAGCACATTAAAAGGATCATACAGCATGATCCAGTGGGGTTTATCCCAGGAATGCAAGAATTCTTCAATATACGCAAATCAATCAGTGTGATACACCATATTAACAAATTGAAGGATAAAAACCATATGATCATCACAATAGATGCAGAAAAAGCTTTTGACAAAATTCAACATCCATTTATGATAAAAAGCCCTCCAGAAAGTAGACATAGAGGGAACCTATCTCAACATAATAAAGGCCATATATGACAAACCCACAGCCAACATCATTCTCAATGGTGAAGAACTGAAACCATTTCCAGTAAGATCAGGAACAAGACAGTGTTGCCCACTCTCACCTGTATTATTCAACATAGGTTTGGAAGTTTTAGCCAAAGCAATCAGAGAAGTAAAAGAAATAAAAGAAGTCCAAATGGAAAGAAGAAGTAAAGCTGTCAGTGTTTGCAGATGACATGATAATATACATAGAGAATCCTAAAGACTCTACCAGAAAACTATTAGAGCTAATCAATGAATTTGATAAAGAAGCAGGATATAAAATTAATGCACAGAAATCTATTGCATTCCTATACACTAATGATGAAAAATCTGAAAGACAAATTAAGGAAACACTCCCATTTACCATTGCAACAAAAAGAATAAAATACCTAGGAATAAACCTGCCTAAGGAGAGAGAAGATCTATATGCAGAAAACTATAAGACACTGATGAAAGAAATTAAAGATGATACAAACAGATGGAGAGATATACCATGTTCTTGGAATGGAAGAATCAACATTGTGAAAATGACTATACTACCCAAAGCAATCTATGGATTCAATGCAATCCCTATCAAACTACCAATGGCATTTTTCTCAGAACTAGAACAAAAACTTTCACAATTTGTATGGAAACACAAAATACCCTGAATAGCCAAAGCAATCTTGGGAAAGCAAAAGGAGCTGGAGGAATCAGGCTCCCTGACTTCAGACTATACTACAAAGCTACAGTAATCAAGACAGTATAGTACTGGCACAAAAATAGAAATATAGATCAATGGAACAGTATAGAAATTCCAGAGATAAACCCATGCACATATGGTCACCTTACTTTTTTATTTTTGTGTGGTACGTGGGCCTCTTACCGCTTTGGCCTCTTTCATTGTGGAGCACAGGCTCCGGACGTGCAGGCCCAGCGGCCATGGCTCACGGGCCCAGCCACTCCGTGTCATACAGGATCCTCCCGGACTGGGGCACAAACCCACGTCCCCTGCGTTAGCAGGCACACTCTCAACCACTGCGCCACCAGGGAAGCCCGTCACCTTACTTTTGATAAAGGAGACAAGAATATACAATGGGGAAAAGACAGCCTCTTTAATAAGTGGTGCTGGGAAAACTGGACAGCTACATGTAAAAGAATGAAATTAGAACACTCCATAACACCATACACAAAAATAAACTCAAAATGGATTAAAGGCCTATATTTAAGGCCAGACACCATAAAACTCTTAGAGGAAAACATAGGCAGAACACTCTATGACATAAATCACAACCAGATCCTTTTTGACCCACCTCCTAGAGAAATGAAATAAAAACAAAAAAACAAATGGGACCTGATGAAACTTAAAAGCTTTTGCACAGCAACGAAAACCATAAAAAAACGAAAAGACAACCCTCAGAATGGGAGGGAATATTTGCAAATGAAGCAACTGACAAAGGATTAATCTCCGAAATGGAGCTCATGCAGCTCAATATCAAAAAAAAACCAAATAACCCAATCCAAAAATGGGCAGAAGACCTAAACAGACATTTCTCCAAAGAAAATATACAGATTGCCAAGAAACACATGAAAGAATGCTCAACATCATTAATCATTAGAGAAATGCAAATCAAAACTACAATGAGATATCATCTCACACCGGTCAAAATGGCCATCAAAAAATCTAGAAACAATAAATGCTGGAGAGGGTGTGGAGAAAAGGGAACACTCTTGCACTGCTGGCAGGAATGTAAATTGATACAGCCACTATGGAGAACAGTATGAGGTTCCTGAAAAAACTAAAAATAGAACTACCATACGACCCAGCAATACCACTACTGGGCATATACCCTGAGAAAACCATAATTCAGCAAGAGTCATGTACCAAAATATTTGTTGCAGCTCTATTTACAATAGCCAGGACATGGAAGCAACCTAAGTGTCCATCAACAGATGAATGGATAAAGAAGCTGTGGCACATACATACAATGGAATATTACTCAGCCATAAAATGAAACAAAATTGAGGCATGTGTAGTGTGTTGGATGCACCTAGAGACTGTCATACAAAGTACGTCAGAAGGAGAAAACAATTAACATATGCTAACACACATATATATGGAATCTTAAAAAAACAATGGTTCTGAAGAATCTAGGGCCAGGACAGGAATAAAGATGCAGACGTAGAGAATGGACTTGAGGACATGGGGAGGGGGAAGAGTAAGCTGGGACGAAGTGAGAGAGGGGCATGGACTTATATACACTACAAAATATAAAACATAGCTACTGGGAAACAGCTGCATAACACAGGGAGATCAGGTTGGTGCTTTGTGTCCACGTAGAGGGGTGGGATAGGGAGGGTGGGAGGGAGAAGCAAGAGGGAGGAGATATGGGGATATGTGTATACATATAGCTGATTCACTTTGTTATAAAGCAGAAACTAACGCACCGTTGTAAAGCAATTATACTCCAATAAAGATGTTAGAAAAAGGAGAGAGTGGCATATTAGTAGCCTTAAAGCATATAGGCTGTTTTTCATATCTTACTGTTAGGTAATCTAATTAATTCATTATCTGCTACAGCACTGTATTTCCACCAGCTTCAGGGCATCCCTTTATAACACAAAGGATTTATTATCACAGTAAAAGCATTTGTTATGTTACTCTTAGTCCCATAATACCTGGAAAGCGATAAAGTAATAGTGCTTTACCAGAAAGAAGTCTTACTAGTAGCCTGTTACATACAAATATGGAATCAACGGATGGTACAACATATTTATTTTTCACTATCAAACTATATAGAATCTTCCTTGGTCATGCTATGTCTTAAGATCCCCTCACCTACCTTATTTCTCTTACTCTATCCTTTCCTCATAACTGCTCAATCTTTATTTAATCCTCTACCCTTCCCACCTCATACTCCTCACTATTCTGGCTCTGTCCTGGAGGGTGCTGCCAGATCCTTTCAGTATTGATTCTCCTCCTGAATCATTTTGGACGAGTGGCATTAAACCCCTGAGATCTTGAGCATCTTAGAGGCTTTAGGGCTCAATATTATGCCAAAGAAACACATATTTTTCTTACAGTATTTTCAAGATATCATAACACTGGGGTTAATAATGTAAGCAATGGAACCAGACTGTTGGGATGTAAATCATGGCTCCCCCACTTCCTAACTGTGGCCTTGTCTGATTACTCAACCTCTATGTGCCTCAAATTCCTCTGCTATAAAACAGGGATAATAATAGATCCTACTACCTCATAGGATTGGTGTGAGGATTAAGTGAGTTAATACATGTAAGAAGCTTTTATTAGTGCCTGACACATAGGAAGCATCCACTCAATAAACATAAACAGTTGTTATTACTATTGGCTGAGGATCCCAATGCTCTCATGGTACTTGAAGGTGGCTCTGGGTCCCTCAAAGTAACATATGCAGCCCCCTGAAGCACCTACCCAACTCTCATTTAATGTCTTCAGCACCATTCTCACTGGCCTTCCTACTACCTGGTAAGAGCTAATTTATCAGATCAATTAATTGGTATTGTAACTAGAGATAATTGTCATTGATGAATTAATGTTATTTCTCATAGGGAACATTTGCTTTAGAGTTGTCTTCTGGATGCGATGCCTTATGATAAATGAATAGCCAGCATAGGGTTCCGTAGCTATCTCTATGTGGGCATAGCCCTTGTTTACAGCCTGAGGAGCTAGTCTTTACTTTACAGGGTGGGATTTGAAAATTAGCACCATGGAAGTTCTTTCATCTCCAAAGAATTGTTTTCAGGTGCAGAAAACTGTTACCACGTGAGATTAATGCCTCAGTCGTGGGGTCTGGAAAAGTCATGGTTTACCATGAGATGAATCATATTCTCTCTCCCACACCCGTGATATTAGTAAACCACTTGACCCTGTGTAATGTTTGTTTACAATGTCTGTCACATTTGTCCCTTTCCTTACCATTCCATGGTTCTTAATTAATGCAATGGTCTAATTAACCCTCTATTTCTAGTTTTTCTCTCATCCAATCCATTCTGTGTGCCTCTGTCCCATTAATCTTTTCAAAGCTCTACTTCTAGAAAGTTACTCTCTAGCACAAAATCTCTACTCCTAAAGAATGCTTTTTTACAATTCAGAACCCTCCACCCTCTCCCACAGGAATAAGTGATCCAGGGAGGCTGTAGGACTGGATTTCCTGGAGGTAGCTAAGAAGAGATTCATTTTTACAGAAAGATAGGAGAGAGATGTCCCGAGAATCTAATCTTACCAACCTTGCTTGATGGGCACAAGATTCCTGGATACTGTGCTTTCCAAGTCCATGCACAGCAACTGAGTGGCAACAGAAGGGATAATTCCCATCTCTTTCCACAAGGGGGCGGCAAACACCAACTGTGGCGTTGTGTAGTTGATAGCAAGCCCACAGGAGGGAAAAAGGGAGTGCAGGGTAAGGTGAACTCTAATCATATTTTTCCATTGAGATGGTATCTAACTGTCTCTTAGGTGAAGGTCAGACTCCAGAATCACCCTGGGAGCTTGGCAGAAATGCAGATGTCTGGCTATCATCCAGGTGATTTTGATGCTGTTGTTCTTCAGACTCCCTCTGAGAAGCATTGATACAATACAAAAACACCTAATATTGTACTCTTCCCTTCAGCACTGTTCATACCTTTCCTCAGTCTGTTGCCACTTTTTAATGCCATTTTCCTTCATCTCTGCACCTGTGAAAATCTTTTCCATCCTCAAAGGCTATTGCAAATGTAACTTTCTCTCTGATGTCTTTCCAGAGCCACACCCTGCACCCCCGACAAATTATTGCTCCTGCTACAGCGGGTGAGATGGATATGGAGAAGACTCAGTCCTGGGTAGGGGCGTATTAGGGGCGCTGTGATGGGACTTCTGGGATACTGCTTGAAGGTGGGTTCTAATTTTTGCCTTAAAGTTTTGCATTTGTTTGTTGGCTTGTGTTAAAATTAACCCGAGCACTAGCAGCTGGCTAAAAAATTTAGGAAGTAGTCCACATTTCAGGCCTTCCATGGGAGAGACTTAGAGCCTTAGAGCCTTAGAGCCTGAAATGCTCTAAGAAAATCTCTTCTTAGCTACCTCCCCAATTGTGGTTCCCCAATTGTGCAAACTGGAGTCACCTGGGGGTATTTAAAAAAGATACCTCGTCTCCATCCCCAGACATTCTGACTTAATTGGTATGGAGTATAACCTGGGAATGAATATTTTTAAAACCTCCCTAGGAGATTCTAATTTGCATCAAAGTTTGGGAGCTTTGAAGAGTGAGAGAAATAGATCTAACACAATTTGGGAGGACTGTCAGCTATGTCAGTGCAACAGACTTAGGATGAGGAAAAGAGGAAATGAACTGGTTCCCAGTAGTCTCCTCTATAAAGACAGTTGTAGGGAAGAGGGACTGATAACATTGAGGAAGCAATCTAATTAGGCCTGTGTAGTTGAAGGTAAGTTATATAAAAACAGATCATTGACAATGATGCATGTGATGGGTTAGGAGGCATTGTTACATCTTATAAGTGGTAGATTTGAGGATTTAAACCTAGAAGTACCAGATGCATCTGATTCCAAGCACATATTCTTCTTTTCCACCATTTATCAAATTTAATATTCATCAGTGTCCCTGGAAATATTGTTAAAAACACAATTCCTTGGACCCCATCCCCTAACAAATATTTTTGCATGTGGTGGCTGTTGTTTTTAGCAACAGAACCACTTAGTCTTTTTGTTTTCCAGAAAAATTTACCTTGAACTTTGATTTATAAAACAAATAAAAGTATAGTTGATTTACTTCAAGCAGAAGTTTGGGAGTTCAGTTTAAACCACTATGCAACTTCTTTTGTACCCAGCCCATCCTCTAAGATAAGTCCTTTAGGCTTCTCCTTACTATTTGAAATCTACTTCGTCAATCCCTACTAAATTTGTTTTTATTATTATTGGAGTATAATTGCTTTACAATGTTGTGTTAGTTTCTACTGTATAGCAAAGTGAATCAGCTATACATATACATATATCTCCTCTTTTTTGGATTTCCTTCCCATTTAGGTCACCGCAGAGCATTTAGTAGAGTTCCCTGTGCTATACAGTAGGTTCTCATTAGTTATCTATTTTATACATAGTATCAATAGTGTATATATGTCAATTCCCATTTCCCAATTCATCCCACTCCCCCTTCCCCCTTGATGTCCATACACTTGTTCTCTACTTCATTGTCTCTATTTCTGCTTTGCAAATAAGTTCATCTGTACCATTTTTCTAGATTACACATATAAGCAATATTATATGATATTTGTTTTTCTCTTTTTGGCTTACTTCACTCTGTATGACAGTCTCTAGGTCCATCCACGTCTCTGCAAATGGAACAATTTTGTTCCTTTTTATGGCTGAGTAATATTCCATTGTTCATATGTACCACATCTTCTTTATCTGTTCCTCTGTTCATGGACATTTATGTACAAACAGCTCATGCAGCTCAATATCAAAAAACAAACAACCCAATCAAAAAATGGGCAGAAGACCTAAATAGACGTTTCTCCAAAGGAGACATACAGATGGCCAACAAACACATGAAAATATGATCAACGTCACTAATTATTAGAGAAATGCAAATCAAAACTACAATGAGGTATTGTCACACAGGTCAGAATGGCCACCATCAAAAAATCTACAAACAATAAATGCTGGAGAGGGTGTGGAGAAAAGGGAACCCTCTTGCACGGTTGGTGGGAATGTAAATTGATACTATGGAGAACAGTGTGGAGTTTCCTTAAAATCTAAAAATAGAACTACCATATGACCCAGTAGTCCCACTCCTGGGTATATACCCAGAGAAAACCATAATTCAAAAAGACACATGCACCCCAGTGTCCATTGTAGCACAATTTACAATAGTCAGGACATGGAAGCAACCTACTAAATTTTAAAATGCAATTCCATAATTCTATAAAAATAACCTACAGAAATACTCACAATATTTTGGAAGAGTTAGTATATGGGAGTGTAAATTCAGCATTGTAAAAGTGAAAACATTTTTAGAGACAATGAAAATGTCAATGTAGATTAAATCATTTATGGTAGTTTAAATAACTGGTGGTTACTGAGCACTTAGTATTGACTAAGCACTGGATGCTTTATGTCTATTACCTCATTTATCCCTCTCAACAACTGTATAAAGTAGTGTCAAAGCAAAAAGTGCAATGAACAAAGTCAAACAGACAGGGAAGACTTTATTCAAGGCTATTGCAGCAGAGGAGAGGTCAGAACTCAGTCCGAACTCAATTCTGCTCAAAAAAACATTGGTGGGGGGCAGTTTAAGCACTGGAATGAACTAGTGGAAAAGTACTGGAGGACATTAGTGAGGATTCACAGGCAATCTGTGTTTTTTAATTGGCTTTATCCAAAGGAAAAATAAACTCATGTTTATGACAGGAGATAGTTTTATAGGTTGAGCAAGGCATGCACCAAAGTTAAGCTCCCACTCTCCCACAGAGATTGGAAGAAAGGGGTGCTATATTTCTTGATGATTACATTTGAAAGGGATGGCTCCTGGATTCCTGAGAAAGACATACCAGGGTTGTAAACCTGGCAATAGACTTTTAGAAAGATTTACATCTCAAAAGAGCTAAGAAATAATTTACAAATTCTCTAAAGTAAATGACCTCAAAAAGGAAAGTTCAGGGCTTAGAATCAGGAAGAAACCTGTCCAAAGTTTAGTTAGGCTGAGGGGAACATTAATGCCATCTTGGTCAGTAGATACTATTACGTTATCTCCGTTTTACAGATGAAGAAATTGAGACTTAGAGAAAGCAAGGATCTTGTTCAAGATTACACTCCTAGTTAACATCTGAGTCAGATCAAACTCCATATTTGATTCAAGTAACAGCAAGTTTAAACACTTTTTGATGCGGCCTTGCCATCCAGATAATGGTAGACCATGGAGCTTTTAAAAGCGTGAGGTAGATCTGTATGCACAGACGTACAAAGATGTCCTCAAAAAGGTTAAATTTTTAATTATATGGAACATTTGATTACGATTTTGATCAAAATAGATAATAATAACAATTGAAGGAAGAAATCATAAAAGTCTGCCAATTTCTTTCCCTCTCTCTCTCCCTCCTTCCCCTTTTGTAAGTTCAAAGTGAAAGGTATGAAATGGGAAAAAGCAAACTATGGATACCTCAGTGGATGAATTTTCACACAATTCCAAATAATTTAGTTTTCTTCTTCTGTTTGAACATATATATTTTGTTTTTACACTTAAGAAGGCAGAGGGAAAAAATAGGAAAAGGTGAGGGGGGAAAAGGGAAGAGAAAAATGGAGAAGAAGAGAACAATAGGGGACAAAAACGGGAAAAAAGAAATGTAAAACTATGAAAAGAACAGGAGAGAGAGGAAAGAGCAATTGAAAGGAATGAAGCAAAGAGGGAAAGAGAGGGGGAAAGAAAGTGAACAAAAGGGAGAGAAGAGGAAGAAAGAAAGGAAAAGAAAAGAAGAAATATAAGAAAGAAAGAGAACGAACAAAAGAATGAAAGAGAAAGAGGAAAGAAGTAACCAGATTAGAATCCCTCTTTAAGTCTATTACAACAGGCCTAAGGGTTTGGGTCCAGGAATTAGGAGAGTTTCCTTCAAATGCTGATGTTCTGTTGACCCAAGAGTGGGAACCTAGTCAGGGAGGCCTTCCTGTGTGTCTCAAGCACTCTTGCTTCTCAATGTTTCTATAGGCAGGACGTCTAGAGCAGGGGCCAGTTGTGAGTAGGGCTCTGTGATGACTTTATGCGACTTTCTTATTTTCCTCTTAATTGTAAGAAAGGAATTATCTGACCTACTCAGAAGAATCTCCTTACTCCTAACAGGAATTTATGGTTCCTAGCTCTTCTTTCTCCTGTTGACTTATATAAGTGCTATCACCTTCTGTATTTGAAAGTCATCCTAGCAGAAACTTTGGTCCATCTGCTTTTACTATTTTCATCTAGATGACAGAGGTTTAGAATTTATTTTCTAAAGTTTTTGTATGCTTACCAGAAAAAATATTGAAAAGGAAAATGAAACATATTTTTAAAATGGAGTTTTGAAATAATCACATAAAGCAGCAATTTTTCTCTCACACACATGAAAATTCTGCCTCCACTCTTGTGTTAGAAACAAATAACACTTTTATTACCTGACTCTTCCTCCACATTCTCATAACTGATACCATTTTTTAAAATTCCTGTGACTTGTTACTTCTGTGTATAGTGTCCATTCTCATTGTATTTAAGGCAAAGTTCATCATAGAGTGAGGGTATCTCTTTAAAGAAAAGTTCTGTTGCTATAAAGTACATCTGTCATGGTGAAAAATATGTATGTACATGTAGGTTGGTACACTTCACAATAGGACATTTCCCTCGGTTTTCTCTGCTTATAGCCCATTCAACAGACAAGGTGCTTCTTTAAGCCACAGTTATGAAGGAAGGTTGCTTAACTAGTTTTGCTCGCAACTCATAGTCAAGGAGAGCCCACTGGGTACAGGTTTCTTTTATAACAGTCCCTCAAAGGTGTTCTTTCTTTTGGAAATTTATGAAGACCATGAAAAGATTTGTTGGGAATGACTATAAAACAGTGGTTCTCAAAACTGACCTTGCTTTGAATCAACCTGGGAAGCTTGTTATAAGATTCCCAGGTCTCACATGGTTCTTATTTCACATGGCTAGTATTTTTTTTCTTGCTTTAGTATTTTCATTACTAGGTCTTAAAACTGGCTTATGGAGGCTTTAAGTTTTAAGTTCTTAGCAATCAATCTCTATTGATGGGTTGGAGTCATTTCAGTATGCCATATAGCAGCACTGATCAATAGAAATATAATGCAAACAACATATGTAATTTTATATTTCCTAGTAGCTTTATTTAAAAAGTAAAGAGGGGGCTTCCCTGGTGGCGCAGTGGTTGGGAGTCCGCCTGCCGATGCAGGGGACACGGGTTCGTGCCCCGGTCTGGGAGGATCCCACATGCCGCGGAGCGGCTGGGCCCGTGAGCCATGGCCGCTGACTCTGCGCGTCCGGAGCCTGTGCTCCACGGCGGGAGAGGCCACAACAGTGAGAGGCCCGTGTACCGCAAAAAAAAAAAAAAAAAAAAAAAATGTAAAAAAAAAGTAAAGAGAAACAGGTGAAATCAATTTTAATAATTTCAGTTAAGCCATTATAATTAAAATTGTATCATTTCATCATGTAATAAATATAAAATATTTATTAATCATATAGTTTACATTTTTTGTTCACACTAAGTCTATGAAATCCAATGTATAGTTTATACTTATGGCTCATCTCAATTTGGACTAGCCACATTTCAAGTGCTCAATAGCCAAGTATGGATACAGTCTACTGTGTTAGTGCAGATCTAGAAGACTGTGGTTGTGGCTCTAATCTGATTGTTTCAGAACTTCATCTGTATTTTCTTAATGTTCATCATTCCTGCCACGCTGTAGCAAGGTGCAGTTTAGTGGTGTCTGAGCTGAAAAAGATCTCTCATCACGCATGAAAATGGTTACCAGAACATTTCATGTACACTGCTACTAAATCTTCTCTACAAAGCAGTAGCTCTTGTGTTGTCTGTTTATTCATTCTTGCCCACATTGTGTGGGTTACATAAACAATGCTTTACAGTGTATATTGGATATACTGTAAAAAAAAAAACTGATTTCCGAGATTGAATCCATTTACAATGTGGGATATATAGTTCTAACATCAGAGAGTCATGGTCAGCTTTTAATAATCATCTGTGAATAGAAGCAGCATTAGGTGAGATGGAGAGACTAGGCAAAGAAATATAATCGAGGGAGGCACAAAACTGGAGCAACAGGTAGACCATATAAAATGACATACAAGAGAAAGATGCACATAAACTTAGAAATATATATATATATAATATATATGTGACAATGGATCTACATGCTTAAAATCATTGCATTTAAAGAAAAACACAACTCAGTCTAGTGTTTTGGGACATTTTATTAAATTAAAGAATCAATTTCATTATAAACCCAGTGACTTATGTAGAAATCAGATATAATAAGCAAGCAGCAAAGTTAAAGCATGTATTTTGGCATCTCAGAAGGTCAATTTGATGTATTATAATGTTAGTTCCCAGTTAGGAAGATTCACCCATGCAAAATATTTCCTATTTATAGACCAGCATGACTGACTATACATTGGTCAAAAGTAGTGATACCAAATTACCAGGGGTGGGGAGATAAAAAGGCAGAAGACAGAGCAGAGAAAAAATTACAGAAAA
Organism: Globicephala melas; assembly: GCF_963455315.2. Classification (NCBI taxonomy): domain Eukaryota; kingdom Metazoa; phylum Chordata; class Mammalia; order Artiodactyla; family Delphinidae; genus Globicephala; species Globicephala melas. Next base: position 49,568,044 of record NC_083335.1, read on the forward strand.
TCTTGAGAGTGGGAAAGAAGAATAAGAAATTCTATCAAAGAGCCAGGGGGCTGGAGGGGAAGATGGTGGAAGAGTAAGACATGGAGATCACCTTCCTCCCCACAGATACACCAGAAATACATCTACAGGTGGAACAACTCCTACAGAACACCTACTGAATACTGACAGAAGACCTCAGACCTCCCAAAAGGCAAGAAACTCTCCATGTACCTGGGTAGGGCAAAAGGAAAAAAGAAAAAACAGAGACAAAAGAATAGGGACAGGACCTGCACTAGTGGGAGGGAGCTGTGAAGGAGGAAAGGTTTCCACACACTAGGAAGCCCCTTCGCGGGCGGAGACTGCAGGTAGCGAAGGGGGGAGCTTCGAAGCCGCGGAGGAGAGCACAGCAACAGGGGTGCGGAGGGCAAAGCGGGGAGATTCCTGCACAGAGGATCAGTGCCAACCAGCACTCACCAGCCCGAGAGGCTTGTCTGCTCACCCGCCGGGGCGGGCGGGGCTGCAAGCTAAGGCTCAGGCTTTGATCAGAGCACAGGGAGAGGACTTGGGTTGGCTGCATGAACACAGCCTGAAGGGGTTAGTGCACCATGGCTAGCCGGGAGGGAGTCCGGGAAAAGGTCTGGAGCTGCCGAAGAGGCAAGAGACTTTTTCTTCTCTCTTTGTTTCCTGGTGCGCCAGGAGACGGGATTAAGAGCTCTGCTTAAAGGAACTCCAGAGACGGGCGTGAGCTGCGGCTAAAAGTGCGGACCCCAGAGACGAGCGGGAGATGCTAAGACTGCTGCTGCCACCACCAGGGGGCCTGTGTGCGAGCACAGGTCACTATCCACACCCCTCTTCCGGGGAGTCTGTGCAGCCCCCCACTGCCAGGTTCCCGGGATCCAGGGACAACTTCCCCGGGAGAATGCACGGCGGGCCTCAGGCTGGTACAACGTTACACCGGCCTCTGCCGCCGCAGGCTCACCCCACACTCCGCGCCCCTCCCTCCCCCCAGCCTGAGTGAGCCAGAGCCCCCGAATCAGCGGCTCCTTTAACCCCGTCCTGTCTGAGAAAAAACAGACACCCTCCAGCGACCTACACGCAGAGGCGGGGCCAAATCCAAACCTGAGCCCCTGGGAGCTGTGAGAACAAAGAAGAGAAATGGAAATCTTTCCCAGCAGCCTCAGAATCAGCGGATTAAAGCTCCACAATCAACTTGATGTACCCTGCATCTGTGGAATACATGAATAGACAACGAATCATCCCAAATTGAGGAGGTGGACTTTGAGAGCAAGATTTATGATTTTTTCTCCTTTTCCTCTTTTTGTGAGTGTGTATGTGTATGCTTCTGTGTGAGATTTTGTAGGTATAGCTTTGCTTCCACCATTTGTCCTAGGGATCTATCCATCCATTTTTTTAAATAATTACTTTTTATTTTAATAACTTTATTTTATTTTACTTTATCTTCTCTTTCTTTCTTTCTTTCTTTCTTTCTTTCTTTCTTTCTTTCTTTCTTTCTTTCTTTCTTTCTTTCTTTCTTTCTTTCTTTCTTTCTTTCCTTCCTTCCTTCCTTCCTTCCTTCTTTCCTTCCTTCCCTCCTTTAGACAACGAATCATCCCAAAATTGAGGAGGTAGACTTTGAGAGCAAGATTTATGATTTTTTTCCCCATTTCCTCTTTTTGTCAGTGTATATGTGTATGCGTCTGTGTGAGGTTTTGTCTGTATAGCTTTACATCCACCATTTGTCCTAAGGTTCTATCCATCCGTTTTTGTTTTGTTTTTTTTTAAAAAATTTTTTCTTAATAATTATTTTTTATTTAATAACTTTATTATATTTTATTTTTTTACTTTATCTTCTTTCTTTCTCTTTTCCTTCCTTCCCTCCTTCCTTCCTCCCACCGTCCCTCCCTCCCTCCCTCCTTCCTTTCTTTCTTTTTTCTTTCCTTCTTTCCTTTCCTTCTTTTCTTCTTTCTTTCTTTCTTTCTTTCTTTCTTTCTTTCTTTCTTTCTTTCTTTCTTTCTTTCTTTCTTTCTTTCTTTCTTTCTTTCTTTCTTTCTTCCTCCCTTCCTTCCTTCCCTCCTTTCTTTCTTTCTTTCTTCCTACTTCTACTAATTCTTTCTCTCTACTTTTTCTCCCTTTTATTCTGAGCTGTGTGGATGAAAGCCTCTGGGTGCTGCAGCCAGGAGTCAGTGCTGTGCCTCTGAGGTGGCAGAGTCAACTTCAGGACACTGGTCAACAAGAGACCTCCCAGCTTCACATAATATCAAATGGCAAAAATCTCCCAGAGATCTCCATCTCAACACCAGCTCCCAGCTTCACTCAACGACCAACAAGCTACAATGCTGGACACCCTATGCCAAACAACTAGCAAGAGAGAAACACAACACCACCCATTAGCAGAGAGGCTGCCTAAAATCATAATAAGTCCACAGACATCCCTAAACACACCACAAGATGTGGACCTGCCCACCAGAGAGACAAGATCCAGCCTCATCCACCAGAACACAGGCACTAGTCCCCTCCACCAGGAAGCCTACACAACCCAATGAACCAACCTTAGCCACTGGGGACAGACATCAAAAACAACGGGAAGTATAAACCTGCAGCCTGCAAAAAGGAGACCACAAACACAGTAAGATAAGCAAAATGAGAAGACAGAAAAACACACAGAAGATGAAGGAGCAAGATAAAAACCCACCAGACCTAACAAATGAAGAGGAAATAGGCAATCTACCTGAAAAAGAATTCAGAATAATGATAGTAAAGGTGATCCAAAATCTTAGAAATAGAATAGACAAAATTCAAAAAAATCATTTAACAAGGCCCTAGAGGAACTAAAGATGAAACAAACAAGGATGAACAACACAATAAATGAAATGAAAAATACTCTAGATGGGATCAATAGCAGACTAACTGAGGCAGAAAACGGATAAGTGACCTGGAAGATAAAATAGTGGAAATAACTACTGCAGAGCAGAATAAAGAAAAAAAGAATGAAAAGAACTGAGGACAGTCTCAGAAACCTCTGGGACAACAATAAACTAACAAAAATTTGAATTATATGGGTTCCAGGAGAAGAAGAGAAAAAGAAAGGGACTGAGAAAATATTTGAAGAGATTATAGTTGAAAACTTCCCTAATATGGGAAAGGAAATAGTTAATCAAGTCCAGGAAGCACAGAGAGTCCCATACAGGATAAATCCAAGGAGAAATATGCCAAGACACATATTAATCAAACTCAAAAATTAAATACAAAGAAAGCATATTAAAAGCAGCAAGGGAAAAACAACAAATAATACACAAGGGAATCCCCATAAGGTTAACAGCTGATCTTTCAGCAGAAACTCTGCAAGCCATAAGGGAGTGGCAGGACATACTGAAAGTGATGAAGGAGAAAAACCTGCAACGAAGATTACTCTACCCAGCAAGGATCTCATTCAGATTTGATGGAGATACTAAAACCTTTACAGACAAGCAAAAGCTGAGCGAGTTCAGCAGCACCAAAACAGCTTTAAAACAAATGCTAAATGAACTTCTCTAGGCAAGGAACACAAGACAAGGAAAAGACCTACAATATTGAACCCAAAACAATTTGGAAAATGGGAATAGGAACATATATATCGATAATTACCTTAAATGTAAATGGACTAAATGCTCCCAACAAAAGACACAGATTGGCTGAATGCATACAAAAACAAGACCCTTATATATGCTGTCTACAAGAGACCCACTTCAGACCTAGAGACACATACAGACTAAAGTAAGGGGATGGAAAAAGATATTCCATGCAAATGGAAACCAAAAGAAAGCTGGAGTACAATTCTCATATCGGTCAAAATAGACTTTAAGATAAAGACTATTAGAAGAGACAAAGAAGGACAGTACATAATGAACAAGGGATCATCCAAGAAAAAGATATAACACTTGTAAATATTTCTGCACCCAAAATAGGAGGACCTCAATGCATAAGGCAAATACTAACAGCCATAAAAGGGGAAACCGACAGTAACACATTCATAGTAGGGATCTTTAACATCCCACTTTCACCAATGGACAGATCATCCAAAATGAAAATAAATAAGGAAACACAAGCTTTAAATAATACATTAAACAAGATGGACTTAATTGATATTTATAGGACACTCCATCCCAAATCAACAGAATAAACATTTTTCTCAAGTGCTCATGGAACATTCTCCAGGATAGATCATATCTTGAGTCACAAATCAAGCCTTGGTAAATTTAAGAAAATTGAAATTGAATCAAGTATCTTTTCCGACTACAACGCCATGAGACTAGATATCAATTACAGGAAAAGATCTGTAAAAAATATAAACTCATGGAGACTAAACAATACACTACTTAATAACGAAGTGATCACTGAAGAAATCAAAGGGGAAATTTAAAAAATACCTAGAAACAAATGACAATGGAGACACGATGACACAAAACCTATGTGATGCAGCAAAAGCAGTTCTAAGAGGGAAGTTTATAGCAATACAAGCCCACCGTAAGAAACAGGAAACATCTCGAATAAACAACCTAACCTTGCACCTAAAGTAATTAGAGAAAGAACAACAAAAAAACCACAAAGTAAACAGAAGGAAAGAAATCATAAAAATCAGATCAGAAATTAATGAAAAAGAAATGAAGGAAACAATAGAAAAGATCAATAAAACTAAAAGCTGGTTCTTTGAGAAGATAAACAAAATAGATAAACCATTAGCCCGACTCATCAAGAAAAAAAGGGAGAAGACTCAAATCAATAAAATTAGAAATGAAAAAGGAGAAGTAACAACTGACACTGCAGAAATACAAAAGATCATGAGAGATTACTACAAGCAACTCTATGCCAATAAAATGCACAACCTGGAAGAAATGGACAAATTCTTAGAAATGCCCAACCTGCCAAGGCTGAATCAGAGAGAAATAGAAAATATGAACAGACAAAACACAAGTACTGAAATTGAAACTGTGATTAACAATCTTCCAAGAAACAAAAGCCCAGGACCAGATGGCTTCACAGGCGAATTCTATTAAACATTTAGGGAAGAGCTAACACCTATCCTTCTCAAACTCTTCCAAAATATAGCAGAGGGAGGAACACTCCCAAATTCCTTCTACGAGGCCACCATCACCTTGATAACAAAACCAGACAAGGATGTCACAAAGAAAGAAAACTACAGGTCAATATCACTGATGAACATAGATTCAAATATCCTCAACAAAATACTAGCAAACAGAATCCAACAGCACATTAAAAGGATCATACACCATGATCAAGTGGGGTTTATTCCAGGAATGCAAGGATTCTTCAATATACGCAAATCAGTCAATGTGATAAACCATATTAACAAATTGAAGGAGAAAAACCATATCCTCATCTCAATAGATGCAGAAAAAGCTTTTGACAAAATTCAACACCTATTTATGATAAAAACCCTGCAGAAAATAGGCATAGAGGGAACTTTCCTCAACATAATAAAGGCCGTATATGACAAACCCACAGCCAACATCATCCTCAATGGTGAAAAACTGAAAGCATTTCCACTAAGATCAGGAACAAGCCAAGGTTGCCTAATCTCACCACGCTTATTCAATATAGTTTTGGAAGTTTAGCCACAGCAATCAGAGAAGAAAAGGCAATAAAAGGAATCCAAATCAGAAAAGAAGTAAAGCTGTCACTGTTTGCAGATGACATGGTAGTATGCATAGAGAATCCTAAAGATGCTACCAGAAAACTACTAGAGCTAATCAATGAATTTGGAAAAGTTGCAGGATACAAAATTAATGCACAGAAATCTTTTGCCTTCCTATACACTAATGATGAAAAATCTGAAAGTCAAATCAAGAAAACACTCCCATTTACCATTGCAGCAAAAAGAATAAAATATTTAGGAATAAACCTACCTAAGGAGACAAAAGACCTGTACGCAGAAAATTATAAGACACTGATGAAAGAAATTAAAGGTGATACAAATAGGTGCAGAGATATACCATGTTCTTGGATTGGAAGAATCAACATTGTGAAAATGACTCTACTACCCAAAGCAGTCTACATATTCAATGCAATCCCTCTCAAACTACCACTGGCATTTTTCATAGAACTAGAACAAAAAAATTCACAATTTGTATGGAAACACAAAAGACCCCAAATAGCCAAAGCAATCTTGAGAACTTAAAACAGAGCTGGAGGAATCTGGCTCCCTGACTTCAGACTATACTATAAAGCTACAATAATCAAGACACTATGGTACTGGTACAAAAACAGAAAGATAGATCAATGGAACTGGATAGAAAGCCCAGAGTTAAACCCATGCACAAATGGTCACCTTATCTTTGATAAAGGAGGCAGGAATGTACAGTGCAGTAAGGGCAGCCTCTTCAATAAGTGGTGCTGGGAAAACTGGACAGGTACATGTAAAAGTATGAGATTAGATCACTCCCTAACACCATACACAAAAATAAGCTCAAAATGGATTAAATACCTAAATGTAAGGCCAGAAACTATCAAACTCTTAGAGGAAAACATAGGAAGAACACTCTATGACATAAATCACAGCAGGATCCTTTTTGACCCACCTCGTAGAGAAATGGAAATAAAAAAAAATATATAAACAAATGGGACCTAATGAAACTTCAAAGCTTTTGCACAGCAAAGGAAACCATAAACAAGACCAAAAGACAACTCTCAGAATGGGAGAAAATATTTGCAAATGTAGCAACTTACAAAGAATTAATGTCCAAAATTTACAAGCAGCTCATGCAGCTCAATAACAAAAAAACAAACAACCCAATCCAAAAATGGGCAGAACACCTAAATAGACATTTCTCCAAAGAAGATATACAGACTGCCAACAAACACATGAAAGAATGCTCAACATCATTAATCATTAGAGAAATGTAAATCAAAACTACAATGAGATATCATCTCACACCAGTCAGAATGGCCATCATCAAACAATCTAGAAACAATAAATGTTGGAGAGGGTGTGGAGAAAAGGGAACACTCTTGCACTGCTTGTGGGAATGTGAATTGGTAGAGCCACTATGGAGAACAGTATGGAGTTTCCTTAAAAAACTACAAATAGAACTACCATATGACCCAGCAATCCCACTACTGGGCATATATCCTGAGAAAAACATAATTCAAAATGAGTCATGTACCAAAATGTTCATTGCAGCTCTATTTACCATAGCCCGGAGATGGAAACAACCTAAGTGCCCATCATCGGATGAATGGATAAAGAAGATGTGGCACATATATACAATGGAATATTACTCAGCCATAAAAAGAAACGAAATTGAGCTATTTGTAATGAGGTGGATAGACCTAGAGTCTGTCATACAGATTGAAGTAAGTCAGAAAGAGAAAGACAAATACCGTATGCTAACACATATATATGGAATTTAAGAAACAAAAATGTCATGAAGAACTTAGGGGTAAGACAGGAATAAAGGCACAGACCTACTGGAGAAAGAACTTGAGGATATGGGGAGGGGGAAGGGTGAGCTGTGACAAAGCGAGAGAGAGGCATGGACATATATACACTGCCAAACGGAAGGTAGATAGCTAGTGGGAAGCAGCCACATAGCACAGGGAGATCAGCTCGGTGCTTTGTTACCACCTCGAGGGGTGGGATAGGGAAGGGGTAGGGAGGGAGACACAAGAAGGAAGAGATATGGGAACATATGTATATTTAAAACTGATTTACTTTGTTATAAAGCAGAAACTAACAAACCATTGTAAAGCAATTATACCCCAATAAAAATGTTAAAGAAAATAAATAAATATAGTAAAAATGGCCCTCAAACAAACAAACAAACAAAAAAAGCCAGGAAAATTTTAGTGTAAAGTATAAAAAATAAATCAAGGAAAAGCTATAGGTATTTCAGTTTGGATGCTTTTGATCGTACGTAACAGAAAATTCACCTTAGTTTTATAGAATGAAAAAAATATATTGGCAAAATGTTGGAAAAGTCTATGGGCAGGACTTCTGGCAGTTTTATGAGGCTCCTAGCTCAATTTTTCTATTATTCTTTCAACTCTGCTCTCCTCCATGTGTTGTAATTGTTCTCAGGCTCTTTTTCCTCCTTGTAGCAAAATAGATACAGCAGTTATAGGATTTACATGAGTACTCTACACTTTTATACAAAAGTCCTGTGCTTCATTCTGAACCAACTTGAACCAATGTGGTTTTCAGGAGAATAGCATACATTTGTTGTTTTAAATTAGGATTATTGACTATCCATAGTTTAGTTTGGTATTGCATAGGGAGGTGAGGTTGTGCTAATTGGATTATGCTTCTCAGGGATCACCCTTGTAAGGAAGGTCAGTCCCACCCAAACTGCATGACTGTCACACAGTTAGGGAAGGATAGAATGGATGCTGTGGAGACAAACAAGTATCCACTTCAATGCAGCATAGGAAATAAGGTCCCTGAATGATACATCCAAGAATCCAGCCAAAGAAATTTCAGTTAATCCCAATCTGATCTAACTAAAGAGGAAACCTGGCTTTTATCAATATTATTAGCAGATGCCTAAGCCCTTTGCAAATAAATGGGCCATATTACATTTAGGCACAATTACTATGAAGATGTTGAAAAATTATTCTAAATTAAGTATGAAATCATTAAATATAATCCTTCAATATATTCTTAACTAAACAGAATGCACTAGTACCTATAACATGATCTTAATAAATATTTCAGTAGATGAATGTCATTTATTTTTTGAGTCTCACCAGTGAAGACCTTCTGCTCCATTTTATTTCTTCCCAAATAAACTGTTTTTTATTCTGTAGACATATATAATGGAGAATTAATAATTATCTGATCAACTTGAGATACCTAGAAAGACAATTTATGTAATTTGAGAGTCTTAATAAACTCTAAGATGTTTATCTTTAATGGTTTCCATTGAAAACAAAGCCTGAATACAGAATCAATCACATCTAATATTTTTTGTGGGATTTTCTTTTGACTCTGTGTGTGTGTGTGTGTGTGTGTGTGTGTGTGTGTGTGTGTGTGTGTGTAGTATTATTTTAGGACAGTGCTATCCAAACAGGATACAATGCAAGCAATATGTGTAATTTTATATGCACTAGCCACATTAAAAAGTACAAAAGAAAGATCATTTAATATATAACAGAATATTTCCAAAATATTATTTCAACATTAATCAAATGAAAATATTAATGAGATATTTTGTTCTACTAAGTTTTCAAAATATGTGTATGTTACACTTTAGGCACATATCAATTCAGACCAGCCGCAGTTCATGTGTTCAATAGCTCCATGTGACTAGTGGTTATCATATTGTATAGGTCTAGAATTATTCACGTTTGTTCTCTATACAGTCCAAGGCTGTTGATATTAGCCAAGAGAACAATGCACCCTGTACTGTATAGAATTTTCCTCAATATAATATCATTTTTTGATGCTACTTAGTTTAAAGATATACTTTTCTTATTTTTATCCTTGACACATACTCTTACATAGTTTATTAATTCTATGTGCTAGGTCTTTGATGATCCATTTTTTAAATCCTGATTTTACCACCTGTTTCTTATTATCCTTTTATTTATTTAGAATTTATTGAGATGAATGCCAATGACTGCCTTAGTTCCACTTTATTTTCTCCCTTTTTACATTAATTTTATCTGTATCCTTTTCTGAATCCTTTAAACCTTTTGCATTAGCTCAAATCAGCTTTCCTGTGGAATTTATGGTGTTCTCTCCTTCGGTGCATACACATTTTCTTAATAAGCACTTAAATCTAATGATATTTCAAAAATTCTACTCTCCAGCTTCATTGAACTTTATTCAGATTGTTCTAAGAAGCATTTTTGTGCACTGATAGTACAATAACCAGAGTAATTAATACAATTTCATATTCTTGAAAGGTGAAAGTATTTTAAAAAGTCTCTTTATTTGGATAAAATTAATTTATGATTAATATTACTGGGCTGGAGAGACATTCAAGATGGCAGAGGAATGAGACGTGGAGATTGCCTTCCTCCCCACAAATACATCAGAAATACATCTACATGTGGAACAATTCCTACAGAACACCTACTGAACGCTGGCAGAAGACCTCAGCCTTCCCAAAAGGCAAGAAACTCCCCACATACCTGGGTAGGGCAAAAGAAAAAAGAAAAAAACAGAGACAAAAGAATAGGGACTGGACCTACACCACTAGGAGGTAGCTGTACAGGAGGAAAAGTTTCCACACACTAGGAAGCCCCTTCACTGGTGGAGATGGGGGTGGTGGGGAGGGAAGCTTCGGAGCCACGGAGGAGAGTGAAGCAACAGGGGAGTAGAGGGCAAAGTGGAGAGATTCCTGCACAGAGGATCGGTGCCGACCAGCACTCACCAGCCCAAGAGGCTTGTCTGCTCACCCGCTGGGGCGGGCTGGGGCTGGGAGCTGAGGCTCGGGCTTCGGTCGGATCGCAGGGAGAGGACTGGGGTTTGTGGTGTGAACACAGCCTGAAGGGGGCTAGTACACCACGGCTAACCTGGAGGGAGTCTGGGAAAATGTCTGGACCTGCCGAAGAGGCAAGAGACCATTGTTTCGGGGTGAGCGAGGAGAGGGGTTTCAGAGCACAGCCTAAACGAGCTCCAGAGACGGGCATGAGCCACTGCTATCAGCGCGGACCCCAGAGATGGGCATGAGACGTTAAGGCTGCTGCTGCAGCCACCAAGAAGCCTGTTAGCAAGCACAGGTGACTATCCACACCTCCTCTCCCAGGAGCCTGTGCAGCCCGCCACGGCCAGGGTCCCGTGATCCAGGGAAAAAGTCCCCAGGAGAACACACGGAACGCCTCAGGCTGTTGCAACATCCCGCTGGCCTCTGCCACTGCAGGCTCGCCCCACATTCCGTACCCCTCCCTCCCCGCAGCCTGAGTGAGCCAGAGCCTCCTAATCAGCTGCTACTTTAACCCTGTCCTGTCTGAGCAAAGAACAGATGCCCTCAGGCGACCTACATGCAGAGGGGGAACCAAATCCAAAGCTGAACCCCAGGAGATCTGCGAAAATAGAGGAGAAAGGGAAATCTCTCCCAGCAGATTCAGGAGGAGCGGATTAAATGTCCACAATCAACTCGATGTACCTTGCATCTGTGGAATACCTGAATAGACAACGAATCATCGCAAAATTGAGGTGGTGGACTTTGGGAGCAATGATATATATATATATTTTTTTTCCTTTTTCACTTTTTGAGAGTGTGTATGTGTATGCTTCTTTCTGTGAGTTTGTCTGTATAGATTTGCTTTTACCATTTGTCCTAGGGTTCTGTCTGTCTGGGTTTTTTTTTTGTTGTTGTTTTTAGTATACTTTTAAGCACTTATTATCATTGGTGGATTTGTTTTGGGTTTGGTTGCTCTCTTTTTTTATCTTTAATAATTATTTTTTATTTTAACTATTTTTTTTCTTCCTTTCTTTTTTTCTCCCTTTTCTTCTGAGCTGTGTGGCTGACATGGTCTTGGACCTCCGGCTGGGTGTCAGGCCTGCACCTCTGAGGTGGGACAGCCGATATCAAGACATTGGTCCACCAGAGACCTCCAGCTCCACATAATATCAAATGGGGAATGCTGTCCAAGAGATCTCCATCTCAATGTTAAGACCCAGGTCCACTCAACAACCAGCAAGCTACAGTGCTGGACACCCAATGCCAAACAACTAGCAAGAGAGGTACACAACTCCACCCATTAGCAAAGAAGCTGCCTAAAATCATAAAAAGGTCACAGAAACCCCAAAACACACCACTGCACATGGTCCTGCCCAACAGAAAGACAAGATCCAGCCTCATCCTCCAGAACACAGGAACCAGTCCACTCCACCAGAAAGCCTATACAACCCACTGAACCAACCTTAGCCACTGAGGCCAGACAGCAAAAACAACAGGAACTATGAACCTGTAGCCTGCATAAAGGAAACCACAAACACAGTAAGTTAAGCAAAATGAGAAGACAGAGAAACACACAGCAGATGAAGTAGCAAGGTAAAAACCCACCAGACCAAACAAATGAAAAGAAAATAGTCAGTCTACCTGAAAAATAATTCAGAGTAATGATAGTAAAGATGATACAAAATCTTGGAGATAGAATGGAGAAAATACAAGAAACATTTAACAAGGACCTAGAAGAACAAAAGAGCAAACAAACAGTGATGAACAACACAATAAATGAAATTAAAAATTCTCTGAAAGGAATCAATAGCAGAATAACTGAGGCAGAAGACCGGATAAGTGACCTGGAAGATAAAAAAGTGGAAATAACTATGGCAGAGAAGAATAAAGAAAAAAGAATGAAAAGATTGAGGACAGTCTCAGAGACCTCTGGGACAACATTAAACACACCAACATTCGAATTACAGGGGTCCTAGAAGAAGAACAGAAAAAAGAAAGGGACTGAGAAAATGTTTGAAGAGATTATAGTTGAAAACTTCCCTAATAAGGGAAAGGAAATAGTTAATAAAGTCCAGGAAGTGCAGAGAGTCCCATACAGGATAAATCCAAGGAGAAACACACGAAGAGATATTAGGCAAACTATCAAAAATGAAATACAAAGGAAAAATATTAAAGGTAGCAAAGGAAAAACAACAAATAACATACAAGGGAATTCCCATAAGGTTAACAACTGATCTTTCATCAGAAACTCTGCAAGCCAGAGAGGAATGGCAGGACATATTTAAAGTGATGAAAGGGAAGAACCTACAACCAAGAGTACTCTACCCAGCAAGGATCTCATTCAGATTCGATGGAGAAATTAAAACCTTTACAGACCAGGAAAAGCTAAGAGAATTCAGCACCACAAAACCAGCTTTACAACACATGCTAAAGGAACTTCTCTAGGCAGGAAACACAAGAGAAGAAAAGACCTACAATAACAAACTCAAAACAATTAAGAAAATGGTAAGAGGAATGTACATATACACAACAAATGTAAATGGATTATATGCTCCAACCCAAAGACATAGACTGGCTGAATGGACACAAAAACAAAACCTGTATATATGCCGTCTGCAAGAGAGCCACTTCAGGCCTTGGAACACATACAGACTGAAAGTGATGGGATGGAAAAATATATTCGATGCAAATGGAAACCAAAAGAAAGCTGGTGTAGCAATTCTCATATCAGATAAAAGGGACATTAAAATAAAGACTATTACAAGAGACAAAGAAGCACACTACATAATGATCAAGGTATCAATCCAAGAAGAAGACATAACAATTGTAAATGTTTATGAACCCAACATAGGAGCACCTCAATACATAAGGCAAATGCTACCAGCCATAAAAGGGGAAATTGACAGTAACACAAAAAGAGTAGAGGGGACTTCCCTGGTGGCACAGTGGTTGAAAATCTGCCTGCTAATGCAGGGGACATGGGTTCGAGCCCTGGTCTGGGAGGATCCCACATGCCACGGAGCAACTAGGTCTGTTAGCCACAACTACTGAGCCTGCGCGTCTGGAGCCTGTGCTCCGCAACAAGAGAGGTTGTGATAGTGAGAGGCCTGCACACTGCTATAAAGAGTGCTCCCAAATGCCACAACTAGAGAAAGCCCTCCCACCGAAATGAAGACCCAACACAGCAAAAATAAATAAATTAATTAATAAACTCCTACTCCCAACATCTAAAAAAAAAAACACACAAAATGTAAATGTTAGCAATCTTGACAACATCAAAGTAAGGACAGAACCATTAGAGGCTAAGAAGTAAAGCAAAAAAAAAAACAAGAGTAGGGGACTTCAACATCCCACTTACATCAATGGGCATATCATCCAAAATGAATATAAGGAAACACAAGCTTTAAATGACACATTAAACAAGATGGACTTAGTTGATGTTTATAGGACATTCCATCCAAAAACAACAGAATACACTTTCTTCTCAAGTGCTCATGGAACATTCTCCAGCATAGATCATATCTTGGGTCAAAAATCAAGCCTTGGTAAATTTAAGAAAGTTGAAATCGTATCAGTTATCTTTTCCAACCACAAAACTCTGAGACTAGATATCAAGTACAGGAAAAAATCTGTAAAAAATACAAACTCATGGAGGCTAAACAATACACTACTTAATAACCAAGAGATCACTGAAGAAATCAAAGAAGAAATCAAAAAATACCTACAAACAAATGACAATGAAAACACGATGACCCAAAACCTATGGGCTGCAGCAAAAGCAGTTCTAAGAGACAAGTTTGTAGCAATAAAATCCTACCTCAAGAAACAAGAAACATCTCAAATAAACAATCTAACCTTACTGCTAAAGCAATTAGAGAAAAAGAACAAAAAAAAACTGAAAGTTTTGAGAAGGAAAGAAATCATATAGATCAGATCAGAAATAAATGAAAATGAAATAAAGGAAACAATAGCAAATATCAATAAAACTAAAAGTTGGTTCCTTGAGAAGATAAACAAAATTCATAAACATTAGCCAGACTCATCAAGAAAAAAAGGGAGAAGACTCAAATCAATAGAATTCGAAATGAAACAGGAGAAGTAACAACTTACACTGCAGAAATACAAAGGATTATGAGAGATTACTACAAACAACTATATGCCAGTAAAATGGACACCCTGGAAGAAATGCACAAATTCTTAGAAAAGCTCAACCTTCGGAGACTGAACCAGGAAGAAATAGAAAATATAAACAGACCAGTCACAAGCACTGAAATTGATACTGTGATGAAAAATCTTCCAAGAAACAAAAGCCCAGGACCAGATGGCTTCACAGGCGAATTCTATCAAACATTTAGAGAAGAGCTAACACCTATCCTTCTCAAACTCTTCCAAAATACAGCAGAGGGAGGAATACTCCCAAACTCATCCTATGAGGCCACCATCACCCTCATACCAAAACCAGACAAAGATGTCAGAAAGAAAGAAAACAACAGGCCAATATCACTGATGAACTTAGATGCAAAAATCCTCAACAAAATACTAGCAAACAGAGTCCAACAGCACATTGAAAAGATCATACAGCATGATCAAATGTGGTTTATCCCAGGAATGCAAGGATTTTTCAATATATGCAAATCGACGTGATAAACCATATTAACAAACTGAAGGAGAAAAACCATATCCTCATCTCAATAGATGCAGAAAAAGCTTTTGACAAAATTCAACACCCATTTATGGTAAAAACCCTCTGGAAAGTAGACATAGAGGGAACTTTCCTCAATATAATAAAGGCCATATATGACAAAGCCACAGCCAACATCATTCTCAATGGTGAAAAACTGAACCCTTTTCCACTAAAATCAGGAACAAGACAAGATTGTCCACTTTCACCACTGTTTTTCAACATAGTTTTGGAAGTTTTAGCCACAGCAGTCAGAGAAGAAAAAGAAATAAAAGGAATCCAAATTGGAAAAGAAGTAAAGCTGTCACTGTTTGCAGATGACATGATACTATACACAGAGAATCCTAAAGTCGCTACCAGAAAACTACTAGAACTAATCAATCAATTTGGTAAAGTAGCAGCATGCAAAATTAATGCACAGAAATATCTCTTATTTCTATACACCAATGATGAAAAATCTGAAAGAGAAATTAAGGAAACACTCCAATTTACCATAGCAACAAAAATAAAATACCTAGGAATAAACCTACCTCAGGAGACAATATTAGAACATATTTCAAAAACTGTACTGATATAGTATGCAAAAAACTATAGGACAGTGATGAAAGGAATTAAAGATGATACAAACAGATGGAAAGATATACCATGTTCTTTGATTGGAAAAATCAACATTGTGAAAATGACTGTATTACCCAAAGCAATCTACAGAGTCATTGCAATCCCTAACAAACTACCAATGGCATTTCTCACAGAACCAGAACAAAAAAATTCACAATTTGTATGGAAACACAAAAGACCCCGAATAGCCAAAGCAATCTTGAGAAAGCAAAATGGAGCTGGAAGAAGCAGGCTCCCTTACTTCAGACTATACTACAAATTTACAGTAATCAAGACAATATAGTACTGGCACAAAAACAGAAATATAGATCAATGGAACGGGATAGAAAGACCAGAGATAAACCCATGCACATATGGGCACCATATTTTCGATAAAGGAGGCAAGATTATACAGTGGAGAAAAGACAGCCTCTTCAATAAGTGGTGCTGGGAAAACTGGATGGCTACATGTAAAAGAATGAAATTAGAATGCTCCCAAACACCATACACAAAAATTAACTCAAAATGGATTAAAGACCCAAATTTAATTCCAGATACTATAAAACTCTTAGAGGAAAACATAGGCAGAACACTCTATGACATAAATCACAGCAAGATCCTTTTTGACTCACCTCCTAGAGAAAAGGAAATAATAAAAAGAAAATAAACATGGGACCTAATGAACTTTTAAAGCTTTTGCACAGCAAAGGAAACCATAAACAAGACGAAAAGACAAACCTCAGAATGGGAGAAAATATTTGCAAATGAAGCAACTGACAAAGGACTTATCTCCAAAATTTACAAGTAGTTCATGAAGCTCAGTATCAAAAAAACAAAAACCCAATCCAAAAATGTGCAGAAGACCTAAATAGACATTTCTCTAAAGAATATATAAAGACAGTCAACAAACACATGAAAGAATGCTCAACATACCTAATCATTAGAGAAATACAAGTCAAAACTGCAATGTAGTATCACCTCACACCAGTCAGAATGGCCATCATCAAAAAATCTGCAAGCAAAAAATTTTGGAAAGGGTGTGGAGAGAAGGGAACCCTCCTGCACTGTTGGTGGGTATGTAAATTGATACAGCCACTGTGAAGAACAGTATGGAGGTTTCTTTCATTTTTTTAACATCTTTATTGGAGTATAATAGCTTTACAATGGTGTGTTAGTTTCTGCTTTATAACAAAGTGAATCAGTTATACATATACATATGTCTCCATATCTCTTCCCTCTTGTGTCTCCCTCTCTCCCACCATCCCTATCTCACCTCTCTAGTTGGTTACACAGCACTGAGTTGATCTCCCTGTGCTATGCAGTTGCTTCCCACTAGCTATCTATTTTATGTTTGGTACTGTATATATGTCCATGCCACTTTCTCACTTTGTCCCAGCTTACCCTTATAAGGCGCCATTATGGAGGTTTCTGAAAACTCTAAAAACAGAACTACCATATGACCCAGCAGTCCCACTACTGGGCATATGCCCTGAGAAAACCATAATTCATAAAGAGACATGTACCACAATGTTCATTGTAGCTCTATTTACAATAGCCAGGACATGGAAGCAACCTAAGTGTCCATCAACAGGTGAATGGATAAAGAAGATGTAGCACATATATACAATGGAATATTACTCAGGGATAAGGAGAAATGAAATTGAGTTATTTGTAGTGAGATGGAGGGACCTAGAGTCTGTCATACAGAGTGAAGTAAGTCAGAAAGAGAAAAATAAGTACCGTATGCTAATATCTATGTATGGAATCTTAAAAAAAAAAAAAGTTGTTATGAACAACCTAGTGACAGCACAGGAATAAAGACGCCCATGTAGAGAATGGACTTGTGGACACAGGGAGGGGTAAGGGTAAGCTGGGACGATGTGAGAGGTTGGTATGGACTAATATATACTACCAAATGTAAAATAGATAGCTTTTGGGAAGCAGCCATATTGCACAGGAGATCAGCTTGGTTCTTTGTGACCACCTAGAGGGGTGGGATAGGGAAGGTGGGATGGAGATGCCAGAGGAAGGTTATATGGGGATCTATGTATACGTATAGATGTTTCACTTTGTTATAAAGCAGAAAATGGCACCCCATTGTAAAGCAATTATACTCTAATAATGATGTTTAAAAATAAAAAATATTTCACATACTACAACTAAGGAACCCATGTCCTGGAACTAAGGAGCCTGCCTGCTGAACCTAAGGAGGCTGCCTGCTGAAACTAAGGAGCCCACATGCTGCAACTAAGGCTCAGCACAACTAAATAAATACATAAATATTTTTAAAAAATATTTTCAATCCACCATTGGTTAAATCCATGGCTGTGGCACCCTGCAGATGTGGAGGACCAAGTGTAATGACTAAAATAAAAAGTCGGGGTGTGGTGATATAAGCTCATTATTTAGAGACCTGGAGGAAAATACCAGTATCATCCCCTGTGAGAAATTGTCCTGGCTTTTCCTGGGCAGGGGAAATTGTAGGAGAGAGGTTTTTGCAACAAAATTTGTAAGAACTATTTGACTTTTTAGATATGCAGACAACCTGTTCATCAGCATGTTTCATTGATGGATAAATGGATAAAGAATATGTGGTATATTTATACAATGGATTATTATTATTCAGCCATTATTAATATTATTCAGCCATAAAAAGGAATGGAATCCCGCCATTTGTAACAACACTAATTGACTTTGAAGGTATTATGCTAGGTGAAATATATCAGATGGAGAAAGACAAATACCGTATGATTTCACTCATACATGGAATAAAAAGTAAAACAATAACAAACTCATAGATAACAGAGAACATATTACTGATTATCAGAGGAGAGGGGTTGGGAGGTGGAGAAATGGGTAAAGGGAGTCAACTGTATGGTGAGGGATCATTCTGTAGTGTATACAGATGTTGAACTACAATGTTGTACACCTGAAACTTATATAATAAATAATTTAAAAGCAAAAAAATATTAATGGGCTATTAGAACATATTTCAAAAACTGTACTGATATTAAAATGAGGTTCATGAAACACATGTCATAGGGTTGTATTTAGAAGACAATAGATGGAAAAACACATAGCGTATTCTGACTAATGACTTCCCCATATATATTTGCCTCCCTCTTTTCTTGTTCCATCCTACTGTCATTTTTTCATTGGAATAGGTTTGGCAGCAGAAAGTAGTAGTTAAAATTGTGAGCTTGAGTCAGTGTTGGATTCTTAGCTCTGCCACTCATTAGCTGTGTGACCTTGAGCAAGTTTCTTTACTTATTATTAGATTCTTTGTATGTAAGTTAGGAATGATAAATTTAAACATTAATGAACCAAATATTTGAGCCAGGAAGCTAGAAAAAGAAAATCACAATGAACCAACAGAAGTAGGAAAGTTGTTTAAGGTGATGAATAATTAGAAGCACTCCCATAGAACTGTTAAATAAAATCAAAACTAGTAGCTGTGTCTGTGAAAATAAATTCACCCATCACAATTCTAACCCAGAAAATAAATGAAAATAACACATAGTTGAGCAACATTAAAAATGAGAAATGGGGATATGGAGAATTTAAAAATTGAGAAACTAGTATGTAGAATTTTATATCAAGAAATTTGCAAATCTAGATTAAGTGAAATTATAAAAAATAAATTGCATAGATTTAAAAAGCCACTCAGTAAGAAGCAAAACATAAAACCTTAATTGACCAAAAAAAGAAGAAAATTATAAAAATCATGCTACCTCAAAGACAGTAAAACCAATGACTTTGCAATCAATTTGTATTAAACTTTCAAGGAAAAGAAAATTCCTGCTATTTTAACTTTCCAGAGCAGAGAAATAGATATAAAAGTTCCCAATTCAGATCACCCATCTAGTAGAACTATGACACTAGATCCTTTCAAGGAAAGCAGACCAAAAACAAATTCAGGACCACTTGCATGTTTAGATCACAAAATTGAATTTTTTTCCCAGTTTTATTGAGAAATAATTGACATACATAACTGTATAAGTTTAAGGTGTACTGCATGATGGTTTGATTTACATTACTATATTGTGAAATTATTACCACTATAGGTTTAGCTAACATCTGTCATATAAATACAATCAAAAGAAGAAAAATTCTCCTTGTGATGAGAACTCTTAGAATCTACTTTCTTTAAAATGTTCCAATAGGACTTCCCTGGTGTTTCAGTGTTTGAGAATCTGCCTGCCAATGCAGGGGACACGAGTTCAATCCCTGGTCTGGGAAGATCCCACATGCCGTGGAACAACTAAGCCTGTGCGCCACAACTACTGAGCCTGCACTCTAGAGCCTGGGAGCCACAACTACTGAGCCCACACCACTAGAGCCTGTTAGCTCTGCAACAACAGAAGCCACCACAATGAGAAGCCCGGGCACCATAATGAAGAATAGCCCCCGCTCGTGGCAACTAGAAAAAGCCAATGCACAGCAACTAACACCCAACACAACCAGAAATAAATAAATAAAATAAATAAATTTATATTTAAAAAGTTCCTATATTATACAGCAGTGTTAACTATAGTCATGTTCTACATTACAACCCTAGCATTGATACTTGTTTTTCTTATAAATGGAATTTTGTACTTTTTGACCACCTTCCTCCAATTCCCCCTCCTCTCAACCCCTTCCTCTGGTAACCGCAAATCTGATCTCGTGTTCTATGAGTTTTGTTTGTTTGTTTGTTTTTAGATTTTACATTAAAGTGAGATCATGATCCTATAGTATTTGTCTTTCTATGTCTGACTTATTTCATGAGAAAACTGATTTTTGAATGGGAGGATTTGATAGTGCAAAATGTTAGTTTCCACCAATTTGATTCATAAATTTAAATCTAGTACAATCCATACATTTAGTGGGATTTTTTTTCAGAACTTGATAAATTAATTCTAAATTTTATCTGGCAGAAAAGAATGTGTGAGATTAGCTATTTAAAAATTAATTAGATTAATGAAAACATGGGGCTTTTTCTAGCAGTTATCTAAATGTAATAAAAGGTACAATAGTTAATTTGATCCTGGAAAAGGAATAAACAGAAAAATCAATGGAATAGAAAAAGACCAGAAACAATGTTAGTTCTCAGAGCATGTGATAAAGATAGCATTTCAAATCAGCAAGGAAAAGTTAGATTTTTTAATATATATTGTAAAAATAATTAGCTATTTGGAAATAAATCAACTGAAACCCCCACTTCACTCTGAAATAAGAATAAATTTCAGAAGGTAAACCTTTTAATGTATAAACAAAATATATAAGTGGAAAATATAGGGAAATGTTTTAGTGTTAGACTCAAGAAGACATTTCAAAACATGGTGTGAAACTCAGAAGTTTTAAAGGAAAAGACCAAATAGTTGAGGACATAAAGTTATATATTTTTTCTCACAGGCAAAATACACCATATGCAGAGTTAAAAGAAATGGCAAACTAGGAAAATAGTTTCAACATGTAGGCCAGGCAAAGGGTTACCTATACATGCTATATAAAGATATATCAAATAACTATCTCCTTTTAAGCTAAAATGCTCTGTCGGTAAGTGAGTTTTCTGTTTGTGTCATTAGAGTGCACCCCAAGCTAATAGAGTGCAAAGCCTGAGAAACCTCTCCAGGGTAATTATGTCCTAGCCTTTTTCCTGCAACAAAAAAACATGTCTTACTGGGGATTTATGCTTTATTCATTTATTTCATATGCCATTTACTGTTACTTTGTGTCCTTAGTTTTGCAGAATCAATGTTAAAAATGTTTCCACCTATTAAAAAAAAAAGGTAAAAAAAAAACACAGCTGCAAATATAGCTTTACTGCTACCAGACAGTAATGGATTACCATGACTGTGTTATTCTGTAAGTTACAGGCACATTTAAGACTAGTTATTAGCACATTTTAAAACTTTTTCAGAATTATACCTCTTTATTAAAGCAGTCACAGAAAGGATTTCAATCAGACAGCATAATTTTTTTCAGAGCAGCTTTACAAAGACATAATTCAGCATCGAAAATAAACTATGCTGAGATCCTGCATTCCAACCTCTCAGAACCTGCTTCTTTCTGTGTTCACCAATGGGAAAATCTGTTAATCCCAACGTGTGGAACTTTAGAAGTTTCCTTGTCCTCTTATTTATAAAGAATTTTTCAACATTAATCTTTTAAAGACAACTCCTTCCATTCTCTGTATTTACTATATGTCACCCAGAAGTGATTTTAATGGCTGGAATTTGAGTTCCTAGAAGGAAATAATGGCTGGTAGGAAAGCTGTCTTTGGACAGATGTCAACACCTATTTATATATAGTGCTTAGTGCATCTCCCGTAAATAGGGTCTTGCTTTGGATTAACAATTGTCTACAAATTTGAATCTAGTTTATATATAAATAGATCAGAGTTATCAGTGGACCTGAGGGAAAATCTAATCATGAAAGGAGTCATTACGGGATAGTTCTAAGAAATTTAGACTAGAGTCATTAAATAATTAATTGTCCCTATGAATAAAACCTACTCTAAGATTAGGCTAGTTTACTGATTTTGCATTTAGAAAAGAAAATACAACATCCATTTCTACGTTTAGAGATATAATTTGCCATACTGCTAGTCTTATCATATACAGGCATGAAAATAAGTTACTATTCTATTTAAAAAGTGATATATTACCTAAAGGAAGTTTAAATGTATTAAAATGTATTCATTAAACAACCCTCTGGTATTAAAGAGCTTACAAAACAGGCACAAAATTTAAGGGATTTCCAAAAAGCTCAGAAATAAGGAGGAGCTTCAAGATGGTGGAAGAGTAAGATGTGGAGATCGCCTTCCTCCCCACAAATACACCAAAATACATCTACATGTGGAACATGTACAGAACACCTACTGAATGCTGGCAGAAGACCTCAGACCTCCCAAAAGGCAAGAAACTCCCCACGTACCTGGGTAGGGCAAAAAAAAAAACAAAAAAACAACAGAGACAAAAGAATAAGGATGGAACCTGCACCAGTGGGAGGGAGCTGTGAAGGAGGAAAGGTTTCCACACACTAGGAAGACCCTTCGTGGGCAGAGACTGCAGGCGGCGGAAGGGGAAAGTTTCGGAGCCGTGGAGGAGAGCGCAGCAACAGGGGTGTGGAGGGCAAAAAGGGGAGATTCCCGCACAGAGGATTGGTGCAGACCAGCACTCACCAGCCAGAGAGGCTCTTTTGCTCACCTGCCAGGACGGGCGGAGGCTGGGAGCTGAGGCTCAGGCTTCGGTCGGAGCGCAGGGAGAGGACTGCGGTTGGCTGCATGAACACAGCCTGAAGGGGGCTTCTGCACCACGGCTAGCCGGGAGGGAGTCCGGGAGAAAGTCTGGACCTGCTGAAGAAGCAAGAGACTTTTTCTTCCCTCTTTGTTTCCTGGTGCGCGAGGAGAGGGTATTAAGATCGCTGCTTAAAGGAGCTCCAGAGATGGGCACGAGCCACGGCTATCAGCGCGGACCTAAGAGATGGGCATGAGACGCTATGGCTGCTGCCACCACCACCAAGAAGCCTGTGTGCAAGCACAGGTCACTATCCACACCACCCCTCACAGGAGCCTGTGCAGCCTGCCATTGCCAGGGTCCCGTGATCCAGGGACAACTTCCCCAGGAGAACACATGGCACCCCTCAAGCTGGCGCAATGTCATGCCTGTCTCTGCCACCGCAGGCTCACCCCGCACTCCGTCCTCTTCCCTGTCCCCCAGCCTGAGTGAGCCAGAGCCACCGAATCAGCGGCTCCTTTAACCCCATTTTCTGTGAGCAAAGAACAAATGCCCCCAGGTGACCTACATGCAGTGGCGGGTCCAAATCCAAATCTGAACCCCAGGAGCTGTGCGAACAAAGAAGGGAAAGGGAAATTTCTCCCAGCAGCCTCAGGAGCAGCAGATTAAATCTCTGCAATCAACTTGATGTACCCTGCAAATGTGGAATACTTGAATAGTCAAGGAATCATCTCAAATTGAGGAGGCGGACTTTGAGAGCAAGATTTATTATTTTTTCCCCTTTTTCTCTCTTTGTGAGTGTGTATGTGTATGCTTCTCTGTGTGATTTTGTCTGTATAGCTTTGATTTTACCATTTGTCCTGGGTTCTGTCTGTCTGTTTTTTTTTTTTTTTTTAGTATAGATTTTAGGACTTGTTATAATTGGTGGATTTGTTGTTTAGTTTGGTTGCTCTCTTCTTTCTATTTTTATTACTTTAAAAAAAATTTTAATAATTAATTTTTAGTGTAATAACTTTTATATTATTTTACTTTATTTTATTTTATCTTCTTCTTTCTTTCTTTCTTTCTTTTTTTTCTCCCTTTTATTCTGAGCCATGTGGAAGACAGGCTTTTGATGCTCCAGCCAGGCATCAAGGCTGCACCTCTGAGGAGGCAGAGCCAAGTTCAGAACACTGGTCCGCAAAAAACCTCCCAGCTCCACGTAATATGAAATGGTGAAAATCTACAAGAGGTATCCATCTCAACGCCAAGACCCAGCTCCACTCAACGACCAGCCAGCTACAGTGCTGGACACCCTATGCCAAACAACTAGCAAGACAGGAACACACCCCATCCATTAGCAGAGAGACTGCCTAAAATCATAATAAGTCCACAGACACCCCAAAACACACCATCAAACGTGGACCAGCCAAGCAGAAAGACAAGATCCAGCCTCATCCACCAGAACACAGGCACAAGTCCCTTCCACCAGGAAGCCTACACAACCCATGGAACCAACCTTAGCCACAGGGGACAGATACCAAACACAACGGGAACTATGAACTTGCAGCATGTGAAAAGGAGACCCCAAACACAGTAAGTTAAGCAAAATGAGAAGACAGAGAAACACACAGCAGATGAAGGAGTAAGGCAAAAACCCACCAGACCTAACAACTGAAGAGGAAATAGACAGTCTACCTGAAAAAGAATTCAGAATAATGATAGTAAAGATATCCAAAATCTTGGAAATAGAATGGAAAAAATGCAAGTAACATTTAACAAGGACCTAGAAGAACTAAAGAGGAAACAAGCAATGATGAACAACACAGTAAATGAAACTAAAAATTCTCCAGAACGGATCAATAGCGGAATAACTGAGGCAGAAGAACGGATAAGTGACCTGGAAGATAAAATAGTGGAAATAACTACTGTAGAGCAGAATAAAGAAAAAAGAATAAAAGGAATTGAGGACAGTCTCAGAGACCTCTGGGACAACATTATATGCACCAACATTCGAATTATAGGGGTCCCAGAAGAAGAAGAGAAAAAGAAAGGGACTGAGAAGATGTATCAAGAGGTTATAGTTGAAAACTTCCCTAATAAGGGAAAAGAAAGAGTTAATCAAGTCCAGGAAACACAGAGAGTCCCATACAGGATAAATCCAAGGAGAAACACACCAAGACACATATTAATCAAACTATCAAAAATTAAATACAAAGGAAAAACATTAAAAGCAGCAAGGGAAAAAACAACAAATAACATACAAGGAAATCCCCATAAGGTTAACAGCTGATCTTTCAGCAGAAACTCTGCAAGCCAGAAGGGGGTAGCAGGACATATTTAAACTGATGAAGGAGAAAAAGCTACAACCAAGATTACTCTACCCAGCAAGGATCTCGTTCAGATTTGACGGAGAAATTAAAAACTTTACAGAAAAACAAAAGCTAGGAGAATTCAGCACCACAAAACCAGCTTTACGACAAATGCTAAAGGAACTGCTCTAGGCAGGAAACACAAGAGAAGGAAAAGATCTACAATAACAAACCCAAAACAATTAAGAAAATGATAATAGGAACATACCTATCGATAACTACCTTAAATGTAAATGAATTAAATGCTCAAACCAAAAGACACAGACTCGCTGAATGGATATAAACACAAGACACATATATATGCTGTCTACAAGAGACCCACTTCAGACCTAGAGACACATACAGACTGAAAGTGAGGGGATGGAAAAAGATATTCCATGCAAATGGAAACCAAAAGAAAGCTGGAGTAGCAATTCTCATATCAGTCAAAATAGACTTTAAGATAAAGACTACTAGAAGAGACAAAGAAGGACAGTACATAATGAACAAGGGATCGATCCAAGAAAAAGATATAACAATTGTAAATATTTCTGCACCCAAAATAGGAGGACCTCAATGCATAAGGCAAATACTAACATCCATAAAAGGGGAAACCGACAGTAACACATTCATAGTAGGGATCTTTAACATCCCACTTTCACCAATGGACAGATCATCCAAAATGAAAATAAATAAGGAAACACAAGCTTTAAATAATACATTAAACAAGATGGACTTAATTGATATTTATAGGACATTCCATCCACAAACAACAGAATACACCTTCTTCTCAAGTTCTCATGGAACATTCTCCAGGATAGATCATACCTTGGGTCACAAATCAAGCCTTGGTAAATTTAAGAAAATTGAGATTGTATCAAGTATCTTTTCTGACCACAATGCTATGAGACCACATATCAATTACAGGAAAATGTCTGTAAAAAAACAGGGCTTCCCTGGTGGCGCAGTGGTTTAGAGCCTGCCTGCCAATGCAGGGGACATGGGTTCGTGCCAAGGTCTAGGAAGATCCCACATGCTGCAGAGAAGCTGGGCCCGTGAGCGATAGCCACTGAGCCTGTGCATCCGGGGCCTGTGCTGTGCAATGGGAGAGGCCACAACAGTGAGAGGCCTGCATACTACAAAAAAAAAAAAAACACACTCATGGAGGCTAAACAATACACTACTTAATTACCAAGAGATCACTGAAGAAATCAAAGAGGAAATCAAAAAAATACCTACAAACAAATGACAATGAAAACATGGCAACCCAAAACCTATGGGATACAGCAAAAGCAGTTCTAAGAGGGAAGTATATAGCAATTCAATCCTAACTTAAGAAACAAGAAACATCTCAGATAAACAACCTAACCTTACACCTAAAGCAATTAGAGAAAGAAGAACAAAAAAAATCCCAAGTTAGCAGAAGGAAAGAAATCATAAAGATCAGATCAGAAGTACATGAAAATGAAAGGAAGGAAACAATAGCAAAATCAATAAAACTAAAAGCTGGTTCTTTGAGAAGATACACAAAATTGATAAATATTAGCCAGACTCATCAAGAAAAAGAGGGAGAAGACTGAAATCAATAGATATAAAAAACGAAAAACGAGAAGTAACAAGTGACACTGCAGAAATACAAAGGGTCATGAGAGATTACTACAAGCAACTATATGCCAATGAAATGCAAAACCTGGAAGAAATGGACAAATTCTTAGAAATGTACAACCTTCCGCGACTGAACCAGGAAGAAATAGAAAATATGAACAGACCAATCACAAGCACTGAAATTGAAACTGTGAATAAAACTCTTCCAACACACAAAAGCCCAGGACCAGATGGCTTCCCAGGCGAATTCTATCAAACATTTAGAGAAGAGCTAACACCTATTCTTTTCAAAATCTTCCAAAATACAGCAGAGGGAGGAACACTCCCAAACTCATTCTATGAGGCCACCATCACCCTGATACCAAAACCAGACAAAGGGCTTCCATGGTGGTGCAGTGGTTGAGAGTCTGCCTGCCGATGCAGGGGACACGGGTTCGTGCCCTGGTCTGGAGAGATCCCACATGTCACAGAGTGGCTGGGCCCATGAGCCGTGGTCACTGAGCCTGTGCATCCAGAGCCTGTGCTCCGCAACGGGAGAGGCCACAACAGTGAGAGGACCCTGTACCACAGGGAAAAAAAAAAAAAAACAGACAAAGATATCACAAAGAAAGAAAACTACAGGCCAATATCACTGATGAACATAGATGCAAAAATCCTCAACAAAATACTAGCAAACAGAATCCAACAGCACATTAAAAGCATCATATACCATGATCAACTGGGGTTTATCCAAGTAATGCAAGGATTATTCAATATACACAAATCAATCAGTGTGATACACCATATTAACAAATTGAAGGAGAAAAACCATATGACCATCTTAATAGACGCAGAGAAAGCTTTCAACAAAATTCAACCTCCATTTATGATTAAAACCTTCCAGAAAGTAGGCACAGAGGGAACTTTCCTCAACATAATAAAGGCCATATATGACAAGCCCACAGCCAACATCGTCCTCAATGTGCAAAAGTGAAACCATTTCCACTAATATCAGGAACAAGGCAAGGTTGCCCTATCTCACCACTATTATTCAACGTAGTTTTGGAAGTTTTAGCCACAGAAATCAGAGAATAAATAGAAATAAAATGAATCCAAATCGCAAAAGAAGAATTAAATCTGTCACTGTTTGCATATGACCTGATAATATACATAGAGAATCCCAAAGATGCTACCAGAAAACTACTAGAGCTAGTCAATAAATTTGGTAAAGTAGCAGGATACAAAATTAATG
Organism: Globicephala melas; assembly: GCF_963455315.2. Lineage (NCBI taxonomy): Eukaryota > Metazoa > Chordata > Mammalia > Artiodactyla > Delphinidae > Globicephala > Globicephala melas. The sequence goes on from NC_083335.1 coordinate 49,596,090, forward strand.
CACAGAAATCTCTGGCATTCCTATACACTAATGATGAAATATCTGAAAGTGAAATTAAGAAAAGACTCCCATTTACCATTGCAACAAAAAGAATAAAATATCTAGGAATAAACCTACCTAAGGAGACAAAAGACCTGTATGCAGAAAATTATAAGACACTGATGAAATAAGTTAAACATGATACAAATAGATGGAGAGATATACCATGTTCTTTGATTGGAAGAATCAACATTGTAAAAATGACTCTACTACTGAAAGCAATCTACAAATTCAATGCAATCCCTATGAAACTACCACTGGCATTTTTCACAGAACTAGAACAAAAATTTCACGATTCGTATGGAAAAACAAAAGACCCCGAATAGTCAAAGCAATCATGAGAAAGAGAAATGGAGCTGGAGGAATCAAGCTCCTTGACTTCAGACTATACTACAAAGCTACACTAATCAAGAAAGTATGGTACTGGCACAAAAACAGAAATATAGATCAATGGAACAGGTTAGAAAACCAAGAGCTAAACCGACGCACATATGGTCACCTTATCTTTGATAAAGGAGGCAAGAATATACAGTGGAGAAAATACAGCCTCTTCAATTAGTGGTGCTTGGAAAACTGGATAGCTACATGTAAAAGAATGAAATTAGAATGCTCCCTAACACCATACACAAAAATAAACTCAAAATGTGTTAGAGACCTAAATATAAGACCGGACACTATAAAACTGAGAGGAAACCATAGGAAGAACAGTCTTTGGCATAAATCACAGTAAGAATTTTTTTGATCCACCTCCTACAGTAATGAAAATAAAAACAGAAATAAAGAAATGGTACCTAATGAAACTTAAAAGCTTTTGCACAGCAAAGGAAACCATAAACAAGATGAAAAGACAACCCTCAGAATGGGAGAATATATTTGCTAATGCAGCCACTGACAAAGGGTGAATCGCCAAATTTACAAGCAGCTCATGCAGCTCAATATCAAAAAAACAAACAACCCAATCCAAAAGTTGGCAGAAGACCTAAATAGACATTTCTCCAAAGAACATATACAGATTGCCAACAAACACATGAAGGAATGCTCTACATCATTAATCATTAGAGAAATGCAAATCAAAACTACAATGAGTTATCATCTCACATGGATCAGAATGGCCATCATCAAAATATCTACAAACAATAAATGCTGTAGAGGATTTGGAGAAAAGGGAACACTCTTTCACTGTTGGTGGGAATGTAAATTGATACAGCCACTATGGAGATCAGTATGAAGGTTCCTTAGAAAACTAAAAATAGAACTACCATATGACCCAGCAGTCCCACTACTGTGCATATACCCTGAGAAAACCATAATTCAAAAAGAGTCATGTAGCACAATATTCATTGCAACAATACTTACAATAGCCAGGACATGGAAGCAACCTAAGTGTCCATCAACAGATGAATGGACAAAGAAGATGTGGCACATATATACAATAGAATATTAGCCATAAAAAGAAACAAAATTGAGTTATTTGTCGAGAGGTGGATGGACCTAGAGTCTGTCATACAGAGTGAAGTAAGTCAGAAAGAGAAAAATACCGTATGCTAACACATATACATGGATTGTAAAAAAAAAAAAAAAAAAAGGTCATGAAGTACCTATGGGCAAGATGGGTATAAAGACACAGACCTACTAGAGAATGGACTTGAGGATACGGGGAGGGAGAAGGGTAAGCTGGGGCAAAGTGAGAGAGTGGCATGGACATTTATACTCTACCAAATGTAAAATAGATAGCTATTGGGAAGCAGTCACATAACACAGGGAGATCAGCTCTGTGCTTTGTGACCACCTAGAGGGTGGGATTGGGAGGGTGGCAAGGAGGGAGATGGAAGAGGGGAAAGGTATGGTGACATATGTATACATATAACTGATTCACTTTGTTATAAAGCAGAAACTAATGCACCAATGTAAAGCAATTATTCTCCAATAAAGATGTTAAAAAAAACAAAACAAAACAAAGAGCTCAGAAATGAAGATAAGGAGTATTTTAATGCAATATTGGAAAAGATAAAAATTAATACAAAAATTCCATGATGAACAAAATATCAAATTTTTAAAAAGAAGTTTAAATAAGATTTTTTGTAGATAATAGGCCCTCAGAAAGGAGTTCATTTGAGTCAGCCCTTTGCTTCTAGGTGAAATGACACATAAAATTATTGCATTTTGGTTCAATGGTTTCTTAAGCACCCTAGTACACAGAGTGAAAATTTTTATTCTCATCAAAGCAATATTGCATACCTATCTTAGTCTGTTCAGGCTACTTAACAGAATACCATAGACTGGGTAGCTTATAAACAACAGACATTTATTTCTCACTCTTCTGGAATCTGGGAAGTCCAAAATCAAAGTGCCAACAGATTCCATGTCTGATGAGAGTCTACTTCGTGGTTCATGGCCTCTTGTCACCATGTCCTCATGTGGTGGAAGGGAATCCTGTTAAGTCTCTTTTATAAAAACACTTATCCCATTCATAAAAGCTCCACCCTCGGGACATAAACACCTCCCAAGTGCCCCATCTCCTAATACCAACACATTGGCACTGGGTATCAACATATGAATTGGGGGGGGGGACAATTAAGCAGTTTACAGAAATACTGTTTTTAAAATAGAGAGAATAAGTATGTGCAATAAAACCAACTTTGTACAACTACTGTTATTTTGTGTTTTCATATCAATCTTTTCCCATATATACATATTTATATTTCTGTAATTATGGTCATATATACCATTATTGTAAGCATTACTATATCTTTAAAAAATATAGCTTGGATCAATTAAAAATTGCATTTAATGCTTTTGTTCTTCCAGTTTCATTGAGATATAGTTAACTTATAACACTGTACAAGTTTAAAGTGTACAGCATAGTAATTTTAGTTATGTACATCATGAAATAATTACTACATCTCATATAGATACAAAGTAAAAGAACAAATATTTTTTCCTTGTGAGAAGAACTCTTAGGATATACTCTCTTAACAACTTTCATATATAGCATACATCCATGTTAATTATATTTATCATGTTGTACATTATATTCCTAGTACTTATTTATCTTATAACTGGAAGTTTGACCCTTTGCCCATCTTTATCTAATTCCCTCTCTCCCTTTATACCCGCCTCTGATCTCTTTTTCTAAGATTTTGTTTGTTTGTGAATCATAATTGACCTACAACCCTGAGTTCCTGGTGCACAACTTAGTGATTCGATATTTCTATACATTTCACAATGGTCACCACAATAAGTCTAGTTACCATCTGTCACCATAAAATGATATTACATTGTTAATTACTATATTCCTTAAATTGTACATTTCATCCCCATGACTCATTTATTTTGTACTTGAAGTTTGTACCTATTAATCTCCCTCACTTATTTCTCTCAGCTCCCTACTACCCTCCCCTCTGATAGCCACCTGTTTGTTTTCTGCATCTATGACTGTTTCTGTTTTGTACCTTTAGTCATTTTAATAATTTTTTAAAACTCTTATTTACCTACTATTAATATATATTTTTGTAAAAGCTACACGTTTTTGAATGCTACTACTTTCCAAGAACAGTATTCAGGGTCAGCTACATAATTTTCAGAGCCTGGTGCAAAATATAAATGTGGAATCCCTTATTCAAAAAGCAGGAAAAAATGCTGTGTCCTTTGTCTGAGGTCTCTCACTGCAAAACTGTTTTTCACCGTGGCTACACCATTTTATCTTCCTACCAGCAAGGTGTGAGTTCCAGTTTCTCCCCATCCTTGCCAATACTTCCTCCATTCTAGTGTGGGTGAAGTGGTAACTCACTATGGTTTTGATTGGCATTTCCCTAATGAATAATGGTGTTGAGTATATTTTCTTGTGCCTATTAATCATTTGTAAGTCTTCTTTGGATAACTAGCTATTCAAATCCTTCGCCCATTTTTAAATTGGTTTCTTATATATTTTTGACACAAGTCTCTTACCAGATATATGATATACAAATATTTTCTCCCATTCCATAGGTTCTCTTTTCACTCTCTTGGTAGTGTACTTTAAAGCATAAAGGTTTTTGATTTTTGAGGAAATACAGTTTATCTAGTTTAATTTTTTTGCCTTTATTGATTGTGTTTTTCCCCAAATGACCAATCATTTTATTGAAACTTGCAACAAAGTTCAATTGTGATTTTGATGTTATACCTAAAAAGACATTGTCTAACCCAAGGTCACAAAGATTTACACCTACACTTTCGTCTAAGAGCTTTATAGTTTTAGCTCTTACAGTTAGGCCTATGATCCATTTAAAGCTAACTTTTTTATATGGCATAAGAAAGGGGTCCACCTTCATTCTTTTACATGTGACTATACAGCTGTTCTTCTTTGATCATTTTTTAACTTGATATTGTAAATGTTGCTGTTATATCCAACATATCTCAGTGAGACATTTTTTAAAAACTTTACTACAGTGTTGTACTGGAATGTCGAAGTGCTAACAGATGCTAAGCTGGCCTCAAACTTTTTTCCTCCCTCCCATCTTCTAGTTATAGATTGATAAACGGATTTCAAGCCATGGCAAAAATGAGGTTGATGGGGTAGAGGAAAGCAGTACAAATAGCTGAGCACAGCCACAGAAGCTTGAAAGTGTCGAGTTAAATATCATAAGCTCCACGTTCTTTAATTCAGCCTCCATTAAAAATTGAAACCAGTCAGAGTTTAATTGCAAAAGTCAGAGCAATATCTAGAGATGTTGAGAATACAATGAAATGAACTAGCCCTTAGACTAGAAAATATTTATCAATCAGATATTTTAAAGATTTGAAGAACGAAAACCTAAGCCAGTTTGGGAGTGAAAGTTCTCTCATTGTATATATACCTATTCTTTATTTTATAAAACTAATTACTTTGCAAAGTCTACAAAAAATCTCTCTAGATTCTACTCTAACTTCATTTTTCCCAGACAAATGCGTGTAGACTGATATTTCATTGTAACTTTATTTGTATGCCATCTATATTTGTGAATTTGAATCTTGTTACATGTTTGTTGTCCATTTACATTTCCTCTTTTGTGAATTTCTTATCAATATAGGAAGCTTCTTAACGATTTAACCACCAGGATGGAAGATTACAAAAAAATTCTACCAGGATCTGGTGTAGCTTTACTTTTCATTACTCCTTGAAATCATTACCAAGGATTCTTTCCTTTCAGATGGTTTCATGGGTATTGTTTTTAAAGAATAAAGACTTTATTGATTTTATAGAAATGATATATTCACATCATGAAAAATTCAAAGAACACAGAAAAGTACAAAGAGTACAAAGAGGTAAACCAAACTCACTCTAAATCTTACTCCCTTGAAATATCCATTATTAACATTTGGATACCAGAAGTCTTTTCATGAATATTTTAAAAGAAATTATGGATAGAAGGTTCCTGCAGCTTCAACTCACTGCCTTTTTCAATGAAGTTATCAAAAAGTTGTCAATTTGATAATACAGCATGGACATAGACTAATACACAGATTAATGTGATTTCTTTATAGCTTCAAATAATATTTGTAATTTTTCTAATTAACAGCAAACATCTAGGTAAAAAGTAAGCAGTCATCAGACATTTACAGCAATCTGGAGTCATGTAAGCAAAATGTCTGAATGGGTATCTGCACAGTTGCATTTGACTGTGTAGAAACATCCAGATAAATGTATTTGTAGAAAGATAGCATTCTTGAATATTGAATGTTTTCTCTTTATTCCTATTTTATCAAACTAACAATTTATCCTAGTGATAATTCAATTTTAACATGTATTCAAAGAAGGGCCTATTAACTTCCAACAAGAAAATAATATGCTACAAATCATATTTTGTCCTATAGCATAGTGTCCGCTGGTTTGTAAAATTGTACATACAATCTCCCATGGAGGCACTGCTCAGTCTTAAATTAAAATAGCTCCACGCATCAAATGAATTTTCTGGAAACCACTTGGTTATATTTTTCTCAATCCCAAGAAAATTATGGGCAAAATAATTTATTATTAATAAGGCTGTGACTCAGCTTTTAAATATATATAATATGTATTATATATATTTCTTATTGATTTCATGCTTAGGAACAAAAAGACAATCATTAATGATGGAAAAGTCCTCAAATATCCTTCACTGATATTTAGATACTTTACACGTAATGTCCTCCATCAATTTAATGCTCCAACTACCACCCAAGGAAAATGGGGCATTTGTTTAGTGAAGAGTATGCTCACTTACAAATTTTATGCCTTTTTCAGGTGAAGAAAGAAGAACAAAAGACTCCTTTGCATTCTCCCTACTGGCCTGGTTTCATTTGAATGTGGCAGGTCTGAACCTGGTAGAAATTATATTAAAATAAGCCCAAGTTACAACTAGGTAGGAAATGCTTCTTCTCACTGAAGAAAGAGCAGTTTCAAACAATTTCTACTATTGTATAATATATTTAATAATAGTATCTACTTCATAGTATTGTGAGAATTTAATGAGATAATCCATATATAGCACTTAGAATAGGACTCAGTGCATAGTAAGCACTCCATAAACTTTGGCTATTATTACCCAACACTATACAAATAAATTGGTCATTTCCTTTTGAAACGTATTAGACAGTTCTAACTAGCGAGGTGCTTTTTGACCAATGGAGTAGGGGATAAAGTTCTATGTTGTATGCACACTCTTATTTTAAAGTTGTCAACTAAATGATTTGCACAGTGCCTTTGTTGATTCTAAACGTTATCTCTTTTTAGGATCCCAATTTCACTTTCTGGCAGATTTTATGATACCAACAACCAAAGTGTACACAAGACTCTACTAAAGAATAGCAAGGAAAGGACTTCAGTACAGGTAATATAACTCAGTGTCTTCATGAAATTCTTTTTTCTTGAAAGGCAGAAAGCCAGACTCACTGTGTTCCTTAAAACATTTCACTTATTCGTGTTTTCATGTCTTTTATAATGTCATTTGCCTCATCTGGATTGGTCATACCTCTTATTTTCAACCATCCAAATTCAACCCAACTTTCTTTTTTTCTTAATGGGTCAAATAAAATTGAAGTTTATTTTTTGTTCAGAACAAATATTTCTGATTTTTGGGCATTCCTCCTTCAACTGGTGATTCAGAAACTCAGGTTTCTGCCATTGTGTGGCTCTATTGTCTATAGTCTTCTAAGTTTGGATTCCAAGATTTTCACCTGCATCAAGCTGCAAAAGAGCTATTAAGAGGCAGAACTGAGACACAACCATAAATTCCTGTTAACCAAAGATAGATTGAAACCTCTAATAAATAACTCTCATATATTTAAAGTGATATTCACAGCAAATACAAAAGTACAAAAACTTTGAGTCAAACAGACCTGGTTTTGAATCTGGACTCTGTGATGTGCTGACTATGTGACTTAAGCACAGCTATTTCTTCATCTCTAAATGGAACCTAAATTTCCCTCCTCACAGGGTTATTCACTGATGCCTTGTAAATCTTGGTAAATGAACCTAGACAATACCAACTTGACCTAAGAAAAAATGAGAATCAACATATGGTTTTTGTTTGGTTTGATTCTGAACAGGGTCTCTGAAAAGCTATACAAGCAAAGTCGGCTTTCTTTTTTTTATAGATTTATTTATGTATTTATCTATTTTGGGCTGCATAGGCTCTTCGTTGCTGTGCGCGGGCTTTCTCTAGTTGCGGTGAGCGGGGGCTACTCTTTGTTGCAGTGCGCGGGCTTCTCATTGTGGTGGCTTCTCTTTGTTGCTGAGCACGGGGTGTAGGTGAGTGGGCTTCAGTAGTTGTGGTTCACAGGCTCTAGAGCACAGGCTCAGTAGTTGTGGCACACGGTCTTAGTTGCTCCGTGGCATGTGGGATCTTCCCGGACCAGGGCTCAAACCCGTGTCCCCTGCACTGGCAGGCGGATTCTTAACCACTGCACCACCAGGAAAGCCCCCAGTTTTCTTAACAATGTTTGAGCCATGTAGTCATATTTGAAAATGGATGCCTAAAGAAGTTATTCAGAGTATCCTATCTGATTGAAATGCAATAGTAAGAGAGCGGTCATTCTCTGTGACTTACACCTGTGACAAAACTTTTTCTTTTTCCTCCTGGTCACACAGGTAGGCTACATTTCCCAGGCTCCTTTGCAGTTTCATGTGGCCCAGTGACTGAGTTCCGGCAAAAGAAATGTGAGCAGAAATGATGCATGTCACTTTCAGGACCTCCAATAAATCCTTCTCTGTACTCTACCCATCTTTAAAAGTGTATCTTAGCACTCTTCTCCTCCATGGAGCTTTCTTTGAGTAATTCAGTGCTACTTCTCAAAACTACTATAGCATTTGGCTTTTATTACACAATTTACGTCCTTGATCACATACTGCCTTTTATCATTCATTTTGCTTTAATTGTTTTAGGCCTGCTTCACTAATCAAAGTATAAGTTCCTTAAAGGCAAGGATCATATCTTCTAATTGCTTTGTACCTTCCACAGAGCCTAGCCCATAGTAGATTTTCAATATCTGTTGATTAAACTGTGCGACCTTGGACATTCTCTTCCCTTAATGATAATTTTCTCTTTATAGTGTTGCATAAAGCTGTCATAAGATAGAAACAAATACATATGTGCCTGTATAAAGATAAAACTACCATGAGATAAGTGAATTTCAAAATGGAAAATTATATATTGCCAAATTTGTTTTAATGATATTCTCCTGCTTCTGTTTTGTCTGGATTGTAGTTTTCCTGAATGATGAGGGTAGCATTAATTACTTTGACCTCTGATACAGTCTGAAAATTAGGCTCCACAACTTAAGGTCTTGTAAACACTTCTTAAAAGCTTGGTTTCGTATTTTCTTGAATGATAGGTCACCACAGTAAAGCTACTGCTAAAGAAACTATATCGTGAAATTTTAATATCTCGTTCAATAATTTGGTAGCTTTGGGCTATTGACATTCTAGGAACTACACTCATGTCTATTAATAAAGTGATGACATTTGAAACTGCTTTTTCCTTTTCACAACATGTAGCAATTTAAATCTGGTATATCAGACTTGTAATAAACCACACTCATTTTAATAAATTTTTTCTCTGTATAACTAAACTTCTCAGCAGCAGTTTTTTATTTCTGTCATCTTTGTTTCTTATCAGAAAAAAATACTATCCATTTGTTCTAAGAGTGGTACAAAGACCTCCACTCTATTCAAGAATAAAACTTCCACAGTACAGAGTTACATGTACTTTCAGTATTCTTACAGGTCTTTGCCTTAGCTATTATTTAATACATTATTCAAGAATCAAAGCACTGGGTAGGTTACTTTAAATGAACCACTAAGCTATACATTAAATATTTATTAGAGGAAAAATAAGGAAATACTATCATTTTTCTAGAATTATAACTTAATACAAACTCAATTTAGTCCACAATCAGTGAAAAGGAATATGAAGCAGAAGGGTTAATGTGAATAAAAACATAGACTTTAGAAAACATGGGTTGTATGCTAGGAATAACAAGTTTTTCTATTTAGCTAAGTGTGTGAAGAGAAGTAGTAGGAGATAGGGCTGAAGAGTTTGTTTGGAGTCAGGTCATGAATACTGGATTTGATTAGTTGGGCAAATTCAAGGTGAATGAAGTGTCTTTTATGGTCGAATGGGGAAAAATTCCAAGGCAACTGTCAGAAGTTGCACAATAATCTCTTGGTAGAACCAAATCAAAGATTTAGGCCAAAGGGCTCCAAGTAATCCAATGTATTTCCTGGTATGCTCCAATTTTTTTTTTTTAAGTTTGGATATTATCATCTATATTTGTATGTCCTGGTATAATTTTAATGTCTTTCTATAATGTCTTTTCCCAATCTTGAAAGCTAATATGATGTCCTAGTGTATTAAAGAAAGAGTCCACTATTGAAGTCTCTAGTGGTAATTTTAATGCTGACCAGAACTTATACGTTCTGTATTACTCTTACCAAAATATTTTGCCTTAAATTTCATTAATTGTCTTTGAAAATGAACTGTTTCCCTTGAGTGACATTTTTATGTTAAAATTATATTGTATTTGATTTCAAAAGCAATCTAATTAAGGTAGACATCCTGCATGAGATTTAAGCCTCACATCCCAATGGAATCATGAAACAGTTAGAAAAATAATGAATTACACCTTTTATAATCTTTATTGCTACTTTTAAAATGAATAATATATTCAGTGTGGGTTGAAATAACATATCCCCAAGGAGTAATTTGTTTTCACAAATTAGATTGGTTCCTCATATACAAGATTATTAAGCATGAAGGAGGAAGTTATTGGGCATTGTATGCCTTGAAGGAATAATTTTTTTTCCAGAACTGAGCTCAATTCACTGATTGAAGACAAAGATATTTAATAATGAAAAAAAAGGACAATGTTACTCTTTTTCTTAACAACTTCTTGTTCTTTTTACCTCCTTTCCCTATTTGTTGGCTATAAGTCAGGTGAAACTTAAAACTTGACCCAGTTTCCTTCAGGGTTTCTTACAATTGCTCAGATTAGTGGCATGGCTATATGGTTATCTTTAGCAGAAAATCATTTACAGGCATAGTCACACCTATGACTAATATAATATGTATAAAATGTTTTCCTTTTTGTTTTGTTTGTTTTGAGATGCAGAAGGTAAAAGTGCTACCTTTACATCTTTTATCTTCCATCATGAAATGTCAATTTAAATGTCTTCAAAATACCAGAGTGCTTATCTACCAAAATTTGGACTAAGTAAAGTTAATAGAATGTTATTTACTTGTTAAGAAATTTGAAATCATTTAATTGGCTAATTTAAACAAGGCAATTTTAAATGGATCTAAATTTTTTTCTTTTATCTTTATAATACCTAAGACAAATGAATAGAAATAACAGAATGCTCAAGCAGGAAATAACATACAGATATGGATAAATAAACTCCTCAAAATTTTCTCTGCAGATCTAGGGAACTCGTTTCTCAGAAGTTCCCAGCAAACTTCGTCTTATATCTTACTAGTTGGGTTCTCATATGTTCTAGTTTGGGGCAATTCCAGTTTATGCCTCATGTTTTGGTATAATTATTAGCAGCATCCCCTTTCCTCTCTTAAATGTATCCTATTGAATTACTTAGATTCTAATATATATAGTATGCTTACGTACTTATTGCACTGAATTGGACATATTCTTACCCCTAAAAATAACTTACCCCTAAAAATAACTGTTGGCAATAAATGGTGTTATGCTAATTATCTTAGGCCTAATTCACATGATCTATGCTAGAGGCCAGAGATGGAGCTGTCTTCTTCCAAAGCACAAGGGCTGATGGGAGAGGTATGAATAACTGAATAAAAGTCAGGATATTTACCAAGATCAGTATTAGATGGTTGATAGTGAGATAATCACAAAATCTTTAATATCTGCCCTTGCTCTCTTTCTAAATGTCCTAATATCTGTTTAAGCTTTTTCATTCTAATCCCAAAGCACAGCATATTTTTATCTTTCGATACTGTTTGTCTCCCTGCTTGAAAGCAGTTATTGCAGAAATAAACACTTTAATTGGTGATAGGTGGAAATATTTGGAAAGTTCAGTTAGAGAGAAATAATTTTGCCTAATTCTAAAGACAAAGATAGAATTTCTAATAAAAGTATCTTTTATTATAAAGAGGAGATATGGTTTTAACCAGATAGGTTTCTAAATGTATCAGAGTATTTATGCTAGAGACCAAACTTAGAATACAAACACCCACCTCCCAATCTAGCAAGTCAGAAACTAATTTCACTGGTTGTTTTCCTTAGAATTGTAAATTATCTTTTAGCCACTAAGTTTATTAATAATCCTCTGAGAAGAAAGTGTTAAAATTTAAGGAAGCCAATTTAAAAAGGAGAGATAGCAGCCCTACTATCTGGAAAACATAATGAAATAAGATTCTTTGTATTTTAAGAGTTATAAAGGAAAATCTGCCTGATTTCTGGTGTGTATCTACTAGCCTGGAAATAGGGATACTAGATGAAAGTTCTCAAAGGTTAACAACCTTAACACATCTAGACAAGGTGATTCTATCAGTAGCCGTAGTTTTAGAGGGGAATGGATTGGCGAAGATGAAAGATTAAGGGTCTAGAAACTGTAACCCTGGAAAACCAATGAGAGATATCTTGGGACATTTTTAGGACAGTGAAAATTGTACCCTTAGAATCATCTAAACTTGAAGGACAATACTGGCTTGTACTGGAGAGCTGAGACCAGTGAGACATTCCTTCAATGTAAACCTGCAACAGAGGTCAGTTATGGAAGATCATTGTTGAATAGTGATTCTATGTAGTAGGAAGAAACAAAGGCAGTGATAGTAACAGAAGCATTGGACACCAGAGCTCTCTCTAAGTGTGGAAATTAAATAGACCTCCTCATTCAAACTGTAAACCTTGGAGTTCTTGGCCAATACATGGAAAATAAGAGCTCCAAATAAAAGATTTTGGACTTTCTGCTAATTTACAAATGTGTTCTCAAGCCAGTTTTAATTTAATTTAGAGAAATAAGCATATCAGCATTCAAAAATTAATGAATGATGCATACTAGCTACATTAAAAGAAAATGGAACAGTTGGAGTGTCTCAGGAATGAAATAATCCTTAAAGATGTCCCTCTACCATTTCATCTAATATTCATTTTGCCTTTCCCATATCCTACTGAGTGGACTCTTAACCTATGACTGAGGTAAACTCATCATCTCTTTATAGATCTCTGATTATTCAAGAGGCCTTCCTCAAATTGACCTGAAATATATTTCTAGGGTAACATAAACTTGTTAGTCTTAATTTTGTCTCATTGTGTCCTGCAAATTCTAACCCCCCCCCTTTTTTTTTTTTAACAAAATGGCCTTCTAAATATTTCAGGTCAGCTATTGATAACTGCTGTGAATATTCTCCTTCTTTCCCTTTCCTTCCTTTGTCCCCTTCTTTCTTCCTTCTTTTTTCACATTCAGACTAACATTTTGTTTCCTCAAAAATTCCTCAAGTTAAATAACTTTGACTCCTTTCACCATTTTTTTAAAGTTATTATAAAATATTGACTATGACTTTTCAAAATAGTTCTTTTGCCCTTCTCCTTCTGGGAAGCAGGAGGGATTTTCTCCAATATTTACTGTAGAATCCTTGCCAAATTCCTGGACGTAAATCTCACAATATTGTAAGGAACCTGCTCTAATACTGAATCAGGACTGGTTCTTCCTGGAGGTTTTAACTCTCAGAGTTGTCTACATTGAGCCTTCAGCAATTCATCAATTACAGTTCCAGTTTCCCTATCCCAGCACTGATTCCTGTGCCAGTTTCCCTCTTGAATCTCCACTAAGATGGGATCCAGATGGTGGAGTAGGTGGACATGGAACTACCCCCACAAACACATCAAAAATACATCTGAATGCAGAAAAATTCTCACTGAAAACTAACTGGAGACTGCAGAAAGACTCCTGTACAACAAAAGCTGTAAGAATGATCCACACAGAATTGAGTAGGAAGGGAAGTGAAGCGATCAGGTCAGGACTTGTGCCTCTAGGAGGCATAAGAAGAGGAGGGCAATTACATGGGTGAAGATCATCCCTGTAGAGTGAGTGGTTTGAGCCACATATTGGATGCCCCAGTCTTGGAGTCTGACACCAAGAAGATGAGTCCCCTTAGCTAGTTGGAGGGCCAATGGGACTAACAAGAGGGCTGTGGGAAACCTGGAATTCATTTATGAGGAATGTGCACACACTTGTTTACTCCTGAAACAGAGCCGAGAGGAAGGATTGAAACTACATAGGATGCTGATCAGTTTCCCATGACCATTCTGGCATGTGCCCCAGCCTGAGATGAGTGCCTGTTCCAGCCCCACTTGCTTCATGACCTCCACACTGGGGCAAGGACTGCCATAGCCTAGAGGAGAGATCAACTGTGAGGGACAAAAGCAGCTCAGACCTCGATCTGAGCAGGGTAGGGACAGCCATTACTGGCACTTATGCAGGCAGTACAGCAGAAGAAGTCTGGGTCTCTGAATGTGGCCAGAGCCACCACAACCTATGCCTAGACCCATGCCAAGAACCCACAGCAGACCCTTCTGCTCAAGCACTGCTCCCCTCTGGGGTGAAGGTGCTGGTGCTGGGAGGTGGAGAGTACACACTTAAAAGTAGCAGAGCTGGCTCAGACTTGATATCCAGGGCTTTTTTTCCAGTAACTTGGGACCCACCCCTGCAATCAATAGTCTGGTGCTGGCTACTGAGGAGAGGAGAAGCTCCAAATCACACCTGGCTCTGGCCCTAACCCCTTCATCTCCAGCCCCACTTCCTACAAAGGTGATAGCTGCCAGCATACACCGGGAAAGATGCGACTCATGCACATGTCAAATCTAGCATTCTCACCAAATCCACTGGGCACATGCAGACTCTATAGTGATGCTCCCACATAAGGACACCCCTTCAAGAGCACAATAAGTAACTGTTTCACTTAATTTCATAAAGACAGAGAAAGCTAAGCAAAAGGAGAAGACAGAGGAATTTATTTCAATTGATATTACAAGAGAAAACCCCTGAAAAAACAATTAATGAAACAGAAAAATATAATTTACCAGATAAAGTGTTCAAAGCATTAACAATAAGAATGCTGACTGAATTAGGGAAAAGAATAGATGAGCACAGTGAAAATTTTAACAAGGAACTAGAAAATGTAAAAAATAATCAGTCAGAACTGAAGAATATGATAAATGAAAAAGGAATCAATTAACAGCACACTAAGTGATACAGAAGAATGCATAAGTGATCTGGAAGATAGAAAAATGGAAATCACCCAATCAGAACAACAAAAAGAAAATCAAATTTAAAAAATGACGATGGTTAAAGAGACTTCTGGAACAACATCAAGCATACTAACATTTGCATTATGGGGGTCCCAGAAGGAGAAGAGAAGGAGAAAGGATGTTGAAAATGTATTTGATGAAATTATGGCTGAAGATTTCCCAAACCTGAAGAAGGAAACTGATGTTCAGGTACAGGAAGAACAGAGAGTCACAGACAAAAGGAACACAAACAGACCCACACCAAGACACATTATAATTAAAATGCAAAAGTTAAAGGTAAAAGGAGTATTCTAAAGGCAATAAGAGAAAAAAAGTCATATAAAAGGGAACTGCCATAAGGCCATTAGCTGATTTTTCTGCAGAAATTTTGCAGGCCAAAGGGAGTGGCATGGCATATTCAAAATGTCAAAATGGAAAAACCTGCAACCTAGGATACTCCACCAGCAAGATTATCACTTAGAATTGAAGGAAAGATAAAGAACTTCTCAAGCAAAAACTAAAAGAATTCATCCATGCTAAATCTACCCTAAAATAAATATTAAAGTGTCTTCTCTAAGTCGAAAAGTAAAGGATATAACAAGAAATAAATACCTGTAGGAAAAGAAAAATCCTACTAGTAGAGGCAAAATATACATATAGTAAAGGCTGAAGATCAACCACTTCAATCAGCTAGTACAAAGAGTAAAAGAAAATAATTGTAAAATCAACTATGATTACAATAAACAGTAAAGGGATAAACATGAAGATGTAAAATATGACATCAAAAACACAAACTGTGTGCAAGGGGAGTAAAAAAAATGTAGATCATTTAGACTGTGTTTAAAGAAGAAGAACAGAGAAGAAACACAAATAAGTAACAAGATGTCAATAAGTACATACCTATCAATAATCACTTTAAATATCAATGGACTGAATATTCTGATCAAAAGACATAGAGTGGCTGATTGGTTAAAAACCAGGACCCATCTGTATCCTGTTTAGAAGAGACTCCATTCATAACTAAAGACACAAGCAGACTGAAAAGGAGGAGATGGAAAAAGATATTCCATGCAAATGGAAGTGAAAAGAAAGTGAGGATAGCAATGCTTATATCAGACAAAATAGACTTTAAAACAAAGACCTTAAAAAGAGACAAAGAAGGGCAATATATAATGATAAAAGGATCAATACAAGAAGAGGATGTAATGCTCATTAACATATATGCACCTAATATAGGAGCACCTAAATATATAAAGCACATTAAAGGATATAAAGGGAGAAATTGACAATAATACAATAAAAGCAGCTTCTTTAACACCCCACTTACACCAAAGGACAGATCATCCAGACACAAAATCAATAAGGAAACAATTCTCTTAAATGACACATTAGACCAGTTGGACTTACAGATATCTATAGGACATTTCATCCAAAAACAATAGAATACACATTATTTTCAAGTGCACATGGAACATTCTCAGGAAAAATCACATGCTAGACCCAAAACATGTCTCAACAAACTTAACACATTATTGACTGGGGGACTTTTGCACAAAGTAATGCCTGTGGCTGGCAATTTGTTATGTAAGTGAATATTGAAACACTCATGTTTGAGTAAATATCAACAACTTCTTTTGCACTTAATGTATTTATTTGAAACTTTGTACATGTCTTACTAAAGCATTCTAATATTTCGTTAAGAGTGTGGTAGGCAATATGGCAGGCACCTCTGTGCAGGGGAACAGAACATCTATTACAAACATACCAGGTTTCACTGCACTTTTTCCGGGAAGAGCAGACTATGCTTTCTGGTGGCATTGATTTTTTAGTCCTGTGGGTATTATTTCCTCTAGAATATGTTCTTTTTTTTTAACCTTATAGTCAACAAGATGGATTTTTGTAGGGGGCTCTTTTAGAAATGACACAAGAAGGACCACGTGTGGGACTACCACTGCATTCACCAGAATGGTCAGTTATCCATTCTCTAGCTACTGCTAACAAAAATTGCTTGTAAGTCATTTTATTCTGTGTATTAAGGTTACAATAAATTTTAAGTGTATTGAATAAACTGCAATTACTCAAATATCAACAGAAACCCACTTTCTTATACCATTTTCGAGTTTTCTGGAGGATATTGAAGTTTTCCAGATATTGATTGGATCAACCAACTCTTTTTGTATATTTATTATAATCTAATACACAAGTGGGCTTAGTTATCTGATGGTTAGTCCTCCTGTCTTCCTTTCCTGTAGATACTATGGAGGCGTCATGAATAATTGTCACCATGCGGATTAGCCTCTTGTCTTTCCATATACAAATGTCATTTCTCCCCTCTGTAGATTTTTAGATTTCTCCTCTGATTGGTTTGGTAGAACATGATTCTCCCAGAGTCCCACAAACTCTGTTTTTAGTTTTCAACAATATTTCAGATATGGACACTGTTTTTGTCTTAATTGTCTTGGTAAATATGGTGCCATGAACCAAGATAAGGCTATAGGACTGATAATACTGTTTCTTGCAGTTTCTTTCCTTCACCCATGTAAATCTCAATGTTGCATATATATCCAGTTTCAGTTTCGCTAACCATTCTGACCAAAATTCCATATTTTGTAAGTTTTCTGGGATTATAGGATTTGAATCTAAGTTGTCCTCTCCTCTTTATCATTGCCTCACCAAGGGATAGCTCTTGTTTGGGCATACAGATTGATTGAACTTTTGGTAGAAAATAATCCAAAAGAGGTTTAACTTTTGAAATTCTGTCTGCAGTCAGTGGAGTTTCCCAGTTATCATTAAAGTGAAGAAATGTCATTATTTGTTCAAACCTTCTTCTGGTCACAATATTTGGAAAGATAGGTGTTTCAAGTAAGGGATCAGTCAACCAATATTCTTTCCAGTGTGACTTTCTTATTTGTCCCATCAAAATTGTTAATCCAAGAAACTTCTTCATGTCATTATTGGTTACATCAGTCCATTTTAAAGCCTTATCATACTTTTTATATGATTTTTCATTCTGTTGGTAATACAAGTTTGTTTGAGAAGTGACCAACTTGAAAAACTCATTACCAAAAATTAATTCTATTTCAATAACACTTTGTGGGTTATTACATTCAATAGTTACACCTGACACACCTGTAAAGTCTTCTAATTTTTGTGTCTTCAATTCACTCTTCTGTAGAAGCAAAGGAATATTCTCCAGCACCATGAGTTTCATTTTCACTTTCTGCATCAGAATCAATCACTAAGTTTTTTGTCTTTTTGTTGGTCTAATATTCACATCATCTGAATCAGAACTCTATTCTGAAGAATTATCATCTTCTGAGACACTAGTGTATATGTCGCTCAGAAAATCAGAGAAAGTATCTGCATAAAATTCACCGAAAAATTCTTCTTCACATAAATTTCACGATGTGTCATTTTTGAAAAGTTTACAGGAGTAACCTTATGTGTGTAACATACAAAAAGTTGGAACAAAAACCTAATGGAGAAAAATGTGAAAGATAACAACAATCATAAGTTGTATAATGAACCTTGATCAAGTTTAAGCTCTAACAACTTCACACAGTGATGTTAATTGTATCACTCTCTAAAAGTGTATTGATACGTCTCTGGTCAATAATGTTCAGGTAACAAAAGACGTACTAATACATCTCTGCTCAATAATGTGTTAAGAGGATAGAAATTATATCAAGCATGTTTTTTCAACCACAGTGGTATAAAACTAGAAATCAATTACAGGAAGAAAAATGGAAAAAATACAGACATATGGAGACTAAACAACATGCTATTAAAATACTAATGAGTCAATGAAGAAATCAAAGAAGAAATCAGAAAATACCTTGAGACAAATGAAAATGGAAACAAAACTTTCCAAAATCTATGGGATCAGCAAAAGCAGTTCTAAGAGGGAAGTTTATAGTGAGGCAGGCCTACCTCAAGAAACAAGAGAAATCTCAAATAAACAACCTAACCTACCATCTAAAGGAATTAGAAAAAGAACAAACAAAACCCAGTGTCATGAGAAGAAAGGAAATAATAAAGATCAGAGAGAAAGTAAATAAAATAAAGACCAAAAAAAAAAAAAAAAAAGACCAATGAAACCAAGCGCTGTTTTTTTTTTGAAAAAAAAAATTGATAAACCTTTAGCCAAGCTCATAAAGAAGAAATGAGAAAGGACCCAAATAAACAAAATAAGAAATGAAAGAGGAGAAATAACAACTGATATCACAGAGATACAAAATATCATAAGAGAATATTATGAATGGTTATATGCCAACAAATTGGACAACCTAGAAAAAAATGGACAAATTTTTAGAAACATACAACTTTCCAGTACTGAATCAAGAAGAAATAGATAATCTGAATAGACTAAACACTAATAGTAAAATTGAATTTGTAAAAAAAAAAAAAAAAAAAACCTCCCAGCAAATAACAATCCAGGACTGGATGACTTCAAAGGGGAATTCTATCAATATAAAGAAGAGCTAATAACTATATGCTCAAACTATTCCAATATATTGAAGAGGATGGAACAAACACACCCAACTTCATTCTATGAGGTCACAATTACCCTGATACCAAAACCAAACAAAAAGACACTAGAAGAAAATAAAATTACAGGTCAATATCTCTGATGAATATAGATTCAAAAATTCTCAACAAAGTTCAGCAAACCAAGTTCAACAATAAAGAAAAAGGATCATACACCATGGTTAAATGGTATCTATTCTAGTGATGCCAAGATGGTTCATTACCTGCAAATTGATCAATGTGATACTCCACATTAACAAAAGGAAGGATAAAAATCACATGATCTGTTCAATAGATGCAGAAAACGAATTTGACAAAATTCAACATCCATTTCTTGATACAAACTCTCATCAAAGTTGGTATAGAGGGAACATATCTCAACATAATAAAGCCCATTTATGACAAACCCACAACTAACATCATACTCAATTGCAAAAAATTGAAAGCCTTTACTCTAAAATCAGGAACAAGGCAAGGATGCCCAATTTCACCTCTTCTACTTAACACTGGAAGTCCTAGCCACAGCAATCAGACAAGAAAATAAACAAAAGTCATGAAGTTTGGAAGGGAAGGAGTAAAACTATGACTATTTTCAGATGACATAATACAATATACAGAAAACCCTAAACTGTCCAGTATTATTAGAATAAATGAATTCCACAAAGTCGCAGGATACAAGATTAGCATATAGAAATTTGTTAGTTTTCTACGCACTAACAATGAACTATCAGAAAGAGAAAGCAAGTAAACCATCCCTTTTATAATTGCATCAAAAAGCATAAAACACCTAGCAGTAAACTGAAACAAGGAGTTGAAAGATCTATATTCTGAAAACTATAAAATATTGATGAAGGAAACTGAAGATGATACAAAGAAATGGAAACATATATCATGTTCATGGATTAAAAGAATTAATATTGTCAAAATGTCCATACTACACAAAATATAGCCATTAGTTTCCAGTAAATTTAAATGGAATATAATCTATATAAATATTGAAACACTGTGTTGTACACCTGAAACCAGTAAAACATTTAAATCAACTATAATTTAAAATATTGGCTATATTCCCTGTGCTGTACATCACATTCTTGTATCTTATTTTATACCTAGTAGTTTGTACCTCTTTATCCCCTTCCCTTATCTAGCCCCCCCCCCACTCTCTCCACTGGTAAGAACTAGTTTTTTCTCTGTATCTCTGAGTTTGTTTCTCTTTTGCTTTGTTCATTTATTTTACTTTTTAGATTCCACATATAAGTGAAAACATACAATATTTGTCTTTCTCTGAGTTATTTCACTAAGCATAATATCCTCCAAGTCCATCCACATTGTTGCAAATGGCAAAATTTCATTCTTTTTTATAGTTATGTATATATATATATATATATATATATATATCACAGCATCTTTATCCATTTATATGTTGATGGACACTTAGGTTTCTTCCATATCTTGGTTATTGTAAATTATGCTGCTGTGAACATTGGGGTGCCTCTATCTTTTGAATCAATGCTTTTATTTTTTTCAGATATATACTGAGAAGTGGAATTGCTGGCTCATATGGTAGTTCCATTTTTAACTTTTTGACGAACTTCCATACTGTTTTTCATAGTGACTGTACCAATTTACATTACCACCAACAGTGTGCTAGTGTTCCCTTTACTCCACCTCTTCACAGGCATTTATTATTTGTTGTCTTTTTGATGATAGCCATTCTGACAAGTGTGAGGTGATATCTCATCATGGTTTTGATTTGCATTTTTCTGATGATTAGTGGTGTTGAGCATCTTTTCATGTGCCTGTTGGCCATCTGCTTGTCTTCTTTGGTAAAATATCTATTCAGATCTTCTGCCCATTTTTAATTGTGTTGTTTGATCTTTTTATTGAGTTACATGAGATCTCTATATATTTTGGATATTAAGCCCCTATCAGAAATATCTTTTGC
Source organism: Globicephala melas (assembly GCF_963455315.2). Lineage (NCBI taxonomy): Eukaryota > Metazoa > Chordata > Mammalia > Artiodactyla > Delphinidae > Globicephala > Globicephala melas. Next base: position 49,617,355 of record NC_083335.1, read on the forward strand.
AAATATCTTCTTCCATTCAGTAGGTTGTCTTTTCATTTTATTGAGTTTCCTTCACTGTGCAAAAGTTTTTAAAGTTTAATTAGGTCCCATTTGTTTATTTTTGCTTTTGTTTCCCTTGTCTGAAGAAACAGATCCAAAACAATATTGCTAAGACTTTGTCAAAGAGTGTACTGCTTATGTTTTCTTCTGGGACTTTTATGGTTTCTGGTCTTACATTTAGGTCTTTAATTTATTTTGTCTTTATTTTTGTATATGGTGTGAGAAAATATTTTAATTTCATTCTTTTACATGTAGCTTTCCAGTTTTCACAAGACCACTCATGGAAAAGACTGTCTTTTCCCACTTGTATATTTTTGCCTTTTATTGTACATTAATTGATCACATGTGCATGGGTTTATTTCTGGGCTCTCTATTCTGTTCCATTGATCTATGTGTCTGTTTTTTTTTGTGCCATTACCATATTGTTTTTATTACTGTAGCTTTGTAAGATAGTCTGAAATCAGGGAGCATGATTCTTCCAGCTTTTTTTCCCCTCAGTATTGCTGTGGTTCCTCTGATATCACAGAAAAACAGAAAGCACATGCAACTGGAAGAGCTTTAATAAAAACTCATATTGTAAAAAAGTGTCCCTGTGCTTTTCAGTGTTTATCTTCTGTTTGTCATCATTCTTGTTAATAACGTATTTTTGGGTAACAGAACAATTCTTTGGCAATGACCCAGGGTATTCTGTAAAGATATCATAGTTAATTTAGATAAATATTAGATTTTCTACATCTTCTGGCAGCAGGGCTTGTTGTTCAGTGTCACTGCTTCTATCAGTACTAAATATTCTCTGCAGGTGTGTGTTGGCCAGCAGATAACATGGGTAAAATATAGCCCATTTAGTTAAGGCTAGCAAGAGAGTGATTGCTTTCCCAAGTCACTTTTTCAAAGTGTCTTCTTTTTTCTGTCTTTGACTTTTTCAGGTATTTTTCTCTTTTCATTTCAAACACTGTTGGCTGTGGAAGTGGAAGAGAATGGCACATTTTAAAATTCTAAGTTCAAAATATGGATAATCTTTTTTCTTTTCTACTGATTTCTCTCTAAATGTCTGCATTCATTTCCTTAGATAATTTTTAGCCTCTGTTTGATTTCATGTTCAGTTTTGTATACACTTTTCTCTTCTGCTGAATGTTGATTACTCTTTCATTGTGTTACACTGTACCTTTCTATGTGTTTTCCAATTTCTCATCTCTACATTGTTAGCCATTAATTTTTAAATAATGTTTAGTTTTTGTTTTAATCTTTTTCTCTATGGGTATTTATTAGTTTGATTCATTTGCTTATTATTTCAACAAATTACAATAGAGTAAGTGTATTGCTAAAATAGAGGTATATGCTGTTGATAAAAAAGGACATTGGTGACATAGAGGATGGAACACCTTATTGCATGGGCTGTCAGGAAAGGCTTTTCAGAGGAGGTAGCATTTGTGCCCAGACTACAGGGATGAATAGGATTTTACAAGTATAAATAAATGGAGGGGATGGGAGTCAGAGGATATGCTATTTGTAGGGGCATGTAGGCATGAGGCTGGATGGTATGTGTGGGGAAATCTTAACAGTTCAGGATGACTAGTGTAAAGTAGGAAGGGGAAGGTTGCTGGAAATGTGGATAGACGAACATACAGAATCTATATCATGAAAAGCCTTATATTTCAGTGAATGATGTGGAACACCAAATAAACTTTGAGAAGAGAATGAAATGACTAATGTTGTGTGTTAAAAGTATGATTCTGCTGTTGGTTTGGAGGATATATTGAAGAGTGTGAAAACTGTAGTCAAGAAAGGAATTATTGAAATAATTCAAGTGAGAGAGGATGAGGCCTTGCCCTAAGGCAGTGGCAGTGGAGATGGAGAGAATAGGGTAGGTACAAGAGAAATTCAGAACTTGATGATTGATTATGTGCCAGGGGATATTTGAGAAATAATAATATAGGATCATTCCCTGGTTTCTGGCTTAGGTGACAGGATGGATAATGATGCCACTCAGCAGAATGGGGGACATATAAAAAGAGGACAGAATGGACAGAGATGAAGAATTCAGATTTAGAGATGTTGTTATGAGACGGCATTGGGACAAGCAGGGGAGAGATATTAAGTAGAATTTAAGCTTAGGAGAGAAAACTAGGAGTTTTAGATGCAGATGTAGGAATCCTTATCATAAACCTGGTAGTTGAAGCTGAAGGGTGTATTTGAGATTGCTCAGGCTGAGTGTGTGAAATAAAAACAAAACAAAACAACAACAAAAAAAACAAACAAGGTATGAGGATAGTATCCTGGAGAATTTCCCAAAGTACACAGTAGAATTATTCTTCATCCTGTGTAAATTCTTAATTATTTCAATGGGTCCCTAATTATCTATCACTGCAGCAAAATTTCATTAAAAAGTTAAAAATTAAATGTGTATCAGTGTTCTGTGGGTTTTGCTCATATTTAAAAATTCTTCATCTTCAAAAATTGTTTAACTTATTCTAATGTTAGCAACCTGGGTACATCTTTGTTCTTCAGCTTTATGGTATAACACTTACCTAACACTTAAAATGGTTTAGGTCTTAGCACTTCCCTGGTGGTACAGTGGGTAAGACTCCACACTCCCAATGCCGGGGGCCTGGGTTTGATTCCTGGTCAGGGAACTAGGTTCCTCATGCAGGCCGCAACTAAGAAGCCCACCTTCCTCAACGAAGATCCCACATGCTGCAGCTAGGACCCAGCACAGCAAAAATAAATTAATTAAATAAATGAATAAATAATTTAAAAATGGTTTAGGTCTTCATCTAAAAATAATGGGATACTCAGCATTCCCCAATAGCTAAGGATTCTCAAGAGATTTGTTTATTTTAATCACTTCTTGTCCTCTCTGCTTCTGAATTTTCAATATATTCCTTTCTTTCCTCCTATATCTCTTTCCTTTTCTCTAAGCTCTGTGTACATAAACATAGTGTATTGTCCTTTTCTCCTGGTTTCTCCAAAGTCTTTCACATATATTGGTTGTTTATGGTACACATTTACTCAAGTTTCAGGAGGATAATTTATAGGTGTTTTCTGTGGCAAAACTACACAGCAGAGAAGTAAAACTGAATAGTGGAGATCTTTGTTCTTGAAAATTATTTGGCTCTATCAGCCACAGGGAATATTCATCCTCAAAACTCCTGGTCTCTTTCCAGATTTTTTGGCTCAGTCCCTAGCCAGATTTATTCATTAAGATACTTGAATTCTGGCTTTATCATTTACCTGTTGTCTGATTTTGGGAAAATTATCTAATTTCTCTGTGGCTCCCTTATCTCATTAGTAAAATGGAGATATTACTTTTCTCATAAGATTGTACTGATGATTAAATGAGCTAATATATGTAAAGTGTTTAGAATGATTACTGGCAAATTCCCAATATGTTAGCTGTTATTATTTTTATTGTTATCATTATTACTTTACTCCTTACCTCTGATTCCTATCTGTGTTTCCTTCAAAGCCCTCTCCCCATCTAAAATTCCAAATCTCTACAAGTTTTTATGAAAAACAACTCTGTTCCCTGTTTGTTTTCTAAAAATCCTTAAAGTAACAATAACTGGGCCAAAACACATATTAGACATAAAAAAAATTAAAGATATTAATAAAGTTCTTACACACTCTTCCCAGTAGGGAAACATAAATATTTTATACTTTATAAATTGTTTTGTTATTACCAAAAATATGGCTAAAGGATATTTGGTCTAAGAGAAATCAGTTTTTATCTGAAAATAAAGAATTATCTCTTAAATAACAGAGAATGGGAAAACTAAGGAGAAAAAAATATTCTCTTTACACGAAGTAGGTTCACAACTGAAAAATGAAGTTGTTACCACTTTTTTCACCTGAGTAAACTTATATCTCTTCTGTCTTCTACAGTGTCTAACCTGAGTTTCCCTTAGTAAAAGGGTTGCTGCTGCTTGTTTAGGCATAGTATGAAAGTAGAAGTGTCCAGGGAGATCCGTCTCTGCTGGCATTTACTAAGATTTTCTAAAGTGTTCACATTATGTGACAAATACGTTTTACTCAAACTGGCAGACAAATCACATCTCAGAGATTTTTTGGTTTTTGTTTAAAGGAAACTTCCAGAAAGAATAGGAATAGTGTGATAAGAATAAAACTTTTCCTTAACATATCCCTCTAACATAACCCATTATAGTTCAGATATATGTCTTCCATTTTAGCTGTTGAAGATGGTATTATTCAACAATAAAGTGCTGTTTTATACTTTGTTTGTGGTGAATGAGTAACTTAAAATTCTATTAAACTGCTATTAAGAGAGAAAGTGACATAGAGAAAAATGCCCAGCTTTGTAGTCAAACAGACTTGCATTTGTAGTTAAGCTCTACCACTCATTAGTTGCGTATTCTTAGGCAAGTTAGTTGATTATTCTAGGCTTCAGATTCTCAGCTGTGAAGTGGAGATAATAATATTACATACTATAAAGGTTTTGATAAGGATTACCGTAATGTCTATGAAGTACCTAGCATAATTTCTGGCCCATACCAGATGCTGAAAAAGCACTAGCTGTGAGTATTATAATGAATAATTATTTGCTTGAAAGTATTTATTTAACACCTCCCATATACTGAGTACTGAGTTAACTATTAGATGTATAGTGATGAACAAATTAGACATGGCCCCTACCTTCATAGAAAGTCATCATCAGTATTATTGCTCTTATTCTTTACTCCCATATTTAGATTATCAATTTGTATATGTTAGGAACAAAAGAAATAAGCACAAAAATAATTATAATGACCATAGCTTTTTCTTTTCTTTTTTTTTTTGCGGTACGTGAGCCTCTCACTGTTGTGGCCTCTCCCATTGCAGAGCACAGGCCTCGGATACGCAGGCTCAGCGGACATGGCTCAGGGGCCTAGCCGCTCCATGGCATGTGGAATCTTCCCGGAGCGGGGCACGAACCCATGTCCCCTGCATCGGCAGGCAGACTCTCTACCACTGCGCCACCAGGGAAGCACAATAGCTTATTTTTTATTCTAAGTCAATACACTATTTGAAATGTCTTAGGACTCTTGTTTCAATTATCAATTCTTCTATTTGATGTTTACAGAAATTTGGAAGTTATAGGAGCTTGGACTGATTCTGTATCAATTTTAAGGCATATCCTAGAAGTCTATTTGTTAAATAACTTTTGGCTGATATGTTTCTTTGTTTCAGAATACAGAATGAAGCATTTCCAGGATATTTTCACTTTCTGATATTTTAGATTCTAGATAAATTGAAGTATAGCAATATTTTAAAGAAAATTATGTACACATGGGATTAACAATTATTACCTTCCAAAGAACATTAATTTTTAAAATAATTTTATTTTGTTTGAAAATTATTTGTGCTTCTCAAAACCTATCCCTGAATATACACACACACACACACACACACACACACACACACACACACATACACACACACACACACATACATACACATATATATATAGTAACTAAACATTTTAAAATATGCTTAAGGATCTCTGAGAAATGGATGTTTTTCTAAGTTTGAGATATCAAGTGATACTATACTTTTTAAGTAAAATAAAATAGCTAAGATTTTGAGTACTCACTATTTTTAATTATTGTATTCAATACTTTACATGGATTTAAGTCTTTCAAAGTTCACAACAACCTATCAAATAGTGCTATTAATATCCCAACCCTATACTTGTTTTCCAAACATGTTCTATACATATAAGGCACTGTTATGGGTATTTATACTAAGAGATGTCTTGACAATCACATGGGAAAAATAATTTATAGATATGCGTATACGCAAATCTATCAATGTGATAAACCATATTAACAAATTGAAGGAGAAAAACCATATGATCATCTCAATAGATGCAGAGAAAGCTTTTGACAAAATTCAACATGCATTTATGATAAAAACCCTGCAGAACGTAGGCATAGAAGGAACTTTCCTCAACATAATAAAGGCAATATATGACAAGCCCACAGCCAACATCATCCTCAATGGTGAAAAACTGAAAACATTTCCACTAAGATCAGGAACAAGACAAAGTTGCCCACTCTCACCACTCTTATTCAACATAGCTTTGGAAGTTTTAGCCACAGCAATCAGAGAAGAAAAGGAAATAAAAGGAATCCAAATCAGAAAAGAAGAAGTAAAGCTGTCACTGTTTGCAGATGACATGATACTATACATAAAGAATCCTAAAGATGCTACCAGAAAACTACTAGAGCTAATCAATGAATTTGGAAAAGTAGCAGGATACAAAATTAATGCACAGAAATCTCTGGCATTCCTATACACTAATGATGAAAAATCTGAAAATGAAATCAAGAAAACACTCCCATTTACCATTGCAGCAAAAAGAATAAAATATCTAGGAATAAACCTACCTAAGGAGACAAAAGACCTGTATGCAGAAAATTATAAGACACTGATGAAAGAAATTAAAGATGATACAAATAGATGGAGAGATATACCATGTTCTTGCATTGGAAGAATCAACATTGTGAAAATGACTATACTACCCAAAGCAATCTGTAGATTCAATGCAATCCCTCTGAAACTACCACTGGCATTTTTCACAGAACTAGAACAAAAAATTTCACCATTTGTATGGAAATACAAAAGACCCCATATAGCCAAAGCAATCTTGAGAACGAAAAAAGGAGCTGGAGTAATGAGGCTCCCTGACTTCAGACTATACTACAAAGCTACAGTAATCAAGATGGTGTGGTACTGGCACAAAAACAGAAAGATAGATCAATGGAATAGGATAGAAAGCCCAGAGATAAACACATGCACATATGGTCACCTTATCTTTGATAAAGGAGGCAGGAATGTACAGTGGAGAAAGGACAGCCTCTTCAATAAGTGGTGCTGAGAAAACTGTGCAGGTACATGTACAAGTATGAGATTAGATCACTCCCTAATATCATACACAAAAATAAGCTCAAAATGGATTAAATACCTAAATGTAAGGTCAGAAACTATCAAACCCTTAGAGGAAGACATAGGCAGAACACTCTATGACATAAATCACAGCAAGATCCTTTTTGACCCACCTCCTAGAGAAATGGAAATAAAAACAAAAGTAAACAAATGGGACCTAATGAAACTTCAAAGCTTTTACACAGCAAAGGACACCATAAACAAGACCAAAAGACAACCCTCAGAATGGGAGAAAATATTTGCAAATGAAGCAACTGACAAAGGGTTAATCTCCAAAATTTACAAGCAGCTCATGCAGCTCAATAACGAAAAAAAAAAAAACCCAATCCAAAAATGGGCAGAAGACCTAAATAGACATTTCTCCAAAGAAGATATACAGACTGCCAACAAACACATGAAAGAATGCTCAACATGATTAATCATTAGAGAAATGGAAATCAAAAGTACAATGAGATATCATCTCACACCATTCAGAATGGCCATCATCAAAAAATCTAGAAACAATAAATGCTAGGGAGGGTGTGGAGAAAAGGGAACAGTCTTGGACTGCTGGTGGGAATGTGACTTGGTTCAGCCACTATGGAGAACAGTATGGAGGTTCCTTAAAAAAATACAAATAGAACTACCATATGACCCAGCAATCCCACTACTGGGCATATACCCTGAGAAAACCATAATTCAAAAAGAGGCATGTACCAAAATGTTCATTGCAGCTCTATTTCCAATAGCCCGGAGATGGAAACAACCTAAGTGCCCATCATCAGATGAATGGATAAAGAAGATGTGGCACATATATACAATGGAATATTACTCAGCCATAAAAAGAAATGAAATTGAGGTATTTGTATTGAGGTGGATAGACCTAGAGTCTGTCATACAGAGTGAAGTAAGTCAGAAATAGAAAGACAAATACCGTATGCTAACACATATATATGGAATTTAAGAAAAAAAAATGTCATGAAGAACCTAGGGATAAGATAGGAATAAAGACACAAACCTACTGGAGAAGGGACTTAAGGATATGGGGAGGGGGAAGGGTGAGCTGTGACAAAGCGAGAGAGAGGCATGGACATATATACACTACCAAACGTAAGGTAGATAGCTAGTGGGAAGCAGCCGCATAGCACAGGGAGATCAGCTCGGTGCTTTGTGACTGCCTGGAGGGGTGGGATAGGGAAGGTGGGAGGGAGGGAGATGCAAGAGAGAAGAGATATGGGAACATATGTATATGTATAACTGATTCACTTTGTTATAAAGCAGAAGCTAACACACCCTTGTAAAGCAATTATACCCTAATAAAGATGTTAAGAAATCATAATTTATAAAATAAGTTCTAGATAAGTGGTTAAAAGGTAGAATTCACCTTCCTGGAGGGTAAGATTCATAAACTTTACATTGTGGGACAGGAATGTGATCTGATCCTTGAAGGACAGATTTGGCTTTACTAGATAATGAAAATGAGGGCAGGCTGTTCAGGCAGAGAAGTGTCATGAACAAACCAGCTTGACTGACATAGTGTAGTGTTTGTATTTTAGAGTAATGGGAGCTTATACTGGACTAGAACATAGAAGACCCCGTACACTAGACAAAGGAGTTTTGCTTTAGCCAGAGAATATATTTATTTTTTATTTAAAGAAGGGGATAGTGTAATAAAAACAAAGTTTGAGGAAATGCAGTTTCACAAAGATAAACAGATGAATTGATTCAAAGATCCATGTTAATTGGCTACTTCAATAGTTAATCTTAAAGAAATTAAGGCCTAAACTAAGGAGGTGAACATGAAAATGGATAGAAAAGAGAGACAAATCTTATGGTAAGAAAAGTAGGGAGAGCTTCTTAGCTGAATAGGAGTAGAGAGCAAATCCACGGTGGTACCAGCATTTGGTTTCCTAGTGGCTGAATGAAGTCCATAACCAAAATAAGAAATTAAAGTACAGTAGATTAATTGAATGTGGGAGGAAGAAAAAGAGTTATTTTTACACCTGCTGAGTTGGAGGTGACAATCCAGAAATGTCCAATAAGTATGTGAAACATAAAAATGGAGCTCAGACAAGAGGGCAAGGATGAATGAAAATAATGGTTGAAGGAGGGTTCTCTTAGAGATAACAGAGTATAGGAAGACTCACTATGAGAAATCACAAGGAAAATACAGAGTCAAGGTTAAGACTTTGATAGAATGTCTAGTTGGCCTACTTGAGATAGAAGGCAGTATTAAAAATGATTATATACTGAGGGTCTAAAATCAAGGAGCCCTTACCTAAATCATGGCTCTGCCTCTTACCAGCTATGTGAGGAGGAAAGTTACTTAACTTCTTTGAGACTCTGTTTCCTCATCTATAAAATAAAAATCCTAATATGATAATAGAGGTTTGTTGCACTGATTAAATGAAATAATGTATACAATCAGCACAATGCTTTAAACATTGCATGAGTTCAAAAACTTGCATAGTAATAGTAGTATCCTTAAGATTCAATATCCTTTAAGATTAAAAAAGATATTGTCCCCACTACTTAGCTATAACCATCCTTGTAAAGGTTGTAGACAACCTCTACTTTGCCAAGTCCAGTGGTCAATTCTCAGTCCTCATCTTGGCTTCTTAACAATATTTAACAGAGTTGATCATTCCCTCCTTTTTGTAATATTTTTTTTCATTTGGTTTCAATGACACATGTTCTCCATCCTACATTACCAACTGCTGCTTTTCAGTCTCTTATGGTTCCTTCCTCTCTGTACACCTCTAAATATTAGAGTATCCTAAGGCTCAGTTCTCAGACCTCTGTTGTACGTACTCCCATGGCTTTTAATATCTTTTATATGCTCAACTTCTGAATTTATATCTCCAGCCCAACCTCTCCTTTGAGTTACAGACCCATCTATTCATACATCTACATGACCTTTCCACTGTTATCTAGTAAGCATCTCAAACATAAAATGTCCCAAACCATACTCTTGATTCCCATCCCCCAACCTATTCCTCCCATGTTTTACTCCTTCTCAGTAAATGACAATCATCTAATTATTTAAGTTTAAAACTCAGGAATCTTAACCCCTTGCTTTCTCTCACACCCTGTACTTAAACCATCAACAAATACTTTCAGCTCCATTTTAGAAATATATCCCATTTGACTACTTTTCACCACCTGCACCATTATTATCTTAGTCCAAGCCACCAGTATTTCTCATCTGGACTATTGCAATAGTTGCCTAACTGGTTTCCCCTGCTTCCTTCCTTGCCCTCTTTTAACACTGTTTTCCATACAACAATCAGAATCAGCCTTAAAAAAGTTTTAAATCATGCCACTCAAATTTGCTAATCACTCTCAGAGTAAAATCCAAACTCCATAGTATGAGCAACAAAACTGTACATGATCTAATCTAGCTCTGTACTATATATTTCATCTCATCTACTACCATTCTCCCTTCATTGTGCATGCTGGCTTTCTTATTGTCACTTGAAAACATCAAGTTCTTTTTCAACCTTAGGAATTTTGTGTTTCTATTGCCTTTTCCTGAAATACCCATCACCAACAAAGCTCCCTCATTTCATTCAGATCAGGTCTCTGCTTAAATGTGACTTTTTCAGGAAGGTCTTTCTTCAACATTCTATTTAATATAGCTCAAGATTCATTATCCCCTTATCCTGCCTTATTTTCCCTCATAGAAATTGTCACTGCATGGCATTATAAGTTACATTGTACTTGTTATATTATTACACTATTTTTGTCTCAACTTTATCGCTTTGTCTTATTTATTATCTTATTTATCATTATAAATAATAAAAATATATTTATCAACATCAGAATGTAAGCTCCCTCTTAGTCAAACTATTTTGGTTTATGTTAGTTACATCTCAAATTTCTGCTAGAAAATTTTATCATAATTTCTTGGAATCAAGTAAATATTGAAGCTGGCATGCATTCTGAATTAATGAGAAATTATTATTTTTTAAAATTCTAATTAGCTTATAAAGGAGTCCTAATTCTTCCCTGAGGGTAAAAAATTGCACAAAATAAATGCATCAAAGAGTTTAGCATCTGATTATTTCAAATTTTTCCATTTAAATAGACCTTTTTAAAATTTATTTTTATTTATTTTTCTTCCAGTTTTATCAGGTATAACTGACATGCAGTACTATATAAATTTTAGGTGTACAGCATAATGATTTGACTTACATACATCATGAAATGATTACAAGTTTAGTGAACATCCACCACCTCATATAGATACAAAATAAAAGAAAAAGAAAATTTTCCTTGTGATGTGAACTCTTAGGATTTAATCTCAACAAGTTTCATGTATAACATACAGTAGTGTTAATTATATTAATCATGTTGTACATTCCACCCCTCGTACTTATTTATAACTAGAAATTTGCACCTTTTGACCAGCTTCATCCAACTCCTCCTCCTCTCAACCCTGAAATAGGCTCTTTTATTAAAAGATCATCAATATACAACCAAAGAAGCATAGAAAGATTTACACATTTAAAATAAACCTAGATTATGGCTAATCTAAATTTCTTCTCATTTTCTTTCATGACGTGAAACAATTCCAGCCAAATATCTGTGTCTGAAGAACAGTATAGCTGCAATTTCCGCATTTTTTTATTCTTTCTAAAAAGGATTCCTTCATCCTAGCTTCTTCTTTTTTTTTTTCCTGAAGCTATTAAAGTCATAGGAAGTGGCATTTTTTTTTGTAAATAAAGCAGATAAATCTAGAGACTGACTGACCACAATAGCCTTTGAGTAGAAGATGCCATTTTGAAGATATCTACATGAGCTTTCCAAAATAAAACTTTCTGAAGTAGAAACATGTAATGATTTAATGATTTTCTCTGGGTCAGGTTCTGCAAGGATTTCCATGATCAAGATCAAATCCTTCCACTTATGACATTTCTTTCACTTATTACTTTTTTGTTTGTAAAATATAAACACCTCTAAGAAGACTTATGGTAATAATAGATTTTTTTAGATCACCTACTGAAAAGTTTTCAAAAGTAAAGATAACTTGAAGGTACAGAGTACTCTTAAAAGAGAGACTACAGCACTGAGACAAGGAGAGAAGGAAGACTGAGGAGTATGGGGGATAAACTTAGCATTCTTATGTTTTTCTACCTTCTCTTTTCTTGTTCATTTGTTCCTTCATTGCTTCATTACTTCCTTCCCTCCACTCCTCCTTCCTTCAAGATAGTATTTATTTTTCACTGTGCTAGGGTGATAGGAGTACAATGGTGAATATAGTCCTTGCCTTCATGAAACTTACTATTCGGTGAGAGGGATACAGATATTAATCTAAAAGCTAATAATACTAATAAACACATAATTAAAAACTGGATAAGTGTCTTGAAAGAGTGATGTTATCAGAGGCTGTAATGGTGGTTTATCAGTTAGGGTTACATTTAACTGAGAGTAAGAGAAATCCAAACATAGTGAATTGAACAAGATAAGTGCTCTCTCTCATATAAAAGCCAGAAGAAGGCCATCAGGACTGATAAGGTGGCTTTGCTCCAGAGTGTCCTTAGAGACTCAGACTTCTGTCAGCTCAGTACTCTGTCCTCCCTAGCTAGGGTAATGCTCTCATTCTTATGTTCTAAGATTGTGGCCATCATATCTGGTCTCTGGGCAGCAGAATAAAAGAGGGAAAGGAAAAAGAAACAAATAATATATTTCATGTCACTGGAGCTATCTGTTTTAGCTCTGTTACTTGAACTAAGAGCTGAGTGATGTAGGAATAGAATTTAATTTGTGTAAGAAGTGAGGAAAGAACATTTCAGGCAAAAGGAAGAGCAAGTGCAAAGGCCCTGTGGCAGGATGAAGCATAGTGGGTAGAAGGGCCTTTGTTTCTGTTTTAGTGCATCTTCTTTTTTTTTAACTTTTATTTTTTTCATGCAAAAGAGACTTTTATCCTGAAACATATTTCAATCCACTTTTGTGATGATCTCTGGGTACATTAGGGAAGGGAGTAGGAATCAAACATGAAAAGCCCTTAGTGATTCTGCAATATTTTCCTCTGTAGTACCAATCTTCTGAAGCAATAGCCTCTTCATCAATCTTCTCATGTATTGCCCAGGTGACTATGCACGAGACCAGTTGACAACCTAGTGTCCTTTCTCCTTCAGCATCTCTAAAAATGTACTTCAGTTACAGAAGAGAGAATATAAAATTACATTTTTTTTTTTTTTTTGCGGTACGCGGGCCTCTCACTGTTGTGGCCTCTCCCGTTGCGGAGCACAGGCTCCAGATGCGCAGGCTCAGCAGCCATGGCTCATGGGCCTAGCCGCTCTGCAGCATGGGGGATCTTCCCGGACCAAGGCACGAACCCATGTCCCCTGCATTGGCAGGCGGACTCTCAACCACTGCACCACCAGGGAAGCCCTAAAATTACATTTTAAAATCCATCTTTCATGCACTTTTTTATATAAATCATATGCATCCTTTACTTTTTTAAATTGTTTTTGGGTTTTTTTTGTGATGGGTTATTTTATTTTTTTATTTTTATTTTATATTAGAGTATAATTTATTTACAATGTTGTGTTAATTTCAGGTGTACAGCAAAGTGATTCAGTTATACACATACATATATCTATTCTTTTGCAGATTCTTTTCCCATTTGGATTATTACAGAATATTGAGTAAAATTCCCTGTGCTATACAGTAGGTCCTTATTGGTTATGAATTTATATATAGTAGTGTATATATGTTAATCCAAAACTCCTAATTTATCCCTCTGCCTCCACCTTTCCCCTTTGATAACCATGTTTGTTTCCTATGTTTGTGAGTCTGTTTCTGTTTTGTAAATAAGTTTATTTGTATCATTTTTTTAGATTTTACATATAAGTGATATCATATGATGTTTGTCTTTCTCTGTCTGACTTACTTCACTTACTATGATAATCTCTAGTTCCATCCATGTTGCTGCAAATGGGATTATTTCATTCTTTTTATGGCTGAGTAATATTCCATTGTATGTATGTGTGTATATGTATATATATATATATGTATGTGTATATATATACATATATATCACATCTTTTTTATTATGAATTTCTTCTTGCCCCTTTTAATTTTTTTAACTTTTTATTTTATATTGGAGTAAACTTGATTAACAATGTTGTGTTAGTTTCATGTGTACAGCAAAGTGATTCAGTTATATATATACATGTATCTATTCTTTTTCAAATTATTTTCCCATTTAAGTTATTACAGAATATTGAGTAGAGTTCCTGGTACAAAAAGTAGGTCCTTGTTGGTTATCTATCTTATATATAGTAGTGTGTGTATGTTGTCTATTTTATACACAGTATCAATAGTGTATATGTATACGTATAGTGTATATGTGTCAACCCCAATCTCCCAATTCCTCCCACCCCCCCTTTCCCCCTTGGTATTCATACATTTGTTCTCTATGTCTGTGTCTCTATTTCTGCTTTGCAAATAAATTCATCTCTATCATTTTTCTAGATTCCACATATAAGAGATATTATACAATATTTGTTTTTCTCTTTCTGATTTACCTCATTCAGCATGACAATCTCTAGATCCATCCACATCTTTGCAAATGACACTATTTTGTTTCTTTTTGTGGCTGAGTAATATTCCATTATATATATATGTACCGCATCTTCTTTATCCATTTATCTGTCGATGGACATTTAGGTTGTTCCATGTCCTGGCTATTGTAAATGGTGCTGCAGTGAACATTGGGGTGCATGTATCTTTTTGAATTATTGTTTTCTCTGGGTATATGCCCAGGAGTGGAGTTTCTGTGTCATATGGTAGTTCTATTTTTAGTTTTTTAACAAACCTCCATACTGTTCTCTACAGTGACTGTACCAATTTACATTCCCACCAACATTCCCTTTTCTCTGCACTCTCTCCATTATGAAGCATAATGAGTAGAAGGGCCTTGGTTTCTGTTTTTGTGCATCCTGTAACATATTAGCTTTGTAGCCCAAATTGTAAATAACCAGATTCATTAAAATCACTCAGTACAAAAAATCTTGAAAAATTCTTCCATTTCTGGCTTAAATTTTTGAAGATTGTTATACTGCTTGTTTTTTTCACATGTAAGATCTCAAATTTTACATATTTCTTTTGCAACATGATTCTGCTACATCTTGTACTGAAAGAAAAAATGAAAACACAGCACTACTATGCATATCTTGAAAACAGTACTTTCCCCTCAAAATATGGATCCAAGCTTTTTTTTTTTTTTTTTTTTTCGATACGCGGACCTCTCACTGTTGTGGCCTCTCCTGTTGCGGGGCACAGGCTCCAGAATCGCAGGCTCAGTGACCATGGCTCACGGGACTAGCTGCTCCATGACATGTGGGATCTTCCCAGACCAGGGCACGAACCTGTGTCCCCTGCATCGGCAGGCGGACTCTCAACCACTGTGCCACCATGGAAGCCCTGGATCAAAGCTTTTTGATTAATGCCAATAATACTTTGTACTAGAGTTATTTGAATAATGGTAGTAGTCAGATGAAGGATTATTAAATATAATTTTCCTTTTAATATGGCTCTTTTTACTAGTTGATAGCCTAACTCAAAGTTGAGAATAATTGTTCTACTTAGTTAATTTGTTAATAGTTATTTCATTACCAGGTGGTCCTTAATGCTAAGACTATTAATGATCCTAACAAGAAAAGGAAATATTCAACATTGCCTCAAGTATGGATGTTTAGCATACATTCTATTTTAGTATTTCATTACCTTAATTACCAACTCTTTAAATGGCATGCTAGTTAGCATAGATCACTATGTTTATTTTCCCAGTTTCAGCATAGTCCCTTGCTTAAAGGGTCACTCTATTTGAAACAATATTGAATGGTCAAATTGAGGAACCAGATAATGTGTCAAAATAATATGGAATATTTTTAGACTTATTATCTAACTTTCAAGGAAAGGTTATATATATATATATATATATATATATATATATATATATAAAATATACATATATATACATACATTCATATGTATACATTTATTTGTTTTTTGAAAAAATCTTTTGCTTTAAAAATGAACAATCAAAGTAGGCAAACAGGATGATCATGGCATTAACCATTAAAGTAAATACTGTAAAATTTTTCAAATGTCTGTGGCTTCCCCAGAATTATTATTTGTGATGAAGACCTGATCATAAGTGCAATTTTTATCAAATATTCTTTCTTTTTTAATTCCAAGGAAGGTCAAAGTATTTTGTTTACTGCACAAGGCATTGATTTCTTTTTGTCCTGGTTCACCTTTGAAAAATTACCATGTTAACTCTTACAAGATTTTTCCTATGACTTTGCTGTTAAATATATAAGCAGCCCCATTTTTCTTTATTAAATCTCTTAGAAGGAAAAGAAGAGATATGGACAACAAGGGAATTAGATTAATTATTGTTAACATAATACAAGGTCATATGTGAAGAAAATATATATTGTTACACTCCTAAGCTTAGAATCAATGACAATATGATTTTTTAAGATGTCCAATAAGACCTAGACACAGTATTCATCTTGACAAGAACTGATGGGAATAGTCATATAGCTACTGATCTTAGGGATAGCTAAAGAAAACTGGCTGGGAAGTTCAAAGAAGTCTGCCATATAACATATATGATGACTGCCAAATTTTCAAAATCTCCAGTTCAGATTTCCTATAGAAATCAGGTAGCACAGGTAGGTTTAAGATAATTTAGTTATAACACTAACTAGCTCTATGACCTTGGATTAGTGGTTCTCAAATACACTTTTAGAAATAGAACCCCACAAAAATAAAGAAATAAGAGTGGTGATGCTTTGGCTGAAGTAGAGTGAAGAGGTCTATAGTCCCAGCACTTGTCCTTCCCCTTTTCCTCTCTAGGCCCCTGAGACATCTCTGACGATACTAGAGATGTTTCTGCAATCTGATTCCTAGGTAGCTGTGATGCTAAATAGGGAAATCATAGCAATTGCTGCATGGGAGGGACAGTGTATTTTATCAGCATGAAGATGTAAGAGAGTATAAGAGATAGCATTCTGGTAATTTTGATTTTTTATTAAGGTTTTATTCATTCATTTATTCATCTATTCATTACTGAATCATAGAAACTTTTAGTGTTGAGGAATTTTTAGCAATTCCTCAATTTTTAGCAATTCCTCAATTTTTAAAAATCCCCTTTCCAATCTCTTCTTACTACATTGTAATGGAAATGGAGTGGACAAGTGAGATAAGCTCAGTCTTTTGGAATCTCTCTCCCTGAACTTTGGATCCTGAAACAAGTAAAACAAGAGAGGAAGCAAGTGGAGTTCATTGAACTCAGCAATTGTGCTCTGACAATTAAAGAGTTTATCTCCTCTCCACCATAGTTCCTGTCTTGCTTACAATTCTATTTCTCCAGTTTTCCTATCCACCATATGAGCTACCTTACATTCAACAAAATACCCCTAATGGATATGTATCCTGTAGCAATGACTATGAAAAACTGATATTCAAGGTCCAAGATTTACATGCCTGAATTCTCAGGGATTTTGGACAGTCTATAAACATAATATTTGAGGTATTTACATGTATGATTTTCTTTGAGTTAAATTATCCCAATAAATTTATATTCTGAACACTAACAAAACTTGTAGCTAGTGGTGTTCTGCCTCATTATTCTGGAATGGACCTTTGGTTTAGTTAACTAAATGTATGGGTGGAAGAGTCTTCAAGTTTGATAGTATTGCATTCAGTCACACATTGGGGTTATATAAGCCTGCCTCTCAAAGATTGCCCCAAGATACATCTTTGTTCTTTCTATATACTGCCTACCAACTATCTAGTTATTTTTCAGGTACAGATTTAAGACATTATATTTGTTTCTCTTGGGACTCTGAGTGTCCCTCCCAGGTGCTTGCTTTCCACAGTATTCAGAATTCCCTTCCTCAGGGACATGCCATCTTGGATATAACCAAAGTCTGTAAGAGCTTAATGGAGGTCTTAACCACTTTGTAAGTAAGATAGCTTATCACCATTCTCCCTAAAGCACCCTATAGGCTGTTTGATTTAAGTGTGATGGGCACCCATACTCAGAAGTCTGTTTTGTACTGGAATAGGAGATGAACAGCCCATAATGTTTAATCTGCAACCAAAGCCTTTATTTCTGTAAAACTATGGGGAAAAGACAACTAGCAGATAAATCTGGAAATTGGCCTTAGTCTGTTTGATATAAGTTGTTAGGTAACTATCTTTCTTAATATCATGTATCACAGGAATTAGAAGACACAAGTATTTTGCAACACAGACCCCTTTCCCTGGTTAAATGAAGTTAAGGAAACTTGTTTCTCTGACTCTTGTCTGAATAATTTCTGTAGATATTTACAATCAGTTTGAATAGTAAGTTTGGGATACTTACCTGTTATAAAGACAGTAATAAACATTTTGGGATGTTTACATAAATAGTAATTGTTGGCTAAAATCAACTTCCACAATTTACTTGACGTTCAGTAATCAAGTAAGATAAAGGTTATGTCATTTAGGCAGGTGGAAATACTGGGAGTAGTATAAGCATTTTATGACAGGGAAAGTAGTTGTGGAAATATAAGATTCATAACTAATCCAAATTAAAAGGTAATAATTGCCTCATTTGTTCAGATAAATGATAGAATTTCAGATATAGTAAAGATGAAGGAAATTATATACACTCAGACACTCAAACGAGGAATTATTATGGAAGAAACACAATATTTCATGTGTATCATTGTCTGTTAAAGTGTAGTTAGAGAGGAAACTGTGACTCAAGATAAAAAAAAGGAAATCGATTAAGCTGTCAACATTTCCATTTCCTTTTGATTGGTTATATATATCCCTTTTTTATTACAAGAAATGAAAAACTGCCTCTCATTCATCAAAGAGGAGAAGGATCTCTATACGTGAAGAAACACACATCCCAAATATTCTTAAAATCACAAATTGGATCATTAAATAATAGCAATAGCTCATGCAGAGTTATGCTGCGACATAATGAATAAATTACAAATTTTATCTTTCATTGGAGAGATAATTTCCCTATTAAACATTAAGTATCAGTCCTTAAGGTTTTGAAGATTAAATTGGATCTGAACTGAATCCCCCATAAGCAATTAAACTTACTATATTACATGAATTTTATGATCTTTGGGATGCATATGTTTTTTTGATCCAGGGTTTCAATTTATTTTCTCAATTTAAAAGAGGAATTTTTTAAATTTTTGGCCGTGTTTGGTCTTCGTTGCTGCTCGCGGGCTTTCTCTAGCTGTGGCAAGCGGGGGCTACCCTTCATTGCGGAGCATGGGCTTCTAATTGTCGTGGTTTGTCTTTGTTGCAGAGCATGGGCTCTAGGTGTGCGGCTTCAGTAGTTGTGGCACGCGGGCTCTGTAGTTGTGGTGCACGGGCTTAGTTGCTCAGTGGCATGTGGGATCTTCCCAGACCAAGGCTCGAACCTGTGTTCCCTGCATTGGCAGGTGGATTCTTAACCACTGTGCCACCAGGGAAGCCCTAAAAGAGGAATTTTTGAATTAATTAGATCTTTAAAGAATGCACTCTCGTATTTACATACATTGTGATACTGAAACTTGCATCAATATTTTGTACAGCTGCTCATCTCACAAACAGGCAGGATATGTAAGCTTCTTGCTAAATATATCATGCCTTTCTTTTGACCATTTAGGGTTAGTTGGAAAGCAGTTATCATTAGTATGTTTTTTGTTTAAAATTACCATTAGTATGTTTTTGTTTTGTCATATATCACTTAGTCACTGGGAAAGAGAAAATATGCAAAGATTGCTTGGGTCTTTTATGACATTAGTGCTCTCCTTTAGATAAATTAAAAATATTGAACTCTAAAATCAATTATTGGAAAGGGATAAGACAACACATGTAGAAAACAAAATCATTAGCAAAATCATTAGCAAAAGCAGCAAGCAACTCTATCTAGTTGTAGAAATGGAACAAACATGAAAATGTGCTTGGCAATAGTGAGGAAGAATTCTGGGCTACAGCTATTAAACATCCCTTTAGGTCAGCTGTGCATATTTGCTGAATTCAGGAGCAATATCCCTGTTTTCACAGGTAGTCTGAAAAGAATTCTTGTTAAAAGAGGCTTAGTGCTGAAGGATGAAGTGAATAGGAAAGGATTTTGTTTTCTGCTGGCAAAGGATAATCTCTCATAATCCAAATAAAAATCTATCCAGTCTACCCAATCC
This sequence comes from Globicephala melas, assembly GCF_963455315.2. Classification (NCBI taxonomy): domain Eukaryota; kingdom Metazoa; phylum Chordata; class Mammalia; order Artiodactyla; family Delphinidae; genus Globicephala; species Globicephala melas. The sequence goes on from NC_083335.1 coordinate 49,637,532, forward strand.
AGGGGAAACTAGATCTCTAGCCCAAGAACTCTAGTACATTCACACTTTCCTTATCAACTTCTCACTGAGTTGTCCTTTGTAACTATAACATAACTTTGTTCATACACAATACTCAGATAATATTATAATTCCTGTCCTTTTCTTTTCCTTTCTACCTGCCTCCCTATATTGTCTGTTAAATATTTACATATATTTTACTTTCCTTTATTTTCCTTTATTTTTTCTTGTCTAGTTTCTAAGTGAAAATTTCACAATTTTCTCTTTAATTAATTGAGCATAGTTTTAAATTTATTGAATTGGTTAAAGGTACAGACTCTAGGGATGGAACACTTGGATCTGAATCCCAGCAACACTACCATTAGTTGTGTGACCTTGAGCAAGTTACTTAATCTCTGTCTACCTCAACTTTTTCATTTATAAAATTGAAATAATAACTGCCCAATAAAGTTATTATGAGGGTTATATGAGCTAATATTGTATAAAATTGAGAATGATGTCTAGCACAGAGTAAGCACTATTTAAGTATTAGTAATAATAATACTAGTAATAATAAAAACAACTATTATTTTCATGGTTATGTCTTAGTTTGTTGGTCTTCACTGATTCCTTTTACTAAAATCTATTTTTAAAATCTCTTACAACTTCAAACATATATTGTTATGATTTTAATGAAAAATATTTTTCTTTTACAAAATTTCTATCCTCTGTCCCTGTATGTGTGTGTGTGTGTGTGTGTGTGTGTGTGTATGTGTGTGTGTGTATAAAAATGTGGAGTTGCTTTGTGACCTCTGACATGATCTAATCCTTATATGAGGAGTTATGCATTTTAAAAGTCATTATATAGCCATAGATTTTTGGCCAAATGATTCCAAAAGCATGTCACAAGCCATATTATTGTGCTAAATATTAAAATAACTAAGATGAGATGTTGAAAGAGTCTATTAATCAGAGGTGAATACTGGAATCAACTTAAGGAGCTTTTTCAACCTGCATATCCCTAGGCCCATTCTTCAGATTCTAATATGGATTTTCCTTATTTTAGTCTTCGACATAATTTTCCTGGAGTTATCACGATTTGGAATTTATATTTTTTTAATACTGCAAGTTATAAAGATCCACTTTTGTTTTTCTACATATAGTAGGCAGTTTTTCCAATAGAGAATAATTTACATTTTCCTCACAGATGTTTTTAGATAGATTGTTTCTCAGAGCAGATTTAGGTCCACAACAAAATTGAGCACAAGATACAGAGTTAGCATATAACTCTTGTTCCCAACACACAGAGCCTCATCCACTATCAACATCCTGTTCTAGAGTGGTATATTTTTTATAATCTATGAACCTACATGGATACATCATTATCACCCATAGTCTATAGTTTACTTCAGGGTTCACTGTTGTTGTTTTGAACATTCTATGGGTTTGGACAAATGTATAATGACATATATCCACCATTATAGTATCATACATAGTATTTCCACTGCCTTAAAACTCCTCTGTGCTACACCTATTAATTCTTTTTTCTTCTTAACTTCTGGATACTACTAATCATTTTACTATCTCCATAGTTTTACTTTTTCCAGAATGTCATATAGTTGTGTGTCATATAGTTGGTTTCCTAAAACCTTTTCTTTTTTTCTTTTTTTTTTTTGCAGTACGCAGGCCTCTCACTGTTGTGGCCTCTCCCATTGCAGAGCACAGGCTCCGGACGCACAGGCTCAGTGGCCATGGCTCATGGGCCCAGCTGCTCCACGGCATGTGGGATCTTCTCGGACCGGAGCACGAACCCGTGTCCCCTGCATCGGCAGGCGGACTCTCAACCACTGTGCCACCAGGGAAGCCCTTAAAACCTTTTATTGATTGGCTTCTTTCATTTAGTAATATGCATTTATGGTTCCCACATGGTTTTTCATGGCTTAATAGATAATTTCTTTTTAGTACTTAGATATTCCATTGTCTGAATGTACCGCAGTTTATCCATACACCTACTGAAAGACATCTTGGTTGCTTCCAAGTTTTGACAAATATGAATAAAGTTGCTATAAACATGTGTGTAGGTTTTTTGATGGACATAAGTTTTCAACTCATTTGGTTAAATACCAAGGAGGTTGATTCCTGGATAATATGGTAAGAGTATATTTAGTTTTGTAAAGGACTGCCAAGTTGTTTTCCAAAATGGTACACATTTTGCATTCCCACCTGCAGAGAATGAGATTTCTGTTGCCCTACATCTTTGTCAGTATATGGTGTTGTCCACATTTTGGATTTTAGCCATTCTAATAGGTTTGTAGTGATTTCTCATTGTTGTTTTAATTTGCAATTCCCTAATGACATATAATGTTCATCATCTTTTAATATGCTTACTTGTCACTTTTACGTCTCCTATTGGTGAGGTTCTGTCAAGGTCTTTGGCCCATTTTTTAATCGGGTTGTTCATTGTCATTTGTTGAGCTTTAAGAATTGATTGAAAGTTCTGTTGAGTTCAACTATGTCGTTACTGATTTTCTGCCAGCTAGATCTGTCCTTTTCTGAGAGAAAAGTGTTGAGTCTCCAAATATAGTAGTGGATTCATCTATTTCTCCTTGTAGTTCAAACACTTTCTGACTCACACATTTTGACTCTCTCTTGTTAGGGACATACACATTATGAATTCTTATGTCTTCTTTGACAATTGACCTTTTTATCTTTATGCAATGTCTCTCTTTATCCCTGATAATATTCCTTGCTCTGAAGGTAGCTCTGTCTATAATTAATAAACCAACTCCAGCTTTCTTTGATTAGTGTTAGCATGGTATACCTTTCTCCATCCCTTTAATTTTAATCTATATACATATCATTATATTTAAAGTGGGTTTCTTACAGACAACTTTTATCAATAGTTTTCTTGATTTTTTGATCAACTGTGACAGTCTCTGCCTTTTAACTGGTGTATTTAGGCCATTGACATTTGAAGTGATTGGTGATATTGTTGCATTAATATGTACCGTATTTATGATTGTTTTGTATTCACTGTCCTTATTCTTTGTTCCAATTTTTGTATTCAACTCTTTTTCTGTCTTTAATGGTTTCAATTGAGCATTTTATGATTCCATTTTTTTCTCCTTTCTTAGTGTATCAATTATACTTCTTATTTTTTCTTTTTTTGGAGGGGCTTTTTATAGTTTCCCTAGAGTTTGCAATATACATTTAGAAGTAATCCAAGTCCACTTTCAGATGACACTATAATAATTCACAGATAGTAAAGTACCATATAATAACTATTCCTAATTCCTCTATCCTGTCCCTGTTATCATTATCATTCATTTTATTTATACATGAGCTAAAATCAATGAATATATTATTGCTATCATTATTTTGAAGAAACTGTTATCTGTTACATCAGTTAATAATAAGAAAAATATAAGTTTTTATTTTACTTTCACTTATTCCTTTTCTAGTGCTTCTCCTTTATGCAGATCTGAGTTTCTGACATATATCATTTTTGTGCTTTATGGAGAATTTATTTTATCATTTCTCATACGGCAGGTCTGTTGGCAACATTCTCTCAGTATTTGTCTGAGAAAGTGCTTATCTCTCTTCCACTTTTGAAGGATAATTATAGAATTGTAAGTTGCTGTTTTATTTTCTCTCAACACTTTAAATATTTTACTCTCATCTTGCATTCATGGGTTTGTATGAGGAATCAGATGTAATTCTTATTTTTTCTGTTTTCTAAGTAAAGTGTTTCTTTCCTCTGACTTCTTTCAAGACTTTTTCTTCGATTTTCTGCAGTTTGAATATGATATGCCTAGTTGGATTTTTTTTTTTTTTTTGACATTTCTCCTGCTTGGTTCTCTGAGCTTCTTGAATCTGTGCTGTTGTATCTGACATTAATTTAGGAGAAGTTTTCAGTCACTATTACTTCAAATATTCCTTCTGTTTCTTTCCCTCTTTCTCCTTGTGGTATTCCCATTACCTATTACACATTTTGTTAACACATTTTGTCACACAGTTCTACGATATTCTATTCTTTCTTGAGTCTTTTTTCTTTTTTGATTTTCAGTGTTGGAAGTTTCTATTGACATATCTTCAAGCTGAGATATTTTTCCTCTACCTGGACCAGTCTATTAATAAGTCCATTGAAAGGATTCTTCATTTCTGTTTTAGTATTTTTGATCTCTAGCATTTCTTTTGATTCCTTCTTAGACTTTCCGTTTCTCTTCTTACATTGCCCTTCTCTTCTGGAATGATGTCTACTTTATCCATAGAGCCTTTAGCATATTAATCATAGTTAGTTTAATTTGTTGGTCTGAGAATTCTAATCTTCTTGCCGTATTTGGCTCTGCTTCTGAAGCTTGCTTGCTCTCTCTCTTTAAACTGTTTCTGCCTTTTAGTATGCTTTGAAATTTTTTGTTGAAAGCCAAACATGTTGTACAGGGATAAAGGACCTACAGCAAATAAACTTTTAATAATATGGTGGTAAGATGTGTAGAGAGGAAAAGTGTTCTTTAGTCCTATGATTAAGTCTCAGTCTTTTAGTGAGCCTGTGCCCCTGGACTGTGAACTTAACAAGTGTGTCTTTGTTCCTCCTCCACCTAAGGAGGGACTGGATGGCTAGAGGGGACTGGAAGTGAGTATTTTCCTTCCTCTACGTGGAAGACTACTGAGATCTGTAGTTGAGTGTTTCCATTATCCCAAGTGGCAGGCTAGAGTGGGCTACAGCTGGATATTTCCATTCCCCCAGATCATTAGACTATGATAGAACCCCAATAGTTTAGGCTCTAATAAATGACTTTCTCCTGGGGGCAAACCTTATGAAGAACAGAATGCTGTGGCCTACTTCAAGATAGCTACATTTCCTCTCCCCTGCAGGAAGTACGAGGGGAGTTTTCTCCAATCTTCACTTTGAGAACCTGGTACAACTCTTGGAAGTAAAACTCACAAAAATGAAAGTACTCTCCACCCATAGATTGGGATCCCCTTTAGTTTTTATCTCTTAGAGTTGTCCACATGGAGCATCCAGCAATTCATCAGTTATAGTTCAGGTTTTCTACTCCAATAATTTTTCCCATGGAGGTTTTTGCTCACAGCCCTCCTTTCTTGTAAGTTGTGATTTTTCTTTATATACTTATATGCCTCTTTAACATGGGGAGCAGAAATTTGCCTTGTAACCTCAATTCTCTGAAAGATTTAAGAAAAACTTGATTTTTAGTTTGTTCAGCTTTTTATTTGTGGTAGGATGGAATGACAACTTCCAAGCTCTATAAATGCTGGACTGGAAACTCAAAGCAATTTTCTAATTGATTTTTACCACTTCTGTTGTATAGATAAGTCTTCCACTGTGATCTTTAAGATATTCCTTGGTTTATTTTCTCTTTCTGAACCTGTTTTAATTACTATGATGTGGTGGTATATAGTCAAACCTGGTGGAGCCCACTTAATCTTTTACTTCCTTTTGGTATTGTTGTTTAGCTATTTGTGCTTCTTTATTTTTCCATATACATTTTAGAATACTTCATAAATCCTTTCCCATAAAATTTTGCAGTTTTTAATTAAAAATGTATCGGTTAAGTTTTTAAGAATTAAGATATGTAAAATATTGACTTTCCTTCCATGAATGTGGGGTATCTTTCCATTTACTGAAGTCTGTTTTATGTCCATTAATAAAGTTTAAAATTTTTATTAATAAAGATCTTATTTATTAATCATTAGATTAATTCCTTGATATTCTGTAGATTTTGTTACTATTTTTAATGGTAATATATTAAATTTTCTACATAATTTTTGTGAATGTAGAAGAATGCTACTGATCTTTGAATTTTTATTTTTTATCCAGCAACCTGACAGATCTGTGTCTCTTTCCCCATCTCTCACTCTCTCCCTCTCACTGTCACGATTTAATATTTCATCTATTATATATTATATAATAAATGTTATGTCTTTTCACATAGATTATGCTGGCTTTTTAATGTAGATGGTTATGGCTATTGCAAAAGGCAAGTTTTCTTCACTTCTAATCTTTATACATCTTTCTTTTTACCTTATATCATTGTCTTGACCTGGATCTTCACTAAATGTTCAACCAATAACTGATGTTGAAATCCATCAAGTGAATTTCTTCTTTTGAGCTAGCTATAAAATTTTTACAATTAATTTCATTAATGTGTTAAAGTATATCAATAAGCTTTTCTCTTGTTTAAGCATTATTTATTTCCTAGTATAAATCCTAACTCTGGTCATGATCAGTCTTTTATGTAACTCACTGATGATTTGAGTTAACTAATATTTTCATGTAGGGCTCTCACAAAATATTTATGAGTAAATCAGACATATCATTTTATTTTCTCTATTGTCCCTTTTTCTTTAACAAAAAAACTTGTATACAATGGAGATTATCTGCCTGAATTTTTTTTGACATGTAGTACTTTCTTTGTCATCCAGATCTAATTTTACTCAAAAATTTCCTGATTTTTTTCACATACAAAAGAACTACAGAAAATAAGACTTAATGGGGGGAGAATAGAGACAAGATGGTGGAGTAGAAGGACTTGAGCTCATCTCCTCTCACAAAAACACCAAAATCAAAACTAACTGCTGAACAACCATTGACAAAGAATACTGGAACCTACCAAAAATGACATTCTACATCTGAAGAAAAAGGAGAAGCCACAGTGAGATGGTAGGAGGGACACACACGTGATATAACCAAATCACATACCTACTGGGTGGGTGACACACAAACTGGAGAATAATTATATCACAGAAGTTCTCCCACAGAAGTGAGAGTTCTGAGCCTTATGTGAAGCCCCAAGCCTGGGGATCTGGCACCAGGAGGAGGAGCCCCCAGAGCATTTGGTTTGAAGGCCAGTGGGGCTTGATCGAAGGAACTCCACAGGACTGGGATAAATGGAAACTCCAATCTTGGAGGGCACACACAAGGTCTCTTGCCCACCAGGACCCAGGGAAAAAGCAGTGACTTCATAGGGGCCTGGGCCAGACCTACCTGCTAGTCTTGGAGGGACTCCTGGGGAGGCAGGGGGAGGCTGTGTCTCTTTCTGGGGTCATAAAGGCTGGTGGTGGAAATATCCATAAGTGTTTAGCTCTAAAGGAGACAGACATTTTTCTTGAGTCAGCAGCACCAAGACCTGGTCTCATCCAACAGCCTGTAGTCTCCAGTGCTGGGACGCCTCAGGCCAAACAACCAACAGGGAAGTAACACAGAAGACAGGCTGCCTAAACTCTTCCTGAGCCCACAACCACTGCTAAACACAGCCCTTGACATGGCCTTGTCCACAAGAGGGACAAGACCCAGCTCCAACTACCAGTGGACAAGCATCAGTCCCTGCCACCCAGAAGCCTTCACAAGTCACTAGACAAGCCTCACTCACCAGGAGGCAGACACCAGAAGCAAGAGAAATACAATTCTGCACGCTGTGGAACAGAGTCCACAAACACAGAAATTTACACAAAATAAGACAGCAGAGGAATATGTTACAGATGAAGGAACATGATAAAAGCCCAGAAGCACAACTAAGTAAAGTGGAGATAGGCAATCTGCCTGAAAAAGAACTCAGAGAAATGACAGTAAAGATGATACAAGATCTCAATAAAAGAGTGGAGGCACAGATGTAGAAGATACAAGAAATATTTAACAAAGAGCTAGAAGATCTAGAGAACAAAGAAACAGAGATGAACAATACCATACTGAAAGGAATCAACAGTGGAATAAATGAAGCAGAAGAATGAATAAGTGATCTGGAAGATGGATTGGTGGAAATCACTGCCTAAAGGAAAAAGAATGAAAAGAAATGAGGACAGGCCAAGAGACCTCTGGGACAACATTAAACACACCAACATTCGAATTATAGGGGTCCCAGAAGAAGAAGAGAGAAAGAACCAGAGAAAATGTTTAAAGAGATTATAGTTGAAAACTTCCCTAACAAGGGAAAGGAAATAGACACCCAAGTCCAAGAAGCACAGAGAGTCCCCGGCAGGATAAACTGAAAGAGAAACATGACGAGACACATAGTAATCAAACTGACAAAAACTAAAGACAAAGAAAAATTATTAAAAGCAACAAGAGGAAAATAACAAATAACATACAAGGGAACACTCATAGGTTAACAGCTAATTTCTCAGCAGAAATTCTACAAGCCAGAAGGCAGTGGTAAGATATATTTAAAGTGATGAAAGGGAAGAACCCACAACCAAGATTACTCTACCTGGCAAGGATCTCATTCAGATTTGATGGAGAAACCAAAAGCTTCACAGACAAGCAAAAGCTAAGAGAATTCAGCACCAACAAGCCACCTTGACAACAAATGCTAAAGGAATTCTCTAAGTGGGAAACACAAGAGAAGAAAAGGACCTACAGAAACAAACCAAAAACAATTAAGAAAATGGTCATAGGAACATACATATCAATAATTACCTTAAATGTGAATGGATTAAATGTTCCAACCAAAAGACACAGGCTTGCTGAAAGGATACAAAACAAGACTCATATATATGCTGTCTACAAGACACCCAGTTCTGACATAGGGACACATACAGACTGAAAGTGAGGGGATAGAAAAATATACTCCATGCAAATGGAAATCAAAAGAAAGCAGGAGTAGCAATACTCATATCAAATAAAATAGACTTTAAAATAAAGAATGTTAAAAGAGACAAGGAAGGACACTACATAATGATCAAGGGATCAATCCAAGAAGATATAACAATTGTAAATATTTATGAACCCAACATAGGAGTACAACAATACATAAGGCAAATGCTAACAGCTATAAAAGAGGAGGGGCTTCCCTGGTGGTGCAGTGGTTGAGAGTCCACCTGCTGATGCAGGGGACATGGGTTTGTGCCCCAGTCCAGGAAGATCCCACATGCTGTGGAGTGGCTGGTCTCATGAGCCATGGCCACTAAGACTGCGTGTCTGGAGCCTGAGGTCACAACAGTGAGAGGTCCGCGTACCGCAAAAAAAAAAAAAAAAAAAAAAAAAAAAGAGGAAAGCGACAGTAACACAGTAATAGTAGGGGGCTTTAACACCTCACTTACACCAATGGACAGATTATCCAGACAGAAAATTAATAAGGAAACACAAGCCTTAAATGACACAATAGACCAGACAGATGTAATTGACATTTATAGGACATTCCAACTGAAAACAGTAGATTACACTATCTTCTAAAGTGCACATGGCTAATTTTCCAGGATAGATCACATCTTGGGTCACAAATCAATCCCTGATAAACTTAAGAAAATTAAAATCATATCAAGCATCTTTTCTGACAATGCTATGACATTAGAAATCAGTTACAGGGAAAAAATGTAAAAAACACAAACATATGGAGGCTAAACAATACACTACTAAATAACCAAGGGATCACTGAAGAAATCAAAGAGGAAATCAAAAGATACGTAGAGACAAATGACATTGAAAACACGATGATCCACAACCTATGGGATGCAACAAAAGCAGTTCTAAGAGGGAAGTTTATAGCAATACAATTCTACCTCAAGAAACAAGAAAAATCTCAAATAAGCAATCTAACTTTACACCTAAAGGAAGTAGAGAAAGAAGAACAATCAAAACCCAAAGTTAATAGAAGAAAAGAAATCATAAAGATCAGAGCAGAAATAAATGAAATAGAAACAAAGAAAACAATAGCAAAAGTCAGTAACACTAAAAGCTGGTTCTTTGAGAAGATAAACAAAATTGATAAACCTTTAGCCAGTCTCATCAAGAAAGAGAGGAAGAGGACTCAAATCAATAAAATTAGAAATGAAAAAGGAGAAGTTACAACGGACACTGCAGAAATACAAAGCATCATAAGAGACTACTACAAGCAACTCTATGCCAATAAAAGGGACAACCTGGAAGAAAGGGACAAATTTTTAGAAAGGTATAACTTTCCTATACTGAACTGGAAGGATATAGAAAATATCAACAGACCAATCACAAGTAACAAAATTGAAACTGTGATGAAAAATCTTCCAACAGACAAAAGTCCAGGATCAGATGGCTTCACAGGTGAATTCTATCAAACACTTAGAAAAGAGCTAATACCCATCTTTCTCAAACTCTTCCAAAAATTTGCAGAGGAAGGAACACTCCCAAACTCATTCTACAAGGCCAACATCACCCTGATACCAAAACCAGACAAACATACTACAAAAAAAGAAAATTACATACCAATATCACTGATGAATATAGATGCAAACATCCTCAAAAACTGCTAGCAAACAAAACCCAACAACACATTAAAAGTATCATACACCATGAGCAAGTGGGATTTATCCCACAGATGCAAGGATTCTTCAATAAATGCAAATCAATCAATGTGATACACCATATTAAATTGAAGAATAAAAACCATATGATCATCTCAATAGATGCAGAAAAAGCTTCTGACAAAATTCAACACCCATTTCTGATAAAAACTCTTCAGAAAGTGGGTATAGAGAAAACCTATCTCAACATAATAAGGGACATACATGACAAATCCATAACTAACATCATTCTCAATGGCGAAAAGCTGAAGGTATTCCCTCTAAGATGAGGAACAGGACAAGAATGCTCACTCTCGCCACTATTATTCAACACAGTTTTGGAAGTCCTAGCCACAGCAGTCAGAGAAGAAAAAGAAATAAAAGAGTCCAAATTGGAGAAGAAGAAATAAAACAATCACTGTTTGCAAATGACATGATACATAGGTAATTGTATATATGGGACGAGAAAACTACTAGAGCTAATCAATGAATTTGGTAAGGTTGCAGTATACAAAATTAATGCACAGAAATCTCTTGCATTCCTATACACTAAAAACAAAAGATCAGAAAGAGAAATTATGAAAACAATCCCATTCACCATTGCAACTAAAAGAATAAACTACCTAGGAAGAAAGCTACCTAAGGAGGTAAAAGACCTGTACACAGAAAACTATAAGACACTGATGAAAGAAATCAAAGATAACACAAACAGATGGAGAGATATACTATTGTCTTGGATTGGAAGAATCAATATTGTGAAAATGACTACACTACCCAAAGCAATCTATACATTCAGTGCAATCCCTATCAAATTACCAATGGCATTTTTCACAGAACTAGAACAAGAGATCTTAAAATTTGTATGGAGACATAAAAGACCCTGAATAGCCAAAGCAATATTGAGAGAAAACAACGGAGCTGGAGGAATCAGGCTCCCTGACTTCAGACTATACTACAAAGCTACAGTAATCAGGACAATATGGTACTGGCACAAAAGCAGAAATATAAATCAATGGAACAGGATTGAAAACCCAGAGATAAACCCATGCCCCTATGGTCAACTAATCTATGACAAATGAGGCAAGGATATACAATGGAGAAAGACAGCCTCTTCAATAAGTGGTGCTGGGAAAACTGGACAGATACATGGAAAGCATTAAATTAGAACACTCCCTAACACCACACATAAAAATAAACTGAAAATGGATTAATGATCTAAATGTAAGGCAGGACACTATAAAACTCTTAGTGGAAAACATAGGAAGAGCACTATTTGACATAAATCACAGCAAGATCCTTTTTAACTCACCTCCTGGAATAATGGAAAAAAAATAAACAAATGAGACCTAATGAAACTTAAAAACTTTTGCACAGCAAAGGAAACTATAAACAAGACGAAAAGACAACACTCAGAATGGGAGAAAATATTTGCAAATGAATCAACAGACAAAGCATTAATCTCCAAAATATATAAGCAGGTCATGCAGCTCAATATTAAAAAACAAACAACCCAATCCAAAAATGGGCAGAAGATATAAATAGTCATTTCTCCAAAGAAGACATACAGATGGCCAAGAGTCACATGAAAAGCTGCTCAACATCAGTAATTATTAGAGAAGTGCAAATCAAAGCTACAATGAGGTATCACCTCACGTCAGTTAGAATGGGCATCACCAGAAAATCTACAGACTACAAATGCTGGAGGGGGTGTGTAGAAAAGGGGACTGTCTTGCACTGCTGGTGGGAATGTAAATTGATACAGCCAATATGGAGAACACTATGGAGGTTCCTTCAAAACCTAAAAATAGAACTACCATGTGACCCAGCAATCCCACTACTGGGCATATACCCAGAGAAAACCATAATTCAAAAAGTCACATGCACCCCAATGTTCATTGCAGCAATATTCACAATAGCCAGGTCATGGAAGCAACCTTAATCCCCATCAACAGATGAAAGGATAAAGAAGATGAGGCACATATACAATGGAATATTACCCAGTCATATAAAGGAACAAAATTGGGTCATTTGTAGAGATGTGAATGTATTTAGAGACTGTCATCCAGAGTGAAGTAAGTCAGAAAGAGAAAAACAAACATATTAATGCATGTATGTGAAATCTAGAAAAAATGGTACAGAGGAACTGGCTTGCAAGGCACAAATAGAGACACAGGTGTAGAGAACAAACATATGGACACCAAGGGGGGAAGGGGGGGGAGGGTTGTGGTGGGATGAAGTGGGAGATTGGGATTGACATATACACACTAATATATATATAATAGATAACTAATAAGAACCTACTGTATAAAAAAAATTCAAAAGAAATAGAGAATTAAAGTATCTGTGGCAGCATACAGCAGTTTATTTACATAAAGGGCATATGGATATCAACTGCACTATTCTTTCCACTTTTGTGTATGTTTGGAAATTTTTAAGTTAAAAGTTTGGATAAAAGTGAAAAGAGCCATAAAGTAATAATAATGATATGTGCAGTTTTGTGGAATTCTTGAAAGTATGACAAAAGAAACCTGTCTGCTAGACATTGGCTAAACTTTGGAGAATAGAAATAAAGAAAATCTTTGCTCCAAAGAACATATATGTTATTAGGATCAGACATATAAATAGACGAATGAATGGAATGATCATGGAAGAGTGAAACTGGACTGTGATAATATATGTATATAAGGTTTTAATAATATACTATTAATAGTAAAGATTGATTCAAAACAAGAATACAAATTTAAATATCCTATACATCAACAAAATGCAGTCAAACAAAATTGCAATAAAGTTAAATATTTCTACAAAGTAAAAGCCTTTACCAGAATAAAATTATAATAAAAAGGTGGTATGATCACATTTTGTTGTTTATATCATTTAACTGTTCTTTAATTTCTAAAAAACTAAACCCATTGAATTATAGCCCCAGTTTTGTTAACCAGAATTGTGTATTCTCTTATCATCTCCAGTTATACTCAATAAATTGATGGACAAATAGGTCAAGATAAGACAAAATCAATCATCCCCTCTTGGAGATAAGTATATAATGGAAGAAAACTTTCCTAAAATGAAAGAACTGATTTGTCAATTCAAATGGGCTTTCCATGTACAAGGAACAGTAATAAAACTTCACCAATACCAATACTGAAATTCACTACACATTATTAAACTTTAAGAATAAAGACAGACTCCTAAAATTCTGGTAAATAAAGAAAATCATCTACATAAGACTTTTCCTCAGCAACGTTAGATGCCAGAAGGAAAAAGAAAGACATCTACAGAGAATTTTAGAGCAGGATACTGAAATTTTACATCCATCCAGTTTGTCATACATGTTTGAAAACATCATAATAGATCTTAAGTATATGCTTGCATATACAGGGAATCAGGAAGTACATCAATTCTGCCCCCATTTTGATAAATCAAGTTGTTATAATCTATCCAACTGAAAAATAAATCTAAAAGTAATAAATCACTGAATAGGAAAGTTAAGATATGAAAGAAACGATAATGAGCATGAAATCCATGTAACAGAAAATTTAATCAACATTAAGAATTGTTACAAAACCCTACCCAGACAGAGACCTTCAAGATGGCAGAGGAGTGAGACATGGAGATTACCTTCCTCTGCACAAATACATCAGAAGTGCCTCTACATGTGGAACAACTCCTACAGAACACCTACCGAGTGCTGGCAGAAGACGTCAGACTTCCCAAAAGGCAAGAAACTCCCCACGTACCTGGGTAGGGTAAAGAAAAAAGAAAAAACAGAGACAAAAGAATAGAGACTGGACCTGCACTTCGGGGAGGGAGCTGTGCAGGAGGAAAAGTTTCCACACATTATGAAGCTCCTTCCCTGGTGGAGACAGTGGTAGCGGGGGGGAAGCTTTGGAGCCACAGAAGAGAGCACAGCAAAAGTCAGGGGTGCAGAGGACAAAGTGGAGAGACTTGTGCACAGAGGATCCAGTGCCAACCAGCACTCACCAGCCCAAGATGCTTGTCTGTTCACCCACCAGGGAAGGTGGGGGCTGGGATCGGAGGCTTGGGCTTCAGAGGTCAGATCCCAGCAAGAGGATTGGGGTTGGCTGTGTGAACACAGCCTGAAGGGGGCTAGTGCAGCGCAGCCAGTCGGGAGGGAGTCCAGGAAAATGTCTGGAAGTGCCTAAGAGGCAAGAGACCATTGTTTCAGGGTGTGTAAGGAGAGGGGATTCAGAGCACTGCCTAAACGAGCTTCAGAGACGGGTGCAAGCCATGGTTATCAGTGCAAACAGCAGAGACGGGCATGAAACGCTAAGGCTGCTGCTGCTGCCACCAAGAAGCCTGTGTGCAAGCATAGGTCACTATCCACACCTCCCCTCCCAGGAGTGTGTGCAGCCTGTCACTGCCAGGGTCCCGTGATCCAGGGACAAATTCCCTGGGAGAACACACAGTGCACCTCAGGCTGTTGCAACATCACACCGGCTTCTGCCACTGCAGTCTTGCCCTGCATTCCGTACCCCTCCCTCCCCCCAGCCTGAGTGAGCCAGAGCCCCCGAATCAGCTGCTACTTTAACCCCATCCTGTCTGAGTGAAGAATAGATGCCCTTGGGCGATTAACATGCAGAGGGGAGGCCAAATCCAAAGCTGACCCCCAGGAGCTGTGCGAACAAAGAAGAGAAAGGGAAATTTCTCCTAGCAGCCTCAGGAGCAACAGATTAAATCTCCACAATCAACTTGATGTACCCTGAATCTGAGGAATACCTGAATAGAAAACGAATCATCACAAAATTGAGACAGTGGACTTTGGGAGCAAAGATATATATTTTTTTCCTTTTCCTCTTTTTGTGAGCGTGTATGTGTATGCTCTTTTGTGTGATTTTGTCTGTATAGCTGTGCTTTTATCATTTGTTCTAGGGCTCTCTCTGTCAGTTTTGTTGTTGTTGTTGTTTATTTTATTTATTCATTTTTTAGTATAGTTATTAGCACTTCTTATCATTTGTGGATTTGTTTTTTGGTTTCGTTACTCTCTTTTTATTTTTTATTACTTTTTAATTTTTAAAAATTATTTTTTTATTTTAACAACTTTACCTTATTATACTTTAGTTTTCTCTTTCTTTCCTTCTTTTTTTCTCCCTTTTTTACTGAGCCATGTGGTTGACAAGGTCTTGGTGCTCCGGCCGGGTGTCAGGCCTTTGCCTCTGAGTTGGGAGAGACAAGTTCGGGACATTGGTCCACCAGAGACCTCCCAGCTCCACATAATATAAAATGGTGAAAGCTCTCCCAGAAGTCTCCATCTCGACACTAAGACCCAGCTCCACTCAACGACCAGCAAGCTACAGTGTTGGACACCCTATGCCGAACAAGTAGCCGGACAGGAACACAACCCCACACATTAGCAGAGAGACTAGCTAAAATCATAATAAGGTCACAGATACCCCAAAACACACCACCGGATGTGGTCCTGCCAGACCAGATGAGATCCAGATACCCCAAAACACATCACCGGATGTGGTCCTGCCAGACCAGATGAGATCCAGCCTCATCCTCCAGAACAGAGTCACCAGTCCCCTCCACCAAGAAGCCTACACAACCCACTGATCCAACCTTAGCCTCTGGAGGCAGACACCAAAAACAACGGGAAGTACGAACCTGCAGCCTTTGAAAAGGAGACCCCAAACACAGTAAGTTAGGCAAAATGAGAAGACAGAGAAATAAACAGCAGATGAAGGAGCAAGGAAAAACCCACCAGACCAAACAAATGAAGAGGAAATAGGCAGTCTACCTGAAAAAGAATTCAGAGTAATGATAGTAAAGATTTCCAAAATCTTGAAAATACAATGGAGAAAATACAAGAAACGTTTAACAAGGACCTAGAAGAGCTAAAGCGCAAACAAACACAGTGATGAACAACACAAAATACGAAATTAAAAATTCTCTAGAAGGAAGCAATAGCAGAATAACTGAGGCAGAAGAACAGATAAATGACCTGGAATATAAAATAGTAGAAATAAACACTGCAGAGCAAAATAAAGAAAAAAGAATGAAAAGAATTGAGGATAGTCTCAGAAACTTCTGGGACAACATTAAGCGCACCAACGTTCAAATTATAGGGGTCCCAGAAAAAGAGAAAAAGAAAGGGACTGAGAAAATATTTGAAGAGATTAGAGTTGAAAACTTCCCTAATATGGGAAAGGAAAATAATTATTCAAGTACAGGAAGTGCAGAAGTCCCATACAGAATAAATCCAAGTTGAAACACACCAAGACACATATTAATCAAAATATCAAAAATTAAATACAAAGAAAAAATATTAAATGTAACAAGGGAAAAACAACAAATAACATACAAGGGAATCCCCACGAGGTTAACAGCTGATCTTTCAGCAGAAACTCTGCAAGACAGAAGGGAGTGGCAGGACATACTGAAAGTGATGAAGGAGAAAAACCTGCAACCAAGACTACTCTACCCAGCAAGGATCTCATTCAGATTTGATGGAGAAATTAAAATACCTAGGAGTAAACCTACCAAAGGAGACAAAAAAACCTATATGCAGAAAACTATAAGACACTGATGAAAGAAATTAAAGACGATACAAACAGATGGAGAGATATACAATGTTCCTGGATTGGAAGAATCAACATTTTGAAAATTACTCTAGTACCCAAAGCAATCTACAGATTCAATGTAATCCCTATCAAACTACCAATGGCATTTTTCACAGAATTAGAGAAAAAAATTTCACAATTAGTATGGAATCATAAAAGACCTTGAATAGCCAAAGCAATCTTGAGAAAGAGAAATGAAGGTGGAGGAATGAGGTTCCCTGACTTCAGACTATACTACAAAGCTACAGTAATCATGACAGTATGGTACTGACACAGAAACAGAACTATAGATCAATGGAACAGGATAGAAAGGCCAGAAATAAACTCACACACATATGGTCACCATATCTTTGATAAGGGAGGCAAGAATATACACTGGAGAAAAGACTGCCTCTTCAATAAGTGGTGCTGGGAAAACTGGACAGCTACATGTTAAAGAATGAAATTAGAACACTCCCTAACACCATACACAAAAATAAACTCAAAATGGGTTAGAGACCTAAATATAAGACCGGACACTATAAAACTCTGAGAGGAAAACATAGGAAGAACACTCTTTGGCATAAATCACAGCAAGATCTTTTTTGATCCACTTCCTACAGTAATGGAAATAAAAAACAAAAATAAATAAATGGGACCTAATAAAACTTAAAGGCTTTTGCACAACAAAGGAAGCCATAAACAAGACAAGAAGACAACCCTCAGAATTGAGAAAATATTTGCAAATGAAGCAACTGACAAAGGATTAATCTCCAAAAGTTACAAGCAGCTCATGCAACTCAATATCTAAAAAGCAAACAACCCTATCCAAAAATAGGCAGAAGACCTAAATAGACATTTCTCCAAAGAAATACATAATAGCCAACAAACACATGAAAGAATGCTCAATGTCACTAATCATTAGAGAAATGCAAATGAAAACTACAATGAGGTATCACCTCTCACCAGTTAGAATGGGCATCATCAGAAAATCTACAAACAACAAATGCTGGAGAGGGTGTGGAGAAAAAGGAATCCTCTTGCACTGTTGGTGGGAATGTAAATTGATACAGCCACTATGGAAAACAGTATGGAGGTTCCTTAAAAAACTACAAATAGAACTATCATATGACCCAGCAATCCCACTGCTGGACATATACCCTGAGAAAACCATAATTCAAAAAGAGTCATTACCACAATGTTCATTGCAGCTCTATTTACAATAGCCAGAACATGGAAGCAACCTAAGTGTCCACTGACAGATGAATGGATAAAGAAGATGTGGCACATATACACAATGGAATATTACTCAGCCATAAAAAGAAACGAAATTGAGTTAGTTGTAGTGAGGTGGATGGACCTAGAGTCTGTCATACAGAGTGAAGTAAGTCAGAAGGAGAATACTGTATGCTAACACATATATATATGGAATCTAAAAAAAAAAAATGTTCTGAAGAACCTAGGGCGAGAACAGGAATAAAGACACAGATGTAGAGAATGGACTTGAGGACTTGGGAAGGGGTAAGGGTAAGCTGGGACGAAGTGAAAGAGTGGCATGGAGTAATATGTACTTCTAAATGTAAAATAGATAGCTAGTGGGTAGCAGCCACATAGCACAGGGAGACCAGCTTGGTACTTTGTGACCAGCTAGATGGTTGAGATAGGGAGAGTGGGAGGGAGATGCAAAAGGGAGGGATATGGAGATATATATGTATATGTATAGCTGATTCTCTTTGTTATAAAGCAGAAACTAACACACCATTGTAAAGCAATTATACTCCAATAAAGATGTTTAAAAAAAAAACCTTACCCAATTTATTGTTGAACAAAACTACAATTCTAAAATTTAAAAGTAGGAAGTGGGAAGAAATGTAAAATGTTAATTTCCTCATGATCTATAGTCAATGGATTTCAGTTTTCTTTTTCTGAAAGTTACAAATAGATCAATATATTCCTGTGCATTCTATTTATAATTATAAAAATAATCACTAGTAGAACCAAAAAAGAAGGTACATTTTTCAAACTCCTAGAGAGAACAATAAAAGGAAGCACAGATCATGTAGCAAAAGTTAGAAAATAAATGAGAAACAAAAGATAGAAAAGAGAAATCTTAAAAGAAGGTGACAACAGTAAGACCAAATTTATAGATTTTTAGCGTAAATGAAAATTGAGAAACATAACAAATAAAGAATTCACAAATTGGATAAAAAACCAGTTTTAACCATATTTTACCTAAAAGTCATACACCCAAAACTTAAAAAGTAGAAAGGAAAAAATTAGGCATCTACAGCAAATAAATGCAAACAAAGAAAGCAAGTATAGCTATATTAATGTCAAATAAGGTAAAAATCAATTAGCATTAAGTAGTATGACATGAGTCATTTTATATTCATGAAAGTTGAATGCTGCAATGAAAATTTACCTGTCATGTATATTTATGGACTGAATAATGTAGCATATTGTATATTAAAGTGTTATATTAATGATATTATAATATATATTGAAATTTTCTGTAAATATAAGAATTTGCTAGAAAAAATAATGATTTATAGCACATCTCTGCTTTTCAGAATATTTAGACAAAAAGTATGCGTCTATATATATAGTGTGAATAATATTATTTATAAAGTTGTTCTAATATATGCATATCAAATACTCTTCTTTGAACACAGAGAATGCCCTTTTAAGTTATCAAATTTCTATGTGTAATTTAAACAACTTGAAAATACCTTAGGCAAAAAATTAATAAATTCAAGAAAATAAAAATATTATAGAATACATTTTATAACCATAGTATAATACAAGGAATGCATTAAAAAATAGTAACAGGTAAACTAAAAATATGTTAAAACCCTTCAGACATCCTTTTGTTTTCTTATGTTTCCTCCTGCACAGATGCCAATATTATCCAGGACTTATTACTAGTAATGGTTTCATCTCTTTTTGCTGATGCTGATGAATATTTATATTATTTCTAATTGTTTGCTGGAATGTAATAAACATTCTTGTGTGTGCATTTTTGAAAATTTCTATAAGATAAATTACTAGAATTGGAATTTTGGCATATATTGTCAAACCCTCCTTCAGAAAATTTGTGCCAACCTATATATTTATCAATGCTGCCTGAGGATGCCTGTTTACAGGTGTATTTATTCAACTTTTAAGCAATGGCTACTTATTAGTGTACTTAAATTGTTCCACAAATTATTAAAAGAAATTTTCCCCAATTTTTTTGAAACCAGAAAATTACTTGACAAAACTAACACTCAAAAGGAACACTACAATGCAGTCTCACTTATGAATGTAGAAACTTCTAAACAAAATATGAGAAAAGTACATCTAGAGATATACTTAAAGAGTAGCAGACAAAAAAAAATAGTAGCATACTATAACTAGGAAGTAAATAGGATAATGTTAGAAAATCTATTCCTATTTCTCACTATAAGGCAAATGAAAAAGGCCATGTACTCATTTTGGTGGCTGCTGGAAAGGCATTTGTTATTTTCAAAATCTGTTATGATTATATATGACTAAATAGAGAATAAAAAGACACTTTCTTAAAATTAAGAAAATTATACATTTTAAATTATTGGCATTATGCTTAATGTTACACTGAAAGTATTTCAATTAAAATCTAGAACTAGAATGACAACACTGCTATTTAACAATGATCTGTAAATGGTAGTCAATGTATTTTAGTAAAAATTATAAAATACAGAGTGTAAAATTAGAAAAAGGCAAAATTACCATTTACCTACAAATGATATGATCATGTATCTGTAAATCTCAAGGATTTAATAAACTAGCTGAAAAACTTTGGAAATAATATAAAACATCTAGATAAAAATATCAGTTGAACAACTCTCTACCAGTAGTAACCAAGTAGAAAGCTTATCAAAGGTATTTACTTTAGTAATAACAAAAACATATAGACTACCCTAGAATCTATATGTATAAAGATCTAAAACCCTATTAAGGGATAAAAATAAAGACCTCAATAAATGGAGAGTCAGATCTTTGATAGGAAGATTAAATATTACAATAATATCAGTTTTTCTAAATCTATAAAATTTGTAGCTATGTCAAGCTAGTTCTAGGAGATTTGGGAGAGAGAACACTTGACAACATTATTTTCAAATTTATATACAAGAATAGTAATGTGAGCCTATTAGAATAGTCACTAAAATGTAAGCTCCATAATGACAGGGACACATATGTATACTAAGTATCTCTAAGAATTCCCAGCACATAGTAGGTGACCAAAAATTTAAAGAACTAAGAAAATTGACAATAATTAGGGAGGGCTTGACCAAGCAGATGTTAAAACATATTATAATGCTACAATACTTAAAATAGTGTGAAACTAGTACAGAAATAGACATTTCAATGGAACTGAATTGAGAGTATAAAGAGAGATCAAATTACATATGAGGAGTTGATATGACAGAGTTTATTTTTAAGGTCATTAGTAAAATTTGAATTTTTCAATATATGTTGCTGGTTCAATTCCTTATCCATTTTGAAAAAAATAAAGCTGGGTTCACTATGTCATTTCTGACTCTAAAAGCATTCTCAGATTTTTGAAATATTTGAAAGCAATAACAATTCTAGAAGAAATATTGGTGAAGCAACATAATTTAGTAAAAATGCATGAATCCCTTGTGGGTAAAGGGAATACTGTGGTAGGTGGCTGGTTTTGATCAGGAGAAGTCTATAGGCTGTACAGCCTGTGGCAGAAGGTTATGCGGAAACACTGGGAGGGTTATCCAGAGCCACATTTCTCATGGCAGGCATTGAAGAAGATTTGCCTGGCTTTTCAAAAAGCTCAACCATATATTCCACCAGAGAATCAGCATTTGGATGCTGGACACACAGAAGACATCCAGGACCAGCAGGTGTTAACTAGATAAGTATTAATGATCAGCAAATAGAACTTTATAACTTCAGTTAAATAAACATTAAAGACCTTGGTCCTTTTCCTTCATTCTACCTCTCAGCTTTCAAGCTTAGATAAGCTATATTGGGGTATATAAAATATACCATACCCCCCTTAATCATATTTAAATCAGCTATGAAATTAGCCTTTTAAATTGAGTAAGTCTGAGTGGTAACATGGGCAAAAGCCTTGAATGGATGATTGTATTAGATACCAATTTTGCACCATTTCAAATCCTTTTGTCTTCATTGCTTATTTCAGCCACTGATACAGCAACCAGTTTAACCAGATTCATACAGGTTCAGCCTGACTGTGCCTCACTTTACTTCTTTGTTCTTTATCCCTGGGTTTATCTGGTACCACAGCACAGGAGCCTTTAGGAAATTACTTAGTATCCATGAATGAGCAACCCAGAAATGAGAGGGAGTTAATGCCCAGTAGATTGATCCTTGACAGAAGTCTATGTCTAAATACTTTTTTTCTTTGCAGAGCACATAGTTCTGGGATGCATTTCACAGTTATCTTAGAGATCTCATGGCTTCTATGTATCAGTTGCTTGTATTAGTGGCTAACAATAACTCCTCCTTTTTTTTTTTCACTTTTCATTACCCTTGAATCCTCCACTGCTCCCTGGGAATATTCCCAAACTACTCATATATACCCCTTTATCTCAGGGTCTGCTTTTGGGAGAACTCATGTTATAACAGTTAGTACCAAGAATTGCCCTAAAAAGGAGAACCCTGGTATAGGGTTTTAGAGCTGGATCACTCACTGATCTTATGTCAATAAGAGGTCCATTGCTGTTAGTAAGTGGCAGAAATAGCTGTTAGCAATAGTACCACTATTACTTAGAACTTCCACCTGTTTGTGATTGGGATAAGTGGCAGGTGGACTATAAAGCATTAGGTTATGCTTTGTTATGGCACAGAAATTGTATGACTGTAATGGTAATTATAATTATAAAAACTGTGAAGTGGGCTAGCTGTTGTTAATTCTTTTGAAAGTTTTGAAAAAAGAAAATGACATGCTCAGACCAGCCAAATATCAACTCAAGCCATGATGTGAAAGACAGATGGCCTCTTTGGTGGCAAGGAGTGGAAATTCATCTACCACAGCTGACTTTCAATATCTAATTGAAGGGTGGCAGAACAGCAATGGTGACCATCTGAATGATCTCCTATGGCAAAGCCAGGGCTATGAAAGGAGCAAACTGGACCTGGAAGAAGGAGATGGTCATACTTAAGTGGACAATCCTGAGAATCTTCAATCTTCAGTTTTCCTCTAACGTTCTGCACCAACATTAGCAGCCTTCTTTCCCTTGTTAGAGATGAGCGGCCTCCTCTAGCTGAAGACTGCAAAGACCTCACCTTAGCCAGGTGCATTGCATGATGATGTTCATCTTCCTTAAGATCTGGCCCCTCTTCTCCCCACTGCCTCCAGGCCAGCAACCAGGGTTGGGTTTCAGCACAGCGTGAGCTAAAATAAAATCCCTGTGATGGGAAGAAATAACTTACACACTAAAAGAATTACAGAATCAGACAGATACATCAGAAGAAATAGGAGATAAAAGAAGCATGGGAGTATCGGAAGAAGAATCATGGGAGTATCAGATTGGAGTAGGTGGTGGAATATAAATCTATATAAGGGAAAATTTATTAAGGTGAGGGTAGTCACATGTGACTCAGGATACTATGTTCTGGCAAAGGTGCCTGGAGCTCTTCATAGAACTCCTTTGGGATAGCTCCCTAAAACTTGGACAAAGATAATGGCATAGAGTAAATGACATAAAGATGCCAGAAGTCCTTTGAAAAACTGTTGAGGAAGAAGTTAGAGGCCCAGATAAGTGGGATTCACACTAGTGACATGGACACTTGCATCTTTAAGAAGCTCAATGGTGGTTGTCCTCTATAGCTTAGGGTTGACAGTGGGAGACACTGCCATTGAACTGAACTCCCTAGGAGATACTCTAAATGGATGATGGGATTATGGAATGTTAGAGGCCAGGTGACAGCATTTAACTCTTAAATGCAAGATGAACAGAAAGATTCATCCTATGGATATCAGGCAGACTTTCTCCTTTGTTGACCATAACAGTGTGGGTGTGGTAGCAAGAATAAAGGTTATGCATAGCTCAATAACATGGGCTCCTCTCTCTTCAATATTCATCTAGCTATTGCTATTGCTGAGTGCCTCATCTATCAGAATTCAATGTTAAGCCCTAAATATGGCAGCATTTCTTCAAGAGACTAGCCCACAACTAGAGGCCAGGTTGATTACATTGGAGCCCATCCACCCTAGGTGAATTAGTGATTCTTCTTTATTTAAATTGACACCTACTCCAGATATGGATTTGCCTTTCCTCCATCACCATTGAAGGTTTACAGACTATCTAATCTATCCACACAGTATTCAGCATGTTATTACCTCAGACCACAAGATCAATCTTATGGCAAAGGAGATGTGACAATGAGCTCATGACAATGTGATTCCCTGGATTCACCATATACCTCATTGCTCAGAAGAAGCTAGTCTGATATAAAGTTGGGATGGCCTATTAAAGTTCTGCTAGAGTGCCTTGCTCATGTATGGCAGCTTGAGTCAGGGTGTTGTCTTCCAGTATACAGTATTTGTATTGAACCAATGACTGATATTTGATGCCAGATCTCCAGGAACCAGGAAGTGGAAATAGGATTATCCACTCTCACCATCACTCTCAATGACTTCACAAAAGTAATTTAAAAGTCCATTCAACATATGAAAAAAATGCTGAATCTCATAAGTAATCAAGGACTTGCAAGTTAAGACTTCAATGAAATCCTCCTTTTTATATCCATTATATTGGCAAACACTTTAAAAGTAGTTAATACTAAGTATTAAAGAAAAAAATGTATCAACAGGAACTCCTGCATTGCTGGTGGGAATGTGTGTTGATGCAGTCATTTAATGAAAACATTTAATCATTATATTGTAAACTTGGATAGTCACATACCCTTTGACAGCAATTCCACATTAATTATATACTTCAGGAAAGCTCTTGCCTGTGAACAACAGGAGACATACACCTAGAGTTTAACCAGCTGTATCCATAGCAATTCTGAACGGGAAAAAAATCCCCACAGGTTTATCAGGAAGAGAATGGGCAAATTGTATTGTATTTGTATACTGAAATAATATACAACAATAAAAATGGACAGATTAAAACTATACTAGGGGGGCTTCTCTGGTGGCGCAGTGGTTGAGAGTCTGCCTGCTGATGCAGGGGACATGGGTTCATGCCTGGGTCCGGGAAGATCCCACATGCCGCGGAGCGGCTGGGCCCGTGAGCCATGGTCGCTGAGCCTGCACCTCCGGAGCCTGTGCTCTGCAACGGGAGAGGCCACAATAGTGAGAGGCCCGCGTACCGCAAAAAAAAAAAAAAAAATTACTAGGCAACATGTATGTATCTCACAAACATGATATTGAGTAAAAGAAATAAGATGTAATGGAATACAACCAAATATTCCATTTATATAAAATAGGCAAAACTAAGTTATATAGTGTTTAAGGAAACATACATGTAGTAAAGATAGTGGATACTGTAGAGGAAAGGTGGTGAATTGGGAAGCATTCATGGGGGTTCTCTAGGGTGCTGACAATGTCCTATTCCTTGGCATTGGTAGCAGTTTCATTGTATGTGTTTTACATATTCCTCTGTATGTAGGATATAGCTCATTAAACAAGGTTTTAAAAATTTGTTTGGAATATAAGAGGCCATGCAACTAAGCTTATGATAGGTTAGTTGATGTTGGTAGACTCCGCCAGCAGAAATACTGTAATTGAGTAATGATGGACAAAATTTTCTTTATACGGAATAATTTGTTCCCTTATCTAAAGTATAAGTTCTTTAGAATACTTCCCAAAGAGTTGTCATGTTTCGAAGATTGCAGAGGAAACCTGAAGAGAGAAGAGGTGAAATTGGAAAAGGTTTTATAAGACAGAGAGAGAGAGCACTTTTAATGTATTTTCAGCAAGATTTGTAACTCAAACTACATAAGTTACCTGTATTCTTAGTGAGTGTATATGACAAATGCAATCTAGTTATAAGGAATGAAGAAATTGTGACATGATAGACAATTCCAAATAAGTTAAAGTGTTATGTTATATTCAGAATATAAGTTCTTTATTTTAATATATCGACTAAAGGAAACTATTTTATTAATACTATGTCAATTTCACACCTCTAAGTAAATATTTATATTTTATAACATTAAATATCTATTCAAAGTATATTGGTTTCATGGAAGACAAAATTATGAACCTGTATATTGGATTAGCTCAGCCTGATAATGTTTCCCTATTTTTATTCATTCCTCCAATATAAGAGAATAAGCTCACCTATACTAGCTTAGGTTCAGTTTGATTTACCTGCTTTAATAACTGTATCTTCAAGCATAAAAATTCAATTATGCTTAAATCTTAAAATGTAAAACTAGTATGTCCAGATAAGCCTTTCTTCCTCAGCTTTTCTTATTTAGAATCATAGAGCATTATCTTTGGACAGAGTGATACTAAAACATAATTTAATTGCATGTTATTGAAAAGATGTGTATTATAACTTTTTTATCATTTTGTCTTTGCTTTAAATAATTGATGACCTTAAGACTTAGATGAAAAACTCTTCACTATTTACTTTACATTCCAAGAATTCCTCTGTATGTTTAACTGATAGTGCTCAAAGAACTGTACATTGAGAGACAGACAACATTCTCTATGCTAATAATAAATATAGTGGCATTTGGATACTGGAAATAAACATATATTTGATTAAAATTTTGAACAGGCAATACTATCTGGTATTTTCTTTGCTTTATCACCTCTGCTTTCCATAGTTCTAGAAAAACTTTATGCATCACTGTTATGGGCTATATTGTGTCCCCCCAAATTCATATGTTGAAGCCCTAACCCACAGTACCACAGAAAGTGATTGTATTTGGAGATAGTGCCTTTAAAGAGGTAATTAAGTTAAAATAGGGTCATATGCGTGAACCCTAATCCGATATGATTGGTGTACTTATAAAGGAGATTAGGACACACACAGAGGGATGACCATGTGAGGTCACAGCAAGAAGGCTCTCAACTGTAAGGCCAGGAGAGTGGCCTCAGAATGAAACCAACCCTGCTGACACAATGATCTAAGAGTTTTAGCCTCCAGAACTATGAGAAATATATTTTTTATTGTTGAAGGCACTCAGTCTGTGGTATTTTTTTATGGCAGCCCTAGCAAGCTAATACAGTCAGCATATCGTACAACCTCTTTATCCCACGGGGCAAAAAAAGGTAAAAAAAGCAATGATTAATATCAAATATTTGTATTATAACATTTTCGTAAGCAGAAAACAGAAGTCCATTGTCTTGATTCTTCACTGAGTTCAGAAAAAAATAATGTAGATAAATCTATATCAGTTATCTTCCACCCGGTGCCATGACCCTTTGGATAAGAGGAACTATCTGAATCTCAGACTCAGCTTATGTGTGTATGAGGACACAGTAATATTTATGGCCAACACATAAAGATTTTCAGGTGCCACCTACTATTATTGGATTTCTGACCCCTCTAAAATCTACTCAATTAATTTATGGGTATACTTAAGATCATGCCTTATCTATATCTAGCAGGAAGCCCATTCACATGTTTCTGCTCTGTTCTTATTGTCCATTTGTCTTGCTCTGCTGTTATTGCCCTTTTGCCCTTTTTGAGAATGTTAACACATGTAGGACCATCCATTTTCTGCTAGTGGCTACCTTGAGTACTTAGGTACTAAAACTGTACTGTGTAAAGATCCAAATAAGAGATGGGATAGATAGCTCTACTGACAATCCTATGTTTCAGTTATGTCAATTAGGCCTCAAAGTCCTACTTTTCCCAAAGTCTCATAAAATCTTTTTACGAGCACAACTACTTCTAATTCATATTCTTCTATGGGAAGATAAAATGATTCCCTACTGGTGAGAGAACCGATACTAGGCAGTCACTTACATCTTAAACATCTTTATGGAAAATATTAAGGATGTTCCTCAAAAACTTCAAAGCAGAATTACCCTATACCTAACAATCCCATTTCTGGGTATATATCCATAAGAATTCAAAGCAGGATCTTAGAGATGTTTCCACACCCATTCTCATTGTATCACTATTCACAATAGCCAAGAGGCAGAGGAAACTCAAATGTCCATCGATAGATGAATGGGTAAAGAAAATGTGAGATATATATATATATATATATATATATATATATATATATATACACATGTGTGTGTGTGTGTATATACATACACACACACACACACACATACAGACACACACATACACAATGGAATATTATTCAACCTTAATAAAGAAGGAAATCTTGTCCCATGCTACAGCATGGATAAACCTCAAGAACTTTATGCTAAGCTAGTCACGAAAGGACAAATACTGATGATTCCACTCATATGAAGTACCTAAGGTAGTCACAATCTTAGAAACAAAAAGTAGAAAGGTAGTTGCCAAGGTCTAAGGAGCAGAAGCAGGAGGAATTAGTGATTAATAGGTATAGAGTTTCACTGTTGCAAGATAAAAAAGTTGTAGAGATCTATTGTACAACAGTGTGAATATACTTAACACTTTTAAACTGTAAACTTAAAAACTGCTAAGATGGTAAATTGAATGTTATTTTTTTTTTAACACAGTAAAGAAACAAACAAATAAAAAAAGAGTGATTTACTTCAGATGTGATTTTTAAACTTGGGTAGGAGTGCCCTGTTAAAACAACAATGCATCTCTAAGAATCTCAGGCAGGTGTGAGCAGAGAGAGAAGTTTGTAAATGAAAACAACAAAAAATAACAAAATTGGAATCAAAGAAAGAAACTCAACTAAAGAATTATGATATCAAAAAGAAATGAAAATACAGATGATTTATACAATAATTACTTGGGGAAGATATACATTTTACAGATGAAGTACCTGAGGCTTAGACAGAGTAAGAAAATTGGCATACAGTGGATATTTTGTAGAGCACATATTAAAATTTGACAAAAGTTGTACATAAAGATTTTTATGACCATAGAGCAAATATATTGTACATTCACATCAACAAATCAGAAAATAACAGCACAATAAACCTAAGGAAAGCATGAATAATCAATTAATGTAGATTAAAAATCAATATGATACAGAAAATTAGATATACTTGATTAATCCAAGAGCTAGATTTTCAAGTGTTAATAAAATAGACAAAATATGGCAAGTAAAATCAAATGAAAACAGCCACAGTATAATAGAAATGAGAAGGAGAATATAATCATGGAGGGAGGTGGCATTTAAAATATATAAAATAATTCTACATAAAACATTATCTAATACATTTGAAAATACCTATGAAATAGATGATTTTCTAAGAAAAAATAACTTAGAAAAGAAATATTCATTCAAAATATAGGAATAGAAGAAATCTTTAACTTAGGGCAATACATGTGAATGTCTTTTAAAATATGAAGATAACCAAAACTCTGTGATTGGATAAATAAAGAAAACTCAACAATAGGTAAAAGAAAACAATTTAAAAGAGAAATGATAGAAAAGGTATAACAGGCAAATGCTAATAAGAAGAAAGCTGGATGCATCTGTGGAAATTTAAGAAAAAGATTTCAAGGTCCAAAATATCATATGGAATTAAGAATGACATTTTATAATGACAAAGATGCACTTACTCAAGATGATGTAACAGTTACAGATCTCCACACATCAAGCAACATTTTATTGAAAGAGGTAAAGCAAAAACTTTAAGAAAAAATATTTTGGCAATACCAAAATTATATCAGGAAACTTCTCTTAGAATGTGATCAGTCATCTAAGGACAAAAATTGAACATGTACACTATTTTAGTAATATAATTAATAATTTTTTATATAAAAATGCATTTTAATTTGTATCTTTTATTTCTTGTATTACATCATGTTTGGAGAATATGGCTTGTCAAATTTCTACATTTTGAAAACTATTTTTCAAATATATATGCTCCTTGGACGTCTGAAAAAAATGATGTTCTCTGATTATAAAATACTGGGTAGTCTCTGTTTTAAGGTACATTGAATTATACATACATATATCTACATATATGTATGTATAAATGTTTACATATATTTATATTCTGCTTGTAATGATCATTGTTTATTTAAATATGGACCACACACAAAAAACTCAATAAATAAAATATGTATTTATTTGTAATAATATATTAATATTTGATATGTCAATAATAAATATTTGTAGACCCCAATTAAACAACTTTGGAGTCAAAGAGGAAATCAACAGAATATTTAGAAATTGACAACAATTAGAAGCCTGTAAGATGTGGCTAAATCCATACTCAGAGGAAAATTATTGGTTATATATTATTTTAATATTAAGTAGTCTAGACTGAAAATTAAATGACAATTTAATGAACAAGTTGCAAAAAGCAACAATGTACGGCAAAATAAAATCTGAAAAGGAGTCAATAAGATTGAAAGCATACATTTGTGAGTTAGAAAATATTTCGTATCGTTGACAAATAAAACTAAAAAGTGGTTTTCAGAATAGAGCAATAAAATTAAAAACAACCACTACCACTAAACTTGACCAAGAAAAATGATAGAGACAATGTAAATATAAACATTAATATGAAAAAGGGGATTGCCTACATATTCAGAAAACATTTAAAATTATGGGACTGGGTATACCTTTATATTTTAGATGACATGAGTAATTTTCCAGAATAAATTACTGAAGATGACTTGTGATGAATTAGAATAGAAAAATTATATCAAAACTCTATGCCCCAGTGGCCAATTATGTCATCATGTGGAATTATTCAGTCCCCAGCCCCTTTCTGTGTAAAAAAGATTAGGCATCCCCACCCACACATAGTGCTCACCAATCTCTGGTTGGAGACAGTATTTGTCCCCACCTCATTGCCTTTGGGCTGAGCTAATGAAATATGAGCAGAGATGATACATGTCACATCTGAGCAAAAGATTTAAGAGAACTCATGATTTCACAATCTTTCCTGATTTTCCTTGTAATGAGAGTGGGTATATCATGCATAGAGCCCCTACCTCAACTGCGTCATTGAATGAGAAGACACAGGGTAGCCTCCACAGGAGCACAACAGGAAACTATAACGCATTTGGGATGTAAACAAGGAGTATTCAGGGGTAGTTTGTCACCACAACAAAGCTGACAGCATCCCCCTCAAATGGTGCCAAGCCCAAATGCTGTCATACGCAAATTATATCAAACATCCAACACCATACATTTTCTGGACATTTTGTAGATATTGCTTTTTCTTTTCTCTTTGTATAAAAATTATATTGAGAAAGGTATATTTATTTAATATGCAGATGACTGCGGTTTTCTGTTTCTTATCTAGTTCTAGTTTCATTACATATTAATTAGAGAATGTTGTGTGTGCTATCTGTACTTGTTGCAATTTGTTGATGTCTTCTTTGTGGCCTACTAGCACTCTATTTGTAATCATGTTTAATAGACATTAAAAAAGAAGGTATAGCCTCAGCTTTCAAGGTATAAAGCTTTGCATAATTCTATTTACATTTATCTAGTTTATTGTTATTTAGATCCTGCATTTGCTTGTTTTTGACTATTTGAATTTGTCATGAACTGAGGGAATTAAAGTCTAATATTATTATTGTGTTTATATATATTTCTCCTATTTTACATAGTTTTTCCTTAATGGATTTTTTTGTTTTTGTAACTCACCCCTCCCCCCCCACTGTGCTGAGGCTTGCAGGATCTTACTTCCTGGACCTGAGATTGAACCTGGGCCCACAGCAGTGAAAGCACCGAGTCCTAACCACTGCACTGGACTGCCAGGGAATTCCCATCGTTATGGAATTTTTTTTTTTTTTTTTTTTTTTTGCGGTACGCGGACCTCTCACTGTTGTGGCCTCTCCCGTTGTGGAGCACAGGCTCCGGACACGCAGGCTCAGCAGCCATGGCTCACGGGCCCAGCAGCTCCGCAGCATGTGGAATCTTCCTGGACCGGGGCATGAACCTGCGTCCCCTGCATCGGCAGGCGGACTCTCAACTGCGCCACCAGGGAAGCCCATTATGGATTTTTTATGCTTTTTAATTGCTGCATTAAAATTCCTGACAGATATTCACTGTAGATTTTGTCCTTTATTAGTATAAGGTGTTTTTCTGTTATGGGCTGAATGGTGCCTTCCAAATTCATACACTGAAGCCCTGTATTTGGAGATAGGGCCTTTAAAGAGGTGATTAAGGTTAAATGAAGTTATAAGGGTAGGGCCCTAATCTGATTAGGACTGGAAGAGGAAGAGTCACCAGGGTTGCATGAACACAGAGAAAAGGCCATTTGAGTGAGTTGTTTGTCATAGTTCACATCGTCAGTGGGAAACTCACCCAACACAGGTTTGTAAAATTACATCTATGGCGACAAGGAAGTTGGAAAAACTGATTGGAAAGGTTGAGTCACAATTAGCCTAAGGTGGGAGCAGTTCATCCTATAGATGCTATATCATACATCACTTCTTTACAATGTGCATGAAAATCACCTGGGGCTCTTGTGGATTCTAACTCAGTACATCTGAGGTGTGGCCTAGGGTTCTGCATTTCTAACAAGTGCCCCTAACATGCTGAAAGCCACTGATCCTCAGACTACACTTTGCATAGCAAGCCCATAGACCTCCTTGACACAGGTTTAAAAATGAAAAAATACAGTTGACTTACTTGATCTAAGTCATGCATGCAGGTGACATTAGAACCTTCCAGCCAAGGTGCGTGATCTAACCAGAAAAGTAATCATTCTTAGAGGAAAAAGACCAAGCCAGCACTGAGTCTCAGAGCATAAGGTAGATGGAGCCTGGGATTGAGGGGTCTGGAAACACGTATAGAAATCAAGAGAGGGAAAGAATGGGCAGCAGTCAGAGAAATAGCAACAACGTTATTCAACTGAATAAATAATCCATGTTTGAAAAGCAGAGAAGAAGGTAGCCTGGGGTATTTGAAGTCAGGCTTGGGAATGCCAGACCCAGGTCACTAGACTCACTGGCACAGAAAAGGCAAACTTCAAAGTCTTAACAACAAGCAACGAAAAGAAGTCAGGGCAGCCAAACCAATACCACCAAGGTGTGCATGGGGTCACATGTCTAGAGGGCAACCAGGTAGATTCTCAGATGTGGGAAGTGAACTTACTTGCTCATTTTCAGCTTCCAGAAGGAACTAAGCAAGGGAAATCAAAGTGTCCTAACCCCAGAGGAAATAGCATGTCCAGAAAGGAATCCAGGAAGGGATGAAGTACAGGAGCTAGAAAACTCAGGAAAGGCTCAGCTCTGCTACCCACATCAAATCTGCCGTAAAATCATGTCATAATGAACCAATGAAAGGCCTGTATTCCATACTACCTATGTGGGGCAGAATCAACACGTGTAAGTTAAATCTCTCTAGCTGTGAAAATTGGCAAACAATAGGAGGCAAAAGGCATACTGGTAGAGCCCAGAGCCTCAAAGTGAGGTCCCAGATCAGCAGTATCAGCATCACCTGGGAACCTGACAGGAAATTTAAATTCTCAGTCTCGTTCCAAACCTACCAATCAGAAACTGGGCGTCGCATTCTGCAGCCTGTGTTCCTACAAGCCCTCCAGGTGATTCTGATGCATGCTCATTGTAGTAGAGTCTATTGAAAGCATGGCAGAAAGACAAGGCCAGATGTGGCAAAGGACAGTCATTATAAGTGGGCTTGATAATAACACTTTTAAAGAGCTAGTGAAGACTAAAGCCTGTTTACAGGGAGGAGAAAACCCAGTAGAGATAATGTAAAGTAATAATTAATAAAACAAACATGCTCAGTGATCAACAAAGTTAGGCAATGATATTCTGTGGCAGAGTTTTATCAATGTTGAGGAATCATCCAGTCATGTGTAGGGCAATAATGTTTTGATGCTGATAATGAGAGACATCATGTGTGCCAAGAGGGGTCAACTCACAATATGTGTTTGAAAATTTTCATGATGTATTTTTAAGACTCACTAAAAAGAAGTGCTATTTGGTGCCCATGCTTGTGAAGAGATCTTCTCAGAGGGAAAAAACAACTTGATGGTCTAATGGGATCTGTTTCACAAAAACATTGAGAAAGAATTTTGTTTTAAATATGAACACAAGTGTAAGACACAAAACCCCAAAAAACACGTAAGGGCTTTAATTACAGGCACACCGTGTTTTATTGTGCTTTGCTTTATGGTGCTTCACAGATACTGCATTTTTTACAAATTGAACGTTTGTGACAACCCTGCATCAAGCAAGTCTATTGGCACCATTTTCCGACAGCATTTGCTCGCTAACTTAGTGTGTGTGTGTCACATTTTGGTAATTCTCACAATATTTCAAGCTTTTTCATTATGATGATATTTGTTATGGTGACCAGTGATCTTTGATGTTGCTATTGCAAAAAGATGGCAACTCACTGAAGGTTCAGATGTTGGTGAGCACTTTTCAGCAATAAAGTAATTTTTAATTAAAAAAAAAACATAAAGAAGGAAGCAATCTGAAAAAAAAAAAAGAAAGAAAAGAAAGGAAGAAAAGGCCATGTGAGGGCAGCAAGAAGGCAGACATCTGCAGGCCATGGAGAGATGCCTCAGAAGAAAGCAAAACTGCCAAAACCTTGATTTTGGACTTCTAGCCTACAGAACTGTAAGAAAGTAACTTTCTGTTGTTTAAGCCACCCAGGCTACGGTATTTTGTTATGGCGGCCCTAGGAAACTAATACATCTTCTTTGTCTCGTGTAATGATTTCTTGTCAGGAATTCAAGTTTTTCTCAGTGTTCAGCCCCTACTTTTAATTGGTTGATTTGTCTGTCTGTATTTGCCTATCATTAACTTCCAACTATTCTGAGTCACTTCGTTTTACACGTATTCTTGTCTACGGATTATAAGAATCTTGTTCTTTTAATAGGTGAGTTTATTCTATTAATATATATAAATATTATAGATGTGTGGTCTTTTTATCTTGTGCTATGATTTCTGTTGTTAATGAACTTTTTTCTTATTTGTTCTCTGTTTCACTGCTGTAATTCTGCTACTGCTGTAAACCTTTATTATAATAACATAGGTAGCTTATGTTATGTTTTGAAATCTTTGAGAGGTTACCTATTTACTGATAGCCCATTATAAAATGTGCACATAAACTTCCTTCACCTACTGACTTTTTTTTTATTGAAGTATAGTTGATTTACAAAGTTGTGTTAGTTTCAGGTATACAGAAAAGTAATCCAGTTATGTGTGTGTGTGTGTCTGTGTGTATTCTTTTACAGATTCTTTTCCATTATAGGTTATTACAAGGTATTCAATATAGTTCCCTGTGCTATACAATAGGTCCTTGCTGTTTACCTATTTTATATACGGTAGTGTGTATATGTTAATCCCAGACTCCCAAATTATCACTCCCCTACCCTTTCCTCTTTGGTAAACATAAGTTTATTTTCTATGTCTGTGAGTCTGTTTCTGTTTTGTAAATAAGTTCATTTATATCATTTTTTGGACTCCACATATAAGTGGTATCATACGATATTTGTCTTTGTTGGATTTAGTTCAATTAATATGATAATATCTACATCCATCCATGTTCCTGCAACTGGCATTACTTCATTCTTATTTCTGGTTGAGTAATACTCCATTGTATATATATACCTCATCTGCCTTATCTTTTCATCTGTCGATGGGCATTTAGGCTGCTTCCATGTCTTGGCTACTGTAAATAGTGCTGCTATGAACATGGGGTGCATGTATCATTTTGAATTAGAGTTTTCTCCAGATATAAGCCCAGGACTGGGATTGCTGGATCATACAGTAGCTCTATTTTTAGTTTTTTAAGGAACCTCCATACTGTTCTCTATAGTGGCTGTACAAATTTACATTCCCACCAACAGTGTAGGAGGGTTCCCTTTTCTCCACACCTTCTCCAGCATTTATTGTTTGTGCATGTTTTTATGATGACCATTCTGACCCGTATGAGGTGACACCTCATTGTGTTTTTGATTTGCATTTCTTTATAATTAGCAGTGTTCAGCATCTTTTCATGTGCCAGTTGGCTGTCTGTAAGGACAAGTTCTCTTTATTCTGTTTTTTATAACAATTTTATTATTTGTTCTTGTGTATTCTCTTCTCAATTCAAATGAATTATTCTAGAAAATGTTTGTTAAATCCTATTAAAATATTTTTATAGATTAATTTTCATGAAAGTTGACATGTTTATCACATTGAGTTTTCCCATCTGATAGCATAGGTTCTTTTTATTTCCTTTGCATTTTAGGTGTATTTTATGTTCTCGATAAAATTTAAAAAGTGTCTTCATAAAGGTCACGTACATGCCTTCTGAGGTTTATTCTTAGGTAGTTTTATGGTTTTCATCACAATTTTGCATAGATTTTTATTTTCCATTCTGTTTTTCAATTGAGTAGTGCCAGTGTATAGACATGATATTAATTTCTGCATGTTGATCTTAAATTTGCAGCCTCTTACTAAGTTTTATTAGGTGGGATAGTTTTTCAGGTGAATTTCTTAAATTTTCTAAGTAGATGATCATATCATATGTAAATAATGACATTGCTTCTCTTTCTAATATTTTTACTTAAAAAAAAAGTCTTATTAGATTCACTTG
The DNA here is from genome assembly GCF_963455315.2 of Globicephala melas. Lineage (NCBI taxonomy): Eukaryota > Metazoa > Chordata > Mammalia > Artiodactyla > Delphinidae > Globicephala > Globicephala melas. The sequence continues at coordinate 49,673,969 of NC_083335.1, forward strand.
GACAAGAACTACAATTTCAAGTAGGCAAAGTTATAGTGGTAATTCTTGTTTTACTTTTAACTTCAGTAAAATTGTATCCAAGGATTCATTATCAAATGAGATAATTCATGTAGTATTTAAAACAGTGCCCAGCACTTAATAAATATTCAGTAAATAATGTTCACTGAATCCTGTACTCAGACTGAAGTTACCATCCTCTACCTGGGTGGGGGGCCTTAGTTCATGCACAAGAACTCAAAGATATTGTTATGTATATTTCTTGAGGAGGAACCAGGACCATGACCAATAGCTGCACTATTGTTTCTTGAATGCTCCTCCCTTATTTCTGCATCCTCTCCTTTTCCTGATTAGCAAGTGCTCTTTGACTTAATCTGCTCTTTGGAACTCAGGGAAGGTCAAGGAAGCTGAATGAAGTCTATTTCCTACAAACAAGAAACTGGGGACATGGAAAGACTTTGTACCCAGGAGGGCCCCACAGGGTCCTGCTTCATTTCATTAGCTCTTAATCATGTATTTTATATTATTAAGGGATTTTTTATAGATTGCTGAGTTAGTTTATTCATTTTTATTCTTTACTGTTTTCTAATTAGGGAAATTTAGGGCCTGAATTTTACTCTAGTTCTTACTATAACCCATTTCTTCAAATTTTAATATGGAGTGTTCTTAATGCTTATCATTTCCAGATAGTGTATAATCTCAATTATAAATTTTTAATCCAAGGGTTACTTAGATTAGTGTCTAAGATCCCATCTCCTAATTGTTCTACCTCACTGGCCATTCCTTCCTTGACTCCTTTATTGGTTTCTCCTCATCTCCCAGACCTGTAAATATCTATTTTCTATCTATACTCCTATTTAGTTGCATGGCTTAACATGCCATCTATGCATTGACAGGTCTCAAATAAGTACCTCCAACCTGGCCCTTACTCCTGAATTCAAGGCTGTATGTCCGGCTATAAGAATCTCTTCTTGACATTTTCACTTGGATGTCTAATGAAATCTCAAACTTTAACATGACCCAAACAACTTCTGGTATTCTACACATTCACTGAGTCAAGGCTTCTCCTAAAATCTTCCTCATTTCAGTGAATCTCAAGTTCCTCCCTGTAAATTCTTCCTGCTAAAAACTGAATCAATCTTGATTCCTCTCTTTTTCCTCACACTGCTCACCCAATCAATTGAGAAATGGTTCTGCTTTAAAAATATATCCACAATCTCATCAGTTCTCATCACTTCCATTGCACACCCTGGTCTAAGTCATCATCACCTCTTGCCTGGATCATTCTAATACCCTTATAACAGCTCTCCCTACTTCTCACTTGCAGAATATAACAGTCTCAATACAACAGTCAAAATAATCCTTCAAAAATGTAAGTCAAATCATGTTACTCATCTATTCAAATCCTTCCAATGACTTATCTCACATAGAATAAAATTCAAAGTCCTTAAAATCTAAAAATTTCTTCCCTACATGAATCTGATGCCCTCTCCCTACTACCTCTCTAACCTCATCCACTACTCTCTGTCAGAATCACTCTGTTCCAGCCTTTCTGGCCTCCTCAATTTTTTTTGAGCAAAGCTGACACATTCCTACTTCAGGGCATTTGCTCTAGCTTTTCCTTCTTCCTGAAATGTTCTTTTTTCCCAGATAGCCACATGGCCCTCTCCCTTACCTTCAAGTTATCTCTGGTAAGCCTTCTCTTCCCACTCTGTTTAAAATTGTACATTCATTTCTCCCCACACACACCCACTGCTGTTACCTCCTGCTCTTCCCTGATTTACCTTTCTCTATAAAACATAATTATTTAACATAATATATATTTTACTTATTTACATTTGTATTGTCTCCCTTACTTCAACTGAATATAAGTTCATTGAAGGTTCACCTTTTGCCTATTTTGTTTACTGCTGTTTTCCTAAGGCCTAGAAGACTGCCTGGTATATGTTAGATGTTCAGTAAATATTTATGGAATAAATGAAAGAATATTAATATTTTTCAATTTCTAAGTAGGTAAATGGAGATGGGTCTGTGTATTTGTTGTTGACTTTTACTTTTATTGTATTTTACTCTTGTGGAATTTATTCAGTTTTCTTTTGGCTATTTATTTATTTATTTATTCTCCACACATCCTTATTCTACACTTTTCTTTCTTTGTGATTCGGTTTTAAATATTTATATATAAAATTTCAGATTCTTTTTCATCACAGGTAATTACAAGATATTGAAAAAAGTTCCTTTTGCTATAGAATAAATCCTTGTTTATCTATTTTATGTATAGTGGTATGTATCTGTTAATCCCAAAACTCCTAATTTTGCTTTGGCCTTTTATATTCAAATTTTTCTTTGTGAAATTTAAAACTGAATCCTGTATTTAAATAATTTCATGCAAACATGTAAAATTATTTTTTTATTATTTTTATCAGATACATTATAAATATATAATGATACCCTTTATCTGAAGAATCAGATGGTTATTCAAACCAATAGCATATCTTATTTTTAGAACTTTTCTCTGTCATTATCCTATTCTTTTATACACAAGAACACTGATCAACCATATGTTAAAGCGTTCATTTCTATCTTTCATCTCTGTTGCCTTCCTTCTTACCACTTTAATTTTTTTTTTATTTCTATTTTTTTTTTTTATTTTATACAATCTGGGGATATTACCAAATAATTAAAAATGGCACAAAAACACCACCAGGATGAAGAAATGAGAATTTTAGATGGTTTATTCAATAAAAACTGAAATCTTTTCTTTTTTATTCCCTCCCGAATGCTAGATGATCAATTTATGTTTATGCTTATGCTTATGTGCTGTGTCCTTCGTTTTCTATAGTTATGTTTCTGTGCTTGCTTCCTCAAAGTAAATTCAAATTTTACTGTGGCATTTTTTTTCTCATTAATTTTTTTTTTTGATCCTTCAGCTAGGACCACTCCATTATTTTATTTTTTAAAACAATGTATTTATTTATTTATTTTTGGCTGCATTGGGTCTTCATTGCTGTGCACGGGCTTTCTCTAGTTGCGGCAAGTGGGGGCTACTCTTTGTTGTGGTGTGCGGGCTTCTCATTGTGGTGGCTTCTCTTTGTCAAGGAGCACGGGCTCTAGGCACACGGACTTCAGTAGTTGTGGCTCATGGGCTCTAGAATGCTGGCTCAGTAGTTGTGGCACATGGGCTTAGTTGCTCCGTGGCATGTGGGATCTACCCAGACCAGGGATCGAACTCATGTCCCCTGCCTTAGCAGGTGGATTCTTAACCACTGTACCACCAGAGAAGCCCCACCACTCCATTATTTTAATCCATTTTTATTTTCTTCTTTCATTGTTTATGTATTTGAAATCCATGTTTTATTTATTTATTTATTTATTTATTTATTTATTTATTTATTTATTTATTTATTTATTTATTTTTGGCTGTGTTGGGTCTTTGTTTCTGTGCGTGGGCTTCCTCTAGTTGCAGCGAGCGGGGGCCACTCTTCATCACAGTGCACCAGCCTCTCACTGTCGCGGCCTCTCTTGCTGTGTAACACAAGCCCTAGACACGCAGGCTCAGCAGTTGTGGCTCACGGACCTAGTTGCTCCGCGGCATGTGGGATCTTCCCAGACCAGGGCTCGAAACCGTGTCCCCTGCATTAGCAGGCAGATTCTCAACCACTGTGCCACCAGGGAAGCCCAAAATCCATGTTTCTTTACTTTGACAGTTCAATTATTGTCTAAATTTTCCTCTAGTTCCTCATATAAATTTTCTTCCAAAGTTTGCTCTTCATCCAAGTTTGCATGTTGTATACTTTTCCTTCTTTTTTATTGCAGAAATTTTTATTGATCCTACTTTTTCACTCATCTTTGAGTGGAACATTTCTACCTACTTATGCCCCCAAAGAGTTTTGCTGATTTCTATTTGATCTCCTTCCTGTTTATCTACAGACCATTTAAATATTTAAACTGCAGAGCTGAGTTGACGGCTTACATAATCTGTTTAGTCATTCTATTGTCTGGAGTAGAAGGGATTAGTAGCTGACAAGATCTGAGTCTTTTGGATGTCTGTAATCAGGGAACTCTCTTATGCATTCTTTACAAGCTTATGGAAACTCTGGCATCTGGAGCCAACATTATCACTTTGAGGAATCCATATTTTCCCCACTGGAGTTATCCTTTGTTATTAATTTTGAATCCTCCCTTTTAGATGAGCTGGCCAACATTTTAAAAAGTTGGATTACATATATTTATCTTGATTTGTGGGCATTTTTTTGATATGGCTACATATTTTCCTCATAAAAACTTGCCTTTGTTTTGCTGCCATTTACCTTCACCATGAAAAGATCTCTGATGAAACTATTTTATTTCTCTTATACCCCTTTGTCCTTTCACTTTAGGGATTATCACGTATATATCAAAGCAAGTCTAAATCCTTTTAGGAATATTTGTCATAAAACACCAGAGAAAGGAAAGACGTTTACAGTTTCCCTATAGCACTACATCCATAGCCTTGGAGTGCTATTGCCTTCTGGTTGAAACAAGGACTCTATAGGGGGAATTCTTCATTGTCCCTGTGATCTATCCAGAATTCCAAAATTTCCTCTAAATAGAATGATGTTAATGTGTTTTTTTTCCTTCAGAATTCCTTTCACGTACTTTCTACAGAAGTTCTCCTCTGTTTGGGAATGACAACTGTTTTTAAATTCCCAGAAGCTTAGTATAATTTGGTTTAATCTCTGTTACATTTGGCAAGTATTGCTTGCAATTTGTTATTGAGTTGGGAATGATCCCTAATCTCACTGTTAACTATGTTTCTTTTATTTATAACTTATTTTGGTCAGTGTGGTGGCTTAAAAAGATGTCCACAAATTTGATACACTTTCCTTCAAAAGGTGGAGCCTAATTTCCCTTCCCTTGACTGTGAGCTGTACTTTGTCACTCACTTGTAATAAATGGAATTAAGTGGAAGTGATGGTGTGTAACTTCTGAGACCAGGTAATAAAAGTCACTGTTACTTCCTCCTTTCTCTCTCTCCTGAATGACTCACTCTGGGAAAGAATAACTGATATTTTTTAAAGAACACTGAACCATCTTAATAGAGAGGCCAGTATGGCAAGGAACTGAGGCTTCCTGCCAACAGCCAGCATTAACTTGCCAAGATGTGAGTGAGCCATCTTGGAAGTGGGACCTCAATTCTTGGTCAAGACTTCAGATGACTAAAGGCTGGTTGGCATCTTGATTGCAGGCTCAGCAGAGACATTGAGCCATCACTCATTCACCTAAGCTATTCCTGAATTCCTTACTCACAGAAACTGTAGCTATAGAGTCAAATGACTGGTTACCTGCCACTTTTTTCTTACTACGTCTCTTACTATTAAATCTACCACTACTACTATATTTAGTACTATAGGCATATGTGTATGTATGTTTGTAGAGGTGCACATAAGCATGCACAAAAATGACAGCTATGATTATTTCCAGGTTGTGAGATTATGAATGTCTTCTTTTCTTCTCTTTGTTCTTCTGCATTTTTTCATATTTTCTACAATTATTCATTTATCAAACTAGTATATCTTGAGCAGCTTTTGTATTTTAGACACTGTTTTAGATGCTGGAAATATAGCAATAACATAAACAGATAATTTGTGGCCCATATTTACTTAAACATATGACTACAATGCATGCTACTTTATATGATGATAAATATTATGGAGAAAAAACATCCACGAAGGGGAAGAGAAATTGCTGGCAGGAGAGCAGTGATTTTGCTATTTTAAATGAGGTGGACAAAGATCTCCTTGAGAAGGCAATAATTGAAAATCACCTGAAGGAAATGAGAGAAAGAGCCATGAAGATTTTTTGGGCAAGAGCATTCCAGGCAGAAAGAAAAGCAAGTACAATGCTCTTGAGATGGATGTATATCTAAAGTGGTTAGTGAATAGTCAGAAGGCCAGTGTGGCTGGAACAAATTGAATCAGGAGCAGAGTAGTAGCAGATGCGATCAGAGAGGTTAATATGCACAAGATCACACTGTACAATCTGGGTCAGTGAATATTTAGTACTTTTGTCATTAAAAAATTACACTATGAAAAAATTTTTAAATGGTTTTAAAATAAATCTCCTAAAACTGTTGAAATAAACATTGCACTGAGAATTATACATGTATTCATCTAGTGAAATGAGAGCACCAAAATTATTTTTAAAAGAACTTTGTCAAGGTTTATAAGTGTGATATCACAAAGCTGAGGAAATGTAAGAAACATTATCAAATTATCTTGGATAAAATTAGTCCATTTTTATTAATATGATTTTCTCATCTACTGGCTATTTTAATACAGATTAAATCCAAGTTAAAAGCTAAGATTAGGCTCCAGCACTCAGACTGGATATTTCATTACATTACCTATCAAAAATGTCTCCATCCAAAAAAATCCTGTCTCTAACTCTTTCATTAGAAATTCAATTTTCAAAAGAAAAGTGATAATTTCCACTTTTAAAAACTCTTGCTGAGCCGAGTATATTCCAAATTTCAATTTGAAATAATTTTACCCACAGAGAGAGTGGAGACTGAGAGTCAAAAATTAAAAATAAACATTTCTACTGAAAAAGTATAAATAAATTCCAAACTGTGAGAATAACACAGATATTACCCTGACAAATTTTAAAAGCACATCAGCTGCCTCAATGACATGATTGTCATTCAATGTGGGTTCAAACATTTCCTAAGACTAATGAAACAATACAGAAGATTTTCCTTTTCCATTAGCTTTCTCTACATTGGTTTACAGGGCAAGAGGAGGAAAATGGGCAATGGCAGGAGAAATTTGGGGATTTCCCATAAAAATATGCACTCTGCCATCAAAAATAAACATTGAAGTACAGTCTGTGGGCTACATTTAAAATAATACTTGATAATAACTATAAATGGAGTATAACCTTTAAAAATTATGAATCACTATTGTACACCTGTAACTTATAAAATATTGTACATCAACTATGTTTCAATAAAAATAAATAAAAATAAAGAATAATACTTATATTACTCCCTGCTCTGTCCTAAAACTGAAAGAACAGTAGATTAACAAGAAAATATAACCTTTTTTAATGATAGGCTTCATTTCTGCATGCATATAGCTTATAGGTGGTGAATAAAATTCCATAACCCTAAAGACTGATGCCTCTCCAAATTCATGGCCTCCAAATTCATCAGGACCCTCAAAGCTTATTGGCAGTCCTTTTTTTTTTTTTTCTGGGTTGTAATGTGAAAGTTTTTTTTTTTTAACATCTTTATTGGAGTATAATTACTTTACAATGGTGTTTTAGTTTCTTATTCACTTTATAACAAAGTGAATAAGCTATACATATCCATATATCACCACACCTCCTCCCTCTTGCATCTACCTCCCACCCTCCCTATCCCACCCCTTTAGCTATTTTTTTTAATTAATTAATTTTTTTTAACATCTTTATTGGAGATAATTGCTTTAAAATAGTGTGTTAGTTTCTGCTTTATAACAAAGTGAATCAGTTATACATATACATATGTTACGATATCTCTTCCCTCTTGCGTCTCCCTCCCTCCCACCCTCCCTATCCCACCCCTCTAGGTGGTCACAAAGCACCGAGCTGATCTCCCTGTGCTATGCGGCTGCTTCCCACTAGCTATCTATTTTACATTTGGTAGTGTATATATGTCCATGCCACTGTCTCACTTTGTCCCAGCTTACCCTTCTCCCTCCCCATATCCTCAAGTCCATTCTCTACGTCTGCATCTTTATCCCTATCCTGCCTCTAGGTTCTTAAGATCAATTTTATTTATTTTTTTTAGATTCCATATCTATGTGTTAGCATACAGTATTTGCTTTTCTCTTTCTGACTTACTTCACTATGTATGACAGATTCTAGGTCCATCCACCTCACTACAAAAAAACTTAATTTCATTTCTTTTTATGGCTGAGTAATATTCCATTGTATATATTTGCCACATCTTCTTTATCTATTCATCTGTCAATGAACACTTAGGTTGCTTCCATGTCCTGGTTATTGTAAATAGAGCTGCAATGAACATTGTGGTCACATGACTCTTTTTGAATTATGGTTTTCTCAGGGTATATGTCAAGTAGTAGGACTGCTGGGACTTATGGTAGTTTGATTTTTAGTTTTTTAGGGAACCTCTATACTGTTCTTCATAGTGACTATATCAATTTACATTCCCACCAATGGTGCAAAAGGGTTCCCTTTTCTCCACACCCTCTCCAGCATTTGCTGTTTGTGGATTTTTGATAATGGCCATTCTGAATGGTGTGAGGTGATACCTCATTGTAGTTTTGATTTGCATTTCTCTAATGATTAGTGATGTTGAGCATCCTTTCATGTGTTTGTTGGCAATCTGTATATCTTCTTTGGAGAACTCTCTATTTAGGTCTTCTGCCCATTTTTGGATTGGGTTGTTTGTTTTTCTGATATTGAGTTGCATGAGCTGTTTGTAAATTTGGGAGATTAATCCTTTGTCAGTTGATTTACTTGCAAGTATTTTCTCCCATTCTGAGTGTTGTCTTTTCATCTTGTTTATGGTTTCCTTTGCTGTGCAAATGCTTTTAAGTTTCCTTAGGTCCCATTTGTTTATTTTTGGTTTTATTTCCATTTCTCTAGGAGGTGGGTCAAAAAGGATTCTGCTGTGACTTATGTCATAGGGTGTTCTTCCTATGTTTTCCTCTAAGAATTTTATAGTGCTGGCCTTACATTTAGGTCTTTAATCCATTTAGAGTTTATTTTCATGTATGATGTTAGGGAGGGTTCTAATTTCATTCTTTTACATGTAGCTCTCCAGTTTTCCCAGCACCAGTTATTGACCAGGCTGTCTGTTCTCCATTGTATATTCTTGCCTCCTTTATCAAAAATAAGGTGACCATATGTGAGTCAGTTTATCTCTGGGCTCTCTATCCTGTTCCATTGATCAATATTTCTGTTTTTGTGCCAGTACCATACTCTCTTGATTACTGTAGCTTTGTGGTATAGTGTGAAATCCAGGACCCTGATTCCTCCAGCTCTGTTTTTCTTTCTCAAGATTGCTTTGGCTATTCAGGGTCTTTTCTGTTTCTATACAAATTGTGAAATTTTTTGTTCTAGTTCTGTGAAAAATGCCATTGGTAGTTTGATAGGGATTGCATTGAATCTGTAGATTGCTTTGGGTAGTATGGTCATTTTCACAATGTTTGCTCTTCCAATCCAAGAACATGGTATATCTCTCCATCTGTTTAAATCATCTTTAATTTCTTTCTTTAGTGTCTTATAATTTTCTGCATACAGGTCTTTTGTCTCCTTTGGTAGGTTTATTCCTAGGTATTTTATTCTTTTTGTTGCAATGGTAAATGGGAGTGTTTCCTTAATTTTTCTTTCAGATTTTTCATCATTAGCATATAGGAATACAGGGAATATCTGTGCATAAATTTTGTATCCTGCTACTTTCCCCAATTCATTGATTATCTCTAGTCATTTTCTGGTACTATCTTTAGGATTCTCTGTGTATAGTGTCGTGTCATCTGCAAACAGTGACAGTTTTACTTCCTCTTTTCCAATTTGGATTCATTTTATATCTTTTTCTTCTCTGATTGCTGTGGCTAAAACTTCCAAAACTATGTTCAATACTAGTGGTGAGAGTGGGCAACCTTGTCTTGTTCCTGATCTTAGAATAAATGGTTTCAGATTTTCACCATTGAGAATGATGTTGGCTGTGGGTTTGTCATATATTGCCTTTGCTATGTTGAAGTAAGTTCCCTCTATGCCTATGTTCTGGATGGTTTTTATCATAAATGGGTGTTGAATTTTTTTGAAAGCTTTTTCTGAATCTATTGAGATAATCATATAGTTTTTATTCTTCAATTCGTTAATATGGTGTATCACAGTGATTTGCATATATTGAAGAATCCTTGCATTCCTGGGATAAACCCCTCTTGATCATGGTGTATGATCCTTGTAATGTGCTGTTGGATTCTGTTTGCTAGTATTTTGTTGAGGATTTTTGCATCTAAGTTAGTCAGTGATAGTGGCCTGTAGTTTTCTGTTTTGGTGACATCTTTGTCTGGTTTTGTTATCAGGGTGATGGTGGCCTCATAGAATGAGTTTGGGAGTGTTCCTTCCTCTGCTATATTTTGGAAGAGCTTGAGAAGGGTAGGTGTTAGCTCTTCTCTAAATGTTTGATAGAATTTGCCTGTGAAGCGATCTGGTCCTGGGCTTTTGTTTGTTGGAAGATTTTTAATCACAGTTTCAATTTCAGTGCTTGTGATTGGTCTGTTTATATTTTCTATTTCTTCCTGGTTCAGTCTCAGAAGGAAGTGCTTTTCTAAGAATGTGTCAATTTCTTCCAGGTAGTCCATTTTATTAACATATAGTTCCTTGTAGTAATCTGTCATGATCCTTTGTATTTCTGCAGTGTCAGTTGTTATTTCTCCTTTTTCATTTCTAATTCTGTTGATTTGAGTCTTTTCTCTTTTTTTCTTGATGAGTCTGGGTAACGTGTTATCAATTTTGTTTTTCTTCTCAATGAACCAGATTTTAGTTTTATTGATCTTTGCTATTTTTTCCTTCATTTCTTTTTCATTTATTCCTGATCTGAACTTTATGATTTCTTTCTGTCTGCTAACTTCAGGGATTTTTTTGTTCTTCTTTCTCTAATTGTTTTAGGTGTAAGTTTAGTTTGTTTATTTGAGAATTTTCTTGTTTCATGAGGTAGGATTTTACTGCTATAAACTTACCTCTGAGAATTGATTTTGCTGCATCCCATAGGTTTTGAGTCATCTTATTTTCATTGTCATTTGTTTCAAGGTATTTTTTGATTTCTTCAGTGATCTCTTAGTTATTTAGTAGTGTATTGTTTAGCTTCCATGTGTTTGTATTTTTTACAGATCTTTTTTCCTGTATTTGATATCCAGTATCATAGTGTTGTGGTTGGAAAAGATACTTGATACTATTTCAATTTTCTTAAATTTACCAAGGCTTGATTTGTGACCCAAGGTATGATCTATCCTGGAGAATGTTCCATGAGCACTTGAGAAGAGTGTATTCTGTTGTTTTTGAATGGAATGTCCTATAAATATCAATTAAGTCCATCTTGTTTAATGTGTCATTTAAAGCTTGTGTTTCCTTATATATTTTCATTTTGGATGATCTGTCCATTTGGTGTAATAGGGTGTTAAAGTCCCCTTCTATTTTTGTGTTACTGTCGATTTCCCATTTTATGGATGTTAGCATTTGCCTTATGTATTGAGGTGCTCCTATGTTGGGTGCATAAATATTTACAATTGTTATATATTCTTTTTGGATTGATCGCTTGATCATTATGTAGTGTCCTTCTTTGTGTCTTGTAATAGTCTTTATTTTATAGTCTATTTTGTCTGGTATGAGAACTGCTACTCCCGTTTTTTTCTTCATTTCCATTTGCATGGAATATCTTTTTCCATCCCCTCACTTTCAGTCTTTATATGTCCCTAGGTCTGAAGTGGGTCTCTCATAGATAGCATATATATGGGTCATTTTTTGTGTGTGTCCATTTAGCCAATCCATGTCTTTTGTTTGGAACATTTAATCCAATTTCATTTAAGGTCATTATTTATATGTAGGTTCCTATTACCGTTTTCTTAATTGTTTGGGGTTTTTTATTATAGGTCTTTTCTTTCTCTTGTGTTTCCTAACTAGAGAATTTCCTTTAGCATTTGTTTTAAAGCTCGTTTGGTAGTGTTGAATTCTGTTAACTTTTGCTTGTCTTTAAATATTTTAATTTTTATATTGAATCTAAGTGAGATCCTTGCTGGGTAGAGTAATCTTACTTTTAGGTTTTTCTCTTTCATCATTATAAATATGTCCTGCCCCTCCCTCTGGCTTGCAGAGTTTCTGCAGAAAGGTCAGCTGTTAGTCCTCTGGGGAGTCCCTTGTATGTTTTGTTGTTTTTCACTTTTAATATTTTTTCTATGTATTTAATTTTTATAATTTGGTTAATATGTGTCTTGGCATATTTCTCTTTGGATTTATCCTGCATGGGTCTCTCTTCGCTTCCTGGACTTGATTGACTATTTCCTTTCCCTTATTAGGGAAGTTTTCAAGTATAATCTCTTGAAATATTTTCTCAGACTCTTTTTTTTTTCTCTTCTTCTTCTGGGACCCCTATGATTCAAATGTTGGTGCATTTAATGTTCTTCCCGAGGTCTCTGAAACTGTCCTCAATTCTTTTCATTCTGTTTTCTTTATTCTGCTCTGCAGTAGTTATTTCAACCATTTTATCTTCCAGATCACTTATCCATTCTGCCTCAGTTATTCTGCTGTTGATTCCTTCTAGAGAATATTTAATCTCATTTATTGTGTTGTTCATCGTTTGTTTGCTCTTTCATTCTTCTAGATCCTTGCTAAACTTTTCTTGTATTTTCTTCATTCTATTTCCAAGATTTTTGATCATCTCTATGATCATTGTGCTGAATTCCTTTTCAGGTAGACTACCTATTTTGTCTTCATGTGTTTGTTCTGGTGGGTTTTTACCTTGCTCCTTCATCTGCTGTGTATTTCTCTGTCTTCTCATTTTGCTTAACTTGCTTTTCTGGGGTCTCCTTTTTGCAGGCTGCAGGTTAGTAGTTCCCATTTTTTTGGTGTCTGCTCCCAATGGGTAAGGTTGGTTCAGTGGGTTGTGTAGGCTTCCTGGTGGAGGGGACTTTTTCCTGTGTTCTGGTGCATGAGGCTGGATCATTTCTTTCTGGTGTGTAGGAACCCATCCAGTGGTGTCTTTTGGGATGTCTGTGAAATTATGATTTTAGGCAGCCTCTCTGCTAATGGGTGGTGCTGCGTTCCTGTCTTTCTAATTGTTTGGCATAGGGTGTCTAGCACTGTAGCTTGGTGGTCGTTGAGTGGAGCTGCGTCTTAGCCTTGAGATGGAGATCTCTGGGAGAGCTTTCTCCATTTGGTATTATGTGGGGATGGGAGGTCTCTGGTGGACTAATGTCCTGACCTTGGCTCTCTCACCTCAGAGGCTCAGGCCTGAACCTGGCTGGAGAACCAAGACCTTATCAGACACATGGCTCAGAAGAAAAGTGAGAAGTAAAAGGAAAGAAAGAAAAAAATGAAATAAAACAAATATTATTAAAATAAAAGAAAATTATTCAAAATATAAAAGTAAAGAAGTAATTAAAAGCAAGAAAGAAGACAGCAACCAAACCAGAAAACTAATCCACCAATGATAACAAGCACTAAAAAGTATACGAAAAAGAACAACAACAACAAAAAGAACAGAACCATAGGACAAAGTGTAAAAAGAATGTTATATGGAGAAAAATCACACAAAGAAGCATATACATACACACTGACTAAAAGAGAAAAAGGAAAAAAAAATTAACAAAATAAAAGGAATAGAGCAACCAAATGAATAATCATATCTACCAATGATAATAAGCTCTAAATTCTAAACTAAGAAAAATATAAAACCAGAAATATATTAGATGCAGAAAGTAAACCCCAAGTCTAAATTTGCTCCCTACGTCCACCACTTCAATTTTGGGATAATTTGTTGTCTATTCAGGTATTCGTTAGATGCAGGGTACATCAATTTGATCGTGGAGATTTAATCTGCTGCTCCTGAGGCTGCTGGGAGAAATTCCCCTTTCTCTTTGTTCACACGACTTCTGGGGTTCAGCTTTGGATTTGCTCCCACTCCATGTAGATTTCCTGAAGACGTCTGTTGCCTGCCTGGACAGGATGGGGTTAAAGTAGCAGCTGATTAGGGGGCTCTGGCTCACTCAGGTCTGGGGAATGGAAGGGTACAGAATGCGGGGCTAGCCTGCCATGGCAGAGGCTGACATGGTGATGCAACAGCCTGAGGCACACCATGTATTCTCCCTGGGAAGTTGTCCCTGGATCACAGGACCCTGGCAGTGGCGGGGTGCACAGACTCCCAGGAGGTGTGGTGTGGATAGTGACTTGTGCCTGCACACAAGCTTCTTGGTGGCTGCAGTAGTAGCCTTAGCATCTCATGCCCGTCTCTGGTGTCTGCACTGATAGCCACAGCTCACACCCGTCTCTGGAACTTGTTTAGGTGGTGCTCTGAATCCCCTCTCCTTGCGTACCCCATGACAATGGTCTCTTGCTTCTTAGGCAGGTCCAGAGTTTTTCCTGGACTCCCTCCTGATTAGCTGTGGTGCACTAGCCCCTTCAGGCTGTCTTCACACAGCCAACCCTAGTCCTCTCCCTCAGATCTGATCTCAGAAGCCCGAGCCTCAGCTCCTATCTCCCACTTGCCCAGGCAGGTTAGCAGACAATCCTCTCAGGCTGGTGAGTGCTGGTCGGCCCTGATCATATGTGTGGGCATCTCTCTGCTTTTCTCTCTGCACCACTGTTGTTGTGCTCTCCTCCACGGCTCCAAATCTTCCCCCCTGCCCACCCCCTGTCTCCACCAGTAAGGGGGCTTGCTAGTGTGTGTAAACTTTTCCTCCTTCACAGCTCCCTCCCAGAGGTCCTGTCCCTATTCTTTTGTCTCTGTTTTTTTCTTTTGCCCTACCCAAGTACCTGGGGAGTTTCTTGCCTTTGGGGAAGCCTGAGGCCTTCTGCCAGAGTTCAGTAGGTGTTCTGTAGGGGTCATTCCACATGTAGATGTATTTTTGATGTATTTGTGGGGAGGAAGGTGATCTCCATGTCTTATTCGTCCGCCATCTTGAAGGTCCCTCCTTTATATCTGTTTTGAATTCTTCCCAAACACTAATTACAGGACTTCTCCAGGTGGCCTTCCTTAGTCCAGTGCATCTACCTATGCACTGGGCCTCAATCCTTTGGGACCTGATTTATCTTGACACTAGTTGAGTACCATATTTTGACAGAAAGGACTTTAGAAATCATCTCATCAATCTTTTTAAGATCTAGGACTTGACTTCAAGTTCAGTGCAATGGAACACTATTTAATTACATTCTTTTACAATATTTAAATGGGAGAGATATACCTAATGTAAGTAGACAATTACCTAATTTGAAAAACAAGTTTAATCTTTTTGCATATATTTTCTCATTTGAAATTGATAGCATAAAACTTTACTGAATACTACATCAAGCTTATTTTCAGAATGCATAATTAAAAGTAAAATGTGACTAAATATAAGAATATATTAAAACACTTTCCCTATGAAGTGAGTTAGAGTAGATATAATTTTATAATAGCTGGTTTATACTTATTAATTTAATGATTTGTTTACATTGTCTTTCTTATTTTTGATAGAACTATATCAAATTAGAATAATTTTAAATATTATGCAATTCAGTTTTGTTTGTTAGAGTTTAAGGATTTGGTACCATGTGCTGATACTACATCATCAACATCATCATCATCATCATCATCATCATCCCATATTACTTTTCCAATGCATTCACTATCATGTTCCTCAAAATTTCTCAGTGAAATCAATTGTGTCGAGTGACTATTACCATTTGCTAGATGAGGAAAGTGTGACAACTTTCAGTGACTTGTCTAGGATCATCAAGTTTGTAACAGAGCACATCCTAAACATCAATCTTCTGACTTGAAACCAATGACCTGTGCAAGTCAATACAAATATAAAAAGTGTATATACTGTAAATAAGTAAGATAAAGTATAAAAGAAGTACCTAAAAATGTATTGTGATATAAGTAATAGCAGTCTGATTATTTCAGTAGTCTTTTGGACAAACTTTTTTAATTTACAATTTTTCTGTGTCTTATTTACTTAGTTCTTTACATAGCCAGGTACACATACAGAAGGTGTCAGTGACTGTGAACTTATGAAATGAGCCATAGTTGCTCTGATTTTTCAAACGTTTTAATAATAACATGATATTAGCTAACACAAACACAGAACTTACTGTACCAGACACTGATCTTTGCACTTTATATAAACTAATGCATTTGATTTTCACTAATTCTATCAGGTAAATACTATTGTTATTCCATTTGAAAATAAGGAAACTAAGGCTCACAGAGTTAAAATAATTTTCCCAAATTCACAAGAGTTGCCTAGTCAGTATTCAAACCTGGGCAGTCTGGCTCCAGTATCTGCCTTCTTAAGCACTACAATACATTATTATCCACAGTTTACAGATAAAGAAGATGAGGTGCAGAGTTTAAGTTGCCCAAGGTCAGTAGCCAGTATGTTAAACTCCAAGAGTCTGGGTCTAGAGTCCAGGATTGTAACAGTTGTACTATACTGGAAAAAAAACTGCCTTTAATTCTTAATTACACAAAGATTTTTTTTTATTTCCTTGGTTAACACCTAGGGGAATATTTGCCCCCAGAGGATATTTGGCAATATCTGGAGATAATTTTGGTTGTTACAACATGGTGGGGTGTGGGACGACACAGAGATGGGGTGAGGTTGGGGGGAAGAGGTGCCACTGACAACCAGCAGGAGGAGGCCAGGAATGCTACTAAATATTCTACAATCTAAACTACAGCCCCCCCAACAACAAAGAATTATCCAGCCCCAAATGTGAATAGTACAAAGTTTGAGAAACTATGTTTTTACTGCTCTTATCTTTGTTTAGATATATAAACAAGGTTAAGCATATTCCTAGATACCATTTTTGTTTATAACAGAAAATAATTTTGGAATATTCTAATAATATCAAATAAAGCAGTAGCACAATTAAAAAGTCTAGAATAACTTTAAGTTTTAAAAACTGTCTCCTCAATTTATATTTAAGTATTTATTCAAAAAATTATATTTTTAGAATTCTAACTTGGTGATAGCAATATTATCATCTAGGCAAGCTTTCAATTATGGGGAGGCGGGAATATGTTAACACTTCCCCATGAGTTTAAACCTTACAACATAACCATCCTAGAAGATGAGAACTAGTTTTGTTTTGTTTTGTTCTCTTGTAAGTTTCCAGTCACTCATATAATCAGGTTCCGATGCTTTCCTTTATATGGAAAAAGTGGTGGAAAGGCAAACTAGTTAAGCCAATAATTACTTGAGAATCAATGAGAGGATTAAAGTGAGATTCTCTTTCTTGCACAAATCCAGATGGTAAATTACTACATCCTGAGCTTAAAAAGCAAAATTTGAGTTGATTTATTTTAGCATCATTTTTAGATAAACTACATTTTAATTATCAAGTTGCTTGGTTGTTGGTCAATATTTCAGGATTAGTATTTTTTATGGTACAAGTCACATACACCCAGGAACTCAATATACATTACTGGGTGATGGTGAAGGGGATGGCAGTGACGAGGATGACATCAATGAAATAGCATTAAGAAAATAAATTTGTATATAACAATATTAATTCAAAGTGGATCTTATATTTAAAGCCACGGAAGAAATAAACCCACTTAGAAAACTCAGTAGGTGGCTAATTCACTATGTACATGGTAATTAATTTATAACACACATCATAACCTCAGTAATTTGGAACTATGAACATGCAAATGATGCACCAAATGGTTTGCAGGGTATTTTAAACAAAGGAATTTCTTACTTCAGGGCTTTCATAATTAAGACTTTCTTTTTAAAATACATGGCACTTGGTCAGCAACGGCCTCGAGGGGCTAAACTATTGAACAATAACATAGCCAGCTCTTCTTAGAACTATTTACAAAATAACTATAAATAAATAAGTAAGCAACTGATAACTAAAATCAGACTAAATTACAAAGAATTATAGTTTAATAGATACTGCCTTGTAGGCTTGAGTTCACTATTTCCAGGGAAAGAAAGAAAATTTTACTGAGACATTTGATAGCCATAATTTTATTTTCATTAAGTAGAAAATATGGACTTAAATTTAACTATAGGTGCTCTTGGGCTATTTACTATCAGAATTCTATGTTACCTTGCAACTTTATAACAGAGGGTACTTTATTTTCCCATCTGATCCATCCATAGTAGAAGTTATTTTATGATTCTCAATGAGCTGTCATGAAACAATTCAAGGATGAAGAACAAGTAAGTCTTCTTTCCCTATTTCTCTCCGTCTACCAGCTTTTCTGTACCAAATGATAAGAAATATTTCCAGCTCATCAAGACAAGGACTTTGAAAGAGGTCATAGAAAATAGCTATCAGAGAAGAGACTCCGAATGATATATTTTTCTCGATCATATATATATATATATATATATATATATATATACACATACATATATATATATATGTGGGGGCGGGTGGGTGTGCGCATATGCGTGCATACACTTTAAATGCACAATGAGAGTGAACTGCCCTCACTTGGACCACATGGAAGGGACAAGTACATGATCATCTCTCCACTTGGAACAGACACCTAGTCTCCTTCCTTCACATAAGTTCAGGAAGAGGAACCCCTCACTGATCTCTTTGGTCATTTCCCTTGCTGCACATGTTTCCCTTGACCTATGGCTAACAAAAAAAAAGCCTTTGATGGACAGAATGTGGATTTATATCTATAACAACTCACTGTTGATAGCACAAAAATACTAAACCTGTTAATAGAAATATAAGACCTGGTTTCACAGGGAAGAGAGCATAAAGGAGACAGTAATGTGGTCAAAACACAAAATAGTGAGTCTGTCAAGAGAAGGAGAAACTAATATCTTTTAGGCTAGTAAATTCTTTACCACACACATGGTCTACGAAATTATTACCAATATGTTAAAACATGTATCTTCTCTTCAATCTCTAATTTTATTCTCATTAGCCATACATTGCAGGAATGCCAGGATAATAATAGGTCCAGCAAAGTTACTTTTCATCCAATTATGGCCTGATAGATTTTCATCCAAACCAACACCCAACATTGGTCCCATCAAAATATTTGTTGTTGGACAGTGATACTCTCCATACAGTAACAATAAAGAACACAAGATAAGTTGGATAGGGGAAGGGAGGTGATTAAATTGTTCAGGACTTGTTTCAGTTTCTGCATCTAGAAGTTCTTTATAATATCAGTAGAATAGATGCCCATGTCATTCAGCAGTTTGTCAAATAAGTTTAAAGGGTTAATAGTCCTTCCCTCGTTTAACAAATATGGTTACACTTACGGACATACCAGTACTCTCAATGTATTTTAACTATGTTGTAGTACACAAACCAGGGAGCAATTTTGATCATTTGTTCGAAATTTATATTCCTCATCTCCTGGCCAAAAAGAATGTAACTCTCCATCTTTCCAAGGCTAAACTTTCTTCCTGTGCCTTCAGGGATCTCTCCTGTGTAGTTTATCTCCTTCTCCTACTTTTAATCAGATCCTCTCTGCTAAATTTTCTTCATTACTCCACATTATGCCCAATACTTCTTTTCCTAACAAAACAATACAAAACTCTACCTCCAACCTAAACTCTCAGTTTGACTTAGGGATTATTTACCTGTAAGGAACAGAAATCTACCCAAAAATGTTCAGGGATAAAGGAGATCTGTTGAAAAATTAGTTGTGCTAAAAAATCAAAAGAGAGTACATGTGAACCTTAGGGGAACTGGATACTTGTAAGGCAGCTAGTGTCTCCACAAGTGTGCACATGTACACACATGTGCATGCACACACATGAATATATATACATGTGAATGGGGTCATCCTATATGTATTTTCTGTGATTTGATTTTTTTAATCTCATAGTAGTTCATAGAAAAATTTTCAATAAATAGCATAATATCTCATAGCTTAAATGTACCATAATTTAGTAAATAATTTCCTCATTGCTAGACATTTCTCTTATTTTTAATTTTTAATCTATTACAAACATCCCTGTAATAATTTGTACCATATTTTAATGTACATTTACAAGGTTGTCTGTGAAATATAATCCCATAAGTAAAACTGCTTGATCTAAGGCACATGTAAGGATTTTAGTACATGCTGTCAAACTTTATGGAAAAGCAAATATCAAGATGGTGGAGCAGTAGGATGTGGAGCTCACCTTCCCCCAAAGATACATCAAAAATATATCTACAAGGGGCTTCCCTGGTGGCACAATGGTTGAGAGTCCGCCTGCCGATCAGGGGACATGGGTTTGTGCCCCGGTCCAGGAAGATCCCACGTGCCGTGGAGTGGCTGGGCCGTGAGCCATGGCCGCTGAGCCTGTGTGTCTGGAGCCTGTGTTCCACAACGGGAGTGGCCACAACAGTGAGAGGCCCGCAAATTGCAAAAAAAAAAGGCAAGAAAATCTCCCCATAACTGGGTAATACAAAAGAAAAAAAAAAGAGAGAAAAGAATCGGGATGGAACCTGCACCCCTGGGAAGGAGCTCTGAAAGAAGAAAGTTTTCCACATACAGGGAAGTCCCCTCACTGGTGGGGAGATCAGCCAGGACAGAGGGGGAGCTTTGGAGCCTCAGAAGAGAACACAGCAACAGGTTTTCAGAGGCCAAAGCAGAGAGAAACCTGCACAGATGATTGGTGTTGACTGGCACTCTCTAGCCTGAGATGCTGGTCTGTTGGGGTGTGAAGGGTCTGGGTGCTGTGGCTTGGGCTTTGAAGGTCAAACCCTGGAGAGAGGACTGAAGTTGATTGCATGAAGACAGCCTGAGGGTGCTAGGGTGTGGTGCACAACAACCAAGGGAGTATGGGAAGAAGCCTGGACCCACCAGAGAGGCAAGGCACCATTGTTGGGGGATGAGTGAGGAGAGGGGCGGGCCTACTATATGAGCTTCTTTCAGGTGTCACATGCTCTCATGTGGCAGAACACCACCTACATTAGCTACAGGGGTGGGTGTGAGCCACCACTGCCATCTTGGACTCCAGAGGCGGGCACAAACCACTGCCACTACTGAGGATCCTGTGAGTGGGTACAGGTTGCTGACCCCACCTTTCCAGGAGCATGTGCGGCCTGCCAACAAGGGTCCTGCAACAGCACCCACCACTGCCCCAACTTCCCTGGGAGTGCACGTGGCCTATTGCCACTGCAGAGGATCCCATGACCCTGTGTGAACCACTACCCCTGCCACCCGGGGGTATGCGTGACCTGCTGCCACTACTGAACGTCCCACAACTCAGTGCCAACTGCTGCCCTCACCTTCCTGGGAGTGTGTACACGGTCCATGCACCGCACACACCCATTATCAAGGGGATAATGGCCAGCACACACTGAGGAAAGAGAAAACAAGCATCCAAACCAAATACAGCCCTCACACCAAACCAAATACAGCCCTCACACCAAAAAAATATTAAACTGGCACAAGCTATGCAGGGATGTTCCCACATATAAATAGCCCTCCAAGAGTACAGTAGATATTTGTTTCTCCTAAACTCACAGAGTAAGAGTAATATAAGCAAAATGAAGAAGCAGAGGAATGACTCTCAGTTAAAAGGCCAAGAGAATTCCCCTGAAGGAAAAAAAACATGAAACAGATCTCTTCAGTCTAACAGACACCAAGTTCAAAAAGAAGGTGATGAGAATACTGAAGGAATTAAGAAAGGCTATCAACAGAAATGCAGATTACTGTAAAAAGGAACTAGAAACTATAAGGAGGAGCCAAGAAAAATTAGAAACTTCATTTGCTGAGATGAAAGCTGAGCTCAAGGCAATGAATAGCGGAATGAATAATGTAGAAGAAAGAATAAGTGACATGGAAGATATAATAATGGAAATTACCCAATAAAAAACAGCAGGAAGAAAGCCAAATGAAAAAAAAGAAAGCAATATAAGAGACCTATGGGATAATATAAAGCAGGCCAATCTATGCATAATAGGGATTCCAGAAGGAGAAGGAGAAAAGGGGATTGAAAATGTATTTGAAGAAACTATGGCTGAAAACTTCCCAAACCTAAAGAAGGAAACAGATATCCAGATACAGGAAGCACAGAGGGTCCCAAACAAGATGAACCCAAACAGACATATGCCAAGACATACTATGATAAAAGTGGCAAAAGTTAAAGATAAAGAGAGGATTCTGAAGGCACCAAGAGAAAAACAAAGAGTTAATTACAAGGGAACCCGCATGAGGCTATTAGCTGATTTCTCTACAGAAACACTGCAGGCCAGAAGGGTGTGGCAAAACAAGGAACAGCAAAATGATAAACATGAGAATGTAAAAAGGGACATCAAAATCATAAAATGTGGGGAAGGAGAGTAAGACAATGCAGATTATTTTTCTTTTCTTTTTTTTAGAATGTCTTGGAGCCTATATAACTATCAGTCTAAAGCAAGCAGATATAGGAAGGGGTTAACATACTTGAGAAACAGGGCAATGCCAAATCAAAAACATACAGTAGAGTCACAAAACCCAAAAAGAACACAAGCATAAAATAAAAGGAAATCATACAATAGAGTCACAAAACCCAAAAAGAACACAAGCATAAAATAAAAGGAAATCATCAAACCACAAAAAAGAAAAAGAAAGGAACAAAGAAGAAACAAAGAATCGACTGGAAAACAAGGTTTGAAATGGCAATAAATACATATGTATCAATAATTACCTTAAATGTCAATGGACTGAATGCTCCAATAAAAAGACATAGAATGGGCTTCCCTGGTGGCAGTGTGGTTGAGAGTCCGTCTGCCAATGCAGGGGACACAGGTTCATGCCCCAGTCTGGGAAGATTCCACATGCCATGGAGTGGCTGGGCCCATGAGCCATGGCCGCTGAGCCTGCGCGTCTGGAGCCTGTGCTCTGCAATGGGAGAGGCCACAACAGTGAGAGGCCTGCATACTGCAAAAAAAAAAAAAAAAAAGAAAAGAAAAAAAAGACATAGAATGGCAGATTGGTTAAAAAAACAAGAACCTACAATATACTGCCTAAAAGAGACTGACCTTAGGGCAAAGGACACACATAGATTGAAAGTGAAGGGATGGAGAAAGATATTTCAGGCAAACGGAAATGACAAGAAAGCAGGAGTTGCAATACTCATATCAGACAAAATAGACTTTAAAGACTATAAAGAAAGATAAAGAAGGACAGTATATAATGATAAAAGGATCAATACAAGAAGAGGATATTACACTCATCAACTTATTTGAAGCTAATATAGGAGCACCCAAATACATAAAACAAATACTAACAGACATAAAGGGAGAAATTGATGGGAATACAATAATAATAGGAGAATGTAACACCAAACTCACATCAATGGACAGATCTTCCAGACAGAGAATCAATAAAGCAACAGAGGTCCTAAATGGTACAATAGAACAGCTAGACTTAATTGATATTTTCAGGACATTACATCAAAAAAACAAAAAAACAAAACAAAACACCGAATACATATTCTTTTCAAGTACACACGGAACATTCTCTAGCATTGACCACATACTGGGGCACAAAACTAACCTCAACAAATTTAAGAGTATAGAATTTATTTCAAGCATCTTCTCCAACCACAATGGCATGAAACTAGAAATCAACCACAGGAAAAGAAATGAGACCAAAATGACTACATGGAGACTAAACGATATGCTACTTAAAACCAATGGGTCAACGAGGAAATCAAAGGGGAAATTAAAAAATACCTTGAGACAAATGACAATGAAACACAACCATACAAAAGCAGTTCTTAGAGGGAAGTTCATAGTGATACAGGCCTTCATCAAAAACAAGAAAAATCTCAAGTCAACAACCTAAATGACCACTTAAAAGAATTATAAAAAGAAGAACAAACAAAACCTAAGGTCAGCAGAAGGAATGAAATAATAAAGATCAGGGAGGAAATAAATAAAATAGAGATTAAAAAAACAATAGAAAAATGTCAATAAAACCTAGAGCTGTTTCTTTGAAAGAGTAGAGAAAAATGACAAACCTCTAGCCAGGCTCACCAAGAAGAAAAGAGAGAGAACCGAAATAAAATAAGAAATGAAGAAGGAGAAATCTCAACTGATACCACAGAAATACATAAAACGATAAGAGAACACTATGAACAATTATATACCAACAAATTTGACAACATAGAAGAAATAGACAACTTTCTAGAAACATACAGCCCACCAAAACTGAATCAAGAAGAAATAGATGATTTGAACAGACCAATCACTAGAACTAGAAGTGAAATAGAACCTGTAATAAAAACAAACAAACAAACAAAAGAACTCCCTACAAACAGAAGTCCAGAACCAGATGACTTCACAGGCGAATTCTATCAAACCTACAAAGAAGAACTTATAGTGAAGACCTTATAGTAATTCTTCTCAAACTCTTGCAAAAGACTGAAGAGGAGGGAACACTCCCAAAACACTTTATGAAGCCTTCTTCACCCTGATACCAAAACCCGACAAAGACACCAACAAAAAAGAAAATTACAGGCTAATATCGTCGATGAATATAGATGCAAAAATTCTCAACAAAATATTAGCAAACCAAATCCAACAAGGCATAAAAAATATCATATACCACAACCAAGTGGAATTCATCCCAAGTTCAAAAGGTTGGTTTGACATTTGCAAATCAATGTAATACACCACATTAACAAAAGAAAAGTAAAAAAAAAAACACATGATCATCTCAATAGATGCAGGAAAAGCATTTGACAAAATTCAACATCCATTCATGATAAAAACTCTTACCAAAGTGGGAATAGAGGGAACATATCTCAACATAGTAAAAGACATTTATGACAAACGCACATCCAGTATAATATTCAATTGTGAAAAGGTAAAAGCCTTCCCACTAAAATCTGAAACAAGACAAGGATGCCCACCCTCACCACTTCTATTCAACATAGTATTGGAAGTCCTAGCCACAGCAATCAGGCAAGAAAAAGAAATAAAATGTATGAATTGGAAGGGAAGAAGTAAAAATTGTCACTATATGCAGATGACATGATACTATATATAGAAAACCCTAAGGATTCCACACAAAAAACACTAGAGCTAATAAATAAATTCAACAAAGTATCAGGATACAAGATTAGCATTCAAAAATTGGTTGCATTTCTTAACACTAACAATGAAATATCAGAAAAGGAATGTAAAAAAAAAAAAACACAATACCTTTTAAAATTGCACTAAAAAAAAAAACATACCTAGGAATAAACCTGACCAAGGAGGTGAAAGACTTATATGCTGAAAACTACAAAGCATTATTAAAGGAAATTAAAGAGGCTTCAAAGAAATGGAAAGCTAGCCTATGCTCTTGGATTGGAAGAATTAATACTGTTAACATGGCAATACTACCCAAAGCAATCCACGGATTTAATGAAATCCCTATCAAAATACCCGAGACATTTTTCACAGAACTAGAACAAATAATCCAAAAATTTATATGGAACCAATAACAGACCCAGAATTGCCAAAGCAATCCTGAGGGAAAAAAACAAAGCAGGAGGCATAACTCTCCCAGAATTCAGACAATACTACAAAGCTACAGTAAACAAAACAGTGTGGTATTGGTACAAAAGCAGACATACGGCTCAATGCAACAGAGTAGAAAACGCAGAAAAAAAAACCCCACACCTATGGTCAATTCCTTCTTGACAAAGGAGGCAAGAATATAAAATGAGAAAAAGACAGTCTCTTCAGCAAGTGGTGCTGGGAAAGTTGGACAGCTGCAAGTGAATCAATGAAGTTACAACACATCCTCACACCATGCACAAAAATAAACTCAAAATGGCTTAAAGACTTAAACATAAGACATGACACCATAAAACTCCTAGAAGAGAACATAGGCAAAACATTCTCTGATATAAGTTGTACCAATGTTTTCTTAGGGCAGTCTCCCAAGGCAATAGAAACAAAAACAAAAATAAATAAATGGGATTAATCAAACTTACAAGTTTTGCTCAGCAAAGAAAGCCATAAAAAAACAAAAAGACAACATATGTAATGGGAGAAAATATTTGCAAATGATGTGAGAGACAAGGGCTTAATCTCCAAAATACACAAACAGCTCATACAACTCAACAACAAAAAAACCAAACAACCCAATCGAAAACTAGGCAGAAGACCTTAATAGACATTTTTCCAAAGAAGACATACAGATGGCCAGTAGGCACATGAAAAGATGCTCAACATCACTAATTATTAGAGAAATGTAAATCAAAACTACAATAAGGTATCACATCACACCAGTCAGAATGGCCATCATTAAAAAGTCTACAAATAACAAACACTGGAAAGGGTGTGGAGAAAAGGGAACACTCTTACACTGTTGGTGGGAATATAAGATGGTACAGCCACTATGGAAAACAGTGTGGAGTTTCCTCAGAAAACTAAAAATAGAATTATCATATGATCCAGCAATCCCACCCCTGGGCATATACCTGGACAAAACTATAATTCAAAAAGATACTTGTTTCCCTATGTTCATAGCAGCAGTATTCACAATAGCCAAAACATGGAAACAACTTAAATGTCTATCGACAGATGAATGGCTAAAGAAGATGTGGTACATATATACAATGGAATACTACTCAACTGTAATAAAGAATGAAATAATGCCATTTGCAGCAACATGGATGCAAATAGAGATTATCATACTAAGTGAACTAAGTCAGAAAGAGAAAGACAAATACCATATGATATCACTCACTTATATGTGGAATCTAAAATATGGCACAAATGAACCAATCTACAAAACAGAAACAGACTCACACACATACAGAACAGACCTGTGGTTGCCAAAGAGGAGGGGGTTGGGAGAGGGAGGGACTGGGAATGTGTGATTAGCAGACATAATTATATATATGATGGATAAACAACAAGGTCCTACTGTATAGCACAAGGAACTATATTTAATACCCTGTGATAAACCATAATGGAAAATAATATTTTTAAAAAAGAATGTTTATATGTGTATAACTGATTCACTTCGCTGTACAGCAGAGATTGGCACAATATTGTAAATTAACTATACTTCAATTAAAAAATAAAAATTAAAAGAAAAGATGCTTTATGAACATATATTCCTAGTAATCTTTGAGAAAACCTATTTCCCAATATTCTCATCAAAGTGGATATTATAAACGTTTTAAACTTTTGCCAGTGTAATGAAAGAAATTCAGTAAATCTCTGAATATTTCTTTTCCATTTTTCAATTTTATTTTATTTTAAATTTTCATTTTACTGATTACTAGTAATTTAAAATAATTCTATATGTTTGTTGGTCCATTTTTATTTGTAATGGTTTTTAAAATTATTTTCCTATAAGACTTCTGTATATATTATGTACATTACCCATTGTCTGATATATGTGTTGCCTATGTCTTTGCCCTTTATTGTTACCATGTATAATTTAAATTTTTTTATGTTGTTGAATGGTTAATTTATTTCCTTATGGATTCTGGATTTCAGATCATAATCACAAAGTCCTTCTTTACCTTGAGTTTTAAACACACAATAAGTTTCTTCTGATATGATTAGAGTTTTGTTTTTTACATTTAAATCTTTAGTCCATTTGGAATTTATTTTGGTGTAAGGTGTGAGGCAAATGATCTAACTTTACTTTTATTTCTAAATAGATAGGTCTCCAAACAACACTTATTGACTAGTCTACTCCATTTTTTTAAATTGAAGTATAGTTGATTTACAATATCATGTTAGTTTCAGGTGTACAGCCCAGTGATTCTTTTCCCTTATAAGTTATTACAAAATATTGAGTATAGCTCCCTGTGCTATACAGTAGGTCCTTGTTGGTTATCTATTTTTTAAACAGTAGTGTGTATATGTTAATCCAAACCTCCTAATATATCCCTCCCCCCACTCCCCTTTTCCCTTTGGTAACCATAATTTTGTTTTCTATGTCTGTGAGTCTCTTTCTGTTTTGTAAGTAAGTTCATTTGTACCATTTTTTTTTAGATTCTACATATAAGTGATATCATATGATATTTGTCTTTGTCTGGCTTACTTCACTTAGTATGATAATATCTAGGTCCATCCATGTTGCTGCAAGTGGCATTATTTCATTCTTTTTCATGGCTGAGTAATATTCCATTGTGTATAAATACCATATCTTCTTTATCCATTACTCTGTTGATGGACATTTAGTTTCCTTCCATGTCTTAGCTATTGTAAATAGTGCTGCAATGAATATTGGGGTGCAAGTAACTTTTCAAATTATGTTTTTTTCTGGATATAAGTGCAGGAGTTGGATTGCAGGATCATATGGTAGCTCTATTTTTAGTTTTTTAAGGAACCTCCATGCTGTTCTCCCTAGTGGTTGTACCAATTTACATTCCCACCAACAGTGTAGGAGGGTTCCTTTTTCTCCACATCCTTTCCAGTATTTACTGTTTGTATACTTTTTGATGATAGCCATTCTGACTGGTATGAAGTGATACCTCATTGTAGTTTTTTTTTTTTCTTTTGCACAGTATAGTACTGGATGAAAAACAGAAATATAGATTAATGGAACAGGATAGAAAGCCCTGAAATAAAGCCACACACCTATGGTCAATTAATCTATGACAAATGAGACAAGAATATATAGTGAAGAAAAGACAGTCTCTTTATTAAGTGGTGCTGGGGAAAACTGGACAGCTACATGTAAAAGAATGATATTAGAACGTTCTCTAACACTATAAACAAAAATAAACTCAAAATGGATTAAAGCCCTAAATGTAAGACTGGATACTATAAAACTCTTAGAGGAAAACATGGGCAGAACACTCTCTGACATAAATCACAACAGTATCTTTTTTGATCCACCTCCTATGGTAATGGAAATAGGAAGAAAAATAGACAAACTAGACCTAATTAAACTTAAAAGCTTTTTCACAGAAAAGGAAACCACAAACAAAATGAAAAGACATCCTACAGAATGGGAGAAAATATTTGGAAACCATGCGACCAACAAGGGATTAATCTGCAAAATGTACAAACAGCCCATACAGCTCAATATCAAAAAAAAAAAAAAAACAACCAAATCAAAAAAAAATGGCAGAATTTCTAAATAGTCACTTCTCCAAAGAAGTTATACAGATGGCCAAAAGACACATGAAAAGATGCTCAACATCACTAATTATTAGTCTACTCCATTTTTAATTATTTGAAACAGCATTTTTTTTGGCCGCACTGTGAGGCATGTGGGATGTTACTTTGGCAACCAGGGATCAAACCCATGCCCCCTGCAGTAGAAGGGCAGAGTCTTAACCACTGAACCACTAGGGAAGTCCCTGAAACACCACACTTTTATTGTACATTAGTTCTTATGCATATACAGGTGATTGGGGGATATTTTTTCTGTTCTACTGATGTAAATGTAATAATTGATATATAAGAACTCTGCCTGCCGAGAAACCATTTCCTCAGATTGTATATAATGATACTTCAAATATCTCATGTTGAACACTGCCCATATTTTTTCCTTAAACATGATCTTCACGTAATTCTTATCACATTTAATGCCATCCTCATTCCTCTGTCACCTAGCCAAGAAACTGTATTGTCATGTTTGTTAGTTCCTTCTCTCTCTCTCCCATATCTTATCAGCAATCAAATCTTAACTTCTATTCTAAAACATCTCTCCAAACTTCTGTTATGCTATTTCCATGACCACAGTCATATTTCAAGCCTTAATTTTCTGTCTCAAGGATTATTACAATATTATTACCCAGTATACTCAATAGCCTCTTAAGTGGTCCTCTACTAGATGTAAATTTCAGAACTGCCTGATAGATTTATTTTCTGCTTCTTCAATGTACCCCAAATGAAGCTTTGATAAAAATTATACAGGTGAACAATACATTTAGTTTTTAAATGTTAGACATTAAAAATGATCAAAGTGATTTAAAATAGAGACAATACTTTTGTCTATAAAACTGATAAAGAACAAAAAATGCCCAGTATTTGGAAGCAATCCAATGAAGCAGATTTCTACTGGTGGGTGCATAATTTCATGCAAGATTTCCAGAAAACAGTTTGGCAATGAGTATCTGTAATTCCACTTCTAATAATTTATTCTAAGGGATAACCTGTTGTATTCTCTAAATAATTTATACAACTACATTTGTTGTAGTGTTTTCTTTTTGCAAATAAACTGTCCAGACATAATAAAGTGCTATAATAAATTATGATATATCCATATGATAAGAATGTGACCATTAAAATTGGATTATCAAAGCATATTGAAATAATCTGAATGAAGAAGACATGAAAGAAACTGTGTTACAATATACTACTTTGTTTTTTAAATTTGCAATACACAAACACTGGATGAAAGCATACAAGAAATGCCATTGAATAATGGTATTATAGATACGTTTTTTAAAAAAATTCATCTTGTGATTTTCCTACAGATTTAGAATTTTCTAGAATGAAGATACAACTACTATTGTAATAAAACCAAACAACAATACCAATAAAATAAATTTTATTTCATATCAGAATCACAAAACAGAGTGCAGTAAGTCACCAATATAGGAATGGATTATATTTCATTTTATTTTTTGTGGTATATCTATAATGAAATGTATAGTACCATAAAATGAATGAAGTTCTGAGACATGCTGTAATGTAGTTGAACCTTAAAAACATTATTCTATTTGAAATAAGCTAGATACAGGAGGATAGATATTGTATGGTTGCACTTATATGAAACGTCTAGAATTGGCAAATCCACAGAAACAAAGTAGATTAGAGATAACCAGAAGTTTGGACAATGGAATAATAGGGATTTATTGCATAACTGGTACAGTTTGAGGTGGTAAAAAATTTGGAAATAGATAGTGATGATGGTTGCACAACTTTATGAATATACTTAATGGCACTGAATTTTACACTTAAAATGACAAATTTTATGTCATATCACAATAACAAAAATGAGGGAATGGATTATATTTTAAAAGTCTGTTTGTATAAACAAAAGACATCAACAGACACATCACAGAAGAGAAATTTTTGGAACACATATATGAAACAATGTTCAAATTTTGTAAACAAATAAAAATAAAATAAAATGTCTTTTTTAACCTATGAAAAGAACAAAACGTGTTGTATGTTTGTCTATTTGCTAATCTGTTTTAAATGCTAACAAAGCTATTGTGGAATTGGTACATTTCTGGTGATGTAAATTCAAATAACACTTCT
The DNA here is from genome assembly GCF_963455315.2 of Globicephala melas. Lineage (NCBI taxonomy): Eukaryota > Metazoa > Chordata > Mammalia > Artiodactyla > Delphinidae > Globicephala > Globicephala melas. The sequence continues at coordinate 49,704,860 of NC_083335.1, forward strand.
TGAAGGTGATTTTGCAATATGTATCAAGAGCCATGAAAATTATAATATTCCTTGACTCAGTAATCTCTCCTGTGGGAACCTATCCTAAAAAAATAATAATTAATTTTAATGAATGCATTATTTATAAAAATAAAAACAAACAGGGAAAGAAAAGAAACAACCTAAGTTTCAAATGAAGAGGATTAATCATATTATGGATTATATATTAAACTGAATATCATGAACACACTAAAAGTGATAACACTTGTGAAGACTCAGTAGTACATGGGAAAATATTGATAATATATCATCAGGTGACAGGTAAAATACAAACATATATACACTGTAATTGTAACCATAAAAATACATGAAAATGAAAGTGGTGAAAGAGAATTAAAAACAAAGGGTAATATTTTGATATATTTTCTATAATTTTTGCAATGTACTTTAACATTTCATCTACAACTTGAAAGAAACAAATGAACAAATATTTGTCTGAAAGTCAAGTGGGTTGTTTGAGATTTAATAAACTTTTCCTTCTAGAAACAAAATAATGCATTGTTTGAGTCTCGAGCTAGTCAACAAAAGCCAGGTACTTATAAAAGGTCTTGGAATTCTTTTTGAACCAGAGAGTGATTACCCATTTCAGTCAACTCAAGCTTCCCTAATAAAAGACTTGGCTTTTACAAAATGTCACATATTATAGCAGTTCCTATGCCCATGAATGTACTGAACATATTAATAACTGAGATAATACTGAAAGAAGATTTTTGCTTGCATCCAGGGATAAGAAATTGGCCTTCAATTTTCTAATAATTAGCTTTTCCTTCAAGAAATAAAATAATGAATTGTTATTTTGAGCACTTCTGTTCTTGTACCATATCTTAAAAGAAAGACCAAAAGGAGAAAACTGTTTCTAAGTAACTAAACTTTACCCTAGAACACAACTCAAGAATATTTATAGGACTACAAAATTATTTAGCACTCACCAAGAAAAAATTCACAAATGTCAGGCATGCAAAAAAGGAAAATGTAATCTATAATGAGAAAAATAAATCAGTCTTGAAACTGACCCCAATGTTAGAATTAAATAAGGACATTTAAAATGTTATTATATCTGTATTTTGTATGCTCAAAAAGTTAACTATAGTCATTGGAGAAGTGAAAAAAGACCCAAATTGAACTTCTAATCATGAAGAATACAATATTTGAGGTGAAAACTAAAATGTCTATGAAGAAAAATATACACTGGAGGGGATAAAAAGCAGATTCTACATTGACAAATAAATTAGTGAACTTTAAGACAAAGCAATTGAAGTAATTCAAAATGCCACAGAGAAGAAAAAAATGCACAGAGCATCAGCATCAGTGAACAATGGGATAACTTAAAGAAGCCTAATATATGTTTAATTTCAGTCCCTGCAGGAAAGGAGAGAGAGGCTGAAAGAGAAAAAAAAATTGAGTAAACACTGTCCAAAAATTTAAAAAGTTTGATGAAAACTATAAACCCACAGATAAAAGAAACTCAGAAGCAAGAAGAACAGGAAACATGAAGAAAAGTAGACCAAGGTACCTCATAATCAAATTGCTCAAAACCATTGATCAAGAGAAAATATTAAAAGCAGACAGAAAAAAAGAAGAGGCTGTATGAGAATAGTGCCATTCTCTGGTCAAAAACTTACCCAAGCCACCTGCTCAAGTACAGCTGTAATCCAAATAAATGCCTACATGAGCAAGCCCCTGGAGCTTACCCTCAAATTTGCTAGATTTGGGGGGACAGTGGAATTGGTGGTGGTGATGAGGACAATCATACCTCACAATCCTGTGTATCTGGATTACTGGGTCTCTGGGCTTACATCATATAATACATACCAATTTTCTTTACCTGCTGCTACTAATGTTTTCCAAAAAACATCTGAATTTCAGAGCTAGACACACTGTATTTTCTTTTGAAACTACATAGATACATTTCTACTATTGGAAGGATATGAAAGTGAGATAAACATGTAATTGCTTATTTTTTGTTAGTTTTCATGACTGTCAACTGCAAATTGTGTAGATACTTAAGTTCAAAGTGCATCAAGATATTGCCTCTATTACAAAAAATCTAGCAAAAATCTCCCTTAAAGTCTTCTAAATAAATAAACATACAGGTAAAAAAGAATGAAATCTTCATTAGCTATAGATTTTCTGGCATTCTTCTTATGAATATTAGTTAAACTACAGTGAAACAGTAGATAATCAGTGAAGTGGAGTTGTTAATAGTTTCATTTTGATCCCATAATTCCGAAAAGTAACCTGTATTCTAGGATGGAATTTCAAAGAAAATTGTCACTCAGGCTTATTTTCCCATACCTACTCCTTGGACATATCTCTGCATCATTCAATGGGTCAGGATTTTAAAAGTCATGTTTTACAATGTTGTGTTAGTTTCTACTGTACAGCAAAATGAATCAGCTACACATGTAAATATATCCCCTCTTTTTTGGATTTTCTTCTAACACAACATTGTAAAGCAACTATACTCCAATAAAAATTAATTTTAAAAAAGGAATATAAAACTAATAAAAAAGTACATTTTCATTTGAAAAAAAAATAAAAGTCATGCTGCTGTAACATATCTTGTGGATGGAAGGAGGCTATTTCCACTCTTTAGAATGAATCAGAAAAAGGAAAACAACCAAATTGAAATATGAAATTGTAGTTAATTGAAAACAACATATGTCTTAAAAACATATGTAAAGATATTCAGCCATACTTATAATTAGAGAAATACAATGAAAATACAAGATAGTAACTTTTACCTTCTAAATAGAAAAAAAATGATAATACTAGTCTTTCATAAGTAAGTGAAGAAAGAGGCAATTTTTTATTTTATTACTAGGAGTCAAAATTGAAGTACTCCTTTTGGAGCACAGTTTTACAAAATCAGTTAAAATGTAAACTGCACACGCCTTTTGACCATCAGTAGAGAGCTGCTTAAATGAATTGTGATACATCTATACAATGGAAAACTATTCAGCCACTAAAAGTGAGATGGATATGTACATGCTAAATCTGGATATACTGATAAGGAAAGCAAGTTGCCAAACACTTTATATTTGGAAAGCAACTCTTTATGATTGTTAACATTGGGGAATAAAATGGCAGAGTAGTATGCTTATATTTTGTATTTTCCCACTTCTCTACCATCTTTGAAATCTTCATCATGACCACATATACCAGTTATAGTAAAAACAAACCTATGGTGGAGGGTCAGGAATTACTTTGATGGTGCAATGGTTAGTTTTCCTTTTCATTTTGATGAAAAAAAGTGAATTTTACTGTATCCTAGGGCAAATATAATGATGATGATGAGCATTTTAAATTTCTTGCATTTTGACAATTTTATCATTTTTCTTAAGGTTATAATACTTCCCCCTCAACAAAGCAGGGGATGTTTACATTTCTCCTTATAAGTTTCTGCTATGAAACTAGTGACTAGCTATTTCTCTACTCAGTAAAAACTCTGGCTTTCTTTTTTTCCCCTGTCTTTTCAGTTTTAAATGACTCCTTTCTAACAATTATGCACACATATGTATTTTTTATTGAGTGTTAAACTCCACTTGAAAAGCCAGCATTTTCTCTTTGTGACTCCTGTACCTTCTGGTTAGGAAGGGGCACAAGTCCTAGAGTTAAGATTTCCTAGGTTTAAATTTGCTAATTACTAGATTGTTGAGGCAAGGTGCCCAGTCTCTCTGAGCCTCTCTATCTTTGGTTCTTCAAAATAGAGATAACGATAACATTTACCTTATGAGACTGTTGTAAGGATTAAACAATATCAAGATTAATATATGTAAAGTTCTTAGCACATAATAAGGGTAACAAAATGTTAAATACTATTAGTATTTTCATTGATTAATACATATTAATTAAATAAAATTTATTATAATATTTTAACTGGCCAGTTATGAAAATAATTATTATTTCAAACATTTGACAAGTGTTTTATACTTTTACTCATATACAGTTCATACCTTTAATCCATGCCTTTAAAAATGGTGTACACAGTAAACTAGAATAAAATTAAACATCACATATTTGTGGAAAATGCCAAGAAACATAATGGATTGTTATATCAGCAATTGGATTGAGTATGTTGGTGGATTAAATTCGTTAGCATAGAACTCTATATTTTACAATGAGATGATTGTAGAGGGTAAACATCAAAATAATCCCTGGTATAACATAGGTGGTGTGCATTTTCACATGTAATGACAGATAATTATATCTTCCTAGAATGTCCTTGTCCCCTTTGTGACCTGGCAAAATCTTATTCTTCCTTTCAAGCTCAGTTTAAATAATAACTCTTCTCTTGAAATCTTACCCAACTTTCCATGACAGAATTAGTTGTTCTGTCCTTTCAGTTGCATCTTGTTAATATCTGTGTACCACACTAACAATTTTTTACTGCTTACTTATCTGTTTCTCCCCACTGACTGTGAGCTTCTCAATGGAAGAAATATGCTTTATTCGTTTTTGTTCCCAGATGCCCCATGCCATTAATGCAAGTTGAAATTCCAACACCTTCACTGAAAGGTAAGGATAATGGGAATAATATTGTCTTCATAATAAAACTAATCAAAGCCACACAGCATGAACGTGACTAGCAATTTGTGAACTTTAATAAATCTATGAGTAAATAATTAACTAAAGGGACAGAAACACCCAAAAGTTGATGAAAGACTGGAATTCATAATAATTACTTTCTTGGACTCCAGAGTCTGATCCAATTCCACTATTTACTAATTGTATTACTTTGGGTGAGCTTCTTAAACTTTTATGAACCCATTTTTAAGATGGGGATCATACCAATATTAATCTTTTGAAGTACAGTTTTGGAAGAGTAATTAGAAAATTATTTGTAAAGCACTTAGGACAGTGTCATATATTGAGTATTTCATACTCACCTTTTTGTGCCTCGGTGTCCTCATCTGTGAAACAAAGATTTTAATAGTATCTAACCCATGAAAGTGTTGTGATAATTAAATGAAGCAATGAATGAAAAATTATTAGTACATTTTCTGGCAAATAGCCAGTGCTACATAAATTTTCATTATTTTTAATAATAATAATAATAATATCATTAATAAGTAAGCAAACATAGTCAAGTGAATTCTATTAGGAGAAACACAATATGAAGAGAAGAGTCAGCCTAGAAAAATGAAGAGGCAAACAAAGTGATCCTATTCAAATATACTTCATCTTGAAAGGCTGTGTTCTAGACCCCAGACCAGTGTTTTGTAAACTGCAGGTGGCAACCCACTTGTAGTCACTATATCAATTGTGTCCAGCAGTCTTTTTTTTTTCTCAAGAGAAGATAAACTAATGAAGACCTACTCTGAGATAACCCAGATGTTGGAATTGTCAAATTTGGAACTATTTTTAGTTTTTTATTTTAAAGTCTATTTTTAAGAGCTGTTTTGGGTTCATATCAGACTTAAGAGGAAGGTACAGAGATTTCCCATTTATCCCCTAGCTTCCACACAAACATAGCTTCCCCCATTATCAACATCCTTCAACAGAGTAGTACATTTATTACAACTGATGCACCTACACTGACACACCTTCATCACCCAAAGTCCACGGTTTACATTAGAGTTTATTCTTGGTGTTATACATTCTATGGAATTGGACAAGTGTATGACATGTATCCATCATTATAGTATCATAGAGAGTATTTTCACTGTTCTTAAAGTCCTCTGTGCTCCACCTATTAATTCCTTCATCCACACAACCCCTCCAGCATACTTTCTAATGAAATAGAACAGAATAGGATAAGATAGCATAGAATAGAAAAAAAAAAGAACAGAATAGAATAAATCATTGAGAGTGTACAATATTTAGGATGATTCTAATGAGTGACTGAGTGTGTGTATATACTGGGTCACTACATTAAATATATTTTTAACTGAGGTTTAATAAAACATTTGAAATCTGGCTTGTAGTGAATTTAACAAGGTGCTCCCTTGCGAGGAGCCTCTCAGGACAACTAGCCAACTTTCCAAAAATGATTGACAATTCATTGATGAATCATACAATGTACTCCTTAAAAACTGAAATACAAAGCAAGCTAACACATGGTAAGACTAATACATGCTCATCGTGTAAAAATAAATGAATGCCCAATATGCTAACTCAGCAGAATAGATCATGTAATATGAATAGAAAAAACATTCATATATAAATATTTGTGTGGAAGTATGTTCTCATTTCCTTTGGCTATATACCTAGGAGTGGAAATGCTCAGTCATGTGTTAATTCTATGTTTAACATTTTGAGGAATTGTGAGACTTTCCCACAGCAGCTGTATCATTTTAATTTCTACTAGCAATGTATGAGGGCTCTGATTTTTCCACATGCTTAGCAACACTTGTCTTTTTTATTATAGCCATCTTAGTGAGTATGAAGTGGTATCTCATTGTGGTTTTGATTTTCATTTCCCTAACAACTAGTGATGTTGAACATTTTTTCATGTGTTTATTGACCATTTATTTATCTTCTTTGGTGGGGTGTCTTTTCAAATCATTTGTCCATTTTTAAATTGGGTTGATTTAAATTTTTGAATTGCAAATGTTCTTTATATATTCTAGATACAAGTCCCTTATCAAATATATGATTTGTAAATACTTTGTCTCACTCACTGGGTTGTCTTTTCACTTTCTTGGTAATATTATTTGTGACACAAAAGGTTTTAATTTTGAACAAGTTCAATTTATCTAGTTTTCTTTTTTAGATTTAATCAGATATTCACCCAGTTACAAAGGAATCAGCATAATCTTCCTTTATTATCAGTAGATAATACATTTCACCTGAAAATTTTTGGTAAACTCTTACTTCACAAGACCTCCTTTCTCATTAGTATCTGAAATTCAGAGCGCATTTTATTATCACTGAAAACTCTCATAGCCAAGAAGGCTAAAATCAATTAAGGGATCAAGCCATAATACTTTGTATTGACCTGTTAATTCATTTACCATATTTTACATCTATTACCATAACCAGTGGTGTGTTAGTTGAAACACATCAATAATTATACAATCATACAATATGAATTATAAATTATAATTCCAGGACCCTATGAATAGTATAGTGTAGTGGGGTTAAAAATCTTTTCCAAGTGTTTTAGTTTAGGCTCTGATATTCTGAGGAGGTCAATATAAACTTGATTTATGGCTCTGTTAAGACCTTCTAAACAGAGTTAAATTACAGTGTGCTAACTTGGAAAATTATGGAACATTTGCAGCACTTAGACTAATGAGAAGATGATATTCAAATGATGCAACTGTGGACGTAGTGCTCTCCTTTTACTTTTCGTGTTAGTCACCTGCATTTACCTCATTTCTATTCATAACTGATCCAGTAATACTTTCTCCAACCTATCATTTAAGTTACCTCACCATCCCTCCACTCAAGTTATTATTCTGTTTTCATATATATTTTTCCACCATCTCGCAGTATGTTCCACAGTTTACCTGTTTGATGATCTGAATTTTATTGCTACCTTAAATTCTCATTATCCAAATTATGACCTCTTTTTAGCATGAACTCTAGAACTATCTAGGTTTAAATCATGAATCCATGAGTTATTTACTGTTATTGTTGTAGCTGTTGTTTTTACCTGACCAAGTTACTCTGTACTTCTTCAATTCTAAAATGTGGATAATGAAGGTAGTATTTGTGACAACATCATAGATGTGTTATGATGCTCAAATGGGTTTGTAATATACAGCATTCAAAAATACTTATGTTAAATATTACATAAACACTATTACTAGTATTAATACTACTATTTTGTTAAATTATTTATCTCTTTCATTTGTATGTAGAAAATGTTGATATAGTATGGATGTTAACTTTTATTCTTTGATGTAATTAGTTTTATCCATGCATTGGCTTTTGGTTTTGTTATTAAATTTTTATTTCTGGTGTTATTCACCAAACAGTAATTACTTCTTTTTATTTAGTTAAATCTATCACTTATTTCCTTTATCAACTCTGGGTTTTGTGCTTTTGTTCTGAAAGGTCTACTTCATTATAAAAATATTCCTTGACATTGCTCTAGTACTATGAAAAGTTGCATTGTTCATTTATATCTTTAATCCAGCAATTATTTTTTTTTGCATTGTGTGAGTTAGGATTCTAAGTTAATATTTTTTTCCTATGTGACTATCAAATTTCCCTAACACTTAAAATGGCCATTCTAATATAGTTTCTAGGTTTCTAGGTGCTTCTCATGTATGATAATTTCTGTTCCATTCCAACCTATATGCTTTGTCCTATTCTGAAAGCATAGTTCTATTCCTAGTTTACTCAATGTTTTTTATAACAATAAATTTATATTTATTATTTTGTACTGTGAAGGTTATTCATCAAATTAACATTACAAATGCAAGCACTCTTAAGCTTAAATCACTGAAATTTTCGTTTCAACTCTTTTTAACATGAGAGTAACACATTTTGTTTATATAGGCTCTCCCCTCATGGATTCTCTTCATAAAGCAATGCTGTTGGCTCACAATTTTTAAAACTCCAGAATGAACTGCACTGGATATTTTTTATTTGCCTTCCACGTCCACCCTCCACCCTTCTCCAGCCTCCTCTTTGCTATGGAATTCTGGCCTGTGTTCTGTATTTGCTACATCCATAAGTTTCTTTTTAAATTTTTTTTAACATCTTTATTGGAGTATAATTGCTTTAAAACAGTGTGTTCATTTCTGTTTTATAACAAAGTGAATCAGCTATACATATACATATATACCCATATCTCCTCCCTCATGGGTATCCCTCTCACCCTCCCTATCCCACCCCTCTAGGTGGTAACAAAGCACTGAGCTGATCTCCCTGTTCTATGTAGCTGTTTTATATTTGGTAGTGTATATATGTTCATGCCACTCTCTCACTTCGTCCCAGCTTACCCTTCCCCATCCCAGTGTTCTCAAGTCCATTCTCTACATCTGCATCTTTATTCATGTCCTGCCCCTAGGTTCTTCATAACCATTTTTTTTCTTTAGATTCCATATATAAGTCTTAGCATATGGTATTTGTTTTTCTCTTTCTGACTTACTTCACACTGTACGACAAATTCTACATTTATCCACCTCACTACAAATAACTCAATTTCGTTTCTTTTTATGGCTGAGTAATATTCCATTGTATATATGTGCCACATCTTCTTTATCCATTCATTTGTCGATGGACACGTAGGTTGCTTCCATGTCCTGGCTATTGTAAATAGAGCTGCAATGAACATTGTGGTACATGACTCTTTTTGAATTATGGTTTTCTCAGGGTATCTGCCCAGTAGTGGGATTGCTGGGTTGTATGGTAGTTCTAATTTTAGTTTTTTAAGGAAGGTCCATACTGTTCTCCATAGTGGCTCTATCAATTTACATTCCCACCAACAGTGCAAGAGGGTTCCCTTTTCTCCACACCCTCTCCAGCATTTATTGTTTGTAGATTTTTTGATGATGGCTATTCTGACTGGTATAAGGTGATACCTCATAGTAGATTTGATTTTCATCTCTCTAATGACTAGTGATGTTGAGCATCCTTTCATGTATTTGTTGGCTATCGGTATGTCTTCTTTGGGCAAATGTCTATTTAGGTCTTCTGCCCATTTTTGGATTGGGTTGTTTAGTTTTTGGATATTGAGCTGCATGAGCTGTTTGTAAATTTTGGAGATTAATCCTTTGTCAGTTGCTTCATTTGCAAATATTTTCTCCCATTCTGAGGGTTGTATTTACACCTTGTTTATGGTTTCCTTGCTGTGCAGAAGCTTTTAAGTTTCATTATGTCCCATTTGTTTATTTTTGTTTTTATTTCCATTTCTCTAGGAGGTGGGTCAAAAAGGATCTTGCTGAGATTTATATCATAGAGTGTTCTGCCAGTTTTCCTCTAAGAGGTTTATAGTGTCTGGCCTTACATTTAGGTCTTTAATCCATTTTGACTTTATTTTTGTGTATGGTGTTAAGGAATGTTCTAATTTCATTCTTTTACATGTAGCTGTCCAGTTTTCCCAGCACCACTTATTGAAGAGGCTGTCTTTTCTCTATTGTATATACTTGCATCCTATATCAAAAATAAGGTGACCATATGTGGGTGGGTTCATCTCTGGACCTCCTATCCTGTTCCATTGATGTATATTTCTGTTTTTTGTGCCAGTACCATACTGTCTTGATTACTGTAGCTTATTTGTATAGTCTGAGGTCAGGGAGCCTCATTCCTCCAATTCCATTTTTCTTTCTCAAGATTGTTTTGGCTATTTGGGATCTTTTGTGTTTCCATACCAATTGTGAATTTTTTTGTTCTAGTTCTATGAAAAATGCCATTGGTAGTTTGATAGGGATTGCACTGAATCTGTAGATTGCTTTTGATAGTATAATCATTTTCACAATGTTGATCCTTCCAATCCAAGAACATGGTATATATCTGAATCTGTTTGTATCATCTTTAATTTCTTTCATTAGTGTCTTATAGTTTTCTGCATACAGATCTTTTGCCTCCTTCAGTAGGTTTATTCCTAGGTATTTTATTCTTTTTGTTGCAATGATAAATGGGAGTGTTTCCTTAATTTCTCTTTCAGATTTTTCATCATTAATGCATAGGAAAGCAAGAGATTTCTGTGAATTAATTTTATATCCTGTTACTTTACCAAATTCATTGATTAGCTCTAGTAATTTTCTGGTAGCATCTTTAGCATGTATAGTATCATGCCATCTGCAAACAGTGACAGTTTTACTTCTTCTTTTCTGATTTGGATTCCTCTGTTTTTTTTTTTTTTTTCTTCTCTGATTGCTGTGGCTAAAACTCCCAAAACAATGTAGAATAATAGTGGTGAGAGTGGACAACCTTGGTGTGTTCCTGATCTTAGAGGAAATGGTTTCATTTTTCACCATTGAGAATGATGTGGGCTGTGGGTTTGTCATATATGGCCTTTATTATATTGAGGTAAGCTCCCTCTATGCCTACTTTCTGGAGGGTGTTTATCATAAATGGGTGTTGAATTTTGTCAAAAGCTTTTTCTGCATCTATTGAGATGATCATATGTTTTTTCTCCTTCAATTTGTTATTATGGTTTATCACATTGATTGATTTGTGTATATTGAAGAATCCTTGCATTCCTGGTATACACCCCACTTGATCATCGTGTATGATCATTTTAATGTCCTGTTGGATTCTGTTTTCCAGTATTTTGTTGAGGATATTTGCATCTCTGTTAATCAGTGATATTGGCCTGTAGTTTTCTTTTTTTGTGACATCTCTGTCTGGTTTTGTTTTCAGGATGATGGTGACCTCGTAGAATGAGTTTGGGAGTGTTCCTTCCGCTGCTATATTTTGGAAGAGTTTGATAAGGATAGGTGTTAGGTCTTCTCTGAATATTTGATAGAATTCACCCATGAAGCCATCTGGTCCCTGGCTTTAGTTTGCTGGAAGGTTTTAATCACAGTCTCAATGTCAGTGCTTGTGATTGGTCTGATCATATTTTCTATGTCTTCCTGGTTCAGTCTCAGAAGGTTGTACTTTTCTAAGAATTTGTCCATTTCTTCCAGGTTGTCCATTTTATTGACATATAGTTGCTGGTAGGAATCTCATGATCCTTTGTATTTCTGCAGTGTCAATTGTTACTTCTCCTTTTTCGTTTCTAATTCTATTGAATTGAGTCTTCTCCATTTTTGTCTTGATGAGTCTGGCTAATGGTTTATCAATTTTGTGTATCTTCTCAAAGAACCAGCTTTTAGTTGTACTGATTTTTGCTATTGTTTCCTGCATTTCGTTTTCATATACTTCTGATCTGTTTTTTATGATGTCTTTCCTACTGCTAACTTTGGGGTTTTTTGTTATTCTTTCTAATTGCCTTAGCTGTAAGTTAGGTTGTTTATTTGCAACGCTTCTTGTTTCTTGAGGTAGGATTGTATTGCTATATACTTCCCTCTTAGAACTGATTTTGCTGTATGCCATAGGTTTGGGGTCATCATTTTTTCATTGTCATTTGTTTCTAGGTATTTTTTGATTTCCTCCTTGACTTCTTCAGTGGTCTCTTGGTTATTAAGTAGTGTATTGTTTAGCCTCCATGTTTTTGTATTTTTTACAGATTTTTTTCCTATAATTGATATCTAGTCTCATAGTATTGTGGTCAGAAGTGATACTTGATATGATTTCACTTTTCTTAAATTTACTGAGGTTTGAATTATGACCCAAGATCTGATCTCTCCTGGAGAATATTCCATGAGCACTTAAGAATAAAGTGTATTCTGTTGTTTGTGGATGGAATGTCCTATAAATGTCAATTAAGTCCATCTTGTTTAATGTATCGCTTAAAGTTTGTGTTTCCTTATTTGTTGTCATTTTGGATGATCTGTCCATTGGTGAAAATGGGGTGTTAAAGTCCTGTACAATGATTGTGTTACTTTCGATTTCCCCTTTTATGGCTGTTAGCATTTGCTTTATGTATTGAGGTGCTCCTTTGTTGGGTGCATAAATATTTACAATTGCTATATCTTCTTCTTGGATTGATCCTTTGATCATTATGTAGTGATCTTCTTTGTCTCTTGTAATAGTCTTTATTTTAAAGTCTATTTTATCTGATATGTGTATTGCTACTCCAGCCTTCTGTTGATTTCCATTTGCATGGAATATCTTTTTCCATCCCATCACTTTCAGTCTGTATGCATCCCTCGGTCTGAAGTGGGTCTCTTGTAGACAGCATATATACGGTCCTTGTTTTTGTATCCATTCAGTCTATGTCTTTTCGTTGGAGCATTTAATCCATTTGCATTTAAGGTAATTATCAATATGTATATTCCTATTACCATTTTCCAAATCTTTTTGGGTTTGTTATTGTAGGTCTTTTCCTTTGCTTGTGTATCCTGCCTAGAGACGTTCCTTTAGCATTTGTTATAAAGGTGGTTTGGTGGTGCTGAATTCTCTTAGCTTTTGCTTTTCTGTAACGTTTTTAATTTGTCCATCAAATCTGAACGATATCCTTGTGTGTAGAGTAATCTTAGTTGTAGATTTTTCCCTTTCATCACTTTAAATATGTCCTGCCACTCCCTTCTGTCTTGCAGAGTTTCTGCTAAAAGATCAGCTGTTAATCTTATCGGTATTCCCTTCTATGTTATTTGTTGTTTATCCGTTGTTGCTTTTAATATTTTTGTATTAATTTTTGATATCTTGATTAATATGTGTCTTGTCATGTTTCTCCTTGGATTTATCCTGTATGGGACTCTCTGTGCTTCCTGGGCTTGATTTACTATTTCCTTTCCCATATTAGGGAAGTTTCATCTATAATGTCTTCAAATATTTTCTCAGTCCCTTTCTTTTACTCATCTTATTCTGAGACCCCTATAACTCAAATGTTGGTGCATATAATGTTGTCCCAGATGTCTCTGAGACTCAATTCCTTTCATTCTTTTTTCTTTATTCTACTCTGCAGTAGTTATTTCCACTATTTTATCTTCCAGGTCCCTTATCCATTCTTCTGCCTCAGTTATTCTGCTATTGATTCCTTCTAGAGAATTTTTAATTTCATTTATTCTGTTGTTCATCATTGTTTGCTTACTCTTTATTTCTTCTTCATCCTTGTTAAACGTTTCTTGTATTTTCTCCATTCTATGTCCAAGATTTTGGATCATCTTTACTATCATTATTCTGAATTATTTTTCAGTTAGACTGCCTATTTCCTCCTCATTTGCTTGGTCTTGTGGGTTTTTGCCTTTCTCCTTCACCTGCTGTTTATTTCTCTGTCATCTCATTTTGCTTAACGTCCTGTGTTTGGGGTCTCCTTTTTGTGGGCTGTAGGTTTATATTTCCTGTTGTTTTCTGTGTCTGTCCCCAGTGGCTAAGTTTCATTCAGTGCCTTGTGTAGGCTTCTTGTTGAGGAGACTAGTGCCTGTGTTCTGGAGAATGAGGCTGGATCTTGTCTTTCTGGTATGCAGGATCGTGTGCTGTGGTGTGTTTTGAGGTGTCTGTGAACTTATTATGATTTTAGGCAGCCTCTATTCTAATGGGTAGTGTTGTGTTCCTGTCTTGCTATTTGTTTGGCATAGGGTGTCCAGCACTGTAGCTTGCTGGTCATTGAGTGGAGCCGGTTCTTAGTATTGTGATGGAGATCCCCAGAAGAGCTTTCACTGTTTGATATTATGTGGAGCCAGGTGGTCTCTGGTGGACCAATGTCCTGAATTCAGTTCTCCCACCTCAGAGACACAGGCCTGATACTCGGCTGGAGCACCAAGAATCTGTTGCCACATGTCAGAAGAAAAGGGAGAAACAACAAAAGAGAGAAAGAAAAATGTAAAATAAATTAAAGTTATTAAAATAAAAAATTATGTAAAAAAATTAAAAAGTAATTTAAAAAAGAAAAGAAAATTAAAAAACAAATAAAGAAAAAGAGAGCAGCCAAACCAAAAAACAAATCCACCAATGATAACAACCACTAAAAACTATACTAAAAAAAAAAACGAATGGACAAAACCCTAGGAGAAATGATAAAAGCAAAGCTATACAGACAAAATTACACAGAGAAGCATACACATACACATTTACAAAGGAGAAAAAGGAAAAATGTATATATATCATTGTTCCCAAAGTCCACCACCTCAATTTTGGGATGATTCATTGTCTATTTAGGTTTTCCACAGATGTAGGGTACATCAAGCTGATTGTGGAGATTTAATCCGCTTCTCCTGAGGCTGCTGGGAGAGATTTCCCTTTCTCTTCTTTGTTGGCACAGCTTCTTGGGTTTAGCTTCGGATTTTGCCCTGCTTCTGTATTTAGGTCACCTGAGGGCATCTGCTCTTCGCTCAGACAGGACGCAGTTAAAGGACCCGCTGATTAGGGAGCTCTGTCTCACTCAGGCCAGGGAGAGTGAGGGGTACGGAATGCGGTGCAGTCCTGCAGTGGCAGAGGCCGGCATGACATTGCAACAGCCTGAGGTTCACCGTGTGTTCTCCCAAGGAATTTGTCCCTGGATTACGGGACCTTGGCAGTGGTGGGCTGCACAGGCTCCTGGGAGGGGAGGTGTGGACAGTGACCTGTGCTTTCACACGTGCTTCTTGATGGCTGCAGTAGCAGACTTAGCATTTCATTCTCATCTCTGGTGTCTGCACTGATAGCCCTGGCTCCCGCCCATCTCTGGTGCTGGTTCAGGCAGTGCTCTGAATCCCCTCTCCTCGCGCACCCCGAAATAATGGTCCAGACGTTTAGGCAGGTCCAGACGTTAGGCAGGTCCAGACGTTAGGCAGGTCCAGATGTTTTCTCGGACTCCCTCCTGGCTCGCTGTAGTGCACTAGCCCCCCTCAGGCTGTGTTCATGCAGCCAACCTCAGTCCCCTCCCTGGGACCTGACCTCTGAAGCCAGAGCCTCAGCTCCCAGCCCCCACCTGCCCCGGCGGGTAAGCAGACAAGCCTCTCAGGCTGTTGAGTGCTGGTTGGCACCAATCCTCTGTGCGAGAATCTATCTTCTTTTCCCTCTGCACCCCTGTTGCTCTGTTCTCCTCCATGGCTCTGAAGCTTCACCCCCCTCGCCAGGCCCTGTCTCCTCCAGTGAAGGGGCTTCCTAGTGTGTGGAAACTTTTCCTCCTTCACAGCTCCCTCCCAGAGGTCCTGTCCCTATTCTTTTGTCTCTGTTTTTTTCCTTTGCCCTACCCAAGTACCTGGGGAGTTTCTTGCCTTTTGGGAAGTCTGAGGTATTCTGCCAGCGTTCAGTAGGTGTTCTGTAGGAGTTATTCCACATGTAGATGTATTTTTGATGTATTTGTGGGGAGGAAGGTGATCTCCATGTCTCACTCCTCCACCATCTTGAAGCTCTCGCTTAATGTTTTTATTAAGAACTCTTGAATTTTGGTTAAAATCTTTCTGAATATCTACTGATAGTATAATAGTTTTTTCTCATTTGATGTATTTCTGTCATTTTAAACAATGATGCTTTGACCACTGTTGCCCCATTTGTGGATTTCAAACTTCTTCTCTGCAGTTCCATCTTGGTCAGTAGTGAAGTTTCCACTTTTCCTGATCCCATAGACCTATATATGTTAGAAAACCTCAGTTCCCCTCCTGTGTTTCTCCTCTATTCTCACACCATTACTACGGTCACACTTTTGACACAGGATGTGTGAGTATTTTCCTCACACCAAGCAATCCTCTGTGACATCAGCTGGGTGTCCTACAATTTAACTCAATTCTGATCCTACATACCTAGAGATGGTGTCAATTCTCACAGGTTAAGTCCTCAGTCCCACAAGACTGCTCTCACTTCAGATGCCAATTACAAGCAGTAGGTCCCCAGGTTACCCACAACTTCTGTCCAATTTGCTTCACATTGCAGATTCCCAAGACCTCCTCCCCCTTGGATTTGATTATTTGCTAGAACAGCTCACAGAATTCAGGGAAACACTTACTTACATTTACCAGTTTACTATATAATAGAGGATATCACAAAGGATACGGATGAACAGCCTGATGAAGAGACACAAAGGGCGAGGTCTGGGAGAGTTCAGAGTGCAGGAGCTTTTTTCCCTATGAATTTGGGGCGTGTCATCCTTGTGATGTGTGGATGTGTTCAGCAACCAGGAAGCTCTCCAAACCCCATTCTATTGGAGTTTTAATGGAGATTTCATCGTACAGGTATGATAAGTCATTAAGTCAGTTTGCAGCACCTCTCTCTTCTCTGGACAGTGGGGAGTACAGCTGAAAATTCCAAGCTTCTAATCCTGGCTTGGTCTTTCTGGTGACCAGCCCCCATCCAGGAGCCCAGCAAGAGTCACCTCATTAGAACAAAGGACACTACTATCACCCAGGAAATTCCAAGAGATATAAGAGTTCAGTGTCAGAAACCAAAGACCAAATATTAGAACAAAAGATGCTCCCAGTATTATTATCACTTAGGAAGTTACAAGGGTTTTAGAAACTTTGCCAGGAACAGGGGACTGAGACTAATATATGTGTTTTCTATTATTTCACACCCATATGCTGTACCTTGCTTACAATTATCCAGGACTATTGCTCAGACACCTGTGAGTCAGTGAGGAATCCCTACTCAAGGGCAATTTAGTCTACAAAATCAAGGAGTATTCTTTCCACTCTGCATCCTGATTCACTCGCTAAAAATTTCCATTGCAACTCTACCTTATTTCTCCCTTCTCCCAGCCTAGTATTATCTAGTCTAATAGAGCAAACAAACTAGCTCTGCAGGCATGCATGAGAAAATCGTCATTTGACATTTAGATTACCTCTTCTCTTTTTTTCTGCTTCAGTGTAGTCCTTTTTCTGTTTCAGTGTTGTCTGGGAGATGGAAAATAGTCCATGATATACTGTTGACACAGAGGAAGTTCAGAAAAATATGCTGAAAACACACAGATTGATACTTTGAGATTTAACGCTGTCACAAAATGAATTACAACACTGGATTTACTAATATTAGATGTCTTTTAAACATGGTGGATTGAACATACACCTTTATATTAGTACCCTTTGAAACACCATTAAAATGGTAGCAAAGAAATAAAGCAATATAAACACACAAAACAAAAGAAATAAGTGAGGAGACGATGGAAGACGTTAGAAATCAACTATTTGGAAACTAGAAAGAAAGTGAAGTAATGGCAACTAATTCTGATGACCAAAGAAAACTGAAACCTAAGCCTGCAGAGGAAAGCCAACAAAAAGCGAGCCATCGTCCCCATGGAGTTCATAAAAGGCTTAAGAATAGTCTTATGTGGCTTTGGAAGGCAGGAACACAAGGCTACTTAGAATGTGGGGCTTCAAGGCAAGGTTGAAAATTAATTGAAAGTCTTAAAAAAATAATATTTGGTTCACCACTTTCCTTTTTAACCCAACGTAGCTATACATTCTCCCAAACTTACTCATTTATAACAGTGTGCTTGAGGTTTTATGTTTGTACAGGTTGAGTCAGACAAAGCTGTGGACTCGATGAACCAGGCAGAGTTCAAGGTGTTAGTGAGATGCTACTTTAAAAACAGAAGCAGTAAATGGATTAAATGAAAGCCTCCATACTGAACACTGAGATTGCCCAGGCTTCTTTTTCCATTCAGCTCCATAACTGCTAGTAGCCAGGTTTGTATCTCAAGCAGAAAAGTGAAGAATTCCAACCTGGGAAAACTGAGCAATTAAAGAGTAAATACCTATCAATGAAAGAACTTCTGAATAAAAGGTTGCGTCTCCTCCTGAACACCTTACAGTGAAGCTAATCAGTTAACAAAATCAATCCTGCCTTTAAATCTTCAAATTATTTACTCTTCCCTTCCCCCCAATTTTTATCTTGAAAAATGTCAAGACTTTAGAGAAGTTGAAAGAATAATAAAATGAACAACTGTATTTGTGTGTTGTTATCATTTGCCTTGTTTGTCTGCCTCTCTCTGCTTCTTTCTGTCTGTCTCTGTCTCTGTCTTTCTCTCTGGTCTGACTCTCTCTCTCTCTCTCTCTCTATATATATATATAATATATATAGATATAGATATAGATATAGATAGATACATAGATAGATAGGCATAGATATAGATATACACATTCACTCTATATATATGTGTATGTATTGTTGTGTGTGTGTGTGTGTGTGTGTGTGTCCTAAATGCTGAATCATTTGGAAGTATGTTGCAAAATCATGATATTTTACCCATCTTCTTATCTTCTTAAAACAAAGAAATTCTCCTGTTGTCTGGGAGAATTCACCATTATCAAACTGAACAAATTTGATATTGAGACAATAATACTACCTAATATAATAGTCCAGATTTCCCCAATTGTCCCCGTAACGTTCTTTTTTTTTTCTTCTTTTTTTTTTTTTTTTTTTTGCAGTACACGGGCCTCTCACTGTTGTGCCCTCTCCCATTGCGGAGCAAAGGCTCCGGACACGCAGGCTCAGTGGCCATGGCTCACGGGCCCAGCTGCTCCGTGGCATGTGGGATCTTCCCGGACTGGGGCACAAACCCGTGACCCCTGCATCAGCAGGCGGACCCCCAACCACTGAGCCATCAGGGAAGCCCTATAATGTTCTTTTTGAATGTGTTTTCATTTGTTAAATCTAGGACACATTCAAGAATCATGAATTATATGTAGTTATCACACCTCCTTAGTCTCCTTTAATGCAGAATAGTTAGCCTCTTTTATTTGGCTGGATTTGTTTGGTTGTTTTGAAGATTCTAGCCCATTGTATTACGAAGTCTTTAGAATCTGGAATTTTATGCTTGTTTCCTTGGATTCAGGTTAAAAATTAGGGTCAAGAATACTATAGAAGTGTTATTGTGTACATATCATGGTATCATATCAGGAAGTATAAAATATCAATTTATATAACAGTTTAGTGTTTGCTAGGGATACTGAGTTTGATTACTTGCTATCCCCACATTTCCCCATTGTATAAAAGTACATTTTGGGGCTTCCCTGGTGGCGCAGTGGTTGAGAGTCTGCCTGCCGATTCAGGGGACACGGGTTCGTGCCCCGGTCCGGGAAGATCCCACATGCCACAGAGCGACTGGGCCTGTGAGCCATGCAACGGGAGAGGCCACAACAGTGAGAGACCCGCATACCGCAAAAAAAAAGAAAAAGAAAGAAAAAAGTACATTTTTCTCTTTGTAAGGTCTTGAATTATTTCTCTACATTCTATGTTATAAATTTGAAATACATTTAGGTTAATCTCTTTCTGGTAGTTTAACCAAGTTTATAGTTCCTTAAAAAATTATCTTTATTGACTTAATTTTATTAAATAGAAATGCCATAAAAATTAGAGGAAGACTTCTTTCCTTCACTATTCCTTCCATTCTGTTCCCAACTATCCTCCACAGAACACAACTGTCATTAGTTTCTGTTTTATTTTTCTTATGTTTTTTGTTTTGTATTTGTGTAGAGATGTACTTGCAAGGCAAATTCCTAATATAGGCATGGCTGAGTCAAAGGTATATGCAAATGGAAATTTGTTAGACATTGCCAAATTCCCCTCCTTAGCTTTGTACCATTGTACACTCCAGCACAATGTATGAAGGTATTTATTTGACCACAGCCTCACTAGCAGAAGGTATTATCATGCTTTTGAAGTTTTTCATCTTTTATTATAAGTTGAGCAACTTTTTATATGTGCAAAACTGTTTGTTTCTTTACATTTTTTAAATATTTTTAACATCTTTACTGGAGTATAATTGCTTTGCAATGTTGTTAGTTTCTGCTGTATAACAAAGTGAATCAGCTACATATATCCCCATATACCTATATCCTCCCTTTTGTGTCTCCCTGTTTCTTTACATTTGAACTGTCTATTCACTTAATTTTCCTTTCTACATTTTTTCTTGACTTTTAAGATTTATTTATATATTAGAGATGTTAACCCTTCATCTATGATTTATGTTGCAAAAATCTTCTCTTGGTCTATTACCTGTGGCTTTGCTTTTGGTGCTTTTTGTCATTCTTGTATTCCTGGAAAATAAATCTCACTTGTTTTAACAGCTTTTGTTGCCAAAAGAAACACCCCAAAACTCGGTGGCTTAAAATAACAACCATTTTATCATAGCTCATGAGTCTGCAAGTGTGTGGTTCTGCAGTCAGCTAGAAGGTTAGCTGGGTACTGGTAGGTCTAGGATGTACTTGCATATTTGGTAACTGGTGCTGGCTACCAGAACTGACCGTCAGTTGGGATAGTGGGGTGAATATGCCATGTATCTCTCATCATGCAGTGGGCCAGCAGTGGGCCACAGTGGTGGTTGCAGGAGTCCCAAAATCCCTCAAATTGGGCAAATCCCAGTGCACAAGTTCTTTTAAAACCTCCACTTGCATTGTGTTTACTAATGTCCCATGGGCAAAATTAAGTCATATGGCCAAGCTCAGATTTAAGGGGAGTAGTTTCCACCTTTTGACAGAGGAATGCCAAAGTCACATCGCAAAGAGGTGTGTATAGAAAGATGAAAGGAGTATGTGGTCATTTTTGTAATCTATACCAGTTGTCATGTATTATTATTTTTTTACTGTGGTGTTGGATTCTGCTTGCCAAAAGTTTATTAAGGAGTTTTGTATTGACATCCATAAATGAGAACTGTAGTTTTCCTTTTTGGTGTTACCTATATTGATTTCAGTGTCAATGTTATATTGTACTTGCTTTATATAAAGGTCTTGGAGGTTTGTCTTTCTCTGAGCTTTCAAAAATGAATGTAGCATTAGCATTATCTAGTCTTTGATGTTTTGTTGGCATTCTTATATGAACTGGTGGATTTTTTTGGGGGGAAGGGGTGGTAGATTTTTTTTAAACTTTCTCTAGTACCTCTATGGAAAATGAACTGTGAAAAATGTTAAGTTCTACTGGGCTCAGTTTTGGTTATTTGTATTTTCTTAAGAAAATACCACCTTCATATAGGTTTTCAAATTTATTTTTAAAGAGTTACGCAAAATAGTCTTTTTGATTTCTAAAATTTCCCTTTATTTCAATGATTATCCCCATTATCATTTCTGATTTTGCATATTTGTGATTTTTCCTTCTTTTTCTTGAGGAGTTTAGCTATTAGTTTGTATAATTTATTTTTTTAACAAAATAGCAGTTTGATTTCTTTTTTTTTAATTATTAATTGAAATTTTTTAAAATATTTATTTATTATTTGTTTGTACTGGGTGTTAGTTGCAGCAGGTAAGCTCCTTAGTTAGCTGTTTGATTTCTATATTAGTTTGAATGTTTTTCTGTTTTCTACCCGCTTAATTTCTGCTTTTATTATTTATTTTATTTTTACTGTTTATTGTTATTTTATTTATTTTATTTTTATTGTTTTCTAACTGTCTCTTTCTTTTGGTTTACCTTTGTCTTTTGATTTAGCTTTCTGAGTTAATGACTAAAATTCATGGATTTTAATTCTTTCATCTTTAATTGATATAAGCATTTAGGGCTTTCTCTTATTGCATTTTAATTTTATCCCCCAGGTTTTGATATCCTATAGTTTTTAATTGTCAATAGTTTTTTGATATTTTAAATGAAGTTTGTATTTTTTCTTTCATCCAAGAGTTCTTTAAGATAAACTATAATCCAGTTCAAAGGCAATATTAAGTTGGCATTTGTTTGTTTGAATTTTTACTAATTTCTAGTTGTATTGCATTTTAGTTACAGAATATTTTTTGTATTATTGAGGTTTTTCTTTATGAACTAATGTGTGGTCAGTTTTTGTGAATATCCCATGTGTGCTTGAGAAGAAGTTATATTCTCTATTCTTGGAGCATAAATATTGACACATAGCTATAATATTTTCATTATTATGTCATTTGGATCTTCTATAGTCTTCTTATTTTTTGTTTACTTAACCTTCTTCAGCGAAGAATGGAGACATGATCACCTTGGATTATTGATCACAATTTCTCACTACCTGTAAGAGGTTTAAGCATCCACACCATTTTCCTTGTAAGTATGTAGTACCTGTAGTACCTCCTACTGTGAGTGGAGTACATTTTCCCATCTCACTGATATTCAGCTTGGCCATGTGACTTGTTTTGGCCAGTGGAATGTTTATGGATGTGACATCAGCAGAGCCTTTAAACGTGCTTTCATGTTTTGGCTTGCTCTTTTGTACTCCTGAGATCTGCCAAGACAAGCACATACTCCAGGTAGTTATTGTCACTTTAGCTTAAGCTCAAAAATGAAGAAAAATGGAGCAGATCTGAATCCAACCTGTAGCCTATAGCCAGGACAGGCTTAGTGGAGGTGTTACCCTGCAGTGTTTTGCAGTTGCTGTTTTGAAAATGTTAATAATTTAATCTTTGTACTTAATGTTTTGAAAGTGAAATCTGATGAGATAGTGGAGCATGTGCATGATCATAGGAAATACTCTAGGCAGTAGTGTGCATATGCCAGGGCTTAGATCCACAGGCATGACAGGCAGCGTACATACCAGAAAGTTGGCTTGGCCTCTGGTGCAGGCATAACTGCAGCAATCTGAGGGAGCAGCTGGGCTAGGATCTGGACCCAGATTAGTGGTGGCAACAGCTGCAGCATCAGCAGCAACCATAGCTATGGGAGAGAGGTGAAATTTTGCAAGGGGGCAGCACTGACCTGTGCTGGCAGGCTGTCCTGCTGTTCCTTGAAGAGCTGGCTTCTGTGGCATCTGCACAAATATTAACTCTCCAGTATGAGTGCTGGGACAGAAAATGCCAACTCTCAGGCAGTAAATTTTGTCAGTAAATTATTACAAAATAAAAGCATATACATGGATATTGCAATAAAGCATATCAGAGAGTTATTAGAATTCATCAATGAATGTATACTCCCTGGTTTTGAAAACTACTACAACATTGCAAAGCAAATATCCACAGGCTTAGAAATTGAAATTAAATTGAAAGATCTTTGCATTAGATGGAAAGTACATTATGTTTATATGAAGCTTAGAATAAACCAATTATTAATGAGGAAGATAATTTTAAATTATGCTTTCTTTGTTATTAAATACAGCAATAGAATGTATAAACAGATGGTTTGAATAATATACAAACCATGAAACCACTTTTGTTTTTGTGTATGAACTCAAGAAGCTACAGGGAATGTCAGAGGAAACTATAAAATTCTATCCCATGAACTTACATTTAAAATTAAATTTAGACTTATAAAAAACTGGTTTGTATGTAGAGTTAAATATTTTTAGAAAAATAGTTCTGCAAAAATCATAGGCTCTAGATACACTAAAATTTATATTTTGAAAAAAATTGGTCAGAGATCTGTCCTGTACTCACCTGTAAAAGAATGACACTTGACCCCTATCTTACAGCACTCACAAAAATTAACTCAAAATGGATTAAAGACTTAAATGTAAGACATGAAACTATGAAACACCTAGAAGAAAACATAGGAAAAAATCGCCCTCCCAGAGGTCTTGATAATGATTTTTTGGAAATCACACCTAAAGCACAAGCAAAAAATACAAAATAAACAAGCGGACTACGACAAACTAAATGGCTTCTGCACAGAAAAAGAAACAATCAACAAAGTGAAAAGGCAACCTATGGAATGAGAAAAAAATATTTGCAAACCATATATCTGATAAGGGGTTAATATCCAAAATATATAAAGAACTCATACAACTCAATAGCAAAAACCCAAATAATCCAATTAAAAAATGGGCCAATGGCCTGAATAGACATGTTTTCCAAAGAAGATATGTGAATGGCCAACAGGTACATGAAAAGATAATCAACATCATTAGTCATTAGGGAAATGCAAATCAAAACGACAATGAGATATTACCTCATGCCTGTTAGAAAGACCATCATCAAAAAGACAAGAGATAACAAATGATGGCATGGATGTAAAAAAAAAGGAACCTTTGTGCACTATTGGTGGGATTGTAAATTGGTATAGCCAGTATGGAAAACAGTATGGAGGTTCCTCAGAAAATTAGATATAGAACTACCATATGGTCCAGCAATTCCACTTCTGGGAATATATCCAAAGGAAATGAAAACACTAACTCAAAAAGATATCTGTATCCCCATGTTCATAGCAGCATTATTTACAATAGCCAAGACATGGACACAACCTAAGTGGTCATCAATGGATGAACGGAAAAAGAAGTTGTGGTATATGTACACAATAGAATGTCATTCAGTCATTAAAAACAAGGAAATCCTACCATTTGCGACAACATAGATGAAACTTGAGAGTATTATGCTAAGTGAAATAAATAAGAGAAAGACAAATACTGTATGATCTCACTTAAATGTGGAATCTAATTTTAAAAACTCATAGAAAAAGAGATCATGTTTGTGGTTACCAGAGCCAAGGGTTGGGGAAAGGGGGAATTGAAGGAATGTAGTCAAAAGGTACAAAATTCCAATCATAAGATAAATAAGTACTAGGGATATAACATACAACATGATGACTATGGTTAACACTGCTGTATGATAAATAAGAAAATTAAGAAAGTAGATCCTAAGAGTTCTCATCACAAGAAAATTTTCTTCTTCTCTTTATATTGTATCTATATGAGATGATGGATATTAACTAAACCAATTGTGGTAATCATTTCACAATATATATAAATCAAACCATGACACTGTACACCTTAAATGTATACAATGATGTATGTCAATTATTTCTCAATAAAACTGGAAGAAAATAAAGAAATATATCCTGATGTTTTTGCAGCCTATAAAATACCATTCACAGCACCAGTAACAGCTGCATCAGCAGAAAGGCCCTTCTCAAAATAAAAAATAAATCAAAATTTATTTGTCATCTTGCATTTGCCAAAAGAACCTGACATTACTGTCAGTTATATCAGTTGAAATAAGTTTTCTAAAAGTTCATTTTGATGATCTAATAAATAAATTTGCAGAATGGTGAGCCAAAAATATTCTATGGTTAATAAAGATATCAAACTAG
This sequence comes from Globicephala melas, assembly GCF_963455315.2. Lineage (NCBI taxonomy): Eukaryota > Metazoa > Chordata > Mammalia > Artiodactyla > Delphinidae > Globicephala > Globicephala melas. The sequence continues at coordinate 49,730,228 of NC_083335.1, forward strand.
CAAAGCCCTATTATTTATTGTATTATATATAATTATGATACCAAAATGTTACTTTTTTGCAATTATAAGATTATGTTGTTACTCATGTACCACTATTAATTCTATTGTGTTTTATAAGTAGTAGAATATCTTTAGAGAAAAATGCTTTTTTTAAAAAAAATGATTTATAGTTTAGTAACTTAATGTGATTCCTTCTCTTTGATATTGAATAAGGGGCCTCTTTTTTTTTTACATTTTGCACTGGGCTGTACAAATTATGTACCTGGTCCTTCCTAGACCTGTCAAACCAAGCTACAACCTGAGGTAGAGTACCCTTAGCCAATGCAGACCTGTAAGCAAGAAAAAAATATATAAAAATGACTGAGAGTTTGAAATTGTTTTATATGCAGCATTGTCTCAGAAATTACTGACTTGATACAGGTGTTTTAAAGGTTTCTATTGTGACAGTGGCCCCTTTTCTCCTGGCATTGCTTGGTGCTCCCCTTGATATTTCATGGACTATGTTACAGACTAAGCTGCTGTGATAATAAGACTCCAGAATTTAGAGTTTTACATAAGTTAGAATTTTATTTTTCTCTCTAATAACAGTCCAGAGTTAAGCTAGGAATGGTGGCTATGCCACACTTCAATATGCAGCTTCCATCTTTGGGTCCTGAGGAGCTGCTGCAATTGCTGCCATTTCCTGTATCAACTGAAAAAAAATGCATAACCTAAAAGTTGAGAATTATGTTTTATTTGGTGGACAAAACTAAGGACTTCAGCCCGGGGACACAGCATCTCAGATAGCTCTGAGAGACTGCTCTGAAATGGTAAGGGAGGAGCCAGGATATATAGAAATTTTTGCAACAAAAGACAGGGTAGTCAGAACATCAAAAGATTACTATTAATTAAGGAAAACCAGACATCTCAAGTTAATGAATTTAGTGCTTTTCTATGTATGGAAATATGCAAAAGTCAAGGCTCATTGAAATCATTCCTTTGATATGCACCTCAGCTACCTGGGGCCAGTATCCTGTGCTTTCTCATCTTGAGTATCCTCAGGGTGCACCGTCAGGGGTTTGGCTGCAGTGTCTGATGGCTTGAAGGCAGGCAGCTCTTTTGCGCAGTCTGTTCTCATCCTGAGTTCCCTCAGGACTTACCCTGGCGTGGCGGGGGTGGCGGGGGTTGGGGGAGGTGGCCTGCAGTGGCTGATGGCCATAACATCGTTTGCTTACTGATATGGAAGGTGTCATTCTTAGTCAAGACCTAGCTACCAAGAAAGTGAAATGATAAATAAGGCAAGTAGTTTACTTATTAAAAATGTGACCCAGAAGTTGCACACATCATTTTTTCATCCATACCTGACTGCAAGAGAGGCTGGTCTCTATGTGTATGGTAATATGCACTGATGAAACTTGGAGATTCTATTGTTTAAAAAGAAGGAAGGGCAATGGATGTCAATGGGAAAATGAACAGTCTCTCACACAGGATGGGAATAGCCATATGGGTTAAGGCTCCTTTTGTACAGTGTTACAAGACTGCAGGTATATGTGTGTGTGGTAAAATCCAACTTCCATTATCGTTAATTGGCAGAAAATGCAGGTGCTAATGACTCATTTAGTGTGCTCGACCTATCCTAGGGCCTTGTCTTCTGGGACCCTAAACTTGTGTGTGTTTGGTTAGACCAGTAATTATAAGTGAAGAAGAAGGAAGATGCTAAGGTAGCTGATCTCTGTTAGGGAGTTTGCTGCTTGCCTAGCCTTTTTTAAAACTCATTTTCATGTGTGGCAGTTCAGTCATCTGAGTATTGGAATCCCTCTTTACAATATGAGTCTACAGTAAAAATTCTCTATTTAGTAAGCAGCTGATAGGGGTAAGTCATTTGGATACCTGCCCTCAATAAGGGTGAGGGAGGAAGATTTTATGAGGTTGGGGCATTGAAGCAAATCAATTTCTTGTTATCCTGCTGGTTGCTCTAAGACTTATCCTTGTAATTATGAGCTTTGAACTTTTCTTTTTTCTTTTCTTTCTTTCTTTTTTTTCTTTTAAAGGAAACCAGCCTAATTATGTCTCAGGTGAGGGAGCTTGGCTTTGCTTTTTGTTGTGGATTTATCAGTGGTGATTGGATTTTTCCTTAATTTGTTACCCTTTGTTTTATTTACTTTTTATTTGTAAAATAACATACCAAAAAGTAATGTTATTTATTTCCTCAAAATGTCCTCAAATTTTCTGGATTTTTGAAAGTATCCTTCTTTGTTTTTCAGTTCTATGGATGTTTTCTCTAATTTTGTTCTTTAAGAGAGAGGTGGCTTATCAGTTAGGAAAAGGTTTGGCTATGGATAACAGAAATCCAAAATAAGAGTCGCTCAAGCAAGAGAGACATTTCTTTCTTTTTTCACGTGAACAAAATCCAGAGGTAAAAAATCTGGGGTTGACATTGTGGTTCCATGATCACTGGAGACCCCAGATCCTTCTGTGTCTTTCTCTAAACTTTTCAATGCATGTCTTCTATTTCATGGTTCAAGATGACTGGTTCATATCTTCATATCATATCTGAATTCCATTCAGAGGGAAGATAGAAGCAGCAAAGAAGGGCACACTCAATTATATTACATTCCACTAGCTGTCTCTTAGTCATTTGGCCACAATGAGTTACAATAGTGACTGCAGAATGTACCCAGCTCAAAAGTAGAGGTTCTATTACCAGAGAAGAAGAGAAAATGGATATTGGGAGACAAATATGCTACAAAAGGAGAAATAAATATTTAGGTTCAATTTATTATCTTAACACAAAACACAGGTTCTTTCTTGAAACTCCTTAAAAATAATTGTGCTTATTCGTCTAACAAGGAAAAATAACCATGTTAGTATGCCCTTAGTAATGCTGGTTATGACATAATTTGATGTGGACATGATGTTCCATCCATGAATTCCTTTTCAATTTTATTTTTACTTCAAGAAGCAAAGCATAGTTAATATATAAGAATGTGGTCTATGAGGGGCTTGGATTGTATTATTTAGCATTTGAAATCCCCCTTTATCTTATAGTTTATATCACATGCATATTTTAATACATAGGGACACTTAGCTAATTCACACATTTTATTTAAAAAAGAGTGAATTTAGCAGAAAAAGAAACAAACAGGTTCTTATAGAAAGTGGTATTATCATTATTGCATAGAAAATAGTCGTAAAGTCACCTTTCTTTTCTGGGGGTCTTGATATGCTAAAAGGTAGAACCAAACTGTCCAGGGAAGAAGCTGTATTAAAACAGCAGTGGCATACACTCTCTTCAGTGTAAAGCTTAGGGAACAGGAGGATAAGACATTTTATGCTGATGAACATTGGGTGAAAGATCTTGGCATGAACACTGCAGTTTTCAAATAATCTTTTGAACTAGTACAGGGCCGTTATGGCAGAGCAGCAGCCTAGCCCTCTTGTCATCTGTGATAAGGACATCAATATTAGTCATTGTCAACCTTCATTAAGTTCACATCTTACATTCTTCCATCTCTAAGGGTGTGTTTCATTGATGTTTTTCTTAGCAAACAACACAAGGACAGAGGGACACATGCTCACATCAAACTGGCCTTTAGAGCCAGATTTCTTTTTCCTCCATTGGGCATTTACTACAAAGGAACAAAAACAGTTTCCAAGAATTCTTTCAATTTTATTAAACTTATAATGAATGCTTAATCTTTCTCAAATAAATGAACTAACTTAAGGAATTTTAATGTGGGAGTAAATATTATCATTTAAAATATATGTTTTGACATTGTTTCTATATACATTTTTAGTTTTTAAGTCTCACATCTAGAAAGAATGGTGAGCATAAGTATATATTTCTATAGTATATAGCTTTTTTTGGTATTACATTCATTTATTAAATTCAGTTTCATTTAATTTATTAAATGAAATTGGAGTTTCATTTTCCACTACTACACATGTATTAATGAACTTTTTATGACTGTATGATCCCTTGCTGAGAATGAAATCAACGTGCTTTTAAGCTATATAAAATCCCCATTTCTGTGTGGATAAGATGCCTCACCTACTCATGGCCTATCAATGAGATGCCCCGTTGGAATAGCTTCAAAAGTAAGTCCTGGGCACTGCTTCAAGGGACTACCACACAACCACACATCAAGGACCTAGACACAGCATACTGTGGGCAGCCCCACAGGTTACTGAAAAGAGTCACACCGAAGGGGAAGTGAGCAAAGGACAGTGAGAGGAAACAATAAAGTGACTTCCAGACCATTGCATTTTGAATGCTGGCTTTGATTTAGCTCAAATTCTTACCAATATGCAGACTTCATTCAGCTGTCAGCCATGAGGCACTTTCCAAATCTTTAAAAGAAGTGTTTCTGCTTCACTCATGGCTGCTTGCTCAAGTTGTGGAACATATCCAATTACAAACACTTCAAACGTTCCGGTTCCAAAGTGAAATAGTCATGGAATTAACTAATGATTAGAAAATTTTAAGTCCCTCCCATTCCCTCCCATAAAGGTGGTGGGTTTATCTGGAGAGAAATAAGGAAGAAAAAAAGCCTGCTTAAGAGTAATACCAATAACACCAATACAATGAGAGTAGAAGGGGAGAATATAAAACCGTGCAAAATAAAACTAGAAACAAAACTGTTCAATGAAGTCAAATTATTTCTGGTGCTGAATACATTTGTTCCTATTCTTAATCATGCACATGTGCTCTGATTGTATATTTACATGAACTTCATGAATTGCATTCCTGTGACTGTGAGACTCAGTGTGGTTGTGGCTTAGCTTTAGCTTCCTTCATGCACATATCTATTTACATGAATAATGTATAATAAAATGGAAACTGATCAGAGTTAATTCTGTGTGTTCCTCACTTGATGCAGGCTCTCAACTCATTCTCTCCTGCAATAGCCCAGAAGAAAGTGCTTTATTTAAGAGGATGGTGCTTCCATTCACTGCTGTCTTCTATGAAGCCGTTCTCTATTTCCAAGGGGCCACCTTTTCATAATTCATGGCTCTCTGTATGGATACTAGCATTAAAATGCTTCATCCTAATTACAGTAAGACAACCAACACGTATAAGAAAATTCTCTGAGGCACTCAGTCAGTCATACATACAGATTGAACTCCAACTCTATGGCAGGCAGAACACAGACAGTAAAGCATCTTAACTTACCTCTAAGGAGTGAGTAAAATTTTAAGAAGCAACAACTATGAGGAAGCTTGAATTACCAGAACTATCAGTCAGATTTAGGACAATGCCCTGTTCGTTCTTTCCATCCTTGATACAAGATCCCAGGGACTTAGACTGTTTTTTCCTTCTTTTTGTAGTTACTACTCTGTCCTTTGGGATTCCTCACCCTCAAACTGACAGTCGACGCACTATATTTTATTCAGCTCTTTTTTGTCGTTGTTGTTGCTGCTGCTCTTGAAGTAAAGCACAGAAGCTCTTTTATTTCAAGGACTATAATACTAAGTATTATAAGAATGATAATAGTTAAAATGGCAAATATCAGGAAGAGATTAAAAAATTAACAAATAATTTAAAAGTTCAAATACTTATGGTCCCTGACCTACCTGGACAACCTTAGCACCTGGAAATTCCCTTGAATTCCTTTTATCTTTTGTTTTGAACAGAAGAAAATAAGAAAAGAACCTGTTTTCAGGAGTAGAACTCATGATATGAAATGGACAGAAAAATGGGCACAAATTAGCAACATCAGGCATATATTTGTTTTATGGGGATACTTTTCACCTCCGAGAAACTATTGACTAAGAAACATTCATTTAGGTGGATTTATTGCTCTAGTTCCATATGACAGAGGTTTTCAATCTTTTTCCTTTTGGCGAAGGAACTATTTTTTTTTTCATTTTTCCCTAAATATAATATTTTGATATAGTCCAATAAATATAATTGATAAAACCTGAAGATTCTTGTTTGAAATCTAGATGGAGGCCCCAAATCCCACTCACCTGGCTTGCCCTCACAACCACCCACTCCATAGAATTTTAGGGCTCCAAGGAACACAGCTGAAAACTACCACTTTATGGTGTTTCCTAAAAAGTCTTCTTCCTTAAAAATAAAATTAGCTTTATTATTTTAAAATGCAGTTTTAAAATAATCTTTGTTCCTTGTAAAAAAAAGTACAGAAAAGCATTTTGTAAACAAGGGAGAGAAACGGTCATTATCCTAGCACTCAGCAATATAACCACTATTCACATTTGCTGTATATGTATTCCCAGCCTTTATTTTTTAATGGTAACTCTTATCTCTCCTATTTTGGAAATTTATATTATAACCATGAAAAAGTTTAAAGTAGTCTGAAGAACATGTGCTTTTAAATCAGATAATTCTGTATTCAAATTTTGGTTTCTTGGACAAGGTATTTAACTTCTATGAACCTTAGTTCTGCTCCCCCACCCTATTTTTTAAGTCGATATCTAAAACCTCCATCAAAATGCTGCTGTGAGGACTAAATGGCTGAATATGCTAAGTACCTTGAACATCTCTGATACAATAATTACCCATTTCTAGTCTTGTTCTTTTTCTTAAATAAATAAAGCTTCTACATTAAAACATTGGAACATCAGATAGTTAATGGGACACTTGATAATATTTTTTAAAGAAGAATTTGAGTTGAGAAGTATTCCGTCATATCCTCTGAAATCACATTATGTGGATCACCCCTGCTACCTGTGCATAGATTAACTTGTGCTGTCCCTGGCTTCTCAATGAAAAATGACAAACATAAGTCAATAGAAAAGTCTATGCTATTTGTGCTCACCAGTGTTTTTTACTGTTCATCGGTATGGTTTATATAAAAAGCATAGTGGATAATAGTGCCAATTTTAGCTCTTTCACTTACTAACTTTGTGACCTTGGCAAATCATTTAACTTTTCTAAGCTTTAGTATCATATTATAAAAGGGAGATAAAGTATGATAATACATGGAAAGTATTTGGGATGGTGCCAGGCATATAGAAAGTGTTAAATAATTATTAATGATCACTATCAAAATTATTTGAAATTTAAAATAAACTCATAGATGGCAGAGGACTGTGTAATGTATGATTAGCACTTAAAGCTGTTCCCTATTTTCATAAGTGCTTTATTTTGTTGGTGTTGTAGGTAATAATGACAATATTTTATGACTAAAAAGACACCGAGTAGCCAAAGGAACTACAACTTATATCACAAGGACAACAAAAATCAACTTGGAAACTACAAACTAGTTTATCTTGCCCTTGTCCAATAAGAGTCAAGGGCATGCTAAATTGAGAATTGATTAACCAGGTAAGAGAGGAAAATCATCCAAAGAAAAGGACCTTTTCTTAAAGAAAGTGACAAATGGGCTTCCTAAAGTCAAACCTGAGATCTCTTCCACCTAACAATTATTCACTCTTTTTGACTGAGAAATGCTTTTGAGATGAAAATGCTTCATCATTTTCAGAAAATAAAATGCTACACTGGAAACCTATTAACTCTGGAGTGCAGATCAAGATGTTATTTGAAAATATTCCTTCCACAAACTCTCCAGGGATTTAATCAGTTGCCCCTCTCTATATACATATAAGAGGCATGGTCTGCAGAAATGCTCATAATAAGTGGTCCCAAGCTTCTAAAGCTAAGGATAAGATACACATACTTTCTAAGGCAGACATAATTCTGAAGTTCTCTGCTTATCTTGATTTGCTAGGCTGAGTTCCAGGGTTGTAGTATATAGAATAATTCTTGACTTTATTTCTATATATACCCTAACGACAGCAAGGGGTGAGTTTACTGCAACAATTGTCAATATATTTTCTCAGAGCATTGGTACAGTTAGAGGTGCTCAAACTTTAGTCTGCATACAAACCAACTGAGAAAGCCAGTTAAAATTCAGATTCCTGGGCTACATACCAGAATTTTGTATTTGAATATCTTTTGTGGAACAAGGAATTGGCACTTTTCACAATCTCCAGAGGAAACACAAATAGTATACATACATTTTGAAAAAACAAAGCCAAAAACATTATCTTTTCTTAGTACATGAAGTTGCAAAATAGTCTGGCAGCCATGTCAGAATAGAAAATTAGAGTGAGAATGAGTTTAAGGGCAGCCAACCAGAAACCTGCATCTGTATATTATGGGGCAAAGGGATAAAAGCATTCACTGAGGAGGTTTCCCTTACCCAGGATAAAAAGAGGATAAACAGCTGTGTAACTAATCACTAATTTTTAGGGGAAAGTAGTTACGTAACAGAGGACCAGAAAAGGGTATGTTAAAAGCAGATGGTTGGCAGGGACCTGCGAGAGGGGAGGAGCCATGGATACAATGCTTAAGTAACAAAGCTATGTTTTAAACTCATATACCTCTGACTCCAATTCCATTGCCCTAACCACTATATTAGTGGTTCTCAAACTTAGAGTGTTTTAGGACCATCTAGAAAAGTTTTAAAATGAAGATTCTTAAAATCCACTGTTGGAGATTCTTACTCAGTAGAGCCGAAATGGAGCAAAGTGATCCTAATAAAAGTGAACTTTGTATTAGTTAGGATCTATACCCAAAGCTAAGCTGCTATAATGAAGAACTCCCAAATATAAAAGAAAAAAGTTTATTCTTCTCTCTTACATAGGTGCTGGTCCAGGGTAGTTATGTGTTCTGACTCACAAGCTAATGCAGACACCCACATTCCTTCTATATTATTGCTCTGTCATATCCTACTGGGTTGTCTTTTTCTACAAGGTTTGAGGCCTTGGTCACCAACTGCCCATAGAAAGGAGGAATGAGAGGAAGTTAAAGGGTAAACATTTTTTCACGGCTCTGAGTGCGGCTGAGGGGAGTTGTGTCTCTGCAGGCACCGCCGGGCTGTGGCTGCTGATTGGCGCTCAGTCTCCTCAGGACTCGCTGGGGTTTCAGCTTCAGGACAACGTGGGGCTGCATCCACGCTTACGGGAGCTGGGTTTCCTGAGGACGCAGGTGACGCCGGAGAAAAGGAGTTGCCGGGCTGCCACCTGCGAAAGAAGAGGAAGTATGACCCATACCTTCTGCTGGAATTTCTCCCCGGGAAGAGCCGTGTGGATGAAAGGCTCTTGGTGCTCCAGCCAGGAGTCAGGGCTCTGTCTCTGAGGTGGGAGAGCCAAATTCAGGACACTGGTCAACAAGAGACCTCCCAGCTTCACATAATATCAAACGGCGAAAACCTCCCAGAGACCTCCATCTTAACACCAGCACCCAGCTAACTCAACAACCAGCAAGCTACAGTGCTGGACAACCTATGCCAAACAACTAGCAAAACAGGAACACAAAACCATCCATCAGCAGAGAGGCTGCCTAAAATCATAATAAGTCCAAAGACACTCCAAAACACACCACCAGACGTGGACCTGCCCACTAGAGAGACAAGATCCAGCCATATCCACCACAACACAGGCACCAGTCCCCACCACCAGGAAGCCTACACAACCGACTGAACCAACCTTAGCCCCTGGAGACAGGCATCAAAAACAAGGGAACTACAAACCGGCATCCTGCAAAAAGGAGACCCCAAACACAGTAAGATAAGCAAAATGAGAAGACAGAAAAACACACAGCAGATGAAGGAGCAAGATAAAAATGCAACAGACCTAACAAATGAAGAGGAAATAGGCAGTCTACCTGAAAAAGAATTCAGAATAATGATAGTAAGGATGATCCAAAATCTTGGAAATAGAATGTACAAAATGCAAGAAACGTTTAACAAGGACATAGAAGAAATAAAGATGAAACAAGCAATGATGAACAACACAATAAATGAAATTAAAAGGTACTCTAGATGGAATCAATTGCAGAATAACTGAGGCAGAAGAACGGATAAATGACCTGGAAGATAAAATAGTGGAAATAACTACTGCAGAGCAGAATAAAGAAAAAAGAATGAAAAGAACTGAGGACAGTCTCAGAGAACTCTGGGACAACATTAAACGCACCAACATTCGAATTATAGGGGTTCCAGAAGAAGAAGAGAAAAAGAAAGGGACTGAGAAAATATTTGAAGAGATTATAGTTGAAAACTTCCCTAATATGGGAAAGGAAATAGTTAATCAAGTCCAGGAAGCACAGAGAGTCCCATACAGGATAAATACAAGGAGAAATACGCCAAGACACATGTTAATCAAACTGTCAAAAATTAAATACAAAGAAAGCTTATTAAAAGCAGCAAGGGAAAAACAACAAATAACACACAAGGGAATCCCCATAAGGTTAATAGCTGATCTCTCAGTGGAAACCCTGCAAGCTCGAAGGGAGTGGCAGGACATACTGAAAGTGATGAAGGAGAAAAACCTGCAGCCAAGACTACTCTACCCAGCAAGGATCTCATTCAGATTTAATGGAGAAATTAAACCTTTACAGACAAGCAAAAGCTGAGAGAGTTCAGCACCACCAAACCAGCTTTACAACAAATGCTAAAGGAAATTCTCTAGACAAGAAACACAAGAGAAGGAAAAAACCTATAATAACGAACCTAAAACAATTTAGAAAATGGGAATAGGAACATACATATCGATAATTACCTTAAATGTAAATAGAATAAATGCTCCCACCAAAAGACACAGATTGGCTAAATGGATACAAAAACAAGACCCTTATATATGCTGTCTACAAGAGACCCACTTCAGACCTAGAGACACATACAGACTGAAAGTAAGGAGATGGAAAAAGATATTCCATGCAAAGGAAAACCAAAAGAAAGCTGGAGTAGCAACTCTCATATCAGACAAAATAGACTTTAAAATAAAGACTATTAGAAGAGACAAAGAAGGGCACTACATAATGATCAAGGGATCAATCCAAGAAGAAGATATAACAATTGTAAATATTTATGCACCCAACATAGGAGCACCTCAATACATAAGGCAAATACTAACAGCCATAAAGGGGAAATTGACAGTAACACATTCATAGTACGGGACTTTAACACCCCACTTTCACCCATGGACAGATCATCCAAAATGAAAATAAATAAGGAAACACAAGCTTTAAATGATACATTAAACAAGATGGACTTAATTGATATTTATAGGACACTCCATTCAGAAACAACAGAATACACATTTTTCTCAAGTGCTCATGGAACATTCTCCAGGATAGATCATATCTTAGGTCACAAATCAAGCCTTGGTAAATTTAAGAAAATTGAAATTGTATCAAGTATCTTTTCCAACCACAATGCCATGAGACTAGATATCAATTACAGGAAAATATCTGTAAAAAATACAAACACATGGAGGCTAAACAATACACTACTTAATAACGAAGTGATCACTGAAGAAATCAAAGAGGAAATAAAAAAATACCTAGAAACAAATGGCAATGGAGACACAATGACCCAAAACCTATGGGATGCAACAAAAGCAGTTCTAAGGAGGAAGTTTATAGCAATACAAGCCCACCTTAGGAAGCAAGAAACATCTTGAATAAATAACCTAACCTTGCACCTCAAGCAATTAGAGAAAGAAGAACAAAGAAAACCCAAAGCTAGCAGAAGGAAAGAAATCATAAAAATCAGATCAGAAATAAATGAAAAAGAAATGAAGGAAACAATAGCAAAGATCAATAAAACTAAAAGCTGATTCTTTGAGAAGATAAACAAAATAAATAAACCATTAGCCATACTCATCAGGAAAAAAAGGGAGAAGACTCAAATCAATAGAATTAGAAATGAAAAAAGAGAGGTAACAACTGAAACTGCAGAAATAAAAAAAGATGAGAGATTACTACAAGGAACTCTATGCCAATAAAATGGACAATCTGGAAGAAACGGACAAATTCTTAGAAATGCACAACCTGCCAAGACTGAATCAGGAAGAAATAGAAAATTTGAACAGACCAATCACAAGCACTGAAATTGAAACTGTGATTAGAAATCTTCCAACAAACAAAAGACCAGGACAAGGTGGCTTCACAGGCGAATTCTATCAAACATTTAGAGAAGAGCTAACACCTATTCTTCTCAAACTCTTCCAAAATATAGCAGAGGGAGGAACACTCCCAAATTCTTTCTATGAGGCCACCATCACCTTGATGCCAAAACCAGACAAGGATGTCACAAAGAAAGAAAACGACAGGCCAATATCACTGATGAACATAGATGCAAAAATCCTCAACCAAATACTAGCAAACAGAATCCAACAGCACATTAAAAGGATCATACACCATGATCAAGTGGGGATTATTCCAGGAATGCAAGGATACTTCAATATACGCAAATCTATCAATGTGATAAACCATATTAACAAATTGAAGGAGAAAAACCATATCTCAATAGATGCAGAGAAAGCTTTTGACAAAATTCAACACCCATTTATGATAAAAACCCTCCAGAAAGTAGGCATAGAAGGAAATTTCCTCAACATAATAAAGACTGTATATGACAAGCCCACAGCCAACATCATCCTCAATGGTGAAAAACTGAAAGCATTTCCACTAAGATCAGAAACAGGAAAAGTTTGCCCACTCTCACCATTCTTATTCAACATAGTTTTGGAAGTTTTAGCCACAGCAATCAGAGAAGAAAAGGAAATAAAAGGAATCCAAATTGGAAAAGAAGAAGTAAAGCTGTCACTGTTTGCAGATGACATGATACTATACATAGAGTATCCTAAAGATGCTACCATAAACCTACTAGAGCTAATCAATGAATTTGGTAAAGTAGTAGGATACAAAATTAATGCACAGAAATCTCTGGCATTCCTATACACTAATGATGAAAAATCTGAAAGTGAAATCAAGAAAACACTCCCATTTACCATTGCAACAAAAAGAATACAATATCTAGGAATAAACCTACCTAAGGAGACAAAAGACCTGTATGCAGAAAATTATAAGACACTGATGAAAGAAATTAAAGATGATACAAATAGATGGAGAGATATACCATGTTCTTGTATTGGAAGAATCAACATTGTGAAAATGACTCTACTACCCAAAGCAATCTACAGATTCAATGCAATCTGTATCAAACTACCACTGGCATTTTTCACAGAACTAGAACAAAAAATTTCACAATTTGTATGGAAACACAAAAGACCCTGAATAGCCAAAGCAATCTTGAGAACGGAAAACGGAATTGGAGGAATCAGGCTCCCTGACTTCAGACTACACTATAAAGCTACAGTAATCAAGACAGTATGGTACTGGCACAAAAACAGAAAGATAGATCAATGGAACAGGATAGAAAGCCCAGAGCTAAACCGACACACATATGGACACCTTATCTTTGATAAAGGTGGCAGGAATGTACAGTGGAGAAAGGACAGCCTCTTCAATAAGTGGTGCTGAGAAAACTGGACAGGTACATGTAAAAGTATGAAATTAGATCACTCCCTAACACCATACACAAAAATAAGCTCAAAATGGATTAAAGACCTAAATGTAAGGCCAGAAACTATCAAACTCTTAGAGGAAAACATAGGCAGGACACTCTATGACATAAATCACAGCAAGATCCTCTCTGACCCAACTCCTAGAGAAATGGAAATAAAAACAAAAATAAACAAATGGGACCTAATGAAACTTCAAGGCTTTTGCACAGCAAAGAAAACCATAAACAAGACCAAAAGACAACCCTCAGAATGGAAAAAAATATTTGCAAATGAGGCAACAGACAAAAGATTAATTTCCAAAATTTACAAGCAGCTCATGCAGCTCAATAACAAAAAAGCAAACAACCCAATCCAAAAATGGGCAGAAGACTAAATAGACATTTCTCCAAAGAAGATATACAGACTGCTAACAAACACATGAAAGAATGCTCAACATCATTAATCATTAGAGAAATGGAAATCAAAAGTACAATGAGATATCATCTCACACCATTCAGAATGGCCATCATCAAAAAATCTAGAAACAATAAATGCTAGAGAGGGTGTGGAGAAAAGGGAACACTCTTGCACTGCTGGTGGGAATGTGAATTGGTTCAGCCACTATGGAGAGTACTATGGAGGTTCCTTAAAAAACTACAAATAGAACTACCCTATGACCCAGCAATCCCACTACTGGACATATACCCTGAGAAAACCAAAATTCAAATATAGTCATGTACCAAAATGTTCATTGCAGCTCTATTTACAATAGCCCGTAGATGGAAACATCCTAAGTGCCCATCATCAGATGAATGGATAAAGAAGATGTGGCACATATATACAATGGAATATTACTCAGCCATAAAATGAAATGAAATTGAGGTATTTGTAATGAGGTGGATAGACCTAGAGTCTGTCATACAGAGTGAAGTAAGTCAGAAAGAAAAAGACAAATACCGTATGCTAACACATATATATCGAATTTAAGAAAAAAAAATGTCATGAAGAACCTAGGGTAAGACAGTAATAAAGACACAGACCTACTGGAGAACGGACTTGAGGATATGGGGAGGGGGAAGGGTGAGCTCTGACAGGGCGAGAGAGAGTCATGGACATATACACCCTAACAAACATAAGGTAGATAGCTAGTGGGAAGCAGCCGCGTGGCACAGGGATATCGGCTCGGTGCTTTGTGACCACCTGGAGGGGTGGGATAGGGAGGGTAGGAGGGAGGGAGACGCAAAAGGGAAGAGATATGGGAACATATGTATATGTATAACTGATTCACTTTGTTATAAAGCAGAAACTAACACACCATTGTAAAGCAATTATACCCCAATAATGATGTTAAAAAAAAAAGGGTATACATTTTCTTTTTATTAAGTGACATAACAGTTGAACATATCATTTTGGCTCAATAACCCCGATGAAAATGTAGTCACATAACCTGAAAACGAAGCTTAGAATGTAGTCTCTAGATAAACAGTATGTGAACTGCTAAAACTTAAGGGCTATCTATTACTAAAATAAAGAAGGGGAGAATAGATGTTAGGAGAGAGCTAGCAGTCTCTGCCATAGTATTCAGACTCCATTTTTGAAAAAGACTGTCTGTAGAATACCTTAGATGAAGATAATCATGGTAGAATTGTAAAACAGATACCAATGTGAGGGCTAGTTGTTAGCAGAGGCCCTGAGAAAACACATAGAATCAGCTTGATCTCAATTCCAGTATATCTAGATTAGTTCTAGTAATATCATTGTCTAAGTAAAAAAGACATCCCTGGGACCCTACACCAAAGGATACATTAGTTGATATAACAGGTTCAAAAACCCACCCCCTGGACCTTCATATCTCATGTGGTCTCATTCCCAAAGCTCTTGTCACTGGAAAAGTGATTAAAAGTTATAGAAATACAAAGAAGAGAGAGATCATATTTAATTGGAAAAGTTCAAAAGAAGCTTCCTGAGAGAAGAGACAGTTGTGATAGATCTTGAAACAGTAGAATTTTGACAAGTTTAGTTGAAGAGGAGAGTGTTCCAGTTCCAGTTCAAGGAAACAACATGACAACAGGAGCAGAGCAAGCAAAAAAAAAAAAAAAAAAAAGCATTCTCAATGAACCTCTAATTCAATTCAAGGATATTTAGAATAACCCCAACAAAAAGTATTGGTGAGACAAGATAGGGAAGTTAACTTTATTTATTTAGTTTTTTAAACATCTTCACTGGAGTATAATTGCTTTACAATGGTGTGTTAGTTTCTGCTTTATAACAAAGTGAATCAGCTATACATATAAACATATACCCATATCTCCTCCCTCTTGCTTCTCCCTCCCACCTTCCCTATCCCACCCCTCTAGGTGGTCACAAAGCACCGAGCTGATCTCTCTGTGCTATGTGGCTGCTTCCCACTAGCTATTTTACATTTGGTAGTGTGTATATGTCCATGCTACTCTCTCACTTCATCCCAGCTTACCCTTCCCCCACCCACGTCCTCAAGTCCATTCTCTAGTCTGCATCTTTATTCCTGTCCTGCCCCTAGGTTCTTCAGAACCTTTTTTTTTAATTCCATATATATATATATATAGAACTACCATACGACCCAGCAATCCCACTACTGGGCATATGCCCTGAGAAAACCATAATTCAAAAAGAGTCATGTACCACAATGTTCATTGCAGCACTATTTACAATAACCAGGACATGAAAGCAACCTAAGTGTCCATCGACAGATGAATGGATAAAGAAGATGTGGCACATATATATGATGGAATATTACTCAGCCATAAAAAAACGTAATTGAGTTATTTGTAGTGAGGTAGATGGACCTAGAGTCTGTCATACAGAGTGAAGTAAGTCAGAAAGAGAAAAACAAATACCATATCCTAACACATATATAGGGAAGTTAATTTAAAATAAAACCCAGCAAGTTGCTGTTTTCTACTCCTTTATGTACTTATATATTGATTTATTTTTTCATGGGTTAGGGATGATATTACAAATTTGACACTAAATTTAGCTTTCCACTGATTTGATACCAAGAGACATACATGCTCCAGCAAATTAAAGGGGGGAAGGTTAAATACTCCAGAGACTATGCTCTACTCATCTTCTCCTATATTATCATTAAATTATCTCCCTTGTGCTTCTGAATTTGTGCAGTGGACATCAACTCTAATGTCTTTTTTCCAGCTTTTGATGCTTTCTAGTCCAAATGGTAACATTTTAATATATTATTTTTGCTATATGAATGTACAATTCATCCTTATTAATATTTCTAGTCACTCAGTAAAGGGGCTGCGTAAGATAAATAGCTTAATTTCATCTGACTGTATTAAGAGCTCGCTTGACAGTAGCTAGGGGCAAAGCTGTAAAGTGTTGCAGAAATTGTCAAATGTCCTTAGTCTTCATTGATATAAGATTCACACAGCACCTTTCAAATGTTATTCTCTTTCTTTCTAATGTATTGATACTTCATCCTTTTTTTTTTTTTTTTTTTTTTTTTTGCGGTACGCGGGCCTCTCGCTGTTGTGGCCTCTCCCGTTACGGAGCACAGGCTCCAGACGCGCAGGCTCAGCAGCCATGGCTCACAGGCCTAGCCGCTCCGCAGCATGTGGGTTCTTCCCGGACCAGGGCACAAACCCGTGTCCCCTGCATCGGCAGGCAGTCTCTCAACCACTGTGCCACCAGGGAAGCCCGATACTTCATCCTTTTGATAAAGTACTTTCTCCGTATATCCTTGCATTTTTCTTTAAAATTACATCATGAAACATTGTCAGTTTTAAATTTCCCAGTTAGTGATAAATCTGTACTAAACTTGACATTTCTGAAATAGAAAGATAATATTGACCATCAACTGACATATACAGTATTTGTTTACATAGCAGAACATTTACTTTGGAGTCACACAAACTGCAGTTCAAAGCCTGTGTCTGTCATCTGCTAAGTGTGTGACTCTGGGCAAGTTACATAAACAAAGGAGATAATACCTGTAAAACAATTTGCACAATACCTGGCACATAGTAAATGCTCAATAAGTAATGGTTTTTCACTATGTATATAAGTGAGAAATAAATGACATTTTATGATTAAGATGATTGGTAAATATGTTTGTGACTTTAATTTTTTTAATGCAACACCAACTTTTTAGAAATTCTAAAGACGGCCGAAAATCTTAATATCTTTTCCAGAATAGTTAACAATGGATTCAGAAATTATTGCCCCAAGGTTGAATCTCATTTGAATCAAAAGTTTGAAATGATTAAAATTAAGTCATTTCTGTTATAGTTAGAAATAAAATAAATCATCTGAAGCACTGACTTCTCTTTTTAAAAGCTTCCACATCAAATGCAGCTCATTGTTTTCTTTTTCAAATGGACCATTCCATTTTTATTTCTTTGGAATGAATTTGCTCACTTTGTTTTAGACAAAAGAATATATTTTACTACATTGAAATTCCAAGGAATATTAACGACTTGAGGTAGAACACATTATAAAGTAGTTAGAATAGCTTAGATAAAATTTTAGAAATAATCAGAATATCAATTTGATAGATATTTTTTTAGCTACAAAATATTTTCAACATAGTGTATAACTTGAATACTCTTGATCTGCCTTTGGCAGCTATATATACAGAGTTAAATAGTTTTGTCCACATCTTGCCTAGTAAAAATCCTGCTCATATTAAATTCACCTTTCTTATCTATATATAAACCATTATTTGATTTGTGTGGTTAAATTAATACACATCCTCATTCAGAACCCCCCACCCAGAGGGAATACTATCTGGACACTTCTCTATGTTTAATTTAAAAATGTTTTTCTTAAGTCAAATCCTTTTGAGAATACAATATGTAGAAAACAATATGCTAAATGTTATATGGGAGTAAGAAAGAATAAGGTAGTGTGGTATAGTAGAAAAGAATTGCCTTTGAAGTCCGACACTAGGTCAAATCCTGACTCTTGCCATTAACAATGCTGTGCAACTTCCAGCACGTTAATTAACCTCTCAATTTCTCTGTAATAATATTCATTATTAATAAAGACTAGTAAAAGAGAATTTGATCTTCGAAAGTGACATAATGAATGGCAAATGTGGAGTAGATACTTATGCAGTTAAGTCTAGGCATTTTCAAAGAAAGCTGGCAAAAGGTAGACCAAAGTTTTGCAACTGCTTCCTGCTGGTTAGGAAGGTCAGATGTTCCTAAGGGGCCTGAGGTAACCAGATGAATTGTTCTATGATATGTTGCGCTATGGAATGGGGTGTCATGAACAAGGAAAATTTCATAATTCCCCATTCTAACCCACGACACCCTCCCTCAAATAGCCAGAATTAATTGCTAATTAATCCTTTTTCTAATACAGGTTTTTCTGCATCTGCAGAAACATGAATCCTCAAATAAAAAGGTCATGTTCTATCAAAGACAAGGCCAATTTGTGTAATATGGTAGAAGTGATTAAATAAAGGAAGTGTGTAAAGGTCCTATAATTAAAAAATACTTTAAAAATTTATTATTATCTTAGATCAGATCAAATAAATTAATTTAGGTCCTAGAAACAAGACACAACTATCAGCTCTAACAAAGAATTACATAATTTGTTCCTAAAGTAACCCAAATCTATACATGTTTATGTATAGAAAATTTCTAGAAACAATATAGAAACAATCATATGAGTGATAATCTCTGTGCTATATTATTAGGAGTTCAGGGAGAATGTGAAAGGAAATTTTACTTTAGTATTTTCTTTCTTTTTATTCTTTTTCCTTTCCTTCTTCCTTTCTTTCATTCTTTTTTTTCCCTATGAGCTTATATTACTCTCATTATTTAAAAAGTAGTTAATAGAAGTGGCATGTAGAATCAATGGAAAAAGAAGGATGATTCAAGGCCTAATTTGGGGATAATCGACTCTCTATCGGAAAAAAATAACTTTAGATCTCTATATTGTACCAAACAGAGAAAATAAAATTCTATATGAATTAAAGACCTGAGCATGTAAAACAAAATTCTCAAGCTGTTTGAAAACAATAGTGTAGAAGTATGGTCTAAATAGTTTAGAAGTATGGTCTGGGTAAGGGAAAGTTTTTTTAAAACAGATTTAAAAGGCACAAATTGTATAGGAGAATAGTTAAATCTAACTACATAAAAATTCAAAACATTAGGAAAGCAAAAATATAACAAAAATATGGCCTGAAAATTTTCTAGTTTCTAGCCATGATGGATTAATGAGGACCAAACTTGCCAGCTCACCATAAACAACTAGAAAACTGGGCTAAATATGTGAAACAATTATTTTCAGTTTGGACAAGAAGCAGCACAGGACTGTCATTCCTGAGAAAAGGGAAACTAATGAGGACAGCATTATCACTGCCTAGCTTTCTACTTGGATGTACATTCAAGAACACTGCTCAAGAAGGAAGAACTCGAGCAGATCCTTGTGGCAGTGCTGAGTTGAGGAGATAGAGATCAGAATTGAGGAGGCTGCAGTGGTTGGAATTTTTGAATGCAGGAGGGAGATATGCAGAGCAAAAGCTCCAGATAAATGCATAAGGATTTTCATGAGATTTGCTAAATATTTAGTTGAACATGCATAGGATGTAATTCCAGGAGGTTGAGCACAGAACATCTGTGGAGCTGAACATGAACAAGTTCTAGAATTTTACAGTGATGGGAGATATTTGAGTTCAGGGTGCAGAGTCCATGTAGGAAAGCCAGGACAATCAGTAAAGATCCCAGAAGGGTCATGTCTTAGTAGTAGGGCTATCTCAGATGTAGAATTATCATAGCAAAGCTTAAAATCAGACCTCCAAGGAATCAAACTGTTCCAAAAGTAAATTAACTGCCTGTCAAAACAAAGCTCTCCACTCTGAAAAATTAAGGAAAATCCAGTAGTCCACAATGTAAAACTCCCAGAGTTCAGCATCTAATAAAAATTTACTACACATGTGTAGAAGCAAAACCTTTTCACCAACAAACAGAAAAAAAAATCACTTAATAGAAACAGCACAGAATTAACAAAGATGATGGAATCAGCAATGACTTTAAAACAGCTGCAGAAGGATATATACTGCAGGATAATAAGGAAAGAAATGAGGGAGAGAAAAAAGAACAACAACAAATGAGCCATACTATGGATATATAACAATTTGTTTATCCAATCATCTGCTGATGGACATCTGGAATCTTTTTTCCCCAGTTTTTTGGCTATTATATAGATTTTGTATGAACATTTGTGGGTAAGTCTTTGTGTGAACATATGTTCTAATTTCTCTTAGGAAAATAGCTAGGAGTGTAATTTCTGGGTCATGTGTAATATGTGTTGAACTTTATAAGAAACTGCCAAACTGTTTTTCATTTTGCATTCCCACCAGCAATGTATGAATTGTTTGACATACTCAACAACAACTGGAATTATCATTATTTGTGACTTTAGCCATTCTGATATTTTTTATTGTTTGAATTTGCATTACCTTCATATTGATCAAATATTTATGTGCTTTTGACCATTTATAAATCTTCTTTTATGAAATGTCTATTTAAGTATTTTGCCTATTTTTTAAATTGAATTATCTCATTATTAATTTCCAAGCATTCTTTGTATAATCTGAACATAAGTCCCTTGTCAGATCTATGCATTGCAAATATTTGCTCCAATTCAGTGGCTTGCATTTTCATTTCTTTGACAGTGTCATTCAAATACTACTTTTCTTTCAATTTTGAAGAAATTGATTTTATTATTTTTTTCTTTTGGTTCATGTTTTCTACGTTGTATCTAAGTGCCTAAACCATGGTCACAGAGATTTTTTTCTCGCTTTTCTCCTAGAAGCTTTATAGTTTAGTGTTCACATTTAGTTCTCTAATCTATTTGAAGTTAATTTTTGTGTATGGTATCAGGTATGGATTGATATTCAGGTTTTTCTATATGTGTATCCAGTTATTCCAGCACCATTTGTTGAACAAATTACTGAATTATCTTGTCATTATTGCAAAACATCAATGTGGGTTTATTTTTGAATTCTATCCTGTTTCATTGATCTATAGTCTTAATCTTATCCCATGACACATTAAGATTACTGTAGCTTCATAGCAGTTCTTGAAATCATGTAATCAAGTTTTCCAACATTGTTTTTGTTTTTCATAATTGTTTTAGCTATTCTAGCTCCTTTGCATTTTTACATATAATTTGAATGAAGTCATCAATTTCTACAAATCAACTGCTGGGACCACGTTTGATATTGCAATAAATCTGTAGATCAATATGGGGAGAATTGATTATATTAACTATATTGAATCTTGTGATCCATGGACATAATGTATCTTTCCATTAATTTTTAAAAAAATTTGTTTCAGCAATGCTATATAATTTCAGTATGTAAACATCAAACATATTTTGATACATTTATATATATGTTTTTAATGTATTTGATGCTATTGTAACAATTTTGTTTTAATTTCCAATTGTTCATTGAAATTGTACAGAAATACAATCAATTTCTTGTATACTGTATATAGTGCAACATTGCTAAGTTCACTTTTTTGTAGATTTATTATTTTTTAACAATGTAATCATGTCATCTGTGAATACTTCTTCATTTTCATTTGCTATACTTTTTGTTTCTTTTTTATTTCTTTATTGCACTGGTTGACATCTCCAGTAGAATATCGAATATAAATGGTGAGAATGAACATTGTCATCTTTTTCCTGACCTTAGGGGGAAAAGATGTGTTGTTTCACCCTTAAGTGTGATGTTAGCTTTAGGTTTTTCATAGACATACTTTATCAGGTTGAGGAACTTTCCTTTCATTGAGCAGTCTTGTTGAATTTTTTCAAATGTTTCTTGGCATTTAGTGAGTTGATATAATGGTATTTCCTGGTTATTTTGTTAATAAGATGAATTATAGCAACTTTAAAAAAATACTAAATCACGCTTGTATTCCTGATAAAATAAAATTCACTTATTCATGTTGTATTACTTTATATATTTTTGGATATTCATATCTTGTTATGATTTTTTGTGTCTATCTTCATGAAAGTCGTTGGTCTGTAATTGTGTTTTTCTTGTAATAACTTCATCTGGTTTTGGTCTCTGGGTAATTCTGAAATCAAAAAAATAATTTGGGAAGTGACCTCCCCTTCTTTATTTTCTAAAAGAATTTGTGTAAAATTGGATTTATCTTCTCCTTAAATACTTGACAGAACTTACCAGTGAACTTATCTGGGCCTGGAATTTGCATTATGAGAAGGTTATTAATCACAAATTCAATTTATTTAATAAATATAATGCTACTCATATTATCTATTTATTCTGTCTCCATTCTGAGAATTTGTCTTCTTTACGGAATTTGTAGAGGTTATTGGAAAAAAGCTGTCCTGAATATTCCCTTATTATCCTTCTATTAGCCGTAAGATATGTAGTGATGTCCCTGTTTCATACTGATATTGAAAACTTGTGCCTTCCCTCTCTTTTTTTTCAAATTTATTTATTTTATTTTATTTATTTTTGGCTGCGTTAGGTCTTCGTTGCTGCCCGTGGGCTTTCTCTAGTTGTGGAGAGCTGAGGCTACTCTTTGTTGCAGTGTGTGGGCTTCTCATTGTGGTGGCTTCTCTTGTCATGGACCATGGGCTCTAGGAGCATGGGCTTCAGTAGTTGCAGCACGTGGGCTCAGTAGTTGTGGCTCACAGGCTGTAGAGCGCAGGCTCAGTAGTTGTGGTGCATAGGCTTAGTTGCTCTGCGGCATGTGGGATCTTCCCGCACCAGGGATCAAACCCGTGTCCCCTGCATTGGCAGGCAGATTCTTAACCACTGCACCACCAGGGAAGTCCTCTTTTTTTAATGATTTTTAAACATTTTTTAATTTATTTTTTGGCTGCATTGGGTCTTCATTGCTGCACGCAGGCTTTCTCTAGTTGCGGCAAGTGGGAACTACTCTTTCTTGCGTCTTTTTTTCTTGATTAGTCTAGTTTATTTACCTTTTTCCAAGAACCACTTTTACGTGTCCTTGAGTTTCTCTCTATTTTTTTTGTCTTAATTTTAATGATTTCTGCTACCTATTATTTTCTTCTTTCTTGCTTTTGGTTTAATTTGATCTTTCTTTTCTCTTTCCTAAAATGGAAACTTAGGTCACTCATTTGGGAACTTTCTTCATAAGCATTTTATATTCTAACATAAGTATCTAAGCATTTCTTTAGCTGTATCCCACAATCTGTATTTTTTTTTTTTTTTTGGTGGTACGCGGGCCTCTCACTGTTGTGTCCTCTCCCGTTGCAGAGCACAAGCTCTGGACATGCGGGCTCAGTGGCCATGGCTCACGGGTCCTGCCGTTCCATGGCATGTGGAATCCTCCCAGACTGGGGCGCAAGCCCGTGTCTCCTGCATCGACAGGTGGACTCTCAACCACTGCACCACCAGGGAAGCCCCTGATATGTATTTTGATTTTAATCTAGTTCAAAAGAATTTCTTGCTTCTCTTGGAAGTTCTTTGATCCATGGGTTACTTAGAAATGTCTTTTATAAATTTCCCATTATGGGGGGATTTTTCAGATTTTTTTTGGAATGATTATTAATTGCCTTTCTTTTTGATTAGAGAATGTAATTTTGATGATTTAAATTTATTTAGACTTACTGAGACTTGTTTTATTGCCTAGCTTATGATATATCTTGGTGAATGCATCATGTGAATTTGGAAAGAGCTGAGCTCCTTTCCAATTTGTTCAGAGGTGACTGAGTGCTTTAAAGGGAGAATGAATGAGTAGGGAGATGGAATGAGCAGGGGTTCAAGTGGAATCAGGGAAGTAAAATATTACAAATGATTTAGGCCATCTGTGATTGCTTAGCTAGCAGTTATGGAAGTTAGGATTCTATCCTCCCACAGAGACCGTTTTTTTTCCTAAGATTACATTTCAAAAGAATGAGAAAGATATTCCTGAGTTGTAGGAAATATATATACATCTCAAAGAGACAGATGAAGGATTTATAATTGTAAATCCTTTTTAGTAAATGCTCTAACAAAGGGAAGTCATGGACCTATGTCAGGTATTCTCTAGAACAAACAGTAAATTTTTTGACATCCTTAAGTGTTTGCAGATAGGTATTCAGAAGGGTTCTGGATCATCCCAAGAACCCAGTCTTAGGCTGCTAGAAGCAATGCTAGAGTTGGTCAAGAAGCTTAGTGAAGGAGTTTGGATGGAGTCTTTTTGTGCCAGAGTTCTTTACAGTTCTCAATCATGTGTTGTATATCCTTACTGATTTTCTATCTACTTATTCTATCAGTTATTGAGAGGTGGGTTTTTACATTTCCATCCATAATTGTGAACTTGTTTATTTCTCCCATTAATTTTTCATGAAATTTTAATTTGTGTTGTCAGATATATATACATTTGGGATTGTTTGGTCCTCTTGATGAATTGATTCATTGACCCCTTTATCATTATTAAATGTCCCTCTTTATTCCTGGTGATATTCTATGCCCTGAAGACAATTTTGTATGCTGTTAATATAGCAACACTACTTCTATTTGGAATATGAATATCCAGCTTTGCTGGCAACATTTCTTGAACAGACTATTCTTTCCCTTATTGAATAGCCTTGTACCTTTGTCAAAAATCAATTGACTGGGCTTCCCTGGTGGCACAGTTGTTGAGAGTCCACCTACCGATGCAGGGGACGCGGGTTCGTGCCCCTGTCTGGGAAAATCCCACATGCCGTGGAGCGGCTGGGCCCATGAGCCATGGCCGCTGAGCCTGCGCATCTGGAGCCTGTGCTCCACAACAGGAGAGGCCACAACAGTGAGAGGCCCACATACCACACACACACAAAAAAAATCAATTGATTAGGATTTCAGAGAAGATGACAAAATAGGAAGCTCCGGAATTTGTCACTTCACCTAGACAACAATTGTACTGACAGAAACTGTCTGAAGTAACTATTATGGAACTCTGGAGTCTATCTGAACCCTTCCAGCTTTGGGGGGAAGCTTAGCTTGCAAATAACAGTTCATTTTGATCAACTTCAGCCTTTAGTACTCTAGAAAACTACCCATCTCTCATCCTTCTAGCCACATGGCAGGCAACCATGCCCATATTTTGGTATGGCTTACTTGAGCCAGTGTGGATAATAAGAATATCATAGATATAACAGGAACACTTAAAAATTAAGCTCAAATGTGAGCATACAAGTACAACTGGATATCCATATATGTAAGAAATAAGTTGGACCCCTAACTTATGCCATATTCAAAAATTAGCTTAAAATGGATTACAGACCTAAATATAACATCTTAAGTTATTTAAAAGAAAAACTTAGAAGAAAATATAAGTGTAAATCTTTGTGACCTTGGGTTAAACAAAATCTTTTTAGGTATAATACCAAAAGCACAATTGAATTTTATTTGCTGATTTCAATAAAATGTTTGGTCATCTGGGGAAAAAAGCACAGTCAACAAAATAAAAAATATAAAAAGGATAAATTGGACTTCATCAAAATCAGAAGACTTTGTGCTTCAAAGGACACAATCAAGAAAGTGAAAAGACAACCCACAGCGGCTTCCCTGGTGGCGCAGTGGTTAAGAATCTGCCTGCCAATGCAGGGGACACGAGTTCAAGCCCTAGTCCATGAAGATCCCACATGCCGTGGAGCAACTAAGCCTGTGTGCCACAACTACTGAACCTGAACTCTAGACCCAAGAGCCACAATTACTGAGCCCATGTGCCCCAACTGCTGAAGCCTGCATGCCTAGAGCCCATGCTCCACAACAAGAGAAGCCACTGCAATAAGAAGCCCGCACACTGCAACAAAGGGTAACCCTTGCTCACCTCAGCTAGAGAAAGCCCATGAGGAGCAACAAAGATCCAACACAGCCAAAAATAATAAAAATAAATAAATAAATAAATAAATTTATATTAAAAAAAAGACAACCCACTGAATGGGAAAATATTTACATATTATGTATCTGATAAGCGACTTATATCCAGAATGTATAATTAACTCCTATAACCCAAATATAAAATTACATCCCAATATAGAAATGAGGAAAGGATTTGAATAGACATTTCTCTAAAGAAGACTTGTAAATGACCAATAAACACATAAAATGATGTTTAACACCGTTAGTCATTAGGGAAATGCAAGTCAAAATCACAGTGAAATAACACTCACCCCTACTACGATGGCTATTGTGAAAAAGAAAAAGTATAGGTGAAAATGTGAAGAAACTGAAACTCTCACGCATTGCTGGTAGGAATGTAGAATGTTACAGCCACAGTACCATTTGGTACAGTGTACCACTGTACAGTTTGGTGGCTCCCCAAAAGTTACACATTGAACTACAATAGGACCAGCAATGCCACCCCCAAGTATATATCCAAAATAATTGAGAGCAGGGACTAGAATAGATATTAGTGCACCAATGTTTATAGTAGCATTATTCACAATAGCCAAAAGTATAAACAACCTAAGTGTCCTTCAAAAGATGAATGGATAAAAAAAATGTGGTATATAAATACAATGGAATGTTAAGTCATAAAAGAGAATGAAATTTTAATATATACTACAACATGGATGGACCTTAACATTATGCTAAGTGAAATAAGGCAGACACAGAAGGACAAATATGGTATGGTTCTTGTATGATGTACCTAGAAGAGTCAAATTTATAGAGACAGAAAGTAGAATAGAGGATATCAAGGACTGAGGGAGGAGAAATGATAGTTACATAGCATTGTGGTATATTTAATGCCTCTGACTTATACACATAAATGGTTAAAATTGTAAATATTATGTTGTATATATTTTTACCACAGTAAAATATCAATTGACCATTGACATATGGATTTATTTCTGAACTCTCAATTCCATTTCCTTGATCTCTATGTCTACTGTTATGCTAGTGTCACACTGTATTGATTACTGTAACATTGTAGTAAGTTTTAAAATTGGGAAGTGTGAGTCTTCCAACATTGTTATGCTTTATCAAGATTGGTTTGACTATTCTGGGTCCATTGAATTTCCACTTGAATTTTAAGATCAGCTTGTCAATTTCCGCAAAGAAGTCAGCTGAGATATAGGTATGGATTACATTAAGTTTGTAGATCAATTTGTAGAAGATTTTCATTTTAACTATATCAAGTCTTGCAAACCATGAATGTGGGATATCTTGCCATTTACTTAAGTCTTCTTAAATTTCATTCAACAATATTTTGTAGTTTGCAGAGTATAAGTTTTGCAAGTATTCTGTTAAATTTATCGCTGAGTATTTTATTCATTTAGATACTATTTGAAATTAAGTTGTCTTCTCAATTTCTTTGTCAGTTTGCTCATTGCTACTGTATAGAAATACAACTGATTTTTGCATATTAATCTTGTATCTTGAAAGTTTCCTGAACACATTAATTGTTCTAATAGTTTTGTGGTGGACTCCTTAGGATTTCTTATATAAAAGATCAGACCATATGCAAATTGAGATAATTTTAGTTCTTTCTTTCTAAATGATCTAAATGATCCCTCCCCACCCATTTTCTTGCATAACTGCCCAGACTAACACCTCCAGTGCAATCTTGAATGGAAGTGGCAGTAATGGGCATCTTTGTCTTGTTCTTGATCTTAGGGCAAGAACATTCATTCACCATTAAATATAATGTTAGCTGTGGGATTTTTGTTGATACTTATTATCAGACTGAGGGCATTTCCTTCTTTGACTAGTTTGTTGAGTGTTTTTTATCATGAAGGGGCATTGAATTTTGTCAAATTCTATTTCTTCACCTTTTGAGATGATCATGTGAGTTTTGTCTTATATTCTATTGATATGATTTGCTACAATTAACTGATTTTTCATGTGTTTGCTGAAACTTGCATTTCTGGGATAAATTACAATTGGTAGTGGTGTATAATTCTTGTTATGTGCTGCTGAATTTAGTTTGTTGGCATTTCGTTGAGGATTTTTTCATCTATATTCATGAGATATTGCAGTTTTTTTGTATGTGTGTGAGTATAGGATGTCTTTGTGTGGTTGTAGTATCAGGGTAATATTGGCCTCAGAAAATGAGTTGGGAAATGTTCCATCCTCTTCTAAATTTTGGAAGTGTTTGTGAATAATTGATATGAATTCTTCCTTACATGTTTTGTAGAATTCACCAGGGAGGCCATTTGATCCTGGGATTTTCTTTGTGAGTAGATTTTAAATTACTTATTAAATCACTTTACTTGCTAAAAATCTATTCATATTTTCAGTTTCTTCTGAGTCAATTTTGATAGTTTATCTCCTTATAGGTATTTGTTTATCTATTGTCTAATTTGTTAGCATATATTTTTATAATAGTCCCTTATAGTCTTTTTTTTACTACCATAATGTCAGCAGTAATGTCTCCTCTTCCCTTCCTGATTTCAGTAATTTGAGTCTTCTAACATTTTTGTTTTTATTGAGCCCAGATAAAAATTTCAAAATGGTTGAAATTTTCAAAGAAACAACAGTTAATTTTGTTTTTATCTATTCTTATTTCATTTGTTGCCACTGTAATCTTTATTATTTTCTTTCTTCTGTTTGCTCTGGGTATAGTTTGCCCTACTATTTCAAGTTTCTTAAAGTATAATGTTGAGTTATTAAGTTCTGATTTTCTTCTTTTTTAATGTATGCATATACAGATATAAGTTTTCCTGTAAGCACTACTTTAGCTGCTTTCCATAAGGTTTTGTATATTCTTTCTTCATTTTTATTTATCTCATGAAATTTTCTCCAAACTGTTCTGTGATACATTGATTGTATGGGAGTGTGTTGCTTAATTTCTACATATCTGTGAGATTCATAAATTTCTTTCTGTTATTAGTTTTCATTTCACTCTTGTGATAGGAGGACATACTTTGTATCATTTCAATCCTTTTAGATTTATTGAGGCTTGTTCTATAGCCCAGTATTATATATCTGGGAGAATGTACCATGTGTATTTGAGAAAAATTTGTATTTTATTGTTGTAGGGTGGAATGCTCTATAGATATCTGTTAGATCTAGTTTGTGTATAGTGCTGTCCAAGTCTTCTATTTGTTTATTTATAGTATGCCTACTTTGTCTCTCCTTTATTGAAACATAGGTATTGAATCTCTAAAAAATTATTGCTGAAGTATTTATTTCTCCTTTCAATTCTGTCAGTTTTTGCTTCACAGAATTTGAGGCTCGATTGTTAGGTGAATATATATTTATAATTTTTATATCATTCAGAAGAACTTGCACTTTTATCATTATAAAATGTCCCTTTTTATCTCTAGTGACATATTTTTTCCTTATAAGCTCTAGCTTTTCTGATTAAATATAGCCACTCAAGTTTTCTTATGGTTGCTGTTTACAAAATATAACTTTATCCAATCTTTTCCTTTTAACAGATTTTTTACTTCAAATCTCAAATGTGTCTCTTGTAGATGGTATATAGTTGGATTACTTTGTTAAAAAAAACTATCTAACAATCTTTAACTTTTGATTGGATTGTTTAATACATTCATATTTAATGTTATTGTTGATATGACTAGATTTATGTCTGTCATTTTACTTTATGTTTCATATATGTCTCACATATAGTTTTCTTCCTCTATACCTCCATTACTGGCTTATTTTGCATTAAGTGAATATTTCTTAGTGGAACAACTCCTTGTTTTAATGATGTTTTACTATGTTTTTAATTTATTCCCTTAATAATTTCTCTAGGGCTTACCATATATATCTTAACATATCAGAATCTACTTCAGCTTTATACTATTTAATCACAGTGAGATATAGAATCATTATGTTAAATAGCTCTATAATTTCTACACACCTTTTGTGCTATTATTGTTGTACATAACATATCTAAATATATTATAAACCCTACAATTGTTATATGTAATTTTTTTCAGTAAGTTCATTTTTTAAAATTAAGGTATAATCAACAACATTATATTAGTTTCAAATGTACAAAGTAATGATTTGATATTTGTATATATTTCTAAATGAACACCACAATAACTCTTTACATAATTTTATATCTATTTTATTTATTTATTTTTAATTGTATATTTATTAAAGAACCTTAGAAAAGAAAGGAGAGGAAATAAATATTTATAGAGTTTGTTATTATTTACCCTTTAATGTTCTCTTCATTTTTCCTGTAGATTTCCATTACCATGTGCTGTCATTTTATTACTCCAATACAACATTGTTCTCATCTACCTCCTTTGCACTACAGTTCTCAACTATATTACCTTTCTGTATGTTAGAAATCCAACAATACAATTAAAATCATATTATTTTATACAAATGCTTCTTAAATCAGTTAAGAACAGGAAGAATAAAGATACATTTACACATTCTTTCATAATTGCATTATAACTATTACTTGTGTTCTTTTATTTATTTTTGTGAGATTGAATTCTGATCTATGGTCACTTTCTCAGCCTGAAGAACCTCTTTTGTCCATCTTTATCAGGTGGGTCTATTAGCAATGAATTATCCCAGTCTTTGTTTATTTTGGAATGTTTTTATTTTGCATTCATTTTCAAAGTTACTTTTGCTGTAGATAAGATTTTTGACACTGTTTTCTTTTTCTCCTAGCACTTTGAATATGTCATTCCACTGCTGTCTAGCCTTCATGGTTTCTGATGAGAAATTAGTTGCTAATCTTACTGGAGCTCCTTGTATGTGATGGGTTGTTTTCCTCTTGCTACGTTCAAGATTTTCTCTTTCAATATTTTTAATATAATGCATCTGGACATGGATCTCTTTGTGGAGTTTGTTGAGTTTCTTGGATGTGCAGATTAACATTATTCACCAAATTAGGGGGGTTTACTGGTATTACTTTATTAAAGATATGTTTCTGTTCCTTTGTTATTATCCTCTTCTTCTTGTACTCCCATTAGGTGCATGTTGGTATATTTAAGGATGTTGCATATTTCTTTGAGACTCTTAAATTTTCTTTATTCTGTTTTTAGGTTGCATAATATCTAGTAATTTATCTTCAAGTTCTCTGATTCATTTCATTATTTTGACAGGTAAAATCTACTGTTGAGATTCTCTAGTGAATTTTTAATTTCAATAATTATATATTTTAATTTCAGCATGTTTATTTGGTTCTTTTGTTTTAATTTCTAATTATTTATAGATATTATTTGATGAAGCATTTTCACTATACATTCCTTTACTATTTTAAGCATGGTCCTCTATCTCATAATTTTTTTTATTAAAAACTGTTTACATTTCCTGAGACTTGATTTATGGCCTAACATATGGTCCATCCTGGAGAATATTGCACATGCATTTGAAAAGAATGTGTATATTCCCCTCACTGGATAGAGGATCCTACAGATGTCATGCAAGAACTACACAAACATCTCAATAGATACAGAAAAAGCATTTGAGGAAATTCAATGCCCCTTCATAATAGAAACACTAAAATAAATAAATAAATAGATGAATAAAAGAATAAGTGAATGAATGAATGAATACATAAAATGAATAAAATCTATGAAAACAAGGGAAATTCCTCAACCTGATAAAAGTCATGTGTGAAAACCCCACAGCTAGCATCAAAGAGGAAATTTTAAAACAATTCCATTTATGATTGCATCAAAAAGAATAAAAAGTTTTTGGAATACATTTCACAGAATGAGTGCAAGTATATGGTACACTGAAAACTATAAAACATCATTGAAAATTTTAAAGATGACTTAAATAAATGGAAAGACATTCCAGATTTATGAATTGGAGGATGTTATTATTAAGACAGTAATACCTCACAAATGTATTTATGGATTTAACATAATCCTTGTCAAAATCCCAGCTGGCCCTCTTTGCAGAAATTGTCAAGCTGATTTATTTATTCATATGGAAATCCAAAGCACCTGAATTCCAAAAACTATCTTGGTAATGAAGAAGAATTTTGGAAGATTCACACTCTCTGATTTCAATACTTACTACAAAGCTAGAGTGATCAAGACAATGTGGGAATCATATAAGAATGTTCATAAAAATCAATTGTGAGTCTAAAAATATATCTTGCCATTTATGTTCAATTGATTTTTGGCAAGGGTACCAAGATGATTCAATGGGATATTAATAGTCTGCAAAAATGGTGCTGCACCAACTGGATTTCCACATGCAAAAGAATGAAGTTGAAACTCTCCCTGATACCATATGCAAAAATAAATCCAAATGGATCAAAGACCAAAATGTAAAAGCTAATATATGTATATATATGTATATATATATATATATATATATTAAGCTTAGAACACATAGTAGTAAATCATTGTGACCTTAGGTAAGACAATGCCTACTTAGTTTGACACCAAAAGCAAAGCAAAAGGAGAAAAAATAGATAAATTGAACTTCAACAAAATTTTATAAACTTTGTGCTGCAAATGATACCATCAGTGAAATGATAACCAATAGAATGGGAGAAAAATACGTATATATCATATATCTTACAATGAATGGGTATCCAGAGTATATAAAGAATAGGAATAAATGGCTCATACAACTCAATATCAAAAAATAAACATAATTCAAAGATACATGCACCCCAATGTTCATTGCAGCACTATTTACAATAGACTGGACATGGAAGCAACCTAAATGTCCATCAAGAGAAGAATGGATAAAGAAGCTGTGGTACATATATACAATGGAATATTACTCAGCCATAAAGAAAGAACAAAATAATGCCATTTGCAGCAACATGGATGGACCTAGAGATTGTCATACTGAGTGAAGTTA
This sequence comes from Globicephala melas, assembly GCF_963455315.2. Taxonomy (NCBI): domain Eukaryota; kingdom Metazoa; phylum Chordata; class Mammalia; order Artiodactyla; family Delphinidae; genus Globicephala; species Globicephala melas. The sequence continues at coordinate 49,763,250 of NC_083335.1, forward strand.
AGTCACACACAGAAAGACAAATATTATATGATATAGCTTATATGTGGAATTGAAAAAACGGGTGCGAATGAACTTACTTACAAAACAGAAGTAGAGTAACAGATGTAGGAAACAAACTTATGTTTACCATGCAATAAGTGGGGGAAGGGATAAATTGGGAGATTGGGATTGACATATACACACTACTAGATATAAAATTGATAACTAATAAGGACTTACTGTATAGCACAGGAAACTCTACTTAATACTCTGTAATGGTCTATATGGGAAAAAAATCTAAAAAAAGAGTGGATATATGTATATGTTTAACTGATTCACTTTGATGTACCCCTGAAATTAACACAACATTGTAAATCAACTATACTCCAATAAAAATTTTAAAAAAAACAATCAAAAAAAAGATGGCAGAAGACCTAAATAAACATTTTTCCAAAGAAGACATACAGATGGCTAATAGGCACATGAAAAGATGCTCAACATCACTAATTATTAGAGAACTGTATATTAAAACCACAATGAGGTATCTCTTTACTCTGGTCAGAATGGCTATCATCAAAAAGTCTACAAATAATAAATGCTGGAGAGGATGTGGAGAAAAGGGAAACTTCATGCACTGTCAGTGAGAATGTAAATAGGTGCAGCTACTATGGAAAACAGTATGGAAGTTCCTTAAAAAACAAAATAAATCTACCATGTGACCCAGCAATCCCACTTCTGACTATATATCCAGTAGAAAAAAAAAACCCCTCTAATTTGAAAACATACATACCCCCAATGTTCATAGAAGTACTACTTACAATAGCCAAGAGATGGAAACAACCCAAGTGTCCATCAACAGATGATTGACTTAAGAGGATGTTGTGTGTATGTGTATATATATATATATATATATATATATATATAAAATGGAATATTACTCAGCTATAGAAAAGAATGAATTATTGCCATTTGCAGCAGCATAGATGCACCTAGAGAATATTAAGCTTAGTGAAATGTCAGACAGAGAAAGACAAATACTATGTGATATCACTTATATGTGGAATCTAAAAATAAAACTGAATTTATATACAAAATAGAAACAGACACAGAAAACAAACTTATGGTTACTAAAGGGGAGAGAAGGGAGGAGGGACAACTTAAGAGTATAGGATTAACAGATAAAAACTACTAAATATAAAGTAGATAAGCAACAAAAATGTACTGCATAATACAGGGAATTATACCCACTATACTGTAATAACTTATAATGGAATATAATCTGAGAAAAAAAATCACAATGCTGTACACCTGACACTAACAAAATATTGTAAATCAACTATACTTTAATAAGAATAAATTTTAAGAAATAAAATTAGTATACTCGAAATAAAGGAGGGATAAATGTAACAAAATAAATGAAAGTCTTAGGCAATGAAAACTACAAACATTGTTGAAAGAAATTAAAGAATAACTAAACAAATTAAAAGATATCCCATCTTTATATACTGGAAGACCTAATACTATTAATATGGCAGTGATCCCCACTTTTATCTACAGAGTCTATACAATCCCTATCAACACTCAACCTGTTGTATTGGCAGAAATTTAGAAGTTAACCTTAAAATTTATACGAAAATACAAGGTACCGAGATTAGCTAAAACAATCTTTTAAAAAAACATGTCTGGAGAACTTACATTTCCCTATTTTAAGACATACTATGATATTACAGTAATCAATCCATGGATAGTACTGGCACGGGGATAAGACATATAATTCATTGTAATAGAATGGACAGTCCAGAAGTAAAACATCACATTAATGGTCAATTGATTTTCTACAAGTGTTCCAAGACAATTCAATGGGGAAAATGATAGTCTTTTCAACAAATGATACTGGGACAACTGATTATCCACTTGCAAAAGAATAATCTTGAATATCTACCTTACACCATATATTAAATTAACTCAAAATGGATCATAGATCTAAATCTAAGAGTTAAAGCTATAAAACTCTTAGAAGAAAACATAGTAGTAATCTTGGGTTAGGCAATGCTTTCTTAGATATGACACTGAAAACATAACTGACAAACAAAAATTAGATAAATTGTGTGTTATCAAAATTAAAAACATTCATGCTAAAAAGGACAACATAAGAACATAAAAACAATCAACACCATCAGAGAATATTTTCAAATCACATATCTGACAAGGGACTTGTATTGAGAATATATAAATTATCTTACCACTCAATAATAAAAAGATAACCCAATTAAAATGTGGTAAAGGATTTTAATAGACACTTCACTGAAGAAGATAGATAAATGTACAGTAAACACATGAAAAGATCCTCAATATAGTTAGCCTTTAGGGAAATGCCAGTCAACATAACTTCACACCTAATAGGATGGTTTTAATCAAAATGTAAGTTTTAGTAATGATATGGAGAAATTAGAACCATCATCATTCAGTTCTCTTGAGAATATAAAATGGTTCAGGTGTTTTGGTAAAAGCTTGGTAGTTTCTCAAATATGGTAACAAATACAGGCATATCTCATAGATATTGTGGGCTCAGTTACAGATCACCACAATAAAGTGAATATCTCAATAAAGTAACTTATACATTTTTTTGGTGCCCCAGTGTGTAAAAAAAACGTGTTTTACACTATACTGTAGTATATTAAGTGTGCAATATCATTATGTCTAAAAATACAGTGTACATACTTTAATTAAAAAATACTTTGTTACTTAAAAATGTTAACCCTCATCTGAGCCTTCAGAGAGTTGTAATCTTTTCTGCGTGTGGAGTCTTGCCTCGATGTTGACTGCTGCTGACTGATGATGGTGGTGGTTGTTGACGGCTGGAGTGGCTGTGACAATTTCTTGAAATAAGACAACAATGAAGTTTGCTGCATTGATTGACTCTTCCTTTCATGGACGATTTCTCTGTAGTATGGAAAGGGCTTGATAGCATTTTATCCACAGTAAAACTTCCCTCAAAATTGGAGTAAATCCTCTCAAAACCTGCAGCTGCTTTATCAACTAAGTTTATGTAATGTTCTAAGTCTTTTGTTGGTATTTTAACAATCTTCACAGCATCTTCACCATCTTGAGATTCCATCTCAAGAAACCACTTTCTCTGCTCATCTATAAGAAACAACTCCTTATACATTAAAGTTTTATGATGTGATGGAAGCGATTCAGTCACATCTTCAGATTCCACTTAGAACTCTAGTTCTCTTGCTATTTCCACCACATTTGAAGTTCCTTCCTCCACTGAAGTCTTGAATCCCTCCAAGTCAACCATGAGGATTGGAATCAACTTCTTCCAAACTCGTGTGAATGTCAGTATTTTGACCTCTTCCCATGAATCATAAATATTCTTAATGGCATCTAGAATGGTGAATCCTTTCCAGAAGGTTTTCAATTGACTTTGCCCATATCCATCAGTGGAATCACTACCTATGGCAGCTATAGCCTTACAAAATATATTTCTTAGAAAACAAGACTTGAAAGTCCAAATTACTCCTTGAATCATGGACTGCAGAACACATGTGTTAGCAAGCATGAAAACAACATTAATCTCATTGCCCATCTCCATTTGAGCTCTTGGGTAACCAGGTGCATTGTCAATGAGCAGTATTATTTTGAAAGGAATCTTCTTTCCTGAGCAGTAGTTCTCAACAGTGGGCTTAAAATATTCAGTCAACCATGTTGTAAATAGATGTACTGTCATCCAGGCTTTGTTTCCCATTTATAGAGCACATGCAGAGTAGGCTTAACATAATTCTTAAGGGCCCTAAAATTTTCAAAATGGTAAATGAGCATTGACTTCAACTTAAAGTCACCAGCTGCATTAGCCTCTAACAAAAGAGTCAGCCTGTACATTGAAGTTTTGAAGCCAGGCATTGAATTGTCTCTAGCTATGAAAGTCCTAGGTGACATCTCCTTCCAGTAGAAGGATGTTTTATCTACGTTGACAATCTGTTGATTTCAATATTGTTGTGTCTCAGGGAATAGGGAGTCCCAAGGAGAGGGAGAGAGATGGGGGAACGGCCAATCGGTATAGCAGTCAGAACACACACATTTAGCAATTAATTTTGCCATCTTTTTATGGGAGCAGTCAGTGACACCCCAAGATAATTACAATGGTAACATCAAAGATCACTGATCACAGATCACCATAACAAATCAAATAGTAATGAAAAAGTTTGAAATATTGTGAGAATTACCAAAATGTGATACAGAGACACAAAGTGAGCAAATGTTATTAGCAAAATGGCACTGATAGACTTGTTCAATGCAGAGTTGACACAAGCCTTTAATTTGTTAAAAATGCAATTTCTGTGAAGCACAATAAAAGGAGGTATGCTTGTAATTGCCATGTGACCCAACATTTCCTCTCCTAGTAATTTCAAGGGAATTGAAAACCTATTTCTACACAAACATTTGTACATGGACATTCATAACATCATTATTCATAATAGGAAAAATATAGAAATGACCCAAATATTCTTCAAGTGATGACTAGATAAATAAAATGAGGTATATTGATACAATGGAATATTATTCAACCATAAAAGATAATGAAATATTAATATTTGCTGCAACAAGAGTGAACTTTGAAAACTTAACGCTCAGTGAAAGAAACCAGACGCGTATTGTATGATTCCTTTTAAATAAAATGTGCAGATTAGGAAAATCCGTAGAGCCAGAATATAGATTAGTTCTTTCCAGGGGCTTGTTGCATGGATGGCATGTGTTGAGTGACTACTAATGGTTATGGGTTTCTTTCTGAGGTGATGAAAACATTCTGAAATTAGATAGTGGTAGTGGTTTTATAATTCTGTGAACATAGGTAAATTCACTGATTGTACACTTTGAACGTATGATTCAATGGTTTATTAATTACATCTCAATAATTTTTTTTAAAAAACCCTGAAGTTGAAGAGAGAATGCATTCTAAGAAAGCATAACTTAACAAGTAATAACCCCTTCCTCTGGTGCACCAAATTTACATTCCCTAGTAAATTTGAGACCTACTGCTCAGGAAAAAAGATTCCTTTCAAAATATTACTGCTCATTGACAATGCACCTGGTTATCCAAGAGCTCAAATGGAGATGGACAATGAGATTAATGTTGCTTTCATGCTTGCTAACATATTTGTTCTGCAGCCCATGGATCAAGGAGCAATTTGGACTTTCAAGTCTTGTTATCTAAGAAATACATTTTGTAAGGCTACGGGAGTAGAAGAATCTTGAGCTCCTATCTTTAAACATTGTTTCCAAGAGAAATGACAGTATTTTTCAAGGGCATTAAACCATCAACTGACCTTAACACCTTCATCTCTTAGCACCTTGAATGGATCTAGCTCTGATCACAAGACTGAGTTCCAAGAATGCTTATATGCATATTTTAAAAATATAGTAACAATCTGTTGTCTTTCAACAAGAAGACAGGTACAGGGTAAACTTTTGGCCAGAGGTTGGAAAGATATATGCTATAAATGAGGAACTAGTACAAAGAAGCATTTGGAAATACAGGGGTAAAGAGATAGAGAGGGGAAGAAATAAATGAATAGCAAGTGAATAAAATAAGAATTTTAGAGTGTTAAGTGCTATCAAAGAAATAAAAGAAGGATATGTGATAAGAAGTAACTTGAATTTGATACTCAGCTTGGGTTTGTGTGATTAAGAAAAACCTCTCTTAGCAAGTACTGTTTGAACTAAGGTTAAGGTCGAAGGAAGCAGTCATTTGCAACTTTCAGAAAAGAGCATTCCTGACAGAGGAGCAGCAATTTAAAAGTCCTTGAGCAGGAAGCAGCTTGCAGAAGAGTGACCAGGACCATGGTCAATGAAAATACTGCCAAGTGAAAAGTGCTGTGAGAAGAGGTTTAAAGATAGATAGCTATAGGTAAAGCAGGCTGTTGCTGGCCATATGAAGAGTTTGTATTTTACTCTGCTTGCAAGGGGAAGCGATTGTATGATTTTAAGTATAAAAGTGTCATGATGTGATTTATGTCTCTTAAAAAGCCAGAAGCATATTGAGTCACTGCCAATCCTTTCTAAACTGGTTGTATTATGTGGTAATGGAATATTTGAACTTCAGTGAAGAGAGGAGTTATACACTCAAATTAATGTCAATGATACAATTTAATGTTTTATTCGCCTCAACAGAGAAATTTTGTTTCTATACAATCAGTGGTTGTTACACTGAGATTTGGAAGTCAAAGATTTGATTCATTTTATTTCATCAGTAATTTTTTAATTTTGAAGGTAGATATATGTTTAAATGTTTATGATTGTGTATTTGAAATGATGATGCTTCATATACCCGTTAGTGTCTATTTCACTATACTTGGACCTGATTGCTCTTAGTACACACACAAACTACTATCATTAAGGTGCCAATGGATATCCACTTTATACTGTTTTAGAAAATGTTTGGAAGACAATCTGGGGGGACTGAAGTTAGGCAGGTCTGAAACAATCTTATTTAACATGGTCAGATGCCAGGGACTCCTGGCTTCAACTTTTGATTCAACCCAGGGAATAATTATAAAGATAATTATTCCCTGGGCAACATCACACCAGAAAATTATTAACAAGTAAACTCTGAATGTGTGTCTCTCAGAACAGTTTAGGGTGTCTATAGGGGTATAAACATACTCTTCCGTGATCCTAGAAATGCCTGGATTGAGTTTCTCAAAGGATCTGATGAATCGTGATATTAGTCATACATTATTATCAGCAGTAGATACCTTCATGGGGGCTTGAATACAAAGGGATATTTCCCCTACAAAGGGTAGAGTGTTCCTGGGTCTCTTGTTTTATATAGCCATCTTCATGCAGCTATGTTTTAGTTTCTTTTACTTACATTAAAGAGATTTGTATCCTTTGTCAGTGTCTCTGGGTACCATCAACACTGCTTCAATCACATACTGTCTGTCAGTAACAAATATCACCTTGTTCAATATCTGAGTCCCTCTGGTTATCCCAAAACAGAAGGCCTTTTTAAAATAAGGTTTGTTTATTGGATTCAATTTGCTAGTATTTTGTTGAGGATTTTTGCATCTAAGTTTATCAGTGATACTGACCTGTATTTTTTTTATTTTTTGTGGTATCTTTGTCTGGTTTTTGTATCAGAGTAATGATGGCCTCATAGAATGAGTTTGGAAGTATTCCTTCCCCTGCAGTTTTTTGGAAGAGTTTGAGAAGGATCAGTGTTAGCTCTTCTCTAAATGTTTGATAGAATTCACCTGTGAAGCCATCTGGTCCTGGACTTTTGTTTGTTAGAAGATTTTTAATCACAGTTTCAATTTCAGTACTTGTGATTTGTCTGTTCATATTTTCTATTTCTTCCTGGTTCAGTCTTGGAAGACTGTACCTTTCCAAGAATTTGTCCATTTCTTCCAGGTTGTCCATTTTGTTGGTATATAGTTGCTTGTATTAGCCTCTTATGATCCTTTGTATTTCTGTGGCATCAGTTATAACTTCTCCTTTTTCATTTCTAATTTTATTGATTTGAGCCCTTTCCTTTTTTCTCTTGATGATTCTGGCTAAAGGTTTATCAATTTTGTTTATCTTTTCAAAGAATCAGCTTTTAGTTTCATTAATCGTTTCTATTGTTTTTTCCTCTCCATTTAATTTATTTCTGCTCTGATCTTAATGATTTCTTTCCTTCTACTAACTTTGGGTTTTGTTTGTTCTTCTTTCTCTAGTTGCTTTGGGGTAAGGTTAGGTTGTTTATTTGAGATTTTTCTTGTTTCCTGAGGTAAGATTGTCTCTCTATAAACTTCCCTCTTAGAACTGCTTTTGCTGCATCTCATAGGTTTTGGATTTCATTTGTGTTTTAGTTTTCATTTGTCTCTAGGTATTTTCTGATTTCTTCTTTGATTTCTTCAGTGATCCATTGGTTGTCTAGTAGTATATTGTGTAGCCTACATGTGTTTGTGTTTTTTGAGTTTTTTCCTTGTAGTTGATTTCTAATCTCATAGCATCATGGTTGGAAAATATGCTTGATATGATTTCAGTTTTCTTAAGTTTACTAAGGCTTGTTTTGTGGCCCATAATGTGATCCATCCTGGAGAACATTCCATGTGCACTTGAGAAGCATGTGTATTCTGCTGCTTTCAGGTGGAATGCTCTATAAATATCAGTTAAGTCCATCTAGTCTAATGTGTCATTTAAGGCCTGTGTTTCCTTATTAATTTTCTGTCTGGATGATCTGTCCATTGATGTAAGTGTGCTGTTAAAGTCCCACACTATTATTTTGCTACTGTCAATTTCTCCTTTTATGTCTGTTAACATTTGCCTTATATATTGAGGTGCTCTTATTTTGGGTGCATATATGTTTACAACTGTTATATCTTCCTGGATTGATCCCTTGATCATTATGTAGTGTCCTTCTTTGTCTCTTGTAACAGTCTTTATTTTAAAGTCTATTTTGTCTTATATGAGTATTGCTACTACAGCTTTCTTTTGATTTTCATTCACATGGAATACATTTTTCCAAACCCTCACTTTCAGTCTGTATGTGTCCCTAGATCTGAAGTGGGTGTCTTGTAGACAGCATATATATGGGTCTTGTTTTTATATCCATTCAGCCAGTCTATGTCACTTGCTTTAAATAGACATGAGATATCACTTAAAATATGTTCTAAGTGCATTCCTGAATATCTGTAAGTAAGAAAAACTATTGTCTTCTTGTTTCCCATTGGCAGGACATTGAATATTTGGACTTAGACATGTTATAATTTTATAATAAAATATATAGAATCAGGTAAAGTATACTTACTACCTGTGCTTAAGACTTACTTGCTTGAAGACCATTAATATTTGAGGCTAAGGACAAGTATATCAAGTTTAAAAGTTCCCTAAGCACTTGTCAGTTTCAAAATATCCTACAGCAGAAGACAATTCATACATTTACTTTTCTCTGTTCTAGTTTTCAAGCACTTGGTGAAAGCTGCTGCCTTTGAGAAAAGACCAGGTTGATCTGAGATGAAGGCTGCAAGGAAGGGAATTAGGTAACAGGTATGGATCATAGTTATGCCTCCCATCCTATGTGCTATTATTACATTGTGACCAACACTGTGTTCCCACCTCTTGAATTTTGCATACTTATGACTTTCCCAGCCAATAAGTCATGATGGGAAATTATGTTATTTGACTTCCAAGATGAATTCATAAAAACATTACAGCTCCTATATGGAGCAATTTATCTGTCTCTCTCTGTCTCTCTCTCTCCATTTCTCTCTCTGTTTCTCTTTTGCCATACTTGCTTTGGGGACCCATGTGGAGAGGCCAGGTTTGGTTGTTCCAACCAACAGCCCCAGATAAGGTTTCAACAAACAGCATCTACCACCAGACATGTAATTGAGTGACTTTTCAGAATATTCCAACCTCCAGACATCAGGTCAACTCAACTAGATGCCAAGTGCAACACAGATATCTTCCTCAACAATCAGAGCCCAAATTATAGATTTGTGAACAAACTAAATGCTGCCATTGTTCTAAGACACTAAGTTTAGGGGTAAATTTTTATAGAGCCATAGTAACTAGAACAACTCCAGAATTGTATATCCAATTGCCTACTTGCTAAATGCAATTTAAATATGGTAGAAGCCAAATTCCTTCTTATCTTTCCCTCATACTTGTTCCTCCATCAGTCTTTCTTATCTCAGCAGACAGGTACTCTATTCTTCCAGTTTCTCAAACCATAGGCCAGAGTCATCTTTGATTGCTCTCTCCACATCTGATATCCAATATATCATTGTTGCCTCTACCTTCACACTATATCCTAAATATGACTATTTTCCTTACACCTACCACTCTCACCTAGTCCAATTCATCAACATTTCTCTTCTGGATTATTTCAGTAGCCTCTAAGTGGTATTCCTGTTTTATCCCTCAAACATCTATACCTTAATTTCTACAATGCTTCCAGCAGAATTGTTTCAGAATATGTCTCATTTTGTTATTTCACTGTTCCTTCTGAGTAAATACCAAGTTCTTTAAAATAGACCCCCTGTTTCCTCTCTATCCTCATGGCCTCACACTCTCATCTTTGTTAATTCAGCAGCAGTTACACTGGTCTCCTTGTTATTCTATGATGACATCTGGTACTTGCTTGTCTTTGCTGTTTTTGCTGCCTGGAATCCTCTTTCATTAGTTATCACATTGCTCAGTCGCTCACTTCCATCTTCACAAATATCATGCCTTCAGAGGAGCCTTCCCTGGCTACCTTATCCCTTAAAACTCTTTTATTTTCTCTTCATTATTTACTAACATCTGACATTGTTACTCGCTCTACATTTGTGTAGTTTCTTAACACTCACTAGAATGTAAGATTCATAAGGGCAGGGACTTTGTCTATTTTGTTTACTGGTATACTCCAGCACCTAGAACAGTGATTGGTACAGGGTGCTTGCTAAAATATTTGTTGAATATAAGGCCAAGAGGCTCCTAAAATCTCCTCATGTAGTAGTCTTGAAAAACAAACAGTAGCTCTCTTAATACAAGGAAAAGGATGATGCTGAATATCTCTAAGGGTCTTTACTTTAACCTCTAAATGTGCAAATGTTATGTGCTAAGCACTTATGTTTAGATGAAGGATGCACTGAGGAAACAGTTGATTAAGATATTTTGAAATCAAAGACTTTAAAAACAAGTGCAATGAAATATAACAGGTCATATGATAGAAATTTTAAAGGAACACAAACAAGGAAAGAGTTGTTGATTCTATCTTGAAAGAAATTTCCCTAAACCCCCTTTCCAGATAGGATTGACAACTCCTTCCTTATGTGTGTTCCTTTAAAGAAAGATGAGTAGTTTGTGAGATTAAATGGGAGAGGCAGCATTACAGGTACAAGAGGGCATCACAAGCTGCAAGAGCAACATGAATAAAGGAAAGCCTGGGTAAAACAGTTTGGCCTGTTCAAGGCCTGAATACCTCTCATGGATGCAGCTTGGGTAAAATGTATGGTTATATGATAGAGGAGATTGAGGAGATAAAGTAGGCAGAGGACAATTTGTGACAGGCCTTTTTAGGCCATATTTATTTATACATTATTGTGTAATGAATGAAGATCCTATAAGGGTTTTAAGCATAGGTCTTTCCTGTTTTCAGATTCTTAATGACAAAAGATGTGGCTAAAAAAATAGGTCAGCTCATTACCCTGTGTTCTATTCACATAACACAAAGAGTTTCCAGAGACACAAAAATGCTTCTCTCAAATACTTCTCTAAGGAAGGAATTAGACCAGCTTAATTCATCAAGTCTAAGCTGGGTACAGTCATAAGTAACACTGTATTTTCCGTTAAAACAAAATGACAATTGTTTTTATGGGGTTAATGTTGTGAAAAGACTGCTAAGTACTTCGATAAAAAAAGAAATGATTAACTGTCAAAATTATCTATTTTAGAATGAGACTAAATATCAAGAATAGTGTAATTGATAATTAAATTATGATAGAGTACTACATATTCATTGAAAAGGATGATTATGATGATGATATAATGAAGAGAAATGGTTTTATATATAATGTTAATTTTAAAAGTAGAATTAAGAATAGCATTTACTATGGAATTTCAACTAAATAGAAAAAAAAAAAAGCCATTGTGATAGCCAGGTTCCAAAATGGCCCCCAAGGATATTGCCTTCTTGTATGTATGACTGGTATCATCCCTTCCCACACTGAATAAGACTGACTTGTGTAACCAATATAATATTGCAGAAATGACAGTGTCTGAGTTCTAACGCTAGGTCATAAAATATGTTATAGGTTGTCTTTTGCTTTCTCTAATGATCACTCACTCTGGGAGAAGTCAGCCATCCTATCTATGAGGATACTCTAGCAGTCATATGGAGAGTTGCACATCATGAGGACAATTGAGACCCCCTTCTGACATCCAGCAAGGACTTGCCAACCATGTTCATGAGCCTTGGAATCAGATCCTCCAATCCTAGTCGAACCTTCAGATGATGGCAACCTATGTTGACATTTGGAATGTGTTGAGAGGAAAAGGTTTCCTCTACCAACTTAGGTCCATGTGGTAGCTATGGTGGTAGTGGGGCTGTGAATGAATTGATAACAGTAGATTAACAAGAGAAAACATGAGTTCTGGAGCACTTTACAAGAAGTGGTTCTCCAAACAATCAGGGGTAAGTGTTTATATATCAGCTTAACAAAGGGAGGTGGGGATTTGTGGCTTCAGTGAGAAAGTATGGAAGGTTCTATTGAGCTTGTTTACACAATTTTTCACCCTGGTGCTAATGGGCAGTCTCCTTTTTGGCTGGAAGCTTCCATGGAGGGGGATTTATGGCAGTTTAATCCTCAGAAAGCCCTGCTTTAATCATCAATCAAAGGGATGTTCAGATAAGGCTTTTTCTGGGGCTGTTTGTCCAAAATTTTTCAGTTTATGGTAGTCTTCATGCCACTCTAGTGGGTTATTTGTCCCTTCCACTGCAACATCATGAGATACCCAGTTAAGTCACTCTTGAAACCTAATTCAAAGACTATGTGAGATAAAATGTTTACTATTGATTTTAAGCTCTTAGATTTTGATGTAATTTGTTATGTAGCAAGCGGTGTAATTTGTTACGCAGCAATTGATAAGTAATTCATCCATGTATTTTATTTCCAAAAAATTCTGTAATGTGATCTTAATTTTATGATGAAAAAGCATAATGGAAGAAAGTCAACTATTTGATATTGGTTAACAAAATATAATGCTAAGGTCTCTAAAGTAATAAAGACTATCTTTTAAAAGATTTAAAATTATGAAATAGAGATGCAATGAAAAACTTAAAACACTGGACTTCATTAGACCTTTCACTAACAAAAGATTTGCATAAAACAATAGGGAACAGTGTTACCAAACGCAAGTTTGGTTGCCCTCTGATCAAAAGCCAATAATCAAGAGGCAAGTGTTGGTAGAAAGGAAAGTTGTTTAATCAGAAAAGCCAGCAATCTGGGGAGAAGGTGGACTCATGTCCTGAAACCAACTCCAAAGATTCTGCTCAGCTATGACAGTTTTTAAAGGGAAAAAGGGGAAACAAACTTAGTTAAGCATTAAGGTAGGAGTTCAGATTTTTTGTCATTTTTCTGTTGCATGCAGACGTACTGACTTCTCCTGATCTTCCTTTGGATGCTATCTTTCTTGTGTGAACCACCTGCAAATTTGCTAAGGGGAAGATGGGGGTAAAGAGTCAGTCATTTTTTAACTACCTAATTACTTATTCCTACTACTTTTAATCCAGGAAAGGAATCAACAGGTTAGGCAAGGCATTTAGTAGAACAGAAGTCAGAAGTTAGGTTAAATATTACCTGGTGATCTCATTTTTATAATTAAGGTTTAAGGGAAATAGGCAAGCAGGAAAGGGGCAAAAGAGCTGCTTACAAATCCCCACTTCTCAGATATCATTTCATTTCTATGGGAATAGTGGTGAAGGTCTATCTTCTGTAACCTCTTCTTGCTGACATAGGGTGCTGTATTCTCAGAGTGGGAGATGTCAACATGGGTCTGTAGCATCTCTTTGCTGACAATCTGAGTTGCTGGCTTACATATATGGGCAGAGCAAGCTACAGTTATTTTGATGCCCACAAAGATATAGATTATTATGGGCAATAATGTTAAACTCATTCTCTTGAGTCCAGTTCTTGGAATTGTGCTAGCCATAGATTTAGTACTGCTCAAGATTGAGCAGCTTATGTCATAGCTACAATCTGGTCATCATGCAGTTAGCTCTGCTACCTCTGGTAGCAGTTATAGTACCTGTAAAATGACTCAGGACTGTGCATCATATACTGAATCTGTAACTTTATTGTCCTCATCATTAACTGCTTGAACCTGCTCCTTTGTGATTTAGGGAGGCCTGGGAGATTTCAGCTTTTCTACAGACAAGAGGCAGTGGACATGGAAGAGCCTTTGTACTTGGTGCTGGGGGAGGGCCCACAGGGTTCTCCTCAGTTTCAACACTACAGCCAATAAACCAATACTGTAGGCAGATATGGTAAGAGGTCCCCAGGGGAAGAAAATGAGACATAGCTTTCTTAAAGTAAGAGAAGCCAATTTAGGCCTAAGCCATTTTGTGATCTAAGCCAGGCCACAATGCTTGCTCATACAGAACAGGTCTGAGTAGTTAATAATTTTAAGGGAACAAAAGAATGTAGGAACAAACAGCTATTGCCAGGCCAGAGAAATAATGATATCAGAGATAATAAATCAGTCACTAAGACTCCCAGTTCTGACACATATTTTTGAACTGTTTTACAGTATCTGAACCCCCTTGAACAATTGGCTATGAGACTAACTGGAGCCAGAGAATTGATGATGTGACCTTTGCTGGCCGTTGTGACTTCAATCAATTAGAACCTGGATCCTGCCAACTTTATCCCCAATTCTACACTAAATTCCTCTTTGCATGAGTCCCTTCATAAATATGCATGCTCCCTTAGCTTAAAACTTCCCTAATTTTGCTGTTCAGGGAGACACTGCTTTGGGAAAGATCCTCAGTCTTCTCCTTATCTGTTACAAGTAATAAATGCTTCCTTGTCCTGCTCTTTGACTTGGTTGTGTCTTTTGGCTCGACAAGCACCTAGAGGTGAACCCAGTTCTCAGGTTACAATACCTCAATAAACAGAATAAGATTCACCAAAAAGAGGAATATGTTGAAATACTTTGATACCATGATCTGTTTAATGGAGAATCCAAAAATATTAATATGAAAATGGAAAGAATAATACCATAAAATGTGTTTACCTGAAATATCAGATCAAAGATGGAAAGAGATTTTTAAAGTATAAAATAATTCTGTTTTTCTCCCCTTCAGTTTAGCAAATTAGATTATGCTTAATTGTCCTCTCACTAGAAAAACAAAGAAAGATTTGATAATATCCTCAAAGAAATAAGTGATATCTAGAATCAATAAGAGGGCTTTGGTAAACTGTTGTACAATCATATTCTAAAGCATAAATAACCGCTTTTGATACCTTGCTTATCTGGATATGTCTATACCTGAAAGCAGTCATAACAGTCATTCAAAAGCAGACACACAATGTTAGGGTATTGAAGGTAAATTGCAGCATTATATGTTAAACAAAGATGGGGGATGTGACATAGAAAATGTATTCAATAACCTGAAATAAGGAAATGAGGGGATTTGCATGACTTACATTGTGTTGCCCTTTTAAAAAGGAGAGCTAAACCCTTCTTTGGTATTTTCTTCTCTTGTCTTAAAAACAAGATATGAAAAAATAGAATATTTTACATTCACCTTGAATCTCATCTATTCTTAGCAAATTTGAAGACATGAATTGCATCAGGAACTCATTATGGCTCCAGAGGAAAGTTAGAACAAGGATCATACAAAACTAAAGAAAAAAAAAATGTTTGACCTTTTTTTTCTAGAACCTATTATCATAACTTAGAAATATTTGACATTTATTGAGCATTTTCTATGTTCCAGACAATGTAATAAGGGCTTCATTTATCATATTTATTTATCTTTTTAACACTGGAAACAATGCTATGAAGTAGGTGGCATTAGTAACCCCATTTTAAGATGATGAAACAAAAAGTTTAAATATCTTGCCTAAATATTGCCAGTATTTTAACCCATTTGTGTTGAGCTTCAAAGCCAGGACTCATAAACACTTTGTGATATAAGAGGTAAAGCCTTTCTTAAGATGACACATATTTAAAAGTGCAGTGGGACCAACTGCTATTTCAAGGACATTTCCAGCTTTCCTAGAAGGGAGGCCTACTTGAATTTCTAATTAATTTACTAATTTTGATGCTGATTATGGTGGAAAATTTAGAAAAACTTCCTTTTCTGTTTTGGGATAAACATTGTAATAACATCCCATTTATGTTAATACAAAGCCAAAATCCTATCCTAGAATGAGGAACTTAACCACTTAACTGATTAACTACTTAAGTTTCCAAATTCTAGTTAAAAGGTTATGTACTGAGTATAGTAATGTAAAGATCTCTAGTGTGGCCTGAGTTGCTGCTTTAAAAAGTGGGCCATTTACTGAAGGTAGAGAATTTCCTTTTCTCCTTCAGGTGGGGACAGCAAGGGAGATTGAGGATGGGGACTCTGGAAAGAGAAGACAGGGTCAAAGCAAATCCAGGAAGTGAGTTATTCAAACTTCTCCTTGAATATCGAAACAGGTGGGGGAAGGCAAACTGAAATAGCCAATTAGGAAGCTCCTGTGGTAGGCACTAGACAATAAACATGAGGTAAAATATGATACTCAATTTTTGGTGATTTTTCTCTTCATTGCCATTTTCATTATTTTGTTCCCAAACCTCTATATAAATAATACTGTGAACTAAAATTCATATTTTATGGCAAGACAAGAAAAGATTTATACATAACATATTTTCTCTACCAATTTGTTACCAGAGAACTGGGTTTGCCTCTTGGTGGATGTCAAGCTAAGAGACACAACCAAGCCAAAGTTGGGGAGATGGAAAGATTTATTACTTGCAGCAAGTAAGGAGACCACCAAGGATCTCTCCCAAAGCAGTGTCTCCCCTAACAGCAAAATTGGGGAAATTTTAAGCTAAGGGTACATGCATATTCATGAAGGGGCTTGAGCAGAGGATAATTCAACATAAAATTGGGGAAAAGTTCAAAAGTCAAGAGAGTCCACCTTTAGTTGATTGAAGTCAGGAGGGTCAACATCATCATTCCATCCTCCACTTGGTTGGGGGCCTTGGTTCCTGCAGAACTCAAAGACCTGTATCTGATTGTTACATATATCCCCTGAGGGGGAACTAGGACTCTGTTTTATCACTAAACTATTGTTCTTGACTGTTTTTCCTTTGTTCCTGCATTTCCTTACTTCCCTTAAGATCATTAATTACCTAGACCTGTTCAAGGACAAGCATTGCCTTGACTTAGACTTAGATCACAAAATGGCTTAGGCAAAAATGGCTTCTCTTATTTAAAGAAAGCCATTCCTGGTTCCCTTTCTTTGGGGACCCCCTAACCTATCTGTTTACACTTTGGCCTCCTCTCTCCCCTCTACTTTGCTTTGTGTACCTGCATTATGCTTCGACCAAACCTCCTCCATTGGCAGAAATACCTGCTCAACCATAAAAAGCAACATTCTCCTAGCACCAACAAGACAACTGCTTAAAAGATACATTCCTTCTTGATCTTATAAGGGGTCACAGTGATGACACTTACATCTGGATTGCATAAACTGTCAATAATACATCATTTAATGTATAGCCTTCTGTCTCAAAAAACTTATATAACTGTGCCTTGACTTCTAACGGGTGGAACAGTTCTCAGAGCTTTCTGAGATGTTGTTTCCAAGTTATTATCCTCAATTTGGCTCAAATAAAATTTTCCATTTTTTTAGATTTATTAATTTTTTCATCAACAATACTTATATATCACTTACTATGTGCCAAGCACTATTCTTAATGTTCACTTGGGATTAACCCATTTAATCTTCATGGCAGTCCTATGAGATAGATACTAGTATTATCTCCATTTTACAATAAGGAAAATAAGGCACAGAGAGTTCCCTAAAATTCCACAGCTCCTAAGTGACCAAGTTGGGATTAGAACCTAAACAGTCTGGTGTCAGTGTCCATACACTTAACCAGAATGCTGTAATAGTAAATCTCAAAGAGATTTGTTATCTTCTACAACTTAGAGTTAGCAAAGATTAAGAACAGTAAGGAAGAGGCATTTGGCCACACTGGAGTGAAGTGGCATTGAAAAAGACAAAGCAACCTGGAAAAGAGAAGCCCAGACCAACTGTCTGGAGGAAGAGGTGATAAGTGAAAACCAGAATGAATTTTGCTAAACATGTAAGTATTTCCCAAGGATAATCAGAAATGCTGGGGAAAGAGAATGCCATAGAAGACAATCTGGTAAAATGGGGAATCAGATTAATTTAGATATGTACTAAAGGGAATTTCTAGGGGCTTGAGAACTTGGAACATGGCAGCATTCCAAAACATAAGTTTAATTTATTATTTAAGGGTTTCTCACATCCTGAAGAGTGCTTGACTGGGCAATGTCAAGTTTTGCTTTACGACACCTCTATATTTTTTAAGTTCTCTGGTTTAAGCCCTGCCCCCAACATACTGCACCACCATCCTCCATCACCCCCACACAAGCAGAAAGCACAGATATATCTACACATTCCATCTTTAGGTATATATATATATATATATATATATATATATATATATATATATATATATATATAAACCTTAAAGCTGGTTATCATTAAGTCTTTACAGGGAAAAAATCATTCAATTTCTTGAGTTATGTAGGGGAAGAAAAAGTTTTCCTCCCTCTTAGGTTATCTGGCTGGGTCTGAAAACTAAACTGACAAAGATTAGCAGGAGAAAAACATACAAATTTATTTAATATAAGTTTTATGTGACACAGGAGCATTCATAAGGAAATGAAAACCTCCCAAATTAAACCTGAGTATTTTATGCTAGGTTTGATGAAGAATGGACAGTTGTAGAGGAATAAGGTAGGTTAAAGCATATGAGGTAAATCTAGTAAACTGGGGGAAACTTAGCAAGAATGGATTGTTTGGATCCTTTTAGCATCCCTTTGTCTGTGGAGATAAGAATGATCCTTTCCTCCAGGTATAAGGTGGGCACCTCTCCTACGAGGGTTTTATGTCCTGTTTCAGGGGAAAAGGGCAAGCCCTGCTCACTTAGAATTAGATCATTTAATCCTCAAAGGAAGCCTGATAGGTACTCTCAGCTACTTTCTCAAAGTCCTTCAGCTTAACATATTCAATATGCCAAGGTACCATATTTTGGAGTAGCACGTTCTGAACCCCATCAGTTGGTATATCAATCCTTTGACCTATTAAGTGTTAATATTAACTGAATTTATTGAAGTTTCTACATTGAGATCCTACTGCTGTGTCTCTGTACATCTTGCTTACCATTTCAATTTTTATCAGAGATGTCTCCAACTTGTGTCAATTTAACTTATTAGAATACAGAGTATATGATATTTCAAGATAGCTTTTTAATGAATTGTGTATGTACTATTGTTGAAAAACAATATTCAACTGAGTAAATTTCAAAGATCTTATTGGCTTTATTCAACAATTCATGAATCAAGCAGTATTCAATTTAGCAGGTAGAAAGGAGCTCCAAGGAGCTCTACAAATGAAAGATTTTTATAGGTAGAAAGGAGCAAGAACAAGGAAATTACACTACACAAAAAGAGCTGGTTGATTATTTCAAGGTCACTTTCCTTTAGGGGGTGGCAGAGGTTTATCAGACAGATGACCTCACTAGGGCTGATCAGGTGATTCTTTTTTTTAAAATAAATTTATTTATTTGTTTATTTATTTTTGGCTACATTAGGTCTGTGTTGCTGCGCACAGGCTTTCGCTAGTTGTGGCAAGCAGGGGCTACTCTTCGTTGCGGTGTGCAGGCTTCTCATTGCAGTGGCTTCTCTTGTTGTGGAGCATGGGCTCTAGGCACGCAGGCTTCATTAGTTGTGGCACATGGGCTCAGTAGTTGTGGCGCACGGGCTTTAGTTGTTCTGCAGCATGTGTGATCTTCCCGGACCAGGGCTTGAACCTGTATCCCCTGCATTGGCATGTGGATTCTTAACCACTGCGCTACCAGCGAAGTCCCGATCAGGCAATTCTTGATTGACCAGTTTAAGATTTCATTTTTGGGAGAGCGAAAACTGTAATTAAGTTGGTTTGATGACATGGGGCTTAACATAAGCAACACCATTTGGGGTCCGTTTTCTTATTTTTAACATTATTTTTTATTCTATCCAACATCAAATAAATATTTTGATTCTCTACCCAGTGCTTCCAGTATCCATTTTGTCAGTCAGATTCCTCTACTCTCCATCTCCTCTAGATACCCTATATTCCCCGGGTGAATTCAGATAACATCATAAGAGTTGAACCTGTCTGCTGACACTCCTCTTTTTCATACTATATTCAGGTCATTTATTCAACATACACACTTCACTTGCTCTGTGATCAATTCCACCTCTTTTCTGTATGCTTTGTATTCCTAACAGTTTCCTATGTTATAATACTTTTGACTCTAGATAGTTACCAACTCAGTGAAAGAAGTTTCATTTATTTTATTAGATTTTATAATTTATATAAAACTTTGCTAGCTAAGAAAAGTAAAAACAAACTAGTAAACAAACAAACAACTCTACATAAATCCCTGTACAAAGAAACTATTTTCAGAAAGAAAACACAAGTTTTTAATTTTAAGCCTTAATTTATTAATTTAATAGTTATTGCACACTTACTACACACAGGCAGTTTGAACCACATAATCCCTAGTTTCATTGAGCATATATTCTAGGGAGGTTGTCCCAGATAAGAATCTCATTTATGCACTCACACTTAAATAGGTCTATAACTGTACTATGCTGGAAGTACAGAAGTGAATAAGATATTTAAAGATCTTGCCCTCATGAAATTATATTTTAGTAGGGGGAGAGAGATAGTAAGTAGGAAACTAACAAATTAAAAATATTTCACAAATTATAAGCACTAGACAAAGACAAAGCAGAGTAAGTTCTTTTCAAATAAAGAAACATGTATGATATAAGCAGTTTTATTGACTTATTTCGGAAGAGAGAACAACACTACATGGGAAATTCCAAAATATCATCTCCTTAAAGAAACTGAGTGCATGACATTTTTGCTCATGGTTTGGGCTGGGAAGCTTTTAGGTTGAGATATGAGAGGCCAGGTGAGGCTTTGGATTGGTTGATTTCCTAAGACAAAGCTAGATGCAACAGAGTCAGATGAAAATATTATATGAGTCACAGGACATTCTGTGATTAGATTGCTTAGTGAAAGTGTGGCTGTTCTAATCCTCCACCCCTTAGGCCATCCTGGCCAGACCATAAGGTTAGCCACAAAATTATTCTTACAGCAGTTCTATACCACTCTTGTGATTACTAGATAAGATCATTACCTCAGAAACAACAGTCTGGAGTTGAATCAGAGTTTGACCTTTGTGTTGATTTTGTCAAATGATGAGTTGCTGGTTCATCTGATGTGATATTAGTGTCACAGCAACATATAAAACTCTGGAGAGTACACACCTGCCAATGACAACACACATAAAGACTAACAGGAAAGTAAGGGTTAAATTATATAGAATTCTATGAGTCCATGATGCAAATGAACAAATCCAGATGAACAAAACAAACTCCCAAGTGGCCAGCTCTTTTGATTTAGAGATTGATTGTTATAATTGGCAGTAGTATTTATCTGAATGCAACATTAGACACCATCTTGGCTAATAGAGAATCTAAAGTTACTCATTTGTCCATTATCTCTTAGACCAAAAGAATTACACTTGTCTTTTGAGCCTTGAGAGCTGTGGAAGTATCATTTACAACTTCAGCTACAGTTATTGATAATTGTCTGAACGTTATAGAAATCACTATTTGGATGGTAGGCATAAAAGTGGAGTAGTGAATTTTTTGTGTAATTTTCCATAGAAGCCTTTATTTTTTATATTACTGGGCTAATACCTCATTAAGAAATGGTCCACAGGGTGTATATTGGTCTTGAATATATAAAGTCTCTGACAATTATCCCATATACACAAGTCAGGCTTATAAATAAGGAAAGAGCTTGGTCCACATAAAATATAGTATGCTTGCAAAAAAAATATATAGTATGCTTGTGACATAGAAATTGTATTGGAGGTGTACACATTGCTTAACATGACAGGAGTGCCCTAGTTAACTGCCTGGTTGAAGCTGAATAATTTTTATAAAGCAGGTTGGATTCTTTCTGAGGAATACAAATAGACTACTATAGAAAAAAATAGTGTTAATATTTAATCCTACTCCTATTGTGTTTCTGGTCCCCATGGACAATTCTATAAATAATTTTGCAGAAGTATTTTTCTGTTCCATGATCATGGTCCAATTTTTATATGACTGATGCTGGAGTTAATAATAAGAGGATATTTCTAATTCCAGAAGTGTCCAGTGAAAGGAATATGCTCCTCTGAAGTGTTTACAGGAATGCCAATTAGCTTGTTTATGCTCTTTATGGAGTATAATTTCCATATGTAAAAGTGAACATAAGTGAACAGATCAATGCATTTTAAAAAGCAGAGCACACTCATATAACCGGCTCCTAGATGTAGAAGCAGAATACACAACAACATCCCAGAATTCCCCTTTATGTGCTCTTCCAGTCACCATTTCCTCTCAAGGATAGCACTATCTTAGATAATTATTATAAAGTTAATAGCTTTATACCCATCATGCAGGTCAAGAAATAGAACTTTGGCGCTCACTCCAGAAGCCCTTCCATTTGCCCCATCTCAATCATAGTCCTTTCCTCCCACCATAAGTAACCATTATCCTGATAATAACTTTCTTATATTTTTAAAATGGTTTTAGTAATAACTTTCTTATATTTTTAAAATGGTTTTATAGTAATAACTTTCTTATATTTTTAAAATGGTTTTATCACCCAAGGGTGCAACCCTAGATACTATAGCTTAATAATCTCCAATTAAACATCTGATATGGCTTTTAAGTCACTTTTAATCAATAGATGCCCCCTCTATATATTTTGCTTTGTTACAGTTTATTTGCTTAAGAACCTAGGTATGACTTGCCAATATTTCCAGTCTAAGATTTTCTGCTTGTGTAATCATGGTGCGGTTCAGCAAGTTTCTTTGTATTTTCTGCAAATTGGCAACTGGATTCAGAAGTGTGATCAGAGTCAGATGCAATCCCTGTGGCAAGGCTACTGGTGGTGTTTTGTTGTTTCATCAGGATGCACATGTTTGTTTTTCACACTTTTTTTTAATGTTAGCAGCTTTTGATCCTCAATGCCTAGATCCATTGGGGGTTTCAAAATGGCAACATTCTAATTTTATCATTTTGTTTGCTTTTACAATCTGAAATAATTTTATAAGAGAACAGTTCTCATCTAATGTTTGGTTATTCTGTGGTACAGTTTGTGTAGGAAAGGCAGGGTAGATGCATGATACTTTCATTTTATTTACAGAGTTTTCAGATAATGAATTTGTGTTTTGTCATTTTCAGAAGGTGAATAATTATTTTTAAAATTCTTATAAAATTATAGATTTAAATATATTTAATGTTTTCAATCTGTTTCAATTCTTAACCTCATTGAGGCTAAAATTGTATATTGTTTGACCAAGAGAGTCTCTTCAAGTTGACACTTGAGTCTTATTGACATGACCTTCATAGTCTTTGATAGCTTTCTTACTATCTGACATGTCAAGGGGTTCCAGACTCATCTTGTACATTCTCTGGTCCATGCCTTGAATCAACCATTTCTCTAAGAAGTTTAATTTATATTAAATGACATTTCTGGTATGTGACATGGTATTTTAACTTCATAGTCTGAGCACTAGGAATGCTCATTGTTAATAGGTTGGTCATCGTTTCTAGGCATTTTCATATAAAGAATTCTAGTAAGGGCAATAAGTTCTACTATCTGGGCTGATTTAGTTTATGTTAAAGAATCATCTTCTAAATGTCAAATGAAACCTGTTATAGTATAACTAGTCTGATAATCTCCTTTTTCTGATTTTTTTGTTGTTTGGTTCATTTTGGGGTTTTTTTGGTGTTTTGTGGCATGACCCCTCAACAGAGTCTGGACTGTATAAAGGATTTTTTAGTAAGTATACGTGAGACATAGATGATTCTCAGGCAGAATCTAGACTACATGTTTTACTGACAGAAGCAGTATTCAAAGTAGTATTGTAAAGTATAATAATATATGAAGGAGAAAATTATGAATGTATCATAAGATGTAAGCCAGTTTGATAAGGAAGTGTTTTGTTGTTGTTGTTTTGTTTTTTCAGTAAATAGCAAAGAGGGACTGTTAGTTTCAAGGAAGAGCCCAAAAGTATGTCATCAGAGGCTTCAACAAATTTGTTGGTGGCTGCCATAGTCTTAAGGTAACTAGAGTATCAAGAAAGAGACTATAGTAAGCTATGAGTCTTTGGTGGTTTCTATTTGGTTTAGTTAGAACACCAGGGGCCTGATCAGATCATTCCTGAATAGGGTGAAATGTTTGCAGTAGTAAGGCAGACCTGGGGGAAGGGGTTGGTGAAGAGCTAACTTTAGTTTGCAAAATTCCTGTTCATGTTTGAGATCCCAATTGAGGACTTTTTCAATGAGAATTTAGTTTTAGGTTAAAAAAAAAAAGTAATTTTGGAAAAGGTTGGAACCCACTATCTACAATAGCTAGGAAGACCTAGAGATACCCTAGTTGTCTTAGACTAACTGGCCTAGGGAAGCTTTGGACAGCTTATGGTTGATCACAGGCAAAAGATTTATTCCTCTGTGGCAAATAATTCTCCAAATAATGAACCTTTTGCTGACAAAATTGTAATTTTTCCTTTGGTAATGTCTGTTCTTTATGGGCTAAGAGTTCAAAAGTACACAGAACTCATTTTAGAGATTTCTTTATTTTTGGAGCTTAATAAAATATTATCCACATATTATATGAGGGGAAATTTTTTTAAAAAATTATGATCCTTGAGATCCCGATTAAGAACCTATAAAAATAAGCAGTAATATCAGTGACTCCCTGGGAAATGAGAGTCCCTGTATAATGTTGTTACTTCCAAGTGAAGGTGAACAAATATTCACTGTCTGAAAATCTGGGGACATTAAAAAAAGGCAGAATATATATCCTCAACTGTAAAATAGGTGACCTTAGATGGGATCATGAAAAGAATAGCATTTGTCTTTAGCACCACTGGAAAGGAGGCTGCAGCCATACTCTTGACAAACTTAAGACCTTGAACGAATCTGAACTCTTGTTCATTGGGTTTCTTAACAGGCAGGCCAGGATTATCACAAGTACTAGTGCAAAGTATGAGCATTATTTTGTCTAGTATATCTACTGTGGGCCTTAATCCTTCTTTTCCTTAGGGTATTTTATGCACATTGAGGTAAAGGTATGGATGGATGAAACTGAACCTTGATGGGCTCAGTATCATCAAATCTGCCAATATATGTAGAATTTTTAATCCATACAGAATCTGTTTTCTCCTAGGGATCTTCAAATTTTATCTAAATATAAGGATACCAGTAAGGCTAGGTCCAAATTAGCTACAGTCTAATTATGACTTGAAAAATCCTTGGGAATTTCAAGTGGCCTACCGAATTAAATTGATTGGTGTGATATCATAAAACAGATCCATTTCTCAGTCAAAGGACCAAGGGTAATTGGCTGGGAGATAGGGGGTGGCTGAGATTTCTTGCAATGGTACAATTTGGTAATATTGACTCCAAGAAAGATGGACGGACATAGTGGTAGATTTATTGCACAAAGTGTAGGAACTGTAACTATAAGAGAACTGTAAAATTAGCTTCCAAAAGTTAATGACAAATCTTGCAAGTTTAAGGGAAAAACTGGAAGCTAGGCCCCTCACTTTTCTCTTGCTGGTCCCTCACTTTTATCAGATTTGTCCTTGCCTATTAATTTTTGGGCAACACTGGGAAGTTGTTTGTTTAGTATTCATTTTGTTTATAGTAATATCAAGTATCCTTATCAGTGAACCCTTTTTTGGGGAAGAAAATGGGAGAACATGGAACAATCCTATTGTTTGATCTGTAAAGCTATTAACTTATTTTGGATTGTTTTCAGAACAAGTTTGGTTTTGTTGTAAGACCTTTTCAGAAATTTCCAAATGCTATAGGTCTATTAGGTGACCTATTTCCTATTCTAGCCTTTGGTTATGGCTAAATATCCCTATTTTTATCTTAAATCTTGAAAGGGAGCAAAATATACCACCCCAAAATGTATCTCTGATGTAAGATTTATCTTGGGCTGATTATTTTTAAGAAACAGCACACACAGGAGAAGCTTTGAAAACCCAGAAGAAGTTACCTTTTCTTAAGAGACATTTGCATTTATAAGTGAAATCTTTATTTGTAAGGGTGACTTCCTCTCTGTATCAGGTAGAGGAGGATGACTAAATCTCTAGAAACACTTATCAATGGAGAAGGCAGCAATTTAAATCTGCATAACATACCTTTGTTTACTGTGCTTTTCCTGATAATCACCAATAACTGGCTCCCCTAGTCCTTTACCCAACATCTTGTTTTGTCTGTAGCTGAAGATGATATTTAAGGTGATGTCTTGGGCTTTTACAAGAAGTTAGTTTTCCTGGGCATCTTCCATTCATACAGGAGGTACATATCTTATTAAACTTCTGTTTATTTTTTCTCCTGTTAATCTGTCTTTTATTACAGGAGGTCTCACCCAAGAACTTAGAAGAATAGAGGGAAAATTATTTTTCCTCCTCTATAGACTTTTCACAATAAGAAAAATAATAATAACAACAACTGTGGCATGAGCATCTGCCTCTATATCTACCCTAGAATGTTGTTTGAAGGCATTGAAAAGACATTCATTAAAATCTCCAATGGATTTATCTTTTCTTTGCTTGCAAGACTGGAGTACTGCCTACTCTTTTTTTTCTTTCAATTGAGGTAAAGTTTACTTAACAGGGAAATGCACAGATTACAAAATATTTTATGAGTTTTAATAAATGTATACACTCATGTAACCAACAGTCCAATCTAGACATAAAATATTTCCAAAATCACAGAAATTTTCCTTATGCCTCATTCCAGTCAATTTTTATCCCACACTGTTCTGATTTCTATGGTCAAATATTAGTTTTGCCTCTCCTTCAAATTAAAATAAATGAAATCACACAGTCGACATCCTTTTGTGTCTGGCTTCTTTTACTCATGTTTTTGAGATTTATCCATTTTGTTGCTTGACTCACTAATTTATCTCTTTTTATCTCTGAGAAATATTCCGTTGTATGGATATACCACAATTTGTTTATCCATTCTTCTATGGATGAACATTTGGATTGTTTGCACTTTTTTTTGTTTTTCACGGTACGTGGGCCTCTCACTGTTGTGGTCTCTACCGTTGCAGAGCACAGGCCCCGGACGCGCAGGCTCAGCGCCATGGCTCACAGGCCTAGCCGCTCCGCGGCATGCGGGATCCTCCCAGACCGGGGCACGAACCCGTGTCCCCTACATCGGCAGGCGGTCTCTCAACCACTGTGCCACCAGGGAAGCCCGGATTGTTTGCACTTTTGAGTTACTATGAATACAGCTGTTTTAAACATTCTTATATAAGACATTTTTTGTATATGTATACTGTCTAGTAAATATTTAGTGGAAATATGAGTATAACCTTCAGAAAGGACTGTCACATATCTTATGTTTTCTCTAGTATCTGTTCTGTTCAGTGGACCTCAGGCATAGCTAAATTCTTTGCAAGATCCTTGCAATTTACTTTGTTGAGCCAGGTTTTATTGTCTGAATGTCCTACTAATATATGTACTAGCTGTTAAAGGTCAAGGAAGCTGAGGTTTTAGATTCCCAGTATTATTCAACTTCTCCAGTAAACATCTTTCTCTTTTCTCAGGTTTGAAGAAAATCCTTGATGATTGCCATTAACTCAGACCGAGGCAAGTGTCTAAAATATTCCTGCAAAAGTTTACCTTCATGTTTGGCAATCTTATTATTAAAGAAAATTGTGGTTTGAGTACAGAATCAGAGATGGAAGATGATCAGAGATTGGGAAAGTCACGGGGGGATGGGATCAGAATTTGGAAGAAAGGGAGGAGGAGAAGATTCAATTGGGAGTGAGGAAGTGAGTGTAAAAGGAGGAAAAAAAATTATTTGATAAGAGCAATGACTAAAGGAATAGGATTATGATGGATCCAAAATTCAGATTGTCTTAAGTTTTTCACATTTTCATTAGCTGTAGCCAAAGAATCCTTTAATGAAACTATTTTTCATCAGAATTTCATTTAGATTCTTCTTTACATCAATTTTAAAAAGTAGACAATTGAATGGAGTAGTATGGCTTGAACTGAGATGACTCAAAGTATGTTGATAATGGTCAGTTGAATGTATTGTTTCTTCATCTTGTGTCTTGTGTCCCTAACCAGAAGTTAGCCATCTCTAGCCACTAACCAATCTGTGTCCTCTGAAAGATTTAGTGTATGAAGGTTTTGTCACAGAAATGGTATCAAGAGAAAAAGAAAGACCTTTTAAGGCTTTTGGATGCTGACCCGAAGAAAACTTCCTTCACTGAAGGGCAATGGCCTGGCAAAATCTTTAACTTGTCAGTGTTTAGGACCAGTTTTTGGTCATTGATTTACAGGCTTTTGTGGGTTTACTTTTTTACCGTCTTTTTTTAACTACATAGACTAATGGTGCTCATGACAAGATAAGACAAGTTTGATATTAGATGAAAAGCAAAATTTCTACAGAATTTTTAGAAAGACAAGTTTGATGAGAACAACAAAGAATTGAATGAATGACAATCTAATTATCCTGGGATAAAATAAAACCCAGTACTCATGACCTTCATCAAAATTGTATCTCATAGCCAGCATGGAACTCCTTTATCTGCCTTGAGTTGGGACCTTCATGTGGCAGAGATGCAAAAGCCTTGAATATATACACACAGAGTTAGTATGGATCAAGCATTCTAGTCTAAGGCAGGGGTCTTATAGTAGAAACTTGGGTCATACAAATTATGGAAATCCCCCTACTCAAAGTAATAATTATATAACAAAATGAGCAAATTGAGTTTTATTGACTTACTTTAGTAAAGGAGAACATCATACCAACAATTCTGAGATGATCATTTTAGAAAGTGAGCATTTCTTGCTTATAAGTTTTCACTAGTTTTGAACAGAGGATTTTTAAATAAAGATATTTCATAAAAATCTTTAGGGCATAATACCAGAAGTAGAGTTACTCTTTGGATTAGGTGATTTCATAATGTAAGAGTTGAAGTGGTGAAGTTCTGGGAAGAGATAGGTCCTGCCTTGGACTATGGCACCTGACTGACTTGATTAGCTCAGGCTGTAAACAGGGCATCATTGCTAAAGACAGTTAGCCTTGGTGGGAGTATCTTATATGTAGCTTAAGCCTTGATGAGCCTGTAAATAGAGAATGGAGTCCTCTTGCTTGCCATATAAAGAATGACCCATGTATACATACACATACACAACCACAAAACACACACATTCATATAATACAAAGCAAACAAAGGTGAGTTTCTGAAAGATGGATAAAGTATTATGCAAGTCACAGGGCATTCTGCAGTTGTAATTACATAAATGATGGGAATGTTTATTTGAGTTATCCAGAGTTAGAAATTGAAGAAATCAGGGGGAAACTACAGACTATTTTGGATAGCTGCTTATGGAAGGCTGCTGAAAAAGTGAAATTTGAGCAGAGACCTAAATACTATGGGGGAGAGAGACTTTCAAATATCTGTGGTAAGAATGTTCTAGGCATATTAACCCAATGAAGATCTGTGTGGCTAGAGTATAGTGAGCAAGGAATAGAGTAGTAGCAGATGA
Organism: Globicephala melas; assembly: GCF_963455315.2. Lineage (NCBI taxonomy): Eukaryota > Metazoa > Chordata > Mammalia > Artiodactyla > Delphinidae > Globicephala > Globicephala melas. Next base: position 49,792,650 of record NC_083335.1, read on the forward strand.
GGTCAGAGAGTGACACAGAAAGCAGATCTAGCAGGGTCTTGTGGGCCATAGTAAAGTCTTTCAGTTTTACTCTTAGATTAGTGGGGAAGTTACTAAAAGGTTTTGAGGAGAGGACTGATATGATTTGCCTTACATCTTAAGTGGACAACTCTAACTGTTGTATTAAGGACAAATATGGGGAGAATTGTTAGGAGGTGTATCCATCAGAGTGTCAACAGGAAAATAATAGTATGATCTAAGGGTTTATTTGCAGAGATTACAAGGGTACCAAAAGGTTAGGGAAACCAAAATGAGATGGTGAAGCACCCACTGAACAGCAGTTGTACAAAGACATTACCATTCTGTGCCGGAAATTCTACATTTGTCACTTCAGATCCACTTTCCACTCTTTTTCCACCCAGCTTTGTGTCCTAAGAACCTGATCTATATAAATTGCAATCAATAGGCTACCTTGTTGGGCTTCCCTGGTGGCGCAGTGGTTGAGAGTCCTCCTGCCGATGCAAGGGACGCGGGTTTGTGCCCCGGTTCGGGAAGATCCCATGTGCCGCGGAGTGGCTAGGCCCGTGAGCCATGGCCACTGAGCCTGCGCGTCCAGAGCCTGTGCTCCACAATGGGAGAGGGCACAACAGTGAGAGGCCCAAGTACGAAAAAAAAGAAAAAAATTAGGCTACCTTGTCATATGGCCTCTGTTTAGGTTTGGCAGGTGGGTGACAATGGCAAACACGTTTAGGAAACAAGTATAAGATAGGGGTATTTGCCCCCCCACCACCACCAACTCCACTTTCTACCACCCTTACCGCCCACCCCATCAACTCTTAGGGTCAAATTTTAAGAGTGGTTGCATTTCTCTAGGATTATAGCTACTTCAGGTAGTTCTTCATATAGCTTCCTTTCCTGGTTACCCTCTTTTACTAGCTCAGGGGTTATGATTCATCCCTTGTTACTTTCCATATACCTAACCACACCTTTGTAATAATACCATTATTAAACTACCATCAAATTCCCCAATTTGAATGTACTCTTTCCTGCTGAGACTGATGCATCCCAGCCCTGAAGTGACAGTTGTGGAAAGTGTTACTGGAACACAGTTACAGCTGATAGGAGCTATAATCCTAGAGAAATGTAGTCATTGCTAAAACATTGCAATGGTAGGAAAGGAGAGCAGGCCATATATGCCCTGATTTCTTTCTCTTTCTACCATCCAATGTCTCCCATTTGTTGACTCCAACTTGAAGCTCAAGGGAAAGAGAGCCCAGGTAATGCTGTCAATAGAATTCAACCCCCTGTATAGTCAACAGCATTCAGAAAGGTAGACAATGACTCTGGGAGAGACAAATGGAAATTAACCATCTAAGGAAACTATTGTAGTAGCCTAGATATAAAACATACAAGATAATTAAAAATTGTGAAGGGAACTAGGATGGAAATAAATCCGGTGATGATACGAAGTAACAAGGAAGCTATTTTTCTAAAAAGTAAGAGAAAGCTTTTTTGAAAGGTGGCATTTATGCTAAGACTTGCATGATGAGAATGAGCACATTTTGCATAGAGCTTGAAGAAGAATATTCTAGGTGGAGGAAACTGGAAGGGCAAAGACCTGGTGGTTGCAAATGAATTAGAACATTTAAGAAACAGTAAAGAAGACCTAAATATTGCTGGAGCTTAGAATAAGGCATGAGAATACAGTTTCAATCAATAAACACCTATATTCTCTGTAAAAATAAAGAAATATACCTTTGACACTTGGAAATCACAAGCCTCATTTTTACCATCGTCATAGTACTTAGTTTCAAGAGGAAGGAATGGTCCTCTCAATGGGAGAAGAGTCAATGTCACATTATAAGAAGAGCATACAAGATGAGAAATTTTGTCACAATCATCTTGGAAAATATAATCTACTAGTTTGCCAGCTAATGGTAAATAATATTACAGCATTTGCTATGAGAATTAAGTGTAAAATTCTTGGAATATTATAAGTATCCAGTAAATATCAATGAACCTTTAATTTAAAAAAAAGAAAGAAATCTACCTTTGAATTATTGCACAAGTAAAAATTCTGTTCCTTACAGCTTATTTTGATACAACAAAACTTATACTTCTTATTTTATCACTAAGTTATCTTTGAACTTTCTTTCTCTTCTCTTTAAGAAGTTAACATTATTACTGCAGAAACTCAGATGTAAGAATTTTTTTCTAGCTAGATTATTGATTGATCTGGCGATGGAAAATTACCTATGTCTTAGTTGCTCCTCTGAAATAGAAAGAATATACTTGCTGCTAACTGAATATTTTTAACAACTAGTAATAGGAAATACAGAAAAAAGAGTTTATACCTAAAGCTAATTGTTGTGGAAAGTTGCCATGGCATGACCTGTTGCCCCTCCTCAGGACTGCCCAATTAGTGTCCTGGGCCTAAAACATTCCCCTCCTCTATGGAAGCCAGATGCTGAGCTGTCACTTGGCACTGGATTCTTCTTCCTTATAAGGAGAAACCTTTCCCTTATTCTGGGTATTCAATGAACTTCTTTATACTACTGTGTCATATGGCACCTAGCCAGCCCTACCAGTATATCTGCCCCTTGCAGGAAGGGAATAAATCTTTGCCTGCAGAGCCAGAAGTGTGTATGCAGTCCATTATCCTGTGTTGGCTATTGGGGCAAACCCACATGCCATGGGAGACTAGCACAGACTACAGGTACTGATCTTGCTGTGTCTCTTCTCCTTTCTGTGACTAAAGCGTTGTTCCAACCAGCACCTTGTGTGTTGAGTCCTCCTTGGCAATTCCAAACATGTAGAAAATGTGGCAGATCGAGGTCTGTGGGCCCCTATTTCTGGTGGTTAGTATCGTTATGACCCTTGCCGTACTCCATGTGGTGGAAATTCTCACGTAGAAGTGGTAGCTGGATCTCCTCCTCAACACTAATGTAGTATTCAATGAGTGCATGATCTGTTTGGCAAGACATTTTCTTACACATAGAACTCTGAATCAGTCAAGGTAAGAGAAAAGTTTTTTGCATTGATATTAAAAAATACCAATAATGAAGAGAATAGATTATTTGTTGATTATACATTTGTCAATCATTCTACAAGTATTTCTTAAGCATCGACTATATGCCAGGCTCTGCTCTAGGTCACTGGGATGTAGTGGTGAGCAAAACAAAGGACTTGCTTTCATGGAGTTTAATATCTAATGGGGATGACAGACAGTAAACATAAAGAGATTAATATTTAGTAAAATGTCAAACAGTAATGAATGCTATGAATAAAAGTAAAACAGAACAAAAGGGTAGAGAGTGATAAAGGTGGTGGTGACTATTTTAGGGTGGTCAGAGATGGCTTTTTTGAAGACTACATCTGAGCAAATTATAACATTAGGTACAAGTTCAGTTAAAATTACCAAACTAGCCACAGTCATAAATATAGAAATTAGAAATTGTGTAGAAAAAATATAAGCAAACAACAAAGAATTTGCTGTTAGAAATGCAACTGATCAAAGTTTTTCTTATTACTTCAAAGAAGTTAGAGCAGTGGTTCTCTGTTGCCTGCACATTTGAATCACCTGGGGAGCTTTAAAATTTATAGATATCTGGGTCTCACCCCTAGAAATTGATTTCACTGAACTGGGGAGCAGCCTGTGAATTAAAGATTTAAAAGTTCCCTAGTTGATTATAATGTGCAGCCAAGGTTGAGAACCTTTGAATTCTAAAGGATTCAAGAAACTACAGCTGAAATTGATATATTTAACTTTAATCACTTCTCCCTATTCCTATCTGCTTTCTGGTAAACATACTAACCATCAATAAAGTGGACAAAATATAGGCAAAGTCTGTAGAAAGATATAAAATATGCTTAGATAATTATCTTGAAAAATTAAGTATTAGCTACACTGCAAACTTTCTCTTTCCAACACAAAAGCAATAACATTGAAGCAGAACCTAACACTGAAGATTGCTTCTACATGTCTAGAATATCCTAAATGATGTCTGCCTCATTTTATTCAGATCCAAAAGATCAAGACAATCACCTTATCCATCTTACTATTATCATTGTTCTTCATCTTGAGTTTAGCTTAGGGGTTTTAGGGACTTAGTATTTATTTGGATCTTTGAAAATTTTTGTGCCAGTCTAAGAATCAAAAAAGTCTATAGTCTAAAAAAGCTCTTTTTCTTTCCCAAGAAAAATAATGAAGCTGTTCTTATTCACCCAAGATCAAAACTCTAGAGTCCAGATGGCTAAAGCATCATTTCAGACAAGTCATCTGCCACACTTAGAGCATGTGCAGTTTTCAAAATCTGTACTCACATGCTTGGAAGAAAATGACTTGAAGAGAGGCAGCACCTGGTTTAAACTTGCATCATTAACTCTAACTTTCTAAGTAATCATCTCAATCAGGAATAGGATAGAAAGTAAATTAACTCAATATTCCAGTGGGTGGAAGGAAAAGATAGATAACAGCTGTTTTTTCTATAGTCTTCTTAAACCAATAGACTCATTGAAAGCTTTTTGACATTTCAGAAACATGTCCAGGGTATACTATAAACTAAATAAATGAAGCAGTCTGTTATAAGCATCTCTATTCAACTAAATGTTTGCTGCCAAGAAAGTAACATAAAATTATATTTTAAGGTATACTATGAAGACATCTTAAAGGATGTTTTTAAGATAGATCATGTGACTATTTTGAATAAAAAGAAAACCTTATCTCTACAAACGTGTTTTGATGTCAAAAGAAGTGAAGTTAAAAACGTAAATATATAATCATTCCCAGTAGTACCCATAGTGATCTTTCAAATGTCATAATAGACTGTACTTATTTATTATTTTTTTCGGTACACGGGCCTCTCACTGTCGTGGCCTCTCCCGTTGCGGAGCACAGGCTCTGGATGCGCAGGCTAGGCAGCCATGGCTCACGGGCCTAGCCGCTCTGCGGCATGTGGGATCTTCCCGGACCAGGGCACGAATCCGTGTCCCCTGCATCAGCAGGTGGACTCTCAACCACTGCGCCACCAGGGAAGCCCATATTCTTTTAAAGAATATTTTGAGCTTAGTTAGTGAAATGCTAAGAAGTTCCTGTTCTGCCTGCATTTCTCTCCTGATGTGCAGACAAGACATTCTGCAGCTAAGCAACTGGATTTTCTAGCTTCTTTTTTTCCTATCTCTTTACCTGATATCTAAGGTTTTCCAAATTTATTTTCTATAAAACATATCCAGAATAACCGAAAACTGTAACCATGTGCCAACCAAAATATAGCACCTTAGACATTTTTTTCCTGCTACTATTACCTCACAGTAGCAGCAGCATCTGGAAAATAAAATTAACAGTTATTGATCACCTACTCATTTTGATTATTTTATTTTATAGGTGAGAAAACTAAGACTCAGAACTATATTGCTCAAGGTCACACAGTCAGTAGGTGGTGGAAATCATATTCAAACCCAGATCATTCTGATTCCAAAGCCCAAATTCATGCTCCCTCCACTGTACCACATTATCTTTGGATCTATTTTTAACCTCACTGACAGGGCTGGGGGTGAAGTGGGAGGCAAGAGGTGGGTACATGAACACACACCACCTTTAGAATTTTAAAATTGATTCTAATTTTATTCCCCACCAATCTTGTTTTGTCCTCAGATATGTTAAAGTGTGCTATGAGACACAGCTTTGTCTCTTATAGCAAAGACCTGTCTTTTATAGAAAAGACCTTTTCTTTGAATTTCAGCTTTGTCTACTGCATTTATAAGAGTGAAAATCTTTGATCGTTTTTTTTACTGTTTATCTCAGTATTGCTTCAACAAAATTGAGTTTAACTTAATTCAGATACTGTTAATGATAGTTCTTTTGTATGTACAGTAATCAGAACAAAGGCTGCAGTATTTGAAACATGCATGCATGTGTACATGCACAACTTCCTTCAAATTTGAGTGAAGCCAGTAAGATTATATCAAGAGAAGTAATCATTAGTAGATGAAACTACCTCTAGACATTCTTTACTCTGCATTAATGATTGAAACTTTCCTTAGGAAAAAAGGAATTTTTCAATATACAAATATGAGGTCCATCAAATAACACAATTTCATTTCTTTTTATGGCGGAGTAATATCCCATTGTATATACATGCCACATCTTTATCCATTCATCTGTTGATGGACACTTAGGTTGCTTCCATGTCCTGGGTACTGTAAATAGAGCTGCAATGAACATTGTGGTACATGACTCTTTTTGAATTATGGTTTTCTCAGGGTATATGTCCAGTAGTGGGAATGCTGTGTCACATGGTAGTTCTATTTTTAGTTTCTAAGGAACCTCCATAATATTCTCCATAGTGGCTGTAACAATTTACAATCCCACCAACAGTGCAAGAGTGTTCCCTTTTCTCCACACCCTCTCCAGCATTTATTGTTTGTAGATATTTTGATGATGGCCATTCTGAGTGGTGTGACGTGATACCTCATTTTAGTTTTGATTTGCATTTCTCTAATAATTAGTGATGTTGAGCATCCTTCCAAGGGTTTGTTGGTAATCTGTATAACTTCTTTGGAGAAATGTCTATTTAGGTCTTCTGCCCATTTTTGGATTGAGTTGTTTGTTTTTTTGAAATTGAGCTGAATGAGCACCACTTATTGAACAGGCTGTCTTTTCTCCATTGTATATTCTTGCCTCCTTTATCAAAAGTAAGGTGACCTTATGTGCATGGGGTTATCTCTGGGATTTCTATCCTGTTGCATTGATCTGTATTTCTGTTTTTGTGCCAGTATCATACTGTCTTGGTTACTGTAGCTTTGAATTCTGGGAGCCTGATTCCTCCAGCTCCATTTTTCTTTCCCAAGATTGCTTTGGCTATTTGGGGTCTTTTGTGTTTCCATAAAAATTGTGAAAATTTTGGCTCTAGTTCTTTGAAAAATGCCATTGGTAGTTTGATAGGGATTGCATTGAATCTGTAGATTGCTTTGGGTAGTATAGTCATTTTCACAATGCTGATTCTTCCAACCCAAGAAAATGGTATATCTCTCCATCTGTTTGTATCATCTTTAATTTCTTTCATCAGTGTCTTAAAATTTTCTGCATACAGGTCTTTAATCTTCTTAGGTAGGTTTACTCCTAGGTATTTTATTATTTTTGTTGCAATGGTAAATGGGAGAGTTTCCTTAATTTTCACATTTTTCATCATTAGTGTATAAGAATGCAAGAGACTTCTGTGCATTAATTTTGTATCCTGCTACTTTACCAAATTCATTCATTAGCTCTAGTAGTTTTCTGGTAGCATCTTTAGGATTCTCTATGTATAGTATCATGCCATCTGCAAACAGTGACAGTTTTACTTCTTCTTTTCCAATTTTGATTCCTTTTATTTCTTTTTCTTCTCTGATTGCTGTGGCTAAATCTTCCAAAACTGTGTTGAATAATAGTAATGAGAGTGGACAACCTTGTCTTGCTCCTGAACTTAGAGGAAATTGTTTCAGTTTTTTTACCATTGAGAACAATGTTGACTGTGGTTTTGTTATATATGGTCTTTATTATGTTGAGGTAAGTCAACAATGTTGACTGTGGGTTTGTTATATATGGTCTTTATTATGTTGAGGTAAGCCTACTCTCTGGAGGGTTTTTAGCATAAATGGGTGTTGAATTTTGTCAAAAGCTTTTTCTGCATGTATTGAGATGATCATATGATTTTTCTCCTTCAGTTTTTTTTAATATGGCTTATCACATTGATTTGCATATATTGAAGAATCCTTCCATTTCTGGGATAATCCACACTTGATCATGCTGTATGATCCTTTTAATGTGCTGTTGGAATCTGTTTGCTAGTATTTTGTTGAGGATTTTTGCATCTATGTTCATCAGTGATATTGGCCTGTCATTTTCTTTCTTTCTGACATCTTTGTCTGGTTTTTGTATCAGGGTGATTATGGCCTCATAGAATGAGTTTGGGAGTATTCTTCCCTCTGCTGTATTTTGGAAGAGTTTAAGAAGGGTAAGTGTTAGCTCTTCTCTAAATGTTTGATGGAATTCACCTGTGAAGCCATCTGGTCCTGGACTTTTGTTTGGTGGAAGACTTTTAATCACAATCTCAATTTCAGTTCTTGGTTTTTGTCTGTTTATATTTTCCATTTATTCCTTTCAGTTCTTGGTTTTGGTCTGTTTATATTTTCTATTTATTCCTGGTTCAGTCTCAGAAGGTCATGCTTTTCCAAGAATTTGTCCATTTCTTCCAGGTTGTCCATTTTATTGGCATATAGTTGCTTGTAGTAATCTCTCATCATCCTTTGTATTTCTAAAGTATCAGTTGTTATTTCTCCTCTTTCTTTTCTAATTCTATTGTTCTGAGTCTTTTCCCATTTTTTCTTGATTATTCTGGCTAATGGTTTATCAATTTTTTTATCTTCTCAAAGAAGCAGCTTTTAGTTTTATTGATCTTTGCTATCATATCCTTCATTTGTTTTTCTTTTTTTTCTGATCAGATCTTTATGGTTTCTTTTCTTCTGCTATCTTTGGGAGTTTTTTTGTTCTTCTTTGTCTAATGGCTTTAGGTGTAAGGTTTGGTTGTTTATTTGAGATGCTTCTTGTTTCTTGAGGTAGGATTATATTGCTATAAACTTCCCTCTTAGAATGGCTTTTGCTGCATGCCATAGGTTTTGGGTCACTGTATTTTCATTGTCATTTTTTTTAGGTATTTTCTGATTTCTTCTTTGATTGCTTCAGTGATCTTTTGGTTATTAAGTAGTGTATTTTTAGCCTCTACGTGTTTGTAATTTTTACAGATTTTTTCCTGTAATTGATATCTAGTCTCACAGTGTTGTGGTCAGAAAAGATACTTGATACAATTTAAATTTTCTTAAATTTACCAAGGCTTGATTTGTGACCCAAGATATGATCTATCCTGGAGAATGTTCTGTGTCCACTTGAGAAAAAATTGTATTCTATTGTTTTTGATGGAATGTCTATGAATATCAATTCAATCCATCTTGTTTAATATATTATTTAAAGCTTGTGTTTCCTTATTTATTTTGGTTTTGGATGATCTGTCCCTTGGTTAAAGTAGAGTGTTAAAATCCCCTACTATGATGGTGTTAATGTTGATTTTTCTTTTTATGGCTGTTAGCATTTGACTTATGAATTGAGGTGCTCCTATGTTGGGTGCATAAATATTTACAATTGTTATATCTTCTTCTTGGATTGATCCCTTGATCATTATGTTGTGTCCTACTTTGTCTCTTGTTATAGTATTTATTTTAAAGTCTATTTTGTCTGATATGAGAATTGCTACTCCAGCTTTCTTTTCATTTCCTTTTTCATGGAATATCTTTTTCCATCCTCTCACTTTCAGTCTGTAAGTGTCCCTAGGTCTGAGGTGGGTCTCTTGTAGACAGCACATGTATTGGTCTTGTTTTTGTATCCATTCAGCAAATCTGTATCTTTTGGTGGGAGCATTTAATCCATTTACATTTAAGATAATTATCAATATGTATGTTCCTATTACCATTTTCTTAATTATTTTGCAATTGTTATTGTAGGTCTTTTCCTTCTCTCGTGTTTCCTGCCTAGAGAAGTTCCTTTAGCATTTGTTGTACTGGTTTTTGGCGCTGAATTCTCTTAGCTTTTCCTGTCTGTAAAGGTTTTAATTTCTCCATTGAATCTGAATGAGATCCTTGCTGAGTAGAGTAATCTTGGTTGTAGGTTTTTCCCTTTCATCACTTTAATTATGTCCTGCCACTCCCTTCTGGCTTGCAGAGTTTCTGCTGAAAGACCAGTTGTTAACCTTATGGGGATTCCCTTGTATGTTATATGTTGATTTTCATATTTTTTATTTGTATTTAATTTTTGATAGTTTGATTAATATGTGTCGTGGCATGTTTCTCCTTGCATTTTTCCTTTATGAGACTATCTGTGCTTCCTGTATTTGACTGACTATTTCCTTTCCCATATTAGGGAACTTTTCAACTATAATCTGTTCAAATGTTTTTCTCAGTCCCTTTCTTTTTTCTTCTTCTTCTGGGGCCCCTATAATTCGAATGTTGGTGCGTTTAATATTGTCCCAGATGTCTCTGAGTGTGTTCTCAATTCTTTTCATTCTTTTTATTCTGCTCTGCAGTAGTTATTCCACTCGTTTATCTTCCAGGTCACTTATCCATTCTTCTATCTCAGTTACTCTGCTACTGATTTCTTCTAGAGAATTTTTAATTTCATTTATTGTGTTGTTCATCATTGTTTGCTCTTTAGTTCTTCTAGGTCCCTGTGAAACCTTCTTGTATTTTCTTCATTCTATTTCCAAGATTTTGGATCATCTTTACTATCATTACTCTGAATTATTTTTCAGGTAGACTGCTTATTTCCTCTTCATTTGTTTGGTCTAGTGGGTTTTTACCTTGCTCCTTCATCTGCTGCATATTTCTCTGTCTTCTCATTTTGCTTAACTTACTGTTTTGGGGGTCTCCTTTTTGCAGGCTACAGGTTCCTAGTTTCTGTTTCTTTGGTGTCTGCCCCCAGTGGCTAAGGTTGGTTCAGTGGGTTGTAGATGCTTCCTGGTAGAGGGGACTGGTGCCTGTGTTCTGGTGGATGAAATTGGATCTTGTCTTTCTGATGGGCAGGACCATGTCTGGTGGTGTGTTTTGTTGTGTTTTTGACCTTATTATGGTTTTAGGCAGCCCCTCTCCTAATAGGTGATGTTGTGTTCGTGTCTTGCTAGTTGTTTGGCATAGGGTGTCCAGCACTGTAGCTTGTTGGTAGTTGAGTGGAGCTGGGTCTTAGCGTTGAGTTAGAGATCTCTGGGAGAGCTTTTGCTGTTCGATATTACGTGGAGCTGAGAGGCCTCTGGTGGACCATGTCCTGAACTCATCTCTCCTACCTCAGAGGCTCAGGCCTGACACCCATTTGGAGCACCAAGACCCTGTTAGCCATACCACATTAGTTTTGCCACCTGCATCTTCTCACTGAGCTTTAGCCGAGTCTGCAAGAAATGCTCTGATAATTTTCTGGACCCAGCCTTTGGTCTAGGAGTATCCAAGGATCTCTCAGCCTGCAGGTGCATCACTGGGGAAGAGGGAGTTAGACACTGACCAGGATGTAGTTTCGAGCCTGGAGCCAGGCCCACCTGATCTTTTATCTGTTTATCTTTGATATCTGCTTCTTTCTGCTGTTTCTCTACACAGATCTCCCTTCTGCCTATCAATGCTCATGGGCTAAGAATTGATGCCCTGGTTTGTTTTTAAAATTCTCCAGTTAGTAGTCCACAAATAGATTAGTTTAAATTATAAGGAAAGAATCATATTGGCTTGCCTATGTTGGGAAGGTTGTGTGCATTTGGCATAAGCAATCTCTCAGCTGGGGATATGGAGGCTACTTCCAAAGGAAGGGACATGGGTTTGGCAGGCATTCCTCACATGTCCACTATAACCTGAAACATACTAACAAATAATTATCCTTCCATAATTCTAAAAATTTTTCAATTAAAACTTCTCATAACTTTTTATAGCTCCCTCAGAAAACCTTTGTATTTTAGTATGTCTTTATCTCAAGAGAGCAAATGTCATAGAAAAATAAGGCTTTGAATCAATTAGATAAAAAAGAAATAGCCTAAAATCTAGCGAAGGTTCATTTAATTTTTTATAACCTCCACTAACCATATGAATTGATAGCCTCTAAAATGACAAAATATGCTGTGTGTCTGATTTTCACAATAATGTATAAGAACCTCATTGGCTTTTACAGTATGGTTTTGGTATAGTGTTGCCTAGAGGTAGGAGGAATGAAGGGAGATGATCTTTTAAGGTAATTTCTGATCCCACTGATATAGGTGTAATTTTAAAGATGTACTGTGAAATATTTAAGATAAACAAAAAGCATAAAGGATGATTAAATAAACCTCTACTTACTAGCTTAGAAAATAACCTACCAGACGTACAGTTGAAATCCCCTCTCTTCCTGTATGCAATTTCTTTCCCCTTCAGTTCCCCATACTTGCTCTTATCCTGATATCAGGGTAATCACTATTCTGAATTTCTTTTTATTATACATTCTTTGGGAAGAAAAGAAAAAAAATCATCATTATAGGTTTGTTTTCTCCTGCATCATTCTACCTCATCAGAATATATTTCCCCTCCCTTTTAATTACAAAAATCTTTTCAAATTAGCTTTACTTACTTTTTACCATTAAAAAAACCTTTTTTTAAAAAAAACAAAGATATGGCAATGTTTTTCAATTTAGAAAAATAATTTCATCTATTGGTTATTGTTCCTTTTTTGTCTCAGCTTAAATGAAAGTAGGAGAAATTCAAGTAGTTTATTGGACGGACTGAGATTTATCTTTTCCACTTATTGGGTCAGATGTGATAACTCAGGAGAGACAATAAGAGGAGTGGGTAATTGAAATTTTTTCTCTCCTGGGGGATAAATGAAATTTCTTATTCCAGCACTCCATACTATATATATTTATTCATTTATTTATTTATTTTATTTAATTTTTTTCAGAGTATGAGGACTTGGCTCCCATTTGTCTTTACTCTTTTGGTAAAAGTTGTATTTTTTGGTTCTGTTTTGTTTTGAGGTATATATAGTCCTTGAAGGTTAAATTGTTTTTCATAAATATGTTGTATTTTTTTAATCTTTGATTGCTGGTTTGCAGAATCATTTATTTTAGAGAACACTTTTTTTAGTATGATTTCCTGTATTATTATTTTTTTTAAATCCAAAACTCATTAATTTACTAAACTGTTTCATTCACATTGCCATTGTTTCCTTGACTTGGGCAAAGAAGTCAGATTTCTGTTTTCATATACTAACAAAAAGACATTAAAAGAAAGGCAACTATGTGCTTTACAGATATGAAGAGGTTTTTAAAATTATTTTTCTAGTTATGTCCTGTGAAAGGCTATAATCAAGATATATTGTAGGCATTCTAAATTGGGATTTTTCACATGAACAAGATCTCATTTAATTCTGCAAGATTTTTTTCAGCTTTCAAGAAAAGATATCCTATTTTGCTGTTATTTGGGATGTTTATATTCAACATAAAATTTTCATTTTTGATCATATGGATAAGCTTTCCCATTTTAAGGTTTTCAAAGATGAGTTTCCAATTTGGCACATCAGGAGCTTAGAATTCACCACTCTAACAAGTAAAAGGCTGAAGAAACTGAAAAATCAACAACCCTTCTTAGATATGTCAGAGAAGCAAGGTTACAGGGAAAACTGCTGTCCCCCAAATTGGAGAGCTGGACATGCAGATACAGAGAACCACAATTTGCAGGAGATGAAACCCGCAAGAAGAAACCTCCACAGGAACTACTACCAGGAAAGGAAAACTCAAACTCTAATTGATGAGTTGCTGCAGGCCCAATGTGCAAAACTCTGAGAATTAAAAGTTCCAGGGGAACCCAGGCATAGGTGGGGTCCCCACACTTTTGTGAGTTTTACCTCTAAAAGCTCTACCAAGTCTTCACAGTGAATATTGGAGAAAAATCCCAGTGTGCTTCTGGCAGGGGGAGTGGACAAACAACCATTTTGAAACATGCCAGAGCACTCTGCTCTTCTGAAGAAAGACTGCCCTCAGAAGAAAGTATTTTACCAGAATTTAACCTTTTGGGGTTTTATAAAATGCTAACCTAACAAGAGGAAAAGAAATACCCAGCTCTAGAATCACTTAGCCTTTCATGTGGGGAAAGGGAAATATTCAACTCCGGTCCTCTCTAGCTATCTTGTTCCACATAAGAGGGGGAAAAATAAATTTAGAAGTATTGCTGAAGTTCACAGTCCAGAGACACGGGTTCAACAAAAGACAGACCTAATCATAGAACTATACAATGATTTTCTTATCCACATACCTTATCTCTACATTAGTAAAAGAATATTCGCATTTATTTACATCTTTTACCAAGTACATCATGCCCAGCTTTCAAAACTAAATAAATAAAGAAAAAAAAACATAGTTTGAAGAGACTAAACAAGCCTCAGACCCAGAGTGAAATATAGCAGGAATGTTGGAATTATCAAACCATTAATTAAAAAACAAAACTATGACCAATATGTTGATTGCTTTAATGTAAAAAGTAGACAACATGCAAGAACAGATGGATATGTAAACACAGAGATGGAAATTCTAATAAAGAATCATAAAGAAATACTAGAGATCAAAAACATTGTAACAGAAATGAAAAATGTCTGTTATGCGTTCATTAGTAGACTGGGCATGGCTGAGGAAAGAATCTCTGAGCTTGAGAATGTTACAGTGGAAACATAGAAAACTGAAAAGCAAAGAGAAAAAAAAATAAGAGTGAAAAAAACCCAGAATAGAATATACAAGAACTGTGAGACAACTACAAAATGAGTAAAACATGTGTAATTGGAATATAAGGAGAAGAAAGAAAGGAACACAAGAAATATTTAAAGTGATAATACTGAGAATTTCTTCAAAATAATGTCAGACACAAAACAACAGCTTCACAAACCTTAAAGACCACCAAGCAGGATAAATGTAAAAAACAAGCAAACAAACAAAAAACTGCACCTAGGCATAACATTTTAAAACTTCTGAAATTCAAAGATAAAGAAAAATCTTGAAAGAAGCTAGATGGAAAACACACCTTATTTATAGAGAAGGAAAGATAAGAATTACATCCAACTTCTCCTCAGAAAGTATGCAAAAAAGGAGAAAGTATACTGAAACATTTAAAGTTTTGAGAGAAAAAAACCCCAACAACCTAGAATTCTGTCTCCTCCAAAATTATTCTTCAAAGTGAAGAAGAAATACTTTCTCAGACAAACAAACATTGAAGGAATTTGTTGCCAGTAGACATGCCTTTTGAGAAATGTTAAAAGAAGTTCTTCAGAGGGAAGGAAAATGGTATAAGTCAGAAACTTGAATCTACATAAAGAAATAAAGAACTTTATGTTGTATTTCTACATAAAAAATGAATACATGAAAGTAAAATTTAAAAAATTTTATATATATTATATAAATGCTTATGTATGTTTACATATAAGTGGAATGAATGACAAGAATAATGCACAGGAAGGGAGAGAGGAATTACAAATATTTTGTTATTATATAGTACTTTCATTATTCATGAAGTGGCATAGTGTAATTTAAAGTGGACTTGTAGGGAGACCTTCAAAATGGTGGAGGAGTAAGACATGGGGATCAACTTCCTCCCCAAAATACATCAAAAATACTTCTACAGTAGAACAACTCCTACAGAACACCTACTGAATGCAGGCAGAAGACCTCAGACTTCCCAAAAGGCAGGAAACTCCCCACGTACCTGGGTAGGGCAAAAGGAAAAAGAAAAAACAGAGACAAAAGAATAAGGATGGGACCTGCACCTCTGGGAGGGAGCTGTGAAGGAGGAAAAGTTTCCACACACTAGCAAGCTGCTTCACTGGCAGAGACAGGGGCTGGGGTGGGGGGAGTTTCAGAGCCATGGAGGAGAGTGCAGTAACAGGGTTGCAGAGGGCAAAGTGGAGAGATTCCGCACAGACGATAGGTGCCGACCAGCACTCACCAGCCTGAGAAGCTTGTCTGCTCACCCACCAGGGCAAGTGGGGGCTGGGAGCTGAGGCTCTGGCTTCGGAGGTCAGATCCCAGGGGGAGGACTGGGGTTGGTTGTGTGAAGACAGCCTGAGGGGGCTAGTGCACCACAGCTAGCCAGGAGAGAGTCCGGGAAAAAGTTTGGACCTGCCTAAGAGGCAAGAGACAATTGTTTCATGGTGCGTGAAGAGAGGGGATGCAGAGCACTGCCTAAACGAGCTCCAGAGATGGGTGTGAGCTGCAGCTATCAGCATGGACACCAGAGACGGGCATGAAATGGTAGGGCTGCTGCTGCAACCACCAAGAAATCTGTGTGCAAGCACCGTCTCTATCCAAACCCCCACACCCCCCAGGAGCCTGTGCAGCCTGCCACTAACAGGGTCCCATGATCCAGGGACAACTTCCCCGGGAGAATGCACAGCATGCCTCAGGCTGTTGCAATGTCATACCAGCCTCTGCCACCACAGGCCCACCCTGCATTCCAATTATAACTAATGTACCCCTCCTTCCCCCCAGCCTGAATGACCAAGAGCCCCCTAATCATCTGTTGTTTAACCCCCACCTGTCTGGGCAGGAACAGATGCCTGAGGGTGACCTACACACAGAGGTGGGACCAAAACCAAATCTGAACCCTAGGAGATGTGCCAACAAAGAAGAGAAAGGGAAATTTTTCTGTGCAGCCTCAGGAGTAGTGGATTAAATCCCCACAATAAACTTGATGTGTCCTGCATCTGTGGAATACCAGGATAGACAACAAATCATCTCAGAATTGAGGCAGTGGACTTTAGGAGTTACTGTAGACTTGGGGTTTGTTATCTGTGACTGATTTGTTTCTGATATTTATGTTAACCTTAGTTTAGTTTTTAGCACATGTTATCACTGGAGGATTTGTTTATTAGTTTGGTTGCTCTCTCTTTCTTTAAAATTATTATTATGTTAATGTTTAATTTATTGTTTTTTTTTCTTTTCTTTTCTTCTTTCATTTTTCTCCCTTTTCTTCTGGGCCATGTGGCTGACAAGGTCTTGGTGCTCTGGCCTGGTGTCAGGCCTGAGCCTGTGAGGTGGGAGCACCGAGCTCAGGACATCGGACGACCAGAGACTCCCAAGCCCCACATAATATCAATCGGTGAGAGCTCTGCCTGAGATATCCATCTCAAAACTTAGACGCAGCTCCACCCAACGGCCAACCAGCTCCAGTGCTGGAGGCCCCATGCCAAACAACTAGTAAGACAGGGACACAGCCCACCAAATAGTAGAAAGTCTACCTAAAATAATAATAAGTTCACAGACACCCCAAACCATACCACCAGATGTGGCACTGCCCACCAGAAAGAAAAGATCCAGCATAACCACCAGAACACAGGCACCAGTCCCTTCCACCAGGAAGCCTACACAAGCCACTGAACCAACCTGACCAACTGGGAACAGACAATAAAAACAACAGGAGCTATGAACCTGCAGACTGTGAAAAGGAGACTCCAAACACAGTAAGTTAAACAAAATGAGAAAACAGAAACACAGCAGATGAAGGAGCAAGGTAAAAACCCACAAGACCAAATAAATGAAGAGGAAATAGTCAGTCTACATGAAAAATATTTCAGTGTAATGATAGTAAAGATGATCCAAAATCTTGGAAATAGAATGGAGAAAATACAAGAAATGTTTAACAAGGACATAGAAGAACTGAAGAGCAAGCAAACCATGATGAACTTCACAATAAATGAAATTAAAAATTCTCTAGAAGAAATCAATAGCAGAATAACTGAGGCAGAAGAATGAATAAGTGACCTGGAAGATAAAATAATGGATATAACTACCGCAGAGCAGAACAAACAAAAAAAGAATGAAAAGAATTATGGACAGTCTCAGAGACTTCTGGGACAACATTAAACACAGCAACACTCGAATTATAGGGGTCCCAGGAGAAGAAGAGAAAAAGAAAGGGACTGAGAAAATATTTGAAGAGATTATAGTTGAAAACTTCCCTAACATGGGAAAGGAAATAGTTAATCAACTCCAGGAAGCACACAGAGTCCCATGCAGGATAAATTGAAGGTGAAACACGACAAGACACATATTAATCAAACTAACAAAAATAAAATACAAAGAAACAATCTTAAAAGCAGGGAGGGAAAACAACAAATAACAAACAAGGGAATCCCCATAAGGTTAACAGCTGATTTTTCAGCAGAAACTCGGCAAGCCAGAAGGCAGTGGCAGGACATATTTAAAGTGATGAAAGGGAAAAATCTTCAGCCAAGATTACTCTACCCAAAAAGGATCTCATTTAGATTTGATGGAGAAACTAAAATCTTTACAGACAAACAAAAGCTAAGAGAATTCAGCACCAACAAACCAGTTCTACAACAAATGCTAAAGGAACTACTCTAGATAGGAAACACAAGAGAAGGAAAAGACCTACAAAAACAAAAACAAAACAATTAAGAAAATGATAATAGGAACATACATATCGATAATTACCTTAAATGTAAAAGGATTAAATGCTCCAACAAAAAGACATAGACTGCCTGAATGGATACAAAAACAAGACCAATATATATGCTATCTACAAGAGACCCACTTCAGACCTAGGGACACATACAGACTGAAGATGAGGGGATGGAAAAAAAATTTCCATGCAAATGTAAATGAAAAGAAAGCTGGAGTAGCAGTTCTCATATCAGACAAAATAGACTTTAAAATAAATACTATAACAAGAGACAAAGAAGGACACTACAAAATGATCAAGGGATCAATCCAAGAAGATATAACAAATGTAAATATTTATGCACCCTACATAGGATCACCTCAATTCATAAGACAAATGCTAACAGCCATAAAAGAGGAAAATAACACAATAACACTAGGGAACTTTAACATGCCACTTTCACCAATAGATATATCATCTAAAATGAAAATAAATAAGGAAGCACAAGCTTTAAATGACACATTAGATCAGATGGACTTAATTGATAATTGATATTTATAGGATAGGCCAACAAAAAACAACAGAATACACTTTCTTCTCGTATGTTCATGGAACATTCTCCAGGATAGATCATACCTTGGGTCACAAATCAAGCCTTGGTAAATTTAAGAAAATTGAAATTGTATCAAGTATCTTTTCCTACCACAATGCTAAGAGACTAGATATCAATTACAGGAAAAAAAATCTCTAAAAAATACAAACACATGGAGGCTAAACAATACACTACTTTGTAACCAAGAGATTACTGAAGAAATCAAAGAGGAAATCAAAACATACCTAGAATCAAATGACAATGAAAACATGACAGTCCAAAACCTATGGGATGCAGCAAAAGCATTTCTAAGAGGGAATTTTATAGCAATAAAATCTTACCTCAAGAAAAAAGAAACATCTCAAATAAATAACCAAACCTTACACCTAAAGCAATTAGAGAAAGAAGAATAAAGAAAACCCAAAGTTAGCAGAGGAAAGAAATAATAAAAATCAGATCAGAAATAAATGAAAAAGAAATGAAGGAAATGTAACAAAGATCAATAAAACTAAAAGCTGGTTCTTTGAGAAGATAAACAAAATAGATAAGCCACTAGCCAGACTCATCAAGAAAAAAAGGGAGAAGACTCAAATCAATAGAATTAGAAATGAAAAAGGAGAAGTAACAACTGACACTGAAAAAATACAAAGGATCATCAGAGATTACTACAAGCAACTCTATGCCAATAAAATGGACAACCTGGAAGAAATGGACAAATTCTTAGAAAAGCACAACCTTCCGAGAGTGAACCAGGAAGAAATGGAAAATATAAACAGACCAGGGGCTTCCCTGGTGGCACAGTGGTTAAGAATCCGCCAGCCAATGCAGGGGACACAGGTTCAAGCCCTGGTCTGGGAAGGTCCCACATGACACAGAGCAACTAAGCTCGTGTGCTACAAACAATAATTGCTGGAGAGGGTGTGGAGAAAAGGGAACCCTCTTACACTGTTGGTGGGAATGTAAATTGATACAGCCACTGTGGAGAACAGTATGGAGGTTCCTTAAAAAACTACAAATAGAACTACCATATGACCCAGCAATCCCACTACTGGGCATATACCCTGAGAAAACCATAATTCAAAAAGAGTCATATACCAAAATGTTCATTGCAGCTCTATTTACAATAGCCTGGAGATGGAAACAACCTAAGTGCCCATCATCGGATGAATGGATAAAGAAGATGTGGCACATATATACAATGGAATATTACTCAGCCATAAAAATAAACGAAATTGAGCTATTTGTAATGATGTGGATAGACCTAGAGTCTGTCATACAGAGTGAAGTAAGTCAGAAAGAGAAAGACAAATACCGTATGCTAACACATATATATGGAATCTAAGAAAAAAAAATGTCATGAAGAACCTAGGGGTAAGATGGGAATAAAGACACAGACCTACTAGAGAATGGATTTGAGGATATGGGGAGGGGGAAGGGTAAGCTGTGACAAAGTGAGAGAGTGGCATGGACATATATACACTAGCAAATGTAAAATAGATAGGTAGTGGTAAGCAGCCACATAGCACAGGGAGATCAGCTCGGTGCTTTGTGACCAACTGGAGGGGTGGGATATGGAGGGTGGGAGGGAGGGAGACACAAGAGAGAAGAGATATGGGGATATATGTATATGTATAGCTTATTCACTTTGTTATACAGCAGAAACGAACACACCATTGTAAAGCAACTCTACTCCAAAAAAGATGTTAAAAAAAGAAAAGAATAGAAATCATACAATGCCTGCTCTCGGACCACAGTGAAATTAAACTAGAAATTAATAACAGAAAGATAGCTGGAAAATCCCCAAATACTTGGAGATTAAATAACACACTTCTAAATAATACATGGGTCAAAGAAAATATTTCAGATTTTGAAATATTCTGAACTAAATGAAAATAAAATCCCAGCAAGTTATTTGATGTATATTGACAAACTGATGCTAAAGTTTATATGGAGAGGCAAAAGACTCAGAATATTCAATTCAATACTGAAGGAGAATAACAAAGTCAGAGGACTGACAGTACCTGACTTCAAGACTTGCTATAAACCTACATTTATCAAGACAATGTGGTATTGATGAATAAATAGACAAATACGTTAATGGAACAGAATAGAGGGCCCAGAATAGACACAAATATAGTCAACTTGTTTTTGGCAAAGGAGCCAAAGCAATACAATAGAGGAAAGGTAGCCTTTTCAACAAATTGTGCTGGAACAAGTAGACATTCATATGATCCATATGCCTTCCCCACCCCCGCCACCCCCCCAAAAAATAATCTAGACACAGACCTTAAACACTTCACAAAAAGTAACTCAAAATAGTTTACAGACCTAAATGTAAAGTGCAAAACTCTAAATTTCCTAGAAGATACCATAGGAGAAAACCTAGATAGCCTTGGGTATGGTGATGACTTTTTAGATATAACACCAAAGAATAAGTCCATGATATAAATAGATGGTTAGCTTGACTTCATTAAAATTAAAACCTTCTGCTCTGTGAAAATGCCAAAAGAATGAGAAGACAAGCCACAGAGGAAAAATTACAGCAAAAGATACATCTGTTAAAGGACTGTTATGTAAAATATAAAAAGGGCTGGCAATACTCAGTAATAGGAAAATGAACATTCCAATTTAAAAAAAAATGGGCAAATGACCTTAACAGACACTTCATCCAAGATGATACACGCATCACATACACGTATAAAAAGATATTCAATATCATATGTCATTAGAGAATTGCAACCTAAAACAACGAGATCCCACTACACACCCATTGGAATGGCTAAAATATTAAACACTGAAAACACCAATGAAAATAAATTTTTTAAATGACAAGAGAAAAATACATATACTTAAAGGGTAGCCTCAATTTTCCTACCCAGTGAAAGTTTACAGGTTTTGGTCCAACTGGCTATTTTCACTAATTAAAAACATTTTGAACCACACATAAACCTTTTAAACCATCTGTAATAACAAGAAAGGTCAAGACAGAATTTCAATTACAACCTGGGTTTACTTCATACTCCATAAAGAATACTTGTTCCAGAATGAACAGCAAAACACCTCATCCACTGCTGTGGGGAATGGAAAATATCACAGATCGCATTGCAAACTTTAAATGAACAACATTTCATCATGAAGAGACTTGTAAAGACATCTCCTCACCTGTGCTTTATTTGTTTTATGTTTTAATTTCGGCTTTTGTTTCCTAGAAACACACTTTTCTAAGCAGGCTCAAAAAGAGTGCTCTGGAAGCAGTGGATTGGTTATAAGTAATTCTTCAAATCTGCCTAGAGATTTAAGACATTCTAGAAAGATAGTTAGAAGTGGGATTCTAATTGGCATTTAAAACTTCTAATAACATTTTCCTACAATGTGTTGCAAACTAGGCACCATTAACACAATATTTATATAACATGAAACTCAGAACCATCCCAGACTTCCAGCTCTCCCCATGTCTAATACCCAGTGTTAAATGCAGAAATTAAAATGCTCTGTCTGGGAGTAAAAGTTTATATTCAAGTTAAATTTATACATTTCTTGCTTTAAAGAGATACCCCAAAACATTTCAAGCACTGAAGTTACATTTACCTCTACAATAAAAGTTTATTAAAGAAGAGCTTCAGTATAAAAAAAATAAAAACAAATCCAAAACCAATGAGATCCCACTCCACACCTATTAGAATGGCTAAAATCTAAAACAGTGACAACACTAGATGTTGGCATGGATGTGGAGCAACAGGAATTCTCATTCATTACTGGTGGAAATGCAAAATGGTACAGCCACTTTGGGAAAAAGTTTGACAGTTTCTTAAAAAAACTAAACATGTTCTTACCATATGATACAATTATTACCGTCCCTGGTATTTACCCAAAGAAGTTGCAAAAATGTCCACACAAAAACCTACACATGGATATTTGTTTATAGCAGCTTTAATCATAATTGTCAAAACTTGGAAGCAACCAAGATGTCCTTCATTAGATGTATGGATAAACTCTGATACATTAGACAATGGAATATTATTTAGCACTAAAAAGAAGTGAGCTATCAAGCCATGAAAAAGACAGAGGAAATTTAAATGCATATTACTAAATGAAAGAAGCCAATCTGAAAAGGCTATATAATGTATGATTTTATCTATATGACATTCTTAAAAAGGCAAAACTATGGAGACAGTAAAAATGTTAGTGGTTACCAGGAGTTAAAGATAAGGGAGGCCTGAATATGCAGAGCACAGAGGATTTTTAGGGCAATGAAAATTCATTCATTGCTGGTGGGAATGAAAAATGATCCAGCCAATTTGGAAGATAGTTTGGCAGATTCTTAAAAAACTAAATATACTTTTATCATATAATCCAGCAATCATGCTCTTTGGTATTTACACAAATGAATTGAAAATTATGTCAACACAAAAACCTGCCCATGTATATTTATGCAGCTTTATTCATAAATAAATAAAGCTGCCAAAATTTAGAAATAATGATGATGTTATTTAGTAGATGAGTATTGTACATCCAGACAGTGGAACATTATTCCTTGCTAAGGGAAATAGGTTATCAAGCCATGAAAAGCCATAAAGGAACCTTAAATGCATATTACTAATTGAAAGAAGCCAATCTGAAAAGGCTACATACTGTATGATTTCAATTATATGGCATTCTGGAAAAGGCAAAACTATGGAGAGAGTAAAAAGAGCAGTGGTTGTCAGGGATTAGGGAGGATGAAAGGATGAATAGGCAGAGTACAGAGGAATTTTAGGGCAGTGAAAATACTTTGTATGATACCATAATGACAGATACATGTCCTTATACATTTGTCAAAACCTACAGTGTACAACACTAACAGTGAACCCTAATGTAAACTATGAACTTTAGGTGATAATAACATGTCAATATAGGTTCATTGATTGTAACTAATGCAACACTCTGGTGTGAGATGTTTATAGTGGGGGAGATTGAGCATGTGTGGGCACAGGGGAGAAATGAGAACCCTCTGTACTTTCCACCCAATTCTTCTGTGAATCTAAAACTGCTCTAAAAAATATTTATTAATTAAAAATATTGTCAAAGGCAAATGAGCCAACTTCAATTCCTTGTTTCTAAAACAAGATGAGATGGAATTATTACATTTATCAGAAGATGACATGTTTATAGCACTAATCCTGTTGTGTGTGTTATAATTAAAACTCTGCCTGTCAGGTAGCCTGACCATGATTTATCTACCAACTTTCAGATTCATGATCCATTTTCTAAGACTTGGCCAATCAAAGATTCAGTAATTGAAGCCAAGCTGGTGGGGGACACTTGAATGATAAGTACTTCTATAATATGACAATGAAGGGATTTTTATGTCATTTTATTGTTCAGGCAACACTACTATCTACCATTCAAAATGGCCATTGCCATTGGATTAAGTGGTATGCTGAGAATCTGCCCCTCTGTTAGCAAGAGGTATGATGTAGCATAATCAGCCAATGGTTGGATTTGAGGTGAAGTCAGAAATCAGAAACAAGAATAGTTTGGAATTAGTTTAATCTTACCTCAGCCAAAATAATTGCAAAAATATAATATATTCTAGATAAACATAGAAACATGAGCTAGTAAGAGAGTTATTTTAGAGAGAAACACTCTTTTGATTTCAGACAGAAACATTCCCTCTCTCTATGGTTTCAGGAAATAGAATAATTTTTCTGGGGTGTCCTGGCTAGGAAAGGACAATGTATAGATGCAAAAATATGTAGAAACAAAAGGCCAAGATGTCTGTGTGTCACTGTGGCACTAAGACCTGAAACAACCTGCTTAGATCACTATATAGAAACATACTGTGATTACCTCAAAGTATACTGGTGAAAGTTCAGTTTCAGAGAATGAAATCAATTTACCCACTTTTAAAGAAAAGGATTTATTAAAGGGTGTGAATTATAGACTTGTTGAGAAGGTTGAAGAACTAGACTCTAGATTAAGCTTTCAGGAACAATTTCAACAGTCATATTGAAAAACTAAACCACCAAGGGGGCTATGGCCTCTTCTAAGATTAAGAAGCCTCCTGTTAAGGTTTTACTGCCAGGAGCATTGATCTGCTCTCCAGTGAAACTGGTGAAACTTATATACACAAAAAAAATTTTTTTTTAATCTTCAGAAATGGTCTTAAGCGCAGACAGCAAATGAAGAAACATTGATTCAAGAAAACCTGCTAAAGCACAGGAAGAACAGCAAGTGTCTGTGTCATTTCAACCATAACACATTCCCTGTCAATTCAGCATAGCAAGAAGTCTACTCAACCAAGAACAGGACTTGATCACCCTCTCAGCTACTACCTGGAGAGCTATGGTACCTTCCAAGGAGGCACAGGACATCAGCATTTCTCATCCTACTCTCCAGTTACTTGTGGCAGATACTACGTTTTTGGGTAGTGCAGCTGAGAAGTGAAGGTTTTCTTCTTCCATTCATCTCCCACTCCTGGGAAAGAAGCTCTGTACTGAGCACTGTGTACTAAAAATACTGGGGCCTCAATTGACCTTGCCCAGCTCATTCATAAAATGGAGGTTCTTCACCTGACGAGGCAAGCCAAAAAGAACAGAGGCTACAGCCAACTTTCTCTTCTGAGTACCTACCTCTAACAACAGGAGTGCCATTCAGAGACAAAGTGCCCTGCCCAAACCATTGTGATCCTAAGTTTACCATGCACAAACCCAAGTCTGCACCTTCTGAAGAGAAACAAAAATGACTTCACACCAACGGGAGCATAGACATCACTAAAATAATTTATCTAGTAACTCAACAAATAAATAATCAACTAGCAATAACAAACCTTGGAAATGAGGATAGTCTAGTACCCAGGGTTGCCACAATATACTACCTAAAGTGTCCAGTTTCCTACAAGAAATTATGAGACATGCAAAAAACAAGAAAGTCTGACCTAAACATGGGGAGAAATAAGCAAGGACAGAAACTTCCTGTGAGAACAACTAGATTTCGGTTTCACAGAGAGATATTTCAAAGTAGTCATTGTAACTATGTTCAAAGAAGTAAAGGAAATCATGTTTAAAGAAGGAAAGCAATGTATGATCACAAAGTTTCATCAACCAGAGAATGTAAATAAAGAGATAGAAGTTATTTTTAATTATTTTTTTTCTCTCTTAACTTTGAGGTCTCTGTTCAAATATTACTTTCTTTGCTGGTTTTGCCTGAGCATCCAATAAAAAATAGCACCTCACTATCCATTCTCTCCTTTTTATCTGCTTTCTTTTTCTTCATGCCACCTGTTACAATCACACATATTATATGATTTTCTTTCTTTGCTTATATAATTTATCCATCATGGTAATGTAGGAACTTCTGTTTTTCAGCACTCTATACTGTTTGCTACACAATGCCTGGAACACGGTTAGCACTAAACATATGTTCCTCAAATGCCTGAAAGAATTTCTCATTAAAACTGTAGATTACATGAACTCTTGGGGAAAATGCTGAGTGTGGGACAAGAATTCTTAATCAGAGAGGGCAAGGGGAAATCCCTTAAAGAAGACCAGATTGATACACAAAGTTTTGAAATTAATTACTTGACTTCAAAACATAATTGTAATATTTCAACTATGTGAGTAAATCAGTTTGGGTGAAAATTAATCACATCATTTTTCTCTATCTTGTAGTCACCTCCACCACATGAATCCAGGGAAACTTACAAGAATTACAAAATTACTTCTTCTGGGAGTTTCAGAGGAACCAGAACTGCGGGCTTTCATATTTGAGTTGTTTCTCTCCATGTACCTGATCATTGTGCTTGGAAACCTGCTCATCATTGTGGCTACTATCTCTGACTCCCATCTCCACATGCTCTTGTACTTTCTGCTCTCCAACTAGTCCTTTGTTGACACCTGCTTCACCTACACCACCATCCTGAAGATGCTGCTGAACATCTAGACACAGAGAAAAGTCATAACTATGCTAGCTGCATCACCCAGATGTATTTTTGTCATACTCTTTGCAGGATTGTATGACTTTCTCTTGACCATGATGGTCTATGACTACTTCATGGTCATCTGCCACCCCAGGCACTACATAGTTGTCATGAACCCCCAGCTGGTTCTGCACTCCTTATTATTATTTTTTTATAACAACTTTTAAAGTCACCTCTACCCTTCAGTTAATTATACATTGTTTAAGTCTGCTTTGACTATAAGGGTACCTACTTTTGATGGTATCCTACCATGAGTAATACTCTTATCCAATTCTTAGTGTCCCTGTTTATCAGAATAAGCCAGTCCTCTAAGATTTCTTCCACATGAACAAAACAAGTAGAAAATCATAAGCAAATTATGCCATTATACCACACTTTTCAAAGGAAGTTTTGAAAATCTCCCCTCTCCATTTTCCTTTCATGCCACAAATCAAAATGGGATAGCTTTCTAGGTTGCTTAGAAGAATTTTTCATGTCTTCCAGAGGTTTCTTCATCTTCCTAACCTGAAGCTACTTATCTCCAACTATAACTTCATGAACCCCTGATCAAGAGCAAGTTACCACTACTTTTGCATAAAACATTTATCTTTTCAAATTTTTGTGATGGGCAAGATGATGCTTATATATTCCCTAGGTTAATTGGACAAAGTATTTGCAGAGAACTAATGTTTGGGACAAACTTCACCCCAAATTTAGCATGTTTTATCAGAAGGTCACAGATAAAAATTCCATGTGTCTATAACTCCAAACTTAGACTTATTTTTTCTTTTTACCTTTTGACGCCCCCACACTCATCCCTTGCCTCTTGCAACCACGAGTCTGTTATCTATCCTAGCCAACTGAATCCAGCTGCATATTAAATGAAATATACACCATGATCATCTGGGTTTTTTTTTCCCAAGAATGCAAGGTTGTCTTAATATCCAAAGATCAATCAATGTCATATACCATATCAATAGATTACAAAGCATAAATCATATAGACATAGAAAAGAATTTGATAAAATCCACACCCTTTCACTATAAAAGTACTGAACAAAAAGTAAGAGGGGAGTTCCACAACCTGACAAAGGGTATCTACAAAAAGCCCAAAGCTAATATCATACTTTACGGTGGAAGACTGGATCCCAATCCCCCAGAATCAGGAATAAGTCAAGAATGTCTGCACTTACCACTTCCATTCAGCACTGTCCTGGTGATTCTCACAGGGCAATTAGTAAAGGAAAAAGAAATAAAAGGCATCCAGAATAGAAAGGAAGAAGTAAAATTCTCTCCATTCATAAATGACATGATCTTGTATATAAACATCTCAGGTAATTCAATAAAAAATATTAGAACTAATAAATGAGTTTAGCAAGTTTTCAAGATATAGGAGGATTAATAAACAAAAATCAATTGTATTTCTATACATTAACAATGAAAAAACTGACAATGAAATTAAGAAAACAATTTAACTTACAATACCAACACAATGCTTAAGAATAAATTTAACAGAAGTGTACCATGAAAATCTGTATCATGAAAGCTGCAAAACTTTGTTGAAGAACTTAGAGATCTAAATAAATGAAAAGACATCTGAAGACCATTAATCAGAAAATTGATTATTGTTAATATTGTTAAGATGTTAACCCTCCCCAGTTGGCCAATAGAGTTAACACATCCCTACCAGAATCCAAACTGGGTCAATCATAGAAGTTGACACACTAATCCTAAAATTCATATGGAGACTGAAGGGACCTATGATATCCAAAACTATCCTGACAAAGAAGAATAAAGTTGAAGGACTCATAATTCTCATATTCACAAGCTAATACAAAGCAACAGTGATCAGTACAGTATGATATTGACATAAAATAGACATATAGATCAAAGGAATAAAATTTAGAGTCCAGAGATAAATCCTTACATTTACAGCAAAAGTACCAAGACAATCCATTGGGAAAATAATAGTCTTTTCAGCATATGATACTTGGGTAACTGGATAATTCACATGCCAAAGAATGAAGTTGGATCCCCTACCTCGCACCATATTTAAAAAAAATAACTCAAAATCGATCATAGACATTAATGTAAGGGTTAAAAGTATAAAACTTTTAGAAGATATAGGAGTATACTTATGTGATCTTGGATAAGCAATTATTTCTTAGATATCACACCTGAAACACAGGCAATCAAATAAAAAATAAATTGGACTTCATTGAAATGAAAATTTTTGTGAATCAAAAGACACTATATGAAAGTGAAAAAGAGAACCCACAGAATGAGAGAAAATATTTGCAAATAATATATCTGATAAGGGACTTGTATCTAGAATACTGTTGACTCTTGAACAACATGGGTTTGAACTGTAAGGGTCTGCTTAACAAGAGGATATTTTTCAGTAATAAATACAACAGCACTACATGGTCTGTGGTTTGTTGAATCCGTGGATGCAGAGAAGCTGCAGATATTGAGGGCCAACTATAAATTATACACTTATTTAACCCCAGAGTTTTTTAAGGGTCAACTGTGTATGGAGAGCTCTTATAACTCAATAATAAAAAGTCAAGCAACCAAATTAAAAATGGGCAAAAGATCTGAATAGGCATTTCTTCAAAGAAGAACTACATATAGCAAATAAGCACATAAAAAAATTGTTCAAGATAATTAGTCATGAAGGAGATTGAAATCAAAACCACAATGTGACATCCCTCTAAATCCATGAGGATAGCTGAAATTAAAAAAAAATAAGAAAAAAGAAATAACAAGTGCTAGAGAAGATGTGGAGAAATTGGAAATCTTGTGCATTACTGGTGGGAATGTAAAATGGTGCAGCCACTGTGGAACAGTTTGGAAGGCCCTCAAAAAGCTAAACTTAGAATTACCATACACGACTCAGCAATTCCACTACTAGGTATATGTCCAATAGAAACTAAGGGCTCAAACGGAGGCTTGTACACCAATGTTTATTGCAGCATTATTCACTACAGCCAAAATGTGGAACTAAGGCAAGTGTCCATCAACAGATGAATGGATAAACAAAATATTGTCTATACATACAATGGAATATTATTAATCCATAGAGGTTTGGGTTTATTTCTGGACTTTAAATTTTATTCTGTTGATACATATGTCTATCCTTGTACCAGTACCACACTGTCTCGATTACTGTAGCTTTATAATAAGTTTTATGTTTTTCTTTTTTAATTGAGCTATGATGCACATACATAAAATTCACCCTTTTCACATGTACAATTCAATGGATTTTAGTATATCACAAGGTTGTGCAACCATCACCATTACCTAAATCCAGAATGTTTTTACCACTTCAAAAGGAAACCACAAACACATTAGCAGTTACTTCCCATTCCTACCTTCCCCCACTCCTGGCAAACACTAATCAACTTTCTGATTCTATGGATTTACCTATTCTGGATATTTCACGTAAATAGCAATCATATATTATGTGCTTTCTGTTCTGGTTTATTTCAAACAGCATAATGTTTTGGGGGTTCATTCATGTTGTAGTGTGTGTTACTTCATTCTCTATTATTGTTGAATAATATCCCATTATATGGATATATTCAGTCTATCCATTGTCAGTTCATGTACATTTGGGTTGTTTCTACTTTTTAGCTGTTATGAATAAGGCTGCTATGAACATTTGTATATGAAATTTTGCATGAACATATTTTTTAATTTGGGGGGATTTTACCTAGGAGTTGTATTGTTGGTTCTTTAGGTAACACTATGTTTAACTTTTTGAGGAATAGCCTATCATTTTCATACATGGTATGTGCTATTTTACATTCACACCAACATATGTAATGGTTCTATTTTTCTAGTTCTTGCCAACATAGTTTATTATTTGTCTTTCTGATTGTAGCCATCTTAGTGTTTGTGAAGTGGCATCTTATAGTTTTTACTTGTATTTCTCTCATGACAAATGATATTGAGCATAATCGTGCTTATGAGTCATTTGCACATCTTTTTTGAAAAAAATGTCTATTCAAAGATTTGCCCATTTTTTAATTAATTATTTGGGTTTTTTTTTTTTTTGCCTCGGTTGTGTTGAAGGAGTTTTTAAAAAATATATATTCTCAGTACAAGTCCCTTATTTCATATATGATTTGCAAATATTTTTTCCCATTTTTGTGGGTTGTCTTTTTACTTTCTTGATTGTGCCCTTTGATACACAAAAGATTTTAATTTTGATGAAGTCCAGTTTATTTATTTATTTTTGGTTACTTGTGTTTAAGTGTTATATCAAAGAAACCATTGCAAAATCCAGAGTCATGAAGATTTGCCCCTATGCTTTTTTATGCTCTATAATTTTAACTCTTAAATGTTGGCCTTTGCTACATTTTTGTGGTAATTTTTGTGTATGATAAGATGTAGCAGTACAACTTCATTATATTGCAAGTAAATACCCAGTTGTCCCAGCACCATTTCTTTGAAGCACTAATCTTTCTCTTTGAATCATCTTGGCACCCTTGTTGAAGAGCAATTGACCATAGATGTATTGGTTTATTTCTGGAATCTTAATTCAATTCCATTGATATATGTGTCTATCCATATTCCAGTACCACATTATCCTCATTACTGTAGCTTTGTAGTTAGTTTAGAAGTCAGAAAGTGTAAGTCCTCCAACTTTGCTCTTTTTCAAGATTATTATGCATAACCTGGGTCCTGTGTGTTTCCATATGAATGTTTAGTATCAGTTTGTCAATTTCTATAAAGAAACAAATTGGGATTCTAATTGCACTTGCCTTGAATCTTTAGTTAATTTGGGGGAGTATTGCCATCTGATCAATATTAAGTGTACTGATCCATGTACATGAGATATCTTTCCATTTGTTTAGGTATTTTACAATTCCTTTTAAGAATATTTTGTATTTTTTATTGTATAACTGTCCTACTCCTTTCTTTGAATTTATTCCTGTGTATAGTATTCTTTTTGATGTTTGTAAGTGGAATTGCTTTCTTAATTTTATTTTCAGATGAATTATTTCTGGGATATAGAAATACAACTGATTTTTGTATTGATCTTTTGTCCTACAGTGTTGCTGAATACTTTTATTAGCTCTTACAGTATTTTTTTCAGATTCCAAGGAATTTTCTATGTACAAGATTATATCATCTGAAAATACGGATAGTTTAAATTTTCTTATTTCTCATCTGGATGCTTTTAATTTTGTTTTCTTGCCTAATTGCCCTCACTAGAACCTCCAGTACAATGTTAAACAGAAGTGATGAGAATGAACATCCTCTTGTCTTGTTTTTTAATTTAGGGGCAAGTGTCCTATCTTTCAACATTATATATGATTCCAATTGTGGGTTTTCATAGATCTTCTTTATCAGGGTGAGGAAGCTCCCTTCTATTCTTAGTTTTATTTTCATGTTTTTTTAACCACTTTATTGAGATATGATTGACATGTAAAAAGCTGTACATATTTAATGTATACCACTCGATCAGTTTGGAGATAATTATCTACCCATAAAACCATCACCACCATCAAGGCAATAGACACACCCATCTCCTCCTCAAATTTCCTCCAGCCCTCTTTATTATTATTTTTGTGTATGTGGTAAGAACATAAGCTCTAACCTCAGGAAATTTTAAGTATAAATACAATATTTTTTTACTATAGGCACTATGCTGTATAGCAGATCTCCAGAACTTATTTATCTTGCACAACTGAAATTTGTGCCTTTGAGCATCACTTCCCCATTTCCCCTTCCTCCTGGCTTCTGGAAACCACCATTCTACACTCTGATTCTGTGAGTTTGACATTTTAGATTTTACATATAAGTGAAACCAGTTGTTACAAATGGCAGGATTTCCTTCTTTCTCATGGCTGAATAATATTCCATTGAATAGATATACTACATTTTCTTTATCCAATAATCTGTTGATGGACATTTAGTTCGTTTCCATATCTTGGCTATTGTGAATAATGCACTAGTGAACATGGAGTGTGGGCATCACTTTGAAATATTGATTTCAGTTCCTTTTGGATAAATATCTAGAAGTGGGATTGCTGGATCATATAGTAATTCTATTTTTAATTTTTTGAGGAAACTCCATACTGTTTTCCATGGTGACTGCACCATTTCTCATTCCTGTCAATAATGTGCAAGTGGTACATTTTCTCCATATCCTTACCAATACTTGTTGTCATATATATACATGTATATAAGAGCTATATATATTTTATATATCTTCACCAGCAGTTGTTGTCATATATATACATTTTTAAATATATTATATAAATAAAATAGCTATTCAAGAATGTGTGAGGTGATATCACTGTGGTTTTGATTTGTATTTCCTTGATGATTAGTAACATTAAACATTTTTTTCATATACTTGTGGGCCATTTGTATGTTTTCTTTGGAGAAATAGCTACTCAAATCATTAATCCATTTTTTAATTTGGTTATTAGTTTTGTTTATTTTTAACTTTAAGTTGTAGGCATTCCTTATATATTTTGGAGATTAACCCCTTATCAGTTATATGATATGTAAATATTTTCTGCTATTCTGTAACTTGGCTTTTCAATCTGTTGATTGTTTATTTTGCTGTGCAGAAGCTTTTTAGTTTGATGTAGTCCCACTTGTTTATTTTTGTTTTTATTGCCTGTGCTTTTGGTGTCATATCCATAACATCATTTCCAAGACCAATGTTATGAAACTTTCTGCTATGTTTTCTTTGAGGAGTTTTATATTTTCAGGTCTTACCTTTATATCTTTCATCCATTTTGAGTTGATCTTTTTGTGTGGTGTTAAGTTAGGGGTCCAAACTTTCTTTTGCCTGGATAGCCCGTTTTTCTAGCATCATTTGTTGAAATTTATCCTTTCCTCCTTCTGTATTCTTGGCATCTTTGTCAAAGATCAGTTGATCATATATGTATGCATTTATTCCTAGTCTCTCATTTCTGTTCCATTGGTCTATGTGTCTATATTTATGCCAGTACCATGCTGTTTTGAATACTGTAGCTTTGTAATATAAGGCATATAATATTTCCAGCTGTGTTCCTTTTTCTCAAGATTTCTTTGGCTATTAATGGTCATTTGTGTTTCCATATGAATTTTAGAATTTTTAATAATTATGTTAAAATGCATTGAGGATTTTTACAAGGATTTATTGAATCACAGATCATTTTGGGTGGTATGGATATTTTAACAATATTAAGTCTTGCAATTCATGAACACAGAATGTCTTTCAACGTGTGTCTTGTTTAATTTCTTTCATCAATGTTTTGTAGTTTTCAGTATATAAGTTTTCACATCCCTAGTTAAGTTTATTCTTAAGTATTTTTTTGTGTGTTTGGTGTTATTGTAAATTAGATTATTTTCATAATTTTCTTTTCAGATAATTTGTTGTTACTGTATAGAAATGTACCTGATTTTTATATATAGATTTTATATCTTGCCACTTTTCTGAATTGATTTATTAGTTCTAATATTGTTTAATAGAGTCTTTAGGATTTTCTATACCTAAGATCATATTATCTGAAAACAGATATATGAAGAATTTCGATTCTTCCTTTCTGATTTGGATGTTTTGTATTTATTTTTTTGCTTAATGCCATGAGTATGGCTTCCAAGACTGTTGAATAGAAGTGACAATAGAGGATATCCTTGTCTTGTTCCTGATTTTAGAGGAAAAGTCTTTAATTGTCACATAAGAGTATGATGTCATCTGTGGATTTGTCATATATGGCCTTTATTATGTTGAGGTAATTTCCTTCTATTATCAGTTTGCTAAGAGGTTTTATAATGAAAGGCTATTGAATTTATGCAAGATTGCCTGAGGAATAGTTCACTCATTGATTCTTCTATATCAGGGGTTGGCAAACTTACAGCCCTGAACTGTTTTTGGCCTGGGACTAAAGAAAGGTTTTTATAATTTTCAAGTGCTGTGAAATAAAAACAAAGCAAAGCAAATAGCAAAGGACAATATGGGACAGAGACCATATGGCCTTCAATGCTTAAAATACTTACTGTCTGCTGGCACTTTACAGAAACAATTTGCTGATCCCTATTTGATATGTTTTAAGATATATTCCTGGATTAAGCCATATTATAAAATAATGCTTTACACTTGCTGGTGGAAAGTTTAAACTACATTTGCAGCTTATTTCTAGAAAATATGCCAGATAATTTTACCATGTATTTGTATACTAACCTTACTCCCGACTTTATCTTATTTTTTTCTTATCACCTTTACAACAGTATCCCAATTTCAACTTTTATTTTATCTTACCGTATTTATTTATGGTATGATAATTTTAATAAATTTAGCTTGAATCTCTTACTCTTTACCCCTGACAGAGTATGGATTTACAGTATTGTAAATCTTCATGACTTATGAAAAAGTGTAAGTTTGCTCAAATGAATTGACTCTTTTTGAATCTCGACAATCTGTACAAGATACATTATTACATCTGTACCAAATGGAAGTCCAACAAGGGGGAAATAAGCAAGGACTGAGATATAAGCTTCCTTATACATCCCCAAATTCTTGCTCTTCATCAAATACTGAATATACTTAACCTGGGTTCCATGGATGCGTGGGGTACAATAATAGATGTTGGGTAATCTGTGACTACCCTAATGTTATTTTTATATACATGTGTATTTTTCTAGGAAAATGTACCGTAACTTATATCAGCTTCCCAAAGAAGTCTGAAAAAAAAGTTGATTTAGAAATCAGATTAGAATAGAGTTGACTGTCAAACCCCAAAGATCCTACCCCTCAAGCAGAAATTCAGAACATTCTTGAGATTCTCAGCCTGAAGTGGTCTCAGAGTCCTGACAATAAGAAAATCTTTATTTTAGACTTGGAGACAGATTATAGAGGTCTTAAAACTGGGAATTTTTGTCTCCAGATTGGCATGAGAGTATGAAATAACAAGCTTGGGTTATTATTTTTATTTTCTCCAGTATGAGTTCTTCTATTTGTTATATGTAACAACTTTGTAGTGGTGGAATTTTGGAGTATTTCACAAATTTTGCTCTTAAGCTCATCCTCACGGTATTAATTTTCTTGATTTCTTGGCTTAGGATTTCCACATCATTGGGTAGTTTCAACCTCAGCCACAAATATTGAAACTAGGGGTATTGATTCTTGCAGATGACTTCTTTACACTTCTGTTCCAAAACAAAATGTTCATTTTCAATCCACTGTTTTGGGGCCAGAAGACAGAGTTTATCTGGTCTACATTTAGGATAACACATATGATAGTCCTTTCCAGATTTCTGTATTTATATATGGAATCAGTTTCAGCAACCTGACATGAGTAGAAACTGTAGACTCAATTCCCATTCCCAAATGTATGTAAAAGGCTTTTTCCCTTAAGTTATTGTTTCTCAGTTGGAAATACAACTGCCCTCCCTCTCCAGCCTGAGAAAGTTTGGAAATGCTTTAGGGCATCCAGACTTTGGAGGATCTGAAATTTTATACAATTTTATAGTCTCCACAGTTCACTATCTTGAGTAGAAGTCTAATTTTTCTCCCCATCAGGTAACAATGACAAATATCTCCAAAACAGCAATACATGTTGAAATTCTGAACTCTGTACAACATGGCTGGATGGATGGGCTTTAGTGCTGAGATTTTCTGCTTAATAGTTTTTGCTTTGATGGTATCATTCAAACAATTAATATTTAGGTGTGACAGGGCTTCGTCACCCTAGACTCCTAATAGTATCTTAAAGAAAGGAATTTACAATAATAATAATCATAAATGGACATAGCATTTCCTCTGTACCATACATTAAATGTTTTACATACATTAAAACCTTTCAACTTTAATCTTCATAATTACATGAGGCAGGTATAATTGTCAACATCCACATTTTCTAAATGAGGATGTGGACAAAAAATGTTGCCTACAATTTTAGTAAACAAAGAACGTTGCCTACCATTCCAGTAAACAAAGAATGTTGTCCACATCAAGCCATCAGCCACTGAAGCTGCACACCCTCCCCCCAAAGTGTGTGCAGAGGGGAATTCAGGATGGAGAAAAATAGGATACTGGCCCTAGATAGTTAAGATGCATATCTAAGGAATAATTTCAATGAGCTCAGACTCTTGCATCCTCCCATACATAGCAAAGCACAAAAATCATTAACTTGAGATATCTGTTTTTTGTAATTAGCAGTAATCTTTTGATGTTCAACTACATGGTTTTCTTTCTGAGCAAAATCTCCCATGTATCCTGGCTCCTCTCTTACCTCTTTGGAGCAGTTCCTCAGAGCTATGTGAGAGACAGTCTTCATGACTATAGTCCTCAGTAAGGTCCCCAAGTAAAGCATAACTTGCAACTTTTAGATTGTGCCTGTTTCTTATTCAACAAGGATAGGGTGGCACAGAGAAGTCAAGTAATTTTTCTGAAGTTACATAGCTAGTAGTAGTAGAGCTGGTAATCAAAACTGAGTAGTCCAATTTCAGAGTCCATGTTTTTAATCACTATGTTACACCACCTCTCCTTTTTATTCATTTAACAATGAGGAGGAAATGTAAAGATCATCATCATGGAAATATGCATAGGAAACAGAAAATAGCACAGTCTTGCAAACATAATAAAGTGATTGTGCAGTTCAATTGACTGAATCCAGTATGATTATTATTGGATCATAGCACATCATTTCTCAGGCACAAAGAAGTAGTAGAACATGTCACTACAGCAACCCAGAGTTGAGGGACATGTGAACTGCTTATGCTGAGACTAAGAGAGGAGAGAATGTAAGAAGCTCCCATGCATAAGCCCCTGGAGAAAGGCCCTGGAAACTCCCTGAAGTCTCCTAGAGGAATCAGATGGCAGCCATTGTGAAAAAACAGGGAAATACTGTATGCTTATTGTTATTGTGACCTCATTGTTAAGTCTGGGGTAAAAAAAACAACAACACAGGTTACATGAGAGAGGAATTAAAAAGTTAGGTAGTATATGAACTAATATATCAGTTCATGTTTTTGATATGACTGTGAAGTTGAAATTTGCATTTGGGCCCAAATGCCAGGAATCACTTAGAAATAATTACAATCCTATTTTAATAAAGTTAACAGAGTAGATCTCATTTCATAATAACAATTTCAGCAGCCCTGGAACGTGCAAGATCATTTTTGGAATATGCATTTTTTTCCTCTATGCTTCTAAAATATCTTTATTATAAATACAAACTTTATTAAAAAATTAAAATGGAAAAATATAAATTGTTTGTCAAATATTCTCTTTATATAAAGCATATGACCTGGACAAGATTATGACACAATTCTCTGAATGCTTTGCTGTAAGATGTGTGAAAGAACACCTAAGACAAAATGCATTTTATAATATCATTGATCTTCAACTATCCAAAATTACAAAATATAGGCAACAAAACTGATGAACTGCAGAGCCATTCTAACCAAGGCAATGCTCAGTATAACACTATGAAAAGCAGCTTTATCAGATCTTTCTCCCACATCCTGAAAAATCTTTACAGTGATTAGAACTCTGCCACTTCTCAGGAATTTGCACAAAAGAAGTCTTTAATGACAGCTTCAAGTGCAAAATCCCACTAGTAGCTGGAGAAATTATTGCCTAAGATTAACTCTGCAGTCAAATTTGGTTAGTTATACACTCATAACACAACTTTTGAAATTATACCAGGTGAATTGCAGAATGATCCTTTTACTAGAAAATAACCTAAAATAAAAAGAAATTGTGAGACTCCTGTGAGAATATCAATACAACATATACTTATGGCTCCTGGGCCAACCCACGGTGTTTGCTGATAGTGAGCAAAGACTAAATTATAGCTTTATTACTCATTAAATGTGGCTTATTGTAGTTGAAAGTTGTTATTCAGAGAAATTTCTCACAATCACCTCTTAATAACCACAAGGCATTTTTTAAAAATCCAGTGAGAACTCACAGTATATTGCAACCTAATCAAGACTGACTGTCACTGGAAAAATATTTTAGCTAGATATCTCTCCTGGCTGTTAAAGAAAGGAAAAATCAAACAATATAATAAAGATTGCCTGTAATATAAATTAGTCTTATATGACTTGTCTTATTATCTTTAAACATTGACTTCTATCAATGTTTTTATTTCTTTGCCCCAACCTCTCCAATATCTCTCGCTATCCCCTTTGTTGTCCCCATTCTAGACCTGCCCTTTGTTTTGATTCCTCAGACCTCTGTCCTTACATGTTTTATGTGATAAAAATAACATGTATATTTTAATGTGTTAGATGGATAAATTAATGTCCTCCTAGGTCATATGCACTTTTAAAAGATCTTCTGAATATAGTAACTTAGTCATAGAGGACTGAGAGATTTTTATTGAATTCTGAACTGATCAGGATATAGTTTTCATCCCCACATACAAGAGGAGCCTTAGAAATCTATAACATGCATAAAAGAGGGC
Organism: Globicephala melas; assembly: GCF_963455315.2. Classification (NCBI taxonomy): domain Eukaryota; kingdom Metazoa; phylum Chordata; class Mammalia; order Artiodactyla; family Delphinidae; genus Globicephala; species Globicephala melas. The sequence continues at coordinate 49,831,548 of NC_083335.1, forward strand.
AAGGGAAGATAATAAAACTCTAAATTCAATATGTGACTCCACTACAAACTTGTCATGTGAACTTAGGTAATTTATTTTTTTGAGTTTTCTATCTGTAAAATATATAATTAATAACGGCACTTAATCAAGTTGTTGGTAAGGATTGCATGAGAACATTTATTTAGCTATCTCCTGCTACTGTTTCTCATGAGTAGTAAGTACTAGATTCTCTTGGTTTCCTTTTCCACATCACTGAAAATGTTCAGGGAAAAATTGAATGGCTTTTAAGACTTCAAGTAGACCGAAGGTCATAGGGAGAAATTGGACTTCTTAAATAAAAACAAGAGCCCACTACCAAGAAAGATGCTCACAGTTACCTTAGTTAACAGGGTGGCAATAGCTAACAAGCCTTTCAGAAGAACTCACCTCTCTAGTACAACAGTAATTGACCTGTTTGGTGCTATCCTCACTGATTCCGCAGTTTTCGTGATATTGAATCTCAGCATTCTGACTACTGATTTACTAATTTGTCTGCCACGGTTCACAATTCTGACCTTCCCAGTAGCTCCATGTACTCTCCTAAGTCATTTGTTCCATCATCACTTCCTGCTTCAGCTGTTGCTCTGCCATTTTTCTTCTTTGAAGTTTGACTTTTTTCTGTCAAACCCAACTTAGCTGATCTTACCCAGCTCAAACTGGCAACTTGCCCCACTATTGCATTTGTGGATTTATGAAATATTATTGTCAGTGCTTTCTTTTTCATCTAGGGCCTTGCTCTGAAACAATTAATAAGCTCTTGTCAGATATTCTGCAGAGGGATTCCTTGTTAGGTGTCAAAATTCAACAAGATGACTCCTAGAAATGTTGTATATATCTTTCATATTCTACATACATATATTTGTATGCATTATATACATATATTATTATGTACTATAGTAGGTGAGTGAGAGAAACACTTGGAGGTAGAGAGACCTTCTTATGCCTCTCATATCATTCTACATGGACAACAATTTTCTCTTCCTATAAACATGCACAGGGACATACTGGATAGATAGTGCATGCTGTTCCTGAAAAAAGATAAAATCTATTGGCCGAGGTAGCAGTTTCCAAAAGATTTTAATTGGAGAAAATTTTTATTCAAGTAAAAAGTTGAGTAAAAAATTAATTTACTAAATACATAAAATTGTGCTGTTTTGTTGAAGATGGAAAATGGGAAAGTGGGGGATAATTTAGACTCCCAACCACTTGGCTTCTACTTTACCCTTGCTCCTCAGATCGAATGATAACTTCCAAAAACCTTTAGAATTGCATAATATTCTGTTTAGCTAATGGAATATGATGAGTCTGAGAGCTTAGAAGATAATTTGTCTAAACATAGGGACACACCCTAAGCTTTTTTAACAAAATTTTTTCCTCAAAATTGATCTCTGGACAGAGCTGCTCTCTCTAACACAATGATCACTAGCCACATGTATCTACTTAAATATAAACTAATGAAAATGAAATAAAATTAAAATTCAGTTCCTCAGCCACATCATCTGCATTTTATTTGCTCAAAAACTATATGTAGCTACTAGCTACTCTGTTGGATGCACAGGTATATACCATTCCCATCATTGAAGAAAGTTCTATTTGACAGCATTGCTCTGATCAACAGTGTGATTCTAGAAACAACCTTAAAATCCTCTTGGCTATTACAAATAAATCATCACATAGATTCTAGAACAGGGAATATCAATATTACATATGTCATCTGGATTAAATATATGAACAGTTACACAGTTATAGAATCTCTCTCTCTCTCTCTCTCTCTCTCTCTCTCTCTCTCTAAGCTAGTTGTAGAGAGGGGAGAGAAGCCTCCATCAAATAACCACACAAACAAAACTAAATTAAGCTGTGTCAAATGCCATGAAGGAGAAATACAGGTTACTATGAAATCACATAAAAAAATGATTTAATCTAGTCAATAAGGTCAAGGAAGATTTCAATGAGGAGCTGATGATTAAATAGAGTGAGTTTGTATGTCAGTGGGGAGGGGTGGTTTGAGAGATTTCTAAGCAGAGAAGAAAGCAGATGTGTAGGCCTGTGGCATATATGAAAAACTGAGAGAAAACCAGCATGACCCTAACAAGAAGAACAGGGCAGAATGTGGTGCAAGGAGAGGTAAAGGCTAGACTATGTAGGATCTGTAGGCCAATGCTAAGTTTTTTTTTTTCTGAGAGAATTAAAGTCATTACAACATTTTCAGCAACTGGGTGACAACAAATTTGCATTTTGTAACAATCTTTACAGATACAGAGAATAGATTGGAGAGGGAAAAGAGTAGATGCAATTATATCAGTCAGAGGACTAATGCAGTAGTCCAGTTGGAAAAGATAATAGCCTGGAAATATTTTACAGTTGAAGATGGATAAAAGTGAACCTATTTGAGATATTTAGGATGCAGAATCTACAGAACTTGATGGTATTTTGGGGAGAGGAAATGAGGAAGAAGAAGCTTGTCACAGATGACTTGTGCTTTAAAATTTTGCCCAATTAAAATACAGTACACTGAGATAAGAAAAACTATTTTCAGATTGCATAGAGATAGATCATAAGTTCAGTTTTGGACATAATGAAAGGTATCTTTGAGTCACAATAGGAGATAAAAAGTAGGCAATTTGCATGTAATATTTATTTCTCATCTTGCACCAAAAGACGACTTTGGTCCACTTATAAGATAATAAAAAATAGCAAAAATAACAGATTATAAGTATACAACAAAGAAAAAGCTAAACAAGGTCAGAAAATAAAATATATCTAGAAAGGAGGCTAATATGAAAAGTACATGCCATTAGATCCCATACACTTGCTGAGGAAACCAAATCATAGTTCATAGTGTCTGTAAGATAAAAATAAACCAGTGGCTCAGGAAAATGCACACATATTCTTGACGTTAAGGATAAGAAGAAACTTATGCTGAAAATTCTCATGAAGAAAGCAATAAATAATATGATAACTAATGTCTTTAAGAACATCAACAGAGTAGACACAATACAAATATATAGAATGACATCTTATAGAATTCTTTAATATAGAACAATGTATCTTACAGAATTTATACAAGTTTGATGTAAGATTTGATGCAAGTCAAATCCTGCATTGTATTAAAAGGATTTAAACAATGAATGAAGGTAATTGGTTCCAAGAATACAAGATTTTTTTCAACATAGAAAAATTAATCAATGTAATACAACATATTAATAGAAAAAAAAAAGAAAAAAAGCACATGCCCACCTCAGTAGATGCAGAAAAGCATTCAAACAAAACCAGTCCCCTATTCATACGTAAACTCTCAACAGTCTAGGAATAGAAGGGAACTTCCTCAATCTGATAAAGGGCAGCTACAAAAAAATCTATAGCAAACATCATACTTAATGGTAAAAGAGTAAAAGCTGTCCCCCTAAGATCAAGAAGAAGACAAGAATTTTCATTATTGCAACTTCTATTCAAAATTGTCCTGAAAGCTCTAGCCAAGGCAGTCAGGCACAAAAATGAGATCAAAGTCATCCAGATTGAAAAGAAAGAAATAAAACCATTATTTGCAGATGACATGATTTTATATGTAGAAAATACTAAAGAATCCACATACAAAAAATTAGAACGAATGATAAATGAGTTCAGTGAGGTTGCAGGATAAATCACTATAAAAATCTACTGTATTTCCATAAACAAGTATTGTACCATCAGAAGATTAAATTAAGAAAACTAATTACATTTACCATATCACCAAAAAGAATAAATTATTTAGGAATACAAGTAACCAAACAGGTGCAAGATTTGTAGACAGAAAACTATAAACCATTATTAAAAGAAATCAAAGACCTAAATAAAAGGAAGATATTTGGTGTTCATGAATTGGAAGTTTCAGTATTTTAAAGATGGCATTGCTGATCTACATATTCACCATAATCCCTATCAAAATCCTGTCTTTTTTTTTTGTAGAAATTGACATTCTGAAATTCATATGGAAATACAAAGGACTCATCCAAAATAATCTTCAAAAAAGAACAAAGTTGGAGGACTCACACTTCCCAATTTCAACATTTCATGTGAAGCCACAATAATCAAGACAATGTGATATTGGCATAAGGATAGACATATAGATGAATGGAATAGAATTAAAAGACCAGAAGCAAACCATACAAGTATAATAAATTGATTTTTGACAAGGTGCCAAGACGATGCAATAAAAAGGAATAATAGTCTTTTCCAAACCATGGTGCTAAGACAACTGGAGGTTCTCAAGAAAAATAATACCTTATACCCTATAAAAAAATTAACTCCGAGTGCATAAAAGACCTAAATGTAAGGGCTCCAACTATAAAACCTTCAGAACAAAACTGAGGAGTAAATCTCTGTGACTTTATATTAGGCAATGGTTTCTGAAATATGATGCATAAAGCCTGAGCAAGAAAAGTAAGAATAGGTACATTATACCTCATTGAAATAAAAATAAATAATTATGCTTCAAAGGACACTAAAAAGAAAGAGAAAACACATCCCAGAAAATGGAAATAATATTTGAAATCATATATCTGGTAAGGGTCTAGTGTCCAGAACATGCATAAGATACTTTCAGCTCAATAATGAAAAGACAACCCAATTAATAAATGGGAAAAGGATTTGAATAGATATTTCTCCAGATATGTAAATGGCCCATAAATGCATGAAAATATGACCAACATCATTGTCTATCAGGGAAATGCAAATCAAACCATGAGTTAATATTTCATTCCCACTAGGGTAGGTATAATTTAAAAAAGTGGAAATAACAAATGTTGAACAGGATGTGGAAAAAATGGAACCCTCATACATTACTGGTGGGAAAGTAAAGTAGCACAAACACTGTGGAAAACATTTTTGCAGCTTCTTAAATAATCAAACATAAGATTACCTCATGACTCAGAAATTCATAGATGCCCTTTATCTGATTGTAAAACTTCTTTCTGCATTCTATCCTATATCATGTTTTTTGTTTGTTTGCTTGCTTGTTTGTTTTTTGCGGTACGCGGGCCTCTCACTGTTGTGGCCTCTCCCGTTGTGGAGTACAGGCTCCGGACGCACAGGCTCAGCGGCCATGGCTCACGGGCCTAGTCGCTCCGCGGCATGTGGGATCTTCCTGGACCAAGGCACGAACCCGTGTCCCCTGCATCGGCAGGCGGACTCTCAACCACTTCACCACCAGGGAAGCCCTATGTTGTTTTTTTTAACTGAAAGGGTTTTGAGTTTTGTTAAATGCTTTTTCTGCATGTATTGAGATGATCATGTAGTTTTTATCATTTATCAATTTGGTATATTATGTTGATTGATTTCAGATGTTAAACTGTCTTTGCATTCCTGGGGTAAATTCCACTTGAACATTGCATATAGTCTATTTTATAGGCTGTTGGATTTGTTTTGCTAGCATTTTCTCCAGGCATTAGGGGAATAGTGGCCTCATAGAAAGTATTGAAAGCTATTCCCTCCATCTCTACTTTTTTGGAACAATTTGTGAAGAATTGGTGCTAATTTTTTTTAATGTTTGGTAGAATTCACCAGTGAAGACATTTGTCCAGGCTTTTCTTTATAGAACTTTAAAAAAATCAATAATTTGTTCAATAATTTGATCTTTGTCTTGCTATTTATTGTCCATTCTATTTTAAATGTTTCTAGGAGTTTGTCCATTGTATGTTAGCATATGGTTGTTCTTAGTATTCCCATATAACCCTTTTTAAATTTTTACAAGTTGATAAGGTTTATGTCCCTCTTTCATGCCTGATTTTATTAATTTTATTCTCTCTTTTTTTCTTGGTCAATCTAGCTATAGTTTTGTCAATTTTGTTGATGTTTTTTAAAAAACAACTTTTAATTTCATTGTTTTGTTTAATTTCTTTAATTTCTGCTCTATTTTCAAATTTTTCTTCTTGCTGCTTGCTTTTTGTTTGGTTTACTCTTTTCTTCTAGTTCAATAAAGTGTGAGGCTAGGATATTAATTTGAGGCCTTTGGTTTTATATTATAGTCATTTACACCTCAAAATTTCCATCTAAGCACAGCTTCAGCTGCAGTCTATAAATTTTGGTATGCTTTGTTACATTTTTTACTCACTTCAAAGTAATTTCTGATTTTCCTTATGGTTTCTTTTTGACCCAATTTTTGCTTAAGAGTGTGTAGCTTAATTTCCACATATTTGTGAATTTCCCCCATTTCCTTCTCTTACTGTCTTCAAATTTTATTCCACTGTAGTCAGAGAGTATGTTTTTTATTAATGAGTACAATTCTTTTATGTTAATTAAGGCTTTTTCGTGGCTTACCATATTGACCATACTGGAGACTGTTTCATGGAATTTGTATTCTGCTGTTGTTTGGTGGAGGGTACTATAGACATTTATTAAGTCTAGGTGGTATAGTATTGCTCAAGTCTTCTATTTACCTGTTGAACCTATGTCTAGTTCTTAGATCCATTATTGAAAGTGGGATATTGAGGTTTCCAAGTATTATTTTTAAGTTGCTTATTTTCCCCCTTAATTATGTCAGTTTTTTGATTCATGTATTTGGGACCTCTGTTGTTAGGTGCATATATTATTAAAATTGCCTTCTATTCCTGTTCAATTGATCCTTTTATTACTACAAAGTTCTTTCTTTGTCCCTAGTAAACTTTTTTGTCTTAAAAATGATTTTGCCAATATTAGTTTAGCTACAGCAACTCTCTTTTTTGTTTGTTTGTTTGTTTTATACTGCAGGTTCTTATTAGTCATCAATTTCATACACATCAGTGTATACATGTCAATCCCAATCGCCCAGTTCAGCACACCACCATCACCACCCCACTGTGGTTTTCCCCCCTTGGTGTCCACACGTTTGTTCTCTACATCTGTGTCTCAACTTCTGCCCTGAAAACCAGTTCATCTGTACCATTTTTCTAGGTTCCACATACATGTGTTAATATACAATATTTGTTTTTCTCTTTCTGACTTACTTCACTCTGTATGACAGTCTTTAGATCCATCCACATCTCAACAAATTACTCAATTTTGTTTCTTTTTATGGCTGAGTAATATTCCATTGTATATATGTACCACAACTTCTTTATCCATTCGTCTATCAATGGGCATTTAGGTTGCTTCCATGACCTGGCTATTGTAAATAGTGCTACAATGAACATTGGGGTGCATGTGTCTTTTTGAATTATGGTTTTCTCTGAGTATACGCCCTGTAGTGGGATTGCTGGATCATATTGTAATTCTATTTTTAGTTTTTTAAGGAACCTCCATACTGTTCTCCATAGTGGCTGTATCAATTTACATTCCCACCAACAGTGCAAGAGGGTTCCCTTTTCTTCACACCCTCTCCAGCATTTGTTGTTTGTAGATTTTCTGATGAAGCCCATTCTAACTAGTGTGAGGTGATCCCTCATTGTAGGTTTCTTTTTTTTTTCTTTTTCTTTTTTTTTTTTTTTTTGTGGTACACAGGCCTCTCACTGTTGTGGCCTCTCCTGTTGCAGAGCACAGGCTCCAGACGTGCAGGCTCAGCGGCCATGGCTCACAGGCCTAGCCGCTCCACGGCATGTGGCATCTTCCCGGACCAGGGCACGAACCCGTGTCCCCTGCATCAGCAGGCAGACTCAACCACTGCGCCACCAGGGAAGCCCCTCATTGTAGTTTTGATTTGCATTTCTCCAATAATTAGTGATGTTGAGCAGCTTTTCATGTGCTTCTTGGCCATCTGTATGTCTTCTTTGTAGAAATGTCTGTTTAGGTCTTCTGCCCATTTTTGGATTGGGTTATTTGTTTCTTTAATATTGAGCTGCATGAACTGTTTATATACTGTGGGGATTAATCCTTTGTCCGTTGATTCGTTTGCAAATATTTTCTCCCATTCTGAGGGTTGTCTTTTCGTCTTGTTTATGGTTTCCTTTGCTGTGCAAATGCTTTTAAGTTTCATTAGGTCCCATTTGTTTATTTTTGTTTTTATTTTCATTACTCTAGGAGGTGGATCAAAAAAGATCTTGTGATTTATGTCAAAGAGTGTTCTTCCTATGTTTTCCTCACAGCAACTCTCTTTTGCTAACTGTTTGAATAGTGTATTTATTTTGATCCTTTTATATTCAACCTAATTGTGTTCTTACTTTTAAAGTGTTTTTGTACACAGGATATAGCTGGATCATGTTTTTGTATCCATTCTGCCAATTACTGCACTTTGGTGGGAGTGTTTAGTCCACTTGCATTAAGGCTAAATACTGAAAATACAACATTTGAAATATCTGGGATGGTATTAATGAGTTCCTATTTAAGAGCAATAAAATCAGATCAAGTAGGAGAATGGCTATATTAAAAATAAGCAGGGCTTCCCTGGTGGTGCAGTGGTTGAGAGTCCGCCTGCCGATGCAGAGCACATGGGTTTGTGCCCCGGTCTGGGAAGATCCCACATGCCACAGAGCAGCTGGGCCTGTGAGCCATGGCCGCTGAGCCTGCACATCCGGAGCCTGTGCTCCGCAACGGGAGAGGCCACAACAGTGAGAGGCCCGTGTACCGCAAAAAAATAAAATAAACAATGTTATCAATGAATTTGAAAAAAGAAGAGCAATAGAGGAAATTAGTGAAATGAAAAAGTAGATCTTTTAAAAATATCAGCAAAATTCATGAATGTCTTGGTAAGATTGACAAAAATGAGACAAGACACAAATAACTAATAACATCAATGTAATAGGGGATTTCATTAGCAATCCTGCAATAGTTAAAAGGATAATAAAAAAGCAAATACTATGAAAAATTCAGGAAAATGAAGTCAATAACACAGAAGAAATAGACCCTTTTTCTCAAAAACCACAGGCTGCTAAAATGGAACAGATAGTGTGAATGTTCTATAATATTTAAAGAATGAAATTGGTAATTATAAAGCTCCCCCCAAATAGGTTTTCAGACCCAGATGGTTTCAGTGAAGAATACTACCAAAAATGTAAAGTAGAATTAATATCAAAATTACACAATCTCTTTCAGTGTATTGAAGAGAATGGAACACATCCCTACTTATTTTATGAGGACAGTACCACCACAATATCAAATTAGACAAAGACAGTACAATAAAATACAATGAAATTTAGACAAATATCTCTCATTAAAGTAGATTTAAAATTCCTCAACAAAATAACATAAACTGAATCCAGTCATGTATAAAAAGACTTATATACCATTACCAAGTGGGATTTATTTTAGATATGCAAGTCTCTTACTGTAATTGATATCAATTGTATCAATCAATATAATCTAACATATCAACAGGCTAAAGAAGAAAAATCATATGATCATATCAATTGTTGTGGAAAAAGCATTAGATAAAATCCAATACCCATTCATGTTAAAAACTCTCAACAAATCAGGAGAATGGAACAGCCTCAACTTATAAGAACTTACAACTGTATATATAGCTAACATCATGCTTTTGGTGACATACTGAATGCTTTCCCCCTAAAATCAGAATAAAAGGAAAGGATTTCCATCTCATTACTCTCATTAAACATAGTTCTGGAAGTTCTAGCTATTACAAAAAGGCAATAAAAAGATTGGAAAGAACGAGATAAAACTGTTCCTATTTGCAGATGAGATAATTACTTTCATAAAACATCCCAAAGAACCAACAACAAAAATATAAAAGAACTCTAAAAACTAAAAGTTCCTCAAGTTCATAAGATACAAAATCAACACACAAAAATCAACTGTTTGGACACTAACCGTGTATAAATACTTATACATTAAGTTAGGTAGTTAACACTAAAAATGTAAAATACTTATACACTAACAATGAACTTGAGCAAAGCAAAATTTAGAACATAATACTATTTACAATGTTTCCTCCAAATTGAAATACTTAGGTATATACTTAACAAAACATGTAAAGGATCTGTATGTTAGGAATTATAAAATTCTTCTGAATAAAATCAAATAAGACCTAAATAAATGGAGAGACATAACCTGTTCATGGATCAGAAGACTCAACATAGTAAAGATATCATTTGTCTCCAAATTGGTCCTAACTTGTAACCATTCCATACATATAAAACTGCTTCATTTGTTTTAAGTCTTGTGTCGAATTCCATAGTAGTAGTTACTATCATTTATTTAGCATTATCTTCTTTCCTACTGGTAAACATTTTTATTGGGATTTTGACACCTTCTTGTACACACATCTTTTCACATACACACAAATATATCTCTACCAGAGATAATTAGAATTGGAATTGCTTGCCTAGAGAGTGTGTACGTTTGAAATTCTGATAGATCCTGCCAAATCATCCTCCAGAAAAGCATGTAAGAGTGCATATTTGTCCACACTATACTGAATTTTAATATTAAACCATTTTTACTTGTTGCCAAATGATGGATTTGAAACTGTATCTCATTCTTTTCATTTTCATTCCCCTAATTACTGTATGGTTAAGCGTCTTTCATGTTCAGTGGCCATACATGTTTCCTCTTCTCCGAAAAGGCTGTTGACTTTTTAGACCACTTTTTTTTCCTTTTGGATGTTTTGTCAGAATTCTTTATGTATTTTGAATTTTAATCCTTTATCTGTTGTATATGCTGCAAATATTTTCTCTCAGTCTGATACTTACCTTATAATTTGTGTACAGTGTATTTTGGCATACAGATTATTTTGTTTTTTTTGTTTCAATTTTATGTAGTTAACCTTGTCCTTCATTCTTTTATATATCCTTTGTTTTGTATTTTGCTGAATTATACCTTCTATCAGAAGATTATAATGATTTTTTCCTAAATATTTTTCAAATAACGTTATAGGCTTTTAAATAAAGTTTATATCTTTATTCTATCTGCAGTCGATATTTGTGGATTCTGGAAGGTATGCTCTATGGCAGAGACTGCTGGACTGAGACTACCTAGTATCCATTTTTTTCCTTCTGAATACACAGTATGCTGTTTATATTCTAGAAGAAAATGTGTTGGAGTAAAGATTTTCTTATCCAGTCTCTCTTGCAACAGGGAATGACAATGATAAATAAGTGGAAGTTGTTGGTTTGGGGTTTCTTTAAAGCTCCTTAAAGGGTGTTGACTTGTATATGCATCTTTTCCCCTTCCTCTTCTACTTCCTTCTTCCTGCCTTAAATGCCCATGTGATGGCTGCATCTCTCACAGCCATCTGGGACTATGAAGCACACTTGAGGATCAATGTTAGAGTTATGGCTAGTAGAGCAGAATGATAGCAGGAATGTGAGTCCTGGGTAGTTGTAAAGCCATCAAATCAGCCAAGGGCAACCTATCTCTGAACTCTTGAGAGAGAGTTATTTTATTTAAGCCACTTATTTTATAGTTTTGTTTTATACACATGAACAAATTCTACCTGATACAGATTTTGGCATTTGTAAATGGAATGCATCAAGTAACAGAACCTAAATATAGAATTGGCTCAATGGAAGAACTGTGGAGCTATATATTAATTTAGCAGGTTTGTAGACTGGAAAGCCCTGTAAAGCAGTGACAAAGCATTTGGTTAATCAGTTGCCTGTTTTTCCTTGGGAATTAGACCATGTGACAACTGAGACTGTATTATTAGATGGAATAGTAAGAAAAAGTTGTGGTTTGCATATGCCAGAATCTTTTTTGCCACTTTTAGCAAAGTCCTCGCCTGACATAGATGAACTCAAACTGGAGCTAGTCACTCTAGCATTTGTTAAGAGTGAAGCTCTGCTAAAGAAGGAACTCTTGATGAAGTTTATGATGTAAGTTGACAAGAGTCTTGGGATTTTAAATTTTGCAGGGTTGAAGAGACAACTGAGTTTGTACCACAAACTGAAAGTTTTAATATGGTGGCCACAAAAGAGCAGCCTTAGCAGGAGATAAGAGAAAGATTTAAAGTTTATTACTTCAGTGTACCTGACTTTACAGTGAAGCTTTTTACAAAGTATAGCATTCATGTTTTTCCCTCAAAGTGTAGCAGGATTTTGTTGTTTTTGTTTAAAGTATTACTTTACTCTTGGGCATAGCAAGTTGAGTTTCAAACCAGACCTTAGCTTTAGCAAGAAGGAGACTCATATTCAAAAGTGAAGTTTGCTAAGGATGGTTCAATGTCTTAACTGAATATTTTAAGGATTAGAAAATACCTATGGGTTATTTTGTGTCCAGGCAAACACTTTAGGGGTTGAGTGGCTTTTTGTATTATTTTTGTTTGTTTGTTTGTTTGTTTTTGCGGTACACGGGCCTCTCACTGTTGTGGCCTCTCCTGTTGTAGAGCACAGGCTCCGGACGCGCAGGCTCAGTGGCCATGGCTCACGGGCCTAGCCGCTGCGGGGCCTGTGGGATCTTCCCGGACCGGGGCACGAACCCGTGTCCCCCGCATCGGCAGGCGGACTCTCAACCACTACACCACCAGGGAAGCCCAAGTGGTTTTTATATTCTCTTTTTTCTCTAAAATTTCAAACATATCTTGAAGCATGTCACATGGAAATATATAGTGACCATATGTGGGTTGTTGGTTCAAATCTAACCATCTTTTACCTTTTATTAAAGACTCTCTTCTACTGATCCCCCACTTCCCCACTCCCTACCCAATTTCCATATATTTCTAACCTTATAAAACTCTACAAAAATGTAATGCTTAAAGGTACCTTGAGAAGTTATGTCACATAGCACTTTGACGCAGTCAGTCATGATTAATGATTGCCCAACACAAACTACCCTTCAATCCAGTGTTGCTTACCACTTTACAACCAATCCATGGGACTTGAAAATCACTGGTAATAATGAGCCAAAGGTGACTTCATAACACAAAATCTGGTAATTTCTTATGAAAAAAAGTTTAATATCAATTTTTTTCTTTTGAGTAAGTGGTTTTGAAACAGTTTATAGAAAACAATGAATCTCAGATTCTTTCTTTGCCTCGAAGACTAATAGGTATGCCTGAGAATAGAAGTACCACTATTATAAGCACTTTAACAACCAAAAAAGCCATTTATACAGAACTATTGACATTAGTTTGTGAAAGAGTTTAAGTGAGCTCTTCTGCCAGTTTAAATTCTTATCAGCCATGTGTTTGTGGGATTAGTATTAATCTGGGTATTCTTTTCAAAATATAGCCATATATCTAGAATGAGCATGTTATATTTGTACACTTAGATAATAGAAAATAAGATAATACCATGAATATGGTTTCAAAAGACACAAGTAAGTTATACAAACAGTTCCTCTAGGCTTACACTCCGTCAAATATAATTTGGTACATATATTTTCCTTGTTACTTTTCCAAAATCATCTCACAGAATGTGTTATTGTACAGATTTGAATAATTAGGTCATTGGAAGCCTGAAGGGAGGCTGGATATTAGAGACAAGTTTATGTAGTGAAGAAGATTATCTTGCACTCTGGTACATTTAGGGAAAAACAAAGTCCCTCATTTTTCTTTTAATTCGGTAAAAGAAAACTTCAGTTTGTGTCACATGACTGCACTAAAGTGGATTCCAATGCTGTATTTACTCTTCCCCAGGGAGTCATACATAAAATGTTTTTTTGGTGCTTCTTCCCTAGTTTCACAATGTGAGCTAGTGAAGTGCATTTTAAAAATCAAAAACATCAGACTGCAAAGAATATGTGCTCTGAAACAAATGTGTGTAAGAAAACAATTTAAAACATTCCTTCTCTGCCATCTGAGTTGACTTCCTGTCAAAGCAGGAAATAGGTGACTTATCCTTAATGCCTTCCTATCTGAGGATGCCTACTGATATTTCAGAGCTTTCAAAAAAATCTTCATGTTCTAGACTTTACCCTAATTTCTCTTCTGTTTCCCATTATATTTCATAAAAACTCCTTTCCCTATGTTCAGTTCTCTTACATCCTACTATACAACAGTGAATGAGTGAATGTTAGTCTCTCCTGACATGATGCATCGTGTATCAGGATGCATTCAATAACAAGAACAGACAATCCAACTTAAATAATAATCTCTCATAGCCAGAGGTTCAGAGTCAGGAAGAGTCCAGGGTGTGCTCAATGTTGTCATCAAGGATCCAGATTCTAACTCTCTTTTGGTTTTGTTACCTTATGAGTAGCATTTGTAGTGGAGTAGTATTGTGTCAACTTAGCTAAGCTGGAATTACGTGCCCTAGAATTTCCTTTCCTGCATTGTTGTGAGTTAGCAAGACTCGCAAGTCATTTTGTGTGAGATAGATTTGGAAGGCGGGAATAAAATAGCAGCCAAAGTACTTTTTTTTTTTTTCAAAGTACTTTTATGTTTGGAAGATTGATGCAGGGGTACCAGCTGTTGTGGCAGTTCATACATGTTGTTGCAGTTCCTACATGTTGTTGCTTATCTACTGACTAATCATTTTGACAGGGGGCAGGAGTGGGCCTTCAGCTGTTTCTCCTCCCCCTGGATCCTCAAAGTTCTGTGACCACTGGGCAAGATGAGTATTTAGTTACTTGATGAAGGGTACCAATTTCTTTTGCATTATACCCCACATCATTGAAATTGGAAGCAGTCGAGAGACCAACATGAGATTTGGTCCATCTTCATGGGTTCCAGCTTCCCCTTGCTCTCTCTCACTTCACATTCATCCCCTTCTCAGCTGCCTTCCCTGCAGATTACAAGTTCCAGCACCAAATGTAAAATCAACAGACTTAAAGAGACTGTTTAATAAGGTTCCACAATTGCAAATGTATAAGGTCAAAAATAAATAAATAAATAAATAAATATATATATATATATATATATATATATATAGTTGAGATGCACCCATGGGCCTACAAGGCCTGTACTTGCCCAGCTTCAAGATCGAAGAAAGAGCCCAGAATCAGCAACAGAGACATCAATGGTTTAATGGATGGGGGAGCTTACACATCTGAAGCAAGGTCCCGGAGCGACACCCTACCCTGTGCGTCAGAAGGCAGGCAGGACAAGGCGGTAGCCTTCACTCCTGGAGGCAATAGGGAGACTACCAGGTATAGGGGGAATTAACATCAGATTGGCTCATCGGTTTCAGCTCTCTTAGCTCCTCTTAGCCCTTTGGACTAAGTACCTTCCTGGGGCAGAGGTCTTCCCTTTGTTGAACTATCAAAGGGGAACCATTCTGATGTAAAGATCAGAACAATCACTAGCTGGGGTTGGGGTGGGGTGGGGCAAGCATATAGGTATTTATTGATTAGGCACTATGATTAAGGGGGAAGGTCAGTTATGTGAGTAGGGTGTCGGTGAAACAGGGAATGGTGGAGTGCAGGATGTACAGACAGCAAGGGAACAGACATCTTGGGTGCCTTGATCTTATATATATATATATATATATATATACACATACATACATATATATATAAAATTTACTGGTGGTGATTCAGTTTCTATGATCAAACCCTGACTAATACAGCATTGCTGTAATAGTAAGATCATTGTAATTATATGTACAAGTGAAACAAGAATGGATGTGGCACAAGATTTCATAAACTGGAAAATATGAGTCTAAGATATTGATAAAGATAAATTTTTTTTAAAGATACAATAAACATTTAGTTGTTATTGCAAGGGCCTAAAGGATACTGGTATGAACTAAAAATGATTGAAGTAAAAATTGTAGGATTTGATAGTGAAAGAGTAGGTACAATGGCAGAGAAGCAGTGTAGTGTAGAGGCTAACTCATAGGCTCTTGCATCAGATTTCTTGGTCCAAACTCTGGCTCCAATCCTTACTGGCTATGTTACATTGGACATATAATTTAACCCCTCTGAGCCTTATTTTTCTCATTTTTTAATATGCAGGATAATGATAGTAGCTCCTAATTGTATTGTTGCAGAGATAATATGCATGATGCAGAGAAAGCATTCAATAGATGCTAGCTATAATAATTATAATGATGATAATAACCATAATAGTATTTATCCACTATTATGTTAGCTTGACCAAGGCTAAATAGTGTGTGAGGAAGGGGAGATTCCCAGTATTATTAAAAATTAAATTTAAGAAAAAATAAAACCCACAGTTTCACTAGGAAGTGAGCAGTAAGAATATAAATTAATGACTGTGCTTTAAAAAATACTCATTATTTTATTTTAGGCTGGATGAACATCTTATTTTCTTCCTGAGCAATGACCTGATGTAAATCACATATGCCTCAGCATATAGGCAAAATTGGTATGACATTATGTGCACAGAGAAATTCACCTTTGGCATCATTGAAAATAATTAATTGACTTCATTGTAATGTCATTTAAAATTTTCTACAGAAAATGCACTTCCTTATTGCCTGAATTGGAGATGGACTATTCCCACAATACTACCTTGGTGTGCTCCTGCTATCGTAAAGGAGCTTAGTCTTGTGGGGGTGTAAAACGTGTGCATGAAAAGTTACAAAGCATTACAAGATAATCTATTATTCAATGCCAACTAAAAAATAAAAATTGCTTTTAATCTAGGGCTTAAAAAATGAAGAGCCTATTGTGAACTTAAGTTGTTAGGGAAGGATATTTAATGTAGATGGAATTGCAGTGAGTGTTAAAGGATAAGTTGGATGTGGATAGGTCAAGGGCTTATATAAAAAAAAGTTTTGGAAATTGAATGAAAGTTTCACATAACTGGAAAATACATTGTTTAATGTTGAACACAGGGAAGATAAAGTTTCAGTTTTATGACCTACATTTTCCTGGAATATAAAGCATTTCAAAATAGACAGTAGCTTTTCAAATTTTAGAGAGACAAGAAATAAACTGTGTAAAATGCTAAAGAAAGGAGCAACAAACTTGATGTTAGCAGATTTTGGCTCAACACCAGGTTCTGGCACTTGGCTACCAATAATATTAAGGGAAGTCATTTAGCATTTCAAAGCCTCTGTTTATTCAACTGTGAAGAAAAGGGATAACAATGGCTTCCTCACAAGGTTGCTGAGAGGATCATATGAGCAAATGTATGTAAACTGTAAACGACAAGCCCTGTAATTATGCTAACTGCAAAGTTAAATTAATATTGTCTACCTATTTCCCCCCCCACAAGTTGTTGTGCTGAGACAAGCTTCTACAGTTAGACTTTCCTGTGCAAGTGGCACAAACAAATAAATCTAAGATGTAATTCTATTAAACTGGAAGCACAAACACAAGAAAGGTGCTTTATCTAAATATAAAACAAGTAAAACTAAACTTGAACATTTGTTTTTAAAAAGATGATGGGTTTGTGTTAAGCCTTTCTCACATGCTTTCCTAAATTGCCCTTGAGATCAATACAAGATACTTGGCAGGGATTAGAAATATGGAATATTTTCATGAAGATAGGTTTCCCTGTGGAAACCAGTTGGACCTTAAGAGTTCTGAATTGCAACCTTGGTCTTATTAGCACTATGCTGCAACCAGTTGAGGAAAAATGGAAATTGTCAGAAAGAATATAGGACAAACATACTGGATACCTATGGGATGGAAAAAGATAGCTCTTTATAGACTGAATCCCACTGTAGGAACTTTGAAGCTGGTGTCTTCCGTCTGAGTTGTAACTAGAGGGAATAAGTATCTGATACTCTTTTCTAGGCTTCTGGAAATAACAGTCTGTTCCTTAAGTATACTTCAATTTCAGTCAAGAAAACTGCTCTGCCACTGCTGTGAGGAGGAAGGCACCTGGCACATAAAATGAGCCCCTTTTGAGTCTTTAATTGTTAAATGAATGTACAATGAATAAATGATGTAATTGGGGGATACTGGGTATAAATAAATGAGTTTGACTAGAGGGATGGAGAAAGGATTGCTGTGCTTTAGAGAGAGGGCATTGGTGTGTTGCTTCTTCCCTTTCTTGAATTAGTCCTCAATTTTTCTTTTAATATCTTCTTTGAATTATGGGCTATTTAGTAGTCTGTGGCTTAATATCTAAATATTTGGGGATTTTCCAGATAAGTTTTTGTTATGCATTAGTTTGGATAGTTTCTATTGCATTATAGTCATGTTTCTTCTGTTACATATAATCTGTTATTAAGCTTACCCAGATATTTTTTCCAGTCAAATATTGAATATTTTAGCCCTGGAAGTTCTATTTGGTCCTTTTTATAGTTTTAATTTCTCCACTGAGATTCCCTATTTGTGGTCTCATTATGTTTAAGTTTTTCTTTAAACCTTCAAACAAGTTCATCTTAGCTATTTTAAACTCCTTATCTGCTAATTCCATCATCTCTGTCATTTCTGGGTCACTTCCTTTTTAATAATTTTCTTGTTATAGGTCACATTTTTTCTGCTTCTTTGCTTATCAAATACTTTTTTTTGTATGTTGAACATTATGGCTGTTACATAGTTGAATGTTGAATGTCTGGATTTTATTATCTTCATTAACAGAATGTTAAGTTTGTTTTAGCAGAAAGTTAACTTATTTGCAGATTGGCTTTACCCTTCTTAGGCTTGTTTTTTAAGCTTTGTTAGGGTGAGCCAAGGGTAGCATTCACTCTAGAACTAGATTAGCTGTATTCATAAAGTGTAGCCTGTTGAGGTCTCTACTGAACTCCCAGGGTGTTCAAAAATGTCTCTCCATTCTTAATGGTCAACAATCACACATTTTCCAACCCTGTGGGATCTCTGGTAATTGCTCACATCATAGCTCCCTGGTAGTTATATTGTTTTCAAATAGTTGCTCTTTCCTCAGTTGGTGCTCTTGTTCAGCCTGGAGGCTGAACTGTGTTCTTTCAAAATACACAATTTAGTATTGGTCAAGGTGAAAAGTAAAAAAAAAAAAAAAAAAAAAAGGCCAAAGAATCAAGGGGTCTCCTGTGCAGATTTCCAGAGCTCTTTCTGTATATGGCTCTCCTGTCTCTGATACACTGACCTGGAAATTCCAGTCACTGCAGTAGTCCAGAGTTCCAATCTATGTCTCCTCAGATCTCTAAGGTAACAGTGCCCTTTTGGGACTTCCCTTTCCTGTGCTATCATCTAGAGAGTGCTTAAAAATAGACAGCTGGAGAGATCATGGAATTTACCTTGTTTGATTCCTTTCTTTCAGGGATCACTGTCCTTTGCCTCTTGTTGTCCAAAGTCTGAAAAAGTTATTTCATATATTTCTTTCTGTTTTATAGTTGTTTTAGGGTAAAAAGTATTTCCAAACTAGATACTCTATCATAGCCAGAAATGGAAGTTTGAAACGCTCCTCAAAATAAATGTTTTAAGCTCAGTATTAATGTGACAATTTAAATCAGTGAGGAAAATATAGATCACACAATAAGCAATGTTGAGACAACTGGGTTGCTACCTGGAAAAAAGTTAAATAGTATCTCTACTTCAAATCTTACACCAAAATAAATTCCAGATGGATCAAAATTGAAATGAAAATAAAGAAATTTTTTATATTTGCAAAAATGGAAGAATTAAAAATACCTCATGTTGGGAAGTGCTTTTCTTCTAGAAAATATTTTACTATGGAAAATTTGAATATACACAAAAGTAGGGAGAATAGTATAATGAACCACTGTGTACCCATATCCCAGCTTCAACAATTTGCCACCCATGGCCAATTTTGTTTCAGCTATATCCATCACTTCCAATCCCCACCATGTCCCCTACCACACACAGAAGAGATTATATTGAAGCAAATTTAGATACCACATAATTTTATCCATAAATATTTTAGTGTATATATGTAAAAGATAAGGCCTCATTAAAAATATAAAAATGGCAACTTTATCATATCTAAAAAATTATATATTTCTCATTATTTTAAAAAAAATTCATTGTCTAATTTTTTTTCTTTTTATTATTTCTTCAAATCAGGATCCAAACAATGTTGTTTGCTTTACATGTCTCTAGTTCTCCCCTCCCTATGTTTTCTCTTGGAACTAATTTGTTGAAGCAACCAGATAATTTGCCCTAAAGCATTTCCCCTCATTCTAGATTTTACCAATTGTTTTCCTATGATGTTATTTAACTGGTGCTTCTGTCCTTTATATTTCTTGTAAATGGGTGGTTAGTTCTTAATCAGATTCAGGTTCAAATTTCTGTCAGGAAGAGGTTATAGATGGTGCAGACTTCATCAGGATGAAAAGAATGCCTTGGGAAGTTAAGACTGATTTATGGGTTGAAGTGTTGGTTTGATCCACCCAATATGAAGTCCCTCATGAGCTTCACCCACTGTTATTAAAAGCCATTATCATAATTGTTTAGATTTATTATTTCATTACAGGTTAAAAATGGTGATATTCTAATTCTATTATTTCTTCATTTATTAGCTATAAAACTTTTATGATGAAAAGTTTCCCTCATCAACTAGAGTTGATGGTACTGCTTGTATTGTAGATGTGGAATAAATACTTGATTTTTCCACCTTTGTCAGGAGTCAGAATAAGATTGGTTCCCTAGCATCCTCCAAAGGTGATCAATGAGATTGTTACACTATCATGGACTCATACATTTTAACACATTTGATGTGCTTCAATCATTGCAGTCATTTTTCTTTTTAATGCTCAAAATATACCATATTTATCCAGTTAGAGCCTCTTTCAAGCTGGAGAGGGCTCCTAAATCATGTTGACATCACACCAATAGTGGTTAATAGTTTCCTTGCTTACCCATTATGAGAAAATATTTTAAACTCATACATTTCCTACAGCAGACCTCAGATTAGCCATTTTCCAAGGACAATGCTTCCTTTAAGTGAAAAATGGTATTTAGAGACCACAGTCTATGAGATTATTGATGCTGAGGTGGTTAATGTTGCTGTTTTTGCCTCAGTGGAGAGAGTTAAGAAATGTGCATCATTGAAGACAAAATATGTTATTACAAACATATAGATATACTGATAACTGTAAATCAAATTTAGGATCACAATTTTCTTTTTTTAACTGAACTTCTTCAACTATTTTTATGAATCTTTTTTCCCTCAAGCTGAAAACACTAACCCTAAATAATTACTTATTTGTTTTAACCTTCAAATGTTATCTAATACTTTCAGAATGACAGTGTCAACATTATTACTTGTAATATGATTGCTTTAAAAATTAAGATTTATTTTTAGTTATTTTTTTGTCAATATATATCCTACAGTTATACAGTTCAAATGATATATTACAAAATTACTCAGGATATTTCCTTTCAGTGTACTTAAATCACCAACTCTACACAGTCCAGTTCATTTTTATTTCAATTAAAGAAATACCAAGCTTTATTTAGACTCTGTGTTTTTCTAAAATTTTGATTACATTTTGCTTTTTAGTTATGCAAAATATATTCCAGTGTTCCCATATCAAATTTACAACACTGGGTAAATTCAGAGAATTCTAGCATCCATCCTTGTCTCCTCTACCCTATCATATCACTCCCCCCTCCTCTGTCTAATACATATATTCATTTTTTTGTTTAGCCTTACATTAAAAAATATTGCTTTTTAATATATGTATATGAATCCATACCTTCCTTTTACTTGAAATATAGTAGCATATCATACACAATTTTCTCTACCTTGCTGTTTTCACTTAATAATATTTCCTAGAAATCACTGCATAGCAATATATAGAGACAACTCTCATTCATTCTTTTAAATGAGGTATAATTGACATATAACATTATATTAGTTTCAGGTATAAAACAATGCTTTGATATTTGCATATATTGTGAAATCATCACCACAATAAATCTAGTTAACATCCATCACCATATATAGTTACAAGTTTTTTTTTTTTCTTGTGATGAAAACATTTAAGATTCACTCTTCTGGAAATTTTCAAATATGCAAGAGAGTATTATTATCTATAGTCACCATGCTGTACATTACATTCCTAAGAGTTATCTATTTTATAACTAGAAGTTTGTACATTTTGACCTCCTTAACACATTTTCCCCGCCCCCACCCCCACTTCTGGTAACCAGCGATCTTTTCTCTGTATCTAATAACTTGTTTTTGTGTTTAAAATAAAACACATATTAGTGAGATTATACATTATTTGTTTCTGTCTGACTTATTTCACTAAACATCATACCCTCAAGTTCCATCCATGTTGTCACAAATGGTGAGATTTTGTTCTTGTTTTTATGTCTGAATAATATTCCGTTTTGTGTGTGTGTGTGTGTTATAAACTTTTTTATTCATTCATCCATGGATGGACACTTAGGTCATTTCCATTTCTTGGCTATTGTAAATAATGCTGCTGCAATGAAAATGGGAGTACCTATATCTTTTTGAGTTAATGTGAACCTCCATACTATTTTCCATAGTGGCTGGACCAATTTATATTCCTAACAACAGTGCAGAAGTGTTTCCTTTTCTCCATATCCTTGACAACACTTGTTATTACTTGTCTTTTCGATAAGAGCCATTCTAACTGGTGTGAAGTGATATCTCATTGTGATTTTGGTTTGCATTTTCCTGAGGAGTAAAAATGTTGAACTTTTTTCATGTACCTGTTGGCCATCTGTATGTCTTCTTTGGAAAAATGGCTATTCAGACCTTCTGCCCATTTTTTAATCAGAATTTTTTTGGCTGTTGAGTTGTATGAGTTCTTTATGTATTTTGGATACAAAGCCATT
The DNA here is from genome assembly GCF_963455315.2 of Globicephala melas. Classification (NCBI taxonomy): domain Eukaryota; kingdom Metazoa; phylum Chordata; class Mammalia; order Artiodactyla; family Delphinidae; genus Globicephala; species Globicephala melas. Next base: position 49,854,012 of record NC_083335.1, read on the forward strand.
ATCAGATACATGATTTGCAAATATTTCCTCCCTTGCAGTAGGTTGCATTTTTATTTTTTTCACATTTTCCTTTGCTTTGCACAGGCAATTTAGTTTGATGTAGTCCCACTAGTTTATTTTTCTTCTGTTGCTTTTGTTTTTGGTGTCAGATCCAAAAATATCATCAGCAAGATCAATGTCAAGGAGCTTACTGCCTATGTTTTCTTCTAAGAGTTTTATGGTTTCACATCTTACATTTAAGTTTTTAATCCATTTTTAGTTATATTTTGTGTATGGTGTAAGATGGTGATTCAGTTTTATTCTTTTATATGTGGCTGTCCAGTTTTCCCAACATGGTTTATTGAAGAGACTGTTCTTTCCCCATTGTATATTCTTGATTCCTATGTCATAAATTAATTGATCATACACATATCAGTTTATTTCTGGACTCTCTATTCTCTTTCATTGATAAATGTATCTGTTTTTATGCCAGTACCATAATGTTTTGAGTATTATAGCTTTGTAATATAGTTTGAAATCAGGGTGTGTGGTGTCTTCAGGATTTTTCTTTTCTCAAAATTACTTCGGCTATTCAGAGTCTTTTGTGGTTTCATACAAGAGGATGATTAGAATTGCATAGCAGTATATAGAGACAATTCTCATTCATTTTTGCAGTGCCATAATAATCAATTATGTGGATAAGCTACTTTATTCAACCAAACCCAAATAGATAAACATTTGATTTTTTTTTAATTTTTTGTTATTAAAAATAGTGTTGTGCTGGGGACATTCAAGATGGTGGAGGAGTAAGAGGTGGAGATCACTTTCCTCCCCACAAATACAAAAAAAAATACATCTACATGTGGAACAACTCCTATAGAACACTGACTGATCACTGGCAGAAAACCTTAGACTTCACAAAAGGCAAAAAAATCCCCACGTACCTGGGTAGGGCAAAAGAAAAATGAAAAAAACAGATACAAAAGAATAGTGATGGGACCTGAACGTCTGGGAAGGAGCTGTGAAGGAGGAAAATTTTCCAGATACTAGGAAGTCCCTTTGCTGGCAGAGGTGGAGGATGGGTTGGGGGAGACTTCAGAGCCATGGAGGAGAGTACAGAAACAGGGGAGCAGAAGGCAAAGCGGAGAGACTCCCGCACAGAGGATTGGAGCCGACCAGCACTCACCAGCCTGAAAGGCAAGTCTGCTCACCCGCAAGGGCAGGTGGGGACTGGGAGCTGAGGCTCTGGCTTTGGAAGTCAGACCTCAGGGAGAGGACTGGGGTTGGCTGCATGAACACAGCCTGAAGGGGGCTAGTGCACCACAGCTAGCTGGGAGGGAGGCTGGGAAAAATTCTGGACCTGCCTAAGAGGCAAGAGACCACTGTTTTGCAGTGTGTGAGGAGAGGGGATCCCTTCCCTGTCTGCCCACAGAATGCAGAGCACTGCCTAAACGAGCTCCAGAGATGGGCATGAGCTGCGACTATCAGCTTGGACACCAGAGACGGGCATAAAATGCTAATGCTGCTGCTGTAGCCACCAAAATCCTGTGCACAAGCACAGGTCACTATCCACATCCCCCCCACCCCCAGGAGCCTGTGCAGCCCACCACTGCCAGATTCCTGTGATTCAGGGACCACTACCCAGGGAGAACACATAGCGAGCTTCAGGCTGTTACAACACCATGTTGGCCTCTGCCACTGCAGTCTCACCCCACATTCCTATTATAACTACCATAACCCTCCCTCCCCCAAGCATAAGTGAACCAGAGCCCCCTAAGAAGTCACTGATTTAACCCCATCCTGTCTGGGTGGGAACAGAAGCCTAAGGGCAACTGACAGGTAGAGATGGGGCCAAAACCAAACCTGAACCCCAGGAGCTACGTGAACAAAGAAGAGAAAGGGAAATATCTTCGTATAGCCTCAGGAGCAGCGGACTAAATCCCCACAATCAACTTAAGGTACCCTGCCTCTGTAGAATACACTAATAGAAAACAAATCAACCCAAAGTTGAGGCAGTAGGCTTTTGGAGCAACTGTAGACTTGGGGTTTGCTGTCTGTGATTGACTTTTTCTGACTTTCATATTTATCTTAGTATAGATTTTAGTGCTTGTTATCATTGGTGGATTTGTTTATTGTTTGCTTGCTCTCCTTTTTTTATTACTATTTTATTACTTTATTTTAATAATATTACAAATTTTATTTTATTTTTTATTATTATTTTTTCTTTCTTTTTTTCTCCCTTTTCTACTGAGCCAAGTGGCTGACAGCGTATTGGTGCTCTGACCTGCTGTCAGGCCTGAGCCTCTGAGGTGGGAGAGCCGAGTTCAGAACATTGGATCACAAGAGACCACCTGGCCCCACGTAATATTAATTGGCGAGAGCTCTCCCAGAGATCTCCATCTCAACTCTAAGATCCAGCTCCACCCAACAGCCAACAATCTCCAGTGCTGGATGCCCCATGCCAAACAACTAGCAAGACAGTAATATAACCCCACCAATTAGCAGAGAGGCTGCCTAAAATAATACTAAGTTCATAGACACTCCAAAACACACCACCAGATGCAGCCCTACCCACCAGAAATACAAGATCTAGCCCCAACAACCAGAACACAGGCATCAGTCCCTTCCACCAGGAAACTGACACAAGCCACTGAACCAAACTCACCCAATGGGGGCAGACACCAAAAACAATGGGAATTATGAACATGCAGGCTGTGAAAATGAGACCTCAAACAAAGTAAATTAAACAAAATAAGATGGAGAAATATGCAACACATGAAGGGGCAATGTAAAAACTCACCAGACCAAACAAATGAAGAGGAAATAGACACTCTACATGAAAAGAATTCAGAGTAATGATAGGAAAGATGATCAAAAATCTTGGAAATAGAATGGAGAAAATTAAAAAAAAATGTTAAACAGTGATCTAGAAAAATGAAAGAGAAAACAAACAGGTATGAACAACACAATAAATGAAGCTAAGAATTCTCTAGAAGGAATCAAAAGCAGAATAATTGAGACAGAAGAATGGAAAAGTGACCTGGAAAATAAAATAGTGGAAATAAATACCACAGAGCAGAATAAAGAAACAAGAATGAAAAGAATTGAGGACACTCTCAGAGACCTCTGGGACATTAAATGCACCAACATTTGAATTATAGGGGTCACAGCAGAAAAAGAGAAAAAGAAAGGGTCTTAGAAAATATTTGAAGAGATTATATTTGAAAACATCCCTAACATGGGAAAGGAAGTAGTCGATCAAGTCCAGGAAGTGCAGAGAGTCCCATGCAGGATAAATTCAAGGAGAAACACACCAAGACACATATTAGTCAAAGTATCAAAAATTAAATACAAAGAAAAAATATTAAAAGCAGAAAGGGAAAATCAACAAAAAACACACAAGGGAATCCCCATAAGGATAATAGCTGATCTTTCAGCAGAAACTCTGAGGGCCAGAAGGGAGTGAGAAGACATATTTAAAATGATGAAAGGAAAAAACCTACAACAAAGATTACTCTACCCAGGAGGGATTTCATTCAGATTTGACAGAGAAATTAAAATCTTTACAGACAAGCAAAACCTAAGAGAATATGGCACCACCAAACCAGCTCTACAACAAATGTTAAAGGAACTTCTCTAGGCAGGAAACACAAAAGAAGGAAAAGATCTACAATAACAAACCCAAAACAATTAAGACAATGGTAATAAGAACACACATATCAATAATTACCTTAAATGTAAGTGGATTAAATACTCCAACCAAAAGACACAGACTAACTGAATGGACACAAAAACAAGACCCGTATATATGCTGTCTACAAGAGACCCACTTCAGACCCAGGGACACTACACACTGTAAGTGAGGGGATGGAAAAAGATATTCCATGCAAATGGAAATCAAAAGAAAGCTGGAGTAGCAATTCTCATATCAGTCAAAATAGATTTAAAATAAAGACTATTACAAGAGACAAAGAAGGACACTACACAATGATCAAGGGACCAATCCAAGAAGAAGATATAACAACTGTAAATATTTATGCACTCAACATAGGAGCACCTCAATACATAAGGCAAATGATAACAGCCATAAAAGGGGAAATCAACAGTAACACAATAATTGTAGGGGACTTTAACACCCCACTTACACCAAGGCACAGATCATACAAAATGAAAATAAACAAGGAAACACAAGCTTTAAATGACACATTAATCAAGATGGAATTAATTGATATTTATAGGACATTCAATCCAAAAACAACAGAATGCACTTTCTTCTCAAGTGCTCATGGAACATTCTCCAGGATAGATCACACCTTAGGTCACAAATCAAGCCTTGGAAAATTTAAGAAAATTGAAATCACATCAAATATCCTTTCCAACTACAATGCTATAAAACTAGATATCAATTACAGGAGAAACACTGTTAAAAATATAAATGCATGGAAGCTAAACAATACGCTACTAAGTAACCAAGACATCACTGAAGAAATCAAAGAGGAAATCAAGAAATACCTAGAAACAAATGACAATGGAAACACAATGATCCAAAACCTATGGGATGCAGCAAAAGCAATTCTAAGAGGGAAGTTTATAACAATACAATCCTGCCTCAAGAAACAAGAAAAAACTAAATTAAACAACCTAACCTTACACATTGAAGCAATTAGAGAAAGAACAAAATACCCCAAAGTTAGCAGAAGGAAAGAAATCATAAAAATCAGATCAGAAATAAATGAAAAAGAAGTGACGGTAACAAGAGCAAAAATCAATAGAAGTAAAAGTTGGTGTTTTGAGAAGATAAACAAAATTAATAAACCATTAGCCAGAGTCATCAAGAAAAAAGGGAGATGACTAAAATCAACAGTATTAGAAATGAAAAAGGAGAAATAAAAACATAAACTGCAGAAATACAAAGAATCGTTAGAGATTACTACAAGCAATTATATGCCAATAAAATGGACAACCTGGAAGAAAGGGACAAATTCTTAGAAAAGGACAAGCTTATGATATGGAATCAGGAAATCATAGAAAATATAAACAGACCAATCACAAGCACTGAAGTTGAAATTGTGATTAAAAATCTTCCAACAAAGAAAAACCAAGGAACACATGGCTTGAAAGGTGAATTTTATCAGACATTTAGACAAGATATAACACCTATCCTTCTCAAACTCTTCCAAAATATAGCAGAGGGAGGAACACACCCCAACTCATTCTATGAAGCCACCATCATCCGGATTCCAAAACCAGGCAAAGATGTCACAAAAAAGGAAAATTACAGACCAATATCACTGATGAACATAGATGCAAAAATCCTCAACACAGTACTACCAAATAGAATCCAAAGGCACATTAAAAGGATCATACAACATGATCAAGTAGGGTTTATCCCAGGAATGCAGGGATGCTTCAATATACACAAATCAATCAATGTGATACACCATCTTAACAAGCTGAAGGATTAAAATCATATGATAATCTCAATAGATGCAGAAAAAGCTTTGGACAAAATTCAACACCCATTTATCATAAAAACTCTCCAGAAAGTAGGCATAGAGGGAAATTACCTCAACATAATGAAGGCCATATATGAAAAATCCACAGCCAACATCGTTCTCAGTGGTGAAAAACTGAAACCATTTCCTCTAACATCAGGAACAACACAAGGTTGCCCACTCTCACCACTATTATTCAACATAGCTTTGGAAGGTTTAGCCACCACAATGAGAGAAGAAAAAGAAATAAAATGAATCCAAATCGGGAAAGAAGAAGTAAAACTGCCACTGTTTGCAGATGACATGAAACCTAAAGACGCTAGCAGAAAACTACTAGACCTAATTAATTAATTTGGTAAAGTTGCAGGATACAAAATCAATGCACAGAAATCTCTTGCATTCCTATGCACTAATGTTGAAAAATCTCAAAGAGCAATTAAGGAAACACTCCCACTTACTATTGCAACAAAAAGAATAAAATAACTAGGAATAAACATACCTAAGGACACAAAAGACCTGTATGCACAAAATTATAAGACACTGATGAAAGAAATTAAAGATGATACAAACAGATGGAGAGATATACCACGTTCTTGGATTGGAAGAGTCAACATTGTGAAAATGACTATACCACCCAAAGCAGACTACAGATTCAATGCAATACCTATCAAAATACCAATCGCATTTTTCACAGAACTAGAACAAGAAATTTTATAATTTGTATGAAACACAAAAGACTTTGAATAGCCAAAGTAATCTTGAGAAAGAAAAACGGAGCAATCAGGCTCCCTGACTTCAGACTACACTACATAGCTACAGTAGTCAAGACAGTATGGTACTGGAACAGAAACAGAAATATAGATCGATGGAACAGGATACCCAAACCCATACACATATGGTCACCTTATCTTTGATAAAGGAGGCAAGAATATACAACCAAGAAAAGACAGCCTCTTCAAAAAGTGGTGCTGGGAAAACTGGACAGCTACATGTAAAAGAATGAAATTAGAACACTTCCTAACACCATTCACAATAATAAACACCAAATGGATTAAAGACCTAACTATAAGGCCAGACACTATAAAACTTTATAGAAAAACAGCAAGATCTTTTTTGACCCGCCTCCTAGACAAATGGAAATAAAAACAAAAGTAAAGAAATGGGACCAAATGAAACTTCAAAGCTTTTGCACAGCAAAGGAAACCATAAATAAGACCAAAAGACAACCCTCAGAATGGGAAAAAATATTTGCAAATGAAGAAACTGACAAAGGATGAATCTACAAAATTTACAAGCAGTTCATGCAGCACAATTCCAAAAAACAAACAACCCAATCCAAAAATGGGCAGAAGACCTAAATAGACATTTCTGCAAAGATGATATACAGATTGCCAACAAATGCATGAAAGGATGCTCAACGTCACTAATCATTAGAGAAATGCAAATCAAACCTAGAATGTGGTATCACCTCACACCTGTCAGAATGGCCATCATCAAAATATCTAGAAATTATTAATTCTGGAGAGGGTGTGGAGAAAAGGGAACCCACCTGCACTTTTGGTGGGAATGAACATTGATACAGCCACCATGGAGATAAGTATGAAGGTTCCTTAACAAACTAAAAGTAGAACTACCATACGACCCAGCAATCCCACTACTGGGCATATACCCTGAGAAAACCATAATTCAAATAGAGTCATGTGCTGCAATGTTCAGTGCAGCACTATTTACAATAGCCAGGACATGGAACCAACCTAAGTGTCCATCCACAGATGAATAGATAAAGAAGATGTGGGCCATATATACAGTGGAATATTAGCCAGCCATAGAAAGAAACAAAATTGAGTGTTTTGTAGTGAGGTGTGTGGAGCTAGAGTTTGTCGTACTGAGTGAAGTAAGTCAGAAAGAGGAAAACAAATACTTTATGCTAACACATATATATGGAATCTAAAAAAACCCCAAAATGGTTCTGATGAACCTAGGGGCAAGACAGGAATAAAGACGCAGAAGTAGAGAATGGGCTTAAGAACATGGAGGGGGGAAGCGTATCCTGGGACAAAGTGAGAGAGTAACATTGACATATATACATTACCAAATATAAAATAAATAGCTATAAAAAATAGCTATTGGGAAGCAGCTGAATTGCACTGGGATATCAGCTTGGTGCTTTGTGACCACCTAAGGGGTGGCATAGGGAAGGTGAGCAGGAGAGGCAAGAGGGAGGGGTTATGGTGATATATGTATACATATAGCTGATTCACTTTGTTATACAGCACAAACTAACACATCATTGTAAAGCAATTATATTCCCATAAATATGCTTAAAAATATATAGTGTTGTGATGAGTAGTCTTGGCATATGTCATTTTTTGTTTTTTTGTTTTTTTGCAAAAACATCTTGGGATGCTGGAGTTGAGATTGCTTAGTCAAAGAGTAAATGTGTAGATAAGTTTTCAAAATGGGAATGCTTTTCTATGTATGCTGAAAAAAATCTAAAAATCAAAAAAGAAAGATGATTACTTCGAAAAAATAAAAGTTAAAACAAATGTTTTGTATGGCAAAACCACCATAAACAAAGCAAAAAACCAAAATTTAAACTCAGAAAAATATGTGAAACTAAAATCTCAGTCAATGAACAAATATCTATTACATTAAAACATACATGAATATGAAAAATCCAGTTGAAAAATGGGCCAAGGAAGTGAACACCTCACAATAAAAGAAATACAAGTGGCATATAAACCTATGGAAGGATGTGGAATATGACTGATTAGGGAAATGCAAATGAGACTACATTAACATACCATTTTTTGAAAAAGATGGGGAAACATAATTTAAAGTCTTGATCCTATATCCTGGTAGGGTTTTGGAAAGTAAGCAGTCTCATACATTGTCAGTGGGAACTGTAATTTTCACAACCTCTGTGGACAGCAGTTTTATTTTATTTATCAATGTTATCACTATATATATTCATGGGTATATACAATTTTTTTCAGTCTATGTTCCCTAAAATACAGTCTGAAGCAAGGATAAATTGCTAAAACTTTATTTGGAAGGTCTATTATTAGGACACTGTGAGTGGGGGAAAATGAAAGTGGGACCAGGAAGGATGGAAAGCAATACAAGGTGATTAATTCCTATGTAGGCCTCTACTTTGCAACGGACTTTAAAGCAGATCTCCTAACAATTACACCTGATTGGCCACATAAGTCATCTTCAGACAACATGTTCAGGGAAACTATAATTCTGTAAATCCATCAGAATGAGGAAGAGAAAAGAAATTTATTTGCCATGCATTTTCCAAATTTCTATCTCCCATTAGTGAAAGTCCACCCCTATTAAGTTTTCTAAACTCCCAGGTTACATCATCCAGCTCCTTCAGAAGCCATTCAGGGAAACAGAGCCCCTGCCCTGTGGTGTGCATTTCATCTGAACCCAGAAAGGGCAAGTAGAACTAAAAACTCCAGGCCAATGGCTGGCTGTCCTTAGGCAATATATCTGCATAGGTCCTAAAAGGAACTGGGTTTCTCTGGTGACAGCTGAGGCAAAACAAGCAGCTAAGAATCCAGGAGACACATGAAATAAAGAGAAATTGAGACTATGAGTAAGCAATGTCCAGAAGAGCCTACCCATGTGCCACTCAGATCCACCTGTAGCCTATTTTATCTGGCTCCTATATTACATTTTCAGACCTCTATTTTGTGTATATGTGTGTATATATACAGAAAAAGAGGGAGAGAAAGAAAGCAAGAGTGAGATATTTTTCATTTAGAACATAACTCAGTTGATGGATAGATTCCCACCAATTATAAACCCAATTTTTAGATTCATTCCTGTCACTATGTGCCAAATATACGTGGAACATACATGAAAATGTATTTATAGAATATATATACATATGTAAGTTCCATATATATAAAACGTGGATTATTATTGTATTTTATTTATTTGTACTATAGTAGGTTATATTAAAAGGGATATAATATACCATTATATATGGAAATATATATAATTTTGCAAAAAGTTTAAATACTAGTTTTTCTTTATTGTTTCATCTTTTCTTTGTTTAGTTTAAATTACTCTACGTTTAATGCTCTTTTGCTTTAAAAATTCATTTTTATCTGATAATTCATATTTACACAATGGCTTTTTAAAAATTCACCTTTAACTTTACCCATCCTTTCATTTAAAAATATATTTGCTTTTACTATAGCATTGAGTTTGAGTTTCATGTCTTGAGAAATTAAACTATAGGAAGTATTTTCTGTTTGTTAGTTTTTAGTTACTATCAATTTCTCTTCCTTTTGAGATCATTGTGTAGCACAGTCAGGTCCTTCTTGAATTATAAAAATTAAAATAATATACACTTTTTGTTGTAAGCTACATTATAAAGTTCACCAAGAAGCAAACCAGTAACCAGTTCAACCTATTAAACTGTCAGTTTTAAATGAGTTTAAAAAAGACCTTAAGGAATATGCAAAATAAAGGTTATAGTACAACCCTCATAGAAAAACTAATTTAAAATACTGTGAAACTGTTTGCTTTGTCATTATCACTTGGTAATTATTCCTTGTAATATGTGCTTTGGTGAAACTGTTTACCAGCCACTCTGGCCTGTGTGATAGTTGCCTGCCACATTGTCTGTGCAAGTGATGTGAACCGATTTGACCAGAAATGTATTTTAATCTTAAGTATTCAGTGAAATATCTCATTTGGAGAATAGATTTTTGATTGTTAATAGAAGCTATCAATGGGAGGTGGGATTATAGGTGAATTTGTTTTCTTCCTTACATTATTATGTATTCTCCAGATTTTCTATCAGGTGCATGCATCACATAAGAAATTTTTAGAAAATGCACTCACCACAGTAAATGTTTTATTTTCAAAAATAAAGCTCTCTAATGTAATCTGAAGCTAACTTTCTCACTCAGCAGCATATAAATCAGAAAACTTTGTTATTTGAACAAGGACCTAATTAACTAGGTGCCTGTTCTTTGTACCTCACCACTGTCTGACCTGGAATAGATTTCTACAATAGCTGAAACATTTGATTGAGACCTTACCTCTACGTTGGAAGAATAAACTATCATTTGATGAAAGGTTCCTATATGCCAGGTAAGCTGTTACTCAGATGTGCATGCAAGTTTACCTCCAATTTCATATCCAAAAGGGTAATTTGCCAGCTAATGTTACCACACGTTCTATCTAGTCGGTATGTACTGTTGATCAAGTGATCTAATTTTATTTAGTTTTTGTTTAGCACTTGCTTTTTAAAACTAGCTTTTAAAAGATGCAATGACTTACAATAAACTGTACCTATTTAAAGTATACTATTCGGTATTTTCCTGTGGAACTATCACTGCAATCAAAGTAGTGATCATATACATCACCCACAAAAGTTACCTTATGGCCCTGTAGAATCCCTCCCTTCTACACTTGCTCATCTACTCCTACCCCAGGTAGCCACTTGTCTGCTTTCTATCACTGTAGATTAGTTTGCATTTACCAGAGTTTTACATAAATGCAATCACATAGTATCTATTATTTTTTGTCTGATTTATTCCACTCAGCATAACTTGAGATTCATCCATGTTGCTGTGTGCTGTTGATTGTGGTCAGAAAAGATATTTTCCATGACTTGAAGCCTTTTAAATTTGTTTAGAGTTGATTTATGGCTCTTAATATGATCTATCTTGGTAAATGTTGCATACATGTATTCTGTTGTTGTTACATGGAGAGTTTGTTAAATGCCAACTATATCAAATTAGTTGATTATACTGTAGAAGTCTACTACCTCCTTGTTGATTTTCAGTCTACCCATTCTATCAATTAATAAGAAGTTTTTCATTGTTAACTCTTACTTAAAGTATAAACTCTTTTCTAAAGTCAATAGCAGTAGAGATATTCTGGAGTTCTTATTTTAATTTTCTAGCCTTATACATTTTTCTAAAAACTGGAAATAAAAGCACATATTCTTTTGTTAATCTGAATATAAATAATGGAACATAGAGGTTCAAGCAACAATATCACCAATGTTATACAGTTGACCCTTGAACAACATGGGTCTGAACTGTGCAGGTCTACTTATATTCATTATGAAACGAAGATAACATTTACTAGCAAGCCCTTCCTTCTTCCTCTGCTTTCTTAGACTTCTCTCCAATATCTGCTCTGTGTCTTGCCATCTCCTTATCCTCCCAATCTCCTATTTCCAACCTCTTTCCAAGCCTACTTTTTAAAAAATTTTTTTAACATCTTTATAGGAGTATAATTGCTTTACAATGGTGTGCTAGCTTGTGCTTTACAACAAAATGAATAAGTTATACATATACATATGTTCCCATATCTCTTCCCTCTTGCATCTCCCTCCCTCCCACCCTCCCTATCCCACCACTCCAGGCGGTCACAAAGCACCGCTGTGCTATGCGGCTGCTTCCCACTAGCTATCTACCTTACGTTTGGTAGTGTATACATGTCCATGCCTCTCTCTCACTTTGTCACAGCTTACCCTTCCCCCTCCCCATATGCTCAAGTCCATTCTCTAGTAGGTCTGTGTCTTTATTCCTGTTGTACTCCTAGGTTCTTCATGACATTTTTTTCTTAAATTCCATAGATATGTGTTAGCATACGGTATTTGTCTCTCTCTTTCTGACTTACTTCACTCTGTATGACAGACTCTAGGTCTATCCACCTCATTACAAATAGCTCAATTTCATTTCTTTTTATGGCTGAGTAATATTCCATTGTATATATGTGCCACATCTTCTTTATCCATTCATCCAATGATGGGCACTTAGGTTGTTTCCATCTCTGGGTTATTGTAAATAGAACTGCAATGAACATTTTGGTACATGACTCTTTTTGAATTACAGTTTTCTCAGGGTATATGCCCAGTAGTGGGATTTCCAAGACTACTTTTGAACACTGATGAAAGGATGGTGGAGAGAAAAACAGAGAGTTAGGAGTACTGGGAGGGTTTGGTCAAAAAGTAATATACAAAATAAAAGTCAGAAAAGAAGAAAAGATTTCAGAGAATGGGGGAAATTCCAAACAGAATTAAAGGGATAAACATTTTAGAGTTTTTCACAAAGGAAGCTCTTTTTCTACACCTTCTTTGCAATGAGCCAAGAAATTATCAAGCCAGAATAAAATATATTTATTTTAAATTATATTATTATTTTACAATTTTAAAAATTCATCCATTCAGCAAAAATTATAAAGCATCAGTGACATCAGCAAAAATGTCAGACTAGGAAGCTCTGGGCCTTCATTGTCACATGGAAACATTAAAAAAAACAACTATAGACTAGATAAAATAACTTCATAAGAGCTCTGGGAAAAAGTCAAAGATCTACAACAACCAAGCAAATGTCCAATAAAGAAAAAAATACATACAAAGTGATAGAAAATTTCTTGATGCTCTTACTTTGCCCCACCCCTTCTTCTGCATGGCAGAGGATGACAACAAATTCCAAATTATCTCCCTCAAACTAGAAGGAGCAAAGAAGAACTTGTTTGTAGCATTCAAACCTGTCTGGGGGCTGCCTGAAGGGCTGGTATCTGTTTCACCTAATTCAGATCTTGTTGGGGGGAGGAAGCAATGCAGTTTGGAATTCAGGAGTGGAGAAGCAATGGACACAGGAACGATAAGACCAACAGATGCCTGAGACAAAAAATTGTGGGTCAAAATACACAATAGAACATCCAAATTTCCAGTTCCCAGTTACCCTTTGAACAAGAGGAGGCAAAGCAGACCTTATTTGCAGTGTTCTAGCTTGTTGTGGACTGCCTGAAGAACTGATCCCTGTTTTGCCTAGCTTGGATAAGAAGCAAGGCAAAGCAGTAGGCACTGTTCAGGAAAACAGTAGTGAGACCAAGAGCAGCATATGTGTGGGGTAAGAAATTATGAGTGGACACACAAAGACCATCTAAGGTCCCAAGAAGGTGGAGTGAGATGTTTTAAGAAATTAAGACTTCCCAAAGCATACATGTATACAGGGGAATTGAAAAAAAACATATACAGACCCAGATAAGACCTATGCTCAGAAAAGACCTGAGAAGACCTGAATCTTTTTGAACTAATCCCTAGACTAAAAGTATGCCCAGCTAATCAGACAAGGATTGACCCAACACAGAGCAAGTCTGCAAAGACGGGGTGAAGTGGCCATTTTTTCAGATGCCCAAATATAAACCAAAAAAAACCCACAAAGCATACAGAGACAAGAAAACACTGCTTATTGAAAGGAAGAAAATAAAGTGTAAGAAAATAAAAATCTTTGAAGAAACATAGACATCAGACTTACTACACAAAGACTTTTAAACAACTGTCTTAAATTGTTCAAAGAGTTAAAGGAAAACATGGGCAAAGAACTAAAGCAAATCAAGAAAACAATATATGAACCAAATGAAAATATTTACAAAATTATAGAAGTTACTTGTTTTAAAAAATTTGGAACTGAAAATATAAAATAAATAAACTTAAAAATTCACTAGAGAGTTTTAACACCTGATATGAGCAGACAGAAGAAAGAATCAGTGAACTTGAATCTAGGATATTTAGAGACATTGAGTCTGAGGAACAGAAAGCAAAAATAGTGAACAGGGTTTACAGGACTTACAGGACACCATAAGCAGGCCAATCTATGTATTATGGGAGTCCCAGAATGAAAATAAAGAATGAAAGGGTCAGAGAGATTATTTGAAGAAATAATGCCAAAAACTTACCAAATTTTATGAAAGGTATAAATCTTCAAGTCCAAGAAGCTCAACAAATGAAGTAAATAGGAAATACCCAAAGACACATTATAAACACAGTGCCAAAAGACAGAAAATATTGAAAGTAGCAGGAGAAAAGCAACCTGTCACTACAAAGGATATTCAATAAGATTAACAAATGATTCCTCATCAGCAACATAAGATTGATGTTAAATGCATCATCGCACTGTTTCCAAGAGAAAAAAAAAAAAAACTCTCAACTCAGAATTGTATATTTGGTAAAATGTGTTTCAAAGATGAGGGAAAAATTAAGGCATGCCCATAGAAATGAAATCTGAGAGATTTAATTACTACTAGAAAATCTTTGCATGAAATGCTAAAGGGAGTTCTTCAGTCTGAAATGAAAAGAAGCTACACAGTAACTTCTGTGTAGCCATGTGAAGATATAGAGATATCAGGTAAAGTTATATGCATGGGCAAATATAAAATCTATTATTAATGTAATTTGAGTTTGTAACATCACTTTTTAGTTCCTACATTTTTAAAAGACAAATGCATAATATTTACAAATCTATGTTAATTAGCACACAATGTATAAGGATGTAATGTTTAATTTGTGACATCAATAACATAACTTTGGGGAGGAGGGCAGAGACGTATAGTACAAGATTGATGTTAAATTGGTATCATTTGAAAATAGATTGTTATACTTTTAGAATATTAAATATAATCCTTATGGTAATCACAAAGAAAATATATAAAGGATATACAGTAAGTCCCCTACATATGAACCTTCAAGTTGCGAACTTACAAAGATGCGAACGTGTTTACATGTCAAATCGTAAGTTAATTCACATGATTGACATACATTGTGCTTTTGTGTACTTTACTGTACAGTACTGTATAGACTACTGTAGTACAGTATCTTTAGTTCAAGCCTAAGATGTCCAGAAGCAAGCATAAGCGATTCACAAGGCAGGAAATGGCAAGGGGATTTTCTTTATTTGAGGAAGCACTGTTAGTTTTTGAGGTACATGACCTGACTGTAGAATGGTATACAAAGGTTGCAGTAGCTGTTCAGAATGCAATTCAATGCTACTGTGTCATCTGTGATGACAAAAAAAGAGCTACTACCCAGACATCACTGGATCATTTTTTCAAGAGGGTAGGTAGAATTGAATTCAGCAAGGAACCAGAACCTGTGTCATCAACATCAGGCATGAATGAAATTGCAGTTTGCCCTCCATCTTCTATTGCTGATGATCCTTCAGATCTACCATCTCCCTCCTCCAGTCAGTAACTCTTCTTGCCTGTTCACTTGATGCCAGCCCCTGTATGCCGACTGTTGTATTGTACCACTGTACTTTTCAAGGTACTGTACTGTAAGATTAAAAAGGTTTTCTTTATTTTGTGTGTTTGTTTTTTATGTATTATTTGTGTGAAAAGTATTATAAGCCTATTACAGTACAGTACTATATAGCCTATTTTGTTAGTTGGGTACCTAGCCTAACTTTGTTGGACTTATGAACAAATTGCACTTCCGAATGTGCTCTTGGAACAGAACTCGTTTATATGTAGGGAACTTACTGTACACAAAAGGGAATGAGTAGGGAATCAAAATGTGTTACTACACAATACTGACTAAATATGAGGAAAGACAGTAAAGGAGAAAATAAGGGACAGAAAAACTATCAGACATACAGAATTCAAATATGAAAATGGCCAAAGTAAATACTTCCCTTTCAGTAATTACTTTAAATGTATATGCATTAGATTGTCTAATCAAAAGGCATAGGTTGACAGAATAAATTTTTTAAAAACTTGGTCCAACTATATGCTGTCTAAAAAAATTCACTACAGATAACATAAGTTGAAAGTTAAAAGAGGGAAAAAGTTGTTTCATGCAAATAGTAGGTAAAAGATAGCTGGGATGATCATACTAATTTCAGAAAAAGTGAATGTTAAGTCAAAAACTGTTATATGAGACAAAGACTGTATATATTGATAAAAAATTTAATTCAAGAAGATATAGCAATTATAAACATATATGCACCAATTATCAGAGCTCCAAAATAATAGGAAGCAATTGAAAGAATTGAAAGAGAAATAGATATCTCTACACTAATAGTAGGAGACTTCAGCACCCTGCTTTCAATAATCAATAGAACATACGGAAGATCAGTAAGGAAACACAGGACTTGAACAACAGTATAAACCAAATGTGCCTAACAGACCTTTATAGAACACTCCACCCAACAACAGTAGAATATGCATTTTTATGAAGTGCCTATGGAACATTCTCTAGGATAAACCAATTATTAAGCCAAAAAAACCACATCTCAATAAATTTAAAAAGACTGGAAACATACAAAATGTCTTTTATAATCACAATGGAATATCTATACATAAATAACAGGAAGGAATTGGAAAATTCACAAATATGTGTAAAATACAAATCAAACTCAAACAACCAGTGGGTCAAAGAAGAAATCACAGGAGATATTAGAAAATGGAAATGAAAACACGACATACCAAAACTTATGTAATGCAGTGAAAGCAATGGTAAGAGGGAAATTTATAGCTGGAAGCACATCAGTAAAGAAGAAAAATCTTAAATTGACAAACTAATTTTATGACTTAAGAACTGAAAGAGAACAACAAACTAAAGCTACAACTAGCAGAAGGAAGAAAACCATAAAGATTAAAGCAGAGATAAATAAAACAGAGAATAGAAAAACAATAAGGAAAATCAAGAAAACCAAAAGTTTGTCCTTCAAAATGAACCACAAAATTGTTAAAACTAGCTTTGTTGACTAAGAATAAAAAATGAGTAATAAATCACTAAAATCAGAAATGAAAGTGGGGATATTACTACCAATCTTCACAAACAAAAAGGATCATAGGAGAGTACTATGAACAACTGTACACAAACAAATTTGATTATGTATATGAATTGGGCAAAATCCTAGAAACACACAATTTACCAAAACTAAAATCATAAAGAAATAGAAAAATTGAGCAGGTCTCTAACTAGTATGGAGGTTGAATCAGTAATCAAAAACCATATAACAAAAACAAAAAAGGCCTGGATTAGATGACTTCACTGGTGAATTCTAAAAAAACCAAAAACACACCAAAAAAATTTAAAGAACAGTAAATAGAAAGTCTTCTCAAACTCTTCCAAAAAATTGAAGAGAGGAATTACTTCTTAACTCATTCTATGAGGCTAGCATTACCCTGATACTAAAGCCAGACAAAGACACTACATAACTTCAGACCAATGTATCTTATAATATGTATGTAAAAGTTCTCAACAAAATACAAGTAAATCAAGTTCTGCAGTATATTAAAAACACTATACACCATAACCAAGTGATTTTTTTTTTTTTGGTCATGCCACACAGCTTTCAGGACCTTAGTTTCCTGACCAGTGATCAAACCCGGGCCCCCTGCAGTGGAAGTGCAGAGTCCTAACCACTGGACTGCCAGGGAATTCCCAGTCGAGTGATACTTTTTGCCAGGACTGCTAGGATGTTATAACATACAGAAATCAATCAATGTAATACACCACATTAAGAGAATGAAATGGGAAAAAAAGAAAACATTGTCATCTCAAAGAATGCAAGAAAAGAATTTGACAAAATTCAATACTCTTTTATGATGAAAACTCTGAACAAACTAGGAAAGGAAGGAAACTACATCAACATAATTATAGTCCATATATGAAAAACCACAGCTAACATCATACTCAGTGGTGAAAGACTGGAAGCTTTTCCTCTAAGATCAGAAAAAAGACAAAAATACCTGTATTTACCATTTCTATTCAATATAGTGTTGGCATTTCTAGCCAGAGGAATTAGTCAACAAAAAGAAATAAAAGACATCCAAATTGAAAAGAAGTAAAATTGTTTCTGTTTTCAGATGACATGATCTTATATGTAGAAAACAATAAAGATTCCATAAAATACTATTGGATCCAATAATGAATTCAGCAAAATTTCTGGGTACAAAATCAACATACAAAAATAAGTTGTATTTCTACACATTAAAAACAGTGGACAGTGTGAAAAAGACATTAATAAAACAATTTTATTTACAATAACACCAAAAATAATAAAATAGAAATAAACTTAACCAAGGAGGCAAAATACTTATACACTGAAAACTACAAAACATTGCTGAAGAAAACTGAAAAGACATAAATACATGGAGAGACATCCTATGTTCATGGGTTGGAAGCTTTAATTTTGTTAAGATATCAATACTCCCCAAAGCAATCTACATACTCAATCCAATGCAAAAACTATCAAAATCCCAATGATATTTTTTGCAGAAATAGAAAAAAAAATCTATCCAACAATTCTTAGGGAATCTCAAAGAAATCAGAAACAAAACTATTAAAACAATCTTAATAATGAAGGACAAATTTGCAGGATTTACACTTCCTGATTTCAAAACTTGCTACAAAGCTACAGTAATCAAAACAGTGTGGGACTGGAAGAAAGACAGACATGTAGACCAATGTAATAGGATAGAAAACCCAGAAATAACTCCTCACATATATGGCCGAATGATTTTTGATAACATGCCAAAATCATTCAGTGAGAGAAAGAATAGTCTTTTCAAGAAATGGTGCTGGGAAAACTGCATGTCCACATGAAAAGAATGAGTTGGACCCTACACCATATATAAAATTTAACTCAAAATGGATCAGATACCTAAACATAAGAGCTAAAAGTATAAACTCTTGACAATAATACAGGAAGAATGCATCATGGCAATGGATTTGGCAAGATTTCTTGGTTATGACTCCAAAAAAAAATGCAACAGAAGAAAAAATAATGGACTTCATCAAAATTAAATCTTTGTACAGCAAAGGACAATATCAAGGAAGTAACAAGGCAACCCAAGAATGGGAGAAAATATGTGTAACTCATATATCTGATAAAGAACTGGGGAATCTGCTGGCAGTCCAGTGGTTCGGAGTCCATGCTTCCACTGCAGGGGGCATAGGTTCGATCCCTGATTGGGGAACTAAGATCCCACATGCTACATGGCACGGCCAAAAAAAAAAAATTATTAGAGTATGTAAAGAACTTCTACCACTTAACAACGACAAAACAACCTAATTTAAAATTGGGAAATGGATTCAAATACACATTCCTCCAAATAAGATGCACAAGTGGCCAATAAGCATGTGAAAAGATGCTCAACATCATTAGTCATTCGGGAAATGCTCATCAGAACAACAATGAGCTATCTCTCCACACACATTAGGATGATTATTATTTAAAAAATAATAATAGTGAATAATAACTGTTGACAAGGAAGTGGAGAAATTGGAAACCTTGTCCCTGTGCGTGAGAATGTTAAATGATGCAGTAGCTTTGGAAAACAATACGATTGATGGTTCCTCAAAAACTTACACATAGAATTGCCATATAATCCATCATTTCTGCTTCTTGGTATATACCCAAATAACTGAAAGCAGAGACTCAAAACAAATATTTGCACATTAATGTTCATACCAGCAATATTCCCAATCATTAGCATTATTCCTCATAGCCAAAGTGGAAATAATCCAAATTCCCATCTTCAGATGAATGGATGATCAGTATTTACTGTGTATATATACACCATGGAATATTTCTCAGGGATAACAAGGAATGTATTAATGATTCACCCAACAACATGGATAAATCTCAAAAACTTTATGCTGAGTAAAAGAAGCCAAACACAGTAGAGTCCCTACTGTGTGTTTTCATTTATTTGAATTTCAAAAAGAGGAAGCAGTAACATTTGGTGATAGAAATGAAGACAGTGTTGAGTGCAAATTGGCTGAGATAAGGCATATGGGAAATTTTGTATACTAATATTCATAGCAACATTACTTACAATAGCCACATATGGAAATAACCTAAATATTCATGTTTGGATGAATGGATAATCAAAATTTGGTATATACATACAATGAAATATTATTTTGCCTTAAAAAGGAATGAAATTCTGATACATGCTACAACATGAATGAACATTGAAAACATTATGCTAAGTGAAATAATTCATCCATAAAAGGACAAATATTGCATGATTCCACTTATATGAAGGACCTAGAAGAAACTAATTCATAGAGATAGAAAGTAGAATAATGGTTACCAGGGGCTAGGGGGAGAAGGAAATGGGTAGTTATTTTTAAAGGGTATATTGTTTCAGTTTGGGATAATGAGAAAGATATCAAAATGAATACAGGTAATTCTTTTTTTTTTTCTTTTTTTAATTTGTTTATTTAACTATAGTTGATTTACAATATTGTGTTAGTTTCAGCTGTACAACTTCAGATTCTTTTCCATTATAGGTTATTACAAGATATTGAATATAGTTCCATATGCTATGCAGCAAATCCTTGTTGTATATCTATTTTACATATAGTAGTAGGTGTAATAGACCTTTCTTTAGAACAGTTTCCAATTTATGAAAAAGTCAAGAAGACAGTAAAAAGAGTTACCATACACATCACATCCAGTTTCCCTTATTATTAACATCTTACATTGGTATAGCACATTTATTATTATAATTAACAAAACTGTATTGGTACATTATTATTAACTGAAGTTCAAGGTTTATTCCTATTATTTTAGTTTTTACCTACTGTCTTTTCCTGTTTCAGGATCCCATCTAGAATATCACATTACATTAAGTTGTCTTGTCTCCTTAAGCTCCTCTTGACTGTGACAGTTTCTCACTTTCCTTGATTTTTGATGACCTTGACAGTTTTGAGGGGTCCTGGTCAGGTATTTTATAGAATATCCCTCAAATTGGGTTTGTCTGATGTTTTCTTCATGATTAGACTGGAGTTATGGGTTTTTAAGAGGAAAACCACAGAGGTAAAGTGTCTTTTTCATCACATTATTTAAAGGGGACATACTATTCACATGAATTATCACTTTGATCACCTGGCTGAGGTAACATCTATCAGGCTTTGCCACTCTCCTCATCCTCTCTCCAACATCCCATATTATTTTTATTTTTTTAACATCTTTATTGGAGTATAATTGCTTTACAATGGTGTGTTAGTTTCTGCTTTATAACAAAGTGAATCAGTCATACATAAACATATGTTCCCATATGTCTTCCCTGTTGCGTCTCCCTCCCTCCCACCCTCCCTATCCCACCCCTCCAGGCTGTCACAAAGCACCGAGCCAATATCCCTGTGCCATGCGGCTGCTTCCCACTAGCTATCTACCTTACTACGTTTGTTAGTGTGTATATGCCCATGACTCTCTCTCGCCCTGTCACAGCTCACCCTTCCCCCTCCCCATAACCTCAAGTCCGTTCTCTAGGAGGTCTGCGTCTTTATTCCTGCTTTACCCCTAGGTTCTTCATGACATTTTTTTTTCTTAAATTCCATATATATGTGTTAGCATACGGTATTTGTCTTTTTCTTTCTGACTTACTTCACTCTGTATGACAGACTCTAGGTCTATCCACCTCATTACAAATAGCTCCATTTCGTTTCTTTTTATGGCTGAGTAATATTCCATTGTATATATGTGCCACATCTTCTTTATCCATTCATCCGATGATGGGCACTTAGGTTGTTTCCATCTCCGGGCTATTGTAAATAGAGCTGCAATGAACATTTTGGTACATGACTCTTTTTGAATTTTGGTTTTCTCAGGGTATATGCCCAGTAGTGGGATTGCTGGGTCATATGGTAGTTCTATTTGTAGTTTTTTAAGGAACCTCCATACTGTTCTCCATAGTGGCTGAACCAATTCACATTCCCACCAGCAGTGCAAGAGTGTTCCCTTTTCTCCACACCCTCTCCAGCATTTATTGTTTCTAGATTTTTTGATGATGGCCATTCTGACTGGTGTGAGATGATATCTCATTGTAGTTTTGATTTGCATTTCTCTAATGATTAATGATGTTGAGCATTCTTTCATGTGTTTGTTGGCAGTCTGTATATCTTCTTTGGAGAAATGTCTATTTAGGTCTTCTGCCCATTTTTGGATTGGGTTGTTTGTTTTCTTGTTATTGAGCTGCATGAGCTGCTTGTAAATTTTGGAGATTAATCTTTTGTCGGTTGCTTCATTTGCAAATATTTTCTCCCATTCTGAGGGTTGTCTTTTGGTCTTGTTTATGGTTTCCTTTGCTGTGCAAAAGCTTTGAAGTTTCATTAGGTCCCATTTGTTTATTTTTGTTTTTATTTCCATTACTCTAGGAGGTGGGTCAGAAAGGATCTTGCTGTGATTTATGTCATAGAGTGTTCTGCCTATGTTTTCCTCTAAGAGTTTGATAGTTTCTGGCCTTACATTTAGGTCTTTAATCCATTTTGAGCTTATTTTTGTGTATGGTGTTAGGGAGTGATCTAATCTCATACTTTTACATGTACCTGTCCAGTTTTCCCAGCTACAGGTAATTCTTGAACAACGGTTTGAATGTACTTAATGCTGCTTAACTGTTACACTTAAAATGGTTAAAAGGTAAGTTATATATTATGTATATTTTACCACACTAAAAAATTATCAAGCACTAACTATACCCTGTATCATATATTAGACACTGGACCCAAAAAGATCAGTCTTTTAAATAAAATGGAAATATAGGCCTCTGTTATACTCTCATATATTCTTTTCATGGTATCTTCTTGATAAGAAATTGATATTAAGAAAGGGATTAAAACAGTATATATCCATTTGATCATTTCCTATCTTTTTTTTTCTATTCATATATTCTGCCCTAAGGAGAAGTTTTATGATTGACTTATCATTCATTTACCATCAGCTTCATAGTTGTGAGGTGCTAAATTGCTTTTTCATAAGAGATAGTCTTACTCTGCATTATCTGTAGACATTTTTCTAGGGAAATAGTACTAGAGAAAAAGCAGAATAAATTTAGGATCAAGCAACAAAAAATATAGATGCCTTTACTGCACAAAGACCCAGGACACATATGCAGGTATATAGTATTATGTTAAAACAATTCTTTCTGAAGTATATTTGGCAGTAAACTGAGGTAAACATGTTGTGAAACTGTAACATTAAACATTCAAGACAGAACACTTACAAGCTGGCATACTACCACTATTTCAACAATTCAATATTTAAATCAAACATTGCCTTTTAACAATATAAAACAAATGGTACATTAATTAGGGCTAAAAGATGTTGCCAAATACAGAAAAGATGGGTCTTGGGAAAAGTAATTATTTGCATTATAACTGATTAAGTTGATAAATTTAGGTAGTCCTCCAAAATGTGAACAAATCAACACCTTGAAGTATGAATTATCTGATTTGACCATCTACTGTGATCAAATTAATCAGTATAGTCAGTGGAGAAAAAGTCAACAACTTCTACTCCAAGAGTAAAGATGAAAAGCAGAAAGACAGAAGAGAATACATTGTGAGCCTGTTATATCATCCAAGGAATCATAGAAGCTTTTCAGGACTCACCTAAGAGTATTTTCAAAACATAGAGTTCTGCCCTCCAATTTGTAACTGCAAGCAGTTTTACAATACTGTAGTAACTTTTTTCCTATACTCTTATATTTCATGAATTAAATGATGCAGTCTTTTATTTAGCAATTATAAATAAATGATGACTATGATGAGTGTGAATATGCAGCAGCACATTTTTAATTTTGCAATTCTTAGTGCTGCAATTCATAACTCTTACTTGTGATTTCATAAATATGTATAGCTCCACAGGGATTGAACTAATAAATGACACTGGGTCCTGGTATATTCATAAACATAAACATATGACATCACTTCCCCTTTGAACGTTCAACTTGATTTTTTTTTATGAGTTGCTGGTTAGAAAGTACTTTGTGATTTATACTCCAAGATTTAAATTATCCTTCAAGTAATAGTATATAAATATTATGATAGATAAATGTATTACAGAAAGTTTTTCCTTGACGAAGTATTTTCCACAACTTGGTAGTTTTTGAAGTTTTAAAAAAAATTTCTGGCTCAAATTTCATTCCTAGTCTAAGAAATTCTTATCTTTAGGAGAAAATCACTCTGTCATGCCACAGGCCTATTTTTTTTCTTAATACATAAGGGTAAAAAAAATGCAAGCAGTGCTGAAGTTTTACAGTGGAAATAAAATCTGCCCTATACTATAGCCTGACCCACAGTCTCTTGGTTTCTTGTGTATTTCTTTGAGATATTCTATGCCTATACAAACATATTAGTATGTAGCTCCTTCTTTTATTTTACACAAATTGCTGAATGCTATACATATTGTCCTACACATGGCTTTTAAAACTGAACACAAATTTCTTGGAAGTCTTTCCATTAGTAAATATAGGTCTCCCTATTCCTTTCAACAGCAAATTAGAAACCTCTTATATATGCTTACCATAATTTCTTTAACAAGTTCTATACCACTATTTGCCAATTAGGTGAGTTTGGTAGGTCATATCAACAGAGGAAGACATGAAATAATGAAAAGAGGCATTGGATTTAGTGTCAAACACCTATGTACAAATCTTTGCTAGGCCACCTAATAACTGTGTGACTTTGTTATAGTCACTTACCATGTAGTTATGCAGATGAGAAAGTGTTGGACATAATCCCTGCCCTCAAGGACCTCTTATAAATCATTCAAAAGAAAACATATACATATGTGAAATGGAAAATAATACTAGATTGCTAAGTAATAAATAAAATATATTAAAGTATCTCTACCATGTTGATAAAACAATAGAGGGGCTATGTGTGGTTAAGAAAGATTATCACTGTTAGCTAAATTTGTTTTTCCTTAGGGAGATAAATTTTGAAATGGTACTTAAAATGGACCTCAAGTATTAAGGGCTTTAAATAGACATAGAAGAGGGAAAGGGCACTCACTCAGGGAGGGATAATCAATTAGTTATCATATTTCATATTATGATATTTGAGGAATTTACATTAACTGCAGTCTCTCACTTTTTTAAAGGATTTTCTCTTTAAATTTTATTTGCAAGTAGAATATGTTTTCAAACAGTGCTTGACTCAAAAACAGGTAGACTATTACCAAACTCCTTTCCCTCTCTATTAATCACCACACATTTCCTTACTTGAGACAGCAATCAAGCAACAATTTTTAAGTCCAACAGGAAAATTTTACAAATTGCCTTTACTGTTGTAAGTATCACACTATCTTAAGCACAAATGTCATCATAATAAAAATCCCTTCAGAACAAAATATTCAAACAGTTTAAGTAAAAGGATATATAAATATTGTGTTAAAGAAAACATCTCTGATGGATTAATTCTAATGTAGTTATCTATTTATATTCAACTGTTGGTGATATTAGAACTTACATTTTCAGTACTACAGGCTTTTTCCCAAAATAATAACCTCTTTCTTTCTCATAGATTATAGTTGCCTATATAATGAGTCAAAAATGAACCTAAGCATGTGCAGGTTTCTATACTTTTTATAGTTTGGTTGGCAATGGTCTTAGTTTCCTAGGATGAATTGCATTTTTATTATGCACTTTTGAAGAAGTAAATATCAAGTGTAACTTTTTCCAACAGTATGGACAACATACCTGAAAAACACGTTTCAGCTCAATAAATTTGGGAAATCTGGGGTTAAAGAAAGTTTGAGTATTTTTAATTCAACTATTTATTTTGAGATAATTTTAAGTTACAAGCAGTTGTAAGATAAGGAGAGATCCAGCATGCATCTTACCTAGCTTCCCCCAATGACAACATCTTGCAAAACTGCAGTACAATATCAACCAAAGTATTCCCATTAACACAAAGACAGAAAATAGTCCATTTACCATGAGGCTTCTATTATTCACCATATATAACCAAACTCACTTCCTTCCTTCCTGCATCCCCCCTTTTATCCCTTAACCATGACAACCACAAATCTGTTCTCCATTTCTATAGTTTTACCGTGTCAAGAAAGTTATACAAATGGGATTATATAGCACGTGACCTTGTGGGATTGCCTTTTCTTCACTCAGCATCATTCCCTGGAAATTCATCCAAGTAATTGTGTGCATTGACATTTTGTTCCTTTTCATTGCTGAGTTGTTTTCCATCATATGGATGTACCATAATTTGTTTTAACCATTCACCTACTGAAAGACATCTCAATTGTTTCCCAGCTAGGGCTATTATGAATAAAATGGTGATAAACATTCATGTATAAGTTTTTGTATATAGCCTTCATTTCTCCAGAATAAATGTCCTGGAGAACAATTACTGAGTGATATATTATTTGCATGTTTAGTTTTTTTTTTAAGAAACTGCCATATTCTTCATCAGAGCGACTGGACCATATGACATTCCTACCAGCCATATATGTTTAGTTCAGTTTCTCCTCATCTTCACTAGCATTTAGTGGTATCGTTATTTTTATTTTAACTTCTCTGATAGACTTGTGATGATATTTCATTGTGGTTTCAATTTGCTTTTTCCTAAGGGCTAATGGTGTTGAACATCTTTCATGTGCTAATCTGCAATCTGTATATTCTCTATGGGAAAATGTTTCTTCATGCATTTTGTCAATTTTCTAATACACTGTTTTTCACTGTTAAGTTGTATTACATATTCTAGATACTTACCCTTTGTTGGATATAAGGATTGCAAATATTTTGTCCTAATCTGTAGTTTGTTTTATCATCCTCTTTAAGAGATTTGCAGAGCAAAATTGTGGGCCAGTTCATTATTAGCATAAAGGAATATCATTGACTTTTTAGTGTTGAACTTAAATCCTGCAACCTGATGGAAATGATGTTTTTTAAAATTCCTTGTGGTTTTCTATGTAGACAATTATGTCATCTCCAAAGTGGTACACTAAAACACTTTATTAGTACTAATAGATTTCATTTTCTATATACAAGATCATGTTATTGCCATATACAGATAGTTTTTCCTTCCTTTTCAATCTGGGTATCTTTTATTTCTTTTTCTTGCTTTATCACAGTGGCTAGAAGTTCCAGTACTATTTTGAACAAAAATTGTAATAGTGGACACCTTTGTCTTTTTCCTGAGTTTAGGCAGAAAGCATTAAATTTTTCACCATTAAGCATGATGATAGACGTAGATGCTTCCTAGATGCTCTCCATTAAATTGAGGAAGTGTCCCCTTGTAGTCCTAGTCTGGTGAGAATTATTATTATAAATGGGGATGGGTTTCGTTAAATGATTTTTTGTGTGTATCAATTGATATGATCATATTTATTTCTTTTTGGGGACATAAAAACTTTTTATTATATAATCTCTACATATCAACTAGCCATAAAATTCCAAGCTTCTGTTTTCCCCCATATTTCATAAACTCCCATGCTTTTCTCAGATTTTTATGTCAATAATTTATCAATATTTTACTTGACGATTATTTGCATTTTGCTTACTCTCTTTATATTAAGGGTTCCATTTCTTTTTTTTTAAGGGTTCCATTTTTATTATTGCTTCCTTTTCACTTTTTTTTTCTTCACCTCTGACAGCCATATTTATATTTCTTTAATTTCTTCTTATTATCCACAGGGTCATAGAACACGTAGGAAACAAAAGGCAAAGTAAAACATTTGTACAATTGTCCTAAAGGATAATCTAACTTCTTGGAAGCCTTATAGGAAAAGATAAAGAACCACAAGAAAGAAGACTATATTCCTTTTGAG
Organism: Globicephala melas; assembly: GCF_963455315.2. NCBI lineage: Eukaryota > Metazoa > Chordata > Mammalia > Artiodactyla > Delphinidae > Globicephala > Globicephala melas. The sequence continues at coordinate 49,881,835 of NC_083335.1, forward strand.
AAATACCTCCTTTTTAAATTTGTTTAATTTTTTTATATATTTATTATTTTTCAATATATTTTTTAAGATTAATGTAGTTGACTTACAATGTGTTAGTTTTGGGTGTACAATGAAATGATTATAGAGTATTACAAAATATTCAGTTCAGTTCTCTGTGCTGTATATTAGGTCCTTGTTGGTTATCTGTTTTATATCTAATAATGTGTATATGTTAATACCAAACTCCCAATTTATCCCTCCTCCACCCTTTCCCCTTTGGTACAGATTTTTTTTTCTATTTATGTTTCTGGGCCTATTTCTATTTTGTATATAGGTTCACTTGTATCCTTTTTTTATAGATTCCACATATAAATGATACCATATGATATCTATCTTTATCTGTCTGACTGACTTCAATTAGTATGATAAACTCTAGGACCATCCATGTTGCTGCAAATGGCATTACTGTATTCTTTTTTATAACTGAGTAATGTTCCATTGAATATATATATGCCACATCTTCTTTATCCATTCCTCTATTAATAGACATTTAGGTTGCTTCCATGTCTTGGCTATTGTAAGCAGTGTTGCAATGAACATTGTGGTGCATGTTATCATTTTTTTAATCTTTATTGGAGTATAATTCCTTTGCAATGTTGTGTTAGTTTCTCCTGTACAACAAAGTGATCACCTATATGTATACGTATATACCCATATCCCCTCACTCTTGAGGCTTGCTCTCACCCTCCCTATTCTACCACTCTAGGTCATCAAAAAGCATCCAGCTGATCACCCTATGCTAGGCAGCAGCTTTCCACTAGCCATCCATTTTACATTTGGTAGTGTATATATGTCAACACTACTCTCTCACTCCATCCAAACTTCCTCTTTCCTGCCCCGCTGTGTCCTCAAGTCAGTTCTCTATGTCTGCAACTTTATTCCTACCCTGTCACTAGGTTCATCAGTACCGTATTTTTTAGATTCAATATATATGTGTTAGCACACAGTATTTGTTTTCTCTTTCTGACTTACTTCACTCTGTATGACAGACTATAGGTCCATCCACCTCACTACAAATAACTCAGTTTTATTCCTTTTTCTATGGCTGAGTAATATTCCATTGTATATACATGCCACATCTTCTTTACCTGTTCATCTCTTGATGGATACATCATTGCTTCCATGTCCTGGCTATTGTAAATAGCACTGCACTGAATATTGTGGTACACGTCTATTTTTGAATTATGGTTTTCTCAGGGTATATGACAAGTAGTGCGATTACTGGGTCATATGGTAGATCTATTTTTAGTTTTTTAAGGAACCTAGATATTGCTCTCCACAGTGGCTGTATCAATTTTCATTCCTACCAACAGTGCAATAGGGTTCCCTTTTCTCCACACCCTCTCCAGCATTTATTGTTTCTAGACTTTTTGATGATGGCCATTCTGAGTGGTGTGAGGTGATACCTCATTGTGATTTGATTTGCATTCCTCTAATGATTAATGATGTTTAGCATCTTTTCATGTGTTTGCTGGCAGTCTATATGCCTTCTTTGGAGAAATGTCTATTTAGGTCTTCTGCACATTTTTAGATTGGTTTGTTTGTTTCTTTGAAATTGAGCTGAGGGAGTTGCTTGTATAATTTGAAGATTCATCCTTTGTCAGTTGCTTCATTTACAAATATTTTCTCCCATTCTGTAGGCTGTCTTTTTGTCTTGTTTATGGTTTCCTTTGCTGTGCAAAAGTTTTTAAGTTTCATTAGGTCCCATTAGTTTATTTTTTATTTTATTTTCATTACTCTAGCAGGTGAGTCAAAAAGGGTATTGCTGTGCTTTATGTCATAGAGTGTTCTGCCTATGCTTTCCTCTAAGAGTTTTGTAGTGTCTGGCCTTAAATTTAGGTTTTTAAACCATTTAGAGTTTATTTTTGCATATGGTGTTAGGAAGTGTTCTAATTTCATTCTTTTACATGTAGCTGTACAGTTTTCCCACACCACTTATTGAAGAGGCTGTCTTTTCTCCATTGTATATACTTGCCTCCTTTGTCAAAGATAAGGTGACCATATGTGTGTGGGTTTATCTCTGGGCTTTCTATCCTGTTCCATTGATCTATATTTCTGTGTTTGTTCCAGTACCATACTGTCTTGATTACTGTAGCTTTGTAGTATAGTCTGAGGTCAGGGAGCCTGATTCCTCCAGCTCCATTTTTCTTTCTCAAGAATGCTTTGGATATTTGGGGCCTTTTGTGCTTCCATACAAATTGTAAAATTTCTCGTTCTTGTTCTGTGAAAAATGCCATTGGTAATTTCATAGAGATTGTATTGAATCTGTAGATTGTTTTGGGTAGTATAGTAATTTTCCCAATGTTGATACTTCCAATCCAAGGACATTGTATATCTCTCCATTTGTTTGTATTGTCTTTAATTTCTTTCATCAGTGTCTTATAGTTTTCTGCATACAGATTTTTGTCTCCCTAAGGAGGTTTATTCCTAGATATTTTCTTCTTTTTGTTGCAATGGTAAATGGGTGTGTTTCCTTAATTTCTCTTTCAGATATTTCATCATTAGTGTATAAGAATGCAAGAGATTTCTGTGCATTAATTTTGTATCTTGCTGCTTTACCAGATTCATTGATTAGCTCTAGTAGTTTTCTGGTAGCATCTTTAGGATTCTCTATGCATAGCATCCTGTCATCTGCAAACAGTGACAGTTTTACTTCTTTTTTCTGATTTGGATTTGTTCATTTCTTTTTCTTCTCTGATTGCTGTGGCTAAAACTTCCAAAACTGTGTTTAATAATAGTGGTGAGAGTGGGCAACCTTCTCTTGTTCCTGATCTTAGAGGAAATGGTTTCAGTTTTTCACCATTAAGAACGATGTTGGCTGTGAGTTTGTCATATATGGCCTTTAGTATGTTGAGGTAAGTTCCCTCTGTGCCTACTTTCTGGAGAGTTTTTATGATAAATGGTGTTGAATTTTTTCAAAAGCTTTTCCTGCATCTATTGAGATTATCGTATGATTTTAATCTTTCAGTTTGTTAATATGGTATATCACATTGATTGATTTCTGTGTATATATTGAAGAATCCTTGCATTCCTGGGATTAACCCCACTTGATCATGGTGTATGATCCTCTTAATGTGTTGTTGGATTCTCTTTTTTAGTATTTTCTTGAGGAATTTTGCATCTATGTTGATCAGTGATATTGGCCTGTAATTTTCTTTTTTGTGACATCTTTGTCTGGTTTTAGTATCAGGGTGATGGTGGCCTTGTAGAATGCATTTGGGAGTGATCCTCCCTCTGCTATATTTTGGAAGAATTTGAGAAGGATAAGTGTTAGCTCTTCTCTAAATGTTTGAAAGAACTTGCCTGTGAAGCCATCTGGCCCTGAACTTTTGTTTCTTGGAAGATTTTTAATCACAGTCTCAATTTCAGTGCTTGTGTTTGGTCTGTTCTTATTTTCTATTTCTTCCTGGTTCAGTCTTGGAAGGTTGCAATTTTCTAAGAATTTGTTCATTTTTTCCAGGTTTTATTGGCAAATAGTTGCTTGTAGTAATCTCTCATGATCCTTTGTATTTCTGCAGTGTTAGTTGTTCCTTCTCCTGTTTCATTTCTAATTCTGTTTATTCAAGTCTTCTCCCTTTTTTTCTTGATGAGTCTGGCGAATAGTTTATCAATTTTGTTTGTCTTCTCAAAGTACCAGCTTTAAGTTTTATTGATCTTTGCTAGCATTTCTTTCATTTCTTTTTCATTTATTTCTGATCTGATCTTTATGATTTCTTTCTTTCTGCTAACTTTGGGCTTTTTTTTTTGGTCTTTCTCTAGTTGCCCTAGGTGTAAGGTTAAATTGTTTATTTGAGATTTTTCTTGAGGTAGGATTGTATTGCCATAAACTTTTCTCTTACAACTGCCTTTGCTGCATCCCATAGGTTTTGGGTCATCGTGTTTTCATTGTCATTTGTTTCTAGGAATTTTTTGATGTCCTCTTTGATTTCTTCAGTGATATCTTGGTAGTTTAGTAGTGTATTGTTTAACCTCTATGTGTCTTTATTTTTTACAGTTTCTTTCCTGTAATTGATATCTAGTCTTATAATGTTGTGGTCAGAAAAAATGCTTGATATGATTTCAATATTCTTAAATTTACTGAGGTTTGATTTGTGATGCAAGATGTGATCTCTCCTGGAGAATGTTCCGTGTCCACTTGAGGAGAAATTTTATTCTGTTGTTTCTGGATGGAATGTCCTATAAATATCAATTAATTCCATCTGGTCTAATGTGTCATTTAAAGCTTGTGTTTCCTTACTTATTTTCTGTTTGGATGATCTGTCCATTTACGAGTGTAGGGTGTTAAAGTTCCCTACTATTTTTGTGTTACTGTTGACTTCCCTTTTCATGGCTGTTAGCATTTGCCTTATGTATTGAGGTACTCCTATTTTGGCTGCATATATATTTACAATTGTTATATCTACTTCTTGATCTGATCCTTTGATCATTATGTAGTGTTCTTCCTTGTCAATTGTAATAGTCTTTATTTTAAAGTCTATTTTGTGTGATATGAGAATTGCTACTTCAGCTTTCTTTTCATTTCCATTTCCATAGAATATCTTTTCCATCACCTCACTTTCAGTCTGCTTGTGTCCCTGGGTCTGAAGTGGCTCTATTGTAGATAGCATATATACAGGTCTTGTTTTTCTATCCATTCATCTAGTCTCTATCTTTTGTTTGGAGTATTTAATCAATTTACATGTAAGGTAATTATTGATATCTATGTTCCTTTTACCATATTCTTAATTGCTTTGTGTTTGTTTTTGTAGGTCTTTTTCTTCTCTTGTATTACCTGCCTAGAGAAGTTCCTTTAGCACTTGTTGTAAAGCTGCTTTCATGGTGCTGTATTCTCTTAACTTTTGCTTGCCTGTAAAGCTTTTGATTTCTCTGTTGAATCTAAATGAGATCGTTGTTGGGTAAAGTAATGTTGGTTGTAAGTTTTTCCCTTTCATCATTTTAAATATGCTCTGGCACTCCCTTCTGGCTTGTAGAATCTCTGCTGAAAGATCAGTTGTTAACCTTATGGGGATTCCCTTGTATGTTATTTGTTGCTTTGCCCTTGCTGCTTTTAAAATTTTTTCTTTGTATTTAATTTTTGATAGTTTGATTAATATGTGTCTTGGCCTGTTTCTCCTTGGATTTATCCTGTAAGGGACTCTCTGCACTTCCTGGACTTGATTGTCTATTTCATTTCCTACGTTAGGCAGGTTTTTGACCATAATTTCTTCAAATATTTTCTCAGACCCTTTCTTTTATTCTTCTTGCTCTGGGATGCCTATAATTCAAATGTTGGTGTGCTTAATATTGTCCCAGAAGTCTCTGAGACTGTCTTCCATTCTTTTCATTCTTTTTTCATTATTCTGGTCTGTGGCAGTTATTTCCACCATTCTATTTCCAGGTCACTTATCCGTTCTTCTGCCTCAGTTATTCTGCTATTGATTCCCTCTAGAGTATTTTTAATTTCATTTATTGTGTTGTTCATTACTGTTTGTTTGTTCTTTAGTTCTTCTTGATCTTTGTTAAACGTTTCTTGTATTTTCTGTTTTCTATTTCCAACATTTTGTATCATCTTTATTATCATTACTCTGAGTTCTGTTTCAGGTAGGTTGCCTATTTCCTCTTCATTTATTGGTCTTGTGGGTTTTTACCTTGCTACTTTGCCTGCAAAATAATTCTCTGTCTTGTCATTTTGTCTAATTTACATTATTTGAGGTCTCCTTTCCCTAGCCTGCAGGGTCGTAGTTCCTCTTGCTTCTGTTCTCTGCCCCTGGTGGTGAGGTTGGTGCAGTCACTTACGTAGTCTTCTTGATGGGAGGGACTGGTGTATGAGGTCTGGTGCGTGGAGCTAAGTCTTTTACATTTGATGAGCAGGGCCAGGTCAGGTGATATGTTTTGGAGCACCTGTGAGCTTAGTATGACTTTAGTTGTTCTGTGTGTTGATGGGTGTGTTTGTGTTCCTGTTTTGTTTGTTCTTTGGTGAGAGTCAGCCAGCGCTGGGAGCTGCTGGAAGTTGGGTGGAGCTGGGTCTTGGATTCAGATAGAGGCCCCCATGAGAGCTCTCAGAGATTAATCTTCCCTGGGGCCAGGAATTTTCTAGTGGTACAGCATACTGGACTTGGTGCTCCTACCCCTGAGCCTCAGGCCCTACTTCCAGTCGAGGAACCAAGACCCCACAAGCCACTCATCCCAGCAATAATGGGGATTTAAAGGAAAAAGAAAAATAAAAGACTAACAAAACCCCTGACAGAGTAAAAAGTAAAATCAAGCAAACAAAAACAGATACAAGGAAACATGCAAACACACAAAAGAAATAAAAACATAACCAAATAGAAAAGAAGCAAGAGAACAACCAGACTAACAAAAGAACCCAAGAAGGTAATCAAACAATTAAAAACTGACAAAAAACAAAATCAAAGAATGAAACCAAAGTAGATGCCAACTGAAGAATGAAGTAAAGAAACAAAACAAACCAAAAAAAATGATTAAAAAAAAGAAAAAGTAAAAGAGGAAAGAAGACAGAACAACAGAAAAGCAATGTAGAAATAGAAATAAAAAATAGAAAAATATTAAAGAAAAGAAAAAGTCAAACAAAACCCCAGAGAAATTGTAAAAACAAGATCAAATGAACAGAAACAGAAACAAGGAAACACACATGCAAAAGAAACAAAAACAGAACCAAATAAAACAGAAAGCAAGAGAACAACCAGACAAATAGAAGAACCCCAAAGTGAAATCAAACAATTAGGATCAAAACTAACAAAAACACAAAACCTAAAAACAAAACCAAGCAGTGTGCCAACTGAAGAATAAAGCAAGGAAACAGAACAAACCAATTAAAATGATTTTAAAAAATTATAACAAAATAAAATGGGAAAAAAACACTGGACAACAGAAAAGCAAAATAGTAATGGAAATATAAAAACAATAAAACATATATTAGAGAAAAATAAAAAAGGGAAAAGAACAGAGAACAACAGAAAATCAAAGTAAAAATAAAAATATGTTACAAAAATTTAAAAAATGTTATAAAACACGATCCCAAAAGACTAAATTAAAAAATATATATATATATACTAAAACAACAACAAATAAACAAAAAAAGAAAACAAAACAAAACAAAAGCCAGAACCAACAACAGAATGAATCAAAACATAATAAAATTAATGGTAATAATTATGTTTCCCTGGGTCTCCACTGTAAGTGCCCTTGCACACACCGTGAGCCACAGCCCACCTCCACCTACCCAAGAAGCTCTCTTCTTCCTCTGGGTTGATCTCTGGTCCTGCTGTGGGCCGTGTTAGAACCACTCAGACTCTGATCTGGCCCAATTCCTGAATGTGCTTGCCCCCAAAGTCCACAGCTGCCAGAACCAGACTGTTTTCATTTGTGGGAACACTCATTGCCTACTCAGGTATTCTATAGAGGCAGGGTCTACCTAACTGATCATGGGGATTTAATCTGCAGCTTATACAGCTAATGGAAAGATTTTTGATCTTCTTCCTTAGTCACTCAATCCCTGGGGTTCAGCTTTGGTCTTATCTCCACCTCTGCATGTGGTCCACCCACCGGAGTCTGGTCCCAAGGCTGCCCTGAAGTTCTTGGGTCTGCCCCTGTGAGGGCCAGGCACAAGCATGGTATGACTGCTTGAATTGTGGGAGCTGTGGAAAAGCCAAATGTGCAGGGATGCCAGTGGCCGTGGGTGCAAGAGATATGGCCCAAGTGAGGGCCTGTTCTGACGACAAGCAGCAGGCATGTGAGGGCCAGGCCTAAAAGCACTTTTTTTTTTTTTTTTTTTGCTGTACGCAGGACTCTCACTGTTGTTGTCTCTCCCATTGTGGAGCACAGGCTCAGCGGCCATGGCTCATGGGCCCAGCTGATCCGCGGCATGTGGGATCTTCCTGGACCGGGGCACAAACCCGCGTCCCCTGCATCGGCAGGCAGACTCTCAACCACTGCGCCACCGGGGAAGCCCTGAAAGCACTTTTTTTACTTCCCTGCAGCCAGCACATGAGAGCCAGACCTGAGGGGGCTTTTTTTTATTGTCCATCAGCAGGCGCTGGCATGTGCAGAGAGAGAGGTTACAATAGTGGCTCCACACCCTGCCTGTGACTCGGCAGTAGTGCCCTGGTTCCATGGCAGTCCAGTCTTCCTCTGTAGGCATTCCCTGCTGCAGATTTTCCCCTTCCAATACTCTCAGTCCATCTCCCCACAGCCAACAGCAGTTCTTGCTCTGGGCCTGTTCTCCAACCTCCATGTTCCAGCTCCCAGCCCCCTTGCACACCTGTGAACACACTTCCCAGTCCAGGGCATGTAGGGCCATGGTATGGACCATCTGTATAATTCTCACTCTGTCCCATCTGTCACAGATCAGCCACTTTCCCCTCTTCTAACAGCCTCAAATGCTTCCCTTCTGTCCCAATTAATTTCTCCATCAGACAGGGGGTTTCACCAAATTCGGGAATCTCTCCTCTGCTTCAGTTCCCCTGCCTGGGGTGCAGGTCCAGTCCCACTTCCTCTCCTCCTCCTTCTCCCTTCTTTTTTAAATCCTACCCAGTTATTCAGGGATCTTTATAATCCTTGCCGGTGTCCAAGGTCTTCTGCTAGTTTTCAGCTAGTGTTCTGTGAGAATTGTTACATCTATAGATGTATTCCTTTTGTTTTAAATTAATTAATTTATTTATTTTTGGCTGCATTGGGTCTTCTTTGCTGCATGCAAGCTTTTATCTGGTTGCAGCGAGTGGGGGCTACTGTTTGTTGTGGTGCACAGGCTTCTCATTGTGGTGGCTTTTCTTGTTGCAGAGCATGGGCTCTAGGCACACGGGCTTCAGTAGTTGTGGTGCATGGGTTCAGTACTTGTGGCTCATGGGCTCTACAGTGCAGGCTCAGTAGCTGTGGCAAATGGTAGTTGTTCCATGGCAGGTGGAATCTTCTTGGACCAGGGCTCAAACTAGTGTACCCTGCATTGGCAGGTGGATTCTTAACCCCTGCACCACCAGGGAAGTCCTATAGATGAATTTCTGTTACATCCATGGAGAGAGTTGAACTCCATATACTCCTACTCCTCTGCCATCTTAACTCTTTGGATCTGGTAAGCTATTTTTAACTATGGAATCTAGGATGGTCTTGTGGAGGTGATATTTGAGTTGAGTTGTAGAAGATAAGAAGGTGCTAACCCTACAAATACTTGGCAAATATTCTCCACAGAGAGAAAATAAAATGAAAGTATTCAAAGCAGTTATAAATTTTGCTACCATGAGGAACAATGTAGCTAAAGTATAGTGTGTGAGATGAATAGTGGTAAAGATGAGGGTCAAGAAAAAGGCAGACATCAGATCATTTAAAAGCTTATAAACCATATGTTAGAGGATTAGTTTAAGGATTATCCTATATCCATGAATTTGTCTTGCTTTGTGACTGGAGGGACTTAGCAATGACTTGTACTGTTCCCATATAAAGCCAACTTGCAGTTGCTACTGCTTCCACTGCTGCAGGTCAAATATCACCATACATGACATTAACTGGTAAAGCAGGATGGTTTTGCTTGTTCACTGGCTGGAATGAACCAGTGGAAGTTTTGGCTTTTCTTGTAGGTTTCTAGTGAACTTAGATGATACAGACTAGAAGTAGGGTAGGATGATGCCCCATTGGGCAAAGTTTGAAGAATGGAAAATAAATTCTTCTTCCTTCTTCCCCCATATGTATTTTTCTGAGACACAGTAGTTCATGTCACCTTTCCAAAGGTGTTTTAGGAGACTGAGCAAGACTGTTGTTGGTGGAGTAATCAGCTGCACTTGTTACAAAACTTTGGCCAGTTTGGTAATGCACACACTCATATCTGCTTTTCCTTCTTCCCTATCACTTCCCTTTTCCCTGGGATTGCACTCCTAAGTAAAGTGTTAACAAGTAAGAATTTGTCTCAGGCTCTGTTTTTTAGGGAACTGAAGGTAAAACACCTGATAAGCAAATAGACTTTTAAGTGCAAAGGGACATATTTTAAGCAGATGAGAGACATAATCCAATTTACATACTTAAAAGATCTCTTTGGATGCTACAGATTGTGGGAGCACAATTATGTCAGTAGGGAGATTAGTTGGAATTTTATTGTAGTAGTCTATGTGAAAGATGGTAGTGTTTTGGCAAATGGTTTTGATAGTGGAATGGGGAAGTGGATTGTTTTCTAATACATTTTGAAGAACGGTGGACAAGACTTAATTAAAGAATGTATGGGGGTGGTTGTAAAGAAAAGAATTAAATCAAGGATAGTGCTAAATTAGGGGTTTGAGCTAGGGGGTGGAAGAATTGTGCTATATTTTGAGTTGAGGCTTATTCTGGATAAATGAGTCAGTGGACGTAGCAGAGAAATCAACAACTACATTTTGGATATATTAATTTTAAGATGCCCTATTAGAATTTCAGATTGAAAGCCAAGTATGAAACTATGTGCTCACAGTTCATAGCCAAAAATTAAAATTTGTGGGATACAGTTAAGTCAGTACGGGGGGATATTTTATAGTGCTAAATGCTTTCAGTAGTAAAGAAGAAAGGTCTCAGAGGAGTAAGTTGTACCCCAAGAAACTAGAAAAAGAAGAATAAAATAAACGCAAAGCTGGTAGAGAAAAGGAACTATTATTAAAGACAGTCAATAAAAATCATTCAATTTTATAATCAAATAAATGATAAAATAAAATAATTAAATTTAACAAACTTATAAAAACAGCAAAGCTAAAAAGAGAAGATGCAAATCACAGATATTATGAATGAGATATGGATGTCACTACAGATCCTGCAGCCATTAAAAACATAATATGAGAAAACTTTGAATAACTTTAAGTTCATAAACTGGACAACTTAGAAGAAATGAATAGTTTTCTAAAAAAAATAAATTATCAAAACTCAACTGAGATGAAATACATAACCTGAACAGTCCTATAACCATTAAAGAAATTAAATTTGTAATTAAAACATCCCCAAAATGAAATTTCCACGTCCAAATGATTTCAATGTGTAAGTCTATCAAACATTTGAAAAAGAATAAACATTAACAACAATTGTACACAAAATCTTCTAGAAAATAGAGATGGGGGGAATATTTTTTACTTTATGATGCTAGTATCACACTTTTACCAAAACCAAACAAAGAAAGTGCCAAAAAAAAATGAAGAAGAAAACAAAAAAGAAACCTACAGAGCAATATCTAAATAGACATTTCTCTAAAGAAGACATACAGATAGCCAAGAAGCACACGAAAAGCTGTTCAACATCACTAATTATTAGAGAAATGCAAATCAAAACTACAATGAGGTATCACCTCACACCAGTTAGAATGGGCATCATCAGAAAATGTACAAACAACAAATGCTGGAGAGGGTGTGGAGAAAAGGGAACCCTCTTGCACTGTTGGTGGGAATGTAAATTGATACAGCCACTATGGAGAACAGTATGGAGGTTCCTTAAAAATCTAAAAATAGAATTACCATATGATACAGCAATCCTACTACTGGGTATATACCCAGAGGAAACCATAATTCAAAAAGACACATGCACCCCAATGTTCATTGTAACACTATTTACAATAGTCAGATCATGGAAGCAACCTAAATGCCCATCGACAGACGAATGGATAAAGAAGTTGTGGTACATATATACAATGGAATATTACTCAGCCATAAAAAGGAACAAAATTGAGTCATTTGGTGAGACGTGGATGGATCTAAAGACTGTCATACAGAGTGAAGTAAGTCAGAAAGAGAAAGACAAATATTGTATATTAATGCATGTATGTAGAACGTAGAAAAATGGTACAGATGAACCAGTGTGCAGGGCAGAATTGAGACACAGATGTAGAGAACAAACGTGTGGACACCAAGGGGGGTAAACCACGGTGGGGTGCTGATGGTGGTGTGCTGAACTGGGCGATTGGGATTGACATGTATACACTGATGTGTATAAAATTGATGACTAATAAGAACCTGCAGTATAAAAAAAACAACAAACATACAAGCAAAAAACAACTAATACTAAACTTTCTTTGGGTTACTTGTATGGAAATATGTTAACATAAATGTTTCAGGCATTACATGACATTTCTAAAAATCTTATATGTTCTGGTATAATGTTATAAGTCATAATTCTAGTTATTACTTTAAAATGTATATCTCAGAAGTAACTAAATTTCCTTGTCAACTGCATTCTTATGAATTTTCATCAAATCTTTAACTGTGGTTATTTTTAAGTCTTTTATCACTTACAGACAGTTCTGTGTGTACTGATGCTTTTGTAAAAATGTTCCTATAAAAGAGTTTCATCTTCAAGGAATTCATGGAAAAGACTCTGACAAGTACAGGTTCCTGGTAACTGATTATACTGATGAACTGAATGAATAAGCATTTTCAGAACTCAATGGAAAGCTGATGAATTCATAAAAGTGCTAACAAACGATCAAGATGAAAAAAAATAATTACATGGGACTGAGTGAACTGATGAGGACGATTATAATTTTTGTGACTTTGTGTTTGAATTAAAAAAAAATCCCACAAGGACTCAGAGGCAAAAAATATACAAATCAATAATCACTGCAAAGTAAAGGAGCTGTTACAGTGGAAGATTACTGGACTGAATGTCAATATTATGACATAGTATGAGTGTGTTTCATGCTTGGTAATTGCAATCATTGTTGCTTTTGTTGTGGTCATCCACTTACAATGCTTGGTGTCAGTTTATTTATCTATTGTAAAAATAAAATACAGTGTGTGTGTGTGAAAAAGAAAAAAGAAACCTACAGAGCAATATCTCTTATGAATATAGATGCAAACTCCTCAACAAAATTTTACCAGACATAATCCAGCAATATGTAAAAAGAATTATACACTATCACAAAATGGAAATTATTTCAGGTAATCAAGGCTGTTTCAACATATGAAAATGCATCCATATAATCCACCATATCAATAAGCTATAAATAAAAGAAAAAGAATATGATCATATCAATTAATACACACAAAAATCATTCAACAAAACCCGTCTCCATTTGTGGACAAATGGACAAATTCTTAGAAAGGTACAATCTCCCAAGACTAAACCAGGAAGAAATAGAAAATATGAACAGACAAATTACAAGTGCTGAAATTGAATCTATGATTAAAAAACTCCAAAAAACCAAAAGTGCAGGACCAGATGTCTTCACAGGCAAATTCGCAAACATTCAGCGAAGAGTTGACCCCTATACTTCTGAAATTCTTCCAAAGAATTGCAGAGGAAGGAACATTCCCAAACTCATTAGATGAGGCCACCATCACCTTGATACCAAAACCAGACAAAGACACCACAAAAAAACAAATAAAATTACAGGCCAATATCACTGATGAACATAGATGCAAAAAACCTCACCAAAATATTAGCAAACAGAATCCAACAGCACATTAAAAGGATCATACAGCGTGATCAAGTGTGATTTATACCAGGATTGCAAGGATTCTTCAAACTACACAAATCAATCAATGTGATACAACATATTAACAAACTGAAGGATAAAAATCATATGATAATCTCAGCAGATGCAGAAAAAGCTTTCAACAAAATTCAACACCCATTTATGAGCAAAACTCTCCAGAAAGTGGGCATAGAGGGAACTTACTTCAACATAATAAAGGCCATATATGAGAAGCCCACAGCCACCATCATTCTCAATGGTGAAAAACTGAAAACATTTCCTCTAAGATCAGGATCAAGACAAGGTTGCCCACTCTCACCAGTATATTCAATATAGTTTTGGAAGTCCTAACCACAGCAATCAGAGAAGAAAAGGAAATAAAAGGAATCCAAATCGGAAAAGAAGTAAAACTGTCACAGTTTGCAGATGACATGATACACTACATAGAGAATCCTAAAGATGCTACCAGAAAGCTACTAGAGCTAATCAATGAGTCTGGTAGAGTAGCAAGATACAAAATTAATGCACAGAAATCTCTTGTATTCCTATACACTAATGATGAAAAATCTGAAAGAGAAAGTAAGGAAACACTCCCACTTACAATTGCAACAAAAATAATAAAATGCCTAGGAATAAACCTACCTAAGGAGACAAAAGACCTGTATGCAGAAAACTATAAGACACTGATGAAAGAAATTAAAAACAATACAAACAAATGAAGAGATATACCATGTTCTTGGATTGGAAGTGTCAACATTGTGAAAATTACTATACTACCCAAAGCAATCTACGGATTCAATGCAATACTATGAAATTAACACTGGCATTTTTCACAGAACTAGAACGAGAAATTTTAAAATTTGTATGGAAACACAAAGGACCCCAAATATCCAAAGCATTCTTGAGAAAGAAAAATGGAGCTGGAGGAATCAGGCTCCCTGACCTCAGACTATACTACAAAGCTACAGTAATCAAGACAATATGGTACTGGCACAAACACAGAAATATAGATCAATGGAACAGGATAGAAAGCCCAGAGATAAACCCATGCACATATGGTCCACCTTATATTTCACAAAGGAGTAAAGAATACACAATGGAGAAATGACAGCCTCTTCAATAATTGGTGCTGGAAAACTGTACAGCTACAGGTAAAAGAATGAAATTAGAACACTTCCTAACACTATACACAAAAATAAACTGAAAATGGATTAAAGAACTAAATGTAAGGCCAGACACTATAAAAGTCTTAGAGGAAAACATAGGCAGAACACTCTGTGACATAAAGCATGGCAAGATCCTTTTTGACCCATCTCCTAGTGTAATGAAAATAAAATCAAAAATAAACAAATGGGACCTAATAAAACCTAAAAGTTTTGCACAGCAAAGGAAACCATAAACAAGACGAAAAGACAACCTACAGAATGGGAGAAAATATTTGCAAATGAGGCAACTGACAAAGGATGAATCTCCAAAAAATACAAGCAGCTCACTCAGCTCAATACCAAGGAAACAAAGAACCCATTCCAAAAGTGGGCAGAAGACCTAAATAGACATTTCTCCAAGAAGACATGCAGATTTCCAGTAAACATTAAAATATGCTCAACATCACTAATCATTAGAGAAATGCAAATCAAACCACAATGAGGTATCACCTCACACCACTCAGAATGGCCATCATCAAAAAATCTAGAAACAATAAATGCTGGAGGGGGTGTGGAGAAAAGGGAACCCACCTGCACTGTTGGTGGGAATGTAAATTGATACACCCACTATGGAGAACAGTATGTAGGTTCCTTAAAAAACTAAAGCTAGAACTACCATATGACCCAGCAATCCCACTACTTGTCATATACCCTGAGAAAACCATAATTCATAAAGAGACATGTGCCACAATGTTCAGTGCAGTGCTATTTACAATAGCCAGGACATGGAAGCAACCTAAGTGTCCATTAACAGATGAATGGATAAAGAAGATGTGGCACATATACACAATGGAATATTGCTCAGCCATAAAAAGGGATGAAATTTTGTTATTTGTAGTGAGGTTGATGAACTTACAGTCTGTCATACAGAGTGAAGTAAGTCAGAAAGAGAAAAACAAATATCATATGCTAACACATGTATATGGAATCTAATAAAACAGTACTGATAAACCTAGTGGCAGGGCAGGAATAAAGATGCAGACATAGAGAATGGACTTGAGGACATGCGGGGTGGGGAAGGGGAAGTTGGGATGAAGTGAGAGAGTAATACTGACATATATACACTACCAAATGTAAAATGGATGGCTAGTGGGAAGCTGCTGCATAGCATAGGGAGATCAACTTGATGCTTTTTGATGGCCTAGAGGGGTGGGACAGGGAGGGTGGGAGTGAGGCTCAAGAGCAAGGGCATATGGGGATATATGTATACATGTAGGTGATTCAGTTTGTTGTACAGCAGAAACTAACACAAAATTGTAAAGCAATTATACTCCAATAAAGACTAAAAATATATGTATAGCTTACCAGTAACTCTCCAAAATTTTAGCTTGGTTTATTTTCTCCACAGCATTTATCACAATATTGTTTATTTATGTGTTTTTTGTTTTTGTTCCTTCCACCCCTTGAACACAACTCCATACAAAGAAAGATATTATTTTTCCTGTTAACTGCTACATTCATTGTACTTATCACAAATCTGGCACATCATAGTTATTATAATAAATGTCTATATTTTAAAATCATATTAATATTTTTCAAGTGCATACAAGGTGAGACACTTAGATTCCCTCTCAAGACCAAGGCAGTCATTCTTTCAACTGATAAGAATGTTGACCACTGATGTATTATATTGAGTCCTTCCCCAGGAATTGCTCTCTGCTGAAGGAAGATGCCTCACCAAGGTCATGTCCCCTCCCTAAATATAGCCTGCATCATATCATGGGTCAATGTAGGAGTAAAAAGACCTGGCCCTATTGCCTCACTGCACTTTTTTATTCTTTTTTCGGTACGCGGGCCTCTCACTGCTGTGGCCTCTCCAGTTGCAAAGCACAGGCTCCGGATGCACAGGCTCAGCAGCCATGGCTCACGGACCCAGCCGCTCTGTGGCATGTGGGATCTTCCCGGACCGGGGCACGAGCCCATGTCCCCTGCATCGGCAGGCGGACTCTCAACCACTGCGCCACCAGGGAAGCCCCTCACTGCACATTTTTGAGGGGCTTTACCAAGCTCAGCATTCCTCCTAAGATTGGATGGGACCTCTGTTGCTACCATATCATGGTTTTACTACTCCCTCTACGCAGTCCTGCTTCCTTCATTCTGTTCTAAGTTTGTTTCCAAAAGGAAGTCCCAATAAATCTCCTAAATGCAATTCTTTGTTTCAGAGTCTGTTTCCTAGGGTACTTGACATAAGGCAGCTACTTCAGAAATATTTTTTAAATCTAGCTTCTTCATCTCAACTGTCATTGACCTAGTCTCAGATTTATCGCTTCCCACTTGGATTATTTCAACAGTCTCCAAATTTTTCTTTTGTTATATACACCTTCTCTCCAACACTTTTAGAATTCTTAGTCATGAACCTCTAGCATAGTGCTTCTTAAACTTTATTGGGCCTTGGAATTCTCTGTAAATATGATAAAATTCTTGTCTTGTCCCTGACCTCACCTCATCAAATAATTGTACTTTTGCATCTATATATAAATTACTACATATAATTTTCTTGGCCTAGGACCCCCTAAAACCCATCTCTGGAACTTAACTTAAGAAATTCTGTTCAAAAGGCTTAAAGTAACTGAGTAGGCAAAACATGCAATTATTTAAGCACTCATTTCTAAGAAAAATAGAACATTAAAATTATTTTATATCTCTTTATTTACTCTTTTTTTCTGCTTGTTTTTGTTTGGCCAGGTGAACAACATTGAAAATCATCCAAGGAGAACAGGAAGCCATGATAGAAGAAGGAAGATAACTTCAAAGGTAAGAAAGGGCAGTGATGTTCTTTGGCTAAAAAAACAGGGGGAAATCTCCTAGAAAAATATTTAATTTTTAAAATTGAGAGATAATTGACATATAACATTATATTAGTTTCAGGTTTACAACATAATGATTTGATATATGCATACATTGGAAAATGATCACCACAAAAAGTTAACATCCATCACCACATTTTTTTCTTACAGTGAGAAATTTTAAGATCTACTGTCAGCAATTTTCAAATATACAATGCAGTATTATTAACTACAGTCACCATGCTGTACATTACACCTCCAGGATTTATTTATTTTATAACTGGAAGTTTGATCCTTTTGACTACTTTCACCCATTTCACTCCCCCCGAACCCCCACCTCTGGCAACCAGCAATCTTTTCTCCATATCTATGAGTTCAGTTTTTTGTTTCTGTTTCTGTTTTTAAGATTCCACTATAAATGTGGTCATGAGGTATTTGGTATTTGTCTTTTTCTGTCTGACTTATTTCACTTAGCATAATGCCCTCAAGGTCCAACCATGTTGTCACATGGCTTTACTCTTATAAACCCTTCAAGGCTTTTTTATGATGCTCTTTCTCTCTGAAGGAGATTGGTAGTATAGTAGTAATCCTAATCTTTTTAAATCAATAAATAATTTGTCTCCCATCAATTATGTATAATGTAAAATCAAGAGAATTATGTGAATGCAGGTGGACTAATAAAGCACCATTAAAAAGGCTAATCCAATTAGTTAAAATCAAGATAATTACAATAAACATAGCAGGTCAGGTTTGCTTACCAAGAATGAGAAGGAGAACAATTTATTTATTAAGTTAATACAGTGGTATATAAAGCACTAAAGTATATGTTTGACTCACAGTCACTGACTCAAAAACAGTGAAAATCTTCTAATTATTGTATAATGATATTGAGGCCCAATTTATTTTTTACTATGAAGATGAACTCTTTAGATACAAAATTCATTACAAAATTATTCAAGGACGCCATCTTTTTTAAAATGTTGAGAAACTTTATAAGTAATGCACATCTTAATTACTTCATACATTTATTCCACATTTATTAGGTATTGGGCAGTTCACTACATACTTTAAATCAATTAGCCAATTTAATCTTCACAACTACTCTGAAAAGTAGTTTTATATCCCATATTACTGATGAAGAAAGGCTTAGTGATTATGGAATTAGCCTAAGATCACACAGGTAGTAAGTGAAGAGTCAAGAATCAAACTCAAGGCTACTGTCTCTATCATGTAAAAAGTTCTTTAAAATGATCTATATCCATACACACATTCCATTGTAACACAGTATATCACAGTATGTATTTTTATGATCCCTATATCAGTTAACCATTGCTTTATAATGAAACACTTCAAAACTTATTGGCTTAAAATAAAAATCATTTATTTGTTCAAAATTCTGTGGGTCAGAAATTTGGACTAGGCTCAGCCATGATAGTTCATCTCTGCTCTTTGAGGTGCTAGCTGGACACAATATTAAGTGTAGGGCCACAAGTGGTATAGCTGGACTGACTGATTTCACTGGCTCTCTCTTCCCACATAGTCTCTCATCATCCAGCAGACTAGCCTGGTCTTGGTCAAATGCAGACAGCATTCCTAGAGGGAGAGAATGGCAGCCCTAAGGACTCCTGAGGCTTAAGCTTAGAATGTGCACCACATCATTTGTGTTTCATTCAACTAGTCAAAGCAAATCACAAAGCCAATCCAGATCCAAAGGGTTTAGAACTAGATTCCATTTTTTGATGGAAGGAGATGAAACTAATTTGTGATCATTTGTGATTTACCAAATTCCCATTAGTAATGATAGGGAAAGCCTATTACGTAATGATTACTTGATATTTAATATAGCAATCAAAATAAATATTATTGAAATTATCAAGATGAAAACTATCTAAGAAATGCTATTATTGGTAAATTAATATGATAGACACAAATGTAATTATTTTGTTCAGCAGAAGCAATGGAGGGTTCTTTAAAATATACTCTCTAACAAAATACTTTTTAATTTTAGTGTCTTATTTTTGAAGCAACTTGTGAACATACATTTTTTTTATAACTAGTTTCTAATATTCAAGGAAAAAAGCCATAGAAATTCAATTTTATCACTGCTTTCTGATAGAGTTATAAATTATTTAAAAATTCTTTATCTTCACAATGCCCAGTTGAATACATTGAGGGAATACATTCAGAGAACAGAAACAAAAAGTTTCAGCAACTGATGCAACTATCTTGCCAAGTTAGAGAAAAACATGCCTTTCTCTAAACACTTTAACCCTAGGAGATTCATTCCAGTAGGTCAAAAAAAAAGCAGCTGACAAAAATCAGTGTTAAAGGAAATATAACTCACGTTCTTCACAGAATGTATAAAATGGTTAAAATGTTAATGTAGAAATATTATCAGTCTTTATTTCCCTTTTAGAAATAGTTTTCTACTAAAATAAATGAAAACATTTGGTACTAAGTAATTTAGCAGTTGGCAAGCCAATATTGCTTTGTTTGTTTTCCAATAATTAAGACTAGACATTCAGATGATTTCTATTAGAATTTGTCTTCCTGAGGTTAAAAAAGAACTTTGCTTATAATGTCAAATACTGAGCTTTCTTTTCAACCTGAGTATTGACTTCCTCCTTGTCTAAAAGAGAGCAGTAACTTCTACATCACAGGAAAAATACCAAGCATAAGATAATCAAACTCGTAAATTGCTGTACTTGTTCTTTATTTATTGACTGTCAGAGTCTAGTCAAGATCCAATTAAAGCCCAAAGTAAAAGAAAAGGGAAAATTAGAAATAGATCAACAAATACACAAAACCTCTTGTGAAATCTAAATAGATTTGGCTCTTATATCTTATGCTTAACCATCTGTGAAAAATATATAAGCTAACTTCTCACTCTACCTAATGAACATGTTTTACTTTGTAGAATGATTATATCTTAAACTTGATTAATGTTGGTAATTTCCAACTGAAATCATCCATGCCCACAATACATGTCCTTTCTGGTGGCAGACACTCTGATAATATACCTTGTGTTTTGTTATCTAGAATAGTTAATACCAAGAACATTAGAAGGGCTAGGTGAAGACTCTTGATGCAAAGTTTTTACTTTTTTCAGGGAAAGTAGTTTACCAAAAACCATCAGACATTTTGCAAACTTAGCCTGGATAACAATCACATAGTAAGAGTAATAGAATTAATATTTGTGGAACACCCTGCCCTGTACTGGGAACTGGGAGCTGGGAATATATATATATATATATATATATATATATATATATATATATATATATATATATATATAAAATCACTTTTTAATTTAATTTTCACAATCCTCTGTCATAAAAATTACTATTTCTATTGCCCAAGCAAGACAACTGAGGTCCTGAGAATTCAGTAAGTTATGGAGCTAAGATTTAACTTAATTCTCTTTCAGGACTTAAGGGTTCTATGTGGCAAATTAGATCAAAGTCTAAGGGATCAGGATTCACATGGGGGCTTTATCCATGGAAAAAATCATAAAGCATGCTATGATTCCATTCATGTTAACACTCAAAAAAAAAATTTAAGACAAATCTTAGCTGCATACCCCACTGAGTTCTCAAAACTGATCAGCACATCCTCTAATCTTTGAATGTACATTCCTATATATGTGTCTTTGTGTGTATGCATGTTATCTTGTTTGATGGAACAAAGTATTTCATTAACTATGAGTGAAGCATGCATAGGGAAAATGAAGTGATTGTGATAAGAATCAGATGATATTTCTAAATTTTTAATTCATTTAATTCAAGATGTCATATCTTTGTATTACTAGGATTCAATTCACTTATTGAATTCAAACAGTCCTTTAAGGTTAACAAGAAGAGAAAAACAATATTTCCTAAAGTATCCAGATAATAATGTGGTAAAGGTCTTTTAAAAATTATAATTACCTAAATAACTTTTTTGTTCACTGCTTCACTGCTGTTTACACACATTAGAGTAAATTATATTTAAGCATATAATTCCACTTATAAATTATTATTTATTTTATGGCTTTTCAAAACACATATAATTCCAAATGCCAACTTTACATCTAGAACTTGCTTCAATAGCACTTACACTTTGATACTTTAAATGTCAGCAGCCCGTCTTTGATGAGCAGCTTAACAATTCTAAAACAGCATGTACATTTATTTTAAAAAGAGGAAAAATCAGTATGCAAATTCATGTCAGTATTTCATTCTACTGCATACAAAGTGGCTATTGTTAAAAATGGTAAGTTGAAAAATGCTAGCCAGTATCCTTTTCAAACTTATAATATTCTAGTAAATTTAACTATAATACATTTAAGCTACTGAAGACTCACTTAGGCACAAAAGTGAAAAGAATATTAATGTTAGCACTAGAAGGTTGAGTATGAGCATCAGAATAATGTTCTTTTCCTGTAGACATTATATCATATGAACAGATGGCCTGCTTCTTTGCAGAAGAGATTTTCTATTACCATACAAAATACTCATGGTATAATAGAAAATGCATTGGATTGGGAGTGAGGAGACCTGAGTTGTAGTTTCAGCTTTTTCATCATTCTATATGTGTGACCTGAGGTAAGTCAGCTTCAAAAACTGAAGAAATTTGGGAGGTATGGATAACACCACATTAGACAATCATTAAATCGATTAAGTGGACCATAGTGAACATTTCTGAAGCAATAAATAGGAATATAGCAAAGTAGAAAATATTTAAATGTCTCACACATAACAAGTACACATACTGTGTGAAAGTGCTGTTTCAGTTATATAGATGTCTTGTGGTTTGCCAGAGTGTATGATCAATCTTTCTCCAAAAACAAATTGCTAAAAATGTTGAAACACCAAGAGGATATGTGAAAAGGCTTATTATTCACACAGAGAGGCTTTCTGTGAATAGTAGTGTGGGTACCCAAATGGATCCAAAATAGCTTGAGTGAAGGGAAGGGCAAGTGGCTTTGTTTTTTGTGACTTGGGTGTGGGGCTAGAGTGAGGGAAGTTTGTACTTCCCTCTGGCACCAAAGGAGAGAATGTGCATGCTTCTTTATCCACTTTCCCAGATTTGGGGAAGAAGAAAAAAAGGAGTGGTTGGGCTTTAAAGTTCTCATGGTCAAACATCAAAATGGTCAGAATCTTTATTGCAACAGATACATATGTGTATACCTGGTCACTTCTTATTGAGAAGTGCTCTCAAAAAGATGTATATATAGCTTCTATTCTTGAGCAGTTTTCACCATATAATATTCAGGAAAATGAGGATAAAAAGATTTTTACATGTTTGAACTCTGGATGAGATATTGTGAGGGTAGATTTCTAGTGTCTGTGGTTCCCACTTACTTTTATCCCAGTGAAAGGGAACTTCTGCAAATGGGAAGAGGCCCTCCTTACTAACAGGTACACAGGTCTTGCTTACATAGTAAGACCTATGGTGTGTCTGGGCCATTGCTCATATTAAATTATTCTTCAGGAATAATTGAGTAGGCATTTGATTCCCTCTCAACCATATGTAGCTGAAACGTAGGAATATCATATCTACAAATATCACAGGACAGTCTGGGAAATACATATATATCAGGTAATATATCAAAACTTTCAGCCAGGGATGATACTCCCTTTGGGAAGTCATACTATTGACCCTGATGGACATCATTTTCTGAAAAACCTTCCTGAGTTGGAGCAGCTCCTATTGTTTTTTATAGATACCCCTGCACACATACTTTGGAGAAACTGTTATTTTGTGGCCTCTTCCTCCTTAATGTTCCTCAAAGTAAGTATCTGTTGATACAAAATACTTATAATATTTTAAAGTGTCTCCTTAAAATTCACAATAGCTTTAATAAAAACAATCAATATCTCAGACTTGCAGGGTCATGCCTTACTGTATAAATTGTAATTTTAGAGGATGAGGGGAATATGGCGAAAGAGTAAGACACAGAGATCACCTTCCACCCCACAGATACACCAGAAATACATCTACACAAGGAACAACTCCTACAGAACACCTACTGAACACTGGCAGAAGACCTCACACCTCCCAAGAGGCAAGAAACTCCCCACATACCTGGGTAGGGCAAAAGAAAAAAAGAAAAAACAGAGACAGAAGAATAGGGATGGGATCTGCACCAGTGGGAGGGAGCTGTGAAGGAGGAAAGGTTTCCACACACTAGGAAGCCCCTTCGCGGGCGGAGACTGCGGGTGGTGGAGGGAGGAGCTTCGGAGCCATGGAAGAGAGCACAGCAACAGGGGTGCAGAGGGCAAAGCGGGGACATTCCCACACAGAGGATTGGTGCCGACCGGCACTCACCAGCCTGAGACGCTTTTCTGCTCACCTGCCAGGGCAGGCAGGGCTGTGAGCTGAGGCTCAGGCTTCGGTCGGAGCACAGGGAGAGGACTTGGGTTGGCGGCATGAACACAGCCTGAAGGGGTTAGTGCACCACAGCTAGCCGAGAGGGAGTCCGGGAAAAGGTCTGGAGCTGCCGAAGAGGCAAGAGACTTTTTCTTCCCTCTTTGTTTCCTGGTGCGCCAGGAGACGGGATTAAGAGCTCTGCTTAAAGGAACTCCAGAGATGGGCGTGAGCAGCGGCTAAAAGCGTGGACCCCAGAGATGGGAGGGAGACGCTAAGGCTGCTGCTGCCACCACCAGGGGGCCTGTGTGCGAGCACAGGTCACTCTCCACACCACCCTTCTGGGGAGCCTGTGCAGCCCACCACTGCCAGGTTCCTGGGATCCAGGGACAACTTCCCCAGGAGAATGCATGGTGAGCCTCAGGCTGGTGCAACGTCACCCTGGCCTCTGTTGCTGCAAGCTCGCCCCGCACTCCGTGCCCCTCCCTCCCCCTGGCCTGAGTGAGCCAGAGCCCCCGAATCAGCGACTCCTTTAACCCCGTCCTGTCTGACCGAAAAACAGACGCCCTTTGGCGACCTACTGGCAGAGGCGTGGCCAAATTTGGGAGCTGTGAGAACGAAGAAGAGAAAGGGAAATCTTTCCCAGCAGCCTCAGAAGCAGCAGATTAAAGCTCCACAATCAACTTGATGTACCCTGCAACTGTGGAATACATGAATAGACAACGAATCATCCCAAATTGAGGAGGTGGACTTTAGAGAAGATTTAGGATTTTTTCCCCTTTGCCTCTTTTTGTGAGTGTGTATGTGTATGCTTCTCTGTGAGATTTTGTCTGTATAGATTTGCTTCCACCATTTGCCCTAGGTTTCTATCAATCTGTTTCTTTTTTTTTAAATTTTTTTCTTAATAATTATTTTTGATTTTAATAACTTTATTTTATTTTACTTTATCTTCTTTCATTCTTTCTTTCTTTCCTTCCTTCCCTCCTTTAGACAACGAATCATCCCAAATTGAGCAGATGGACTTTGAGAGAAAGATTTTTGATTTTTTCCCCTTTTCCTCTTTTTGTATGTATTTGTATGTTTCTATATGAGATTTTGCTGCATAGCTTTGCTTCCACCATTTGTCCTAAGGTTCTATCCGTCCTACTTTTTAAAAATTTATTTTCTTAATAATTATTTTTAATTTAATAACTTTATTATATTTTACTTTATTTTTTTATCTTCTTTCATTCTTTCTTTTTTCCTTCCTTCCCTCCTTCTTTCCTTCCTCCCACCTTCACTCCCTCCCTCCCTCCTTCCTTTCTTTCTTTCTTTCCTTCTTTCCTTCTGTCCTTCTTTCCTTCAGTCCTTTCTTTCTTCCTTCCTTGCTTCCTTCCTTCCTTCCTTCCTTTCTTTCTTTCTTCCTACTTCTACTAATTATTTCTCTTTACATTTTCTCCCTTTTATTCTGAGCCGTGCAGATGAAAGGTTCTTGCTGCTAAAGCCAGGAGTCAGTGCTGTGCCTCTGAGGTGGGAGAGCCAACTACAGGACACTGATCAACAAGAGACCTCCCAGATCCACATAATATAAAATGGCAAAAAACTCCCAGATATCTCCATTACAATGCCAGCACCCAGCTTCACTCAACACCAGCAAGCTACAGTGCTGGACACCCTATGCCAAACAACTGGCAAAACAGGAACACAACCCCACCCATGAGCAGAGAGGCTGCCTAAAATCATAATAAGTCCACAGACACCCCAAAACACACCACCAGACGTGGACCTGCCCACCAGAGAGACAAGATCCAGCCTCATACACCAGAACGCAGACACTAGTCCCCTCCACCAGGAAGCCTACACAACCCACTGAACGAAACTTAGCCACTAGGGACAGACACCAAAAACAACGAGAACTACAAACATGCAGCCTTCAAAAAGAAGACCCCAAACACAGTAAGATAAGCAAAATGAGAATACAGAAAAACACACAGCAGATGAAGGAGCAAGATAAAAACCTACAAGACCTAACAAATGAAGAGGAAATAGGCAGTCTACCTGAAAAAGAATTCAGAATAATGATAGTAAAGATGATCCAAAATCTTGGAAATAGAATAGACAAAATGCAAGAAACATTTAACAAGGACCTAGAAGAACTAAAGATGAAACAAACAACAATGAACAACACAATAAATGAAATGAAAAATACTCTAGATGGGATCAATAGCAGAAAAACTGAGGCAAAAGAACGGATAAGTGACCTGGAAGATCACTTAGTGGAAATAACTACTGCAGAGCAGAATAAAGAAAACAGAATGAAAAGAACTGAGGAGCATCTCAGAGACGTCTGGGACAACATTAAATGCACCAACATTCGAATTATAGGGGTTCCAGAAGAAGAAGAGAAAAAGAAAGGGACTGAGAAAATATTTGAAGAGATTATAGTTGAAAACTTCCCTAATATGGGAAAAGAAATAGTTAATCAAGTCCAGGAAGCACAGAGCATCCCATACAGGATAAATCCAAGGAGAAATATGCCAAGACAGATATTAATCAAACTGTCAAAAATTAAATACAAAGAAAACATATTAAAAGGAGCAAGGAAAAAACAAAAAATAACACACAAGGGAATTCCCATAAGGTTAACAGCTGATCTTTCAGCAGAAACTCTGCAAGCCAGAAGGGAGTGGCAGAACATATTTAAAGTGATGAAGGAGCAAAACCTGCAACCAAGATTACTCTACCCAGCAAGGATCTCATTCAGATTTGGTGGGGAAATTAAAACCTTTACAGACAAGCAAAAGCTGAGAGAGTTCAGCACCACCAAACCAGCTTTACAACAAATGCTAAAGGAACTTCTCTAGGAAAGAAACACAAGAGAAGGAAAAGACTTAAAATAATGAACCCAAAACAATTTAGAAAATGGGAATAGGAACATACATATCAATAATTACCTTAAATGTAAATGGACTAAATGTTCCCACCAAAAAGACACAGATTGGCTGAATGGATACAAAAACAAAACACATATATATGCTGTCTACAAGAGACCCACTTCAGACCTAGAGACACATACAGACTGAAAGTAAGGGGATGGAAAAAGATATTCCATGCAAACGGAAACCAAAAGTAAACTGTAGTAGCAATTCTCATATCAGACAAAATAGACTTTAAAATAAAGACTATTACAAGAGAAAAAGAAGGACACTGCATAATGATCAAGGGATCGATCCAAGAAGAAGATATAACAATTGTAAATATTTATGCACCCAACATAGGTGCACCTCAATACATAAGGCAAATACTAACAGCCATAAAAGGGGAAATCGACAGTCACACATTCATAGTAGGGATCTTTAACACCCCACTTTCACCAATGGACAGATCATCAAAAATGAAAATAAAAAAAGGAAACACAAGCTTTAAATGATACATTAAACAAGATGGACTTAATTGATATTTATAGGACACTCCATCCAAAAGCAACAGAATACACATTTTTCTCAAGTGCTCATGGAACATTCTCCAGGATAGATGATATCTTGGATCACAAATACAGCCTTGGTAAATATAAGAAAATTGAAATTGTATCAAGTATCTTTCCTGACCACAATGCTATAAGACTAGATATTACAGGAAAATATCTGTAAAAAATACAAACACATGGAGGCTAAACAATACACAACTTAATAACGAAGTGATCATTGAAGAAATCAAAGAGGAAATAAAAAAAAATACCTAGAAACAAATGACAGTGGTGACTCGAAGGCCCAAAACCTGTGGGATACAGCAAAAGCAGTTCTAAGAGGGAAGTTTATAGCAAAACAAGTCCACCTTAAGAAACAGGAAACATCTCGAATAAACAACCTAACCTTGCACCTAAAGCAATTAGAGAAAGAAGAAGAAGAAAAAAAAGAAAGTTAGCAGAAGGAAAGAAATCATAAAAATCAGATCAGAAATAAATGAAAAAGAAATGAATGAAACAATAGCAAAGATCAATAAAACTAAAAGCTGGTTCTTTGAGAAGATAAACAAAATTGATAAACCATTAGCCAGACTCATCAAGAAAAAAAGGGAGAAGACTCAAATCAATAGAATTAGAAATGAAAAAGGAGAAGTAACAACTGACACTGCAGAAATGCAAAAGATCATGAGAGATTACTACAAGCAACTCTATGCCAATAAAATGGAAAACCTGGAAGAAATGGACAAATTCTTAGAAAGGCACAACCTGCCAAGACTGAATCAGGAAGAAATAGAAAATATGAACAGACTAATCACAAGCACTGAAATTGAAACTGTGATTAAAAATCTTCCAACAAACAAAAACCCAGGACCAGATGGCTTCACAGATGAATTCTATCAAACATTTAGCAAAGAGTTAACACCTATCCTTCTAATACTCTTTCAAAATATAGCAGAGGGAGGAACACTCCCAAATTCATTCTATGAGGCCACCATCACCTTGATGCCAAAACCAGACAAGGATGTCACTAAGAAAGAAAACTGCAGGCCAATATCACTGATGAACATAGATGCCAAAATCCTCAGCCAAATACTACCAAACAGAATCCAACAGCACATTAAACAGATCATACACCATGATCAAGTGGGGTTTATTCCAGGAATGCAAGGATTCTTCAATATATGCAAATCAATCAATGTGATACACCATAATAACAAATTGAAGGATAAAACCCATATGATCATCTCAATAGATGCAGAGAAAGCTTTTGACAAAATTCAACACCCATTTATGATAAAAAAACCCTGCAGAAAGTAGGCATAGAGGGAACTTACCTCAACATAATAAAGGCCATATATGGCAAACCCACAGCCAACATCATCCTCAATGGTGAAAAACTGAAAGCATTTCCACTAAGATCAGGAGCAAGACAAGGTTGCCCACTCTCACCACTCTTATTCAACATAGTTTTGGAAGTTTTAGCCACAGCAATCAGAGAAGAAAAGGAAATAAAAGGAATCCAAATCAGAAAAGAAGAAGTAAAGCTGTCACTGTTTGCAGATGGCATGATCCTATACATAGAGAATCCTAAAGATGCTACCAGAAAACTACTAGAGCTAATCAATGAATTTGGTAAAGTAGCAGGGTACAATATTAATGCACAGAAATCTCTGGTATTCCTATAAACTAATGATGAAGAATCTGAAAGTGAAATCAAGAAAACACTCCCATTTACCATTGCAACAAAAAGAATACAATATCTAGGAATAAACCTACCTAAGGAGAAAAAAGACCTGTATGCAGAAAATTATAAGACACTGATGAAAGAAATTAAAGATGACACAAATAGCTGGGGAGATATACCATGTTCTTGGATTGGAAGAATCAACATTGTGAAAATGACTCTACTACCCAAAGCAATCTATAGATTCAATGCAATCCCTATCAAACTACCACTGGCATTTTTCACAGAACTAGAACAAAATATTTTGCAATTTGTATGGAAACACAAAAGACCCCGAATAGCCAAAGCAATCTTGAGAACGAAAAACGGAGCTGGAGGAATCAGGCTCCCTGACTTCAGACTATACTACAAAGCTAGAGTAATCAAGGCGGTATGGTACTGGCACAAAAACAGAAAGATAGATCATTGGAACAGGATAGGAAGCCCAGAGATAAACCTATGCACATATGGTCACGTTACCTTTGATAAAGGAGGCAGGAATGTACAGTGGAGAAAGGACAGCCTCTTCAATAAGTGGTGCTGAGAAAACTGGACAGGTACATGTAAAAGTATGAGATTAGATCACTCCCTAACAGCATACACAAAAATAAGCTCAAAATGGATTAAGGACCTAAATGTAAGGCCAGAAACTATCAAACTCTTAGAGGAAAACATAGGCAGAACACTCTATGACATAAATCACAGCAAGGTCCTTTTTGACACACCTCCTAGAGAAATGGAAATAAAAACAAAAATAAACAAATGGGACCTAATGAAACTTCAAAGCTTTTGCACAGCAAAGGAAACCATAAACAAGACCAAAAGAAAACCCTCAGAATGGGTGAAAATATTTGCAAATGAAGCAACTTACAAAGGATTAATTTCCAAAATTTATAAACAGCTCATGCAGCTCAATAACAAAAAAAAACAAACAACCCAATCCAAAAATGGGCAGAAGACCTAAATAGACATTTCTCCAAAGAGGATATACAGACTGCCAACAAACACATGAAAGAATGCTCAACATCACTAGTCATTAGAGAAATGCAAATCAAAACTACAATGAGATATCATCTCACACCAGTCAGAATGGCCATCATCAAAGAATCTGGGAACAGTGAATGCTGGGTGGGTGTGGAGAGGGTGGAGCACTCTTGCAATGCTGGTGGGAGTGTGAATTGGTATGGCCACTGTGGGGAGCAGTGTGGAGGTTCCTTAAAAACTACAAATGGAACAGCCATGTGACCCAGCAGTCCCACTGCTGGGCATGTACCCTGAGAAAACCATAGTTCAGGGGGAGTCGTGTGCCATGATGTTCATTGCAGCTCTGTTTGCAGTGGCCCAGAGATGGAGGCGGCCTAGATGCCCATCATTGGATGGGTGGATTGAGAGGATGTGGTACATATATACAATGGAATATTACTCAGCCTTAAGGAGAAACGAAATTGAGCTATTTGTGGTGGGGTGGATGGACCTGGAGTCTGTCATGCAGGGTGAAGTGAGTTGGAGGGAGAGAGACAGGTGCCGTGTGCTGGCACATATGTATGGAATTTGAGAAAAAAAACAATGTCATGAAGGGCCTAGGGGTAGGACAGGGATAGAGATGCAGACCTATTAGAGGGCAGACTTGGGGATATGGGGAGGGTGGGGGGTGAGCTGTGACTGGGCGGGAGAGGGGCATGGATATATATACACTACCAAACGTAAGGTAGATAGCTGGTCGGGGGCAGTCGCATAGCACAGGGAGATCAGCTCGGTGCTTTGTGACCACCTGGAGGGGTGGGATAGGGAAGGGGGAGGGAGAGAGACACAAGAAGGAAGAGATATGGGAACATATGTATATGTATAACTGATTCACTTTGTTATAAAGCAGAAACTAACACACCACTGTAAGGCGATTATACCCCAATAAAGATGTTAAAAAAAATTGTAATTTTATTGATAAAAACGATAATGTGTTCTTTTAAATTACTTAATGAAAAACATGAAAGAGTCGTCTTCCTCGTATATTCTTATACTCTAACCAATTGTAACCCAAATATTAACTAAGGTCTTATTGTCCAGTAAGACCTAGTTAGAATGAACTTGAATCCCTATCTATGTCTTATGGAAGTCCCAAACTATCTCCAAGAGTTCTATGAATTACTAGAGGATCTAGATTCTCAGAGTTTCCATTAGCTCCAGGCTCCTACTTCTGCTGAAATACTTCCATTTATAAATTATCTCTTAAAGTGCTATTCCTTTTATGCCTATTTTGAATTGCTTTATATGGATAAAGAAAGAATCTTTGTTAGAATGGCAGGTTTTAATAATGGTTTTATGGAAAAGTGTTTCTTGTACGAGGATTACAACATTGCAAATAACTTTTATTCTTAACTAAACTCCATACTTTATTCAGATTCTTTTAATTCCCTTTTTTTTCTAAATTTAAGGTCCTTCTTATGTTAGGGTCCTATCCTATATGCCACATTTATTCAGTGTTCATGTCTCCTTAGACTCCTCCAGCCTGTGACAATTTTTTAGACTTTCTTTGTTTTTGATAACTTTGACAGTTTTGAGGAGTGCTGATCAAGTATTTTGTAGAATACCCCTTGATTTTGGTATGTCAGCTGTTTCTCTTATGGTTAGACTGGGGTTATGGGTTTTGGGAGGTAAACTACCATTCTCAAGCCATTATATCAAAAGTACATGCTATCAAAATTACATCGCTGATGATGCTAACCTTGATCAACTGGCTGAAGTTGATTTTGCCATATTTTTCCACTATAAAATTACTTTTCCTTCCTTCCTTTTCCAGTTAGAAAGCCTTGCCCACATTTTAAGTGTGGGAAGGACGTCTGCTCCACCTCAGTGAGGGGCCAGTATCTATATATGTTACTGAACTTAGGTTCGGCTCCTCACCCCTCAAAAGTCAATAATGGAGGGGCAAGTGTCAGTAGAAAGGAAAGGTGCTGTATTCAGAAAAGCTGGTGATCTGGGCAGAAGGCAGACTCATGTCCCATGACCAACTCCAAAGTTTCTGCTCAGCCATGACAGTTTTTAAAGGTAAAAAGGAGAAACAATTTCAGTTCATCATTAAGGTAGGAAGTCAGATGCTTCAATTTTCCATTGTTTGCAGACCTACTGACTTCTCCTGATCTTCCTTTGGATGCTAACCTACTGTGTCATTTACCTGCAAATTTGCTAAGAGGGAAGCTGGGGGAAGAATGTCTGTCATTCTTTAACTAATTAATTCTTCTTTCTTACTCCTTTTAATCCAGGAAAGGAATCAACAGGTTAGGCAAGGCATTTAGTAGAACAGAAGTCAGGAGTTAGGTTAAAGGTTACATAGTGAGCTCATTTTTATAATTAAGGTTTAAGGGGAACAGAAATAGACAAACAGGAAAGAGGCAAAAGAGCTGCTTACACATACATTATATGGAATTCTGCTGTATGGGAGATAAGTCTTTTCTCCCTCATTTATTCACCTATTTATATCAGTATGTAAACATAGATATGCTACCTTATTTATTTTATTGCTCAAATTGTTCCAACTTTGGCCATTTGGAGCTCTTTCAGTTGGTTCCTTTGACATGTCCTCATCATTGTGAGGTTTTTTTTTTTTTTTTTGAGCACTTTCTTACTTTCTGGCACCATAAGATGTCCCAGGCTCATTTTGTATGTTTCCTATTTCCTGCCCCAGTTCTAGAACTGGCCATTTCTACAAGGATCTAT
Organism: Globicephala melas; assembly: GCF_963455315.2. Classification (NCBI taxonomy): domain Eukaryota; kingdom Metazoa; phylum Chordata; class Mammalia; order Artiodactyla; family Delphinidae; genus Globicephala; species Globicephala melas. The sequence goes on from NC_083335.1 coordinate 49,914,503, forward strand.
GTTCCCTTTATTGGGGAATGGAATTAGAAACCACTATATGAGCATGGGATGTGCTTGTTGCTACTGGAGTGTCATTGTTTCTAAGCCTTCTTAGCAGATAGAACTAGGAAATGTGTGTGTGTGTGTATATATATATATATATATATATATATATATATATATATACTAATCTGTGTATATACACAGATCTAATAAATAATATACATAAATATATATCCAACCATATCTGTATTGGGCTTGTATCTATGAGTTAAACATGAGTTTATACTGCTGTCTTCAACTCTAACTCAGTACTAAAAGGCTCATTCTAGCTTTCTCTCCTTGCTCATGCATAATCTCACTCACTACCATGGAAAAAAACCTGGCTTCCACCATCCACCAATCATTTACTTATTTATTCAATTCCAGTATATATGTGTATTGGTTTTGGTATTGATAACTTACACACAAGGGAATGACTTTTCCAATCAAAGTACAGTGTTATGTGCCATTACATTGTCTTTAGTCTTATAGGTTCCATACCTTTCCAAAGTTACTCAGGTCAGCATCTTTCCCATGACCCTCTTCAGTCAGGTTATATTATACATTTGTAATGCAGTTAGATCCTGTTGTCACAGTTTGCATTTCATCCTGAGATACCCTGCCTTTCTAGTTGATGTTTTATAATTTGCATACATTAGGGTTTACTCTTTGTGCTGTAAAGTTCTATGGACTTGATAAATGGATAATGTCAGGTATCTACCACTAGATACATAACAGTATCAACACCTTAAAAAATCTCCTGTGATTTATGTAGTGCCTCTCCTCCATCTCAAATCCTGGACAACCAGTGATCAGTTTACCAATTCTATAGTTTTTCATTTTCCAGAATGTTATATAAATAAACTGATATATTTATATATGTAGCCTTCTCATACTGGACTCCTTTACTGAGCAATAAGCATCTACAGCTCATCTATGTTGGAGAGTGGATTAATAGCCTATTCCTTTTAAACAGTGAATAGTACTACATAGTATGGATATACTAGTTTGTTTATACCTTCATTTATTGAAGAACATTTTGGTTGCTCCCAGTTTTTGGTGACCATGATTAAATGCTATAAACATTCATATGCAAGTTTTCATATGGACATAAACTTTCAAGTCAGCTGGATAAGTACCTAAGAGTTTGCTTAATGGATCGCATGGTAAGACTATGTTTAGCTTTGTAAAAACTGCCTAAGTGTCTTCCAAAGTAGCTGTGCCATTTTGCATTCCTACCAGAAATAAGTGAAAGTTCTTGTTGCTCCAAATCCTTGCCAACACTTGGTATTTTCAGATATTTGGTATTTAAATAATTTTAATAGATGTGTGGTGATATCTCCTTGTTTTAATTTATATTCCCCTAATGGCAAATGATGTTGAACATCTTTTTATGTGTTTAATTGCCATCTGTATATCTTCTTTTGTGAGCTGTTCAGGTATTCCCACATTTTTAAATGGGTGATTTATTTTCTTATTGTTGAGTTTTAAAAGTGTTTTATATATTTTGGATATAAGTTTGTTATCAAATCTATGTTTTACAAATCCTTTCTCCCAGTCTGTGGCTTATCTTTTCATTCTCTAACGGTATCATTCACAGAGCAGAAGTTTTAATTTTAATAAAGTCCAACTTATCAATTTGTTCTTTTATACATCATGTTTTTGTTGTTATATGTAAATTCTCATCACTAAAGCCAAGGTCATGCAGAATTTCTCCTATATTTTCATCTAGAAGTTTTATAGTTTTGCATTTTACATTTAGATCTATGAAAAGTGCATGCTGCAGTGGTATTTCAACTTGCATAGAAATTTTCCATTAAGTATTTGAAAAGTCTCATTTTTAAAGCCTTTGACCAGTCTATCACAAGAACTATTGTGTACATACTTCACTGGACATATATCACAACTTGAACCATCTGCCTAGCTCCTCTATCTCCTTTTTTTGTTCACTTATAACATCCAAAAGTTATGGAACACTTATTGTGTGATAGTCACTGCTGTAAGCACTTTCCAAAGAGTAACTATATTGATTCTTACTAATCCCTATGAGTTAATCGCTATTGTTCTTCTCACTTTACAGAAATAGAAACTGAAGTACAAAGAGTTTAAGCAGCTTTGCCATGGCCATATACCAATGGTAGAGTTAGAATTTAAACCCAGTCCCTTTTCTTAATTTCTCCAATATAATAAAAATTATACCATGATAACATAATAAAGCAATAACATTTTAATATAGCTAATATAATAATAAATATATAATTTCAAATACAATAATAAAAGGTAAACTTGTTCAGTGAATAAATGTGTCAGTTATTAAATATATTTTTTCTGGTCTTACACAACATTTATAAAAATTGACTATATTCTAGACCATAAAGCAGGTTTCAACAATTTTCAAAGACTCCAATCTTACAGGAATACATTATTTGACCACAGTGTATTTAAGCTATAAATCCATAACAAGAAGCTAAGTATAAAATTCCCCTATGATTGTAACATAAGCACTATACTTTGAAAGAACTCATGGATAAAGGAAGAAATCACAATGTGGACTGTAAGAAATCTTAACCTGAAAGATGATGGACATATAACTTCCAAAACCTTGTGGGATGGAGCTAAATGTTTGAATAAAGGAAAGTTAGAAGCTTTAAATATATATTTTAAAAATTGATAAAACTGAAAACCATTTATTTAAGCATCTATCACAAAGAGTTATACAAATAACAAAATTAAACTAAAGTCAAGGGAAAGAAAGAAAATCTAAGGAGCATATATTTGTGAAACATAAAACAAATGAAAAACTATACTGAAATTTGGATCTTTGGAGAAACTTACTGAAAGTCCTAATGAGGATAGCCAGGAGAAGAAAAGAGAAAGCACAAATAATATCAGAAATTAAAATTTAAAAGTATATCACTACACAATAAACAGACATTGAAAAGATCATAAATTGTGGACTTTATATCAATTAACTAGAAAATTAAGCTAAAAACAGGAAATTTATAGATAATACAACTTTCTACACTGTGTACAAGAAGGAATAGGGAATAAGAATAACTCACTAATTATTAAAGGAATTGATACTGTAAATAAAGTCATTCCCATGAAGAAAACTCTTAGCCTAAATGGTTCCACTAGTGAATTATGAAATATCTAAACAAGAAAAAACACCAATCACAAATTAGTCCTAAGAACAGAAACACTTCCCAACCCAACCTGTTTTATTAAATTCTGTTTATACCAAAACTCTTTAGGAAATTTACATGATAGGACAATTACAAGCCAATCACTTTTGAGACTAGATGCAAAATTTCATCAATAAGATATATAGTAATGAATAGCAATGCATCAGATAATACAACAACCACTTCACAAAGCAGAAATTATAGGCAATACAAGAAAAGATAGAAACATATTAATAATGGTTGATTTTAGTACATCTCTCAAAGTTAAAGACAAATCAAGTTGGCAATAATAAGGAAGAATTTAGAAGAATTAATAAAACTAATAAAAGAGATTTTATGGATATATTCCAAACTGTATGCCCCAGTAATAGCAAATATGTCTTCTTCTATAAGGCATATAGAATATTTACAAAAATCAACAATATATTAGATCATAAAGAAAGCCTCCATAAATTCCACAAAGGAAAAGCAATACAAATAATATTCTCTGATTACAATGCAATAAAATTAGAAATTTATTACAGAAACAAAAGGGCCCTTACAGTTGAAAATGTATAAACGTGTGAGTGTAAATAACTTTAGAGTAAAATAGGAAATACCACCCAAATCCACCTGTTAAAAGGGACAATCAGATTGTATTTTAGGAATTGAGCTATGTACTTTAAAGGACATGGATTATTTGGAAGAAAGAAATGGAGAAGAGATACTGAATAAATATTAACTGAAAAGAAGTTGATGAGTTATATTAATATTGTATTAACTTGAATTGAGACAGAATATTGTATTAGAAAAAGTGATGAGAGGAATAATTCACCAGAGAGTTCAATTTTAATCTTATATGAAGCTGATAAAGAATAGACTATAAAAATATGAAGCAAACTACAATATTACAAAGAGAAATAGACAAATCCACAATTATAAAGATTTTAACATATTTCTTTCAGAAATTGATTTACCAAGCAGATGAAAATTAAGTATGATTTAAAAGATTTGAATATTATTTTGAGCGCTTGATTTAATTGATACATAAAGATCCTTAAACCCATTAATGATGATTCCATCAATGTAAAGGACCTTTTATTAAACATTCATGGCCTCTCTTTACCCCTTTCCTCACTCTTTCCAAGGTGAGATCAATTGACATCTGATTATTGACTTTTTGTAAAGAACTGGGTAAGCATAGTCCAGACTTTTATTTTATTTGCCTTTAGGGATACAACATGCTTCCAGAGGGCACATATTTTCTGCTCCTCTGCCCATACAGGGTAGGAACTGTAACATTCTATTATTGGTTGATACTGAATGGGTAAGTCTCATTCTTAGCTGCAGCATTAGGAAGCTCAGTTTGCCCCAGTCATTAACCATATTCTTCTATGTCATGTTTACCAATAACAGAAGTTATAATTTATTAACAACATGGTTTTCTCTTCGTCTTTTAAGGGAAGAATGAATGCTATGTATTGGACCATCACAAGACCCAATAATAATAGAGAATACACAATGCTTTCAAACAAATATACATTACTAAAATAATTGACCTTGAACAAGATCACAAAGGCTACAGTTGTTAGTATACAAACTTTATTTTATAAGTGTAAAGGAATTAACTTAGAAACCAAATACAAAATGATTTATAAACTCCCTTATACATCTGGAAGTAAGAAAACACAGATGTTATGTATCTTATAGGTCATAAAATAAATCTCAATGCCAATTAGAAAAATATGTAGAATAAATATAAAAAAATGCAGCATATATGAGAATCTGTATCTTTACATGTTTATGTTATAAAAAGAAAATTTGAAAATTAATGATTTAATTGTCCAATTCAAGATGTCAGAAATAGGACAATTGAGTAAATGTAAGAAAATGGAAGAAAGATGATATAATACAAGAGTATAAATTAACAAAACAGAAGAATAAAAAAATATTGTCCTCAGATAAGTGATTCAAATTTGAATTCCATACTACATATTATGTTATGAAATTTAAACTGTCAGGTTTTTAGCTTCAAATCAAATCAAAATTAATAAATACTCCCACTTTTAAATGTATATGTCTTTAAATTTTTAATCTTCAATATCAAACATTTTTGCATTATGATACCTGATTAAGAAAGTTTCTGGCAAAAAAAATTCTATCCCAGTCAGTGTATTTGTTATGCTTTGTTGTTCTCTTTCCACCTGGAGTTTGAAATCATGAAAAGCTCGTTTAGACTGAGTTAGTAGTGTCCCTGGGCAAATGAGATTTAAAGTAATTAATTGTTAAAATAAAAGAAACTTGAATCTATTTTTACAGTAGGAGTGTAAAAAGAATCATATCGATCTGTTTCCTATGGAAATATTACATGCAAACAGATCTCTATATTCTCTAAATTCTGGAATAGACAGTAAAAACAAACAAAAAGCACCAAAATCATACATTAAGGCCACACCATGTAAATATGCATAGTATATTTATTTTAGGTTTGTCCTCTAAAGCAGACCCTGAAATACAAGATTCTATTTTTTTTAAATGAGTTATGCTCAGGCTACCTGTAAGTAGTGAGAGAAGCAGGATAAGGAAAGCAAAGAGCTAGACAAAGATGTTTTTTTAGATGAAGTTTAGCCTCAATCTGATTCCATGGGGTGATCTGGAATGCAAATTTCACCTCAGAGTCATGCCCCCGCTACTTGAGGAAAGCGAGTGAAGATTTTGCAGGCCTGTGCTGTTAACTAAGAGCTGACCTGGGTGGAGGGTATAGGCTCCTCTGCTGGAGCTGGCTCCAATCTTTCAAGGGCAATCTTCCAGTTAAGGTTTTAGGTAAGAGTCATTAGCACAGGCAGCAGATGATAAGAGAGATTCTAAGGCTATCAACAAAAGCTGCTATAAAGCTGAAGAAAATTCAATAAAGGAAAAATATATTAAAGAATGTTTAACCTTACAAGAAAAGAAAAATGGGAATTAAAATGATAATGCAGGACTTCCCTGGTGGCACAGTGGTTAAAGAATCTGCCTGCCAATGCAGGGGACATGGGTTCGAGCCCTGGTCCAGGAAGATGCCACAGAGCAACTGAGCCAGTGCACCACAACTACTGAGACTGTGCTCTAGAGCCCACAAGCCACAATTACTGAGCTTGCATGCCACAACTACTGAAGCCCACATGTCTAGAGCCTGTGCTCTGCAACAAGAGAAGCCACTGCAATGAGAAGCCCACACACCTCAATGAAGAGTAGCCCCTGCTTGCCACAGTTAGAGAAAGCCTGTGCACAGCAAAAAAGACCCAATGCAGCCAAAAAAAAAAAAAAAGAAAAAAATGATAATACAGTATCTCCACTTTTTACCAATTATATTAGCATACATTTTTAAATGATAATTTGCCTTACTGAAATGTGGCAAAGCAGGTGCAGTCACACGTTACTGACATTATCATAAATAATTAGAAACATTTTGGAACAGTATATATTGAGAAAATTAAAAATTTTAAGTTTAATATCAGTTTTGGTACTGTTAGCCTTAACCAATAATCTAATATATAGAAAAGATAATATGCATGTGATTGTTCACTACAGTATTACTTATAATAATGTAAAATGGAAAGTAATTTGTCTTCAACAACAGAATCACTAAATAAATGTTTTGTACATTTACTGTGTAGACTAATTTTTTCGAGGGTGGGCCGCATCACATGGGACTTGTGGGATTTTAGTTCCTGACCAGGGATTGAACTCAGGGCCCTCAACAGTGAGTATGTGGAGTCCTAACCATTAGACCACCAGGGAATTCCCAGTGTAGACTATTTTCAACCATTGAAAAATGCAGTTGTGTAGATTAGATTGCAAAATGGGATGGTGTTTACTGCTCAAAGTGAAGTGAAAAAACAAACAGCATATAAAATTACAAGTGCACTCTGTTTTCCAAAATAACAGTGGTTATATGTAGATGAGTTATTATGAGTGATCTGTTCTTGTTTCTCAAATTCTCTTTAATGTAATTTTATTTCTATTATTCAAATAAGTTTCTTTTAAAACAAAACAAGGAATTATCTTTGAAAAATGGTAAAGTTTTCTTAGATATTTAATTCCCTGCACCTTTCAGAGACAGATTAAAGATATGTTCATAAAACCTTCTCATTTTAGTTGTTTAAACAAGTTATTTTGTCAGCATAGTGTTGAGGGATAATGAGGAACAAGGTTCCTTCTAGGTCCAACCTAGCACTTGGGGAGTTCTCACTCCTCTGAGTGTTCCCTCACTCTCTCAGAGTGCTTGTGTTCATTTAACCATTCAAAAACACTACTACGGTTCTACTATATGCAGCACATTATGATCACTGTTAGAAATATGAAGACAAAGAAGGGATTTTACCAGTGAGGAACTCATAGATCAGTAGAGGTGAAACAACTATAATGGGTTGAGTTCTAGAATAGAAATAGGACTAAGTATTACTGGAATGAATAGAAAAGAGCAAGCATACTCACATATCTTGTTTCTGAATATCTTTGATTCTGTTACTCAGTGTCTCTATCATTGTATGTTTCTGATACAGCAGTTCTTTAGGGTGTCTCTCGCTTGGCAATTCTGTGAGTGTATTATTCAATAAATAGGTTTTGTAACCTGAGATGATTCTAATTCACCTCACAATTTTCAAGTTGAATTAATTCCTTTCCTCCCAATATTCTGTAGCTATTATAGATGATTCTGAATCACTATTAGGTTTCTTAAAAATATTTGCTCTCTTTCTATTAATATCTCCCAAGTAATGGAATAAAGATACTGTTAGACTAATACCAACTGAAAAACAGACACAAAAAGAACACCTCTATATCAGGTAGGAGTTTTTGTTTATAAGTAATAGGAAACTCACTACAAAATAACTTTAAAAAGTAAATGGTATATATGGGATTGTTGTCAAACCCAAGTTCATATGCCTAATGCATAGTGAGGCCAAACAAACTGAAATGTTGAAGTTTGGAGCAGAGAAAGTTTTACTGAAGGGACAAGCAAGGAGAACGGGTGGCTCATGCTCAAAAGACAAGAACTTCCTGATGGGTTTCAGTGAAAAAGTTTTTATTGACAAAATTTGTGGGGAGGGCTGCAGCATGTGTAACCCTCTTCTGATTGGTTAGTGATGAAGTAAGACAGTGGTGTTCCAGGAATCTCAATCATCAGGCTTCTGGTTCCAATCAGTCTGGGGTCCACCTACTTGTGCTCAAACTGAAGTTACCATCCTCCATCTGGTTGGGGATCTTAGTTTCTTTAGAACTCAGAGATATGCATTAAATTGTTAGGCACAGGGATTGGTTCAAGATGGTGGAGTAGAAGGATGTGTGCTCACTCCCTCTTGCAAGATCACTGGAATCACAACTAACTGCTGAACAATCATTGAGAGGAAGACACTGGAACTCACCAAAAAAGATACTCCATATCCAAAGACAAAGGAGAAGCCACAATGAGATGGTAGGAGAGGCACAATCACAATAAAAGCAAATCCCATAACGGTTGAGTGGGTGACTCACAAACTGGAGTGAGTCTTTTTTTTTTTTTAACATCTTTATTGGGGTATAATTGCTTTACAATGGTGTGTTAGTTTCTGCTTTATAACAAAGTGAATCAGCTATACATGTACATATGTTCCCATATGTCTTCCCTCTTGCGTCTCCCTCCCTCCCACCCTCCCTATCCCACCCCTCCAGGCTGTCACAAAGCACCGAGCCAATATCCCTGTGCCATGCTGCTACTTCCCACTACCTATCTACCTTACTACGTTTGTTAGTGTGTATATGTCCATGACTCTCTCTCGCCCTGTCAGAGCTCACCCTTCCCCCTCCCCATAACCTCAAGTCCGTTCTCTAGTAGGTCTGCGTCTTTATTCCTGCCTTACCCCTAGGTTCTTCATGACAATTTTTTTTCTTAAATTCCATATATATGTGTTAGCATACGGTATTTGTCTTTTTCTTTCTGACTTACTTCACTTTGTATGACAGATTCTAGGTCTATCCACCTCATTACAAATAGCTCAATTTCATTTCTTTTGATGGCTGAGTAATATTCCATTGTATATATGTGCCACATCTTCTTTATCCATTCATCCGATGATGGGCACTTAGGCTGTTTCCATCTCCGGGCTATTGTAAATAGAGCTGCAATGAACATTTTGGTACATGACTCTTTTTGAATTTTGGTTTTCTCAGGGTATATGCCAAGTAGTGGGATTGCTGGGTCATATGGTAGTTCTATTTGTAGTTTTTTAAGGAACCTCCATACTGTTCTCCATAGTGGCTGAACCAATTCACATTCCCACCAGCAGTGCAAGAGTGTTCCCTTTTCTCCACACCCTCTCCAGCATTTATTGTTTCTAGATTTTTTGATGATGCCCATTCTGACTGGTGTGAGATGATATCTCATTGTAGTTTTGATTTGCATTTCTCTAATGATTAATGATGTTGAGCATTCTTTCATGTGTTTGTTGGCAGTCTGTATATCTTCTTTGGAGAAATGTCTATTTAGGTCTTCTGCCCATTTTTGGATTGGGTTGTTTGTTTTTTGTTATTGAGCTGCATGAGCTGCTTGTAAATTTTGGAGATTAATCCTTTGTCGGTTACTTTGTTTGCAAATATTTTCTCCTATTCTGAGGGTTGTCATTGGTCTTGTTTATGGTTTCCTTTGTTGTGCAGAAGCTTTGAAGTTTCATTACATCCCATTTGTTTATTTTTGTTTTTATTTCCATTACACTAGGAGGTGGGTCAGAAAGGATCTTGCTGTGATTTATGTCATAGAGTGTTCTGCCTATGTTTTCCTCTAAGAGTTTGTTAGTTTCTGGCCTTACATTTAGGTCTTTAATCCATTTTGAGCTTATTTTTGTGTATGGTGTTAGGGAGTGATCTAATCTCATACTTTTACATGTACCTGTCCAGTTTTCTCAGCACCACTTTTTGAAGAGGCTGTCCTTTCTCCACTGTACATTCCTGCCACCTTTATCAAAGATAACGTGTCCATATGTGCGTAGGTTTATCTCTGGGCTTTCTATCCTTTTCCATTGATCTATCTTTCTGTTTTTGTGCCAGTACCATACTGTCTTGATTACTGTAGCTTTGTAGTATAGTCTGAAGTCAGGGAGCCTGATTCCTCCAGCTCCTTTTTTCATTCTCAAGATTGCTTTGGCCATTCGGGGTCTTTTGTGTTTCCATACAAATTGCGAAATTTTTTGTTCTAGTTCTGTGAAATATGCCAGTGATAGTTAGATAGGGATTGCATTGAATCTATAGATTGCTTTGGGTAGTAGAGTCATTTTCACAATGTTGATTCTTCCAATCCAAGAACATGGCATATCTCTCAATCTATTTGTACCATCTTTAATTTGTTTCATCAGTGTCTTAAAATTTTCTGCATACAGGTCTTTTGTCTCCTTAGGTAGGTTTATTCCTAGATATTTTATTCTTTTTGTTGCAATGGTAAATGGGAGTGTTTTCTTGATTTCACTTTCAGATTTTTCATCATTAGTATATAGGAATGCCAGAGATTTCTGTGCATTAATTTTGTATCCTGCCACTTTACCAAATTCATTGATTAGCTCTAGTAGTTTTCTGGTAGCATCTTTAGGATTCTCTATATAGGATCATGTCATCTGCAAACAGTGACAGCTTTACTTCTTCTTTTCCGATTTGGATTCCTTTTATTTGCTTTTCTTCTCTGATTGCTGTGGCTAAAACTTCCAAAACTATGTTGAATAAGAGTGGTGAGAGAGGGCAACCTTGTCTTGTTCCTGATCTTAGTGGAAATGCTTTCAGTTTTTCACCATTGAGGATGATGTTTGCTGTGGGCTTGTCATATATGGCCTTTATTATGTTGAGGAAATTTCCCTCTATGCCTACTTTCTGTAGGGTTTTTATCATAAATGGGTGTTGAATTTTGTCAAAAGCTTTCTCTGCATCTATTGAGATGATCATGTGGTTTTTCTCCTTCAATTTTTAATATGGTTTATCACATTGATAGATTTGCGTATATTGAAGAATCCTTGCATTCCTGGAATAAACCCCACTTGATCATGGTGTATGATCCTTTTAATGTGCTGTTGGATTCTGTTTGCTAGTATTTGGTTGAGGATTTTTGCATCTATGTTCATCAGTGATATTGGCCTGTAGTTATCTTTATTTGTGACATCCTTGTCTGGTTTTGGTATCAAGGTGATGGTGGCCTCGTAGAAGGAATTTGGGAGTGTTCCTCCCTCTGCTATATTTTGGAAGAGTTTGAGAAGGATAGGTGTTAGCTCTTCTCTAAATGTTTGATAGAATTCGCCTGTTGAGCCATCTGGTCCTGGGCTTTTTTTTGTTGGAAGACTTTTAATCACAGTTTCAATTTCAGTGCTTGTGATTGGTCTGTTCATATTTTCTATTTCTTCCTGATTCAGTCTTGGCAGATTGTGCCTTTCTAAGAATTTGTCCATTTCATCCAGATTGTCCATTTTATTGGCATAGAGTTGCCTGTGGTAATCTCTCATGATCTTTTTTATTTCTGCAGTGTCAGTTGTTACCTCTCTTTTTTCATTTCTAATTCTATTGATTTGAGTCTTCTCCGTTTTTTTCTTGATGAGTCTGGCTAGTGGTTTATCTATTTTGTTTATCTTCTCAAAGAACCAACTTTTATTTTTATTGATCTTTGCTATTGTTTCCTTCATTTCTTTGTCATTTATTTCTGATCTGATTTTTATGATTTCTTTCCTTCTGCTAGCTTTGGGGTTTTTTGGTTCTTCTTTCACTAATTGGTTGAGGTGCAAGGTTACGTTGTTTTTTCGAGATGTTTCCTGCTTCTTAAGGTGGGCTTGTATTGCTATAAACTTCCCCCTTAGAACTGCTTTTGCTGCATCTCATAGGTTTTGGGTCGTTTTGTCTCCATTGTCATTTGTTTCTAGGTATTTTTTTATTTCCTCTTTGATTTCTTCAGTGATCACTTCGTTATTAAGTAGTGTATTGTTTAGCCTCCATGTGTTTGTATTTTTTACAGATCTTTTCCTGTAATTGATATCTAGTCTCATGGCATGGTGGTCAGAAAAGATACTTGATACAATTTCAATTTTCTTATATTTACCAAGGCTTGATTTGTGACCCAAGATATGATCTATCCTGGAGAATGTTCCATGTAACTTGAGAAAAATGTGTATTCTGTTGTTTTTGGATGGAGTGTCCTATAAATATCAAGTAAGTCCATCTTGTTTAATGTATCATTTAAAGCTTGTGTTTCCTTATTTATTTTCACGTTGGATCATCTGTCCATTGGTGAAAGTGGGGTGTTAAAGTCCCCTACTATGAATGTGTTACTGTTGATTTCCCCTTTTATGGCTGTTAGTATTTGCCTTATGTGTTGAGGTGCTCCTATGTTGGGTGCATAAATATTTACAATTGTTATATCTTCTTCTTGGATCGATCCCTTGATCATTATGTAGTGTCCTTCTTTGTCTCTTTTAATAGTCCTTATTTTAAAGTCTATTTTGTCTGATATGAGAATTGCTACTCCAGCTTTCTTTTGGTTTCCATTTGCATGGAATATCTTTTTCCATCCCCTTACTTTCAGTCTGTATGTGTTTCTAGGTCTGAAGTGGGTCTTTTTAGACAGCACATATAAGGGTCTTGTTTTGGCATCTATTCAGTCAATCTGTGTCTTTTGGTGGGAGCATTTAGTCCATTTGCATTTAAAGTAATTATCGATATGTATGTTCCTATTCCCATGTTCTAAATTGTTTTGGGTTCGTTATTGTAGGTCTTTTCCTTCTCTTGTGTTTCTTGTGTAGAGAAGTTCCTTTAGCATTTGTTGTAAAGCTGGTTTGGTGGTGCTGAACTCTCTCAGCTTTTGCTTGTCTGTAAAGGTTTTAATTTCTCCATCAAATCTGAATGAGATCCTTGCTGGGTAGAGTAGTCTTGGCTGCAGGTTTTTCTCCTTCATCACTCTCAGTATGTCTTGCCACTCCCTTCTGGCTTGTAGGGTTTCTGCTGAGAGATCAGCTGTTAACCTTATGCGGATTCCCTTATGTGTTATTTGTTGTTTTTCCCTTGCTGCTTTTAATATGCTTTCTTTGTATTTAATTTTTGACAGTTTGATTAACATGTGTCTTGGCGTATTTCTCCTTGTATTTATCCTGTATGGGACTCTCTGTGCTTCCTGGACTTGATTAACTATTTCCTTTCCCATATTAGGGAAGTTTTCAACTATAATCTCTTCAAATATTTTCTCAGTCCCTTTCTTTTTCTCTTCTTCTTCTGGAACCCGTATAATTCGAATGTTGGTGCGTTTAATGTTGTCCCAGAGGTCTCTGAGACTGTCCTCAGTTCTTTTCATTCTTTTTTCTTTATTCTGCTCTGCAGTAGTTTTTTCCACTATTTTATCTTCCAGGTCACTTATCCATTCTTCTGCCTCAGTTATTCTGCTATTGATCCCATCTAGAGTACTTTTAATTTCATTTATTGTGTTGTTCATCATTGCTTGTTTCATCTTTATTTCTTCTATGTCCTTGTTAAACGTTTCTTGCATTTTGTACATTCTATTTCCAAGATTTTGGATCATCCTTACTATCATTATTCTGAATTCTTTTTCAGGTAGACTGCCTATTTCCTCTTCATTTGTTAGGTCTGTTGCATTTTTATCTTGCTCCTTCATCTGCTGTGTGTTTTTCTGTCTTCTCATTTTGCTTATCTTACTGTGTTTGGGGTCTCCTTTTTGCAGACTGCAGGTTCATAGTTCCCGCTGTTTTTGATGTCTGTCTCCATTGGCTAAGGTTGGTTCAGTGGGTTGTGTAGGCTTCCTGGTGGAGGGGACTAGTGCCTGTGTTGTGGTGGATGAGGCTGGATCTTGTCTCTCTAGTGGGCAGGTTCACGTCTGGTGGTGTGTTTTGGGGTGTCTGTGGCCTTATTATGATTTTAGGTAGCCTCTCTGCTAATGGGTGGGGTTGTGTTCCTGTTTTGCTAGTTGTTTGGCATAGGTTGTCCAGCACTGTGGCTTGCTGGTCGTTGAGTGAAGCTGGGTGCTGGTGTTAAGATGGAGGTCTCTGGGAGATTTTCGCCGTTTGGTATTATGTGGAGCTGGGAGGTCTCTTGTTGACCAGTGTCCTGAAGTTGGCTCTCCTACCTCAGAGGCAGAGCCCTGACTCCTGGCTAGAGCACCAAGAGCCTTTCATCCACACAGCTCAGAATAAAAGGGAGAAAACGTAGAGAGAATTAGTATAAGTATGAGGAAAGCAAGAAGGAAAGGAGGGAAGGAAGGAAGGAAGGACGGAAGAAAGAAAGAAAGAAAGAAGCAAAGAAGGAAAGTAGACAAGCAGGAAAGAAAGGAGGGAGACAGGGAGGGAGGAAGGAAGGAAAGAGGGAAAGAAGGAAAAAAGACAGAAAGAAAGAAGATACAGTAAAAATAAAATAAAGTATAATAAAGTTATTGAATTAAAAAATACTTATTTAGGAAAAAAAAAGGGACGGATAGAACCTTAGGACAAATGTTGGAAGCAAAGCTATACAGACAAAATCTTACACAGAAGCATACACATACACCCTCACTAAAAGAGGTAAAGGGGGAAAAATCATAAATCTTGCTCGCAGAGACCACCTCCTCAATTTGGGATGATTCGTTGTCTAAAGGAGGGAAGGAAGGAAGGAAGGAAAGAAAGAAAGAAAGAAAGAAAGAAAGAAAGAAAGAAAGAAAGAAAGAAAGAAAGAAAGAAGGTAAAGTATAATAATGTTATTAAAATTAATTATTAAGAAAAAAATTAAAATAAAAACCATGGATGGATAGAACCCTAGGACAAATGGTAGAAGCAAGACTACACAGACAAGATCTCACACAGAAGCATACACATACACATTCACAGAAAGAGGAAAAGGGAAAAAAATCATAGATCTTGCTCCTAAAGTCCACTTCCTTAATTTGGGATGATTGGTTGTCTATTCAGGTATTCCACAGATGCAGGGTATATCAAGTTGATTGTGGAGCTTTAATCCGCTGCTTCTGAGGCTGCTGGGAGAGATTTCCCTTTCTCTTCTTTGCTCTCACAGCTCACTGGGGCTCAGCTTTGGATTTGGCCCTGCCTCTTCATGTTGGTCGCTGGAGGGTGACTGGTTTTTGCTCAGACAGGACGGTGTTAAAGGAGCCGCTGATTCGGGGGCTCTGGCGCAGTCAGGCCGGCGGGGAGGAAGGGGCACGGAGTGCGGGGCGGGCCTGCGGCAGCAAAGGCCAACATGACTTTGCACCAGCCTGAGGCCCGCCATGCGTTCTCCCAGGGAAGTTGTCCCTGGATCCCGGGAACCTGGCAGTGGCGGGCTGCACAGGTTCCGCGGAAGAGGGGTGTGGAGAGTGACCTGTGCTCGCACACAGGCCCCTTGGTGGCGGCAGCAGCAGCCTTAGCGTCTCCCTCCCATCTCTGGGGTCCGCGCTTTTAGCCGTGGCTCGCGCCTGTCTCTGGGGGTCCGCGCTTTTAGCCGTGGCTCGCGCCTGTCTCTGGGGGTCCGCGCTTTTAGCCACAGCTCGCGCCTGTCTCTGAGGTTTGCGCTTTTAGCCGCGGCTCACGCCCGTCTCTGGAGTTCCTTTAAGCAGCGTTCTTAAACCCCTCTCCTCACGCACCAGGAAACAAAGAGGGAAGAAAAAGTCTCTTGCCTCTTCGGCAGGTGCGGACTTTTCCCCGGACTCCCTCCCGGCTAGCGGTGGTGCACTAACCCCTTCAGGCTATGTTCAAGCCGCCAACCCCAGTCCTCTCCCTGTGCTCCATTCGAAACCGAAACCCGAGCCTCAGAGCCTCAGCTCGCAGCCCCGCCCGCCCCACCGGGTGAGAAGACAAGCCTCTCGGGCTGGTGAGTGCCGGTCGGCACCAATCCTCTGTGCAGGAATCTCCCCGCTTTGCCCTCCGCACCCGTTGCTGTGCACTCCTCCGCGGCTTTGAAGCTCCCCCCTCCGCCTCCCGCAGTCTCCGCCCGCGAAGGGGCTTCCTAGTGTGTGGAAACTTTTCCTCCTTCACAGCTCCCTCCCACTGGTGCAGGTGCCGTTCCTATTCTTTTGTCTCTGTTTTTTCTTTCTTTTCTTTTGCCCTGCCCAGGTACGTGGGGAGTTTCTTGCCTTTTGGGAGGTCTGAGGTCTTCTGCCAGCCTTCAGTAGGTGTTCTGTAGCAGCTGTTCCACGTGTAGATGTATTTCTGGTATATCTGTGGAGAGGAAGGTGATCTCCGCGTCTTACTCTTCCGCCATCTTCCTCTCCATCTGGAGTGAGTCTTATACCACAGAAGTCCACCGACTGGAGTGAAGGTTCTAAACCGCATGTCAGGCTTCCCAACCTGGAGGTCTGGCAACAGGGGGAGGAATTCCTAGAGAATCAGACTTTGAAGGCTAGTGGGATTGGATTGCAGGACTTTGACAGGACTGAGGAAAGCAAAGACTCCACTCTTGGAGCACACACACAAAGTAGTGTGAGCATTGGAACCCAGGGGAGGGAGAAGTGACCCCATAGGAGACTGAACCAGACCTAACTGCTAGTGTTGGTGGGTTTCCTGCGCAGATGGGGGTGGCTGTGGCTCACCATGAGGACAAGGACACTGGCAACAGAAGTTCTGGGAAGTACTCCTTGGCATGAGCCTTCCCAGAGTCCACCATTAGCCCCCAAAAAGAGCCTGGTAGGCTCCAGGGTTAGGTTGCCTCAGGCCAAACAACCGACAGGGAGGGAACCCAGCCCCACCTATCAGCAGACAAGCAGATTAAAGGTTTACTGAGCTCTGTCCACCAGAACAACAGCCAGCTCTACCCACCACCAGTCCCTCCAAACAGGAAACTTGAAAAACCCTCTTAGATAGCCTCATCCACCAGAGGGCAGACAGCAGAAGGAAGAAGAAATACAATCCTTCAGCCTGTGGAACAAAAACCACATTCACAGAAAGATAGACAAGATGAAAAGGCAGAGGGCTATGTAGCAGTTGAAGGAACAAGATAAAACCTCAGAAAAACAAATAAATGAAGTGGAGATAAGCAACCTTCCAGAAAAAGAATTCAGAATAATGATAGTGAAGATGATCCAGGACCTCAGAAAAAGAATGGAGACAAAGATCGAGAAGATGCAAGAAATGTTTCACAAACACCTAGAAGAATTAAAGAACAAACACTTAGAAGAATTAAAGAACAAACAGAGATGAGCAATGCAATAACTGAAATGAAAAATACACTAGAAGGAATCAATAGCAGAATAACTGAGGCAGAAGAACGGAAAAGTGACCTGCAAGACAAAATGATGGAATTCTCCACTGTGGAACAGAATAAAGAAAAAAGAATGAAAAGAAATGAAAGCAGCTTAAGAGACCTCTGGGACAACCTTAAATGCAACAACTTTCCCATTTGGGGTCCCAGAAGGAGAATAGAGAGAGAAAGGTCACAAGAAAATATTTGAAGAGATTATAGTCGAAAACTTCCCTGACATGGGAAAGGAAATAACCACCCAAGTCCAGGAAACGCAGAGAGTCCCAGGCAGGATAAATCAAAGGAGAAACATACCAAGACACATAGTAATCAAACTGACAAAAATTAAAGGCAAAGAAAAATTATTGAAAGCAACAAGGGAAAAATGACAAATAATATACAAGGGAACTCCCATAAGGTTAACAGCTGATTTTTCAGCAGAAACTCTGCAAACCAGAAGGGAGTAGCATGATATATTTAAAGTGATGAAAGGGAAGAACCTACAACCAAGATTACTCTACCCAGCAAAGATCTCATTCAGATTCAACAGAGAAATCAAAACCTTTACAGACAAGCAAAAGCTAAGAGAACTCAGCACCACCAAACCAGCTCTGCAACAAATGCTAATGGAACTTGTCTAAGTGGGAAACACAAAAGAAGAAAAGCACCTACAAAAAGAAGCCCATAACAATTAAGAAAATGGTAATTGGATTGTATGGATAATTACCTTAAACGTGAATGGATTAAATGCTCCAATCAAAAGAAGGAGGCTTGCTGAATGGATACAAAAACAAGACCCATATATATGCTGTCAACAAGAGACCCACTTCAGACCTAGGGACACATATAGCTTGAAAGTGAGGGAATGGAAAAAGATATTCCATGAAAATGGAAATCAAAAGAAAGTTGGCATAGCAATACTCATATCAGACAAAAGAGACTTTAAAATAAAGAATGTTACAAGAGATAAGGAAGGACACTACATAATTATCAATGGATTAATCCAAGAAAAAGATATAACAATTATAAATATATATACACACTATAGGCACATCTCAATATATAAGGGAACTGCTAAGAGCTCTAAAAGAGGAAATCAGTAACACAGTAAGAGTGGGGGAATTTAACACCTCACTTACAGCAATGGACAGATCATCCAAAGAGAAAATTAATAAGGAAACACAAGCTTTAAATGACACAATAGACCAGATAGATTGAATTGATATTTACAGGACATGCCATCCAAAAACAGCAGATTACATTTTCTTTTCAAGTGCACATGGAACATTCTCCAGGATAGATCACATCTTGGGTCAAAAATCAAGCCTCAGTAAATTTAAGAAAATTGAAATCATATCAAGCATCTTTTCTGACCAAAACGATATGAGATTAGAAATCAATTATAGGGAGAAAAACAAAACAAAAACAAAAACACATAGAGGCTAAACAATATGTTACTAAATAACCAAGAGATCACTGAGGAAATCAAAGAGGAAATCAAAAACTCTCTAGAGATAAATGACAAAGAAAACACGATGATCTGAAACCTATGGGATGCAGCAAAAGCAGTTCTAAGAGGGAAGTTTATAGCAATACAAGCCTACCTCAAGAAACAAGAAAAGTCTCAAATAAACAATCTAACATTACACCAAATGGAACTAGAGAAAAAACGAACAAACAAAACCCAAAGTCTTAGAAGGAAAGAAATCATAAAGATCAGAACAGAAATAAATGAAATAGAAACAAAGAAAACAATTGCAAAGATCAATAAAACTAAAAGCTGGTTCTTTGAGAACATAAACAAAATTGATAAACCATTAGTCAGACTCATCAAGAAAAAGAGGGAGGGGACTGAAATCAATAAAATTAGGAATGAAAAAGGAGAAGTTACAACAGACACTGCAGAAATACAAAGCATCCTAAGAGGCTACTACAAGCAACCCTATGCCAATAAAATGGGCAACCAGGAAGAAATGGACAAATTCTCAGAAAGGTATAACCTTCCATGATGGAATCAGAAAGAAATAGACAATATGAACAGACCAATCACAAGTACTGGAATTGAAACTGTGATTAAAAATTTTCCAACAAACAAAAGTCCAGGACAAGATGGCTTCCCAGGTGAATTCTATCAAACATTTAGAGAATAACTAACACCCATCCATCTCAAACTCTTCCAAAAAGTTGCAGAGGAAGGAAGTGTCCCATACTCATTCTATGAGGCCACCATCACCCTGATACCAAAACCAGGCAAACATACTACAAAAAAAGAAAATTACAGACCAGTAACACTGATGAATATAGATGCAACAGTCCTCAACAAAATACTGGTAAACAGAATCCAACTACACATTAAAAGGATCATTCACTGTGATCAAGTGGGATTTAGCCCAGGGATGCAAGGATTCTTCAATATACACAAATCAATCAATGTGATACACCATATTAACAAATTGAAGAATAAAAACCATATGATCATCTCAATAGATGCAGAAAAATCTTTTGACAAAATTCAACACCAATTTATGATTAAAAAAAAAACTATTCAGAAAGTGGGCATAGAGGAAACCTACCTCAACATAATAAAGGCCATATATGACAAACCCACAGCAAACATCATACTCAATGGTGAAAAACTGAAAGCATTTCCTCTAAGATCAGGAGCAAGACAAGGATGCCCACTCTCACCACTATTATTCAACACAGTTTTGGAAGCCCTGGCCGCACAAATCAGAGAAGAAAAAGAAATTAAAGGAATCCAAATAGGGAAAGAAGAAGTAAAACTGTCACTATTTGCAGATGACAGGATACTATACATAGATAATCCTAAAGATGCCACCAGAAAACTACTAGAGCTAATCAATTAATTTGGTAAAGCTTCAGGATACAAAATTAATACACAGAAATCTCTTGCATTCTTATACACTAATGATGAAAAATCTGAAAGAGAAATTAAGGAAAAATTCCCATTTACCACTGCAACAAAAAAAAATAAAATACCTAGGAAAAAACTTACCTAGGGAGACAAAAGACCTGTATGCACAGAACTATAAGACACTGATGAAAGAAATTAAAGATTATGCAAACAGATGGTGAGATTTACCATGTCCTTGGATTGGAAGAATCAATATTTTGTAAATGACTCTACTACCCAAGCAATCTACAGAGTCAGTGCAACCCCTATCAAATTACCAATGGCATTTTTTACAGAACTAGAACAAAAAGTCTTAAAATTTGTATGGAGACAAAAAAGACCCCAAATAGCAAAAGCAGTCTTGAGGGGAAAAACTGGAACTGGAAGAATCAGACTCCCTGACTTCAGACTATACTCCAAAGCTACAGTAATCAAGACAGTATGGTACTGGCACAGAAACAGAAATATTCATCAATGGAACAGGATAGAAAGCCCAGAGATAAAGCCACACACATATGGTCAACTAATCTATTACAAAGGAGGCAAGGATATACAATGGAGAAAAGACAGTCTCTTCAATAAGTGGTGCTGGAAAAACTGGACAGCTACATGTAAAAGAATGAAATTAGAATACTCCCTAACACGATACACAAAAATAAACTGAAAATGGATTAGAGACCTAAATGTAAGACCGGACACTATAAAACTCTTAGAGGAAAACATAGGAAGAATTCTCTTTGACATAAATCATAGCAAGATCTTTTTTGATCCACCTCCTAGAGTAATGGAAATAAAAACAAAAGTAAATAAATGGGACCTAATGAAACTTAAAAGCTTTTGCAAAGCAAAGGAAACTACAAACAAGACGAAACGACAACCCTCAGAATGGGAGAAAATATTTGCAAACGAATCAATGGCCAAAGGATTAATCTCCAAAATATATAAACAGCTCATGCAGCTCAATATTAAAAAGCAAACAACCCAATCCTAAAATGGGCAGAAGACCTAAATAGACATTTCTCCAAAGAAGACATGCAGATGGCCAAGAAGCATATGAAAAGATGCTTAACATCAGTAATTATTAGAGAAATACAAATCAAAAATACAATGAGGGGCTTCCCTGGTGGTGCAGTGGTTGAGAGTCTGCTTATGGATGCAGGGGACACGGGTTCATGCCCCAGTCTGGGAGGATCCCACACACCGTGGAGTGGCTGGGCCCGTGAGCCATGGCCACTAAGCCTGCGCGTCCAGAACCTGTGCTCCACAACGGGAGAGGCCACAGCAGTGAGAGGCCTGCATACCAAAAAAAAAAAAAAAAAAAAAACCAAACTACCATGAGGTATCACCTCACACTGGTCAGAATGGCCATCATCAAGCCCTACAAACAGTAAATGCTGGAGAGGATGTGGAGAAAGGGGACCCTCTTGCACTGTTGGTGGGAATGTAAATTGATACAGCCACTGTGGAGAACAGTATGGAGGTTCCTTAAAAAACTAAAAATAGAATTACCATATTACCCAGCAATCCCACTACTGGGCATATACCCAGATAGAACCATAATTCAAAATACACATGCATCCCAATATTCATTGCAGCACTATTTACAATAGCCAGGTCATGGAAGCAACCCAAATGCCCATCGACAGATGAATGGATAAAGAAGTTGTGGTATATATATACAATGGAATATTACTCAGCAATAAAAAGGAATGAAACTGAGTTATTTGTAGTGAGGTGGATGGACTTAGGTTCTGTCATACAGAGAGAAGTAAGTCAGAAAGAAAAACAAATACCGTATGCTAACACATATATGTGGAACCTAGAAAAATGGTACAGATGAACCGGTTTGCAGGGCAGAAATATGGACACAGATGTAGAGAACAAACGTATGGACACCAAGGGGGAAAGTGTGGGGGTGGTGGTCGGATTAATTGGGAGATTGGGATTGACATATATACACTAATATGTATAAAATGAAATACTAATAAGAACCTGTTGTATAAAATAATAAATTAAATAAAATTCAAAAAGAAAAAAATTGTTAGGCACATTCCCAAGGAGGAACCAGGCCAAGGTCTCATACTGCACTATTGTTTCTTCCTGCATTCCTGCCCTTCCCTGATTAACAACTGTTTGTATCTGCCCTTTGGAACTCAGGGAAGGCCTAGAAGGCTGAAAACCTTTTTCCTAAGAACAAGAAATGGGGGGTGGGGTGGGGGGCAATGGAAAGGGTTTTGTGCCCGGGAGAGCCCCAGAGGGTCCTGCTTGCTTTCAGTGTTAGAGAGTGTGGGCTGAAGCGTGGTTTGATATAGAGATTTATGATGTCATGAGGATTGCAGCCCTGTTTTCCTATAAATATCTTGGCTCTTCCCTTCTCTTATGTTGGCTTTATCTGGGGGCTGACTACTCTCGTAGCTGGGTGGCTGACAGCATCTCCCAGATTTACATGCTTTCTTATTCTCATCAAGGGGGAAAGAAAAAAGCATGTCTCCTCCAAATATTGAACAAAAGTCCTGGAGTTCCCACTTATGAGACTTTCTCAGTCATGTTCCCACACTGAGCAAATAACTTTAGCAAAGAAATTTACAAAAAATATCAGATTCTGTTGCTGGGAGTAAGTGTTGTATTGATACCACCTAAATCAAAAAGCTGTGACAAAATGAAAAGGGATACAATCATGTTGAAGTGGTGACCAATCTGCCCAATACAAAGTGACTTAGTATCTGACACATACTAAGTAGTCAACAAATTTGTTTCACTTTATTTAATTTCCCTTACATATCCAATTCTTTCAACACTAAGGAGAAAAAAAACATTCATTCGTTTTCATGCCAGATTTTTTTAAAAAAAAAAGATCTTCAAGGGGAATAAAATCCTTTATAATTTATGGGTTAAAAATTCTGTGCCTTGATTTATATAAATCTAGTATTCTCCTTGTGTTTTGATGCCAATGCATTTCAAGTGTAGGAGAAAAAGGTTCTGAAAATAGGTGGAAAAGTGTGGGTGACATGGTGTTTCCCAAATGGAACGTATCTTTAGTCTCTGCTATCCACCAGTGTAGAGAGTCTTTTTCTGAGTAGGATTTTTCAATTTCCTTTTCAATCTGTGCCCTTAACCAATACTTTTTCTTCTCACTACATCAAATTGAGGTTTGGATTTTGAAGTTCCTGTGTTAAATACTTCATAATATTACATCATGTTCAATAGAGTCAAGTGAACTCTCTCACCCACCATGCAAATATCTGGCAACTCTATGTTATACATGAGAATGCTTATAATAGTGTATCATTACTCAGCATCCATTTCCCTGGAGTTTCCTGCTGATTTACTCTGAAATCATTAAGAAAAGAATCATTTGTTAGCTTGTACTTTTATTTTCTTTATATAATTGCTTAAACTTTTCACTTATGATTTGCTTAAAGGCAAAATTAAATGAAGTAATTTTGTCCACTTTTCCTGATGACCCAAGTCTGAAAACTTCAAGTGTATGCAAATGTAGTATTTATAACAAATTATTTTAGGCAAGCATCTTATGAAGGGGATGCAATGAATTTCTGCCTTTAGGAATTTTGAGCTATTAGGAAGTCTGGTATAGCACTAATAAAATACAAACGCATAGTCAAATCTTATTTCTGATGCTGTTAAATGAGAACTTACAGCTTAACGAAATAGGCAATTTAGCATATAAATGTATACCATAAAAGCAAGATGTTGGCAGTTCAAAACAATAAATGTTAACCTGTGGGCAGGCTGTTACTGAGGTGTTAAAGGCCCCTGAAATTTTAATGAACTTGTTTAGACTAAGAATTTCCTACTCTAAGTATCTTGCCTGAATTTACCCACTCCCAATTTCATGCCAAATTACAGAATGAGACATTCAAAAAGTTAGACCTGAAGTAACTGACATTTTCATTGGATTGTTTTGGCAGAAGTTTTATTTCAGCCTTTTCCCTTCACTATGATGTTTACATCTGTCATCTATTCTGGTAATTCTCTAAGTACATTCTAGTGGCAGTCTATTTCCCAGAACCAAGAGGAGGCATGAACTGTCTCTCTTAACTCGGAGAGCCATTTTCAATGCAAGTACATAACAACATTTTTTATCATCTAAATAATATAAGGATAGCTTTATTTCTTTCTCATTTTTCTAAGCAGATACAGATGCCAGTCACTCTAATCCTCAGGAGAGAGAATACTATCTTGACAGTGAAATTCATTGAAAGGGGAACCAGAGGAGATTCTTCAATGTGGATAGAAACTCTTAAAAACTCCATAATATCAAGCAAAAGAAGTCCAGACTCTCTGAAGTCACTCATATTGTTGACCAATAATTTCTCGTCAAACTTTTGCCTTTTTTTTCTGAGTCTTCACCAGCCTATTAGTTCTGTTAACAATCTTACTGATCTTTTTCTGTATCTTTAGCTGACTCCTCTTCTGTGGTCCCCCACATCTTAAAGTTAGATATTCTCCCAATTTCGCCCTAGTCCCTCTTTGCCTTTGTTTTTTTCTTTCTTTATTTAGGTTTATTACATTTACTCCCAGAGAGTTTCAGTTATACCTATGAAATTGACTCCAAAATCTATGTGTCAAACCCTCCTTATCATTTGAGTTTCAGATATAATTTTCAACTTCCACTGTTTCTCAATACTGAGATAGGTTATTAATAAACTTAACAATTCCAAAACTTAGCATATCATCTTTTTAAAATATAGTGTTATAAGAAAACCACAGGCCTCAAATGACATCACTTGTGCTAAAGCCCATGATACCAAACCTAGATTTAATACCTGATCTAATTGCAGTTTAAATGTAATCTTAATGGACCAATCTGGAATTTTCTGTCATGTACAAGTAAGGTCATCAGTCATGTGCCTCTCCATCTCCCACAGGAAGAAGAAGCAATCTGCATGGTAACTTCTTTGCTTTCCCTTCTCCCACAAAAAAAAAAAAAAAAGATGTCCTGGCCTGAAAATAACCCTTTCTTTTATTTTGTTAATAGTTTCTTACCCCACCCTCCTTCTGTCTATAAAAATTTCCCATTTTGTACTCAGAACTCTCTTCTAGTTGCTAGATGGGATGATGCCCAACCCATGAATCACTGGATAAAGCCAATTAGATCTTCAAATTTACTTAATTTTAATTTCATTTTTGGGGTTTTTAAAATACTAGTAAATAATAAAATATCAGGAATTGTTCTAAGTGCTTTACATAAAATAAGGCACTAAATTCTGAAGTAGGTACAATTTCTACCATCATTCCCATTTTACAGATAAGGAAACTGAGCCGCAGAATGTTTCAGTGACTGCCCACAGTCATACAGCTGGTAAATAGTAGAACCAGGACTTGAGCTTGAAAATCTAGCACTAGGGTCCTTGTTCTTAACTACTTTGCTTTGCTGCATGGTTTCCCTTACTATTTTCTATTGATTTTACCTCTATTCTCCTCACATCAACACTTATAATCATATTTTTTTTTTTTACTTTTTCTTGTTACTCCCCACCCTTCTTCCCACATCAGATCAGTTGCTAAATTAACAAGTCTTGTATTTCTACCACTTCAGGTTTGTTTTTATTTTTTGTGAGAGAGTGGACTCAATTTGTTTTCCTAACTCCAGCCTCTCTCCATTCTAATTCAGCAGTGGGGAGATTAATTTTACTACAGCGCAGCTCTAATGGAGCTCCTAACAAATTTCTTTCTACTTACAGAAAAAGAGAAACAAAAACAAAACAGACTCTTCAAACTGAAATTCATGGTTCTCCACAATATATAGCTCCAACCCACTTCTCTAAGCTTATTTATTATGTTTCTAATACATGAGATCCATTGTTTAGCCATGTTGAACTGCTTGTTTCTGTCTTTGGTAACCTCATCTAATTCTATCCCTAATTTCATAGCTATTCATTTTGTAGTCTTTATGCACAACAAATATAACCTGTCTGTTAGTCCCTGCCTTTCCTAATTACAACTCAGCTGCTAGTACTATTGATCTCCAATATATAGGCTCAATCCTGCCCATTTTAGGGGCCAGAACCAAACAATCTTATTGATATATGAAGAATGCTATTTTGTGGTAAAAATATAAAGAGACAATAAAAAACTAGGAAAATAAATATAAATGGCCATTAGCAAACAAAATATTCAATATTGTTTGTAATAAAAAATCAATATTAAAACAATAACCAATGTTTTATGAGATGGTCAGCTTCATAAACTTGTGATGAGTATTATTTATTTTTTTACTATATCATTACTGATTTTATTCAGAAACCCATCCTTGTTGGTTTTGTCGCTGTTGTTTAAAAAAATTCCCATTATGAACTAGTTTGGTCAATCAACTACACTTTCTAGAAGACATAGGGTAAAAATGGCATGGCTTAAAATTGCCCTCATCTTTCATGATCTCTCCACTACCTTCTGTCCACACTCTGGTCCCCAGACCCTGACCTCCATCTATGCTTCTTGCAATGGTGTCCATATAACTCTCACCACAATTCTCTAGAAATGGGTTTCAAACGCATGAAGTTGCAGAAGCCTTCTCCTGTACACACTGCCTTTTCATACTGGTGGCATCAGGCTTCTCTGACATCTGTCCCAGAGGAGAGCCTCAAGTCAATCAAATCCTTTTCTGCATCTTCTTCAGGACGAAACTTGACATACATGTTTACACCTAGGTGATCTCCAAGGTTATCACAGACGTTCTTCTCTTCAACTTAACCCTATTTTTCTATTTCTGTAAAAACCTCCTCAAAAAATTCATCATAATGTACTTGCATTTTGACATCACCCATAGCACAGCACAAACTGTCAGCAGGCAATGAAGAGTTTTGAAGGTTATGGTACATGTTCAAGCAGGCAATGGTCTGGTTGGTTTATTGTGCGACTGAGAGGATCTGTCTCCATGAGGACATACTCCAATTGTGAAACAAAATGAATAGTTGACTTTGTCTTTTTTGGTGCCAAAGATGGAGATCAAGTCGTGTGCCATTTCCCACCTGCCGCTGCCAACACTACTGCCTGCAAAGCTGACCTTCTATGAAGGGAATTTAAATAGGCACAACCTTTGGGGAAAGCAATTTAAAAAAACAGCCTATAACAGAAAACAAATAGAAAAAAACTTAAATATTCATGATAATAATAATCACTAAGTTAAATATAGTATATCCACTCTATTGAATTATTCATATTTATATGTACTGAGATAGAAAGTTCTTTAAGATATATTTAATTGAAAAGTAATGGTTGCAGAATGATGAGCACCATATTTATAACAATACATACAGATAAAATATCCAGAAAATACACAAAAATGTATATAAATTTATGTGTGAATTATAATGTGGTAATTATAAGGTCCAATATTAGTGTACTGTTGAATAAATTTTGGTACATCCATATGGTATTTGAAAATCATATGTAAATATTTATAATATAATGTTATATAAGTAAAGTAAGTTATAGTTTATATCTCTGGTGTCAAACACAGGGCCTGACACTGACAAGTGAATGTTCAATGAATACATGTGTGTATATTACAATATTAATTGGAAAAAGAAAAGATAGCATACATGCTCAGAGTTTAGAAGGAAGTTGACTAAAAATTCAGCAGTGATTATTGATGGGTAATGGGCATAAGAATATTTTAAATATCACCCATGCAAATATTTCTTCCACAAATTTTTTTTATTGTGGTAGAAAGAATAACAGTCCCCCAAATATGTCCATGTCCTAATTCCTGGAACCTGTGAATATGCTAGCCACCTGGTAAAAGGGACTATACAGATGTGATTAAAGACATTGATTATCCCAGAGATTATCACAGATTATCCAGGTGGGCCCCACCTAATCAAAAGAATCTTTAAAAAGGAAAGAATGTTCCTCAGCTGTGGTCAAAGAGAAGTGTGTGTCAATGTAAGTGTCAGAGAGATTTGACATTAATGGTTTTAAAGATGAAAGAAGCAGGGTGCAAGCCAAGGAATGCAGGTTACCTTTAGAAACTGGAAGTGAATTTTCTTGTAGAGCCTCTGGGAAGGAATGCAGCCTTGCTGACACCTTGATTTTAGTTCAGTGAGAGCCATGTTAGATTTATGATCCACAGAACTATAAGATAATAAATTTGTGTTGTTTTAAGCCAGTACGTTTGTGGTAATTTGTTATGGCTGCAATAGAAAACAAATACATTTGTTGAATACAAATTAAAAGTATAGATACACACACACACACACACACAAACAACAAAAAAATCATTGTTAATCCCACACCAGATATATCTACTACATTATGATATATAGATAGATACATAGAACATTTTTCTTTACAAATATAACACATCTCAATAAAAGGCAACTTCATTCTTCCAATTGCTCAGGTCAAAATCCTTGGCATCAGTATTGTTTTTTTTTTTCTTATATACCACGTTCAATTAATCAGCTCTATATTTGTAATAATCTGACCATTCTCACCATCTCCAAATACTACTTGGATTTCCATAGCCTCTAAATCTTCTCCCTGCATCCATACTTGCCCTGCTAGTCTATTCACCATAGAGCAGCCAGAATTATCCTTTACAAATATATATCACTCACCTTCTAAAGATATCCTCTCTTTCAGAATAAATCTAAATTCCTTGCAGTTGCTTATGAGTCCCTAGAAAGATATGGCCCTCCGCTGCTTCTATGATCTCATTTCCTATCACTATTTGCTCTCAGTCACTCCATGGAAGCCATTAATACACTCCATGTTTTTTCCCCCCAAATACCAACCATGTTCATAAAACAGGACTTTTCCATTCTGATTCTTTTGCCTAGAGTGTTCTTCCTAAATATGTCTATATGGCTCAATTTCATTTCTCTTAAATTCCTGCTCAAACGTCATCTAACCCAGTGGATTTCCATGACCTCCATAACACTATCTTCCCCATATTCTCTATCCCCTTTACCCTGCTTTATTTTTCCTCATAAAACTCATTACTTCCTAAAATAAATTATACACATTTCAGATATTGTATATGAAATTGTATAGTTATATGCATTTTGTTTTGTATGTATTTTTTAAGCATTTGTATGTGTTTTCTTCTTTTCCCAGGGTATGGAACACTATAAATAACATAAATGTTTTTCTCTTACAGTTTTGGAAGCACATGTATATGAAATGATCTCTTCCTAGTTACTTTTGTTAGTGTACGTCTTTGAGTTTGAAGCTGTTATGTATATTGCCACTGTGAACACCCTTATTGGTGTGCTTCAGTGTAGGGTTTTGGGTTTTTTTGGGGCATTTATCCTTCTTGGTGGTCTCTGAGCTTCCTGTATCTGTAGGCTGGTGTCTGACATTAATTTGGAGGAAATTCTTAGTCATTATTTTTCAAATATTTCTTCTGTTTCTTTCTCTCTTTTTTCTCCTTCTGGTATTCCTGTTATGTGTATGCTACACCTTTTGTAGTTGTATCACAGTCCTTGGATATTCTCTTCTGTTTGTTTATCTTTGTTCTCTTTGCTTTTCAGTTTTGGAGGTTTCTTTTGAGATATCCTCAAACTCAGAGATTCTTTCCTTAGCTGTGTCCAGTCTACTAATAAGCCCAGCAGAAATAATTCTTCATTTCTGTGTTTTGAATCATTAGCATTTCTTTTTGGTTGTTTCTGAGGATTTTCATCTTTCTGTTTACATTGCCCATCTATTTTTGCATGCTATCTACTTTATCCATTAGAGCCCTTACCATGATAATTATTGTTGTTTTAAATTCCTGATCTGACAGTTCCAACATCCCTTCCATGTCTGGTTCTGATCTGTCTCTTCAAATTGTTTTTTTTTTTTTGCCTTGTCTGTATTTATGTCTTATAAATTTTTCTTAATAGCTGGAAATAATGAACTGGGTAAAAGGAGCTGCTATAAATAGGACTTCAGAAATATGGTGGTGTGTGTATGTGGGGACAACGTTCTGTAGTACTATGAATAGGTCTCAGTCTTTTAATGAGTCTATGCCTCTGGACTATGAACTTCATAGTGTTTTTCTCCCCAATTAGATGGGATAGGATGGCTAGAGTGGGCTGGAATTGCAATTCATCAGTTACTGTTCAGGTTTTACTATCCCAGCCCTGGTTCCTTTATTGGCTTCCACTCATGAGTCTCTGCTCTTGTAACTGTAACTCATATTCACTTGTCTGTCTCTCCAATTTAGGAGGCAGTGGTTTGCCCTGTGTCCTCTCTTCTCTTCTAGATCCAAGAAGAGTTGTTGATTTTTCAATCTGTTAAGCTTTTTACTTGTTAACATGGAGTGTCAACTTCCAAGCTCCTTACATGTAGAACTGGAAATTGGAAGTCTCTAAAGGGTTTTAAAATTCACTCCAATTGTTTTATATTCCAATATCCTCATCTGTGAGTTTTGTTTAATTGTCTTTCAATAACATGAAAATGTGAAGAATTTATTTTTTCACAGAGAGTACATCGGTTAAACAATCTTAAGTCTGTGTGTTTCCAATAAGCCCTTTTGGATATCTTCACATATGAATGAAAACTTGATAGGGTATAAAATTCATGGGTGATAACTTTCACTGAGTAAAACTCTGTAAACCTTGTTTTATGCATCAAATACCTTTATTATTTTAAAATAATCTATTTGTATAATTTTATGAGTACTATACAGTTTTGATGATAGTGGTTTTATGATACATTTTAATAGCTGGTGAAATGAGTCCTCACTATTTGCATTTTTATTATTTTATTGGATATACTCAGGCATTTTTTATTTTATATAATCTTTTAAATTATTTTAAACCAATTTCAAGAATTCCAGTCCCATACACTTTTCTAAATGAAACTGCATTAAATTCATAAATTAATTTTGTCAGAATTAATATTTTCATGGTATTCACTTTCCTTCTAAACTCATGACACATTTCTAGTTGTTCTGATATGATTTTATGTTCTTCAATTTGATGTTTTGGTAACAGTTTTATTGGGATATAATTGACACATCATACAATTTACCCATTTAAGTGTACAATTTAATGACTTTTAGTATGTTCACAGAGCTGTGCAACCATAACCACAATCAAATTTAGAAAATTTTCATTATCCCCCAAAGAAGCATTATACACTTTAGCTATCTTCTGGCAATCCTCCCCATTTACCTTAACCTAAGGGACCCATTAGTACTCTCTGTTTCTATGGATTTGCCTACTATGGATATTCAATATAAATGGAATCATATTATGTGTGGTCTTTTGTGACTGGCTTCTTCCCCTTAATATAATGCTTTCAAGGTTCATATGAGTTATAGCATGTATCAGTATTTCATTTATTTTTATTGCTGAATAATATTCCATTCTATGGACATATGACATTTGGTTATCCATTCATTGGTTGATAGATATTTGGGTTGTTTTCACTTTTTGGCTATTATGAATATTATGAACATTCATGTACAAGTTTTCATGTGAACATATATTTTCACCTCTCTTGGGTATATAACTCGGAGTAGAATTGCTAGGTCATATGGTAAATCTATGTTTAAGCTTTTGAAGAGCTGCCAGACTGTTTTCCAAAGTATCTGCACCATTTTACATTCCTTCCAGCAGTGTGTAAAGGTTCCAGTTTTTCCAATTCTTTGTCAACACTTATCTTTTTGATTATAGAAATTCTATTGGTTGTGAAGTGGAATCTCATTATAGTTTTGATTTGCATTATCCTAATAATTACTGATGTTGAGCATCCTTTCACATATCTATTGACCATTAGTATATATTATTTTGAGGAATGTCTACTCAAATTCTCTGCCTATTTTATAATTCCATTATTTGTCTTTTTATTATTAAGTTCTAAGAGATACGATTTGCAAATATCTTCTCCCATATTCTCTCCCATTCTGTTAGTTGTATTTTCACTTTCTTCATGGAATCATTTGAAGCACAAATATAATCTTTTAGTTTAATAGATTGTAATGAAATCCAATCTATTTATATTTTTCCTGAGCTAGTTTACAGTAGGTACAGAAGAGTCTCCATTAGTAAAAGAGTGCATGCCCCATTATGTGAATACTTTTAAAACCTCTGCTTGTACATATTTAATAATGTTTTATTAGCCAAAACAATTCACATGACCAAGGCGAAACTCAAAGGTAGAAAGATATACTTAACTCCTTAATGGGGGGAACTGCAAAATATTGTGGCTTATTTTGGCAAAATCTATCACATCCTTAATTAAGTGACACTTCTACTATGATGTTTCATTCCACAACTAAGAACCAGGACTCTGAAACTTGTCTAAGCTCAGTTCACAATACTTTTTTGAACACTAAAAATTAGGCTTTTCAATTTGAGTCAACTATACAGGTCTATTGCCTTTGGTTCATCTATAACTTGCTTATCCTATTACCTGCCACAAAGAATCCAGAATGCTTTCAGACTGAGCCACCCCAGATATAACACTTTCATATCACCATGCTTTCTTAGGACACCTAACTTACTCTAGGTTGTCTTATATTTATTTATATACTTGTCTTTGCTACTAGATCATGAATAACCTTGAGGGAAGGGATCATATATTACTTCTCTATCTCTGACAGTCTTGCCCATGACCCTGTCTCTTGTCTTTTCTCTATATTTGTAGAAACCACTAAACCAGAGCACAGATTCTCATTTTATTTTTGTTTGTTTAGCCTTGCCACACTTCCAGATAAAAGATTTGGCTACATAGATGTTCCATAAGTTATTTACCACAATTAGAGTTTAGATTGGGCTGTGGTTGTTACAGATTTCCCATACCTATGGAAACTTCATTCAACAAACTGATCCAGTAAGAACATCTGACCACTGAATCATTGAACTTTATACACTGTTGTTCTATGTATTTATTTGCAATAATCAGCTCACTGTAGTTTATCCAGATGAAGGGCATATGGAAAAGCTTTAATGAATGGGTTTCTAATTCCATTTTTCTTAAGGGAAATTTCTTCATTATTGGTTGCTGACTATTCTCTCTCTCTCTCTCATTGTTATTATTCTTTTTTAATGAACAAATGGTCCCATCTTTGGCTACTATGAGCCCCTTCAAGTTGACTTCTGTGGGATGTTTTTTGTCATGATCCTAATAGTTTTTGATAGCTTCTTAGATTTCAGACATGACAAGGTGCTCTAAATTCAATTTGTACATTTCCTAATTCATACCGGAATTAGCTATTTCTCCAAACTTCCTTCTTTTAGTAGAACATTGTATTTATAGACCACTCTTTTTTTGTGCTAGGAATGCTCATTGAAATTGGGTTGGTTGTTTCTCCTATTTAATTATCTAAGGCCTTTGTAGAATATTAACAGGTTTGAAAAATGATGAACTGTATCTTGTCTCTAACTTTAATAGCAATGTTTCTAAAGTGGTAGCATTAAGGATAATGCTTGTTGCATATTTATAATAGATTGCCTCAATCAGGTTAATGAAGTTCTCTTGTTTACATATTTTGGTAGGTAACTTTCTCAGGTTAGGTGAAGTCTCTATCTTTATGTTCTGAAAAAAAAAATTAACATGAATGTGTATTGAAATTTAATTGAATGATTACATCTGTTATTACAATCACATAGGTTCTTCTGAAATCATTTTATACGATATATTTGATTAATATATTTTCTGACCTAAATATTTTTTGCTTTTTGAAAATAAACTTTTCTTGGTCATGATATATATATATATATATATATATATATATATATATATATATATATATATTTATATATAATTTTTTTTAACATGATAGAAAAAAAATTTTATTGTTGTGGAATTTTTATATGTATACTCATAATTGACATTAGTCTATAATTGTCTTTCTTTTACTGATTTTTTCTCCTGAATAAATTAAGGATATATTTTCTAACCTAT
The DNA here is from genome assembly GCF_963455315.2 of Globicephala melas. Lineage (NCBI taxonomy): Eukaryota > Metazoa > Chordata > Mammalia > Artiodactyla > Delphinidae > Globicephala > Globicephala melas. The sequence continues at coordinate 49,948,652 of NC_083335.1, forward strand.
GAAAAATTTTAAATTATATAGGAATTATCTTTTTTCTTTGTATTTTTGGTAAAAATAATCTGGAACTTTTATGTGTGTTCTTTCAATTATTGATTAAGTTCCATTGATTCTCTATTTCTCTTTTGGTCTGTTTTACTAATTTTTTTTGAGGTATTTATCTCATTTAGTTTCAAATGTTGGATAAATTTGTTCATAGTATTTTCCGATGAATTTTTTTGTTTTGTTTTGTTTTTTTTTGCAGTACACGGGCGTCTCACTGTTGTGGCCTTTCCCGTTGCGGAGCACAGGCTCCAGACGCACAGGCCTAGCGGCCATGTCTCACGCGCCCAGCTGCTCCACGGCACGTGGGATTCTCCCGGACTGGGGCACGAACCCACGTCCCCTGCATCAGCAGACGGACTCCCAATCACTGCGCCACCAGGGAAGCCCTCTCCAATGAATTTTTAATATCTATACTGTCTTTCTAGTTATACTCTCCTTTTGTCCTTAATTTTATTTATTTGTATCTACATCTTTTCTTTCCTACTGATCAGTATTTCTTTCTATGTCTTTCCAGAGAACAAGGTTTTGTTTTCTTTATTTTTAATTAATTATTTGTTTTTATCTTTATAATTTTTCCTTTTCTTTTATATTTAGGTTTAGTTTCCATCTCCATGACTCTAAGTTGAATGTTTTAGTGATGAATTTTCAAAATTAAAAAAATATATATAATTTTTGTATAAATTTCCCTCTAAATAACAGTTTAGCTACATCCCCTAATTTTTTTGTAGTGCTCATTAGGATTCAGATTTAAATATTGTGTAATTTCCAGTATAACTACCTCTTTAACTCACAATTTATTGAGAAGGACATTTTAAAGTTTCTAAATATTTCTCAACTATATTCACATTGTGATATTTTATTTACTTGCATTTTGGTCAAAGGATGTTATCTTTATTATGTAACTTTTCTGACTTTTGTACGTCATTTTGACCATTACATGTTTATTTTTCATTCATGTTCCCTGCATACTGTTCTTCAATATATATATTCTGTATTTGGAATTCAGCGTTCTCTCTCTCTCTCTCTCTCTCTCCCCCCCCCTCTCTTTCTCTCTCTCTCTCTCTCTATATATATATATATATATATATATGAATATATATATATAAATATATATGTGTGTATGATGTGTATGTATATGCATGTATTAGATCAACCTTGTTAAGTTTGTTGCTCCAATCTTCCATATCTTTACTAATTTTGAATGTTTGTTGTTGGACCTATCATATTAAAAAAATGCCCAGGTAGGAGTCATATTTCTGTACCTAAGGAAAGTGATAATAGAGTAGTTTTGCTTACTAATGTGATATGAAAAATTCTTCAAAAATCAGGAAAGAGATAATTGATAAATATGATATACATTTTTAAATTATTATTGAAGTTTTATGCAGTATATAGTAATGTTATATGGTATTAATTCACAATTTTTTTGTCTAAAGCTTTTGCTAAAATAATTACAGTATCAATGTCATTATTACTTATTATCTTCATAATTCACATGATTATCATCATGATAATTGATACCTTTTTTTGAGTCTCATTGTATGGTAGACACAGAATACTTTTTATACAACATTTTTTTTTTGGCTGTGCCAAGGGGTATGTGGCTCCCAGATCAGAGATCAAACCCGTGCTCCCTGCAGTGGAAGCACAGAGTCTTAGCCTCTGGACCACCAAGGAATTCTCTATATACACTATTAATTCCTTATGAAAGTTCTCTGAAAAATCTGCTAATACAGCTGCCATTTGTAGATGAGGAAACTAAAGGTAAGAGGCTATGTAACATATTCTAAATCAAATAGTTTTACGTACCAGAGCTGGGGTTGTGAGCAAAAGGGGCCGGTTTTAAAGTCTTTGCTATTTGCTTCTATTCTCTATACTTCAATGCATAACCAAGTTGTTTTTTCATATTTTCTCACAAAGATCATCTTTCTATTTATAGCTATAGTGCCCTGTGTGTGTGTGTGTGTGTGTGTGACTGTCCAGCCACAGACACCTTTCCTTACTTTGATCCTGATACCTGAGCCTGGGTCACACAAACCAGGCTGAACTGTTCAAGCTGTGCTTTCCTCGTGTGGCTGGACACAGACATAAAACTGCAGAGAACACAGATTTTCAATCTCCTTCTTTCTGCTTACCTAGAAGTCTCCTTCAGGCTGTAGGCACCTCAGTGGGGTTACTATCAAGCTAAGGATGGTGACCTGCAGTTACAACATAAGAAGTAAACAAATTTCCAAATAAGGAGTTTGTTTCAAGGCTGTTCCTCTGTACTTGTATAAGCAATCCCAAATAAGAAACTGCTTTTCCCCCTTAGGGTAGAAAGGTAGAAGGATTCCTCCACAATCTAGGCAAAAAGCAAGATCCTAACTATATCAGGGTGAATAACCCTAACCTCGGATTGGGGTTCTTCAAACAAGGGAGTAAAAATCCAACATCAAAATTTCTGGATCATTAAGTTATGCATGAGAGTTTTTCACACTGAATTTCACTTTTATGTGCTTTCTTGAGTTTAAGAACCTATTTACCCACTAACATTGTACATGTTTTACCCATCAGTATTATTCTTAAACAAATGCTCTTTTGACCTTTGAGAAATACATTTTTAATTCCTTATCTCACACTAAGATAAATGTATCTATAACTTGAAGAGTTACCAATCCAAGAATATTTGTATGCTAATCAAAATCAAAGTCCAATATTTAGAGGCAACAATATGGAATTTCAAGAATTACCTTCTCTATAAGCATTGTTTTTTTCCCGACCCTTGAATTGTATTATTCAAGAGCATCACTTACAAAGTTTACTGACAAGACCATCCCCTCAAAACAGACATAGCATCTTCAGTTGCCCTTAAATTTTTTCTTTCTGTACCTTGCTTACAGGTGCTTCACATTTGATCACCAGAGGCTAATTACTTCATTTTCCTTCCACTATCAGTTTTATATGCAATCTCTCTCTTTATGGAACTGTAAAAAACAGAAACATCAATTACATAGAATTGGGAGACAAGAAGGGGGAGGATAGGAGAGCCCAATGGAAAGAGAAAGGCTCCTCTTCTTTCCTGGCAACAACTCAACCAGTGAAAAACCATGGACTCTTTGTTTACTATAACCCTCCCAACTTCCTTTTACCCTCTATAAGTTCTTTTTTTATATACGTGGGCCTCTCACTGTTGTGGCCTCTCCCATTGTGGAGCACAGGCTCTGGACACACAGGCTCAGTGGCCATGGCTCACGGCCCAGCCGCTCCACAGCATGTTCCCGGACTGGGGCACGAACCCGTGTCCCCTGCATCAGCAGGTGGATTCTCAAGCACTGCGCCACCAGGGAAGCCCTATAAGTTCTTTTTTAAAAAGTTTTTATTGGAGTATAGTTGATTTACAATGTTGTGTTAGTTTCAGGTGTACAGCAAAAGTGAATCAGTTATACATATATATGTATCCATTATTTTTCAGATTCTTTTCCCATATAGATTATTATAGAATATTGTGTAGAGTTCCCTGTGCTATACAGTAAGTTCTTGTTAGTTATCTATTTCACATATAGTAGTGTGTATAGGTTAATCCAAATCTCCTAATTTAACACTTCCTCCCACATTTACACTTTGGTAATCATAAGTTTGATTTCGAGATCTGTTTGTTTCTGTTTTGTAAATAAGTTCATTTGTATCATTTTAAAAATTAGTTTCCACATATAAGTGATATTATATGAAATTTGTCTTTCTCTGCCTGACTTACTTCACTTAGTATGATAATCTCTAAATCCATCCATGTTGCTTCAAATGGCATTATGTCATTGTTTTTACAGCTGAGTAATATTCCATTTTATATATATATATATATATATATATATATATATATATACCACATCCTTATCCATTCCTCTGTCAATGAACATTTAGGTTGCTAACCCTCTATAAGTTCTCTTCCCCTTGCTGCTCTATGGGGACTTGAACTTGGCTCACCATGGTTGCAGACTCTGAATTGCAATTCTTAGCTAATCCTGAATAAACCTATTTTTGCTGGAGAAATAGCTGGCAGTCTATTTGTTTTAGATCAATAGAACTGAACAACTTTGTTTCAGGATTAGTGGATAAATGTGTATTATAGGTATTTACTATAGATGAGCATATATTGTTACTGTTTGCTCATGGAAGGTGCAAAAAAACTGTTGAGGAGACTGGGAATATTAGATGCAGTATAATTTAGTGGGTACAGTCTTGGGTATTGAAATTAGTCAGATCTAGATGAAAACTACAGGCACATCTCAGAGACATTGTGGGTTCAGTTTCAAACTACCACAAAAAGGGAATATCAAAATAATGCAAGTCTTACCAACGTTTTGGCTTCCCAGTACACACAAAAGTAATGTTTACACTATACTGTAGTCTATACTAAGTGTGCAGTAGCATTATGTCTTAAAAAACAATGTATATACCTTAATTAAAAAATAGTTTGTGGCTAAGAAATATCATCATCTGAGCCTTCAGCAAACCATAATCATTTTGCTGGTGGAGGGTCCTGTCTCAAAGTTGAGAGCTGTTTACTGATCAGGATCGTGGTTGCTGGGGTTGGGGTGGCTGTGGTAATTTCTTGAGATAAAGCAACACTGAAGTTGGACACCCTGATCAACAATTTCCTTTCACAAATGATTTCTCTGTAGCATGCAATGCTGTTTGGTAGGATTTTACCCACGGTAGAACTCCTTTCAAAATTTGAGTCAATCCTCTCCAACCTTGCCACTGTTTTCAACTAGGTTTATGTAATATTCTAAATCCTTTGCTGTCATTTCAACAATCTTCATGGCAACTTCACCAGTAGTAGAGTCCATTTCCAGAAACCACTTTCTTTGCTCCATAAGAAGCAACTCCTCATCCACTAAAGTTTTATATTTATAACAAATAAAATAATAAGAAAGCTTGAAATATTGTGAAAATTATCAAAATGTGACACAAAAACACGAATTGAGCAAGAACGGTTGGGAAAAATGGTGCCAATAGACTTGCTTAATGCAGGATTGCCACAAACCTTCAATTTGTAAAAAACACAGTATCTTTGAAGCACAATAAAGGGAAACACAATAAAATGAGGTCTGCCTGTATATCAATTGTCCTTATTAGAAGTACGATGTTGAACAAATCATTTTAACACACTTATTCTCATAGGAGGGTTAAACAAAATAATGTATATAAAGTGCTGGGCAAATAGTAAGTACTCAGTAAATGTTAACTAAACCAAAACAAAAACAACCCCAATGGAAACTTAGAAGTGCACCTGGATTTCATAGTCCTGTTGAGAATTAGATTGGGTCATTAATCAATTTAACTTTGCTTTCCACAGCTAAAATGTATTTGTAAACTATTTATACTTTATAAAATGAAGACATTAGGTAATGACTACAACTCAGACCCTAAAGCAAACTTCCCTTGATTTTATGTGTTTGAATTTTTCATATAAACTCTCTGCGTCAGAACTCTGCTAATGTTTAAGTCACATGCTAGCCTTCTTGGATCAGTTTTGCATTCTTGACCATTCATTCAATAAATAACAATTTATCTTATATCTACTATGTACCATGACTGTATTATTTGTGACTAGTGTAAAGTTGCATAAGATGTTGCCACTGCTTTTAAGGTATGCACAGGTTTAGTAGAGGAGGCAGATATGTAAACAACTAATGATAACAATAGTTATCTGTATGAAAATCACTTGTTATAGAAAGTGCAAGTGACAAATATCATAAAAAAGGTTGACCTGGTGGCGCAGTGGTTGAGAGTCCGCCTGCCGATGCAGGGGACACGGGTTTGTGCCCCAGTCCGGGAAGATCTCACATGCCACAGAGCGGCTGGGCCCGTGAGCCATGGCCGCTGAGCCTGCACGTCCAGAGCCTGTGCTCCGCAGTGGGAGAGGCCACAACAGTGAGAGGCTCGCGTACCGCAAAAAAAAAAAAAAAAAAAAATTGTTGACCTGAGTCATGACAATACTTAGTGTGGAATAGTAAGATTCATAAACTTTATCTTATGTACAAAATTAGGACAATAGAGCAAGGAGCACAGGGAGATGGGTGCCAAGTTGACCTCTTCCTGCAGTGGGATATAACAGAGCCATACAATGTTTTGTCACTATTAGCTATGTAATTATGAGCCTTACTTTTATCTTCTGTAAATTGGGGTAATAAAACTTTCATTTCAATATTTATTCTGAGGACTTGTTCTTTCACCCAACAATATTTATTAAATCATTATTCTGCCAGACAGTGTGGTAAGTGGTGGATTAAATAAGACAATGTAAATAATGTACTTAATACATGGCAGGCCCTCAATAAAACACAATGATATAAGTGGTAGTAATCAACTAACAATAATAACAGTTATAATTTATTGAATATGTTCTATGTGATACTTACCTTCATTATTTGGAAATGTTTCCCACAACTCCCAATATCACTATTAATAATATTATTCATTATATTATTATATAAAATTATATAATAAAGTTGTATATTATAACTGGATTCTTATATATTAATATAAAATTGATATTATTAATACTAATGTTATTTATACTGTATTAGATAATATAATAATTGCATTATAAATAGTAATACTTCCCTTATACAAGTGAGTTAACAGAAAGGTGAACCTTTCTCCCTAAAGTAATATGTTAAAGCACTGGTTTGTTGAAGCTAAGACTAACGTTTCTTCTAATTTAACATGCTGCTTTTGATAAATAAAATTTTTAGCTTCTTAACTAAAGACATAAATTCAAGTCTAAAATTTTTTTTTATTTTTAGGAGCATAAAATTTGGATAATTTTAGTGGATAATTAGCAAATTCCTACCGATTTTTCCTTGAATTCGTTGTTTAAATGGATGATCTAAAGGAAAAGTAACTGGACAATATTATAACCCAATCCAACATTTTTAGTGTTTTTAGCCAATATTACCTTGTTTATTGTTTTTTTTAACATATTTTTAAGCAAGAAATTCAAATTAATTTTTAGACAGAAGAGAGGTTATTTAACATTTTAGAATGGATTATCTCTTTTTGAAATTCTTGCCCTCAAATATACTGCTTTTCACATGTAGGCAAATCAAAGCTTTTATACAGTATGTTTAATTTTTAAAAAATATAAAATTCTATTAGGGCAAGATATTCACACTGAATTGTGTAAGATAATTTTAATTAAATTGTGATTTCAAGATAAACAAAAGAGTATGTCAATATCAAATATTTGCACAAGCAAAATTAAAGATCTTCCAAGATCTCTGAGGACTTTCCCCTTATTATTAAAACACTGCTGGAAATAAAGTACTGTCAAAGGTTTTCCAATTTTATTGTGATTCCTGAAAAATCCATTGTTGTTGAGTGATTGTAATGTTTAAGGAATCTAAATTAAATGGTGACACAGGATTATTAAATATTAAATATAAATATTATTAAATATTAAATATAATATTAAATTCCAATTATTACAGAAACTAAAATGTATCAGCAATCAACTTTCTTCATCAAAATTGAAATGTCATCAAGAAATATTCAGAGTTCATTTGACTATGAACAATAAAAACATTAATTATTTAGAGTATAAATTTGCGAAAATTTACTGTGAAGAGTCTAATAGTAATTGTTTTAGACTTTGTGGATTTCATGGTCCCTGCCAAGCTACTACTCACCTCTGCCATTGTAGTATGAAAGTAACCAAACACAATACATAAACAAATGGGCATGGATGTGTTCTAATAAAACTTTTCTTATTGACACAGATTTGAACTTCGTATATTTTTTTTTCCTGAGCTTGAATAATCAGTTATATTTTTTATTGAAGTCTAGTTAATTTACAATATTGTGTTAAAGTGTACAGTAAAGTGATTCAGTTATGTAGTTATATTCTTTTCCATTATAGGGTATTACAAGATACTGAGTATAGTTCCCTGTGCTATACAGTAGGATTTTGTTGCTTATCGATTTTATATATAGTAGTTTGTATCTGCTAATCTTAAACTCCTAATTTATTCCTCCCCCCACCCCTTTCCCTTTGGTAACCATAAGTTTGTTTTCTATATCTGTTTCTCTTCGGTAAATAAGTTCATTTGTATCATATTTTAGATTGCACATATAAGTGATATCATATGACATTTGTCTTTCTCTCTTTGAATTACTTCACTTAATATGATAATCTCTAAGTCCATCCATGTTGCTGTAAATTGCATTAGTTCATTTTTTTTATGGCTGAATCATATTCCATTGTATACATATACCACATTTTATTTATCAATTCATTTGTTGTTGGACATTTAGGTTGTGTTTCCATGTCTTGGCTATTGTAAATAGTGCTGCTATGAATATTGGGGTGCATGTACCTTTTCAAATTATAATTTTATCCAGATATATGCCCAGGAGTGGGATTGCTGGATCATATGGTGACTCTACTTTTCATTTTTTAAGGAACTTCCATACTGTTCTCCATAGAGGCTGTTCACAAAAGATTCAGCTCATTCCCTTCCTTCACACATAATATTTTCACTACAGTCTCAGGGAGGGCAACACAAAAATCTCATCTAGTGACTATGTCAAGCTCTAAATCCAAGATGCCTGAATTAGGCACAGATAATCTATATATCAGATCTAGATGTGACTCTTCCTTATGTGAAAAAAAATAAAATATAAAGAAAAATTATCTGTTTCCTGCACATACTCAATTTATGATGATTGAAAAGGGACACGATAATACTAATAAACATCTTCATTATGAAGGGGGAAGGATGGGAAACCTACACATGCTAGTGGTTAAAGCTTCCACATAGAAGTTTATATATATATATATCAGTTCTCCTCATATTTTATTGGCCAAACCAAGCCATGTGGCTATACAACACTTCAGTTAAAGAGTCTGGAAAATGCAATCTTAATGTGACCCTGGAAGGAAGGGAGTCTGAAATAGGCAGTGTAGAACATTAATAATTACTGTAAATTATATATAGGGATATATGAAACCACAATATCAAAGTAAAAAAGGAAAAGTATCAATAACTGTTTTTTTTTCCATTCCCTGAAATGCAGACTTCACTTGTCAGACTTTGAATACATCCAATCTTTTAATCAGACCACAAGGAGAAATGATCAGTTTACTTCATTATGTAAGACCAGTCACAGGTGACTTTTGCACAGCATTTTTATATCCCACGTTAGAGGCAATATAGACAAAAGACAAGGAGTTGTGATAATTGAAACAAAGGAAATGTGAAGTTTAGAGTGCAACATAAATTTATTTTTCATGTTTAGAACATCCTCGTGTTTTCATCTTCTTGGTTTTAATATATTTTGTTTACATTTCAGAATTTTCAAACTTTATAAAACATAGCACTGTGCATATAAATCACCTCAGATCCTTGTTATGTATACAGCTATTGGACCTTACTCCTTATTAGGTCTGTTGTGGGTCTCAGGAATCTACACTTCTAAAAAGCATTCCTGGGACTTCCCTGGTGGTGCAGTGGTTAAGAATCCACCAGCCAATGCAGAGGACAAGGGTTGGAGCCCTGGTCTGTGAAGATCCCACATGCTGCAGAGCAACTAAGCCCGTATGCAACAACTACTGAGCCCACATGCCAAAACTACTGAAGCCCGTGTGCCTAGAGCCTGTGCTCTGCCACAAGAGAAGCCACAGCAATGAGAAGCCTAAGCACTGCAACAAAGAGTAGTCCCCACTCGCTGCAGCTAGAAAAAGCCTGCGTGCACAATGCCCAATGCAAACAAAAATAAAATAATAAATAAATAAATTTATTTAAAAAAATAAAAAGCATTCCTGATTATTCTGAAGTGGGTGATCTGTGCAAACCCCATTTATAAATGAATAAAATAGAGTAACTAGATTCAAAGTAATCCAAGAATTTCTGAATTATTTTGCAGTGAAAATCTATATTAATATAAAATTCATATTCCATATAAATAAATAACTTACAGAACATGGCATATTTCATGCTAAAATAGATAAATCAGTTATGAGTAAAGTTAATTCCTTACTGAAAAAATCACATCACATTTTGAAACTGATATACTAGCTGTTGAATTAAACAGATCACCTTCTTTATCAGGTGTATCATGTATTGAGTAAGTTATATAAACTGCTAAATTAGATGTCCTGCTTGAATGTGATACATCACCCTATGAACCAGAAGATAACCTTCTAAATTAGATATATAACTTGCTGAATCTAATATCTAATACACTAACTCAAAGTTACCACCCACTAATTCATGAGTATTCAAATCATCTATTCTCAGGTTGCATATATATTTAAAGAACTAGTGCATGTCTTACATCATCGTTATCTCAGATTTTACTTGAGGAAGCCCCTACAGATTTTATTTTGCTTTAATGTTTTAAGAGTTTGATCAATTTTCTTCTACTTGTTATATTTAAGCCACGAGTTGTCTGGAGAAAATGGAGATATATCTCTGCATGAATTATGGAAATATATATTTTTAGTTAAGGAATCTAAACAAATACATTATTTAGTGAGTTCTATTTATTGTTGCTCCTTCTGTGCTATGCAAACACCAAATCTAAAAGTAGAAAATGAGCAGAAACTTACCTGCTAAATTAGGTCTATTTAAACTAATGATATTTTGGTGCTCTGTAAAGATCCTCCAGGTGGGGTTGTGACTGGTTTAAAACTCACATTGAACAAGAATGTTGCTATTATTTGATTAATATATTAAAATATATTGATATTTTTATTGTGGTGAAAATCATATTTGAAATAAATATGATTGTAAATTCAGACATACTGCATTTGACTACAATACAATCTATGTACTATATCTATTGGTGTCTGTATATCATGCTTAATGGTCTTCCAACTATGTAGACTGCCTAGGCTTAGCATAAATCTCAATAGCATCCTATTATTCAAGTGTGATTTGGGGAGTGTATAAGAATTAATTGGAATATTTAAATAAAATGATTATAACAGATATTTTCTCAAATATATCACCTTCTATATAATTATTCCATCACAATCAATGTTTAATCATTTGTTTATTTTGTGAACTATTTTAAAACATAATTTTTTATGTCAAAATCTAGGGTTATCTTATTTTTTGAAATTTAGAGGTGACTTGAAACATTATTCTCCCTCAGAATGGGAGAAAAATATTTGCAAATGAAGCAACTGACAAAGGATTAATCTCCAAAACATACAAGCAGCTCATGCAGCTCAATATCAAAAAAACAAACAACCCAATCCAAAAATGGGCAGAAGACCTAAATAGACATTTCTACAAAGAAGATATAGAGATTGCCAACAGACACATGAAAGAATGCTCAACATCATTAATCATTGGATAAATGCAAATTAAAACTACAATGAGATATCATCTCACACCTGTCAGAATGGCCATCATTAAAAGATCTACAAACAATAAATGCTGGAGAGGTTGTGGAGAAAAGGGAACCCTCTTGCAATGTTGGTGGGAATGTAAATTGATACAGCCACTATGGAGAAGAGTATGGACGTTCCTTAAAAAAACTAAAAATAGAACTACCATACGACCCAGCAATCCCACTACTGGGCATGTACCCTGAGAAAACCATAATTCAAAAAGAGACATATACCAAAATGTTCATTGCAGCTCTATTTACAATAGCCAGGACATGGAAGCAACCTAAGTGTCCATCAACAGATGAATGGATAAAGAAGATGTGGCACATACATACAATGGAATATTACTCAGCCATAAAAAGGAACAAAACTGAGTTATTTGTAGTGAGGTGGATGGACCTAGAGTCTGTCATACAGAGTGAAGTAAGTCAGAAAGAGAAAAACAAGTATCGTATGCTAACACACACGTATGGAATCTAAAAATAAAAAGAAAAAGAAAAAAATGATCAGAAGAACCTAGGGGCAAGACGGGAATAAAGATGCAGACCTATTAGAGAATGGACTTGATACAGGGAGGGGGAAGGGTAAGCTGTGACAAAGTGAGACAGTGGCATGGACATATATACACTACCAAACGTAAACTAGATATCTAGTGGGAAGCAACCGCATAGCACAGGGAGATCATTTTGGTGCTTTGTGACCACCTAGAGGGGTGGGATAGGGAGGGTAGGAGGGAGGGAGACACAAGAGCGAAGAGATATGGGTACATATGTATATGTATAACTGATTCACTTTGTTATAAGGCAGAAACTAACACACCATTTTAAAGCAATTATACTCCAATAAAGATGTTTAAAAAATAACAGGGAGGAAACCAAAAAAAAGAAAAAAACAAGAAACATGAACAACATTATAATGAAAAAATATTTTTAAAGCAAGTGAAATAATTTCACCTAGTGTACTCCTTTTTCATTTTTATTATAAATTAGTTTTTCTAGAAAAAAATAATAACACAAATAAGCCACTTTAATAGTAAATCATAAAAAAATATCTCATGCATCGGAGGTTATGATTGTCATTACTCAGATATCTCCTATGAAAATGCATACATACACTGAAAATATTCTTGAAGTCATTTTAGCAGGCATAGCAATCTGAGGTTCATTTGAAGCATTAAAACTTTGCATGTTTATTCTTAGCACCTTAGTTGCTTCCCATGGCATCTTGTGAGTTAAAATAGGAAAGTCTGGTATTATCTCTTCCATTTTATAGATGAAGAAAAGATAAAGATATATTTTCATTTTGGTATATTTTAAATATCTTAAGTAGGTTGTATGATCTGTTAAAAAAACACTCTCATATACGAGTAAAGTGTAAAAAGTCAAAAATGAATCATTCCTATTTTTTTATTGAGACAAATACTCTCTTTTCTTGATCATGTTTTGTGCCTTTTAAAAAATATTCTACTTAGTTTATTCCTCTATAAGTGTGACAATAATGACTTTCTCCTCATCTTTTTTGAATTAACTCCATAAATCAAACTTAATTTTACTATAACTCAACCTCATCTTCTAGAAATTCTCTTCAAGCCTACGGATTCTCCGAACTCCTCTTACATTCCTTGAGAAATGTAGTACCGGATCTATACCATGAATAGGGAAAATCAGAGGCATGAGATATTAGGATCCAAAGTACTAGTGCAAATTTTCATCCATTCTTATGGTTTTTTTCTACAGGAATGGCCAGAGAGTAGGTAGTACATTATCTACCTAGATGTGAAATAAAGTACAGAAGAAGGCTGATATAGGAAGAAGTGAATCAGTCAAACTTAAGATAAGATAAAAGCAAAGTCAGATCCATACAGTGAATGCTTTCACCTATTAACCTTCTTCTTGGAAGAGAATTACCTGTTTTGCTTTAATCAATTACTTTCTTGTCCCATTCTTTAACACTTAAGGTTAACATTGAAATTGCACATCAGCTGCGTGTTTGGAAATTCCCTGAATTCTGAGAATATAAAATACTACAGAATACTTAAGCATAATGATAGGTCAGCTGGAAAGAGCATTCAACTAAGAGTCAGAAAACCTGGTTCCCAATGTGAAACTTACAACTATATAACTTCGAAAATGTCACTTCACCTTTCCTGGCTTCATCTACTAAATAGAATTACACATCTAATCCTCCCAAATATTGTAAGATGTTATGAAGATTAACAACATTCCATTAGATAATTTGAAGTTCTTAGAATAGTAAGGAGGAGGTATATAAGTACAGGGACTATTTTTTTTAACTGATAATATTTAACTTTTTCTTAACATATTTATTGGAGTATAATTGCTTTACAGTGGTGTGTTAGTTTCTGCTTAATAACAAAGTGAATCAGTTATACATATACATATGTCCCGATATCTCTTCCCTCTTGCATCTTGCTCCCTCCCACCCTCCCTATCCCACCGTCTAGGTGGTCACAACGCACTGAGCTGATCTCCCTGTGCTATGCGGCTGCTTCCCACTAGCTATCTATTTTACATTTGGTAGTGTATATATATGTCCATGCCACTCTCTCACTTTGTAACAGCTTACCCTTCCCCCTACCCATGTCCTCAAGTCCATTCTACAGTAGGTCTGCATCTTTATTCCTGTCTTGCCCCTAGGTTGTTCTGATCATTTTTTTTCTTTTTTCTTTTTTTTTTAGATTCCCTATATGTTTGCTACCATACGGTATTTGCTTTTCTCTTTCTGACTTACTTCACTCTGTATGACAGACTTTAGGTCCAACCACCTCACTACAAATAACTCAGTTTCATTCCTTTTTATGGCAGAGTAATATTCCATTGTACATATGTGCCACATCTTCTTTATCCATTCTTCTGTTTATGGACACTTAGGTTGCTTTCACATCCTGGCTATTGTAAAAAGAGCTGCAATGAACATTTTGGTACATGTCTCTTATTGATTTATGGTTTTCTCAGGGTACATGCCAAGTAGTGGGATTATTGGGTCGTATGGTAGTTATATGTTTACATTTTTAAGGAAACTCCATACTGTTCTCCATAGTGGCTATATCAATTTACATTCCCACCAAAAGTGCAGGAGGGTTCCCTTTTCCCCCCACCCTCTCCAGCATTTATTGTTTGTAGGTTTTTTGATGATGGCCATTCTGACAGGTGTCAGATTATATCACATTGTAGTTTCATTTGCATTTCTCTTATGATTAGTGATGTTGAGCATTCTTTCATGTGTTTGTTGGCAATCTGTTTATCTTCTTGTAGAAATGTCTATTTAGGTCTTCTGCCCATTTTTGGATTGGGTTGTTTGTTTTTTTGATATTGAGCTGAATGAGTTGCTTGTATGTTTTGGAGATTAATCCTTTGTCAGTTGCTTCATTTGCAAATATTTTCTCCCATTCTGAGGGTTGTCTTTTTGTCTTGTTTATGGGTTCCTTTGTTTTGCAAAAGCTTTTAAGTTTCATTAGGTCCCATATTTTATTTTTTAATTTCCATTTCTCAAGGGGTTGGGTCAAAAAGGATCTTACTGTGACTTATGTCATAGTGTGTTCTGCCTATGTTTTCCTCTGAGAGTATGATGGTGTCTGGCCTTACATTTAGGTCTTTAATCCATTTTGAGTTTATTTTTGTGTATGGTGTTAGGGAGTGTTCTAATTTCATTCTTTTACATGTAGCTGTCCAGTTTTCCCAGCACCACATATTGAAGAGGCTGTCTTTTCTCCACTGTATATTCTTGCCTTCTTTATCAAAGATAAGTTGACCATATGTGTGTGGGTTTATCTCTGGGATTTCTATCCTGTTCCATTGATCTATATTTCTGTTTCTGTGCCAGTACCATACTGTCATGATTACTGTAGCTTTGTAATATAGTCTGAAGTCAGGAAGCCTGATTCCTCTAGCTCCATTTTTCTTTCTCAAGATTGTTTTGGCTATTCGGGGTCTTTTGTGTTTCCATACAAATTGTGAAATTTTTTGTTCTAGTTCTGTGAAAAATTCCAGTGGTAGTTTGATAAGGATTGTATTGAATCTCTAGATTGCTTTGGGTAGTAGAGTCATTTTCACAATGTTGATTCTTCCAATCTAAGAACATGGTGCATCTCTCCATCTATTTATATCATCTTTAATTTCTTTCATCAGTGTCTTATAATTTTCTGCACACAGGTATTTCATCTCCTTAAGTAGGTTTATTCCTAAATACTTTATTCCTTTTGTTGTATTTGTAAATGTGAGTGTTTTCTTAATTTCACTTTCAGATTTTTCATCATCAGTGTGTAGGAATGCAAGAGACTTCTGTTCATTAATTTTGTTATCTGCTACTTTACCAAATTCATTGATTAGCTCTAGTAGTTTTCTGGTAGCATCTTGAGGATTCTCTATGGATAGTATCATGTCATCTGCAAACAGTGACAGGTTTACTTCTTCTTTTCTGACTTGGATTCCTTTTTTTTATTTTTCTTCTCTGATTGCTGTGGCTAAAACTTCCAAGACTATGTTGAATAATATTGGTGAGAGTGGGCAACCTTGTCTTGTTCCTGATCGTAGTGGAAATGGTTTCAGATTTCACCATTGTGGATGATGTTGGCTGTGGTTTTGTCATATATGGCCTTTATTATGTTGAGGAAAGTTCCCGCTCTGCCTGCTTTCTGAAGTTTTTTCATCATAAGTGGGTGTTGGATTTTGTCAAAAGCTTTCTCTGCATCTATTGAAATGATTATATTGTTTTTCTCCCTCAATTTGTTAATATAGTGTATCACGTTGACTGATTGGCGTATATTGAAGAATCCTTGCATTCCTGGAATAAACCCCACTTGATCATTGTGTATGACCCTTTTAATGTGGTCTCGGATTCTGTTTGCTAGTATTTTGTTGAGGATTTTTGCATCTATGTTCATCAGTGATACTGGCCTGTAGTTGTATTTGTTTGTGACATCTTTGGCTTTGGTATCAGAGAGATGGTGGCCTCTAAGAATGAGTTTGGGAGTGTTCCTTCCTCTGCTATGTTTTTAAAGAATTTTAGAAGGGTAGGTGTTGGCTCTTCCTTAAATGTTTGATAGAATTCTCCTGTGAAGCCATCTGGTCCTGGGTTTTGTTTGTTGGAAGATTTATAATCACAGTTTCAACTTCAGTGCTTGTGATTGGTCTGTTCATATTTTCTATTTCTTCCTGATTCAGTCTCGGAATGTTGTGCATTTCTAAGAATTTGTGCATTTCTTCCAGGTTGTACATTTTATTGGCATATAGTTGCTTGTAGTAATCTCTCATGATCCTTTGTATTTCTTCAGTGTCGCTTGTTACTTCTCCTTTTTCATTTCTAATTCTATTGATTTGAATCTTCTCCCATCTTTTCTTGATAACAATGGCTAATGGTTTATCAATTTTGTGCATCTTCTCAAAAAAACAGCTTTTAGTTTTATTGATCTTTGCTATCGTTTCCTTCATTTTTTCTTTCATTTTTTTCTGATCTGATCTTTTTGATTTCTTTCCTTCTGCTAAACTTTGAGGTCTTTTTGTTCTACTTCCTCTAATTGCTTTAGGTGTAAGGTTAGGTTGTTTATTTGAGATGTTTCTTGTTTCTTAAGGTAGGAATATATTACTATAAACTTCACCCTTAAAACTGCTTTTGCTGAATCCAATAGATTTTGGGTCATTGTATTTTCATTGTCATTTGTTTCTAGGTATTTTCTGATTTTCTCTTTGATTTCTTCAGTGATCTCTTGGTTATTAAGTCGTGTGTTGTTTAGCCTCCATGTGTTTGTATTTCTTGCAGCTTTTTCCTGTAATTGATATCTAGTCTCATAGCATGGTTGGAAAAGATACTTGATACAATTTCAATTTTCTTATATTTACCAAGGCTTGATTTGTGACCTACGATATGATTTATCCTGGAGAATGTTCCATGGGCACTTGAGAAAAATGTGTATTCTGTTGGTTTTGGATGGAATGTCCTATAAATATCAATTAAGTCCATCTTGTTTAATGTATCATTTAAAGCTTGTGCTTCCTTATTTATTTTCCTTTTGGATGATCTGTCCATTGGTGAAAGTGGGGTGTTAAAGTCCCCTACTATGATTGAGTTCTTGTTGATTTCCCCTTTTATGGCTGTAGTATTTGTCTTATATATTGAGGAGCTCCTATGTTGGGTGCATAAATATTTGCAAATGTTGTATCTTCTTCTTGGATTGATCCCTTGATCTTTATGTGGTGTCCTTCTTTGTCTCTTGTAATAGTCTTTGTTTTAAAGTCTATTTCGTCTGATATGAGAATTGCTACTTCAGCTTTCTTTTGATTTCCATTTGCATAGAATATCTTTTTCCATCCCCTCACTTTCAGTCTGTATGTGTCCCTAGGTCTCAAGTAGGTGTTTTGTAGACAGCATATATACAGGTCTTTTTTTTTGTTTCCATTCAGACAATTTATGTCTTTTGGTTGGAGCATTTAATCCATTTATATTTAAGGTAATTATCAATATGTATGTTCCTATTACCATTTTCTTAAATGTTTTGAGTTTTTTACTGTAGGTCTTTTCCTTCTCTTGTATTTCCTGCCTAGAGAAGTTCCTTTATCATTTGTTGTAAAGTTGGTGTGGTGGTGCTGAATTCTCTGAGATTTTGCTTGTCTATAAAGGATTTAATTTATCCTTCAAATCTGAATGAGATCTTTGCTGTGTAGAATCATCTTGGTTGTAGCTTTTTCTCCTTCATCACTTTAAATATGTCCTACCACTCCCTTCTGGCTTGCAGAGTTTCTGCTTAAAGATCAGCTGTTAACCTTATGGGGATTCCCTTGTGTATTATTTGGTGTTTTTTTTTTTCCTTGCTGCTTTTAATATTTGTTCTTTGTATTTAATTTTTGATAGTTTCATTAATATGTGTCTTGACATGTTTCTCCTTGGATTTATCTATTATGGGACTCTCTTTGCTTCCTGGACTTCATTAACTATTTCCTTTCCCATATTAGGGAAATTCTCAACTATAATATCTTCAAATATTTTCTCAGTCCCTTTCTTTTTCTCTTCTTCTTCTGGGACTTCTATAATTCGAATGTTGGTGTGTTTAAAGTTGTCGCAGAGATCTGTGAGAATGTTGTCAGATCTTTTCATTCTTTTTTCTTTATTCTGCTCTGCATTAGTTATTTCCACTATTTTGTCTTCCAGGTCACTTGTCCGTTCTTCTGCCTTAGTTATTCTGCTATTGATCCCTTCTATGGAACTTTTAATTTCATTTATTGTGTTGTTCATCACTGTTCTTTGCTCTTTAGTTCTTCTAGGTTCATGTTAAACGTTTCTTGCATTTTCTCCATTGTATTTCAAGATTTTGGATCATCTTTACTATCATTATTCTGAATTCTTTTTCAGGTAGACTGCCTATTTCCTCTTCATTTGTTAGGTCTGGTGTGTTTTTGCCTGCTCCTTCATCTTCTGTGTTTCTCTGTCTTCTCATATTGCTTAACTTACTGTGTTTGGGGCTCCATTTTGCAGGCTGCAAGATCTTAGTTCCCTTTGTTTTTGGTGTCTGTCCCCAGTGGCTAAGTTTGGTTCAGTGGGTTGTGTAGACTTCCTGGAGGAGGGGACTAATGCCTGTGTTCTGGTGTATGAGGCTGGATCTGGCCTTTCTGGTGGGCAGGACTGTGTCTTGTGGTGTGTTCTGGGGTCTGTGGCTTATTATGATTTTAGGCAACCTCTGTGCTAATGGATGGGGTTGTGTTCCTGTTCTTGCTAGTTATTAGGCATAGGGTGTCCAGCACTGTAGCTTGCTGGTCATTTAGTGGAGATGGGTCTTTGTGTTGAGGTGGAGATCTCTGGAAGATTTCCCCCTTTGATATTACGTGCAGCTGGGAGGTCTCTTGTGGACCAGTGTCCTGAACTTGGCTCTCCCACTTCAGTGGCACTGCCCTGACACATGGCTGGAGCTCCATGAGCCTGTTCTTCACACAGCTCAGAATAAAAGGGAGAAAAACATGAAGGAAAGAAAGAAGATAAAATAAAATAAAGTTATCAAAATAAAAAATAATCATTAAGAAAAAAAAATTTTAAGTAATAAGAAAAGGAAAATCAGACAGACAGAACCCTAGGAAAAATGGTAAAAGCAAAGCTATACTATACGCACTCACAAAAAGAGAAAAAGATTATATATATATATATATGTATGTATGTATGTGTGTATATATATATATATATATATATATATATAATTGCTCCCAAAGTCCACCTCCTCAATTTGGGATGATTCATTGTCTAGTCAGGTATTCCACAGATGCAGGGTACATCAAGTTGATTGTGGAGCTTTAATCTGCTGCTTCTGAGGCTGCTGGGAGAAATTTCCTTTCTTCTTTGTTTGCTCAGCTCCCGGGGTTCAGCTTTGGATTTGGCCCCGCCTCTGTGTGTAGGTCACCTGAGTGCATGTGTTCTTTGCTCAGACAGGATGAGGTTAAAGGAGCAGCTGATTTGGGGGCTCTGGCTCACTCAGGCTGGGGGGAGAGAGGACTATGGATGCGGGGTGAGCCTGCGGTGGCAGAGACTGGCATAATGTTGCACCAGCCTGAGGCACACCGTGCGTTCTCTCTGTGAAGTTGTTCCTGGATCACGGGACCCTGGCAGTGGCGGACTGCACTGGCTCCTGTGAAGGGAGGTGTGGGAGTGACCTGTGCTTGCACACAGGCTTCTTGGTGGCTGCAGCAGGAGCCTTAGCATCTCATGCTCGTCTCTGGGGTCCGCGCTGATAGCCATGGCTCGTGCCTGTCTCTGGAGTTCCTTTAAGCAGCACTCTTAATCCCCTCTCCTTGCACACAAGGAAACAAAGAGGCAAGAAAAAGTCTCTTGTGTCTTCAGCAGCTCCAGATTTTTCCCCGGACTCCCTCTCAGGTAGCTCTGGTGCACTAGCCCCCTCAGGCTGTGTTCACGCAGCCAACCCCAGTCCTCTCCCTGGGATCTGACCTCCGAAGCCCAAGCCTCAGCTGCCAGCCCCCATCCGCCCTGGCAGGTGAGCAGACACCTGCCAGGGCTGGTGAGTGCTGGTCAACACTGATCTTATGTGCGGGAATCTCTCCTCTTTGCCCTCTGCACCCCTGTTTCTGTGCTCTCCTCCGTGGTGCCGAAGCTTCCCCCCTCTGCCACCTGCAGTCTCCCCCTGCAAAGGGGCTTCCTATTGTGTGGAAACCTTTCCTCCTTCACAGCTTCCTCCCACTGGTGCTAGTCCCATCTCTATTATTTTGTCACTGTTTTCTCTTTTTGCTTTTCCCCTACCCAGATACATGGGGAGTTTCTTGCCTTTTGAGAGGTTTGAGGTCTTCTGCCAGCGTTCAGTAGGTGTTCTTTAGGAGTTATTCCACATGTAGATGTATTTCTGATGTATTTGTGGAGAGAAAGGTGATCTCTTCATCTTACTCTTCCACCATTTTGAAGCTCCTCACAAGGACTACTTTGAAAAGTTACATGGCAACTGAACTTATTTACAAAACAGAAACAGACTCACAGACTTAGGAAAACAAACTTATGGTTACCAAAAGGGAAAGGTATGGAGGGGAGAGGGATAAATTGGGAGTTTGGGATTGACATATACACACTACTATATATAGTATAGGTAACTAACAAGGACCTACTGTACAGCACAGGGAACTCTGCTCAGTATTCTGTAACAACCTAAATGGGAAAAGAATTTGAAAAAGAACAGATACATGTATGTGTACCATATATATGTAATAAAGGTGTTTATAAGGTAAATAAATAAAATTTTAAAATTTACATGGCAGAAATAATAAATGCTTCAGAAAGCTTTAGTCTAAAATCAAATTTTCATAATTTCTATTATTCTCTTCTTTTGAATTGTTATAAAATTCCTCATCTTAATTTGTATTAGAAGGAAGTATAGATTGAGAGACTGAATAAGCACCTGTGTGACTAGTGCTCAGAGACAAAGGAGGTGTATGGTAAAAGACAAGGCTGGAGAAAGAGAGAGACCAATCAAACAAGGTCTTGCAAGCCATGATAAGGATATTGTTTTTTAGTCTAAGAAGCAATTGAAAATTATTGAAAGATTTTAAGTGGGAAAAAAAAATCAGATTTGCATTTTATAAAACTCACTCTGCCTGCAGTGTGGAAAACTAATTTGTTTTGGACAAGAGTAGATACAGTGAAATTAGTTAGGAAACCACTGCAGGAATTTAGATGAGAGGTGATGGGGAATTTTTCTTGGATTTTATTAACAGAAATGATGAAAAGTGGGCCAAATACTAGTTTTCGTGAGTGAAGGAAGTCAGGGTGATCAGATATATGATGATCACAAAGATGGATATCAAGTATCAGTGTTCTGATTAGTGTGGAGAGTTGGCTCATGTGTATTCATTGTAATGTAAATGAGCAAATAAATTGAGAGAGCAATGCATGGAACAATGATGACAGGTTTTAATGAAGCAAAGATTGTGACTAATCTAATCCTGAGAAACTGATGCTTGTAAGAAATAAGAAAGCAAAAATCAATGATTAAATGGAAATGTGAAATTAAATGACAAATATATACTAACACAACAACAATTTCAATAAATATAAATGGGATATACTCATTAATAAAACAAAAAGACATATAGTTTTGAGAAAAGAGAAACAGGATCCAACTGGATGTTGATAAAGGTACATAGAATACTTGAAAATAGAGGAAAAGAAATGGAAATACCAAGCAATATGACAAAGAAATCTCAGTGTGGGTTATTAAGTATCTGAAAAAAATAGAATGTAGTCAAAAAAAAACATAAAGGAACAGGAAGGTTGTTATGATAAACAAAACAATTGAACAAGAAGATATATCTATTATAAATATATACCTTTATCAGTGCAGACTTTATATATTCACTAAACAGTAACAAAACTTCAGAGAAACAAAGATAAAGCAACAATTTAATTAGAGACTTTAACACATCCTTGTAGAAAAACCTAAAATAAATCTGTTTTATATATACTCTGTGTGTGTTTGTGTGTGTGTCTACACATATAACCCTACAAAAAAACAGGAAAATATTTTCAAGCATACATAGAATATTTAAAATAATAGAATACATATTTTGTCATACAGAAAGCCTCCATGAATTCCAAAAGATAAGTAAACTGTGGTAACATTAAAATAAAAAATAATGGAAACATAGGTTAATATCACAATTTAGAAAATGAAATAACATATTCATAAATAACCTATGGCTTACAAAAGGAATCATAAGAAATCAATAAATATTTTAAACTGAGTGATAATGAAAGCATGAATTGTCAAAATTTGTACGTCACAGATAAATAATTATTAGAAGAAAATTTGTACTGTTTGTATTTTATAAAGAAACAAAGATGGCTCTGTTGTATCCCACTGCAGGTAAGAGATCAAATTGGCAGCCTTCTCCCTATGTCTTACTCTCTCATTCTAATATTATACATAAGATAAAGTTTATGAATATTACTACTCCACACTAATCATTATCATGACTCCGGTCAACATTTTTGATGATATTTGCCAAGAACATCATCTCCACCAATTATTTTTCCCCTTGAAATCCTTCTCTCCCCTCAGGAAAAAAAAAACAAAAAAACCTCTTTGACCTTTTAAACAAACTGTCGCCTGTTCCTTCTCCCCTTTTTCCCCATTTATTGAAGGACTGAATGGAGGTTCCTTGTCTCAGTGTAAGTCTCCCTCTGCTATGGACTCTCTTTCAAACTGTGTCATATTCCTACTAATCCTTACTATTTTCTCAACGTGTCAAGGACAAACCCAGCACGCCCACACACCAGTCTTCCAAACCATGGTCACATTAGCAAATCAATCTGATTGCTGATTATGTCAACATTGTGCCCTGTATACAAAGCCCCGACCAAGGAGGAGCTTGCACAATCCTTAGTAAAAAACGCAGCTTCTATGTAAATCAGACAGGACAAATGGTGTCTAATTTACACCTGTTAAAGGAGAAGATTAATACTTTCCATCAGATAAATGAGGCTCATAAGTTTTATTGGACTACTCTATTCCCAGGATTGAGAGTTTGGTTTTAACAGAATATGGGGAAGTGTGTTTAGATTTGTTCTTTTCTGCTTATTCATCTTTCTTCTAATCAATATTCTTCTCTCCCTTTGTGGATCTCATACCACTCAGCTATTAAACTGAAACTTCTCTTCACAGTTATCAACTCAACTTTTAATATGTAAAATTTCCTGTAAAATTTTATACAGGGGAAATAGAGGTGATCAGAATATGCCACCCCAAAATTTGCTGCATTGGCATAAGATTATTTTGAGCTGAAGGCAAATGAAAAATTAAAGATACAAGAAAAGTTCTCTTCCCACTTCCTATCGGCCTAAATGCAGACATACATTTCCTTCATTAAGGTGTCTCTCTTTTATGGGAGAACAACTTTGTCACCAGACTTGAAGATGGCACTGAGATGAGTGAGCATAAACAAAACATTAGTAAATAACCCTTATCTTCCATTAGTTCCTCCACAATTTATTGCCTTTTAAGATGATTATATAAGTCCCCTTCCTGTCCCTCTTCCAAGTTTAACTGCTTCTTTGGGTCTTCATTTCTTTTTAGGAAGACCTCTGTGTATGTAAAAAAATTAAAATATTAACATCAAACAAACTTTGTGTAACTTTTCTCCTATTAATCTGTCTTTTGTCAGTCTAATTTGTAGGCCCCAGGCCAAAAAACAAGAATGTAGAAAAACAACTTTTTTCCTCCTCTACAATTGACTAAGTCAAACAATTGTAAAAATGAATATAGACTATATTCATATCTATACTCATATTTAGCACACAGGGCCACAAATAACAGTTTAGTTCTAAAATAAATGCTGTCTTATAACAAGTGAAAATATTTTTTTCTTGAATATGTGTCATATTTCCAGAGACTCCAATATAACTAGATCATGGGTCAACAAATTGTAGTCCAAGGGCCTAATCCAGTTTAGCAAATGATTTTATAATTAAAGTTTATTGGAACAGAGCCACACCCATTCCTTTATGTACTGTCTGTGATGCTTTTGTGTTACAAAAGCAGAGTTGACAGAGTTGAGCAGTTGTAGTAAAGCCTCAAATATTTACTATCTGTTTTTTTACAGAAAAAGTTTCCCAGATCATCAAGATCTCTAAAGAAACAATCCTATTGAGGGGAAAGCTTATAAAACGTCTGTAATAAATAGTTGTTTGGCCTCTTTCTATTCATAGGCAGAAAAATAATTTATTGAAGCACACAATGGAGTAAAAGTGAAAAATAAGATATTAGCATACGTCTTCAAAAGTTTCTTATCTGCATAATATATATATATAACAAATAAGACAAATCTGCAAATAAATATGATCACTCATACATAAAAAACTATGTTTGTATCTATCTAATTAAAAAAAAACTTACCTGTGTGAGTTGATAACTAAAAAGGTAACTGTAAAGATATTACAAGTTTGTCTAAACAGTATTCTTTGTTGCTCTAGCACCCTTATGAGTCTCAAGTTTAGAGTCTATACAATAATTCAATATTTTATCAACTTTCATAGCCTTCATAGGAGTCTCTCAAGGAATTCTCTCAGCCTTTTCTTGGAAAACTGTGGTTCTATATCAAAATTTTGTGTAATATCAATTTCATCTATTCCTCTTTTCTCATTTGGCCTTAATTAGATTGCTTGCTTGTAATTATCTCCTCTAAGCCTAACACCAAAATTTACATATTTTATTTGATTTTAATTATGCATGTTTTGATGCCTTCCCATGCTTGTCTGAAACTTGTTCTGGGGACCCATGCTTATCTTTTAACACAAATTCAATAAAAATTGTGTGAGTCGAATTTACTTCTCAAAATAAACATTACTACTTTGGCTTTTAGGAGTCTTAACCTTCTTATTAAGAATATATAATGCCTAAATCTGAAGGTCTCTGTCAACTTTTTAGCCGCAGTTCCTACCACTTTCATGTAGAACTTGTTACCAGACTCAATGGATCTGTCACTGGGGTGGTTAGCCAGTGAATACAAAAAGTACTTTTAATTAAAACAGAAGCATTTATTACTTGTAACAAGTATGGAGACAGGTATATAGCTCTCAAAACACTGTTTTCCCAAACAGCAAGATCAGGGAAGTTTTAAGCTAAATGTGCATGCTTATTCATGAAAGGGTGAGTGTAATCTTCCATGTAAAGGTGGATATCTAGACGTGCTTGAGCAGAGTGACAATATTCTCAAACATACATTGCATGTTCAAAAATGGCAGCGATACCCACCCTGGGGAGGCAGAGATTTTAGCCTTAAAATGAGGCAAAGATTGCTCTAGGTTGACAAAATCCTGACACTTAGTTGAGTGAAGTCACAGGGTCAGCAATTGTCAGCGTCATCATTTCTTAGACTCCAGTTAGTCAGATGATTGAGTGCTTGAGGGGATTTGGATCCTGCACCTCAAGTGCTTCAGGCTGATCTTCACCTTTGAAACAGAACTGGAAGAGTTTATGGCTAATTTTTTATCTTTACTATGTTTACTTCTCTTGCCTCATGACAGTTGTTTGTTCCTTCATTCTTTGTTCTTTTTAAAATCATTAACCACTGAAACCTATTCTTGTTCCACATGAGGACCCAGGAGACCATAGTTCACCCATCTCCCAAACATCAGTAAAGAGAACACAAAGGGGTTCTGAAATTCATGCTCCGGTTCTCAACCAAAGCTTGTCTAGCTCGTGTAACAATTTCTCTTATTGCCTGGTATTCTACTTCTGCAAGGTATGACATACTCTGGGTCAAACCTACCCCTTCGTTATTACTGTCTCACTAACAAACTTACACTCTATACATTCAGAATTATATGCAGTTTTCGCTTTCATAAAAACTCTTTCATTCTGTTCCACTGTTTTCTCTGCCAAGAAAGTATTCTCTTGTCCATTTCCCTTCCCCCTCATCAAATTCCTAGTCATCCCTCAAACTTGAATTCTAACCTTACATTCTCCAAGAAGCTCCCTTTGACCAAGCCCTCACTACCAACAAGTCAGAGTTGGATTGTATCTCTTTGTGATGTTCCCATATTTCATAGCACTAATCAAACCATATTTTAAATGCTAATGATGTCAAGTACTTAGTGCTAATGCACCAAGCACTACTCTAAATAATTTGTACATAGTAATTCATTTATCTTCATAAATCCACATTGAACTAGGTACTTTTTATTAGCCTCAATTTTTTAGATAAGGAAACTGCAACACAGACAGCTTAAGTAACTTTCCCAAGATAAGGAAACAAGTTAGTGGCAGAACTCCAGCTGGACCCAAGGAACCTACAGTCAAAGTCTATGCTTTTAATAACTTTTCTACACTGCTGTATTTGTCTATCTTCCCCTCTAAAATATAAGGGTAATTTTTTTGTCACTTTTATCCCCAACCCACTATAGATACTAGTACACAGCAGACCACCAATAAATGTTTTTTGCATTTATCAATGAGTGGATGTATATTTGTGAGGTTAAGCATATATCTTGAATCTTATTATATTATTATAAGAAATTCATACATGCTAAACAGAAGTTAAAATTTGGCATTGCCTATGAGAGTCATAGGCCTCAGGTGTTTCTGATTTGAACATTAGAGAGTCTTTACAGATAATGTTTTTTAATCTTGTGGGAGTGAAATTTAAAGCTATAATTTTTCTTAATATATCACCAATAAACCTTAAACCCAATATATCAGTAAAAAACCCTCAGGAGCTTTGTAAAACATATATATTCCCAAGTCATGACATTAAATTTGGCAATGATTTATTGGCTATGACACCAAAAGCACAGGCAACAAAGATAAAATAGACAAATTAGAATTCATCAAATAAAAAAGAAAAAACTTTCTGTGCATTCTTATATCAAGAAAGTGGAAAGGCAACCCATAGAATGGGGTAAATATTTGCAAATTATGTATTTGATAAGATGTTTATATCCAGAGTATGTAAAGAACTCTTTTTTTTAACATCTTTATTGGAGTATAATTGCTTTACAATGGTGTGTTTGTTTCTGCTTTATAACAAAGTGTATCAGCTATATGTTTACATATATCCCCATATCTCCTCCCTCTTGTATCTCCCTCCCATCCTCTCTATCCAATGCCTCTAGGTGGTCACAAAGCCCTGTAAAGAACTCTTACAACTCAATGACACCAACCAAAAAAAGCAAGCAAACAACCCAATTTAAAAAAAATGGGCAAAGGAGTTGGAAAGACATTTCTCTAAAGAAGACATATAGATGAGCATTAACCATGAAAATATGCTCAAAATCACAAATAATTAGAGAAATTCAAATCAAACTACAATGAGGCTCCACCCACATCCACTGCAATGACTATTACAAAAAAAAATAGAAAATAGCAAGGATTGTTGTGGATTCACAAAAATTAGAACACATATATTGCTGGAGGAATGTAAAATGGTGTAGTTACTGTGCAAAACAGTATGAGAGTCCCTCAAAAAATGAAATTAGAATTACCATAGGATTCAGCAAGTCCACTTCTAAGTATATACACAAAAAATTTGAAAGCAGGGACGAGAACAGACGTTAGTACACCAATACTCATAACAGCATTATTCACAATAGCTAAAATGTAGAAACAATCTAAGTGTCATCAATAAATGAAAGGATAAACTAAATGTGGTATATACACACAATGGAACACTTATCAGCCTTAAAAAGGAATGAAATTATGAAATATGCTACAACATGAATGAATTTTGAAGTCTAATTTATGCTAAGTGACATAAGCCAGATGCAAAGGCCAAATATTGTATGATTCAGATTATATGGGGTATTTAGCATATTCAAATTCATAGAAGCAGAAAATAGAATGATGGTTACTAAGGGCCAGGTAAAGGCAAAAAAGAGAGGTTTTGGTTTTTTGGGTTTTTTTGAGGTACACAGGTCTCTCACTGTTGGGGCCTCTCCCGTTGTGGAGCACAGGCTCTGGATGCACAGGCTCAGCGGTCATGGCTCACGGGCCCAGCCGCTCCGTGACATGTGGGATCCTCCTGGACCGGGGCACGAACTCGCGTCCCCTGCATCGGCAGGTGGACTCTCAACCACTGCACCACCAGGGTAGCCCTAATGTAATTTTTTTTATGTATGCATTGGCCAAAACATATTATATAGATCCATATACTCTATGTGTCCAAAAAGATACAGTATTAAAAAAAAAAAACTCTATATGTTCTGTTAGAGAATGTTAACCAGGGAAAATTCTGCATACTATTATTTTAGTATTTTTGAAATCTTTCTTCAGATTCTTATAGGAATATGGTATAATAGTATTTCACTTAAGTTGATCTCTCTTTTTACTGTGACTGCTTTTAAGTTCTTATCATTGTCTTTGCACTTTTATAGTTTCACTACAATAATTTTAGGAGTGAATTTATTTTTAGTTTTTTAGTGTACATTGCTCTTCTTATTTCTAAGGATTTATTCATTTATTTAACAAATATTTATTAACATTTATTACATACCTAATTCTTGCCAGGTAGAGTTCTACATGCTGATGATACAGTGATAACCAAAACAGACAAAAACACACTGCTCTTTGGAGTTTCAATTCTTCATGTGTTTGATCATTTCTGGAAAATTCTCAGTGGTGATATTTTCAAATATGGCCTCACATCCTTTCTCTCAGATATGCTTTTTTGAGCCTCTGATTAACAATATTTTAGACTTTCTCATTCTATCTTTCACATGTATTATCTTCTTTTTCATATTTTATCATTCTTTGATTCTCTGTAGTGCATTCTATGTCTTCACACCTATCTTACAATTCACCAATATACTATTCAACTGTATTTAATCTACTTTTTAACAATCCTTTCAGTTTGATATTTTTATTTTAATTTTTTATTATTTTATTGAAATAAAATGTACATACAAAAATGCATAGCTCTTAATTTTTTATTTGTATAAACATTGACAATTGAATTCATCTGTGTAATCATCTCCTAAGGTAAATTGCAGAAAATTCCCATGTCTCAGAAAGTTCCTTTACACTTCTCTTTGTCCACCATAAATCCCCGAGAGGTATCACCATAGATTAGTCTTATCTGCTCTTATACTTTACATAAATAGTGGGGGATGGTAGTTTGGGAGGAGTGAATGTACTTTGGATGTGGGTTAGATGTAAATAATTTGTGACCTGAAGGCAGGATATGGTAATTAAAAATGTCCACACTAGTATACTTCCACTTCAGTATAGTCTGGCCATGTAACTTATGGCCAATACGTTGCAGGCAGAAAAGAAATGTCATGTCATCAGAGACCAAATGATAAGGAGTTGTGTTGGCTTTTTGATGTATCAACTTGGCTGGGCTGAACTACATTTCCAACTATCCCCATTCTAGTTTGATTTAATTTAGGAAAGACTATAAGGAATATTCTCTTGTAAGATTTGGGGGATGGGAGGGAGGGTAGTGGCCATCTATTTGCATATACACACCTTCTCCAAGTTATTTCATCAAACATTAATTTAGGTGTTGCCATGAAGTAATTTTTCAGATGTGATTCAAACCCTAATCTACTTTGAGTTTAAATTAATCAAAAGGGAGACTATCCTGGGTAGAATTGACTTGACAAGTTAAAAATCCTTTAAAAGTGGTCATAGGCCTCCTGTGTAAGGGAGATTCCAGACACTGAGTCTGCAATTACTCTCTCTTTCCCATAAACCTTTCTTTCTGACTGCCACCTGTGGACAAAAAGCTTCAGCCCATGCTAATGGACTTTCATCCTGAGAATGACCATCCCTTCTTGGCTGCCGGTGCAATGGACTTTGGACTTGCTTAGCCAGTCTCCACAGTTGCATGAAATTCCTTGTAACAAATAAATATACATGTATATTTGATCTGTTACCAGTTCTGCTTCTCTTGTTGAAACCTGATTGATACAGAATTTAGTCAGCAATAGATAGCTAGTACAGATTTTGGTTTGTGTAGTGGGATGCTGCCCTAACAAGTAACTAAAAGTGTGAGAATAGGTTTGAACAGTGCTATAGCTGTGTTCCCAGTGAATTTAAGGTTCTTGCCTCATTGCAAAAGAATTCAGAGACAAAGTGATAGGTAATGAGTGGATTTATTTAGAAAGAAACACACTCCACAGACAGAGTGTGGGCCATCTCAGAAGGTGAGAGAGCCTCAAAATATGGCATGGTTAATTTTTATGGGCTGGGTAATTTCATAGGCTAATGAATGGGAGGATTATTCCAATTATTTGGGGGAACGGGCAGGGATTTCCACAAGTTGGGCCACCGCCCACTTTTTGACCTTTTATGGTTGGCTTCAGAACTGTCATGGCACTGGTGGGTGTGTCATTTAGCTAATGTATTACAGTGAGCGCATCATGAGGCTCAAGGTCTGCTGGAAGTCGAATCTTCCACCATCTTGGACCTAGTTAACTCTAACCAGTTTTTGTCATGTCCTATGGCTGTGTCATTCTTTTAAAGGTTGTGCCCTTCCCCCTTCCCTCCTGTTTCAGCTGGAAGACTGTTTGAAAACATAATAAAGTCTAAATAACCCTAAACAGACAGTTAGAAATCTGGACTTAGAGGACATTGTTGGTGAGGGCTCAGAAAAAAAGAGAAGAACATATTATTGGAAAGTAGAGGAAGGGGAAGTCATTGTTTTATAGTAGCAGAGAGCTTAGCAGAATTGTGACTTGCAATTATGTGGATAAGTGACAGACTTAGATATTTTGTTGTCAACTGAAAAAATAAAGTTGCAAGTTATGTTTTATTCGGGAACCTTATTGAGGAATATAGCCCAGGGTACAGCCTCTCAGATAGCTTTGAGGAAGTATTCCAAAGAGGTAAGGGAGGAGCCAAGATATATAGAAGTTTTTGCTGAAAAAAAAAGTATTTGAACATCAAAATATTACTGCTAATCACAAAAAAAATGACATCTCAGTTTAAGGATTTAATGCTTTTCTTTGTACGGGAAGTTGCAGGAGTCTGGGCTTATTGAAATTATTCCTTTGATATGCCTCTTAACAATCTGGGGCCAGTATCCTGTTTTTCTCCAAACTGAATTCCCCTCAGGGTGCACCATTAGGGGCATTCGGGGCAGCTGCAGTGACTGATAGCTTGATGGCAGGCAGCGTTGTTTACATAAAAGGCAGGCAACATTTTTTTTTTTTTTGCCCACATAGTTAAGAAGATTTCCAAACAAAGTGTTGAAGGCACAGCATGGTTTTTCTTGTTGCTTACAGTAAAATGTCAGAGAAAGAGATAAATTGAGGGAAGAACTGTTATACCAAAAGGAAGCAGGACCTGATGATTTTGGAAATGCTCAGCCTTTGGAAATGGCAAAAGACATTAAATTAAGAGATTTATTATTAGGAAAGTGTGCTCCAGAGAAAAGGCTGAAGGTGACTCTACAACCCTTTCCTGAAGCCCCAGAAAGATCAAACATCAGAGTATTTAGTCACACAAAATCCTCTTTAAAGAGATTAAGGGTGTGCCTCACAGATCCTTTCAACTATATCAGAGGACCACTTGGAAGTTTAAGGCCATTCTCTCTCATCCATCTCAGCAGGAGCCAGAATTAGAGAAGGGATTATCCTGAAAAGAGCTGTGAGTTTGTCTTTTGTATAATGGAATGAATCCCTATGAAATATATGGAACACTCACAAAGTTCCTAAGAAATTAATTTAGCAGAAACACTGCCAATTTAGAATAAAAGAGACAGAGACAATTAAAAATGAAAAGTATTTCTTGGACCCCAAAAATTCTACTGGCAGGAAGCAGGCTGAGCTGCAAATAAATGCTACTTTACATGAAAAAGGAATGATGATTCAGAAGCAGAAAAAAAAAACCCAGAGGACAGAGCCAAGAGCCACAAAGGATTATCCCTAGTCCTTGAACCTGATCAAGGGACTTTGGCTGGAGTTTGCATGTCTGGATTACATAACTGCCTTGGAGCAGTGACTGTTTTCATCTTCCATTTCCCCCTTATTCGAACTGGAATGTCTATTGCTGTTATCCTATGCTTTTCCCACCACTATATGTTGGGTATTGTATTAGTCAGTGCTCTCCAGAGAAAAAAACAGAACCAGTAAGATATAGTATATATATAGTATATCAACATCTGTATGTATATGAATGTAGATATATACTATATCTATACATATAGTATACATATACATATACATATGTGTATTCTCATGGTTCAGTCAGTCAAGTTAACACATAAAATTAAGCATCACAGGTGTATTGGGGGCAGATAACTTGTCTCTTTACTTTCACATTTCCATAAGATAGAGGGGAATTTTATCTCAGGAGCAAAATGGATTAAATCTACGAGACTTATTTGCACCTGATCTATATTTAGATGATGAAATTTTGAAATTTGACTTGACACTGCAATGGTATGAGACTTTTGGAAATCTTGGAATGAGGTGAATATGTTTTACATGTGAGGGAGACATAGGTCACTGGGGACCGGAGGGTGGGCTTTGGCAAGAATACCCTAAGAAAATCTCTAATTATTCATGCCTTATATAATCCCCTGCAATCTAGTATGGCAAAACTTCTGACTTGCTTCTAGCCAATAGAGTATGGCAAAGGTGATGGGGCAGTCACTACATGATTATCTTATATTATACATGAGTCTGTTTTAGCTGAGTGATAAAAGAGACTCTTTGGCTTTGACGTAGGAGGAGTAGTTTGGTACATAGCAACAGATTACTGATATTTAGATAAACATATATATTTTTTAAAGTTTTCTTTAAACTTTTTCCAGATATTTAATCCAGGTATTTAATATTTAATATATTTAATTTTATATTTCAGTGATTTTGACATATGCATACAACCATGTACATATCACCATAAGCCAAGGTATAATACTTTCTCATCATGCCAAAAGTTTTCCACATACCCTTTCCCATTAAATTTCTGCTTCTCATACCAGGAGGCAGGCAACACTGATCTACTTTCTATCAGTGGATTAGAGTCATCATTCCTAGAGTTTTATATAAATGAAACCTTATAGCATATTCTCTTTTGTGCTTAGTTCATAGTGATCCTGAGGGTCATACATGTTATTGTGTATATCAGAAGTTTGTTCATTTTTATTACTAGGTAGTGCTCCTTTATGTAGATATACCACAGTTTACCTATTGTCTTGTTGATGGATGTTTGTGTAGTTTCCAGTTTTTCCCTATTAGGACTAAAACTACTGTTAACATTCATGAACAAGTCTACTGTGGATTTATGTTTTATACATCTTGGGCAATTACCTAAGAATGGAGTTGCTGAGTCATAGGTAAGTGTACATTTAAATTAAGAGATGAATAGACCATCTTCCAAAATAGTTTTACTACATTCTATTCCCGTAAGCAATAATATTAAAGACCCAGTTGCTCCATATTCTTGCAAACACATATTATTTTCTAGTATTTTTTATTTTAACTTTTCTAGTGGGTACTACTGCCATGTCATTTTAGTTTTAATTTATGCTTCTTGATGATTAATAATATTAACCACTGTGGAAGGAAGAATAATGATATCCCAAAGATATCCACATCCTAATCCCTAGAACCTATAATATGTTACCTTACAAGGCAAAATGGACTGTACAAGTGTGACTAAGGATTAAGGACCTTGAGATGGAATTATTTTGGATTAGTTGGGTGTGTCCAATCTAAAAGTGGAGAATCTTTCACAGCTGAGGTGAGGGTCAGAGGGAGATATGACTAAAGAAGTATGGTCAAAGAATGTAAGGCTTTGAAGTTGGAGAAAGAGGCCATGCATCAAGGAATGTGGGAGTCTTTAAAAGCTGAAAAAAAAGGGGAAAAGGAGTCTTTCCTAGA
This sequence comes from Globicephala melas, assembly GCF_963455315.2. NCBI lineage: Eukaryota > Metazoa > Chordata > Mammalia > Artiodactyla > Delphinidae > Globicephala > Globicephala melas. The sequence continues at coordinate 49,982,895 of NC_083335.1, forward strand.
GCCTCAAGAAAAGAGTACAGCCCTGTGTATACATATTAATTTTAGCCCACAGAGACCCATGTTGATTTCTAACTTACAAAACTGTAAGATAATAAACTTGTGTTGCTTTAAACCACAAAATTTCTGGTCATTTGGTATAGCAGCAATAGGAAATTAATGCAAGCATGTTTTACTGTGCTTATTTGCCATACATATATCTTCTTTGGTCAAGTGTCTTTTCAAATATTTTATCCAAATATTAGGTTGTTTGAATTTTTATAATTGAATTTTATAATTACTGGACACAAGTCCCTTGTCAAACATTTTGCATTTGTTTCCTATTGCTGAATAAGTTATCACAAACTTTTTAACTTAAATCAATACAAATTTATTACCTCACAATGTCCACAGGCCAGGAATTTGTGGGTGGCTTAACTGGTTCTGCTTTTCAGGCTATAATTACAGTGTTGAATGGGACTGTGATTCTCATCAGAGGATCAGTGTTACCTTCCATGTTCATTGTTTGTTGGAGGAATTTATTTCCCTGTAGCTTTATGACTGAGGTCCCTATTTTCTTGCTATCTGTCTTCCAGGGACCACTCTCTTTGCTTAGAAACCATCCATAGTTCTTTGTCAAGTAGCCTCCTTATTAGGCAGTTTAAAACGTATATGTTTTCTTAATTTCAGGCCAGCAAGAGAAGGTCTACTGCTGCTTTTTGTTTCTTTTAAAGATTTACCCACCTTATTAGGTCAGACCCACCCAGGATAGCCTTCCTTTTGTTTAACTCAAAATGAACTGATTAGTAACTTAACTATGGAAATGATATCCCATCATATACACTTGTCTCCCCTATATGTAAAGGAAGGTGATTATACAAGGTGGGTACAACAGGGGGTGAGAATGAAAGGGGCAGCATCTGAGAATTCTGCCTATCACATGTATGTATTGCAAATGGTTCCTCTCAATCCGTGGCTTCTCTTTTCATTTTAAAATACTGTAATTCAAAGAGCATACTTTAAAAAAATTATTGAGGTATAATTGACATATGATATTATATTAATTTCAGGTATAAGACATGATTTAATATTTGTATATATTGTTAAATGATTATTGCAATAAGTCTAGTTAACATCCATTACTGTATATAGTTAGAGAATTATTTTCTTGTGATGGGAACTTTTAAGGTATACTCTCTTAACAACTTTCAAATATTTAATACAGTATTATTAACTATAATCACCATGATGTACATTATATTCTCATGAGTTGTTTATTTTGTAACTGAAAGCTTGTAACATTTGACTCCCTTCACACATTTCTCCCAGCCCCCAACCTCCTTGCCACCAGCAACCACCAGTCAATTCTCCATATATGTGAGCATTTTAAAAAAAATCATTAGATTTCACATATAACTGAGATCATGATATATGTCTTTCTCAGTCTGACTTATTTAACTTAATTTAGCATAATGTCCTCAAGGTCCATTTACATTATTGTGAATGGCAAGATTTCCCTCTTTTTATGGCTAAATAATATTCCATTGTGTGTGTGTGTGTGTGTGTGTGTTTCTATGCCATATTTTTTTATTCATTCATCTTCAATAGATACAAGTTGTTTCCATATCTTGGCTATTGTAAATAATGTGGAAAAAAACATGGGGTGCTATAACTTTTTGAGATTGTGTTCTTTTCTTTTTTATAGATACCCAGAAGTAAAATTGCTGGATCACATGGTAGTTACATTTTTAACTCTTTAAGGAAACTGTATTACTTTCCATAGCAACTGCACCAATTTTTATTCCTACCCACAGTGCACAATGGTTCCCTTTTCTCCACATTTTTGCTAATACTTGTTAATTTCCTATCTTTTAAATAATAGCCATTCTAACAGGTGTGAGGTGATATCTCATTGTGTTTTTTCTTCCAGTTTTATTGAAATATAGTTGACATAAAGCACTGTATAAGTTAAAGTGCACAACATAATGATTTAACTTATGTACATCATGGAATGATCACCACAATAAGTTTAGTGAACATCCATCATCTCATATAGATAAAAAATTAAAGAAATAGAAAAAACATTATTGTTCCTGGTCTTAGAGGAAAAGCTTCCAACTTTTCTGCATTGAATATGTTCACTGTGGGCTTGTCATATATGGCTTTTATTATGTAGATCTATGTTCCCTCTATCACTACTTTGTTGAGAGTTTTTATCATAAATGGATGTTTAATTTTTTCAAATGCATTTCTACATCTTTTGAGATGATCATATGATTTTTATCCTCAATTTTATTAACATGGTATATCCGTTGATTAATGTGAGGCTGTTGAACCATCCTTGTATCACTGGAATAAATCCCACTTGATCATAATGTATGATATTTAATTTATTGTTGAATTCTGTTTGCTAATAATTTTTTGAGGATTTTTGCATCTATCTTCATCACAGTTATTGGCCTGTAATTTTCTTTCCTTGTGTTTTTCTTGTCTGGTTTTGGTATCAGGGCAATGCTGGCCTCATAAAATTAGTTTGGAAGTGTTTCCTTTACTTCTATTTTTGGAAGAGTTTGAGAAGGAATGGTATTAATTCCTCTTTGAATGTTTGGTGGAATTCACCAGTGAAGCCATCTGGTTTTGGACATTTGTTTGTTGGGATTTTTTTTTTTTTTTTTTTTGCGGTACATGGGCCTCTCACTGTTGTGATCTCTCCCATTGCAGAGCACAGGTTGCAGATGCACAGGCTCAGTGGCCATGGCTCATGGGCCCAACCACTCCGCGGCATGTGGGATCTTCCCGGACCGGGGCATGAACCCGTGTCCCCGGCATTGGCAGGTGGACTCTCAACCACTGCGCCACCAGGGAAGCCCTGTTGGGAATTTTTTGATTACTGATTCAATCTTCTTACTAGTGATCTGTCTGTTCAGATTTTCTATTTCTTAATGATTTTGTGTGGTTTCACATGGTGAATTCATACATTTATTCTAGGTTGTCTAATTTTTTGGTGTATAATTGTTCATAGTAGCCTGTTTTGATTCTTTATATTTCTGTGGTATCAGTTGTAATACCTCCTCTTTCATTTCTGATTTTATTTATTTGAGTCCTCTCTATTTTTCTTAGTGAGTCTAGCTAACATTTTGTCAATTTTATCTTTTTATAGAACCACCTCTTTGTTTCGCTGATCTTCTCTATTGTCTTTTTAGTGTCTATTTCATTTATTTCTGTTCTGACCTTTGTTATTTCCTTCCTTCTACTAACTCTGGGATTTGCTTGTTTTTCTTTTCCTAGTTGCTTGAGGTGTAAAGTTTTGCTGTTTATTTGAGATTTTTCTTATTTCTTGAGGTAGGCAATTATAATTATGGACTTTCCTCTAAGAACTGCTTTTGCTGGCTCATATAAGTTTTGGTATGTTGTATGTACAGTTTCATTTTTCTCAAGTTTTTTTTTAAACACTCTTTTGAGTTCTTTGTTGATCCATTGTTTTTTCAGAAGCCTGTAGCTTAATCTTCATATGTTTGTTAATTTTCCAATTCTTTTCTTGTAATTGATTCTAGTTTCATACCATTGTGGTTGGAAAAGATGCTTGTTATATTTTCAATCTTCTTAAATTTTAAAGAGTTGTTTTGTGGCATGATTTATAATCTATCCTGGAGAAAATTTCATGTGCATTTAAGAAAAATATATATTCTGTTGCTTTTGGATGGAATGTTTGGTATACATCTGTTAAGTCCATCCAGTCTAACATGTTGTTTAAAACAAATTTTTCCTTTTTGGTTTTCTGTCTGGATGATCTATTCATTGATGGAAATAGGATATTAAAGTCTTCCACGATTATTGTATTGTTGTCTATTTCTCCCTTTAGGTCTGTTAATGTTTGCTTTGCATATTTAGGTGCTCCTATGTTGGGTGTATAAATATTTACAAATGTTATATCCTCTTGTATTGACTCCTTTAGCATTATGTAATGTCTTTCTTTGTCTCATGACTGTCTTTGTTTTAAAGTCTATTTTGTCTAATATAAATATAGCTACCCCAGCTTTCTTTAGGTCTCCATTTGCATGTAATATCTTTCCATCCCTTCACTTTCAGTCTGTGTGTGTCCTTACATCTGAAGTGAGTCTCTTGTAAGCAGCATATAAATGGGTCTTGATTTTTAATCCATTCAGCCACTCTTACGTTTTTTGATTGGAGAATTTAACCGATTTACATTTTAAATGATTATGGATAGGTATGTACTTATTGCCATTTTGTTAATTTTTTTCTGGATGTTTTGTAGTTCCTCTGCTCCTTTCATCTTCTCTTGCTCACTTCTTTTGTGGCCTGAAGACTTTAGTGTATGCTTAGATTCCTTTCTCATTATCTTTTTACATCTACTATAGGTTTTTACTTTGCAGTTACCATAAGGCTTACATATAATAACTCATATTTATAACAGTTTATTTTAAGTTGATATCATCTTAAGTTTGAATGCATTCTAAAGTTCTATACTTTTACCTTCACCCCCCACAACATTTTATGTTTTTGATGTCACATTTTATACCTTTTTATTTATATCCCTTAACTAAATTGTTGTATCAATTATTTTTACTACTTTTTTTTTTCTTTTTAACTTTCATACTAGATTTTTAAGTGATTAATCAAGGACTTTTACTACATATTTACCTTTACCAGTGAGCTTTATACTTTCATATGTTTTCCTGTTACTAATTAGCGCTTTTTTCAACTTAAAGAAGTCCCTTTAACATACCTTGCAAGCCATTTTAGTGATGATGAATTCCTTTAGCTTTTGCTTGTCTGGAAAGCTCCTTATATCTCCTTCAATTCTAAATAATAATTTTCTTGGTAGAGTATTCTTGCTTGGAAATTATTTTCTTACAGCACTTTGAATGTATTGTGCTACACCTTTCTGGCCTGCAAATTTTCTCCTGAAAAATCTGCTCATTGTCTTATGAGGGTTCCGCTGTACATAACAAGTTGTTTTACTCTTGCTGTTTTTAAGATTCTTTCCTTGCCTTTAACTTTTGACATTTTAATTATAATGTTTCTTGGTGTAGGTCTTTTTGGGTTTATTTTTTTGATATCTTGGGGTTTCCTGGATCTGCATGTGTGTTTTCTTCTCTAGATTAGGAAAGTTTTCAGCCATTATTTCTTCAAATAAGTTTTCTTCCCCTTTATTTCTCTCTTCTCCTTATGGGACCCCTATGTGACTGCTAGTGTGCTTGATATTGTATATAACTCCCTTAAGCTATCTTCTCTTTATTTATCTTTTTCTACTTTTGCTGCTTTCATTCTGTGAGTTCCTCTGCCCTGTCTCCAAATCCACTGATCCTTTCTTCTGCTTCATCTAGTCAGCTTTTGAACCCCTCTAGTGTATTTTCAGTTCAGTTCATCAGAGACAGGAGATCAAGGAGATATCCCCTAGGCAGCAATTGCAAAACATAAGGGCACCCAACATAAAAACTAGGGTGCCAGACACATATAAGATCTCCCCTCTTGAGGAATCTGGTGCTCTGAAGTATGGCAGAAGGGAGTGTGAAGAGTGCCATTCTCTAAGGTCTCAGGAAAAGTTTACAGTCAGCCCTTGGAAGTGTGTGTAATTAGAAGCCTGTATTTCAGGCTGCAATTATTATGATAAACTAATAGGCCTTTTTTACAGAAAGACTGAAATCCTGGGTCTGCTGCCTCTTGCTGTGCCCTGGTGGTTGTAGCTATTTAAGAGCTCTTTCTCCATTGTTTACAGTTCTGTGAGAGCTGCAAGCAAAAGCCCCAATTGCCACCAGAGTCAGGTAATGTAGAAGTATCCCCAGGTAGCAGCCACAAAAGTCAGGGCACCAGAGGAGTGTATAAGCTTCTTTTTGTATGATATCATAGAACTGGAATGAGACAGAAGGAAAATGCAAAGATTGTGTCCTTTAGACTCCATTTCCTGAGATTACCTCCTTAAGCCCCTGTAAGTTTGCCAAACCAGAAGCCTCTATCACAGACCAAATCTCTTGGAAAAGCAAATAAGTCTTTCTTAGAAAGACTGGAGGTGTGTTTCAGTCTGCTAACTGCAGTGCCCTGGGAGTGATAGTCTGCCAAGAACTATCTTGCCAATGTCTCCAATGTTATAGTCCCATTGAACCCAGGAACACAAGCCCCCCCTGGCCTCCAGAACCAGGTGACCAGAGGGCATCCCTTGGGTGGTAGCCACAGAAACCAGGTCACCATATGTAAAAATCAGGGCACCAGATGTATGTAGGAGCTCCCCTCTCGGAGGTACTGGCACTTTGAATTGTGGTAGCGGGAAAGCATGAAGAAGGCTCTTACCCATGTTTCTCCCTATACCTTTTGCCTTCTGGCTAAACCTGGTGCTTCCCTGTGTGGCCCATTGTGGCATTTTGTGCTGCCTCTGCTTGAGAACTGTGAGTAGCAAACTGTCTTTTCAATGACAGCTATCTCCTGATCTATCAGCCTCACCATACCTGAATGATAACAAAGCCTACATTTTAAAATAACATATTGTACACTTGTCAAAACTCATATGTACAACCTAGAGTGAACTCTAATGGAAAGGCTGTAGCTAATAATACTGCATCAAGCAAGAGGGAAAAGATATGGGAACATATGTATATGTATAACTGATTCACTTTGTTATAAAGCAGAAACTAACACACCATTGTAAAGCAATTATACTCCAATAAAGATGTTAAAAAATAATAATAATAATACTGCATCAATATTGGCTCATCAATTATAATAAATGTTCTATGATAATGCAACAGGAGGAAACCATGTATGTTAGGGTGGTTGAGTGAGTAAATGGGTACTCTGTACTTTCTGTTCAATTTTTAGGTAAGCCTGAACTCTAAAAACAAAGTCTATTAATTTCTAAAAATGGGTTTATTTTAGGATTTTTGCATTTGTTCTATTGACAGATATGTCTATCCTTAAGACATTACCACATCATAAATCTATGATTACCATAGGTTTATAGTGTGTCTTAAAACTGGTTATTCTAAATCTTCTGACTTTGTTCCTCTTTTTCAAAATTGCTTTGGCTCTTATTTTTCCTTTGATTTTTCATATATATTTCAGGTTCATCTTGATAATTAAAAAAATGTTTTCTGGGACTTTGATTGGTATTGCCTCAGATACATAGTTCAACGTGGAGAAAATTGCTATTATAAAAAATATTGCATTTTCCAATCCATGAACATGATATACCTCTCCATATATGTAGATTCTTTCACTTCTTGGAATTTATTTAAGTTTCTTTGTTTCCTTAGCAAATCTGATAGGTCAAAAAAATAAAACTTTTAACTTATCTGGAATTTTCTCATTGTTTCTTGGGATGTATAATCTTTTAACTTTCTAATAGTAACAGAAGTGAAAGAACCCACTGAGTTTTAAATTTCAACAAATAAAAATAGTCGCTTGTGTGTGTATACACACATTTCTAAAAGTTTTATTTGATTGTTTTTAAATGTCAGATTATTTTTGATAGTCTCATATTGCTTATTCATATTCTGGAGTCCCTGTCTTATTTTTTTTAACACATAATAAATAATTTGTAGTCAGTTTATGATGGTTCTGATATATATCTTAGATATGTAAATCCCTTGCATCTAAAAACAAAATTCCTGCTGACTTTCACTTATTTAAATTTATTTTCTTCATTGCTTAGTAAACTTTAATAGTGAGTTCATATCTCTTTGATATTTCTCTGTGGTAATATAAGGGTCTATAAAGGGCATGATTTCATTTGCAGATGCCTGTGCCTGAGCTCAGGAGACACTATGGCCTGGAACCACTTTAAATTCCTTGCAATGTCCTTGATAAAATGTAGTGGTCTCAAGTTCATCTCCTTCATTTGAGATTTTCTCATGTCTTTTTTTTTTTTTTTTTTTCTGTATGAGGGCCTCTCACTGTTGTGGCCTCTCCCGTTGCAGAGCACAGGTTCTGGACGTGCAGGCCCAGCAGCCATGGCTCACGGGCCCAGCTGCTCTGCAGCATGTGGGATCTTCCCGGACCGGGGCACGAACCCACGTCCTCTGCATCGGCAGGCGGACTCTCAACCACTGCGCCACCAGGGAAGCCCCTCATGTCTTAATCTATAAACTGCAGTGCTGATTTTGGAAGTTGCTTTTAGGGTTTCTCTGATTTTTTGGTTTCAATGGCTACTCAAAACTTCCTGTTCTGGTTTCATTTCAAGCTTATTACTTTGTTGTTGTTGGTGGGGGGGGGGGGGCTGGTGTTTGAATATTCATTGTTTTTTGATTAGATGAGAAATTTATTAAAATGTGTATTCATAAAATTTCTGCAGTTTTATAGAAGATCTTTTGATGTATCAGCTCTGTTTTAGTACTCAATGATACACTCTTCACCACTTCTCCAGAAGGTCTCAAAAGTTTTATGCCAATAAGACTATAAGACTTTTGAAGGTAACCTATTTCAGTCTTACATGGATTCCTTGGATAGACACATATATTGATAATATTTATACATATAATCATGATGAAGAGCTACTATATATGTGTGTGTATATATATACACACATGTATATATGTCTGAATTTTATTAGATTTGACTTTTAAGTCACTATTTTCCACATCATCATTAACTACTCCTAAAGTAAAAATGCCACAGATGTCGTTTGCTTACAATTTTTTCCCCAATTTTTGGCAGCATAAACTGAATGATAAAATGAAAGCAGAAGGAACAATAAAGTAGTTGTACTTTAGCTGCAAATGTGCTGAATTTGGCCCAAATATTTTTGAGAAAAAAACTTGAGAACTAAATCCAGCAAGTTTAAGATAACTGGGATAATGGATGGAAAAATAGAATGGTTCTGTCTACATATTTGTACATCTTACTGAATGAAACCAAATGCAATTATATTAGTATGTATGTCTCTGTAGATTTGCATCACTAACATGCATTCTTATTATACCAGAAAATCCATCAATATAAGTACTTCCATTGGCTGAGTCTAGTGCATATAAATATATGGAAGACAAGCATAAACTGGGACTTCAAAGATTCTAAATACCTGATGTAATATATTCCTTCATTCATTCTCTCTGTTGATTTCTGTTTTCTATCTACTTCCTAGAGCCTTCTTCCACAAAAATCATTGTTATTTCCTCACATAGATTTCTTTTTCAGAGAGAGGGAATTCGTATCAGAATTTTTAGAAACAAGTGATTTCTGCCACGGTTCTTTCTGCTCATTTCACACGTCCAAGAAAATGAGATTGAGGAAGAATTTAAAGAGAAGAGACTTATTGCTTGCTATTAGGAGTGCCTGACTTTGTATGTCTCCTCTTTCTAGCACTATAACTTCACATTGAAGTAATATTCCCTTACTTATGATTGTATTTCTTTGGAAAGTCTTCAGGACAGTTCTAAGATATTATGTATTCTATCTACATGGTACAAGTGGTATAAAAAAGTTAACTAAAATTTTACTAATATGGAGTGTTCAGTGAACCTGAATATCTAGAAATCAAATTATTAGGAATGGTTGAGATGTAGTTCTAATACAATGAGAATAGATAAATGGGTTATATTATCTATATTGAAATATTTCAGAACTATGAAATGAAACAATTTTTATCTTTGTAAAGAAGGTTTTTCAATTCTTGGATAATTAGCAATGTGAATAAATATGAATTATCGGTAAATAAAATTTTGTTTTCTGGAAATATATAAATAAGCACCCTTGAAGCACTATAATAAAAAAATATAGCATGACATTTGTTTAAGCTTATTTTAAGGATATAAAGTGCTATATAAAATGTATACTTATAAATAACTTAAAAAGCGAGAACAATTTTTAGGAATGTAGACAGTTTGGGCATAAGGTATAATGATGTGTTTTGCTGTAGACTTCCTAATGTAGAACTAATACTCACTATGTGGATAGGAGTTTTCTCTTTACAAACTCAGCTCCTGTCTTGTTGTGGAACTGATGTGTGGGACAGAAATGTTAATCTGAGAGCCAGCAATCTATTTGTCTAAATGACCCAGTGAAAGAACATAATGTAACTTGACATTAGGAACTATTGCTTTCCCCCAAGAGGGAACCCCTACTCATGTTAGTTGTAGGAAGTGAGGATGCACAAGGTATAGGGAGCAGGCAAATTCATCCTACCCCTGAATTAGACACATGGAGGATTCTTTCTACACTTCTCTCAATCTAATTCATGCTTTCTTCAATGCACTTTATTCTAGCAGTACAAAGATAATAAAGTTAAAGGTGAAGATTTGTACTTGCTACAATACAAATGAAAAACTAAACAAATCAATTAAATGAATAAATAAAGGATTGGTTAAAAATTACTTGTGACTTCTACTTTTCACAAAACTTTACTTTTCAATTTTGTTCATATTCATATACAGAGCCTCATCTCATACTTATGCAACTTGACGTTTATTAGTGTCTCTTTCACTCTGACTTCTGGCTATATTCCTTGACTGAGATTTATAATCATTCCATTTTCCCCTTTTTGAGTAGCTCTTCTGTTTCAGTCTGGTTTCCAGGACCCTATAGCTCTGTGCAGACTCTAAGAACTGTCACTCTACTAAGTTCATATTGGCTTTGTATTTTAAAAGAAATATGATTGCCTTCTAAATTTGAGATGAAGGTTATGTGAACAAAGATCTTAACATGATCTGCTTGGCTGCAGGCTAGTTTTGGAGTGTGGTTTCAAGCTAGGATCTACTACTGGAGGTTATAGAGTGGCAGCTTTTGATGTGAGCTATAACTAGCAGGAATGTCTCAAGAATTAGTAGATATCATTGGATGATAATAGTATATGATTAAAATATCAGATAGTTACTGTACTAGAAAGTCTTTAAGGTTCCTTAAAATCTTGAGGCTCTTTCATACTCTTTAAAATGAACTGTTTCAGGTCAATATTAATATGCATATGTTATCTGTCTGAATTCTCTCCTTGTAGGGCTTTAAGCAGGTTGGCCAGAAGGCTAGAAATTAAGTCTGGAAGTGCAAGTTGGGGAGATGCTAAAGTCCTGAGCAGGTAGATCTTGTAAGGTCAACTCTGTCAGAGCACTTGTCACAGAAGACAGTGAGGAGCAGAAAGGACCAGGTGAAAAAAAAAAAAACAAACCTAAAAGGTAACAACAGAATCAATGTAAATGAGACATTCATCCAAGAGTAAACAACCAAAATGGAACTGGATGAAAAGAAGAACAGTTCAAAAAAATGTATAATCATTCTGAGACAATTGGTGCAAATATTATGTGAATTCTCCTTCTTATATTTATGGAGAGTTGTTGCATGGATCTCATAGACTTGCATAAATGCCCAGGACTAAAAACGGCTGTATTCTCATATTCTCTAATACACTTTTTTAGTAATAGTGTTATAGGGAAAAATTAGTCCATTTTTAAAGCAGAGAAAACTGATTATTAACCAATACCCATTCTGTTCTTCCTTTAACAAACAAAACTCTCAAGTTTTATCTTGATGCATACTCAAGTGAAGAATGCATTTCCTAGCTTCCTTTGTATTTTGGTGCTTTCAGGTAACAAAGATATGCCATTTCTGAGTCATGCACTTGAAAGGGATTTGCTTTCCTTGCCCCTTACTCTTTCTGAAAAGTGGAGTGCAATCATGACTGGAAGACTTGAAAGAAATGTTAAACCACAAGATGGAATTCAAATATTTAGGATGGCAGAACAACAAGATAGACTGATACTGATTTTTTATACAAATTCCAGAAGCAGAGCTATCCTACAGTATCCATATTGCCTACCTCATGACTATTGTGTAGGAGAAAGGTTTCTATCTTATTTAAATCATGGTATTCTGTAGTCTCTTCTTCTTCCTTTTCTTCAGCAATTTAGACTTTATACTAATACACATGAGATATCTTCCATTAAAAAAATCTTCATGGTGAAAGAAATTTAGAAAATTTTGGATGAAACAAAGTTAAACTGAATACACACACACACACACACACACACACACACACACACATACATATACATATCCAAAAACCTTCACCATGCTAATATGCATTGTGATTCTCCAATAGAGGGATATAGTATTCTGTATATTTAAAATTTCATGAAACATGGAGCTCCATTTTCAGAAAATTTAAAAATTTTTTCCATGGAGTAAACTACCAAAATTCTGCTCCAAAAATGTATATAGGAGAACTGCTCCATTTGGCAGGCACATTCTGTCTATCCACCACAGAACTGAAGAGAGAATTTTTATGGTATGACAAGGAAAAAGAGAGAAAGATAGATATTTACAGAGTAGCTGCAATGATGCTCTACTAAACAGTTAAATATTGTTAGAGGAAAGGAGAATAATATTTATAATACACTGGACACTGTACAAAAATATATATACACATGCACATTTTATGTACATGTGTTAGTATATGTATACACACATATGTGCACAGATATATAGATATAGTGTCTTCCTATCCTTATAAAAATTATTCAAAGTAAGACTTAGCAAACTCATTTTACAACTGAGAAAATAAATTCCTATTTAATGACATGTTAAAATGATACTTGGTAACACCACTAGCAGGAATGAAAAGAGACAATATGATGTACTTCTCATTAAGGTCCTTCTAGAAATGTCTTAAAGGTGTATGACCAACCTTCCAGTGAGTGAATGATAAAAAATCAATAGATAACCCCTTTGATCACCACTCTAATATATAAAAACGGGGACATAAAGGAATGGAAAATGAGGCATGGCAATTCTGATGGTGCACCCGCTATAGCAGGCGGAGGTGGAGGTAAGACCTTGGTAAACAAGACCCCAGTCATGGGGTTCTGGACAACAAAAAAGTACACAATGAGGGATGGGAGAACATTGGTGCTCTAAAAAACTAAGGTCTTCATCATAATTTTGCTTTAGGTTAGTCCAAATAGTTTACAGTTTCTATGTATAAAGAAAATGCCAGTAAACTGTTAATCCCATTTTTAAATACTGGCTTCTTTTAAGAATATTGATTTAGTTAAATAATAGAACATTTGGTGTCTTTAATAAATAGATTTGTTAATTAAGCATATTGATTTGTTTCCTGAGTTTATAGATTTGTGAAAAATTGATTTTTGTGATAAATACTTGGGTGTCCTTGGCAGTTTATTTTCTACATGACACCTATTGATGTATGATTAGGGAGTACTTCTTGGAGTATGTATTAAGCAGTGATCACACTTTGTAGGTAGTGTCTTGTAACTTGACTTAGACACTGGTAAGAAGTACATGAATAGTCACATAAACACACAAATATAACAACACACATGTTTCAGCTTAAATTAAGGCATCCATTCAAAACAACTCACTACATTGTTATGCACTAAGAATACAGAATTAAAGTCCAGTCCATGTTCTCAAAGTATAACTGGGGAGTAAACATATAAACATGACTATAGAATAGCCAAAACCTGCTATAATAGAAGGATATCACATGAATGTGAGAGAGGGAACAATTGTTCCTCATTGGAAAGGATTTAGGAAAGAAGTAATATTTGAAGTAGACCTTAAGGATGATTAGCATTTCAACAAAATTTAAAGGTCATTTAGGTGGAGGAAATAATGTTTCCTATTTTTGTAAAGGCACAAAAACTCTGATGAGCCTAATGACATAATGAAACTTTGCATTCTTAAACATGAATACTCTTTTGACTCCCCCAAAATCTTTAGATCACAGTAGTGCATGATAATTTTTTCTTCATAGCATTTTGACTCCTTGGTTAAAATACAATACCATATAATGAAACAGCAGAAGTGTTATACATGGTGTTGCCCGTTCATTATATTATACTATCTTTTGAATACGAGATCTAGAAATAATGACTTGTGCATTTACAATTCCATTTAATCAATAAAAAAATATTTATTGTGCTTCACCTACACATTCAGAACTGTGAATGGTATGATGAAGAATTTATAAAGAAAGAAAATTTAAGACATGGTCCCAACATTGATTATCTTAGAGTCTATTTGTTGAAAGCAAAGTTAACATATATGTAATAATCAGAGAATATAAAGCCCTAATCCAGTAGTTAAGATTCATAGCTATTACTACCAAGACATAGATTAAATTTCAAGATATTTTGAAGAAGAAATATCATGATATAATGGAAAGAATACTGGATCACACATCAAAAAGCTTGGATCTAGCCTTAGTTCTGTTACTACTTATTATGTGACCTTGGGGATTTGCTTGCTTGATCTTTAGTTCTTTTCCAGATATAATAGACAAAAGTTTCGTTCAGTAGTTCTATGAACAAATAATGATAAATTACTGATAGGTTTTAAAGTCAGTACTCTATATAGTACTAAACCATGAGTGTTTTTGGCCAACTGAGGAAATAACAATTGGAGATTAGGGAGATGCACATTTGTGTGATACACAATGGAAGTTTGTGTTAAGATCAAAGGTAAGATAAGGTTATATGGATGGGCTAGACCCAGAAAATACTAATATTAATCAGATAGGTCAGTATTTAGGTTGGATTTTGGTCAGAGAGACTAGGCACAGAGAAACTAGCTAGAAAAACATTGTGCTAATCTAAGAAGGAGCTATTGAGTTCCTGCACTAGTGCACAATCAGTGGAAGTAGAGAAAAATAGGTGAATCTGAGACATTTGGGGGAAAAATGGACAGGGAAAGACATAAGATAAGTGAAAAATCAATGGTCATCCTGAGGTTTCTAGTTTCAGATGTTAGGGAATGAAGACACTCCTGAAAAAATAGAATAATTAACCAAAATGAAAGGAGAGATACAGTGTACCTTCATACGTATGGGTTTTATGGTAATGATAACAAAAACCAAAAGGAGAAGTTCTGCAGGCAGTTGAAAACATGGCCATTGTACACAGATGTGAAAGAAATCAGAGCTAGAGATATAAATTGGAGAACGATAAAATCATCAGAATGAAAGTCAGTGTCGAAGCCATAAATTATTAAGTTCACCAATAATGATAATGGTAGCTAACACTGATTAAGGATACTGGTTTAAATGCATCATGTGTATGAATTTATTTAAACATCAAGTTAACCTATTAGTTAGATTATTATCATGAACCTCTTTATAGAAGAGGAAACTGAGGCAAAGAGGTGTTGATTACTTGTCTCAGGTCATAGCTAGGCCATATGATCCAGAGTCTACACTATTAAACATGTGGGAGTGAATAAAGTTTGAAAAGAGGAGAAAGCTTGAGAGCTACCACAATTAAGAAACAAAAGGAAGAAGACAGGATAGTAAAAAAATAATAATAATAATTTTAGAAAAACAAGGGAGAGAGCACGAATAGTCAAGGGAGTAAGAAGAGATTTAGGAAAGTGCCATATGAAGAATTCTGCTACTGAGTTGTATCAGTTCCCTATATATTTTGTGTGTATACATATATTTGGGGGAAAAGACCTGAATAGATTATTTCTCAGAAGAGAAAACATACGAAGGGCTAATAGGTATATGAAAAAGTGCTCAACATCAATAATCATCAGGGAAATGTATATCAAAACCACAATGAGATAACACCTCTCACTTGTTAGAATGGCTACTATGGAAAAGACAAAAGATAACAAGTACTGGCGAGGATGAGGACACCGTTGGTGGGAATGTAAATTGGTACAGCCATATAGAAAACAACATGAAAGTTCCTCAAAAAATTAAAAAATAGAAAATATCCTCCAGCAATTCTACTTCTTGGTATATATCCAAAGTAAATGAAATCTAAATCTTGAAGCAATATCTGTACTACAACATTCATTTCAGCATTATTCATAATACCCAAGATATGGCAATAACCTAAGTGTCCATCAATGGATGAATGGCTAAAGAAAATATGTATCAATATAAATATACACACACAAAGGGAGTCAAGATGGCGGAGAAGTAGGAGGATGTGGAGTTCACCTCTCCCCACAAATGCATCAAGAATACATCTACAAATGGAACAAGTCTCACAGAGCATGAGCAGTACACTAGCAGAGGACCTTGAACACCTAAAAGGACAAGAAAGATCCCCACGTAACCAGATAGGAT
Source organism: Globicephala melas (assembly GCF_963455315.2). Lineage (NCBI taxonomy): Eukaryota > Metazoa > Chordata > Mammalia > Artiodactyla > Delphinidae > Globicephala > Globicephala melas. Next base: position 49,998,901 of record NC_083335.1, read on the forward strand.
GAAAGAAAAAAGAAGGTAAAAGGAAGAGGAGAGGAAGCAGAGCAGGACAGGACCTGCACCCGTAGTGGAGAGCTGAAGGAGACACGAGGTTCCCATACCTGAGGAAGTCCCCTCACTGGCTGGGAGATCAGTTGGGACAGAAGGGGAGCTTCAGGGGCTATCAGAGGAGAGTGCAGCAAACCATCTGTGGCAGGAAGGACAGAGTGAGACCTATACAGATGGTCTGTGCCACAGCCCTGTGTGCCCAGCCTGAGACGTGTATCTGCTGGTGTAGATGGGGGCTGGGTGCTGGAACATGGGGTTTGGAGAGCAGACCCAGGGAGAGGACTGCTGTTGTCTGTGAGGATACAGCCTGAGCGACCATAGAAGCAAAGCGCTGTTACCAAGTGATACACAAGGGGCAGGACCACCATTGCAGCCTCTTTCTCCATGCACTGGCCCCTGGCTCTCTCGGCACTAGGAAGGACTCCCTCTGGAGCAGGCACTCCTGCAACCATGGCAGCCACAACCTCCTCCTCTGCATTCTGTACCTGCAGAGGCAGGTGTTCCTGTGACACCAGCAGCTGCTGCCTCCTTGCCCTTCTTTGCCAGGGTGGATTTGTGTGATCCAGGGCAGCCTTGGGAGCAGAACCCTGTGGGTGGCCCACAAACAGAAGTGGGGCTGAAACCACAGCTGAGCCCCAAAGGCCATGCAGCTAAGGAAGAAAAGCTGAAATCTCTCCTCACAGCTGCACAAACCACGAATTGACACCTGCATGACCAGCTTTGTAAACTCAGCACCTACAGAACATCTGAACAGACAACGGGTGCTCCTGCAGCCAAGACTGCTCTAGCTTTAGCATGTCAACTTTGTGAGCACATACATGTAGGGGTTAGACCAGGCCAGAGTCTGAGCTTCCCCCATAGTGCCCACAATGGGTCCAGATCCATGATTACTGCAATCCTTGGACCTGACTTCAGTGGATCCACACTGGTGGCATGGTAAAAATAATGTCTGAGAGACATAAGAGCCAATTGCCAGTATACCCACCAGTAAGGTGGAGCCAAGAGCAGTGCCAGCAACAAAGTAATCTGGGAGCTCACACAATGGGTGAAAGGTGACACAACAGAGCACACCCACAGGTGAACAGCTCCAGAGGAGGAATACTCAGTGGCTTCCCTCCCAGTGAGACTGATCCAACCCTACCTATCTCACACTGCAGACCAGAAACACAGTGAAGAAACAGATGTGGGGACCTCTAATCCAACAACTAGGGAGTAGACCCCAACTATGACAGGTCAGTGACAGCCATAGAGCCAAGGGGAGGACCTGCTCAATATCCAGTGCAGGCTCTGGTCACCACAACATCAGTCACACCTCCTATCAAGGGGATAATGGCCAACATACACTGAAGAAAGAGGTGGAAGACATCTATGCTAGAAGCAGCCCTTGCAACAAAAAATATTAAGCCCACACAGGATGTACAGGGATGTTCCCACATAAAAATAGCTCACCAAGAGACAGTTTGAGGGTCTGGCATTGGGAGGAAGAATCCCCAGAGCATTCAGCTTTGAAGGCCAGTGGTGCTTGAGTGAAAGAGCTCCAGAGGGCTGGGGGAAACAGAGACTCTACTCTTAGAGGGTAGAGACAAGGTCTTACATGCACTGGGACCAAGCAAAAAGCAGTACCTCCACTGGAACCTGGACTATACTTACTTAGGGGTTTTGGAGGGTCTCCTGAGGAGTCGAAGGTCAAATATAGCTCACTGTGGGGGCAAGGACACTGGTCGTGGAAGCCCCAGGGAATATTGATTGGAGTGAGCGCTCATGAAGGTGAACATTTTGGCACCAAGATGCGGCCCCATGCAACAACCTGCAGGCTCTAGTTCTGAAAAGCCTCAGGCCAAACTACCAACAAGATAGGAACACAGTGCCACTCATCAGAAGACAAGCTGCCTAAAGTCATACTGCACTCACAGCCACCTCAAAACATACCCTTTGACACGGCCCTGCCCATCAGAGAGACAAGACCCAGCTCCACTCATCAGAGGGAAGGCACCAGTCCTTCCTACCAGGAAGCCTGCACAAGGCCCTGGACCAACCTCACACATGGGACAACACCAGAAGCAAGAAGAATTATGGCTCTGCAGCCTGTGGAAAGGAGACCACAGATACAGAAAATTAGACAAAATGAGATGACAGAGATATATGTTGCAAACCAAAGAACAAGATAAAAACCCAAAAGAACAACTAAATTAAGAGGAGATAGGCAACCTACCTGAGAAAGAATTCGAGTAATGATAGTAAAGATGACCCAAAATCTCAGAACAATAATTCAGGCACAGATCGAGACAATACAAGAAATGTTTAACAAGGTGCTATAAGATTTAAAGAACAAGCAAACAGATGAAAAATACAAAAACTGAAATCAAAAATACACTACAAAGAATCAATAGCAAAATAACTGAGGCAGAAGAACAAATAAGTGAGCTGGAAGACATAGTGGTGGAAATCACTTCCATGAAACAGAGTAAAGAAAAAAGAAGGCAAAGAAATGACGACAGTTTCAGAAGCCTCTGGGACAAAATTATATGCACCAACATTTGAATTATAGGCATTCAAGAAGGAGATGAGAAGAAGGGGCCTGAAAAAATATTTGAAGATATAGCTAAAAACTTCCCTAACATGAGAAAGGAAACACTTAAGTCCAGGAAGCACAGAGGATCCCACACAGGATGAACCCAAGGAGAAATATACAGAGACACATATTAATCAAACTGACAAAAATTAAGGCAAAGAAAAAATATTAAAAGCAACAAGGGAAAAGCAAAAAGAAAACATACAAGCTAAACCCCATAAGATTATCAGTCGATTTTTCAGCAGAAACTGCAGGCCAGAAAGGAGTGGCACAATATATGTCAAGGTTGAAAGGGAAAAACCTACAACCAAGAATACTCTACCCAGCAAGGCTCCCATTCTGATTTGACACAGAACTCAAAAGCTTTACAGACAAGCAAAAGCTAAGAGAATTCAGCACCACCAAACCAGCTTTACAATGGATGCTAAAGGAACTTCTCTAGGCAGGAAAGAGCCCAGCAACATAAAACAAACTTGTACATACATAGACTGCTATATCAAAATCTCATAGGAACAACAAGCACAAAAACTACAATAGATACACACTTAAAAAAAGAAAAAAAGTAACCAAAACACAACACAAAAGATGGCATCAAAACACAAGAGAACAAAAAAGGAAAGGAAGAAAAAACACCTATGAAAACAAAACCAAAATAATTAAGAAAATGGAAATAGAACATACATATTGATAATTATCTTAAATGTAAATGGATTAAAGACTCCAACCAAAAGACATAGAAAGGCTGAATGGATACAAAAATAAGACCCGTATATATGCTGTCTACAAGAGACCCACTTCAGAGATAGGAACACATACAGGATGAAAGTGAAGAGATGGAAAAAGATATTCCATGCAAATGGAAATCAAAAGAAAGCTAGAGTAGCAATTCTCATGTCAGAAAAAATAGAGTTTAAAATAAAGACTTATACGAGATAAGGAAGGACACTACATAATGATCAAGGGATCAATCCAAGAAGAAGATATAAAAATTGTAAATATTTATACACCCAATGTAGAAGCACCTCAATATATAAGGCAAATGCTAACAGCCATAAAAGGGGAAATCGACAGTAACACAGTAATACTGAGGGACTTTAACAGCCTGCTTACACCAATGGACAGATCATCCAGATAGAAAATTAATAAGGAAATACAAGTCTTAAATGAAACATTAGACCAGATAGACTTCATTGATTTCTATAAGGGCATTCCATCGGAGAGCAACAGAATACACTTTCTTCTCAAGTGCACATCACATGGAATATTCTCCCGGATAGATCACATCTAGCACCACAAATCAAGCCTTAGTAAATTTAAGAAAATTAAAATCATATCAAGCATCTTTTACAACCACAAGCCTTTGAGATTAGAAATAAACTATTAGAAAACAACTGCAAAAAGCACAAACTTGTGGTGACTAAACAATACACTACTAAAGAACCAATGGATCAATGAAGAAATCAAAGAGGAAATCAAAAAATACCTAGAGACAAATGACAATGAAAACATGACAATTCAAATCCTATGGGACACAGCAAAATAAATTCTAAGAGAGAAGTTTATAGCAATAAAATCTTATCTCAAGAAACAAGATAAATCTCAAATAAACAACCTAACTTTACACCTAAAGCAACCAGAGAAAGAAAAAACAAAACCTAAAGTTAGTAGAAGGAAAGAAATCAAAAAGATCAGAGCAGAAATAAATTAAACAGAGACAAAGAAAACAATAGCAAAAGTCAATGAAACTGAAAGCTGGTTCTTTGAGAAGATAAACAAAATTGATAACCTTTAGCCAGACCCATCAAGAGAAAAAGCAAGAGGACTCTAATCAATAAAATTAGAAATGCAAAAAGAGAAGTTCCACTGACACAACAGAAAAACAAAGGATAATAAGAGAATACTACAAGGAATGAAACACCAATAAATGGACAACTTAGAAGAAATGGACACATTTTTACAAAGGTACCACCTTCCAAAACTGAAGCAGGAAGAAATAGAAAATATTAATACACCAATCAGTTGTTTTTATGAGATTGAAACTGTGATTAAAAATCTTCCAACAACCAAAAGTCAAGAACCTGATGGCTTCACAGATAAATTCTATCAAACATTTAGAGAAGAGCTAACACTTATCTTTCTCAAACTGTTCCAAAAAATTGCAGAGGAAGGAACACTCCTAAGTTCATTCTACGAGGCCACTATCGCCCTGATACCAAAACCAGACAAGTATATCACACAAAAAAAGAAAATTACAGGCCAATATCACTGATGAACATAGAAGCAAAAATCCTCAACCAAATACAGGAAAACAGAAAACATCCACACATTAAAAGGCTCATACACCATGATCAAGTGGGGCTTATCCCAGTGATGCAAGGATTCTTCAATATATGCAAATCAATCAATGTGATACACCACATTAACAAACTGAAGAATAAAAACCATATGATCATCTCAATAGATGCAGAAAAAGCTTTGGACAAAATTCAACACCAACTTATGATAAAAACTCTTCAGAAAGTGGGCATAGAGGAAACCTACCTCAACATAATAAAGGCCATATACAACAAGCCCACAGCAAACATCATTCTCACTGGTGAAAAACTGAAAAAAATTCTTCTAAGATCAGGAGTAAGACAAGGATGTCCACTCTCATCACTTTTATTCAACATAGTTTTGGAAGTCCTAGCCATGGCAATCAGAGTAGAAAAAGAAATAAAAGGAATCCATATTGGAAAAGAAGTTGTAAAATATTCACTGTTTGCAGATGACATGACACCGTACGTAGAAAATCCTAAAATTGCCACCAGAAAACTACTAGAGTTAATCAATGAATTTAGTAAAGTTGCAAGATACAAAATTAATACACAGAAATATCTTCCAGTCATATACACTAACAATGAAAGATCAGAAAGAGAAATTAATGGAACAATTCCATTTACCATCACATCAAAAAAAAAAAAAACCTAGGAATAAACCTACATAAGGAGGCAAAATACCTATACTCAGAAAACTGTAAGATACTGGTGAAAGAAATCAAAGATAATACAAAGAATGGAGAGATATACTATATTCTTGGATTGCAGGAATCAATATTGTCAAAATGATTATATATCCAAAAGTAATCTACAGATTCATTGCAATCCATATCAAATTACCAGTATCATTTTTCACATAATTAGAAGAAAAATTTTTACAATTTGTATGGAAACATGGAAGACCCCAAATAGACAAAACAATCTTGGGAAAGAAAAACAGCTGGAGGAATCAGGCTTCCTGACTTCAGACTATACTAAAAAACTACAGTAATCAAAATAGTATGGTACTTTCACCAAGAAAGAAATATAGATAAATGAGAACAGGATGGAAAGTCCAGAAATAAACTCACACACATATGGTCAACTAATCTAAGACAAAGGAGGCAAGAAGATACAATGGAGAAAAGAAAGTCTCTTCATTAAGTGGTGCTGGGAAAACTGGATGGCTACATGTGAAAGAATGAAATTTCAACATTCTCTAACACCATACACAAAAATAAACTCAAAATGGATTAAAGACAGAAACGTAAGGCTGGATACTATAAAACTCTGAGAGGAAAACATAGGTAGAGCACTCTCTGACATAAATCACAGCAAGGTCTTTTTTGATCCACCTCCTAAAGTAATGAAAATGAAAACAAAATTAAACAAACTGGACCTAATTAAACTTAAAAGCTTTTGCACAGCAAAGGAAACCATAAATGAAACAAAAAGACAATACTCAGAATGGGAGAAAATATTTGCAAACGCAGCAACTGACAAGGGACTAATCTCCAAAACACACAAATAGCACATGCAGCTCAATATAAAAAAATAAATAAATAACCCAATCAAAAATGGGTAGAAGTTCTAAATAGACATTTATCCAAAGAAGACATACAGATGGCCAACAAACACATGAAAAAATGCTCAACATCATTAACTATTAGAGAAATGCAAATCAAAACTACAATGAGATATCACCTCACACCAGTCAGAATAGCCATCATCAAAAAATCTGCAAACAATAAATGCTGAGAAAAATAAATAAATAAATAAATGCTGGAGGGAGTGTGGAGAAAAGGGAACTCTCCTACACTGTTGGTGGGAATGTAAATTGGTACATTCACTATGAAGAACAGTATGGAGTTTCCTTAAAAAACTAAAAACAGAGCTACCATATGATCTAGCAATCCCACTCTTGGGCATATATCCAGAGAGAACCATAAATCAAAAATTTACATGCACCCCAAAGTTCATTGCAGCACTATTTACAATAGCCAGGACATGGAAACAACCTAAATATCCATCGAGGGATGACTAGATAAAGTAGTTGTCATATATATATATATATATATATATATATATATATATGGCACAATATTACACAATGTAATATTATTCAGCCAAAAAAAGGTTGAAATAATGCCATTTGCAACAACATGGATGGGCCTAGAGATTGTCATACTGGGTGAAATCAGACAGAGAAAGAAAAATATATGGTATTGCTTATATGTGAAAACTAAAAATATGGTACAAATGAAATAGTCACAGATGTAGAAAAAAAAACTTATGGTTACCAAGGGGGAAGAGGGGGAGGGATAAACTGGGAGATTGGGATTAACATATACAGACTAATATATATAAAATAGATAACTAACAAGGACCTACTGTATAGCACAGGTAACTCTACTCAATACTTTGTAATGACCTATTTGGGAAAAGAATCCAGAAAAGAGTGAATATATGTGTATGTATAACTGAGTCTCTTTGCCCTGCAGCAGAAACTCACACAACATGGCAATACAACTATATTCCAATAAAAATTAAATTAAAAAAAAGAAAAAGTTATATGCACACACAAAGACAATGAAATATTCAGCCTTTGAAAAAGAAGGAACTCCTGACATTTGCAACAACATGTATGAACCTAGAGGACATTATGCTAAATGAAATAAGTCAGATACAGAAAGATAAGTTCTTCATGATTTCACTTATATGTGGAATCTAAAAGAGTCAAACATATAGAAGCAGAGATTAAGAACAGTGGTTGTCAGAAACAGTGGGGAGGGAGAAATGGGGAAATGTTGGTCAAAAGGTACAAAATTTATGCAAGGTAAATAACTTCTAGAGATATAATGTACAATATGATAACTATAGTTAACAATACGATATTGTATACTTGAAATTTGTTAAGAAGGTAGATCCTCAGACATTACATGAAATTTCTAAAAATCTTATATGTTCTGGTATAATATTATAGGTCATAATTCTAGTTATTACTTTAAAATGTATATCTCAGAAATAACTAAATTTCCTTGTCAACTGCATTATTATGAACTTTCATCAAATCTTTAACCGTGGTCATTTTTAAGTTTTTTGTCATTTACAGACAGTTCTGGGTGTACTCTGATGCTTTTGCAAAAATGTTCCTATAAAACGGTTTCATCTTCAAGGAATTCATGGAAAAGACTCTGACAAGTACAGGTTCCTGGTAACTGACTATACTGCTGAACTGAATGAATAAGCATTTTCAGAACTCTAATGGAAAACCGATGAATTCATAAAAGTGCTAACAAAAGATCAAGATGAAAAAAAAATTAATTACATGGGACTGAGTGAACCGATGAGGATGATTATAATTTTTGTGACTTTCTGTTTGAATAAAAAGAAAAAAAATCCCACAAGGACTCAGAGGCAAAAAATATACAAATCAATTTTCACTGCAAAGTAAAGGAGCTGTTACAGTGGAGGATTACTGGACTGAATGTCAATATTATAACATAGTATGAGTGTGTTTCATGTTTGGTAATTGCAATCATTGTTGCTTTTGTTGTGGTCATCCATTTACAATGCTTGGTGTCAGCTTATTTATCTCTTATAATAATAAAATACAGTGTGTGTGTGTGTGTGTGTGTGTGTGAAAAAATGTTGCTTTACTTCATAAATCCTTATGATGCAATTTCCTGGAATGCTTATCAAAATGTTTAAAGTGAAAAAGACTGACAATACTTAGTGTTAGCTAAATTAGAGAGCAACCAGGATTCACATCTGTTGCTGGTTGGTGTATAAATTGCTACAACTACTTTAGAAAATTATTTGGCAGTATCTAATATTAGCATAACCTATGACTCAGCAATTTCACTTCTAGGTATATTCTCAACACAGATGAGAATATATTAACCAAAACAAATGTATCGTGTGAGCTGAAGCAGCACTATTCATAAGTGTATGAACAAGAATCTGTACAAGTATCCTTCTTAGCCTTCAAATTGAATGGTCAAATAAACACTCATATATTTATACCATGAAATACTAAACAGCAATAACTGAAAGATATACATACAGGTATACAAGAATATGAATCTTAAAAATATTATGGCTGAGAGAAAGAAGCTACAAAATAATATATACACTTGTATATTTATATGAATTTCAAAAAGAGCAATAAATGACCTATGTTCTTAGATGCTTCAGATCATGGGATAGTAGTGAATAGAATCAGACATGAGAGCTTCTGAGGTTCTGGTAATGTTAATGTTGTGTCTCTTGGTCTGAGTGTTCATTACATGATGTGTTTACTTTGTGATAATGCATCCAGCTATACAATTTATTGCATGTACAATTTTCTTTATGTACATTTAACTTCAATGTACATTTAGCTTTAATTTTACTTTAAATCAATATAAATTTTTAAAGATTAAAAAAACATTGTGATATGACATGTTTCAGTTGTAAAATAATTTTATATAAAATAAATGTTTTATTGATACTATAAAAAAGAAAAAGAAAAGAAGGTAGATCTTAAATGTTCTCACCACATAAACACACAAAGAAAGAAAATAGTAACAATGTGAGGTGATGGGTATATAAGTTAATTAGCTTGAGTGTAGCGGTCATTTCACAATATATACATAAATCAAAACATCAAGTTGAATACCTTAAACATATACAATTCCTATTTGTCAATTATACCTCAGTAAAGCTGGTGGGGGGCAAGGAATGTTGCACTTAAAAGGGGGTAGGGAACACAAACATATAAATATGTATGTGTGGTAAGTTATATTTCCCAAAGTACTGACACAGATAGGAGGTGCTAAAGGATAATAAAGGAGAAATTCTTTATGAGCTAAATTGCTAAAAAAAAAAAGTATTTAAAGGAGGGGACATTAGATTGAACCTTGTAAAATGAGTATATATCTAAGAGATGTCTAAATAATTGAAGAAAGATAAAAAGAAGACTGAAGAAAAGTACAAATGTAATATATCAGTTAACTATTGACACAATAATGGTGTGCAGCAAAGCACTTCAAAACCCAGTGACCTAATACAGCAATCATTTCTTCTCACTCATGCTTTTGTGGGTCAACTAGAAGTTGGCTGCTTTCACCTGGGCTTGGCTGGCTTTGGCCATAAGCTTCATCTTGCCTTCACCAGCAGAAGAACCAAAATATCAGGGTGATAGTAGATACAAGAGGAAAAACCCAACTTTGAGAGCACATTTCAAGTCTCTGCTCATGTGATGTCTACTTGTATAACATCTTCTAACTCTCTTGGACAAAGTAGGCTATATGGCCAAGTCCAAAAGACAACTGATAGGCAAGCACACACTGAATATAGTATGAGGAACTGCAAAATTACATGTTAAAAGAGTATGGATTCAAGGTAGGTGGAGATTAAAGCCAATTATTCAATCTACTACAGATGAGAATGCACCAGCCATTTGGAGGTCTGTGATTTTCAGGCCATGTTGAATGACACAAAAGATTTTTATAGGGAAAAACCATTTTGAATGATAAATTAGGGCCACAGAGTGGAAATCAATGGATGGCAAGCTGAAGAATATTTATCTTATAAGTAATGGAGAACCAGGAAAGATCAATGAGCATTGTAAGGGCTTTATGAAAGTGATATTTTATGAAGATTGTCCTGGAAGTGTTATGCAAACATGATTAGAGTGGAGAGAGACTTCAGTATGGGAAACCAGATAGGAATCAGAAACCCTAACCATAAGAAAGCTGGAGTGGATATATTGATATCTGAGAAAGTAGATTTCAGGACAATGTATATTAAAATAGAGAAAGAGGAATATTTCACAATAACAAAAGAGTCAATTCATCAATAAGACATCCTTAATATCTGTATTTTTGCATCTTAATTTTATTTATTATTTTTAACTTTTTATTTTATATTAGAGTAAAGTGGATCAACAATGTTGTGTTAGTTTCAGGTGTACAACAAAGTGACTCAGTTATACGTGTACATGTATCCATTCTTTTTCAAATTCTTTTCCCAATTAGGTTGTTACAGAATATTGAGCAGAGTTCCCTGTGCTATACAGTAGGTCTTGTTGATTATCCATCTTAATTATAGCAGTGTGTACATGTCAATCCCTAACTCCCTAACTATTCCTCTCCCCAGACATCCCCCCTGGTAGCCATAAGTTTTTTCTCTAAATCAGTGAGTCTGTTTTCTGTTTTGTAAATAAGTTCGTTTGTATCATTTTTTTTAGATTCCACATATAAGCTATATCATACAATACTTCTCTTTCTGTCTGACTTACTTCACTCAGTAGGACAATCTCTACCTCCACCCATGTTGCTACAAATTGTATTATTTCATTCTTTTTAATGGCTGAGTAATATTCCATTGTATACATGTACCACACCTTCTTTATCCATTCTTCTGTCAATGGAAAATTAGGTTGCTTCCATGTCTTAACTATGGTAAACACTGCTGCAATGAACACTGGGGTGCATGTATCCTTTTGGGCCATGTTTTTCTCTAGGTATATGCCCAGGAGTGGGATTGCAGGATCATATGGTAGCTCTATTTTTAGTTTCTTAAGGAACCTCCATACTATTCTCCATAGTGGCTGTACCAATTTACATTCCCTCCAACTGTGTGGGAGGGTTCCCTTTTCTCCACACCCTCTCCAGCATTTACTGTTTGTGGATTTTTTGATGATAGCCATTCTAACTGGTGTGAGGTGATATCTCATTGTAGTTTTGATTTGGATTTCTCTAATAATTAGTGATGATGAACACTTTTCACGTGCCTCTTGGCCATCTGTATGTCTTCTTTGGAGAAATGTCTATTTAGGTCTTCTGCCCATTTTTTGATTGAGTTGTTTGTATTGATGATATTAGCTGCATGAGTTTGTTTCTTGGAAGATTTTTAATCACAGTTTCAATTTCAGTACTTCTGATTGGTCTGCTCAATATTTTCTATTTCTTCCTGGTTCAGTCTTGGGATATTGTTCCTTTCCAAGCATTTGTCCATTTCTTCCAAAGTGTCCATTTTGTTGGCATATAGTTGCTTGTAGTACTCTCTTATGATCCTTTGTATTTCTGTGGAGTCAGTTGTAACTTCTCCTTTTACAATTAAATTAAAATTTCTAATATATTGATTTGGTCCTCTTCCTTTTTTTCTTGATGAGTCTGGCTAAAGTTCATCAATTTCGTTTATCTTTTCAAAGAACCAGTTTTTAGTTTCATTGATCTTTGCTATTGTTTCCTTCATCTCTATTTCATTTATTTCTGCTCTGGTCTTTATGATTTCTTTCCTTCTACAAACTTTAGGTTTTGTTTGTTCTTCTTTCTTTAGTTGCTTTAGGTGTAAGGTTAGGTTGTTATTTGAGATTTTTCTTGTTTCCTGAGGCAAGACTGAATTGCTATTACCTTCCTTCTCAGAACTACTTTTGCTGCATCCCATAGGTTTTGGATCTTTGTGCTTTTGTTTCCATTTGTCTCTAGGTGTTTTTTGATTTTCTCTTTGATTTCATTGATCCATTGGTTGTTTAGTAGTGTATTGTTTAGCCTCCACATGCTTGTGTTTTTACAGTTTTATTTTCTTGTAGTTGATTCCTAATCTCATAGCATTGTGGTTGGAAAAGATGCTTAATATGATTTCAATTTTCTTAAATTTCCCAAGGCTCATTTTGTGGCCAGCATGTGGTCAATACTGGGGAATGTTCCATGTGCACATGAGAAGAATGTGTATACTGCTGCTTTTGGATGGAATGCTCTGTAAATATCAATTAAGTTCATTTGTCTAATGTGTTATTTAAGGCCTGGGTTTCCTTACTGATTTTCCGTCTGGATGATTTGTCCATTGATGAAACTGGGGTGTTAAAATCCCCCACTATTATTGTTTTACTGTCAATTTCTCCCTTTATGGCTGTTAGTATTTGCCTTATATATTGAGGTGCTCCTATGTTGGGTGCATATATATTTATAACTGTTATATCTTCTTGGATTTATCCCTTGATCATTATGTAGTGTCCTTCTTTGTCCTTTATGACAGTCTTTATTTTAAAGTCTATTTTGTCTGATATGAGTATTGCTACTCCAGCTTTCTTTTGATCTCTATTTGCATGGAATAACTTTTTCCATTCCCTCACGTTTTGTCTGTATGTGTCCCTAAGACTAAAGTGGGTCTCTTGTAGACAGCATATATATGGGTCTTGTTTCTGTATTTATTCAGCCAATCTATGTCTTTTGGTTGGAGTATTTAATCCATTTACATTTAAGGTAATTATTGATATGTGTGTTCCTATTTCCATTTTCTAATTGTTTTGGGCTTGCTTTTGTAGGTCTTTTTTCTTCCCTTCCTCTCTTGTTTTCTCCTCTTGTGGTTTGATGACCATATGTAGTGTTGTGTTTGGGTTGCTTTGTGTGTGTGTGTGTGTGTGTGTGTGTGTGTGTGTACCTATTGTAGTTTTTGGGTTTGCTGTACCCATTAGGTTTTGTTATACTGGTCTATATATGTACAAGTTTCTTTTAAGGTGCTGGTCTCTTTCCTGCCTGGAGAAGTTCCTTTAGCATTTGTTGCAAGCCTGTCTGGTGGTGCTGTACTCTCTTAGCTTTTGTTTTTCTGTGAAACTTTTGATTTTTCTGTCAAATCTGAATGAGAGCCTTGCTGTGTAGTGTATTCTTGGTTGTAGGTTCTTCCCTTTCATCACTTTAAATATATCATGCTACTCCCTTCTGGCCTGCAGAGTTTCTGCTGAAAAACCAGATAATAATCTTATGGGAGTTCCTTGTATATTATTTCTCATTTTTCCATTGCTGCTTTTAGTATTTTTTCTTTGTCTTTAATTTTTGTCTGTTTAATTCATATTCCTCCTTAAGTTTATCCTGCCTGGGACTTTCTGTGCCTCATGGACTTGTGTGCCTGTTTCCTTTCCCATGTAAGGGAATTTTTCAGCAATTATCTCTTCAAATATTTTCTCAGGTCCTTTCTCTCTCTCTTCTCCTTCTGGGACCCATATAATATGAATGCTGGTGCATTTAATATTTTCCCAGAGGTCTCTTAGACTGTCTTTATTTCTTTTCATTCTTTTTTCTTTATTCTGTTCCTCGGCAGTGATTTCCACCATTCTGTCTTCCAGGTCACTTATTTGTCCTTCTGCTCAATTATTCTACTATTGATTCCTTGTAGTGTATTTTCCATTTCATTTATTGTATTGTTCATATCTGTTTGTTTATTCTTTAGTTCTTCTAGGTCTTTGCTAAACATTTATTGCATCTTCTTAAGTACTTTCTTGGAGATTCTGACCATCTTCACTATCATTATTCTGAATTTTTTTTTCCAGAAGGTTGCCTATCTCCACTTCACTTAGTTGTTTTTCTGGGGTTTTATCTTGTTCCTTCATCTGGGACATATATCTTTGCCATTTCATTTTGTCTAATTTTTTGTGATTGTGGATTTTGTTCCACATGCTGCAGGATTGTAGTTCTTCTTGCTTCTGCTGTCTGCCCTCTAGTGGATGAGGTTTTCTAAGGGCTTGTGCAAGCTTCCTGATCAGAGGGACTAGTGGTTGGTGCAGGTGGGTCTTGTACTTCTGGTGGGCAGGGTCATGCTCATTAAAACTTTAATCTGCTTGTCTGCTGATGTGTGGAGCTGTGTTCCCAGCCTGTTGGTTGTTTGGGCTGAGGCGACCCAGCACTGGAGCCTACAGTCTGTTTGGTGAGGCTAATGGTGGCCTCCAGGAGGGCTCACACCAATTGGTACTTCTCAGAACTGCTGCTACCAGTGTCCTTGTCCACTCAGTGAGACCCAGCCACCCCCCACCTCTGCAAGAGACCCTTCAATACTAGCAGGCAGGTCTGTCCCTGTCTCTTCTGGGGTCACTGCTTTTATCCCTGGTTCCTGGTGCACTTGAGACTTTGTGTGCACCCTTCAAGAGTGGAGTCTCTGTTTCCCCCAGTCTGTGGAAGTCAAACCCACTAGCTTTCAAAGCTAGATTCTTTGCGGACTCCTCCTCCCTTTGCCAGACTCCCAGGCTGGGAAGCCTGAGGTGGGGCTCAGCTTTCACTCCTGTGGGATAACTTCTGTGGTATAATTGTTTTCCATTTTGTGGGTCACACACCCAGCAGACATGGGATTTGAGTTTATTGTGATTACATCCCTTCTTCTGTTTTGCTGGGGCCTCCTCTTTGTGTTTGGATATAGGGTATCCTCTTTTGGTAAGTTCCAACATTATTTTTTCGATGGTTGTTCAGCAGTTAGTTGTGATTTTGATTTTTTCATAGGGAGGGGGTGAGTTCACATCTTTTTACTCTGTCATCTTGAGCTAATCTAAAATGTCAGGCATTTTAGACTCAAAGAAGAAGTGACCACCTGAGCAGAGACTCAGGAGTGGAAACCACAGTGGGAACCAGGACTTGAGAAGGAAAACTGGAACTGTAATTGATGAAGTGCTGGAGGTTCAATGTAGACAACACAAAAAACTCCAGGGGCACCCAGTCTTGGTAGGGTGGGTGGGGATGGGAGGGCTCAACAGTATTGTGAGAATTACCTCTAGGAGTTCAGCCAGGTTCTCACAGTAGATATCAGAGAACAATCCCCTTGTGCTTCCAGTAAGAGGAGGGGAAAGGGAACCATGTGTATTTAGCAAATAACAGAGTTTCAAACATGACATAAAATATAATTGAAGTAAATGGAGAAATAGACATAATCCATAATTATATTTGAAGATTCCCATATCCCTCTTTCAGGACTGATAGAACAAGTAGACAGAACATCATAAGCATATAGAAGACTTCAACAACACTCTCAGACATTTTAAACTAATTTCCATTTATAGAATAATAAACCCAGAAAAGAAAATACACATTCTTTTCAAGAGCACATGGAAGATGCACTAATTAGACCATATCATTTGCTATAAACAAGCCTCATTTTAAGGGGTTGAAAGCATGCAGACACTGTTCCCTGACCAATATGCAACTAAGTTAGAAATCACAACAAAAGGTATGTTGAAAATATGAATATTGTGAAATTATGCAACATAGTTTCAAATAACCCATGTATCAATGATGAAATTACAAGGAAAGTTAGAAAATTGAGTTAAATTATATTGAAAACTCTACATCAAAATGTGCAGGATGCAGCTGGAGGAATAATTAGAGGAAAATGTATAGCTCTACATGTTTACATTAGAAACAATATTTTAAAAATAAATGATCTGTAGACTTTTGCTTGTGAAAAAGATGCAGTAAAAGGTACCAGATTTACTCTCCCAACTTGAAGGAACAACAATAATAACAACAAAATCAGCTAAAAACTTGATTAGTGCTTGTTTCCATCTGCCAGATTCAAAAATTCAGTATTCACAGGGAATTGGCTAGTGTCTTGTCTCAGTATTGGGAAACAATTAGCTTGAGACTAAGCACTGTTCTGGTCTTGACTGAATACTAACAGGAAATAAGTTCAGGAATACACTCAATACCACTGATCCAGTGGAAGGCAAATTAAAGCCTTATGACTCAGAAATTCTTCTAGGTATTTACCCAAGAAAAATGAAAATAAAATATGTACACAAAAAGACTTGTGCAAGAATGTTTATAGCAGCTTTATTCATAATAGCCCCCAATAAGAAACAACTCAAATATCCATCAGCAGAGGAATAAATTTAAAAATTGTGGTCTATCCATACAATGAAATGCTCCTTCGCAATGAAAAGGAATAAACATGCAAAACACAGGTGACTGAGAAACATCAGGCTGAATGAAAAATAACTGGACAAAGAAAAGTACATACTGTAAGATTCCATTTATCTAAACTTTTAAAACAGAATAAAACTTATCTCTGGTCAAAAAAAATACATCAGAACAGTAGTTTCCTGGGAGTGGACTGAGGGTGAATGGAAAGGGGCAAAACGGATCTTTCTTGGGTGACGGAAATGTTCAATAACTTGATAGGAATGATTATGCAATTATAAAACTCATCATACTACACCAGTAATATCTATCATTTGCTCACATACGTAAATTATACCTTAATTTAAAAATACTTTAAAATTATTAACAAAATCTCTTTCAGAAAAGTGATATTTGAAAAAATGACAGTGAGTTACAGAAATAAAATCAGGAGCGAGTATAACAAGGTTGGGGTATTCAGGAGTGGGAATACCCCACTATCGCCATCACCAAATGCTTACTTTACAATGATAGTTCCATGAAGGCAGAGTTTTTAAAAGTTTTGTTCTTTTCTTTAACCTTGGTACAGGGCTTGACATATAGTCATTGCTAAGTAAATATCTGATGACTGAATGAATTTCATCCAAATTGAAGCAGATAGGATATGAGAAAAGATCAATGGATTTCCAAAAGTGGTAATCAATGAATTTTTAAAGAATAATTTATATAGAAAAATGGACTTGAAATAAATCTATTCTTTTTTGTTTTACATCTTTATTGGAGTATAATTGCTTTACAATGGTGTGTTAGTTTCTGCTTTATAACAAAGTGAATCAGTTATACATATACATATGTTGCCATATCTCTTCCCTCTTCCATCTCCCTCCCTCCCACCCTCCCTATCCCACCCCTCTAGGTGGTCAAAAAGCAGCAAGCTGATCTCTCTGTGCTATGGAACTGCTTCCTACTAGCTATCTATTTTAAGTTTGGTAGCGTATATATGTCCACACCACTCTCTCGCTTCGTCACAGCTTACACTCCCCCTCCCCATATCCTCAAGTCCATTCTCCAGTAGGTCTGTGTCTTTATTCCTATCTTACCTCTAGGTTCTACATGACATTTTTTTTTTCTTAAATTCCATATATATGTGTTAGCATATGGTATTTGTCTTTCACTTTCTGACTTACCTCACTTTGTATGACAGACTCTAGGTCCATCCACCTCATTACAAATAGTTCAATTTCAATTCTTTTTATGGCTGAGTAATATTCCATTGCCTATATGTGCCACATCTTCTTTATGCATTCATCCAATGATAGACACTTAGGTTGTTTCCACTCCGGGCTATTGTAAATAGAGCTGCAATGAACATTTGGGTAAATGACTCTTTTTGAAATATGGTTTTCTCAGGTTATATGCTCAGTAGTGGGATTGCTGGGTCATACAGTAGTTCTATTTGTAGTTTTCTTAAGGAACCTCCATACTGTTCTCCATAGTGGATGTACCAATTCACATTCCCACCAGCGGTGCAAGAGTGTTCCCTTTTCTCCACACCCTCTCCAGCATTTATTGTTTCTAGATTTTTTGATGATGGCCATTCTGACTGTTGTGAGATGATATCTCATTTTAGTTTTGATTTGCATTTCTCTAATGATTAATGATGTTGAGCATTCTTTCATGTGTTTGTTGGCAGTCTGTATATCTTCTTTGGAGAAATGTCTATTTAGGTCTTCTGCCCATTTTTGGATTGGGTTGTTTGTTTTTTTGTTATTAAGCTGCATGAGCTGCTTATAAATTTTGGAGATTAATCCTTCCTCAGTTGCTTCATTTGCAAATATTTTCTCCCATTCTCAGGGTTGTCTTTTGGTCTTGTTTATAGTTTCCTTTGCTGCGCAAAAGCTTCTAAGTTTCATTAGGTCCCATTTGTTTACTTTTGTTTTTATTTCCATTTCTCTAGGAGGTGGGTCAAAAAGGAACTTGCTATGATTTATGTCATAGAGTGTCCTGCCTATGTTTTCCTCTAAGAGTTTGATAGTTTCTGGCCTTACATTTAGGTCTATAATCAGGCTTATTTTTGTGTATTGTGTTAGGGAGTGATCTAATCTTATACTTTTACATGTACCTGTCCAGTTATCCCAGCACCACTTATTGAAGAGGCTATCCTTTCTCCACAGTACATTTCTGCCTCCTTTATCAAAGATAAATTGACAATATGTGTATGTGTTTATCTCTGGGCTTTCTATCCTGTTCCATTGATGTATCGCTCTGTTTTTGTGCCAGTACCATACTGTCTTGATTACTGTAGCTTTGTAGTATAGTCTGAAGTCAGGGAGCCTGCTTCCTCCAGCTCCGTTTTTCATTCTCAAGATTGCTTTGGCTATTCAGGGTCTTTTGTGTTTCCATGCAAATTGTGAAATTTTTTGTTCTCATTCTGTGAAAAATGCCAGTGGTAGTTTGATAAGGATTGCATTGATTCTGTAGATTGCTTTGGGTAGTAGAGAAATTTTCACAGTGTTGATTCTTCCAATCCAAGAACAGGGTATATTTCTCCATCTATTTGTATCATCTTTAATTTCTTTCATCAGTGTCTAATAATTTTCTGCATAGAGGTCTTTTGTCTCCTTAGGTAGGTTTATTGCTAGATATTTTATTCTTTGTGTTGCAATCGTAAAAGGGAGTGTTTTCTTTTTTGATTACACTTTCAGATTTTTCATCATTAGTGTATAGGAATGCCAGAGATTTCTGTGCATTAATTTTGTATCCTGCTACTTTACCAAATTCATTGATTAGCTCTAGTAGTTTTCTGGTAGCATATTTAGGATTCTCTATGTATAGAATCATGTCATCTGCAAACAGTGACAGCTTTACTTCTTCTTTTCCGATTTGGAATCCTTTTATTTCCTTTTCTTCTCTGATTGCTGTGGCTAAAAACTTCCAAAAGTATGTTGAATAAGAGTGGTGAGAGTGGGCAACCTTGTCTTGTTCCTGATCTTAGTGGAAATGCTTTCAGTTTTTCCCCATTGAGGACGATGTTGGCTGTGGGTTTGTCATACATGGCCTTCATTATGTTGAGGAAAGTTCCCTCTGTGCCTACTTTCTGCAGGGTTATTATCATAAATGGGGGTTGAATTTTGTTGAAGCTTTCTCTGCATGTACTGAGATGATCATATGTTTTTTCTCCTTCAGTTTGTTAATATGGTGTATCACATTGATTGATTTGCATATATTGAAGAATCCTTGCATTCTTGGAATAAATCCTACTTGATCATGGTCTATGATCCGTTTAATGTGTTGTTGGATTCTGTTTGCTAGCATTTTGTTGAGGATTTTTGCATCTATGTTCATCAGTAATTTTGGGCTGCAGTTTTCTTTCTTTGTGACATCCTTGTGTGGTTTTGGTATCAGGGTGATTGTGGCCTCGTAGAATGAGATTGGGAGTGTTCCTCCCTCTGTTATATTTTGGAAGAGTTTGAGAAGGATAGGTGTTAGCTCTTCTCTAAATGTTTGATAGAATTCGCCTGCGAAGCCATCTGGTCCTGGGTTTTTGTTTGTTGGAAGATTTTTAATCACAGTTTCAATTTCAGTACTTGTGATTGATCTGTTCATATTTTCTATTTCTTCCTGATTCAGTCTTGGCAGACTGTGCATTTCTAAGAATTTGTCCATTTCTTCCAGGTTGTCCATTTTATTGGCTTAAAGTTGCGTCTAGTTATCTCTCATGATCTTTTGTATTTCTGCAGTGTCAGTTGTTACTTCTCCTTTTTCATTTCTAATTCTATTTATTTGAGTCTTCTCCCTGTTTTTCTTGATGTGCCTGGCTAATGGTTTATCAATTTTGTTTATCTTCTCAAAGAACCAGATTTTAGTTTTTTTGATATTTGCTATCATTTCATTCATTTCTTTTTCATTTATTTCTGATCTGATTTTTATGATTTCTTTCCTTCTGCTAACTTTGTTTTTTTTTTTGTTCTTCTTTCTCTAATTGCTTTAGGTGCAAGCTTAGGTTGTTTATTTGAGATATTTCCTGTTTCTTAAAGTAGGATTGTATTGCTATAAACTTCCCTCTTAGAACTGCTTTTGCTGCATCCCATAGATTTTGAGTTGTCGTGTCTCCATTGTCATTTGTTTCTAGGTATTTGTTTATTTCCTCTTTGATTTCTTCAGTGATCACTTCGTTATTAAGTAGTGTATTGTTTAGCTTCCATGTGTTTGTATTTTTTACAGATCTTTTTCTGTAATTGATATCTAGTTTCATAGAGTAGTGGTCGGAAAAGATACTTGATAAAATTTCAATTTTCTTAAATTTACCAAGGCGTGATTTGTGACCCAAGACATGATCTATCCTGGAGAATGTTCCATGAGCACTTGAGAAAAATGTGTATTCTGTTGTTTTTGGATGGAATGTCCTATAAATATCAAATAAGTCCATCTTGTTTAACGCATCATTTAAAGCTTGTGTTTCCTTATTTACCTTCATTTTGGATGATCTGTCCATTGGTGAAAGTGGGGTGTTAAATGCCCTGACTATGAATGTGTTACTATCAATTTCCCCTTTCATGGTTGTTAGTATTTGCCTTATATATTGAGGTGCTCCATTGTTGGGTGCATAAATATTTAAAATTGTTATATCTTATTCTTGGATCGATCCCTTGATCATTATGTAGTGTCCTTGTTTGTCTCTTCTAATAGGCTTTATTTTAAAGCCTATTTTTTGTGATATGAGAATTGCTACTCCAGCTTCCTTTTGGTTTCCATTTGCATGGAATATCTTTTTCCATCCCCTTACTTTCAGTCTGTATGTGTCCCTAGGTCTGAAGTGGGTCTCTTGTAGACAGCATATATATGGGTCCTGTTTTTGTATCCATTCAGCCAGTCTATGTCTTTTGGTGGGAGCATTTAATTCAATTACATTAAAGGTAATTATTGATATGTATATTACTTTTCCTATTTTCTAAATTGTTTTGGTTTTGTTATTGTAGGACTTTTCCTTCTTTTGCGTTTCTTGCCTAGAGAAGTTCCTTTAGCATTTGTTGTAAAGCTGGTTTGGTGGTGCTGAACTCTCTCAGATTTTGCTTGTCTGTAAAGGTTTTAATTTCTCCATCAAATCTGAATGAGATCCTTGCTGGTTACAGTCATCTTGGTTGCAGGTTTTTCTCCTTAATCACTTTAAATATGTCCTGCCAGTCCTTTCTGGCTTGTAGAGTTTCTGCTGAAAGGTCAGATGTTAACCTTATGGAGATTCCCTTTTGCGTTATTTGTTGTTTTTTCCTTGTTGCTTTTAATATGTTTTCTTTGTATTTAATTTTTGACTGTTTGATTAATGTGTGTCTTGGCATATTTCTCCTTGGATTTATCCTGTATGGGACTTTCTGTGCTTCCTGGACTTGATTAACTATTTCCTTTCCCATATTAGGGATGTTTTCAACTATAATCTCTTCAAATATTTTCTCAGTCCCTTTCTTTTTCTCTTCTTCTTCTGCGACCCCTATAATTTGAATGTTGGTGAATTTAATGTTATCCCAGAGGTCTCTGAGAGTGTCCTCAGTTCTTTTCATTCTTTTTTTTTCTTTTTTGTGCTCTGCAGTAGTTATTTCCATTATTTTATCTTCCAGGTCACTTATCCATTCTTCTGCCTCAGTTATTCTGCTCTTGTTCCCATCTAGAGTATTTTTAATTTCATTTATTGTGTTGTTCATCATTGCTTGTTTCATCTGTATTTCTTCTAGGTCCTTGTTAAATGTTTCTTGCATTTTGTCTATTCTATTTCAGAGATTTTGGATCGTCTTTACTATCATTATTCTGAATTCTTTTTCTGGTAGACTGTTTATTTCCTCTTCTTTTGTTGGGTCTGCTGGGTTTTTATCTTGCTCCTTCATCTGCTGTGTGTTTTTCTATCTTCTCATTTTGCTTATCTTACTGTGTTTGGGATCTGCTATTTGCAGGTGCATGTTCATAGATCCCATTGTTTTTGGTGTCTTTCAGCAGTGGCTAATGTTGTTTCAGTGGGTTTTGTAGACTTCCTGGTGGTGGGGACTAGTGCCTGTGTTTTGGTGGATGAGGCTGGATCTTGTCTTTCTGGTGGGCAGGTTCACGTCTGATGGTGTGTCTTGGGATGTCTGTGGACTTATTATGATTTAGGCAGCCTCTCCGCTAATGGGTTGGGTTGTGTTCCTGTCTTGCTAGTTGTTTGGCTTAGGTTGTCCAGTAATGTAGCTTGCTGGTCATTGAGTGAAGTGGGTACTGGTGTTGAGATGGAGATATCTGGGAGATTTTTGCCATTTGATATTATGTGGAGCTGGGAGGTCTCTTGTTGACCCATGTCCAGAAGTTGGCTCTCTTACCTCAGAGGCAGAGTCCTGACTCCTGGCTGGAGCACCAAGAGCCTTTCATCCACATGGCTCAGAATATAAGGGAGAAAAAGTAGAAAGAAGGAAAGAAGAGAAAAAGAAAGAAAGAAAGAAAGAAAGAAAGAAAGAAAGAAAGAAAGAAAGAAGATAAAATAATATAAAGTAAGATAAATTAATGTTATTAAAATAGAAAATAATTATTACAAAAAAATTTTTAAAGAGAAAGAAACAAAAACGAACAAACAAACAAAAATGGATGGATAGAACCCTAGGACAAATCGTGGAAGCAAAGCTATACAGACAAAATCTCACACAGAAACATACACATACACACTCACCAAAAGAGGAAAAGGGGAAAAAATCGTAAATCTTGCTCTCAAAGTCCAGCTCCTCAATTTGGGATGATTTGTTGTCTATTCATGTATTGCACAGATGCAGGGTACATCAAGTTGATTGTGGAGCTTTAATCCGTTGCTTCTGAGCCTGTTGGGAGAAATTTCCCTTTCTCTTCTTTGTTCGCACAGCTCCCTGTGCTCAGCTTTGGATTTGGCCCCGCCTCTGAGTGTAGGTTGCCGGGGGCGTTTGTTCTTTACTCAGACAGGACGGGGTTAAAGGAGCAGCTGCTTTGGGGACTCTGGCTCACTCAGGCCATGGGGAGGGAGGGGTACGGAGCGTGGGTCGAGCCTGCGCAGCAGAGGCCAGCATGACAGTGCACCAGCCTGAGGCCCACTGTGCATTCTCCTGTGGAAGTTGTCCCTGGATCCTGGGACTTTGGCAGTGGCGGGCTGCACAGGCTCCCCAGAAGGGAAATGTGGATAGTGACCTGTGCTCGCACACAGGCTTTTTGGTGGCAGCCTCAGCAGCCTTAGAGTCTCATGCCTGTCTCTGGGGCCTGCGCTGTTAGCCGCGGCTCACGCCCATCTCTGGAGCTCCTTTAAGCAGCGCTCTTAATCCCCTCTTCTCGCGCACCAGGAAACAAAGAGGGAAGAAAATGTCTCTTGCCTCTTCGGCAGGTCAAGACTTTTCCCTGGACTCCCTCCCAGCTAGCCGTGGTGCACGAACCCCCTGCAGGCTGTGTTCATGCTGCCAACCCCAGTCCTCTCTCTGCGCTCCAACTGAATCCGAGCCTCAGCTCCCAGCCCCGCCCACCCCGGCATGTGAGCAGACAAGCCTCTCAGACTGGTGAGTGTAGGTTGGCAACGATCCGCTGTGTGGGAATCTCTCTGCTTTGCCCTCCGCACCCCTGTTGCTGCACTCTCCACCACAGCTCCGAAGCTTTCCCCCTCCGCCACCTGCAGTCTTCCCCCCGAGAAGGGGTTTCCCAGTATGTGGAAACCTTTCCTCTTTCACGGCTCCCTCCCACTGGTGCAGGTCCCATCTCTATCATTTTGTCTCTGTTTATTCTTTTTTCTTTTGCCCTACCCAGGTACGTGGTGACTTTCTTGCCTTTTTGGATGTCTGAGGTCTTCTGCCAGCGTTCAGTAGGTGTTCTGCAGGAGGTGTTCCACATGTAGATGTATTTCTGGTGTATCTGGGGGAAGAAGGTGATCTCCACATCTTACCCTTCCGCCATCTTCCCCTCGTCTCTAAATCTATTCTTTATTAAAAAATATTGTGTATTGAATCTACATGGAGAGAAAAGATGCAGAACATTGTTTTCAGGTAACATTGAGGGAAATGTTTCATATTTTACCAAGATGTTTAATGGGTAAAAACAAATTAAACTCAAGTGTTGAGTAAGAGAATAATTTTTGCCTCCTATATGAAGTTACAGAATGAGTGAAGAAAATGATATGTTCATACATATAATTACTATCATAGATTGTGAATGCACTTTAGACTGCAATTATGACAGCTTTAAACCTATGGTTACAAAATTGGTCTCACTGAAGAGACAATGTAGAGATCCTTTTGTTTAATGCTAAACTGATTCTGAAACAAGACTGTGTGGTACCAAATTTAGGGACAGTCCTATCTGAAGGAAGAGGCAGTTGTGAGTTTCCTGATTTATAAACATAGAGAAAAATTACTTAAACAAAACTATGTACTTGTTAAGATTTTACAATTCCAGCTGGCTACTTATGTGTAAAGAAAAAATAATGAAACATAAATAACAAATGAGGCAGTTCAACTACTTGGTACTTGCAGATCTAAAAAAAAAAGTTTATTGTGAGAGATGGTTAAAATCAGGATTTGAATCAACTGCAGATTTCAATTATCTGTGATATCATTGGAATACAGTGAGTTATTAATAAATGTTTCTTTAAGAATGAATGAATCAATCTCTGTACTCTATCACGGGGAGAAAAACAAAACAGAATTGGCTGTTGTGACGCAGGAAGAAATGTCCTGTCATCATTGTTTTGCAAACAGCATTTCCCACCCAATAAAACAATGATGACTTTGGGAAATTATCAATGGTTTGAACTCTGCAGTATCTGGAAAACTGATCATAAACCATCAGACAGCACTTGTTTGTCAAAGTCTGAGTTACACTAAGAATGATGATAGTGATGGTAGAGTGGTAGGAATTGAGCAAGTTGTTTCTCAAGACTTAATTTTGTGGACCTGAATTAAGAAATCATGAAAGGGCTTCCCTGGTGGCACAGTGGTTGAGAGTCCACCTGCTGATGCAGGGGACGTGGGTTCGTGCCCCTGTCCAGGAGGATCGCACATGCCATGGAGCAGCTGGGCCCATGAGCCATGGCCGCTGGGCCTGCACGTCCGGAGCCTGTGCTCCGTAACGGGAGAGGCCACAGCAGTGAGAGGCCCGCATATCGCAAAAAAAAAAAAAAGAAATCATGAAAAAGTAAATATTTATATATTATCAGAAAGAAAGGGGGAGTAGGAATATTATTACTATGAATCTAGCACACTACAATTCATTTACATTTTAAGGTGATATTGACAATATTATTAAGATTAAATATATTAATTTCCCTTAGGAATAAGAATATGGATATGGTCTCCAAATATTTTTTAATACAAGGAAAAGAGTTAATGCTCTGCAAAATGACTTTCTCTTGGTTTAAAAATTAATTTTTTCATTATCATTTGTATTTTATGAGCCCTAGGTATAATTAGTAAGGTAAGTACTCTGTATGCACAAAGCTCTTGATGTACCTTTGTTGTATGCTAGAATAGTGTTCATCCACACACATTGGAGATCCACCATAAAAGTTATTTCTGATGGGATGGGATGAAACTTGAAATAATTTCTTTCACAAATTGCTGGAAAATTCCAGGTTCATCTCACCATTTACTGTTTTAAAGCAGTGACAAGAAAAATAGTATGTTCCTAGAGAGAAATATGTCATCAGTGATAAACAATCCCAAACTCAGTCAAGCAAGTAATGCATTGCAGGTCAAAAACTATACACCTGACAACTGCACATGCAGGTAATACACCACATGTCATATTTGAAGGAGGGAATGCTTTTTCTATTACTACATCCTCAACAAATTGTAGTACCTGCTGACATAGAGATATGAAGGATTTGCAGAGCTAGAGGAATGCACTTACAAGTAATATGAAATGTAGCACAACAAAGAAAAAATGCAATTGGCATTCCAAACTCATGAGGAATATTAGCCAAACAATAAATCATGGTGGAATTTAATTATAAATGATAGTAAATGTTCACCATAACTAAGGATTAGGTCCTATGGACAGAAAATACTCCAAATTCAGTGTCAGTAAAATCGTACTTGATATTGGTTGAAAGGGAAGGGAGAGGAGATTCTTCATTCTTGGTTTAAGATAATTCTATTTCTCCTCTATCTACTCAACTACAGATGAATTAAACATGAATATAATAATAATATACTCCTACTCTCACTCCACTCAACTAATATAGCTGCAAAAGCAGTGGGGAGGACATTACCTTCAGTGTTTAAGTATTTAAACAAATAGAGCTAAAGTACTGAATAAGAAATCTAGATACAGAGGTTATTTATAGCTATTCTCTTTCCAAGAAAAAACTCATGGTATTTCACTGACTAGATTGGTGAAAAGATGACTCTATTATTTTTTCCATGCAAAAGCCAGGATACAGTCATATGGAATAATTGCACAGGTTTGGGGCATATCAGACGCTTCTGCTAGTCTGTTTTGGCAGAATCACCTTATAAACCATTAGTCGTATTTCCACTTTTTAAGAAACCATATGATTGATTGTTTTATCATCCAAAATCTAGAAGTAAATGGAAAAGATGGATTCTGCAGAATTTGTGGACTTTGTGTGCAGGAAATTCCTAGGACCACCTGCAGGACTGAGAGCACCTTAGAATTGTGTTAAATTAAGCCTTTTATTGCTTAAAAAAGCAAAATGTAGAAGCAACAGGAAATCAGAACTTTTATAACTAACCCATATAAGTTTTTGCTCTAAACATGGTTTTAAATATGCAGCACAACTAATTTCATCTTAAAAATGGGGATATGAATAAATATGACTATCCCTAAGTTACAAATGAGGGATCTTAAGCATAAAGTGGTTAAATATCTTGTTCAAGGTCAAAAGCTCAGTTAATGATGAAGCCATGATTAGAAGCAAGGAAAACCTGGTTTCAGCATTTGCATTCTTAACCATTATACTATACTATTAGAAGTTAAAATACGGAGAAATGACAGGAGACAGCAAGAGAAATGTCAGCAGAGACTGATTCACCACTCTAAGAGCAGTTAACTCCACGTGGTGCAAAAACCACTGAGGGTTTCATTGTGTTACCTCATTAAAATAATGAGACAACAACAATAGTGGTTTATTGAGCACAAACTACACTACAGATGTTTTCACAATGAGATTTATTTCCTGCAATCCTTACAACCCTACAAAGTGGGTTAAAACCTTGTTAGTAAATGAAAGAAATGATTTGAATCTAGGACTGTCTGAAATCAAAAGAATTATGACTTCTAATAGGTAATGCTGATCAGTGAAATAAATACTTTCCACTATTTTCACTGTCCATGGATGGCCATGGGTGTTCAAAAGAAAATGAAATTGTTTACTGTGTGAATGAAAACAAGGTATGCATAAATGCACTTTATGTACTGTTTTTACTAAAACCCTTAAAACCTAATTTAACTTAATTTAATTCAACAAGTACTTGCTGATACCCCATATAATTAAGGTACCAGATTAAATTCTTCAGGGGAAACAAAAATGATACAGCCTGTCTCCACAGAGCTTATAGTTTACTGAAGGAGTTAAGACAACTGTGCAAAAAAGAATGCTGCATAAAAGAAGAGAATAGACATTTTCAAAGAAGTACAAAATGTCATGAGGGCACATCTGGATTTAGGATGACAGAAAGAAGAGGTTTCTACACCTTTATTCTCTGATAATCACTCCCAAATAAGAAAAAAAAAACAAGGAAATGAAAACACAAACTCCATATTTGATGAAATCAGGATGCTGCTGTAACATCAAAACCCAGTATATGAAGATGGAAAGTAAATGAGGGATTGTGATTGATTCAGCTGTGCTAATAAAAATCCACACACTTGTCTTCTGGGATAAAAACAGATCCAGTGGTGGGAAGAGAAAGGGGGAAGGCTATAGGCTAAGAGCTTTCATTTGTACTTTTGCCTCTGGCCTTCAAATCCTAAAGGTGAACCTGAGCTGAAGTACATGGAATAGTGCTGTATCCAGGACATTTTAAAAGGTGTCGAAAGACTTAATAATAGGGACAAAGAAAACTAATCAAACAAATACTATAATATAGTATTTGAAGTAGTAAACATTTACTTAGTCACAAAAGTATAAATGAAACTTTTGTATTGAACTCAATTCACACATTTTGTGAATTTCTTCTGTGACTGGGGAGTAAGAAGAGAAAAAAACAGAAATTGAGGATTAACCAAAATGTACTCTAAATACTGTAGCTTAAATGAGACCATTTTAGCTATTGTGCACAATTTCTTTCTTATAATTATTTTTGTACTATTTATATGGAATATATAAACTGAATATAATTTACTTTTATTAACATACTCGTCATATTCTTAATGGATTTTGAATATTTTCTCATATCATTAAATATCATTCTTATGTATTAAAGTGTAATTTACATAAAAAACCCACATAACTGACATGTTATGTATGCACCTGTGAGTACCAACCACAAGAATTTATAGTACAGTTCCGTGGCTCCAGAAAGTTCCCTCCTGTTCCTTTTCACCTCATTCACCTCATTCCCACCTGAGCAACTGTTTTCTAATTTTTATGACCATAGATCAGCTATGCCTGTTCTTGCATTTCAAGTAAATTGAATCATACAATGTGTACTCTTGAGTCTGGCATCTTTCAGGCAGCATCAGGTTTCCAAGACTCACCCATATTGTTATGTGTATCTGTAGTTTATTTTTCCCTTTTTGTTACTGAGTAGTATTCTTTTGTATGAATGTACCCAGTTTGTTCACCCATATATTTTTTTGGACATATACACACAATTCTTTCTTATGCATTATTTTATTACCCTTCAAGAGCAGAAAGAGTGAGCATTGTTGTGTATCCTAGTAACTAACAACTCATAACTACTTTCATATTAGCTACTATTATGTTTTTCTTTTTCCAGGGTATGAAAATATTACTAATTAGGAAGTCTCCAAATTTGTTGCTAAAGTGATTAAAATAAAATCTGTGCTATGAATTCAGTTAAATCAACAAATAGCATCTAGCTCCTGTTGAAATAACTATAAATCCAAATGTTCCATTATAGTCTTTTTTATTAAAATTAATTTTGTTTGTTTGGAAACTAGGCTAAAAAGTATGCATGAAAATAAGTTTATATATATATATATATACATACATATATATATTTTACTCTTTAAAAATTTAATTTAAAAAATTTAATTTAAAACTATCATATAGTGAAAATGACTGTTTTTTTTTTCCTTTGGTGCTCATTTCTATGAAGTTTAAGACATGTATATTTTTATGTAAGTGACACCACAGTCAGAATATAGAACATTTACTTCTTTCAGCCACAAAACCTGCCTTGTGCTACCTCTTTATAGTCCTACTCTTCCCCTACCTCTAACCCATGAAAAGCACTAATCTGTTCTTCATCACTCTAATTTTATCACTTCAAGTATGTTATATAAGTGAAATCGCACAGTTTATAACCTTTGAAAACTGTCTTCTTTCACTCAGCATAATGCCTTTTAGGTTCATCCAAGTTGTTCTGTATATTATTGGTTTGTTTCTTTGTATTGACGAGTAGCATTCCATTGTATGAATGTAACAAAGTTTATCCATTCACTGGTTGAAGGACATTTGGGTTTTTCCCAGGTATTGGCTCTTTGAATAAAGGTTTTATAAAATGTGCTAGGAACTTGGGATAGTTCTTTTTCTTGTCTGAATCTCAGTTTCCTCATCTATAAAATAGACATAATACTAGAAATCACCTCACAAGACTGCTGAAAGAATCAAATTAGAATGTATATAAAACATACCATGAATTTTAAACATTCAAATAATTACTAATATAATAAAAATATATGACAATGCAAAACTGAACTGCAAGTCAGGTATCCCCTATCTTCTACTTTTGCAGCTGTTTTTTTTCTAAATGACTATTACAAAACATTACATGCATCCTTATTTATGTCATTTCATTTGTTTCTATCAGTAGAGAAATTCCAGTTTTCTCATCCTGCAACATTAGTTATTTATTCATAACTAGATATGAATTGGGCCATATAAAAATTTTATAAATATGCTTTTAGTAGTTTCAATAATGTTACACAAGGCAAAAAAGTAATGCATGCAGTGGAAATGAATGGATAAATTTGAGAGAAATTGCAGGTAATTGAAAGGACTTGGAAAGTTTTCACATATAATGGGTGACAACAAAAAAGGAATAAAATGAGGCTTTGAGTCCAACCAACTGAAAAAATAATTGCATCATTCATAGACATAGGAAGGTCAGAAATGGGGGGGGGGATATTCAATTGTAGACATAAAATTCTCAGTGGTAAAATAAATGTGAAATCATACTTTTAAATATACGAATTAGAAAAATAACATTTAAATACCTTAGAGGCAAATGAAGGATAAACATACATATTAGTACTTAATCACATAAGGAAGAAAATGTTATGGAGAGTGACATCAGCATCCTGGCAGCATAAGATATCCTTCCCTTTTGTCCCCCCATTTAACAGCTAAAATTTGGCATCTATCCACAAACAAAAGTGCTCTGTGGGAGTTGTGGGATCCAGGACCATAATCCAAGAGACCCAGGAGGAGTCTCAACCCCTTGTGCATCAGGTAATAGGCAGGCAGAACTTGATATAGACTGTAGAACCAGCAGGAGCCTATAAACAAGCTACAGGCCCTTTCAGTGGTAGTCTGGGAGCACCTGAAGAACACTGATTTGGGCAGACACCCATAGGTGAGACAGTCTTTGTAGAAGTACAGGTTTTACAAAAGAGAAGTTCCACAACTCTGTTGGAGCCAAAAAAGATAAATACAAGTTTGGATTCATTGGAGTGGGTAAGAGGAAGTTTATCAGTATCTTTCCTTTTCCCAAGACAGCACAGCTAAGAGCTATAAGAGGCCAGGGATCTTTCCCATGGAGGAAGTGGGAGAGTGGTGAATGAGTGCCCAGATTCCCCAGCAATTTGAGAAGCTGCTAAAGAAACCTATCTCTCTCAGAATATTAAAGCAAGAGCTCCATGACTAGCAGGGAGGGAGGAGATTAGGAAAGAGTCAGATAAGAATATCAGAAAGCATTTAAAGAATGAGGTCCCTGCTGACTGCCTCTGTACTCCAACAGGAAGCCTGCCCATGAACCTCTGGGAAAATCTCACCTGAGGATCCCCTAACCTGGCCTGTAGGCACACCAAATCTCCCAGTACCAAACTCACACTTCCCCCAACTCTGTGGCTGGCTCCTTGTTCACCTCCTGAGGGTGGTGGCAAGAGGGAGCTTGAGTAGTCAGGGAATGTACACAAAAAACAATCCAGAGTCTATGGGCAAAGGAGAAATCACAAATTTGAATGGTAGTTCCACCTTTGAGAAAGTAAAAGAGGTTTCCAGCAGTTGGCTTGGTTATTGTAAGGTTGAGAAAAGACATACAAGCTTAAGGATTCTGCCACAAGAAGAGGAAAGAAGCATGGAGCAAATATATCCATAAAAGGTCAAAGAAAGTCCCAGATATAAGCATGAACAACAAAATATATCTCCTATCTGAAGGCAGCCATTAAATATTGGAGGAGGCTCTGCTACTTCAAATACAAAAACAACAATGCAGAACTCCAAGTAACATGAGGAATCAAGGAACCATGACATCACCAAACGACCAAAATCTTCCTCCAGTAACCAAACCCAATGATATGGAGATCTGCTATTTACCCAATAAAAAATTCAAAATAGAGGAAGTTCACTGACCTACAAGAAAACACAGAAAGACAATTCAACAAAATCAGGAAAAAATACACAAAAAAATGAGAAATATAAGAAAGTGATAAGAATCATTAAAAAGAACCCTACAGAAATTCTGAAGCTGAAGAATTTAATGAATGAAATAAAAATAGAATAGAGACCATCAATACCAGACTTGAGCAAATAGAAGAAAGAAGCCTTGAATTAGAGAATAGGAACTTTGAAATAACCTAGTTAGAGGAGAACAAAGTAAAAAAATAAAAAAGGGCAAAGAAAACCTACTTGACCTATAAGACACCATCAAAAGAATAAATATCAGAGTCATTAGAGTAACAGAAGGAGAAGAGAAGGAGCAAGGGGTAGAAATTTTATTTAAAGAAAAATAGCTGAGAACATGCCAAACCTGGGGAAACACTTGGACATCCAAGTTCATAAGCCTTGTAAATCACCCTATTATTTCAATTCAAAATGGTCTTCTCCAAGATACATTATTGTAAAACTGTCGAAAATCAAAGACAAAGGGAGAATCCTAAAAGCATCAAGAGATAAAGATTACAACCTACAAAGCAACCCAATAAGGCTATCAGTGGATTTCTCTGACACATTACAGCCCAGAAGAGAGTAGAATGATATATTTAAAGTGCTGAAAGAAAAAAATTGCCAGCCAAGAATATTCTACCTGGCAGAATTATTCTACAGAAATGAAGGAGAACTAAAGATCTTCCCAGACAAACAAAAGCTGCGAGAATTCAACATCACTAGACCTGTCATATAGGAAATGCTGAAAGGCATTCTTTAAGCTGAAATGAAAAGGTTGGTAAGGTGAAAACATACAAAAATATACAACATCCTAATAAAGGTAATACACAGTTTAAAAAACTCTAATAAGATGTTGTGTCAACCACTCAATGATGTTATAAAAGTTAAAGGAAAAGAATATTTTTAAAAACTATAGCTAGTAGTATTTGTTAATGAATGCATAATATAAAAAGAGGTAAATTGTCACATCAAAAATATAAAAAGGGGGAATAAAAGGGTAAAGTTTTGTATGTAATTGAAGTCAAGTTGCTATCAGCATAAAATGAACTATATTATCTGTAAGATGTTTTATGCAAGCCACATGGTAACCACAAAGCAAAAACTTATAGCAGATTCACAAAAGATAAAGAGAAGGAAATCAGAGATGACCACCACAGAAAGCCACTAATTCACAAAAGTAGTCAGCAAGAGAGAGAAAAAAAGGAAATAAAAAAGCCAGAAAGCAATTGACAAAATGGCATTAGTAAGTTCTTACATATCAGTAACTACTCTAAATGTAAATTAATTGAATCCCCCAATCAAAAGGCAAAGAGTGCCTGAATGGATAAAAAACAGGACCCAACTATATGCTGTCTACAAAAGAATCACTTCAGCTTTAAGGACACACATCAGCTCAAAGTGAGGGACAGAAAAAATATATTCTATGCAAGTGGAAACCAAAAGGCAGTGATGGTAGCTATACTTATATGAGACAAAACAGATTTTAATCCAAAAATAGTAACAAGAGACAAAGAAGGTCATCATATAATGATAAAGTTATCTACTCATTAAGAAGCTATAACAGTCATAAATATATATGCACGTAATATTGGAGTACCCTAAATATATTAAGCAGATACTAATGAAACTGAAGAGAGAAATAGATGATAATACAATAATCATAGGGGACTTTAATAGCCATTTTCATTAATAGATAAGTTATCCAGACAGAAAATCAAAATGGAAACATTGGACTTGAACTATACTTTTAGACAAAATGGAGCTAACATTTCATCCAACAGCAGCAGAATATACATACTTCTTAATTGCACTGTTAGAAGGAATGTAAATTGGTGCAGCCCCTGTGGTAAAGAGTATGGGAGTTCCTCAAAAATTAAAAAAAATAAAAATCATATGATCTGACAATCCCACTTTTGGGTATATATACAAAGAAATGAAAACAGGATATCAGAAAGATATCTAAATTCCCAAGCTTACTGCAGCAATATTCACAATAGTCAAGATGTGGAGAAAACGGAAGTGTCCATCAATAGATGAATGGATAAAGAAGATGTGGTATATGTGTATATTGGGATATTATTCAGTCATAAAAAAAAGATATCCTGCCTTTTGCAAGAACATGGATAGACTTTGAGGATATTATGCTGAGATAAGTCACAGAAAGATAAATACTGCATGATCTCATTTATATGTGGAAACTAAAAAAGCTAAACTCATATAAACATAGAGTAGAATATCAGTTACCAGGGGCTGGTGGTTTGGAAAACTGGGGAGATGTTCGTCAAAGGGTACAAACTTGAAGTTAGAAGATGAATAACTTCTGGAGAGCTAATATACAGCACTGTGAAAATAATTAACAGTACTGTAGTACATGTTACTAAGTTGCTAAGAGACTAGATTTTAAATGCTCTCACTATAAAAAGTAAATGATAATTATGCAGCGCATTGGAGATATAAGCTAACACTATGATGGTAATCATATTGCAATATATAAATGTATCAGATCAATTTGTTGTACACTTTAATCTTACACAATGTTAAATATCAATTTTATCTTAATTTAAATAAAGTCTAGGAGTTAGTTTTTCTGAGTGTCTCCCATGTAGACATGTTGTTAAATTTTGCTTGATTTTCTCCTGTAAATCTGTCTCTTGTCAATTGAATTCATAGACCAGCCAGAATAACCTAGAAGGGTAGAGGGCAATTTCTTCCTATCCAACCATTGGGATGAGAATGGGATAAAACTTTACTGGCTGGACACTACTTGCCCCAAAGTTGTCACAGTAAGACATGCTGGGACACCTGACAGAAGCCAGCAGGTGAGAATTCCTACCACATCAGTCAGTCCCCTGGATTTCTGCCTGCATGGTATGTTAGAAACAAAAGTGCCATGTGGCTGACAGGGTCTTGGTGCTCCAGCCAGGTATCAGGCCTGAACCTCTGAGGTGGAAGAGTTAAGTCCAGGACATTGGACCACCAGAAACTTCCCAGCCCCATGTAATATCAATTGGTGAGAGAACTCCTAGAGAACTCCATCTCAACACTAAGACCCAGCTCCACCCAATGCCAAGCAAGCTCCAGGGCTGTACACTCCATGCCAAACAACTAGCAAGACAGGAACACAACTCCACCCATTAGCAGAGAGGCTACCTAAAATCATACTAAGTTCACAGACACCACAAAACACACCACAAGATCCAGTACCACCCACCAGAACACAGGCACCAGTACCCTCCAGAAGGAAGGGTAAACAAGCCACTGAAGCAACCTCACTCAACGGGGGCAGACAACAAAAAAGCAACGGGAAGTATGAACCTGCACCCTGCGAAAATGAGAGCCCAAACATAGAAAGTTAAATAAAATGAGAAGACACAGAAATATGTAGCAGATGAAGGAGCAAGGCAAAAACACAAAAGAAGAGAAAATAGGCAGTCTACCTGAAAAAGAATTCAGAATAATGACAGTAAAGATGATCCAAAATCTCGTAAATAGAATGGAGAAAATAAAAGAAATATTTAACAAGGGCCTAGAAGAACTAAAGAACAAATAGACAATGATGAACAACAAAATAATTGAAGTTAAAATTACTCTAGAAGGAATCAAGGGCAGAATAACTGAGGTAGATGAACAGATA
The DNA here is from genome assembly GCF_963455315.2 of Globicephala melas. Lineage (NCBI taxonomy): Eukaryota > Metazoa > Chordata > Mammalia > Artiodactyla > Delphinidae > Globicephala > Globicephala melas. Next base: position 50,034,869 of record NC_083335.1, read on the forward strand.
AGTGACCTTGAAGATAAAATAGTGGAAATAAAGTAAAAAGATTGAAAAGAATTGAGGACAGTCACAGAGACATCTGGGACATTAAACACACCAACATTCGAATTATAGGCGTCCCAGAAGAAGAGAGAAAAAGAAAGGGTCTGAGAAAATATTTGAAGAGATTATAGTTGAAAACTTCTCTAACATGAGAAAGGAAATAGTCAATCAAATCCAGGAAGAGCAGCAAGTCCCATACAGGATAAATTCAAGGAGAAACACACAAAGACACATATTAATCAAACTAGAAAAAAATTAAATACAAACAGAAAATGTTAAAAGCAGCAAGGGAAAAGCAACAAATAACATACAAGGGAATCCCCAAGAGGTTAACAGCTGATCTTTCAGCAAAACTTGGCAAGCCAGGAGGGAGTAGCAGGACATATTTAAAGTGATGAAAGGGAAAAATGTACAACCAAGATTACTCTACCCAGCAAGGAGCTCATTCAGATTTGATGGAGAAATGAAAAACTTTACAGACAAGCAAAAGTTAAGAGAATTCAGCACCACCAAAACAGCTCTACAACAAATACTAAAGGAACTTCTCTAAGCAGGAAACAGAAGAGAAGGAAAGGACCAATATAAACAAACCCAAAACAATTAAGAAAAGGGTAATAGGAACATATATATTGATAATTACAGTAAATGTAAATGGATTAAAGGCAACAACCTAAACACATAGACTGGCTGAAAGGATACAAAAATAAGACCCACGTATATGCTGTCTACAAGATACCCGCTTCAGACTGAGGGAAACGTACAGACTGAAAGTGAGTGATGGAAAAAGATATTCCATGCAAATGAAAATCAAAAGAAAGCTGGAGTAGCAATTCTCATATCAGACAAAACAGACATTAAAATAAAGACTATTACAAGAGACAAAGAAGGACATGACATAATGATCAAGGGATCAATCCAAGAAGAAGATAAAACAATTGTAAATATTTATGCACCCAAATTAGGAGCACCTCAATACATATGGCAAATGCTAACAGCCATAAAAGGGGAAATCAGCAGTTAAAAATTCATAGTAGGAGACTTTAAAACCCCACTTTCACCAATGGACAGATCATCCAAAATGAAAATAAATAAGAAAACACAAGCTTTAAAGGACACATTAGACACAATGGACTTAATGGACATTGATAGGACATTCCATCCAAAAACAGCAGAATACATTTTCTTCTCAGATGCTCATGGAACATTCTCCAGGATAGATCATATCCTGTGTCACAAATCAAGCCTCGGTAAATTTAGGAAAATTGAAATCGTATCAAGTATCATTTCCAACCACAATGCTATGAGACTAGGTATCAATTACAGGAAAAAAAAACTGTAAAAAATACAAACGCATGGAGGCTAAACAGTATGCTACTAAATAACCAAGAGATCACTGAAGAAATCAAAGAGGAAATGAAAAAATACCTAGAAATAAATGACAATGTAAACACGATGACCCAAAACCTATGGCACACAGCAAAAGCATTTCTAAGAGAGAAGTTTATAGCAATACAATCCTACCTCAAGAAACAAGAAACATCTCAAATAAACAACCTAACCTTACACATAAAGCAAGCAGAGAAAGAAGAACAACAAAAACCACACAGTTAGCTGAAAGAAAGAAATCATAAAGATCATGTCAGAAATAAATGAAAAAGAAATGAAGGAAACAGTAGCAAAGATCAATAAAACTAAAACCTGGTTCTTTGAGAAGATAAACAAAATTGATAAACCATTAGCCAGACTCATCAGGAAAAAAAGGGAGAAGACTTAATCAACAGAATTAGAAATGAAAAAGGAGAAGTAACAACTGACACTACAGAAAAACAAAAGATCATAAGAGATTGCTACAAGCAACAATATGCCAATAAAATGGACAACCTGGAAGAAATGGACAAATTCTTAAAAAGCACAACCTTCCGAGACTGAACCAGGAAGAAATAGAAAATATGAACAGACCAATCACAAGCACTGAAATTGAAACTGTGATTAAAAATCTTCCAACAAACAAAAGCCCAGGACCAGATGGCTTCACAGTTGAATTTTAGCAAACATTTAGAAAAGGCTAACACCTATCCTTCTCAAACTCTTCGAAAATATAGCAGAGGGAGGAACACACCCAAACTCATTCTATGAAGCCACCATCACCGTGATAGTGAAACCAGGCAAAGATGTCACAAAAAGAGAAAACTACAGGGCAATATCACTGATGAACATACATGCAAAAATCCTCAACAAAATTCTAGCAAACAGAATCCAACAGTGCATTAAAAGCATCATACACTGTGATCAAGTCAAGTTTATCTCAGGAATGCAAGGATTCTTCAATATATGAAAATTAATCACTGTGATATACCATATTAACAACTTGAAGGATAAAAACAATGTGATTCTCTCAATAGATGCAGAAAAAGCTTTTGACAAAATTCAACACCCATTTATTATTAAAAACTCTCCAGAAAGTGGGCAAAGAGGGAACCTACCTCAACATAATAAAGGCCATATATGACAAACCCACAGTCAACATCATTCTCAATGGTGAAAAACTGAAACTATTTCCCCTAAGATCAGGAACAAGACAAAGTTGCCCAATCTCACCACTAATATATAATATAGTTTTGGTAGTTTTAGCCAGGGCAATCAGAGAAGAAAAAGAAATAAAAGGAACACAAATTGGAAAAGAAGTAAAACTGTCACTCTTTGCAAATGACATGATACTATACACAGAGAATCCTAAAGATGCTACCAGAAAACTACTAGAGCTAATCAATGAATTTGGTAAAGTAGCAGGATACAAAATTAATGCACAGAAATCTCTTGCATTCCTATACACTAACAATGAAAAATCTGAAAGTGAAATTAAGAAAACACTCCCATTTACCATTACAACAAAAAGAATAAAATACCTAGGAATAACCTACCTAAGGAGACAAAAGAGATGTATGCACAAAACTATAAGACACTGATGAAAGAAATTAAAGATGATATAAACAGATGGAGAGATATACCATGTTCTCGGATTGTAGGTATCAAACTTGTGAAAATGACTATACTACCCAAAGCAATCTACAGATTCAATGCAATCACTATCAAAATACCAATGGCATTTTTCACAGAATTGGAACAAAAAAAAATCACAATTTGTATGGAAACACAAAAGACCCCAAATAGCCAAAGTAATCTTGAGAAAGAAAAATGGAGCTGGAGGAATTCAGCTCCCTGACTTCAGACTATACTACAAAGTTACAGTAATCAAGAGAGTATCTTGCTGGCACAAAAACAGAAATATAGATCAATGGAACAAGATAGAAAGACCAGAGATAAACCCACACACATATGGTCACCTTATCTTTGATATAGGAGGCAAGAATATGCAATGGAGAAAAGACTGCCTCTTCAATAAGTGGTGTTGGGAAATCTGGACAGCTACATGTAAAAGAAAGAATTTAAACACTCCCTAACACCATACACAAAAATAAACTCAAAATGGTTTAAAGACCTAAATGTAAAGCCAGACAGTATAAAACTCTTAGAGGAAAACATACGCAGAACACTCTATGACATAAATCACAGTAAGATCCTTTTTGACCTACCTTCTAGAGAAATGGAAATAAAAACAAAAATAAACAAATGTGACCTATTGAAACTTAAAAGCTTTTGCACAGCCAAGGAAACCATAAACAAGACAAAAAGACAACCCTCAGAATGGGAGAAAATATTTGCAAATGAGGCAACTGACAAATGATTAATCTCCAAAATATACAAGCAGCTCATGCAGCTCAATATCAAAAAAACAAGCAACCCAATCCAAAAATGGGCAGAAGACCTAAATAGACATTTCTACAAAGAAGATATATGCCTTGTCAACAAACACATGAAAGGATGCTCAGCATCACTAATCATTAGAGAAATGCAAATCAAAACTACAATGTGGGGCTTCCCTGGTGGCACAGTGGTTGAGAGTCTGCCTGCTGATGCAGGGGACACGGGTCCATGCCCCAGTCTGGGAAGATCTCACATGCCGCAGAGTGGCTGGGCCCGTGAGCCATGGCCACTGAGCCTGCACGTCTGGAGCCTGTGCTCTGCAATGGGAGAATGGGAGAGGTTACAACAGTGAGAGGCCCGTGTACTGCAAAAAAAAAAAAAAAAAAAAAAAAAAACCCTATAATGTGGTATCACCTCACCCTGGTCAGAATGGCCATCATCAAAAAATCTACAAACAATAAATGTTGGATAGGGTGTAGAGAAAAGGGAACCCTCTTGCACTTTTGGTGGGAATGTAAATTGATACAGCCACTATCGAGGCTACTATAGCCACTATACAGCCACATACAGCAGTATGGAGGTTCCTTAAAACAACTAAAAATAGAACTACCATGTGACCCAGCAATCCCACTACTGGGTATATACCCTGAGAAAACCATAATTCAAAGAGAGTCATGTACTACAATGTTCATTGCAGCACTATTTACAATAGTGAGGACATGGAAGCAACCTAAGTGCCCATCATTGGATGAATGGATAAAGAAGATGTGGCACATATATACAATGGAATACTACTCAGCCATAAAAATAAATGAAATTGAGTCATTTTTTTGTGAGAGGGATGGACCTAGAGTCTGTCATACTGAGTGACAGACTCTCTTTCTCTCAGAAAGAGAAAAACAAATACTGTGTGCTAACACATATATATGGAATCCAAAAAAAAAATGGTTCAAATGAACCTAGGGGCAGGACAGGAATAAAGATGCAGATGTAGAGAATGGACTTGAGGACATGGGGGGCGGGAAGGATAAGCTGGGACGAAGTGAGAGAGTGGCATGGACATAAATACACTGCCAAATATAAAATAGATAGCTAGTGGGAAGCAGCCACATAGCACAGGGAGATCAGCTCAGTGCTTTCTGACCACCTACAGGGGTGGGATAGGGAGGGTGTGAGGGAGGGAGACGCAAGAGGGAAGAGATATGGGGATGTATGTATATGTATAGCTGATTCACTTTGTTTTGCAGCAGAAACTGACACAACATTATAAAGCAATTATACTCCAGTAAACATGTTAAAAAAGTATGTTCTAATGAGGATCAAGTTGCCAGATTTAGCAATAAAATGTATGATGATCAATTAAATTAGAGAATCAAACAGTGAATAATTCTTTCAGTATGGGACATACATTTATGAATATTGTATGAGATATATTTATACTAAAAATTATTCATAGTTTATAAAACTCAAGTGTAACTGAGCATCTTGTATTTAATCTGGAATCCTCTGAGTATTAAGAATTTTTTGAGCCCTGAGTGTCTCCAAAAGGTTAAGCAATATCAGTGACATGTCTAAGGTAAATAAGAACCGGAAGAGAAACCAAGCAGAAGAACGGGTAAAGAATGAACAATGAATGTGAAAAAAATATTAAAAAATAAAAAATAGAGGCTGAGATAAATAAAATGATATATATGGTGGGTATACAGCGTCGTTAACCTGGAGAGGCCCTTATGGGATCCATTCAACAAATGTTGTTTAGCAGCCTTAGGATTGCTAGTGTTTGGCTTGTTCTCATGTAGACTTAATTTGGCTTTGATACTTGTTTTGGATAATTATTTACAAGTTAGAGACTGCAGATACCAAACTAAATAAATAAATACCATATTTGCCTCAGTTTACCTATGGAGTAAATATCTTGGATGGTCAATGTTAAAGATGAAGAAACTGAATAGCTGAGACATGCCCAAGCTCATATAGTGTTTTGCAAAGCAAACTAACTAGAGCCTGCCTTTTGTGATTGCCCCTCCCCCACCTCTTTTTAACCTAGACTTTGACATTTCAGTAATTTATGGAGGAAAAACAAAACAAAGCAATACAAAATCAAGCAAAGAACAGAAGGAGAGAATCTGATATCTCCATCATGTAGGTGAGGTATAATATGATCCTCAGAGTTTAGTTTCCAGTGGCAGGATATAAATAGCCTGAGAAAAACCATTGAGACAGGATAATGACTAACTGGTAAGCTTTGCCATAGTAGAAATGCTTCAATTCAATTTTTTATCTTCAGAACTGAGCACATAACCTTGCACATACTATGTGCTCAATACATACTCACTGGGGAAAAAAAAAAAAAGATATCCCTTATTTATAGTAGATATTAAAATTCCCATGAACTGAATCAGAAATTTTACAATACTAACAACTAACTCAATAAAGACCACATAAAAGCTCTGAAAAACAAATTATAACTAAATATATATATATACATATGTATCAGTTATGAAAGATTCATGGTCCTCAGAACATGAGGCAGAACTTTGTCAATTAAATAGGACTCCAGAAGCTACTTTGAGTAAATGTGTCATTTTGAAAATAAACATTTTAAAAACATATTCTAAAAATTTCAAATCCAAAAGAAGGTGTACAAATTTTTGAGACATCGGCACGTACATTCTTTCTCAACCATCATCTCTTGTTTCATCTGTGAAATACATAAGGTTTATCCAAAAACCTTATGAGATATGTAAATTTATCCAAAGTTGGAGAGACAAAGAATGCTTTGGCTGGAAAGGGTGACAGGTCCATTTACGATAATGAACTGCTATTATGTCCTTATTATGTCTGAAGCCAAAGAAAGACCTGGAGGTGTTCTGAAACCTCATTTGTCATACTGGAGAGGTAATTCTATTAATGACTTTAAGTCAAGCTTTATGCAGTGTGTTTCAAGTGTATTTTAAGGATCACTTTGTCAGACAATTTCCCAAGGACAACAGAGAAAAAAAATGGCTAAGTGCAACTGAAAATGACATCCAGTTACCATCAACTCTCTTCCACATTGAATCTGGCAATATCTTTTCCTGGTGGACTATTTCCTTTGTAAACATGGGATGATCAACACCTATCTCAAAAAAGTAGTCTTGCTTGGTTAGCACTGAATTCTAGCCTATGAAAGGAAAAAAAGGCTAACGGCAACAACTGGAAGATATCTTGCTTACTGTTTTTGTAATACAGCATTTGCTTTATTTTAGCTTCTAACCTGAAAATGTTTCATTACATAGGAAGCATGAGAAAACTGAATCATTTCTTACAGGCCTGTAGCTATGGCAGAATCTTAGAAGAATCTTAAGCAAGAATACAGCAGACGTTGCTTTTGCAAAGGCCATAATAATCCCATTTATATGAAAAACATAATTGTGGTTCTAAAGATCAAATACTGATTGTTTTACTTCACAGATGTATTATGTATATGGCATTGAAGACATAGTCGCATCTAGTTATTAAAATCTCTCCCATATTGCACATAGGAGAAGGAAATACACGTTTTTGGGAATACTCTTTGTGACTAATGTTATTAATATGGGACAGGCTAGTCATGAAATGACCATCAAGAAACTCCACTCCTAGCAGAGAACTAATTAATAGAGTGATGCTTCAATACTGGGCAATGCTATTTGTTAGAAACAGCTGTTCAGTATGGCATTTCTTGACTATACTACACTATGGACTAGGGCTTCTTCACTGCCACACAAGAAAAATGAGGAACCGATTTAGAAAGTAGTGTTTAAATGTGTGTATCTGAACACTGCCAGATTTCAAATCCCAGCCTTACTATTTAATAGCTGCATAAGTTTGGATCTCTCATTGTGTCAGTTTCTCCATTATAAATGGAAATAATGTTAGAATCTATTTCATAGATGCACAGTGAGAACTAAGTGGGATAATGTATGTGAATGAAGTTCGCAGTACTATGAGACTCAATTCATGTTAGCTTTATTATTATTATTAAACAGCTATGTGCCACACATCGTGCTAGGCGTTTCACATTTCTTATTTTTTTTTAACACTCACAAGCACCTTGTCAGGACAATATCATTCATTGTTTTGCCAAATAGTTCTTTTGCTTGCAAGCCCAAAAGATTGACTTTGGATAACAAACACACCTACAAAAAGTGTAGGAACCAAGATGATACCAGTGATCAACATAGCAGGTATACCATGCTGCCTCTGCTGGGGTGAATCAAATCTAACCATTTTTTCATTCTTTTATCACTCTGCTCAAGAGAGACTTCAGTTAGTTACACTTGGATTTTTAACCATAATTTGCCTAAGGAAGGGATCGACACCCTGGTCAACATTCCTATAAAGACTAATCACAATGGGGAACAGGTAATCCTATAAAAGGAAGTCAGGGTGCTGTTACTTGAAGAAGACAAAGCATGATAGATAGCCACAGACATAAAGTTTCTAGGAATCGTACTATATAGTTAAAGGAGTACTTTTGTGTTTTCATCTTTAAGGTATGGAAGTACAGGTCAGTCAGTAGTGCTGGTGATGGGTGAGAATCCATTGTGAGAGATTTCTCTTGGAAATTTATTTTCTGAAAACCTGATAAATTCCTTTAACATTTCTTCTGGAGGATGAAATCTCTAGGAAAGATTTAATAAATTTACCTTTAGGTTACATACATAGAGGTATATTGTTATAGGCTCCTCACAATATCTTAGAGCCTGTGCAAACAAAAATCTTGATAGAACTAATTGTTTATGGAGATTATAGATGAGATTTATTACCCTTTAAAACAATAATTTCCTTACTGCACTTTAATTGTTCCTGACTAATCATGAACCTAACATAAAAATCTATCAAATTGCTGTCAATTTCCTGAAATACCTTCAAAACCACTAGTGGAAGTGATAGTAATAGGAATTGTCCAAATATGCAAACACCTAATAAAAAGTTTCTAAACCTTATTGAAGTTATCCATTGGTAAATATCAAAATATTACATATGTGGGGAAGTGGAGAGTAAAATTCTTTGGGGGAAATTTTTTTCAGTTGTTGTCTTATTTTCTAGCAAGTAAAGATCATCTTATTAAACATCTGTTTTCAGGTTTAGTCAATTTGCTTGAAATACTGCCCACTCTGAGAGTAGAAAGAGACTAGGCAACTGAACTATAACACTTTCATAAATTAACCAGAGCTTCAGTAGGAACTGGTTTTGAACATTTTTTTTTCCTATTCCTATTTTTCTTTTTCTGGGAAGGTAACTGAAACAAATTTTCTTCTGAAGCCATATTCTTTGGCTATTGAAATATTCTGAAGTATTGATTTTTATTCCTGGTTTTGCTTATTGCTTGGCATTTCATTCCAGCCCGTGTTGCAGCACCCAGTTTTTTTTCATTTTAACATCTTTATTGGAGTACAATTGCTTCACAATGGTATGTTAGTTTCAGCTTCACAACAAAATGAATCAGTTATATATATATACATATGTTCTCATATCTCTTCCCGCTTGCGTCTCCCTCCCTCCCACCCTCCCTATTCCACCCCTCCAGGCGGTCACAAAGCAACGAGCTGATCTCCCTGTGCTATGCGGCTGCTTCCCACTAGCTATCTACCTTTTATGGCACATCTAGTGTAATATGAAGTATTATGACAAAATTTAGTTCCCTCAAACTCAAAGACTGCTGTAACTGTATCTTTTGCACCTGCTTGGAGAGAAATGGAAGGTATCTTGTTCAGCTCTGAGGAAGGGAGAAGTTCCTCTAAAGGAAAGTTTCATCTATTTCAATAGTACTTCCTCTAAATAGTCATAAAGGAGGAACGATTTAAAAGTTACATAATATAGTATCACTTTAAGCCAGACACAGGTGTTTCAAATTAAAGTGGTACAGTTATAGAAGCACAAAAGGAAAGAAAGCTTTTAAATAGTAGGGTGACAGACGGCCTACTTATCAATGAGCCTGCTTCAGAAACCCTAGGTGCTCTCCCATTATAAAAGACAAAACCTTTTACAATGTATACACGTCACAATATTTCTAAAAATGTGGGATTCAAAACTGTTGGCACTTAAGACCACTTGCTTCCAGAAATAAAGCCTTGGTTGTGCAATAAACCTCCTCTGAGCACTACATTTCAGCTCTGCACATAATTAGGATTTTAAAACTTCAAAATGGCAAAAATCAGGTAGTACCATTACCAGTATACTAAAATTGTCCAGTAAGAAAAGATCCACTTACACTCGTATTAAATGAGGAAGTCAGGCAACCTCCATAGCCAATAATATTTATCAAACTGGCCCTGCCAGAAATTTCCACCATTAGCCAATTCTTTGTGTTAAAGCATTATTATCCCTCTTCTATCAGATTGCATAAATTATCTGAAAGGGAGTAAACATTCAGCCATTAAATGTAAACTTCAGATTTATTAGATTTAAGGAAGTGAGACACAACTCAAATGTTTTTATTAAGGTGATATTAACATAAAATAAAACTGACCATTTTAAAGTGAATAATTTAGTGTCATTTAGTACATTTGCAATGTTGTGTAACTACCAGCTCTATCTACTTCCAAATATTTTCATCACCTCAGATTATGATCCCATACACATTAAACAGTTCCCTATTCCCCTTTTTCTAGCCTGTGGAATCACCAACTTGCTTTTTATCTCTATGGATTTACCTATTCTGGATATTTCATATAAATGGAATTGTACAATATGTAACCTTTTGTGTCTAGCTTATTTCACTTAGGATAAATATTTTCAAGGTTTTGTCATGTAACAGTACTTCTTTCATTTTTAAGACTGAATATTTTTCATTTCATGAATACATCACAATTTCTTTTTCCATTCAGTTATTCATGACAATTGACTTGCTTCAAACTTTTGTCTATTGTGAATAATGCTATTATGATCATTTGTGTACAAATATTCTTTTGAATGTATACCTAGAAGTAGAATTGCTGAGTCGTATGGTAATTCTATGTTTAATTTTTTGCAAACCTCCCAACTTAAACATCACAACTAAACAATTTTACATTACAATTAGCAATGTATGGGGGAGGTTGCAATTTGTCTACATCATTGCCAACATTAGTTATTTTTGCATTTAAAAACATGTATTACAGTCATCCTAGTGGGAGTAAAGTTGTGTCTCACTGTGGTTTTGATTTGCATTTACCTAATGACTAATGATGTTGAGTACCTTTTCATGTGCTTATTGGCCATTTGCATGTCTTTGGAGAAATATCTGTCAAGCCCCTGGATTGGTTATCTTTTGGTTGTTTGTGTTTTGCGTTTTTGAATTATGAGTTTGAATTGAGTTGTTCAACATTTTGTCATTGAGTTATAAGAATTCTTATATGAGAACTCTTATGAGAAAAAGATAAAGATTTGCAAAGATTTTTTTCCCCTCTGTAGGTTGTCTTCCACTTTCTTGATAATGTCCTTTGATGCACAAAATGTTTTCAATTTTTACAAAGTCTAATTTATCTATTTTTCTTTTGTTGCTTATGTTTTTGGTGTCATGTTTAAGAATTTATTGTCAAATTCAAGGTCACAAAGAGCACAAAAACCTGTATTTTCTTCTAAAGGTTTTAGAGTTTTACCTCTTATATTTAGGTCTTTGATCAATTTTCAGTTAATTTTTGTTTATGGTGAGAGATACCACTCCAACTTCATTCTTTTGCCTGTGAATATCAAGTTGTCTGAGTACCATTTGTTGAAGAGACTATTCTTTCTCCATTGAATGATCTTGGCATCTTTGTTGAAAATAAATTTACCAGGAATATATGTGATTATATCTGGCTTCTCAATCCTACTCTATTGGTCTCTATGTCTATCTTTATGCCAGTACCATGCTGTTTTCATTACTGTGGCTTTGTAGTAAGTTTTGAAATCTGGAAGTATGGTTTCTCCAACTTTGCTCTTCTTTTTCATGTTTTTTGTTGTTGTTGTTGTTTGTTTTGGTATTTGAAATCCCTTCTAATTCCATATGAATTTGAGGATTGGCTTTTCCATTTCTGTAAAAAGGCTTTTAGAGCTTCGATAGGGACTGTATTGAATCTGTAGATCACTTTGGGTAGTATTGCCATATAAACATCATTAAATCTTCTAATCCATGAACATGGGATGTTTTTCCATTTATTTTTGTCTTCTTTAATTTCTTAAAGCAATGTTTTAGAGTTTTCAATGTTCAAGTTTTTCACCTCCTTAGTTGAATTTATTCCTAGGTATTTTAATTTTTTGGATGGTATTACAAATGGAATTATTTTCTTAATTTCTTTTTCAGACTGTTCACTGCTTGTCAGTATATAAAAGCACAACTGATTTTATATGTTGACCTTGTATTCAGTAACTTTGCTGAATTCATTATTAGTTCTAGTAATTTTTTTGTGGATCTTATGGGATTTTCAATATATAGCATCACATTATCTGTGAATCAGCTAAGTTTTCAAAGGAACCTGAAGAAGCAAAACAGGGAAGAAAATGCCCACAAAATAAGATTGCAGAAGATGTTAGTCTTGTGTAGGATGCAACAATTAGAGTAGAAGAAGGGAATCAAGAAGGCAAAAATAAAATATTAGGCCCCTAAAAAGTGTACAGAAAGCAAGGAGTAAAAAACAAAATAGACTAAAGGAATTTGAAAGGTCAGGTTTTCATACTTCACAATCTATTCAGTAGCCAGCTTTATTCACAGCAGAAAGGAAAGACCTCATTTAATCAAAATTATTATAGTAAGGATGATGCTTAGAGACACGTTCTTATTGTAACAAAGACTTGAATTTCTGGGGATCAACAAGACCAAATTCTTAAATTTTGTCTGCATATATATTTTACAGCCTTAAACATACAGATTAATATGTCTTATTTTAGTTGCTACTTAACATTCCATTTTTCCAAGCTGCCTCATGGTAAGCAATATGGAGTTTGAAAGCACTTACTAAAAAGTGTCTGCATTTTGAAGAATTCTGTAGTAGACTGTATTTTTGAATCTTCCTAGGTGCTTCAATACAATTTCAACTGTTTCAACTGTTTCCATTTTGACATTTAAGGAAATAAATCCAAGGCTAGAATCCTCAGTTTCACAGGTACTTTTATTTTTTAGTCATGTCTGAAAAATGATAAGCAGGAAATGATCCAAGCATAGGTCATTTTAATCCGTTACTCAATTTCAACCTCATAGTAAAAGAAAGTCAGTCAATAGATGAAATAAATTGCCATTTTGATCATTTGATTTTCACCCGCCAGATTGATTAAACTGATACTCCTTTTTAACCCTATTCTTTAATGGACTTATTTGACACATCAAGTAACTGTCTGAACTAGAAATCTAGTTTCTTTCTGGATACCTTTCTCTGTCTTAACCCACACCTAATCTATCAGCAAGTCCTGCAATTTCTACTTCCAAAATATACCCCACATGTCAATTTCTATCCCTCTCTACTGCCACCAGCTTAGGACAGACCACCCTCATCTCTTGGCTGGATTTTTAAATAGCCTCAAATTTTGTCTCCCTGCATCCAAACACACTTGCCTCTCAATTCCATTCTCCACACAGCAGTTAATCTTTCAAAAATGTAAATCAGGGCTTCCCTGGTGGCGCAGTGGTTGAGAATCTGCCTGCTAATGCAGGGGACATGGGTTCGAGCCCTGGTCTGGGAGGATCCCACATGCCGCGGAGCAACTAGGCCCGTGAGTCACAACTACTTAGCCTGCACATCTGGAGCCTGTGCTCCGCAACAAGAGAGGCCACAATAGTGAGAGACCCGTGCACCGTGATGAAGAGTGACCCCCGCTTGCCACAGCTAGAGAAAGACCTCGCACAGAAATGAAGATCCAACAGAGCAAAAATAAATTAATTAATTAATAAACTTCTACCCCCAACATCTTCTTTAAAAAAAAAAAAAAAGGTAAATCAGATGATTTCACTCTCCTCTTTAATCCTCCAATGGCTTTCCCCTTCAAACTTAGAATTTAACATCCAAACTCCTTACTACAACCTATAAAACTCTGCATGATCTGAACCTTCACTGACTTTCTCATACCTTCTACTACTTCCTCCCTTACACTAAACTCTCCAGCCCCACTTGTCCTTTTTCTGATTCTCAACATTCCAAACTTGTTCCCTCTTCAAAGCTTTTTCTCTTCTTATTTTTCTACTTTAGATGCTTTTCTACTAGGTAAACTACTTGTTCAACCCATCTATGAAGGTCTCAGCTCTAATGAAACTTCCTAAAGCAGAACTTCCTTGACAACCTGATCTAAATTTGTCTCCTAATCCATCCCTTCTCCATACCATATTATTTTTTACAGAGTCTTGTTCTTTCCCACAGAAGTCTTATCACAATATTTATTTATTTATTCATCTCCTACTAGATTGTATGCTCCATAAAGACAAAACCCTATATTTATTAATCACCAGCTTATAATATGTACATAGGCATATTTTTTAAAAAAAAATGTCCACTGTATAAATAATTTTTATTTTTTTAATGAAGAAAGTGCCATCTTAACTTTATTTTCTCTGCTTTAATTCATTACTTCCTTCCACAAATGTTATCCTTTCTCTTGAATCTTTAATTATCTTCCTTCCCCTCTGTCATGCATAGGCTCAGGTTATCTATAACAACACAAAATTTAAACTTTACTCCTTCTTGTCAAGACATGCCTTTATTTCTCAGCTTCTGCCCTCAGATTCATGGATTGCCCTGAATTCACATTTACTTTGTCCAACCCCAAGTTAGTTCATTCAATAAAGCTGGGTTTCTGTCTTGACCTATGTGTGTTAATTCTCACAGATGATTCTTTTTTTTTCTGTCAAATTCTTATTCTAGTACTGGGGTCTGCCACATCTTTAGTTCACTGACTAGTAGTCTCCCTGCTGTTTCCACTTACTTCTAAAAAAGTACCCTACCTTTGATAGAACTGGAGACTTACATATTTGCTCAGCTAGGGCCTAAGAAATGAGGATTTTGTCCTTTCCTTTTCATGGAAAAATGTGCTGTGTAAGGGCTGACCACTTTCCTCAGGACCAATTTTTTCAAAAATTGATATTGAGATTTCAGTAGGTAACACAATTAACCTCACCACCAGCCCATTAATCCTGTTCTCATAAACTCCAGCCTGTCTCTGGCTTCTTGTTTACCCAAAGTTCTTTAAAAATAGTGTTCAATCATTCTGTCTATTTTGGCAACATCAATCCACCCAAATTCTTTGTAATCTGATTCCTTCTCTACATGAGTACTAAATCTATCCTCTGGAATGATCTCCAAATGATAAAACCAATTCCTTAGTTCTCATTAAAATTGATTTCCCTGCAGTAGTTGACTAACCAACTTGTTTTTATTGAAATGCTCTTAAAATTTGTGACCATTCATTACTGTTTTTTCTCTCACCTTTCAACTGAGCTTTATGTTGTTTTTCTAATAATCCTTTTTTTCTCCTGCTCCTTAAATATAAGGTGCTGTCCTTGATTTTATTTCACTTGTTCCTTAGAGAATTAATTCATCTCAATATCTTAATTATTACATCTATGTGAAATTTATGTACTTAGTTAAAAAACATCTCTGGGACATTCTTCTCATATTTCTCTTTGATAGCTGACTATTCATATTTTGATGTTCCAAGACCTCATTCTCAACATGTCAAAAAGCTGAACCCATAATCAAAACCCCAAACCTCATTTCTTTTAATAGTTACCATTGCTTTTTTCAGTCTTGAAACTTCAGAATTATTTTTATGTCTTTCTACATCACTCCCTACATCCAACTATCCAATAAGTATTATCAATTTTTCCATTACAGTGTTTCTCACATAAAACTCTATAGCCAGAGTACATTCCAGAAACCCATTTCAATCTTTCATAACATATGCATGAACTATACAAGTATCTACTTAATTGTTTCCTTCATTTCAATAATATTTGCTCCTGGGCAGTAATCTTCAAATAGAAATTAAATATCCCAAAAGTATTCAAATGGCCCACTAGAATTTGAGACAGAAAGTCATAGATTTAATTTATATAATTTGATGTCTTAAAAATCAGAAAGAAATTTATGTTTACCAACATTTAACATATATGTTGACACTGGCTTCCAACTCAATTCATAAGTATATGTTTATTTGACAAGGCTGGGAGGCATGTTATCTTGAAGGAGATGAAGTATCACAATATGGAGGGGTTGGTGCCTTCACTCTTCATTTTTCTTCAGCTTTCATTAGATATTGTGTTTTACTCATTCCAGTTCAGTGGATTTAAATATTACATTATCAATTTTTAAGGAAATGAATAATCAAACATTGGCCAAAGGCCCTAAAAATATGTTGGGTATGAAATTGAAGATTGAAAATTATATTAATATTGCAGATACAAATAGATTATATGAAAATGCAGCAGACACTTCTAAAAGCAGCACTTCTTTAGTTTCATTACAAGGTAAAAATGACAATAATTAGATCAGATATAAGAAGTCATCTAAATGTTCCTAATGTTAGCAAAAATATTTAAATATATATTTATATCCATTACTGTTAATGATGATGTCTATGTGCTTTGAGATAGTGACTAGTGCTAATGCAAAACATCACAGTAAGAAATACATTGTAAAGTAATATTTATATCATTTAAATTTTGAATATATTTTATAATATACATAAGTAGTACAACAGGAAATATATATACTTTATAACCAGCTAATTATCTGTATATCAGAAAGTACATAATCAAATAGTTTTTATTGATGAGTGTATGACCAACAAAATAGAGACCACTGTTCTAGTACATCTTTCATATCACAAGTTGATTGTTCTTTATGAAACACTATTTAAGTCCTGCCACTTCCATGTTAAAAGTCTCCAATTTTCCCATTGTTTATTGAATAGAGTATAACAAACACTTTAGCAAGGCTTCTAGTGTCTAGTTCCAGCTAATATTTCCACCTTTTTTTAAAAACCATTTTCCATCAATTTGTTGCATGTTGGAAATCAACTATTAAGCCAAAGGACCACATAGGCCTTGATAATTTGATGCTCCCACTATTAAGTTGCATAGGATTATTTAAAAATTATTTATTTCATTGACAAAAGTCATATTTCTCAGAAACATCTGAATTTTGGGCTTGTTTTAAATATCAAAAAATGTGCCAACACTGGACTTTTAGTCTTGAATGGCAACAGGAAGCTGGAGCTGAGTAGCAGATGTTCCCTTTGAACTAAACTTGTATTCTCCAGGTCATCAAATTTGCAAACTCTCTCCTTTGTCTTTGTAATTCTAAGGCCAAGTGTTAATTAATATTTCTCACCACCTTTTTGCTGTGGTAAAACAAATATACACAAAGATTGTAGTGTGTTTTAAGAGAAATGGAAGAGAGTACATATGTATATGGAAGAGAAGAAATTCCTGTCATATAGGCTTTTGTATCTCTTAGCATCTACTTCAGATGAACTTAGCTAACTCAACATTACATGAAACACATTTAGACTTCTCATTCTTGTGTTTTTATTCATGCTGTTTTCTCTACCCAGGAATTTTCCTCTTTATCCTTAAAAACTAAAAGATCTATGTAACACTTCTGTTTTTTTTTTATTATAGATACTTAGATCCTCCAAGTGACCATTCAGTTCTATAACAACTAAAACTTTGCAAGATATTAGTTAGGAGACATTGAAAGTCTCTACAAAAGGTAGAACTCCTAAATATAAAAAATAATATAATTACTCAAATTTAAAAAAAAAACACAACACATCTGACAGGAGAAACAGCAGAATAGAGAACTAAAAGCAGAATTAAAGAAGTGGAAGATGGACCAGTAGAAAGTACCCAAATAACAGCTCAGAAAAACAAGCATATGGCAAATTAAAAAAGAAAATGTGAAAGTATATGGAGATGTGAAATTAAATGTCTTGCATAAATCTAATAAAAATCACAAAAGGAGAGAATAGAGATAATTGAAGGGGAGACAATATGTAAGGAGATAATGGCTGAAAATTTTTCCAGAACTGATAAAAACAAGAATATATAGGTCTAGAAACCACAGTATATCCAAGCATCCAGAAAGAAGACCAGAACATCTAAAAAGAAACAATAATTATATTTACAACAACATCTTAACAAAATATTGAAGCTAGAATACAGTGAAGTCATATCTTCAAAGTTCTGAGACAAAATAACTCGACCTGGATTGTCATACCATGTTAGATTTTCAGCAATTCCTCTAAATGAATCTTTTCTTCCTATAACCATGTTCTTGTATAGTCCTCTCCCACATTAACTCTAGGGTTGGTCTTGTGAAATGTTTTGACCCATAAGACATTATCAGATTTGAGGCTTAAAAGCCCTTGGGAACTGGAGCTTAGCTTCTTGCTCCTGGGAATTCAACCTCTATAATATGAAGAAGTCTAGGATAGTTTATTGAAAGATGAAAACATGTGGACTCATTCCAAATGAGGTCCTCCTAGACCAATTGTGGCAAAATAATACCCTTCCACCTGACCAAAGATGTCCACATCCTAATCTATGAAATATGTGAATATGTCACCATACAAAGTAAAAGGGACTTTGCATTCAGATGTGACTAAGTTAAAGACCTTGAGATGGAGATATCCTGGATTATCTGGGTGAGCCTAATGTCATCACAAGGAACCTTAAAAGAGTCAGAGAAACAGGTAAGACAACAAAAGTGGAGATGAGAGAGAGAGAAAGAAAAAGAGAGAGAGAGAGATTTGAAGATCCTACACTGCTACATTTCTGGCTTTGAAGACAGAGGAAATGGTCACAAGCCAAGGAATGCAGGCAGCCTCTAGAAGCTGGAAAAGGTAAGGAAATAGATTCTTCCCTAGAGCCTCCTGAAGGACTGCATCTCTACCAACACATTGATTTTAACCCAGTAAGATCCATTTTGCATTTATTATGAGATAATAAATTAGGGTGATTTTAAATTACTGTTTGTATTAATTTTTACAACAACAGTGTGAAATTGATACATAAGTGTTTCTCAACCAGAGACAATTTTGCTTCCAAGGGAACATTTGTCTGGAGACATTTTTGGTTGTCACGACTCTGGAAGTTCCATCATCATCTCAAAGATAGAGGCAATGGATACTGCTAAATATCTCATAATATATAGGAAAACCCCATAAAACACAGAGTTATCCCATTCAAAACGTCAATACTGTTGAGGTTTGTTAACCTTACCCTAGACCAACAAGCTCATGCTGATCCACAAGCTGAATATAGTCACATGAATGAGCCCCAGACAGGACCAGTAGAAGAACCATCCAGTTGAACACAGACTAAATTGGAGACTCAAAGTCAACACCAAATAAAATAAATGGTGGGACTTCCCTGGCTGTCCAATGATTAAGACTTCACCTTCCAATGCAGGGGGTGCAGGTCCGATCCCTGGTCTGGGAGCTAAAATCCCACAGGCCTCATGACCAAGAAATCAAAACATAAAACAGAATCAATATTGTAACAAATTCAATAAAGACTTTAAAAATGGTCCACATCAAAAACAAAATCTTAAAAAAAATGTTGTTTTTCTATATAGTAGTAGATAACTGATACACACCAGGAAATCAATATATGAAAAATTAGAGTAGAAAAAGACACTTTCAGATGAATAAAAAGTGAGACTACCAACAAGAAACCTGTACTAAATTAACTCCTCAAGAATGAACAAAAGATGTCAGAAGAATAGTCTGATATGCATAATAGTGAGCAAATAACTAAAATGTTAAACAGGTAAGTAAATCCAAAGTTTTCTTTACAAATTAATAAAAATAATTTATAATGTATGCTGTTAGAAAACAACAGAAAATTTCACTATTAGGATGAGTTTGGACTTGTTCCCTCCTCTTCATTTTTTTTTTTTTTTGGAAGAGTTTAAGTAGGAATGGTGTTAATTCTTCTTTAAAAGTGTGTTAGAATTCACCAGTGAAACCATCTGATCCTGGCATTTTCTTTTTAGAGATGTTTTTGATTACTGATTCAGTAGCCCTGCTAGTTATAGGTTTGTTCAGATTTTCTGTGTTTTCATGATTCAGCCTTGGTAAGTTGTGTGTTCTTAGGAATTTTTCCATTTCATCAGTGCCCTTAAAAGAAGAGACCAGAGAGAGCTTGCTTCCTCTCTCTCTCTCTCTCTCTCTCTCTCTCTCTTTCTCTCTCTCTCTCTGCCATGTGAAGATACAAGAAGACGTTCCTTAGCAAACCAGGAAGAGGGCCCCTCCAGAAATCTCTGGAACCTTAATTTTGGACTTCCCAGCCTTCAGAAATGTGAGCAATAAATATTGTTGTTTTAGCCACTCAGTCATTGGAATTTTTGTAGAGCAGCCCAAAATAACTAAGACATGGTTGTTCCTCAAAAAATTAAAGATAAAATTATCGTATGACCCAGCAATTCCACTTATGGGTATATACTCAAAAAAGCTTGAAAGCAAGATCTAGAAGAGATATTTGTACACCCATGACATTGGCAGCATTATTCACAATAATCAAATGTGGAAGCAACCCAAGTGTCCATCTATGGATGAATGGATGAACAAGATATGACATATACATTCAGTTACAAATTGGATATATGTCCAAAAGAAAAATAAAGATCTAAATAAATGAAGATATATTCATTGTTCATGGACAGGGAGATGCAGTTTTATTAAGGTATCAATTGTTACTACTTCATCTATAGACTCAACGCAATCCCAAACAAAATCCCAGCTACTTATTTTGTTGATATCCACAAACTGATTCCAAAGTTTATATGGAGAGGCAAAAGACCCAAAATAGTCAATAAAATATTGAGGAATAACAAAGTCAGAGGCATGAAACTACTCAACTTCAGGATTTACTATAAAGCTATAGTAATCAAGACAGTGCAGTACTGGTGAAATAATAGACAAATAGATCAATGGAACAGAACAGACAGCCCAGGAATAGAGCAACCAAATATAGTCAACTGACTTTTGACAAAGTTGCAAAGGCAATAAAATGAAGAAAATTGTGTCTTTTCAACAAGTGGTATTGGAACAACTGGACACCCACATGCAAGAAATAATAATAATTATTATAAAAATTTATTCAAAATGGATCATAGGCCTAAATGTAAAATGCAAAATTATAAAACTCCTAAAAGGTAACATACGAATAAATTTAGATTACCTTGAGTTTGCCAGTGACTTTTTAGACACAAAAGCAACAGTACAATCCATTGAAAGAAATAACTGATAAGCTGGACTTCATTAAAATTAAAAACTTCTGCTCTGTGAAAGACAGTGTCAAGAGAATGAGAAGACAAGCCACAGTCTTGTCTTCACAAATCCGATAAGACAGATATTTTAATCCTTTAATAATTTATTGCTTGGTCCCATTCTATGTTTCTGACTTTCACAGATTTCTCGTCAGAATTAGTTTGGAGTATGGAAAACAAAAATTAATAATAAATTATAATAATTACTATTTAGTGAATCTTAAGTATTTTACTTTATTCTAAGAATAAGATATGTCAGTACTAATATAAATTTCTTTTGAAAATAAATTCATCAGATCTTTCTAAGCCTGGAAGATATACCATCTATACTAGTGACTCTACCAGTTAACCAGACACTGAGGGGCAGATTAGCTAGTCATATGACACTGAGAACCCATCTGTCACTCAAATATGACAATGTCTTTGGAGCCTATAGTAGATCTCACAGAGATTAGAGAGAAAGATTGAGTTAAACCTGAGAAAATTTTAGAAAAGCCACACTATCCCCAGAGATTCTGTAATGGTGGTTCCGGTGCTGATACAAAGGCCCCAATATGTCAGATGTGCCTGAAGTATTTGAATTTCCTTTGATAATTTTTATAGTGTGGACAGAATTCTTGATTTTATGATGACTTTATGAAGTCTAGAGCATTCTATACTTATGGAAGAGAGGATCAGTGTCTTTACAGGTATTGCATGTAACCCAGCACCAATTTACACCATGCAATAATGAATAATCATTTGAGGCAGTAATTCCAAGTAACACATTTTAATGCCTTTCAATACTTTATTATTATAATGTTCCTCTTGTGTCTTAAAGAAATAGTACTGTCCATGGATATTTCTATTTAAAATATTAATAAAAACAACAACTTTTGTTTTCTCATTTACCCACCTGAATTTGTTCTAAATGAGAATAACTGATTTTAGGTACATGTGAAAAATACTTAGATTGAAGCTGGATTTTATTAAAATTAAAAATTTCTGCTCTGTAAAATATAATGTCAAAAGGATTAGAAGACAAGCCACACATGGGGATAAAATAAAATAAAATAAAACATATAAAGGTATATGTTTGTATCCAAAGTATACAAACTCTTAAAAATTAACTAGAAAATGAACAACTCAATTAAAAATTGGGCAAAATATTAGAACAGACAAGTTACTACAGGAGATATACAGATGAAAAATATTAATGTGAAAAGATGTGCCACATCATCTCATCAAAGATTTGAAAATAAAATGAGATACCACTACACACATATTAAAATGGCCAAAATCTAGAAAAATGACTCCACCAAATGCTGGTGAGGATGTGGAGTTACAGGAACCCTCATACCTTGCTGGTGGGAATGCAAAATGATACAAATACTTTGGAAGACAGTTTAGCAGATTCTTACAAAATTTAACATTCTCTTATCATATGATTCAGCAATCATGATCCTTGGTGTTTACCCAAATGATTGAAAACTTATGCCAATTTTAAAAACCTGTAAATGAATATTTGTAGCATCTTTATTCATAATTGCTAAAACGTGGAACCCATCAAGATGTGCTTCAGTGGGTAAATGGATAAATTGTGGTATATCTAAACAATGGAGTATTATTCAGCACTATAGAGAAATGAGCCATCAAGATATACAAAGACATGGAGGAAAATTAAATGCACAATACTAAGTTAAGAAAGTCAAATTTAAAGGGCTAAATACTGTATGATTCCAACTATAAGACATCCTGGAAAAGAAAAATCTATGGGAAAATAAAAAATCAGTGGTTGCTAGGGGTGGGGAGAGGGATGAATGAATAAGCAAAGCAGAGAAATTTTTAAGGCAGTGAAACTTGTTTTGTATGATATTATAATGGTGGGTAATTATCGTTGTTCTTTTGTCCAAACTCATAGAAGGTACATCAAGTGTGAACTCTAATGAAACTATGGACTTTGACTAATAATGGCATGTCAATGTAGACTCATTAATTGTAAGAAATATACCACTCTGGTATGGTATGTTGATAATAGGGGAGGCTATGTTTGTTGGGGGGGAAAGTGGTATATGCGAACTCTGTGTACTTTCTCTTTCTTAGTTTTGCTATTACCCTGAAGCTTATTCAAATCAAAGTATATTTAGGTGGAGCAAACACAAAATAACTCATGTGCCATTAATAAATATGTTGTTTAATCTCCAAATTTTTGAGGGTTTTCCAGCTCTGTTTACATTATTAGTTTTTAGTTTCATTCCTTTGTGGTATGAGAATGTACATGGTATGATTTTTATTTTTTTAAACTCATTAAAGTGTTTTTGGGCCAATAATGTCATCTAACTTGGTGAATTTTCTATATGACCTTCAGAAGAATATATATTCTGCCATTGTTGAATGGAATGTTCTAAGTGTCAACTTGATCAAGTTGATTGATAGTACTATACAAGTCAGCTATATCCTTACTGATATTCTGTCTGCTTGATATATCAATTACAAAAGGAGGTGTTGAAGTCTCCAACCATAATAGTGGATTTGTCTATATATCCTTTTATTTCTATCAGATTTGGGCTTATGTATTCGGACAGTTTTTCAGTGCATGCACATTTAAGATTTGTATGTTTTCTTGCATATGTGACCTACTTATTATTATGTAATATATCTCTTTATCTTTGGTAATTTTCATTGTACTGAAGTCTACTTTGTTTTAAATTACCATATCTATTCCAGCTTTCTTTTGCTTAGAATTAACATGGTTTACCTTTTCCCAATTCTTCCTTTTAATTTAAGTCTTTAAATTTAATGTATCTTTATGGTACATAACATATAGCTGTTTTTTTTTATTTCACACTATCTGTGTATTTTAATAGGTGCATTTAGATCATTCACATTTAAAGTGATTATTAACATTAAATTAATATTTATCATGTTTATGGCTGTTTTCAATTAATGTATTTGCTTTTGTTTATTTTGTACCCTCTTTTTCTGCCTTTCCTAATTAATTTTTTTTAATTGAAGTAGAGTCAATTTACAATGTTTTATTAGTTTCAGGTATACAAACATAATGATTAAATATTTTATAGATTATACTTAATTTAAAGTTATTACAAAACAAGAGCTACACTTCCCTGTGTTGTACAATATATTCTTGTTGCTTATCTATTTTATACATTGTAGTTTGTACCTCTCAATCCCATACTCTATCTTGCCCCTCTCTCCTTCCTTCTCCCCATTGGTAACGATTAGTTTGTTCTCTATATATGTGAGTCTGTTTATGTTTTGTTACATACATTTGTTTTATTTTTTAGATTCCACATATAAGTAATAACATAGAGTATTTACCTTTCTCTGTCTGATTTATTTCACTAATCGTAATACTCTAGGTCAATCCACATTGTTGCAAATGGCAGAATTTCATTCCTTTTTATGGCTGAATGTATATACATATATACATATGTATATACATATATACATATGTATATATATACAAATATGTATATATGTATATCACATCTTCTTTATCCATTCATATGTTGATAGACACTTAAGTTGTTTACATGTCTTGGCTATTGTAAATAATGCTGCTATGAACATTGGGGTGCATGTATCTTTTTGAATTACTGTTTTCATTTTCTTTGGGTATATACCCAGGAGTGGAATTGCCAGATAATTTGGTAGCTCTATTTTTAGTTTTTTAAGGAACTTCCATATTATTTTCCACAGTGGCTGCCCCACTTTACATTCCCACCAAAAGTGTACAAAGGTTCCCTTTTCTTCACATCCTCACCAATATGTGTTATTTGTAGACTTTTGATTAAAGTCATTCTGAGAGGTGAATTGATATCTCATTGTGGTTTTGATTTGCATTTCTCTAATGGTTAGAGATGCTAAGCATTTTTTCATGTGCCTGTTATCCATCTGTATGTCTTCTTTGGAAAAATGTTTATCAGGTCTTCTGCCCACTTTTTAATTGGGTTGTTTGTTTTTTGGATGTTGAGTTGGATGAGCTGTTTATATATTTTGGATATTAACCCCTTATCGGTCATGTCATTTGCAAATATTTTCTTCCATTCAGTAGGTTTTTCCTTTCATATTGTGGATGGTTTCCGTTGCTGTGAAAAAAAATTGTAAGTTTGAGTCCTATTTGTTTATTTCTGCTTTTATTTCTTTTGCTTTAGGACACATGTGCAAAATACTGCTATGATTTATGTCAAAGGGTGCTCTGTCTATGCTCTTTTCTAGTTTTATGTTTCAGAGCTTACATTTAGGTCTTTAATCCATTTTGAGTTTATTTTTGTATTTGGTGTGAGGAAGTATTCTAATCTTATATTTTACACATAACTATCTGGTTTTCACACCACCAATTATTGAAGAGACTGTCTTTTCCCCATTGTATATTCTTTCCTCTTTTGTCATAGATTAATTGACCATAAGTGGTTAGATTTATCTCTGTGTTCTCTATTCTGTTACATTGATTTCTGTTTTTGTGCCATCTTCTGTTTCTAATACTGTTTGATAGACAACTTTCAGCCAGTATCTAGTGCTCTTTTTGTTGCTGTGTGTCTCTGACCATGTTCTACTGGGTCAGAAAACTGCTTCTTGAAATGGATCCTGCTACCTAAAAGTCCTGGCACAACCCAGTCCAGGTTCCAGTGAGGCCAATGTGAACATTACATTTTAAAGCTTTTATAACCTTTGTTACTCTAGCCTTTGGATTCTTGATTCTATGAGCTTCATCTACAATAACAGCTGACCATTCCAAACTGCTAAGTTCATCCAGACACAAGTACAGTATTTCATAAGCCGTTACAGCAATTTCACATTTCCTCTGCTTTACACAAGTCGGTTCATTGTCTTTTTTGTTACCATGTAAAATAGTGATTCTGAAATATCCCCAGGTGTCCAATTCATCCTTCCAGTTGTAGAGGACAGAAAGAGGAGCAACTATTAAGAACATATTTTTTGCTATAAGAGAAGAGGTGCTCCTTTTTCATACTTTGTAGTAAAACCTCTGTCATTTTATTTTCAATATCTTCATGAGTAATCTATTTATGCAAAACTGCCACCCAAAATGAAATACCCTGTACTATTTTTCCAAGTTCCATATCATCACCAAGAATACTCCCTCTTCCTTGGACGAATTGTCCATAGATAAACCGGACTCTTTCCCTTTGGTAGTCTGTCAAATACCCATTAATTGTATAAGGAATAGAGTTTCAATCTTCAGATAAGAGAAAGCAATAGCAGAAGATGGAAATTTTCTGTCTAGGAAGTAAGGTTTTTCCAAATCTTCATCATCAAATATAAAATTCCTGAAGCAATCTTTAACAGTTCTTACTTCTTGAAATCTTTTGAGAAGTATTTTCCTTTCTTGAAAATCTGAATATAAGATGATGCAAATGACTTCCTATTTTCATCCACAGTGATAGATTTTATGAAGTTTTATGAAGTGATAGATTTTTATAAAGTTTTTCATTATCTGGAGAAGAGGAAAGACATCTTTCTCCTGGATGCCATGTATTTGCCAGTCGTTTCCACACCTGGTTTCTAGGCAGAAGGATCCGTCTGGCCAGGGGGAGGGGCCTGACAGTTTGGCTGCATTTAGCCCCAGGCCAGGCAGGAGGATGACAAGGAGGAGGCCAGTGGGAGGATGGTGGCCAATACCACTTCCTGCTGCCCTCTATACAGTGCCTCCCCCATGTGGCCCGTTAACATGTGACAGAGGGAACAAAGGAGGGGCCCAAGGCGATGAAGGGAGAAAGGACAGTGGCCAAAGTATGCTGTGGAAGCTGACAAGGCAACACTCACTTAGTCCTCTAGAGCTCTGCCATGGTGGAGGACAACAGGTGGGCAAGTCAACCCCCTACCCTCCCTTTCAGTGTTGGGCCTCCCTTTACAGCACACTGCAACTTCCCAATTCTGAAATGTTTGTGAGAATTCATCAGTGAAGCCATTGAGCCATGAGCTTTTTGTTGGAAGGTTGTTAATTACTGATTCAATTTTTTACTGGTAATTTGTCTGTTCATATTTTCTATTTCTTCATGATTCAGTTTTGATAGGTTTTATGTTTCTAGGTATTTATTCATTTCTTCCAGACTGTACAATTTGTTGGCATATAATTATTCATAGTAGTCTCCTACAGTCCTTTGTATTTATGTGGTATCAGTTGTAATGTCTCCTCTTTCATATATAATTTTATTTATTTGTCTTCTTTTTTTCTTGGTAATCCAGCTAATAGTTTGTCTATTTTGTTTATGCTTTCAAAAACTAATTCCTAGTGTCATTGATCTTTTCTATTCTCTTTTTGTCTCTAATTTATTTCCACTCTGATGTTTATTTTCTGCCTTCTGTTAATTTTGGACTTAGTTTGTTCCTTTTCTAGTTCCCTGATATGTAAAATTAGGTTTATTTTAGCTCTTTCTTGTTTTTTTTTTTGTTTGTTTGTTTTTGGCTTTACAAGCTTTATTTCTCCTTCAATTCAGAGTTTATGATTTGTCTATCACTGATATCTTAAAATTAAGAAGGCACATTCTGTTTTATAATGTTACCAACAATTTAAAAAGAAGATTATTTTTTTAAAGATTTTTAGAAGTTTCATGTAATGTCTGAAACATTTATATTAACATGTTTCCATTAAAATAACCCAAAGAGAGACTTCTGGGAAGATGGCAGAAGAGTAAGTCATGGAGATCACCTTCCTTCCCACAGATACACCAGAAATACATCTACACGTGGAACAACTCCTACAGAACACCTACTGAATGCTGGCAGAAGACCTAAGACCTCCCAAAAGGCAAGAAACACCCCACGTACCTGGGTAGGGCAAAAGAAAAAAGAATAAACAGAGACAAAAGGATAGGGACGGGTCCTGCACCAGCGGGAGGGAGCTGTGAAGGAGGAAAAGTGTCCACACATTAGGAAGCCCCTTTGTGGGTGGAGACTGCAGGTGGCGGGGGGGGTGAGCTTCGGAGCCACGGAGGAGAGCACAGCAATAGGGGTGTGGAGGGCAAAGCGGAGAGATTCCAGCACAGAGGATCAGGGTCGACCGGCACTCACCAGCCCGAGAGACTTGTCTGCTACCCCGCTGGAGTGGGCGGGGCTTCGGTCAGAGCCCAGGGAGAGGACTGTGGTTGGCGGCCTGAACACAGCCTGCAGGGGTTTAGTGCGCCACGGCTGGCTGGGAGGGAGTCCGGGGAAAAGTCTGGACCTGCCAAAGAGGCAAGAGACTTTTTCTTCTCTCTTTGTTTCCTGGTGCACAAGGAGAGGGGATTAAGAACAATGCTTAAAGGAGCTCCAGAGATGGACTGCGAGATGCGGCTAAAAGCACGGACCACAGAGACACACATGAGACGCTAAGGCTGCTGCTGCTGCCACCAAGAAGCCTGTGTGTGAGCACAGGTCACTATCCACACCCCCCTTCTGGGGAGCCTGTGCAGCCCGCCACTGCCAGGGTTCCGGGATCCAGGGACAACTCCCCCGGGAGAACGCACGGCGCGCCTCAGGCTGGTGCAATGTCACGCTGGTCTCTGCCGCCGCAGGCTCACCCTGCGCTCCGTGACGCTCCCTACCCCTTGGCCTGAGTAAGCCAGAGCCTCCGAATCAGCGGCTCCTTTAACCCTGTCCTGTCTGAACAAAGAACAGACGCCCTCCAGCGACCTACACGCACAGGTGGGGCCAAATCCAAAGCTGAGACCCTGGGAGCAGTGAGAACAAAGAAGAGAAAGGGAAATCTCTCCCAGCAGCCTCAGAAGCAGCAGATTAAAGCTCCACAATCAATTTGATGTACCCTGCATCTGTGGAATACATGAATAGACAACGAATCATCCCAACTTAAGGAGGTGGACTTTGAGAGCAAGATTTATTATTCTTTCCCCTTTTCCTTTTTTTGTGTGTATGAGTATGCTTCTGTGTGAGATTTTGTCTGTATAGCTTTGCTTCGACCATTTGTCCGAGGGTCCTATCCATCCATCTTTTTTTCCCTTAATAATTACTTTTTTATTTTAATAACTTTATTTTATTGTAATTTATCTTCATTCTTTCTTTCCTTCCTTCCCTCCTCTGGACAACAAATCATCCCAAATTGAAGAGGTGGACTTTGAGAACAAGATTTATGATTTTATCCTCTTTTTCTGAGTGGGTATGTGTATGCTTCTGTGTGAGATTTTGTCTGTATAGCTTTGCTTCCACCATTTTTTCCAGGGTTCTATCCATCCATTTTTTCATTTTTTTTCCTCTTAATAATTATTTTTTATTTTAATAAATTTATTATATTTTATCTTACTTTATATTATTTTACTTTAGCTTTTTTCTTTCTATTTTCCTTCCTTCCCTCCTTCCCTCCTTGCACCCTCCCTCTCTCCCTCCTTTCTGTCTTTCTTTATACTTCTACTAATTCTTTCTTTCTACATTTTCTCCCTTTTCTTCTGAGCCGTGTGGATGAAAGGCTCTTGGTGCTAAAGCCAGGAGTGAGTACTGTGCCTCTGAGGTGGGAGAGCCAAGTTCAGGACACTGGTCCACAAGAGGCCTCACAGCTGCACATAATATCAAAAGGTGAAAATCTCCCAGAGATCTCCATCTCAATGCCAGCACCCAGCTTCACTCAACGACCAGCAAGCTACAGTGCTGGACATCCTATGCCAAACAACTAGCAAGAGAGGAACACAACCACACCCATTAGCAGAGAGGCTGCCCAAAATCATAATAAGTCTACAGACACCCCAAAACACACCACCAGACATGGACATGTCCACCAGAAAGACAAGATCCAGACTCATCCACCAGAACACAAGCACTAGTCCCCTCCATAAGGAAGCCTACACAACCCACTGAACCAACCTTAGCAACTGGGGACAGACAGCAAAAACAACAGGAACTATGAACCTTCAGCCTGCAAAAAGGAGACCACAAACACAGTAAGGTAAGCAAAATAAAAAGACAGAAAAACACACAGCAGATGAAGGAGAAAGATAAAAACCCACCAGAACTAACAAATGAAGAGGAAATAGGCAGTCTACCTGAAAAAGAATTCAGAATAATGATTGTAAAGATGATACAAAATCTTGGAACTAGAACAGCAAAATGCAAGAAACATTTAACAAGGACCTAGAAGAACTAAAGATGAAACAAACAATGATGAACAACACAATAAATGAAATGAAAAATACTCTAGATGAGATCAATAGCAGAATAACCGAGGCAGAAGAATGAATAAGTGACCTGGAAGATAAAAGAGTGGAAATAACTACTGCAGAGCAGAATAAAGAAAAAAGAATGAAAAGAACTGAGGACAGTCTCAGAGACCTCTGGGACAACATTAAACTCACCAACGTTCAAATTATAGTGGTTCCAGAAGAAGAAGAGAAAAAGAAAGGGACTGAGAAAATATTTGAAGAGATTATAGTTGAAAACTTCCCTAATATGGGAAAGGAAATAGTTAATCAAGTCCAGGAAGCACAGAGAGTCCCATACAGGATAAATCCAAGGAGAAACATGCCAAGACACATATTAATCAAACTGTCAAAAATTAAATACAAAGAAAACATATTAAAAGCAGCAAGGGAAAAACAAATAACACACAAGGGAATCCCCATAAGGTTAACAGCTGATCTTTCAGCAGAAACTCTGCAAGCCAGAAGGGAGTGGCAGGACATATTGAAAGTGATGAAGGAAAAAAACCTGCAACCAAGATGACTGTAACCAGCAAGGATCTCATTCAGATTTGATGGAGAAATTAAAACCTTTACATACAAGGAAAAGCTGACAGAGTTCAGCACCACCAAACCAGCTCTACAACAACTGCTAAAGAAACTTCTCTAGGCAAGAAACACAAGAGAAGGAAAAGACCTACAATAACGAACCCAAAACAATTAAGAAAATGGGAATAGGAACATATGTATCGATAATTACCTTAAATGTAAATGGACTAAATGCTCCGACCAAAAGACACAGACTGGCTGAATGGATACAAAAATAATATGCATATCTTTGCTGTCTACAAGAGACCAAATTCAGACCTAGAGACACATACAGACTGAAAGTGAGGGGATGTAAAAAGGTATTTCATGCAAAATGAAACCAAAAGAAAGCTGGACTAGCAATTCTCATATCAGACAAAATAGACTTTAAAATAAAGACTATTAGAAGAGACAAAGAAGGACACTACATAATGATCAAGGGATCAATCCAAGAAGAAGATATAACAATTGTAAATATTTATGCACCCAACATAGGAGCACCTCAATACATAAGGGAAATACTAACAGCCATAAAGGGGAAATTGACAGTAACACATTCATAGTAGGAGACTTTAACACCCCACTTTCACCAATGGACAGTTCATCCAAAATGAAAATAAATAAGGAAACCCAAGCTTTAAATAATACATTAAACAAGATGGACTTAATTGATATATATAGGACATTCCATCCAAAAACAACAGAATACACATTTTTCTCAAGTGCTCATGGAACATTCTCCAGGATAGATGATATCTTGGGTCACAAATCAAGCCTTGGTAAATTTAAGAAAATTGAAATTGTATCAAGTATCTTTTCCGACCACAATGCTATGAGACTAGATATCAATTACAGGAAATGATTTGTAAAAAATACAAACACATGGAGGCTAAACAATACAGTATTTAATAAGAAGTGATTACTGAAGAAATCAAAGAGGAAATAAAAAAATACCTAGAAACAAATGACAATGGAGACATGACGACTCAAAATCTATGGGATGCAGCAAAAGCAGTTCTAAGAGGGAAGTTTATAGCAATAAAATCCTACCTTAAGAAACTGGAAACACCTCGAATAAACAACCTAATCTTGCACCTAAAGCAAATAGAGAAAGAAGAACAACAACAAAAAAAAAGAGATAGCAGAAGGAAAGAAATCATAAAAATCAGATCAGAAATAAATGAAAAAGAAATGAAGGAAACAATAGTAAAGATCAATGAAACTAAAAGCTGGTTCTTTGAGAAGATAAACAAAATTGATAAACCATTAGCCAGACTCATCAAGAAAAAAAAGGAGAAGACTGAAATCAGTAGAATTAGAAATGAAAAAGGAGAAGTAATAGCTGACACTGCAGAAATACGAAAGATCATGAGAGTTTACTACAGCACTCTATGCCAATAAAATGGACAACCTGGAAGAAATAGACAAATTCTTAGAAAGGCACAACCTGCCAAGACTGAATCAGGAAGAAATAGAAAATATGAACAGACCAATCACAAGCACTGAAATTGAAACTGTGATTAAAAATCTTCCAACAAACAAAAGCCCAGGACCAAATGTCTTCACAGGCGAATTCTATCAAACATTTAGAGAA
Organism: Globicephala melas; assembly: GCF_963455315.2. Lineage (NCBI taxonomy): Eukaryota > Metazoa > Chordata > Mammalia > Artiodactyla > Delphinidae > Globicephala > Globicephala melas. The sequence continues at coordinate 50,067,217 of NC_083335.1, forward strand.
GAGCTAACACCTATCCTTCTCAAACTCTTCCAAAATACAGCAGAGGGAGTAACCCTCCCTTACTCATTCTACGAGGCCACCATCACCCTAATACCAAAACCAGACAAGGATGTCACCAAGAAACAAAACTACAGGCCAATATCACTGATGAACATAGATGCAAAATTCCTCAACAAAATACTAGCTAACAGAATCCAACAGCACATTAAACAGATCATACACCATGATCAAGTGGGGTTTATTCCAAGAATGCAACGATTCTTCAATATATGCAAATTAATCAAAGTGATACACCATATTAACAAACTGAAGGAGAAAAACCATATTATCATCTCAATAGATGCAGAGAAAACTTTTGACAAAATTCAACACCCATTTATGATAAAAACGCTGCAGAAAGTAAGCATAGAGGGAACTTTCCTCAACATAATAAAGGCCATATATGACAAACCCGCAGCCAACATTGTCCTCAATGGTGAAAAACTGACATCATTTCCACTAAGATCAGGAAGAAGACAAGGTTGCCCACTCTCAACACTCTTATTCAACATAGTTTTGGAAGTTTTAGCCACAGCAATCAGAGAAGAAAAGGAAATAAAAGTAATACAAATCAGAAAAGAAGAAGTAAAGCTGTCACTATTTGCAGATGACATGATACTATATATAGGGAATCCTAAAGATGATACCAGAAAACTACTGCAGCTAATCAATGAATTTGGTAAAGTAGCAGGATACAAAATTAATGCACAGAAATCTCTGGCATTCCTATAAACTAATGATGAAAAATCTGAAAGTGAAATCAAGAAAACACTCCCATTTACCATTGCAACAAAAAGAATAAAATATCTAGGAATAAACCTACCTAAGGAGACAAAAGACTTGTATGCAGAAAATTAAAAGACACTGATGAAAGAAATTAAACATGATACAAATAGATGGAGATATATACCATGTTCTTGGATTGGAAGAATCAACATTGTGAAAATGACTCTACTACTCAAAGCAATCTACAGATTCAATGCAATCTGTATCAAACTACCACTGGCATTTTTCACAGAACTAGAAGAAAAAATTTCACAATTTGTATGGAAACACAAAAGACCCCGAATAGCCAAAGCAATCTTGAGAACGAAAAACAGAGCTGGAGGAATCAGGCTCCATGACTTCAGACTATACTACAGAGCTGCAGTAATCAAGACAGTATGGTACTGGCACAAAAACAGAAAGATAGATCAATGGAACAGGATAGAAAACCCAGAGATAAACCCACGCACATACGGTCACCTTATCTTTGATAAAGGAGGCAGGAATGCACAGTGAAGAAAGGACAGCCTCTTCAATAAGTGGTACTGGGAAAACTGGATAGGTACATGTACAAGTATGAGATTAGATAACACCCTAACACCATACACAAAAATAAGCTCAAAATGGATTAAAGAACTAAATATAAGGCCAGAAACTATCAAACTCTTAGAGGAAAACATAGGCAGGACACTCTATGACATAAATCACAGCAAGGTCCTTTTTGACCCACCTCCTAGAGAAATGGAAATAAAAACAAAAATAAACAAATGGGACCTAATGAAACTTCAAAGCTTTTGCACAACAAAGGAAACCATAAACAAGACAAAAAGACAACCCTCAGAATGTGAGAATATATTTGCAAATGAAGCAACTGAGGAAGGATTAATCTCCAAAATTTATAAGCAGCTCACACAGCTTAATAACAAAAAAGCAAACAACCCAATCCAAAAATGGGCAGAAGACCGAAATAGACATTCCTCCAAAGAGGATATACAGACTGCCAACAAACACATGAAAGAATGCTCAACATCACTAATCATTATAGAAATGCAAATCAAAACTACAACGAGATATCATCTCACACCAGTCAGAATGGCCATCATCAAAAAATCTAGAAACAATAAATGCTGGAGAGGGTGTGGAGAAAAGGGAACCATCTTACACTGTTGGTGGGAATGTAAATTGATACAGCCACTATGGAAAACAGTATGGAGGTTCCTTAAAAAACTACAAATAGAACTACCATATGACCCAGCAATCCCACTACTGGGCATATACCCTGAGAAAACCATAATTCTAAAAGAGTCATGTACCAAAATGTTCATTGCAGCTCTATTTAAAATAGCCCAGAGATGGAAACAACCTAAGTGTCCATCATCGGATGAATGGATAAAGAAGATGTGGCACATATATACAATGGAATATTACTCAGCCATAAAAAGAGGCAAAATTGAGCTATTTGTAATGACGTGGATAGACCTAGAGTCTGTCATACAGAGTGAAGTAAGTCAGAAAGAGAGAGACAATTACCATATGCTAACACATATATATGGAATTTAAGAAAAAAATATGTCATGAAGAACCTAGGGGTGAAACAGTCATAAAGACACAGACTTACTAGAGAATGGACTTGAGGATATGGGGAGGGGGAATGGTAAACTGTGCCAAAGTGAGAGAGGCATGGACATATATACACTACCAAAGATAATGTAGATAGCTAGTGGGAAGCAGCCACATAGCACAGGGATATCGGCTCAGTGCTTTGTGACCGCATGGAGGGGTGGGATAGGGAGCGTGGGAGGGAGGGAGATGCAAGGGGAAAGAGATATGGGAACATATGTATATATATATATAACTGATTCATTTTGTTGTGAAGTTGAAACTCACATATCATTGTAAAGCAATTATACTCCAAGAAAGATGTTAAAATGAAAAAAAAAAAAAAAAAAGAAAAGGAAAACAAACCTGTTTATGTGATATAACTACCCAAGGGCAAAAAATAATAATAATAACCCAAAGAAAGTTTAGTATTAGTTGTTTTTTGTTTGTTTGTTTTTATACTGCAGGTTCTTATTAGTCATCAATTGTATACACATCAGTGTATACATGACAACCCCAATCGCCCAATTCATCACACCACCATCCCCACCCTACCGCAGTTTTCCCCCCTTGGTGTCCATACATTTGTTCTCTACATCTGTGTCTCAACTTCTGCCCAGCAAACCAGTTCATACGTAACATTTTTCTAGGTTCCACATACATGCGTTAATATACAATATTTGTTTTCTCTTTCTTACTTCACTCTGTATGCCAGTCTCTAGATCCATCCAGGTCCCAACAAATGACCCAATTTCGTTCCTTTCTATGGCTGAGTAATATTCCATTGTATATATGTACCACAACTTCTTTATCCATTCCTCTGTCAATGGGCATTTAGGTTGCTTCCATGACCTGGCTATTGTAAACAGTGCTTCAATGAACATTGTGGTGCATGTGTCTTTTTGAATTATTGTTTTCTCTGGGTATATGCCCAGTAGTGGGATTGCTGGATCATATGGTAATTCTATTTTTAGTTTTTTAAGGAACCTCCATAGTGTTCTCCACAGGGGCTGTATCAATTTACATTCCCACCATGAGTGCAAAAGGGCTGCCTTTTCTTCACACCCTCTCCAGCATTTGTTGTTTGTAGATTTTCTGATGATGCCCATTCTAAATGGTATGAGGAGATACCTCATTGTAGTTTTGTTTTGCATTTCTCTAATAATTAGTGATGTTGAGCAGCTTTTCATGTGCTTCTTGGCCATCTGTATGTCTTCTTTGGAGAGATGTCTATTTAAGTCTTCTGCCTATTTTTGGATTGGGTTGTTTGTTTCTTTAATATTGAGCTGCATGAGCTTTTTATATATTTTGGAGGTTAATCCTTTGTCTGTTGATTTATTTGCAAATATTTTCTCCCATTCTGAGGGTTGTCTTTTTGTCTTGTTTATGGTTTCCTTTGTTGTGCAAAAGCTTTGAAGTTTCATTAGGTCCCATTTGTTTAGTTTTGTTTTTATTTCCATTACTCTAGGAGGTGGATCTAAAAAGATCTTGCTGTGATTTATGTCAAAGAGTGTTCTTCCTATGTTTTCCTCTAAGAGTTTTATAATGTCTGGTCTTACATTTAGGTCTTTAATCCATTTTGAGTTTATTTTTGTGTATGGTGTTAAGGAGTGTTCTAATTTCATTCTTTTACATGTAGCTGTCCAGTTTTCCCAGCACCACTTATTGAAGAGACTGGCTTTTCTCCATTGTATATCTTTGCTTCCTTTGTCATAGATTAGGTGACCATAAGTGTGTGAGTTTATCTCTGGGCTTTCTATCTTGTTCCATTGATCTATGTTTCTGTTTTTGTGTCAGTACCATATTGTCTTGATTACTGTAGCTTTGTAGTATAGTCTGAAGTCAGGGAGTCTTATTCCTCCAGCTCAGTTTCTTTCCCTCAAGACTACTTTGGCTATTCGGGGTCTTTTGTGTCTCCATACAAATTTTAAGATGATTTGTTCTAGTTCTGTAAAAACTGCCATTGGCAATTTGGTAGGAATTGCATTGAATCTGTAGATTGCTTTGGGTAGTATAGTCATTTTCACAATATTGATTCTACCAATCCAAGAACATGGTATATCTCTCCATCTGTTGGTATCATCTTTAATTTCTTTCGTCAGTGTCTTATAGTTTTCTGCATACAGGTCTTTGTTTCCTTAGGTAGGTTTACATTTGTTTGTTTTTAATTTTGGCATTTATCACAATGAACTTGCCTCTTATAGCTGCTCTGTGGTGTTCCATATTTTTTGGTGTATTGTGTTTCATCTTCATTTCTCTCAAGATACATTTTTAAAATTTATTTAATTTTTATTTATTTATTTTTGGCTGTGTTGGGTCTTTGTTGCTGCACACAGGCTTTTTGTAGTTGCAGCGAGCGGGGGACTACTCTTCATTGTGGTGTACGGGCTTCTCATTGCAGTGGCTTCTCTTGCTGTGGAGCATGGGCTCTAGGCACATGAGCTTCAGTAGTTTTGGCATGCAGGCTTCGTATTTGTGGCTCACGGGCTCTAGAGCTCAGGCTCAGTAGTTGTGGTGCACAGGCTTAGTTGCTCTGCAGCATGTGGTATCTTTTCATACCAGGGATCGAACTGGTGTCCCCTGCATTGGCAGGTGGATTCTTAACCACTGTGCCACCAGTGAAGTCTCTCAAAATATTTTAAATTTCTCTCTTGATTTATTATTTGACACATTTGTTGCTCAGGAGCATGTTTAATATACATATATGTTTATATGTATAAATGTTTATATGTTTACATTTATGTAAATTTTCCAGTTCTTCCTATATATCTGGATGTCTGTTTTTTACCCCAGGTTAGGAAGTTTTAGCCATTATTTCTTCGATTAAGCTTTCTGCTGCTTTCTCTCTCTGTGTCTCTTACACTGCATATATTGGTTCCTTTCATGAGTCCTATAAATCCCTTAAGCTATCTTCACTACTTTTCCTCATCTACTTATTTACTTCATTTTTTTCTCATTTCTTTCCCCATTTGAATGGATTCCACTGCCCTGTCTTCAATTTCACTGATCTTTGCCTCTGCCACATCTAGTCTGATGTTTAACCCCTCCACTGAATTTTTCAATTCAGTGATTTGTGTTTAGTACATTTTAATATTTTCTATCTGTTGAAACTCTCACTCTGTTTGTGCATTATTCTCCTGATCTTGGTTAGAAGCTTTATGACACTTATTGTGAACTTTCTATCAAGTAAATAAATTATCTCAATTTCATTGGGGCATGATTCTGGAGTTTTGTTGTTCTTTTATTTATTTTTATTTTTAATAATTTTTATTGGAGTATAGTTGCTTTACAATGTTGTGTTAGTTTCTACAGTACAGCAAAGTGAATCAGCTATACATATACATAAATCCCCTCTTTTTTGGATCTCCTTCCCATTTAAGTCACCACAGAGCACTGAGTAGGGTTCCCTGTGCTACACCGTAGGTTCTCATTAGCTATCTATTTTATACATATATCAATAGTGTATATATGTCAATCCCAATCTCCCAGTTCATCACGTCCCCCCTTTCCTCCTTGGTATCTATACATTTGTTCTCTACATCTGTGTCTCTATTTCTGTTTTGCAGATAAGATCATCTATACCATTTTTCTAGATTCCACATATGAGTTAATACATGATATTTGTTTTTCTCTTTCTGACTTACTTCACTCTGTATGATAGTCTCTAGGTCCATCCATGTCTCCACAAATGACCCAATTTCATTCCCTTTTATGGCCAAGTAATATTCCATTGTGTGTATATATATATATATATATATATATATATATATATATACACCACATCTTCTTTATCCATTCATCTGTTGATGGACATTTAGGTTGCTTCCATGTCCAGGCTATTGTAAATAGTGCTGCAATGAATATTGGGGTGCATGTGTCTTTTTGAATTATGGTTTTCTCAGGGTATATGCCCAGTATTAGGATTGCTGGGTCATACAGTATTTCTATTTTTAGTTTCTAAGGAACCTCCATACTGGTCCCCATAGCAGCCATATCAATGAAAGAATTCAAAGATGACACAAACAGATGGAGAGATGTACCACGTTCTTGGATTGCAAGGGTTAATATTGTGAAAATGAGTATACTACCTAAAGTAATCTACAAACTCAATGCAATCCCTAACAAATTACCAATGGCATTTTTCACAGAACTAGAACAACATATTTTACAGTTTGTCTGGAAACACAAAAGACCCCGAATAGCCAAAGCAATCTTGAGAAAGAATAACCAAGCTGGAGGAATCAGGTTCCCTGACTTCAGACTGTACTACTATAGTAATTAAGCTATAGTAATTAAGGCAGTATGGTACTTGCACAAAAACATAAATATAGATCAATGGAACAGGATAGAAAGCCCTGAGATTAACCATCGCACCTATGGTCACCTAATCTATGACAAAGGAGGCAAGAATATACAATGGATAAAGACAACTTCTTCGATAAGTGGTGCTGGGAAAACTGGACAGTTACATGTAAAATAATGAAATTAGAACACTCCCTAAAACCATACACGAAAATAAACTCAAAATGGATTACTGACATAAATGTAAGGCCAGACACTATAAATCTCTTAGAGAAAAACATGGGAAGAACACACTTTGACATAAATCGCAGCAAGATCTTTTTTGACCCACCTCCTAAAGTAATGAAAATAAAAACAAAAAGAAACAAATGGAACCTAATGAAACTTAAGAGCTTTTGCACAACAAGGGAAACCATAAACAAGATGAAAAGACAACCCTCAGAATGGGAGAAACTATTTGCAAATGAAACAAATGACAAAGTATTAATCTCCAAAATATAAAAACAGCTCATGCAGCTGAATATCAAAAAAACAAACAACCCAATTCAAAAATGGGCAGAAGACCTAAATAGACATTTCCCCAAAGAAGACATACAGATGGCCAAAAGGCACATGAAAAGATCCTCAATGTCACTAATTATTAGAGAAATGCCAATCAAAACTACAATGAGGTATGACCTCACCTCACACCTGTCAGAATGGCCATCATCAAAAAATATACAAGCAATAAATTCTGGAGAAGGTGTAGAGAAAAACGTACTCTCTTGCACTGTTGGTGGTGTTGTTCTTTTATTTGGAACATATTCTATTTCTTTATTTTTACTCTGTGTGTTGGTTTCTGTTCATTAGGTAAAACAGCCACCTCTCCCAGTATTGAGTGGTCTTGTGTAGGAGATGGACCTCCTCGATCAGCCTACCAAACTCCTGATTTTGTCTCAGACCTTTGATTGTTCAAGCCACCTTCTTTGTTCTTAGTGTCTACCAGTAGTTGAGGGTGGCCCGAGATCTGCTAGTGTTCCAAAGAGGAGGATCACATTCAACACCTAGATAGGAAGTTGGATCCTCAGGCAACAGCTGGGAAAGTATGTGGTTAAGCCCCTTCCAGGGAGAAATGGGGAGATGGACACCTTTGCTTATTGTTTGTATGCTAGACCTGGAAATACAACCATGGGGGAGGTGCTTCTGCATCCATTAAGAAATGCTTCTTTTTTGCTACAGTCCTGTGGGACTTATGAGTCCACGCTCCATTGTCTATCTGAGCCAGATGATCCGAGGGCCAGTCCCTCAGGTAGCAGCCACAAAAATTGGGACACCATATGTGTCAGTTCCTTTCAGGGGAATACTGGCAACTTGGAAAGTGTTTGAGGGAGATGGTGAGAGAAATGTCCATCAGCTTACCCTGTCTCTGGGGAGGATCAATGCCAGACTTTAGATGTGTGCTAAATTAGAAGCTTGACCCTCAGGCAGCAGTTTTTAGAGTGTGAAGGTGGACCCCTTTCAAGAAAAGACTGGGAGATGGTAATTTTTGCCTGCTTCTTCTGTGCAGACCTCAGAGGGGAAATAGCTGGTTAAGAATTCCATTGTTTGCTACAGTTCTGTGGGACTCATGAATGGAAGTCTTCTTGGCTAACAGAGTCAGGTAATCCAGGGATTTGTCCTTAGGCAGCAGAGCAAAATCAGGGTGCATACATGCATACAAGCTTCTTTCTGGAAGATACTGGTGACTTGGAGTCGGCTACGTAGAGATGGCCTGGTGACTGCCAATTTCCCTGGTTTCTGGGGAAGAGTGCATCTAGTCCCTAGATGTGTGCTAAATTAGAAATCTGGCTTTCATTCAGCAGCTTTCAAAGTATGCAGATGGACCCCTTTCAAGGAAAGATTGGGAAAGGGGAATTTCTACTTGCTCCCTCTGCACTACACCCTGAGGAGATAGCCATGGGGGTGCTTGCCACCCATTAACAACTACTGTTATAGTCTTGTGAGTTTCCTGAATACAAGCCTCATTGGCTTTCAGAGCTAGGTGTTTTGGGGGCTCATCCTTTAAGCAGGGGTCTAAAAATTTGGGACACTAGATGTGTGGTACAAACCCTTTTCTCCTCAGGGAGAAGCTAGGAGTTGGAGCTCCCTCTGGATTGTATGGAACGGTGCCAGTGTGGGGTTTATCTTGAGAGTGTTCCTCAATCTTTTCTACCCATTTTGATGTGAGTTTTTCTTTTGATGTGGGTTTTTCTGATTTGCCTGTTGTGTAGTAGTTGCTCAGTTCACTTCAGGATTTCTTTCAGAGGTAATTGTTGTGTGTAGATCTACAGTTGTTATGGCCATGGAGGAGGGGAGTTCAGGAGCCTCCTGTGTTGCCATCTTGGTCTACTCCTCTCCTGTAGCCTTGTTTGATTTAAATTCAATTTTGTTTAATACTTGTTTAGCACTCCCCTTTCTATTTTCCTTACGATTTGCATGGAATATCTTTCTCCATCATTTCACTTTCAATCTATTTGTGTCTTTGGAACTACAGTGAGTTTTTTGTAGACAACATAGAGTTGGTTTATTTTATTTTTAATCCATTTTGTCAATCTCCATCTTTTGACTGGAAAGTTTAATTCATTTACCTGCAAAGTATTTACTCAAAAGTAGAGACTTCAGTAATTTTGCTATTTGTTTTGTATGTGCCTTATAATTTTTTTGTCCCTCATTTTCTGCATTATTGTCTTTTGTTGTTAGTTGACTTTTTTGTACTGAAACATTTAAATTTCCTTCCCATTTCGTTTTTGTGTATTCTGTAGCTGTTTTCTTTTTGGTTACCATGGTGATAACATTTAACATCCTTAAGTTATAAAACTGAACTTAATTTTTTAGCAGCTTAACTTCGATAACATACAAAAACACTGCTTCTACCTATATAGCTCCATCTCCACTCTCTTTTAACTATTAATGACACAAAATTATGTCTTCATACATTGTCCAAAATGTAGACTAGTAATTACTTTTATGCATTAGTCTCTTAAATCAAGTAGAAAACAAAAAGAGGGAGTTTCAAATCAAAGTACAATAATTGTAGTTTTTATAATTTTCTATGTATTTACCTTTACCAAATTTCTTCATGTCTTCATACATGTAGTCTCCTGTTATTTCAACTGGAAGGACTCCCTTAAGCATTTTTTGCAGGGTTGGTCCGGTGATAATGAACTCCTTCAGCTTTTGTTTATCTGAAACATCTAATTGTTACCTCATTTTTGAAGGACAATCTTTCCAGATCAAAGATTCTTCTCTGATATCACTCTATTAGGGAGCTGTAGGAGTGCCTTTTTTCTGCATCTATTGGCATTTCTGAGTTCCAGCCTTCTTAAACTCCAAATCTTGGATATAAGAGGCAAAAAGAAATCCAAGAACTGACCACCATGTCTTTCTTTAGGTTTTAAAATCCCCAGCCAGTCTTTCTACTTCTCACCATTTTTTAAAGTTTCCTTATGTTTGTTTTATATAATGTCTGTAGTATATTTGTGCTTACCAAAATGACGAAGGTAAAGTATGTCTAATGTATCTTCCTAGAAGCATTAAAAAACTCTATTGAGATTTTCATATGTTATTTGTCCTTTTATTCTATTAATCTGGTAAATGACATTTATTGATTTTTCCCCCCTTGCGGTACGCAGGCCTCTCACTGCCATGGCCTCTCCCATTGCGGATCACAGGCTCTGGACGTGCAGGCTCAGTGGCCATGGCTAACGGGCCCAGCCGCTCTGTGGCATGTGGGATTCTTCTGGACCGGGGCACGAACCCGCGTCCCCCGCATCGACAGGCGGACTCTCAACCACTGTGCCACCAGGGAAGCCCCCTTTATTGATTTTTTAAGTGTTAAACTATTTGGCATTACTTGAATAAACTTTATGTAGTTTTATATTAGTATCATTTTAATATATTTTGTATTCAATATTCTAATATTTTGTTATAGATGTTTTAATCTCTATTCTAGGCATACATTTCTTGTTTTCTGAAAATCTCCTTGGCATGTTTTGGTATCTGGGATATTTTGACCTCTTAAAAATTAGAAAAATGCTCTCTCCTTTTTACTATTTTGTGGAGGAATTTATATATGAATACTGTAATTTTGTTCTTAAAAAATCAAAATAATTTTATGATTTAACCTCTGGATTTGAAATTTACAGTGTAAGAACGCTTTTAATAATGGAAATAATTACTTTTAGTAAATATGGGACTTTTGAGATTCTCTGTATTTTTATCAGCTTTAGTAAGTTTTATTTTTTTTAATTGTTCATAATATCTTATTGAAATTTGTAGGATCTGTGGTTATGTCTTATTTCATTTATTATATTTGTACAATAATTTGTAACTCTTTTAAAGAATATTTATGACTTTTAATTTTATATGCCTTGTGTTAGTGTTCTTTTGCTGTCTGTTATGTACTGAGTGTTTGATTTCCTGCCCCAAAATCATATGTTGAAGTATTAACCCCCAATGTGCCTGTCTTTGGAGATGGGGCTTCTAAGGAAGCAATTAAGATTAAATGAGATCATAAGAGTAGGGCCCTGATAAAATAAGGTTAGTGCCCTTGTAAGAAGAGGCACCAGGGAGCTTGCTCTCTCCCTCACAAGCACAAAGAGGTCATGTGAGCACACAATGAGAAGGCAGCTATCTAGAAGCCAGAAAGAGCCCTCACAAGAAATTAAACCCTGCTGGACTTTGATCTTGGACTTTCTAGCCTTCAGAGCTGTGAGAAAAATAATTTCTTTTGTTTAAGCCATGCAGTCTGTGATATTTTGTTACAGTAGCCTGGACAGACTAAGACACTGTCATAAAATTAATACAAAGATAGCAGCTTAAAAAAGCATAAATTTATTATTTCACATTTTTTTAGATCTGAAGTCTGGGTGGATTTTAATGTTTTTTGTTTGTTTGTTTGTTTCTTTTTTTTACTCCTTATCTCACATGGCTAAAATCAGGGATAGAGGATCCTTTTCATATACCAGTAGCAATAAAAAAAATACTCATATATATCTTAGTGTAAAGAGGGTATTACACTGTAAAAAATACCTGAATAAGTGAGAACAGCTTTGTAATTAGGATTTGAGCAGGGGCTGGATGATTTTTAAGGACTATATTAAAAAATGTCTAAATTCCTTTGAGCAGACTGTTTGTCAGACTGTTTTTCAAGTTGGTTCTACTATTATACATTCTTACTAGAAATATATGAGGATTTTAATTGGCCCTGTATGATTTTCATGATATATTTAAAGTATGGCTCTGTAGTTTCTGAAACCTGCTGGATCTCATTGGCTCCTTCACTTTAAGGCTTTGTCTTAGAAGGGAGATTTTGTTGGTTAGTTTTGATTGTTCACATGGCCTTCCTGCTCCATTACCTAACTGCAGTTTCTTTGCAGTCACCTCTGAATTTCCTGTGTAATGAAGTTTCTATGTATGTGAAGAAGTAAAAACCAAACAAAAAAGAACTCCAAATTTTAAAAAGCGCACACACAATAAACTTTGTAAACACTAATCACTTATCAATTCTCTATAGGGGAACTAGGTTATGTTTCTGATATGTAATAATTGGGCATTATAGAAAGACCAATGAAATATACATTAAAGTATATATCTGAAAAATAGTTTTATTATCCATGTGACAATAAACATGCAACATTTATGCTACCTTTTTTAAAAAAAGGGAAATCCTTTATTCATTACATTTTAATAAAGTATGCATCATTATTAAAACATTGTGTGAACATGAGATGACATTTTTCAAGGCTTTGTCTTTTGACATAGTGCAATACATTTACTTAAACTTCTTTGGAAAAATTTAATTTGATACTGACCCTATAACAAAATATAAAATATGTGATATAGGCAATTTAAAGTTACACACAAAAGAGGAAAAGAGACTGCTCACTAAGATTTCAGAACAGTAGCCTTCAAGTTATTAAAATATTTATATTAATAAATGTGTAATGATATCTACAATTGTGAAGTAGGGAGTATGTCTTTTATCCATTTGGAAAGTTTTATTTAGAAAGATTTAGATGCATAGAGTATTAATGTTTGTGGTTGTGGAAGTAGTTAAGGATTTTATCATAGAGACTACTTTTCATAATCAGCTACATACATATTCCAAATAATCAGGAACTTACTTTTCCATCAGATCAGTCAAAATTAGAAGACAGTTCTTATTTCATCTTATAAATAATAATTGCTATAGGTTATCACATATCCACCATTTAAACATAGAAAAATATGTGGCTATCATTAATGTTATTCACCAGAAAATGATGGTATCAGCCACTTTCAATTCCTGAAGATAAGGAAAACACTAATGGTTGGATTCATTTTTATTTTCCAAAACTTTCTATGTGTTCCAAAACTCTGTAAATCCAGGAGCAGAGAATAGTCTAGAAAATGGTGATTCTCTTCCAAGTCTATCTTTTTATTACCTTGAAAAATATCGTTTCAGGGCTTCCCTGGTGGCACAGTGGTTGAGAGCCTGCCTGCCGATGCAGGGGACACGGGTTCGTGCCCTGATCCAGGAAGATCCCACATGCTATGGAGTGGCTGGGCCTGTGAGCCATGGCCATTGAGCCTGTGCATCCGGAGTCTGTGTTCCGCAACGGGAGAGGCCACAACAGTGAGAGGCCCATATACCGCCAAAAAAAAAAAAATATATATATATATATATCATTTCAAACATTTGGGACACTGTCTTAAACTGATAGTTAACATTTACTGTATATGTGTCATATTTTTCTCCCAAAATTAAAACCTCTTGAGAACAGGAGCCATGTTATTTACTTGTTTTTCTTATTTAGCACTGGGGAAAAACACGAGGTTTATTAGTTCCTCAAAAAAAAAAAAAGCATTGGACTTGCAATATACTAAAGAAAAAGAAATCCCTCTGTATTCATAAAAGCATACTCTGCTATGGATGCATAATCACATGTGTCCTAAAGATGCAGTACACTGTTGAAATGATTAAAAATTGTCTCCATATAATATAGGTATTATTATTATTTAAATCTGAGCATTGAATCTAAAAAGAGATACCTCTTGTATGCCAATGATAATGGTGAGCTAACATTTACTACTGCCAGGGAAAATGGTAAGCATTTTCAGGTATATTTCATTTAATCCCCTTAAATATTTATGAGACAGATGTAATTATCCCCATTTTACAATTTTAAAAAAATGAGGCAGAGAGGTTATGTAACTTTTACAAATCTTTCAGTTAGTAAGTGGTAGAACTAGGCTTCAAAGTGTACACTTTCAATGTCTATACTATATTGCCTTTTCAGTTATGTAATACACTGGATGAGAAGAACTCAGGTCATACAGTTGGACTGATTATAAAGAACTGAAGTCTTGCACAATAGCACAATAACCTGATTCCTCAAGTACCAAATCTACTCAATATTTTGTCACACATCTAGCAGAAGAACCTTATTATACAGTTCTCTATCAAATAGTGACAGTAATTTAGTACATTACTAAAATAATACCTGATACTAATTTAGTGTCTTACTAGAATAATATCTTTTTCAATAGAAAAAAAAGAATGCAGTTCTTCAAAACTCTATGATCCAAGGATCAACTTTAAACCTAAGCAAACATAACTCAGTAATATTCTTTGCTGGTTTCAATTACTTGTGTGCAGCTCTGCCACTTTCATTCCATTATTACTTGAGATTCCATCTGTAGAAACGACATCTGTTTCCCTGTAGCCACAAAGAAAATGTATCCACGTGTTCATATAAACACTTTGAAGCAGGGAATACATTATCACAGTGAATACAAGCTGCGATTGAAGCAGTGACATCCATAAGAATATGTGATACAAAAATTAACTCTGATTTCCCAATAGAATTTGATGATTTTATTGCTACCATTGATTTTCAAAGTATTTCATATAGATTAACTTAAGATATAGTCTTGGGCTTCCCTGGTGGCGCAGTGGTTGGGAGTCCGCCTGCCGATGCGGGGGGCACGGGTTCGTGCCCCGGTCCAGGAGGGTCCCACATGCCGCGGAGCGACTGGGCCCGTGAGCCATGGCCGCTGAGTCTGCGCGTCCGGAGCCTGTGCTCCGCAATGGAGAGGCCACAGCCGTGGGAGGCCTGCGTACAGCAAAAAAAAAAAAAGATATAGTCTTGACAAAACATTGCTGATGCTGATGAGTCAGCTCCAAAGAACATGAGAATCATTTCAAATTTGTGGCATTAAAATATAGTTTTCACAGTAAATTGAGGACTAAGTAAATATAAGTAAAATACTTTGGGCAAAGAGCTAACTAGGATTATCCTTTGGTTTAGGTCATATATCAACTGTATGCTTACCTTACATATCTATACTAATTCCATAAAATCTTTCATTTGATGAAAGTAGCAAGTGTGAGATTCACAAGTGACCAGTAGTAGAATCTTAAAATTCAGCTAACAAAAGAAGTAATTGAAATTAAAGATATAAACCTTAAAAGGGACAAATCTGAGTTCTCTTATATATGTCTAGGTAGATTCCATATAACATGTATTACTGAGAAGTAAAACTATTCCCCAGAAGGTTCTGGATTAACTAAGCACTGAAGGGCATTTGAAGAAAAAACCTGTTAGGGAAGGGATCAAGGTGACAATGGTGTATGAACCACATAAACGTTAGGAATTCTGATATCATTTTTGAGGTTGCTATTTAGAACCATTATGAGAATAAGTATTATAAAAGTGCACTGATGTATAAAAAAGTTAGACAAAACTTGAAAGCAATCACTTTCTGGGACAGATTTCTTAAATATCATGACACCCAGCAGTAGTGCTACAGTACTTTAAGCTATGATTCCACACTGCCAGATATGCCATTATTGTAACATTGACATGGTATGTTAGATAGGGTAGGAAAAGTTTATTAAAATTATAAAAGTTGGTTGATATTTCCTCAGATTTAAAATATAGTCTATTTTTACTGGTTTAGCACAAATGCAAGGACACTTCATTGGACAGATGGAATAACAAGAATCTGAGGTTTTTGGCCTGCAAAGTCTTACAAATCATATTAAGTATGATGATCTAGAGTGTTTTAATTACAGAAATAATACCCATAGCCTGGGAGTCTTCAGATTCTTCAAGCATATTAGAATGCTCAGAGTGACTGGTGAGCAGAGCGAAATCTCCCATGGGCACTACCAGCTGGGTGGTGGTGAGGCTCAGTGGTATAGATCAGGAGAACAAGGTGAATGGGGAGAAGATATAAGGGGAGAATCATATGAATGATAGGGATGATATGAGATACAGGACCATTATCATGATAGTCAAAATTATAATAGTATAAACAATAAATGTAGTATAAAACTCCAATAAAATTTTTTAGAATAAAATCATATTTTCCAAGGTTATTGGACAGAGGCATTCTGAAGTTTTTTATAAGGTAGAGCAAGCTTGGAAGTGGGGACAAGTGGATGGATGGAGCCTGCTTCATTGGTAGGTGGCAGAGAGTACACACTAAAATAATGTCACTCATTGGCTACTTTCCCCGTTTACATCATGTTTTGTTTTAATGGTGTCTTACCTAATGGTTTTTAAGCAAAATTTCAGGAGTCACTTATCGTATTTTAAAATTGTTTAAAATTCTAAAGTAGAAACTACCACACCACTGTAAAGCAATTATACTCCAATAAAGATGTTAAAATAACTCTAGATAACTTACTCAGTGGGAGGAAACATATTCCTCTTCCCCCCCAGCTACACATATGCTGCCACTGTTCTTCAAGTTCAAGCTATCCACACAGCCAAGAATTGTCCTCTTAGATAACTAAACCAGGCTGAAATGACAGGTGGGACTGTCACATGGATGGACTTGGAACTTACACCTGGAACTCCAGAACTCTATACCAGCTGAACAGTGTACCTAAGTAATTTATTTAACTGTGCAATAATGTGACCCCACCATCTTAGGTGACTATATACTTTGAATTTCATATAACATCATTGTAGAAGGTTTTTGCTCAAGTATTTTGTCTCTATCCCTAAACCACCAAAAGGCACACACACACACACACACACACACACACACACACACACACACAGGAGTACGGGGATAAGAGGTTTTGTATGTGTTTAACTCTCCATGCAGAGATTGACAAAAATCAAATGCAGAATTGCATCCTATTAATTGCTGAATTACAACACAAGTTGAACTTCCAGCCTCTCATGGTGTCTGCTGTTAAAGGGAAAGAAGAGTATCCTGAAAATTGGAATGGGAGGTGTGTAAAGACCCTGATGGGAGACCTTCAAGATGGCGAGGACTAAGACATGGAGATCATCTTCCTTACCAGAAATACATCAGAAATACATCTACATGTGGAACAACTCCTACAGAACACCTACTGAACACTGGCAGATGACCTCAGACTTCCCAAAAGGCAAGAAACTCCCCACGTACCTGGGTAGGGCAAAAGTAAAAAGAAAAAACAGAGACAAAATAATAGGGACAGGACCTGCACCTCTAGGAGGGAGCTGTGAAGGAGGAAATGTTTCCACACACTAGGAAGCCCCTTCACTGGTGGAGACGGGGGTGGCAGGGGGGAAACTTCAGAGCCGCAGAGGACAGCACAACAGCAGCGGTGCAGAGGGCAAAGCAGAGAGATTCTCCCACAGAGTAGAGGTGTTGACCAGCACTCACCAGCCTGAGAGGCTTGTCTGCTTACCCACCACGGTGGGAGGGGACTGGGAGCTCAGGCTCTGGCTTCAGAGGTCAGATCCCAGGGAGAGGACTGGGGTTGGCTGTGTGCACACAGCCTGAAGGGGGCTAGTGCACCACAGCTAGCTGGGAGGGAGTCCAGGAAAAAGTCTGGAACTGCCTAAGAAGCAAGAGACCATTGTTTCGGGGTGCACGAGGAGAGGGGATTCAGAACACCACCTAAACGAGCTCCAGAGACGGGTGTGAGCTGCAGCTATCAGCCCAGACACCAGAGATGGGTGTGAAATGCTAAGGCTGCTGCTGAAACCAACAAAAAGCCTGTATGCAAGCACAGGTCACTATCCACACCTCCCATCCCAGGAGCCTGTGCAGCCTGCCACTGCCACTGCCAGGGTCCCGGGATCCAGGGACAACTTCCCTGGGAGAACACAGGGCCTGCCTCAGGCTGTTGCAATGTCACGCTGGCCTCTGCCATTGCAGGCTCACCCCACATTCCATACACCTCCTTCCCCCTGGCCTGAGTGAGCCAGAGCCCCCTAATCAGCTGCTACTTTAACCCTGTCCTGTCTGAATGAAGAAAAGATGCCCTCAGCCAACCTAAACTAAGAGGTGGGGCCAAATCCAAAGCTAAACCCCAGGAGCTGTGCGAACAAAGAAGGGAAAGGGAAATTTCTCCCAGCAGCCTCAGGAGCAGTGGAATAAATCTCCACAATTAACTTGATGTACATTGTTGCATCTCTGGAATCCATGAATAGACAATGAATCACCTCAGAATTGAGGTGGTGGACTTTGGGAGCAACTGCAGACTTCAGGGTTGCTTTCTACATCTAATTTGTTTCTGGTCCTATGTTTATCTTAGCTTAATATTTAGAGTTTATTATCATTGGTAGATTTGTTTATTGATTTCATTGCTCTCTTCCTTTTTTTAAAAATATATATATATATATATTTTTTCTTTTTCTCTTTTGGTGAGTGTGTATGTGTATGCTTCTTGGTGTGATTTGGTGGTCTGCATAGCTTTGTTTTTACCATTTTCCTAGGGTTCTGTCTGTCCCATTTTTGTTTGTTTGTTTTTTTAGCATATATTTTAGCACTTGTTATCATTGATGGATTTGTTTTTGGTTTGGTTGCTCACTTCTTTCTTTTTAATTACTTTTAATTTTTTAAATTATTAATAGTTTTATTTTAATAAGTTTATTTTATTTTTTCTTTCTCTCTCTCTTTCTTTCTTTCTTTCTTTCTTTCTTTCTTTCTTTCTTTCTTTCTTTCTTTCATTTTTTCTCCCATTTCTTCTCAGCTATGTGGCTGACAGGGTCTTCGTGCCTGGGTGTCAGGCCTGTGCCTCTGAGATGGGACAGCCAAGTCCAGGATGTTGGTCCACTAGAGACCTACCAGCTCCACATAATATCAAGCAGTGAAAGCTCTCCGAGAGATCTCCATCTTAACGCTAAGACCCAGCTCCACTCAACAATGACCAAGCTACAGTGCTGGACACCCTAGGACAAACAACAAGCAAGACAGGAACACAACCCCACCCATCAGCAGAGAGGCTGCCTAAAATCACAATAAGGTCACAGACACCCCAAAACACACCACCAGACACAGTCCTGTGCACCAGAAAGACAAGATCCAGCCTCATACAACAGAACACAAGCACTAGCCGTCTCCACCAGAAAGCCTACACAATGCACTGAACCATCCATAGCCACTGGGGGCAGACACGAAAAATAATGGGAACCACGAAGCTGCAGCCTGTGAAAAGGAGACCACAAACACAGTAAGTTAAGCAAAATGAGAAGACAGAGAAACACACAGCAGATGAAAGAGCAAAGTAAAAACCCACCAGACCAAACAAATGAAGAGGAAATAGGCAGTCTACCTGAAAAAGAGTTCAGAGTAATGACAGTAAAGATGATCCAAAATCTTGGAAAGAGAATGGAGAAAATACAATAAATGTTTAACAAAGACTGAGAAGAGCTAAAGAGCAAATAAACAATGATGAACAACACAATAAATGAAATGTAAAATTCTCTAGAATGAATCAATAACAGAATAGCTGAGGCAGAAGAATGGATAAGAGACCTGGAAGATAAAATAATGGAAATAACTACCACAGAGCAGACTAAAGAAAAAAGAATGAAAAGAATTGAGGACAGTCTCAGAGACCTCTGGGACAACATTAAACACACCAACATTCGAATGATAGGGGTCTCAGAAGAAGAAGAGAAAAAAAAAAAGGAACAGATAATATATTTGAAGAGATTGTAGTTGAAAACTTCCCTAATGTGGGAAAGGAAAGTGTCAATCAAATCCAGGAAGTGCAGAGAGTCCCATACAGGATAAACCCAAGGAGAAACACGCCAAGACACATATTAATCAAACTATCAAAAATTAAATACAAAGAAAAAATATTAAAAGCACCAAGGTAAAAACAACAAATAACATATAAGTGAATCCCAGTAAGGTTAACAGCTGATCTTTCAGCAAAAACTCTGCAAGCCAGAAGGGAGTGGCAGGACATATTTAAAGTAATGAAAGAGAAAAACCTACAACAAAGATTATACTAACCAGCAAGAAACTCATTCAGATTCAATGCAGAAATTAAAACCTTTACAGACAAGCAAAAGTTAAGAGTTCAGCACCACCAAAACAGCTTTACAACAAATGCTAAAGGAAAGAAACACAAGAGAAGGAAAAGACCTACAATAACAAACGCAAAACAATTAAGAAAATGGTAATAGGAACATACATATCAAAAATTGCCTTAAATGTAAATGGATTAAATGCTCCAACCAAAAGACATAGACTGGATGAATGGATACAAAAACAAGACCTACATATATGCTGTCTACAAGAGAACCACTTCAGACCTAGAGACACATACAGACTGAAAGTGAGGGGATGGAAAAAGATATTCCATGCAAATGGAAATCAAAAGAAAGCTGGAGTAGCTGTTCTCATCTCAGACAAAACAGACTTTAAAATAAAGACTCCAACAAGAGACAAAGAAGGACACTACATAATGATCAAGGGATCAATCCTAGAAGAAGATATAGCAATTGCAAATATTTATGCAACCAACATAGAAGCACCTCAATACAGAAGGCAAATGCTAACAGCCATCAAAGGGGAAATTGACAGCGACACAATCATAGTAGGGGACTTTAACACTCCACTTTCACCAATAGACAGATCATCCAAAATGAAGATAGATAAGGAAACAGAAGCTTTAAATAATACATTAACCAAGATGGACTTAATTGATATTTAAAGGATATTCCATCCAAAAACAACAGAATACACATTCTTCTCAAGTGCTCATGGAACATTCTCCAGGATAGGTCATATCTTGGTTCACATATCAAGCCTTGGTAACTTTAAGAAAATTGAAATTGTATGAAGTATCTTTTCTGACCACAACATTATGAGACTAGATATCAATTACAGGAAAAAATCTGTAAAAAATACAAAACATAGAGGCTAAACAATATACTATTAAATAACCAAGATATCACTGAATAAATCAAAGAGGAAATCAAAATATACCTAGAAACAAATGACAATGAAAACATGATGGAGACTTCCAGTAAGATGGTGGAAGAGTAAGACGTGGAGATCACCTTCCTCCTCACAGATACACCAGAAATACAGTTACACGTGGAACATCTCCTAAAGAACACTTACTGAACGCTGGCAGAAGACCTCAGACCTCCCAAAAGGTAAGAAAGTCCCCATGTACCTGGGTAGGGCAAAAGAAAAAAGAATAAACAGAGACAGAAGGATAGGGACGGGACTTGCACCAGTGGGAGTGTGAAGGAGGAAAGTTTTCCACACACTAGGAAGCCCCTTCGCGGACAGAGACTGCAGGTGGTGGAGAGGGAAAGCTTCGGAGCCATGGAGGAGAGCACAGCAACAGGGGTGCGGAGAGCAAAGCGGAGAGATTCCCGCACAGAGGATCGGTGCTGACTGGCACTCAGCAGCCCGAGAGGCTCGTCTGCTCACCTGCCAGGGTGGACGGGGCTGGAAGCTGAGGCTAGGGCTTCGGTCGGAGCACAGGGAGAGGACTGGGGTTGTCGGCTTGAACACAGCCTGGAGGGGGTTAGTGCACCATGGCTGGCGGGGAGTCTGGGTAAAATTCTGGACCTGCCAAAGAGGCAAGAGACTTTTTCTTCCCTCTTTGTTTCCTGGTGAAGGAGGAGAGGGGATTAAGAGCACTGCTTAAAGGAGCTCCAGAGATGGATGCGAGCTGCGGCTAAAAGCGCGGACCCCAGAGACAGGCATGAGATGTTAAGACTGCTGCTGCCGCCACCAAGAAGCCTGTGTGCGAGCACAAGTCACTATCAACACCCCCCTTCCGGACAGCCTGGGCAGCCCACTACTGCCAGGGTCCCAGGATACAGGGACAACTCCCCCGGGAGAACGCATGGCATGCGTCAGGCTGGTGCAACATCACGCTGGCCTCTGCCGCTGCAGGCTTGCCCTGCACTCCGTGCCCCTTTCTCCCTCCGGCCTGAGTGAGCCAGAGCCCCCGAATCAGCTGCTCCTTTGACACCATCCTGTCTGAGTGAAGAACAGATGCCCTCTGGTGACCTATACGAAGAGGCAGGGCCAAATCCAAAGCTGAGCCTCTGGGAGCTGTGAGAACAAAGAAGAAAAGGGGAAGTCTCTCCAAGCTGCCTCAGAAGTAGCGGATTAAAGCTCCACAATCAACTTGATGTACCCTGCATCTGTGGAATACATGAATAGACAATGAATCATCCCAAATTAAGGAAGTGGACTTTGAGAGCAAGATTTGTGATTTTTCCCCTTTTCCATTTTTTGTGAGTGTGTATGTGTATGCTTCTGTGTGAGATTTTGTCTGTATAGCTTTGCTTCCACCATTTGTCCTAGGGCTCTATCCATCCGTTTTTCTTTCTCTTAATAATTATTTTTTTATTTAAATAACTTTATTATATTTCATCTTACTTTATTACATTTTACTTTATCTTCTTTCTTTCTTTTTCCCTTCCTTCCCTCCTCTCTTCCTTCCTTCCTCCCTCCCTCCCTCCCTTCTTTCTTTCTTTCTTTCTTTCATTCTTTCTTTCTTGCCTTCTACCTCTACTAATTCTTTCTTTCTACTTTTACTCCCTTTTATTCTGAGTGGTGTGGATGAAAGGCTCTTGGTGCTAAAGCCAGGAGTCTGTGCTGTGCCTCTGAGGTGGGAGAGCCAAATTCAGGACACTGGTCCACAAGAGACCTCCCAGCTCCACATAATATAAAATGGCAAAAATCTCCCAGAGAACTCCATCTCAATGCCAGCACCCAGCTTCATTCAACAACCAGCAAGGCACAGTGCTGAACATCCTATGCCAAACAACTAGCAAGACAGGAACACAACCACACCCATTAGCAGAGAGGCTGCCTAAAATCATAATAAATGCCTAAATGCCTAAAATCATAACCCCAAAACACACCATCAGATGTGGACTTGCCCAACAGAAAGACAAGATCCAGCCACATACACCACAACACAGGCACTAGTCCCCTCCACAAGGAAGCCTACACAACCCACTGAACAAAACTTAGCTACTGGGGACAGACACCAAAAACAACAGGAACTATGAACCTGCAGCCTGTGAAAATGAGACCCCAAACACAGTAAGATAAGCAAAATGAGAAGACAGAAAAACACACAGCAGATGAAAGAGCAAGATAAAAACCCACCAGAAAAAACAAATGAAGAGGAAATAGGCAGTCTACCTGAAAAAGAATTCAGAATAATGATAGTAAAGATGATCCAAAATCTTGGAAATAGAATGGAGAAAATGCAAGAAACATTTAAAAAGAACCTAGAAGAACTAAAGATGAAACAAACAATGATGAACAACACAATAAATGAAATGAAAAATACTCTAGATGGGATCAATAGCAGAATAACTGAGGCAGAAGAACAGATAAGTGACCTGGAGGTTAAAAGAGTGGAAATAACTACTGCAGAGCAGAATAAAGAAAAAAGAATGAAAAGAACTGAGGACAGTCTCAGAGACCTCTGGGAAAACATTAAAGACATGAACATTTGAATTATAGGGGTTCCAGAAGAAGAGAAAAAGAAAGGGACAGAGAAAATATTTGAACAGTTTATAGTTGAAAACTTCCCTAATATGGGAAAGGAAATAGTTAATCAAGTCCAGGAAGCACAGAGAGTCCCATACAAGATAAATCCAAGGAGAAACATGCCAAGACACATATTAATCAAACTGTCAAAAATTAAATACAAAAAAAAAAAATATTAAAAGCAGCAAGGGAAAAACAGCAAATAACATACAAGGAAATCCCCATAAGGTTAACAGCTGATCTTTCAGCAGAAACTCTGCAAGCCAGAAAGGACTGGCAGGACATATTTAAAGTGATGAAGGAGAAAAACCTGCAACCAAGGTGACTGTAACCAGCAAGGATCTCATTCAGATTTGATGGACAAATTAAAACCTTTACAGACAAGTAAAAGCTGAGAGAGCTCAGTACTGCCAAACCACTCTACAAAAACTGCTAAATGAACTTTTCTCTGCAAGAAACACAAGAGAAGGAAAAGACCTACAATAACGAACCCAAAACAATTAAGAAAATGGGAATAGGAACATACATATTGATAATTACCTTAAATGTAAAGGGACTAAATACTCCCACCAAAAGACACAGATTGGCTGAATGGACACAAAAAGAAGACCCATATATTTGCTGTCTACAAGAGACCCACTTCAGACCTAGAGACACATACAGACTGAAAGTAATGGGATGGAAAATGTTATTTCATGCAAATGGAATCCAAAAGAAAGCTGGAGTAGAAATTCTCATATCAGACAACATGACTTTAAAATAAAGACTATTAGAAGAGACAAAGAAAGACACTACATAATGAGCAAGGGATTGATCCAAGAAGAAGATATAACAATTGTAAATATTTATGCACCCAATATAGGAGCACCTCAATACAGAAAGCAAATACTAACAGGCATAAAAGGGGAAATCGACAGTAACACATCCATAGTAGGGGACTTTAACACCCCACTTTCACCAATGGACAGATGATCCAGCATGAAAATAAATAAGGAAACACAAGCTTTAAATGATACATTAAACAACATGGACTTATTTGATATTTATAGGATAGTCCATCCAAAAACAACAGAATACACATTTTTCTCTATTGCTCATGGAACATTCTCCCGGATAGATTATATCTTGGGTCACAAATCAAGCCTTGGTAAATTTCAGAAAATTGAAATTGAATCAAGTATCTTTTCCGACCACAAGGCTATGAGAATAGATATCAATTACAGGAAAAGGTCTGTAAAAAATACAAACATTTGTAGGCTGAACAATACACTACATAATAACAAAGTGATCACTGAAGAAATCAAAGAGGAAATAAAAAAATACCTAGAAACAAATGACAATGGAGACACGATGATCCAAAATCTATGGGATGCAAAAAAAGGAGTTCTAAGAGGGAAGTTGATAGCAATACAATCCTACCTCAAGAAACAGGACACATCTCAAATAAACAACCTAACCTTACACTTAAAGCAATTAGAGAAAGAAGAACAAAATACCCCAAAGTTAACAGAAGGAAAGAAATCATAAAAATCAGATCAGAAATAAATGAAAAAGAAATGAAGGAAATGATAGCAAAGATCAATAAAACTAAAACCTGGTTCTTTGAGAAGACAAACAAAATTGATAAACCATTAGCCAGACTCATCAAGAAAAAAAGGGAGAAGACTCAAATCAATAGAATTAGAAATGAAAAAGGAGAAGTAACAACTGACACTGCAGAAATGCAAAAGATCATGAGAGATTACTACAAGCAACTCTATGCCAATAAAATGGAAAACCTGGAAGAAATGGACAAATTCTTAGAAAGGCACAACCTGCCAAGACTGAATCAGGAAAAAATAGAAAATATGAACAGACCAATCACAAGCACTGAAATTGAAACTGTGATTAAAAATCTTCCAACAAACAAAAACCCAGGACCAGATGGCTTCACAGATGAATTCTATCAAACATTTAGAGAAGAGCTGTCACCTATCCTTCTCAAACTCTTCCAAAATACAGCAGTTGGAGGAACACTCCCAAACTCATTCTATGAGTCCACCATCACCCTGATACCAAAACCAGACAAGGATGTCACCAAGAAAGAAAAAACATATGATCATCTCAATAGATGCAGATAAAGCTTTTGACAAAATTCAACACCCATTTATGATAAAAACCCTGCAGAAAGTAGGCACAGAGGGAACTTTCCTCAACATAATAAAGGCCATATATGACAAACCCACAGCCAACATCATCCTCAATGGTGAAAAACTGAAAGCATTTCCACTAAGATCAGGAAGAAGACAAGGTTGCCCACTCTCAACACTCTTATTCAACATAGTTTTGGAAGTTTTAGCCACAGCAATCAGAGAAGAAAAGCAAATAAAAGGAATCCAAATCGGAAAAGAAGAAGTAAAGCTGTCACTGTTTGCAGATGACATGATACTATACATAGAGAATCCTAAATATGCTACCAGAAAACTGCTAGAGCTAATCAATGAAATTGGTAAAGTAGCAGGATACAAAATTAATGCACAGAAATCTCTGGCATTCCTATACACTAATGATGAGAAATCTGAAAATGAAATCAAGGAAACACTCCCATTTATCATTGCAACAAAAAGAATAAAATATCTAGGAATAAACCTACCTAAGGAGACAAAAGACCTGTATGCAGAATATTATAAGACACTGATGAAAGAAATTAAATATGATCCAAATAGATTGAGAGATATACCATGTTCTTGGATTGGAAGAATCAACATTGTGAAAATGACGATACTACCTAAAGCAACCTACAGAGTCAATTAATTCCCTATCAAACTACCACTGGCATTTTTCACAGAACTAGAAGAAAAAATTTCACAATTTGTATGGAAACACAAAAGACCCCGAATAGCCAAAGCAATCTCGAGAATGCAAAATGGAGCCAGAGGAATCAGCCTCCCTAACTTCAGACTATACTACAAAGCTACAGAAATCAAGACAGTATGGTACTGGCATAAAAACAGAAAGATAGATCAATGGAACAGGATAGAAAGCCCAGAGATAAACCCATGCACACATGGTCACTTTATCTTTGATAAAGGATGCAGGAATGTACAGTGGAGAAAGGACAGCCTCTCAAAGAGTGGTGCTGGGAAAACTGGGCAGGTACATGTACAAGTATGAAATTAGATCACTCCCTAACACCATACAAAAAATAAGCTCAAAATGGATTAAAGACCTAAATATAAGGCCAGAAACTATCAAACTCTTAGAGGAAAACATAGGCAGGACACTCTATGACATAAATCACAGCAAGATCCTTTTTGACCCACCTCCTAGAGAAATGGAAATAAAAACAAAAATAAACAAATGGGACCTAATGAAACTTCAAAGCTTTTGCACAACAAAGGAAACCATAAACAAGACCAAAAGACAACCCTCAGAATGGGCGAAAGTATTTGCAAATGAAGCAACTGACAAAAGATTAATCTCCAATATTTACAAGCAGCTCATGCAGTTTAATAACAAAAAACAAACAACCTAATCCAGAAATGGGCAGAAGACCTAAATAGACATTTCTCCAAAGAAGATATACAGACTGCCAACAAAAACATGAAAGAATGCTCAAAATCACTAATCATTATAGAAATGCAAATCAAAACTACAATGAGATATCATCTCACACTGGTCAGAATGGCCATCATCAAAAAATCTAGAAACAATAAATGCTGGAGAGAGTGTGGAGAAAAGGGAACCCTCTAGCACTGTTGGTGGGAATGTAAATTGATATAACCACTGTGGAGAACAGTATGGAAGTTCTTTAAAAAACTACAAGTAGACCTACCATATGACCCAGCAATCCCACTACTGGGTATATACCCTGAGAAAACCATACTTCAAAAAGAGTCATGAACCAAATTTTTCATTGCAGCTCTATTTACAATAGCCTGGAGATGGAAACAACCTAAATGTCTACCATCGGATGAATGGATAAAGAAGATGTGTCACATATATACAATGGAATATTACTCAGCCATAAAAAGAAACGAAATTGAGCTATTTGTAATGAGGTGGATAGACTTAGAGTATGTCATACAGAGTGAAGTAAGTCAGAAAGAGAGAGATAAATACCATATGCTAACACATATATATGGAATTTAAGAAAAAGAAATGTCATGAAGAACCTAGGGGTAAGACAGGCATAAAGACACAGACCTACTAGAGAATGGACTTGAGGATATGGGGAGGGGGAATGGTAAGCTGTGACAAAGCAAGAGAGAGGCATGGACATATATACACTAACAAACATAAGGTAGATAGCTAGTGGGAAGCAGCCACATAGCACAGGGAGATTAGCTCGGTGCTTTGTGATCGCCTGGAGGGGTGGGATAGGGAGGGTTGGAGGGAGGGAGACGCAAGAGGGAATAGATATTGGAACATATGTGTATATATATATATATATATATATATATATATAACCGATTCATTTTGTTGTAAAGCAGAAACTAACACCCCTTTGTAAAGCAATTTTATTCCAATAAATATGTTTAAAAAAAAAATTATGACCCAAATCCTATGGGATGCAGGAAAAGCAGTTTTAAGAGGGAAGTTTATAGCAATACAAACTTACCTCAAGAAACAAGAGTCATCTCAAATAAACAACCTAACTTACATCTAAAGCCTTTAGAGAAAGATCACAGAACCCCAAAGTTAGCAGAAGGAAATAAATCATAAAAGTCAGAGCAGAAATAAATGAAAAAGAAATGAAGGAAACAATAGCAAAGATCAATAAAAATAAAGCTGGTTCTTTGAGAGGATAAACAAAATTGATAAACCATTAGCCAGACTCATCAAGAAAAATAGGGAGAAGACTCAAATTATTAGAATTAGAAATGAAAAAGAAGTAACTACTGACATTGCAGAAATACAAAGGATCATGAGAGATTACTACAAGCACCTATATGCCAATAAAATGGACAACCTGGAAGAAATGGACAAATGCTTTTTCTCCATACCTGTTAATAAAGATGACCAGAAGCAGTTTTCTTTCAGCTGGCAAGGTGAGAAATATACTTTTACTGTCCTATTTCAGAGGTATGTCTACTATCTGGCCCTATGTCATTATTTAGTTCATGTGGATCTTAGTCGCCTTTTCCTTCTGCAAGTTTTCACACTGATCCATTACATTGATAAATTTATGCTGATTGAACCTAGTAAACCAGAAGTAACAGCCTACTTATTGGCAAGACATTTGCTTATCAGAGGATGGGGAATAAATCTAACAAACTCTTATAGGTTGTCTACTTCAGTGAAATATCTACGTGTCTAGTGTTATGGGGTATGTTGAGCTATCCCTTCAAAGGTGAAGAACAAATTGTTGCATCTAGCCCCTCCAACAACTAAAGGAGAAACA
The DNA here is from genome assembly GCF_963455315.2 of Globicephala melas. Lineage (NCBI taxonomy): Eukaryota > Metazoa > Chordata > Mammalia > Artiodactyla > Delphinidae > Globicephala > Globicephala melas. The sequence continues at coordinate 50,096,084 of NC_083335.1, forward strand.
CAATGCTGAGTGGACCTCTTTGGATTTTGGAGGCAATATATTCCTCATTTGGGTGTGTTACTTTTGCCCATGTACTGGGTAACCCAAAAAGCTGCTAGTTTTAAGTGGGGCACAGAAGAAGGGAAAGTTCCGCAGCAGGTCCAAGCTATTGTGCAAGCAATTACATCACTTGGACCATATGATCCAGCAGATCCAATGGTACTTGAAATGTCGGTGGCAGATCGGGATGCTCTGTGGAGCCTTTGGAAGGTCCCTATAGGTGAATCTTAGTGCATGCCTTTAGGATTTTGCAACAAAACTGTGCCATCCTCTTAAGGTAGCTACTCTCCTTTTGAGACACTTTTTTTTTTTTTTTTTGCCTGCAACTGGGCCTTAATAAAGACTGAATGCAACAGTAGGCCACCAAGTTACCATGTGCTGTGAGCTTTCCATCCTGAACTTGGTGTTATCTGATCCACCAAGTTATACAATTGCACATACACAGAAGCATTCCATCATCAAATGGAAGTGGTTTATAACTAACTGGGCCAGAGCAGGCCTTGAAGGTATAAGTTACATGAAGAAGTGGCCAAAATGTCCATGGTCCCCATTCCTGCTACATTGCTGTCTCTCTCACAGCCTACACCTATGGTTTCATGGGGAGTTCCCTACCATCAGTTGACAGAGGAAGACAAGAATCAGGCCTGGTTTACTGATGGTTTTGTGTGAAATTCAGGTACCATCTACAGGTGGAGAGCTGCAGCACTGCAGCTCCTTTCTGGAACATAGTTGAAGGATAGTGGTGAAGGGAGATCATCCCAGTAGACAGACTTTCAGTAGTGCACCTAATTGCTTACTTTTTTTTTGAAGGAGAAATGGCTGGATGTGCAATTATATACTGATTCATGGGCTGAGGCCAATGATTTGGCTAGATAGTCAGGGACTTGGAAGAAACATGGGTGACATAGAAATTTGAGAAAGGTATATGGATAGATGTCTCTGAATGGGCAAACCATATGAAGATAATTGTGTCCTTTGTGAATGGTCATCAAAAGGTGATCTCAGTAGAGAAGAATTTTAATAATCAAGTGGATAGAATGACCTGTTCTGTGAGTACCAGTCAGCCTCTCCCTAACCACTCCTATCATCACTCAATGGACTCATGAACATTGTGGTCATGGTGGCAGAAATGGAGGTTATGCATAGGCTCAGCGACATGAACTTCAACTCAGCAATGCTGACTTGGGCACAGCCACTGCTGAGTGTCCAATCTGCCAGCAGCAGAGACCAACAATGAGTCTCCTGAATGACAGCAATCCCTGGGTAGTCACTCAGCCAGCTACCTGGGCCATATTGATTACACTGGACCATGTACATGATGAAAGGGGCAGTGTTTTGTTTTTACTGGAGTAGACACTCAATATGGATTTGCCTTCCTTGCACACAATACTTTTGCCAAAACTACCATCTGTGGACTTACAGAATGCCTTGTCCACTATTAGGGCATTCTACACAGCATCACTTCTGATCAAGGAGCTCACTTCACAGCAAATAGTGTGTGACAGTGGGCCCATGCTTATGGAATTCACTGGTTTTACCACGTTCTTCACTACCATGCAGGATATAGCTTGATACGATGGAAGGTGGAATGGCCTTTTGAAGACTCAGTTACAGTGCCAGCTAAGTGGAAACACCTTGCAGGGCTGGTGTAAGGTTCTCTAGAACACTCTATGTGCTATAAATTGCATCCAATATATAGTACTGTTTCTCTCACAGCCAGGATTCATGGGTCCAGGAATAAAGGGGTGGAAATGGCCCCACTCACTGTTACCCCAAATAACCTACTAGCAAAATTTTGGCTTCCTATGCCTGTGAGCTTATGTTTTTCAGGTCTAGTGATCTTAGAGAGAAATGCTTCCATCATGAAATACACCAATGATTCCACTGAAGTAAAAATTAAAACTGGCTCCAGCCACTTTGGGCTCCTTATTCCTCTGAATCAACAGATAAAGCAGGAAGTTATGGTGTTGGCTGCAGTGATTGATCCTGATTACCAAAGGGAAATTGGACTACTACTCCACATGGAGTAAAGGAGATTGTGTTTCCAATACAGGAGACCACTTAACACATCTCTTAGTATTACTATGCCCTTTGATTAAGATCAATTCAAAACTACAACATTTCAATCTAGGCCGAGACCCTAGGGACTTGTCTGCCTCCATAATTGTGTGGGATTATTCCTTATTAATATATAAGGATATATTGAGTGTTTTGTTTCTCTGGAAAATTCTGACTAATACATGGACCGTTTTTGTTTTGTGACTATCCATTTTCTATTTTATCTTATTTTTCTAATGGAATTTAAAATTTCCTTTCAATGATCATCTTTCCCCTTCTCTCGTTTATATGGTTGTGGTCAAGACAACATCATCTCTCACTGAAGAACTGGGCACCAATCCATGATCAGCTAATCAGACACTCACAGTAATTGGTTCAGGGATGAGAACATGACCTAGTTTGGACTGGTTATAGTCATGCCTGGGACTTTTTTAGAAAGAGTGAAAAAAAGTGGCTCTCTTTCCACTGAGGTGTTAATTTCTAGTTGCTGTGGTTACCTTTCAACTATAAGAGCAAAGTCTTTCTGAGAATGATGCAAACATAGAACCAAAATATGGAGATAATGAAATTCTTAATGAAAATTTTGACCTTATCAATCTAGCTATTCTTCAAGTCTACCTTTGGATTTTTCAGTTATATAAACTATTCTTGATGGGTTTCTGTCACTTATAACTAAGAAAGTCCTGTTTAATACAACTCGTACGGCTGAAAATATTTCATTTTATCTTCCCATATGAATGCTATCTTGCTTGAGCATGTGTTTCTTGCCTTACAATCATTTTCTTTCCATTCTTGAGATATTCTCCTACAGTATAACTTACACTTATACAAATGAGAAATTCAGTGACAGTATGATTCTCTTTCATAGCTATTGTGCTTTTTCTCTTTATGGGAGATTAACAGAGTTTCCTTTTTTTCCCTGTAATTTAAAAATTTTTCCATCACTTGTCTAAGTGTAGTTCTTCTTTAATACTACTTCCTGAAATTTTGCATGTGCTTGGGTATAAAAATTCAATTTTTTAATTACTTTGGTTCAAAATTCAGTGAAGTTTTCTTTTTAATTACTCTATCTTTGAGCATAGATTTCCTTTCATCTTTTCCTTCCTTCCTTTTTTCTCGCTCCCTCCCTCCCTCCCTAAATCCATATTCTATTTTAGTTACTTATTTTGTCATTATTAGTAATGTTAATAGAAATGATAAAATATCTCAGCCTTTATTCATTGTAATACAGCCATGATATTAATTTTATTAGAAGACTACATTTCTTGATCAGGTAGAGATATGATTCTGTGTTATATTCAAAGGACATCCTACTTTTTAAATGAAATTTTGAAATTGCATACTGTGAATAATGAGAAATTATGTTATATAGTTTCATCTTTTATTTCAGTCCCATATTACTGAGTCACAAATGTCACTTCATGTGTTTCTGAGGCAAGAAGGAAGCTTGACATTATGGTATCTAAACATTCATATAAACTTTTCAAAAATATCCATTTAATATGAGAAGTTATGCTACTCTTAGAAATAAGTTATAGCATAATAATAGACTTATATCTTAAATGTTGACTTGAGATTTATTGTAGGGATTTTTAAGGAAAATTTAGGGGAGAAATAACACTATTGCATAGTAATATTTTAAATCTTAAGAAATTATCTTTAAATATCACACAATTTTCAAATTCCCAGATGTTATTTATTTATCATATATGCATATGGATTTGAAGATACTTAAATTATCAAGACTTCAGGAAACAATTACTACTGAAATTTTCTTTTGTTAATTCAAATGCTTTAAGTTACACAATGAAGTTGTTTCACCATACTACATCTAGATTATATTTCCAAACAATTGAAGAATTTACTGCATGTTTTTAGTATTCAGTTATTTGAAATTATATACATAGTCATAGTAATGCTCTGACTTAGAATGCATTCATCTATTTTTATTATAAATTATTTTTTATTTATTATTTTTTTTTAAGTGAAAATTGTTTAATCATCTTAGAGCAGTCGAAATACAATATAAGATTGGTATCTTGGTGTCTGAAAGCAATCATTTTACCATTTGCATTTTAATCTTTTGTATTATTCATTTAAGTTGATGGTTAATTAAAAAACCTAGTTTTAATCAAAGTTGTTTTCAAACATTGTCATAATGTCACTTTGAAGAGTCATATCAATGGTACCAGCCATTGCTTCTCTTCTCCTCCACTCTTGCTCTTTCCCCCTTGCTAAATTACAGTCTTTGAGAAGCCAGAGTTTGCCTCCATCTTGAGCTTACAGTGACTGCTGACGTTCTTTCTGCTCTTCTCCAAGACACTTGTTTTGCATTTTATTTGGAAAAAATTCTAGAGTGAAGCCATGGTCCCTTTGATTTTCTTGAAATACTTTTGGTTCCTTTGTATTCTGTTCCAGATGTTTCTGTATTAGTTCCTGTGTTTGAGCTCTCACTTCCTTTTCTATCACTGCTTTTCTAAATTGGTTGAAGAGTTCATCTGATGATTTCATTACCCCTGATGTTTTGACTGGTTTGCCTAAACTTTTCCAAGAATCTGCATTCTTGATCTTTATATCCTTTTGCACTGGAACTTGGCATTCTGATTCTAACACCACTGTGTCATTATCACCAGACTGATGCATCACAGTTAGGCCATTCAAGCATTGTTCAGGATTATCTGAAAGAGGCAGAATTTGTAAAAGTGAAATATTTTCCACACTCTGTAAACATTCTGATTCTTGATAACTTGATAACTAACTGGTGGTGATTTGGTGGTGTTCCACCTGAACATGTAGTCTGATGAACCAGGCTAGTTTTCCCAGAGGTTGTATCTTGCACAGAAGATTGTATCTTTACTTTCTCTTTAGAAGAAGAATCATTCTGTTTTACTCCAGTAAATTTAGGAAACATTTCTGATTCGGAATCACTGCGTCTGAAGAACTTGAATCACTGCTACTACTTTCAGACTCTGATGAGCTACTGATGCTGCTACTGCTGCTGTTTTCATTCATTCGGGAACCACTTCCAATGGCCTATTTTTATTATAAATTATATTTTAAAAAGAATCAAGTTTTACAAGTGTTCTCTTAAGTAAAGTTTGCAATCCAGATTACTGTATAAACATGTTATGAATGTGCAGTTGGTGAGGATAACAAGAATAAATGTTTATTAATAGATCACTTCAGTCACTATTGTAATCTTGGATTATATTCACTGTCATTACTATGACTGTAATACCTTCTTTCCCACATTTCTTTTTAGGCAGTTTCCCCTCCTTCCAGTTTAGCCATATAGACTGAGTAGGAACTGCCATTCTCTCATGTGACCCTACCACAATGGGCACCATTGATAGTCAAGGGATAGACACTTAAACCAACCTGAGACAGCCATTTTTTGAGATTTTTCTAACTAGAGATATCAGTTAACAGCCTTTTGCTTTCCAGTCACAAAGACATAAGGATAGAAGTCTAGAGTTGTTGGGTATATACCTCCTTTTATAGGGAAAACAAGTCATAAAATAAAGTGTAGTAAAGAAAGAAGAAAAGATGAAAGATGAAGAGACAGTTCTGACAGCATCGGAGACCATAGTTCTAGATTTTCTTGGCTTTCTTAAGATTATTTGTTGTTCAGCCATTATCTGAGCCTGGGAACTGAGCCACTGTAGTTTCTTAGTAATTAATTTCTTTTTTTTCTTCTTATTCTACCTTTTTTTTTTTTTTGCTTAAGTTATTCCAGTTAGTTTTCTGTTACTTGAAAACTAAATAGCCTGCCTAACTAATATACAAAGTCTTGCTCTTGCACATATATTGAAATTATCCCTAAGAAGAGCAAATCTGAAGAGTATTTCTCAAGTCAGTTCCTACCAATAACACAGCCCCCTCTGAAGGAGTATATTCTTACTCTACATCCAGCCTTTTTCTGAGGTTTGTGGTGGTTTATAAATGTGTCCAACATGAAAAGTTCTATCAAAACAGAGGTGATGAACTAGACAGTAAATATGGGGAAATTCTATCATTTGCTAGCAACAAGAGAAGCTGAGAGTGACTCATACGTCAAAGTGTGAGTAAGCAGAAGCAAGAAATAAAAAGAAACCATAAAAAAAAGAAAGAAAATATAAAGAGAAGGTGCACAATGTAAAGACTGAGGCAGTTTGTTGGTAGTAACACGTACAGGAGAAGTAAAGTCAAGAGGCATGGTATTGCCACAATGGAGAAAACTTAATGAATCCATAATGCTAACAGACTAATATGATAATCTGGATCCCAGAGGACTGGGCTTGTATCTTCTAAACTGCATTTTATCTCCAATTGTAGAGTTATACAGCTGTTTCTGCAATCCTGTAAAATTGCTATTTCCTTTACTTCCATATATGGTATTCATTATTTATCGTTTGAGGTAATGAGTGACTAAACCTTTTGACTAAAATAAACTAAATATCACAGTTCTGCACTTTCTATCTCACACCATTGTAAATTACTTACAAATATATATATATATAGTTTTATAATGTCTCACAGACAAATTACAAGAAATCAGGTAATCATAAACACTTCACCCATGCAACAGTTAAAACATTAAGTCTATTAGAACAAAAAAAATTAGTATGGTAAGAAAAATTGGGTAGCTTCCTTTTTAAATATTATTTTTCCTTCTGAAATCTTCAAATATTGATTTCAGGTTTTCTATTTTGTTTTTATTTCTTAATACATTATTTTAAAAGTTTTATGCTCCATTGGAACATTGAATCTGAGTCCCTACCCACCTTGGCAAAATATATGAGAATATATATCTATGGGACTTCCTTGTTATTATTTATTTTTAATACACACTTTAATTAAAATTTTGGTAGAATAAATATGATATCACTAATGGGATAACACTTTCTATCAATATATATACACACACATACATATATATATATATTCATATATATATATGTATTGTAAGTATACATATAAGATCTTGACAAAAATAAGTCTAAATGGACATTAAATTTATTAAGAGTAAAGGGAAACTAAGAAAGGCAATCACTAATAAGTAAACAACATGCATTACTGTGAGTGATTGTTTTACTTACAACATATAGACAACATAAATTTAGTATATTAAAAAAGGAAGATAAAATGTTCTTCTTGCTTTGATAGAATAACTAGTAGTGGACTTACCTCCCCCTTCCAGAAAAAATTAGAAAACTTGGGGGAAAAAAGGATACTGTTTTCAGACATTGGTCAACATGCAACTTAGCACTGTGATCAGTAAAAGGCTATAACAAGGTAAATAGTGCAATATCCTAGACAGAGGAACAGGGAAGATGAACCCAGGGGAGGAACTGTGGTCTCCCTAAATTTAAGGTATAGAAATTGGAATTTAGGGAGGTTTAGATGACTGGAATTTGTAGGGCAGAGTACCAGAGAAGAAGGTACAATACAGAGGAAGAACTCCAGAAATTTGCAGAGAAAACAGTTTGAGATTTTTGTGCAGTAAAAAACTGAACATAAAAAAAAAACTGAACATCCATGAGACTATACAGAGAACAATAACTGGGAATTTCCAACCTGAATGATTCCCAGATATCACACAGGGCTGGGAAGCATTCAAATTCTAACCAAACAGCTTAGGGAAACCTCACTATACCTACCACAGGGCACTCAGTAGAGATCTCAGAAGCTTCACACCTTAGTAGTAGAACATAATTATCTCTATGGTTAAAGCTACTCCACACATACCCTAACAAAGCTTAAAAGCAAGTCCCAAATGAATCAAGCTTACCTGTAAGTTAATGCAATGGTAAAAGTTATGCCATGCAAACATTAGTATAAACAAAGCAACAGTAGCTATATTAATGCTAGATAAAGTAGACTTCAAAACAAAGATTACTAAGGAAAGAGATAACAATAAAAGGTTGGATTGAGTATATTAATATCAGACTAGGGAAAGTTTAGGACAAGTAATAGTAGCAGAAATATCTCATTCCATGAGAAGAAGGTGTAGTTATATAGTCTCCTTTACCTAGGGTCACACACCAGTTACCCATCTGGACTTAAAATAAGAAGAGGACCCAGATAAAATTTTCTAATCCAAGAATCAAGACATTTGAGAAAGAAAACGTTTCTTGTGGAATATCAATTTTTCTTTGAATATCAGTGACCAAGCCTGGAGAACTCAAGGCATAGTTTATACCATTAAAAAAAAGTGTAAAATAATTCATGGCTACATAAAAACAAGTTTCCAACCACATACAGAGGAAATAAAAGCATCTCTGTTCTGACTAGAGTAGGATGGAGAAAACTAAAAGAAACGACCAAGACAATAATCTTGATCTAACAACCTGAGAAAAGTGACTCAATTCTATTAGAGTATTGTAAACCTGGAAGTGGATGATAGTAACTCAGAGAGAGGTCTAAGGAACTAAATGGTGAGGTGACTTACTCTGAATCCTGATTGAAAATTTGAGGGGAAACAACTTTGTGGAATGTCACTGTAGAGTAAGAATAAGCATAAGATTAGTTTCCTTTGGAGGAGAGTAACTGAGTTGGGATAAAACCCTCACTGTTCATCATTAAGTATACCATAAAATTTGAACAATGTGAATGAATTACATCTTCAATTTTATTTATGTACATATATATGAAAAAGGATTAAGTTTTTCTAAAGGTAATTGATTCATTGGCTCTGATTTTTTTGCACTCTGCTAAAATTGTAAACCCAAGGAACATAACACATGGAGCATTAAGGTAAGTACATAATTTATATTAATATACAGTAAACATAAATGCCTATTATAAATGGCACATATATAATTTGTGTTTCTCTATTAAAAAGTGTCAGTTGTCAGCCAAAAGAGGAGTAAAGCTGAGAGGATGTGCAAGAGAGGAAAGAACAGGTAAAGCCAATTTACAATACATTTCCTTAAAATAGAAAATAGAAAAAATAAATAAAGAGGATATAGTGTTTTTTATTATTATTATTGTCTGGCTACTGAATATCTCTAGACCTTCTTATTCAGGGAAAGAGGGTCATGATGGGAAGTGGAGCTCTACTTCCTACCCTGAGAATCAAAGATGATACTTGTGCAAGTCTGGGTCCACTGGATACACTTGACAAGAAATTTGAAAATTGAAAGGATAACATAAAGATACAGAGATATTTAAAAATTATGTTGCAGACTTGAGATTCTAGACATGGCATCAGGAGTGTCCAGGAGTGGCCAGAAACGGCAGCTCCAGGGATGTTATGCTAACCAAACTTCAATGAACTTCATTTTGTAGATTCTTATCTTCCTTTGGTTTCTCCTTCATTTTCATACCTGGTTATCCATTTTCCGTTGATTTTGTGACTTATACCTTTTCCTTTTAATAAGCTCGTTTTCTGTATGTTATCCACAGCAAGTTTCTACATTTTACAACTAACAAGCCATGCTTATAAAGTGGATTTTGGGTTGTAGGATACAGGTGATGTTTATTCTGATAGGTGTAAGTGTTTAAATGACTTATGGAGTTTTTTGTATGTTATGTGTGATTAAGTGAAAGAGCAACACTAATCTTGCCTCTGCCATAAACTTGTTATGTATCCTTGAACAAGTCATTCAGTTCTCTGGTACTCAGTGTCCATATATATAAAATCAAGTGACTAGGAGTGACATCATGGAAAATGGCAGTGTAGGGAGCTCAAGAATCAGTCTCTCCACTGAAGGAACCATTATGCTCACAAAAACTGTCTGAATCTTTTTTTTTTTTTTTTTTTTGGAATTCTGGAATCTAGTTTAAAATTTATATTAACAAGGAGAATGCTAAGTAAAGAGAGAGGCTGCTACATTTTAGTAATAAAATATAGTGGTATTTTTGCTTACCCACCTGCCATCTCTTAATTCCCCAGCTCAGTTAGCTGTAGGGACAGAAGCCCACATTCCTGGTACAGCTTTCTGGTGTCAAGGGGAAAGGCAATACAGACCTCTTTCTCAAAAAATTTGTGGTTCTGTGTTCAAATTGGTCTTGTATGTAAAACAACAATTATAAATCTAAGTTAGTGTGCACAAGATGTATAAAAGATGTGTTTGTGGTGGCATTATCAACATAAAGGGAATGTATTAGCCTGCTCAGGGTGCCATAACAAAAAACACAGACTGTGTGACTTAAACAACAAAAATTTATTTCCCAAAGTTACGGAGGCTGGAATTCCAAGACGGTCAGGTAGGCTTTGGTTTCAGATGAGGGCTCTCTTTCTTGTTGGCTGGGGACACCTTCTCACTGCAGTCTTCACACAATCTTCTGAGTTAATCAGAGAGAAAAAGAAATGGGGGGAAGAGAGATATCTGTTTTTTTCTTACATGCTTATAAGGTCATCAATCCTACTGGATTAGGACCCCACCCTTATGACCTCATTAACCTTAATTACCCTCTCACGGCTCTATCTCCACATACAGTCTCATTTGGAGATTAAGATTTCAACACATGAATTTTTGAGTAACACAATTCAGTCCATAGCAGATGGGTGCTGAACTGTATAGGACCAGAGTTTTTGTATGTTATTAAAGCTAAATTGGTATCTATTCAAACTAGACATTTATAAATTTACAGTGTTGATTGTAAACCCCAGGATGAAACAGAACCCTAAGATATATGAAGCAAATAGTGACAAAAGTAAAGAAAGAAATAGACAGTTCTACAGTAATGGTTAGTGACTTGAATACCCCAGTTTAAAAATGGACAGATCAATAAGGAAATAGAGGCTTCAGAACAACGTTATAAAGAAGCTATATCTAATAGACATCTATAAAACATTTCAGCCAATAAGAGCAAAATACATATTCTTCTCAAGTGCACATGAAGCATTGTCCAGATAGACTATAAGTTAGAATTAAAAAAAAACAATAAATTTTCTAAGATTGCAAATATACAAAGTACATTGTTGACCACAATGTACTGAAGCTAAAATCCATAAAAGAAAGAAAATTAAAGAATTCAAAGATTAAGAGTGAGAAACATGCTCTTAAACAACAACATGGTCAAAGAAGAAATCACAAGGCAAATTAGAAAATTATTTGACATTAATGAAAACAAAAACACAGTGTACTGAAGACTTATGGTTTCTAGTCCAACATGTAAGGAGAGTGTCACTCAGACAGTAGTCACTCCTGTCCTCATGACAAAAAATTGTGGAAAACTGAAAATTGACAACTATCTTAGATCAATGAAGATGTTGAGGTATCAGGGTAAACTGTCTCCCCTCAAACTGGAGAGAATGCAAATACAGAGAATCACAGCTTATCAGGAGTATAAACCTCTACTGAAGCCTACAAAGAATATTTTAAAATATCCTTCAAATTACAGGAGAAATAAAGACATCCTCAGACAAATAAAAATTGAAGGAATTGTCACCAGTAGACATAGCCTGCAAGAAAGGTTAAAAGTTCTGCAGAGGAAAGAAAAATTATATAAGTCAGAAACTCAGATCTAAATAAACAAAGGAAGAGCATTAAAAAAGGAGAAAATGAAAGTAAATAAGATCTTTCATTTTTCTTGTTCTTAATTGATTTAAGAGTTAATAGCTTGTTCAAAATGAAAAGAGCAAAAAACTATTAGGTGATTATAGCTTATGGAAGAGTGAAATGAATTAAACCAATTTAATAAGAGATAATAAGGAAGAATTGAGAATAATTTGTTATAAAGGACCTGAATTACCCATGTTATTTGAAAGTGGATTTAGATTAGTTGTATATTACAAACTCTAGGGCAACCACTAAAGAATCTTTTAAAGGAAGTATAGAGAGGGCAGACAGCAGAAGCAAGAAGAACTACAATCCTGCAGCCTGTGGAACAAAAACTACATTCACAGAAAGATAGACAAGATGAAAAGGCAGAGGGCTATGTACCAGATGAAGGAACAAGATAAAACCCCAGAAAAACAACTAAATGAAGTGGAAATAGGCAACCTTCCAGAAAAATAATTCAGAATAATGATAATGCAGATGATCCAGTACCTCAGAAAAAGAATGGAGGCAAAGATCAAGAAGATGCAAGAAATGTTTAATAAACACCTAGAAGAATTAAAGAACAAACAGAGATGAACAATACAATAACTGAAATGAAAACTACATGAGAAGGAATCAACAACAGAATAACTGAGGCAGAAGAACGGATAAGTGACCTGGAAGACAGAATGGTGGAATTCACTGTTGCTGAACAGAATAAAGAAAAAAGAATGAAAAGAAATGAAGACAGCCTAAGAGACCTCTGGGACAACATTAAATGCAACAACATTCACATTATAGGGGTCCCAGAAGGAGAAGAGAGAGAGAAAGGAACAGAGAAAATATTTGAAGAGATTATAGTTGAAAACTTCCCTATCATGGGAAAGGAAATAGCCACCCAAGTCCAGGAAGCACACAGAGTCCCATACAGGATAAACCCAAGGAGAACCATGCTGAGACACATAGTAATCAAATTGGCAAAAATTAAAGACAAAGAAAAATTATTGAAAGCAGCAAGGGAAAAATGACAAATAACATACAAGGGAACTCCCATAAGGTTAACAGCTGATTTCTCAGCAGAAACTCTACAAGCCAGAAGGGAATGGCATGATATAATTACAGTGATGAAAGGGAAGAACTTACAACCAAGATTATTTTACCCAGCAAGGATCTCATTCAGATTCAATGGAGAAATCAAAAGTTTTACAGACAAGCAAAAGCTAAGAGAATTCAGCACCACCAAACCAGCTCTACAACAAACGCTAAAGGCACTTCTCTAAGTGGGATACACAAGAAAAGAAAAAGACCTACAAAAACAAACCCAAAATAATTAAGAAAATGGTCATAGGAATATACATATCGATAATTACCTTAAATATGAATGGATTAAATGCTCCAACCAAAAGACACAAGCTTGCTGAATATACAAAAACAAGACCAATCTATATGCTATCTACAAGACACCCACGTCAGACCTAGGGACACATACAGACTGAAAGTGAAGAGATGGAAAAAGATATTCCATGCAAATGGAAATCAAAAGAAAACTGGAGTAGCAATACTCATATCAGATAAAATAGACTTTAAAATAAAGAATGTTACAAGAGACAAGGAAGGATACTACATAATGATCAAGGGATCAATCCAAGAAGAAGATATAACAATAATAAATATATATGCACCCAACAAAGGAGCACCTCAATACATAAGGCAAATGCTAACAGCCATCAAAGGGGAAATTGACAGCAGCACAATCATAGTAGGGGACTTTAACACTCCATTTTCACGAATAGACAGATCATCCAAAATGAAAATAAATATGGAAACAGAAGCTTTACATGTCACAATAGACCAGATAGATTTCATTGATATTTATAGGACATTCCATCCAAAAACAGCAGATTAAAATTTCTTCTCAAGTGCTCACAGAACATTCTCCAGGAGAGATCACATCCTGGGTCACAAATCAAGCCTCAGTAAATTTAAGAAAATTGAAATCATATCAAGCATTTTTTTCTGACTATTATGCTATGAGATTAAAAATGAATTACAAGAAAAAAAACGTAAAAAGCACAAACACATGGAGACTAAACAATACGTTACTAAATAACCAAGAGATTACTGAAGAAATCAAAGAGGAAATCAAAAAATGCCTAGAGACAAATGACAATGAAAACACAACAATCCAAATCCTATGGGATGCAGCAAAAGCAGTTCTAAGAGGGAAGTTTAGAGCTACACAAGCCTACCTCAAGAAACAAGAAAAATCTCAAATAAACAATCTAACCTTACACCTAAAGGAACTAGAGAAAGAAGAACAAAGAAAACCCAAAGTTAGCAGAAGGAAAGATATCAGAAAGATCAGAGCAGAAATAAATGAAATAGAAACAAAGAAAACAATAGCAAAGATCAATAAACCTAAAAGCTGGTTCTTTGAGAAGATAAACAAAAATGATAAACCACTAGCCAGACTCATCAACAAAAAGAGGGAGCACTCAAATTAATACAATTAGGAATGAAAAAGGAGAAGTTACAACAGACACTGCAGAAATACAAAGCATCCTAAGAGACTACTACAAGCAATTCTATGCCAATAAAATGGACAATGTGGAAGAAATGGACAAATTCTTAGAAAGGAATAACCTTCCAAGGAAGAAATAGAAAATATGAACAGACCAATCACAAGTAATGAAATTGAAACTGTGATTCAAAATCTTCCAGCAAACATAAGTCAAGGACCAGATGGCTTCACAGGTGAATTCTATCAAATATTTAGAGAAGAGCTAACACCCATCCTTCTCAAACTCTTCCAAAAATTTGCAGAGTAAGGAACACTCCCAAACTCATTCTATGAAGCCACCATCACCCTGATACCAGAAGCAGACAAAGATACTACAAAAAAAGAAAATTACAGACCAATATCACTGAGGAATATAGGCAAAAATCCTCGACAAAATACTAACAAACAGAATCCAACAACGCATTAAAAGGTTCATACACCATGATCAAGTGGGATTTATCCCAGGGCTGCAAGGATTCTTCAACATATGAAAATCAATCAATGTGATACACCATATTAACAAATTGAAGAATAAAAACCTTATAATCATCTCAATAGATGCAGAAAAAGCTCTTGACAAAATTCAACACCCATTTATGATAAAAACTTTCCAGAGTGTGGGCATAGAGGGAGCCTACCTCAACATAATAAAGACCATATATGAGAAACACACAACCACCATCATTCTCAAAGGTGAAAAACTGAAAGCATTTCCTCTAAGATCAGGAAAAGACAAGGATGTCCACTCTCACCAGTATTATTCAACAAAGTTTGGAAGTCCTAGCCATGGCAATCAGAGAAGAAAAAGAAATTAAAGGAATACAAATTGGAAAAGAAGAAGTAAAACTGTCACTGTTTGCAGATGACTTGATATTATACATAGAGAATTCTAGAAATGCCACCAGAAAACTTCTAGAGCTAATCAATGAATTTGGTAAAGTTGCAGGATACAAAATTAATGCACAAAAATCTCTTGCATTCCTATACACTAATGATGAAAAATCTGAAAGAGAAATTAAGGAAAGACTCCCATTTACCACTGCAACAAAAAAAATAAAATACCTAGGAATAAACCTACCTAGGGAGACAAAAGACCTGTATGCAGAAAACTATAAGACACTGAAGAAAGAAATTAAAGATGATACCAACCAATGGAGTGTTATACCATGTTCTTGGATTGGAAGAATCACCATTGTGAAAATGACTATACTACCCAAAGCAATCTACAGATTCAATGCAATTACTATAAAATTACCAATGGCATTTTTTATGGAACTAGAACAAAAAATCTTAAAATTTGTATGGAGACACAAAAGAACTTGAATAGCGAAAGCAGTTTTGAGGGGAAAAAAATAATGGAACTGGAGGAATCAGACTCCTTGACTTCAGACTATACTAGAAAGCTACAGTAGTCAAGAGAATATGGTACTGGGTCAAAAACAGAAACATAGATCAATAGAATAAGATAGAAAACCCAGAGATAAACCCACACACTTATGGTCAACTAATCTTTGACAAAGGAGACAAGGATATACAATGGAGAAAAGAGAGCCACTTCAGTAAGTGGTGCTGAGAAAACTAGATAGCTACATGTAAAAGAATGAATTTAGAACACTCCCTAACACCATACACAAAAATAAACTCAGAATGGATTTGAGACGTAAATGTAAGACCGGACACTATAAAACTCTTAGAGGAAAATAAAGGAAGAACACTCTTTGACATAAATCACAGCAAGATCTTTTTTGAACCACACCCTAGAGTAATGGAAATAAAAACAAAAGTAAACAAATGGGACCTAATGAAACTTAAAAGCTTTTGCACAGCAAAGGAAACCATAAACAAGATGCAAAGACAACCCTCAGAATGGAAGAATATATTTGCAAATCAATCAACAGAACAAGGATTAATCTCCAAAATATATAAACAGCTCATGCAGCTCAATATTAAAGAAACAAACAGCCCAATCCAAAAATGGGCAGAAGACCTAAGTAGACATCTCTCCAAAGAAGACATACAGATGGCCAAGAAGCATATGAAAAGCTGCTCAGCATCACTAATTACTAGAAAAATGAAAAACAAAACTACAATGATATATCACCTCACACCAGTTAGAATGGGCATCATCAGAAAATCTACAAACAACAAATGCTGGAGAGGGTGTGAAGAAAAGGGAACCATCTTGCACTATTGGTTTGAAAGTTAACTGATACAGCCACTATGGAGAACAGTGTGGAGGTTCCTTAAAAAATTAAAAATAGAATTACCATATGATCCAGAAATCCCACTACTGGGCATATACCCAGAGAAAACCATAATTCAAAAAGACACATGCACCACAATGTTCATTGCAGCACTATTTACAGTATCCAGGTCATGGAATCAACCTAAATGCCTATCGACAGAGGAATGGATAAAGAAGATGTGGTACATATATACAATGGAATATTACTCTTCCATAAAAAGGAACGAAATTGGGTCAGTTGTTGAGACCTGGATGGATCTAGAGACTGTCATACAGAGTGAAGTAAGTCAGAAAGAGAAAAACAAATATCATATATTAATGCATGTATGTGGAACCTAGAAAAATGGTGCAGATGAACCAGTTTGCAGGGCAGAAGCTGAGACACAGATCTAGCGAACAAATGTATGGACACCAAGGCAGGAAACCCGCGGTGGAGGGGGGACGGTGGTGTGATGAATTGGGCGATTGGGATCGACATGTATACACTGATATGTTTAAAATTGATGACTAACAAGAGCCTGCTGTATATAGAAATAAATAAATTAAATTTTTAAAAAAGAAGTATAATTGATATGCTAAGTAAAGAGAGAAAAAAGATCACAGAAATTATCAGTAAAATATAGACAAGACCAAAATATAGTGGAACATAAAAAGAAAGAACAAGGGCAATGAATGGAAAAGATTTATAAATATTGTTGATATTAATCCAATTATATAAATAATCACATTAAATGCGAATGGTCTGGGGGTTGGCGGTGTGAACAAAGCCTGAAGGGGGCTAGTGCACCACAGCTAGCTGGGAGAGAGTCCGGGAAAAAGTCTCATGCTGCCGAAGAGGCAAGAGACATTTTCTTCCCTCTTTGCTCCCTGGTGCGATGGGAGAGGGGATTAAGAGAGTTGCTTAATGGAGCTCCAGAGACAGGCGTGGGCCACGGCTATCACCGTGGACCCCAGAGTCAGGCATGAGATGCTAAGACTGCTGTTGCAGCCACCAAGAAGCCTGTGTGCAAGCACAGGTCACTACCCACACCTCCCCTCCTGGGAGCCTGTGCAGCCTGCCAATGTCAGGGTCCCGTGATCCAGGGACAACTTCCACAGGAGAATGCACGCATGCATCAGGCTGGTGCAACGTCACCCTGGCCTCTGCCACTGCAGGCTCACCCCACATCTGTACCCTTCCCTACCCCTGGCCTGAGGGAGCCAGAGACACCAAATCAGCTGCTCCTTTAACCCTGTCTGGTCTGATCAAAGAACAGATGCCCTCAGGCGACCTACAAGCAGAGGTGGGGCCAAATCCAAAGCTGAACACTGGGAGCTGTGAGAACAAAGAAGAGAAAGGGAAATCTCTCCCAACAGCCTCAGGAGCAGTGGATTAAATCTCCACAATCAATTTGATGTACCCTGCATCTGTGGAATACCTGAAGAGACAACGAATCATCTCAAATTGAGGAGGTGGACTTTGGAAGCAAGATATATTATTTTTTCCCTTTTTCCTCTTTTTGTGAGTATGTATGTGTATGCTTCTGTGTGATTTTGTCTGTAGAGCTTTGCTTTCACCATTTGTCCTAGGGTTCTACTGTCTGTTTTGTTTTGTTTTGGTTTTTTTATTTAAAAATTTTTCTTTTTAATAATTATTTTTTACTTTTTATTTTAATGATTTTATTTCATTTTATCTTACGCTATTTTATTTTACCCTATTTCTTTCTTTCTATTTTTTCTCCCATTTATTCTGAACCGTGTGGATAAAAGGCTCTTGGTGCTCCAGCCTGGACTCAGTGCTGTGCCTCTGAGGTGGGAGAGCCAACTTCAGGACACTGATCCACAAGAGACCTCCCAGCTCAATGTAATATCAAATGGCAAAAATCACCCAGAGATCTGCATCTCAACATCAAGACCCAGCTTCACTCAACGACCAGCAAGTTACAGTGCTGGACACCCTAGGCCAAACAACTAACAAGACAGGAATACAACACTATTCATTAGCAGAGAGGCTGCCTAAAATCATAATAAGGCCACAGACACCCCAAGACACACCACCAGACAAGGACCTGCCCACCAGAAAGACAAGACCCAGCCTCATCTACCAGAACACAGGAACAAGGCGCCTCCACCAGGAAGCCTAAACAACCCACTGAACCAACCTTAGCCACTGGGGAGAGACACCAAAAACAATGGGAACTACGAACTGCAGCCTGCAATGAGGAGACCACAAATACAGTAAGATAAGCAAAATGAGAAGACAGAAAAACACACAGCAGATGAAGGAGCAAGATAAAAACGCACCAGAAAAAACAAATGAAGAGGAAATAGGCAGTCTACCAGAAAAAGAATTCAGAATAATGACAGTAAAGATGATCCAAAATTTGGAAATAAAATGGAGAAAATGCAAGACACATTTAACAAGGACCTAGAAGAACTAAAGAGGAAACAAGCAATGATGAATAACACAATAAATGAAATTAAAAATACTCTAAAAGGGATCAATAGCAGAATAACTGAGGCAGAAGAATGCATAAGTGACCTGGAAGATAAAATAGTGGAAATAACTACTGCAGAGAAGAATAAAGAAAAAAGAATGAAAAGAACTGAGGACAGTCTCAGAGACTTCTGGGACAACATTAAACACACCAACATTCGAATTATAGAGGTCCCAGAAGAAGAAGAGAAAAAGAAAGGGACTGAGAAAATATTTGAAGAGATTAGAGTTGAAAACTTCCCTAATATGGGAAAGGAAATAGTTAATCCAGTCCAGGAAGCACAGAGAGTCTCATACAGGATAAATCTAAGGAGAAACACGCCAAGACACATATAAATCAAACTGTCAAAAATTAAATACAAAGAAAACATATTAAAAGCAGCAAGGGGAAAACAACAAATAACACACAAGGGAATCCCCATAAGGTTAACAGCTGATCTTTCAGCAGAAACTCTGCAAGCCATAAGGGAGTGGCAGGACATATTTAAATTGATGAGGGAGAAAAACCTACAACCAAGATTACTCTATCAAGCAAGGATCTCATTCAGATTTGATGAAGAAATTAAAACCTATACAGACAAGCAAAAACAGAGAGAGTTCAGCACCACCAAACCAGCTTTACAACAAATGCTGAAGGAACTTCTCTAGGCAGGAAACACAAGAGAAGAAAAAGATGTAAAATAACAAGCCCAAAACAATTAAGAAAATGAGAATAGGAACATAAAGATCGATAATTACCTTAAATGTAAATGGATTAAATGCTCCCACCAAAAGACATAGACTGGATGAATGAATACAAAAACAAGACCCGTATATATGCTGTCTACAAGAGACCCACTTCAGACCTAGGAACACATACAGACTGAAAGTGAGGGGATGGAAAAAGATATTCCATGCAAATGGAAATGAAAAGAAATGAGTAGTATCAATTCTCATATCACACAAAATAGACTTTAAAATAAAGATTATTAGAGGAGACAAAGAAGGACACTACCTAATGATCAATGTATCAAACCAAGAAGAAGATTTAACAATTGTAAAAATTTATGCACCTAACATAGGAGTAACTCAATACATAAGGCAAATGCTAACAGCAATAAAAGGGGAAATTGACAGTAACACATTCATAGTAGGGGACTTTAACACCCCACTTTCACCAATGGACAAATCATCCAAAATGAAAATAAATAAGGAAACACAAGCTTTAAATGATACATTAAACAAGATGGACTTAATTGATATTTATAGGACATTCCATCCAAGAACAACAGAATACACATTTTTCTCAAGTGCTCATGGAACATTCTCCAAGATAGATCATATCTTGAGTCACAAACCAAGCATTCGTAAATTTAAGAAAATTGAAATCGTTTCAAGTATCTTTTCTGATCACAATGCTATGAGACTAGATATCGATTACAGGAAGAGATCTGTAAAAAATAAAAACACATGGAGGCTAAACAATACACTACTCAATAACGAAGTGATCACTGAAGAAATCAAAGAGCAAATCAAAAAAATACCTAGAAACAAATGACAATGGAGACAGGACAACCCAAAACCTTTGGGATGGAGCAAAAGCAGTTCTAAGAGGGAAGTTTATAGCAATACAATCCTACCTTAAGAAACAGGAAACATCTCAAATAAACAAACTAACCTTGCGCCTAAAGCAATTAGGGAAAGAAGAACAAAAAAACCTCAAAGTTAGGAGAAGGAAAGAAAGCATAAAAATCAGATCAGAAAGAAATGAAGGAAATTATAACAAAGATCAATAAAACTAAAAGCTGGTTCTTTGAGAAAATAAACAAAATTGATAAACCTTTAGCCAGACTCATCAAGAAAAAAGGGAGAAGACTCAAATCAATAGAATTAGAAATGAAAAAGGAGAAGTAACAACTGACACTGTGGAAATACAAAAGATCATGAGAGAATACTACAAGCAACACTATGCCAATATAATGGACAACCTGGAAGAAATGGACAAATTCTTAGAAATCACAACCTACCGAGACTATACAGGAAGAAATAGAAAATATGAACAGACCAATCACAAGCACTGAAATTGAAACTGTGATTTAAATTCTTCCAACAAACAAAAGCCCAGGACCAGATGGCTTCACAGTTGAATTTTAGCAAACATTTAGAAAAGGCTTACACCTATCCTTCTCAAACTCTTCCAAAACATAGCAGAGGGAGGAACACTCCCAAACTCATTCTATGAGGCCACCATCACCCTGATACCAAACCAGACAAAGATGTCACAAAGAAAGAAAATTACAGGCCAATATTACTGACAAACATAGATGTAAAAGTCCTCAACAAAATACTAGCAAACAGAATCCAACAGCACAATAAAAGGATCATGCACCATGATCAAGTGGGGTTTATTCCAGGAATGCAAGAATTCTTCAATATATGCAAATCAATAAATGTGATACACCATGATAACAAATTGAAGGAGAAAATCCATATGATCATCTCAACAGATGCTGGGCAAGCTTTTGACAAAATGTAACACCCATTTATGATAAAAAAATCTCTACAGAAAGTAAGCATAGAGGGAACTTTCCTCAACATAATAAAGGCCATATATGACAAACCCACAGACAACATTTTCCTCAATGGTGAAAAACTGAAACCATTTCCACGCAGATCAGGAACAAGACAAAGTTGCCCACTTTCACCACTATTATACAAAATAGTTTTGGAAGTTTTAGCCACAGCAATCAGAGAAGAAATGGAAAAAAAAAAGGAATCCAAATCGGAAAAGAAGAAGTAAAGCTGTCTCCGTTTGCAGATGACATGATACTATACATAGAAAATCCTAAAGATGCTACCAGAAAACTACTAGAGCTCATCAATTAATTTGGTAAAGTAGCAGGATACAAAATTAATGCACAGAAATCTCTGGCATTCCTATACACTAATGATGAAAAATCTGAAAGTGAAATTAAGAAAACACTCCCACATACCACTGCAACACAAAGAATAAAATATCTCAGAATAAACCTACCTAAGGAGACAAAAAACCTGTATGCAGAAAATTATAAGACACTGATGAAAGAAATTAAAGGTGATACAATAGATGGAGAGAGATACCAAGTTCTTGGATTGGAAGAATCAACATTGTGAAAATGACTCTACTACCGAAAGGAATCTACAGATTCAATGCAATCCGTATCAAACTATCACTGACATTTTTCACAGAACTAGAACAAAAAATTTCACAATTTGTATGGAACCACAAATGACCCGACCCTGAGTAGCCAAAGCAATCTTGGGAGCACAAAATGGAGGTGGAGGAATCAGGCTCCCTGACTTCAGACTATACTACAAAGCTACAGTAAAAAAGACAGTATGGTACTGGCACAAAAACAGACATATAGATTAATGGAACAGGATGGAAACCCAAGATAAACCCACACATATATGGTCACTTTATCTTTGATAAAGGAGGCAAGAATATACAGTGAAGAAAAGACAGCATCTTCAATAAGTGGTGCTGGGAAAACTGGAAAGGTACATGGAAAAGTATGAAATTAGAACACTCCGTAACACCATACACAATGATAATCTCAAAATGGATTAAAGACCTAAATATAAGGCCAGACACTATAAAACTCTTAGAGGAAAATATAGGCAGAACACTCTATGACATATATCACAGCAAGATCCTTTTTCACCCACCTCGTAGAGAAATGGAAATTAAAACAAAAATAAACAAATGGGACCTAATGAAACTTAAAAGCTTTCACACAGCAAAGGAAACCATAAACAAGACCAAAAGACAACCCTCAGAAGGGAGAAAATATTTGCAAATGATGCAACTGATAAAGGATTAATCTCCAATATTTACAAGCAGCTCATGCTGCTCAACATCAAAAAAAAAAAAAATCCAAAAATGGGCAGAAGACCTAAATAGACATTTCTCCAAAGAAGATGTACAGATTGCCAACAAACACATGAAAGAATGCTCAACATCATTAATCCTTAGGGAAATGCAAATCAAAACTACAATGAGATATCATCTCACACTTGTCAGAATGGCCATCACCAGAAAATCTACAAACAATACATGCTGGAGATTGTGAAGAGAAAAGGGAACCCTTTTGCACTGTTGGTGGCAATATGAATTGATACAGCCACTACGGAGAACAGTATGGAGGTTCCTTGAAAAACTACAAATAGAACTTCCATATGACCCAGTAATCCCACTACTGGGCATATACCCTCAGAAAACCATAATTCAAAAGGAGTCATGTACCAAAATGTTCATTGCAGCTCTATTTATGATAGCCAGGTCATGGAATCAACCTAAGTGTCCCTCATCGGATGAATGGATAAAGAAGATGTGGCATATTTATACAACGGAATATTACTCAGCCATAAAAAAATGAAATTGAGATATTTGTAGTGAGGTGGATGGACCTAGAATCTGTCACACAGAGTGAAGTCAGAAAGAGAAAAACAAATACTGTATGTTAACACATATATATGGAATCTAAGAAAAAGAAAAAAAAGGCATGAAGAACCTAGGGCGGACAATAATAAAGACACAGACCTACTAGAGAATGGGCTTGGAAGGTTTAGCTGGGACAAAGTGAGAGAGTGGTATGGACATATATACACTACCAAAAGTAAAATAGATAGCTAGTGGGAAGCAGTTGCATAGCACAGGGAGATCAGCTTGGTGGTTTGTGACCACCTAGAGGGGTGGGATAGGGAGGCTGGGAGGGAGGGAGATGCAACAGGGAAGAGATATTGGGACATATGTATATGTGTAACTTATTTACTTTGTTATAAAGCAGAAACTAACACACCATCGTAAAGCAATTATAATCCAATAAAGATGTTAAAATGTAAATAAATAAATAAATAAATAAATGAATAAAATAAAACAAAATAAAATAAAATAGCCATGTAAATATCCGTAATGTAACAAAGGATGATAATGGCAACTTTAAGCTCAACTAAGCCTCAGTAAAGAAGAACCAAGCAGAAAAACTGGATATGAAAGCCTAATAGTTAAAAAAAAAGAACTCAGTCAATGAGTTGATGAGCAGAATAGATTCAGACAGAAGAGAAATTAGTGAGCTAGATGAGGTTGAAAAATTTACCCAGGATGCATCATGAGAAATTTCTGGAGGAAAAAAAAAGACAAAAGAACAACTCTTACAAATGAACTAAAGCCAGGTAGACATAAGACCTCTAATGCGCATCACTGTATGCAAGAAGACAGTGCATAAAATTTTAAAGTTTCAGAAAATTAAAACAATGTAAATTTAATCACAAAATTCCTTTAAAATTACTATTAAAATGGGAAGGTGAAGTAAACGTATGTTTACTTTCTTGGATAAATATCTTGGCTATTGTAAATAATGTTGCAATCAATATGGGGGTGCATATAAATTTACAGTTAGGGTTTTCATTTTCTTCAGGTAAAAACCCAGAAGTGAAATTGCTGGATCACATGGTAGTTCTATTTTTAATTTTTTGAGGATACTCCATACTCTTTTTCCATAGAGGCTGCAACAAATTACAAGGATGGCAATCATCTCTGTATGCATAGGCTACTACCTGAGTGAGAAGTGGTTTGTTTTCACTTCCTTTGAATCTTGGCTGGTCCTGTGATTGCTTTAACCAATAGAAAACAGCAGAAAGGATATGCTGAAACAACTGAGCCTAGACTTAAATAGGATTGGCAGTTCCCATTTCCTTCCTTAGGCAAGTCTTGTGTTGGATTCCCTCTTAGAATCCAAACACCATGCTATGAGAAGTCCAAGCTTAATGGAGAGACCACACCAAGTAGAACAAAGCTGGTCATCAGCCACAACTCAGATCATAGTCAGCATCTAGCCCCAACTCCCAATCATACAAGTGAACAAGCTTTGATTTTCAAGCACAGCAAAGCCCCCAAATATCTGCAACCCCATTTGATATCTGAGAGAATAGAGGAACCCCCAGCTGAGCCTGGTTAACTCATAAAATCATGACATATAATAAAATGTTGCTTTAAGTCACTAGGCCATGGGGTAATGTATTACCCAACCATAGATAAATGAAACAGCTGGAAGGCTGGGGATTGGAATAATCTGATGGTTCATTCACTCACATGTCTGGAAGTTCATGCTGTCTCACAGCTGAAACCTTAGCTGAGGTCATTGTACAGAATTACTTCATATGACGTCTCCATGTGTTGACCAGGTTCCAAAAACAAGTGTGCTGGGAGAAAGAAAAAGATATAAATGAAGTGAAGTGAAAACTGTAAATTTTCAATGACCTAGTCTCAGAAGTCAAATAGCATCACTTCTGCCATATTCTACTGGTTGGAGCAGTCACAAGCTCTCTAGGTTCACAGTAGGTAGGAGAATAAATCCACCACTTTGTGGGGACTGGCAAAATTCTGGAAAATAATGCAAGACAGAAAATACTCATGTGGTTATTCTTGTAAAATAAAATCTACCACAAATATTTCTTAAAAGGAAATGTGTGGTCACAAACTTAGTGAAATTTATCAAACCTGTTTTTTTTTTTAAATCTTGCTTCTCTATTTTAAAGAAAAAGCAACTGACATACCATGCCTTATCATAAGTTGCAGATTAACCTTCTGAATATAAGGATTACAGTACAAATTTACTAAGAAAAAATTCTATATAAAGGAAATATTTTCAGTGCCTGGATACAAGCAGTACAGAAGCTCATAGAAATGTTTTGCTTCAAAAACATGTAAAATGTACTTTCTCTTTTAAAATGATGTTTTCACTTAGAAATAAATATAGCATGAATAAAATGAATAATTGCAATTAACAAAATATCCGTTAAACAGCCTCCTGTTAGCTCTTGCTGTATTGCTTTACAATAATTGACTAAAATGAGTAAGTGAATGCCATTTTAGAATTATTTCATAATAATAATATGCCTCAGGATGATATTAGAAAACCTGTTTTAAAGACAATGAATTTGATTAGCTTCAAAGTATAATTTTAATAACTTTCCAAAATACATTCACCTTAATCTCTACCTTGCTAAGAGATAAAACAGAACCATTTTGTGCTTAGAATTTTATTTGTTTGAAATTCATTGCTTAAGAGAAGACACACTTTAATGTTTCGTGAAAATGCATTTGCTAATTCACATTCTTAACATATTTACTGTTTAATCTTCTCAAGACCCCAGATGGCACTATCTTGTCTCTTTCTTCTGATGATAGAAAAGATGTCACATTTCTGATACTATATCCTGTCCTATGTCAGATCACTTTTAAAGCCATTGGAAGAGAAAAATATCTCAATGACCTTGAGTTTGGCAATGACTTTTTAGAAGAAACACCAAAGGCATGGTCCTTGAAAGAAATAATTAATAATAAGGACTTTATTAAAAATACAATTTTTTTGCTCTGCAAATGACACTGTCAGGAAGATAAAAAGATAAGTTGTAGATGGAGAAAATATTTGCAAAATACATATGTGAAAAGGACTTCTATACAAGATATCCAAAGAACCCTCAAAAGTCAACAATAAGAAAACAAACAACCTCATTAAGAAATAAGTCAAAGGTCTTAACAGACACCTCACAAAAGAGGATATTCAGGTGGCGAATAAACATTAAAAAATGCATATGTCATCAAAGAAATGCAAATAAAAACGAGATAACACTACACACTTATTAGAATGGTCAAAATCCAGACCGCTGACACCACCAAATGATGATGACTGGTGGAAATGCAAAATGATTCAGCAACTTGTGAAGACAGTTTGACAGTTTCTTACAAAAATATACATACTCTTACCATCCATCATCACACTTCTTTGGTATTTACCAAAGAATATGAAAACATGTCCATACAAAACCATGCATACAGATGTTTACAGTAGTTTTATTCATCATTGCCAAAACTTGGAAGCAAACAATATGTACTTCAGTAGGTTAATGGATAAATAAGTTGTGGTACATCTAGACAATGGAATATTATTCAACTCTAAAAAGAAATGGGCTATCAAGTCATGAAAAGACATGGAGGAAACGTAAATGCATATTACTAAGTAAAAGAAGCCAATTTGCAAGGACTATGTACTATTGAATTCCATATGCTTTTTTTTTGAAAAAAGCAAAACTGTGGTGATAATAATAATAAAAAAGTGGTTGCCAGAGGTTTGGAGGAAAGGAGGGAAGAACAGATAAAGCACAGAGGATTTTTAGGGCAGTGAAACTACTCTCTATGATACCATAATGGTGGTATTTGTCATTATACATTTGTCCAAACCCATAAAAGTTACAATATCAAGAATGAAACCTATTGTAAACTATAGGTTCATCGATTGTAATAAGTGTACCACTCTGGTGGGAGATGTTGATAATGGTAGATGCTATGCATGTGTGGGAGCAGGGGGCTTATGTAAAATCTTTGTACTTCATGTTCAATTTTGCTGTGAATCTAAAACTGCCCTAAGAAATAAAGTCTATTTTTGAAAAAAGAATAATTTTCAAGCTGTTAAATTAAAAAGTGAACTTGGCATTTTATCACCTTAGATCTTCTATTTCCTCCCATATCAATAGTGACACAATCTACTCATGTTTCCCAAATTGGAACCCTGTGATTCATCCTAGACATTTCCATTTTCCTCATCACCTGCATCCATTCTGTCATGAAATCCTGTGAAATCTAATTCCTAAAAATTCCTCAGACCTCATTTTTGCCATCTTAATTGCCACTGCATTAAATCAATGTTCATCACTTTTTTTCATGAATTGATTACTTTCTGATAATTCTGCTTCCAGTCCTATCCCTGGCCTGCTATTAAATTACTCTCTTTAGAAAATCACAAATTACTTTTTTCATCCTTTACTTTATACCATCCAATAGCTAATCTTACTCCTCAGGATAATGGTTCAACAGAGTATAAAATGTACACTGGGGTAGTTCCTGTTTGCTTCACCACTCTCATCTCTGGCTACCTACCCATAACAATTGGCATTTTGTTATGTATATCATATTCTTTCTTGCCTGTATGTCTTTGCCAATGATATATCCTTTGTCTGTTATTCTTCTCTTTTCCCACTCTCATATTATTTCTATTTGTTGCTCAATACTCAGTTGAAGTGTCATGTTCTTGAGGAAGAATTTCCTGATTTCTTCACACTCACATCCCCATCCCAATCAAGTCATGGTTATATACTCCTCCTCTGTTTTCTTTATAATATTGTTTTTAACACCATGATAGCATGCGTGAAAATGCATTTCAATTTTCTACTAGTTGTCTTCCACCCTAGACTCTGGTCTCCTTGAGGACAGAAATCCTCTCTTGCTTATTGTTGTTTCCTCAGCATTTAGGCCTGTGCTAACATAAAATAGGTATTTAATAAGCATGTGTTAATGACTAGTTGAGTGAATTAAGTACAGTAAAATGGAACAGGCCATGGACTAATTGCCAGAAATCTAGCTCCCAATCCCATTCTTTTACCTAATAATTGTGTAAGTAGGGACAAGTGACCTAACCTCTCTGAACCTCAGTTGTCTCACCTTTAAAATAAAAGAGGCCAAAAATAAATAAATAAATAAAACTATAAAATAAAAGAGGCCTACCCATTTTACCAAAAAAAAATGTTAAAGCACCTTACAACATAGATATACTATCATTATTTCCAATTTTTTCTAAGATTTAATTTATTATAACTAACCCATTGAAATAAGTCAGGGTTGAAACTTCAGTTGTTTTACCCAGAATCAAGGCTTCTATATCAGCTAAGATAATTTTAGCTACAAGTAATGAAAAACCTGAAATTGGAATGCTTTATACAATGAGCAATATTGATTATTTTCAGCCAGTGAATGAAAAGCTATGGACTCTTTGTTTACTATAGCCCTCCCCACTTCATTTTTCCTCTCTATAAAAACTTTCTCCTTCCCTTGCTGTGCAGGATCTTGCACATGGCTTGCCATGGTTGCAGACTCTGAATTGCAATTCTCTGCTGAATGCTAATAAACCAATCTTTACTGGAGAAATACCTGCCAATCGATTTGTTTTAGGTCAGCACAACATTTACATTTTTATTTTTCAAAAATTTTCTTCCATTGATTTAATGAAAGAAACATGATAATTTTATATTTGGTAAAATTTACCCTCCTGCCAACATTTCTATTTTTTTCAGTTCTTCTAATTATTCTAACTTGTTGGTTTTACCAAAAGAACTCTAAACTCTAGCTTCAGAAAAATATCTAATGACATTTTTATTGGGCTACTTTAATGTAAATAACTTGGGGAAAATTAACTTTTATGATGTTGATTCTTCCTATTTAAGACCAGAGGACCCTACTAATTTTTTAAAAGAGTTATACTGCTAAAAATATCAGAAATTAACACTAAATATGTCTATTTTTTTAAGTTTAAAATGTACCTTGGACTATCTATATTAGGAAGAAGACTGGAAAGAACAGTTTTCCCCAGCACTCACTTCACATAGAATCAGAAAGAAATTGCACATGGGGAATATTCCAGAGGTTAGGACCAGCACTGTGGAGAATGATGGACAAAAGAGCAAAAGATGAGCTTAACCAAGGAGCATTTTCCAACCCCAAGTTACCTCTATCCCATTTCAGAATTTCTATGTATCAATGTCTGTTGTATGTATTTCACTATTTTTCATTTTTTCTCCATGGAAATACTTACTGCTATTAAAGTGTGCAATAACATTATGTCAAAAAGTAATATGCATACCTTACTAAAAATAGTTTATTACTAAAAAATATTAACCATCATCTCAGATGAGTCTTCAGCAAGTTGTAATCTTTTTGCGATAGAAACATCAAAGAACACATCACAGATAACCATAACAAATATAATAATAATGAAAAAATAATGAAGTATTATGAGAATTACCAAAATGTGACACAGAGACACAAAGAGAGCCAGTGCTATTGGAAAAATGGCACTGATAGACTTGCTCAATGCAGGGTTGCCACAAACTTTCAATTTATAAGAAATGCAATATTGGTGAAGTGCAATAAAATGAGACACAGTAAAACAGGTATGCCTGTATTCAATTTTCCTCTGTTTATGAGAACACAGGGGATTAAGTTTTCCACCTCTTGCACTTAAGTGGGATTGTTTGTTACCATGAGATGTAGATATGTATTTGATACATGGGGATTGTACATTTTCTTTTCTGTATTCCTGGTTCCCTGGCAAATAGGGATTGTACATTTTCTTTTCTGTATCTCTGGTTCCCTGGCACATTATATATACACTTAGCAAATATGTATTAAAAGAATGGAAGCTATCATCTCAGAAATTCTAGCAGTAGTATCTCATGACCTCATATATTTTTGCACTGTAAATATAATTAAATTTCCAAAGTTTTATGATTATTAGTTTTCACTAACTTCCAATTTTCTGAACATGTCAGAAAATATGTATCTAAAGGAAATATCCATCTAAGGAAATTATTTTCCTTTATTTCTGTGTTTTACTCATCCTTCAGGAATTCTATTCCTTTTCTACCAATCTCTTAGTCATGTCTAGGTATTTTAGTGCTGTTTTGTTTAAAAAAATATATCGATACATGAAGGGTAGATTTTTACAGTTGTCTAGTAATAAAACTCATCACCTATTTTCCTGAGATTAGTCTAGAAATAAAGTAAAGCTCAACAATAATTAGAAAATAGATTAACTGTGCCCATATAGACCATTGTACTTCCAATCCAGTGGTATGTTTACTTAACTGACAACTAAGTGTCTCCTTTTAGGATGTTTTGAACAGAAATAAGTACAATTTGAGCTTGATAAAGTGCTGATGGAATGAGAGTGACATCTCAGTTCATCTATTGATAGCTATATTTAAGGGAAGATACTTTGGGGAGATTCTATTCCTTAAAGTGAGTGTAGTACAAGGAAGCTGCCATTAAATCTTGCTGATCCAAGGACACCTGGACTTATAACTTGTAAAGGACTACATAGACAAAGAGTGTTCACACTTTGGGGGCGAGGTGGCTTTTTTTGAAGTTCTTACATATACTTTTAAAGTTAAAAAAAATACAACACACTTGCTCAAACTATCTTTTTAGATGCACAGAGCACTTATTTAAAAATTTTTTTTTCTACAAACAAGATGCAGTATATTCTGATCTAAAGTAGACATTCAGTAATTTTGACAAGGTATTATAAAAATCTACTTTTGAGTTACCTAGCTTCAGAAATCATCTGAAATAATTTACATCTGAAAAATATATTGAGACAACTGAAGTGGGGTATTACATTATAGCAAAGCTTTTCTACAAGCTTCCTTTCTAAGAGCAAGAAAGAAATTGAAGTTGACAACATGATTAAAAAACTGTATATAGTACTTATGCTAAGGAAATCACACAGCAGACTTTGATTACCTAAGGTAATGGGGTGCTGATAGAGCATGCAATTAAGCTCCACAGATAATCATTTTAACCATGAGTTTCAACCATCTAAGCTATTAGTAAGTAGCCAATTTTTATTTCACTGCTCTCCTCCCCAGTATCATTAAAAGTGATAGTCAATGTTAAGGAACAAGGGTGAGTTACTAACAACTCAGAATATTCCAAAACCTGAATTGATTTACTGTATAATGTAGGATTTATCATGCCTCTTAATTGAGAAACACGACTTATGTAGAGAGCGAAAGAGGTAGAAATAATTGAAAAGTCTTTGCTTGAGGGACAGAGAGGAACCCTAACAGGGCTGGCCAGCCCACTCAAAGGAAAAATAGCTAAACATTTCTATAATTTTTTTCCAATGGAGGGATGAAAATTCTTTATGTATACACTGCATGCTTGATGTTTCTATAGTCTAGAAACACTATTTGAAATTGTCATTGACCTCTGAAGATTCATAAATGGATAGCATGATTATTAATCATAAATTATGAATGGAAAGACAATTTAATTTTTTTATATTGTTTTAAAAAGTATTATATTATTACCTTGAAAGTTAGCTACTACTTATTGTACATTATTTCATGCTTATATAAACTTCAAATTGATTATTTTCCTGATAATTGTTTCATCCCCAAAATGATTACTTAACTCATCAGTAACATATTTTTACCCTATTTTATTCAAGGCAATATGACAAAAGGTAATTTAAAATCTTATCCTAAGTGTCAGAAATACAAGGAATGGCAAAGATTATGGTAAACTAGAGAGCACATGTTTCACGCTGACCATACAACTGCTATTACAGCCAATTATTCCCATTCAAAGACATAAGGCCAAGATTGTCAGATCTCCTACTATTTCAAGAGAAGCAACTAATAGCATAATTATCATAGTTACACAGATTAATATTTTCATCATTTTTCTGTTCTTTATAACTCAGGGACAAAATGGCATAGTATAGGGTTTCTGTCCCTTAAATTCTTAAGCAAACTTTTCATGCAGCCACATAGTTTTCATATCATGCTTCATTAAATAACTGTATACTTTAGTTACCTTTTCTTATTGTTAATGCCACATGCTGACCACAAAGACAACATCTGGCTACTAAGAAGATTTTGTTATACACAATAATGATATTTATCTTGTTCTGATACAGAATCTTGCTCTGCTATACTCTTTTTTTTTTTTTTTGCATGGTACTCAGAAAACTAGAAACATTTAACAAAAAGTGTTTCCAATTTTAAAAAGAAAAATAACTAACTCCTGTTGATGTGAATCAGGGGATATAAATTCTATTTTTATGAAACATTCTGTACAAACACTATGATGGTAAGCAGAGGAAGTAAGCATAAAATAATTATGATCTTCCAAAAATATATTGGTTCCCTCAAAGTTTAGGGAGCACCTATGCTGATGGTTACAGTTATAGCCACATGAAAAGTAGGAGTGTGTGTGTGTGTGTGTTTAGAGAGGAGGGGAAGGACCTTTCTTTGAAATCTGCAAAAGATAAATCCAACCAGTTCATTTTTTATATGTGCATGAATGCACATACACACACATTGATATTCATTTAGTCCCTTTTGGTAAAA
Organism: Globicephala melas; assembly: GCF_963455315.2. Classification (NCBI taxonomy): domain Eukaryota; kingdom Metazoa; phylum Chordata; class Mammalia; order Artiodactyla; family Delphinidae; genus Globicephala; species Globicephala melas. The sequence continues at coordinate 50,128,921 of NC_083335.1, forward strand.
ACGTGCTACAGAAGTGGCTATCAATGCAAGATTGCAAGATTCAGGAGAAAATGCTATACAATATTTTTTGAAGAGTTGCTTTGTAAGACTAGCTGCATATGCTGTATAGTAAGTAGAGATTGTTTAGATAAATTCCTGTAATTCAAACCTTGAGGAGAACTAAAGATTAAACATAGGGCAAAGCTTTTAAGTCTAGATGATACTAGTTCTCCTTCAAATCCTTATACTTGCACTCCAGAAACATACTAGAGAATGGATTTTTAACATATTAAAAAACTTAGCAATATTCAATATTAATTTAAGATGCCCATGGAAGAGAAATAATAAAAATTCCCCCCAACCACACACACATACACACAAACACAGAGTGGATAACAGTGGCTGATGCTGTAGGCCAACTGGACAGAAAAATAGAAGCAAATAGAAAAATCTGAAAAAAAAATCCCCATGTGTTAATTAAGACCAAAGTCATGTCCCACATATTAAGCTCATTGTATGAGACTTTGGGCTAAGCAGAATAATTCGACTCATGAATAAATTAATAAAATCTGCTGTCACTCTCCGTATCTTCAGATAATATAAAGCTTCTCTTCTAAGGATGTAGGAGGTAGCAGAGAACCTGGGATCAGGACAATGTGCCTGTTGTCCTAGGCTTGGCATTTATGTTATTTGTCAGGAAAAAACCTTGACTTTACCAATATATATCTTATTCTTATACTGTACCTACATAAACCAGATGCAATCAATTATAAACCTATGGGACAAAGGAAATTTCCACTCAAGATGAACTCTTTAAAATATCAATAGACAAAAGCAAAACCAAAAGTGTGAATAATAGCCAACAAACTCAATAATCAGAAAAACTTGCTTCTGAGGAAACAGAAATAATAAAACAATCTGAACATGACTTTAAAATGAATGTTTATTATCTACCATAGAAAATGAAAGGGTTGATATCCAGAAAAGAGCAATAAATCATTAAACAAAAGAAAAAGGCTATGAATCAAAAACAGATATCTAAGATAATAAACCTTTCAGTTAAAAAAATATAAAATACAATAAGAGCTGATATATTTAGAACTCAGATGAATAATTAGGAACTGATAGTACTTAAGAATTAGCAAAGAATGCATTACAGAGCAAGAAAGTTATTTAAACTATGAAAAATAAACCAGAAAGGACCTACTGTACACAGGGAACTCTACTCAATATTCTGTACACAGGGAACTCTACTCAATATTCTGTGATAACCTATATGAGAAAAGAATCTGAAAAAGAATGAATATATGTATATGCATAACTGAATCACTTTTCTGTACAACTGAAACTAACACAACATTGTAAATCAACTATAATCCAATAAAATAAAAAAAATAAATGAAGAAACTTAGAGAATAGTTTGAGATTAATTTCATGACTGAAAAGAGTTCCTAATACAGAGAATGGAGGAAATGACATACAGGCATCATAGTCAAGTTTTTAGAATTGAAGACTTGAGTCATAAGCTTGAAAAATAATACCAAATATTGAATGAAATTAGACTGCAAATTATCATGGACTAAGGCAAAATCTCAAAATCTAACTGCAATTGACAGAACTGTTCATAATGACTCAAATCTGGAAAGTATATAAATATCTGTCAATAGTAGTGTGCACAAATAATTTGTGCTTTAATTACACATTAAAATACTATATATCAATGATGATGAATTAACTATAATCATATGCACATTTTAAATTCTTAAAATGGAAAATATTTATTTCTTGCTCATGTTACATGTCTATGCAGGTAAGTTATTTATCTTATTCACTTGGAAGCAGTCCTCAGTATGGGAAGTTGGCGGATAAATATCCCAGGTTTCTCACTCCTCAGTTGGTGTAACTAAGAGATGTGTTTCCTCACTGTCTCTCAGAGATCCTCAGTGGGATTAAACTACAACTGCCACACTGATGACTGGTTTGATAATGTTAAATTTCTCGGTTTACTTTTCTTCCATCTTATTTTTCCACTTCCCTGACACTGTTTACTGAGATCACCTTCCAAATAAACTATTTGCACTCAAATCCTTTTCTCATTGTCTGTTTCTTTGGAAACCTAATTCAAAGCAGTTCCCCTTCTGGGTGAAAAATTACAAAAAAACACCCCTTATGAGAAGACAAATTAGAAAAGTCATGCTTCCTTCAGCTTTATGCAGCTTTTTACCAGATGATTGTTTAGTGAGCAAAGTACAGGGTAGATTTTAGTCCACCCTTTCCTCATTGGAAGGGAGCCCTTCTTATGGAAATATCCTACGAATTGTACACATTGATTTTGTCGGGTATGTTCTTTTTCATTAGATAATTACTTGACTGACACCCTTGCTGCTTTCAGTTTTCTGCTCAAACATCATAGGTTAAATGAGACCTTCTCTGTCAAATCGCTAATACAGTAAAACCATTAACTACTGTTTATGAATCAGTGTAGATCCATGCCTTTGTCCATCTTTTCTCTTATGTACAATATAATATCTAAAGTACTACTCAAATTCTGCCCTCTGGGTTGGGGGTGAGGTAGGGGTGGGGTGAGGTGTGGTGGTTCCTTCCATTATCTTCTCCAGTGCTACACAGCTGGTGCCAACATATCATGTAGGACTATCTGCTAAACAGCTCAATTATTTTTTTTAGTAAACAGGTTATAGGGAGCATCTCAGGAAGCACTATGATGTTTAAAGAGAAACTGGATCTGTTGAGTGGATGCTAAAGCCCAAGTGGCAGAAGTTGCTCACTTTACAACTTAAATCATTCCAGAGAGCCTTTTCTTTCTGGGATTCCTCCAAAGAAGGCAGCATTACTGGTCACTTCATAAATAGATTGAAGTAAATGAAAATGCACAATATATTGTCTACAAAATAAAAAAAAATCCAACAAAGATTGTGTATGTTTCTTACTGGAAGAGATATAAAGTGCAACAACTCATCATTCATGAGGTTGAGATTTACTGCTTTGAACCAATTAGGGGACTGGATTTAACTGATTTGTTGTGGGTTTGCCCAGATAGAGAATTTACAGGTGCTTCAACCCAAGTATATCCATTCTGATGGAAAACCTCAAGGCAACCCTATCCAATTATGAGCTGCAAAACTCAAATTCCCCTTTCACTTTCCAGTCCTCTCTCTTATTTAAGTATTTGCTTTACATGATTCCCTGTGAATTGCAAAGTGAATATATTTGAGTAACTGCAATAGTCCACTAGGACTGCCATAACAAAACACTGCATGAATTAAACAGAAATTTTTTTTCACAATTCTAGAGATGAGAAGTCCAAGATCAAGGTGTTGGCAGAGTCAGTTTTTCCTGCAGCTTCTTTCCTTGGCTTTTTGATAACCATCTTCTTACTGTGTCCTCACATGTCCTTTTCTTTTTGTGTGTGCATTCCTGTGTCTACAAGGACATCAGTCCTATTGAGTTAAGGCCCCATCCTTATGATCACATTTAACCTTAATTGAATCTTTTTCAATTGACTTATAGTTGACTTAAAACATTATGTTAGCTTTAGGTGTACAGAATAAGTGATTCAGTATTTTTACAGATTGTACTCCATTAAAAGTTATAACAAGATAATGGCTATAATTCCCTGTGCTATACAATATATCCTGGTTACTTATCTATTTTATATATAGTAGTTTGTATCTCTTAGCCCTATACCCCTATCTTGCCCCTCCCTCATTTCCTCTCCCCACTGGTGTCCAGTAGTTTGTTTTCTATAACTGTGAGTTTGTTTTTGTTTTGTTAAATACATTTGTTTGTTTTATTTTTTATGTTCCATATATGAGTGATATCATACAGTATTACTCTTTTTCTGTCTGACTTATTTCACTAAAGCATAATATTCTCCAGGCCCAACCACATACTACAATTTAACTCTTTTTTAGGGCTGTGTAATGTTCCATGGTGTGTGTGTGTGTGTGTGTGTGTGTGTGTGTGTGTGTGTATATACCACATCTTCTTTATCCATTCATCTGTTGATGGACATATACTTGGTTTGTTTCTATATCTTACTGCTATGAACATTGGGGTGCATGTATCTTTTAGAATTAGGGTTTTAGTTTTTTTCTGAATATATACCCAGGAGTAGAATTGCTGGATAATATGGTAGCCCTATTTTTAGTTTTGTTAGGAACCTCCATATTGCTTTTCATAGTAGCTGCACTGATTTACATTCCCACCAATAGTGCATGAGTGTTCTCTTTTCTCCATATCCTCACCAACACTTATTTGTAGACTTTTTGTGATAGCCATTCTGTCAGGTGTGAGATGATATCTCATTGGTATTTTGATTTTCATTTCTCTAATCATTAGCAATGTTGAGCATCTTCTCATGTGCCTGTTGGCCATCTGTATGTCTTCTTTGGAAAAATGTCTATTCATCTCTTCTGCCCATTTTTTGATTGGGTTGTTTGCTTTTTTGATATCGAGTTATATAAGCTGTTTATATATTTTGGTTATTAAACACTTGTCAGTCATATCACTTGCAAATATTTTCTCCCATTCAGTAGGTTGTCTTTTCATTTTGTCCATGGTTTCCCTTGTTGTGTAAAAGCTTTTAAGTTTAATTAGGTCCCATTTGTTTGTTTTAGCTTTTATTTCTTTTGCATTAGGAGACAAATCCAAAAAAATACTGCTAAGATTTATGTCAGTGTTCTGCCTATGTTCTCTTCTAGGAGTTTTATGGTTTCACATCTTGCATCTAGGTTTCTAATCCATTTTGAGTTTATTTTTCTATATAGTGTGAGGAAATGCTCTAATTTGATGTTTTACATGTAGCTGTCCAGTTTTCCCACACCCATTTGTTGAAGAGACTGTCTTTTCTCCATTGTATACTCTTGCCTCCTTTGTCATAGATTAATTGTATGGGTTTATTTCTGGGATATCTATTGTGTTTCATTGATCTATATGTCTAGTTTTGTGCCAGCACCATGCTGTTTTGATTACTGTAGCTTTGTAGCATAGTCTGAATATTGGGAGGGTGATGTCTCCAGCTATGTTCTTCTTTCTCAAGATTGCTTTGGCTATTCAGATCTTTTGTAGTTCCATATTTTAGAATTATTTTCTCCAGTTCTTTGAAAATTTTATGAATATTTTGATAGGGATTGCATTAAGTCTATAGATTGTATTGTGTAGTATGGTCATTTTAACAGTACTAATTCTTCCAATCCAAGAGCACTCAATATTTTTCCATTTCTTTGCATCATCTTCAACTTCCTTCATCAATGTTTTGTACTTTTAAATGTATAGAATCTTTCACCACATTTGTTAAGTTTATTACTATGTATTTTATTTTTTTATGTGATTTTAAACAAGATCTTTTGTTATCCCTTTCTGGCAGTTAATTATTAGTGTATAGAAAAGCAACAGATTTCTGTATATTAATCTTGTATCCTGCAAATTTGCTGAATTCATTTATCAGTTCTAATAGCTTTGTCTGGAGAATTTAGAGTTTTCTATATAAAGTATCATGTCATCTGCAAATATGACAGTTTTACTTCTTTTCTTCCCTTCCAATGAGGATGCCTTTTATTTCTTTGTCTTGTCTGATTTCTGTAGCTAGAATTTCCAATATTATGTTAAATAGAAGTGGAGAGAGTGGGCATCCTTGTCTTGTTCCTGAAATTAGAGGAAATGTTTTGAGCTTTTCACCATTGATTATGATCTTGGCTGTGGGCTTGTCATGAATGGCGTTTAATATGTTGAGATATATTTCCTCTATACCCACTTTGATGAGAGTTTTTATCATGAATGGATGTTGAATTTTGTTAAATGCTTTTTCTGCATCTACTGGGATGATCATGTGATTTTATCCTTCCTTTTTGTTAATGTGATGCTTCACATTGAATTATCTGAGAATATTGAAACATCCTTGCATCCTCGGAATAAATCCAACTTGATCATGATGTAAGACCCTTTTTATGTATTGTTGGATTTGGTTTGCTAATATTTTGTTGAGAATTTTTGCATCTATATTCATCAATGATATTGTCCTGTAAGTTTCTTTTTTTTGTCATATCTTTGTCTAGTTTGGGTATCAGGGTAATAGTGGCCTTGTAGAATGAGTTTTGGTGTTCCTCCTCTTCAATTTTTTGAAGTAATTTGAAAGGGATATGTACTAGTTCTTCTTTATATGTTTGGTAGAATTCCCCTGTGAAGCCGTCTGGTCCTGGACTTTTGTTTGCTGGGAGTTTTTAAAGTACAATTTCAATTTCACTACTAGTGATTGATCTCTTCAAATTGTCTATTTCTTCTTGATTCAATCTTGGAATATTGTATTTTTCAGGAAATGTGTCCATTTCTTCTAGTTTGTCCAATTTGTTGGCATTTAAATGTTTGTAATATTCTCATGATTTTTTGTATCTCTGTGGTATCAAAGTTCTTTCATTTCTTATTTGGTTTATTTGGGTTCTCTTTCTTCTTGCTGAGTCTGGCTAAATGTTTGTCAATTTAGTTTATCTTTTCAAAGAATTAGCTCTTGGTTTTACTAATATTTTCTATTGTCTTTTATCTCTACTTTATTCATTTCCTCTCTGATCTTCATTGTTTCCTTCTTTCTGTTTATTTTGGGCTTTCTTTCTCTATACTCCTTTGTCTAAGTCCTATAGGTAGTACCCTAGGTTGTTTACTTGAGATTTTTCTTGTTTCTTGAGGAAGGCTTGTATTGCTCTATACTTCCTTCTTAGCACTGCTTTTGCTCCATTTTGTAGATTTTGGAGGTTTTTTTTCCCCATTGTCATTTGTCTTGAGGCATTTTCTGATTTCCTCTTTGTTTCTTTACTGACCCATTGGATTTTCAGTAGCATGTTGTTTAGTCTCCATGTGTTTATTATTTTCCCATTGTTCTTTATGTAATTGATTTCTATTTTCATATAGTTATGCTCAGAAAAAAATTCTTGATATCATGTCTATCCTCTTAAATTTGTTAAGATTTGTTTTGTGGCCTAGTATGTGATCTACCCTGGAGAGCATTCCATGTACAGCAGAATGTGTATTCTGCTGTTTTTGAATATAATGTCCTGTAGACATCTATTAAGTTTAACTAGTCTACTGTGTCATTTAAGAGCACTGGTGGTTGCATTATTGTTTTTCTGTCTGGATGATCTGTCCATTGATGTAAATGTAGTGTTGAAGTCCCCTACTATTATTGTATTATTATCTATTTCTCCCTTTATGTCTATTAGTATGTGCTTTATATATGTAGGTTCTCCTATATTAGGTACATACATGTTAACAAATGTAATATCTTCTTCTTGTATTGATTCCTTTACCATTATATAATGCCTTTCTTTGTGTTTTGTTATAGTCTTTGTTTTAAAGTCTGTTTTATCTAATATGAGTATTGCAACCCCCATTTTCTTGTAATTTCTGTTTGCAAGAAGTATCTGTTTCCAACCCCTCCCTTCACTTTAAGTCTCTCTCTGTGTTTAGCTCTAAAGTCAGTCTCTTCTAAGCAGTATATAGAAGAGTCTGGTCATTTTATCCAATCAGCTACCCTATGTCTTTTGATTAGAGAATTTAGTCCATCACTATCTAAAGTAATTATTGATAAGTATGTATTTATTGCTATTTTATTACTTGATTTCCAGTTATTTCCATAGTTCTATGTTCATTTCTTCTTCTTTTTGTTTCTTCCCTTTTGGGTTGATGCTTTTTTTTAGTAGTATGCTTATGTTCCTTTTTTTTTTTGGTTTTTGTGTATCTATTGTAAAGTTTTGATTTGTGGTTACCATGGGGTACAAATATGTTGAGCTATAATTATATCTACTTGTTTCAAACTGATAATTATTTAAGTTCAAGCACGTTCTAAAAGTTCTACATTTCTTATTCCCTTCCCCCACATTTGACATCTTCATATTTATCCTTTAACTCTTTACTGTAGCTATAGTTGCCTTTATAACATTTTTGTCTTTTAATATTTTTACTGGCTTATTTAAGTAGTTGATCCTGTCCTTACTATATATTTGCCCTTCCTAGTGGGATTGTCCCTTTCCTCTAGATTCTTACTTCTTTTCCACTTAGAGAAGACCCTTCAACCTTTCTTTTAGGGTAGGTTCAATCTTTCTGGGTAGAGTATCCTGTGCTATAGGTTCCTCCCTTTCAGCACTTTGAATATATCATGCCACTACACTTTGGCCTGAAAAGTTTCTGCAGAGAAATCAGGTGAGTTCCTTATGGGAATTCCCTTGTAACTGACTCTTTGTTTTTGCCTTGCTACCTTTAGAATTCTCTTTATCTTTAAACTTTGCCATTTTCATTATGATATGTCTTGGTGTGGGTCTGTTTGGGTTCATCTTGTTTGGGACCCTCTGTACCTGGATATATGTTTCCTTCCTCATGTTTGGGAGGTTTTCAGCCATAATTTCCTCAAATACATTTTTCTTTTTTTTGTTATGTTCTTCCATAAAGATAAATACACAAACAAATAAAACCTATTTTTTGGAAGTATAGTTGATTTACAATGCTGTGTTAGTTTCTGCTGTACAGCAAAGTGATTCAGTTACACATAAGTATGCATTCTTCTTAATATTCTTTTCCATTATGGTTTATCACAGGATATTGAATATAGTTCTCTGTGCTATACAGTAGGACCTTGTTGTTTATTCATTGTATATAAAATAGTTTGCATCCACTAACCCCAAACTCCTAATCCATCCCTCCCCTATCCACCCTTGGCAGCCACAAGTCTGTTCTCCATGTCTGTGAGTTTGTTTCTGTTTTATAATCAGTTCATTTGTATCATATTGTAGATTCCACATATAAGTGATACCATACAGTATTTGTCTTTCTCTTTTTGACTTATTTCACTTAGCATGATAATCTGTATGTCTATCCATGTTGCTGCAAATGGCATTATTTCATTCTTTTTTATGTTTGAGTAGTATTCTATTGTATATATGTACCACATCTTCTTTATCCATTCATTTGTCAATGGACATTTAGGTTGTTTCCATGTCTTGTCTATTGTGAATAGTGCTGATATGAGCATAGGGGTGCATTTATCTTTTTGAATTATAGTTTTATCCAGATATATGCCCAGGATTGTATTGCTGGATCATACGGCAACTCTATTTTTAGTATTTTGAGGAACCTCCATACTGTTTTCCCATAGTGGCTTCACCAACTTACATTCCCACCAGCAGTGTAGGAGGGTTCCCTTTCTTCCACACCCTCTCCAGAATTTGTTATTTGTAGATTTTTTTAATGATCACCATTCTGACTGGTATGAGGTGGTACCTCATTGTAGTTTTGATTTGCATCTATCTAGTAATTAGCAATGTTGAGCATTCTTTCATGTACATGTTGGCCATTTGTATGTCTTCTTTGGAGAAATGTCTATTTATATCTTCTGTGCATTTTTTGTTTGGCTTGTTTCTCTGTTGTTTAGTTGTACAAGCTATTTGTACATTTTGGAAATTAAGCCCTTGTCAGTTGCATCATTTGCAAATATCTTTTCTCAGTCTGCAAGTTATGTTTTTGTTTTGTTTATGGTTTCATTTGCTGTACAGAAGCTTGTAAGTTTACTTAGGTCCCATTTGCTTACTCAAATACATTTTTCAATCCCCTTCTCTCTCTCTTTTCCTTCTGGGACCCCTATAATGTGAATGTTGGTATGCTTAATGTTATTCCAGAGATTTCTTAAATTGCTTGCACTTAAATTTTTTTCCCACTTTTTCTGTGCTGATTGGTTGATTTCTATTATTCTATCTTTCAGTCACTTATACATTCTTCTGTATCACTTATTCTGCCATTAATTCTTTCTAGTGTATTTTTTATTCCAGCTATTGAATTCTTCATTTCTGATTGGGCCTTTTTTATATTTTCTAGTTCCTTGCTGTAATGTTCATTGTTTACATTAATTCTTTTCCCTGATTAAGTTAACATTTTTATTACCAATGTTTTGAATTATTTATATGATAAATTGCTTATTTTGGTTTCATTATGTTTTTCAGGGGTTTTCTCTTGCTCTTTCAATTGAGAGCAGTTCCTGTGAATTTTCATTTTGCTTACTTTCTCTGCCTCTATGAATTTAGGTGAAAGAGTTACCTATTGCATTCTTGAAGGGGTTTTCTTCTGTGGGAGCATTTGTATACAGACTGTGTATGCCCAATGCCTTTGGTGGGATAGCTGGATTTGACATGAATGCAATTCACATATTTCCTCAGGGTGTGCTGGCAGCTATTACCTTGATAGGGGGTGGAGCTGGAGCTAGAGAGCCTAGAGCTAGCTCTGGGTGTGAGGCAGGACTTCCCTGCTGCTCCGTGGCCATCACCACTTTATTGGGTGTGGGGTCTGATCCCATGTTCCTGGAGCAGAAGCTCTGAGGATTAGGCCCTGTGCTGGCTCTGTTCCCTTTAAGTGTGTGTTTTCCCCCTTCTTCACCCTGAGACACTTGCCCCAGAGTTGGGGAGTGCTGAAGGAAGGAGGGTCTATGTGGACTCTCAGCTCATGTTGTGTACAGACAGAGGTACAAGCTACTTCTGGTGCACTGCCTGTGCAGGTGTCTGTACTTTTATCCCTCACTCTGCTCAGACACAACCTCAGGTGCAAGTACCCTTTGTCCCTCACAGTCAATCACTTCCCCCGAACTCCTCTTCCCCCACCCTATTGTGAAACCACTCCACAGGGTAGGACGGGCCACATGGACTCTCAGCATGTATTGGAGAGTAGGCTGTGATGGAGTGGCCACCATCGGAGATCTGAACTTCTGAGGCCCTGCTTGAGTAAGCACCAACAGTGGCTGCTGCCACATCCAGACACTGCCTTGGGTCCAGGTTGTCTCTGTGCCTCATGGTTGGGTGTTTTTCCCAGTCATGACTCCCCCAAATGCAGTGCTATACAGTGGCATGGAGTGAGTGGGGCTGGAGTGTTGACTCAGCTTGGGCTGGCACACATGATGGGATGGTGGCAGGAAACCCAGCAGTTGCTAAAGCAGACGTCTCTGTGCCCTTCCTCAGGGGAAAGCCAGCAGTGCATGCTCCTCATGTGTGGAGTCCAGGCTTCCCTCCATTCTTCCCTTGGTCCCAGTGGTGCTCCAATCAGTCAAGGGATCTTGTTTCCCAAACATAGGACTCAGGACTGGCATGCTCATTCTGTGGCTTAAACTGCTCACTCCCAAGGGTTGGTGTCCACTGGTGTACTCTCCCTCTTCCTATGAGTCCCCTTCCAGGGGCGCAGGTCTTAACCCAATCACTTTTCTTCCCTTCCGATCCAATTATGTGTGTGTCTTTCTTACAGCCTTGGTTGTACAGGAATACTTCTGCCAGTTTCCAGTTTGTTTCCAGTGAGAATTGTTCCATGTGTAGATATATTTTTCATGTGTTCATGGGGGGAAATAAGGTCCACACTCTCTTACTCTGCCATCTTGATTGATCTTCTTTTAATTGCCATTTTAAAGGCCCTGTATCCAAATACAGTCACATTGTGGGCTAGGGTTTGAACATATGATTTTGGGGGTGACACAATTCAATCCATAGCAGTAAGTAAAGAGCTCTCAATTGTATGTATTCCCTTAGTTTTGTGTCAGTTCCTTTGTTCTGGAATGATGTTTGACATGTTCATGTGCATAACTACCCTTGCATAATGTTAAAATTAATTTTTAAAATAATTATGAGTTATTTTTACATAATCATTTAATGCACAACTATAGATTCTGTTATGGACTAAATTTTTTTCCTTCCCCCTAAATTTATATATTGAAGTCCTAACACTGAATATTTCAGAATGTGACTGTTTGGAGATAGCACCTTTAAAGAGGTATTTGAGTTAAAAGATGTCATTGGGATAGGCTTTAATCCAACAGAACTGGTGTATTTTTAAGAAAAGGAGGTTGGGACACAGACACATACAGAGGGAATATTGTGTGAAGACACAGGGAGAAGAAAGCCATCTACAAGCAAAGAAGAATGGGTTAATAAGTAAACAACCCCACCAACACCTCAAACTCAGACTTTTGTTAGAAAATGAATTTCTGTTGTCTAAACTACCCAGTTTGTAATATTGTGTTTTGGCTGCCCTAGCAAACGAATACAGGTACCTAGTTTCTATATATTTTTTCACATTTGACCCAGGCCCCTGTTCCTTTTCTGACCCGATTATTGTCTGCAAATTTATATGCTATGGGATAGGGATTCACATCTCTGAATCAATCAGATACTTGATGTCAACTGCTCTTTTGGGATGGTTTGCCCAGATGACAACCTTGCAGAAACCCCAACTGAAACACACCAGATTGGGTGCAAACCTTAGAGATTCTGTGCAATTTCTTCTTTGCATACTGGGTCAATTCATCCCAAATGTCCTAGTAACCCAGTAAAGACAGAAATCTCCCAGAAAAAACTCAATTCCCCTGTCACTTCCCAGATAAACCCTCTCATTTAAAGTCTTGCTTTCCATGATTGATAATGAAAGAAAATGTGAAGTGCATTTTTGGGAACTGAGGATCTCTCTCAATTTTACTGACTCACTTATGTCTTAGCCATTTCTTTTGACTAATTTCCTTAGGAAAATGTGAATTGCCTCTTCTCTGTGCCTAATTGGGCTTCCTCTTTTTAAAAATGAGTATCTTTAAAAAAGAACATACAGACAGTGATGTTACCAAATCACAAGTGTTCAGGTGGATGAACTGACCATTTAAGTCAATATACATTGAATTAATTCCAGTATCTAAGTCCTCTGTGTCTCATATCACTATCACTATTCCCACTCTCCATTCTAACACTGTAGGTTAGTTTTCCCTGTTTTTGTAATTTTTATCAATTGAATCATAAAGTATGTGCATTCTTGTTACTGACTTTTCTTTTTTCTTTTTCTTTTTTTTTTTTTTTTTTTTGCAGTATGCTGGCCTCTCACTGTTGTGGCCTCTCCCGTTGTGGAGCACAGGCTCCGGACGCACAGGCTCAGAGGCCATGGCCCACGGGCCTAGCCACTCCATGGCATGTGGGATCTTCCCGGACAGTGTCATGAACCTGTGTCCCCTGCATCGGCAGGCGGACTCTCAACCACTGCACCACCAGGGAAGCCCTTGTTACTGACTTTTTTGGTTCAACACTATATATGTGAAATTTTTCCACGTTGTTGCATATGGGGACACTTTGTCCTCTTTTTAATTCTTCATAGTATTCCATTATGTGAATCTCCTGCAAGTAAACTTACTCGTTGGTTCATTTCACTCTTAATGGCCATTAGGGTCATTTCTAGTTTCTGAATTACGAATAATGGTTCTATGGACATTTTTACATTTGCATTCTGGTGCATGTATGCACCCATTTCTGTTGGTCATATTCTCATGAATGGAGCTTTGGTTCAAAATTTATGTATATGTTCATTTTTAATAGAGGCTCATGAACAGTTTTACAATGTAATTTTACCAATGTGGATATCCTTTTTACAAAGAGCCTTGATAAACTTTTTTCCCATTTTCCTATTAGGTTGTCTATCTCTTACTAATTTCTAGGAATTTTCTATATATTATGGACACAGGCACCTTTGTCCATAATATATATTATCAGTTAAATCTATTTCAAATGTTATAGTAATACTCTGGCTTACATTTTCGTTCTCTCTCTTTTTTTAATTAATTAATTTATTTATTTATGGTTGTGTTGGGTCTTCATTTCTGTGTGAGGGCTTTCTCTAGTTGTGGCAAGCGGGGGCCAGTCTTCATCGCAGTGTGCGGGCCTCTCACTATCGCGGCCTCTTTCGTTGCGAAGCACAGGCTCCAGACGCGCAAGCTCAGTAATTGTGGCTCATGGGCCCAGCTGCTCTGCGGCATGTGGGATCCTCCCAGACCAGGGCTTGAACCCTTGTCCGCTGCATTGGCAGGCAGATTCTCAACCACTGCGTCACCAGGGAAGCCCGCATTTTCGTTCTCTTAATGGTATGTTTTGATTAAAAGAAGTTTTTCATTTTAGTGTAGTCCAATTTATCAATCACCTCCTTTATGGCTACTGCTATTTTTCCATTTTATAAATATTTTCCTATCACAATGTCATGAAGATATTTTTTGATATTATATTCCAAATGCTTTTTAGTTTTACATTTCACATTTAGAGGTTAGAGGCTCCTGTTAGGGATCACCAGGGACAAACCAATAGCCTAATAAAATCTGATTATTGACCCACCACAAAGGAGGGGCATTTTAGAAGGCCTGTGGAATGTCATTTGACAAGACAGAGGAAGGAAATATTTTTGTATGGTTTGGATTACTGCTGAAGTATTCTGAGGACAGTCTAAAGGAAGAATGGATCAGTTCTAGAGTGGTTGTTATTTCTGAGATTAGCTTAGAAGCAACACAGATTATTAAGGGTTTGGTTACTGGCAAGAGGTGAGAGAAGTTCAGCATTTGGGTTTCCCTAGTAAGAAATAATAGAAAATCTAACCTGGGGGTATCAATAGTAAGAAAGTAGCACTCTCTCAAAGAGGTGATTTTTATGGCATATTACAGCTATTGTATGATCTTTGAAAAAACCGTTTCCTTTTAACCACAGCTGACTTTATCATGTCTACCCTCCCAGAGTGATTAACAACAGGCTGTCATTTTTTTTTTGACTACCGAATTGGCTCAACACCATTAACTGAAAGGACATTTCTTATCCCACTATTCTGATGTGTTATATTTAAGATAAATCAGATGACTTTATGTTGGTATGTTTCTGGGCTCTAGATTGTTTATTCTGTTTCACTGGTATATTGTTACGAAAAATACCACCTCGTCATCTGTTTTTTTCCTTACATCTTTATTGGAGTATAATTGCTTTACAATGGTGTGTCTTTTTTCTGCTTTATAACAAAGGGAATCAGTTATACATACACATATATTCCCATATCTCTTCCCTCTTGCATCTTCCTCCCTCCCACCCTCCTTATCCCACCTCTCTAGGTGGTCACAAAGCACTGAGCTGATCTACCTGAGCTATGCGGCTGCTTCCCACTAGCCATCTACCTTACGTTTGGTAGTGTATATAGGTCCATGCCTCTCTCTCGCTTTGTCACAGCTTACCATTCCCCCTCCCCATATCCTCAAGTCCATTCTTTAGTAGGTCTGTGTCTTTATTCCTGTCTTACCCCTAGGTTCTTCATGACATTTTTTTCCTTAAATTCCATATACATGTGTTAGCATACGGTATTTGTCTTTCTCTTTCTGACTTATGTCACTCTGTATGACAGACTCCAGGTCCATCCACCTCATTACAAATAGCTCAATTTTGTTTCTTTTTATGGCTGAGTAACATTCCATTGTATATATGTGCCACGTCTTCTTTATCCATTCATCCGATGATGGACACTTAGGTTGTTTCCATCTCTGGGCTATTGTAAATAGAGCTGCAATGAACATTTTTGTACATGACACTTTTTGAATTATGGCTTTCTCAGGGTTTATGCCCAGTAGTGGGATTGCTGGGTCATATGGTAGTTCTATTTGTAGTTTTTTAAGGAACCTCCATACTATTCTCCATAGTGGCTGTACCAATTCACATTCCCACCAGCAGTGCAAGAGTGTTCCCATTTCTCCACACCCTCGCAAGCATTTATTGTTTCTAGAATTTTTGATGATGGCCATTCGGACTGGTGTGAGATGATATCTCATTGTAGTTTTGATTTGCATTTCTCTAATGATTAATGATGTTGAGCATTCTTTCATGTGTTTGTTGGCCGTCTGTATATCTTCTTTGGAGAAATGTCTATTTATGTCTTCTGCCCATTTTTGGAATTGGTTATTTGTTTTTTTGTTATTGAGCTGCATGTGCTGCTTATAAACTTTGGAGATTAATCCTTTGTCAGTTGCTTCATTTGCAAATATTTTCTCTCATTCTGATGGTTGTCTTTTGGTCTTGTTTATGGATTCCTTTGCTGTGCAAAAGCTTTGAAGTTTCATTAGGTTCCATTTGTTTATTTTTGTTTTTATTTCCATTTCTCTAGGAGGTGGGTCAAAAAGGATCGTGCTGTGATTTATGTCATAGAGTGTTCTGCCTATGTTTTCTTCTAAGAGTTTGATAGTGTCTGGCCTTACATTTAGGTCTTTAATCCATTTTGAGTTTATTTTTGTGTATGGTGTTAGGGAGTGATAAAATCTCATATTTTTATGTGTACCTGTCCTGTTTTCCCAGCATCACTTATTGAATAGTCTGTCCTTTCTCCACTGTACATTCTTGCCTCCCTTATCAAAATAAGGTGACCATAGGTGCATGGGTTTATCTCTGGGATTTCTATCCTGTTCCATTGATCTATCTTTCTGCTTTTGTGCCAGTTTCATACTGTCTTGATCACTGTAGCTTTGTAGTATAGTCTGAAGTCAGGAAGCATGATTCCTTCAGCTCCGTTTTTCGTTCTCAAGATTGCTTTGGCTATTCAGGGTCTTTTGTGTTTCCAAACAAATTGTGAATTTTTTTCTTTTAGTTCTTTGAAAAATGCCACTGGTAGTTTGATAAGGATTGCATTGAATCTGTAGATTGCTTTGGGTAGTAGAGTCATTTTCACAATGTTGATTCTTCCAATCCAAGAACATGGTATATCTCTCCATCTATTTGTATCATCTTTAATTTCTTTCATCAGTGTCTTATAATTTTCTGCATACAGGTCTTTTGTCTTCTTTGGTAGGTATATTCTGAGATATTTTATTGTTTTTGTTGCAATGGTAAACGGGAGTGTTTTCTTGATTTCACTTTCAGATTTTTCATCATTAGTGTATAGGAATGCCAGCGATTTCTGTGCATTAATTTTGTATCCTGCTATTTTTCCAAATTCATTGACTAGCTCTAGTAGTTTTCTGGTAGCATCTTTAGGATCTCTATGTATAGTATCATGTCATCTGCAAAGAGTGACAGCTTTACTTCTTCTTTTCCGATTTGGATTCCTTTTATTTCCTTTTCTTCTCTGATTGCTGTGGCTAAAACTTCCAAAACTATGTTGAATAACAGTGGTGAGAGTGGGCAACCTTGTCTTGTTCCTCATCTTAGTGGAAATGCTTTCAATTTTTCACCATTGAGGATGATGTTGGCTGTGGGTTTGTCATATATGGCCTTTATTATGTTGAGGAAAGTTCCCTCTATTCCTACTGTCTGGAAGGTTTTTATCATAAATGGGTGTTGGATTTTGTCAAAAGCTTTCTTTGCATCTATTGAGATGGTCCTATGGTTTTTCTCCTTCAATTTGTTAATTTGGTGTATCACATTGATTGATTTGCATATATTGAAGAATCCTTGCATTCCTGGAATAAATCCCACTTGATCATGGTGTATGATCCTTTTAATGTGCTGTTGGATTCTGTTTGCTGGTATTTTATTGAGGATTTTTGCATCTATGTTCATCAGTGATATTGGCCTGTAGTTTTCTTTCTTTGTGACATCCTTGTCTGGTTTTGGTGTCAGGGTGATGGTGGCCTCGTAGAATGAGTTTGGGAGTGTTCCTCCCTCTGCTATATTTTGGAAGAGTTTGAGAAGGATAGGTGTTAGCTCTTCTCTAAATGTTTGATAGAATTCGCCTGTGAAGCCATCTGGTCCTGGGCTTTTGTTTGTTGGAAGAATTTAAATCACAGTTTCAATTTCAATGCTTGTGATTGGTCTGTTCATATTTTCTATTCCTTCCTGATTCAGTCTTGGCAGGTTGTGCTCTTCTAAGAATTTGTCCATTTCTTCCAGGTTTTCCATTTTATTGGCATAGAGTTGCTTGTAGTGATCTCTCATGATCTTTTGTATTTCTGCAGTGTCAGTTGTTACTTCTCCTTTTTCTAATTCTATTGATTTGAGTCTTCTTTCTTTTTTTCTTGATGAGTCTGGCTAATGGTTTATCAATTTTGTTTAACTTCTCAAAGAACCAGCTTTTAGTTTTATTGATCTTTGCTATTGTTCCCTTCATTTCTTTTGCATTTATTTCTGATCTTATTTTTATGATTTCTTTCCTTCTGCTACCTTTGGGGTTTTTTTGTTCTTCTTTCTCTAATTGCTGTAGGTGCAAGTTTATGTTGTTTATTCTAGATGTTTCCTGCTTCTTAAGGTAGGATTGTATTGCTATAAAGTTCCCTCTTAGAAGTGTTTTTTGTTGCATCCCGTAGGTTTTGGGTTGTCATCTCTCCATTGTCATTTGTTTCTAGGTATTTTTTTTTATTTCCTCTTTGATTTCTTCAGTGATCACTTCATTAATAATTATTGTATTGTTTAGCCTCCATGTGTTTTTATTTTCTACAGGTCTTTTCCTGTAATTGATATGTAGTCTCATAGCATTGTGGTTGGAAAAGATACTTGATACAATTTCAATTTCCTTAAATTAACCAGGTCTTCATTTGTGACCCAAGATATGATCTGTCCTGGAGAATTTTCCATGAGCACTTGAGCAAAATATGTATTCCGTTGTTTTTGGATGGAATGTCCTATAAATATCAATTATGTCCATCTTGTTTAATGTATATTTTAAAGCTTGTGTTTCCTTATTTATTTTCATTTTGGATGATCTGTCCATTGGTGAAAGTGGGGTGTTAAAGTCCCTGACTACAAATGTGTTACTGTCGATTTCCCCTTTTATGGCTGTTAGTATTTACCTTATGTATTAAGGTGCTCCTTTGTTAGGTGCATAAATATTTAAAATTGTTATATCTTCTTGGATCGATCCCTTGATCATTATGTAGTGTCCTTCTTTGTCTCTTCTATTAGTCTTTATTTTAAAGTCTATTTTGTCTGATATGAGAATTGCTCGTCCAGCTTTCTTTTGGTTTCCATTTGCATGGAATATCTTTTTCAATTCCCTCACTTTCAGCCTGTATTTGTCTCTAGGTCTGAAGTGGGTCTCTTGTAGACAGCATATATATGGGTTTTGTTTTTGCATCCATTCAGCCAGTCTGTGTCTTTTGGTGGGAACATTTAATCCATTTACATTTAAGGTAATTATTGATATGTATGTTCTATTCCCATTTTCTTAATTGTTTTGAGTTCATTATTGTAGGTCTTTTCCTTCTCTTGTGTTTCTTGCCTAAAGCAGTTCCTTTAGCATTTGTTGTAAAGCTGATTTAATGTCGCAGAACTCTCTCAGCTTTTGCTTATCTGTAAAGGTTGTAACTTCCCTATCAAATCTGAATGAGATCCTTGCTGGGTAGAGTAATTTTGGTTGTAGGTTTTTCTCCTTCATCAATTTAAATATGTCCTGACAGTCCCTTCTGGTTTGCAGAGTTTCTGCTGATAGGTCAGCTGTTAAGCTTATTGGGATTCCCTTGTATGTTATTTGTTGTTTTTCCCTTGCTGCTTTTAATACGTTTTTTTTTTTTTTTGTATTTAATTTTTGACAATCTGATTAATATGTGGCTTGGCATGTTTCTCCTTGGATTTATCCTGTATGAGACTCTCTTTGCTTCCTGGACTGGATTAACTATTTCTTTTCCCATATTAGGGAAGTTTTCAACTATAATCTCTTCAAATATTTTCTAAGTCCCTTTCTTCCTCTCTTCTTCTTCTGGAACCCCTATAATTTGAATGTTGGTGCATTTAATGTTGTCCCAGAAGTCTCTGAGACTGTCCTCAGTTCTTTTCATTCTTTTCTCTTTATTCTGTTCTGCAGTAGTTATTTCCACTATTTTATATTCCAGGTCACTTATCTGTTCTTCTCCCTCAGTTATTCTGCTATTGATCCCATCTAGAGTATTTTTAATTTCATTTATTGTGCTGTTCATCATTGCTTGTTTCATCTTCAGTTTTTCTAGGTCCGTGTTAAATGTTTTTTGCATTTTCTCCATTCTATTTCCAAGATTTTGGATCATCTTTACTATCATTATTCTGAATTCTTTTTCAGGTAGGCTGCCTATTTCCTCTTCATTTGTTAGGTCTGTTGGGTTTTTATCTTGCTGCTTCAACTGCTGTGTGTATTTCTGTCTTCTCAATTTGCTTATCTTACTGTGTTTGGGGTGTCCTTTTTGCAGGCTGCAGGTTTGTAGTTCCTGTTGTTTTTGCTGTCTCTCCCCAGTGGCTAAGGTTGGTTCAGTGGGTTGTGTAGGCTTCCTGGTGGAGGGGACTAGTGCCTGTGTTCTGGTGGATGAGGTGGATCTTGTCTTTCTGGTGGGCAGGTCCAAGTCTTGTGGTGTGTTTTTGGGTGTCTGTGGACTTATTATGATTTTCGGCAGGCTTTCTGCTAATGGGTTATGTTGTGTTCCTTTCTTGTTAGTTGTTTGGCATAGGGTGTCCAGCACTGTAGTTTGCTGGTCATTGAGTGAAGCTGGGTGCTGGTGTTGAGATGGAGATGTCTGGGAGATTTTCTCCGTTTGATATTATGTGGAACTGGGAGGTCTCTTGTGGACCAGTGTCCTGAAGTTGGCTCTCCCACCTCAGAGGCACAGCATTGACTCCTGGCTGCAGCACCAAGAGCCTTTAACCCACACAGCTCAGAATAAAAGGGAGAAAAGTAGAAAGAAAGAAAGGAAGAAAGAAAGAAAGAAAGAAAGAAAGAAAGAAAGAAAGAAAGAAAGAAAGAAAGAAAGAAAGAAAGAAGGAAAGAAAGAAAGAAAGAAAGGAAGGAAGGAAGGAAGGAAGGAAGGAAGGAAGGAAGGAAGAAAGGAAGAAATAAAGAAAGAAGGAGAGAAAGAAGGAATGAAAGAAAGAAAGAAGGAAGGAAGGAAGTAAAGAAAGAAAAAAGTGGAAAGAGGGTAAAATAAAATAAAATAAGATAAAATAAAAGTTATTAAAATAAAAAATAATTATTAAAAAAATAAAAAAAAAAGAAATGACAGATAGAACCCTAGGACAAATGGTGACAGCAAACCTATACAGACAAAATCTGACACAGAAGCATACACATACACACTCACAAAAAGAGGAAAAGGGGAAAAAATAATAACTCTTGCTCTCAAAGTCTACCTCCTCAATTTGAGATGATTCGTTGTCTATTCATGTATTCAACAGATGCAGGGTACATCAAGTTGATTGTGCAGGTTAATCCACTGCTTCTGAGGCTGCTGGGAGAGATTTCCCTCTCTTCTTTATTCGCACAGCTCCCAGTGCTCAGCTTTGGATTTGCCCCTGACTCTACGTGTAGGTCACCGGAGGGCGTTTGTTCTTCGCTCAAACAGGACAGGGTTAAAGGAACAGCTGCTTCGGGGACTCTGGCTCACTCAGGCTGGGGAGAGGGAGGGGCACAATGCGGGGCGAGCCTGCAGCGGCAGAGGCTGGCATGACGTTGCACCAGCCTGAGGCGTGCCGTGCGTTCTCCCGGGGAACTTGTTCCTGGATCCCGGGACCCTGGCAGTGGTGGGCTGCACAGGCTCCCCAGAAGGGAGGTGTGGAGAGTGACCCATGCTCACGCACAGGTTTCTTGGTGGCGGCAGCAGCAGCCTTAGCATCTCATGCCCGTCTCTGTGGTCCACGGTTTTAGCCGCAGCTCATGCCCATCTCTGGAGCTCCTTTAAGCAGCGCTCTTAATCCCCTCTCCTTGCGCACCAGGAAACAATGTGGGAAGAAAAAGTCTCTTGCCTCTTCGGTAGGTCCAGACTTTTCCCCAGACTCCCCCCCGGCTAGCCGTGGTGCACTAACCCCCTGCAGGCTGTGTTCACGCCACCAACTGCAGTCCTCTCCCTGCGCTCTGACTGAAGCCCTAGCCTCAGCTCCCATCCCCGCCCAGCCCGGGGGGTGAGCAGACAAGCCTCTGGGGCTGGTGAGTGCCAGTCAGCACCGATCCTCTGTGCAGGAATCTCTCCACTTTGCCCTCCACACCCCTGTTGCTGCGCTCTCCTCTGCGGCTCCGGCTCCGAAGCTTCCCCCCTCCGCCACCCACAGTCTCTGCCCGTGAAGGGGCTTCCTAGTGTGTGGAAACCTTTCCTCCTCCACCGCTCCCTCCCACTGGTGCAGGTCCTGTCCCTATTTTTTGTCTCTATTTTTTCTTTTTTCTTTTGCCCTACCCAGGTACATGGGGAAATTTCTTTCCTTTTGAGAGGTCTGAGGTCTTCTGCCAGCATTCAGTAGGTGTTCTATAGGAGTTGTTCCACGTGTAGATGTATTTCTGATTTATCTGTGGGGAGGAAGGTGATCTCCGTGTCTTACTCTTCTGCCATCTTCCCGATTCCCCCATCCATTTACTTTTAATTTGTGTGTTTCTTTATATTTAAAGTGGGTTTCTTGTATACACATACTTACTGTTAATCTGGATTTATCCTGTGGTTATAACTTTGGGAAACATTTCTGTAAATAGAATTTGTGTATGTTTCTGCCAGTAGCCGGTGGGAATCCTTTATCCTATGATATCTCAGTCCCCTATAGAGTTTTTAGCTGAAAGTAGAAATCCCAAACTAAGAATTTATAAGTCTGAGTATACCATTTTATTTCCTTAAGCTCTCAAGTGCAGTTGGAAATAGACATCCAACCCACAAACCTTGTGTTCCTCATTCCAACAGTGTATCATAATAACTCTTCATTACAGTCACCAGTGAAAACTTAAGTAACTATTTGCCACTGTCTTCTATGAACTAACAGTTGTGCATTCTCCAATAATAACAAGATTTTCACTACATTTATACACAATCAGGTCAGATAACCAATCCCACATTCTCAATCTTGAAGTTTTATTGCCTGAAATTACTTCTAGTATCAAACACTTTCTCAAGGCTTGGTTTAGATAAAAGAAACTATTCCAAATAGTTTAATTAAAAAGGGACTTATAGTAAATTCAGTGTTTATGAGGTTATTGCAAGAGTTAGAGGATGAAGCTCAAGACTTTACTGGACCTCCACTAATGGTACCTAGTACCCTTCAGAACAGATATTTTAGAAGTGTTAATATTTTTCATCATAATCAGGAAGGTGGGGAATCAGGAGGTGACCCCATAAGTTATGAACTTTAATATAGCATTATAGTAGCCATGATCCAGGAATTAACAAGACTGTTCAGGAAGTCATGACTACTACTACAAACACTGCATGTGTCTGGACACTGAAATATGGACTCTAGAGTCCATGATAGCCACTTTTTTTCTCAGTACCCATAACGCTAATGACTGGATTCTGAACTGTTGAGTCTGGCCACTATTATTGCTGTAATTGCCACTTTCATGAAACTGGAAATTGAGTAATGACATCTCTACCGTCAATTTTTGCCAGCCAGAAAACAGAAACGCTATTTTAGAGGGCCTATGCCTGACTTCTGCCTTCTAAATCTTATGTGCGTACAACTCATTAGCAAAACTTAATTTCACTATGTAGTTGTTTTCTATTGCTGCATAACAAGTTACCACAAACTTAGCAGTTTAAAACAATTTCCATTTTTTTATCTCACAGTTATCTAGTCCAGGAGTCTGACATGGCACCATTGGGTTCTCTGCTCTGTATATTACAAGGCTGGAATCAAAGTGTCAGCCATGCTGAATTATGGTCTAGATGGTCTGGGAAAATATCTGCTTCTAGCTCATTCAAGTTGTTGGCAAAATTTAACTCCGTGGAGTTGTAGAACTGAGGTCCACATTTCCTTAAATGCTGTTAACCAGGGGTCACTCTTTGTTTCTGAAAACCACTCTCTGGTTCTTGCACATGATTCCCTTCATCTTCTAAGCAAGCAACAACAGGCCCATTAAATCCTTATTCTGCTTGAAAACTCTGTGACATCTCCTTCTGCCATCAGCTGGAGAAAATTTTCTGCTTTTAAAGGACTCAATTGAGTCAGGTCCACCCAGATAACCTCTGTTTATTAACATCAACTGACTTGGGACTTCAGTTACATCTGTAACAATCCTTCAAAGACATACCTAGATTAATATTTAATTGAATAACCAGAATATGGGAATATTAGGGTTGAAGGGCTGAGTTAGACTCTTATCTATCACAGCCTCCATAACTCCAGTCACAAGAGATTTCTGGATATTTTTTTTTAGCTAGTATTAAAAATCATGCTAGAAGGAACTTAGAACTGTGTCATTTAAACACATCCAACCAAGGATATAGCTAATAAATAGGAGGTTTTTTAAAAGTAGCATGTATAGGAAACTGCAAGAAGTTCAGTATGTTTAAATTGTAGCATAGGTGCATGATGAAAGAGGCAAAAAATGAGCCTTTCAACGTGGGTTCGGGAAAATTGTGAAGAACCATGTATGAATGTATGAGGATTTTAAACTTATTTCTGCAGGTGATGAGAATTTATATAAGATGGAGTTTAAATCATAAATATTGAAATGATATTGAGATTAAAAATACTGGTTTATATCCTGGTTTCACCATTAATGAACTTTATTTTCTTGTGCAAATTACTTGAAGTTTCTTAGCATCAATATCTTTATATGTAGATGAGGATAATAATGGTAATATATTATTTTAAAAGGATTTTAAAAGACTACATGTTAAGTGAATAGGATATAAAGAGCACTTTAAGATGCTAGTTTTTATTGCCATTAAATGTATTGTACAGGATATTTATCTGATTTAACATGTGTTTTAGAAAGAAAACTCCCAAATAAATGTAGAAGATAATTTAGAATGGAGAAGAGACCAGAGAGTTAGACAAGTAAGCAAAGGTCCAGATAAGAGATGATAAAAATATGTAAACTAAGACACAGTTGACCAGAATGAAAAGGAAAAGAAAAACTGAGAATCATTTCAGAAATAGATTTATCCATGTAAATTTATTTAATTTACAGGTGTCTTCAATTGGTCAATCACAGTACCTACTATGTCAAAGCTATTCCCCTGCTAGGGGAAGTGACCCCTGGTTGTTTCTTGATTATGTTATGCTCATGTGATGTCCCACTTTATACTTCTCCACAACCAACCCTTACCTACAGGGTATTAGACTGTGAATGGTCACTTGATTATAACAAGTCATTCTCTAAACTTATCAGAAGCCTATGAGGTGAAAAAATTGAACAATTCTGGAAAAATAAGGATAAACTGAACCAATAATATTCCCTTTTTAAGAAATATAAAGGGGTGATCTCAAGAGAATGATGTAGTTAATAAGGACAGCTGAGGCTAAAAGCATGTACAGAAGGATGAAAAGGCATGAAGGACCATAAAAAAAGATTCAACTGAAGATCATGGGTTGGTCAAAATTATAAGTAAGCAGAAAATTTGTGTAAGTTGGAGATTGTTTTATCGGATGTCAATGTTACACACACATTTTAACAATTTATTATAAAATAAATTTAGAATATTTGAATATGGTAAGTTATGCATAGTAAACCTGGTTAACATCAGGGAAGACAGAAAATATACTGAATAGAGGTTAAAATAGTCAATGCAGAGAAGGAGGAGAAATAAGAAGAAACAAAGAAAACATTAAAAACCAAAAGAGTAGCTGTGTCACATTAATGGTAGGACACTAAAGTGAAAATCCATGAACAACTGTTACAGGGGTTCCTGGAAGTCTTGACAGTCCATAACATAGTCTCAAAACTATGTTATAGTTCAGTCTGTGAAATATGACTGCTGCTCTGCTCATCTTTTGGAATTACCATGGAAGCCCTATCACAAGTTTTCTCATATTTCTCCTCATATTAATGCCCATAACTTGAACTCTTCCAAGAACGATCGTGTTCCTTGCAACTAGAAAAGACAGACATAAAATAAGGAAGCTCTTATCTGTCTGTTCTTTGTACGATGCTCCATTTGTTAGTCTCTCTATTGCTTGAATTCTTAATATCTCCCAGTGTTGGGTTTTCCTCTTGTGTCTTCAAACATGGCGCAGCTCTCCCTGAATCAAAAATTCATTTACTACTTCCTGTCACCTCTTCAACGTACTGTCTTGTCTATTTTTCTTACTTTCACATTTCCTTCAGAGAAGATTTCAAAATTGTCTTCACTTCTTTACCACCCATTCACAGTTTTACTTCTTAAAATCATTCTCGTAACTGATTCGTCTGAACCATTTTACTGAAACTGCTTTACTAGATATTAAAAATTACCTTCTGGTTTCCAAATTCATTCACCTACGTCAATATTCATTTTTCTTGACATTTCTGCAGTATTTGATGGTGTTGACAACTCCATACTTCTAAGAATTCCTCCTCCTTTGGCTTCTGTAAAACTGTACCCTCCTCATTTCTACTTGACTTCTGTATCTTTTGTCAGTTTCTCTTATTCTTTCAGTCTGCTAAATACATACAACCCAAATTTTACTATCTTATTATCTCAATTGCTGACAAATTTTACTTTGATCCCTCTACAATGCCTGGCCTTATCATTTGTCCCCTTGGGGGAATACCTTTAAGGGCTCCACATTCAATGTACCAGCATTGTGCCATTGGCTGCTATGGTCATCCCTGTTTTCCAGCTAGGTACGGTTTTCTAATTTTGATGGCCACTGCTCTGTCTAGTACAACAGGCATTGATGAAATGTTGTAGGTCAGTCTGTTGCCACTAATCTGTTCCTACATTTGTGGATACTGGTGTTTTCTACTTGATCTGCTTGGCACAACATTTATCTCTTCCTGTTGCCAAAGGTAACAGGGTTTGCATGACAGTGTGATGGAGTGTAACTCCCTCCCCTTTATTTTACAATTTGTTAAAAGAATCCCAAAGAAGTGTTCTTGTGCATCCATATCTTAAAGAATATTTAGTGACATATCTCTCCATAGGTCTCAGACAATCCAACTGGAGCTGAGCCAGGAGACTAAACATAATAATAATTAACATTTGTTGAGCACTTACTAAGTCTCAAGAACTGTTCTATATACAGACAGTATTTAACTTCTTTTACCACTACAACAGACTTATGAGGTAGTATTATTTTCTCAATTATGAATTTGAAGGTACTGAGGCACAGAGAAGTTAAGATACTTGCCCAAGGCCACAAAGCTAGTAAGTGGAAGGGCAGGAACTCAAACCCACACACTCTGGCTCTAGAGACTCTATTCTTAACCTCTAGATTCTACCTTCTTTCAAATCTGTGCTGTGGACACAATGTTTTTCTTAGATTGTTCTTTCCTAAATTAACTAAACTTCATTCTACGTCAAGTGCAGGATTTTAAACCTTCCTGCCAGGAAACTTTTCTTGGAAGGGTGCAACAGTTTGCTGGACATGCCTACCTGTGCCTGAATTATTTAAAATATAAAAAAAAAAATCTTCACACAATTTACCTTGTGAGCCCATCACATGAGTTATACAGCTATTTGCAGATCTTCCTTAATCAATTTTTTTTTTCACGGTACACAGACCTCTCAGTGTTGTGGCCTCTCCGGTTGTGGAGCACAGGCTCCAGACGCGCAGGCTCAGTGGCCATGGCTCACGGGCCCAGCCGCTCTGCGGCATGTGGATCTTCCCAGACCGGGCCACGAACCCGTGTCCCCTGTATCGGGAGGCAGACTCTCAACCACTGCGCCACCAGGGAATCCCCCTTAATCACTTTAATCCTTAAGTTGGATCTTGCTACTTTTGTGTATTGCTTAAGATTCCATTCATGACCTTCTGGTCATCTGTTCTTTAGCATCCATTCCTCAGAAAATTTATCTACATCCATAGATTCAACTATCACTTCTATGTAAACAACCCTTACATCCATATCTTCAGTCCTAATATCTCTCTAGACCAGGAGACCTGCTGAGCTAACTGATATTTCCACCTCACTGGCACCACAAATTCAACATTTTAAGAATTAAACTTTTCATTTTCTTTCTCAAGACAATTTATTTTTCTGACATTTAATTTATTCCAACAGTTCTACTCAAGCTTGAAATCTCTATATCATTTTTTACCCTTCCTCTCTTCTATTTTCTATGGCCAATCCGTGGCTGAATTTTATTAATTTTAGTTTCCGTGGGATACCTTTTATCCATTCTTTCTCTCTGTTTCCTCTACCACTGCACAAATTCAGGCTTGATTGACTTAATATTGAACTTTTATAAGGCCTTCTTAGCTGGTCTTCATCTTTTCCGCCTCCTCACTTCCAAATTATCCTATCCTCCTATCAGAAAAATATTCTTTCAGTAAAGCTTTATATATTTTATTTTCTTACTTTAGAATATTCATTACTCCTCCTCAGTTAACTATGAAATTAACTTGAAACTACATCACTTTGCATCCAAAACTCTCATCATTTTATTTCAAATTACCTTCTCAGGCTTTTATTTGTCTAACTTGCTAGATCATGTACAAAAGATCACTCCACAGACATATGGGGATGCTTATTGACTCATGCTTTGCTTCTTCCATGCTTATTTTAATCCATCTTTTTGGAATGTCTCCTATACCCACCCTGGAGTACATATTTTAAAATTCTGCAACTCTATCTCACCACTTCTTTAATGAAACCTCTTTTGATCCCTCTAATTAGATGTGGTCTTTCATTCATTTCTCCCCACACCATTTTTACCTATTTTAGTGTACTTTTTACATCCTGATTATTTTAGTTATTTTTCACTTATCTCCCTTCTATTTCCACCTTACAATCCCACTCCCAACTTCATCCCAGTTTGTGTCTAAGCAATTCAAGAGAATGGAAAATAATTTTTTATATTCTTTTCCCTTGTAGTGATTAACAGATTGCTTACACATAGAAAGTACTCTGTAAAAATCATTCAGTCGAATTAAAATTTCAAATAAGTCAAAATTCCTAATGCATGTGGTGGAGATATAAAACATGTGTCAGTTTCGTTTCTTTTTATGGCTGAGTAATATTCCATTGTATATACGTGCAACATCTTCTTTATCCATTCACCTGTCAATGGACACTTAGGTTGCATCCATGTCCTGGCCATTGTAAATAGAGCTGCAATGAATATTGTGGTACATGACTCTTTTTGAATTATGGTTTTCTCAGGGTATATGGCCAGTAGTAGGATTGCTGGGTTGTATGGTAGTTCTAGTTTTTTAAGGAACCTCCATACTGAGGTGGATGGACCTAGAGTCTGTCATACAGAGTGAAGTAAGTAAGAAAGAGAAACACAAATACCATATGGTAACACACACACATATATATATGGAATCTAAAAAAAAAGGTTCTGAAGAACCTAGGGGCAGGACAGGAATAAAGATGCAGATATACAGAATGGACTTGACACGGAAATTGAGAAGGGTAAGCTGGGTCAAAGTGAGAGAGTGGCATGGACATATATACACTACCAAATGTAAAATAGATAGATAGTGGGAAGCAGTCGCATAGCACAGGGAGATCAGCTCATTGCTTTGTGACCACCTAGAGGGGTGGGATAGAGAGAGTGGGAGGGAGACTTAAGAGGGAACAGATATAGGGATATATGTATACGTATAGCTGATTCACTTTGTTATAAAGCAGAAACTAACACACCATTGTAAAGCAAGTATACTCCAATAAAGATGTTAATATATATATATATATATATATATATATATATATATATATATATATGTCCATGCTCACGGAAAGAGAAGGAAAGCTGCTAATTTCTTGAGTAGGGCAAGGGTGACAACAAATACAGCTACACCAAAGGTTGCCCACTAATAATTTTCAGAGTGTCGCCCAAAATTCATCAGATATCCTCATTACACATAAGTCACCAGTTGTGAAATAATGAACAATCAAAAAATCTAGAACAGTTTGTGAAGTCCCTGAGGTCAGCAAATATCTTTATTTTCTTCACCACTGTATCCTCCATGACTGGTGGACTATTGATGCATAATATACCTCACATATTTATAGAATGAATATATAAAGGAAAATAATTGAATAATGGAAGTGAAAGAATACCATGAAGGAGGTGGTTTCCTTTGTCAATCTGTTTAAAAGTTGTTCTTAGCTTAGTGAGAGGTTAAATTGGGGTATGGAACTCTGAGTAGAGTGAGAGTAAAGAAGGAAGCCATAAGGTAACTTTGAACACACTGACTATGAGAACTTTAAAATTTACTGATATGCTTGTTGATCCCTATTCAAATAAACTCTCTACTTAAATATAAAATTGTGCTAATATCTATTACAAATGCATAATTGTGCATATTTGAAAATTTTCATTCTACCAAATGTAGAAAGTGGAGAAAGAGAACAGACATGCTAGTTTCTAGAGCATCATGTAAGGAGCTTGGAAATTAACAGTCCTAATAACAAGGAAATAGCTGAACAAACTGAAAAATCGACAACTCTACTTAGATCCATAAGAGAAGTGAGGTCACAGGGCAAACCACTGTCCCCAAAATTGGAGAAACAGACAGGTAAATACAGAGAATCACAACTTACCAGAACAGAAACCCATGAATAGAAACCTCCATGGGAACCTGTGTTGGGGTAGGAAAACCTGAACTGTAATTGATGAATTGCTGGAGGCTCCGTGTGGACAGGTCTGAGAGTCAAAAACTCCAGGGAGACCCAGTTACAGGAGTGTGAGTTTTACCTCTAGGAGCTCACAGGTTTTCACAGTGAATACTTAAAAGGAAAAAAAACCACTTCAGGCAGAAGGAGGGAAAAGGTAGCCATTTTGAAATACACCAGAGCAATCTGTTCTTCTTAACAAAGCCTGCAGTCAGGAAAAACTATTTAACCAGGGCCTAACTTATTGGGGATTTATCAGAGTCTAACTGACCCGAGGGAAGGGAAATAACCAACTCCAGGCCTCTCTATCCTTCCATGCAGGGGAAGGCAATTATTTAATTCCAGCCCACTCTAACCATTCTGTTCCACCTAAGGGAGGGGTCTCTGAAAAGTACTTGTGAAATTCACTGTCCAGAGGCACAGGTTCACTAAAAGACAGAGATCTAATCATAGGACTATAGAACGTTTCCTCTCCCCACACATCTTACCATTATTAAAGACCTATTAATGGTAGTTTCTTTTATCCAGTACATCATGTCTGGATACCAAGAGAAAATTAAAAGGCACAATAAAAGGCAAAAAACACTGTTTGAAGAGATAGAACTAGCATCAGATCCAGACTCAATTATGACAGAAATGTTGGAATCATCAGACTACCAATTTAAAACAACTACAGTTAGTAAGCTAAGAGCTCTAATAAATAAAGTAGATAGTATGCAAGAACAGATGAGTGGACTTCCCTGGTGACACAGTGGTTAAAACTTCACCTGCCAATGCAAGGGACACGGGTTCGATCTCTGGTCTGAGAATATCCCACATGCCGTGAAGCAACTAAGCCTGTGTGCCACAGCTACTGAGCTTGAGCTCTAGAGCCCACAAGCCACAACTGCTGAAGCCCGTGTGCCTATAGCCCTTGCTCTGCAACAAGAGAAGTCACCACAATGAGAAGCCCATGAACCACAACAAAGAGTAGCCCCCATTCACTGCAACTAGAGAAAGCCTGCACACAGCAACAAAGACCCAACACAGCCAAAAATAAATAAATAAATAAATTTATTTTAAAAAAGAGCAGATATGCAATATAAGCAGAGAGATGAAAATTCTAAGAAAGAATCAAAAATAAATGCTAAAGTTCAAAAACACTGTAACAGAAATTCAGAATGTTTTTGAATGGTTTATTAGTAGACTGGACACAGCTGAGGGAAAAACATCTCTGAGCTTGAGTATGCCTCAATCAAAACTTCCAAAATCATAAAGCACAGAGAAAAAGACTGAAAAAAACAGAGCAGAATATCCAAGGACTGTGGAACAACTACAAAAGATGTAACAAACAAACACATAATAGGAAAACCAAAGGGAAGAAAGAGAAAGGAACAGAAAAAAATATTTGAAGAACAATAATGACTGAAAATTTCCACAAATTAATGTCAGACACCAAGTCACAGATCTAAGAAAATCAGAGAACACCAAACCAGATAAATGCCAAAAAAAAAAAAAACATTCTATACTGAGGCATGTCATATTCAAATTGCAGAAAGTCAAAGGTAAAAAAAAAAAGTCCAAAGAAAAGCCAGAGGGTAAAAACGGTATACCTGTAGAGGAGTAAGGATAAGAGTTATATCATCAGAAATCACGTAAGCAAGAAGAAATGGAATAAAATACTTAAAATGTTGAGAGAAAAAACTCACGCACCTAAAATCCTGTACGCTGCAAAATTATCCTCCAAAAGTGAAGGAGAATAAAGATTTTCTCAGGCAAAGAAACATTGAGGGAATTTGTTGCTAGTAGACCTACCTTGCAAGAAATGTTTAAAGAAGTTGTTTAGAGAGAAGGAAAATGATTTATATTAAAATCTCAGACCTACATAAGGAAAGGAAAAACATTGCAGAAGAATAAATGACGGTAAAATAGAAACTTGTAAAAAATGTTTAATGGATAAAACAGGTAATAATTTTTGTAAAATAATAACATCAACAGTACAATATATTCAATTATGTATTCATATATATGTATGTGTATGTATATGCTTATGTATTAGTGAAATGAATGAAAATTGTGATTAAAGGGATGTGAACAAAGAATTAGGATAATTTTGTTATTATATGGTACCTGCATTACACATGAAGTGATATAGTGTTATTTGAAAGTGGACTTGGATTAGTTGTAAACATGCATCACAAACTTTAGGACAACCACTATGAAAAGAAAAGTAAAAGAAGGAGTATAATTTATATGCTAAGAGAAGAAAGAGATGGAATTACATAAAATGCTCTAATAAAACCACAAAAGACAGAAAAAAGTGGAAGACAAAAATAGGAACAAAGAAAAAGGGCAACAATTAGAAAACAGTAACAGATAAGGTAGATATTAATCCAATTATATCAATAATTATTTTGAATGTCAATGAGTTAAATGTACCAATTAAAAGACAGAGATTGTCCGAGTGATTAAAAAAAATAAGACCCAACTGTCTTAGTCAGTTTGGGCTGTTAAAACAGAAATATCATAGACTGGGTGACTCAAACAACAAGCATCTATTTCTCACAGTTCTGGAGGCTGGAAAGTTCAATATCAAGATGCTGGCAGATCTGGTTTTTGCTGAGGACCTGCCTCCTGGTTTTCAGAGGACCATCTTTTCATTGTATCCTCACATGACTGAGAGATAAGAGAGGAAGAAAACTCTCTCAGGTCTCATCCTTTATAACACATTTATGAGAGCTCCACCCTCATGAACTCATCTAATCTTAATTATCTTCCAAAAGGTCCATTTCCAGTAATGCCATTATATTGGGGGGTAGGATTTCACCATATGAAATTTGGGGAGACTTAAGCATTCAGTCTATAACACCAACTATATGTTGTCTACAAGAAACCCCCTTTAAATATAAAGACATATATAAATTTAAGGTAAATGGATTGAAAAAGCTATACCATGCTAACAACAATTAAAGCAGGAGTATCTATATTATATATATTTTAACATTTGGAAATAAATTAATGTAATCCATCACATCAAGAAGCTAGAAAAGAAAAATTACATGATCATATCAATATATGCAGAAAAAGCATTTGACACAATTCAATACCCATTCATGATAAAAACTGTCAGTTCACTAGGAATAGAGGGGAATTCCTCAACTTGATATAGAATATTTACAAAAACCTACAGATAACATCACACTTAATGGTGAGAAAATTGACAATTATCTGCTAAGAATAGAAATAAGGCAAGGATATCTCCTCTTACCACTGCTTTTCAATATCATACTGGGAGTTCTAGCTAATGTAATAAGTCAAGAAAATGAAATAAAAGATATACTGATAAGGAAGGAAGAAAAATTGTATTTATTTGCAGATGACATGATTGTCTATGCAGAAAATCTAAGAGAATTGACAAAAGAACTCCTAGAACTAATAGTATTTAATTATAGCAGGTTTTCAAGAAATAAGGTTAATACACAAAAGTCAATTGCTTTCCTATAAACAAGCAATGAATTACTGGAATTTAAAATAAAAAACACATTCCCATTTACATTAGCATCCAAAAAGAGAGGAACACTTAATGTTATGAACTGAATTTATGTCTCTCCAAAATTCATATCTTGAAGCCTTTAACCCCCAATGGTATCTGGAGGTAATTAAGGTTAGATGAGGTCACAAGAGTGTGGTCCTCATGATGGGATTAGTACTCTTAAGAAGACACCATAGAACTTTCTCTCTCTCTCAATGATGTGATGGACACAGAAAGAAGACAGCTATCTGCAAGCTAGGAAGAAGATCCTAGCCATACACCAAATCTGTGAGGACTGATATTGCTGTGAAAGAATTGTTAAAGGTGATTATGATGAGGACTTAGAAAGAAAAGGGAAAAGCTGTCAATAAAACATCCATCTTTTTAGAAAATACATAAATAATTATGCAGACAATGCTAGTAGAAATATGGACAATTAAGGTCATTCTAATGAGGTCCCAGATAGAAATTAGAAATGTGATTGAACAATGGAGAAAAAGCAATTCTTGTTATAAACTAGCAAATAATCTGGCTGAATTGTTTGTTCTTGTGTTTTGTGGAAAGTAGAACTTGAGAGTGATTAAAATTGGATATTTAGCTGACAAGATTTCTAAGCAATGTACTGTGTTCTAAGCATCTTGGTTCCTCCTGACTGCTTATAGTAAACTATGAGAAGAGAGAAATGAATTGAAGAAATAATTGTTAAACAAAAATGAGCTGAACTTAAAGATTTGGAAAATTGTTATCCTATTTATATTGAAAATAAATAGACAGTGTGTTTGTTCAGAAGGGAATAGCAAGGGTGGTGCTGAACCTTTGATAAAGAGATTAATATGGGTGTGAATCATGGAGCTAAACAGTCACTCAAGCAGGAACACTGTCCAGTTTAAACTAAAGGGGGGGTAAATGGGACAGAATGAAGGAAGGCTGTTGAACTTCTTAGATCCCACAGGACAGGATGATAAAGCTATTTGGCTGTGAACTTGTGCTATTCTCCAAAAAAAGGGAAGGTGGCCCCAAAGGCAAATCAGAGATCACCAGGACCTTTGCCACAATTTCAAAAGGCAATACAGCATCCATCTGAATCCATGGGGTCTGGGCCACTCAGAACCCTGGGAGTGAGACTTCCACCCAGCAGAGCCCTGTAGGTGGATACCCCACTCTGCAGAGTCTGCCTTGGCTCTCTTTGGGAGCCCTTCCCATGCCACAGATCTGCCATACAGTGGAGAGGGTGCACCCCACACAAGTGGGAGTGGCATTGACACCACAGTGGAACTGGAAGGTAGAACATAAAACCAAAGAGGATTACTTGCTCCTTAAGATCTAATGGGATTTTTCCTGCTGGGTTTTGACTTGTAAATCTTATGCCTGTTCCACCATTGTATTCAAGAAGCATATAACTTGTTTTCTTTCAGGGGTTCACTGCTGGGGAGGAATTTGCCTGAGGATGAATCTCATCTCGAGTCTCACCCATATCTTATTTACATGTCATTTAGATGAGACTTTGAACTTTACAGTTGATGCTGGAATGAATTTAGGCTTTTGAGACTATTAGGATGGAATGTATGCATTTTGTATATGAGAAGGAAATAAATTTTGAGGGACCAACAGAAGAATGCTATAGACTAAATATGTCCTGCTGAGATTCATATATTGAGGCTCCAAGCACCAATGTGATGGCTTTAAGAGGTAGAGCTTTGAGAGGTAATTAGGTTTTGATAAGGTCATGAGGGTGGAGTCCTCATGATGGAAATATAGTGCCCTTATAAGAATAGACCAGAGAGTTTGATCTCTGTCTATTCACAATCCAAGGGCACAGAAAAGAAGACTGCCATTTGCAAGCATGGAAGAGCACTCTCACCAGACACTGAATCTGCCAGTACCTTTGTCTTGGACCTCCCTGTTTTCAGAACTTTGAGAAATGACATTTGTTCTTTAGGCCACTCAATATAGGGTATTTTGTTTTAGCAGCCCCAACTAAGACACTTAAGTGTAAATCTAACAAAATATGTGCAAGATTTATATGAGGAGAACTACAAAACTCTGAAGAAAGAAATCAAAGAACAGTAAATACTGAGATATTCCATATTCATGAATAGGAAGACCCAATATAGTCAAGAAGTCATTTATTCAAAACTTTATCTGTAGATTCCATAAAACCCCACTCAAAAATGCACCAAGCTATTTTGTGGATGTCAACAAACTGATACTAAAATTTTTAGTAAGAGACAAAACACACAGAATAGCCAACACAAAAAGGAGAAGAATGAAATTGGAGGACTGACACTACTCGACTTCAAGACTTACTCTAAAGGCATAATAATCAAGAGTGTGTAATATTAGCCTAAGAACAGACAAACAGATCAATGGAAGAGAATAGAAAGCCAAGAAATGGACCCAAATAAATATAGTTAACTGATCTTCAACAAAGGAGTAAAAGTATTACAAGGGAGAAAAGATAAATTTTTCAACAAATCATGCTGGAACAATTGGACATCCTCATGCAAAGAAATGAATCTAGACACAGACTTCACAATTTTCATAAAAATTAACTAAAGATGTATCACAGATATAAATGTAAAACTCAAAACTGTAACTAGAAAATAAATCCTAGAAAATAACATAGGAGAAAATCTACATGACCTTGGGTTTAGTGATGACTTTTTAGATATAACATCAAAGGTACAATCTATGAAAGAAAGCAATGGTAAGCTGGACTTCTTTAAAAATAAAAATTTGTTCTCTGCAAAAGGCACTGTCAACAGAATGAAAAGACAAGCCACATACTGGGAGAAAATATTTGGAAAAGATATATCACATAAATTATTGTTATCCAAACTATTCAAAGAACTGTTAAAATGATTTAACAAAATGAACAACTGGATTAACCAATGACCCAAGACCTTAACAGACACCTCACCAAAGAAGATATATAGATGATAAATAAACATATTAAACAGCACTTCACATCATTTGTCTTCAGGGAAATGCAAATTAAAATTGCTACACAACTATTAGTAGGCCGAAATCTGCAACACTGATAAATTCAAATACTGGAGAGAATGTGAAGCAACAGGTACTCTCATTCATTGCTGATGGGAATTCAAAATGCTACAGCCACACTGGAAAACAGTTTGACTGCTTCTTACAAAACTAAACATACTCTTACCATATGATCCAATGATCATGCTCCTTGATATTTACCCAAAGGGGTTGAAAAATCATGTCCACGGGGAAGTTTGCACAGATGTTTATAGTCGCTTTATTCATGATTGTCAAAACTTGGAAGCAACCAATATGTCCTTCAGTAGGTGAATAGATAAACACACTGTGGTAACTGTGTGCTTTTAATCCACACTGTGGATTATTCAGCTCTAAAAAGAAATGAGCTATCAACCCAAAAAGACACGGAGGACACTTAAATGAATAAGGAAGAAGCCATTCTTAAAAGGCCATATATTCTGTGATTCCAGTTATATGACATTCTGGCAAAGAAAAGCTATGGAGATAGTAAAAACATCAGTGGTTGCCAGGAATTAGTGGGGAGGCAGGAATGAAGAGGCAGAGCACAGATGATTTTTAGAGCAGTGAAGTTATTCTGTATTATACTATAATGGGGGATACATGTCATTATGAATTTGTCCTAACGCATAGAATGTACAGCAAGGGTGAACCTTAATGTAAACAATGGACCTTGTTTGATAATGATGTGTTACTTGTTCATCGATTGTAACAAGTGTACCACTCTAATTGGGGATGTTGATAATGGAGGAAGGTATACCTGTGTGGGGGTAGAGGTATATGGGAAATTTCAGTACCTTCCTGTCAATCTTGCTGTGAACCTAAAACTGCTCTAAAAAATATATTCTTTAAAAAAATGGAGGGTGACCACCAAACATATCAAAGAGCAAATCAGTAGAACTTGCTAAACTAGAGACAAAACAGGATTTCTGCCTTAGACCATTTATAGTTTTCAGTGCGGTTTAAACTTAGCCCTTCCAACTACATTGAGTAATGCCATATCTTTTAATAAACTTGGCACCTCTAAAATTTACTTTTCAAATAATGCAGAGAAAAGACATAAACAAATCAAATGTATTTCTTCTACAGAAGTCACAAATACAGTGTATCTAAATTTAAACATGGTAAAACCAGGAAAGATTAATTTTTTCTTCAATGATGTTTCTATTTAGGCAGCATTTCTTTCAGGAAAACAATAAGTAAGTATATTTAATACTTTTTATTCTGAGTTGCAAATTATAATTTTGATTTATGTAGAATTACTCAAGAGGCAATTTGTATGCAAGATCAAATATGAAGAATCAGAATATTTTCCTCTTGGGACTTTCTGTGATATATCAAAATTGTATCACAATGGTCTTTAGATAAATGAAAGAAATATAAAACAGCAGGTTTAAAAAAATTATTTTGGTTTTGTTTTAAATAATGATTGTATCAGTTACAGGTCAATGGAGAAAGAAAAAGTAAGGTGTATATAAAAAATTGACTTCTTTTTAAATTTTCCTTTGTCATTAATCTTTCTAATGTTATTATGTAAATACCAATCAGCACTATAAAGTGACCTTTGATTTCCTTGTATCTAGAAATACAATAGCCACTGCCTTTCCTTTTTGCAAAGAGTAAAATAAGCTACAAAAGGCAGCATTTTGTGGTTTATCACAGGCTAGGAGATTATCGGAATTTAAAAAACAAAAAACCTGTAGGAAAAATTTTTTCTATAAGATGTGCCTGTGCAACAATGAAATTGCCAGATCATCTTTGTCATTACACATGAAAATAAACATCTATGAATACATATACCCAATAAGATTTTGACCAAAAGAAAGATGAAAATGGCTCAGCTATAGATATCCATTACAACTGAGATGAGGAAAACATAGGAATGAAAATCACATTTAGATTGTATCAGAGTCTGAATTTCTTTACAGCTTGCTACAATAAAATTCTGATGTACTTTAAGAACATTTCCTTTCTTTTCTTTTCTTTGTTTAAATTATTTCCCTTTCATTTGGTAAAGGCACCTTGCCTTTCTTTTGGAAGATAACGCTTTCCTCAATCTTCTTTTTTTTTTTAACTGAAGTATAGTTGAATTACCATGTTGTGTTAATTTCTGCTGTACAGTAAAGTGATTCATTTATACATATATATACATATTATTTTTCATAATATTTTCCATTATGGCTTATCATAGGATATTGAATATAGTTCCTTGTGCTATACAGTAGGACCTTAACTTATCTATATACAATCATTTGCATCTGCTAACCCCAAACTCCCACTCCATATCTCCCCTACCCCCTCCCCCTTAGCAACCACAAGTCTGTATTCTAAGGAACATATCTTTTCTTATCCCAGGTTTTGTTGTTAATACACGATTCAGAATGGTGAACATATATTTTTGGGTGTGGGTATTTTTTGGTTTTTTTTTTTTGAGAGAGAGTTGTTGAGTTAGAGTGAACTATGTTTAAATCCCTGCTTCACCACTTTCTAAGTCATTGGGAATGTTATTTAAAAATTCCCAAACAATTTTGGGAATGTTATTTAAGCTTTTTGAGCTTTAGTTCCTTCACTGTGAATAACAGAATCTACTTTGAAGAGTTGTTGCGACAATGAAATGTGGTAAATAAATTTTATTCACACACTTAGATGTTACACAGTCATAAAGAGGTACCATCAGTTGCCTTAAATTCTTTTTGACTGAAACTCATAGAAAAGATATTGAAGGAAATAACTTCATTTAGAGGTGTTTTTTTTCTCTTTCAAGGAAATCTACATTTCCTAGATTATAATACTTGATCCTTTCTCAATGATTTTTTTCACAGAATGTATAACTTTTGACAGGAAATTAGTTTTAAAGCCTATAGTCTCCAACACACCTAGAAACCTATAATTTCCACATTTACCTTCATGAAGTATATGTTATTCATAGCACTTTCCTTTGGAATCTAGAGCAATAGTTATATGCCTCTCAATAACGTCAAATTTACTCCATTGTCTCAGCAGATTTCAGCTATATCTCAAACAGTATACAGTTCATAATTTAAACAGGCATAATAGAAAAAATAATAATAATAAATAAGAGAATGGAAAATAGTCCAAATATAACAATAATGACATTCAGAATATTCACTTCCTGTATCAAAAGAAGATTGGGATAAATCACAAATCTAGCAATATAGTGACACCTGGAAGAGCCACTTTTAGAAAAATATTAAGTAGAATAAAATATGGGTTTGTGATATATTTTTAAATAGCAAGAAAAACATAAGTAAAAATTATAATGCCTAAAGGGGGGTGTAAATAAAGAAACCCCATTCAAGAGGACTAATTTAGTGGCACAAAGGTAAAAGCTATAGTAAATATTTTTTTTAAAAAAATGAGTATATATTTCTGAAATAAAACAGCAAGAACATATATACACGGAAAAATGGATAAAAATGCATGGAAAAAACAATGGAAGTGGGCTTCCCTGGTGGCACAGTGGTTGAGAGTCCACCTGCCGATGCAGGGGACATGGGTTCATGCCCCAGTCCGGGAAGATCCCACATGCCATGGAGCGGCTGGGCCCATGAGCCATGGCCGCTGAGCCTGCACATCTGGAGCCTGTGCTCTGCAAGGGGAGAGGCCACAACGAGAGGCCCGCATACCGCAAAAAAAAAAAAAAAAGGAAGCAAAATTTCAATGAGATATATTTATATAGAACTAATGAGCTAAAAAATATACTAAGATAAAGAGGACAATTAATAAATAGGTAACACAGATTTGTGTTGTTTACTAAACAGAAAAATAACTTATATTTCCTGTAAAATATACCTATATATTTTATTGAAATGATGCAATAAGCTGTCATTAGAGGCTGTCATTAGATTTTTTGAATAAGAACTTTACACATAACTTTTTTAGATTGAAAACTATAAACAAATAAAATGTAATCAAATTATTTAAATATTTAGGCTTTTCAACGTACGCTTTTAATTATAATAACCTCAGGAAAGAAATCATAATATATCAACAAAACATATGTGTAAATAAGAAAATTAAAAACAGAGGTTGGTTGGTTAATCCAATACACATTCATTCACCATTCTTTCGATATACTGCCAATGGTTATTTTATTGTTATAATTTTAAGTATGGAGAAGTAATTGAGGTCCCCCTCACATCACCTCTCTTATCTAAATCTTATCCATGGTACAACTTCTACAACTTCCTGTCTCATTTTTTTAAAACTGGAGCAATAATTTATATATCCTTGTGAATTAGTCTGAATATGAAAACTCTTTGAATTGTTATGATTTGTTCTCCAGTCTTTAAAGGTTGTCTTAAGTGCACTTAATTATATAGCAGTTATTTTTAGTATTTCTCTGGCATTAAGTCTTACCAAAACATTCAATTTAGTTTCTATAGAAACACTTCTTTTTTTTTGCACTCATATTTCCCAACTTTGCATGATATTATTTATGTATATAACTTCAGTAACAAATATGGGTAGTATAAATAAGTTTGGCAATAAACTCAACACACTCTGTATAAACATAATTTAACTGCCAATCTGCTCTCAACTGCTTCTATAGTACTTTTAGAGGGACCCAGAAAATCTTGATTATTTATCCCGTATTACAGGAAGAGTGTTTAGGATTCCATTAGGTTGCTGTTCGCTCCATCCACTTAGACTGTCTCCTCACTCATATCAGTGACCTACCTTTACCAGTTAAGAATTCATTTAGCTACAAACAACAGATAGCTACACTAATTGTGATTCAAGCAAGAAGAGGCTTTCTTATATAACAAGAAGTCTGTAGTTAGGCAGTCCAGGACCTTTGCAATTCAGAAAGAATGTCATCAAGGGCCCAGTCTCTCTATTTCATGTTTTACCATCCTCAACATGTGTTTTTTGTCCTTGTGTTTTCAATGTAATTAATGCACCTACAAAGAGGAAGAAAGGTGAAGGACAAAAGGCAAAATGTCAATGAAACAGCTGAGAGACTGAATACACAAGTGGAGAATGGCAGACCATATATAAAAATAGGACTCTGACCCCAAATCTTCAGCAACCAGCCTGGAAAGCCAACTCATTATCTACAGTGACCATTCTAGGAAGTCAGTCTACTGTCTCTAGCAACCAATTTAGGAAGCCAAACAATGAGCCCTGAAACAATCCGACCCAAGTGGTCAGGACTTGGTTAATGGCTGACAACTACTCTAATTTTTGTTCTCTTTTCTAACTGGAGGAAGTTAAATATGTACCCTTAACCAATCACATAGGATGCCCCACTTCTAGTTAGCCTGCCTACTGCTTCCCCCATGCCAACAGTCTCCTATCAGAGCATACCTGAAGTCTTCCCTTTTTACCACTATAAAGCTTTCCCACTCCTGTGCTTATCTTTGAGTCTCTGCTAAATACAAGTGATGTTGCCAGACTTGCTATAGCAAGCTCTGAGTAAATAGCCTTTGCTTGTTCTCATTTGGGTGGTCTTTGTTTATTTCCACATAGCCATTGATCTTGTCCCTTTCAAAAGAATTCCAAAAGACATTCCTAAACTTCTTACTCTTACATTTTATTATCTGCAAAAGAAGGAATCTGAAAAGGTGAATATTTTAGGTTTCTAGATGTCATTAAAGTAAGGTAAAAGTGAGTTTTAAATGACTTTGAGTAGACATTCTGCAGTATCTGCCACACTACTTAACATTTAGTATCTATGTGGAACAAAGGACAATTTTACAAAGTTTCCATTCTCCTGGATTACAACCTAAAATATATATTTTTCTTGGGAAAATTCTTAATTAATTAATTAATCTAAGGTTTCTGACCAGGTTATTTTTAAATGTATAAAGATAAGAACTTTTAAATTATAATCATAATAACAGTATCACATATAAAAACAAATAATAAAAATTACTATCCT
Organism: Globicephala melas; assembly: GCF_963455315.2. Classification (NCBI taxonomy): domain Eukaryota; kingdom Metazoa; phylum Chordata; class Mammalia; order Artiodactyla; family Delphinidae; genus Globicephala; species Globicephala melas. The sequence goes on from NC_083335.1 coordinate 50,171,550, forward strand.
GTCAGTTCAAATTCCCCCACCAATTCATATTCTATAGATTATTCATATAAGAATCAAAATAATAGTTATACTTTTAAATTTTATTTTATCTCTCTTATGTTTTTCTCCTTTAATTTATACTTTCCTCTTTTTTTTTTTCCCCAGGATTAATCATATTAAATAACCTTAAGGCACATTAACGATCCTGGAAAGGGCTGGCGGCACAGTGATCTGTTGATTCTCAGGGAGCAGGTAACCATCAGTTAATATGTGTTTCCATAGTCAATAAGGCCACCAAATGGCAAAAATCATTGAATATATTGTGTTGAAATAAATTTCTAGACCCAAGATGGAGCCACTCCTGCCTGGAATGCAATGTCAGCCAACCAAACTTTTGTACTCCTATAAACACTACACTTGACCGGAAAAGCAGTTGATCAGAAATGTGGTGCAGTTGACCCTTGAACAATGTGGTTTTAAACTGTGTGGGTCCACTTATATGTGGATTGTTTTTCAATAAACATGTACTACAGTACTACATGATCCCAGGTTGGTTGAATTTTCCGATGTGAAACTGTGGATATGGACAGTAAAGTTATATTTGGATTGCGCCCCTAACCCCTCCTCTGTTCAAGGGTCAACTGTATGTCCAATCAGCCAATCACAAAATGCCAAGCCAGCTCTGGGCTCATACATATTTTCTTGTTCCTTCATCTTTCTAAATAAGTCAAATACAAAACCCCAGCCAATCATGCCCTTTTTTCATGTTGCCACTTCTAACGCTGTTAGAAAACTCTTGCCCAAAATCCCTCAGGAAGAGTGCACCACTGCTTGTGAGGCACCACACTCCCCCAGTCTATGAAATTTTTCCCTAGAATAAAGGACATCAAGCTTGTTACTAACTTGTTTTAGCTTTGTCATTTGATATTTTGTTGAGTCTTCATTGTTCTTAATGCTGTAAGAGTATGTGGAAATCAAAGGGGCTGCAGCAGAGGACTAGCAGCCTGCCTGCTTCTAAACAGCCAACCCAAGGGGATACATTTAAAGTGCTTCTTCCTTCCCCCTTTGTACAAAAAACTGGTTAGAATACTCCAACAACCATACCTAAACTACAATGAGCTAACGAGTTAAATAATTCATTTAAAGCACCCAAACTGCCAGAAATAGAGACATCAGTGAGAATATATAATACATTCATAAGAAAGAAAACTTGCTGACAGAGATAGATGAAGACTGAAATAGAAAAATAATAAAGGACTCTTGAGGAGCTACAATCATAATTTCCCAAGTAAAGAATTCAGTAAACAAATAGAAGATGATGGCCAGTGCTGAGACCCCATAATTGGCATTATTATTTTAAAGTTTAAATCAACATTAATGAGGTATAATTTACTTTACAAGAAAAAACACAGATATCAAGAGTTCAATTCATTTTGTCAATTGTGTATAAACCTGTGTACTCACTACCTGAAACAGGCTACAGACTATTTCTATCTAACTTAAAACATTCAGCAGTGCTCTTTTGCAGTCAATCCTCTCAACTCTTGGTCCTAGCAACAACTGATCTATTTTCTTTCAATATAGATTAAGTTTTGCCCATTTTAAAATTTCATATAAATGGAATCATACATACAGCTTGCACTGTTTTTTGTCTGGTTCCTGTTTTTGTCTGTGTACAGTTTTTGAGATTCATCCATGTTATTGAATGTATGAGTGTTCCTTTTAATTTTCAAGTGCATTCAATTGAACGGATATATGGCAATTTGTTGATTTATTCTCCTGTTGATTGATTTTTTTGTTGTTGGCTACTATAAATACAGCTGCTATGAACATTTTTCTACAACTCTTTTGGTGGATGTGTTTCCCCATTTCTCTTGTGTAAATACCTAGGAGTGGAAATGCTGGATGGTACAGCTAGTATAGTCTTAGCTTTATAAGAAACTGTCAAACTATTTTCCAAGATGACTGTACAATTTTTATTACTACAACATATGAGAATTCCAGTAACTCCACAATCTAACAAACACTTGATAAAATTAGTGTTACTATTTTAATCAGTCTAGTGAGTATGTAATTGATATTTTAATTTGAATTTTTCTGATGTTTAATGATTTGATTACATTTTCATGTGTTTATTGGCCATTTGTACATCTTCTTCTATGATGCATTTAAATACTTCACCAGTTTTTTATTGGGTGGTATGTCTTTCATTGTAAGAGTTCTTCATATAGTCTAATTTATTTGACAGATATACATATTGTGAGTATTTTCTTCCAATCTATTGCTTTTATTTTCATTTTAACAGTGTCTAATGAAGAACAAAACTTGTTATTTTATACGAAGTACAGTTTATAAATTTTTACTTTTAATTAATTTTTTACTTTTTGTGTCCCATCTAGGAAATCATTGCCTATGCCAAGATCATGAAAGCTTCTTTTATTTTCATATTGGTTCTGGGAGACCTATGGGGAGACGCAGATCTCAGCAGCATCTTCAGCTACTCAGACATCTGTTGTTCATTGCTTTTGTATGTTAATGGTTTATCCTCCTATCTCATTCAAATTCTTTATATTTTGAGGGAGTTTTGAAAAAAAACATTGATTCTCTTGTGTTTTCCATACATAATATAAAATCACTACATATAGAGATAGTTTAAATTATTCCTTTCTAATTCTTAAGCTTCCGGTTGTTTCCTGTTATTGAATTGCATTTCCTTATGCCTCAAACACAATGATAAATAGTATTGGAAATAATGAGATTTTTTACCTTGTTTATATCCAACAGTGGAAATGACTCTGTTGTTTTCCATTAACTAAGACACTTGTTTGAGAAAGAAAATATATATTTATATTACCACATTAAAAAAAAGTGTGCACTGATTTTTTTATTAAAGGTTTTCATCAGTAATCAGTGTTAGAACTTAGGAGTTCTGTTTCCAGGGACAATTGAGAAAAAAAAAGCGTTTATCTTTCCAATTTATGCAATAAAAATATGCAGTAAATAAATTAAACAATGCTGTACAGACATTGGGCAATAAGCAGTGCAGGACAGTGATCACTGGGAGAAGACAAACAAATGAGATTAGCCTTATCATTGACCCAGTTTCCAGGCTGAAGCACATTGAGAGCAGTCCCATAGACAGCACACTGGTCTCCCTGAGTTGAATAGACATAGTTGAGCAATCAAGGACAGCACACCAGGTAGAAATGACAATGAAGATTACCAAGGGAACTGCACAGAAAAGGGTTGCAGAAGATTCGCTTGAGTGTGCAGTTTATCACTTATTAGTGCAAAACAGGTTTCTAAATTACTAGAGAACAGAGAGAGAACTACAATAAATTAGCAGGGAAAACAACTCCTAAAGCACACACAGGTTTGGGAATAGTTCCTGCTCCTCAAAGAAAGGAGAAACCTCTTAATACACACATCAGATAGAGATATCTGTAGAATATTGCATCAGCAATGATGTCAAACTAGTACTAAAGACTGTTCTGGCTTTGCATAACAATGCTTACAAGAGAGTCCCAAAATGATTAAACTATTTTCAAGTAACTTAACTTCATATCAGAACAAATCCCAAAATTATTGAAATGAATTTTAAAAAAGAGCATAAGCACTCAGCAATGAAAAATTCACAATGTTTGGCATCAGAAAACAAAATTCTCAGGCATGGAAAAAGCAGGAAAATTTGACTAGTAACTTTGAGAAACATCAATAATAGAAATAGACTTAAAAACAGATGATAAAATTAATACTGGAGAACATGTAATAAGTATTATTGACATATTTTATATGCTTAGGAAGTTCAAGGAAAGAATAAGCACATAAAAGACACATGGAAGATGTAGAAAAACACAGAATGAACTTCTGGAAATAAAAAAAAAAATTAAACTGTTGGAGATGAAAAATACACTGGTTGAAATGAAAGGCAGATTACAAATAATAAATTCTGGAGAGGGTTTGGAGAAAAGGGAACCTTTCTACACTGTTGGTGGGAAAGTAAATTGGTACAGCCACTATGGAGAACAACTGCCATATGACCCAGCAATCCCATTCCTGGGCATACACTTGAAGAAAACCATAATTCAAAAAGATATATGCACCCCAATGTTCATTGCAGCACTATTTACAATAGCCAAGGCATGGAATAATCTAAAAATGTCCATCAACAGAGGAATGGATAAAGAAGATGTGGTACATATGTACAATGGAATATTACTCAGCCATAAAAAAGAACAAAACAATGCCATTTGCAGCAACATGGGTGGACCTAGAGATAGTCATACTGAATGAAGTAGGTCAGACACAGAAAGACAAATATATGATACCGCTTATATGTGGAATCTAAAAAAAAAGGGTACAAATGAACTTATTTACAAAACAGAAGTAGAGTCATGGATGTAGAAAACAAACTTATGGTTACCAGGGGATAAGGGGGAGAGGGATAAATTGGGAGATTGGAATTGACATATACACACTACTATTTATAAAATAGATAACAAATAAGAACCTACTGTATAGCATGAGAAACTCTACTCAATCTCTGTAATGGCCTATATGGAAAAGAATCTTAAAAAAAAAAAAGAGTAGCTATATGTATATGCATAACTGATTCACTTTGCTGTACACCTGAAATTAACACAACATTGTAAATCAACTATACTCCAAAAAAATTTTTAAAAAGGAAAGCAATCATAATAAGAAAGCATAAGAAAATAATGTAAATTACTATCTACAGTAAAAAATAAAATGTGGAGCAGAAAAATAATAAAATTAGGCAATGTGAGCTCTTCACAGATATAATGTTAAGAAATTTGTTATCATTTTTTTGTAGAAAAAAAACGCATATAAACTATGTTTACTATTCTTGAAAGAAATGTCTCTTCTAGGGGACTTATTTTCCTATGAAAATTGAATTGAAGATAACTAATGAATAATTGTTAACTAAATCAATTTTAGGACTTTACATTTCACTAATAAATTAGGTCATTATTAGGTTTTTATGAGGATTTTACTATTCTTATTTCTCTGTGCTATAATTTTTGGCAATTATAAATAGCATAGAATATAGAATGTAAACTTTAGGAAGTATCCTAGATAATTTAATCCAATAAAAATTTGGAAAAAGCCAAAAAAAAAGAAAAAAAAGGAGAGTAGACAATGCAAAAGAAGAGATTAGTGAATTTGAAAGTGTTACAGCAGGCAGGTTGCTAGATATCAGCAGAGAAATGGGGACAGGGACCAGGTGGCAGGAAATCATGCATCTTGTAAACACTGGGGAGTCCATGGGCAGACAAAGAAAATCAGGAACCTTCAGACTGACAGGAAATGACACATTTTGGGTGATGTGTCCTGGAGGCAGACAAAAGAAGGTGGGAATCTCCTTCATCCAAATGTAACCTGTTGCTCATTATGCTCTCATTACAACAAAATGATCCTTGAAGCTAAGAAGTACCCATCATCCACCGACACCATGACACTTCTGATCTAAGGTAAATAAGGACTCATGGAACTCATGGTGGTAGGACAAAGTCTGGGCTGCCATTGTTCAATGCCCATCTCCTGGTGTTTGGCTGGCCCCCTCCAGGGTCCACCCTGACCCCATCCCCACCCCACCCTGTTGGGGTGGGACAGGCCACTGATGCTGGGTGGGTTGTGCACACGGCTGTGCGCTGGGGATACATGCCTAGGCAATGACTTGCATTTGCTGTGCTTGCTTCCTCCAGGGTCATGGGATTGGGAGTGTCCTTCCAGAGTCACAGGGCCCTCTGTCTCCCAAATGCAGATGTGGTGCCTCCGCCTCAGGCTCCATATCTGCCCCTGCACCCATCCCCACTTCCCACTGCCTGGAGCACATGTAGGAAGGGGTGAGGGGGAGGATGGCACCAAGGACCTGGGGGGTGCCACCCACAAAAAGGAAAGGAAGAAAGAGGGTTTTTTCACAAACCATCTCCCTTAATGGCCATGCCTATGTTCCAAAACTTACCACCTTTTTAGAGAAAAAAAAAAGGCTGGGACCTAAATAGGTCCTGGAACCATGAGGATGTCCATTGCAGGGGAACATATCCCAGAACACAGGGATTAATCTATAGAATCTATAGAGAAGCCTACAGGAAGGTCACTCATCCTGGGTACTGCAGATGCCAGGATAGGACACAGGTCCCAGGATGCTAGAGCCATCAGGACTGCCACATGGGGGAGTAGCTAACTCCTATTATGGATAAGGTCAGCAGGACTAGGTGGACGGGGACACCTAGAACCAGCTCTGTCTTAGACAGCCGCCAAGGGACCTCCTAATGCTAATGATCCTCTCTGTTACAGGAGCATCCTCTCCCTGAAGGAACGATGGGGAACACCTCCTCCATCCCCAAGGACTCACACCTCAGGTGTATTTTGATTCACTGGGACAAGTTTTCTCTAGATTCTTTAAAATGAAAAAAACCTCATTTGTTTTGTAATGAAGTCTGGCCCCAATATAAACTTGAGGACAATGAGGCCTGGTCAGAAAATGGGAGCCTCAACTATAATACCATCCTACAGTTAGACATCTTTTGCAAAAGGCAAGGGAAATGGACAGAAGTTCCTTATGTTCAGGCTTCTATGGCCTTAAGAGAGAACCTAAGAGCTATGGAAGTCCTATGTTAGGAAACCTTGCCGGCTGGGACCCATTAAGGCTACACAGAAGCCCTCTCTAGTGGCACCCCTGGAGCAACAGGAGCCCCAGACAGAAGATTCAAGTCCTAACACTCTTTCGCCATCTTCAGCTTCTCCCCCACCCTATAAGGCTCTTTACCCTTCAGTACCAGAAATGCAGCCAGAACCTCTTTGCCCCCTTCAGAGAGTAGTAAGTAGGCCTAAAAGAATTACCTGAGTCCACATCCCTTTTTCTTTGTCTGACCTTAACCAGTGCTGCACCCTCTTAGGCAGATTCTTGGAGGACCTAGCCAGTTCATCGAAGAATTCGAGGCACTGACCCCCTTTTTTGACCTTACCTGGAAGGACATAAATATTATCCTTTCCCACTGCTGCACCGAGGAAAAGGCCCATATTTGGGCACAAGCTTAAACATATGCTGATGGATTACACATTGTCCAACCACATCAATACCCTGTGAGCCTAATGGCAGTGTCTCTAATGGATTCCAATTGAGACTATCAACCAGGCCAGCCTGGAATCACTAGAAGTGATCACATGGTCTTTTGCCTCATTGATGGGATGAAATAATGTATAATTAAACCTGTTAACTATGATAAGGTTAAAGAGATCACCCAAGGCCAAGATGAAAATCCAGCCCTATTTCAGACCTGATTGGAAAATGCCCTCAGAAAGTATACAAATGTAGACCCAACTACTTTTGTATTTGCAACCCAATTCATTAGTCATTCAGCCCCTGATATCCTTCAAAAGCTCCAAAAGCTTGCCATGGGGCCCCAAACCCCTCTCAACCTTCTATTGACACAGTTTTCCATGTCTTTAACAATAGAGACTAGATTGAAAAGGAAAGGAAAGAACAGCGTGACTTAAGGAAGGAATGATGGCAAGCCAGGCTTTTGGCAGCTGTCATGACAAGACCTAATCCACCTCCTGGTCACGCCAAAATTATTCCCAGAAGACCTCCACCAGGGAAGGGAGCCTGTTTTAGCTGTGGGGGTCCCGAACATGAGCAAGGAATGCCAGGAAACAGGTGCCAGCCTACACCCAAAATGCCATGCCCACTCTGCAAGAAGATGGGTTACTGGAAGAGAGAATGCCCCCAGCTTCAAAGGGAGCAAGGAAATTCCCCCACACCTGTCACGGCAGTGTTTGATTGACTGGACCCATGATCTCCCAAGGTTCCCAAGACAGTCATCATCACACGGGAGGAACTGTGGGTGACCACTGACATGGCAGGTAAGCTTGTCCAGTTTCTAGTGGACATGGGAGCTACTTACTCTGTCCTGACTTCTCATGCTGGGCCACTTGCCACTGAAACCTGCTCTGTTGTTGGGGTCAAAGGAAAACCAAAACTAAAACATTTCACCACCCCTCTAGCTTGCACCTGGGGAAAGACTCATAACTCACAAGTTTCTTGTCATGTCTGAATGCCCCAGCCCGTTATTGGGAAGAGATTTTCTCTCAGCCTTGGGGGCAACTCTTACTCTTCCTGAAAACCAAAGCCAAGGAATGTTTTTGGCTGGACTATGTGTTATACAAGACACAGACAATCCAACCTAAAATATCCCCCCAGAAACTGAAAAACTTTTACATCCACAGGTCTGGGACCAGGGAATCTCAGGGAAGGCAAAGTTTGTCACTCCTGTAAAAATAACCTTAAAGGAAACTAATAACTTCCCTTTCAGGAGCCAATACCCCATAAAACCAGAGGCTCGATGAGGCCTCCAACCCCTAAACTCAAAATTAATTAAATATGGGCTTTTGGTGCCATGCCAATCTTCCTATAATACTCCAATCCTACCTGTCCTCAAACCAAATGGGGAAATGTAGAATGGTCCAAGAGCTCCTGGCTGGCTCGCCAAGATGTTCCAGGTGAATTTAAGGTTCTTGCCTCAACGCGGAAAGAACTTGGAGACGAGACAAGGAGGTTAAGAAAGTAAAGTGAGAATTCATTTAAGCAAGAATACGCTCTCAGAGGCAGAGCAGGGGGACAGGTGAGTAGCTGCCGCCTTGGGTTTCTTTGGCAAGCCAGTTATGGGGGGCATACAAATGAAGGGGTGGAATATTCACTGGGGAAGGAGGAGTTTGTTGTATTCCCTGATTTTCATCATAGCTCCATCTTCCCAAGGGGAGGAGGGATTTTTGTCTTTATTTAGCTTAGATCAGAAGTGTCATAGTGTCGGTGAACGATGGGTACTTCTTAGCTGCAAGGCTCATTTTATTGTAATGAGAGCATAATGAGCAACAGGTTACATTTGGACGCAGGAGATTCCCGCCTTTCCCCCACCTTCTTTTGTCTGCCTCCAGGACGCTTATCACCCAAAATGTGTCATTTCCTGTCAGTCTGGAGGTTCCTGATTTTCTTTGTCTGCCCATGGACCTCCATTGTTTACAAGATGCATGAATTTCTTCTACCTGCTCCCTGCCCCCATTTCTTTGCTCATATCTAGCTACCTGCCTGCTGTAGCAAAGACACATCAATAGAGCTATCTAAAATGAACACAGAGAGAAAAAAAATTGTGTAATTTGAATTTCAGCAGGGAAGAAGAGAAAACATCTTTGGAGAAATAATCATGAAAATTTTCCCAAATTTGATAAAAATTTTGAAGCAGGGTTTCTCAACAGCAGTGCTGTTGAAGTTTTGTGTAAGATAATTCTTTAGTATGGGAGACTATTCTTTTCATTTTAGGGTGTCTGGCATCATCCTAGTAGATATCAGTAGCACCCCCACTTATTTAACAATGAAAAATGTCTGCAGACACTGCCAAATTAACCCTGTGGGGTAAAGTTTTCCCTGGCTCAGATATCCAGAATATATAAAGAACTCCTGCAACTCGATATCAAACACACACACACACACACACACACACACACACACACACACACACACACAATCTGATTAAAATATGGGAAAATGGCTTGAATAGATATTTATCCAAAGAAGATATGAAGATATGCAAAAGACTAATAAGCACATGAAAATATTCTCAACATCTTTAATCATTAGGAAAATGCAAATCAAAACTTCTAAGAGCTACCACTTCACACTCATGAGGAAGACTAGTAATCAAAAAATAGAAAATAACAAGTGCTGGAATGGATATGGAGAAATTGGAACACTTGTGATTACAGAACAATAAAATTCATCCAATCTACACAACAGAGGGAAAAAATACATTGAAAAGATGGACAGATCCTCAGGAATCTGTGAGAAAAAAAACACAAAAGATAAAAACTTCTCAGTAGAATTCTAGGAAGGGAGAGACAGAGTGAAGGTGAACAAGTATTTGAAGGAATAATGGCTGAAAACTTCTGAAGTTTGGCAAAAGATAAAAACCTACTACCCCCAAAAGTCAAATGCACCCCAAACAGGATGACCCCACAGAAATCCATGCCAGGACACATCACCATTGATCGTTTGAAAACAGAAGACAGGATAAATCCCTAATGTAGCCAGAGAATAACATATAGGGGAACAATAAATCAAATGAAAGCATATTATTTATCTTAAGCAATGGAGACCAGAAAGGAGTGGCACAATATTTTTCAAGTGCTGTAAGGAAAGAACTGTCATTCATGAATTCTATAGCTGGTCAAATTTTCTGTTAGGAAAGAAGGGGGTATTAAAACATTTTTAGATAAAAGAGCACTAAAAGAATTTGTCATTAGCAGAACTACCATATGAAGGAAAAAACGGAGCTGGAGGAATCAGACTCCCTGACTTCAGACTATACTACAAAGCTACAGTAATCAAGGCAATATGGTACTGTCACAAAAACAGAAATATAGATCAGTGGAACAGGATAGAAAGCCCAGAGATAAACCCATGCACCCATGGTCAACTAATCTATGACAAAGGAGGAAAGGATATACAATGGAGAAAAGACAGTCTCTTCAATAAGTGGTGCTGGGAAAACTTGACAGCTACATGTAAAAGAATGAAATTAGAATACTCCCTAACACCATACACAAAAATAAACTCAAAAAAAAAAATTAACTACCATAATCCAGGGAAATAATGAATAAAATGAACTCAGAGCAAGAAGAATGCACAAAATTATATGCATAATATACATAATAAAATAGTACATAAAATAAATATGTGTGGATGTCCATGAAGTTGAAAACAGAAAAACAATTTAAAAAGATTGTAATGTATAATTTGAAAAGATCAATAAAATTAGCAAACTTCTAGTGAGGCTGACAAAGAAAAAAAGAGAGAAGATCAAAATTATTAATATCACAAATGAAACAAAGAGTATCACTACAGACTCTGCAAACTTCTTAAGACTAACAAAGAAATAGTATAAAGAATGATACACACAAAAGTTTGACAACTTAGATTAAATGTACCAATTCCTCAGAAGGCACAAACTACCACTACTCATCTAGTATGAAATAGATATCCTATAACTATTAAAGCAATTTAATTCATAATTAAACAGTCTCCCAAAAAGAAATCTGCAGGCCCAAATGACTTCTCTGGTGAATTCTACCAAACATTTAATGAAGAATTAATATAAACTCTACTGAGTATTTTCTACCTCTATCTCTCATGAATATAAAGCAAAAATTGTTAATAAAATAATAACAAATTGAATTCAACAATATATAAAAATAATTATAAAATATGAACAAAAGGAATATTCCAGGGATAAAGGCTGGTTCAGTATTTGAAAATCAATCAATGTCATCTACCATGCTAATAACTTAGGAGAAAAGTACATAATCCTATCAATTGATGTAAAAGAAATAATTGACAAAAATCTAAATCCCACTCGATAAAAAACTTTCAAGAAGTTGGAATAGCTGGAAAACTGCCTCTATATGATAAACAGCAGCTACAAAAATCCTACAACTAATATCATTAAAAAAATATAATTGAAAAATCCAGCACCTGTTCATGATAACGGCTTTCAGAAAAATAGTAATAGAGGGATCTTGATAAAGAACTCTTACAAAGAACATACAACTAACTTTATACTTCATGGTTAAATACTATATGCTTTCCCCTTAAAATCAGGAACAAGGAAAGGATGTCCACCCTCACCACTCTTACTCAGCATAGTACTGAATGTTCCAGCAGGTGCAGTTGGCAAGGAAATGAAATAAAAATTGTACAGTTTGGAAGGAAAGAAACAAAACTGTCAGTATTTCCTGATGACATGATAGTATACACAGAAAATCCCAAGCAATCTACTAAAACCACCTAAAACTTATTCATCAGTTTAGCAAGGTTGCAAGATATGAAATTTAAAATAAATTGCATTTCTGTATACTAACAATGAACATTTGGAAACTAACATTAAAGTCAAAATATTACCTTTAATCTTTCCAAAGAAAATTCGATGCTTAAGTATATACTGCAAAAAAAAATACACAGGTTTTGAAATTAAGAGAAATCACTTTAATGAAATAAGTCAAAGAAGGATTAAATAAATGGAAAGACATACCATATCCATAAATTGGAAAACTCAACATGGTCACAAAGTCAATTGTCCCAAAATGGGTCTGCAGGTTTAATGCAATTCTTATCAAGATCAGAGCACAGATTTTTGAAGATGTAAACAAGCTTAATCTAAAATATATATAGAAAGACACAGGACCTAGAAAAGCTAAAATAATTTTGAAAAGAAAAAAGAATGGGGAGATATTATCCACTCTATATTAAGGCCTATTATATAGTTACAGTGATCAAGTGTAAGATTGGTATGGAGGGATAGACAAAAGATTAATGGAACAGAAAAGTAACTCAGAAATAGACCCATTCAAATATGCCCAGGATGACGGGAATATGGCAGAAAAGGAAGACGCGGAGATCACCTTCCTCCCCACAGATACACCAGAAATACATCTACATGTGGAACAACTCCTACAGAACACCTACTGAACACTGGCAGAAGACCTCAGACCTCCCAAAAGGCAAGAAACTCCCCACGTACCTGGGTAGGGCAAAAGAAAAAAGAATAAACAGAGACAAAAGAATAGGGATGGGACCTGCACCAGTGGGAGGGAACTGTGAAGGAGGAAAGGTTTCCACACACTAGGAAGCCCCTTCATGGGCAGAGACTGCGGGTGGCGAAGGGGGAAAGCTTTGGAGCCGTGGATGAGAGCACAGCACAGGGGTGCAGAGGGAAAAGCGGAGAGATTCCCGCACAGAGGATCAGTGCTGACTGGCACTCACCAGCCCAAGTGGCTTTTCTGCTCACCCACTGGGGCGGGTGGGGCTGGGAGCTGAGGCTCGGGCTTCAGTCGGAGCGCAGGGAGAAGACTGGATCTGGTGGCATGAACACAGCCTACAGGGGGTGAGTTCACCACGGTTAGCCAGGAGGGAGTCTGGGTAAAATTCTGGACCTGCTGAAGAGGTAAGAGACATTTTCTTCCCTCTTTGTTTCCTGGTGTGTGAGGAGAGGAGATTAAGAGTGCTGCTTAAAGGAGCTACAGAGAAGGGTGCAAGCCGTGGCTAAAAGTGTGGACCCCAGAGACGGGCATGAAACGCTAAGGATGCTGCTGCCACCACCAAGAAGCCTGTGGGCGAGCACAGGTCACTATCCACACCCCCGTTCTGTGGAGACTGTGCAGCCCTCCACTGCCAGGGTCCCGGGATCCAGGGACAACTTCCCCGGGAGAAAGCACAGCACACCTCAGGCTGGTGCAACGTCACACCTGCCTCTGCTGTCGCAGGCTCACCCTGCACTACATGCCCCTCCTTCCCCCCGGCCTGAGTGATCCAGAGTCCCTCGAAGCAGCTGCTCCTTTAACCCCGTCCTCTCTGAGCAAATAACAGATGCCCTCCTGTGACCTACACACAGAGGCAGGGCCAAATCTGAAGCTGAGACCCTGGGAGCTGTGAGAACAAAGAAGAGAAAGGGAAATCTCTCCCAGCAGCCTCAGAAACAGTGGATTAAAGCTCCACAATCAACATGATGTACCCTGCATCTGTGGAATACATGAATAGACAACAAATCATCCAAAATTCAGGAGGTGGACTTTGAGAGCAAGATTTATGATATTTTTCCCTTTTCCTCTTTTTGTGAGTGTGTATGTTTCTGTGTGAGATTTTGTCTGTATAGCTTTGCTTCCACCATTTGTCCTAGGGTTGTGTCTATCGTTTTTTTTTCTTTTTTTTCTATTTTTTCTTTATTATTTTTTATTTTAACAACTTTATTATATTTTACCTTACTTTATTTTATTATACTTTACCTTCTTTCTTTCTTTTTTCCTTCCTTGCAGCCTTCCTTCCTTCCTTCCTCCCTCCCTCCCTCCCTCCTTTCTCTCTTTTGTTAATTTTCTTTCTTTCTTTCTTTCTTTGTTTCTTTCTTTTTTTCCTTCTACTTCTACTAATTCTTTGTTTCTACTTTTTCTCCCTTTTATTCTGAGCCGTGTGGATGAAAGGCTCTTGGTGCTACAGCCAGGAGTCAGTGCTCTGCCTCTGAGGTGGGAGAGCCAACATCAGGACACTGGTCCACAAGAGACTTCCCAGCTCCAAGTAATATCAAATGGAGAAAATCTCCCAGAGATCTACATCTCAAGACCAGCACCCAGCTTCACTCAACAACCAGCAAGCTACAGTGCTGGACACCCTAAGCAAAACACCTAGCAAGAAAGGAACACAACACAACCCATTAGCAGAAAGCCTGCCGAAAATCATAATAAGTCCACAGACACCCCAAAACTCACCACCAGACGTGGACCTGCCCACCAGAAAGACAATTTCCAGCCTCATCCACCAGAACACAGACATTAGTCCCCTCCACCAGGAAGCCTACACAACCCACTGAACCAACCTTAGACACTGAGGACAGACAGCAAAAACAACAGGAACATCGAGCCTGCAGCCTACAAAAAGGAGACCACAAACACAGTAAGATAAGCAAATTGAGAAGGCAGAAAAACACACAGCAGATGAAAGAGCAAGATAAAAACCCACCAGACCTAACAAATGAAGAGGAAATAGGCTGTCTACCTGAAAAAGAATTCAGAATAATGATAGTAAAGATGATCCAAAATCTTGGAAATAGGATAGAAAAAATGCAAGAAACATTTAACAAGGACCTAGAAGAACTAAAGATGAAACAAACAAAGATGAACAACACAGTAAATGAAATGGAAAATACTTTACATGGGATCAATAGCAGAATAACTGAGGCAGAAGAACGGATAAGTGACCTGGAAGATAAAATAATGGAAATAACTGCTGCAGAGCAGAATAAAGAAAAAAGAAAGAAAAGAAGTGAGGACAATCTCAGAGACCACTTGGACAACATTTAATGCACTAACATTCGAATTATACGGGTTGCAGAAGAAGAAGAGAAAAAGAAAGGGACTAAGAAAATATTTGAAGAGATTATAGTTGAAAACTTCCCTAATATGGGAAAGGAAATAGTTAATCAAGTCCAGTAAGCACAGAGAGTCCCATACAGGATAAATCCAAAGAGAAATATGCCAAGACACATATTAATCAAACTGTCAAAAATTAAATACAAAGAAAACATATTGAAAGCAGCAAGAGAAAAACAACAAATAACACAGAAAGGAATTCCCATAAGGTTAACAGCTGATCCTTCAACAGAAACTCTGCAAGCCAGAAGGGACTGGCAGGACATATTTAAAGTGATGAAGGAGAAAAACCTGCAACCAAGATTACTCTACCCAGCAAGGACCTCATTCAGATTTGATGGAGAAATTAAAACCTTTACAGATAAGCAAAAGCTGAGAGAGTTCAGCACCACCAAACCAGCTTTACAACAAATGCTAAAGGAAATTTTCTAGGGAGGAAACACAAGAGAAGGAAAAAAACCTACAATAATGAACCCAAAACAATTAAGACAATGAGAATAGGAACATACATATCGATAATTACCTTAAATGTAAATGGAATAAATGCTGTCAGCAAAAGACACAGATTTGCTGAATGGATACAAAAACAAGACCCATGTATATGCCGTCTACAAGAGACCCACTTCAGACCTAGAGACACATAGAGACTGAAAGTAAGGGGATGGAAAAAGATATTCCATGCAAATGGAAACTAAAAGAAAGCTGTAGTAGCAATTCTCATATCAGAGAAACTAGACTTTAAAATAAAGACTATTAGAAGAGACAAAGAAGGACACTACATAATGATCAAGGGATCGATCCAAGAAGATATAACATTTTAAAATATTTATGCACCCAACATAGAAGCACCTCAATACATAAGGCAAATACTAACAGCCATAAAAGGGGAAATCGACAGTAACACATTAATAGTAGGGGATTTTAACACCCCACTTTCACCAATGGACAGATCATCCAAAATGAAAATAAGTAAGGAAACAAAAGCTTTAAATGATACATTAAACAAGATGGACTTATTTGATATTTATAGGATATTCCATCCAAAAACAACAGAATACACATTTTTCTCAAGTGCTCATGGAACATTCTCCAGGACAGATCATGTCTTGGGCCACAAATCAAGCCTTTGTAAATTTAAGAAAATTGAAATTGTATCAAGGATCTTTTCGAACCACAACACTATGAGACTAAATATCGATTACAGGAAAAGATCTGTAAAATATACAAACACATGGAGGCTCAACAATACACTACTTAATAACAAAGTGATCACTGAAGAAATCAAAGAGGAAATAAAAAAATACCTAGAAACAAATGACAATGGAGACACGATGACCCAAATCCTATGGGATACAGCAAAAGCAGTTCTAAGAGGGAAATTTATAGCAATACAATCCTACCTTAAGAAACAGGAAACATTTCGAATAAACAACCTAACTTTGCTCTAAAGCAATTAGAGAAAGAAAAAAAAAAGTTAGCAGAAGGAAAGAAATCATAAAAATCAGATCAGAAAAAATGAAAAAGAAATGAAGGAAATGATAGCAAAGATCAAAAAAACTAAAAGCTGGTTCTTTGAGAAGATAAACAAAATTATTAAGCTATTAGCCAGGTTCATCAAGAAAAAAAGAAAGAAGACTCAAATCAATAGAATTAGAAATGAAAAAGGAGAAGTAACTACTGATATTGCAGAAATACAAAGGATCATGAGAGATTACTACAAGCAACTTTATGCCAATAAAGTGGACAACCTGGAAGAAATGGACAAATTATTAGAAATACACAACCTGCCAAGACTGAATCAGGAAGAAATACAAAATATTAACAGAGCAATCACAAGCACTGAAATTGAAACTGTGATTAAAAATCTTCCAACAAACAAAAGCCCAGGAACAGATGGCTTCACAGGCGAATTCTATCAAACATTTAGTGAAGAGCTAACACCTATCTTTCTCAAACTCTTCCAAACTACAGCAGAGGGAGGAACACTCCCGAATTCCTTCTACGATGCCACCATCTCCTTGATACCAAAACCATACAAGGATGTCACAAAGAAAGAAAACTACAGGCCAATATCACTGATGAACATAGATGCAAAATTCCTCAACAAAATACTCACAAACAGAATCCAAGAGTACATTAAATGGATCATACACCATGATCAACTGGGGTTTATTCCAGGAATGCAAGGATTCTTCAATATATGCAAATCAATCAACGTGATAAAGCATATTAACAAATTGAAAGACAAAAACCATATGATCATCTCAGTAGATGAAGAGAAAGATTTTGACAAAATTCAACACCCATTTATCATAAAAACCCTGCAGAAAGTAGGCATAGACGGAACTTTCCTCAACATAATAAAGGCCATATATGACAAACCCGCAGCCAACATCGTCCTCTATGGTGGAAAACTGAAAGCATTTCCAGTAAGATCAGGAACATGACTAGGTTGCCCACTCTCACCACTCTTATTCAACATAGTTTTTGAAGTTTTAGCCACAGCAATCAGAGAAGAAAAGGAAACACAAGGAATCCATGTTGGAAAAGAAGAAGTAAAGCTGTCACTGTTTGCACATGGCATGATACTATACACAGAGGATCCTAAAGGTGCTACCAGAAAACTAGTAGAGCTAATGAATGAATTTGGTAAAGTAGTAAGATACAAAGTTAATGCACAGAAATCTCTTGCATTCCTATACATTAATGATGAGAAAATTGAAAGTGAAATCATGAAAACCCTCACATTTACCATTGCAACACAAAGAATAAAATATCTAGGAATAAACCTACCTAAGGAGACAAAAGACCTGTATGCAGAAAATTATAAGACACTGATGAAAGAAATTAAAGATGATTCAAATAAATGGAGAGATATACCATGTTCTTGGATTGGAAGAATCAACATTTTGAAAATGACTCTACTACCCAAAGCAATCTACAGATTCAATGCAATCCCTATCAAATTACCACTGGCATTTTTCACAGAACTAGAAGTAAAAAAATCACAATTTGTATGAAAAAACACAAAAGATCCCGAATAGCCAAAGCAATCTTGAAAACGAAAAGCGGAGCTGGAGGAATCAGGCTCCCTGACTTCAGACTATACTACAAAGCTACAGTAATCAAGACAGTATGGTACTGGCACAGAAACAGAAAGATAGAGCAACGGAACAGGATAGAAAGCCCAGAGATAAACCCACGCACATATGGTCACCTTATCTTTGATAAAGGAGGCAGGAATGCACAGTGGAGAAAGGACAGCCTCTTCAGTAAATGGTGCTGGGGAAACTGGACAGGTACATGTAAAAGTATGAGATTAGATCACTCCCAAACACCATACACAAAAATAAGCTCAAAATGGATTAACAACCTAAATGTAAGGCCAGAAACTATCAAACTCTTAGAGGAAAACATAGGCAGAACACTCTATGACATACATCACAGCAAGATCCTTTTTGACCCACCTCCTAGAGAAAAGGAAATAAAAACAAAAATAAACAAGTGAGGCCTAATGAAACTTCACAGCTTTTGCACAGCAAAGGAATCCATAAACAAGACCAAAAGATAACCCTCAGAATGGGAGAAAATATTTGCAAATGAAGCAACTGACAAAGGATTAATCTCCAAAATTTACAAGCAGCTCATGCAGCTCAATAACAAAAAAACAAACCACCCAATCCAAAAATGGACAGAAGACCTAAATAGACGTTTCTCCAAAGAAGATATACAGACTGCCAACAAACACATGAAAGAATGCTCAACATCATTAATCATTAGTGTAGTGGAATAACTGAGGACATGGAAAGGAGGTGTGACCCATGAGCCCTCCCCCCCAGCAAACTGGGGGCTGGTGAATAAGCCAGAACTGCAAACAGTCCTGACTGCTTTGAGCCCTGCAACAAACCAGGGGCATGAGAATAAGCCAGAACTGCAAACAGTCCTAAATGCTTTGAGGGCCCCCCCCCCCCGGCAAACTGGGGGCCTGCGAATAAGCATTGAGTGCTTTGGACACTGATCCATGAGATGTCCTCAGTATAATCAGAATGGTGAGAACGCAAGGAAATGTCCTTGTGCTACTTCATTATAATCAAAATAATGGTGGGAACTTTATGCTGTTTTTGCGCTCAAGGACGAAGCACGACATGTTTTCAAGAAAGCCCATTATTGCTTGTATAATCAATAGAAGAATATGTTACTGCTTTGGCATTTCTAAAATGTTAAGAAAACAAGTCTTAAAATGTAAACATAGATAATGCTTTAATAAAAGCTACCACAACAGGACAGACGGTGCTGTTTTGCCTGAGTGAGTGGCAGCCCTCTACTGCTGTGCTTCGACACAATTCATGTCATGTGATGAGCTTACTTTTGGCCCTGTCATAAGATAAACTACAACATTTGGCACCCGAACAGGGACCTGAAGGTAAGTAATCACGTGATTGCGGGACCGAAGGGGAAATTGGTCCGCTCAAGAGTAAGCGAAACCTTTGGGAGCAGTAGAGTAACTGTAATGGGGAATTCCCATTCAATAGAATTTCAATACATTAGACTCCTGAAACAGTTATTACAGAGTTCAGGAGTGAAAGTAAAGCCAGAATCTTTTGATGAATTGTTTGCGCTGGAATGTAAACATTGTTACTGGTTTCAACCTACTGGTCATAACCAGTTGAATTTAAAAGTTTGGAAACAGGTTATGTGAGCCTTAAGAAGAGCTCATCAGCATGGAGACCCTATATCTGTCCGTGTTTGGTCTCTTTGTAAATTAATTTCCCTTGCCCTGGAACCATTACAATCTGAGACTGAAAGTGAAAATGGGGCACACCCTCAGCGTCCGAATTCTGCTCCCGATCATTCTGCTGCTTTTCGTACTCTGTTTCGTGAGTCTCCTATAGAGGACCTTCCTCCGCCTCCTCCTCCCCTTGTGTCTGAGACAGGAGAGGATTTTTCAGGTTCCAGTGATGAAGGGGCTTTTTCTGATGATGATAAAGATCGGGAGCAGGCTAGCAAACAAAATGAGATGCCACTTTCTCAACAGAATGAGATTTCTGATATACTTTCAAAGTTAAAAAATTTGATGGTTAAATTGGAAGAAAATAAAAACAATGCTACCACTCTTTTATATCAGGAGCCATGTCCTACTATTCCTTCTGCTCCTCCTTTAGAATTAGCAGCTTATCCTGTTGGAGCCTCTTGTCAGTTTCACTTTCCTCTAAAACCTGAATCTAATAGACTATTGTTGGAAGAAGAGATAAATAAGGAGGAAAAGCAATATTCTGAATCATTTTTTGCTTTCCCTATTGTTAGACAAGCTATGTCTGCTAATGATCAATTTCCGAATGGATATGTAAATGTTGAGTATAACCATCATTATGTAAAATTTTAAAAATGCTAAAAGAAGCTATTAATGCATATGGGATGCATTCTAATTATATTCAAGGTCTTTTGTCTAGGTATGCTTCCGAAAACATATTAATTCCTCAAGATTGGGAGGCACTTGCCAAGACTGTTCTTGACTTGGTGGAAAAAAGAAGACACCTCCATTGACCTGGGGGCAAATGAAAAAGTTTACAGGCACTGCTAAAAATCTTGTCATTTCACAGGGTAAACCCCTCACTAGCACCAATCTTTTTGTGGCCATGATGGCAGTGTTGTCTACACAGGTAATAAGCATATCAGCCAATGAGATAAATTGTACTAACCATACTTATTGGACTTATATTCCTAACCCTCCTCTTAATATGGGGTTTACCTGGTGGGATGCCCCAATTCTTGTATATGTAAATGAGTCTGGATGGTTGCCTGGTCCTTTTGATGATAGAGGCCCTTTGAAGCTGAAAAAAGAAGGAAGGATAATAAAAAATTACACAGTGGGTGTTAATGGACCTCCTATTTGTATGGGAAAGGGAGATCATTGCCTTAAAATGAATTATCAGGCATGGTTAAGTGTTGTCAAAAATGAAAACAGATATCATGGGTTATATCTTTTGAGTGCTTATAGCTTTAAAAGTTCTAATTCCACTCTTAATGAGAATGTTTCTGCACCTTACTTGCCTCCATGCCAGGTGCCTCTTGTGGATCGATTATTGGATTGGGTCCATTGGACTCAATGCCGAGGAGAAATGGCTCGGATTCTTGTTAATACTTCTTGGGGAAGTGTCATTGATTGGAGCCCTTTTGGCTCCACCCGAGGATAAAGGGGTCTAAAAAATTTACACTGGTATAGAGAGGATAACACTATTTATAACAATACTATTAACGATACCATAGTATGACATGCAGGAGGGTTTTCTCCTCCTGGTCCTCATTTAAATGGATATCCTATCCAAAAGGATTTGTGGAAGCTTATGACAGCTTTGAAAAAGATTAATGCTTGGGTAGGACATATGGTTAACAAATCTGGAAATCATAGTTTGACTTTTCATAAAAATGTTACTCGGTATACTCGTAGTTATGTGAAATTACCTTATATATTGTTAAAGGGACCAGCTGTATGGAATGAGACTCAAGGTATTATAATGTGTAAAAATTGCTCTCTGTATACCTGCATTAACTTTAGTATATCTTTTAACATATCTACTAAAAGTTTGTATATCTTACAAGCTCGGACAGGTCTTTGGCTTCCTGTCAATCTTTGAAGGAAATGGCAAAAATCTCTTCCTAAGACTGTTTTGCAATATTTAGTTGATGCATTAAAAAAAGGTAAAAGATTTGTAGGAATGTTGATTACAGCTGTCATGGGTATTATAGCCATAACAGCTACTGCTGCAGTAGCTGGAGTTGCTTTAGAACAATCTATTCAGACCGTTGATTATATAACTGATTGGCATAAAAATTCTGAAATGCTTTGGTCCTCTCAACAACAAATTGATTCGGAAATACATTCGGAAATAACAGATTTACAATAAGCTGTGGTTATGTTGGGGGACCAACTTGTGAATTTACAAAGACAAATGAAGCTACGTTGTGACTGGAATCAAAGTGCCTTTTGTGTCACTTCAGTTCCATATAATCAGTCTACATTCCCCTGGACAAAAACTAAAAAGCATTTATTACATCACAAAAATTTGACAAAAGAAATTGTAAATTTACAAGAGAAAATTCAACAAATTTTTCAGAAGAGATTGCAACAACTTAATTCACAAGAAGTATGAACTAGAATTATTCAAGGACTTAATAATCTAAATCCCATGTCTGAATTACATGCTTTATTTGGTTCTACTGCAGGATTGCTAATGCTCATTATAATAATAACCATATGTTTAATTGTAGTCCAACGACAAGTAAAAGCTACCCACCATACAACATTGCAACAAGCTGCTGTGTTCTCCTTGATGTTACACAAGCTACAAAACAAAAAGGGGGAAATGTAGTAGAATAACTGAGGACATGGAAAGGAGACGTGACCCATGAGCCCCCCCTCAGCAAACTGGGGGCTGGCGAATAAGCCAGAACTGCAAACAGTCCTGATTGCTTTGAGCCCCCCCAACAAACCGGGGGTATGTGAATAAGCCAGAACTGTAAACAGTCCTAAATGTTTTGAGCGCCCCCCCCCCCGGCAAACCGGGGGCCTGCGAATAAGCATTGAGTGCTTTGGGCACTGATCCATGAGATGTCCTCAGTATAATCAGAATGGTGAGAACGCAAGGAAATGTCCTTGTGCTACTTCAGTATAATCAAAATAATGGTGGGAACTTTATGCTGCTTTTGTGCTCAAGGTGAAGCACGACGTGTTTTCAAGAAAGCCCATTATTGCTTGTATCATCAATAGAAGCATATGTTACTGCTTTGGCATTTCTAAAATATTAAAAAACAAGTCTTAAAATGTAAACATAGATAATGCTTTAATAAAAGCTACCACAACAGGACAGATGGTGCTGTTTTGCCTGAGCGAGCGGCAGCCCTCTACTGCTGTGCTTCGACACAATTCATCTCATGTGATGAGCTTACTTTCGGCCCTGTCATAAGATAAACTACAACACATTAGAGAATGCAAATTAAAACTACAATGAGATATCATCTCACACCCGTCAGAATGGCCATCATCAAAAAATCCAGAAACAATAAATGCTGGAGAGGGTGTGGAGAAAAGGGAACACTCTTGCACTGCTGGTAGGAATGTGAATTGTTACAGCCACTATGGAGAACAGTATGGAGGTTCCTTAAAAAACTACAAATAGAACTACCATATGACCCAGCAATCCTACTACTAGGATTGCTACTAGGATTCCTACTACAATCCTACTACTGAGCATACCTGAGAAAACCATAATTCAAAAAGAGTCATGTACCAAAATGTTCATTGCAGCTCTATTTACAATAGCCCGGAGATGGAAACAACCTAAGTGTCCATCATCAGATGAATGGATAAAGAAGATGTGTCACGTGTATACAATGGAATATTACTCAACCATAAAAAGAAACGAAATTGAGCTATTTGTAATGAGGTGAATAGACCTAGAGTCTGTCATACAGAGTGAAGTCAGAAAGAAAGACAAATACCGTATGGTAACACATATATATGGAATTTAAGAAAAAAAATGTCATGAAGAACCTAGGGGTAAGACAGGAATAAAGACACAGACCTACTAGAGAATGGACTTGAGGATATGGTGAGGTGGAAGGGTAAGCTGTGACAAAGCCAGAGAGAGGCATGGACATATATACACTACCAAACGTAAGGTAGATAGCTAGTGGGAAGCAGACGCATAGCACAGGGAGATCAGTTCAGTGCTTTGTGACCACCTCGAGCGGTGGGATAGGGATTGTGGGAGGGAGGGAGATGCAAGAGGGAAGAGATATGGGAACATATGTATATGCATAACTGATTCACTTTTTTATAATGCAGAAACTAACACACCATTGTAAAGCAATTATACTCCAAAACAGATGTAAAAAAAAAAATGACATTTGACAAGAATGAAAGAATGCAAAAATGATTCAATGAGGAAAAATAACCTTTTCTACAAATGGTCATGGAGTAATTAAAAAATTCAAAATGGATTACAGACTTAGGTGGAGAAAGGAAAAGTATGAAATTTTTAAAAGATTATGGGAGAAAATCTTCATGATTCAGAGCTAGGCAAAAAGGTTTTAGACTTGATCCCAAAAGCATGATCCATAAAAAGATAAGTTGATTAATTGGACTTCAAAATTTTTTTTAAACCTATATTTAAACTTATTTTATTAAAAATATTTTTCCTTTGTGAAAGACGATGTGAAGAGGATAAAAAGACAAGTCACAAGTTAGGGGAAAACATTTGCAATCTATATATCCTACAAAGGACTTGTGCCTAGAGTACATAAAGAATTCTTAATACTAAACATTTATAAGAACTGTATTAAAAATAAGTGAAATACATGAACAGACATTTCACTAAAAAGCATATGTAGATGTAAAATAAGCACATTAAAATATGTTCCACAACATTAACCATCAGGGAAATGCAAATCAAAGACTACAATATCACTACACATTTATTAGAATAGCTAAAATAAAAAATAGTGACAACACCAAATTCTGACACATCCATATCCAGAGAAACTGGAGCATACATACATTGTTAATATGAAATGATAGACCCATCTAGGAAAAAATTGGCAGTTTCTAATATAACTAAACATGCACTTACCATATGATCCAGAAATTCACTCTTGGGCATTTATCTAAAGAAATGACAACTCATGATCACACAAAAGCCTGTATATAAATGTTCATAACAGCTTTATTTGTAAGAGCCAAATTTTTCAGAACTCATTAAACTGGTGAATGGTTAAACAAGATGTGGTGCATGCATAACATGGAATACTACCTCAGCAATTAAATGATACATACAAATAACTACTCAGCAATTTAAAAAAGTAAACATACTAATTCAACCTTGTTGAATTGCCATGGAGTTATGTGGAGTGAAAAAATCAATCCCAAAAGGTTACATACCATATTGCTTCATTTATATACATTTTTTAACAACAAATTTTAGAAATGCAGGACCAATGGAGGTTTCTAGGGGCTAGGGACAGGAGGGAGGGGAGAAGAGGTGGGTGCAGTTATACAAGGGCAATATCAGGGATTCTTTTTGACTGAAATGTTCAGTATCTTAACTGTGGTGGTGGATTCAGAAACTTCCAGGTGTGATAAAATGTTGTAGAACTAAATACAAATATACACACAAACACATGCACACCTCACAAATGAGTACAAGTAAACCTGGTGAAATCTGAATAAGATCACTGGGTTTTATTAATGTCAATATCCTGGTTGTGATATTGTTGTATAATTTTGCAAATGTTACTACTGGGAAAACCAGGTCAAAGATAACACAGTGGATTTCTCTGTTGTATATTATAACTGCATGTGAATCTGTAATTATCTCAATAAAAATTTATTTTTCTTCTTCTTTGAAGAAAATAAATCTCAATTTCTAGTTTTAGTGTTAATGGTGGAAGGTTAAAAAAAAAAAGAATTATACGGAAGAAAAACCATCTAGGGAAATATTGAAAAAGTCATCCTCCTTTATGTATGTAAAGCAATTAGCATTGTGTCCTCTTGCAACACAGAGTGAGTACTCAATAAATGTTATCTACTATGCACAATGACCCTACCTCAGTAAGGGAAGGATTATTCCTGAAAGTCTAATTTGAAACTCTGAACATTTTTTTCCATAGAAACTTTGTTAAACATAATATAATGTTTTGTGCTACAATCTGTTTAGAACAATACTTAAGGGACCTTAGAAGTTAAATAAGATTTTACGGAAGTGCTGTAGATATCTATCTGCCATATTAAATATTCCCTAGAAGAAAAATAATTTCCAAACAAATTAAATGCAAATGAACTTTACACCCTTCTCACAAATTGTAAATTATTATTATATTTATGGGTATTTAAAAAATATTTTATTGTAGTGCAAATATAATTTTCATATCCAAATATATATATAAACTTTATTTCAAGAATTATTTATACCAGTCATTATTTACATTGCCAAGAAAAATCTGATCTATCTTTAAAGAATGCACGAATTATTTTTACAAATATATTATAATTTTTAACTGATTTTCTTTCCATATATTTCTATTCTATATTTGTTTTCATTAATTGTGCTCCTTCCCTTTTGTCAGCTCCTTCAAATCAAGACTCTGATGTCTATGAATAAAGTGTCTAGATGTGAAGAGAGAAATTATTTCTTAAAAAACTATTGAATATTAGGAAAATCTGAAAAAAATAATTGAGATGAATGTGCAGACACCAAAATAATTAATGGGAATATTGTGATGAAAATTAAAGTTAAAATAAGAAATACCTTAAAATTCTGCTTGTGATTATTTCACTTTGGGGAATGTGTAAAGGAGAACAAAATCAAGTTGTTTTTTTTTTTTTAATGACCTGCAAGTATCATAACAAAGCAAAACAAACACCATATACTAGTCATTGTTTATATGGCCTAAAGAATATTTTAGTTACTATTACTAAACTTTACCTCATTAAGCAATATAAAAGAGTTGAATCGCTAACAATTGGGCATCTACTTCTAATTAGGGCAATTTAAATTTAAGTAATCCAGTTAAAACGTGGCCCTTGATTCTCATATAACAGCATTGCGAGTTATGCATCAAATAGAAGCAGGCCCTACTTCTAGCAGAAGGAATGGAGGGAGAGAGGGTAGGTAGCCTAAAAACACTCACAATTTTAAGACTCATATCCTGCTAGTATGCCAGATTTCTTGAGACCTAACTGGCATGCATGCTGGTTTTGAAGATCCTATTTAGATGAGTTAGGAATGACTGTTTACTTCTCCCCTTAATACTTCTAAATAACTGTAACGCCAACTAGAATGGTTAGTCAACATAATATATAATCTCGCTTAGGGCAGGAATGATTCATATGCATACATTTGTTTTAATTGAGTAGATAAATTGTCTTTGACTAAAATGTAACAAGTTTAGTATATCTACTAAGATAAACATACTAACATAATGTTAATTTGAAAAAAACAAGAAACACAAGTACAGATGGATCAGAGAATTCAAAAGGAATTTGAAATTTACAGTTTTCCTGATATTGTGCCATTAACATACATTGGGTAGAATTATTTTTATCATAGCAACTGATTTAAATTTTGACACTACCAGAAACTACCAGTTTAATGTACTAAACTAGGTTGATTCTTTATATATATTTTTTTTCTCAAGGTAGACTTTGTTTTTGTGTGACAATTAAAGACTTATTAATGCATTTACAGATTTTCCCTTTCAATCTCCCTTATTCATACCAAACCCATCCCTCACCCAGGAAAATCCCTGTGTTTGCCTATAATGTTAATATTTGGGACACTTTGTGCAAATAGGATAATGGGTGAAGAAAACACATGAGTGAAGTCCAGAAGTACTATAATAGCCTGTAAAATAATATATTGAGGTACAATTGACAGGAAGAGGAGTAGATTAAAATTTTTAAATTTATAGTAATTCTTGGTAAAGTTGAGGTAGTAGTGGATATAGAGGAGTTTGTAAAATAGAATTGTGAAGAGTTAGACACTGAGATGAGAGACGAATAATTTTAGTACATTTAGATGTGTGTCATGCACATGCATTCCTCTGAAATTACTCAATGATGATTTAAATTGTTTTCCAGGACTTTGTGGTCATTGACTTTGGGTTTCCATCTACATCACATCACATGATAGGGTTGACCACAATGACTCACACAGATTTGGATTATGCATATTTTAATTTATGCTATTTTTAAAATATTTTTAAAGTATGGAAGTCATACCTGCTCATTCTACTAAGTGAAAATAATACAGAAATGTAGAAAGTCAAAGTTGAAGGAAATATATATTCTCATACAATTCTGATAAGAGTGTAAAATGTTAAAACTATGTTAGCCTCTTAACATGATGAAAATCATTACATAAATTGTACTATATAATACTGAAAATGATTAAATGATGGATTGACATGGATAAATCTACAAAGCATGATAACCAAAAAATGTTGCAGAAAAGAATGCTTTGTATGATAGCAAAGGTGGTAGGCAGCCACTGGGATCACCTCTAATGATTCCCACCTCCTGATATTTATGTCCTTGTGTAATCCTTTCCACATGAGTGTGGGCTGAAATTAATAACTTGCTTCTAATGAATAGGAAAGACTCTGGCTTTGGTCTTGGCTGCACTCTCTTGCTCTCTTACTTGGGAGCTCCAATGGAAGTCAGCTTCCATGTTGTGAGCTGCCCTATTTGGAAGTCCATGGGTCAAGAAACATAGGGAGGGTATGATGGTTAATTTTATGTGCTAACATGAGGGGACTAAGAGAAGCCCAGATAGCTGGTAAAATATTATTTCTGGGTGTATCTGTGATTGTGTTTCTGGAAGAGATTAGCATTTGAATCAGCAAACTGAGTAAAGAAGAGTGCCCTCACCAATGTGAGTGGGTATCACCTAATCCACTGAGGGCTTGAATAAAACAAAAAAGTAGAAGAAGGGACAATTTGTTTTCCTTGCTTGAGCTAAGACATTCATCTTCTCCTGCCCTCAGACATATGCACTCTTGGTTCTCAAGCATTTGAACTCAGCCTGGGACTTACAATATTGGCTTCCCTGGTTCCCACGCCTTCATACGTGGACTGAATTACAGCACTCACTCTCCTGTTCTCCAGCTTGCAGAGAGCAGATCATGGGACTTTGTGGTCCATAATCATGTGAGCCAATTTCTATAATAAATGTCCTCATATTTCTATCTATCTCTATCTATCTATCCTATAGTTTCTGTTTCTCTGAAAAACCTTGACTAATACAGGAGGCTTCTGGTCAATGACCAGTGAGGAACTGCGACCCTCAGTTCAACAACTCAAAAGGAACAGGATTCTACTAACAACCATGTGAATGAACTTGAAGGCAGATTTTCCCTCTGTTGAGCTGTTAGGTGACACTGCAGCTATGACCAATATCTTTTTTTTTTTTTTTTTTTGCGGTACGCGGGCCTCTCACTGCTGTGGCCTCTCCCATTGCAGAGCACAGGCTCCGGACACGCAGGCTCAGCGGCCATGGCTCACGGGCCCAGCCGCTCTGCGGCATGTGGGATCTTCCCAGACTGGGGCACGAACCCATGTCCCCTGCATCGGCAGGTGGACTCTGAACCACTGCGCCACCAGGAAATCCCCTATGACCAATATCTTGATTGCAGGCTTATGCGAGACCTTGAGACAGAGGCACCCAGTCAAGCCACGCCTAGATTCCTTATCCACAGAAACTGTGAGATAATAAATGTTTGTTCTTTTAAGTCACTAAGTTGTAGGGTAATTTGACATACAGCTAAGATAACTAATATAATATCATTTATGTAAAATTTAAAAGCACAGTACATTACATTTTATGGACACGTAAAAAAAACATGAATAGGAATAACGACAACTTTTGGATAATACTTCTTAAAATAAGAGAAGGGAAAGGTGGTGAGTGGGGGTGGTCAATGGCAAGGCGTAAGTGAGTTTCAACTGTAACTATAACATTTTGTTTACTAAAAAGTATTTTAGAAGTAAACATATTAAATATAGGTGGTAGGTAATTGAAGTATTATCTCATTCTCTGTTTTTTCTACTATATTTTGGAAATACTTCATAAGTTAAAAAACAACAGTGAAAACAATGTAAATATTCTAAATAATTTATGTTTATAAAAACTTATCATTCTATACTATTATTTTCTGTAACTTGAATTTGTACTTACAAATTTAAACTGGATATCTTATAATGATATTCTGCTTTATAGTTGCAGAGTGGTCCATTATGTAGAATTACATAATTCAGACGTCGAAATAGATAGGCATTTTTATTGCTTCCTATATTTTATTAAAATATTGTCTCTGAATATTATTTGCATTTGTACAAATGCTTGCTCAGAAAAAAAATGGACAAATGGATTTTATAATTCAATGGTTTTGTGGAATTTACATTTTAATTAATATTTCTATGGTTCTGAATATGCTCCAAAAATTTATGCTTGTACCAACATTGTATAAATATGCTTTTGCTAGCACTAAATTTTTTTTTATATTTTAAATCTTTGAAAAAGTGAAGAGAACTTGTTTTGATTTGCATCTGTTTGATTAGTAAATTTGATGTTTCTTTTCTTATGTTTGTGAGCAATTTACAATTCTTTTGTTAATTCTTGTGTTTACTTATTTTAAATGAGGTATTCATGTTTTACTGGTTTATAGATTCTCATATATTATAGACACGTCTCTTGTTTGTCACATATATTTGTAAATTTCCCAATTTGCTACTTATTCTCTAAATTTGTTTATAGTGTCTTCTTTCACATAGATTAAAAAATAATTCTGCATTCAAACTTGCCTGAATTTCTTTTTAAAATTTTTAATCTTTGAATCATGTTTATGTACATATCCTCTAATATTTTCTTTTAAAACTTTAACAATTTTTAAAATTATTCTTTTGGTTTACATTTAGGTCTTTCCACCATCTGGAATCTATTTCTGGAAATGGTGATATAAGCTAAATATTTCACTGTATTCTTTTTCCAAATGGTTAATTATTCTAACATAATTTATTGAGTAATTCATCCTTTCTCTCCAATTACCTGAAATATTACCTTTTCTATATAAATTCTTATTTATGTTTTATTTTGCTTCTGGACTCTGTTGCATTTATCAATTTTTCTACTTAAGTTCAAAACTCTTGAACCTTTGAGATTTAAAATAAGTTTTGCTATATTTTAGTGAAAGTCCTAATTTTTTTCCATAAATTGCTTAACTATTCCTGCACTTTCATTAAGCTATTAATTCAATAAATATTTGAATTTCTAACATGTGTCAGGCACCACATTTGGTATTAAAGTAGTGAACAAGCTAGATGTGGAAATTTCTATATCATTATCTGGTTAATATTACATTAGTTAATTTTCATTTGGTTCCTAGCATAGAGCCTTGCACATCATAGACAGTCAAATATATATCAAATAAAGAAGGAACTTTTATTCATAAGTGAGACAAGGTTATTGTTAATTTTTTTCTAAATTTATCATGTTTTATTATCAGCATTACTCTAGATTCATAAATGAATTCTGGTGGTTTCCTTCTGTCTCTATGCTATGAGCTGGTTTAAATAACATGAATTATTTATTACCTGAAAGTTTGGTAGAATTTATATTCACTTTAATCTAGTCCCACAATTCCGGTTTGGGGAGTAGGTCTTTGACAATTTTTCACAAATTTAGCTGATTGGCAAAGTTCATAACCAGCTCCACTATTTATTAACTCTGTGTTCTTGGGAAAGTATTTCTTCCTTATCTCTAAAATACAGAGAATGATAGTATTAAGCTTACAGGGTCCTTTTGAGGATTAAATATGTGAAAAGCACTTAGCAAATGTTTGGAAAAAAGTAATTTTCTTTGTGACTTATATAGATGATCACTATTTGAAATGTGCCATAAACATTTGAAGACAATGCACATTTTCTGTTTAAAAAATACCAGATAGATAGATAGATCTAGAGCTAGATATGCTTTTGCCAGTATCTATTCTGCAACTGAATGCATCTCTTCATATAATTTTTGGCAATTTAAACATCCTAGAACACTGAGAAATTATTCTTTTTATGTGGAAGTCTGCACTCTTTTTTAAAGTATATTTCAAAAGATTTTTTTCAAAGTTCTCTCCTTTTTTTTTTTTCTATGAAGCCTCTTAACAGGTTGAAGCCTCTTAACATGTTGATCCATTTGACCTGAATTGACAATTTGAATTTTCTCTTTTGAGCTAATATACTGATATATCCAGTGATTTTAATTTTGTATTCTATTCCAGATCAATAAGCCATAAACTGGGGGCCTATAGTTTGGTACAGTGGATTTACTTTCATGTTCACTGGAGTCCCCATAATCACTTAATATTTTCCACCCAAAGGGCTTCACATAGTTACATTTCCCGATTGTTTTCTGATGAGTTTGCTACTTCTGGTCTAAGTGAATCGGTGTTGTTAATGGGTGTGAGTCCTTCCAAATGTATATAAATTTATTTTTCACATTCTTCCCTGAAACAGATGAACAGTAGATGAAATCTCTTCCCTTATACACTTGGGAATGAATAGAATGGGCCGACTAGGGCAGGTGGAAGCTTTAAGGGTATTTGCTTCGCTTAGGTAGTGATGGGACTGCACATTATTCCTTGCAAGCCTGGAGGCTTTTCCACAAATAGTTATAAATGTCTGTAGATGGCTAACTAAACAAGAGGGCAGGTTGAGTCATTTTCCGGCAAGTGTATGTGTGTGGTTTGGTGTGAACTGCTGTATGTCTATTCCAGGAGGAGTAAAGATCAGGAGTATACAGGCCTCCTCTTGCTATGTGACTGGGAATAAAGTTCCCCAAATGAGACAATTTTGAGAAGTCTCATCGTGCAGTTTCTGTAGCTTTCTTATTTAGAAGGGCTGCTACTAGGAGTCTAAGAGATGGGACGCTTTCTAAGGGACCCGTCTCTCTAAGTGACTTCATATAACTATTCTGATTCATTCCCAGGATAAATATAGGTGTACAGAAATATTTCCACGTGCTTTGCTGTCTTCTACAGGAGTAGAACATTTTATAGCTGCTGTTCACAATGCAGAGTAAACTCTGAAGCCTACAGTTAAGAAACTAAGTGTATTAGGACATTCTGCAAAACAAAATTTTGTCTCTTGAGGTATTAACCTTAAACCATGCAAAACTGCAGCAGATTTGAGATTACAGTTATTTTAAATATACCCAATTCAAATTCTTAGATGGGACTGCCTTCTCATGCCAAATACTTTTGCTTTTCTTTTCCCTGTTCAGAGAATACCTCAGGTATGGCGGGTGTTCTCCCAGTTTTATATGTAAATAAAGACGGATGTAAAAATATATGTAGATATAGAAATAAACACCTAGGGTCAACTCTGTAAGCTTTTGTTACCTAAAACTTCAGAAATAGGTTTAAATGGTTCAAAAGATTTATTTGCTTAGTATTTGTTATTGTCTACTAAACAGCCTTGAAAATAATGAGAGTAGTGAGTGGTGAATGCTTGCTTGCGCCTTAAGCCATAGTGAATAAACTACACCAAAAAAACAAGCAAGAATCTCTAAATGTAACTCCAGTGTCCTCCAGCCTGTTAGCTCCTGATTCCTTGTCCTTCCTCTATGCTTTAGGACAAATGATGCTGCCGAGAACGGACATTGTAACTCCTTGAGATGATTTTAAAGCAATAGCGTATAAAGTTTCTAACCTGTTTTATTATGAGAGTATTGCCAGTTCCTCAAGAATTGATCAAGCTGGAAAGAAGGGAATATCCATTTTCAAAGTTTGATTGTAAGCAATTTTTACCTCTAAATAAAAATAATCTCTGGAAAATCTTAGGCTTACTTAAAATAAATCTGTGAGAACTGGGGTAAGGGGAAATGGGGAATTTTGTTGCTCAATGGGTTTAAAGTTACAGTTATACAAGATGAATGAGTTCTGGAGATCTGCTGTACAACATAGTGTCTATAGTTAACAATATGTTATTGTGCACTTAAATTTTTGTTAAGACAGTAGATCTTATATTGTGTTATTACTGCAACAACAAAAATAAATATAAATCTACAAAATTGTAAATTCTACAAAAATTCATATGATCTTTCCTAGATGTATGATGAGTATATGGCAATGCAAAGATTGAATCTAGATTATAAGGATATGATAAATAAAGTCGTATGTCTTCGTTGACTATTTTTCATGATCTTTTGAATGTTATCATTAGTATAATAGTTTGTATTTTTTCAGAGAAAAGGATTAAATATATTTGCTTTAATTAATTTTTTTCATATTTTTGGAAAAAAATCAAGTAAGGCAACTTATGTAGCAACCAGAATAAATAAATGAAAGAAGTCTAGGGTATGAAATTCAAATATGGCAATATCTAACAAAATGTGAAGAGCTACTTAAGAAAAAATTTTGCTTTGGACAAAATTCATCTTTGTCAATAGTTTTATTTTTTCATATAAGCAAAAATTTTATTTTAATTTTCCTTTTCAAATCTAGTTCTACAAAAGGTCGGGCAGAATGTAGAAGGAATAACCCACTTATATGTTCATTTATTTCTACTAATGCATCAATGCACAAGTAAAGCATATAAATATTAACTAATTGACTAAAATAAAGCTCTTTACATAATCAGTTTGAAGGTGCATTGTTTCAACTATCTATTGCTAATAACAGCTTAATGATACAAAAGAGCATTAATATATTATTAATTATTGTTATTATTATCATCACTTATGGTTCAGAGGGTTGATTTGGATCAGGTAGACAATTCTATTATTATCATCACTTATGGTTCTGAGGGTTGATTTGGATCAGGTAGACAATTCTTTTGTGGGCCTCCCAGGTTACAATCAGTTGATGACAGGGGCTGGAGTCATTTAGAAGGCTTCCTCACTCACATGTGTGGCAGTTGATGTTGGCTGCTGCCTGGGACCTCAGTGATGGCTGTCAGCTGATGTATCTTGACAAGGATTCTCAATGTGGCTTGGGCTTCCTTATAGCCTGGCAGCTGACTTCTGGTAGTTACTGTCCCATGAGGAAAACAGGTAGAAGCTCTATTGTGTTGTCAATGATATGAACTCTTATCAAGAATATAACCTTTTCATGAACCTCATATACAGTAACATTACTTACACTATATGTAATATCACTTCCATCAGGCCAGTAAGAAAGACCCACTCAAGTTCAAGAGGAGGGAATATAGTTTCTATCTCTTGATAGAGTTGTTTGTGAAAATGTGGAAGAGCATGTGGGACTGTAAATATTGTTGCAGTTGTTGGAAAATACTATCTGCTATAGGAATCTAAGGAAAGTAACATAAGAGAGTAGTTAAGTATGGTTCAGTCTCTGACAATAACCACAAGTATGAGCTTAGGTAGGTAAATTGTTCTACGTTTCTAAGGCATGGTTTCCTCATCTACAATGTGGGGATAACAACTTCTAATTTTTAGGGCTAATGTGAGCATTAAATGGGATAATGCATTTAAAGTGCTTGGCACATTGTGGATGCTTAACAAATATTACCTACTACTACTATTATTATTATTCATTATTATTGCTATTGTATGAAATGGAGCCACTCTATCCAATAGCATTTTCTTTATTAATAGAAATGTTCTGTATTTTCATTGTTCAGTATGGTAGCCTTTAGCCACATATGGCTATGGAATTCTTTAAAAGTGACTAGTGCAATTTATGAACAGAATTTTAGAATTTTATTAAATTTAAAATAGTCACTGTTGGGAGATTTTCAATGGGCCTCTTGAATTTCTACATCTCTTGTGAGGGAAGTACTAACTGTCTCTTGTTTTGAACTAGCTTATCAAGGATGTTTGCAGAGAGAAGAGCCTTGGTAGTGTCTCCCTCCAGAGAAAAGAGCAGGCATACTTAAAACCCAATAAAAGATTTGAGCTCCGTAAACTCAAAGTTTATCATCTATAATACATCTCATTGTGTATGCAGGTTTCAGATGGCTTTTTTTGTATCACCCTGTGGGAACTGAGGCTCAGAAAACCAGTGCAAAATATGATACTCTTGCTACTGCTATTGCTGTGGGTAATGAACTACCCTTGTCTCGGATCCAGGAGTTTCAGAAAGCTGAATAATATTCTATTGTATGTATATGTCACATTTTCCTTATCCATTCATCTGTTGACAGACATTTAGATTATTTCCATATCTTGGATATTGTGAATAATGCTTCAATGAACATGGGAGTGCAGATATGTCTTTCAGATCCTGATTTTAATTATTTTGGATATATACGCAGAAGTGGGATTATATTCAAGTTCACTGATTCTTTTTTCTGCTTGATCAAGTGTGTTGTTGAAACCCTCTAGTGAGTTTTGCAGTTCAGTTATTATATATTTCAGTTCCAGAATTTTTGTTCAGTTCTTTTTAGTAGTTTCTCTTTGCTGATATTCTTATTTTATTCATGTATTGCTTTTTAAATTTTGTTTAGTTGTGTATCTTTGTTCTCTTATAACTCACTGAACTTCTTTAAGATGATTATTTTGGGCCTCTTGCCTTCCAAGATGGCCCACACTCTGTCTATGGAGTGTGTATCTCCCTGAATAAAACTTCCTTCACTTTACTATGTCTTGCTCTTGAATTCTTGCCTGCACAAAGCCAAGAACACACACTTGGTGGCCATCCCAGGGACTCAGACATGACTTGGGATGTGACCATCCTCTCGCACCCCACTCTCTTTCCTGCAACATCTTTTCTGGCACCCAATGCGGGGCCTCAAAGGCCATAATCCCGATCCGGCTATTGGGCTATGGCTCCCCTCTGAAGGGTGGCTGGGACTTATTCTGAGCCATGGAGATTCAAGTAGCCCGTTAAGTGGCAGCTGACGTCACCTGCAGGATCTGGCAGAGACCACTTCTCTGGCCGCTAAGAAGCACACTGAGGCCAAGGCTTTTCTCCCTCAGTCTTTCTCATTCTCCTATTGCTCTATCTCTTTGGACTTGAAAAGATCCACCCAGACGACCACCGAACATCCAAATTAAGACTGCGCGGCAAGTAATTGACAGCTTGGTTGGGTCTAAAGAACTCCTGCCAGGGGGCTTATCTGGTGGCACAGTGGTTGAGAATCTGCCTGCCAATGCAGGGGACAGGGGTTCGAGCCCTGGTCTGGGAGGATCCCACATGCCGCGGAGCAACTAGGTCTGTGCACCACAACTACTGAGCCTGCGCGTCTGGAGCCTGTGCTCCGCAACAGGAGAGACCACGATAGTGAGAGACCCGCGCACTGCGATGAAGAGTGGTCCCCGCTTGCCGCAACTAGAGAAAGCCCTCGCAGAGAAGCGAAGACCCAGCACAGCCAAAAATAAAAAAAAAATAAATTAAAAAAAAAAGATGATTATTTTGAATTCTTTGTCAGATGATTCATAGATTTCCATTTCTTTAGGGTCCATTACTAAACATTTTTGCTGTTGTTGTTCCTTTATTGTATCATGTTTCCCTGATTCTTTGTGTTCCTTGTAGCTCTGCTTTGATGTCTGTACATTTGAAGAAACTGCTGCCTCTTCCAGTCTTTACAGACTGGCTTTGACAAGGAAAGACCTTCACCAATCAGCCTGGCTAGGCATTCTGGGAGCCACTCAAACCTTTTCTATGAATGTATCTTCCTTGAACTTGTGCATGTAGATTGTGAATTAGAGTGATTTACTGGTTTCTTTCTTTCTTTCTTTCTTTCTTTTTCAAGACTCTATAATCTCCTGCTCCTCTGTCCTTCTGGTGTCTGACTGCTATACTGTAGGCTAGGACATTAGAGGCATGCTCTACTTCCCTCTCTCCTTCCTTGTGGAGGAGTCTTAAGATCGGCCCCTTTTCCCAATTTTGCAGAGCGGTGCTGGGAACAACAAGCCACCCTTCACTCTTCCTTCTTATTAATTGCCTCCATAAACCTAAGTTGGTTCCACCAGGGTCCTTTGTGAGGGGTGACAGAAATGAGCCTCTTGGGCAGCTTAGTGAAAGACCAGAATGTTGGACGCATTCTCTACTCCTCTCCTCCCTCTAAGGGGAGAAGTTTCAGGTTCTTTACTTGATTGCAATCTCACAGAGCAGTGCCAGCCACAGCAGGCTGTCTGCCCCATTTCTTTTTTTCTTAACTTCCCCCTGGCATCTGAACTATGCCAGTTTTACCAGGACTACATATGAGGCAAGACAGAAACCAACTTCTCCAGCAATGCATGTAAGCACCAAGATATTTGAGGCATGTTCCATTCTATCTTTTCCCTGATTGGAGAAGTTGCAGGCCAAGGTTGTCTCTATGTGCAACTTGAGGAAAGGGCTGGCTCAAGTTAAATAAAACTACTCTTCTTTCTCATTTCAATGTGGCTGTTCTTTGTTTTGTGCTCATCTGGAGTACTGCAACTTCCTAACTGAATTTTAGACCTCTCATAAAGGTATTTTGGTCCATATGTTATTGTTAAATTGGTGTTTCTGTTGGGGAACGAGGACTAGGCCTTTCTACTTTGCCATCTTGCTGACATCATTCCCTTGTTATTTTAATTGATGACTTATAGTCCAGTTTTCCTCAAAAGTCAGAATCTATTCCAAAGGTAAGAATCAGGAACTAAAACTATTTTGAAGCTATGTATAGGTTGATGGGACTTGCTTACTGATGAGCTTAGTGAGAGCTTTCTTTTATTGGACTGAGATTTGGTCATTATGTTTGTGGATGCCCACATGTTAGAACTTGGAAAATTTCACTCTGGGATAGTTCAATTTATTTTGATTAGAAAAACTGATTGTATCTGGAAGACAGACTTTGGGAGGTAACAATTCTTTTTTAGGAGAGGGAGAGCAAATGGGAAATTTACTTGTCAGTGTTCAGTCTTTCAATCAATTTCACATTTTCAGTCACATATTTTTTTTCTAAAACGCTTTTATCTAGTAGAAAAGGTAACAGTAGGCACTGAAGAACTCCAGAAAGGTTGAGTACATAGAAAGAGCACACATGATGGTGTGGAACTTGTCTACCTGAAAGAGAAATAGAAGATTATGCCCACAGGTATTTCAATAACTTCTTCGATTATAGATGTGAGCCTAGGCACTCCAAGATATTTTCTAATTTTGAATAACTTTGTAAAATTTGTGTAGGTTTGCAGAATTTGCTGTGAAAGAAAGTGTTGTTTACAAATTTGAAAGAAATAATGAAAATAGAGACAGAATCTTTACAGAAATGGGATTCTTATCATGGAAGAAATAGTATAAGCCTGTCCTGTAAGCTGCAGTTAATAGACCTTTTAAAGGATGGCAGAACTGTTTTGTGTAAATGTAGATGAGTGAATTATAATTATAACAGCACTAGCTACTATTATTTGTTGTCAAGCAATATGATTTGCATTATTCAAATAATTTAATCTCCACAGTAACCCTCTATTTTACTATAACACAAAAAGCCTATAATTCTGATGTTATTTTTGTCTTCAATACAGTGGAATAATTTTGTAACTAAAACAGATTAAGCAATTAACTAATAACAACATAAGCTCCATTAAAATACACTTAACATATCCATTCCATAGACTGAGGGCCTGGGGTAAAAACAAAAAAGACTACACATCATAAAAGTAGGTTACCTCTAATCCTAGATTCCTATAAATTAATGTAGCTCTGGTCTTTCATAAGTGTGACAGACTGAATCAAAGCATTGTTGTTAATATGTAGCATTTTTAGAAGGCCAGTTTTTAAGCAGTCATTGTAAACCACCAAGAAGTAATAAATATCACTTAATACAGAGAGTTATTACATTGTCATGACAATATTGATCGAAGTGTGACTAAAGGTATGGAATGGGATGCTTTGGAATCTGACCTCTTGAGGTTCAACCTAGCACAGTAACCTTTTAATGTCAAGATAACTGACTTTCTACTCTGCATTTGATGCAAGATTTCCAATTTATAAGACATTCTTTTCATTTTCATTCATAAAGAATGCACTGTTAAATGTTTCATGTAAGAACCTGACTGGTACCTTGTAAAAGTATAGGTTAATGTGAAGAGTGATCCCTTTTGTTACATTTTGAATAGAATATTCAAAATATTCAATTTGAGTATAATTTGTATAATTTTAGTTTCTTTGAATAATTCAGATGCATTCATTTATTCTTGATTAGTGAATCAAAATCTGAAAAAGAATATATTTTACTTTATGACATGTAGCATTAATAATTTATTACTTCACTCACAAATCTTTCTTTCGGGAAAGCAGTAGGAAATTTTCAGGGAAAGTAATACTCAAAATCACAGATGTACTAATGCCAGGTAGCCACAGCATGATATGAAGAGCAATCTGGATGGATCTGATAAGAGAATTTAGTGTTCTGACAAGCACAGCCATATAAAAATACACCTTTTCTATGATTTTAGAATGAAATCTTTTCCCTGGATTTTATCTAGGTACATATATATGGGTAAAATGTCTTCGAGATTATGGTTTATCCTCATAGC
The DNA here is from genome assembly GCF_963455315.2 of Globicephala melas. Lineage (NCBI taxonomy): Eukaryota > Metazoa > Chordata > Mammalia > Artiodactyla > Delphinidae > Globicephala > Globicephala melas. Next base: position 50,211,530 of record NC_083335.1, read on the forward strand.
ACTCTCAGACACAATTCAATGTTACTATGCCTTCCTAATATTTTTCACGAAGTTCTACTTCTATGACTGATCAGTCACACTAAATGAAAAATAGCCAATTTGGTGCTCTTAGGTACCTTAGAAAACACCTACAGGACCTCTATAATGAACAGATTATATTGAATTCCATCAAGATATGGATTCTCAACAAGTCACATGTGCCGTAACCCCTTCCCAATGTGTTGCCAAATATTTTCCAAAGTGTAAATTTTATTTTTGTTACAACTGAGAATATGTATTTCATGGCAAAATCTGTCAGAAGAAATATTGAGCTGAGCAGTTGTAAGATACAACATAAGAAGGAAGAAGTATAGCAAATACCAAGCTGTTGTCAGATGAAAATCTTTTACTCCATGAAACACTAGTGAAATTTGCCTCTTGAGTGTATAAAAGGGTAAGGTCAAGTCAGTAAAAAGCTGTAATGATTTAACTAAAGTGAACACAAAAGTCAATAGAGTGATCAATGCTGATGATATTGTGTACCTTCTGAGTCAATATTATACTGTAGTAATGATTATTTTATAACTACTGTTGACTTGTGATTGTTGTGATACTTTTAATTTCTACAATTCTGTCACCCAAACTTCTAACATTTTAAATGTATTGTGAAGTTCCTGATGAAAACGGAACACATATGTTTGTTTTCTTCTCTCCTGAGGAAATACTGCTAGGAGATTCAAGAGTCTCTAAAAAAATTCTACCTAGTGTTCAAAGAAGATATTGGAAATCCAAGGTTTGAATAGCTGGAGAAGGCCCTGGATGTCAAAGGAACAGGATATTTTAATGTATTAGAGCTTCGCTTCAAATTATACTAATCCATTCAAAATTTACAACAAAAATATTTCCTTTAAAAGCCAGTAATAAATGAATCAATTAATTTTGTATGATTATACTTTTTTTCATTATGAGAAGTTTCAAACCTATGCAAAGTAGAGAATTTTCTAATGAAGCCACATGATCTCACCACTAAACTTAAAAACTATTCAACTGTTCAAATTATTCATCAACAATTCATGTCCTAACTTGCTGAATCACTACATACAACAAGTCCCCTGCCCCACCCATAACTGAGATTATTTTGAAGAAAATTACATAATTATTTCATACTTAAGTATATGCCTCTGCAAGTTAAGACTTTTAAAAATATAACCACAATGGAATCATCAAACTTAAAATGAATAATTCCTTAATATCATGAAATATCCACTAAGTGTTATCCGCTAAATTTTCCTCATAGTCTTACACATGTTGTGAGACATTTTAAAGGCTTTTTTAAATTCAAAAGTTAGAACTCTCTTGAGCTTAATTTAAGGTTTACATTTAGTACAAAAAATTATAATGTTTTTTCTTTTTCTCTTACTTTTGCTCCTGTACACAGGAAGTTTAAATGACCTGCATGAAGTATTTGTCACAGTGGGGGGAAAAAAACAATAAAGCAAAAGAAGCAACATTTCTCTGATAGTGCAGTGCTTAAGAAAGAGAGAACTGGGAGAAAAATAAAAGTGCTATTTCTACAGTGTTTTTTTGTTTTCTTATGATAAAGGTACAACAGTGTCTATACCTAAATCAAGAGCCTTTTGAATAATACTTGCTGAAGAAAGTAGATTTCAATTTGTTCTATAATTCACTAACATTATCCTCCATCCAATTCCCACATATATCAGAATATAAATCCTAGACTTCCCGTGACAGTGGTCTGTAATGAAAATGCAAGCAGTATTGAGGGCAAACGAAGAGCCAAAATATTTTGAACTGGTTCTACTCTGTCCAAGCTAGACTCAATCCTCAACTGTTATTCTAGCTACTTATATTCAATAATTTTGAGCCCCCTTGTTTCCTGCCAAAGCTGAGAGGCAAGACTGTTGACTTCAGTAGAATGCACTTCAAGCACATATATCTAAAATTGGGAAATTACAGAATGTTAGAATTCTAAACTTATGCACATTACAACATTAGTTTCTGAACAGGTTAGTATGCTTTCAAATTTCTTCACATGAGGTATTTTTGCTACCATTGCCACACCCCACATCATGGACTTCAATATTTAGTGAATCTACTATAATGATTACTCCATTTCAGAGCCGTATATTTCTTTGTAAAAATAATTGATTGTAAAAGGATGAGGAGAAATTTATTTTTGTTTCATTACATAATTTTTTAAATCTAATTTTTCATTCTTTATTTGACAGATTCATAACTTTACAAGGTTTTCTTTTTCTGCATCTATTCACATGACACTAAAACAAAAATTGATTTATTATTTAGGCATTTCCTAGAGTATTTACCTTCCAATACAAACACATAAATGAATGGGAAACCAACAGAACATGACTTGCATTTTATTTATTTCTCCAATAACAGCCATTAAAAAGTCAAAACCCTTAAAACATCTCAAGGAAAATTCACAGTTTGTTCTATATGCTTTTAGTTTAGTTTTTTTTAACATCATTATTGGAGTATAATTACTTTAAAATGGTGTGTTAGTTTCTGCTTTATAACATGTTATCGGCTATACATATACATATATCCCCATATCTCCTCCCTCTTGCATCTCCCTCCCACGCTCCCTATGCCACCCCTCTAGATGGACATAAAGAACAGAGCTTCTCGCCCTGTGCTATGTGACTGCTACCCAGTAGCTCTCTATTTTACATTTGGTAGTATGTATATGTCCATGCCACTCTCTCACATCGTCCCAGCTTAGGCTTCCCCCTCCTCATGACCTGAAGCCCATTCTCTGCATCTGCGTCTTTACTCCTGTCCTGCCCCGAGGTTCTTCAGAAACTTTTTTTTCTTTTTTTAAGATTACATATTTATGTGTTAGCATATGGCATTTGTTTTTCTCTTTCTGACTTACTTCACTCTGTATGACAGTCTCTAGGTCCATCCACCTCACAACAAATAACTCAATTTCGTTTCTTTTTATGGCTGAGTAATATTCCATTGTATATATGTGCCACATCTTTATCAATTCATTTGGCAATGGACACTTAGGTTGCTCCATGTCCTGGTTATTGTAAATACAGCTGCAATGAATATTTTGGTACATGATTCTTTTTGAATTATGATTTTCTCAGGGTATAGGCCCAGTAGTGGGATTGCTGAGTCATATGGTAGTTTTTAGTTTTTTAAGCAACTTCCATACTGTTCTCCATAGTTGCTGTATCAATTTATATTCCCACCGACAGTGCAAGAGGGTTTCCTTTTCTCCACACCCTCTCCAGCATTTATTGCTTGTAGATTTTATTTTTTGCAGTACGCGGGCATCTCACAGTTGTGGCTTCTCCCATTGTGGAGCACAGGCTCTGGATGCACAGGCTCAGCGGCCATGGCTCATGGGCCCAGCCGCTCTGCAGCTTGTGGGATCCTCCCTGACCGGGGCACGAACCCGCGTCCCCTGCATCGGCAGGTGGACTCTCAACCACTGCGCCACCAGGGAAGCCCTGTAGATTTTTTGATGATGGCCACTCTGACCTCTGTGAGGTGATACCTCATGGTAGTGTTAATTTGCATTTCTCTAATGTTTAGTGATGTCGAGCACTTTTCAAGTGTTGGTTGGCAATCTATATATCTTCTTTGGAGAAATGTCTATTTAGGTCTTCTGACCATTTTTTGATTAGGTTGTTTGTTTTCTTGATATTGAGCTGCATGAGCTGCTTGTATATTTTGGAGACTAATACTTTGTCAGTTGCTTCATTTGTAAATATTTTCTCCCATTCTGAGGGTTGTCTTTTTGTCTTGTTTTCAGTTTCCCTTGCTGTGCAAAGCTTTTAAATTTCATTAGGTCCCACTTTTTTATTTTTGTTTTTATTTCCACTTCTCTAGGAGGTCCACTTTGAGTTTATTTTCATGTATGGTGTTAGGGAGTGTTCTAATTCCCTTATTTTACATGTAGCTGTCCAGTTTTCCCAGCACCATCTATTGAAGAGGCGGTCTTTTCTGCATTGTATATTCTTGCCTCTTTTATCAAACATAAGGTGACCATATGTGTATGGGTTTATCTCTGGGCTTTCTATCCTGTTCCATTGATCTATATTTCTATTTTGCACCAGTACCATATTGTCTTGATTACTGTAGCTTTGTAGTATAGTCTGAAGTCAGAGAGACTGATAACTCCAGCTCCGTTTTTCTTTCTCAACATTGCTTTTGCTATTTGGGGTCTTTTGTGTTTCCATACAAATGGAGAAATTTTTTGTTCTAGTTCTGTGAAAAATGCCATTGCTAGTTTGATAGGGATTGCACTGAATCTGTAGATTGCTTTGGGTGGTGTAGCCATTTTCACAATGTTGATTCTTCCAATCCAAGAACATGGTATATCTCTCCATCTGTTGTATCAGCTTTAATTTTTTTCATCAGTGTCTTATAGTTTTCTGCATACAGGTCTTTTGTCTCCTTAGGTAGGTTTATTCCTAGATATTTTATTCTTTTTTTTGCAGTGGTAAATGGGAGCGTTTCCTTAATTTCTCTTTCAGATTTTTCATTATTAATGTATTGGAATGCCAGAGATTTCTGTGTATTAATTTTGTATCCTGCTACTTTCCAAATTCATTCATTAGCTCTAGTAATTTTCTGGTAGAGTCTTTAGGATTCTCTATGTATAGTATCATGTCACCTGCAAACAGTGACAGCTTTACTTCTTCTTTCCCAATTTGGATTCCTTTTATTTCTTTTTCTCCTCTGATTGCTGTGGCTAAAATTTCCAAAACTATGTTGGATAATAGTGATGAGAGTGGGCAACCTTGTCTTGCTCCTGATCTTACTGGAAATGGTTTCATTTTTTCACCATTGAGAACAATGTTGGCTGTGGGTTTGTCATATATGGCCTTTATTATGTTGAGGTAAGTTCTCTCTATAACTACTTTCTGCAGGGTTTTTATCATAAATGGGTGTTGAATTTTGTCAGAAGATTTTTCTGCATCTGTTGAGAGGATCATATGGTTTCTCTCCCTCAATTTGTTAATATGGTGTATCACATTGATTGATTTGTGTATATTAAAGAATCCTTGCATTCCTGTGATAAACCCCATTTGATCATGCGGTATGATCCTTTTAATGTGCTGTTGGATTCTGTTTGATAGTATTTTGTTGAGGTTTTTTGCATCTGTGTTCATCATTGATATTGGTCTGTATTTTTCTTTTTTTGTGACATCATTTCCTGGTTTGGGTTGCAGGGTGATGGTGGCCTCATAGAATGAGTTTGGGAGTGTTCCTTCTTCTATCATATTTTGGAAGAGTTTGAGAAGGATAGATCTTAGCTCTTCTCTAAATGTTTGATAGGATTCACCTGTGAAGCCATCTCACCCTGGGCTTTTGTTTTTTGGAAGATTTTTTTTTTTTTTTTTTGTGGTACGCGGGTCTCTCACTGTTGTGGCCTCTCCCGTTGCAGAGCACAGGCTCCCGACGCTCAGGTTCAGCGGCCATGGCTCACGGGCCTAGCCACTCCATGCCATGTGGAATCTTCCCAGACTGGGGCACGTACCCGCGTCCCCTGCATTGGCAGGCAGACTCGCAACCACTGCACCACCAGGGAAGCCCCCTACCTTTATCTGAGTGGTCTGCAGAAAAGCTATTGACCTTTAATTTTTTTTCCTTTTAATTTGATTCCAAATATGCCTTCAAATTATCTTAATATTTTTACTAGTTCATAGAAGAGTCTGTGGAATTCCAGAACATTTTTGGAAATAACATTTTTTCAATATTTATTGGAAACAACTTTAAGTTTTTAAGATTTATACTGAAAGTTTCATTTTATTATCTTATTCTACTATATAAAATCTCCAAAAAGAATGTCATATATTAGTGAAGAGAGCATGTATATGTCTTTTTCTGACAATAATGGAAATTAGTATTTCATTACTATTTATGTCTGTTAGTTTTATTGCAAAATGTATTTACCATATTTTGTAGTTCCCTTTAATTTTTATTTACCTACATTTTTATTTGAGTTGGATGTTTAATTTCAGCTTCTATTGATACAATCATATATTTTCCCTTTTAATTTATTGTTAGAGTGAATTCTATTGATAGAGTTTCTAAAAAGAACCCAATTTTGCATATGTGGAGTAGAACATACTCTGTCATCATGGTATATTGGTGTATTGTTCTCTTCATGTATTACTTAATTTGGATGACTATTTTTTAGATTTTTTCACTTATGCATAATTTAACGTTGTTTAACATTTTCTTCTTTTGTGCTACTTTTGAGGTTTAATATTTAAGCAGTAAAGTTTTGTTGGTTTCATAAAATAAATTATGGAAATTTTAATTGTTTTTTTTAATGAATGGTGTAGGGGAGCAAAATTTGCCACCCCAAAATGTATCTCTTTGGTATGAGGATTCATTTAAGCTCATTAATTTTAAGGTGCAAAAGACCCAGGAAGAACCTTTGACCTTCCCCCTAACTGCCTAAAAGAATGTAGATAGAGGACCTGTTCCAGGCAGACAGCTATCACCATAGATAACTATAGTATGAATTAGGTATATAGAAATAGAGGAACCTACAAAGTCTGTTTGTTAAAATTCTTCTCTGTGTCCCACCTTCTCTGCTTGGCCCAGGAAACATTTGCGTTTTCATCTCCATGTGAATTGCCTTCCTCCCCTTTGAAGTTCCAAACCACTACCGCCAACATCCTCTTTTGTCTTTAGTTGAAGATGGTATTTAAGGTGAGGGTTTCAGCCATTTTGGTGAGTTACTCAGTTTTCCTGAGTCTCTCTCATGTATCAATGTTATTAAGTTTTTGTTTGATTTTCTCCTGTTAATCTGTCTCATGTCAATTTAACTCTTAGACCAGCCACAAGAACCTAGAAAGGTAGAGAAAAATTTCTTCTTCCCCCAAAATGGAATGAGTTTGAAAACTATAGGAGTTTTAAGTGTCTTAAAAGTTATATAGTTGAACAGGAAAACATCTAAGTCTGGACTTCTTTTTAAATAGGTTGGTGTTTAATTGCCTCTCTTCTGTCTTCTAAGATTACTTTTATGTCTAGGTAGTTTATCATTTCTTTGGTCAACTTTGGTAATTTATATTTGCAATGAAATATTTTTTTTTTCCTTCAGATTTTAAAATTATTTGAGTAGTATTCCACATTAATTTTTTAAAATAAGTTCCATATCCATGATTACATTTTTTTCTTATATGACATAATTTTACTTTCTTTATTATGCTTACTAAGTTTAGACAGAAAGTTACCTATTTTATTTGTATTTTTAAGAATTAACTTTTGGTTTCATTTGACATTTCTTCAATTTTTAAGATTAAGGTTTAGGGAAATTGATTCTAGAATAGTAGTGTGAGGAGCTTGCTCCAATAAAACAACCATAAGTGGTAAAAGTTATTGAAAAACAAAAATAAATAACCATTTAAAGTCTCTGGAAATTGTTCCAAGGGCATATAATACACTTTTTTTTTCCCAAGAAAATCTGGTAAGAACAGAATGTCTATATGGCGTTTGAGCCACAGTCCACTCCCTTTCTCTAGAATCATGGGAGGTCCACTCATGCTGGGATCAGCTAAGAACACAGGGTTCCCTCCCCACCACCGACTTCCAATCTATTGTTTCAGTGTCTTCCATGGATGGGAGGGCTACCAGTATATCTTACCCCTCCCAGATCTGTGTTGCAGAAGCTCCATTCCAGGCAAGACTGATTCTGGGAATCTCTTTCTCTACTCAGCCCTAACTCATGGGGTACTAGCTCTTCTCCTGGTATGGCAGGCTGAGGATACTAGGGCCTAGTTACCTTCACTTCAGATTACTCATAAGATGGAGCCATTCTAAGGAGGCAAACTGAGAAAACCAGAAGCTACCATCCACTTTGGGTGTGAATGGTGTAGGGGAGCCTGAGAGTATTGAGCCACTGTCATGGTCACAAGGTCTGGAGCAATGGCAGAAAGATTTTGCACAATGATAGAGACAAGTTGTAAGAACAGAAAACTCTGAAGCTCACCCCAAGTTATCAGGCTAAATTTAGAACGGACTGTGGGGATGTTTAAGCCTAGGAAATTTGTTGAAAGTAATGCAGATTTTAATGGTAAGCAATTCTGTTGCCTCCATGAGAAAATTCACCAAACCATAGACCAGCTAGAACTTTACGAGAGACAACCAGGGAAAGAGACAACGAAGAAGGCACCTCCAGGGTTATAACAAGAGAGAAGGAAGACTATATGGTCACAGATGCAGGCAGTTGGAAATAGGAATTTGTGGTAGGAGCTTGTGAAAATTCTGTTTGAGTTGCTCCAATGTTCTCATTAAAATAAGCAACAATATTATCAACCAAGGATGAGTGAATCATCTAGAAGAGTAGAAGAAAAAATACACTAATATGGTATGGTTGTTGGGCAGCATTAAGGTCCACTTGAAGTGAAAGAACAGTAACAAAGTTCTGACAATTAACAGAGTCAAACATTCACATTTTGTTGATATTCTTTCCTTCTTTGACTTCTACAAAACTACTCTTGTTGTTTTCTCCATACTTATTATCTCTACCTCCCAGTCTCAATTCATCCTTTGTTGCCTCTTTTATCATCCATATCTCATCTCACCTCAAATGTCTTCTCAAAGAGGCCTTCTAAGGTTGCTGAGAATTTAGCTAAGCCACTCCATGATATTACTACCTCAGCACCCATTTTGCATCGCTAATAGCCTACAGGGGCCTTGAACTGACACTAGTCTTACTCACTAGTGCATGCCCTAAATAATGGCCTTCAGAGTCACAAGTAAGTGCAAGTTCCTGATATGACTTCCTCAACACCTCTGGTGATAAAACAGTCACTCCTGCCTCCCAGCTACTTCCTCTTGTGTCCCCTTTAGGTAAGACTGCTGTGGAACTTACCAAAACCCCACTTTTTTGATTTGAATTGACCAATCTAGCCTTAGTCCAGGAACCCCAAAAGCATTCAACCCATGGACCCTAATAAAGGCAAATGCCCCAGGTCTTGTTTCTTGCTTTCTGCCTGTACTCTGCCCTGCCCTTCCCATTTGGACCCTCAGGATGTACTCTCTACATCTCTAGAATAGTAATAACCTTCTGTATTTCATTTTCCCTTGTAGTCTTCTTTGAACAGGTGGTTCACCGACTGGTACCCCAGGGCTTTACGTAACAAATGTTAATTTAACAAAAATCACAACAAGACTGGCTCCGTATTTGACTAAACCAAATCTATTTCTTCTAGTTTAATTTATTCATGGCAACTTCATGCACTTTACCAGTGATTGTTTCATTAGGGACATGTGACCTCATTTTGGCCAATAAAATAGTCAGCTGGGAGGTCCCCGAGGAAGATTTTTCTGTTTCTTGAAATATGGCATCTCTTCTTCTTTCTCTGGATGTTGCTGTATTTAGATGTGACAATGAAATTGCAGCTGTCTTCTTACTAGCAGCCTGAGGATGAAGCCAATAAACAATAGTAGGTAAAACCAAGGGAATTAACAGAGAAGCAAAGTTAGAGCCTGGATGTACCACATCTGAAACATCCTCACCTTAGGATAGATATGGTGTTAAGTCAAATAATGAAATTTCTCATTTTGAACTTATTTGAGTCAGGGTTTTCTATTATATGGAGCTAAAAACATCTTAATACACATACTAAAGAGTTGGCCTCTATCATATTACTTTGTTGGATTTTCCTCACTGATCACTATCAGACATTTTCTAATAAATGTATGTGTATTCTTGTTTATTGCCTGTCCCCTACATATCATTAGATCACTAGCACCAGAAGAGCAGAAACCATTTTTCTTCTCATGATTGTATCTTCAGTGACTAGAACAGTGCTTTCCACTTCATAGGCACTCATTAAATACCCACCGAATTATCAATTCTCTCTTTCAAGGCTGTCTTTCTTATTTCCTTCCCTGCCTCATTATCTCACTCTCTAAATATTTGTTTCTTTAAGTTCTTTCCTTTACTGCTATCTTCCTCACTAATAAAGTTCTAAGCATAAAACTTTAGTAATAATATGATGGCCATGATCAGGTTAGGTGTTTGAAAATGCCCATAAGCATTGCCTCAGTGCCAATGGGATGAGAGGCCCTTGTGTTCTTCAGGTGACTAACAACTTCACTTCATCAGGTGGTTAGATTTCAAGTGTCTCAGGGCTGAGGCACCTTCTCTAAGGACAGAGGAGGGTTGACTAGTTCATTTTTCTTTATTTCACTTCCCCATTGAATGGAAAGAGGTAAAAATCTAGTAAGGTGAATTATATATAGGTGTCACTCCAGAGGAAATATTTTTCACTTTTTTATTTGTCCTTTTAGTTGTTCCCTTCTCCAGCCAAAGTTCATAAGTCACTTATTGCCATGATTGCTTATAATATACCTGTATTAACCCCAGTTTACAAGAAAGAAAAATGAGGCTTAAATATTGCCCCATGGTAATCTAGCTTTCAAGTGGAAAAACTGGGATTTGGGCCTAGATTTGTATGATTTTAGAACTTAACTACTAAACAATTACTGGAGGCAGATAGAATTCTAGCTAAGACCACCTGCATGTCAAAAGAATATACTTCTCTCAGAACCCGAATACTGAATGAAACAGCACTTCATCAGGCCTGATCTTGTATGACAGATCTTAGTTAAGATATGCTTAAAATTAAAACCTGTATTAATCAGGGTTCTCCAGGAAAAAAAAAAAGTACATATAGATAGATAGATAGGTAGATAGATAGATAGATAGATAGATAGAGAGAGACAGAGACAGAAAGAGAGACAGAGACAGACAGACAGAGCCTGGCAGAGACAGAGACAGAGAGGTTGATTTTAAGGAATTAGCTCACACAGTTGTGGAAGCTGGCAAGTCCAAAATCTGAAGGTATGCTGGCAAGCTGGAGACCCAGGGAAGCAATGATGTTATAGTTCAAATCTGAATGTGGTCTGCTGACAGAATTCCCTCTTCCTCAGAGGGAGGATAGGAGTTGTTTCTTAAGGCCTTCAACTGTTTGTATGAGACCCACCACACATTGTGGAGGATAATCTGTTTTAACAAAGTTTTCTTATTTAAAAGTTAATCTCATGTAAAAAAGACCTTGACAACAACATCTAGACCAGTGTTTGACCAAATCTCTGGTACTATGACCTACCCAACTTGGCACATAAAATTAACCAACAAAGAATCTCAGTACTCTGCCTTGGTTACCTATCAAATCTAATTGCTAGAATCAATTTTGTTGGAAAATCTAGTGTGAACTATTTTAACCAGAGACATAGACAATAAGATTTTCTAAGTAATACATTTCCTGGATTTTTCCACTTGCTCAGCAGCACATTGCAGACAAGAATAATAGGATGATTGGATAATTCCTCCAATTGGATGGCTGGCAAGACAAGTACTTTGTATCCTTACAATTCATGTTTAAAGTTCAGCTTCTTTCAGTGTCATTCCTGGTTGAGAAACAGACTTGTGTGTAAGACAGTCTTTCTTGACACCTTACCGAACACAGCTAGGTAAAACTAAAGCTATTTGGAGAGTCGTTGGCTGACCCTTTAAACAAATGCTCCCTTCTAGGCATATAACTGTATTGTAATATGTAAGACAATGACTTTAAGTACTGGAAATGGGCAGTGTATGACTTAGGCTCTTAGTTTCATTGTGTTTGATCACGTGAATGCTTTCATAGAAAAATATACAGTGACAAGCATTATCATCTTTGTGCCTAAAAGGCACTCACATGTGTCATCTAGTAATTGATTTTTTTCTCTTCCTATGAATAAAGAATGCAGTGGAAAAAATTTACCTTGGGCTATCGCAGGGTAATTTGCTTTATAAATTTGAACTGTTCTTATAGAAGCATTCTAAATTGAAAGCCACAACTTTTTTTTTCCTTTAGTTTATGAAAAATCAATTCCCTCTCACACATTGAGTATATTGTTTGGTAATAAATTTTTGTAACTACCAGATATATGGCATCAAAGAGCCAATTGGTTTAGGTGTAAAATTTAAAAAGACTTAAGAAAAGGGCCAACAGTTTTCTCTCATTAGATAAATCTTCAATAACATTTCTCCCTTGACAATGTCTAGTGAATATCCCCTAGTAGATAAACTTGAGCTTCAAAGCACCAATCTATTAAATAATAATCAATTTATCTACACTTCTTCACAACTCCAAGACAAGTAAAACAAGTTAGAATCCAGCAATTTTTGTCCCCAACCCCAGAAATAAGGGATATTTACCTATTGTATTGTATTTGTTCTATGTGTGTCTAGGTGCTCAATGTCTTCTACTTGTCATTAAAAAAGGTAAAATCTCAGTTTTCCACCTCCTTCTGTGTTTCTCTTTCTTATGTATCTCCTTTACTACTCACACAGAATAGTTCACTTCAGATACTTCTAGTCACAAAATGTGTGGAGGTTTTTTTCCACACCAAGCATTTCTCTGCATGCAACACCAGCTGGGTGTGCTACAATTCAACTCAAGTCTGACACTAGATATCCAGATAGCATAGGATTCTATAAGTTAAATTTTCAGTCCTACAAGACTGTCCCCACCCCCAACTTTAGACACCAGTAGTAAGCACAGAGTGTTACCTGTGCTTCCCACTGACCAGTTACAGATTGGAGATTCCTCCCTTAGGTTCCATTAATTTGCTAGAGCAGCTCACAGAACTCAGTGACATGTTTACTTACCTTTACCAGTTTATTAAAGGGTATGATAAAGGATACAATGAACATCCCTTTGGAAGAGATGCATAGGGCAAGATATGTGGGAAGGAGTGCAGAGCTTCCATGCCCTTTCCAGGCACACCACTCTCCCAGCACCTCCACATGTTCACCAACCTGGTCATGTTTGAGTTTCTATGGAGACTTCATCACATAGCCATGGTTGATTATTAACTCCATTTACAACCCTTTTCTCTTCTCAAGAGAATGGGGGCAAGGGCGAGGCTGAAAATTTCAAGCTTCTAATCATGCCTTGGTCTTTTAGATGACCAGCTCTCATCCAGGAGTCCACTCAGAGTTGCCTCATTAGAACAAAAGACAATCTTACCACTCAGGAAATTACAAGGGTTTCAGGAGCTCTGTGTCAGGAACCAGGGTCAGAGGCCAAATACTGAAACAAAAGATGTTTTTACTGCTCTTATCACTTAAGAATTCACAAGGGTTTTAGGATCTCTGTGGCAGGAACCAGGGACAGATACGAATATATATGTATTTCTTATTACAAATCACAATATCATAGACATGATTCCTGAAATTTTCATCATTAGTGGAATATCACCACAGCACTCATTTACTATTTAGTAACTGTGGGAAGGGGAACACAGTTACTTATTATTTTCTATTAATACTTTAGTTAAAATTGCCCCATTAGACACTGAAAAATTAAAATGAAATGTTACGATAGTAATCTTTGTGAAAAGTGGTAATTTGGGAAAGAGCATATCTTAAATTATCCCATGGACTTCAAGAGCATGGAAGGAATGTTGTCGGGATATCCTGAGCCTCCGTGCACCAAACACTTGAAAAATTGTGGGTCTCTGATTCAATGGTGAAGAGTGAAACCTAAGCAGAAAGTGAGATGATGCAAAACACTAACTGTATAAGTTAAATAATGTACTATCATGTACAATTCATAAAATGTGATGAAACAGGCACTTTGCCTCTATGGTCTTCCACTCAAAAACATATAGCCCCAGTCTAATCAAGAAAAAAACACCAGATAAATCCCAACTGAGGGACATTCTACAGAATACCACACCAGTATTCAAAACTGTCAAGGTCATCATTAACAAGGAAAGTCAGGAAAATTGTCAGAGTCTAGAGGAGCTTAAAGAGACATGACTACTTAATGCAATGTATAATTCTGGATGTGATCCTGGAATGGAAAAAGGACAGTAGCAGAAAATTTAGGAAAACTGAATAAACTATGGACTTTAGTTGATAATAATGTACCAATATTGGCACATTAATTGTAACAAATATGCCATGTTAGCTATGTTAATAACATGAGAAACTGGGAGATGAGTATTTGGGAGCTGTATCATCTTTGCAATTTTTCTGTAAATATAAAACTCTTCAAAACTGTTTATGAAGAAAATGTACAATGAATAGATCCCTGATATACTTAAATTGTTGACAGGATTAAGCTTCCATTTATGGTTTTCTTTATTTTTGTCTTTTACTTTTGTTTTCCCCAATTAACTTTAGAACACTTTGATAGACAATAAAGGAATTAAGCCTGCGTACAAGTTAAATTTCTATTGTTTTTATGCAGCTGTAGATTCTCAGATACTTGAAATGGCTATTGAATTTGTAACCCAACTTACAGAAATTAAATACTGTACCTACTTGCCTGCTTCACAGTTGTGTTTTGTTTTGTTTTGCTTTGTTTGAAGCCATTTCCATTACACCATTAACAATTTATTTTATCAATCACTGTGACCAGTTCTAGCAATGAAAGCAGCAAGTTCAATAATGTCTTTTTTTTTTTTTTTTTTGCGGTACACAGGCCTCTCACTGTTGTGGCCTCTCCCGTTGCAGAGCACAGGCTCTGGATGCGCAGGCTCAGCGGCCATGGCACACGGGCCCAGCCGCTCTGCGGCATGTGGGATCTTCCTGGACTGGGGTGCGAACCTGTTTCCCCTGCATCGGCAGGCGGAATCTCAACCACTGTGCCACCAAGGAATCCCCAATAATGGTTTTAATCAAACTAAATATTAGCTCACTAATTTTTCCACTTGTTGAAATATAAATTTTCAACATTCTTTTCCAGTAGGGCACTTTTCCCCCATTCACACAGTGTGTATTCACTTTTTCAGGTTTTTAGAGTTCTTGCCAAGGTTATTATGATAATGTCTATCTCTAATCTGGTAATTCCTAATCTACATATTACTCACTACAGCTTGTGTTTTTTCCCAAATGGCTGGCGTCAAGCTGAGAAATAACACAAATTAACCTACACATATGTTATACTTCTTCTAAATCTCCAATCTCCTTTTGCCAGAAATTAAATATTTGCTTGATTTAATTTTTTGTTTTTAATTCCTTCATCAGCCAAACTTTGGTAAGAATGAGTACATTAATATCACAATTACAGAAAAATGGGTGAGAAAAGAAAGAAGACAAAAAGCTCTAGATTATTGCTCTATAACTCTTAATCAAACTTCAGGACTGATAAAAATACCAAGTGCAATGGAATATTTACTGATCCTGTGTAGGCTGAGAGGTTTCAAAGTACTGGAATTCTCTCCATTTAGCCAAAGTGAAGCCAGGAGTGAAGTTATTTTGTTCCACAAATATTATCAACATTCTCCAGAATCTTATTTCACTTGGATCCTCAAGGGTTGTGTAGGGAAATCCTTAGGTGGCTTTTACATTAAATGAGACAATAGGCCTATTCTGAAATAAATAAATATCTCAAGTTTGTCTTGTAAGATTCAAAATAAGTGTTCTAAAAGACTACAATATTGCTTACCAACTTTGAAAAGTGGGTGAAAAGATGTGCATTTCAAAGAACTATATTGAAGGGACTGAGCAAACAAAAAAGTAAGCTAACTCATCAAAATGTTCCACCAAAAGGTGTATTTTACTCTAGATAGATTTAGAAAACTATTTAAAATAAAATAAAACCTTTGACTTTTGAATTAATAAACACACACAATGAATATGTATCTTCATTTCTCAGAGCTTTATTAATACCTATATTAATGAATAAGAAAGCATGCAATACAGAATCTGATATTGAACAATTAATACACATTTGCCACTGGACTACATACTGCCATCCTGGGCCATACAATATCCAACCGTCTCAATTCCAAAGTATGGCTAGAGCTGCTTTGGGATACTGTTCACTTTCAGGTGCTGTATGATGTCACAGAGGAGGAATCTTCTCGAAATACAAACATAAATACATATTTCATAAAATTCCAAGTATTTTAAGCAGGGATAGCATAAATTTCACACATTTTATTTGTAAAAGTATCACAGACAATCACTAAACAATTGCCTTCATTATTTTTGTTTTCATTTGTGCACACACATTTTTCTGAGTGGCCTTTTCATTTTACTACTTTTACTGATGTCAACTTGTACTGCTTTTAAAAATCATATTTACTGAAAGCATATGGATGGTTAGTGTAAGAAAGCTACTATGAATGAATATTTTAAGGCCTCTGCATAAAATTGCTCTGGTGTGATAATTGGCATGTTAATGTAAAAAGTTTCCTGTCCAAATATAGTTCAGCTTCTCTTTCTCCCATGTTTTCCAGGGCAATTGTGCCAGTTGGAAATAGGCAAAATAGTCTAATGATTGTGAGAAAAAGTTCATCTATATATAACCATAAATTTGGTTTGGAAAAAATATGAAAGAGGAAAGACAGAAAATGATAACTATAGTGGAAAATATACATCAGAAGAATATAAAAAGAGAAAAGATTAAACAAATAGGTGTTCACAAATGTGGATTAGGAGATATACGCACATTCAGACTTAATATAAACAACAAAAAACTGTTGAAATATACATGTGAGTAAAACTTAATTTTCCCATGACTTTAATGAAAGTGTGTGACAAATATTGGTTTGAGAAGGCAGAGGCTCTTCATAACTGTCACCAGTACACAATAGCACTAATCATTTAGCAACCTTTTTTTTTCTAACCAAATTTACATTACCAAAAATAAAATGTTAAATAATTAGATGAGACTACACAAAATGTACCTTCTAAATGTATTACATTGTTTGTACCATATGTAAGTTTGTTTTTAGTACACTGACACAGTATTAGCTAAAACTTGAAGATAAAGTTCAAGGAAAAAATATGTATGCACTTAGCATATAAGATACACAGTGTTTGAATACATATTTACAAATGTGGTATATTAACATTATAACTAGTAAATTAATGATCACATGTAACTGAACATGGCCACAAAATAGAACAACCAGTCTGACTAAACATATTATTACCATCCTTGTCATTCAGTTATAAGTTCTTATTTCCAACTAAATCAAATCTTACTTTTTTCAAGGGAAATATTTTTGGTTGATGGTAAAATAAGACTTATTGGAGTTCCAGGACTAAATTTTTGCACATTAAAAAAGCCATCTGTGAGTTTTGTCAACCTACAGCTCTGTCCATCCACTCAAAGAAAGAATTTGCAATGTGATGAGAAAGATCTCATCAGATCTGAAACCTTGGACGTTACAGGTTGCCAAGTCCAGACCCAGTGGAAGCTTAGGAAGAGAATGCATAGGGGAGCATAACTGGGCTCACACCCCTTGCCTCTTTGGCTACTTTGAGCCTGCTTCCATTCAAAGCCTCTCTGGTACAAACACAGAAGAGGGTGCCCAGTCATTTAATATTCTAAACACAATCTAAGTCTGACTGTATAATCAGAGTTAGAAAGGACAATAAAAGCATATTTGTTCATTCCTATATCTCTAGGAAAGGTATCAAAACTTCACAAATTTTACATGAGGATTTAAGAGCCACCCATATAACTCAATAAATCACACTATCAGAAAAAAATCCCAAATATCTAACATTGATTTCTATTCTGATTTTCATTAAATAGATAATAACTATTCATACTACTGACATTATTTGTCTTTCAGTTTCTCCTTTTTATCTCTTTTTCATTTATTTCTTTTTGTGTGTGTAGATCTTAACTAATAATGTGGAGAAGAAAATGTAGAAATAACTAAAAAAAGAAAAAAAATAGCACATTATCTTTGCAAGCTTTAGAGGAAAAAGCATTCTAAAATCTACTGGAAGCACCGATTTTGTCATTCTAGGTTTCTTTATCTTCCCCAGGTATAAAATCTTCATTAATCATAGCAACAAGAATACCAACACATATACGTCATCATATTTCAATATCTTCACTTTCAAACATCATCAGTCCTTCAGGACTCACCTGCATCTGGAATACCAGGATGCTCCAAATCCCTTTGAATATAACAAACACAAATGAGGGAAAAAAATCAGTAATACTAACTAATTTGAAATTTCAGTAATTAAACTCTAGTAGTTAAAAGTTAAGAAGTTCTACACACCAAATCAGATATGATTTAAAGAGCTTCATAATGGGAACAATATATTCTCAAAATGCTACGTAACCTGCTGGGCACATGAAGAGAAGCTTTCTCAACATTCAATGGAAACTTTCACCAATGAAACTATACATTTACCACAGTTTATAATACAACATTTACACACAGTTTAATCATAAATTACATATCTTCAAGTTACACATTACAAAGTCTACATCTAATTTAAGCAAGAAGAAATATTCACTCCCCCCCCACACCACAACTAAAACATCAATTGTCTCTTGGTTTAGCGTAATACTGAAATAAATATTTTCAGTTTTGCTATGGATGAAAATTAAGTTGATGGTGTTTCGGTAAATTGATCAAATGTGCACATAGAAGACCACGGACAGTTAAGAGGACAAAAAATAAAATAAAGAACAGACAACAGAAGGAAACTAATGTTCCCTAGGAATACTCATGTATTCTTTGCTTAGAATGACATATATTGTTTCATATATGAGATTTTGTTGGTTTATTTTTGTGTGTGTGTGTGTTATTGGGGTATTTCTTTTCAACCCCAAGAGGTAGTCATGAACCCCATTTCTCCCTCTGCACATCTCCTTAAAATTCTATACTGTAACACATTTGATGTAGATTTATAATTATGTCTCTTGAAAAGTTCCTTCCTGACTTTCATCTTGTTATCAGTGGTTTTCTTCAGTAGGTTGAGCTAGAATGACAAAAATCCCTTAGTCTTATAGGTTTAGTATGTGGTTTTATCTACAGTTATGTTTATTTTAATTAGGAGTTGAATACATCCACCTTCTTTATGATTTTCTAAGCTGTTATATACAAATTTCAGAAGATAAAGACCCAATTAATAATGGAATATAGGCTTAAAATGACAGATACAACATGATTTCTGATGCACTTTACACTAAACTACAAAGATAAATTTAACACAAAAAGAAAGAGGCCCTTTTTAGCAAATAATTGCCTAATTTGGGCACAGTTATTGCACTTCAGTGTCTCGAACTCTACTAAAGAGTAGAGAAATAGGTTATAGACGTAAATCTGTACAGTTTTTATAAGTTCTTTACTGAAAATGTATATACAAATTATATCAACAATATATTCTTAAAATAAAGGTAGAAAACATAAAAAACAGACAGAAACAAAAAATATAAGAGATATCTCCACCCCCTATTGGTCATTTTTGCAGAAAAACTAATAACAAAAAAGTGGAGACAACAACAAATATCAAACAAAAAGACAAACAAAAATGCCACCGTACTTAAACCTTCTAACAGTCTAAACAAAAGTTTAGATAGAATAAACGTACTCTTGGAAAATCAGATATTTGTTAGTTTTCCATTAGCTATGTACTGGGTCCACAAAAAACAGAATGGAAAAAAATCAGTAATATTGCACATGTTGGTAAAAATAAATGAAAAAATACAGTGCACCAGAAATAATATATACTATATATTAATATATGCCATGATAAGCCTTTCTGTACAAAAGGGTGCAACTTTTTTTTCAATTTCTTTTATTTTTAAATACACATTCTGAATTAATCAAATTGTAAATTTATTTTTAACTTTTGACTAAGGGTCTAGCTCTAGACTTGATTCTGGTATTGGTTTCTATTTACATAGCTATTTACAAATCTAATAATTTGAAGTATTCATTGAAATTGGATCTTAAACTTTGATTATATACATCCTGTTGGAAAATGTGAAGTAGCTGTTTTAGTTTTATAAAGGATGTTCTTCCATAGTGGGAGAATCACCCCTAGAGGGTCTGGCCTGCTGCCCTGGAGTGAAGGTTTTCAAGGGAATGACTTTAATTGAATCATCACTAGGATGAAGTCTTTCAGACATGGCGTAAAACTGAGATCTTGTACTACCTTGTGCTCCCTGATCAAGAGAAAGTAGTCCATCAGGGCCAGCACTTTGCCCCCAACCTTGCTGCAGACCCATTGGTGGTTGTGCGGGGCTACAATGGAGGGCAGCAGCCTGTGGCAGAGGAGGGCTGCAGTGGATTGTGGCAGCCTGTGCCAGGGGAGGGCTGTAGCGGAGGGCAGAGGCCTGTGCTGGTGAAGGGCTGTGGCGAAGAGCAGTAGCCTGTGCTAGAGGTGGGCTGTGGTGCAGAGTGGAGGTCTGTGCTGGTGGAGGGCTGTGGCACAGTGCAATAGCCTGGGTCACCGGCGGACTGTGGCAGAGCACAACGGTCTGTGTCACTGGAGGGTTGCGCCGGCGAAGAGTGGTCTGCGTCAGGGGTGGGCTGTGGCACAGAGCAGAGGTCTGTGCCTGTAAAGGGCTGGAATGGGTCAGAGAAGCTGGCATCCAGCAGGCATCAGAGTGGCCCAAGATGAGACATTCTTGAGTGCAGTTGTCAGAGGCCTCTTCCAAGGTTGGTTGAACAGTTATTTCTGCAGCTGTTAGGGTGGGAAACAAATAATAAAATTTATGTTTCAAAGGCATATGTTTAATAGCTACTTAAAATAAATCATATTGTTACAGGAACATTTAATAATCTGTATATAAATGCATCAGAGACTTCTAATATTTTCACGATTGGTACTTGATTTGTCAAGAAATAATTCTTACAGTAACATAAATAGCCAGGAGTGGGAGGATGGCATTTCATTTCTATAATTAGGATACTTTGGTTTAGTCTCCCAAATGTAAATATTTTAAATTATGTTTGTGACTGGGAATGGAAGCTGTGGTCATTGATCTCTACACACAAGTCAGTTGAAATATGGTCCTAACACAAAGAGACGACATGAGTGAAACCAGTCACAGAATGGTAAATGGAAAAACCAGTCACAGAAACATGTAATTAACTAACCAATTATAGCTAACGGTTTGGTTAAGAATCTAATTAATTAATCTGAGAATAAATCTAAGAATCAATTAGGTTAATTTGGAAACATAGCTTATTGAACTCTAAGATATGTCTTTTAGTTTCCAGAATGAAATATAGCTGTAATTATCTTAGAGACAATTGATTTCTGTATTCCTCATTTTCTGAAATCATGGCAAATCAGTTTAGCAACATAATTAATTACAGATCCAAAATACTTAGCTCTAAACTACAATACTTTTTAAAACTCCTTTATAAGATTTCTGTAACATTTTCAAATTTCCATAGGTATGAAATATCAATAAGTATACCATACAAAGACTAGCCAAGTAAAGATAGAGTAGCTATATCAATGTAAAAGTTGACTTTAAAGCAAAGAATGCTACTAGCGATGGTGAAGGATATTACATCATGACTTTTTTTAAAAAAAAAGGTCATTTCTCTAAGAAGACATAACAATCCTAAAAGTTAAAAATAGAATTCACGTTCCTATAAGTCCTCAACAGGATATAGAGTCCAGGTACTCGCATTATACTCTCACACTTAAAGCCAAAGAATAGTATATATCAGAAGTGATTCTCATTAATAAGGCTAATTTTCTCCATTAGATAACCATTTACTTTTCTTCATTTAGAAGGCACTTTAAAAATGTCCCTATGAGCTTAACATTTAAAATATTCTATATTTTTGCACAATTATATTTGGGAAGTATTTGGAAAGGTAGAGTGTTATATATTTCGGGTGACATTAAATCATAAAAGCATGCATGGAAATATATGAACATACATACAACTATACTTTAAAACAAAATTTAATTTCCTCACCATCAGAAAAGCAACTGATCTGGCAGCTTTAAATTTTACAACACAAGAATATATCATAATTTCAACATTGAGTTATTTGCCTCTTTATGATGAGGAAACATACCAAGTCATTTTCACTGAAATATATGATTTATAGAAATTCCTTTTCTAACAGCTTTATTGAGATATAATTCACATGCCATAAAGTTCACTCATTTAAAGTGAATAATTCAATGGTTTTTAGTATATTCACATAGTTGTGCAACTATCACCACAATCAATTTTGGGACATCCTTATCAGTCCCAAAAGAAACCTGGTATCCATTAGCAGTCACTGGCCACATCCCCCCAAAATCCACAGCCCTAAGTGACCATTAATGTACCTTTTTCTTCGATAGATTTGCCTATTCTAGGCATGTAATATGAGTGGAATCCTTTAAATGAAGTCTTTTGTGACTGGCCTGTTTCATTTAGCATAATGTTTTTAATGTTCACCCACGTTGTAGCATGTATCAGCGCTTCAGTTATATTTTTTATTGCTCAAGATTACACTTTGTATGATTATACCACATTTTATTTATTCATTCATCAGTTGATGGACATTTGGGTTGTTTTTACTTTTTAGTTATCATGAGTAATGCTTTATCAACACTGTATAAAAGTTTTGAGGGAGGGGAAGATGGCAGAAGAGTAAGACGTGGAGATCACCTTCCTCCCCACAGATACACCAGAAATACATCTACACGTGGAACAACTCCTACAGAACACCTACTGAACACTGGCAGAAGACTTGATACCTCCCAAAAGGCAAGAAATTTCCCAGGTACCTGGGTAGGGCAAAAGAATAAACAGATACAAAAGGATAGGGATGGGACCTGCACCAGTGGGAGGGAGCCGTGAAGGAGAAAATGTTTCCACACACTAGAAGCCCCTTAACGGGTGGAGACTGTGGGTGGCGGAGGGGGAAGCTCTTCTCCGTGGAGGACAGCGCAGCAACAGGGGTGCGGGGGTCAAAGCGGAGAGATTCCTGCACAGAGGATCAGTGCCGCCCGGCACTCACAATCGCGAGAGGCTTGTCTACTCACCCACCAGGGTGGGCGGAGCTGGGAGCTGAGGCTCGGGCTTCGGTCGGAGCTCAGGGAGAGGACTGCGGTTGGCAGCGTGAACACAGCCTGCAGGGGGTTAGTGCACCATGGCGAGCCGGGAGGGAGTCCAGGGAAAAGTCTGGACCTGCCGAAGAGGCAAGAGACTTTTTCTTCCCTCTTTGTTTCCTGGTGCGTGAGGAGAGGGGATTAAGAGCGCTGCTTAAAGGAGCTCCAGAGACGGGCGCGAGCTGCGGCTAAAAGCACGGACCACAGAGACGGGCATGAGACGATAAGGCTGCTGAGGCCTCCACCAAGAAGCCTGTGTGTGATCACAGGTCACAAACCACAGCCCCTTTCTGAGGAGCCTGTGCAGATCGCCACTGCCAGGGTCCCGGGATCCAGGAACAAGTCCCCCAGGAGAACTCACGGTGCACCTCAGGCTGGTGCAACGTCATGCTGTCCTCTGCTACTGCAGGCTTGCCCTGCACTCCGTAGCCCTCCCTCCCACCCTGCCTGAGTCCCCGAAGCAGCTGTTCCTTTAATCCCGTCCTGTCTGAGCGAAGAACAGACACCCTCCGGCGACCGACGCGAAGAGGCAGGGCCAAATCCAAAGCTGAGTCCTGGGAGCTGTGAGAACAAAGAAGAGAAAGAGAAATCTCTCCCAGCAGCCTCAGAAGCAGCGGATTAAAACTCCACAATCAACTTGATGTACCCTGCATCTGTGGAAGACATGAATAGACAACAAATCATCCCAAATTGAGGAGGTGGACTTTGAGAGCAAGATTTATTATTTTTTCCGTTTTCCTCTTTTCGTGAGTGTGTATGTGTATGCTTCTGTGTGAGATTCTTTCTGTATAGCTTTGCTCCCACCATTTGTCCTAGGGTTCTGTCAGTTTTTTTTTCTTTCTTTCTTTAAAAAAATTTTTTTTCTTAATAATTATTTTTTTATTTTAATAACTTTATTTTATTTTATCTTACTTTATTTTATTTTCTCTTCTTTCTTTCTTCCTTTCTTTCTTTCCTTCCTTCCCTGCTTCCATCCTTCCTTTCTTCCTTCCTCCCTACCTCCCTCCCTACCTCCCTCCCTTCTTTCTTCCTTCCTTTCTTTCTTTCTTCCTTTCCTTCTTTCTTCCTTTCTTCCTTTCTTCCTTTCCTTCCTTCTTTCTTTCTTTCTTTCTTTCTTTCTTTCTTTCTTCTTTCTTTCTTTCTTTCTTTCTTTCTTTCTTTCTTTCTTTCTTTCTTTCTTTCTGTCTTTCTTTCTTTCTTTCCTTTCTACATTGTCTCCCTTTTATTCTGAGCTGTGTGGATGAAAGGCTCTTGGTGCTAAAGCGAGGAGTGAGTGCTGTGCCTCTGAGGTGGGAGAGCCAACTTCAGGACACTGGTCCACAAGAGACTGCCCAGCTCCACATAATATCAAACAGAGAAAATCTCCCAGAGATCTCCATCTCAACACAAGCACCCAGCTTCACTCAATGACCAGCAAGCTACAGTGCTGGACACCATATGCCAAACAACTAGCAAGAAAGGAACAAAACCCCACCCATTAGCAGAGAGGCTGCCTAAAATAATAAGTCCAGAAACACACCAAAACACACCACCAGACGTGGACCTGCCCACCAGAAAGACAAGATCCACCTCATCCACCAGAACACAGGCACTAGTCTCCTCCACCAGGAAGCCTGCACAACCCACTGAACCAACCTTAGCCACTGGGGACAGACACCAAACACCATGGGTACTATGAACCTGCAGCCTGCAAAAAGGAGACCCCAAACACAGTAAGATAAGCAAAATGAGAAGACAGAAAAACACACAGCAGATGAAGGAGCAAGATAAAAACCCAAAAGACCTAACAAATAAGATGAAATAGGCAGTCTACCTGAAAAACAATTCAGAATAATGATAGTAAAGATGATCCAAAATCTTGAAAATAGAATAGACAAAATGCAAGAAACATTTAACAAGGACCTAGAAGAACTAAAGATGAAACAAACAACAATGAACAACACAATACATGAAATGAAAAATACTCTAGATGGGATCAATAACAGAATAACTGAGGCAGAAGAACGGATAAGTGACCTGGAATATAAAATAGTGGAAATAACGACTGCAGAGCAGAATAAAGAAAAAAGAATGAAAAGAACTGAGAACAGTCTCAGAGACCTCTGGGACAACATTAATCGCACCAACATTCGAATTATAGGGATTCCAGAAGAAGAAGAGAAAAAGAAAGGGACTGAGAAAATAGTTGAAGAGATTATAGTTGAAAACATCCCTAATTTGGGAAAGGAAATAGTTAATCCAGTCCAGGAAGCACAGAGAGTCCCATACAGGATAAATGCAAGGAGAAATATGCCAAGACACATATTAATCAAACAGTCAAAAATTAAATACAAAGAAAACATATTAAAAGCAGCAAGGGAAAAACAACAAATAATACAGAAGGGAATCCCCATAAGGTTAACAGTTGATCCATCAGCAGAAACTCTACAAGCCAGCAGGGACTGGGAAGACATATTTAAAGTGATGAAGGAGAAAAACCTGCATCCAAGATTACTCTACCCAGCAAGGATCTCATTCAGATTTGATGGAAAAATTAAAACCTTTACAGACAAGCAAAAGCAGAGAGAGTTCTGCACCACCAAACCAGCTTTACAACAAATGCCAAAGGAACTTCTTTAGGCAAGAAACACAAGAGAAGGAAAAGACCTACAATAATGAACCCAAAACAATTAACAAAATGGGAATAGGAACATATATATCGAAAATTACCTTAAATGTAAATGGACTAAATGCTCCCACCAAAAGACACAGATTCTCACAATGGATACAAAAGCAAGACCCATATATATGCTGTCTACAAGAAACGAACTTCAGACCTAGAGACACATACAGACTGAAAGTAAGGGGATGGAAAAAGATATTCCATGCAAATGGAAACCAAAAGAAAGCTGGAGTAGCAATTCTCATATCAGACTAAATAGACTTTAAAATAAAGACTATTAGAAGAGGCAAAGAAGGACACTACATAATGATGAAGGACACTACATAATGATGAAGGGATCAATCCAAGAATATGATATAACAATTTTAAATATTTATGCACCCAACATAGGTGCACCTCAATGCATAAGGCAAATACTGACAGCCATAAAAGGGGAAATCGACAGTAACACATTCATTGTAGGGGACTGTAACACCCCACTATCACCCATGGACAGATCATCCAAAATGAAAATAAATAAGGAAACACAAACTTTAAATGATACATTAAACAAGATGGACTTAATTGATATTTATAGGACATTCTGTTCAAAAACAACAGAATACACATTTTTCTCAAGTGCCCATGAAACATTCTCCAGGATAGATCATACCTTGGGTTACAAATCAAGCCTTGGTAAATTTAAGAAAATAGAAATTGTATCAAGTATCTTTTCTGACCACAACGCTAGAGACTAGATATCAATTACAGGAAGAGATCTGTAAAAAATACAAACACATGGAGGCTCAACAATACACTACTTAATAATGAAGTGATCACTGAAGAAATCAAAGAGGAAATAAAAAAAAAAAACTAGAAACAAATGACAATGGAGACACGATGACCCAAAACCTATGGGATGCAGAAAAATCAGTTCTCAGAGGGAACTTTATAGCAATACAATCCTACCTTAAGAAAAAGGAAATATCTCAAATAAACAACCTAACCTTGCACCTAAAGCAATTAGAGAAAGAAGAACAAAAAACTCCCAAAGTTAGCAGAGGGAAAGAAATCATTAAAATCAGATCAGAAATTAATGAAAAAGAAATGAAGGAAACAACAGCAAAGATCAATAAAACTAAAAGCTTGTTTTTTGAGAAGATAAACAAAATTGATGAACCATTAGCCAGACTCAGCAAGAAAAAAAGGGAGAAGGCTCAAATCAATTGAATTAAATGAAAAAGGAGAAGTAACAACTGACACTGCAGAAATACAAAAGATCATGAGAGATTACTACAAGCAACTCTGCCAATAAAATGGAAAACCTGGAAGAAATGGACAAATTCTTAGAAGAGCACAACCTGCCAAGACTGAATCAGGAAGAAATAGAAAATATGAACAGACCAATCACAAGCACTGAAATTGTAACTCTGGTTAAAAATCTTCCAACAAACAAAAGCCCAGGACCAGATGGCTCGACAGGAGAATTCTATCAAACATTTAGAGAAGAGCTACACCTGTCCTTCTCAAACTCTTCCAAAATATAGCAGAGGGAAGAACACTCCCAAACCCATTCTACGAGGCCACCATCACCCTGATACCAAAACCAGACAAGGATGTCACAAAGAAAGAAAACTACAGGCCAATATCACTGATGAACACAGATGCAAATTTCCTCAACAAAATACTAGCAAACAGAATCCAACAGCACATTAAGAGGATAATACACCATGATCAAGTGGGGTTTATTCCTGGAATACAAGGATTCTTCAATAGATGCAAATCAATCAGGGTGATATACCATATTAAGAAATTGAAGGAGAAAAACCATAGGACCATCTCAATAGATGCAGAGAAAGCTTTTTACAAAATTTAACACCCATTTATGATAAAAACCCTCCAGAAAATAGGCATAGAGGGAACTTTCCTCAACATAATAAAGGCCATATATGACAAACCCACAGCCAACATTGTCCTCAATGGTGAAAAACTGAAAGCATTTCCACTAAGATCAGGAACAAGACAAGGTTGCCCACTCTCACCTCTCTTTTTCAACATAGTTTTGGAAGTTTTAGCCACAGCAATCAGAGAAGAAAAGGAAATAAAAGGAATCCAAATCAGAAAAGAAGAAGTAAAGCTGTCACTCTTTGCAGCTGACATGATACTATACATAGAGAATCCTAAAGATGCTACCAGAAAACTACTAGAGCTAATCATGAATTTGGTAAAGTAGCAGGATACAAAATTAATGCACAGAAATCTCTGGTATTCCTATACACTAATGATGAAAAATCTGAAAGTGAAATCAAGAAAACACTCCCATTTACCATTGCAACACAAAGAATAAAATATCTAGGAATAAACCTACGTAAGGAGACAAAAGACCTGTATGCAGAAAATTATAAGACACTGATGAAAGAAATTAAAGATGATACAAATAGATGGAGAGATATACCATGTCCTTGGATTGGAAAAATCAACATTGTGAAAATGACTCTACTACCCAAAGCTATCTACAGATTCAATGCAATCCCTATGAAACTACCACTAGCATTTTTCACAGAACTAGAACAAAAAAATTCACAATTTGTATAGAAACACAAAAGACCCCAAAGAGCCAAAGCAATCTTGAGATCAAAAAACGGAGCTGGAGGAATCAGGCTCTGTGACTTCAGACTACGCTACAAAGCTACAGTAATCAAGACAGTATGGTACTGGCATAGAAGCAGAAAGATAGATCAATGGAACAGGAAAGAAAGCCCAGAGATTAACCCGTGTGCACATGGTCACCTTATCTTTGAAAAAGGAGGCAGGAATGTACAGTGAAGAAAGGACAGCCTCTTCAATAAGTGGTGCTGGGAAAACTGGACAGGTGCATGTAATAGTATGAGTTTAGATCACTCCCTAACACCATACACAAAAATAAGCTCAAAATGGATTAAAGACCTAAATGTAAGGCCAGAAACTATCAAACTCTTAGAGGAAAACATAGGCAGAACACTCTATGACATAAATCACAGTCAAGGTCCTTTTTGACCCACCTCCTAGAGAAATGGAAATAAAAACAAAAATAAACAAATGGGACCTAATGAAACTTCAAAGCTTTTACAGAGCAAAGGAAATCATAAACAAGACCAAAAGACAATCCTCAGAATGGGAGAAAATATTTGCAAATGAAGCAACTGACAAAGGATTAATCTTCAAAATTTACAAGCAGCTCATGCAGATGAAGAACAAAAAACCAAACATCCCAATCCAAAAATAGGCAGAAGACCTAAATAGACATTTCTCCAAAGAAGATACACAGACTGCCAACAAACACATGTAAGAATGCTGAACCTCATTAATCATTAGAGAAATGCAAATCAAAACTACAGTGAGATATCATCTCCCACCAGTCAGAATGGCCATCATCAGAAAATCAAAAACCATAAATGCTGGAGAGGGTGTGGAGAAAAGGGAACACTCTTGCACTGCTGGTGGGAATGTGAATTGGTACAGCCACTATGGAGAACAGTATGGAGGTTCCTTAAAAACTACAAATAGAACTACCATATGACCCAGCTATCCCACTACTGGGCATATACCCTGAGAAATCCATAATTCAAAAAGAGTCATGTACCAAAATGTTCATTGCAGCTCTATTTACAATAGCCCGGAGATGGAAACCACCTAAGTGTCCATTATTGGATGAATGTATAAAGAAGATGTGGCACATATATACAATGGAATATTACTAAGACATAAAAAGAAACGAAATTGAGCTATTTGTAATGAGTTTGATGGACCTAGAGTCTGTCATACAGAGTGAAGTATGTCAGAAAGACAAATACCATATTCTTACACATATATATGGAATTTAAGAAAAAATAATGTCATGAAGAACCTAGGGGTAAGACAGGAATAAAGACACAGACCTACTAGACAACGGACTTGAGGATATGGGGAGGGGGAAGGGTAAGCTGTGACAAAGCGCGAGAGTAGCATGGAGATATATACACTACCAAACATAAAATAGATAGCTAGTGGGAAGCAGCTGCATAGCACAGGGAGATCAGCTCCGTGCTTTGTGACCACCTAGAGGGGTGGGATAGGGAGGGTGTGAGGGAGGGAGATGCAAGAGGGAAGAGATATGGGAACATATGTGTATGTATAACTGATTCACTTTGTTATAAAGCAGAAACGGACACACCATTGTAAAGCAATTATACTCCAATAAAGATGTAAAAAATGAAAAACAAACAAACAAAAAAAGTTTTTGTGTAGACACAGTTATTCATTTCTCTTGGGAGTGTACCTGTGTATGGAGTTGCTGAGTCATATGGCAACTCTGTGTTTAACTTGAAGAAGTGCCAAACTGTTTTCCAAATTGGCTGCACAATTTTACATTGCCATCAGAAATACATGAAAGTTCCAATTCCTCTTCTAACTTTCTGCAAAAATTCAGTTTGAATTTTGTTAAGTATTGTTTTGAATCTGAAGATCATTTTGTGAAGTATTGAACTTTAACAGTATTAAATCTTCCTGTCTTTGAACATGGGATGTCTTTTCAGTTATTTATATCTTTAATTTCTTTCAATAGTTATTTCAAATTTTTCAGAGTAAAAACTTTGCACTTCTTTTGTTGAATTTGCTCTTAAGTATTTTATTCCATTGCAAATCGAATTGTTTTCCTAATTTCTTTTTTGGAATATTTATTGCTAGAGTATAGAAATACACTTGATTTTTATATATTGCTCTTAAAGCCTGTAACACTGCTGAGCTTGATTAGTTTTAATAGGTTTTTATTGGATTTTGTAGGATTTTCTCTATACAAGATCATATCATCTGCATATAGAGATAGTTTTGCTTCATTCTTTGCAGTATGAATGCCATATATATATATATATATATATATATATATATATATATATATATATATATATATAGTCTAATTGTTCTGGCTCAAACCTCCAGTACAATGTTTAATAGCAGTGATGAAAGTGGACATCCTATGTCTTATTCCTGATACTAGGGGAAAACAGAGTATTTCACCATTAAAGTAATTTCTAATTTCTCTTGTGATTCCTTCTTTGACCAATTGATTATCTAGGAGTGTGTGGTTTAATTTTCCCATACATATTAACTTTCCAAATTTCTTTCTTTTATTTCTAATTTCGTTCCATTGTGTCCAGAGAATATATTCTGTGTGAATGCATTTCTTTCAATTTATTGAGAATTGTTTTATAGCGTAGCATATAGTCTATCCTGTACAATGCTGCATGTGCACTTGAGGAGACTATGTATTCTGCTCTTATTGGCTGGAGTGTTCTGCAGATGTCTGTTAGGTCTAATTTACTTAGAGTACTGATCACTTCTTCTATTTCCTCTGTGGTCTTTTACATGGTTATTCTTTCTATTATAGAAAGTGGAATATTGAAATCTCCAACTGTTATTATTGAATTGTCTATTTCTCCCTTCAATTATGTCAGTTTTTGCTTCATGATTTTTAGAGCACTGTTTTTAGATGCATATATGTTTATAATTGTTATATCTTCCTGATTATTTGACCATTCTATCATGAAAAAATATCCCTCTTTATCTCTAGTAACATTTTTAAAGTTTTTCTAATTTAAATAAGTCTGATATTAGTGTAGTCACTCTATCATGATTTCTGTGTGCATGATATAACTTTTCCATCATTTCATAATTAATCTATCTGTATCTTTGAAACTAAGGCTTGCATCCTGTAGGCATACATTTGGATTTGATTTTTTTAATTCAGTGTTACAATTCTTCCTTGTTTGGGGTTTCTAATCAATTCATTTTCAATGGTCTTATTGATATAGTACATTTATATCTACCATTTTACTTTTTGTTTTCTATGTATTTCATGTCTTTTTCTGTTCCTCTATTCCTCCTTTACAGCTTCTTCTGCATTAGGTGAATACTTTCTAGTTTAATGTAATTCTTTTAATGATTTTTGACTACATATGTATATATAATATATAGTGTATATAATGTTACATGTAAATATGTATACTTATTTATGCACGCATATGTGCACACGTGTGTGTGTATGTCATTCTCTTACTGGTCTTTAGATTGTGTGGGCTTATTACAATTACTTCAGATTTATTATACATTAATTCCAGTGAGAAATAGAAATATTACTCCTATATATCTATATTTTCTCTCCTCTTTATTGTGCCATATATATATATACATATATATAACACATATGTATGTAAAAATTCAATATATTGTTATAATTATTACTTTATGTATTATTTGTTTTAATGAAGCTGAAACAAGGATGGGAGTGCAAGTTTTATAAATAATTATCAATTATTTTTTACTAACATTCTTATTTGCCATTTCTGGTTCTCTTCATTTGTTTGCTTGTTTCTGTGTATTTTGAGTTACCATATGATGTTGTTTTGTTACTCCAATTCAGTTTTGCTCCTACCCACCCCTTTTATACTGTTATTGTCATATATATATGTGTGTGTGTGTATATATATATATATACATGTATAAATTTTATATATATATATAATTTTAATAATGCTGTTATCAATGCATGTGTACAAATATATTTGAGCCCGTTTCAGTTGTTTGGGGTATATATCCAGGGATGAAATTACTAGGTTATATGGTAATTCTATGTTTAATTTTGTGTGGGATCACCATACATCTTCTATAGCAGCTGCACCATTTTATATTCTCACCAGCAATACACAAGTATTCCAATTTCTCCACATTCCCCTTGAAGCTTGTTATTTTCTGTGTGTGTGTGTTTGTGTTTTTAATAACTGCCATTCTAATATGTGTGAAGTAGCATCTCACTGTGGTTTTGATTAGCTCTTCCCTAATGACTAGTGATGAACAGCATCTTTTCGTGTGTTTATTGGCTATCTGTATACTGCATTTGGAGAAATGTCTTCAAGTTTTTTGCTCATTTTTAAACTGGGTTGGTTGAGTGTTTGTTTTGGTGTTGTTAGAATTCTCTTTATATTCTGGATATAAGTCCCATATCAGATATATGATTTGCAAATATTTTCTCCCATTCTGTGTGTTTCCTTTTCATTCTGTTGACCAGATCCTTTGTTGTACAAAGGGTTTTAATTTTGATACAGCCCAACTTATCTATTTTTTTTTATTGCTTGTGTTTTTGGTGTCATACCCAAGAAATCTTGCCAAATCCAATGTCATAAAGTTTTTTCCCCATATTTTTTCTTGTAAGATTTTTATAGTTTTAGTTCTTACATTTAAGCCTTTGATCCATTTTGAGTTAAATTTTGTATACGGTATATGGTAAGGGTGCAACTTCATTCTTTTACAAGTGGATATCCAGTTTTCCCAGCACTATTTGTTGTCTTCTAGTTGCTAAATGGCAGCCATTCATATTGCCCCTTCTTCTCAAAAGATCTATTTCTATATATTTAAACAAGCATCTTTCAAGTTTTAGAAGTCTAATTTATTAGGAACCATCCACCTTCTGAATTCACTTGCTGTCACTCTGTCTCTAGTTAAGCATTAACTTTACCAAGTAAAATCAATAATTTCCAACTAGATAGCTTTCATCCATAGAGAATAAAACAAAGCATGCTAAGAATTGAATTCAATACTAACATTTTGACTAACAAAATTAGAGAGTTCTTGAAAACTTGGGAAATTAAGTAACAAATACATACAGAATTGAAGAAAAATTAAAAAGCCAAAAGGTAAGGGCTTTTAAAAAATTCATTATGCATATAAAATATTGTAGTGTTTTTCACAATTTGACAGATTTTCTGAAGAATTTGGAAACTAGCTGACACATAATATTTTAGATGGACAGACGATACTTCACATAAAGTGCTTCCAAAATATGTGATGGAACAATGTAATATTATTGTTCAAATGATATTTACTATAAAATATAGGTAATTAAGTACATCTCTAGAACTTTTCTCAATAATTCACCTTGACACTAATCCAAAACATCTTTTTTATTTTCTCACTTAACTCTAATTGGCTTATAGTAGATAAACCACATAAATACTAATTGAATAGAGACTCTGTCAATTTGGTAGTAGAGTTTTAATAAATAACCAGAAACATTGAGATTATTTGTCCTTAAAAAAACTCTGTCTTGTCCTTTAAGTAATGGGTATTGCTATAGTTAGTAACATTCATGACTTGAAAAAAGCCTATTCACAAACTACAACAAACAGAAAACATATATCCAAACCTACTAAATGTAATTATACCCAATTAGATAAACAGGAGATTGTTCACAATGTGTGTGGGTGTGTGTGTGTGCGTGTGTGTAAAATTTATAAAAAGTCACATTTTTAGCTAAATGTTTTTAATCTCAGAATTCAGAATACCTTGGTGAAAATCCTAGTTTTAATTAAAACAAGTTTTGTAATAAACTTCGTTGTTGTATCTCTAAGTGCATAAAAATCCACCAACTACTAGAGAAACAATATAAATAAAAGCACAAAAACAGAAGTGTAATTAATATTCTAAGAGTTTCTATTTGAATGAATGCTACTAAAATATTCTTTTAAGCATATTTTTTTAGTGGGCTATACAGTCTCCCTTAATACTATCGATACCATTTAATTAATGAACTATTTCCCAAAGAGAGAGTACAAGTCAAGCACAGACTAACTCAGTGAAAGTTCAGAATAACATTCGTTGTGAATATTCGTTGTGAATTAGTGGAGTTCAAATTAATTACACTTAAAACAACATTCTCTGAGGGCTTCTGTAACTTATTAATAACATTTAACTTTGAAGAAATAAATATTCTTCCTAGGGAAATATATTATCCTCGTAAAGCACAAAAATACCCTTTGGATATCACAGTAATTTTCTATAGGGAAAATGTGATGTAGTCATATTTTTGATCATTTTATCATGTTGAAAAGGCAACTTGAACTAAAGTTATGAGTCAAGTGATGACCAAAATTCTGCCAATATGCACCTCAATCGAGTATACTGGGAAAATGGAATATATAACAGGGTGATAAACATACCTATCTATAAAGAATATATTGCAAAGGAGACAGACCCAATATCTCTCTTTGGAAATCACTTACAAGAGAACTGTTACCATCTGCAGTTGTTGAGAAGGAGTGAGGAAAAATGACAGAATATTGAACTATATTTTTAGCACAATGAAATTAAGATCACCGTTAGAGTGTAATTCATCTGTTTTGTGTCAGAAAGAAAATGTGCTCTTATGAGGTTAAATAAATTCATTTGGATATTCTTTTCCTTTGTTCTAAATGCTTACACTTATTTGACCATTAAATTGCTTTTGAGAACTATCTGTTAACTCACATTTATTTAGTTGGCTGATTATATATATATATATATATATATATATATATATATATATATATTTCAAGAAATAGAGGAAAAATTCCAGTCTTTCAGAATTCAGATAACAAGTTCATAGATATGATTAAATGTGCTCTGGTGATGCTCCCTATCATTCTCTAACCTTTATCAATTTGAAGACAAATGCATATTTTATAGACATTTTCCTTAGTGCTATTCCAAAACTTAATAGAATGTTCATTATACAGAAATCTCCAAACTGTTCCATTTAATATATCTGTTAATCTCTGATAGCAAATTACATATGATAGAGTTCTTATACAGATCATTTGATTAGTTTTCAAAGCTGACCTCTCATGAAAAAGAATGTGATATTGTTATAAATTTGCTTTGGTCTTTCTTTCTCTTGCTCTTTCAGTAGCTTTCCAATTATACCACTGAAGATTTTCAGTGTCATGTTTTAGGGGAATACTGCATTGTAACTGATACATTTATTTCAGCAAATAATTTTTACTGCCCTCAGTTGTTCATCATTTGGTCTTCCCAAGTGAATAACTGGAAAATTTATGACTTGCCTAATGGGTTGACAGTTCAGAGTTTGGTTTAATGTGGTCCAAATGCCTAGTAAAGGTATTTGGGACATTCAACTCAGATTTTCACTTTTTATTTAAAGTTTTGTGAGATTTAAAGTTCCCCTAATATTGTTGAAGATAATCTGTTGCAACTTGATACCTTCAATCTATTCATGTAAGTTAACTAGTCAGAGTAGCAAAAGGACACACTAGAAACAAATATAATAAGATGAATGATCCTATTTTCACCTGACATCTCTCCAATATCCACTGAGACTTGTTGGGAACAAATTGAGTAAAGTTCCCATCACCAAAATAATAATTTGGGCCCATATGAGTAAGCAAACATCTGGAAATAGGTGGGGTTGGAAAGCTTACTATGAAAATATCGTTAGAGTTGGCTACCTTATAGCTACAAATATATCTATACTTTTTTATGCTAATAAATTGTTTATTCTACACCAGACCTTTAATCAATCCATGGTTCCATAATCATATATTAGTTCTGAATTTAGACTTCCCAGAGTTTTATTCCTATATAACTTAAAGTCTAAGTTAGTTAACTAGCTTAACAAAGAGCAGGTTTTTGTTTTGCTTTGTTTTGTTTTGCGGTACGCGGGCCTCTCACTGTTGTGGCCTCTCCCGTTAAGGAACACAGGTTCCGGACGCGCAGGCCCAGCGGCCATGGCCCACGGGCCCAGCTGCTCCGCGGCACGTGGGATCCTCCCGGACCGGGGCACAAACCCACGTCCCCCGCATCGGCAGGCGGACTCTCAACCACTGCGCCACCAGGGAAGCCCAAGAGCAGGTTTTAAATTAAGCAAATTCTTAATATTAACAGTATAGCATTGCATTTAGAGTAAAATGATGAAAGAAGCAAAATTCTCACACAATGAAACTGTCTATAATTACACAGATACTTTTCATATTTCAAAACACTGCAAATACATGAAAACATAGTTCGCAATATCAACAACCATCAAACAATGAGAAGTGACTCATTTGCTATAGCATTTCTGATTAATCAACAAGTGTAGCAGTTTTTATATTATCAGGTTATTGGGACCTCAGCGAAACAATGGTGACAACCTTACACTGGTTCAGTTAACAATAGTCACTAAGAAGAGTCTTCCTTTCCCCTTTAAAAGTAGTATTTGATGAAAATAACAATTCAAACCTGGTAAAAGAAGAAAATCTTCGGAACTACCACAGCAGCCAAAAATAATCTCATGGATAATATCACTGAATAAATTTTGTTTCATGTCTATCTGCAATACTTTGAAAGACTTAAAACTTATTTGTTAATATTAATTGATATACTTTAATAAAATGAGCTGCGATATCTTTCATTTCAAAATTCTGTGACATATTCTGCATCATGTGACTGTAAAATATTTTAAACACCCAAATCTATGCAAAACTAAGACAGAATGCAGGTAAATGCCAAATTTTTAATTACTTTATTCTTTTATATTTTATCATATTGAAATAGTGCACACATACTTGATGAAGAGGCAATGACACTTTGATGCAAAACATTATCACGCTAGGAGTGTTGTGATGCAAAGTATACTTCACAAAGCACTAATTGTATTTGGCTTTTGAAATTGGAAAGTAAAACATTTTCATTTTTTCTGGGGGATTAGCAGAGAATATTTTATTATTCTTTAGAACTTTGATTTATAGCGTGAACTTAATATCTACAAGTCCAAAGCAGAACAAGGCCATTACCTTAGTGTGACTTTTAATTTTTTTTAGTTTAATGAAGAATCTATCAGACTTATAGATTCTCCTTTTGGAAGATGGAAAAAGGGACTTTTGATCTATGGCCACAGACACTATGAAAAACATACAGAATTATTAATGACCAATAAATGTAGCCAATGCCTTTCATCCAATAATCTTGGCCTATTTGTGCTAATGAAGTGGGCTTGGTAATACCTATTGCTATTCTATAAAGCAGGAAGCCTGTGTTTATTTAGACTGGGAAAACTGGGACACACCTGCCTTGTTTAAGAACTCACTTGGCAAAATCTTCACACTTCAGGTTTAACCCATTTTTTTTGAATATATCTTACAAGAAATAGAAATTGTTCTCTCCATTTAAAAATTAATAATGCTAAGATTATAAACTTCTCCTATTATGAATTCTGGGAGTTTCTTACAAGCATGCTAGGTCCTTCTAATAATGAGTCTTTTTAGAATACTGAATCATTAATAATAAATGCTGTCCAGTGTATTTGTTAACAAAGGCTATTACAGTTAAACATGTTAATATACGTTATTACAGACACTCATAGGTGACTATAAACACAAAATCAGTCATTATATTTTGGGATTATTTGGGGAAATATTTGTTCATAAATTTACTATTAGTTAGTAACTATTCAAGAACTATATTTTGCAAAAGCAATAGTTAATGTTATTGCTTCTAGGCCTTTTGGCTAAG
This sequence comes from Globicephala melas, assembly GCF_963455315.2. Lineage (NCBI taxonomy): Eukaryota > Metazoa > Chordata > Mammalia > Artiodactyla > Delphinidae > Globicephala > Globicephala melas. Next base: position 50,249,338 of record NC_083335.1, read on the forward strand.
ATCAAGTGAAGAGTTAATTTTAGTGATTAAAGAGATATGTAATCAATTAATTTATATTTTAAAATGTAATTGATAGCTTTTAAAATATGCCATTTAAATATGCCTTTCAACACAATCTACAGTATTGGTGTCTTTGACATAAAGAATAGGAAGTACAAGAAAAAATATATTCAAAGGTACTGAAAAAGTACCATTTCATGCTTATTAAAAAACAAAGTCTGTCATATATAATACTATGTAATGCTGTTAAAAGATATACATAGAAAGAAAACTCAGATATCTAAATTACTTTGGATATTCCATTTAAATAATTTTGTTTCTATAAAATTGATTTTTATACTGAAAACATATACAACAGAGAAAGTGTGAGCTATTACTATCATCATTGCTATCTAATTACAATCTGAAGAAGAGAAAGGATTTCTTCCCCTAATGATGCTCTTTGAATAGGGCACTAATAAGATCAAGGATAAACAGTAGTGATACCAGATATTCCCACTGCTGGGATCACCTCTAGGTTATTCTAAGGTAGGATTTGGAAATGTCAAAGTATATAATGAAACAAATGTGGAAACATTTATTCTATGGTAACTTTGAATAAATTGATTCAAATGTGAGAGAAGTCATGCAAACTTTCTCTAGTGGAAATATTCTTACTCCTGTTACAATGTTTATGAACTATTACCCATAATATAGGTGGGTATGAATTAACCATTTGGGATTCAGTATTACATATTACTTGAATGAAATTTTCAATAAATTCTAACTTACTGCAGCCAAACATTATGCATGTGAGCATTTATTCAGTATTTTGTATTTTAGTCAAACTCAATATGTTCCTGGTGTCAATATGCTGATTGTCTTTGAGCAAGAGAGAAGAAAAAAGTGTTGCTTTTCTTTTTTGAAACAGAGAATGCCTGGTACTTGCTTTTCTATTTGTGCTTGTATTGATTTGCATATTCTTTAGAGGTAGGTCATTGAAAAAACAATGCTTTATATAATTTTACACTAATAATGCAAGTACATTTAATTGGTCAAGAGATAAAGCTAATTGCTTGCTTTTATTAATGCAGATATCATAACTGTACTGTAAATGACATATGAAGATTTTCTTTCAAATTGTTTTTTTAAAAATGGCAACTGGTGCTCCAGTTGTATTAGGCATACTATAGATTCAATATTTTTGATCTGTACAAATTTATATCTGTTTTGTAATGAGGAGCATTAGAATGTTTGTACAGATATATTTTGTAATGAGGAGTTTTTTAATGAGGAGCATTAGAATGAGGAGTTTTGTGAAGTTTTATAATGAGGAGCATTAGAATGTTTGTACAGATATAAGGTGGACAAGCATTAATCAAATTTAGTCTAATGAACTATAACTTTGATGTTTGCACTGCAGACAACCTGTATTTCAATTAATCTGTACAAGATTTCAAAGGTAAGTGTATGTGCTATAAAAACATATAGAGAATCATAGAGATAGTGTTCATTTAAACAACAACGTTTCTTCACAGCAAACTAAAGTTTAATTAACAGTATAGATAAATAAACTGTTATAATGTAATAGACTAATCATACATTTCTTACAAAGTGGCTGAAGATATGGACCAAAAAAAATAAGATTTCTTAAAATGTACTTAATCCAAATATATGTATGTAATTTGTGAATGACAGCCAATTTAACTACTCCATTTAAGAGGAAGATGATAAATAAGGCATAGGTTTTGTGTGTGTGTGTGTGTGTGTGTGTGTGTGTGTGTGTGTGTGTGTGTGTGTAAAATAAGGAGGATGTGATTGTGGTGGCTATGGAAGAGAGAGCACAATATCCATAGAGGTCTGGGGACGATAGAAATGAGTGAAGAAAAGGAGAGATTTAGGTACAGGGAGATTTGCAGGGAACTAGTGTGAACAGTGCTTTGGACAGTTAATTGGAACCTTAAGTGAAGAGGAAGGCCCCGGAGGCAGTACTCTTTCTCAATTGAGGGAAATGAACCAAAAATGATCCCTGATAAATGGACATGGAAATAGATGAAACATTGTTCACGGTATGTAGGCTGGCATATTAAGATAGAATATAAAGCAGCATTCCCTGAATTAAACAGCATACTTATTTCAATACATTTTTCCTAAAATTGCTTTTCCTCACTATTAACATGTATCCTCCCCACATATGGATTTTATTGTACATACATACACAACTTAATTGCAATTCAATACATACAAATGAACTTTCTTTTACTAAGAAAGGAAGAAAGGATTAACCTCATATTCTTATTCTATTTTTAACTCATTATGTTTTCTAGTGATTCAGTTGCACTTAGGCTCTAAAGATGGGCCTGCATTTATTCACTATAGCAACAAAACTTACTATGTTACTGGGGTGAATTACAAAGACATATTTCTAAATGTTAAAGAAACCATGAATTCCCAGGAAATACTTCATTCCCTAATATGTATCTCACATTTTATATATTGTTAGATTTGTTTTGCTAATATTTTAAATGGACATTGTGCCTATATTCATGAGGAATATTGTTTGTAGCTTTTTTATTCTTTTCATTTCACACTGTCTTTTCCTGGATTTTAGTGTCAGAATAATGCTGGTCCCTTAAATGAGTTGTAAAACATTCCTTCTTGTATTTTTTGAAAAAGTCTGTGGAGAATTATTATTCTTTCATCCTTAAACATTTTTGAAAATTCACCTTTGAGACTCCCTGGGCTTGATGTTTTCTTTGTGGGAAGATTTTCAGCAAAAAAAGTAAATTCCTTCTATAGATATAGAACTGTTCAGATTATATATTTTCTTCTTGAGGGAGTTTTGATAACTTGTGTCTTTCAAGGAATTTGTTTATTTCTTCTAAGTTGTCCAAATTGTTGGAAAAAAGTTGTGCTTAACTATTCTCTTATTTTTTACTATCTGTAGGATCTTTGGCAATGGCTCCCCTTTTTTCCCTGATATTGATTGATTGATTTTTGATCCCTATCTTTTTTCTTCATTGCTTTAACAAGGGATATATCAGTTTTATTAAAGTTTTCAAAGGACTAGTTTTGACTTGTTCATTTTCATTAATGTTTGTTTTCTATTTTGTTGGGTTATGCTTTTTTCTTTATTACTTCCTTCTACTTACTTTGGGTTTATTTTGTATTTATTTTCTAGCTTAAGTTAGTATCTTGGGACATTAATTTTAGACCTCTTATTTTTTCTAATATAAGCATTTAAAGCTTATGTTTCCTCTGAGAATAGCTTTAGTTATTTGCATCTCATTAATTTTGATATATTGTATTTTTATTACAATACAGTTTGGAATAGCTTAAACTTCTTGATTTCCTCTTTTTCTCATTGAAGTATGTTGTTTAAATTCCAAATATTGTGATTTTTCCTAGGTATCTAATTGTTATTTATAGTTTAATTCCATTAAGTTCAATAAATATATTGTGTGCTTTCAATCCTTTGAAATTTATTAAAATTTGTTTTATGATCCAGCAAATGGTCTACCTTGGTGAATGCACTATATGCATTTGGAAAACAATTCATATCCTGCAGTTTTAGGTTGTAGTATTCTGTATGTAATTATCAAGTAGGTGAATGTGGTTGATTGTGTTGTTTGGATCCTCTATTTCTTACTGATTATTTTTTTTAATCTACTTGTCAGTTGCAAAGAGAATGATGTTTAAAATCTCCTACTATTTATGGGATTATGTATTCCTTGTTTTAATTTCATCATTTTTGCTTCACATATTTTGAAGAAATTAAGTGCATACCCATATAAGATTAATATATTTTCCTAACGAATTAACACTTTTTAAATTATGAAATAGTCTTTATTTTTGGTAACACTTTTTGTCTTGAAGTCTATTTTTCTAATATTAACATGGCTACTCTGGCTCTTTATATTTACTGTTCAATTTATATATCTTTTCCTATCCATTTATATTCAAACTATCTATATCTTTGTATTTAAAATGCATCTCTCCTAGACAGCATAAAGTTGGATTTTGCTTTCTGCCTTTATTTAGAGTGTTTACTTTGTTAACATTTAATGTAACTTGATATAGTTTAATTTGGTTTCCCATTTTATTGTTAATTTTCTGCTTGTCCTCTATTTTTCTTAATATCTGTTCCTATTTTTCTGCCTTTTATTGGATTATTTGAATTTTTTAGATATCCACTTTAATTTATTTATTGGCTTTTTAGCTATATGTCTTTACATTTTTTTAGTGATTGCTCTAGGAATTAGAATACATATTCTTAAATTTTTACAATCTACTTAAAATGAATGTATTGTTAAAAAATTATTCTGACACTTGTTAAAACTATAAGGAAGACTTTACTCAAGACAGTGTCATAGGTGTGGTGTGAAGACATTTTCAGTAGAAGAGAGAGATTGAGCTCTTCTCTGAATACAGTAAAGACAGCTGAGTACTTATAGTCAAGGAGAAGAGAGAGGGGGAGATGGATGGGGAGATGGAAAATTACTAAGAGGAGACATCAAGGGTAGGGAGATTCTTGATAAACCAATTCAACAGAATTCTTGCTGAAGTCATGCCTGAGTAATCAAATATCGAGGGTGTGGGATTCTCTCTAAACTGAATTTTCAGGGCTTGACAGGCCAAAGAGAGGGCCCAAAAATGAGATCTAGTCAAAAAGAGGGCTCAGGGGAACCTATCTAAAGTTTGGTGAAGGAGAGAGTCTTTGTCAGTACCACTGAACATAAAATGTAGTAATTTACTGTGTTTACTATGACATATTATTTGGAGAACAATACCAAAATATAGTAACCAAGAATTTGTAAACTTTTCCACATAACGATGTTTTTAACTACCCACTTTGTCATTCTTCTACAGATTTCTTCTGGAAGAGACATAAAGCATATTATTTCTTTATTAAAAGAAAGTTAATATTGGGGAGGAAGAAAAGTATTTGATAAAAACAGTTCTGATAATTGGATAAGGAAAATCTGAAAATATTAATTATATTTATAATTTAATTCAATTATTTAAAGTGTCTATGTTTTCCCTTTATCACTTTTCTGGGCAGATTGAGCAATAACTCAATAATAATCATGATATTAAATCCTGCAGGCACATTACAAGAAAGACATTATAATGTTATTGTAGTTAATACAAATATAACAGTTAACAGAGAATATTCCAAGACCATGTTCTTATATTCAACCCAAAGGATTTTAACAGTGCTTCTTGACTAGGGTTGCCAGATTTGACAAATAAAAGTACAAGTGGCCCAGTAAAATTTGAATTTTATATAAACTCCAACTAACTATTAGTGTAAGTATGCTTGATGCAATATTTAGATCTACTTATGCTAAAAAAAAATGTTGTTTATCTGAAATCCAAATTTATCTGGACATCCTGTATTTTATCTGGCAGTCCTATTCTTGATATGATGCTCTAATGTATCCACGAATTTTCTGTAACTGCACAATAACCACAAAAAACATCAATGAGAATTTATTTGCTTTCAATCAGATGCTAAAAAGATAACTTAAGTAACCCTTGTATATGCATAGTAGGTAACTATTTTAAAGAAGAAACTTATCATATATTTCTTATATACATCCTAACATTATAAACCATATACCTTGTGGAGAAAGAGAGGAACTAATTTCTCAATATTAAATTCTTCAATTTAAATCCCAGGTCTTGAAAAACAGTCTCTTTTTTAACATATTAGACCAGCTCTGCTCCCTACTCTCAGAAAAATTCCTTTCGTTTTTTAAGGAATACATGATATTATTTTAGCAAAGACCTGTTGAGCAATTAATATTTATTTGGTTCTAATATTTCTGATATTGATGGAGGCTAGACTATATACAAAAATTTTGATAAATCTGTTGCGTTTCATTTTGTGGTGCAATCTATTTTAGTTTATGTCTAAAAAAAGGTGTTTAAGGAGGCACATTCTGTTATTCTGGTCATCTTAATATTAACTAATAAATTATTATTCATTTATGAATATTACTGTGCTAATTCAAAGTTAGCAGGAGAGAAGATGTCAGAGCCTTGCTGAAGGCAGTCATGGATTTATACTGAGATAGTCACTTTCTTGCTTGGCCCTGCCTGTGACCAAGGATCCACATTTGTAAGAAAGACAAACCAAATATTAAATTTTTATTACATGAATTGCAGGAAGATTTTTGAGCTACTGTACAATAAAAATGTGTTTTAAACACAAGGGATAATATGTACCTATATTATTTACTTTTACAAAAGCTATTAAAAGTAAAATTGCATCTAAACAAGTCAATAAGTATGAAGTATGTCTATATTTTTGCATTTTTTCCTAAAGTGTTGCAATTCCAACCCAAAATACATTTTCCCCAAGGTTTGAATCATCTGTCAATTTCACAGAGCAATCATTATATAATTGAAATATGCAAATATGCAGATTTTTGAATTAGACATTTTATGATATTGTGTGGTTACATAAGTTGTAAAATGAAACTCACTATTAAAACTACTTAGAATATTTTATAAAATCAATTTAAGACATAGTCAATATACTATTATAGTACTCTTTTTTTAAAATAAGCTTTATACCTTAATGATTACATATTAAAAAAGTTTATTATAGCTCTGTGGTGATTCATCCTATTTACTCAGGTAAAAAAATATATATATTTTCAAAACCTAAATTGCTCTGACAATATTACACCTCTAGGAACAATACAATGCAGGAAGTTTTCAATATTCAACTAATGTGTTTCTTCCCAGCTAGTCTTGCCAATTATTTATAATATCATAGAGATAGTAAAATGTAATTGAAATCTACTTTATATCACTTAACTGAGTACATTATGTATATCATATAATTTAGAAAATTTTATTAGATTCCATTAGTCATGTTCCAAAGGCTACAAACACAACAAATATGAAACATATATATTAGAATTTATAACACCTGTGCCTAACATTCACACCTTTCAAAATAATGATAGAATAGATGCCATGCATATGCACTGCATACATGCATATGTTTGCCCACAATTAATTTGTATTTTGTAGTTAATATCTTATTGTTATGGGCTTTTTAAAGTTTGTTTTATATAAATTTTGGATGGTAACTGCATATATTATCAAATATAATAATTCCTTTCATTAAAAAAATACACATTGTTTCTCAAAGAAAATTTAGATCACTTTCTATAAATTAAATGCAAATCAACAGAGTGATAGATTACACTTATTTATACAAGAGTGTGAGTATAAATCAGTGTAGGTAGATATGAATGTTTTAAAATATATGGTAACAACTTACACAATAAAAAGGGTAAAAAGCAATGACATATTTTGATTATTGGTTAGTTGCACCAGAAAGTATAAACATAAAATGAAACAGTTCATGAAGCAACAATTTAGTACTTTAAATGAAGGGAAAATGCGTAGTCAAACTGACAAATAGAAATAATATGAGTGCTACAATTTTCACATCAATCTAAGGAAAAAACTGTTTTGAATTACAGTCTTTTTAATCCTATGTGATAAAGAAAATTATTTCAAATGTGTAATAATTTTAAATAGTATAATCCAGATTTCACCGTGCCCCTATCAAATCTAACAGTGTAAAAGTGTGCTTCTGAGTAATGTATATCTTCTGGCACTTCTGAAAAACTGTTGAAAGCTTTTGTATTAGAAAAGTGGTGAGGGGGACCTTGAAGATGGCGGAAGAGTAAGACGCGGAGATCACCTTCCTCCCCACAGATACACCAGAAATACATCTACATGTGGAACAACTCCTACAGAACACCTACTGAAGGCTGGCAGAAGACCTCAGACCTCCCAAAAGGCAAGAAACTCCCCACGTACCTGGGTAGGGCAAAAGAAAAAAAGAAAAAACAGAGACAAAAGAATAGGGACGGCACCTGCACCAGTGGGAGGGAGCTGTGAAGGAGGAAAAGTTTCCACACACTAGGAAGCCCCTTCATGGGCGGAGACTGAGGGAGGCGGAGGGGGGGTTTCGGAACCGCAGAGGAGTGCACAGCAACGGGTGCGGAGGGCAAAGCGGGGAGATTCCTGCACAGAGGATTGGTGCCGACCGGCACTCACCAGCCCGAGAGGCTTGTCTGCTCACCCGCCGGGGCGGGCGGGGCTGCGAACTGAGGCCCGGGTTTCAGTTTCGGACTGAGCGCAGGGAGAGGACTGGGGTTGGCAGCTTGAACATAGCCTGAGGGGGTTAGTGCACCACGGCTAGCCAGGAGGGAGTCCGGGGAAAAGTCTGAACCTGCCGAAGAGGCAAGAGGCTTTTTCTTCCCTCTTTGTTTCCTGGTGCGCGAGGAGAGGGGTTTAAGAGTGCTGCTTAAAGGAACTCCAGAGACGGGCGCGAGTCACGGCTAAAAGTGCGAACCCCAGAGACGGGCGTGAGCCGCGGCTAAAAGCGCGGACCCCAGAGATGGGGGGGAGACGCTAAGGCTGCTGCTGCTGCCACCAAGGGGCCTGTGTGCGAGAACAGGTCACCCTCCACACCTCTCTTCCGCGGAGCCTGTGCAGCCTGCCACTGCCAGGTTCCCGGGATCCAGGGACAACTTCCCTGGGAGAACGCACGGCGGGCCTCAGGCTGGTGCAACGTCACGCCGGCCTCTGCCGCCGCAGGCCCGCCCCGCACGCAGTGCCCCTCCCTCCCCCCCCCCCCCCGGCCTGACTGCGCCAGAGCCCCCGAATCAGCGGCTCCTTTAACCCCATCCTGTCTGAGCAAAAAACAGACGCCCTCCAGCGACCTACACGCAGAGGCAGGGCCAAATCCAAAGCTGAGCCCCTGTGAGCTGTGAGAACAAAGAAGAGAAAGGGAAATCTCTCCCAGCGGCCTCAGAAGCAGCGGATTAAAGCTCCACAATCAACTTGATATACCCTGCATCTGTGGAATACCTGAATAGACAAGGAATGATCCCAAATTGAGGAGGTGGACTTTAGGAGCAAGATCTATGATTTTTTTCCCTTTTCTTCTTTTTGTGAATGTGTATGTGTATGCTTCTGTGTGAGATCTTGTCTGTATAGTCTTGCTTCCACCATTTGTCCTAGGGTTCTATCCGTCCATGGTTTTTTAAATTTTTTTTCTTAATAATTAATTTTAATAACTTTATTATACTATACCTTCGTTCTTTCTTTCCTTCCTTCCTTCCCTCCTTTAGACAACGAATCACCCCAATTTGAGGAGGTGGTCTCTGAGAGCAAGATTTATGATTTTTCCCCCTTTACCTCTTTTAGTGAGGGTGTATGTGTATGCTTCTGTGTAAGATTTTGTCTGTATAACTTTGCTTCCAACATTTGTCCTAAGGTTCTATCCGTCCCTTTTTTTTTTAAATAAGTATTTTTTAATTCAATAACTTTATTATACTTTATTTTATTTTTACTATATCTTCTTTCTTTCTGTCTTTTTTCCTTCTTTCCCTCCTTCCTCCCTCCTTCCCTCCCTCCTTTCTTTCCTTCTTTGCTTCTTTCTTTCTTTCTTTCTTTCTTTCTTCCTTCCTTCCTTCCTTCCTTCCTTCCTTCCTTCCTTCCTTCCCTCCTTTGCTTCTTTCTTTCCTCATACTTCTACTAATTCTCTCTACTTTTTCTCCCTTTTATTCTGAGCCATGTGGATGAAAGGCTCTTGGTGCTCCAGCCAGGAGTCAGGGCTCTGCCTCTGAGGTAGGAGAGCCAACTTCAGGACACTGGTCAACAAGAGACCTCCCAGCTCCACATAATATCAAATGGCGAAAAACTCCCAGAGACCTCCATCTTAACACCAGCACCCAGCTTCACTCAACGACCAGCAAGCCACAGTGCTGGACAACCTATGCCAAACAACTAGCAAAACAGGAACACAACCCCACCCATTAGCAGAGAGGCTGCCTAAAATCATAATAAGGCCACAGACACCCCAAAACACACCACCAGACGTGAACCTGCCCACTAGAGAGACAAGATCCAGCCTCATCCACCACAACACAGGAACTAGTCCCCTCCACCAGGAAGCCTACACAACCCACTGAACCAACCTTAGCCACTGGAGACAGATATCAAAAACAGTGGGAACTACAAACCTGCAGCCTGCAAAAAGGAGACCCGAAACACAGTAAGATAAGCAAAATGAGAAGACAGAAAAACACACAGCAGATAAAGGAGCAAGATAAAAATGTACCAGACCTAACAAATGAGGAGGAAATAGGCAGTCTACTGAAAGAATTCAGAATAGTGATAGTAAGAATGATCCAAAATCTTGGAAATAGAATGGACAAAATGCAAGAAACACTTAACAAGGACCTAGAAGAAATAAAGATGAAACAAGCAACGATGAACAACAGAATAATTGAAATTAAAAGTACTCTACATGGGATAAATAGCAGAATAACTGAGGCAGAAGAACGGATAATTGACCTGGAAGATAAAATAGTGGAAATAACAACTGCAGAGCAGAATAAAGAAAAAAGAATGAAAAGAACTGAGGACAGTCTCAGAGCCCTCTGGGACAACATTAAATTCACCAACATTCGAATTATAGGGGCTCCAGAAGAAGAAGAGAAAAAGAAAGGGACTGAGAAAATATTTGAAGAGATTATAGTTGAAAACTTCCCTAATATGGGAAAGGAAATAGTTAATCAAGTCCAGGAAGCACAGAGAGTCCCATACAGGATAAATCCAAGGAGAAATATGCCAGAACACATATTAATCAAACTGTCAAAAATTAAATACAAAGAAAGCATATTAAAAGCAGCAAGGAAAAAACAACAAACAACACACAAGGGAATCCCCATAAGGTTAACAGCTGATCTCTCAGCAGAAACCCTACAAGCCAGAAGGGAGTGGCAGGGCATACTGAAAGTGATGAAGGAGAAAAACCTGCAACCAAGACTACTCTACCCAGCAAGGATCTCATTCAGATTTGATGGAGAAATTAAAACCTTTACAGACAAGCAAAAGCAGAGAGAGTTCAGCACAACCAAACCAGCTTTACAACAAATGTTAAAGGAACTTCTCTAGACAAGAAACACAAGAGAAGGAAAAGACCTATAATAATGAACCCAAAACAATTTAGAACATGGGAATAGGAACATACATATCGATAATTACCTTAAATGTAAATGGACTAAATGCTCCCAGCAAAAGACACAGATTGCTGAATGGATACAAAAACAAGACCCTTATATATGCTGTCTACAAGAGACCCACTTCAGACCTAGAGATACATACAGACTGAAAGTAAGGGGATGGAAAAAGATATTCCTTGCAAATGGAAACCAAAAGAAAGCTGGAGTAGCAATTCTCATATCAGACAGAATAGACTTTAAAATAAGGACTATTAAAAGAGACAAAGAAGGACACTACATAATGATCAAGGGATTGATCCAAGAAGAAGATATAACAATTGTAAGTAATTATGCACCCAACATAGGAACACCTCAATACATAAGGCAAATACTGACAGCCATAAAAGGGGAAATCGACAGTAACACATTCATAGTAGGGGACTTTAACACCCCACTTTCACCCATGGACAGATCATCCAAAATGAAAATAAATAAGGAAACACAAGCTTTAAATGATACATTAAACAAGATGGACTTACTTGATATTTATAGGACACTCCATCCAAAAACAACAGAATACACATTTTTCTCAAGTGCTCATGGAACATTCTCCAGGATAGATCATATCTTGGGTCACAAATCAAGCCTTGGTAAATTTAAGAAAATTGAAATTGTATCAAGTATCTTTTCTGACCACAACGCCATGAGACTAGATATCAATTACAGGAAAAGATCTGTAAAAAATACAAACACATGGAGGCTAAACAATACATTACTTAATAATGAAGTGGTCGCTGAAGAAATCAAAGAGGAAATAAAAAAATACCTAGAAACAAATGACAATGGAGACACAACGACCCAAAACCTATGGGATGTAGCAAAAGCAGTTCTAAGGGGGAAGTTTATAGCAACACAAGCCCACCTTAAGAAGCAGGAAACATCTCGAATAAACAACCTAACCTTGCACCTCAAGCATAGAGAAAGAAGAACAAAAAAACGCCAAAGGTAGCAGAAAGATAGAAATCATAAAAATCAGATTTGAAATAAATGAAAAAGAAATGAAGGAAACAATAGCAAAGATCAATAAAACTAAAAGCTGGGTCTTTGAGAAGATAAACAAAATAGATAAACCACTAGGCAGACTCATCAAGAAAAAAAAGGGAGAAGACTCAAATCAATAGAATCAGAAATGAAAAAGGAGAAGTAACAACTGACACTGCAGAAATAAAAATGATCATGAGAGATTACTACAAGCAACTCTATGCCAATAAAATGGTCAATCTGGAAGAAATGGACAAATTCTCAGAAATGCACAACCTGCCAAGACTGAACCAGGAAGAAATAGAAAATATGAACAGACCAATCACAAGCACTGAAATTGAAACTGTGATTAAAAATCTTCCAACAAACAAAAGCCCAGGACCAGACGGCTTCACAGGCGAATTCTTTCCAACATTTAGAGAAGAGTTAACACCTATCCTTCTCAAATTCTTCCAAAATACAGCAGAGGGAGGAACTCTCCCAAACTCATTCTACGAGGCCACCATCACCTTGATACCAAAACCAGACAAGGATGTCACAAAGAAAGAAAACTACAGGCCAATATCACTGATGAACATAGACGCAAAATTCCTCAACAAAATACTAGCAAACAGAATCCAACAGCACATTAAAAGGATCATACACCATGATCAAGTGGGGTTTATTCCAGGAATGCAAGGATTCTTCAATATACGCAAATCTATCAATGTGATAAACCATATTAACAAATTGAAGAAGAAAAACCATATGATCATCTCAATAGATGCAGAGAAAGCTTTTGACAAAATTCAACACCTATTTATGATAAAAACCCTGCAGAAAGTAGGCATAGAGGGAACTTTCCTCAACATAATAAAGGCCATATATGACAAGCCCACAGCAAACATCATCCTCAATGGTGAAAAACTGAAAGCATTTCCACTAAGATCAGGAACAAGACAAGGTTGCCCACTCTCAACACTCTTATTCAACATAGTTTTGGAAGTTTTAGCCACAGCAATCAGAGAAGAAAAGGAAATAAAAGGAATCCAAATCAGAAAAGAAGAAGTAAAGCTGTCACTGTTTGCAGATGACATGATACTATACATAGAGAATCCTAAAGATGCTACCAGAAAACTACTAGAGCTAATCAATGAATTTGGTAAAGTAGCAGGATACAAAATTAATGCACAGAAATCTCTGGCATTCCTATATACTAATGATGAAAAATCTGAAAGTGAAATCAAGAAAACACTCCCATTTACCATTGCCACACGAAGAATAAAATATCTAGGAATAAACCTACGTAAGGAGACAAAAGACCTGTATGCAGAAAATTATAAGACACTGATGAAAGAAATTAAAGATGATACAAATAGATGGAGAGATATACCATGTTCTTGGATTGGAAGAATCAACATTGTGAAAATGACTCTACTACCCAAAGCAATGTATAGATTCAATGCAATCCCTATCAAACTACCACTGGCATATTTCACAGAACGAGAACAAAAAATTTCACAATTTGTATGGAAACACAAAAGACCCCGAATAGCCAAAGCAATCTTGAGAACGAAAAAAGGAGCTGGAGGAATCAGGCTCCCTGACTTCAGACTATACTACAAAGCTACAATAATCAAGACAGTATGGTACTGGCACAAAAACAGAAAGATAGATCAATGGAACGGGATAGAAAGCCCAGAGATAAACCCATGCACATATGGACACCTTATCTTTGATAAAGGAGGCAGGACTGTACAGTGGAGAAAGGACAGCCTCTTCAATAAGTGGTGCTGGGAAAACTGGACAGCTACATGTAAAAGTATGAGATTAGATCACTCCCTAACACCATACACAAAAATAAGCTCAAAATGGATTAAAGACCTAAATGTAAGGCCAGAAACTATCAAACTCTTAGAGGAAAACATAGGCAGAACACTCTATGACATAAATCACAGCAAGATCCTTTCTGACCCACCTCCTAGAGTAATGGAAATAAAAATAAACAAATGGGACCTAATGAAACTTCAAAGCTTTTGCACAGCAAAGGAAACCATAAACAAGACCAAAAGACAACCCTCAGAATGGGAGGAAACATTTGCAAATGAAGCAACTGACAAAGGATTAATCTCCAAAATTTACAAGCAGCTCATGCAGCTCAATAACAAAAAACCAAACATCCCAATCCAAAAATGGTCAGAAGACCTAAATAGACATTTCTCCAAAGAAGATATACAGACTGCCAACAAACACATGAAAAATGCTCAACATCATTAATCATTAGAGAAATGCAAATCAAATCTACAATGAGATATCATCTCATACCAGTCCGAATGGCCATCATCAAAAAATCTATAAACAATAAATGCTGGAGAGGGTGTTTAGAAAAGGAAACACTCTTGCACTGCTGGTGGGAATGTGAATTGGTTCAGCCACTATGGAGAACATTATGGAGGTTTCTTAAAAAACTGCAAATAGAACTACCATATGACCCAGCAATCCCACTACTGGGCATATACCCTGAGAAAACCAAAATTCAAAAAGAGTCATGTACGAAAATGTTCATTGCAGCTCTATTTACAATAGCCCAGAGATGGAAACAACCTAAGTGCCCATCATCGGATGAATGGATAAAGAAGATGTGGCACATATATACAATGGAATATTACTCAGCCATAAAAAGAAACGAAATTGAGCTATTTGTAATGAGGTGCATAGACCTAGAGTCTGTCATACAGAGTGAAGTAAGTCAGAAAGAAAAAGAAAAATACCGTATGCTAACACATATATATGGAATTTAAGAAAAAAATGTCATGAAGAACCTAGGGATAAGACAGGAATAAAGACGCAGACCTACTGGATAACGGACTTGAGGATATGGGGAGGGGGAAGGGTGAGCTGTGACAGGGCAAGAGAGAGTCATTGACATATACACAGTAACAAACGTAATAAGGTAGATAGCTAGTGGGAAGCAGCCGCATGGCACAGGGACATTGGCTTGGTGCTTTGTGACAGCCTGGAGGGGTGGGATAGGGAGGGTCGGAGGGAGGGAGACGCAAGAGGGGAGACATGTGGGAACATATGTATATGTATAACTGATTCACTTTGTTTTAAAGCAGAAACTAACACACCATTGTAAAGCAGTTATACCCCAATAAAGATGTTAATTAAAAAAAAAAAAAGAAAAGTGGTGAGAGATTGGCTCAAGATGGCAGAGTAGAAGGATGTACGCTCATTCCCACTTGCTAAAGCACAAGAATCACAACTAATTGGTGAATAATCATTGACAGAAAGACACTGGAACTTACCAAAACAGATAACCCACATCCAAAGACAAAGGAGAAGCCACAGTGAGATGGTACGCAGGGTGCAGTCACGATAAAATCAAATCCCATAACTGGTGTGTGGGCAACTCATAAACTGGAGAACAATTATACCACAGAAGTCTACCCACTGTAGTGAAGGTTCTGAGCCCCACGTCAGGCTTCCCAACCTGGCAGTCTGGCAATGGGAGGAGGAATCCCCAGAGAATTGGACTTTGAAGACCAGCAGGATTTGATTGCAGGACTTCAACAGGACTGGGGGAAACAGAGACTCCATGCTTGGAGGGCACACACAAAATAGTGCATGCACCAGGACCCAGGTGGAAGGAGCAGTGACACCATAGGAGACTGAACCAGACCTACCTGCTAGTGTTGGAGGGTCTCCTGCAGAGGTGGGGGGCAGCTGTGGCTCACTGTGGGGACAAGGACACTGGCAGCAGAAGTTCCAGGAAGTACTCATTAGCTTGAGCCCTCCTGGAGCCCACCATTAGCCCAACCAAAGAGCCTGTAGGCTCCAGGGCTGGGTCCCCTAAGGCCAAACAACCAACAGGGAGGGAACACAGCCCCGCCCATAAGCAGACAAGAGGATTAAAGTTTTACTGAGCTCTGTCCACTAGAACAACACCCAGCTCTACCCACCACCAGTCCCTCCCATCAGGAAGCTTGCACAAGCCTCTTAGATAACCTCATCCACGAGAAGGCAGACAGATAAAGCAAGAAGAACTACAATCCTGCAGTCTGTGGAAAGAAAACCACAATCACAGAAAGATAGACAAAATGTAAACGCAGAAGACTATGTCCGAGAGGAAGGAACAAGATGCAACCCTAGAAAAACAACTAAATGAAATGGAGATAGGTAACCTTCCAGAAAAAAGAATTCAGAATAATGATACTGAAGATGATCCAGGACCTCAGAAAAAGAATGAAGGCAGGATCCAGAAGATGCAAGAAATGTTTTACAAAGACCTACAAGAATTAAATAACAAACAAATAGAGATGAGCAATACAATAACTGAAATGAAAAATACACTAAAAGAATCAATAGCAGAATAACTGAGGCAGAAGAACGGATAAGTGACCAGGAAGACAGAATAGTGGATATCTCTGCCGTGGAACAGAATAAAGAATGAAAAGAAATGAAGACAGCCTAAGAGACCTCTGGGATAACATTAAATGCACCAACATTAGCATTATAGCAGTCCCAGAAGGAGAAGAGAGAGAGAGAAAGGACCCGGGAAAATATTTGAAGAGATTATAATAGAAAACTTCCCTAACATGATAAAGGAAATAGCCACCCAAGTGCAGGAAGTGCATAGAGTCCCAGACAGGAGAACCCAAAGAGAAACACGCCAAGATACATAGTAATGAAATTGACAAAAGTTAAAGCCAAAGAAAAATTATCAAAAGCAACAAGGGAAAAAAGACAAATAACATACAAGTGAACTCCCATAAGGTTAACAGCTGATGTCTCAGCAGAAATACTGTAAGCCAAAAGGGAGTGGTATGATATATTTAAAGTGATGAGAGGGAAGAATCTAAAACCAAGAATACTCTACCCAGCAAGGATCTCATTCAGAATCGATGGAGAAATCAAAAGCTTTATAGAGAAGCAAAAGCTAAGAGAATACAGCACCACAAAACCAGCTCTACAACAAATGCTACAGGAAATTCTCTAAGAAAGAAACACAAGAGAAGAAAAGGACCTTCAAAAACAAACCCCCCAAAATTAAGAAAATGATAGTAGAATCATACATATCAATAATTAGCTTAAATGTGAATGGATTAAATGCTCCAACTAAAAGACGCAGACTGGGTGAATGGATACAAAAACAAGATCAATATATGTGCTGTCTACAAGAGACCCAATTCAGACCTAGGGACACATACAGTCTGAAAGTGAGGGGATGGAAAAAGATATTCCATGCAAATGGAAATCAAAAGAAAGTTGGAGTAGCAATACTCGTATCAGAACAAATAGACTTTAAAATAAATAATGTTACAAGAGACAAGGAAGGACACTACAAAATGATCAAGGGATCAATCCAAGAAGAAAATATAACAATTATAAATACATATGCACCCAACATAGGAGCACCTCAGTACATAAGGCAAATGATGACAGCTCTAAAAGGGGAAGTTGAAAGTAACACAATAATAGTTGGGGACTTTAACATTTCACTTACACCAATGGACAGATCTTCCAGACAGATAATTAATAAGAAAACACAAGCTTTAAATGACACAATAGACCAGATTTATTTAATTGATATTTATAAGACATTCTAGCTGAAAACAGCAGATTACACTTTCTCCTCAACTGCACATGGAACATTCTCCAGGATAGATCACATCTTGGGTCACAAATCAAGCATCAGTAAATTTAAGAAAATTTAAATCATATCAAACATCTTTTCTGACCACAATTCTATGAGGCTAGAAATAAATTACAGGAAAAAAAACTGGAAAAAATACAACACATGGAGGCTAAAAAATATAATACTAAATAACCAAGAGATAACTGAAGATATCAAAGAGGAAATCAAAAAATACCTAGAGACAAATGACAATGAAAACACTACAACCAAAAACCTATGGGATGCAGCAAAAGCAGTTCTAAGAGGCAAGATTATAGCAATATAATCCTACCTCAAGAAACAAGGAAAATGTCAAACAAACAATCTAACCTTACACCTAAAGGAACTAGAGAAAGAAGAACAAAAATAACACAAAGTTAGTAGAAGGAAAGAAATCATAATGATCAGAGCAGAAACAAATGAAATAAAAGAAAGAAAACAATAGCAAAGATCAACAAAACGAAAAGCTGGTTCTTTGAGAAGATTAAAGAAAAAAGATAAACCTTTAGCCAGACTCATCAAGAGAAAGAGGGAAAGGAATCAAATCAATAAAATTAGAAATGGAAAATGAGAAATTACTACGGACACCATAGAAGTGCAAAGCACCGTAAGAGACTATTACAAGCAACTATATGCCAATAAAATGGACAAATTCTTAGAAAAGCACAACCTTCTGAGATGGAACTAGGAAGAAATAGAAAATATGAACAGACCAATCACAAGTAAGGAAATTGAAACTGTGATTAAAAATCTTCGAACAAAGAAAACCCCAGAACCACATGGCTTCACGGGTGAATTCTATCAAACATTCAAAGAAGAGCTAACACCCATCCTTCTCAAACTCTTCCAAAAAATTGCAGAGGAAGGAACACTCCCAAACTCATTCTATGAGGTCATCATCACCCTGATACCAAAACCAGACAAAGATACTATACACAAAGAAAATTACAGACCAATATCACTGATGAATATAGATGCAAAAATCCTCAACAAAATACTAGCAAACCAAATCCAACAATGCATTAAAAGGATCAAACACCATGATCAAGTGGGATTTATCCCAGGGATGCAAGTCTTCTTCAATATATGCAAATCAATCAATGTGATACACCATATTAACAAATTAAGAAATAAAAACCATATGATCATCTCAATGGATGAAGAAAAATCTTTTGACAAAATTCAACACCCATTTATGATAAAAACTCTCCAGAAAGGGGGCACTGAGGGAACCTACCTCAACATAATGAAGTCCATATATGACAAACCCACAACAAACATCATTCTCAATGGTGATAAAGTGAAAGCATTTCCTCTAAGATCAGGAACAAGACAAGGATGTCCATTCTCACCACTATTATTCAACGTAGTATTTGAAGTCTTAGCCATGGCAATCAGAGAAGAAAAAGAAATAAAATGAATCCCAATTGGAAAAGAAGAAATAAAACTGTCACTGTTTGCAGTTGACATGATAGTATACATAGAGAATCCTAAAGATGCTACCAGAAAACTACTAGAGCTAATCAATGAATTCCATAAAATTGCAGGTTATAAAATTAATGCACAGAAATCTCTTGCTTTCTTATACACTAAGAATGAAAGATCAGAAAGAGGAATTAAGGAAACAATCCCATTTACCATTGCAAAAAAAATAATAAAATACCTAGGAATAAACCTACCTAAGGAGACAAAAGACCTGTATGCAGAAAACTATAAGACACTGATGAGAGAAATTAAAGATGATACAAAGAGATGGAGAGATATACCATGTTCTTAGATTGGAAGTATCAACATTTTGAAAATGACTATGCTACCCAAAGCAATCTACAGATTCAATACAATCCCTATCAAACTACCACTGGCATTTTTCACAGAATTAGAACAAAAAATTTCACAATTTTTATGGAAACACAAAATACCCCAAATAGCCAAAACAATCTTGAGAAAGAAAAACGGAGCTGGAGGAATCAGGCTCCTAGCCTTTCAGACTATACACAAAGCTGCAGTAATCGAGACTGTATGGTACTAGCACAAACACAGAAATATATATCAATGGAACATGATAGAAAGCCCTGAGATAACCCCATGCACATATGGTCACCTTATCTTTGATAAAGGAGGCTAGAGTATACAATGGAGAAAGACAGCCTCTTCAATAATTGGTGCTGGGAAAACTGGACAGCTACATGTAAAAGAATGAAATTAGAACACTTCTTAACACCATACACAAAAATAAACTCAAAATGTCTTAAAGACCTAAATGTAAGGCCAGACACTATAAAACTCTTACAGGAAAACATAGGCAGAACACTCTATGACATAAATCACAGCAAGATCCTTTTTGACCCACCTCCTAGCAAAATGGAAATAAAAACAAACATAAACAAATGGAACCTAATGAAACTTAAAATCTTTTGCACAGGCAAGGAAACCATAAAAAAGGAAAAAAAGACAACCCTCAGAATGGGAGAAAATATGTGCAAACGAAGCAACTGGCAAAGGATTAATCTCCAAAATATACAAGCAGCTCATGCAGCTTAATATCAATGAAAAGAGCAACAGAGTCCAAAAATGGGCAGAAGACCTAAATAGACATTTCTCCAAAGAAGATATACAGATTTCCAACAAACACATGAAAAGATGCTCAAAATCACTAACCATTAGAGAAATGCAAATCAAAACTACATTGAGGTATCACCTCACGCTGGTCAGAATGGCCATTATCAAAAAATCTAGAAACAATAAATGCTGGAGAGGGTGTGGAAAAAAGGGAACCCTCGTGCAGTACTGGTGCACATGTAAATTGATGCAGCCACTACGTAGAACAATATGGATGTTCCTTAAAAATCTAAAAATAGAGCTACCATATGACCCAGCAATCCCTCTACTGGGCATATACCCAGAGAAAACCATAATTCAAAAAGAGTCATGTACCACAATCTTCATTGCAGCACTATTTAGAATAGCCAGGACATGGAAGCAACCTAAGTGTCCACTAACAGATGAATGGATAACAAAGATGTGGTACATATATACAGTGGAATATTACTCAGCCATAAAAAGGAACGAAATTGGGTCATTTGTAGTGAGGTGGATGGATCTAGAGTCTGTCATACAGAGTGAAGTAAGTCAGATAGAGAAAAGCAAACACTGTATGCTAACACATATATATGGAATCTAAAAGAAAAAAGTTTCTGATGAACCTAGGGGTAGGACAGGAATAAAGACACAGACATAGAGAATGGACTTGAGGACACAGGGAGGGGGAAGTGTAAGCTGGAATGAAGTAAGAGAGCAGCATTGATGTATATACGCTACCAAATGTAAGATAGATAGCTAGTGGGAAGCAGCTGCATGGCACAGGGAGATCAGCTCGGTGCTTTGAGACCCCCTAGAGGGGTGGGATAAGGAGGGAGGGAGGGAGATGCAAGAGGGAGGAGATATGGGAATATACGTATGCATATATCTGATTCCCTTTGTTATACAGCAGAAACTAACAAAACACTGTAAAGCAATTATACTCAAATAAAGATGTTAAAAAAAAAAAGAAACTTGGTTGAAGATCAAAATATGCACTGGAGAGAGACAGTTAATTTCAGATTAAACAGTATTTCCTTACATTGACCCCAAATCACAATACTGTCTAAGTAAGTAGCCAATGAAATAAAATGAAAATCCACTTCATGTTCAAAATGAAATAAGTAATGTATATGAAAGTCTTTATCAACTATTAATGACTGCTCGAAAATAAAGTAATGTAACATATCAAATTAAATTTTAAATTAGGAAAGCAAAGTCAAATTTAAATATGTAATTTCTAACTTGAACATTAGTGTGAGATTTGGCAATTACAACTTAGTATTCCTCATAATGTACTAAAAGCAGGATTTTGGACCTCTATATCACTGTATTTTGTGAGATTATATGAGTTTTTATTTTTTTTTATTGTACCTTGTTCTGTTTTGGTCAGATGTATCTGGTGCCTGTTTTAAATTATTAAATGGCAAACAAAAAGGCAGCCTCCTTAATGGGAGAAGGCATTTACAAATGATATATCTGCTAAGGGGTTAATATCCAAAATATACAAATAACCCATACAATTCAATATAAAAAAAAAACTCAATTAAAAAATCGGCAGAGGGCTTGAACAGACATTTGTTTCCAAAGAAGACATACAGATGGCCAACAGACAAATGAAAGTATGCTCAACATCACTAATCATCAGGGAAATGCAAATTAAAATCACAATGAGATACCAACTCACACCTATCAGAATGGCTATTATCAAAAAGACAACAAATAACACATCTTGGCCAGGATGTGGAGAAAACGGAACCCTCCTGTACTGTTGGTGGGAATGTAAATTGATACAGCCACTCCAGAAAACAGTATGGAGGTTCCTCAAAAAGTTAAAAATAGAACTACCATATGATCCAACAATTTTACTTCTGGGTATTGACCCAAAGGAAACAAAAACACTAATTCAGAAAGAAATATGTACACCAATGTTCATTGCAGCATTTATTATAATTGCCAACATATGAAAGCAAACAAGTGTCCATCCTTAGATGAATGGATAACGAAGATGTTATTTTTTTGTGTGTGTGTGTGTGTATATATATAATGAAATCAAACTTGCCAACAGAGACAACATGGATCTATCTAGAGGGCATCATGCTAAGTGAAATAAGTCAGACAGAGAAAGAAAAATATGATCTTACTTATATGAGGAATCTAAAAATAAAAAGAAAGAAAACAAAGCAAAAACAGGCTCATAGATACAGAGAGTAAATGTGTGGTTACCACAGTGTAGGGGGGTGAGGTGTTAAAATAAGTGAAGGGGATTAAGAGGTACAAACCTCCAGTTACAAAATAAATAAGCCATGGGGATATACAGAATAAGGATACAGAATAAAGAATATGGTCAATAATATTGTAATAACTTTTTATGAGGACAGATGGTTACTAGACTTACGGTGTTGATCATTTCATAATGTATGCAAATGTCAAATCACTCTGTAATACACCTGAAACTAATATAATGTTGTAGGTCAACTATATTTCAATCAATCAATCAATCAAATATTGAGTGGTACACTTTAAACCTGATTTTAATAAATGACAATTATACTCTCCACACATTAAGTATATGGATTAGACATTTCTTAAGACATTCTGATCTTTTGGTTTATATTTTGACTGTTGCTTCATTTAATATAATTTTAATAACTGTGGTAATGCTTGCAGTATTCTCTAATAACAGGTGAAACATGTCACTTCAAAAAGTTTACTTTTTTTCTGTGTTGTTATGAACAAACATTTCAAATAGTATTTATGTCACTTGATGTTAGCTCTGTCATCTATTAAGAGGACTACTTCTGATAGCATTCTGAGAGATAAGGGAAAGACGGCTGAAAGCAAAACTTTGACATTGCAGTATAGTTTTTGTTCACATTCCAGAAGGCACTAATTTTAAGAGAAATTAATTTAGGGATGCTCATCATATTATCACAGGTTTGACAGGATCAGCAAGTGTCATTGTGAACACTGATGATAAGATGTCAGAAGCTAGATAAAAGAATAAAAAATAAATGAAAGTACAGGAAGGAAATGAGCTCTTCCCTTTATGGGTATTTTATAGATAGTGATGCAGAATTTAAACTTGAATTGTGTTGGGAGGAGGAATCCAGATCATCTTTTTTTAACAAGGGCTTTCGGTTTTAATCAACTTTTACATATATCGAAGCTATTGGCACCTGATACAAATAGAATTTAGAGTTTTAATATAATTTCTGTACTACCAAAATAACATTTTAAAGGATGCTAAAAATCTTACAAATAGTTCACTATCTATACAATGGTGGTGAAATAGAATATTTTTGCAAAATCCAGTGTATTTTTTCTTATTTACAGATGGAACTGATAAAACTATACAGCAATAAGAGTATCAGTTTAATACCAAGAAAAAGCTCTTTAGAATAAAAATGACCAGTTATCATTTTTCTCAAGGTAAGTGTGTATCTTCTAAAAGCCTTGATAGGGAAAAAGCACACTAAAGGTAAATCTTCATGATAATATAAGGTAAATAACTAGCAACATTCTAAATTTTAAGGTGGGGAGGGGGGAAGGAATGAAGGAAAGGAGGGAGAGAGAGAGAGAAAAGGAGAGAGAGAAAGAGAGAGAGAGAGGTTTGTGTTCACATTTCTTCTTGAGATTACAACTTAATCTTCATTTAGAAACCCTAAATGGGAAGTAGAATATGCATTTAAATAGCATTTTTCCAAAAAATGAGTATTACCTTAAGCAACATTTAAAAAAAATCAGTTGTTATTTCACCATATTTTATTTTATAACCAATTCCCTTTATCACTATTCTCTCACCTTTTATGTCATTTTCTAAGTAGTTTATCAAGGAATCTTGACAGCTATGAAGGAATAGAGAAATCTGGCCAAATCACCATGATGGTACTCTAATTCACAGAAAGAAAGTGTTAATAATTCTTGATGGGGATTTATGTTGAATTTATGGTGGCAATAGTGCTTTCAATGGAACTATCTAGAAGCTAGTTCTTTTTTGCTGGGTTCTCCTAAGGGTGCAATAAATATGTCCACTGTGAGGAGGAAAATTGTTCCCCCCAGCCCCGCAGTAGTGAGTGATGTTAGTGCTCCAAGGAGGACAATAAGATACTGTGCTGGGGCGTACTGTGAGGAGACAGGGAAGAGAGCAGCAGATCAATTTTTGCAATTCAGGCAACAGGTCCTTGTAATATAATAATTAAATGTTGATTAAATTTATGGAGTCTATGTGCTCCTGAAGCTGTAGATCCAATATTAAGGAAAATTAAGCTAAAGGCCACTTGCAGACATTACTTTTTTTACAAGAAAAGCAATATACTTGTGTAAATGGAGGGTAGTGATAAAATAATTGTGTGGCTTGAAATACTGTAAGGAAATACAAAATTTCAGCAGACACCTGCACATTTTACATAGTTCTCAAACTTGGCTCTTTTTCTCCACTTAACTATAGATTATTACTGTATAGTAACTTTATTTAGGCTGTCATAACATCTGTAATTTGGAAGAGAGGAATGTGGGGAATTGGCATTACCTAAATTTTTCCTTGAGTAACATACTCTAACAATTGTTTCCTAATTGTTTGCTATCTATCCTCAAAATAAGAGTTAATAACAAGGAAAATAAACTAGTAATGATTCATCTAGAATACTTATTGAAAAAAAGTTCTCATAAATACACGGAGATGAGAATTTTCTAAGATGTCTCCACATATGTTGATGGAAGATAACAATATTTGGCCTTTAAAGTGATGCTGTCTTCTCTAATACTGTATAGTTTCTCATTTTAGCATTATTCCAGCCAGATTCTGGTAGCAAGTCAAAATTTTTCTTTTGGGTTTTATTCCTAATTTCCACAACTAAATAAATGTGTGATCTTAGGTTAGTCACATCCTCAGTAGGGCTTAGTTTTCTCATCTATAAAATAAACAGTGTGAACTCCCTGATCATCAAGGTTCTTTCAGATAAAAAATTCCTTTCCTTTTCTTTGTCATTTTTTTCAAAGAGGAAAAAAGGCCCCCAGTTGTGTAAGGTTCAGCCCACCACATAATACCTTGACTGGATATTCAGCAGTTCATTGTCGGGTGCATACTTTTAAAATATTGGGTTGGCCAAAAAGTTCGTTTGGGTTTTTCCATAACATCTTACTTAAAACAAACGAACTTTTTGGCCAACCCACAATAAAAGGAGCAGATCCTTATCAACAGTGCCTGAGGGCTAGTGATAATACTTCCTCTATTCCCCATCATACAATTTTGGAGAAAGAGATAACAGAGAAAATGCTACCTTTAAACCAAAGGTATCAGGTGTGACAATAATTTTATATTCTTAACCTAAAATGTCTGAGAAGGGGTTTCTAAATTCATACTACTGATTTTTCTATCACATTATGCGCAAGAGCCTTATTTAAATTTATGCACATGACCGCATATCAGTGGATTAATTATCAGTCAAGAATTTAACTCTTAAAGTCAGTGATTCAAAAAATTACAATTTTACATATCTCCTTATCTGATAGAATAAATATCTCCTATGTGGTAAGATATTATTCATCTTTGGAACAAATAAACTCTAAATTATAAATTGCTCTGGTAAAAATTGAATATATGCTAAAGTAAATCCTCACATGCTCCCTTGGTGGTTATAAAACTCACGTGCTTATCATTATGACTTTTCTCTCCACTCTCTCCCAGGGAGTATATCAAAAGCTATAACGGCCTTTTCAGTCCACCTTATGGGAGCATGCTTTTAGACAATAGGATCTCTCCAATTATTCTATTAAAACCCCTATACTATGCACTAACATTTCCGTCCACTTCTAGGAGTCATGGAACATGGGTGCAGGTAATAGGAAGAGATAGGTGCCAGTCTACTCTGCCTGTGTCTTGAGGTGTATGAGTCTGGATATATAAATTGCAGGATTCTAGGCTATCAGTAAAAATACACCACCTAAACTGATTCTAAAAATTTCATTTATATAAGTTTTCCTTACTTTAAAAAATTGCTTCCATTGTTAATTCACACCAATATATTTTCTTCATTAAAGGCATTTCTAGAATTTGATGTTCAGGAGAGCTTTGATTAAATCAGGTCTTTAATTACAGTGAGTCTAAGAAAATCCAATTATTTTAGATAATGTGTCCAACCTTCTGAACTAAAATAAAAATCATATAATGGGGTTAAATGTTAAGATGTCTGTCTCCAGTGGTAACTGTTCACATAAGATAGGAACAAAGAGGGTAAGACAAAATAAAATAAAACAAAAGCAAAAAAAAGAAAGCAAAATTGCCTTGTGCTGAATTCTCAGTGTACTTCCTTGGCTAACTAAGTCTAAGTCTAACAACAGCTCTTCTAATCTCATTATTTAAAAAAATAAATCAAGGGCAAACTGTTTTGCTGTACTCTTTGTTAAACATAGCCAGTAATTTTCTCTTCTATTCTTCAAGGGGTCTGTTCTTCATAAAACCTATTTTGGAGGAGAACATAGCTATATTTTCTCCAAGGGTAACTTATGAACCTAGGAAAAAAGCAAAATGATACATTCTCTTAAGGCATTTTGCTATCCTACTTAACTAGTTTATGGGAAAATGTGAAATATGCAGAATCATTCCCCAAAAGGAAAATTTAGTGATGAAATTGTACCTGCCTGAAACTCAGGGTTTTATTCCAATACATATGGATGTCACAGTGAGGAAGGTGTTTAAAAACTGCCCTATGCTGACCCTCCCCGCCAAAACCTACCAGTTTCATTTAAGAGGGAAATGAAATTGTCAGAGGCTGATTTTTCTTAAACTTTCTTCTTCCCTTCCCTCCTTTCCTTCTTTCTTTCCTTCCTTTAATGGTCTATCGACAATTGAATCTATGCTACTTACACAGTTGTTTTTTTTTTCTTGTTTTATCTTAGATATCTATGTTCTTATTTACCTTTCACATATTTGGAAAATAAGATTGTCTTTTGATGACTTCCTTAGATGACTTGAGTACAGCATATCCTTCTGTTCTAGAGTATGTACTATGTGCAAACTTTTTTTTTTTCCAAATAATGACCCTGATACTGATCTTGTGAATTCATATGACAACTTCTAGCCTATTTAGAACATTTGAAAAAATGAATTAGCTAGAGATTTCATTCTACTTTCTGATTAGTAGGGATTATTGGGAAATTAAGGATTGAAAACAGTCTATTACCATGTATATTCTTTTTTTTTTTTTTTTTTTTTTGCAGTACACGTTTCTCTCACTGTTGTGGCCTCTCCCATTGTGGATCACAGGCTCTGGACACGCAGGCCCAGTGGTCATGGCTCACAGGCCCAGCCACTTCGCAGCATGTGGGATCCTCCTGGACTGGGGCACGAACCTGTGTCCCCTGCATCAGCAGGTGGACTCTCAACCACTCGCCACCAGGGAAGCCCACCATGTATATTCTTGACATGTTTATACTTTTGGAATTGATTGGCCAACAATGTTGATTTGAATAACAATTTAATGTTGTGTTGATAACTGTAGGTCATCTTTATAGTATAAAAGTCAATTTTATGTAATATTTACCTTCAAGCAGAATTTTGAGAATTTACATGTGTCTATAGGAAATCATGGCAATGTTTAAAAATAAAGGTTCAAAAGTTATTAAGGGCCAACTTTTAAAAAGCTCTATAATTATTATTGTATGATCAAGAACTGCAGTGTTCTGACATTCAGACATTAAACTGACTAGTGACTTCAGATATTTTTAAAAAATAAACATGACCCCTTCAAATATTTGTAGAAATCAGATACTCTCACTAGTTCCTCATATTCTAGATGAAAAAAATGGAAGTGAGTGTTCTATAATCCAGACTTAACACTTTTTTGAAAGATGAAATAAAATGCTGAAGAATTTTGATCTCTTATGATGAATGATCCTGTTCAGGATCATTAATAACACAATTGGTTGAAACACTTCATTTTTCTTCTGTACCATGGAGTATCTAGAAAGATGGCTCTCTGGAGAGTAAAATGATATTTTCTTTATTGCATTTTTAAAGAAGATCATGTATTCTTTTTATTAGAACTGCATTGAACTTCGTAAATTTCTGCCACTTGAGAGGCTTTAGGTTTTTCATAGAGAATACTAGTCATCAGAAAATAAATAACAATTTTTTAATGGTGAAAGGATTCCATTTGTTAATGTTATTTTGCATACTTTCACAGAACATGTTTTTATTCTTTCATCTAAAAGGAGAATGTTATGTATCTCACATATAAATTGGCTTCAAATGATTTTCTTACAGATTATTTTTAAGAAGCATATGTTGAGCCACAAAATTTGGGCTCCTATTATGAGCTCTTAAGAAAAAATTAGGAAAATGTTTTTATTATAACTTTATTAAAATTCATAGACACTTTGAAACATGCTAATAGTACTTTTAATCAAACAATAAAATGTAGAGTACAGGCATATCTCACTTTACTGCACTTTACTGAGTTTTTTTTACAAATTTCATGTTTGTGGCAACCCTGTAGTGAGGAAGACAAAGTCCATGGGCACCATTTTTTCAACAGCATTTGTTCACTTCATGTCTCTGTGTCACGTTTTGGTAATTCTCCCAATATTTCAAACTTTTTCATTATTGTTATATTTGTTATGGTGATTTGTGATCAGTGATCTTTGATGTTACTATTGTAATTATTTTGGGGTGCCATGAATCATGCCCATATAATATGACAAACTTAACTGATAAATGTTGGATAAATGTTGCTTGTGTTCTGACTACTGCATGGACCAGCTGTTCCCCCATCTGTCTCCCTCTCCTTGAACCTCCCTGTCTCCTGAGACACAAAAATATTGAAAGTAAGCAAATTAATAACTCTACATAGGCTTCTAAGTGCTCAAGTGAAAGGAAGAGTTACAGGTCTCTCTTTTTAAATCAAAAGCTAGAAATGATTAAGCTTAGTAAGGAAGGCATGTGAAAGCTTACATAGGCCAAAAGCTAGGCCTCTTGTGCAAAAAGTTAGCCAATGCAAAGGAAATGCAAAGGAAAAGTTTTTAAAGAAAATTAAAGGTGCTACTCTGGTGAAGACACTAATGATAAGAAAGTGAAACAGCCTTATTGATGATATTGAGAAAGTTTTAGTGGTCTGGATAGATCAAATTACTCACAACATCCCCCTTAAGCCAAAGCCTAATCTAGGGCAAAGCCCTAATTCCTTCAAATTCTATGAAGGCTGAGTGATGTGAGGAAACTGCAGAAGAAAAGTTTGAAGCTAGCAGAGGTTGGCTCATGGGGTTTAAAGAAAGAAGTCATCTACATAACATGAAAGCACAAGGTGAAGCAGCAACTCCTGATGTGGAAGCTGCAGCAAGTTATACAGAATATCTAGCTAATTAATGAAGGTGGCTACACTAAACACTAGATTTTCAATGTAGACAAAATAGCTTCTATTGGAAGAAGATGCCATCATAGCTAAAGAGGAGAAGTCAATGCCTGACTTCAAAGTTTCAAAGAACAGGCTAACTCTCTTCTTAGAGGCTGACACACCTGGTGACTAAGTTGAAGCCAATGCTCATTTACCATTCTGAAAATACTAAGGCCTTTAAGAATTATGCTAAGTCTACTCTGCCTGTGCAGTATAATGGAACAACAAAGCATGGATGACAGCACACCTGTTTACAACATGGTTAACTGAATATTTTAAGCCCACTGTTGAGATCTGCTGCTCAGAAAAAGAAAAAAAGTCCTTTCAAAATATTACTGCTAATTGACAATGCACCTGGTCACCAAAGAGCTCTAATGGAGATGAGCAATGAGATTAATATTCTTTTCATGTCTGCTAGCACAGCATCCATTCTGCAGCCCATAGATCAAGGAGTAATTTCAACTTTAAAGTGATTATCTAAGAAATACATTTCATAAGGCTATAGCTTCCATGGATAGTGATTCCTCTGATGGATCTGGGCAAAGTAGATTGAAAATTTTCTGGAAAAGATTTGCCATTCTAGATGCCATTAAGAACATTCATAATTCATGAGGAGAGGTCAAAATATCAACATTCACATGAGTTTGGAAGTTGATTCCAACTCTCATGGATGACTTAGAGGGGCTTAAGACTTCAGTGGAGGAAGTAACTGTAGATGTGGTGGAAACTAGAGAACTAAAATTAAAAATGGCACCTGAAGATGTGACTGAATTACTGCAATCTCATGATAAAACTTTAATGGATGAGGAGATCTTCTTATGGTTGATCAAAGAAAGTGGTTTCTGGAGATGGAATCTACTCCTGGTGAAGAGGGTGTGAAGATTTTTGAAATGACAAAGGATTTTGAATACTACATAAACATAGTTGATGAAGTGGGGACAGGATTGACTCCAACTTTGAAATAAGTTCTATCATAGGTAAAATGCTATCAAACAACATTGCATTATTTATTTTCAACAGACTTATCAGGTCCATAAAATAATTTAGAAGTAAAAATATAAAGATCTAAGTTAGATTAGATCATATAATCAAATACTAGCCAATTAGAAATTGAAGCAAAGGTAGGAATAAGATCCTGTGATACAGTATAGTACCAGTAAGGATACATATTGGAAAACACGACATTATGTAGAATGATCTTAGGTTAACAAGACTATCTCCTCAAGTCTTTCTTATTTTAGCACTGTTTTGCATAGAATCGACAAAAACTTTTGCCTTCTCAAAGGTATCATACTGGCTGGGTGAATAAGAAACGTCTTAGAGGTTCATCCTTTAATCTTGATATTCAATCCTTATAAAGTGTTTTGTGTTACAGGGTTTGATAATGCTGTTTCTCTAGTGAGTTTGTGTTCCCCATAATCTTTTTTTTTATGTTAACATTTCAATCTCCCCAGAAAAGTTTCACCTGTATGAATCTTACTGGTAATGAAGTTAAGGTAAGTGTCGCACATTTTTTTTAAATATAGAAAAATAGAATATAGTAGCTTAGTAGTTTCAACAAAGAAACTGCTATTTCACCTCAATAAGAGTGCTTATTTTTTTTTCTGAAATTATCTGAATAAAAATATTCACATAACACTATTTATGAAGATTCCTAATATGATTTGATGTTAATATTAACAAATCACACTCCTCCCACAATCTATCTGGTACATATGTTGAAACCATGGCAACTATTTTAATATAAATCTTTGTCTTCACAAAATAACAGAGTCACATTGGGATTATTCACTAAAAATTTCAATATTTGTAATCATTTGACTTTGCTATACAGTTTAGTAAGGAAAAGATTAATGTTTTTATCTGTCTTGTAGTCTTTTGACTAAAGATACACAGTAGTAATTAATAATAAATTTCTCATAAGGAAATATCTAGTTGTCCTAGCTAAAATTTTACTCTTGAAATATTACTGTCCCACAAAACACCTTCTAAGAAGCTTGTACAAGTTTTATCATTATATTATGGAGATTATTGCGCTACATGTCTTAAAGAGTTTCTAAGTTCAGGAAAGCTTAAGAATATAGTATGAATATCTTTGTTTAAAAATTGGTTATAAAAGTTCTAAAACCAGAATCTGATAATTTAATATAATTTCAAAAGTCTTATAGATACATGCAAGTATAATTTTTCTTTTTCTCTACTATAGATTATAAACGTATTCACACTAGATAGTAAGCTTCAGGTTACATAGACTAGACACATGTTAAATTTATGTAATGTAATTAGTAAATATGGTCACCTGCTTCAGGTCTTACAAAATCATCACCTTTTCAAGATTTCTACCTGGGCAGGCCTATTTAAAATAAAATCTGCCCTGCACCTAAAAATCAACTTGCAAATTTCCTACCTCTGCACTAAATTTTTCCATACCACTTGTCACCTTCTAATATATCACAAAATTATTTCTTAAGTTGATTGCTTATTGTCTCTCTTTTACCACTAAAATATAAGTTCATAGAGGGCAGGGAATTTTTTTTCTGTTTTGTCCTCTGATAAAACCCAGCTACCTAGAACTGGGTCTGGTATAGAGGATCTAATAAATATTCACCAAAGGAATTTTTATTATACATATAAAATTATGCCATAACATCACAAGTATTAGGGCTATATTTTAGTATTATTCATCTTTATTTTTCTCTCTCAAAGATATTTTATTAGTATTCTATCTTGTCTATGATCTCCTTCTCAAGGCCTCCAAACAAACTGCACATTCTGTTCTAATCAGTTTTTAATGTTTACAAATTTTTTTTAGAAAACAAACATTTCCTTGCTAGATACATTACTCCTTAACTTATCCTGAGTCCCTTTTAATATATTCTTAAACCTCACTGCATCCTAATGTGAACAGCTTTTCACTTTCTATGTTGTATCTTATTAAACCTAATCTGTATCTTTTCTCCCATTTCTACTATTTCCTAATTTATTCCCCTCATTCTGACTAAACACTTCGTGTCTCTACTGTCTACTCTCATATATGCTTAAGTACAACAAAGATTTAGTTGATGATGAAGATAGTATGGTATTTGTTAGTATACTGTATTTAGTAAAGAATTTTCTTCTTTAAAAAAATTATTTAACATTAGAGCTACTCCTTATATTTGAATAGTAAAAGTAACATTAAGTCTAATTTCTTAAGGAGAAAACAAATGTAACTGAATTTAGGTTAATTTAAACTCTATCTGAAGAGTTTCTTATTGATGTCCTCACTCCCCTTTTATTGATCACTTTGGGAGAATGAACACTATATTTATCAATAGCCAATCTTTATGGACAGCAGCTAAATAATGGAAACTTGAAGTATAAAGGACAGACCAGATACTCTCAAGGTACTGTAGGGTCTACAACAATTAAAACATATTTCTATTGGTGTATCTTTCTTTCATGAAATTCCCTATACTAGACCTCGCTTTCCCCAGTGTCTACTTTGTCCCTGTACTAGGTTAGCATGATTACTGAGGTGCCTCTGTGGTATCATTAGTAATACATTACTGCTGCATGACAGAAAATCCCATTTATCCTTAGAATACCAATGAAAAATAGGAATTAAATTATCCACATTAGTGAAATTAATGAACTTAAAGATCTTTTCATTTCCAGTCCCTCAGGCACACTGTTAAGCCATGATTTTTCATGATTTTCTCTGTGAAAAAGATAATTGAATATTTTTTGACAATATAAGACTCTCACTAAACTCAGAAAAGCTTAAGGCTAAGAAAGATCACATAGGTGGGTCAGTGGTTTAATATTAATACTTTTCAAGTCAAGTTCTCTGATATGTTAAATATTGTCAAAATAAGATTTTTTTCAGTGTTAGTGTAAATATTTACTTGCTTATTTAAGATATTCATAAAAACCTTCAATTTTTGATAAAATCTGGTTGAGCAAATTTTCAGAGCATGATATATAATATGTTAATAGCAAATAAGCTGGTTTAAGCAAATAATGTGTAGGAACACATTTATGAATTAAATAAGTAAATTCATTAAGAGTATGCACACAGAGTTCAGATCTTCAGAAAACAGCATATTTCTGTCAATGATTTATATTATAGAAAATTATAAATATAAATTATAAACCCATCTCTGGATTTCACTTATGGGGGAAATAACTTTGACATCTAAAGTTAAAAACATAAGAACACTGACATTCTGCTAAAAGACGTAGCTTTGGCATTTTTTGATAATACCTATGACATCTTACCCTTTGTTTTAGATACACTGAGGATAGAGTTTTATTTACAAAGTTAATTTTAAGACATTAAGTTTTGTTCTAAATCCTTCAAAGAAACCTCAGAGGAGTTAAATTAAGATTCTGTCTACACAGTTTAAAATTGGCACTTTACTCCTACTGAATTGATCTATCTATCTATCTATCTATCTATCTATCTATATATATATATTTGGCTCAAGGAAACCTTTCCATTTCTAGTGTTTTTCTCACATGTGGGAGTGCCACAGATGTGTTTCTTCTAACATAAGAGAAATAGTTTTGGAGATAATGCATTAACTTGAGAATTAAAAAAAATACGTTCTACATCTACGTTTGCTACCAATATACTTTTAGACCAGTTGAAATTGGCACCATCTATCCATCCATGAAAGGATAATTTAAAAGGCTTTACTTAGAATTGTGTGACCAACATGATGACTACATCAGATGACTCCATGACTAATACAATTGTTTCTTTGTAATCAGTTGTCAAGGGAGAGAAAGAAAGAAAGAAAGAAAGTAAGTAAAATAAAGAAGGGAGGAAAGAAAGAAAGAAAGGAAAAACGAGCTAAAAATAGTTGATTCAGAGATTCATCACCTAAGTGATATCATATTCTGTCTTTGGGTTCTGTGAGTCTGGGGCATTTTGTTTATACCTTTTTAAAGTTCTGCAATCTTATTCTTTAAGCACAGAACCATTTTGAAGCATTATTGTAACTTTTGTACTAAGAGACCACAGGGTCTTTGAAAGGGATATGCATGACAAAGTATTAGGAAAGTGGCATTATTAGCACCCATCTCTGAATTTCTCCTGCCTGACAGCTATAGTTTGTATCTATTACTGGGGTAAGTCTTAATGTTCTTTGTAGTTGGTACATTGACAACAATGTGGGGCCTGTTTTGGTGGTGGTGGATGTTCTCCCCCAGCCTTCTCAAGAAAGTTTGCATTTGTACACATTATATGTAAAAGGGGGAGTCAAGCTAATTTTTCAAAATAATCAATATTCAAATGATTTTGAATCTTATTGGAAGAACTTCTACTCCCCCCATAGATGAAGACTAATTAGGAGGTCTAATATGTACCTTGAACTTGGGGTTCAAAGAATAATAAAGAAAACAAAATTTTTAATCTTTTAAAAAATTTTTTTTTTCGCTTTGAGGACCGCCTGAATTGAAAGTTAATTTTCAGGTTCTAAGGTTTCTTTTCTTTTCTTTTCCTTTTTTTTTTTTTCTAAAGAGGAAAGCATGGTGGCAAAGTATTTCAAATCACTTATTTTAATATCCCTAATTCTATTACACATAGTTTATTTACAAAACCCTGTTTCACAAAAAAAAAAGGTCAGTCCTTGCTAAAGCACGGTATCTTACAGAGAAGTCCTTTGTATATTCCCAATAAATCCTTATATAATTTTCAATTGTTATTTCTACCAAATCTAGAAGACGGTTATCAACAATGATGGACACCATTATTGGCTCAAGTTATATGTACCTCCAATTTTCCTTTCTCATTCACAAACAGATCACAGAACCTATATTTATTTACTTTTACTTTTTGAAAATATCTCTTTCTTTATTAGCATCCCATAGAACATACTTTAGTAAATGCTAGTCTCTACTTACATGCATTTGAGTCAGCTATTCTGTTTTCTTTATATTCAACCAATGAAACCCAGAGAAAAGATGTGCCATCTGTTTTGGCTACTTATATGTAATTATTCACGATTTTACATCCATTAATCCTCTTCATATTCACTGCTATCCCAGTGCTACTCTGGGCAAGAGCTTAGACTGACTATTGCTCTTGTAGTTGCTCTTTCTTATTACAGTATAAGGGCTCTACTGCATTACCAAGATCCATGAACACAAATAAATAACAGAGAAATAAAAATCTGGAAAGCTCTAAGAGTGGTAATGGCACTAAATAATACATATAGATTCAGTGGACTGTGATTAGCATTTGTCTGAAAGGTATCACAGCTCTGTTCTGCTGTTAGAACAACACTTGCAGCCATGGAATATATCTATATTAATGCTAGAAACCCTGACTAATGCATTTAGTATGAATAACCCATCCAAAAAACAAGCAATGGTGGTTTGCTGGTTACAACAACACAGATTGCACACTAATCACTGCCTATTCTGTAAACATGAATCCAACTGTGTTCTTTTCTTCTGATTTCCTTTAAAAAAATCATTCATTCTATAAACACATAAAAGGGGGAGCTTTCCACAGTGTTAAGTATAATGCTTCAGGAAAAAAGTGGTGCATTAAAAAGCTCTACCCTTTAATCCAGACAGCAATCTAAATCTAACCTGGGCTGTTTATTTTTTTAAGGTGTGTGGATCTGATTATTATATCATTCAGTGATTCCCTCTGTTACCTTTATCAATTCTGTACTAATCTTTCCTCAGTTAATAATGTAACAAATTTTAGGGCTTAAATTGGACATAATTTCCTAAATCTCTATACTGATGCTCTTATTTTATCACCTGAGTTACATATACATTTGTAGGTAGTGGGTTTAAAGATAAAGACCACTGTTCTTCTTTTGACCATCCAAACTTTTGTACAAACATTACCTCTTCTTTTCTCAGAGATATTAAAGTAATAATTCAAATTCTTATTAAAACATGGAGAAATATAGTGTTTTCAGAGATATATGAAAAAAGGTTGAACTGGAATTTCACTAAGAATTCCTGCCACAACCTAGGACTCATTAAATGCATGTGCATTGTGCATGTATATGTCTGTGTCTGTGTGTGTGTAATTTTATTTGTCTTAAAAGGAAACTTCTCTGTAATTTTGTTAGCTGCATTATGTGACCTCTTGTTCTTGGAAGAATAATCAAACTCTTTAACTAACCAAAGAGACCTGCTTTTACAACTAGTTCCACAGTTACCAGTCTCATTCCTCTTTTGATTAGTATCTAGGGCTAGGAGAGAATTTAGAGGTAGTTCTCACACTCTCCTCTCATTTTCATCTATTCATCTGAGAATGGGGAATGTTTTTCACACTCAAAGAGCTATCTGGAAGTCTGTCAGATTATGGTCCATTTCATTCACTCATGCATTCTTACATTCATTCATAATAAATCTATGATTGCTTTTTAAATATGCTTGACATTACTGATGGAAAGAAGAGAATCTAATTTTATAAGTGAAGTAGAAATCAGATATTTGGGTTAAAATTTTACTTGGGTCTTGAAGGAATGAATGAATGCCCTTTGGAAGAAATGGTCAATTATATTAGATAACTTCTCTTGGGCGGGATTGTTGAATAGATTAATACAATTTTGGATATTTATCTTTTTAAAAGTGTTTTCTTTTAAGTGCAGGGTCTGATAATTTTTTTTAAATAAATTAACTTTAGGGCTAATTTCTCAACCTATATTAAATAACTATATTCTGTTTGTCAAAATTTCCAGCATTTTAAAATTGGTTATAAGCATTCTAAAGGTATCAGAATCATACCATGTGTAATTAAAAAAGAAAAAGAAATGTGTCCAGTGATTTCAAATATCCTTCACGGGAAATTGTACTATTATAATGCTTTTAAATGAAGACATTGATTTCATTTTTATATATTACATTAATTTAAAAAATATCTTCATTTATGCATGTGATCTGTTGGCATTTTTAGGATTTATGACAAAAATACTTCAATCTTGTATTCTGTCTAAGAAGACACTATATAAAACTCCCTTTCAAGCTTCACACTCATCAAAGACATTACATCAGATATCACACTGCTTATTTAGTTAAACATATGAAGATTTCAGTAATAATGTAAATATTTTAAAATTTGCATGTCAACTTAGCCACAACTGAAAATCAAAAAGTTCAATTTTTACCAGTAGAATAAAACACATTATTTTTACTCTGAATGTAAATATACATGGGCATTAGCCATCTCTCTGAATAAAATCTACCCAATGTATATTTTTACCATATGACTTCAGGATTTTCCAGTAAAAATGTCTTTCTCTCTAACCAAGTCTATAGCATAAAAGCTCTAATTTTCAGGAAATGAGGAGTTTTGTTTTAAAATGTGATAATATGTTTTTACAAAATAAAACAAAGAAAAATAGACCAAAACAACAACTTCCCCCATGTAAACATGAGCTATTAAATAGCAAGCAAGTAAAGCAGAATTCATAGAAAGCTCAATTCATGGAAAAATTACGGATTTCTTCTTTTCCTTACTTGGCTTCCACCACCTTCAGTACTCCAAAAGCTGCTAATGATCATAAAGGTGAAACCATATATCAAATGTTGCAGGTGGTAGAATAAGAAAGGAAGGAAATGCTAAAGTCAGTCTACAAGGACATAAACCTCCTGTGATGAATTAAGAATAACTTTTATTTCAAGGACAGGTACTCTTTTAAAAGTTCAGATGCTGTCCTATTGTATTCTGACACCTGAGAAATATTTAGCTACAGGGAACAGCAGGGAATCTGCAGCCCAAGTACTGAGTTCCATTTCTTAATTTTGTATCCCAATTAATTCTTAGGTCATTTCCTAGCACTCTGTGTTTTATCTTCTAATTTGAAAAATTAGAACAAGAAATTTGAAAATGATCCAGTGAATGAATTCTATTGTCTAGCTTGTCTAGCTAAAGTTGCATTATCATTGCAATATTTTTCTTTTAAATGGTTATCAATTAAAATTTAACACACTGGCTTCAAAAATGGTTATGGTTAGGATGTTTTATAAGGCAAGGTTGATAGAGAACTTTTCAAAAAGCCATTGTATACCTGATTGGCCAAAACCTCATAAAATAAAGATTCCATGTTAAAAAAAATCTTATTTTTGGCAATTTTATGCAGTACCATTTTTGTGAATAGCTTTAATTATTTTTTATATTTTTCTTGACATCATGACTGTATCTATAAAAGAAAAAAGTAGGCAGCTTCTTATCAAGTTTAAAAAGAAGACACAACTCAGGAAGGAAATTTGGCAGATATCAAAAAGAAAATTCAAAATGGTTAAAAAGGATATGATAGTATGAATCATATCACCACATGGAAACTAAGTTTGTTTTTAATGGGTTGAAGACATAATATTTTATGAAGATTCTACACAATTTCTATTTAAGGACTCTTTTCTGGCACAGTTACTTATTACTGAGTAAGGAAAAACTTTACAAGTTTGTTTCTCATTGTCAGATTTACTTTTTTGGGTAGGTTGCAGATCAATTATCAAAAATCACGGAGTTCCTCATAGCAGAAAAACAAGGTCCTGGTCAAAGACATGAGCACAAACCGTGTACTGGACTTTAGGCGTTGCCAATACACATTCTAAAGATGACATTCTCTTAGCTATCTATCCTCCTATTAAGTTAACTTTTGGTCAATTATCAGATCTCAAGGGAATGGCAAGGCACAAAATGGCAATAGATTGAAACAAGTGTCTGTTACAGGGACAGAACATGAATTCCAGAGGATAAATTTCACCTGTATTTAGTTGTAGTAAAGAAAAGGACAAACTGACCTTGAAAACTAACACTGAAAACACAAATCTCCAATGAAAACACAAATCTTTTGTAGGGGTATAAAAATAGGGATGAAATAACTGGTAGGTGGGAGTGGATACCCACATTGTCAGAAATCAGAGGATAAGCCAGATAAATGTTATTGCCTTAGTTTCACCACAGTATGCATTAACAAGAGCTCCTTCTGAGAAATGAATAGGTAAAGAATTCAGATTTTGGATAAGAGACATAGAGCAAAAGTTGGACATCCGATAGATTTACACCGTCTAGGTAGTTAATCATTTGTGTCTTCCTATATTAACTCTACCTGATATATGGCATGATATGTTTGCTTCATATTATAAACTCTTTTTCACAACTCTAGAGCAATTTAAAGAGAAAAGGGAAAGAGATCTTCCAAGAGGATAAGTTGCTTAAAATCAATAGGGATAAAGGTAGTAGCTGGGTACTGAGGTGTCAAGGTGTTTAAAATTTAACTCTGGATAATACATGATAAACGAAAATAGCCAGAAGCTCTAGAATACCAAACCATTTTTTCTTCCGTAGTAATTGTTTACTACACGGCTTCTAGCCTCCCTTTTAGAGCATACTGAAACATATCTAGTTTGGTATCTGAAAGTAGCTCACCTTAATTCAAAATGAAGTCATAGAAAAAGGATGAAGAAACAGTCATATTTCATTTGGGAAAGGTGCTAAAAACTAAACATTAAAAACAAATTATGATGAATTGAGAGGTCAAGGACATTTCTGAAAATAAACAAAAAAGAGCACGTGTTAGATTCAGGATGTAAGAAAAGTAATGATCAGTGAGCAAAAGAAAGAACTTTATGATGAGGTGAGCTATTAAGTACCAGAAAGGCTAATTGATTCACTGCTGCAAAATCTCTTTCCCTGGAAGTTTTTAAAAAAGCATGTGTGCATTAGGGCATATGCTCACGCCCTTAGGGAGGCCACGTAAACTTTGTGGGCAGGGTGACCAAAGCAGAGATGGAGGCAGTTGGAGAAAATCCCTGCCACTGAGTTCCAGGGTGAACTCTGGTGGGCGCAAAGTCAAGATTATGATAGCACCAGTTAATGTCAAATTTCAATCTTGATTCAATATGTCTTGTTTTTATGAGATGTGAGAAATGTATAACATTACTCTTACTATTTATAGAAAAAAATGTAGCTCACAGCTATCTAACACATTATGAGGGAAAAATAATGAGGAGATGAGTGGATAAAATATTTGTGGACCAATTTAATAACATGAAATTTTAGAAATAGACCAACTATAATTCCCTGTGTATGTAGAAAGGGATTCAAAAGAGCCTGTGGGCAGAGTAGTAAGCAAAAGACATGACTCATCCAAACCAATAAATATCATCATTTTGGTCTAAAAGCAGTGCATC
The DNA here is from genome assembly GCF_963455315.2 of Globicephala melas. NCBI lineage: Eukaryota > Metazoa > Chordata > Mammalia > Artiodactyla > Delphinidae > Globicephala > Globicephala melas. The sequence continues at coordinate 50,290,179 of NC_083335.1, forward strand.
ACTGAGAAAAGTTGATATGACATTGGATGGTAATGACAAAATGGATTGCCTGTTGCTGTGATGTTATTCTGGGGGAAAGACTTTAAAATGTGACATCTTTTAAGGGATATGCATATTTATACAATGTCTGCATGAGCTGAACAATACTTCAGACCAAATCATGTGCAACCAAATTTTATAGTTTTCTAAAACAGCCTGAGAAGTTCTACTTTGCTACCTTCAGCAGTTTTGCCCCCAAACATGACACTTAATTAATGATCATTAAAATAGTGCAGAAGGCTTGACCCATCATTTCCTGTCCTATATTTAGCTTACTCTCTGACTGATGCATCTATGGCAGATTTGTCAGAGAACCTTACTTTCTGAATGGTCAAAATCTTAACTGCAAAGAACAACTCTTGAATATAGCTTATTCAAGTGGCATCAAGTTGTGGGAAAAGTATAAGTATTAAGGGTCAGATAGACTTGGGCTGTTTTGGCACTTAAGAGTTTTTGATCTTGGGAAAATTAATTAGCTCCCTCTGTGTCCCTTATCCCCTTTTTCTTAAGGTCCAGAGTGAGTTTGCAATTCCTATTCTTCAGAAAGACTGTTTTGAAAATTGGACATAATGTATGTAAATTTCTTATCAGAGGATCTAGAAAATAAACAAAATAACATTTACTATAAATACAATAAATGTTCATGTTGATTCCTTTCTATTTCTTGCACCCCCAAGATATTTTTATTTATCAGCAATTTTTCTATACAATGAGTCATTTTTACAAATAGTGTCCAATTATTCTTTTTCCTCTCTCATTCATATAATTAGAAGCCAACCAACTGCTCCTTCCATCCTACCCCACAAGGCAAAGAAAACACTTAATACTTGTCAGTATCATTTCTCAACTGTCATAGTACAAATTCAAATCTACAAAGATATATCTATTGACATTATTGTCATCTCTAGTCACAAATCCTCAAAAAGCCAACAAAATCTGTAAAAAAACAAGCATTTCCTATTAATATGTACTTGAAGTGGACATATGAAGGCAAAGAGAGGGTGAAAGGGATAAAGGGAAAGTATAATATTGTAAAAATGACATGCTGAAAAATGAAACATATTATTTGAATATACTGGGACGATTAATTAACTAATGATAAAGATATAATTTTGATTTATTTTCCTGTCATAAATTAAAAAAAAAGAATATGATGTCATTATGGTAAATTTCTGCTTTCTGATGCCAACTGTAATTTGAACTAATTACAACTGATAGGTTAATATGCCTTTTGATAAATGAGTCTACAGTCATTAATTATATTTTTTATCTCTAACAAAGAAAGTAATAATTATACTTAAGCACTCTGCAAGACAGAGAGTGGTACTAGCTTAATCATAAAGTAAAGTAAAGGCAAAGAACATATAACCTGGCATTAGGGAGAAGGAGAAGGTCATGTTTTGATAGAAAGGATAAATCTATGTCCTAGTATAATAGAAGGATAAACACAAGTTTGGCTTTAATTATGAATGAGTTAACACCCAGTTTCATATGAGCTTGAATGAGTTACCCAGGTTCTCTATACATAGTTCATCTGCCAGTGCAATGTATGAGGCACTTGACATGCATTATTTTATGTATTCTTACAAAAATGAAGTAGTTAACATTATGATCCTCATTTTACAAATGAGGAAATGGGGTTCAGAGTGTCTAAGAGCTTGTCCAAGGTCGCACTGTTAGTAATCAGTAGTAGCAGGACTTGAAAGATCTTTTTATCAGTAAGTCATACTGAATGCTCCCTGAAAGATTTGTTTTGTATCTAGCAAATTCCTTTTTTGCTAACATGCTCCCAGAAGGTCTTCAACAGACTACGTTAGGATGTAATGCTGAAGGGCCTGATCATTCTAGCTTTTGCAAAATTGAGGAAATAGGCCTTATATAAGCAAGTCAAAAAGGTGCCTAGACCAAGTGGAGAATGCAAAACATCATCTCCTTTTTCATAGTGATGAAAGGTATATGGTGATATCCTCCCAAGAATATAATTGGCTCAATTGAATTGTTCCAGACCATATTCCCTAGCAATCACTGGACTGAGTCTACAAAGTGCATATGTATACTATGCACACACACACACACACAGTGTTGTGATTGTGTTTTACAAAAGTATTTCATAATATCAATATTTATGCTTATACATGAAGATATAGTTGCTGCTAAGGAAAGTATAATAAAAATATCCACATGATAGGTAAAGAGAATGTAAACAAACATGAAAAGAAAGACATTTCAAAAAAATGATATATACAGCATTTAACTTCTCAATTTGGATGAGTTTACAAATATTCTTTAAGATTAAAATCCAGTTAAATTAAAACAAATTAGTTAAATGAAACAGGTTTAAGGCAGATAGGAAAGTCAACTTTGTTTTTGAAAAATATTGAAACTATATGACAGCTTTCACATACTAATTTGTTTAAAATAACATAGTATAAAAGAAAGAAAGAAAACAAGAAAACATGGGATTAATCTATCATCTTAGTTCAAACAATTTTCACCAATAGACCATGGAGGTGAGATCCCCAGTGAATGGAAATACTGTCATTGCACTGTAACATCTTTTTAAAAATCAAAGAAGTGGGCTTCCCTGGTGGCGCAGTGGTTGAGAGTCTGCCTGCCGATGCAGGGGACAGGGGTTTGTGCTCCGGTCCGGGAGGATCCCACATGCCGCGGAGCGGCTAGGCCCGTGAGCCATGACCACTGAGCCTGCTCGTCCGGAGCCTGCGTGTCCGGAGCCTGTGCTCCGCAACGAGAGAAGCCACAACAGTGAGAGGCCCGCGTACCGCAAAAAAAAAAAAAAAAAAAAAGCCATTTATATTAAAAAATAGGACAATAGAGACAGAAAGTAGATTAGTGATTGCCTGGAGTTAAGGATGGACACAAAGAATCTTTTACGGGGTGATGAAAATGTTCTACAATTGCATTGTGGTGATGATTGCACAACTCTGTAAATTTGCTAAAAGTCATTGACTTGTACACTTAAAATGCGTGAATTTTATGGCATGTAAATATTATTTCAAAGAATCTGTAAAGGCAAAGATTAAACATTAAAAAAAATCAACATGCGGAACCTTATGAAAATAAGAATATAAAAGGAAAAAAGTACTTTTCGAATTGAAAAGTTGAAATGATGGGAATAAAAATGTCAAAATTAGTGAATCTTCAGAGGTGTAACCTTCATTTCAAGTCTGAGTGTTTAAGATCTTCAACAGATAAAATAATCACATATTGAAAATTTTTATGGTCACGAAATCCTTATGAAATGTCACATTATGTGGTGGCCATATTTCTAATATTCTTATTTTTGTGTAGTGCAAAATATAAAGGAATTCCTCACTATGATTTTTTTATCAATTCCATAACTTCATTTCTCCCTTTATTTCCAAAGTTTCATTATTTTTGATAGTAACATTTTTCATACTTTCACAATATAAAGGCCGCTACTTTCTTAATAAGAAAATCTTCTTTCCATTCTCAGTAAAGAAGCAATTTGCCCTTGTTTTTTTAGAAAGAAGGGGCAAAACTTGAAGTTACTCAAGTTGCACAGGGTATGTGTACACATGTGTGATTAAAAAATGCATTCACCTTTGTCTCCACTTTGTATTTTAACAATAGTAAGCATGAGAATACACTATATTTCATAATATAAAAGAGATAACATACTGAATAAGCACCATCCTAACTGCTTTAAGTCATTCTATCTCTATTAATTAATTCTTAGGGCTGAAACATATTGAGGACTTAATATATGTCAGGCATTTTTCTATACACGTTATACACATCATCTTTCATTTAATCTGCAAAGCATTTCCATGAAGTAGGTACTAATATTATCTCCATTTGACAGATGAGAAGCCTGAGGCACAGTTAAGTAACTTGCCCAAGACCACACAGCTAGCAATTGTAGAGCTAAGAATAAAATTCAGTAGTCTGACTGCAGAGCCAAGATCTTAACCACTGCTCAGTGCTGCTTCCCACTTTGTGTTAAATTTTCAAGCTAATATTTCAAAATAATCCAAAATCATTTGATTTAATAAATGTACTATAAAAATCACTTTCCCATTGTGCTTCAGCACTCTGTACACCCACTGTGAAATGATGGCTCAGTTTTATGACCTGTAGTTACAAAGATACTAACTATGGCTTTAATTAAACATTTTCCTTTCTTTCGTGTATCATCCTTTAAACATTCCTCCAGTAATTTCATCCTAGTTAAATAATTTAGTTCTCAGGAGAAACTCATCTTAATTCCATACTTCAAAAACCCAGTCTCCTCAAGACACTTTAGTTGGTTCTCTAAAAATGTTGTAACAAGAGGAAGAGTATTCTGATGAGTTCAATATAATTATATTTAACCCCAAAATAGTTCCCAGTATTAATATGCTAACTACCATCTACTAATCTTGGAAGTGTTGTAGTCATCAAAGGCTGTTGCATTTTCCAGTGATGTGTCTCTCTTTCCTTCAAAAGAGAAAGCACTGATTCAACTCAATGAGCCACAATGAAAAGATAATATTCTTTTGCTTTCCAAAGCACTGGTAAATGGACAGGTATCTGCATGGATGTGTTGATGCTTCAAAGAAATAGACCATTATATTAGGATGTGCTTCACCTAGCGGATGGTATGTGAAATCAGTTTCATGGATGATGAGGCTTCTAAAGGTTTTGATTTGTAATCCATTGCTTTAACACGAAGTAATACATACTCAGGGAAGAGTTTCCCCACAGCAACATTTTATAATGATCCATATTTGAAGGAATACTCTTAAAGACAAGCACAGACAAGCAATAGACATTACTATGTGACGCCATAGATAAAGGCCTTATTGGATTTCAGCTAAGTTTGCCATCAAGAAGCTGGACCTGTCATAATCTTATGCACCCCCTCATCTTCTAGGAGTGGGGAGGTTCCTTGAAAGCTTTTGATTCCACTATGTACACACTCAAGAAGCAAAGAACACGATATGGAGTTTCAGGGGATTTTTTATGCTGCTTCAAATTATTTCTTAGAAAATACAGGAAAATCTTATCCTGCCTCTGTTCTCTGTCACTAAGATGCTTCAAGGCAGAAATGCACTGAATTAAGACTGAGTTTCAGACTCATCTAGTTCAGTTAACTTCTCTGTGCCTCGTTTTGTCTCTCCATGGACCAATAATGCTAAAAGCAACAATAACAACGATAGATACAATAAATTTGGAAGACACTCTGTTACATGCACCGTGCTTAGTGTTTGTTAAAAAACACGTTATATTGCATTAAGGTGGATATAATCACATCCATTTTATAGCTGAAACATATTAGGTTAATAACTAATGAATACAATATTCAAACCCAGACTCCCTCTTCCGAAGCTGCACTCCCCTTTCCAGCTTAATGTTGCCTATTTTAATGTTGCCTATTTGCCTCCTCACTACCAAATAATGGGATTTTGAACTTTAACATTCTCTGTTGTCCCATTTGATCTAAATTACTGCCAGCAATATGTTCTAACGATGCTCTGCAACTGTCTCTGCCTGGGGTCAGTAGAGTTACTAGAATTCCTAGAATCACACAGTTGCCATAGGAATGCCTTTCAGACCTGGCTCACAGACAGTAGCAATTTTCAGGTATGCTCATCTCTCCGGAAGAGATAGCACAGGAATGTGTATTGGACACATGCAAAGACACAGCGTCCAGTGACAAACTGGAATCACTACAGGCTTTACTTTTATACTCCTAAATTGCATCTGGGAAAACTGGCCTGCAGAACCTCCCAGCACATTCAGCCTTGCTGTCTGCAGTCTGAACATTCAACAGCTTTAAAAGGTATTGCTAAAAATAGCCAAAGCAATCTTGAGAATGTAAAACAGAGCTGGAGGATTCAGACTCCCTGACTTCAGACTATACGACAAAGCTACAGTAACCAAGACAGTATGGGACTGACACAAAAACAGAAATATAGATCAATGGAACAGGAAAGAAAGCCCAAAGATAAACCCATGCACATATGGTCACCTTATCTTTGATAAAGGAGGCAGGACTGTACAGTGGAGAAAGGACAGCCTCTTCAATAAGTGGTGCTGGGAAAACTGGACAGGTACATTTAAAAATATGAGATTAGATCACTCCCTAACACCATACACAAAAATAAGCTCAAAATGGATTAAAGACCTAAATGTAAGGCCAGAAACTAACAAACTCTTAGAGGAAAACATAGGCAGAACAATCTATGACATAAATCACAGCAAGATCCTTTTGACCCACCTCCTAGAGAAATGGAAATAAAAACAAAAATAAACAAATGGGACCTAATGAAACTTCAAAGCTTTTGCACAGCAAAGGAAACCATAAACAAGACCAAAAGACAACCCTCAGAATGGGAGAAAATATTTGCAAATGAAGCAACTGGCAAAGGATTAATCTCCAAAATTTACAAGCAGCTCATGCAGCTCAATAACAAAACAAAACAAACAACCCAATCCAAAAATGGTCAGAAGACCTAAATAGACATTTCTCCAAAGAAGATATACAGACTGCCAACAAACACATGAAAGAATGCTCAACATCATTAATCATTAGAGAAATGCAAATCAAAACTACAATGAGATATCATCTCACACCAGTCCGAATGGCCATCATCAAAAAATCTAGAAACAATAAATGCTGGAGAGGGTGTGGAGTAAAGGGAACACTCTTGCACTGCTGGTGGGAACATGAATTGGTTCAGCCACTATGGAGAACAGTATGGAGGTTCCTTAAAAACTGCAAATAGAGCTACCATATGACCCAGCAATCCCACTACTGGGCATATACCCTGATAAAACCATAATTCAAAAAGAGTCATGTACCAAAATGTTCATTGCAGCTCTATTTACAATAGCCCAGAGATGGAAACAACCTAAGTGTCCATCATCGGATGAATGTATAAAGAAGATGTGGCACATATATACAATGGAATATTACTCAGCCATAAAAATAAATGAAATTGAGCTATTTGTAATGAGGTGGATGGACCTGGAATCTGTCATACAGAGTGAAGTAAGTCAGAAAGAGAAAGACAAATACTGTGTGCTAACACATATATATGGAATTTAAGAAAAAAAAATGTCATGAAGAACCTAGGGGTAAGACAGGAATAAAGACACAAGTCTACTAGAGAATGGACTTGAGGATATGGGGAGGGGGAAGGGTAAGCTGTGACAAAGTGAGAGAGTAGCATGGACAGGTATACACTACCAAACGTAAAATAGATAGCTAGTGGGAAGCAGCCGCATAGCACAGGGAGATCAGCTCGGTGGTTTGTGACCACCTAGAGGGGTGGGATAGGGAGGGTGGGAGGGAGAGAGACACAAGAGGGAAGAGATATGGGAACATATGTATATGTATAACTGATTCACTTTGTTATAAAGCAGAAACTAACACACCATTGTAAAGCAATTATACTCCAATAAAGATGTAAAAAGTAAAATAAATAAATTAATTAATAAATGCTGGAGAGGGTGTGGAGAAAAGGGAACCCTCTTGCACTGTTGGTGGGAATGTAAAGTGATACAGCCACTGTGGAGAACAGTATGGAGGTTCCTTAAAAAACTAAAAATAGAACTACTGTACAGCCCAGCAATCCCACTAATGGACACATACCCTGAGAAAACCATAATTCTAAAAGAGTCATGTACCACAATGTTCATTGCAGCTCTATTTACAATAGCCAGGACATGGAAGCAACCTAAGTGTTCTTTGACAGATGAATGGGTAAAGAAGATGTGGCACATATATACAATGGACTATTACTCAGCCATAAAAAGAAACAAAATTGAGCTATTTGTAATGAGGTGAATGGACCTAGAGTCTGTCATACAGAGTGAAGTAAGTCAGAAAGAGAAAAACAAATACCATATGCTGACATATATATATGGAATCTAAAAAAAATAAAAAATAAAAAAAATGTGGTTCTGAATGAACCTAGGGCTAGGACAGGAATAAAGACACAGACATAGTGAATGGACTTGAGGACACAGGTAGGGGGAAGGGTAAGCTGGGATGAAGTGAGAGAGTGGCATGGACATATATACACTACCAAATGTAAAATAGCTAGTGGGAAGCAGCAACATAGCACAGGATCAGCTCGGTACTTTGTGTCCACTTAGAGGGGTGGGATATGGAGGGTGGGAGGGAGATGCAAGAGGGAGGAGATATGGGGATGTATGTATATGTATAGCTGATTCACTTTGTTATACAGCAGAAACTAACACACCATTGTAAAGCAATTACACTCCAATAACGATGTTAAAAAAAAAAAAGATATTGCTAAATCTGCACTTCTTAGAGATAAACACTTAAGACAATTGAAAGCCTGAGAATAGATTTCCATAATTTAAGAATACCTTTCATGCACAGTAATTGAAAAGCAGAGTGAATCTGATGTTTTTGGGGAAGCTGTACTTAAAAATCAAGAGATGAGTTAGGATAATATGAACTGAATTTCTTAACAATCTTATAAAAGGCACAAGCAGAAGTGTTCTATTAAGAGAACTTGCACCTTCCAGAACTGCGCAAGATACAGTCTGTTAATCCAGGGAGGCATTGTTAAGAATATTTAGTCAGATACACCCCCATACCTGAATCACTCCATGGTGATAAGTTAGGTTGCTCTACAGCATAGTTAGCTTTTCAAGGCCTCTTCAGGACAATTTAGTGCCTTGAAAATTGTCAGTAATATGCTAAATGCCCTCAGGTTGCATTTTCATGGTTAAGCAAAGTAGAGACAGGCAATTATTATATCAGAATAATTCAGACAAAACCCTTTCCCCAAATTTGTACTGAGAGCTAATTTAAAAGATTCAGAAACTGGCATTTGCAAGATTTTTGCTCTGTTATTTAATTCTTTCAACCATGCTGATACTGCTCAAGTGTTTATCTTATTGCCATGTTGTTATTCAGGAACAGGGGAAAGCAGGTTTCATTCACTATCACTAAAGGAATGAAATAAAGTAATCAACTGAGAACAACTCTGTAGACAAGATGTTATAGCCTGGCGGTGGTTCCTACTAATTAAATATTTCAAGGTTGTCCTCAGTAAGTTATAAATTCCAATTATATCAAGATTTAGGTTTGTTTTGAAGCAAGAAATTATTTAATTTCACCCACCTTCAAGTTCAATACTTCATGTTTACTTTCACACAAGAACAACAATTACATTACAAATTAAAACGTCTGAAAACATATTGTTTCATTATTAAATATCCTATAATTTTTGAAGTGAGATTCTAGCTAAATCTCTATTTTAAATCGTGGCATATTTCATTATGAGTCTCAAAAAAAAGGGAGAGATATTGTAAGGCTCAAATGAGAATATGACTTAATAAGAAAATTTGCAGGTTTATCTCAAAGATCAATAATTAATATTTTTCCTACCAGTGTTTCCTTATGTTGCACAGAGAAGCTATTATGAATTTGACCTTTGTCTAGCCAAACAATTCTTTACCCAGGGGTGAGGATGGAAACTAACAACTATTAAGCATCTCCTATATACTAAGATCTAGAATAGAAACCAGGTCACCTAAGTCCCAGCCCAGCCCCATGTTTTTCCCCATATACCATTGTTGCATTTCTTGAAATGCAGAAGAAATAAACAAAAAAAATATTACTGAGGCAATATTAGTTCTTATAACAACTGACTAGGAAGCTGTAATCAATAAGTATGTAGACTGCTCTCAAATAATACTTATCTAAAAGAAAAGGAGAATCTGAAGCAGAAAACATTTTGCAGAATTCTAATCAGAATATGTCTCAAAAAAGGAAAAGTAAATACAGTATTTCTTGTCACTATTAATAGCACTTTCTTTTTATCTGAACTTTTGGCCTTAAAGAATCACAATATCCAGATTCCCAAGTTATAATTTATTTGAAGAAACTCTAAGTCTAGTGCCAAACTGTCAATCACTGTAGGTCTTACATGTAGGCAAATCTGATATACTCATTCTCCCCACCCCCACCCAACCCTCATATACACAGCGCAATTTCCATCCCATCATTTCAGCTAAGAAGTAAATCTGACAATTTATTACAGCCCTCCTGCACCAGATAATGGTCCAATTGATGGTATGTGACAGAGCAGCTTAACTTCAAGAGCTACTGCCGCTTTCTACAACTGCTGTCACTTTTGCTTTCCTCAGCTTCACCTTAGTAAACGATTTCCTTGCTGCTGTTTTAATTTTGATATGTCTTGTTTCCCTAGGAAATTTCTATGAAAGTGAATAAAAATAGGTAGCTGTGAAGTTTTTTTTCCCCAGTATATACATCAACTTTTGTCTAACATAGTCTCAGAATCAGAGCAGTGGCTAACACCAGACATTTTTTTTTTTCTAGCCAGTATGAAAACATGGGCACTGTCTCATCTTGGCAAAACTCTTTACTTTTTCAGTGATATATAATCTATTGAGGCAGAAGAAAAAAGTTTTAAAAATTCATTGTTTTGATCTTAATATTTAGTAAAATTAGATGTTCTTCAGGAAATTTAAAAATATGTTCTCTTTCAACTTATTTGTATATACAAAGTTATTTTCAGGCACCTATTAAAATCCCAGCTAAATTTCTGTCCCAAATGCTGTTCTAATTTTGCTATTATTTTAGTTATTTTAATCTTATGTTGATTTATTTTAATGAGTTTTATGTTAGTCTTAGCTTTACATCATTTGTAAAATATCCATAAAATGTTATGCATTCTAAAATGAGAGGGTTGATATGTGTTGGAGGTTCAATGTTAAAATTCTTGTTTCTTGTTGTTGCAGCCCGGCCTCTTTACTGCTACTCCAACACCAGTTAAACATCAGTTTACAGCATGAAAGTTTTTCTTTAGGTGCAAATCAAATATTTAATATCCACATGGAAACCCAGATGATTCAGCAGAAGTTTGCGCCAGTCATTTCGATTTCAAATGAATAAAATGTCAGTGTCTAAAAACATTTTTCTCACTTAAAGATCTGTATTTCTCATTGTAAGAAACTGAACTAGAGTCAGCTCTCACCAATCTGACCCAGCAGAGGACAGTAGCAAGGATAATCCATAAGGTATTTATATTTGGTTTTGGAATGCATTTTTGACATGGTATTTTTTGCAATTGAGTGTTTTCTGATGTGGAGCGCTCAATTCAAAGTGATTCAAAGACATTATAAAAGTCCAATTCTGAAATGGCTGGAAAGCTGCTCTGATTTGCACTCTCAGAACTGTCCCCCCTCCCACCTCATGTTTATGTTCTCGATTTTCTGCCTAAATCCTCCCTATATCTCTCAGGCCTCTATATTGTTACATGTTTCTGGCACTATTTCTGACAGTTTGTAGGATCTCTCTTTAGCTCAGTCCTGATGGGAAATAAAGGCTTTTGCCACTTTTCCTCAATGGAAAACAAGTAGAAATATATTCACCCTCTACATTACATTTTCGACCTTTGAAGATGAGGATAGGAATTGATGTTGTAAAAAGGAAAATAAAAGGTGAAACAAATCACATGCTTTTCACAGATTAAGGTAATTTTTTTCAAAATTAAACACTATTAATTAGAGAGATGTATAAAAGGATCCTGATTCCTGGAATTGAAATCATTTGAAAGATAAATTGTTTGGATAAGCATATAAAAAAGTGGAGTGCAACCACTTTAAAACATTTTACAACTTGATTACATGTTCAGTGTAATTTTCATTCTGGGTATCAATTACAAGAAAAGTGTTTTAAGCCACAGAAATTTTCATAAATAAATTGTCTCTATAAAGATTCATTTTAGCTGCATTAGAAATGTGTTACAAAGCAAATACAGTGAGGAGCTGGATTCACAGTTGAAGAAAATTATACACGTTACGGTGACAAGAACTAGCATTATAAAGGCCAGAGAAAGATTGGAATTACTTATTGCCCTTCTTCAATGGTATTTCTAAAATGCATTATTCATAGTGATGGCAATAACTATCCACTGGTTTTCAGAAACTCCAAAGGGAGAGGTACTTTCATTTATTTTATTCTTTTTTTTTAAATCCAGAGCTCATGTCTGGGCAAAAATTACTATCAAAATTGTATAAATATAGAATCAAATATTTGATTGTTTTATATTTATTTGTTTACACTGAAGAGAAATAAATCTTAATTAATTAGCATCATATTGATAATGAGTAAATTTTTCCCCTAAGTAAATAGTCATAAATATCGAGACAAATTTCACAGACCCTCTAAATTCTGAATTAAAAAAATATATATTGTATTGAAGTGATTTAGATTTAATGAAAGGAGATAAGGTATAAAAGAAACCAGAATGAAACAATTAGGAGATATTTAGTACATTTAGGGAGAATTTGGGAGGCACTAAAACAATCTAAGTGTCTGTGGACTTCTTTTCAGGAAGATTATAAAGAATTACCCAGAAAAAAAATATGCTATATTTTCCATTCCCCAAGTTATCTCTAGAATATAGTCAAGATATTTTGAATTATGCTATAATATCTAATCTATTGCTGATGTGCAATATACATGAAAGAACTACTCAGTTTTGCAAAGAAGCTGCTTCTTTTCAAGATAAGGAATTTATCTTCCACTGGGTATTTTAATCACTGCTTCAGGTTTATATTATTCATTTCATATTTGAAGGTTGCATTTTATGTGTATAAGTGTGATCTTTATTTTTAAGCATTTTAGGATTAAAGTGTTATGTATCACATAAGTATATAATAAACTTAAAATTTGCAATGGTTTCATAATCACTATATTGTCTGATTGACTTAGTACATTATAAGGCTAACTATATAACTAATAAACGGACTTGAAGTTTCATTCTTGTGTCATGGTATTTATTTTTAACAAACTGGGCAGCAGAATTTTTGAGGAAAAAAAACCTCTACTGCAGTAATGTAGCAGATTTGTTTTAAACTATCAAATGTCTGTATGTTTAGTGATAATCCACCACATTCTGTTAGTGAACCACAGGTGTCTCTAAAGAGTGGGTAATTTGGTATACCATATGTGATGACATGCTGTCCCAATAGGATAACATATTTGCTATAGAAACTTTACAATTTAGCGTTATGCTTTGTTACTTTTGTAGGTGGACTAATTTTACTCAAGACAAACTAAACTACCTCTTTTAAAGAGCATACTTTCATAAAAATAACTTTAAAAGAGAGAAAAGGAAAACTCTCAGGGCATGCTTAATTGTGGACATCTGAGATAATGGTCCAATTTACGGAAGTACCATTATACTCTATGCAAATGTTTGTTATATTTTGCAGTTTAAACCAACAAGAAATGTGTCTTTGTTTTTTGTTTTCTTTGCGGTACATGAGCCTCTCACTGTTGTGGCCTCTCCCGTTGCGGAGCACAGGCTCCGGACGCGCAGGCTCAGTGGCCACGGCTCACGGGCCTAGTCGCTCCGCGGCATGTGGGATCCTCCCGGACCGGGGCACGAACCCGTGTCCCCTGCATCAGCAGGCGGACTCTCAACCACTGCACCACCAGGGAAGCCCAAGAAGTGTGTTTTTATACACTAACAAAACAATGAATTAAAAAATTTAAAAAAACGAATTAACTGGATGTTTGACTTTTCTCCCACAAAGCAAATTAATCAGACTTTTTGTAATCATGTATTATCCTTAAGTGATCAATATTTGCACAGAACATCTAAGGGCATAGCAATTTTACAAAAGCATATCAAATAAAATTTTGATAACTTGGAATATTGATATACTTGGCAAATAACGGACATTTGCCTAGTCCTATGCATATATATCTATAAATATATATCTGTCTAGTTCCAATTCAAACAAGATCATTCTCTATTATGATAATTAATGATTTGAAACAAAGCAATATTAAAATTTCTCATGATTGATCAAATAGTCAATTAAATGAAATAATTCTTATTTTTATAATTATGAAATATATATAAACATTTCAATCAAAAGTTTGTACTTTGAAAGATTCACCTTTTAACTGTAGAATCCTAGTATCTAAATCCTAATGAATACCTGACACTACTGCTATATTTTAAAAAATAGTAGTTTAAAGTTACCTTATGCTCTGTACTTAAAAAGTTAATTTCAATTCAAATAACAACTTATCACAGCAGAAATCCACAAGAAAAACCCCCATGAAAACCAGTGCCAGGGTAGGAAAACCTAAACTGTAATTGAGAAATTGCTGGATGCTCAATGCAAACAATTCTGAGAGATAAAAACTCCAGTGGGACCCAGTCATTGAGGTGCCCCAATAGTTTTTGAGTTTTACACCCTGGAACTCTACCAAGTTCTCACAGTGAGAAAAATCCCCAAGGTCTTTTGGCAGGGAGAGGGAGAAAAGAACCATTTTGAAAGATGCCAGAGCCCTCCGTTCTTCTTAATAAGACCTGAATTCAAGAGAAACTGTTTAACCACAGCTTAACCTGCTGAGGTTTTATCAGAGCCTAACTAACCTGGGGGAAGGGAAATACCCAACTTTGCTGCTATGGACTTCTAAATGGAGCAAGGGAAATGTCCAAAGCCAACCCCTTTAGCCATCTTGTCACTCCCAAAAAGGGTGGGGAAGTTGAGAAACATTTGTGAAGTTCACAGTCCAGAGGCATGGGCTCACTAAAAAATTGAGACCTAGTCATAGGACTACAGAACACTTCTCCTTTCCCTTATACCTTATCACCATGTTAATGAAGATCTATTTACAGCAGTTCCTCTTACCCAATATATCATGTCCTGTTATCAAGAAAAAAGTGACAAGGCATACTAAAAGGCAAAAAGCACAGTGCAAAGCAACAGAGCAAGCATCAGAGCCAGACATGGCAGGAATGTTGGAATCGTCTGACTAGTAATTTAAAACAACTATGATTAATAAACTAAGGACTCTAATGAATAAATCAGAAACAGCATGCAAGAACCGATGGTCAATGTAAGCAAATAGATGGAAAGGATGAGTAAGAAATATTAGAGATCAAAAAACGCTGAAACAGGGCTTCCCTGGTGGCACAGTGGTTGAGAGTCTGCCTGCCAATGCAGGGGTCGTGGGTTCGTGCCCCGGTCCAGGAGGATCCCACATGCCACGGAGCAGCTGGGCCCGTGAGCCATGGCCACTGAGCCTGCACGTCCAGAGTCTGTGCTCCGTAACGGGAGAGGCCACAACAGTGAGAGGCCCACGTACAGCAAAAACAAAACAAAACAAAACAAAACACTGAAACAGAAATGAAGGATGCCTTTGATGGGCTTGATAGCAGGCTGGACACAGCTGAGGAAAGAATCTCTGAGTTTATTTTAGCTGCTATGACAGGGGTCCATAT
Source organism: Globicephala melas (assembly GCF_963455315.2). NCBI lineage: Eukaryota > Metazoa > Chordata > Mammalia > Artiodactyla > Delphinidae > Globicephala > Globicephala melas. Next base: position 50,305,496 of record NC_083335.1, read on the forward strand.
AGGATATAGTGTTCAATTCTACCTGGGGGAGGGTCGTGGAAGCATTGTAAAAGGAATTGACTCTTGAGCTGTGGGTTGAAAAATAAGAAGTGCTTTAAAGTGGACATTGCAAACAAAGTAGTATATAAACCAACAAGGAAGCTGAGTGACTCATTAAGTGAACTTTAAATTATTTGGATTGTTTAAAGCGTTGAGATTGAGGGGCAAGTGGAGAAATGAGCATGGAGAGATAGATGAGATGCAGATCATGGAAGACTTGCTAAGCTAAGCAATTTGCATTAGTTGATAAAAAAGAATGGCAACCAGAAAAAAAGGGCTGCATCAATATATAAAATGTTTATACAAATATTACAGGAAACTCACTGTTAAAATGCAGTGTGATGTGATGAGAAAAGGACTAGGATAGAGTGTGACAAATCAGCCTTTAAATATCAGCCCTTCTATTTAATAACTATATACTACAGGGGAGTTACTTAACATTTTTGAACCTCAGTTTACATATGAACAACTTAAATTGCTTAGATATTGTGGACATAACACCAATGCAATGGTATTATTGTATCTGGCAGAGTCATCAACTGTAGAACAGCACCTTGTAGTCTATATATATAACTGTAAAATGCGAGCCCAGCAAGGCAAATGATTATGTTCAGTTTTAGTTACAATACATGTGAACCGTTCCCAAGTCTGATGCATTTACTGATACCTCAGGTTAGAGAAAAAACTCCTACCACTCTTCAGGGTCTGATCATTATTCCAGAAAGAGGGCATCACTGTAGATCAATGCATTTTCTTGAATGCATTATGTAAATTCAGTATTGTCAGTGAGAAAGGATGGATTACAGTAGTGCTGGCCTATAATATTCACTGGAGAAAACAAGGAGAGTTAAAAAAACATCAAACGTCAGCCTCTCTCTACTGAAACGAAGTGAAAGGTGAACTGTTTATACATATGGCATGACAGCTCCACTAACATATACTTCATTTTTCATAGGATAAACAGACAGTGATATTTAATACTCCTAACAGGGGATAGATGTTCTGATCTGTGAAACTGCTTGGCAGTTCATGAGGAGAAGACAAAAGTGCACTGATATCCTATTGAAAGGCCAGGACAAAATACATCTCTTGAATCACAAATGACATGAAAAGGACTTAGAAGGACTATATTTGCATGATCTTTGGGTTATTTTATAATAACAGGTTTTGAACAATTTATACCTCTTTACTATTTCTTGTACGATACTTTGACCCTCATTTTCTTTAAGGGAATTGTTGAATTGTGTGAGTTTGAGGTGTGGCTTTCCAACTCCCTTTAAACTAGATGGATGGGTAAAATAGCAAAATGGATATTTTGGTAGGGTTGTGTGTTCGACCGTTCAACATATGCTTCTCATTTTTTTTTTTTTTGCATTATAATACTTAGCTTTGTGAAGGGAAAGAAAATAACCTTTTTGTAAAATGTTGTCAAATAGGGTTATAAAAATCAAGGGGACAGGGCTTCCCTGGTGGCGCAGTGGTTGAAAGTCCGCATGCCGATGCAGGGGACACGGGTTCGTGCCCTGGTCCAGGAAGATCCCACATGCCGCGGAGTGTCTGGGCCCGTGAGCCATGGCCACTGAGCCTGCGCGTCCGGAGCCTGTGCCCCGCAACGGGAGAGGCCACAACAGTGAGAGGCCTGCGTACAGCAAAAAAAAAAAAAATCAAGGGGACGGACATGTAGTTTTTATTGCTTTAGTTCACTAGTTTCTGTGTTATGCAGAATCCAAGTATTAAATAAAAGTTTCCCATATTTTTTGGTCGTAAAGATGGATTTTGTAACAAAAATGAACACACTACTGCCTTATTGACTTCTAATGAGACCAAAACCGACAGAGGTGTGAACTGCCCTATTTATTATATTGAAATTCCAATATTATCATTTATTTATGACAGTTTTGATGTTCTTACTGAAATAAGACTTTAGAGGTTTTTTTAAAAAAATATTAACCTTGCAATCAAAAATAAAATATCTCTCACTGAACTATATTATATTCTCTCACAATGAGATCTGTACTTATGACATTTTAGTATGTGCAAGATACATCCATATATGCACATCACAAATATATTTTATATAGATATTTTGGAAATGTATATTTATTTCACATGATTCTTATTTTAAAAGAAGAAAATATTATAAATTAATTATTAGCTAACATTTAGAGAAATCACACCCTATTTAATATCAAATGTTGGGCTCTCAAGGGTGTTTTATAAAGATGTTTGCAAATTCTAGAGCTTTTTCTCAGCTCTAAAGGATCACTTGGTAACATAGTAGATAAGTTAAAGAAATGTACTAGTAGTCTTTTGGGGAAATGAAAAAAGAGAAAATTTGTTCTGATCCTCTCTGGAAAATTAGTCCCCATAATACTTGCCTCAAAAGTTCTGCTTACCACCGAGCATCTATACTTTCAGAATTTTTACATATACAGTTTAACAAGCAACATACATATTGGTAAACGCATCTTCTATGACTCATATATCCTAGAGCATGTTACTGTCAGTGCCTTAACTAATGACATTCTTCAGGCTCATGTTCCAGATGAATCTCAGTAAGGTTAAGGACCTCACAGAAGTACACACAGGCATATTCTAGTGACTGGGATTTAAATATTTAAATATTCTGCCTAGCTCACCAAGACATGCTGGCTTTGTGGGAATCAACTCCAGCAACACTATTAGTACTTGTAAAGGGCCTCAAGGCTGATGTATGCGGATGATTTTCAGAGGGCATAGCTATATTCTAAGAAAGTTAAAGCATAGTAGTCGTCATTTTCATATCAACAAACCATCTCTACTACCCCTATGGTGTGCCAGTGTGTAAAAATGAACTGAAAATCGAAAAACCTGAAGAGTTAGAAGCAACCTGACTAATTTCACATCTGAGTCACTGAGAAATACAGCCTAGTATGTTCTCAGTGTTTTCAACTTTGGTAATGAGTCTCCTATCTCCCATCTGAATCTCATGCTAACCCAGGCAGTGAAGCAGGGGGTTGCTGATCCTTCCCATCTGACACTGGAACAGCTGAACTATATACAATAGGTATGATTTTTCTCAAAATAAATGACAGAAAAAAGACCTAGGACTAGAATGCAAATCTCTAGTTTCCCAGCCCCAGGCACTTTGAAGTTCCTGAAAAGCTGATGTAGTGACCTGTTATTAAGGCTAAAAGAAGAAATCAGCTTAAAATATATAACATGTTTTCAGTCATCAAAACATATCTGTTTACTTTTGCCCAAACTCCAAAATGTATGTTAAGCAAGAACGAAGCTCACAGTTAAATTGAAACCCTGATTAATTAATCCGGTCTTATATGTTTTCTATGGGAAAGATATAAAAGAAGGTGTGACATCTCCATAATAGTGTTAGCTTGTATAGTTTGCATGCACGATCTGAACAAAATACTTTTTTTTATGGGCAGATTTAGATCTGAAACATCCTTTTCCCCCCATTGTATACTGATTTGGGGAAAATTTTTGCTACCTGAATTTCTAATCAATGACACAATAAAAGTTTGGATTCAGCTCACCAATACACAGAAAAAGCAGCTTTCTCCAAAACAAACATATTTCACTCTAAAAAACCATGAGAGAGAGCAAAATACTAAAGTGATTAACTGAAGTGAAGAAATATATGTAGAAAGTTATTTGAATATTTGGTACCTAGCTATTCTGTAGTGAAGATAATATCACAATAAAGGTTGCTATGCTTGCAAAAGTGAATTCAAACTAATTGAATTGAAGCACTTATTTGTGTAAACTGCTATTGTAAAAATACTATTTTCTAATGATGTAGATTACCTTAAAGTTTAAGTGGCTTATTGTTTTATTGCAGAAGTATAAGTAGTATCTAATCCTTCAAGTTGTACCCAGAGGCTCAGAACCAATTAGCAAAAAAAATAATAAATACATAAAAAATTAAAAAGCTAATTCAACACAGTTCACTTTAATTTTTACAAACAGCTAAAATAAAATAGGTTTGAGGATAAAACCTAAACTTAAAATGAACATGGCTTGTCACCATTAAAGACTGAAATTTTTCCAATTAATGCATATTTTACTATACCAAATTCAAAGCTGATGAGTTTCATGACATTCAGATACAGATATTGCCAATACATGCCATACAAATCAAGCTATTAACAGAGACTTAATGTAAGACAATGGTAAACTAAGTCTCTTGTGTTAAGCCACTTGGACTATACAACACAGTCCTAGAAATGCAACACGTGGAGGAATACCCAATATTTTCTTTATTTCATTTTTTTTTATATTACATGGAGGGAATCTGGAATTTTCTAAGTACAATTTATTATGTACCTTACATTTTTTTGCCTTCTTTTTCCTCCTGTTTCTGTTTTAAACTATTTTAGTGAAATTTGAATTGGGATTCTGGCAATAACTTATATGCCATGATTTAAAATAAATTTGAGTAGAAAAAATATACTCACTCATAATTTACTCAACTCTCTCTTCCTTTTAGAAGACCTGTTTCACTTCCTATTAAAATAGATCACAAAATAGATCACAAGACAAGCTTCACAAGATCCTCCTGAGGTCTGTGCCTTGTTTTTTAGTTGATATGCTTGTAACTAATAACAATCATTCAACTATCAAAATTCCCAGATTAGAATTCCCTAAGACTCTGTGTCAAAAATCACAGCTGTCTTTAATTTCTCTCCTAGTTATCATTTCAGTAATTGTGCCAAAAACTGAATGGCTCAATGAAGACTGAATTTCTGTCTCTCTCTTAAAACAAGTTGTGCAGGGCAAGCATGGTAGTGAGACAGGGCAAATAAATTCAGTGCCACTGCACATGCCACTTCTGTACTGTGTATTTAATAGATAATCATGGTCTCTGGGGTCCCTCTTTCTGACATCTGGCTTAACTTCTATTGGTGACAAGTTCATTATAAGTACATAGACAGATTTTTCATGATCATTGTTATGAAAAGTAGCATTTTACTTCCCAGAAGTATATAACTTCAACCCACATGCATCTTCACACGTAGGTTTTGTTAATTGTATATATGTATTTCTGACATAAACCTAACTGCATCATCACTGTCAATACAAGGAAGAAAAATACTCCAGAGTATATGACATAAAGATATGTGGAGGAAAAAAAAACTATAGAGGTTTAGGTGATATAAATTATATTTGACGTTTTATTGCTGTAAAGCCCATGATTAAAATATCTATTCTAAAGATAATCCATGTCCTTATTTCTCTACTAATTTGTCTCTGATGCTCTTGTTACTCTTTGAAAACAAGGAGCTCTCCTGTCTCTTTTGTACAAGTTCTTAGAAACAGTAGTACTGAGAATGTATTGACTACCATTTCATCTATTAGTGTCAGTTCTAAAGAACTTATTAGGTTTGCATGTCAGCAAAACCTTTTTCTACTTTTGTGCAGTCCAAGGACTGGCATCGCTTTGTCATGTTCACAGTTGTTTTTTATCTATCTGCCTTGAAGTTCAATTTTATTTGAGAAAGCTATTATATTTTTGTTTTTGCTGTTATTATTATTAGTACTTTAATCATTATTACAGAATTATAGGTGTTAAAAATAATATGCCAGAATTAATACTTATTGGGTTCAAATAAGATCACGTTGTTTCATACAACAGCTTGTGTGAGAATATTAGTGATTTGAAAGATATACATAAAAGTTCTGTGGCATGACTCCTATTATTTCAATAAATGAAATGGGCCAGAATTAGAAAGATTAAAAGGGTGGAGATGCAGATTGTTGAAAAATAATTTTGATAGTAAGAACAGAACAGAGTCTGACAGAAAAGGGTATATTATTTCATCCTCAGTTTAGCTCTATGAGGATCTGAAAGAAAAACTTAAAAAAGGAGGGTGGAAATAATTAAGTAAACTCACAAAGTTTGACTCTGCCCCAAAAGAAAAATAAACATTGTGAGAGAAGGGGTAAGGGACAAATATATTTTGTACTAAATGAACATTCAAGTGTAAACATATCTGGGTTTCTGGGTGAAGGTCTCTGAGAAGCCACTGTTTTCCCCAAGCCTAACATGGGCATTGCCTGTGGTGACCATTTTGGCTATGACAGCCATTTTTGTTCAGAGCAGGTGGTGGGTGTCTTTCACCAGGATATAATACCAGAAACGTCTTTTCCTCATGCTTTTATTTTTTCAGACATAGGAGTAATCCAGCAAGGTCCAAAAGTGAGTGAAAAAGTTCATTCACATTAATATTTCTGGTGGTATAATACCACCATAACTATAATCACAATAAATGCCAATCTACTGTGATGTTAAAAAATAAATTAATCCAGCTCTGCTATTTATTAGTTAGAAGTCGAAGTCATCAAAGTTAAATCATTAGTTTGGATATAAAACTATGTTATACACAGCATATTTTAAAATGTTCACTTGATGTGGGTGTGTGCCCACATCCAGGGTCTGGGTGCATCTGGCCATTTGGAAAAGCTACAAATTAGCTTGTGTGTGAAATAATCCCCACAGAGCTGCACGTGTCACTTTCTGGAAAGTTGAGCTGTAATAAGTTGTTCCAAATAACTGTCTTGAAAATTGGCCATATCATCCCTAATTGTTCTTTCTTCACTTTCTGTCCATATAAAGACAGACTCTAGGGGAATCTGCATATCACGGTTTCTGAAACAAGTGTCATTTCTTCAGATCAGAGTTTGTATGGTATATACCTGTTCTGCAGCAAATAGTGTTTTACTATATCTAGATTTAGACTGATTAGGTCTTTCTTTGCAGTCCACATTGAAACTATTTTGAATACAAACCTAGCTTATAAACACGCTTCTTCAAGCCTGCCTGAGTCTAACAATTAAAGATTTTGAGCTTTCTAGTAGTTAACTAGCTCAAAAATGTAAATTCAACCTTAGTCATTGTTCATGAGCCCTGTATATATTTGTAAGACAACTAGAATAATTGTACTCTACTAAAGAAATAGACAAATGATTGATAAAATTGGGCAAAAATTCACTGAACAAGTATTTATTGGAAAGCTTATATATGCCAGGTACTGTTATAGGCACATGGGAAACATCAGTGAATAAAACAGACCAGAACTTGGCCATCACAGAGCTTACTTCCTAGTGAACTTACATTCAAGTGACTAGAAAGAAATCCCTCTCCTAACACTCAAGACACTAAGCAAAACTTTCCCCAGAATAGAGGCTTCTTGTCATTTCTTACAACCTGCACCCTAAGAAGAAGTTACTGATGGTAAGAGGTTAACTGAGGAGATGATTATGTGATACGGTTCTAATAAAACATTAACCAGATTCACCCCTTACTGATATTCAGGATTTGAAATTAATTGGGAGGTAATTCAATCACATCATTACAGGGTGTTCATTGAAGGATGAATTATTCTTGTCAGTGGTGCATACACATCATTAGTTGGCAAATATTGAGTCCTAACAGAAACCTATTAGCTCATAGGAGTCAGAAAGGGCCTTCTTATTTCTCCAGAGCAGAAAACTATTTTCATAACTATATCTTCATATAGTTCATATGATATATCAACTATACCATAACTATACCTTTCATAACGATATCTTACTATACTATATGGGAATTACCTATTTTTGAACCTAAATCTTTCTTAGAAACAGAGATTGCAGTATACTTATTTCTGAGCCCTAGGGTCCTACCGCAATGCCTGACACAGCATAAGGGCTCAGAATTGCTAACTGAGCTATTATTGAACAATAAACAATCTTACTCTTTTTTTAAATGAAGATTTAAATACCATTTATAAATAGCAACCATTTGAAAATTTTACCTTTTTATGCCATTTCTCTGTATACAGAAATAATTTGGCATAATTAAGTACTAAAATACTTAGTATTTTATAATAGAATATTAGAAAACTGCATTACCATCTTGTATTAGCTCAAATAAAAGATGAAAAAGACATTTGATCAGTGATCTTAATGGAAGGTAACTTTACCTCCAAGGGGACACATAGTAATGTCTAGAGTTTTGTTGTCACAACTCTGGGGCGGGGGAAGGGTTACCACTTTTATCACTTGACAGAGAATAGAAGCCAGAGATGCTGCTTGGCAACCTACAATGTACAGGACAGCCCCACACAACAAGGAATTACCTAGCTCCAAATGTTAATAGGGCCAAAGGTGAGAAACCCTGCGTTAGATAAATATGGGCTAAAATTATAGGAAGTATAGATAAAATTCTAACATAGCTTGTCAATATTTAGGTGACAAGAGTAAATAAACATTTCAGTGAACATCATGAGTGGAAAACTGGTAAGATATGGTAAAACCTTTAATTATTTTATTTGTTACAGCTATTTTAAATGTTTATTGATGATTTCCAAAGGCAGCTGGTTTGCATATTTATTGCAAAATGGTGGTGGGGGGAGGGGGAGAAGTCAGTATATTCCAGTAGATAGAACTCTGAGATAAAAGATCAATGATCATCTTTCTCTTCTAAGTGTAGCACTAACTCCGGGACATCTTGGGGAGGTCACGTAGTTTCTGGGACTCAGTTTTTGTTGTGCCACCTGCTTCTGATCAGTAAGTCCTCAATAACCCACTCCTCTCTACGGCAGCATTGTCCAACAAAAATATGAGAGGCCCAGGTACAAGACACATATGTAATTTAAAATTGTCATGTAGCCCCATTAAAAAAAGTAAAAAGAAACAGGTGAAATTCATTTTAATATTATACTTTATTTAACATAATATATCCAAAATATTATCATTTCAACATGTAATCAAAACAAAAAACTACTCAGATATTTTACATTATTTTTTAATACTGTCTTAAAAGCTCATATTTAGTTTACACTTAGGGAACATATCAGTTTGAGCTAGCCACATTGCAAGGATTCCTAGACACATGTTGCAAGTGGTTAATATATTGGTCAGTACAGACCTAGATATTAAAACCTGACTCTTAAATTTGCCCATGGAGGTTTGAAGAAAGAGAAAGGAAAAAAAATCAGAAATCATGGCATTATCACTATTAACAAGTTTTACTGGTTCCCTCTTACCCCATTTATGTGACTCTTGTGATAAGGTTTATACCTATAAACATAGCCATTTTTTCTTTTCATCTTCGGGCATTATTAGATAAATAAGTATAATAAAATAATCTGGAACTTTTGTTTTACATCTGAAGAAAGTTGAGATGGGTGTTTTCATATATTTACAACTATGTGTTTCAAGGTATTCTCCGGTAATGGTAGCCAGAGATATTAACTAAACAAACAGGAACTGAGTAATGTCTGTAAGGGCAGAAAAATTAACAACATTAAGTACTGTCTCTGCAATCTTTTCTTTCTTATATCCTTCCTTTAATAGACTAACCAAATTGTGAAGCTGTATCTTTAAGTTCAAGTGAAACAAAAATAGAGTTTTTTTCTTGGAATTGAAAAACTATATATTTGTTATGTCACTGAAGCTTTGCTAAGGAAAGCACTTCATCCACAATCATATGAAGTTCTGAAGCTTCACAATGTAATACTTCAATTGAAAACAACACAGGATTACATGACAGTTGGAAAAATGCAATACAGTATCTCTGAGAGGATATACTAAAATCCGTTTTGACAGCATAATGATATTACTACTGCTTAAAGACACATGCTAAAAATGTTTTTTTCAATTTGTTCACTTAATTGTGTGAGTGGTGATAAAAAATCAGAAATATTTGTTAAGTTTATTGCTCATATCAATATATTTGCACAAGCAAAATAATTTCCCAAGAAAAATTAAGTAGGTAAGGCAGAGAAAATAAATGAATTATGAGTTATGATGGTTTGGAGCATACCGGTTAAAATTAGTATATTTTCTTCTAAAGAAGAATTTGAATATAGGAGTATACAGATATTTGAATCAACTTGGGATATGTGAGAGTCACTTTACTTTTTTATAGCTTTGCATTGTATGTCCATGATCTTTAGCTTTTATGATTCTGTATACACATATTGCAAGGAGCAGCTGATACATACTGAGCATTTACAATACGACAGGTGTTTTGCAAATATTGGTTTCAACATAGTACTGTCCCACATTTTCTGATGAAGAAATCAAAGGTATTCGAGTTTCAAGTTATAAAGATTAAGGAGATAGTAATAAATTTCCTGCTTATTATTTAATACATGTATACAGGATCATTTTCATGAAATCCTTGAAGAGTGGAGAGATTTATAAATAAGATTTAATAAATTTACAATGCTTGCCATGTTAAATATAATGCCTTCTGTATCATTTACTCTGTGAATCTTGCCCACCTGTACATCCCAGCTAACAGGTAAAACAGACAATTTATATTCTCTTATACTCTGAGTTTTGGGGGGAATTAATATCACTTTACTTAATGATAATAGCAATTAAAATACTTCATTTTTCTTGCATCTAGATAGTTAACACTTGCTCTCTAAACTCTGTTCTGCATTCTGACAGCACTTTTCAACCTGGTAATCTAGTACAAGGAAAAATTCCCAGAAGGCAAGCTTTTTTTTTTTTTTCGGTACACAGGCCTCTCACTGTTGTGGACTCTCCCGTTGCAGAGCACAGGCTCTGGACGCGCAGGCTCAGCGGCCATGGCTCATGGGCCCAGCCACTCTGCGGCATGTGGGATCTTCCTGGACCAGAGCACGAACCCATGTCCCCTGCATCGGCAGGTGGACTCTCAACCACTGCACCACCAGGCAAACCCAAAAGGCAAGCTTTGACCTTATGTTCTACTACATAAAGAATTAGGAGGGAGGGGAAGATGGCGGAAGAGTAAGACGTGGAGAACACCTTCCTCCCCACAGATACACCCGAAATACCTCTACACGTGGAACAACTCATACAGAACACCTACTGAACACTGGCAGAAGACCTCAGACCTCCCAAAAGGCAAGAAACTCCCCACGTACCTGGGTAGGGCAAAAGAGAAAAAGAAAAAACTGAGACAAAAGAATAGGGATGGGACTTGCACCAGTGGGAGGGAGCTGTGAAGGAGGAAAGGTTTCCACACACTAGGAAGCCCCTTCTCGGGCGGAGACTGTGGGTGGCAGAGGGGGGTAGCTTCGGCGCCACAGAGGAGAGCGCAGCAACAGGGGTGCGGAGGGCAAAACGGGGAGATTCTCGCACAGAGGATTGGTGCCGACCAGCACTCAACAGCCCAAGAGGCTTGTCTGCTCAACCGACGGGGCAGGCGGAGCTGGGAGCTGAGGCTCGGGCTTCGGTCAGAGCGCAGGGAGAGGACTGGGGTTGGCGGCGTGAACACAGCCTGCAGGGGGTGAGTTCACCACAGCTAGCTGGGAGGGAGCCCGGGAAAAGGTCTGGAGCTGCCGAAGAGGCAAGAGACATGTTCTTCCCTCTTTGTTTCCTGGTGCACGAGGAGAGGGGATTAAGAGTGCTGCTTAAAGGAGCTCCAGAGACCGGCGGGAGATGCAGCTAAAAGTGCAGACCCCAGAGACGGGCATGAGACGCTAAGGCTGCTGCTGCTGCCACCAAGAACCTGTGTGCGAGCACGGGTCATTATCCACAACTCCCTTCTGGGGAGCCTGTGCAGCCTGCCACTGCCAGGGTGCCGGGATCCAGGGACAGCTTCCCCGGGAGAATGCACTGCGAGCCTCAGGCTGGTGCAACGTCATGTGGGCCTCTGCCGCCGCAGGCTCGCCCTGCACTCCATGCCACCCCCCGGCCTGAGTGAGCCACAGCCCCCGAATCAGCGGCTCCTTTAACCCCGTCCTGTCTGAGTGAAAAACAGACACCCTCCGGCGACCTACATGCAGAGGCAGGGCCAAATCCATCGCTGAGCCCCTGGGAGCTGTGAGAACAAAGAAGAGAAAGGGAAATCTCTCCCAGCAGCATCAGAAGCAGAGGATTAAAGATCCACAATCAACTTGATGTACCCTGCATCTGTGGAATACATGAATAGAAAACAAATCATCCCAAATTGAGGAGGTGGACTTTGAGAGCAAGATTTATTATTTTTTCCCCGTTTCCTCTTTTTGTGAGTGTGTATGTGTATGCCTCTGTGTGAGATTTTGTCTGTATAGCTTTGCTTCCACCGTTTGTCCTAGGGTTCTATCCGTCCATTTTTTTTTTAATTTACTTTATCTTCTTTCTTTCTTTCTTTCTTTCCTTCCTCCCTTCCTTCCTCCCTTTCTTCCTTCCTTTCTTCCTTCCTTCCTTCCTTCTTCCTTCTTTCTTTCTTTCTTTCTTTCTTTCTTTCTTTCTTTCTTTCTTTCTTTCTTTCTTCCTTCCTTCCTTCCTTCCTTCCTTCCTTCCTTCCTTCCTTCCTTCCTTCCTTCCTTCCTTTCTTTCCTTCCTTCCCTCCTTTAGACAACGAATCATCCCAAATTGAGGAGGTGGACTTTGAGAGCAAGATTTGTGATTTTCTTCCCCTTTTCTTCTTTTTGTGAGTGCGTATGTGTATGCTTCTGTGTCAGATCTTGTCTGTATAGCTTTGCGTCCACCATTTGTCCTAAGGTTCTATCCGTCCATTTTTTTGTTTGTTTGTTTGTTTAAAAATTTTCTTTCTTAATAATTATTTTTTAATTTGATAATTTTATTATATTTTACTTTAGTTTATTTTAATTTATCTTCTTTCTTTCTTTCTTTTTTCCTTCCTTCCCTCTTACCATCCTTCCTTCCTTCCTTCCTCACACCATCCTTCCCTCCCTACTTTCTTTCTTTCTTTCCTTCATTCCTTCTTTCCTTCTTTTGTTCTTTCTTTCTTTCTTTCTTCCCAATTCTACTAATTATTCCTCTCTATTTTTCTCCCTTTTATTCTGAGCCGTGTGGATAAAGGCTCTTAGTGCTGCAGCGAGGAGTCAGTGCTGTGCCTCTGAGGTGGGAGAGCCAACTTCAGGACACGGGTCAACAAGAGACCTCCCAGCTCCACATAATATCAAATGGTGAAAAAGTCCCAGAGATCTCCATCTCAACACCAGCACCCAGCTTCACTCAACGACCAGCAAGATACAGTGCTGGACACCCTATGCCAAACAACTAGCAAAACAGGAATACAACCCCACCCATTAGCAGAGAGTCTGCCTAATATCATAATAAGTTCACAGACACACCAAAACACACCACCAGATGTGGACCTACCCAGCAGAGAGACAAGATCCAGCCTCATCCACCAGTACACAAGCATTAGTCCATTCCACCAGGAAGCCTACACAACCCACTGAACCAACCCTAGCCACTTGGGACAGACACCAAAAACAACGGGAACTACGAACCTGCAGCCTGCAAAAAGGAGACCACAAACACAGTAAGATAAGAAAAATGAAAAGACAGAAAAACAGACAGCAGATGAAGGAGCAAGATAAAAACCCACCAGACCTAACAAATGAAGAGGAGATAGGCAGTCTACCTGAAAAAGAATTCAGAATAATGATAGTAAAGATGATACAAAATCTTGGAAATAGAATGGAGAAAATGCAAGAAACATTTAACAAGGACCTAGAAGAACTAAAGATGAAACAAACAATGATGAACAACACAATAAATGAAATGAAAAATACTCTAGATTGGATCAATAGCAGAACAAGTGAGGCAGAAGAACGGATAAGTGACCTGGAAGATAAAATAGTGGAAATGACTATTGCAGAGCAGAATAAAGAAAAAAGAATGAAAAGAACTTAGGAGAGTCTCAGAGAGATCTGGGACAACATTAAACACAGCAACATTCGAATTATAGGGGTTCCAGAAGAAGAAGAGAAAAAGAAAGGGACTGAGAAAATATTTGAAGAGATTATAGTTGAAAACTTCCCTAATATGGCAAAGGAAATGTTAATCAAGTCCAGTAAGCACAGAGAGTCCCATATAGGATAAATCCAAGGAGAAATACGCCAAGAGACATATTAGTCAAACAGTCAAAAATTAAATACACAGAAAGCATATTAAAATCAGCAAGGGAAAAACAACGGATAACACACAAGGGAATCCCCATAAGGTTAACAGCTGATCTTTCAGCAGAAACTCTGCAAGCCAGAAGGGACTGGCAGGACATATTTAAAGTGATAAAGGAGAAAAACCTGCAACCAAGATTACTGTACCCAACAAGGATCTCATTCACATTTGATGGAGAAATTAAAACCTTTACAGACAAGCAAAAGCAGAGAGAGTTCAGGACCACCAAACCAGCTTTACAACAAATGCTAAAGGAACTTCTCTAGGCAAGAAACACAAGAAGAGGAAAATACCTACATAAACAAACCCAAAACAATTAAGAAAACGGGAATAGGAATATACATATCGATAATTACCTTAAATGTAAATGGACTAAATGCTCCCACCAAAGGACACAGATTGGCAGAATGAATGTAAAAACAAGACCCATATATATGCTGTCTACAAGAGACCCACTTCAGACCTAGAGACACATACAAACTGAAAGGGGATGGAAAAAGTTATTCTATACAAATGGAAACCAAAAGAAATCTGGAGCAGCAATTCTTATATCAGGACCAAATAGACTTTAAAATAAAGACTATAAGAAGAGACAAAGAAGGACACTACATAATGATCAAGGGATTGATCCAAGAAGAAGATATAACAATTGTAAATATTTATGCACCCAACATAGGAGCACCTCAATACATAAGGCAAACACTAACAGCCATAAAAGGGGAAATCGACAGTACCACATTCATAGTAGGGGACTTAAACACCCCACTTTCACCCATGGACAGACCATCCAAAATGAAAATAAATAAGGAAACACAAGCTTTAAATGATACATTAAACAAGATGGACTTAATAGATATTTATAGGCCACTCCATCCACAAACAACAGAATATACATTTTTCTCAAGTGTTCATGGAGCATTCTCCAGGATAGATCATATCTTGGGTTACAAATCAAGCCTTGGTAAACTTAAGAAAATTTAAATTGTATCAAGTATCTTTTTCGACCACAACATTATGAGACTACATATCAATTACAGGAAGAGATCTGTAAAAAATACAAACATATGGAGGTTAAACAATACACTACTTAATAACGAAGTGATCACTGAAGAAATCAAAGTGGAAATAAAAAATTACCTAGAAAAAAATGACAATGGAGACACGACGACCCAAAATCAATGGGATGCAGCAAAAGGAGTTCTAAGAGGGAAGTTTATAGCAATACAAGCCCACCTTAAGAAACAGGAAACATCTAGAATAAACAACCTAACCTTGCACCTAAAGAAATTAGAGAAAGAAGAACAAAAAACCTCAAAGTTAGCAGAAGGAAAGAAATCATAAAAATCAGATCAGAAATAAATGAAAAAGAAATGAAGGAAAAAATAGAAAAGATCAATAACACTCAAAGTTGGCTCTTTGAGAAGATAAACAAAATTGATGAACCATTAGCCAGACTCATAAAGAAAAAAAGGGAGAAGGCTCAAATCAATAGAATTAGAAATGAAAAAGGAGAAGTAACAACTGACACTGCGGAAATACAAAAGATCATGAGAGATTACGACAAGCAACTCTATGCCAATAAAATGGACAACCTGGAAGAAATCGACAAATTCTTAGAAATGCACAGCTGCCAAGACTGAATCAGGAAAAAATAGAAAATATGAACAGACCAATCACAAGCACTGAAATTGAAACTCTGGTTAAAAATCTTCCAACAAACAAAAACCCAGGACCAGATGGCTTCACAGGCGAATTCTATCAAACATTTAGAAAAGAGTTAACACCTATCCTTCTCAAACTCTTCCAAAATATAGCAGAGGGAGTAACACTCCCAAATTCATTCTACGAGGCCACCATCACCCTGATACCAAAACCAGACAAGGATGTCACCAAGAAAGAAAACTACAGGCCAATATCACTGATGAACATAGATGCAAAAATCCTCAACAAAATACTACCAAACAGAATCCAACAGCACATTAAAAGGATCATACACCATGATCAAGTGGGGTTTATTCCAGGAGTGCAAGGATTCTTCAATATACGCAGATCAATCAATGTGATAAACCATATTAACAAATTGAAGGAGAAAACACATATGATCATCTCAATAGATGCAGTAAAAGCTTTTGGCAAAATTCAACACCCATTTATGATAAAAACACTGCAGAAAGTAGGCATAGAGGGAACTTTCCTCAACATAATAAAGGCCATATATGACAAACCCACAGCAAACATCATCCTCAATGGTGAAAAACTGAAAGCATTTCCACTAAGATAAGGAACAAGACAAGGTTGCCCACTCTCACCACTCTTATTCAACATAGTTTTGGAAGTTTTAGCCACAGCAATCAGAGAAGGAAAGGAAATAAAAGGAATCCAAATCGGAAAAGAAGAAGTAAAGCTGTCACTGTTTGCAGATGACAGGATGCTATACATAGAGAATCCTAAAGATGCTACCAGAAAACTACCAGAGCTAATCAATGAATTTGGTAAAGTAGCAGGATACAAAATTAATGCACAGAAATCTCTGGCGTTCCTATACACTAATGATGAAACATCTGAAAGTGAAATTAAGAAAACACTCCCATTTACCATTGCAAGCCAAAGAATAAAATATCTAGGAATAAACCTACCTAAAGAGACAAAAGACCTGTATGCAGAAAATTATAAGTCACTGATGAAAGAAATTAAAGATGATACAAATACATGGAGAGATATACCATGTTCTTGGATGGAAGAATCAACATTGTGAAAATGACTCTACTACCCAAAGCAATCTACAGATTCGATGCAATCCTTATCAAACTACATCTGGCATTTTTCACAGAACTAGAAGTAAAATATTCACAATTTGTATGGAAACATGAAAGACCCCGAATAGCCAAAGCAATCTTGAGAATGAAAAACGGAGCTGGAGGAATCAGACTCCCTGACTTCAGACTATACTACAAAGCTACAATAATCAAGACAGTATGGTACTGGCACAAAAACAGAAAGATAGATCAATGGAACAAGATAGAAAGCCCAGAGATAAACCCTTGCACATATGGTCACCTTATCTTTGATAAAGGAGGCAGGACTCTACAGTGGAGAAAGGACAGCCTCTTCAATAAGTGGTGCTGGGAAAGCTGGACAGCTACATGTAAAAGTATGAGATTAGATCACTCCCTAACACCATTCACAAAAATAAGCTCAAAATAGATTAAAGACCTAAATATAAGGCCAGAAACTATCAAACTCTTAGAGGAAAACATAGGCAGAACACTCTATGACATAAATCGCAGCAAGATCCTTTTTGACCCACCTCCTAGAGAAATGGAAATAAAAACAAAAATAAACAAATGGGACCTAATGAAACTTCACAGCTTTTGCACAGCAAAGGAAACCATAAACAAGACCAAAAGACAACCCTCAGAATGGGAGAAAATATTTGCAAATGAAGCAACTGACAAAGTATTAGTCTCCAAAATATACAAGCAGCTCATGCAGCTCAATAACAAAAAAACAAACAACCCAATCCAAAAATGGTCAGAAGACCTAAATAGACATTTCTCCAAAGAAGATATACAGACTGCCAACAAACACATGAAAGAATGCTCAACATTATTAATCATTAGAGGTATGCAAATCATCTCACACCAGTCAGAATGACCATCATCAAAAAATCTAGAAACAATAAATGCTGGAGAGGGTGTGGAGAAAAGGGAACACTCTTGCACTGCTGGTGGGAATGTGAATTGGTACAGCCACTATGGCGAACAGTATGGAGTTTCCTTAAAAAACTACAAATAGAACTACCATATGACCCAGCAATACCAGTCCTGGGCGTATACCCTGGGAAAACCATAATTCAAAAAGAGTCATGTATGAAAATGTTCATTGCAGCTCTATTTACAATAGCCCAGAGATGGAAACAACCTAAGTGCCCATCATCGGATGAATGTATAAAGAAGATGTGGCACATATATATAATGGAATATTACTCAGCCATAAAAAGAAACGAAATTGAGCTATTTGTAATGAGGTGGATAGACCTAGAGTGTGTCATACAGAGTGAAGTACGTCAGAAAGAGAAAGACAAATACCATATGCTAACACATATATATGTAATTTATGAAAAAAAATATCATGAAGAACCCAGGGGTAAGACAGGAATAAAGACACAGACCTACTAGAGAACAGACTTGAGGATATGGGGATGGGGAAGGGTAAGCTGTGACAAAGCGCGAGAGTAGCATGGAGATATATACACTACCAAACATAAAATAGATAGCTAGTGGGAAGCAGCCGCATAGCACAGGGAGGTCAGCTCGGTGCTTTGTGACCACCTAGAGGGGTGGGATAGGGAGGGTGCGAGAGAGGGAGATGCAAGAGGGAAGAGATATGGGAACATATGTATATGTATAACTGATTCACTTTGTTATAAAGCGGAAACTAACAGACAATTGTAAAGCAGTTATACCCCAATAAAGATGTTTAAAAAAATAAATAAATTAAAAAAAAAGAATTAGCACTCAGCCTCTCCATCCAACCCAGTTTTAATAAAGCTACCCAAATCCTCTTGGCTGATTCTTTGGCAGGATTGTATCACTCAAATACTCAATTTTTTGCTTGCTAATTCAATAGGCAGCCTGAAAATGCTTTCAGCTCTACATTTAATGGGATAAAGATTTTTATGTATTTTCAATTTTTGTTCTGTTGACAGAAAAAAATGAGTTTTGAGAACTCCAACAAGACTTTCTTCTCTCATAATAAATGTTACTTCTAACCTAGGGGCAGGACAGGAAGGAGGGAGAAGCAAGAGTGAGGGGATATGGGATATATGTATACATATAGCTGATTCACTTTGTTATACAGCAGAAAGTAACACAACACTGTAAAGCAATTATACTCCAGTAAAGATATTAATAAATAAATAAATAAATGTTTCTTCTAACTTTAACATTACTTACCATTTCATCAATCTTTCCACTATTATGCAAGTTTACATTTTAGAGGAATATAATATTAACTTTATTATCACAAGTAATTGAAACTTTATGGATTATTAATAATAATAAATTAACTCATTCCTTCAGGGCTTAAAATAACTTCATATTTTATTACCTTTGGAGAGAAAATTTATATTTAAATATACTAAATGTGTCATTGTGTTACTTTATTAACCCTTTTCTTATTATTAAATGCATAATTGTTCTTCACTGTAAATGTGTTTCTTATGAGATGTGAAAAAATATGAGCATGTTTGACATAAGTGAAGTCTTCCTGATCTTTTCCTATGTCATTATCATTAATCACTAATTTTTCTGGGGTAAGTGCACTGCTATATGTTTATGTCATTATCTTTTTCAATATTCTTAACAGTTTTAGTCATATGACCAATGAAAGAGTGCTCCAAATACAATCTTTATGATGTTTACTATTATAATAATAATTTAAACACTCCCCAAAATAGGTTATCTCCAAAGATCCAGTATTCCCCAAAATAGGTTATCTCCAAAGATCCAGTATTTCTCATCTTAAGAAAAACTGATTATCACCATGCAGAGCATGGGAAAGAAATAAAACAAAACAAACAAAACAGATACAAATATCAAGGTACCTTTTGGTACCTGGGTACAGTAGAAAATTGTCTAACAAATAATTAATACTTTTAAAGCAATCATCCCTAAACCCTTATATCTTAATGGTGCTTTGTGGCTTCACATTGCTTTTTAGAAGTATAAAAACCAGTTTATCATTCATCACTTGAATGTTAATTCAAGTGTTTTCTTAATTTTGCACATAGCTATGATCTCTGAAGTCTACTTTAGTCTTCTTTCTACTGAACATTGCCCCTTCCTGAAGTTAAGTAGTAATGCTCAGGAGGGAAACATTACATATTACACTGCTATGTCACTGCTTTCTCAGTAGTTCACATTCTCTGGCAGAAATGATATAAAATCAGAAATAACCTCACACTGGAATAGAGACTTCGATTTCTAGGCAATACATCAAATGCAAAATATTGCTTAAGTGTTTAAATCAACTATCTATAAAGAAACCATTTCTCTTATGGAGTGGATTATGAAAGAATAAAATAAAAGATAAGCTTGTTCTTTCTGAGGTTAGGAATTTAAACTTAACTGGTGCTTATATGCACACAGGGCAAAGAATGTTACAAGGAGGAGTTTGAATTTCCAATCAATTACAAGTTTCCTTGTAATCATATCTATTGACTTTTTACAAGAATAGTGAGCTAGACAAAGCAATGCAGACCAATTTCATGAAAATGTCTAAGTGTCAATTTCCCTAACAGACCTTACATAAAAATGGAATGATTTTTAAATGGATCATGACATATACCTGACTGTAACTGAAAAGAGACATTATCAAGGACTGCATACTCAGTAAACAAGAGATTATTTTCCCAATAAGCAAAGAGAAGCTATTGCTTGTTAGGCTCATTCAGGCACTCTAAGTGACATTCTGAGACTTCGTTTCACTCTGAAAAAATAAAATAAACAACAATAAAGTTATGGAGAAAACTTCATTTTCTTCTAAACACTAAATGAAATTAACATTATGTGGAATGAAAATCTCTTAAGCTAAAAGCTCTATTTCTCCACCTAAGGCAAATTTCAAAATAAATATTAAGATTTTCAAAGGATAGTGTTTAAAGTTCTTGTCACTGAGGGAAAACAGAATGAAATTAATAAACATATGTGTATAAATATGTATCGAATCACAGTCTGATAAAATAGAATGGAAGTATCTAAATATTTTGTGATAAATTCTTGTGGAAAATATGCTGCTATAAAATGTGTGTAGCATTTAACTTGTAAACAATTCCGAATCGTCTTCTAAATCATCTATCTGTAGGTGAGGTTCTCATGCAATCACTAACACATTCATTTCTAAAACCACTAAATGTAAATTTTAATGTTAGGGATAACTTCTGATGACAAAAAAGGAAGTACTTCTAACTGTACCAGGTTCCCTACCATATGTCTTCACACCTTCCCTTACCTCTATCCACCCACCTATAGATACCAATTGCAGTTCCTGGAAGATACTTCTTTCAGATAATCTCATTATATGGCCAAAGAACTGTGGTGCTACTTTAAGCTCGAAACATATTCCAAGTTAACACCCTCTTGTGATATGGCTTCATGTAGTGTACAGTCATCTAATCCACCCTTCCAACTCTGACTCAGAATTTCCATAGATACTTTGCACATGATTTAGAGAAAACCATAAAATAGAAATAGTAAAAATAGCACAGTCTGTTGTTTCTTAAGCTATAGACAATCATAAAATGCCAGTATGAAACATATTTGTAACATTGCATATACATAACTATTTATTCAAAGGTACCTCTTATCCTGTGTGATATGAAATGGAACCCAGCAGGTCTTCATTTAAAAATGATTAAAATTATGTGAAATAATTTTAAAACCATTCACCCATTTTGTTTTGTTTTAGAAAATGGCATTGCAAATTATTACATTATTTACATTCTCTGTATCATTTATTGTGCCTTTTGGAGAGGGTATAATAGAATGCGAAGGGGATTCATAATAACGTTGACTGGGTTTAAACTGTGAGACTGCTACTTAAAGTCTGGATGCACAGAGAAATTAAGCGACTTGTTCAAATGACAAAAAGTAAGATTTGTAGTATTTTTATTATTAATATAGGATTGATACAGTGGAAATTAATAGATAATATTATATAGTTCTCTGTTAACTGCTCTGTATCTACTACCTCACCCTTTAAAAATATTATATTCATGGATTTAGAACATGGAATTATGCAAATCATATAGCAAAGTACCAGAACACAGAAGGAGTTAAAAAATGTTAGGTATTGTAGTACTGTATAGAAAGTTGGAATATGTTACCAAGTTCTAGTTAGAAAGTAAAGAACAGAGTGAAAGGAAATGAATATAATTCCTGATTTTGAGGATGTCTAGGTGATGGGTTGCATTCCATTTCTCTTAATGTCACTGCAGATTACCAGATGGATATCTCACTGAAAATTAGTGTCCTATCCTTTATAACTACACACGGTACCAGGTAAGATAATTGTTCAGTCCTGATTATTTTTAGACCAAGGCCCCCTCTTATTCATGTCTATATTTTCACATCTTTTTCCAACTCATTTGCCATTCAAGTCCAATATTGTAATCCTCAAAATAGTACAACAGACCAATAACAAAATTGTGATAGAATTCAGGAAATTTTAGAGAGATTTAATCTATTAATACATTTTAAAGTATAATGTTACATCAATACAATTTAATGGGAGAACGAATAGTCTTTTTAACAAATTCTGCCCTGTAATCACATGGAAAAGGATGCAAAAGGACCCCTAACTCAAACCATGCACAAAATTAACTCTAAGTACATTATAGACTTAAATATTGTATAGGATCTAAACCTATATATCTCTTAAAAGGAAACATTGCAGCAAATGCAATCTTGGATTTGGCAATAGTTGCTTAGATATGCCATCAAAAGTACAAACAACAGAGACAAAATTGGATTTCATCAAAATAAAAAAACTTTGTCTTTGAGAAAAACTGTCAAAAGGATGAAAAATTAAGCTAAATACTGGGAGAAAATATTTGCAAATCACATATTTGATAAAGGAATGTATTCAGAACATATAGGTAACTTACAGCTCAACAAAAAAAAGACAAACAGCCCAATTAAAAATGGGCAAAGTGTTTGAGTAGACATTTTGCCAAGAAAATATACAAGTGGTCAATAAGCACGTTAAAGATGTTCAGTATTATTAGTCTTAGGAAAATACAAATCAAAATCAGGAAATATCACTTTATACCTATTATAATGGCTATAATAAAAAAGATAATAACAAGTCTTGGGGAAGATGTGGAGCAACTGAGAACTTCATGCAGTGCTGATGGGAATATAAAATAATGCTTTGGAAAACAGTTTGGCCATTCCTCAAAAAGTTAAAAATAAAGTTATCATATAACCCAGTAATTCCAACCCTAGGTATATACCAAAGAAAATTAAAAATATATGTCTACACAAAAATGTATATACAGCAGGGAAACCTTCAAGATGGCAGAGGAGTAAGACGTGGAGATCACCTTCCTCCCTACAAGTACATCAGAAATACATGTACCTATGGAACAACTCCTACAGAACACCTACTGAATGCTGGTAGAAGACCTCAGACCTTCCAAAAGGCAAGAAACTCCCCACGTACATGGATAAGGCAAAATAAAAAAGAAAAGACAAAAGAATAGGGACAGGACCTGCACCTTGGGGAGGGAGCTGTGAAGGAGGAAAAGTTTCCACACACTAGAAAGCCCCTTCACTGGAGGAGACAGGGCTGGTGAGGGTGGGGGAAACTTCAGTGCCAAGAAGGAGAGCACAGCAACAGGGGTGCAGAGGGCAAAGCAGGGAGATTCCTGCACAGAGGATCGGTGCTGACCAGTACTCACCAGCCTGAGAGGCTTGTCTGCTCACCTGCCAGGAGGGGTGGGGTCTGGGAGCTGAGGCTCAGGTTTCAGAGGTCAGATCCCAGGGAGAGGACTGGGGTTGGCTGTGTGAACACAGCCTGAAGGGGGCTAGTGTGCCACAGCTAGCCAGGAGGGAGTCCAGGAAAAAGTCCGGAACTGCCTAAAGGCAAGAGACCATTGTTTCAGGGTGTGTGAGGAGAGGGGATTCAGAGTACCACCTAAATGAGCTCCAGAGAGGGGCACAAGCTGTGGCTATCAGAATGGACCCCAGAGATGGGCATGAAATGCTAAGGCTGCTGCTGCAGCCACAAAAAGCCTGTGTACAAGCACAGGTCACTATCCACACACACACACACACACTGGGGACATGTGCAGCCCACCAAGCCAGGTCCTGTGATCCAGGGAAAACTTCCCTGGGAGAACACACAGCACGCCTCAGGTGGTTACAACATAACACAGGCCTCTGCCTCCACAGGCTCACCCTGCATTCCATACCCTGCTCTCCCCAGGCCTGAGTGAGCCAGAGCCCCCTAATCAGCTGCTCCTTTAACCCAGTCGTGTCTGAGCGAAGAACAGATGTCCTCTGGTGACCTACATGTAGAGGTGGGGCCAAATCCAAAGCTGAATCCCAGGAGCTGTGTGAACAAAGAAGAGAAAGGGAAATCTCTCACAGCAGCCTCAGGAGCAGTGGATTCAATCTCACCAATCAACTGGATGTACCCTGCATCTCTGGAATACCTGAATAGCCAACAAATTATCTGAAAATTGAGGCAGTGGACTATGGGAGCAACTGTAGATTTGAGGTTTGCTTTTTACATCTAATTCGTTTCTGGTTTTATGTTTATCTTATTTAGAGTATATTATCATTGGTGGATATGTTTATTGATTTGGTTGCTCTCTTTTATATATAGATATATAGATTTTTTTTTTTCCTTTTTCTCTTTCTGTGAGTGTGTATGTGTAGGCTTCTTTGTGTGATTTTGTCTGTAGAGCTTTGCTTTTGCCACTTGTCCTAGGGTTCTGTCTGTCTTTTTTTTTTTTTTAAGTATAGTTTTTAGTGCTTGTTATCATTGGTGGATTTGTTTTGGTTGGGTTGCTCTCTTCTTTTTTCTTTCTTTCTTTTCTTCCTATTTTTCTTTTTTATTTTAATAACTTTATGTTTTTTTCTTTCTTCCTTTCTTTATTTCTCTTTTTTCTTCTGAGCCGTGTGGCTGACAGGGTCTTGATGCTCTGGTTGGGTTTCAGGCCTATGCCTCTGAGGTGGAAGAGCCAAGTTCAGGACATTCATCCTCCAGAGACCTCACATCCCTATGTAATATCAAATGGCAAAAGTCCTCTCAGAGATCCCCATCTCAATGGTAAGACACAGCTCCATTCAAAGACAACCAAGCTACAGTGCTGGACACCATATGTCAAACAGCTAACAAGACAGGAACACAACCACACCCATTAGAAGAGAGACTGCCTAAAATCATAAAAAGGTCACAGACATCCCAAAACACACCACTGGACATGGTCCTGACCACCAGAAAGACAATATCCAGCCTCAGCAACCAGAACACAAACACCAGTACCCTCCACCAGAACGCCTACACAACCCACTGAACCAACCTTAGCTACTGGGGGCAGATGCCATAAACCATGGGAACTACAAACCTGCAGCTGGTGAAAATAAGACCCCAAACCCAGTAAGTTAAGCAAAATGAGAACATAGAGAAACACACAGCAGATGAAGGAGCAAGGTAAAAGCCCACCAGACCAAACAAATTAAGAGGAAATAGGCAGTCTACCTGAAAAAGCATTCAGAGTAATGATAGCAAAGATGATACAAAATCATGGATATAGAATGGAGAAAATACAAAAACCCTTAACAAGGACCTAGAAGAAATAAAGAGCAAACAAACAATGATGAACAACACAGTAAATGAAATTAAAAATTATCTAGAAAGAATAGCAGAATAACTGAGGCAGAAAAAACGGATAACTGACCTGGAAGATAAACTAGTGGAAATAACTACCACAGAGCAGACTAAAGAAAAAAGAATGAAAAGAATTGAGGACAGTCTCAGAGACCTCTGGGACAATAGTAAATGCAACAATACTAGAATTATAGGGGTTCTGGAAGATGAAAAGGAAAAGAAAGGAACTGAGAAAATATATGAAGAGATTATAGTTGAAAAATATGGTAATATGGAAAAGGAAATAGTCAGTCAAGTACAGGAAGTGCAGAGAGTCCCATACAGGATAAATCCAGGGAGAAACACACTGAGACACATATTAAACAAACTATCAAAAATTAAAGGCAAAGAAAAAATATTAAAAGCAGCAAGGGAAAAACAACAAATAATATACAAGGGAATCCTCATAAGGATAACAGCTAATCTTTCAGCAGAAACTAGGCAAGCCAGAAGGGAGTGGCAGAATATATTTAAAGTGATGAAAGTTAAAAATCTACAACTAAGGTTACTCAAACCAACAAGGATCTCATTCAGATTCGACAGAGAAATTAAAACCTTTACAGACAAGTAACAGGTAAGGGAATTCAGGACCACCAAGCCAGCTTTACAACAAATGCTAAAGGAACTTCTCTAGGCAGGAAACACAAGAGAAGGAAAAGACCTACAATAACAAACCCAAAACAATTAAGAAAATGGTAATAGGAGCATACATAATGATAAATACCTTAAATGTAAATGGATTAATGCTCCAACTGAAAGACATAGACAGGCTGGATGGATACAAAAACAAGACCCATATATATGCTGTCTACCAGAGAGCCACTTCAGACCTAAGGACACATACAGACTGAAAGTGAGGGGATGAAAAATGATATTCCAATCAAAAGGAAATCAGAAGAAAGCTGGAGTAGCAATTCTCATATCAGTCAAAAAAGACTTTAAAATAAAACTATTACAAGAGGCAAAGAAGGACACTACATAATGATCAAGGGATAAATCCAAGAAGAAGGTATAACAATTGTAAATATTTATGCATCCAACATAGTAGTACCTCAATACATAAGGCAAATGCTAACAGCCATAAAAGAGGAAATCAACAGTAACAGAATAGTAGGGGACTTTAACATCCCACATTCACCAATGGATATTTCATCCAAAATGAAAATAAATAAGGAAACACAAGCTTTAAATGATACATTAAACAACATGGTCTTCATTGATATTTATAGGACATTCCATCCAAAAACAACAGAATACACTTTCTTCTCAAGTGCTCATGGAACATTCTCCAGGATAGATCATATATTTGGTCACAAATCAAGCTTTGGTAAATTTAAGAAAATTGAAATTGTATCAAGTATCTTTTCTGACTACAGTGCTATGAGACTCGATATCAATCACAGGAAAAAAACTGTAAAGAATAAAAACACACGGACTCAAACAATACACTCTGAAATAACCAAGAGACCACTGAAGAAATCAAAGAGGAAATCAAAAAATACCGAAAAACAAATGACAATGAAAACACAATGACCCAAAACGTTTGGGATGCAGCAAAAGCAGTTCTAGGAGGGAAGTAAATAGCAATACAGTCTTACTTCAAGAAACAAGAAACATTTCGATAAGCAACCTAACCTTACACCTAAAGCAATTAGAGAAAAAAGAACCAAAAAAAACCCAAACTTAGAAGAAGGAAAGAAATCATAAAGATCAGATCAGAAATTAATGAAAAACAAATGAAGGAAACGATAGCAAAGATCAATATAACTAAAAGCTTGTTCTTTGAGATGATACACAAAATTGATAAACCATTAGCCATACTTATCAAGAAAAAATGGGAGAAGACTCAAGTCAATAGAATTAGAAATGAAAAAGGAGAAGTAACAACTGACAATGCAGAAATACAAAGGATCATGAGAGATTACTACAAGCAACTACATGCCAGTAAAATGGACAACCTGGAAGAAATCGACAAATTCTTAGAAATGCACAGCTGCCAAGACTGAATCAGGAAAAAATAGAAAATATGAACAGACCAATCACAAGCACTGAAATTGAGACTGCGATTAAAAATCTTCCGACAAAAAAAAACCCAGGACAAGATGGCTTCACAAGCGAGTTCTATCAAACATTTAGAGAAGAACTAACACCTATCCTTCTCAAATTCTTCCAAAATATAGCAGAGGGAGGAACACTCCCAAACTCATTCTACAAGACCAGCATCACCCTGATACCCACACCACATATGTCACAAAGAAAGGAAACTACAGGCCAATATCACCGATGAACCTAGATGCAAAAATCCTCAACAAAATACCAGTAATCAGAATCCAACGGCACATTAAAAGGATTATACAACATGATCAAGTGGGGTTTATCCCAGGAATCCAAGGATTCTTCAATATATGCAAATCTATCAATGTGATACACCATATTAACAAATTGAAGGAGAAAATCCATATGATCATCTCAATAGATGCAGAGAAACTTTTGACAAAATTCATCACATATTTATGATAAAAACCTCCAGAAAGTAGGCATGGAGGGAACTTACCTCAACATAATGAAGGCTATATATGACAAACTCACAGCCCACATCACTCTCAGTGGTGAAAAACTGAAACTGTTTCCTCTAAGATTAGGAAAAAGACAGATTGTCCACTCTCACCACTATTATTCAACATAGTTTTGGAAGTTTTAGCCACAGCAATCAAAGAAGAAAAAGAAATAAATGGAATCCAGATCAGAAGAGAAGAAGTAAATCTCTCACTGTTTGCAGATGACATGATACTATACATAGAGAATCCTAGATATGCTACCAGAAAACTACTAGAGCTAATCAATGAATTTGGTAAAGTTGCAGGATACAAAATTAATGCACAGAAATCTTTTGCATTCCTATACACGAATGATGAAAAATCTGAAAGAGAAATTAAGGAAACACTCCCATTTACCACTGCTACAAAAAGAAACAATTACCTAGGAATAAACCTACCTAAGGCGACAAAAGACCTGCATGCAGAAAACTATAAGACACTGATGAAAGAAATTAAAGATGATACCAACAGATGGAGAGATACACCATGTTCTTGGATTAGAAAAATCAACATTTTGAAAATGACTATACCATCCAAAGCAATCTACAGATTCAATGCAATCCCCATCAAACTACCAATGGCATTTTTCACAGAACTAGAACCAAAAATTTCACAATTTGTATGGAAGAACAAAAGACCCCAAATAGCCAAAGCAATCTTGAAAAAGAAAAATGGAGCTGGAGGAATTAGGCTCCCTGAGTTCAGACTATACTACAAAGCTATAGTAATCAAAACAGTATGGTACTGGCAGAAAAACAGAAATATAGATCAATGCAACAGGAGAGAAAACCCAGAGATAAACCCATACACATATGGTCACCTTATGTTTGATAAAGGAGGGAAAAATATACAATGGAGAAAAGACCACCTGTTCAATAAGGGCTGCTGGGAAAACAGGACAGCTTCATGTAAAAGAATGAAATTAGAACACTCCCTAATGCCATACACTAAAATAAGCTCAAAATGGATTAAAGACCTAAATGTAAAGTCAGACACTATAATACTCTTAGAAGAAAACATAGGCACAACACTCTATGGCATAAAGCACAGCATGATCCTTTTTGGCCCACCTCCTAGAGAAATGGAAATAAAAACAAAAATAAACAAATGGGACCTAATGAAACTTAAAACTTTTGCACAGCAAAGGAAACCATAAAGAAGACAAAAAGAGAACCCTCAGAATGGGAGAATATATTTGGAAATGAAGCAACTGAAAAAGGATTAATCTCCAAAATTTACAAGCAGCTCATGCAGCTGAATATGAAAAAAAACAAACAATCTAATCCACAAATGGGCAGAAGACCTAAATAGACATTTCTACAAAGAAGATATACAGACTGCCAACAAACACATGAAAGGATGGTCAGCATCACTAATCTTTAGAGAAATGTAAATCAAAACTACAATGAGGTATCATCTCACACTGGTCAGAATGGCCATCATCAAAAAATCTACCAAACAATAAATGCTGGAGTGGGTGTGGAGAAAAGGAAACCCTCTTGCCCTGTTGGTGGGAAGGTAAATTGATACAGCCACTATGGAGAACAGTATGGAAGTTCCCTAAAAAACTAAAAATAGAACTATAATATGACCCAGCAATCCCACTACTGGGCATATACCCTGAGAAATCTACATTTCAAAAAGAGTCATGTTCCACAATGTTCATTGCAGTTCTATTTACAATAGCCAGGACATGGGAGCAACCTAAGTGTCCATCGACAGATGAATGGTTAAAGAAGATGTGGCACATATATATAATAGAATATTACTGAACCATAAAAAGAAACAAAATTGAGTTATTTGTAGTGAGGTGGATGGACCTAGAAT
Organism: Globicephala melas; assembly: GCF_963455315.2. NCBI lineage: Eukaryota > Metazoa > Chordata > Mammalia > Artiodactyla > Delphinidae > Globicephala > Globicephala melas. Next base: position 50,335,291 of record NC_083335.1, read on the forward strand.
CTCTCATACAGAGTGAAGTAAGTCAGAAAGAGAAACACAAATACCATATGCTAACACATGTATATGGAATCTCAAAAAAAAATTGTTCTGAAGAACCTAGGGGCAGGACAGGAAAAAAGACACAGATGTAGAGAATGGACTTGAGGACACGGAGAGTGGGAAGGGTACGCTGGGATGACGTGAGAGAGTGATATGGACATATATACACTGTCAAATGTAAAATGGATAGCTAGTGGGCAGCAGCCACATAGTACAGGGAAATCAGCTTGGTACGTTGTGACCACCTAGAGGGGTGGGATAGGGAGGATAGGAGGGAGATGCAAGAGGGAGGAGATATGGGAATATATGTATTTGTTTAGCCGGTTCTTTTTCTTATAAAGCAGAAACTAACACACCATTTTAAAGCAATTATACTCCAATAAAGATGTTAAAATAATTTATACACAATTGGTGATAGCAGCATTATTCATAATAGCCAAAAAGTAGGGAAGAAAACAAATATCCATCAAGTGATAACTGGGTAAATAATTTGTGGTTATCAATACTATGAGATATTATTCAATAAAACACTATGGAACTGTACATTTTAAAATGCTTAAGATGGTGTATTTTATGTCATGTTTTTATACTATAATATTAAAAAGCCAGGAATTGAGGTACTGATATACATACTACAGAGGGATAAACCTTGAAACTACTATTCTAAGTGAAAGAAGACAGTTAGACCCCAAATAAATAATTTCATTTATATTAAATATTCAGATTAGGCAAATCAATAGGGACAGAAGGTAGATTAATGGTTGTTTATAACAAGGGGCATGGAGTAGAACAATTGGGGGTGACTGCTAATGGGTATATGTTTTTTTTCTGGGGTGACAAAAATGTTCTAAAGTTAGATTGTGATGATGGTTGCACAACTCTGTGAAGATATAAAACCCATTAAATTGTATATTTTATGTGGGTACATTTTATGGTATGTAAATTATATCCCAATGGAGCTGCTAAAATTTATCTATCATCTATCTATTTATTTTTCTTTCAGACTTTGATACTCACTTCTGAAGAATAGAGTATGGAAAGGGAAAAAGAACAAATTTACAGTGGAGAAACCTGGCATAATATCACCTTAAGCATGTGGTCAAAGAAAATATTACCATTGATGTCATAAGGATATTATATACTCCCAATATAATGAGACAAGAAAGCCATTTCACCCTTCTTTTATTCTCCCTCAAATCCATAACCCCTCTGTTATTCTCCCTCAAATCCATAATCCATAATCTAATCATGAGACAGACATCAGACAGATCCAAATTGAGGGACATTCTAGAAGACCATTACTCTTCAATATTGTCAAGTTCATAGGAAATCGTCATAGGTCGCAAAAAACATGACAATTAAATGCAATGTGTTATCCTGGATTAGATCCTGGAAACCAAGAAAGAACATTTTTGGAAACACTGGTTTAATCTGAATAAAGTCTATAGATTAGTTCCGTTTTAGCAGTGTTGATTTCTTAGTTTTGATAAATGTACCATAGTTATATAAGTTATTAACAATAGGGTAACCTGTGTGACAGCTCTAAGGGAATTCTCTGCATTATCTTTACAGATGTTCTTTAAATAAATGATTCCAGAATAAGAAAAAAAATTCACGACAAAATATTAGATATATACTATATGTAACTATTACACCTCTAATTTACAAATCATTTAATTAAACAAAAACAAATACAAATGATTATTTCAGTGGCAAAATTATAGATAGTAGAATATGACTTTTGATATTAAAATAAAATGTATATATGATAAAAATGTTTTCTTATGTGCTCCCCCTCCCATGATGCAACATATTCATGTTAAATCAGGGTATCATCAAAGTGCAGAATCTAAATAAAGACATTATCACTGTGTCAGATTTGGGGGTGATGAATTTTAGCAATATATTGCGTATAATTTTATGAATAAAATAAATTGTACAATATACAACACTGAAATATATAATTTATGTAAATTAAGGGGAAAGTCTATATAACTGAAAGAACATAGGACTTCCTGAGCATGTGTTATTGACTCCTCTGAGTTTTGGGCCTTCATAAACTAACTATATGATCTTGAAGAACTACTTTTCTATTTATGTACTCCATTCCTACTTCAATGCAAAACTGTTCATATGCATCATGATCATTAAAATCAATATTTGCATCACATGTGAAAATAATAAGACATATTTCCAGAGAAAACCATAATTCAAAAATATACATGCACCCCAATGTTCACTGCAGCACTATTTACAATAGCCAAGACATGGAAGCAACCTAAATGTCCATCGACAGAGGAGTGGATAAAGAAGGTGTGATACATATATACAATGGAATATTACTCAGCCATAAAAAAGAACAAAATAATGCCATTTGCAGCAACTTGGATGGACCTAGAGATTGTCATACTGAGTGAAGTAAGTCAGACAGAGAAAAATATATGATATTACTTATGTATGGAACCAAAAAAAAAAAGGTACCAATGAACTTATTTACAAAACAGAAATAGAGTCATAGATGTAGAAAACAAACTTATGGTTACCAGGGGGGAAGGGGGGGAGGGATAAATTAGGAGAGTGTGATTGACATACACACACTACTATATTAAAAAAGATAACTAATAAGGACATACTGTATAGCACAGGAAAATCTACTCAATACTCTTTAATGGCCTATATGGGAAAAGAAGCTAGAAAAGAGTGGATATACATATATGTATAATTGATTCACTTTGCTGTACACCTGAAACTAAGGCAACATTGTAAATCAAATAAACTTCAATAAAAATTCTAAAAAACGATAAAGTCAAAAGAAATAAATAAGTGCCTTTGTAAATATATCGCAACTCTCTTAGTACAACTTATATATGGTGAAGAATAAAAGATTAGAAATAATTCAACAGCATATGTGTTTTTCTCTAAGCTATTACTAATCATTTGTGATTTAAAAATTTTAAAAATATTTAAAAATCAGTATTTGCATCACATGTGAAAAGAATGAGACAAATTTTTCCCATGCAAGGTGAAGTCTATTGGTCAAGTGACAACAAAGCCACATGCTTCACTGAAGGAACTGTGTCTTTGGGGAATAGTTTAAACTCCAAAGCATTGAGAAAATGCCGTTTTCCCAGCAATCCTTCACTACTTCTGACAACAGTCTGTGTAAAAGGCGATAAATTGTTTAGCTGCAAGGAATGTCAAACAAGCCATGCGCCACAACTGTAACAATTTTCTCTTTCTTTATAAAATTATGGTAATCCATGTGTCTCTGTTGATTTATAAATTCATTTTGTCATTTAAAAAAAAATAGAATCTGGATTATCATAATGTCATACATAAAGCCTACAAGAGGCAGAGAATTTAGTTTGAGTTTAGATGTGTGTCATATGACTTCAGGGAATTTAATAAATACCCTAATTATCATTGAAGGGTAAAAAAAGACAATTAATTTACATGTTCCACATCTTTCCTCAAAACACCTCATATGCTAAGAAGTATCAAAGGATGAGATAAGAAAAAAAATACTGTTTAATGTCAGATTATTAATTCAGACACAATATAGCATTCCCATGGATGTTAAAATACAAATGTTACTGCCTAATTCTTAAAAAGATATTCCTATTTATAACTAACAATCAAGTTGAGACTATTTATAAGGAATCTACACACAAGTTTGAAGACTAAGAAAAACAAGTAAAAGAAGAATGTCCCTACAATTTTAATAAAACATATGTGGGTACGAAAGAGTTACTACAACCTTAGATTTATACGCATACATCTATTAATTTCTATCAAGATTTGTTTAGATTTTAAAATATGCAAATTAACCTTGCTACCTCCTTATCACCTTTAGAGTTAGACACTAATTAACAGAGAAGTTAGCTTAGTTAAAGGTAAAGGTTAATTGTATTTAAGTATAAGAATAGAGGGTTCAAAACATATTCAACAGTTATAAGCTTCTTTGATAAACTCATTAAGAAGTATCTCTCTTGCTTTTTAACTTGACATATATGCCTGAAAATACTGACAATGATAAAAGAATATAATTACACATGAAGCTTTATTTTTTAAATTCATAGAAAAAATATTTCATGGATTGATGAAAACAAGCAGCACCTCTTTTTTTTTTTTTTTTTTTTTTTTTTTTTGCGGTACGTGGGCCTCTCACTGTTGTGGCCTCTCCCACTGCGGAGCATGGGCTCCAGACGTGCAGGCTCAGCGGCCATGGCTCACGGGCCTAGCCACTCCGTGGCATGTGGGATCTTCCCGGACCGAGGCACGAACCCGTGTCCCCTGCATCGGCAGGCGGACTCTCAACCACTGTGCCACCAGGGAAGCCCAGCACCTCTTTTATTAATTTATATTTGGAATAAAAATAAAACAAAATGAGTTTTGCCTAAAGGCTAAGCAGGAAAACAGTATAATTTGCATCCAGATAAATAATAAAAATGGGAAAATAACAAAGCTGTTATTATATTAGCATAATACTGAACATCTTCAATGTCCAAAGGACAGGGCTAAGTTCTTTGTATGCATTAATTCATTAAATCCTCACCATACACTATGAAGTAGTTGCATAATGGTATTTATATTTTACAAATGAGGAAACTGTGCCTTTAAGAGGTTAAATGAGTCTTTGCTAAGAAGAAAGATATGTTTATAATTTGAAATGCTGATGCAAGGAAATATCTTTACACCAAGTCAGGTTGAAAATTGTGGAATGGGTCATTTAAAATCAACCAGGATTTAATATCCTAAAAACCTGAATGAACCTGGAATGTCAGAAACAACCCCAATTTCCAAAATAGTTCTCAGCTTTCTTGGATATATCTCAAAGGTCAAAGTTATTGAAACTACTTTGTTAAAAATATGTTTAGACATCTTTTAAACATGGTTACAGCATTAAAAGTTGCTTTTCAAACAGTAAAGTGTGGTGTGGCAGGCAGAATAAATTCTCCTATCCCCAAGATGTCCAAATCCTAATCCTTGGAATCTTTATTATGTTATATAATACATGGCAAGGGAGAAGTAAGGTTATAGGTGGAATTAAGTTTGTTAATCAGATGATCTTAAAGGAATTATCCTGGATTATCCCAGTGGAGCCAACGTTGTCACAAGGGTCCTTAAATGGAGGAAAGGGAGGAAGAAGAGTCAAAACCAGAGCGATGACATTGTGAGAAAAACTGAACCAGGCTTTGCTGGTTTTGAAAATGGTAAGAAGTCATGAGCCAAGGAATGCTGGTAGCCTTTAGAAACTGCAAAAAGGCAAGAAAATGGATTCTCCTTTAGAGGCTCCAGAATGCTACACAGTCCCATCAATGCCTTGATTTTATCCAAGTGCATTTTGGACTTCTGCTCTCTGGCAATGTAAAATAATAAACTTATTCTGTTTTAAGACACTAAGATTGTGGTAATTTGTTACAGCATCAATAAGAAACTAATACAAACAGAATGTTGCTATAATCTGCTTGATTATTGTTCTAGTAATCTTAGGTGCTATTCAAAATGTTGGTCACAAATATTCACTAGAAACCTGTTAATAAATTGACTTTGAAAACAGAGAAGGTATGCAACTCTCAGAAAGATTGATAAAATTTGCATCCATCTATCTATATCTGTATCTATATCTATATATCTGTATCATCTATACCTATATATCCAACTATATATGCAAATCTAATAGCCAAATTAATATTCAGGAGTTAATTTGCAGTTATTAAGGCATAATTCTAAAAGCATTTCTACCAGTTTTCTATCTGCCTGCTTACTTAAAGCAAACACTAATAAGTTTGACATTCTCTTTTCTTTCAAATACCTGAAGGAAAAATGTTATTTGGTATGAATCACCTGGATTATTTATGTGACTATAAAATTTAAGTTAAAAAAGAAACTTAAAGATTGAATTAGAAAATGTAACCTAATTTCTTGTTACCACCTGAATGGATATCATTCTTGGAAACTTTAGTCGTATAAAAATTATGAACCAGTTAGATGGCTAAATTCTTAATAAACCAGTCAAATTGAATCAATTTAAAAATACTTAAAATATGTCTTTCCTAATTGTATCTCAAGATTTTTATTATTCTAAAATCTAAATTTAATTATAGTGATAACAATAAATTGTTTCATGTGGAAAATTTCTAAAAGTATCTCAAACTATATTAAAGGCCTATAATTTCCATAATCCTTAAAGCTTGTTTGATTATCAGTAGAAGCCTGATACAGTAGAAGATCTGTATTTACAAAGAAAAGTAGCCTTATAAAATTTTCCCTGGTGGACAGGAGACTTTTCTTATGTTACTGAAACAGCAGAGATAAAGAATGAGATTAGCTTTCCAAATGTAACAAAATTCCCTACATGTATTAGGTATTCTATATGTCTAAAATGTGCAAATTAAATTTTATAAGAAAAATTAGGGATTTCTTTCCAGATATTAAAGTATTGTTAGTTTAAGTAAAAATTAAGGATAAATTTCTAGTAATAAAAAATCAATATAAGGTTTACTTTGTAACAATCTATTTTTGTTCTAGTTCTCTTGATTCTGCTTGTTTTATACATAATTTTAAGACCAAGATATACTGTATAAGAATGACATCAAGATTTCTCATAATCCTTACCCTATCATTATTTTATTTTATTTGTGAGGAATTTATCATAATGAGATGTATGAATCTATCCTTGAATTGACCATTTATTTAGAAAAAAAAATGTCATTTTCAATGATCATGACAGATCAGCTATGAATATGAGAAAAAAAAAAACCTTTCAATAAACTGACTTCAATCTATAAAATTGACTTTAAATGTGAATATTCTTTTCTTAAATATAAGTAACGTCAAAATTATTTAAAATTTATTTTTTGTGTGTAAATAACCTCAAAATATATACAATTCCAAGGAATATTAGGAAAAAAAGCAGCTGTTATTGATTTAACTTCACCATTTCTGTTAATGATACTTAACCTATATTCTGTTTTACCTTCTGAAAAAAATTTATATATCCTATAACCTCAGTAAGTGTATTTTTACACCAACTTTCTCTCTGATGTTATTTTTACACACATTTTCACCTTTTTTTGTGTGTGTGTGGTACGCAGGCCTCTCACTATTGTGGCCTCTCCCGTTGTGGAGCACAGGCTCCGGACGCACAGGTTCAGCGGCCATGGCTCACGGGCCCAGCCGCTCCGCAGCATGTGGAATCTTCCCAGACTGGGGCACGAACCCGTGTCCCCTGCATTGGCAGGCAGACTCTCAACCACTATGCTACCAAGGAAGCCCCACATTCTCACATTTTGATAAATCTGTGCTTTTTATTCTATGGTGTTGTAAGGAATCCATATTACTTTGTACCATAAAACATGAATATTTCTTGAACCATAGATCTCAGCTCATTATGAAAAAATTTTCGCTAATATACTGTACTGTTGTAACATATTCAACCTACAAATAATGAAAATAAATTCAGTAAATAATTATTTATTAATAATTAAATACTCTATACGATGGCATTAATCCATGATTGAGTAATCAATATTAATTCATTATGAGCCAGACACTAACCTAAGCATTAGATATATATCAGTGAACATGATCATAAGAGTACTTTTAGCTAGTAAAATAATAGAATTTATTAGCATAACATAAACATAGTCCAGTTGTTTTATTTCCCCATTTCACAATTTAAAACAGTTCACAGAGTATTGAGCACCCAACATACTGACAGATATTTTGTTTAAAGCTAAATTTTATATTTTCACTATACTTCATAATATATAAGATTTTTAAGTGCAGAGATTTATAATTAAATTTTGATGGTTGAAACAGTGGGAATTGAAGGTATACAGAATTAGGTTCAAAATCTTGCTTCGACTATCTGTGAAATGGTCAATATATAGTATTTTGACCTTTGTTTCTTCATCTGTAAACTGAAGGTAACATTTACCATGTGAGGATTAAAAGAGATAAAGAATTCAGAATTATGCCCTCCATTAAAGGTTGTTATTATTTTAACTTCTTATTTCTAATTGTATAGCTTAACTAGTAGGAAAATAGACTGTATTGCATTTTTAATACTATAATCAGATGAAATGTATTCAATAAATGTAATCACACCTAAAACTGATTCCAGGACTGGTGCCAGCTAACATTGTAGAATAAGAAATTCTCAAAATCCTGTCTTCCATGAAAACAATGAAAACACTGGCCAAAATATCAGAACTAAGTTTTTTCAGGACTCTTAAAGCTAACCAAAGGTTTTAAGCAATCCAGAGAAGGTTTATTCAAGAAAAACAACTTTACCTCTAAAAGAACAGCAAGATTTGTCATGCTTTAGCTTACACTAGACTCATTCTCAACCCTTCAGCTCAGTAGTAGCTTTGAAAAATAACAACCCATATTCCTGGGGCAGCTTGGTAACCCCTGAAGAGAGTAGAACTTAATTGAAGCTATTTGAAAAGCCTCATTCCCAAAGGGTTGTCATTATATTACCTGTTTTGTGGTCCCCTGTAAGACCTACTTTTAAGCTGATACAGAGCTCACCCAGTGCTAAAAACCTTCTCCCAGAGAGCTGATGTTGAAAACAATTACAGGCAAGTGTTTTGACATTTCAGCTTCCTGAAGTGATGGATAACAGGGAGTACATAATAGACGTACCAAAAAGCTTAAAATAAAAGGTGGGGAATGAATTTCAACAGGGCCTTTGATAAGCCACAATATATTCTTGGATAACTACAAACACATAAGGGTAGGCCTGATTACATTCTCAGGAAGGACCTGAGAAAGCCCTCAACTTTTGCCTTTGGCTGATATTGAGGCTCTATATGAGCAGAAGTAAAGGCTAAGGGTAGAGGTGTAAAGAGCCTAGCTGAGTGTTGAAGGCATGGCTCAATAGACACAAAAATCTTCTCAGCAAAGACTAGGAGATTTATAGTTCCAGGCATTTAAAGAAAGTGCTGCCCAATCATTAGCTTACCAGTTAGCTATTCAGGTAAATACTTCAGTGAACATGCATAACAAAGAATACACAGTTTAGAGAATTAGTTAAGAAAAGTAATTAAATAAACAAATACAAGTGTCAGCAACAACAAAAAAATATCCTGGGGATGGGGGAGAATCTGATTTCTAGAGTTGTCACATTGTACTATTTTAAACTGCCAGTTTTCAAAAAAATATAAAACATAAATTATGACTTATTCATAGGAATAAAAGCTATAAATAGAAGCTGTCCCTGAGAAAGTGCAGACATTGGACTTATTAGATACAGACTTTAAGCATATATTTTAAATATGTTCAAAGAATGAAAGGAAATTATGTCTAAATAATTTTTTTAAAGCATGGGAATAATGTCTCACTTAATAAAGGATATCAATAAAGAGGTAGAAAATGTAAAAAGAAACAAGTAGATAATCTGGTATTGAAAAGTATGATAACTGAAATGAAAAATTCACTGAAGACTATCATCAGCAGATTGGCACATGCAGAAGAACCAACAAAGTTAAAGATAGGTCAAATAAAATTGTCTATAGGTGGAAAAGAACTAAAAAAGAATGAAGAAAAATGAAGAGACCTGTGAAACACCATCAGATGGACCAATATATTCATAATGGGAATCCGAGAAGCAGAGAATAAAAAAGAAATAATCTCTGAAGAAATAATCACCAAAACCAGCCCCAAATTTGGTAAAATACATTAATATACACATCTGAGAAGCTGAATGAACTCCAATAAACACCTAGGCACAACATAATCAAACACTTGAAAGACAAAGACCAAGAGACAATCTTGAAAGTAGCAAGATAGATATGACTCATCCTGTACAAAGAATCTTTAATAAGATTGACAGTGGACTTCCCATCAGAAACTGTAAAGGCCAGAAGTGTTCAAACTGTTGAAAGAAAAGTACTTCAACCAAGAATTCTTTACCTTGTAAAACTATCTTTCAACAATGAAAAACAAATTAAGACATTCCCAGATTTATTTTTAAAAGAGAGATTCCATTACTAGAAAACCTGCCTTACAGGAAATAATAAAAGAAGGCCTTCAGACTGAAAGAAAAGGACACTGGAGAGTATCTCAAATGCTGGTGAAATAAATGCATAGGTAAATATAAAAGATAATATAATTTATTTTCTATTTGTAACTTTTTATCTCATTTGATTTAAAAGAGAACTGTATAAAACAATAACTATAAATCTTTTGATTGACATACAATATAGAAAGACATAATTCATATGACAATAACAGCATGATGGAGGGGAGAGAGAATGGAACTATAGAGGAGCAGTTTTTATATATTATTAAAATTAGGTTAGTGTTCATCATAACTAGATTGTTATAAACTGCATTGTTCATTATAATCCCCAAGGTAACCACTAAGAAAATAACTCAAAAATATAATAAAAGTAATGAAATTTGTTAAATAGTCATTTAACAAAAAAAGAGGAAAACAATGGAGGAACAAAGGAACAAAAAATGCATAAGACATATTGAAAACAAATAGTAAAATTAAAAATTCAAGTCCTAACTTGGTAATTACCTTAAATGTAAACAGATTAAACACTTGAATCAAAAGGAAGGGAGTGGCATGATATACTTAGAGTGATGAAAGGGAAGAACCTACCACCAATATTACTCTACCCGGCAAGGATCTCATTCAGATTTGATGGAGAAGCAAAAGTTAAGAGAAGCAAAAGCTAAGAGGAGTTAGCACCACCAAATCAGCTCTATAACAAATGCAAAAGGAACTTCTCTAAGTGAGAAACACAAGAGAAGAAAAGGACCTACAAAAACAAACCCAAAATAATTAAGAAAATGGTCATAGGAACATACATATCGATAATTACCTTAAATATGAATGGATTAAATGTTCCAACCAAAAGACACAAGCTTGCTGAATGGATACAAAAACAAGACCCATATATATGCTGTCTACAAGAGACCCACTTCAGACCTAGAGACACATACAGACTGAAAGTGAGGGGATGGAAAAAGATATTCCATGCAAATGGAAATCAAAAAAAGCTGGAGTAGCAATACTCATATCAGATAAAATAGACTTTAAAATAAAGAATGTTACAAGGGACAAAGAAGGACACTACATAATGATAAAGGGATCAATCCAAGAAGAAGATATAACAATTATAAATATATATGCACCCAACATAGGAGCACCACAATACATAAGGTAACTGTTAACAACTGTAAGAGAGGAAATTGACAGTAACACAATAATAGTGGGGGCCTTTAAAACCTAACTTACACCCATGGACAGATCATCCAAAATGAAAATAAATAAGGAAACACAAGCTTTAAATGACACAATAGACCAGATAGATTTAATTGATATTTATAGGACATTCCATCCAAACATAGCAGATTACACTTTCTTCTCAAGTGTGCATGGGACATTTTGGGTCACAAATCAAGCCTCAGTAAAATTAAGAAAATTGAAATCATATCAAGCATCTTTTCTGACCACAACACTATGAGATTAGAAATGAATTACAGGGGAAAAAACGTAAAAAACACAAACACATGGAGGCTAAACACTATGTTACTAAATAACCAAGAGTTCACTGAAGAAATCAAAGAGGAAATCAAAAAAATACCTAGAGACAAATGACAATGAAAACAGGATGATCCAAAACCTATGGTATGCAGCAAAAGCAGTTCTAAGAGGAAAGTTTATAGCTATACAAGCCTACCTCAAGAAACAAGAAAAATCTCAAATAAACAATCTAACATTACACCTAAAGGAACTAGAGAAAGAAGAACAAACAAAACCCAAAGTTAGCAGAAGGAGAGAAATCATAAAGATCAGAACAGAAATAAATGAAATAGAAACAAAGAAAACAATAACAAAGATCAATAAAAGTCAAAGCTGGTTCTTTGACAATATAAACAAAATTGTTAAACCATTAGCCAGACTCATCAAGAAAAAGAGGGAGAGGACTCAAATCAATAAACTTAGAAATGAGAAAGGAGAAGTTACAACAGACATTGCAGAAATACAAAGAATCTTAAGAGACTACTACAAGCAACCCTATGTCAAAAAAATGGACAACCTGGAAGAAGTGGACAAATTTTTACAAATGTATACCCTTCCATGACTGAACCAGGAAGACATAGAAAATATGAACAGAGCAATCGCAAGTAATGAAATTGAAACTGTGATTAAAAATCTTCCAACAAACAAAAGTCCAGGATCAGATGGCTTCACAGGTGGATTCTATCAAACATTTAGAGAAGAGCTAACACCCATCCTTCTCAAACTCTTCCAAAAAATTGCAGAGGAAGGAACACTCCCAAACTCATTCTATGAGGCCACCATCACCCTGATACCAAAACCAGACAAAGATATTACAAAAAAAGAAAATTACAGACCAATATCACTGATGAATATAGATGTAAAAATCCTCAGCAAAATACTAGCAAACAGAATCCAACAACACATTAAAAAGATCATAAACCATGACCAACTGGGATTTATCCAAGGGATGCAAGGATTCTTCAATATACGCAAATCAATCAATGTGATACACCATATTAAGAAATTGAAGGATAAAAACCATATGATCATCTCAATAGATGCAGAAAAAACTTCTGACAAAATTCAACACCCATTTCTGATAAAAACTCTCCAGAAAGTGGGCATAGAGGGAACCTACCTCAGCATAATAAAGGCCATATACAACAAACCCACAGCAAATTTCATTCTCAATGGTGAAAAATTGAAAGCATTTCCTCTAAGATCAGGAAAAAGACAAGGATGTCCACTCTTATCACTATTATTCAACATAGTTTTGGAAGTCCTAGCCACAGCAATCAGAGAAGAAAAAGAAATAAAAGGAATTCAAATTGGAAAGGAAAAAGTAAATCTCTCACTGTTTGCAGATGACATGATACTATACATAGAGAATCCTAAAGATGCCACCAGAAAACTACTGGAGCTAATCAATGAATTTGGTAACTTCGCAGGATACAAATTAATGCACAGAAATCTGTTGAATTCCTATACACTAACGATGAAAAATCTGAAAGAGAAATTAAGGAAACACTCCCATTTACTATTGTAACAAAAAGAGTAAAATACCTAGGAATAAACCTACCAGGAGAGACAAAAGACCTGTATGCAGAAAACTATAAGACACTGATGAAAACAATTAAAGATGATATCTGTTGATGGAGAGATATACCATGTTCTTGGATTGGAAGAATCAATATTGTGAAAATGACTATACTACCTAAAACAACCTACAGATTCAGTGCAATCCCTACCAAATTACCAATGGCATTTTTTTATGCAACTAGAATAAAAACTCTTAAAATTTGTATGGAGACAAAAAAGACCCTGAGTAGCCAAAGCAGTTTTTAGAGACAAAAACGGAGCTGGAGGAATCAGACTCCCTGACTTCAGACTATACTACAAAGCTACAGTAATCAAGACAGTATGGTACTGGCACAAAAACAGAAATATAGATGGAAGCAAGGATATGCAATGGAGAAAAGACAGTCTCTTCAATAAGTGGTGCTGAGAAAACTGGACAGCTACATGTAAAAGAATGAAATTAGAACACTCCCTAACACCATACACAAAAATAAACTCAAAATGGATTTTAGACCTAAACGTAAGATTGGACACTCTAAAACTCTTAGAGGAAAACATAGGAAGAACACTCTTTGACATAAATCACAGAAGATCTTTTTTGATCCACCTCCTAGAGAAATGGAAATAAAAAACAAAAATAAACAAATGGGACCTAATGAAACTTCAAAGCTTTTGCACAGCAAAGGAAACCATAAACAAGACCAAAAGACAACACTCAGAATGGGAGAAAATATTTGCAAATGAAGCAACTGACAAAGGATTAATCTCCAAAACTTACAAGCAGCTCATGCAGCTCAATAACAAAAAAAAACAAACAACCCAATCAAAAATGGGCAGAAGACCTAAATAGACATTTCTCCAAAGAAGATATACAGACTGCCAACAAACACATGAAAGAATGCTCAACATCATTAATCATTAGAGAAATGCAAATCAAAACTACAATGAGATATCATCTCACACCAGTCAGAATGGCCATCACCAAAAAATCTAGAAACAATAAATGCTGGAGTGGGTGTGGAGTAAAGGGAACACTCTTGCACTGCTGGTGAGAATGTGAATTGGTTTAGCCACTATAGAGAACAGTATGGAGGTTCCTTAAAAAACTACAAATAGAACTACCATATGACCCAGCAATCCCACTACTGGGCATATACCCTGGGGAAACCAAAAATCAAAAAGAGTCATGTACCAAAATGTTCATTGCAGCTCTATTTACAATAGCCTGGAGATGGAAACAACCTAAATGCCCATCATCGGATGAATGGATAAAGAAGATGTGGCACATATATACAATGGAATGTTACTCAGCCATAAAAAGAAATGAAATTGAGCTATTCATAATGAGGTGGATAGACCTGGAGTCTGTCATACAGAGTGAAGTAAGTCAGAAAGAAAAAGACAAATACCGTATGCTAACACATATATATGGAATTTAAGGGAAAAAAATGTCATGAAGAACCTATGGGTAAGACAGGAATAAAGACACAGACCTACTGGAGAACGGACTTGAGGATACGGGGAGGGGGAAGGGTGAGTTGTGACAGGGCGAGAGTGAGGCATGGACATGTATACACTAACAAACGTAAGGTAGATAGCTAATGGGAAGCAGCCGCATGGCACAGGGATATCGGCTCGGTGCTTTGTGACTTCCTGGAAGGGTGAGATAGGGAGGGTGGGAGGGAGGGAGACGTAAGAGAGAAGAGATATGGGAACATATGTATATGTATAACTGATTCACTTTGTTATAAAGCAGAAACTAACACACCATTGTAAAGCAATTATACCCCAATAAAGATGTTAAAAAAAAAAAGACACATGTACCCCAATGTTCGTTGCAGCACTATTTACAATAGCCAGGTCATGGAAGCAACCTAAATGCCCATTGACAGAGGAATGGATAAAGAAGTTGTGGTACATACATACAATGGAATATTACTCAGTCATAAAAAAGAATGAAACTGGGTCATTTGTTGAGACCTGGTTGGATCTAGAGACTGTCATACAGAGTGAAGTAAGTCAGAAAGAGAAAAACAAATATCGTATATTAACGCATGTATATGGAACCTAGAAAAATGGTACAGATGAACTGGTTTGCAGGGCAGAAGTTGAGACACAGATGTAGAGAACAAACATATGGACATCAAGGGGGGAAAACTGTGGTGGGGTGAGGCTGGTGGTGTGCTGAATTGGTCGATTGGGATTGACATGTATACACTGATGTGTATAAAATTGATAAAAAAAAATGCAAGTCCTAACTTGGTAATTACTTTAAATGTAAACAGATTAAACACTTCAATCAAAAGCTATAGATTGACAGAACAAATTGAAAAATGATCCAACTATATGCTGACCACAAGAGAAACACTTTATATTCAAAAATACAAATCGGTTGAAAATAAAATGATGGAAAAATAGATACCATGCAAACAGTAATCAAAAGAGGAGTGGAGAAATTGTATTAACATGAGACAAAAAACACATTAAGACCAAAAATGTTACTAGAGACAAAGAAGGATATTAGGTAAGAAAGGGAGATTAAAGAAATTCATATTGGAAGGGAAGAAGTAAAACTCTCTCTATTGACAGGTGAAATAATGTATACAAAAAATCCAAAGAAATACACATAAATACTCTTAGAGTTAATAAACAATTTAGTAAGGTTGCAGGATACAAGATCTACATAGAAAAGTCAATGTTTATGCACTAGCCATGAACAATTTGAAATTGAAATTTAAAAACAATTCTATGCACATTAAAAGAATAAACTATTTAGGAACCTATTTAACAAAAGAAGTTCAAAACTTGTGTATTAAAAACTACAAAACATCAAGAAATTAAATAAAATTTAAATAAATTGAAAGATATGTGTTCATGGATTAGATGACTTTATATTATTAACATGGCAATACTTCCTAAATTGTTCTATATATCCAATACAATTTTTATTAAAATCTGAGCTGATTTTTTTTTAAGAAATTGACTTGCTGATCCTAAAGTTGTTTCAGAAATTCAAGATATCCATATTAGCAAAAACAATCTTGAAAAGGAGGAACAAATTTGGAGAAATGCTTTCTGATAGCAAAACTTAACACACAATTACAATAATCAAGCCTTTGTGGTACAATCATGAAGATAGACATGTAGATTAACAGACCATAATTTATATTCCAGAAATAAACATATTCATTTTGCTCAATTTTTGACATGAATGCCAAGAGAGTTCAATGGGTAAGGAATAGTCTTTTCAACAAATGCTTCTGGAACAATTTGATTTCCACATTCAAAAAAAATGAAGTTGGTTCTTACCTCACCCCATATACAAACATTAACTCAAAATGAATCAAACACCTAAACGTAAGAACTAAAACTATACATTTTTTAGAAGAAAACATGGGTGCAAATCTTGAAGACCTTGTATTAGACATTGATTTCTTGATGTAGAAACCTAAAGCATCAACAAACAAATAAAAAATAGACAAATAAGACTTCATGAAAATAACTTTTGTACTTCAAAAGACACTATCAAGAAAATAAAAAGACAATCTACAGAATGAAAAGAATTATTTGCAGATTGTATATCTTTTATGTAACTAGCATCCAGAATTTATAAAGAACTCTTACAACTCAATAATTTAAAAAAAATACTCCAAAAGAAAAATGAAAGGTATTCAAATAAACTTTTCTCCAAAGAAGATATACAAATGGCCAATAAGCACATGTAAATCTTCTGAGCATCATTAATCATTAGCAAAATGTAAATCAATGCCAAAGTGAGATAATAATTCACACCCATTACTGTGGTTACAATTAAAAAGACAGATATTGACAGACGTTGGTAAGGATTTGGAGAAATCAAAACCACCATACAGTGCTGATGGGAATGTTACATGGTACAGTCACTTTGGAAAACAGTTTGGCAGTTCCTTAAAATATTAAACATAATGTTAACACATGGCCCAGCAATTCTACTCTTTTAAATAATCACTGAAGAGAACTGAAAACATGTTCACACAAAAAAGTGTACACAAATGTTTGTAGCAGCATTATTCATAACAGCCAAAAGATGGAAACACTCACATTTCTATCAACTGATGAATGGATAAACAAAATGTGTGTACCACACAATACAATGATATATTACTCAGCCTTACAAAGGAATGAAGTACTGATATATACTATAATGTGGATAAATCTTGAAAACATTATGCTATGTAAAAGAAGTCAGACATAATAGACTACATAGCGCATGATTCTATTTTATGAAATTTCCTATATAGGCAAATCTAGAGACAGAAGTGAGAGTATTGGTTGCCAGAATGCGGATATGGGGGATTAGGGTGTGACTGCTAATGGTTATGTGGGTCTTTGTGGGTGATGAAAATGTTCTGGAATTCAATAGTGGTGAAGGTTGCACACATTTATGAATATATTAAAAACAACTGAATTGTACATTCTAAAAGGGTGAATTGTATATTATGTGAATTATATCTCAATAAAAGCACTAAATCAACATATATTAGTTCTGCTATATAAGCTTTCAAAGAGAAAATGCTTACAATAGTTGTATTCAAGGGAAAATTTAAAAGTTGAAGAAACGGCAACACACAGTACAACTAAATACCATAACAATGCAACAAATCCTTTTAAATTAGGATGTGTTAATTAATTAGTTAAAAAAAATTTACAATTTCCAGTAGAGAGTCTTTTCAAGAAAGTATCAATTGATTGGGTGATATTTCTTAAGTAAATTCTAAAAGTAAGCAAATGTGTATGGTATAACCCTAATTTTGAGTTTCCATTAAACTGTAAATAAGAATTATTATATAATATTATCATAGATAAAATGGAAATTCAGAGTTCTTGCCAGAAAACCTAAAAGAACATATGGAATTAATAAAACCTTGGTAGTATTTTCCCTTCATAACAATGCTGTTTTTTTGAACATCAACTAATTACAATAAAATATTAAGTTTAGGGGAGTCATAGAACTAACCTCAAAAATAAATTAGGCAGTGCAGTTACTGATAACTAAGGAAAGTGGATGCTTTTATACTTGAGCCTAAAATTAGATTATCAAGTTAAGTAGTTCTGTTATCTGACTTTCAATCAATCCTGATTGCTTTAGCAGCTTGAAAAATGTGGAAGAATATTCAGAAGTATATATGATTAAAAAGTAGTTTTGTTTATACAGTTTTAAACAAAATTCCAATATCATTTTTCATGATGAAGCTATGCATGGACCATTTTGGTATTAAACTGAAATGCAATCATATAGCAGGCATGAAAGAGTACATTCTCAAAGTGATCCATCCAGGCAGACTCTTTGGCTTATACTTCTGCCTCTGAATATTTTGAGAAAATGTTGAAAATTGTATATAGTTTTTTTTCTAGCAATCCCATTTGAAATTTATCTCTATGTTATCCTAATGCAAGGTCACAATATGTGAAATCTTCTTACAAAGTATACCATGGAACATTAATATTAAAATTGTAATTTCGTATATTTATGAATAAATAACTCTACCTCTGCCTCTATCTAACTTCCATCTCTAACTATAGCTATACTACTAATTTTCTCCCATGTCATCCCTTGCCTATTGGAGAGAGATTAAAAGATGAAGGAAGGGAATTAGTATAGTGCCTGGCATGTACCAGATACTCAAAAAAGATTGTTGAATAAAAGGAAGCAAAGGGAAAGAGAGCTGTCGAGAGCTGTCAAGAGGCCTGTGAAAGGGAAGGTTGGGAGGAAAAGGCAGGTTTGTGCAAGACTTTTAGGAAACTCTTTACTCTCAATGTACATTAGCATGAAAGGAGCAATAGGGCTACATCTACAAATATAAGCCAGTTTGATGAAATATTGTTAGAAGAAATCATACAATCATTTAAAAATAACCCATTGTTTGAAAGTGACAGACTTCATCTGTCTCTGCTTTGAAACGTGAACAATGAGTAATGTTTTATACCTACTCATTAAAAGTTGGTGATTATTATTACCACTATCATCAAAATCCATATTTAAAAAAAGAGAATAGCTATTACTTAGTGCCATACAGTCTGCCTTCTGCAATCATCCTTTCTTTCAAGAGCTATGTCTAAATTAATGATAATAGAATCACTCTAGAATTTAAATTTTTGGAGTAACAGTAATTTCCATAGTGTAGCATGAGAACTAATTTCAGTATTTCAATTCAATGAAATATATTTATCAGAAATGTTTGGAACTAGTTTTGTCACAAATTATACAGATATTCAGGAGTAAAATTTTAAATGAAGTCCATTTCTTTGATTAATTAATATTCACATATTTTCTTCTACTGTATGTCCCCAGGTTTATAGTTACATCTTTGACCTACTATAATTTTTTTGGATCTGTATTTTGGAGTGATGATCTTTTTCCAAATACTTTGCCAAATTTCACAGCACAATTTGTTTAATAATTCATGCATATTTGTTTACCTCTGGTTTTGATTATTTTTTAATCATATATTAACTTCAGGTATGCATTATGGTCAGCTTATTTACTATTTTACCACATTGATCTATCAATTTCTACACGCCTACCATCTTGTTTTTGTTAAAGCTTTATATATTCTGACATTTGCTGACAAAAATCTTTCCCCTCTTTTTGTTACTTCTCTAAATATTCTTATTCTATGCATTTTAAACACATTAGAAAAAGCTTAAGAAGGCCAGAGTCAATATATTTGGAAAGTATTTAATATGAGTTTTCTAAAGTTCCCTATTTCTTCCCTCTTATCTTCTAGGATATTGTTATATTTGGAGAACAGCAACAAATATAGACAGCAAATAAAATACAATTTTTGTTAATCTGATATAAATTCAAATTGTGTAAAGCCTTCAACAGTCAGTTTCTTCAAAATGCAAACTGTTAAAATTTTATAAATTTCACTTGGATTCTGAATAATAGGTAAATAGTATATTCCATATCTTTACCTATAAGCAACAATATAATTAGATATGATTGTAGTTAAGAACATGAAGCATTTTTCGATTTACTTGAATGTTGTCTTATTAAATGAGCATTGCAGTTCATTACTTTGTAAGGTGTTTTCTGTTTTTAGCTTGGTGATATTTTGGACCAGTAATAAGTGATTATCAAGTGAAGAAATCAATGCTTTAAATTGTCTCTGACACACAGCACTATTTAGAATCATTTTTATAGCGGGTGAACCTAGGAAATACACCCTGTGAGCATGAGCACCATGAATACCACATGCAGACATCTATTATATAAGTATTTTAGATTTGTTTAAGAAATTACATGCTCTTATTTCATATTCTTAGAAATTCACATTCTTACATTCACATTAACATGGTAAATTATATTGCTAATCTTTTAAAATTGAAGTATCACATTTTATATGAACTGGAAGATAGAAAATTTTCAGCCTTCTGGCTCAAGTTCTGGTAGTGATACATATTGATTATTATAAAATGCTATACAATACACGTTTTAAAATCATCCATGCCTCGAGATTAACAAGCACCAATCAGTGTTCTCTACTGAAGGCTCCTCTTGAAAACTACTCAAGAATTTCAAGGAGAGCAAATTGCAATGAATTGTGTTTCTTAAGAGCCTCAAACATATGACAAAAAGTCTGCAATTGAAAGTGTTGACTTTGATCTATACAGCCCTTTGCTGTTTCACATTGCACATTGTTTCATCCCCCATGACAGCGAAAATCAACAAGAGTACATTTACCAAATGTTTTCTGTTTTTCTTTGAACTTTGACCAGCCAGGGGGAAAATGTCCTCAGATGAGCAAGGATAAATTCAAGGTTTTCAAGCGTTCTTTGTTTGTTTGTTTTTCTTCAAGGTATAATATCAAGCCAATGTATACGAAAGTCCTTTTTTTCTCTGCAGCCCAATCCCAAATCCCTAGTCTTCGAGAGGTATCTAAAGCTTTTTTGATGTAGCAGCCACTAGTCACACATAGCTATTGAATACTTAAAATGTGGCTAGTTGGAACTGAGGTGTGCTGTATGTGTAAAATGCATGCCAGATTTCCAGATTTACTATGAAAAGAAATGTAAACTATCTTATAGAAAATTTTTATATTGATTACCTGTTGGAATAATGATATTTTGTTTATGTTGGGTTAAATAAAATATATTGGTAAAAATGAATTTCACCTATTATTGGTTTTTTTGTTTGTGTTTTAAATGTGGTCCCTAGACAATTTAAAATCATATATGTGTCCCTCATTATATTTCCAGTGACAGTGCTGATCAAAATCAATGATAATAAATTACTTGAACTTCAAGAATCCTGGGCTATATTCTCAGATAGACAATTTACCTAATGAGAAAGTTGCCTTTTCAACAATCAATTGTTATGTGTGTCCTAGAAAAAAATCACCTGTTTGTAAAGTATATTTCGATAGAAAAATTCTGCCTCATAGTAGATCCAGCTTTTGATATGGCATCTGCAAATGAAAGTAAAGTAATATTTTATCATTTTACTGTGTCAGTCAAATAGTATCAATTTCAAGGCAATATAAGAGTGATGTAAAATAAAATTATGCTTTATGAAATCAGGGTTACTATTCTTATTAGCTGTAGCAGAAGTAATGTTTATGGGTCGTTTAAATGTTCAAGCCATGATTTGCTAACAAGCAGCTGACCAATATGTCACCTAGCAATACTATTTATTTCTCTACAAAGATTTTTTAAAAGACATTAGTATATACTCAGAACATAAAGTTTAAATTATGCATCTTTATTCACAAATTATATACTGTTTCAAAGCTATGCCAAGAGTTTTTATCAGAATGATAACACTAAAATACTGCACCCATTTTCTAACTTTAATACACTGCATAGCCTCAAAAAGATACTAAATTTTCTACTAATCAGTCAACTTTTATGTGATAAATAATATCACATTTGTTTCTTTTTTCTTCATTGTAAAAAAAACATTAAAAAACAATACAATTTTATCATAAGACATGTTTTTTCTAATTCTATGTGTCACTGTATAATACATAATATGGTGGAATGAACTTGTTATACATGATCTAAAGAAGGCAATTTTAGATAGTAAAATATGCAAATCCTTCATTAGACTTAATTTCTTTCACAAATATTGCTCTATGACATTCTAGAGTCTACTATTAGTAATCGAAAACAAAACTAACAAAACTGCATATTGATTTAGTCCTTTGGTCTGAGAATTTAGGGAGATACTATATAAATTAACATAAAGTGATTAATATTATGGCCTGTGCTATAAGTTTTTCATTTTGAAACTTACACATACATTTTCATTAACTCCTGACCATGAAAAAAAAAAGATACCTTATGAAAAGACATTACTTTTCTTACTAATTGACATATGAAAAGCTCCATATCTATCATGCATAAGGATGAATTATATTTTATGTTCACAAACTATTATTAACTAAGTAGTTGGATGAAGATAGGTGAGGTGATTCATTTGGCTGAGAGATAACTCATTTCCCCAGTTTTTCCTAGAACCTTCCACTTCAACCTACTTCCCCCCCCCCACATTCTAATCTCTAAACAGCTTCTCCTGACTCAAATTCAACATTTCAAGTCTAAAGTAATGAACTCCTAAATTACAGCTGGCCCTTGAATACTAACAATAAATATGGAAACCTCTCTCAAGAACAGATCCATGAGAGCTATCTGAAGGCCAGAAGGGTAATAAAACACTGTAATGATATGCCAACACTCAGCTTGGACAACTGAACATTACTATGGGCAATGAACGACTGCAGGTAGACAAACCAGTTGACATTCTATTGCTTAAACCCTAGACCTCAATGAAAACAGAAAATGTAATTGATATATTATAGCTAAAACTCTCACCTTACATTAAAACTTGTCCACAAAAAAGGAAAGTACACTTGCAAGCAAATTCAATGAAAGGTATTAATTTATAAATGTTTATTAATGTATGTTTTCCTCAGAAGGTGGTACAAAAGAATTTGCTCTGAATGAACTGACAAGTATATATTTGCAATTTCTTACTTGGGGACAAGTAAAGCATAACAGAATTAAAAGTAATTATCTTATTACTAAGAATTTGCATGTATATATCTTATTTACTGTGAGGGAAAAAGCCTACATATTTTTGTATTTAAGAAAAAACTCAATGTCATCCCTGGTTATCAGTTACCCTTCAATAGAAGAGTTAAATAAACAAAATGATCTTAGTTTTATAAATTTATGATTAGACTCGCAGAGGGCTTCTTCCTCTTATAAACTAACATTTAACTACATAAAATATGCCTAAGAAATTGTGCTATGTGAGTTAAATAATAGCAAGTCTACTCAAATGAGTTGATGAAAAATGGATATATAAAATATGGTATGAAAATTTTCATAGAATATAACTACAAAAGGTACTATGGTGTTTCAGTGCAGTTGGAGGCAGAGCCCAGTTGCATTATGAATATACTAAATAAATATCAATTACAGCAAGGTTTAAAATATGAGTTTAATTGCAATGATCATTACTCATTGGTGTATTGATAAAGGTTTAAAAATCTAAGTAATAGTAGTGTTTTATACAGGGAAAGTGCTTTAATTCATTTTATCAAATGAATTTCTATATTATTTAGCCTTTCTTTGCCTCAGTTTCTATCTTTACAAAAATGGATAAAATGATAGAACTTACACATAGCAGGGGTGTATTAAGATAAAAACATTTGTAGGTTATAGGGACAGCGTATAGAACTGTACACACTTGTTTTTTTTTTAAATTTGTGATTATTATTATGTTGTCATGTTTTAGCAGCATGACTTCTCCTGAGGCTTAAGCATAATTATGATTACTAGATTTTTTTAATGAGGGAAAGAAGAAAATGAAGACTCTGAGTTTAAATGACTTGGCCAGTATGCATCTAGTCAGGTGCAGAACTGTCATTAGAACTCTAGATGTCATGGCTCACATTCAAATGCTCTTTCCACTATGCCTCTGAATAGTTATGCTCAAAACACCTTGACTTTGCATCACAACCCAAAAATATCACCATGACTTTATATAGCTCTAGTTTCTGAACAGTATCTATCATGGGATACGTAGAAACTAATGAGAAGGGGAGAGAAAAAATGAAAAGTACATGTAATGCATCCACTTTCACATGAATAACCCATGTAAATGTTGAATACTCAAGACTTTCATGGGGAGTAAAATATTTAGCTTGAAATTCTGCTAGTTAGATGATAGTTAAAAATTTATCATGGACATTAAAACAAATTACATAAGATCACAAGAGAAATATGCCAATGCAATGTAAAAAGACCAAAGCAACATTGAAAAAAACATTTAAAATACCAAAAATAATAACACATGCTGTTAGTATTGATGATATGTCAAAATTAAAAACTAAAGGGGAAGTTCTTTACATAACGATTTAGATTTTTATGACTGATTTCAGAAAAAATTATTCTTTGAGTGCTATTTCCACCCAGTCAAAATATTGATGGACTGTAACATATTTTAAAAGTGTGTGAAGTGAAACGAATTATTGTCTTAAATAGCAATGAAACAATATGATAGATCCATCCTGAACTATGAAATACACAATAAAGAAATTGGTGCATATACACAGAGAATGCAAATATATTTGGAACATTCAAAATACCCTGCATCATTTTAAAACTTTATCAGCACAGTAAAATTAGATACGTTTTAACTGATTGCTTAAACTCCATATTTAAAGATATTTGTTTTCTGTTGACCATGACTTAGTATAGATTCACATGTAATCCATATATATTTTTTGGCAAAGAAAATGCATATTATTTACAAGTTCACAAAGAATGTTAACTTGGATTATTTTGTTAGGCATGTATACAGCATTCACAGTTTACAGATCAACTTCAAATGAAAATATAGAAAAGTAGAATTATATATTTAATGCATCCTCAGACAGATGCCTAAATATGCTTATACTGTCAGAGGAGAAAAATGAATAATTAAATTCATAGGTAATTTGAAAGTAACTACTGTAAGTCAAATAAATGACAACAGGCTCACATTAACATCTAAAGATTAATTACACATAACTTGGAAAAAGCATCCAGTTATATAAGATAACCAAATGACTGATACCTTTCCTAGATATCAGTTCATTTTAAACATATTAAAAATGTGTTTGAAGCAAACAGTTGAAATTGCAATGTTTTATGAGAAATGAAGAGGCCAAAGTTCTTAAAACAAACACAAATTCATTTTAAAATGATAAATGCACCATGGTTATGATTTGTGTTGATTTCTACTGTACCTTTCTTTAGTCCAGGAATGAAAGCTAAAAAGACAGTTTAATAAAGTTAAGTACAAATAAATATTTTCTTTTATTCCCAATATGTTACATTAACTAAATAAATGTAAATTGTAATATATTGCAATATATGTTCAACATCATTTTTTAGAGAACGTGATGACTGAGATAGATAAGGTAGAATACTGATAACCCATAAAAATCTATCTCCTATAGTATGTTTTTCTAAACTCAGACCAAGCCTATGCTATATTCTGACCTCTTGGGAAGTCATGATTGGTCCTTCCCCTGAAGGCAATGTATTGTTGAACTCAACATTTTGCAAGAACTCAGTAGATTTTCTAGCTTCATTGCTGATGATAACAAAGTGTAGTCCTCTATTAAAATTTCACTTTTTCTCCTGGAACCTCCTACAGGAAGTGTAGCATAAGGAAAACATTGTTTT